>NW_027269284.1:1222500-3622500 GCF_023055355.1 Agelaius tricolor | reverse complement strand
AAAAGGATCTGGAACCAGTCCTGCCACTCTTGCAAAGCTGATCCAGGTGAGGTGTGCTGAGGTAACAAGGCTGTACCTGAGTAAGGAGCTTTTATTTTTTCCTGCTATAACTAGAGCTAGAGTCAGCTTGGATCTGAGCAGTGACTGATCTACATCAGCTACCTAAGGAGCAATTTAACTGCATCAGTTTGGTGCTACTGAAGAAAGTTTCTGGTAGTTTTTGCTCATTCTTTAGCACCACATCTCAAGACATACTGGAGAAATGAGCTAATGAGTTATCTCTCAAAGCTCTGCTTCCAGTTATACTCCACAGAATATTCTGGGTTGGAAGGGACCCACAAGGATCACCAAGTGCAGCTCTTGAGTGAATGTCCCATCCAGGGATCAAACCCCCAGCCCTGGTGCTATTGGCACCATGCTGTCAGCACAGCTGGTGGTTTCATAGCCTCACCAACTTTAATTACACATCCCTACACATCCATCATTAATCACATAGAATACAAAGGACTCCATGTTCCTCTTCTGTGCTTGTACAGCCCTCTACTCAGAGGGCCTTTGATTGAGAATGGAGACCCTTAAATGTCACCACAGTAAAGATTTTAAAAACCAGATTTTAATAGCATCCTGCACTGATCCTTGCTTGTTGTAGCTGCACACACACTCGTAGGTTTAACCTGGAAATGCAGGAGAGCCCTGAAAAACAATCTGCTCCCTTGTATGGAAAACATCTTTGGAGAACACAGTGCCAGGACAGTTATCTAGACAGTTATCTACAGCCCCTTCTCTGACTGAAATGTCCCTTTCTTATAAAGTGTCTGTGACATCAAATACTTGTAGGTAGTGGGAGGCCAATTTTCAAGCACAAATATTTGAATAGCACATCCAGATTTTATATGCAGAGAGGTAGGCGTAAATGCCTGAATGTGCAATTGTTTAGGCATAAAATTGGCTATTGAGTTTTATTGCTAAATTCCAATTTAAACTAAACTGTTAAATTCAAATAATGAAATTCAAACCTCAAAGCCTCTTCTGCTTTTTTTCCTAGTGATACCCCCACACAAGAGAAATTTTCTGTTACTTAATGGTGGTTGAAAGGAAGAATTTACTGAAGTGTGTTCTGAAGTTACTGTTTAAAGAGCTCCTGTTTGCAGACATTATTTCTTTCTCACATAGGAGCTAAAGGCTTACCTATTACCAGTTCAACCCAGTAGGTAGGGCCAGCTGGAAAAAATTATTCTCAAGACTTCATGCAGGCAGAAGAACAGGCTGAAACCTGCTTTTTTGAGGTTCAATCAGTTCTGCTTATTTACTACATTGCTGTGTTCTGCAGGTACTTCAACAGACACTGAGTTTTCCAGAGGTAAATAATGCAGAGTGAGACAATTGAACCTATGCCATTATCATAGGGTTAGCTTGAAAAATTTGAATATTTTGATGTTTTTCTTGACACACTGAAGGTAGGCAAATATACACATAATATTTCTAACAGACATTAGTTTTTGTGGAGACTATTGCAAGTGGTGAAAAAATAACCAGTTAAGAAAAACAATTACAAACATGACAATTACAATTACAGTACTTTTTTCCTGTTTTGTATGGTTGTCATACTGAGAAACAAGTTCCTAAATGATGCAGCAAATTCAGAGATGTTTAGAGTGATAATTCTAAATTTTATGTGCTTCACTTATTGACTCAAAGCTTCACTAGTTACCTTTAATTTATAACATTTAAAGAAGCTAGATAATTTAGGAAAGATCCTTCTTTAATTTCAAGAAATGAAGAATCCTAGGAAATGGAAATAAGTGGCTAATTATTTTCTCTGTTTCAAAAGCAAAAAGTCTTCAGTTGTGTGGTTTCTACTTAGACCCTAGGGTTTGAATACTTCTCTTTTTTTCAGGACTTTGAAAGCTTGTTTGTACCATGGATTATTGAGTTTTGTCTGGGCTTCTGTCAACTTGTGCTCTGTTTGCTTCCCCATCTTCTCTTTTGGTCTCTGCTGATTTATTTTATGTACATTCAGAATGCTGCTTTTTGATCACATCATCTTTTAGCATCCTTTTCTATATAAGTTCATTTTCAAGGGCATTAATGGACTATGTCAGTGTGTACTCTCAGCTCTCCAGGCCAGGACCTACCCAAAACATTAAATTTAAAACACCTGTGACCAACCTCCATGCCACTCTTTGCATGTGGGAGCTGCTCATTCACTAAACTCACGTTGTTGTCATTCAAATCTCTCCTTAAAGCTTTCCTTTATTCTGATGCTAAAGGGGAAAAAAATACTATTAGGCAACTGGAGAGCTACCAACAGCTTGATCTATTACATTGACTAATATTGCTTCATTATAGCCTGACATCCCTCTTCCTGCATGTATTAATCATCTACTCTTTGAGGCAAAGTGTTCTCTCTGCAGAAAATCCAAGAGCTTTAAATAATGAGGTTATGCAACACCTACATGGTGTGATGTGTCAATTGTACAGCCACTGCTACACGAGCCTAAAGTCTACAATGAAACAAATCATTTGGTAGTTTCACATCTAGCTTGCTTTATATGATATCATAAATTCCACCTTGCAGGTCTGGTTTATATAATAAACATTTAAATGTGAGAAGCAAACATACCTGTTTTTTCTTTCAGTGCCAGCTAACGAGTGCCTCTTCAGACTGCACACAGTTGCTGATCTATCATTTTTTTATTATTCACTTTTATTTCTTTTGTTTCTCCCTGCTGAAAATTGTAGCAATTAGTAAGTTCATCTCATTGATAGAAATCATTGGAGATTCCCTACAGTTGTAAAAGAAATTGTAATGTCTGATTTCTGTGGAGTAGACAGAAATTTCCTCATCATGGCACAAGAGGAATTTTTTGAGCCTTTTGATTTCATACATGAATGTGTTTGTTTAAATGTAGTACGCAAATGATCAGTGAAAGCAAATTGGTGGGAAAGACTTTAAAAATACATTTAACCTAAGTGTGGAAATGGATTCTTGGAGAAAATGGAGGATGAGACCACAACATGGTAGGAATATTGCAGCGTTCTCTGATGGGGGTTCTTGAAGTGAACACGTCTCTGGTGATGGAAAGAACCCTGGAGAAAGCAAAAGCTGAGCACCGTGAGATTTTAGTAAACTGGATGAGTCAACAGCTTCTTTGCCTTGGGTACTTTCTGCACTTTTGGTCTTTTCCTCCCACGTGCTCTGGTGGGAAAGTCTTACAGTAGAGGAGTACGTGTGTCTTTTTGGGTCACTGCTGAACACCACCACCCAGATCACGTCATATTCTCTGTTTAACTCCTTGGTTCTCATTGGGAATGGCTTTAACTTTAAAGGCAGTAGGTTTAGATTGGATAGAAGGAAGAAATTCTTCCCTGTGAGAGCAGTGAAGCAGATTCTGTCACCTTGCCTTGCTATTCGTAAGAACACACAGGTCTCATGTTAAAAGCTAGAGCTGGTGGAAGCCATTTGCTTTTAGATGCAACTGCACAACCTCCATCAACGACAACTGGAGCGCCTCCACAGCCTCCTGTCCTCCCCAGGAACATCGGGCACATTGTTATTTTGTGATATTTTATCTTGTTCCCTGTCCCCTGCCCCGCAGGGCCCGCCTATCCCCATGCCCCTCAGCATGACAAGATGGCGGCCTGTGGGGCACCCGCAGGTGCTGGTCCCGCCCCACGCGCATGCGCAGAGACGCCCCACAGGTGCCACCGCCCCCTGTGCTATATCTGAGTACGCCGCGAGCCGCACGTATAAGGGACCGTATCACGCCCTCTGGCCTCCCTTCGATCCCTCCGCCGTCTCTAAAGGCAGTTCCAGTGGCTGGAGGCTGGGCGCTCCCGAGGCGGGAACGCGGCCCTAGAGAGGCGCCCCGGCCCTCCGGAGCGCGTTCGTGCCTCCCTTGGGGCTCGGCTGCGGGCGCTCCGCGGCCTGGCCCCGAGGGACTCCTTCCCTCCACGCTCAAGCGGAAGGATACATCGTTTTTATTTTTTTATCCGCCATCTGCTGAGCAACGGTTTCGGGGGTGTGGCCAGGCGCGCGGGCCCCGCCCCTCCAGGCCAATCGCGGCGGGAGGCTCGCTGCCGGCCCCGCCCCGCTGGAGCAGCGCAGCCAATAGGGGCGCGGGACGGGGGCGCGCGCACGGGTGAGGGGGCGTGTGTGCGGCGCGGCTCCGACAGTGTCGCTTGGCCGCGGCGGCGGTCGGCGCGGGGGGGTGGAGGGGAGCGGGACCCGTGCCCGCTGTGACTGCGGGGCGCGCCGGCAGCGGGGCCGGGGGGGAGCAGGTGAGGGCAGGGGCAGGGCTGGAGGTCTGCCCGGGTGGGCAGGCCGGGGTGTTGGTGAGGCGGAAGGAGCTTGGCCTGGTCGCCTGCTCCCTCCCTTTGGCTGCCGCCCGGCGCTCTGACTCCTCGGAGGAGGAAACAAAGAGGCGGCGGGGGTGGGAATGGCCGGGAGCTGCGCTGCAGCCATTCTGGAAAGACCTTCTGGTGTTTCCTTCCACCCACCCTCGCTGAGTAGTGATTAACAGGACCGTGGGCGGGGGGGGGGGGAGACCTGTGGGTGTCCGGGGGTCCGGCTGGAGCCGCTTGGAGAAGCGGGGGGGGGGCGGCCGGGAGAGGAAGGAGGAAGCGCTCACCGCCCTGCCCTGTGTGTTTCTCTCCTTCCGTCGCTTTCCTCGCTGAAGGCCTCCCGATGAGTTAAAATGGTGCTGAGGCTCGAGGGGAGCTGGTCGCTGCTCGTAGGAAAGAGGTTCCTCTGCCTGTCGGAAGAGGAGGACAGGACGTGGGACGCCAGCCTCATCTCGGAATGGCCCTGGAAGTCGGGCAGGATCCGGGCTGTGTCACACACGGACATATCCAAACAAGACCTGAAGGTAACCGGGAACTTTCCGAGGGACCCGCTAAATGCAGCGTGTGGCCGGGGAAGTTGGTGTGGCTGTGTGTACACGTGTGTGCACATGCTGCTCTCGGGGGCAGAGCAGACGGAGACTTGGCCGACACGTTTGGAAACGTGCACCCCTGCCCGAGTCCCCGATGTGCTGGTACTAATGCCGCAAATTATCTCGAACTAATTACGAATGTGCTTTCTTCCACCGGCATTTTGAAAAGCAGGTTTTTACCGCACCCACTGCGCCTATGGTTTATTTCCTAAAGGTAAATTAAGGTCTTGCCAGCTGTGAACAGGTTTTTGCCCCCGGAGTTGAAACCGAAGCCCTCCAATGCTGTTGGGATTGGTGACTTTCCTTTCCTGCTTTTGGAGCAGCTCTTTGGGTTTTAAAGTCACACCAAACTCACGCCTGGTGCTGGAGGTCTCTCGGACTCTTCTTGCATGGTGGCCTCTTCTTATTAATGATTACCGAGTGGGTTTTTGAGCACATAGTTACTGCAACGGTGGTGTAATTGGTTAGCTGTGCATTTTGGGTGGGAGTCAAGCTAAGTTTACGGTTTGCCTGTGAAGTTGTTGAGGGGCTTTATTTGGCAGCTGTAGACATTAGAAGTATTCAGCCATGTCTGGACGCTTACTGGAGTGTAAACTGAGTGCTGCTCCCCAAGGACCGAACTCCATTGTAGCAGCGGCATCTTGTGCTTGTTCCTACAGAAGGCTTCGATGGCTGTCCTGTGACAGCAAGAACAGCACCATCTTCCCGTTTTAGCTGTGTCCTTTCCTCTTTTTTGGTGATGAGAACTTAGTGATTTCCGATTAACTGACTTACTTGTCAAACAAAGCGAAACTTCGGATGTTTCTAACTCTTTCAAGAAAGCGTAAACTTTGTTTTCAGCTTGTTGTTGTGGATCTGCGGCAGGGGTGGAGCTTTGTCCATTTTTGGGCGTGGGGCTGTGCCCTGTGCCGTGCTGGGAGTGAGGAGGAGGTTCTTGGTGCAGAAACTCTTAGGGACTCTGTCAGCAGAGGAGAAGAAGCAGATGCTAATGGGGTCTCTATTGTGAGCTTTGTAGCTGGTTACGGTTCTGCCAGAAGCGATTGTCTTGATGTGTTCTCCAGTTGAAAAGTAAAGAAGTTGCAGAATGGGCAATGGAGGTGTGGAGAGCTTTGTATCAAAACAAATCCCATCTCCTTTCCTCTCTCAGTTCTGTACCGACATGATAGACCCGAAAAAATAAAGGATTGAGAGGGGGGATTAAGTATTTCTCCTGTAAAAGAGTAGAAGTATTTATTTCAATTTTTATTTTTTATAGAAGGACTCTCAACTGCTTTTGAAATGCTTTTCTCAACTGTGTTTTCTTGTGTGTGCAGTGATACAGTAGACTGAACAAGCCATTCTGGTTCTGGTTGTTATTTGCTTATCTCTTTCATAGTTTCTGTGCACCTCAAAATTACCAAGTTCATTTCTGCACCCATTAGTTCAATGACTCCTGGCTGTGGTAATGATGTTTGTGTGCATGTTTTCACTTGCCTTTCCCCTGAGAGGGATGATAAAATTTCAGGAAATGTTTCTGAGATTCACTCAATTGAGATTTCTGTGCTGTTTCCTAAATGCAGTTAGGCTGGATTGCTGTGTTCTTTGGGAAGAGAAAATGATTTTTCCAAGAGCAGAGTCCTCTACCAAGATGTTCCAATTCCTGTATTCAGGCCAAGTTGTATTTGTGGTCTTTCCCAATACCTTGGTGATCTCCCATGTTGCCTTTGAAATCAGGGTAATGCTGTCCCAAAGACATTGGTCAAGCCATCATATTTTTGCCACAAAATTGCTTTCTTCTTGAAAAATCTGCGTTGTTTATGAAATTCACAAGGATAAATAGCAGTTAAAAGCAGTCAAGAAGTGACCTTCACATTACATAATTTGATCACCTTTACCATCCTACTGTCATTTGTGCTTTCAATAAGTTGGCTAAAGTTATTCTTTGGGATTGGTATTTTTTAAATAATTTTGGAAAAAAAATAAAAACAAAACAGCTTGTTTATTCCACTGCTCTAGAATTTGTGGAAAATCCATGTGCCACTTCTGTAGGCAGTCCTTTGGCTTTAGTGGACTTTTTTTGGGGGGTGTATATTTTTCCCTGCTTGCAAACACCAGTGACAGTGTTAACATATTGAATTACCTTGAAGCAGCATTAAACTTTTTGAGATGGGAAGTTGTAAAGTTAAATGTAAATACTATTATTTTATGTGACAGTAATGATGATAAACCAATTAACATTGATTGTCACTTATAAAATACTGGGTCAACCTTGGATGCTTTAGTGATTGCTTGATTATATGACAGGCAATAATCATGCTGGAATTATAAGTACATTTATTGGTTTTTTTTATTTTTGAGTAAATCTATGAGTTTATCTTTTCCATGTTGAATGTGTCTGAATTTTATAGGTAGTCACTCCCTCACTTTGCTTCCTTTCTGTAGATTTGTGTAGAATTTGATGATGAATCATGGGAGAAGCGAAGATGGATAGAAGTCTACAGCAGGATGATGATAGCATTCCTGGTGGAGCAAAAGCTGGTGCTGGCTGAAAGAAAAACCCAATCCATGCCTCCTGTCCAGTGGCCTGCAATGGCAAGTACACCCTTGGCTTGAGTCACTTAGGTTCTGCAGCTGCACCTTCTGGGACAGCTTTGTCACCAGTGGGAATTCCTCCAGTGCAGCCTCACTCCTGGGTGTCTTGGGAAGGGAGAAAATCTCTTTGTGCAGCTCAAACTGACAGAGCTCAGCAGCATTTGAAGTTGGTGGACACAAGGATGTGTTTGATGTGTTTTTATGACTTTGCTTCTCTCTCAACCCCCTGTTCTGTATATTGTTAATTCATTCTCCCTCTAGTCTTGTGTTTTGTTTCATCTTCCACAAAGTAGAAAAAAATAGAAAGGAAAAGTGTAAATGATAGGTTTCTAAGGATAGCCTGTGTTTTTATTTTAAGTTTTTGACTCTGCCTTGAGTTAATGCTATGGTGATTCTTGATCCCGAGACAAAAATCATTCAGATTACTTTAATGTGATGCCTGCCTGGTACAAGTGATTTGTGAGATTTAGGTTTTCTGCATACAAAAAGCTGAGCTATACTGTACAAGGAGAGAACTGAGCTTTCTGTACCTGCCATGCATGGCTGAATAGGCAAATGAGCCAGGGGAGGTGAACAGGGAACATTTCCTAATGTATTCAGCCAGTGTAGTTGTACTTGACTACTTTGGATATTGCTGCTCAAGAAAGCAGTGAGATAAGTGAAAATGCAAACATGTAAACTTGCTGAACAAGAATATGCTGAAGCTGTAGTCTGTGTTTTAATACTACTAACTTTGCTAGGCATAAAGTGTGCATTGTAATTCATATTGCTGCATTTTAGCTGGTCTTTCTTAAGCAAAGCCATTCTAAGCAATATTTATTACAAGTAGGGCCCAATAGAATGGGAGAGGAAATGGAAATATAAATCCTTAATTTTATTTCCTGGGCTGTGCATTGATACCAGCAGTTCCTCTGGTAGATTTTGCTGACAGCTTGTTCTGAAAACCTTCATATTTAAACTTAGCTGTTGTCCATTTCCAGGTATCTGAATAGTTCTTACTGGATACTTCAGTTTTGATATAAGGTTTTCCTCCTGAGGTGTTTGATGTGTCAGTTCATGCAGGGTGCATGTTCCAAAGCTCATTTTGCAAAGGATCAAATGTAGGCCAGTCCTGGATCTTGCCTTGGCAAAAAAAGACTTTTTCTCCCTTTATCATCACACAGGGCAGGAAAGCAGAGGTCATGAAAGAGATGTGTGAATTAATTTATTTGAAACTTGATCACAACTTACAGGTTCAAGTGTATGGGAGAGTGTGTTTGTGACAAATGGAGTAGCTCTGTAGAACTCTGGTAATGCCCAGTTAGTCCTGTAGAGACTCTTGTCCCTCTGCCAGTGCTGTCCTAACTGAGGTGAAGACAAGAAGGAGTATCTGGTTTTGGAGAACTGATCAAAGAAAAGCCTTCTCTTGTCAGAATGATTTCCTTTTTAAACGGGGCACAGTTACACTTTTCAGGTAGGGAGGAGTTACTGTTGCCACTTCTCTGGTTCCAGGCTCCTGGTGCCTGTCCTCTCAGATCTGGTACTGCCACTAGACAAAATTTAATTTTGAGCACCTTAGGAAGTGTTCAGAAGCTTTTAAAGGAAATTTTTGTTTCTTCTCTGTTCTTAAGGCTTTTGGTATGTCTGAACACAACTTCATCATTGCACTGCAGTGTTAAAACAACTGTGAGGCTGTCCAAATCATCATGTGTGCCTAAATAAAGGTTTCAGTGTTTTCAGAGTTGCACAGCTTTTGAGAACTTTAATGTAAACTATGCTGCAGACATTCATTGATTTGCTAGCTATTTCCCCAGTCTGCCATAAAGAGGTTTATTAGTAATATATCTGCAATTAGAATTATTACATTAATAAATTTTTCATGTGGACATGAATGATTAATTGCTAATGATAGCCACCTGCACTGAATTCCTAATTCATGCTGATATATGAAATTAGTTTCAAGTGGAGTCCAGTAACTTTCATTAGGTGTGTTTTAGAAGTCTTATTGGAAACTTGCTCTGTTTTCAAGAATTGCATGTAGATGTGGTAATGTAACAGAGAAATAGAAGCAAAATTAAAATTTAAAAAATTAAAATTAATTTTTAAATGCAAATGATGAATGATGAGATCTTCTTGCTCTGTTTCTGAGAACATGTTTATCTTTTTTTTTAGACCTACAAGTCCTTAGTGGACAAAGCTGGAATGGGATCATTGGTTTCAGTGCGCTACCTGGGTGAAGAGAAATGTGTTTTCCTTTCTAAAGACCTCTTGACACCCATCCAGGTAACCTTGACTGGCTTTGTAAAGATGAAAGATGAATCCCTTATCTTGATATTTAGGATGCATCAGGGTGATGTAATCAATGCAAACTTCAGAGGGGTAAAAACTTGTGGTAGGTGCTTATTTCTGTAACTCATAAATAGCAGTTCTGAATGAAACATGTCTGATTAGAACCCTCTGGAGATAATTCAGGACAGGGTCACCTAGGGGAGCTGGATGGGGGAGTGTACTAGGACAGTTATTCATGTGACAGCAGTTTCATGTGGATTTTGGGGATAACCTGGAATAGTTTCCCTTTCTTCTTTTACACATGAACTTTGTGCAGTGAGTTGCAGCAATGTCTGGCATAAATCTTGCTATTTAACAGAAGCACATCACTGCTAATCCCAAACAAATGAGGAATTGGGCAGAATGGAAATGAGGTGATTGAATTACTGAGCACCAGAGGAAGGTTTGTTTGTGGAAATTAGGTACAGGTGGGCTGAAACTATTGTTCCTGGGCAGGTGTTTGGAGGAATAGTATCTGCTAAAGATCAAGGATTTAGCCTTTTTAGGAAATTAGTCTCTGTAACCTGTAAACAATCTGAAATAAAAGTAGTAATTGTTGTCCTGTGTTGAGACTGCAAGTAGTGCCATCATTAATGTTCTACTTAGACTTGTTAGCAGTCAGCAAATATACAAGTCCTTTAGAGAAACTGGCAAGAGAGTCACTAAAAGCCAAGTTTGAGTTGTAGATAGTTGTCTTGCTTATGTTAGCTCAGAAGCAGGGTTGAGATCTCTTTGTGCAGAAGCCTTATCTCAGCACTGCAGTGGAAAAGATTGCTTTACTGGCATCTTGAATAACACTTTATTGACTTCCAGTTCTTCAGTCTCCTGCCTCTTACAAATATCACAGCAGTGCCTGGACAAAAAGATAAAACCCAACCCCAAACCCTTTTCTTATTTGCACTCTCTGAGCCTTGGGTGGAAACTTGCAGTGACCTTTCCATTTCAGAATCAATTCTCATTCAAGGATTTGAGAGGAAAAAATAATACCCATACATTATGCTGAAGAAGGATGAATAATTTAGATGTAGCTGACTCTGTTTTCATTCATATAAAGATTCTATAATGGTGTCTTGACACTGACTGGATCCTGGCATTATCATAAATAGAAACATAAAATATTTTCATTTGCATCTGCTCAGGACAAATATGCTGCTGCTTCTGAGGACTTAAAATCCAAAGTTAAGAATGGACAGTTCAATTAAACTTACTGCTCATCAGCAATGTAGTACTACAAAGCTGGGTTATTTTCAGAACAATATTAAAGTAGACCTACAGAGCTCATTTCAGACTCTCTTGCAGATGCTTGTTGTGAATTAGTGATAAAAAAATAACCTGCCTCCAGTCCACCAACCTAGAACTGCTGGAGAGCAGATTAATGAGAATTGGATTTGTGTGGATTTCTGCCATCTGGGTTTTAAATATTGTGGGATTTTGTCAAAAGCATTATCCTGAATGCAAACTTCTGTTCTTTTTTTCCTGAAATAGGATGTGGATGGTTCCAGGCTTTCTCTTAAAGATGATCAAAATGTAAATGAGGAAATTCAGGCTCTGGTTAAGAAACACCTTGATGAGACACGCTTGGTCCAAGGTACAAGCATACTGTGGAGCAGAAAACTGGCAATAAATACCCAAGTCCAAAGGGAAATCCTTGCAGTGTTGGTGTAATTAATTGGTAATCTGTTCTAGGGGATAAAAGCTTTTTAAAAATACTGATTTTACTCTCACAGCAGTGAATGCAAAATGTGAAGGATTGTAGATGTTTAAGTTTCAAGTATTTCTTTTGAAAGAGTGAGTGTGTAATTCAGGCACATATAGATGGCCTGGTACTTGTGAAATAGATCAAACTTGTAGCAATTCTCAAAAATTTTGAGTTGTTTATTGTTTCAAGCAACTTGATTTTTTTTTTCCCAGTTTGTTGCTTGTTTGTGAAAACTTCCAGGGTGTTGTATAGAGGCCTCCTTTTTTAGTCAAATTTAAAATTGTTCCTTTTCTTTGCTAGAAGAAGATATAAATTCTTTAATTACTGGGTTCACACCAGCATATTTGTACTTATGTGCTTGCACATGCAGGGAGTGACCTTTTTGAAAAGGTAAATATTGCATATTACAGTTTTCATTTCCCATACTGTAAGAACAGAAAGAATTCATTTTGATAACTGTGGTCATCTTCATGCCTTATTTGTCTTAAGCTCTATTTTTTTCTCCAATTTTGTAGGTGGAAAAAATATCATTGGTTCAAAAATTAGGATTTATAGCCTGGACCCTTCTACTCAGTGGTTCACAGCTGTTGTTGTCAATGGTAATCCAGCTACAAGAACTCTAGAAGTCAACTGTCAGGAGGTAGGAGCCAGCTGCAGTGGTTTACAAATGGATATGGGGAATAAGTGCAAATTTTATTTATGTCTCCACCAGCACCATTTTTATTTCTGTCTTTACTGTAATCTTTAAACATGGGTGTCAGTGTAGTGCAGAACAATGTAACCCAAACTGTTTCTTTATGCTGCAGGTAGATTATTAAATAACAAATGTCCTTGTATGAAAAATGAGGGAGACCTGGAGTTTTTATTCTGAGAGTGAAACAAAGATGATCTTGGTTTCTTTGCTCTCTGTGCTGTGCAGACAGCACAAGTTCTCAAGCACCAGTTTTGTATTTTTATGCAGAGACACTCTCACATGGTGTGTTGTTAAATTCAGCTTGGTATTCAAAGAACCTAGAAGTTGAGTGTCTAAGCTTAGTCTGTACCACATCTAAGATAAATATATTTAAAATAGTTTCACCTCTCTAAATGGCTGTTTTTGTGTTCCCTGTCCTTTTCAAGATTCCAGCTTTAAAAACTCTTGATCCAGAATTAATTCATGTTGAAATCATATATGACAACAATGGAAAATGTGGTAAGACCTATTACTTTTTGTCCTTCAAACACTAAGTAGGTTATTTGTGATAGACTAATCTTGATCACCTTCTCTTCCAGATAAATCAAAAAGCTTTGGGGGTGTGAAAAGGAAGTCATCTGATAGCAGTGGAAGTGTTGATGCTAAACACACAAAATCTTCTCCTGAGGTAATGTCTTGCTCTGTTATATATGGCTGTTACATAATGATTATGTCACTTCTCACAACATCTTAAATAAGGATTAGATTGGAAAGTAGAATGATAAATGTAATCCCTTGGAGGGTGTGTTGAGTTCTTTCAAACTTGTCTGGGCATGAATTGACCATCTTGCCTTGTGATAATTGGAGTAAAAGCTACTAAGCCTTGAATGTTGGTGCTTTGTTGGGGCTTTTGTTTGTTCAATTTTTGTTTGTTTGGGGTTTTTTTAACTGTACTTTTTGCCCCCTCCTTCTGCTTAAGAGTTGGTCTGCCTGGTCTCATGTATTCTTGCAGTAGGAGAAAACACAAAGGAGTTCTGAGGTTTATAACTTTTGCATTTCATGTTCTTTCTTTAACCATTTTGTACATGAAGCCAAAACCTTCAGCTGCACTTGGATGCTTTGAGCATTCAAGCTGCACAAGCAGCAGTGGAAGGTTGTTCCAGTACAGAAAGGAGATGTGACTTTTCTGGTACTCTCATGTCTACTTTTATTTCTTTTGTGAGTGACCTGCTGGCTATCACTGAGAGATAAATAAACTCTCAAAGGTCAGAAGACAATCTGGTAACTTCAGTGTAGAAATGCAAAAATGAAAAATCATGGCTTGGCTGAAGAAAACTTGCCCTATAATTTTACCCCAGTATTTTAGGCAGGAGTAGCCAGTCTTTGGGAAGCTCTGGAATAGGAGGGAGAGGGTTGTGTTATTTCTGTGCAGATCTTTCACAACCTCACAAAGAACCAGCCTGAGGTACCCAGCACAGGGGAAGGTGCCTGAGTGAGGAGAGGGTCCTGTCCTGTATTTACTGCTGAGGAAGAGTGTGCAGCAGAGCACCATGGAGGAGCAAAGGATTGCAGTCTTTGTGTTTCCACAGCTTGTGCTTGGGTACCTTTAGCAGCTTTTGGTGCTCAGTTTGCCTTCAGTTTTCTGCATAATTCAGCCATTGAACAGTCTGCTTGACACAGAATGTATTTTACATTCCAAGTGCCATACTGAAGAATTACCATGATCTGAATTCATAACTTGTTTTTCCTTAAAGTAGTGGAGTTATTTACTTCTCATTTTTCAGTCTACCTTCCTTCAAAGGACTGGATCATTTTTCACTTTTGCACTCTTTGGGAAATGCCTTGCAACCGTTTTTTCAGAGTGGTTACAGTGAGTGTGCTTTCTAGTAAGGAAACCAGGAGCTATTTGTTACTCTGATTTTGGTGGATGTCAGTATGTGGGAGTGATTAGCTGAAGCCATATTTTTTGTTAATAAATATGTGATAGTACTGATTTCTTGTGTGGAGTTAATTATCTGCAGCATTTTTCTGAGAGCTTGACTTGGTGCCTGACAGCTGTGCAATACCAAAGGAAAAAGGAAATATTTTGGAGCTGATGCTAATGAGCCTGTAGTGGAACTTTCCAGCTGGGGAAGGACCCCCACAGGAAAGCCACTGTTCTAAAGACACCTGGTAATTTGGTAGGCCTGTTGTATTTCTAAATTGATTACAGATTTCTCAGGATGGTGATTTAATCAATGTAGGATTTCTCTACTTAACACTTTCTAGAATTCTGCTGCAAAGATTTTCTTGCTACAAGAAAGTTCACATCTAGATCTTTGGTAATGCTGTCAGTCTTCACAGTTCTGATTTTCACTGGGATTTTCAGCTGAGATTAGAAATCTATTTCTGACTGCCAATTGCTGCAATTACTTTAGAAACATTGTTGCACTGGCAGTTACAAAGAGCAGAGCTTTCTGTCTTTTTTCCACTTTCTTAATGCACTTTCCCAAAAAAGTTAGTTGTTAATTGGAGGCACATGAATTAACATGAACAGTCTTTCATGGAACCCATGAAGTTTAAAAGGACACTTTAAAGTCTTTCCACCTCATGAACTGAGTGACTCTTTACTTGACTTTATTAAACATGGTAAGAAGAGTATTATTCTGTTTTTCCTTTCAGGCTGAACCCTGCAAAGCCATAATTTGTTGTCCTGAATTTTCCTACCTGTTAAAATCTCCCTTGCAGGTTTCTCCCAGTCAGGGACACGTGCAGTCAGTACCAACTGTGCTGGGTGAAGCACTGCTGGGATGTACTCCTGCAAATAAAGACCAAAGGCACCCAGGCCTGCCCCTGCCAGCCAACTCACCACCCAACCTTGGTGCAGAGACTCCTCAGGGGTAAGGAAGCAGTTTTATGCTTATACAGATATTTTACCTCCAAAAAGAATTCTGATTCTTAGCACAAGAAGCTCTGAGGTCATTTTTAAGAGCTGTAGTAACTCCTCTTCTGCTATACCAGCATAGGAAAGTGTTAGATTTGCCTGCCTGGATATGTAATTTACTTCCTAATGCCATGTTCTTACTTAACTTTAAGGAAGTGGCCCTTCAGTGTCCCAGGCTATTGTCACTGTTTCATTGTCCCCATCTGTAAAAGGATACACAGGTGTGGTGCCTGCTTTGTCAAATGCATTCCTTCCCTGCCCCCAGCAAAAGCAGAACCTGTTCAGGCAGGTGCCTGCTTTCTTGTAGATCAGCTACAGATCCCCAGTTAGATTTCTGTTCAACACCAGTGCCTTTGGACTTTTGTTACCCCCAGTTCTGTCACAAAGTGGATGTGATGGTAGAAATAGTGTGACAGGAAAACCCAAATTTGAAGTGCTAATAGGGATTTTTCTGCTAGTTTTGTCTCACATGCTGAATGTGGAAAATATGATTTTTTTAAAAGGTTTTTTGTGAGAGAGGTTTTACAGTCTCCAGCATAGTGACTTGTGGTGCCAGTCAGAAGTTCCTTGAGAATCTGCCCACAGACATGCAAATGAAATTCATTTGGTTATTCAGCAGTTGCCTGAAGGAAATGAGAAAGCAACTATTTATTTGTGAGAGAAGGAAGTGGAGTAGCAGCAAATACCTAAATTTGTGTGTGCCTACATGGGTGTACAGCTTTATTGTTCTAACTTTAAAAAAATTAATCCCAAATAAAACACCTGAAAAACACAAACCCATTTAGCCTCACACAAAATATAAAGTACTCACACATCAGAACTCAAAGCACATAATTAAATAACTAAATTTCATCTTTCAAGCTTTAAGTGTGCCTGGATTGAGCAGCTGATGCTCTGATTTGTTTGACACATTTGTGGGTTTTTTTCTAATTATTGCATGTTGTGTTTCAGCACATGTAGACGAAGCCTACCAGAAACTCATCCTTCCTGTCTCAGTACTGGAGTTAAACCAGTGACAGAAGAGCTGACAGCCTTTCCTAAAGTGAGCTTTATGTCTAAAGAACAAACACAAAATCCCAGTGAGCAAAATGGTAAATATACCTCTTTGAAAACCTCAAGACCTTCATCTTTAACTGATTCAGCCAATGAAAAGGGAACCAACCTGAAGAATACTAATGAACCTTTTATGAAGGCCACAACAAACTTTCCCAAGGAATGCATTTCCATAAAACAGTTGCAGCATCCCAACCCTTCTGTAGCAATACCCAGAGGCAGTGGCACTGTTGAACTGCAGAGAACTTTAGACTGCAGACCCTCAACCTCAGATGCTCATCTTCTGTCCTTCAGTGAGTGTGGGCTTAAATCACAAAGCAGCTGCAACAGCCACAGCAGCCACAAAGGAAACAAGATTGATGAACTTGCAGACATGGAGTTTTTTATTAGAAGAAATT
This sequence comes from Agelaius tricolor, assembly GCF_023055355.1. Lineage (NCBI taxonomy): Eukaryota > Metazoa > Chordata > Aves > Passeriformes > Icteridae > Agelaius > Agelaius tricolor. Next base: position 3,605,942 of record NW_027269284.1, on the reverse strand, counting down.
CAAATGAGATTCTTTGTGACAAAAGTGAAAGTGAAAGCTTTTGGACTGGAAGTGCCAAAGTCCAGGATAATAGTAAGTGTTCCTAAAATTTCCTGTCATATCAAAGTCCTTGTAATTTCTAACTACTTAGAAGTAGATAATTTGTTACAGATGCAACATTAGTAATTTAAATTGTGTGAGTAAAGCAGCAACATGAGTTATTTGTATATACTTTTAAGACAGGAATGCAATAAGCTGGAGAAACACCTTTTCCTGATAAAGGAAAAGGACTAATAATTATATCTTTAAAATAAGTTGTTACAAAATATATGCAAGAACAGAATGGCAAAAGGGGTTACAAAATCAAGGTTCTTTTTGAATACAGATGCTGGTGGCATAATGAGCCTACCTTTTAGCAATGGTCCTAAATTTTACAAGCATGGTTAAGGATGGAAGTTGTCCTTAACAAAGCTCTGTTCAAGAGGGGCTTTGATTTAAAAACTGTCATGAGAGCAAAACAAACACAAACCCACCCACCAAAAATTAAAACCCACTCAGCCCCAAAACCACCCACCTTGTTTCTCTTTTCCATTTGGTGAGCTCTTCAGGTTTTCACATGGGACAGGAGGGGATAGGCTGTGGTTGTTTAAGGAGCTGGACTCCTGGTGTCCTGCTGTGCTTCAGGTGGTGTTGCTGATTGTTCAGGATTCTGGGAATCCCCCTACATACCCACATCTTTTTCTTTTTTTTTTTCTATCTCTTGTTGCTTGGTCTTGGCTTACCATGTGCTGTTCCATAATTAGCATGGATACACAGCCAGCCAAGCAGTCACTGTTGTGTCCCCTGCAAGGCCTCACTGGCAGTGTAGGAGGAAGGGAAATGTTTGGCATCTGTTACAGTAAAATGCTGAAAGCTGTTGCATCATGAAGGGGGAAAACAGGACTGAGAAATGGCCGGGTTGTACTCTGTCCCAATTTATTGTGAAATATGGTTGCTCAGGGCTCCAACTCTGGCTGAAGAACTTCCTTTAAAAGCAGATGTTCTTCAAAATGCTCCTCTGTGAAAAAGTGAAAGGAGCTCTTGGTTCCACAGAGTCTGTGTGACTTCCCTGGAACTGCAGCTTGAAACAGTTCCTGCTGACTGCAGAAGAGGTTTCTGCCAACTGCAAATATTTTTAGCATAACTTAGGTTCAGTGTAATGTGAAACTTGCAGGAGAAGTTGATGTGAGTCTTTCACTAAGATACATTTGCTGGCAGTTCTGTGAGAGAAGCCTCGGTTTTTCTGACACTGGCTGCTCCCCCTGCAGTAATTGTCCGCAAGTCCATCCTGGCTGATGCTGCCAAGGTGAAGAAGCTGCAGCAGAGCGGGGAGGCCTTTGTGCAGGACGGCTCCTGCAACAACATCGCCCCTCACCTGCACAAGTGCCGCGAGTGCCGCCTGGACAGCTACCGCAAGAACAAGGAGCAGAGGGACTCCACCGTCTTCTGCCGCTTCTTCCACTTCAGGAGGTGAGGGCCATTCACATCAGCACTGTGCAAAGTGAAAAACACCCCAGAATAGTCTCATGGAGGTCTCTGTTGCAGAGCTATTTAGTGCTGGTGTGTAGCTACAAGACCCAGTATACCCAACTAATGAGTGGCTGCCAATGGTTTTCTAGCCCTTAGAAATTGTACAAGTGCTTCATTTGAGCAGAAAATATTTTGGCAGGACTTAGAGCTCTTTATTTTGCTGTTCTGGGCTGAGTGCCAGTAGGATAACATGAGTTTAGTTTGAGTGCTACAGCTCAGTAGAATTGGAGATACTAATGAGAGGGTAGATTCCATGCAGGTTTCCCAAAGTTTAGTGGTTGGATGCCTGGAGTGTTAGCCATGAACCCACAGCCATGGAAGGGTTGCAGTAAGTGGCTATGGGCTTTCAGCTGGGGACATTTGAGCTTCTCATGGAAGTGTTTAATCTGTGCACCCACTGGAATTCAGTTTTGTTGCTAAACTTCTTAAAAAAATACAAATGTGTTACTAATCTGTTATTTATCCTCAGATTAGAGATTTTACTATAGTAAATCTTTGTATAATCTGATGTGTGAGACCAAAGTAACAACAGAGTATGCTAATTCATCCTCTCAGGGTAACAATCCAGACTTGCAGTGCAGTTCCAATCAGATGAATCCTTTGGTTTAGAACTTGAAACTGATGGAATTATCCCTTTTCATTGAATGTGCCATCTGCCAAATCTGGAGATGGCATTTGTCTGATGACAGTAGCTGCCAGCACGTGTTCTCCTGGCACACCTAACACTACAGTGAGCACACGTTGTCATCAGAAGTCACCTTCCTTCTTCAGCATTTAGTAAAAAGGTTCCTGAGCAGAACTCTTCATGTTTTCCATTTAAGACACTACTAACAATATAGATCTCATTCTTTCCACCTACTCAGAATCACTCAAGAATATATCTTACTCAAATTTTGCTTGATGCTTTTTGACAGCTGCTTCCAAGTGAATTGTTCCTTGAAATATATTCTATATTTAAGGCATTCTAACTTCTCTTGAGAGTTGTATGTAGTCCTAGATAAAATTATTGCTGTTGCCATCTCTAAATGTGGCCTTAATGCCAGTGCATTTTAAAAATTGTAAATCTGATTTGGTTTTGTGTGAATAAAGAGCCACTTGTTGTAAGGTAGATTTCCTAACTAAAAAACCTGAATGTTTTCAGTCTTTTTTCTTTAAAACAAGCAGTGCATTGAATGTGCTTAATGCTAGTGACCAGTATGTGTACCCATGTCTGTTGTAACCTTTGAGTAAATTCATTGGCATACAGTACACACACTTGCAACTCAAGCATGGACTGATTGGAATGGATTTAAACAGGTGCAGCATTTGAGATGATGAGGGCTTTTTCTCCTTTTCCCCCTTTTTCATCAGGCTGCAGTTCAATAAGCATGGGATACTGCGTGAGGAAGGTTTCTTAACTCCAAATAAGTATGACCCTGAGGCCATTAGCCTGTGGCTGCCTTTATCCAAAAATGTTGTGGGTCTAGATCTGGACACAGCAAAGTACATCCTGGCCAACATTGGAGACCACTTCTGCCAGCTGGTGATATCTGAAAAGGAAGTCATGTCAACGATTGAACCACACAGTAAGATCAACTTGTATTGAAATCATTTGTGTTTTCACAGCTTTATGTGAAGCTTTGAGCTTCTGTGGGAAAATTAATTCTGTATATTTGGAAATGCCATGTAAGATTGAGTGTCCCTCTCTCTTTTCAGAGAGGGAATGGTTAAGAGCCACTGTGAACTGGTGTAAACAACTCTTTGCTCCTCACAGGGAGGGGGAAAGGGAAGGGCAATTCCACCCTTCTTTGTCAGAAGTTGTTTCTCAATTTATCAAATTACTTTTCCTGTTACAAAGGGAAGAAAAAATCAAGCAAACTACCAGGTAGCTGACAACAAAATCTGTTCTTGGTGTGAAAATGAAATAAAGATTTTACTTTGCACAGGTTCTGTTAGATTGCTTTGGCCCTATATTATTGTAACTGCATCATGGACCTAATGCTGTCCATGATGCAGTTATAATAAAATAGGGCCAAAGCAAAAGAGGAAAAGAGATTTTTTTTTCCTCCCCCTGCAAGTTTCCAGTAGCACTTTTAGAAGTGATTGTGTGCAGCCCTACTGGGCATAGACCAGAGGAGTGCTGGGGATGGGATAACTGATTGGGGAGGGTAATTAGTGTAGGCAGGGCAAACGTAGCACCCCCAAACACAGAGGTTTGGCCACATCAAAAACTTTCTGTAGCAAATGTGAGCAGACAAATGGGGAACTCTACAACCTTGCATCACCACTTCTCAGAGCAGAATGACTCCTAAAGCTGTGTTTGTTTTCTGGATTTTAAGTGCATGACCAGGGTACAGTGCAGTTTAGGAGATGGCCACTGTCTGCTGTGTTTGTGGAGTGTTGACATTAGATAAAGATCCTCTCAGTTTGGCAGTCACTCCACTGTTCTCAAAGAATAAAAAAAGCTGAACAAGCTTGAATGCCCTTCAAAAGCAGGGGGAAGATTTGAGATATTCCAGAAATACTCACAGTGGGGTCTTACCTTGGGCTGCTTGGAATCTGCAAGCTTTGCTCTTCTCTTGACCCCCAACGTGTTCAGGTCTGTGGAACCAATTTATCTGTAGCCAGAGTGAGATGTGGAGACTAAAATACAGAAAGACTTTTGGGAGAGTGAAGCTTTGGGTGAATTCATGAAACAAAGGGAAGATGTGGTGTTTCTTAATAGCAGAGGATGCATCTGTTGGCATAGCTACCAGAAATATCCTCTGCTTAAAAAGGCACAGACATGTGTGAGCTCTGGAATTGGCTTGAAAGGGGCAAAATCTCATTAATTCATCTTTGATTGTATTGGCCTGACTGGTGAGAGTAAGGGAACCCACCTTCATTAATATGGAGGTTATTTTGAATGCCCTGGGCAGGAAAGAAGTAATTTACAGTCTGAATATGTGGTGTTCTTTGAACAGTACAGTGGGAGAGTGCTCAGTCAGCACAGGAAAAAGGGAGATTCTTCTGCCACCTTGGCTTGAAGTTATGGTAAATTTAAATGTGTTTTCCCTGTGAAGTAAAAGATTGACTAGTATAGAAAGAGCAGCTTGTTTGGTCACGTTGTTCCTTGGCTACCAAATGCCAAAAGGAAACAGGATCAAACTACAGAGAGGAACCAAAAATTAGGAGGAGTACAAAGAGAGAAGACTAAGAAAATATAGAAAATTGCATTCAAAAGATAAGAAAAAACCTTCATCCTGTTTGGGGGAAACTGGAGAGTTGACCTAGAAAATGATAAATATAGTGCATGTTTTTTAAAGGCAGAGAAGAATGGAGCTGGTGATATTTAGACCTCTGTCTCTTGGAAGAATTCTGAAGCAAGTACTCAAATCATTTTTACCTCCTACTTAAGAACAAATTGTGCTAAGCTATTCCAGTGTTGTTCCATACATAGTCAATGGGCATTATTCAGAACAGGAGCAGCAGATGTCTTGGATGCTGGTATGGTTTTCTTAGCATGCATTAGGACATGGTCTCTCATAACTTGCTTTTAAAATTAAGAAACATTGTGGGCAGGAAAGTTTCAGAGAATTTACAAGTGTGGAAGGTAGTAGGAGGAGGCAGGTGTGTGCTTTTTGTCTTGTCTAGTTTAGCTGGCAACACAAGGAAGTGGAGATCAGGCTAAAATAATTCTTGCATAATCAGATTCTCTGAAAAATACAGCCCTGGAAGGGCTTGTAATTTTTTGCAATATATTGTCCATGTTTGGGATGTTTTGAGTGGACTGAAGAAGTGTCTTGGGATGAGGAAGGAGGAATAGAAAACCTGAACAGCAGCAGTCAGTGCTTCAAAGAAAATTCACCATTCTGAGAAGGTCAGATAAACACAAACACATAAAACCTCCCCAAAGGCAGACTGCTACCTGCCCACCATGCTGCTGAATAGAGAGCAAGGACAAGCTGGTTGTGGCAAGCTACACATTAAGTTTAACTTGCCAGGAGTACCTGAATTCATTTCCTGGATTGGCTGTGGGATTTCCACTTGGGGATGTCAGGAATGTGCTTGTTAACTTGGACAGGAATAAAAGCTGCGTTTGGTGCTGCACAGGAGGAAGCAAAGTGGTCCCAATTGCTTGGACTGTTGTGTAACAGCAAATGCATTTTTTGGAGTCCCAACACAAGAGCAAGTGTGAGTCACATCCCTGTAGCTGAAGTGGCTGTAGTTACCTTGCAAACACTGAATTTGCTGGCACCAACACTGTGACTGTCCCGTTCTGCCTGCAGGACAGGTGGCCTGGAAGCGCGCGGTGCGCGGCGTCCGCGAGATGTGCGACGTGTGTGACACCACCATCTTCAACCTGCACTGGGTCTGCTCCAAGTGTGGCTTTGGGGTGTGTGTGGATTGCTACAGGATGAGGAAAAAAAGCTCACATGAAGGTGGGAATGCTTATTACTACCTGAAACAAAAGGGGAGGAGGGGAAATCAAATCTCTGGTGGACTTGGAAGTCAATGGCAACCTTACACGAGCCAAAAAAAAGCCTTCCTAAACAAAAGGATGTGTTGTAGGCCTGTGGTTGGATGTAAGAAATGAGCAAAAGAAATTTCCCAAAAAAAAGCCTTCCCAACTAAAAGGATGTGTTGTAGGCCTGTGGTTGGATGTAACCAATAGTCAAATGTGTGGCTTTCCAGAGCAGCAGCAAAAAACTGTCATGGTTTTGTTTTTTACAGATGATGACTCGGATACTTTCTCCTGGTTTAAATGTGTGAAGGGACAGGCACATGAACCAGAGAATCTAATGCCTACACAAATAATTCCTGGAAAAGGTATTGGGAATATTTGATTATCATAAAAATGTGCTGTAGGATTTTGCTGTCTTTTGTGTGTTGTTGATATTGTACTTAGAGAGGTTTGATTTTAATGGTAAAGTTAGTAAAAGCTTAACATTTATTATCCAAAGACAGGAATAGCATGTGTGTTTAATACTATTTTATTATCTTTGACCTTTACAAAGAAGTAGCAGAACTTCTTGTTTAATGATGACCAGTAGTCACATGTTAGTGTTTAGCTGCACAACACACACAGTTTCTTAACAAGTCCTGGTGCCTGCTGGATGTTGTGATTACATGTGAGCTCATTTGTGCTTCTCTCCCTTCAGCTCTCTATGATGTTGGTGACATTGTTCACTCCGTGAGAACAAAATGGGGAATAAAGGCAAATTGTCCTTGTGCAAATAAGCAGTTCAAAGCACTATCAAAGCCAGCTCTAAAGGAGGATTCCAAACAGGTATTGTTATTGCCTCTGTGTCTGTGCAGTTAAGTTTGTGTCAGTCTATTGCATGTTCCTGAAGCCGCTGCCAATTTGGCTTTGTAGGTTGCCAGCCCTGAGCTCTGTGATAACCCCACCACACAGGGACAATTTGTGTTCATCTTTCTGATCCAGCTCTTCTTTAAGTTTTTTGGGGAAATCTCATTTGTGTCCCTTTGACACTGAGCCCTCACTAGTTGACCTATCCTTAAAAAAGGCTCAGTGAGGATTTTTAGAGCAAAAATGGGATTAGATGGAGAGATCCCTTAAGTGAAGAATGTGAGGAACAGATGAGTGGGAATGGTAGTGAAGTGTAGGCTATTCCTTGGGTCCTGGAGATAGAATACATGCAGCATCTAAAAGAGTGAGTAAGGTGGAAGAGCACTGGGATTCACAGAATAACTAAACATGAAAAATATTGAGATTTAGAGGAGTGTGGAGATTCACTGATTTCTCTGGCAATCTGGTAGCTTTGCTTCTCTGTATTATAGAAAAACCAAAATAAAGGAAACTCCACAAGATACATATATTTATAAATGGATGTAGTATATTTTTGCTTTTGACAACAGAGCACAATTTAATAGCATAGTTTGGAAGTATCTCACAAGAAATGGGATAATTAAGTGATTTTAATTTTCTTTGGATGTTTATTCATAGCCTTATTTTGAAAATAAATGTCACCTTAAGTGTAAGAAGCAGGTTGGACTTGATTTTGGTGTAAGCAATGAACAGAAGGGACCAAAAATATTTCAGTTGTTAAAAGTGTGGAAGATAGTTATGTGAATCAAAAGTTAGCATTCAACTGACTTGGCTTCAGTCTTCTGAATCAAGATTTCCTGTGATTCTGGACAAAAGCTGCACTAAATTTATCTACACATCTTCATAGAATTAGTTACTGCACTGGTTGTGTGAGGATAAGCTCATTAAGGGTTGAAACATTTTGTATTTTGTCATGTTTAGAATTCTTGCAGTCAGTGAGAGGTGAAATGGAGAATGTAATGGTAGGCAGACAAAAAAGCAGAATTTCTTAGTTGAATATTGTTTGAGCAGAGAGAGGAGGTGTCACCAGTCATGCAGAAATCCCAGGACAAAGCTGTGGTTTTGGTTATTCTGTTCCTAGAGCCTCCAGATCAGCCCAGATAAATCAGCTGCACAGGGGATGGACAATCCTGTACCTGAACTGTGCTGGCCAGGCCAGGGCTGCACTCAGGCAGGTGTAGCTCACACCTGGCAGGTGGGTGCACCTTTCCTGACACCTTAAGAGAAAGTTTTAGGAATGCTCCATGTCTGTGTTAGTCCTCTGAGCTGGAGCTCCAACTTAGCCCTGGCCTGAGCATCAGCTGTGACTAAAAATGTGAGAACTGCTGTTAAAACTGCCCTTAGTTCCCAAGCAGTCCCAGAAAATGCACCTGGGAAATTGGGCTCCCTGTGCTTGTCTTGAGGGTGATGGACTCTGGCTGCTCCTGAATTCAGGAGCTCCCAAATCCTGCAGAGCTGCCATCTCCTGATCCTGAGCTGCAGTGCTGACCTCTGGTGGAGATCACACGTTTTGAGGGCCAAACCATTTTCCTGTTTAAAGGATGGGTTTGGACATGCTATTGCTTGTATTCCCTTTGTGTGAAGTGTGTTTGTGTCTAAACAAGTTATTGCTTTGCTTTTTCAGCACTTGGCATCCGGGGACAGGCCTGGCCTTCAACACAACAGCTTTGTCCTGAGCCCACAAGTCACTACACATGATCCTCCTCTAAAGTCAGCACTTGGAAGCAAACAAACTGCTTCTGTAAATACTTCTCCTTCATTAAATTGGTTTTCAAACCTAACCAGTGGAAATGTGAATAAAGAAAACAAAGGTATGTGCAGAACCAGTGAAGAGTAACCCCTTTGTGGCTGCTTGTCAGAAGAATATAGGTCAGACCCAGCAATATCTTGTGCAGAGAGTGATGTCATTGGCCTGCTGGGATGAGTGTTTAGTGGCTTGGAGTGAAGCCTGGCAGAGTTAGCATATTCTGTTTCAAAAACTGGATTAAATTCCCATTGATGCAAGTATTCTTGAAAATTCAGTACAAGAATTCTTGTTGTTCAGGGGTTTTGGTTTTTTGGGTTTTATTTAGAATGTGGGATTTTAAAAATATTGGTTTATTGAAGAAAGTTAAGTGACAGAAATATTCTCTCTGCATGTATTGGGAGGAGATTTATATATATGCATATACATGTACATATGTACATGTATGTATGTAGGAGGATATTGTCTTGAAAAAAATTCAATGTATTTTAACAGTTTTGAAGTATTCTCACTGTTTTCCTTTCTTCATTTCAGAGAAGCTTCTCATACCAATTTCAAAGAATGAAAATAAACCTCTTCAGACACTCCCTAGCTTAGCCAAGCCAGCTGCAGCCCTGCAGACATTCAACAGTGCAATATTAACCCCTGTGAGCAACAACAACACGGGCTTCTTGAGGAACCTGTTGAACTCTTCTGCAGGAAAGGTACAGGAAAAATTCTGTCCTACAAGTTTGAGTTGATCCCAGGCTTAGGTTCTGTTTTAAGCCTGTGAACAAGTGCCACAGGCAGTTTGCTTTCTTGCCACAGTAAAATTGTCTTCATTTGGGAAAAAGGACTAAATCAGTTTCAGTGCTCAGTTAGGAGTAGCTTAGTGGTGCTAAGTCTTGGTGAGGAACTGGGAACAAAGGGATAAAGCAGATGAACTTCCTTAGGGTGGAGTCTGGCAGCTGCATTGATTGGGATGTCTTTTAGACTCAGAAAAGAAGCACCAATGAGCTTGCAGATGGAGGGAAGAACCTTCTGTGGTGTCTTCACCATACCTCATTTGCAGACTGGTTCACTTCAGATGTTTCTGGGCTTTGTCTGATTTTACAGAGGTTATTTCAAAGTGATGGGGAAAAAATACTGGCCTTGAGAATCCTTTGCTAAAACTGGATTTTTGCTCTTTGATGTAAAGCAAGTCCTGTTCTGGGTTTCTGCAGTGTTGCTGAGATGCAAATCAGAGCAGAAATTGTTGTGTCAGAATTCTGTAGATAAAGTGTCAGAAACAGCACTGGCATTTAATGATGGTGCATTTCTAGACAGCAGAATTCTGCAGTTGTTGGTTTCTCTGCACAATTGGATTGATCTCAAGTGAAAAATTTTAGGAGTGGCAAATACTTTCTTTAAAACTTGCAGGATAAGGCAGCAGAAAAGAGCACTAATTTTTTGTTGCTGTTCTTTCATGTGTTTTATCAGACAGACAATGGACTGAAGAGTACACCCAAAATCCTTGATGACATTTTTGCTTCCCTGGTGCAAAACAGAGCCATTACAGACCTGCCCAAGAAGCCTCAAGGGCTGACCATAAAGCCCACGATCATGGGCTTTGACACACCCCACTACTGGTTATGTGACAACCGCCTGCTGTGCCTGCAGGACCCCAACAATGAGAGCAACTGGAATGTCTTCAGGGAGTGCTGGAAGCAGGGACAGGTATCCTCATTTCCCTGCTTTTTCCATTTGCAATTCATGTGCTTTGTCCTTCAGTTGAAGCACAGCTATAGCCACTGTAGTGATAAGCAACGTTAAACCTTCATCAAATGTGTGTGGCATGAGCACTGGTACACATCCTTATCCAAGGATCTGTTTTACTGTTTAAATCTGTTTCTAAGCACAGAGCTGCAATTATGCCTCTATATATAAAATGCTTTGGCTCTATGTATAAAAAGCTGCCTCAGTTTGAAACAGAGAATGCTCAGATGCATGGTAAGGCAGAATTCTGTTGGGGGGCATACTGAGCATTTAGTTTGCAAAATGCCTGCATTCAAATGTTCAGTGTATTTTATGTATTACCCTGTTGTAGTTAGAAGTTTTGGTGTTGAATAATTCTTCAGAATATGTTGTTTTGCTTTCTAGCCTGTAATGGTGTCAGGAGTGCATCACAAGTTAAATGCAGACCTCTGGAGACCAGAGTCCTTTAGGAAGGAATTTGGCCAACAGGAAGTAGATCTGGTTAACTGCAGGACCAATGAAATCATCACTGGAGCTACTGTAGGGGATTTCTGGGATGGTTTTGAAGATATTTCAAGTAAGTACTGTGACTTTGTTCCAGTAGGTAAAACACTCAGCAGCAATAATTCTGTCCTGGCATGGGTTTGTGATCCATAAGCAGTGTACAAGATGTTAAAGGATTTCTCCTCACCTTGGACAGTTTGCTGGGGATGCATTGCAGACATTTATGCTCATAGGATTGTGAACTGGATAAAAACTCATTCCCATGAAGTACTCTCCTTCAGGAGTATGTTTGGCTGCCTTTAGTCTTTTGGGGAAACATTCTGAGGAAATTTAAGATCTTCCTAGCAAGTAGGTACATCTGCCAGCTTTTTTTTTTAATTCCAGTTGAGTGAAACAGAAGAGCACAGGTAGGGGTGATGCTCACAGGTTAAATGGGTGCTGCTGTTTTAACTTGAAGGTACTACTTTGTTCTGAGGAACTGAAGTTACTTTGTATAAAAATACATTTTTGGGGAAGTGAACTTGAGGTTTTGCCAGGAGAATTAATAGTTGCTATTTCTTCTGGGGTTCTCCTTTATGTGTCTGTTACACATCCTTATCTAAGGATCTGCTTTACTGTGTAAATCAGTTGTAAGCTTAAGGAGTTTTGTACTTGGGGCAAGGAGAGTGGGAGGTGGAAGACTCACACCTTTCTTTTCTGTTACTTATCTTTGAAGAGGTTTGGCTTCATCAGCTGCTTTTGGCCTCAAACCAGTTTCTGAGCTAAATTGTAGGAAGTGCTTGGGCAGGGAAGCAGTAAGCCTGTCTGTCTGACATCTCCTGTTGTAACACGTTGTCATGAGAGTGATACCCTACTCTGGTGTCAGAGGAACTTGTATGTCTTCAGTTCTACATGAAAAGTTGTGGAATGAACATGATTTTAGACTGAGATAAAGATTTATTTATCTTAATTCTTCATATTCTGAGTTGTACAACTGTTAAAAACTAAGATTTGTTAATATTTCAAATTAGGTCGCCTGAGAACAGAAGAGGGAGAGCCAATGGTACTGAAGCTTAAGGACTGGCCTCCAGGAGAAGACTTCAGAGATATGATGCCCTCTAGGTATGAACTTCTAGAGGAAATGTTCATTGTTTCTGTGGTGCACCCCCAAAATAATGGACTGTAGGAATATTCCTGTGTGTTGAGAGCTGCCTCAGCTTTGAGCGGCAGTTGGTGCCATGTGAACAGTTGTGTTTCTCAGAGATGCCTGATACATGGCAAAATGGAAACCCTACACAAGTTTCATGATAATTTTTTGTGGTTCATTGTGCTTGTTGCTAAGTAAAGTGGGCACCTAAAACTGCTCCTAAAAGCCTGGATCACTTTGAAATCTGAAGTTCAGTTGAAGCTTACTTTTTGGCCAAACATTTTTAAATATTTGGATTTAAGCTATTTGATATTTCTTGAGATGATTACACAATGAAATAGCATTACTCCAGAGCAGTTAAATTTATGTGCTGTATTTCTGTGCCTTGTTTGTTTGGCTCCTTTTCATGGTGTCCAGCAAAAGCCCCCTGAGGGAAAGACTATACTTCCTCAACTGGAGAGAGCTTTTGTTGCAGTCTCTTTCAGTCTGGTTTTGGTTTTATGACTACTTAATGTTAAATTTTGCTGCATTATCTTAGGTTTGATGATTTGATGAAAAATATCCCATTGCCAGAATATACCAGGAGAGGTGGCAAACTCAACCTTGCCTCTCGACTTCCCAACTATTTTGTGAGACCAGATTTGGGCCCCAAGATGTACAATGCCTATGGTAAGGAATTTTTCACACTGAAGGTTGCACTGACCACATGTTCCTCTTGAAATTTATTGTAGATTATGTCAATCCTTGCTGTTGTAGACAATTTGATTAATCCCATGGATCAGAAAACCTGAGTTTGGCTCATCTGTAGGTATCAATGATGTCCAGAGCATGATATGATTTATTTTATTAAACATCTTTTTGTCCAGATGGTTTCAAGCCAATAGTAATTATTCCCAGACTTCCAATCACCTTGCTCCACAGGCTGACAACATGTATTTATTGTTTAGCTGCTTCTGGCTGTATTGCTTTTGTTGTTCTCCTTTTTGAACTGTGTCATTTATTTTTTCATCTCTCCTTGAGCAGTTTTTTTTTCCATGTCTGGTTTATTTGCTGTCACTCAAAAGACATTTAAAATGGAGCAGCATCATGGCTAGTAGAGAGATGGTGGATAGTAAATCCTGTATCAGCTGCTGTTTTCAGAGTGAAAAAGAGACTGTTTCTCAAAATGCTTTATCCTAAACTGCTGTAGAAACCCTTTTCTAGCAGGACTTCAACATGGCTTTTATATATCATAGAGACTAGACAGAAATGCATTGATCTGTATCAGCCTGTCAGCAGATCACTTGGGAAGCCACAAGATGGAGCAAGGTCCTGGATAGAAAGCAAATTGCTGTTCTGGAAGCATTTGTTGGTAGAAGTAAAAGCACTCTAATCTTCTCAGAAAGTGCTTCTGACAGTGGTGTAACATTTCTTTGTCTTACTAATGGATCTGCTACTCCTTTTCCACCCCCTTTGATTCCTCCCCCAGGCTTAATAACACCAGAGGACAGAAAATATGGCACAACAAACCTGCACTTGGATGTGTCTGACGCAGCCAATGTCATGGTTTACGTGGGGATCCCCAAAGGGCAGGCTGATCAAGAAGAAGGTAAAATTTCAGTGGTGTCTGGGGGATATTCCTGTGGCCAGAGAGAGGATCCTGGAGTGTAACTGCTGGTGCTGCTTTCCACAGAAGTGCTGAAGACCATCCAGGATGGGGACTCTGATGAGCTGACCATCAAGCGTTTCACTGAAAGCCGAGAAAAGCCTGGAGCTCTGTGGCACATTTATGCTGCCAAGGATACAGAGAAAATCCGGGAGTTCCTTAAGAAGGTGAGCTGTTCATCTTAAAAACTCATCTTCTGCCTGTGGAGGCTTGCAAGTCTCTCTCTTTGGGGCTTTTCTCCTCCTTCATATCCCAGTTACTGTGGAAACAAATAACTGGAGTTGTACCAAGACAAAACTTCTATGCCACGAGTCTTGGAGGACCTGAAAAGGGTGGAGAGCTGAAGCTTGCAGTTACCTTGTATGCAGATATTCCTTCTGCCCACTCTGCTCATAGATGAGTAATGTTACATAGTGAACAAGAAAATAGCTGGTTTAGATTTAAGGAAAAGCAGTTTAATTTGATCCTGTTTTGAAGAATGTGAGACATTTCTGAGAAATGTCAGATCAGTACATGGTACATAACACTCTTGTTCTCTCTCTTACTACCTTTTTTTTTCCTCCCTACCTTGATGGAGTCTGAATTAAGGGTGGTATTTTGTGTCATGTTTTCATGGGAGTTCAGGGTTTAGTGGAGATGTGCTACTACTTCCAAAAGGGCATGTTTCAGTGTTCAAATTTACCTTAGATGGTCCAGAGTTCTTGTGGTCTTAATGGTGAAACTTCTTTGGTGCATTAAAAATGGAAAGAGCCAATATGCTGATATTTAAAAAGATAAATTGGATGATCTGAGCAACTGTTGGCCTGGTCAGGCTTATGGCTTTCTTGGTGGAAGCTGGGAGAGGCTGCAACAGACTTATTTAATATTAACAAAGAACAAATCTTATGGTTGATCAAACATGATCCTGGGTTTGATAAGCATTAGCATTTGGAGTCTTGACATCTGTGTCTCACACCTCAGTCCCTTGTATCACACTTGCTGGCAGCTGTGGAGCATTCAGCAGCTTTTAGTGGAGTAGAATCAAGCTGTTTATCTCCTCCCAAATGAGTTTTTGGGCTACAGTCCTGGGTGTAAATGTCTGCTGCAGCAAGTTGGATTTATACAGCAACTTCTTGCAGAAATTCTCTCCCCACAACCCTCAAATTTCTGTCCTGAAGTGCTTGTTGTGCCTCCCAGTCTCGTTTCTCCTGAAAATGTGGTTTGCATCCTCTGGGTCAGTGAGCACACACTGACTGATGGTGGGCTCGAGGCAAACACCTGCAGAGTTCCACACTTGGTGCAGTGTCTGCCAGTCACAGGCTGTAGAGTCAGAGAATCTCAGAATGGTTGGGGTTGGAAGGGAGCTTTAAGAAGATCTCATTCCAACCCCTGCAGTGGGCAGGGACAACCTTCTCCTGGACCAGGTTGCTGAGAGCCCTGTCCATCCTGGCCTGGAACACTTCCAGGGATGGGGCAGCCACAGCTTCTCTGGGCAGCCTGTGCCAGTGCACACTGCCCTCACAGCAATGAATTTCTTCCTAATTTCTTCTTCTAATCTAAACCTACTGTCGTTCAGTTTAAAGCCATTGCCCCTGTCCTGTCACTTCACACTCTTCTCCACAGCCCCTCTCCAGCATGAGTAGTGTCACAACACTGGTTCCATGTGTGACAGTGGTTCCCAATGTGGACACAGGCAGCTTCACTTGCCACTGTCAGATGGGATTATTTGCATTTTCCACATCCACATTTGCAATGTCTTTGAAGCCAGTGGGACCTGAGCAATGCTGAAACCTTGACAAAGGTCTGAGTAAAGATCCAAACTTGCATTGTGTAACTTTCCTACCTGAACACCTGGTGCAAGTCCCTCTGGCATGTTTTGTGGAATACCACAGATACAGCTTGACTGTCCAGTCAGACTGGTGTGTTAAAATGTTGTTGTCTTGTAACTTTGCCAGGTTGCTGAAGAGCAAGGCCAAGAAAACCCTGTAGATCATGATCCCATCCATGATCAGAGCTGGTACCTGGACCGATCGCTGAGGAAACGCCTTCATCAGGAGTACGGAGTTCAAGGCTGGGCTATTGTACAGTTTCTAGGAGATGTAGTTTTCATCCCAGCAGGAGCTCCACACCAGGCAAGCACCAGGGACATGGAATGGCCTGACTGCTTGGGCAAACCCTTGAGCATGTGCCTAATGCTTGTTTGTTCTCTCTAGGTTCATAATTTGTACAGTTGTATTAAAGTTGCAGAAGACTTTGTATCCCCAGAGCATGTCAAACACTGCTTCTGGCTCACTCAGGAATTTAGATATCTGTCACATACACATACGAACCATGAAGATAAATTGCAGGTAACTCCCCAATGCTCAGTGCTCTTGAACCTTCACAAAAAAAACCCTAAAATAAAACAAATGTTTTCCCAAGTTTGT
Source organism: Agelaius tricolor (assembly GCF_023055355.1). Classification (NCBI taxonomy): domain Eukaryota; kingdom Metazoa; phylum Chordata; class Aves; order Passeriformes; family Icteridae; genus Agelaius; species Agelaius tricolor. Next base: position 3,589,949 of record NW_027269284.1, on the reverse strand, counting down.
GATTTGCATGAAGGTTGGGCAGATGACTGTGTCCAAACTGACTGGCACAGGGTGAGGGGACGTAAGTGGGAAAGTTGGAAAACTATCTGTGCTGTTTGCTTGTAAAACCAAGCACCTTTTGCTTTGCTCATGCAGGTGAAGAATGTCATTTACCACGCTGTTAAAGATGCAGTTGGGATACTGAGAGCTAACGAATCCAGCCTTAGCAGACCGTGATGTAGAGCGCCTTAACCACACACTATGAAACAGAAGCGTTGGCAGCTGTTTTACCTACTCAGTCAGGACCTCTGTGGACTTTGAGATTATATGAATGTTACCTCATCTTCCTTTCAGCAGTACCAGAGGATCGTGGTACTATGTTCTGTGTATTCTTCCAATGTTTACAAACCTGATATGTATATGTAGTAATATGTATGGACTGTGGCATACTGTGAATGCTCAGTTGCAATAGAACTTTATACGGAGTTGCTCTCCAAACTGTACAAAATACCTCCTATAGAACTGTTGGGAACTATTCCAAATTACTCCTTTGAAAAATATTATTCAAGGCATTGTAAAGCTTCAATTTTTAAAATTTATTTTGGGGTGGGATGAAGTATGGAATCACTCAGTTTAATAACCAATTTACATAAAAAGTTAAGAATGCAGTTCTGGAATTTCACATTAACATAGAACTAGCATTTAAATTAGCTTTAAGCTATTGTATAGTAACATAGAGATGGGAGTTAACCATCTTTAGGTAAATGTATTTAAATTTCTAAATGTTAAAAGAAACTTTTAATCAAATGTCTTCTGTTCGAAACTGCTCTTTAATTTGAACTGATGTTTGATTCTCTTGTTTTTAACACTGAATGGTTACATAAAAACTCTTCTATTTCAGATACTGTTCCTTGCCTGTCTTCTTCAGTTGACTATTTAAAATGTAATTAATTTGATGCAGTACTTTGAAATGCAAGTGTATCATAAATGGTTCATATTGTTTATTGAAGTATTTGAAGGCTTAGGTTATGGAATTTAGCAGCAGACCTGTTTAGAGTGATTTTTGGTTAACCAAGCATGACTTAGCTGACACTACTGCTGCCAGTGCTGTGCTCTGTGTCACATGAACTTTGCAGCTGGAGTCTGAAATGGTGCACACAGAACTCAGGGTTGTTTGGAGAAATACTGAAAAATATCATAAAACAAGAAGAGGGGTTATGAATGGAAAAGTGAATCTCTCATTTGATGAGATACCCTGAGACAAAATTAACCTTTCAGTTCCTTCCCAGCACTGAAAGTTGCCAGATGGCCTCCATGTTCACTTTTCTGAGCTTATGCAACAAATGGAAAATTCTCCCTGTAGTACTTGACCTGCTGTTTGTGTTCAGCAGCAACTCTTGAGTCTGGCTTGGGTGGCAGGGTTCTTCTTCAGAACAATTTCCTCTGATTGCTCCCTCAGGAGAGGGGACAGGCTGCAGTCATGTGCAGGAGCCTCTTGTAAGAGTTAAGTTGATTTACAGAAGGTTTGCCTACACACCCGCCCTTCACTGTATTCAGTGAGAGCTTTCCTCTGCCTTCACTTGCTGCCACCTCTCAACAGTAAATAACTTGTTCTAGTCACTGCAGGGGCCTTGATTTGGCATTTTGTGCATGAACTTGTCAAGTATGCTTAAACACAACACTTACCTGAACGTTCTCTCTTGAACCACCAAGTTGAAGGAGATGACAGTGAGCAGGTTAATTGCTTTCCTTGGCACCAGCTGCAGTATTTGTGGGCAGCTGGAGTACAGGAGCTGAGTCACACTGACCTTAGACTCATTGTTGAAACTGCATTTTGAGCTCTTACCATGGTGCTGTTGTTCAGTCTTGTTTTATTGCAGCTCTCACCCACTTTGTTTCTGATGTGTCCTTTCTGTTTTTTTTAAGACCACAAAAAACAAGCTGTCCCTCTTGCCTGTTTTTGTTGCATTTGGGGTGGAGATGAACACTTGAATTGCAGAGCCCTGAAGCACTGGGGATACTTTGCCTCCCCCAGCACAAAGGTGAACAGTGCTTGGCCCTTCCCATGCTTTTATGGCTGAAACTGGGAGGTGTTGGACTCCATCCAGCTCTCTGTGTGCCTTGTGTGTTTTTCTACCCTTGCAGTTAGGGTACAATTATTTAGAGACTTGGCTTCCTTAAAATGAAGAGCTCTGGCCTTTGTTGGGGAGGTGCTGTGGCAGTGACAAGTTTGGGTCAGAGATTTTTGGTTTCCAAACAGCCTTTTGTGAGCCATGACATCCATTTTGCCTGAAGCTTTTCCTTGGGAGGAGACACAGCTCTCCTGTGATCCTGAAATGTGCTCTTGGAGCAGCAGAGACGTCTTGGCACTGCCATGGGCAGCTTTGCCAGCAGCCTGGTGAGTCAGGGTCCCCTCCCACTGCTGCCACCTGCCCTGCCCTCCCTGTGCCACAGCCTTGGCTAAGCCAGGCTCTCCTGTGACCATACAGAGCTGGAACAAACTGCCAACTTCTCTTTAACAAAGCAGTGAAGGCCCTAAATGTGCTGAAGAAAGGTGTAATAAAACTAAAAGGCAGGTGTTAAGGTTTGTGAAAGAGGCCAAAGTGATGCAAACTAAACTGCTGCCATAGGAGTGACTGTTAGAAGCAGCTTTAATAAAATTTGTATTGATTCAGGAAAACACAAATCTGACAGTGGTGGAGGTTTTTGGTAGCAGATTAAGCCAAAGTGCCTGTTAGAGAGAAATGCTGCTTGAAGATGAGAATATATTTCAGGACTTTATGTCTAAAAATACATAACATTACACCACCCTTGCCATGTCACCACAGGAAACATGGGCTGAACAGGAAACTGGAAGAAGTATATTACAGTAGTGTCTTGGAGGAAAGAATCCTCAGGAAGAAAAAAAAAATATATATATATTACATAAGTGAGAATACATAAAGTTTTGCATTTTGAAGGTAGGACAGAATAAAATCAAGCCAACTGTCCACATCCATCCTGGCCCTAGCTCCTCAGGGTGGCCAACCGTGACTGCATGGCCTCGATGTCCTCCTCCTCATCCACGGCAGCAGCTGCTGCCCCCATGGGCTCAGGCTCTGGCAGAGCATCTGTGACTTTACTGGGTGCTTTACCCAAGGCCCCTGCAACAACAAACAGGCTCATTAGTGACTGTCAGGTCTTCATTTGATTAGTGGCTTTTGGGGACATCTAAAACAACCCAACCGGTCATTTCCCACGGAGGTCAGAGCCCTGAGCTGGGCCAGGGCCAGCCCAGGGGGGTGCTGGCTGCCCAGCAGCCCTGACCTGCCAGCTCAGCCTCTGCTCCTTCCCCTCTGGGAGGAGGCTCCCAGCTCCCCACAAGCCCTGCTGCTTGCCGCGAGCTCCCCCTGCCTGCTCGGGAGGAGGCAGGGAAACAGGATGGAAAAAGCAAATGAGGGTGAGAGAAAGAACAGGGCAATGTGCCAGGCACTGAGCACAAGGTGCCAGCAGGGTGGGCCCTGCACTTGCAGCGTGCTGCAGCTGCTGCTTGTTTTTGTCACACCACATCACAAGCAATCCAGGTGAAAGGAGCATTCTAAGCATTCTCCAAATCAAATAACTGAACCAGTAAATCATTATTACTTCATGAGCTGGAAGGCAGAAGTTGTGGTTTTGGCTTTAAGAGGGTTTTTGTGTTTGTTTTGGGTTTTTTTCCCCCAAACAAGACACAGCATGTTACTGCCAGGACTCACAACACAGCCTATGACTCAAGGCAGTGCAGCAGAGTTTCTGGTTTCATTAATAACAATACCTAGCCAATCATGTTAAGTTTCACCTTGGTAAGAGGATTCACTGCATAGCCAAACACAGATCTGTAAGAACCTCAATTACAAAACTGCACAGAGAGCAGCTGAGGGATCTTAGTTCTGCCCTGCTGAGCCCCACTGAGCCCCACCAGCCAGTATTCCCTGAGAAATCAGCTTGTCAGAGCTCTCTGCCCACCACCAAAGGAGGAGATGCCACAGAGCAGGGACCTGGCTCTCAGCAGTGCCCACAAACTCACCAGCTGTAATTTCAAAAAGGATTTTGTCAATTTCTGCTTCAGCTTCCTCCTCCATCTCCTCCTGATCCTCCAGGCCTTCAAAGGTGTCTTCCAGCATTTCCTCTATAATTCCAGCCTAGCAGAAAAAAACAAGGCAGCCTATGATACCCTTGGAAACAGCAGAGTAAGAAAACTCATTTCTACTTGGGAGATGGGGTTATGCCTATCCAGGCATGTAACATGAGCACACATCTCTACAACTGCAGAGGAAAAGCAGGAAGAAAACTGAGGATTAAAGGCACCTGTTCTCACTTGGAAAACCTCAAGTTATTTAAACCAAAAGAGGAGAGATTTAAATTAGACATTAGGAAGAAATTCTTCCCTGTGAGCTGGAACAGGTTCCCCAGAGAAGCTGTGGATGCCCAGTTCCTGGGAGTGTTCCCAGCCAGGTCAGATGGGGCTCTGAGCAACCTGGTCCAGTGGCAGATGTCCCTGTCCATGGCAGGGGGGCTGGAATTACATGATCTTTAAGATCCTTTCCAACCCAAACCATTCCATGATTCCATGGTTATTTATTGTTGTTGCACACCTAAACCAAGACCCCAGCCTGCTCCAGGCATGTGAAATACAAGGGTTTCAGTCATGCAGCATGAATTGTGTAGCACACTGTAAAACTGCTCTTTGACACAGCTTGGTTTTTTTATCTGCATTTGACCCTGCATTTTTTAATCTGCATTTGACCCTGCATTTAACCCTAACCCTAACCCAAAACATTCCTTTGCAGGCCCTTCAACCTACATATGGTCAAACCATGCTGGTGCACAATGATGAAATTATTTAGAAATAAATTTATTTGAACTAAACAGTCTAGAGTGGTAAGAAAGGGAAAAGCAAAACAACTTTGGTAGTTGAAAATGTAATAGTCATAATAGAGAATTATGTATGCTTTCAAATCAGAGCACTCCCATCACATGGAGACACTGAGCTGGATGCTTTAAACCACTGACAGTGCGTTATATCTGAATTAGCCAGGAGTTTTGTGATTCTTTAAAAATTTTGTAATAAACTTAATTAGTTAAGGAGTGTTTGATTGCATTATTTTGGCTGGTATTGGTTTAGATCTGTATTGGCTAAGTGTCAGTAGAAAACCCTGAGAAATTACCTCACTGCACCTGCAGAAAGGAATTCTATGGACCTAGACCCCTTAGAGAATCTATAGTTGAAGAACAAAATAAATAATTGTTTAGTGGTTATCATACAACTAGAGATTAATTAGATGTCATAGAACAAGAATGGTATCTTGAGAGAGTTAAGGAGTCAGAGACATCCCAGAAAACTTGATTTATACATTGCAGGTGTAGTAAGGGAGCCACTTCATAGGCTTGTACTCCCCAGAAAACTTAATCAATAGTAATTGTCTAAGCAGGACAGCACATTTAATAAAGCACTGTTAGCTGGGTAAAACTCAGGTTATCCATTAAACAAAGACAGATGAGATGTTCTGCTAGTAATTAAAAGGAAACAAAACACCTCTACCATGATGCAATAAATTGGGCAGATTTTTAGGAGTGTCTATTAAAAAAATCTTGGCTGTTATAGTGTATATAAATGCCTGAAAATTGTTGTTTCTTTGAACATGTCTATGGTGAATAAATTCCCCATATGCTCTCAATTTTGGCTCAAAATTGTTATTAGGAATGTTGGTCTAACAGCTTTTTGCTGTTAGAGTTTCAACTCTTTGTGTCACCAGTATCAGGCTGGCCATGGAGTCAGAGTGTCCTGAGCTCCCTGTGACAAAGGGGCTGCCCAAGTGACTGCACAGCTCAGTAACAGCCACATTGTGTTCACCCCAGTCTGGTTTATGTGCCAGACCTTACCTTCATCATCTCTTTGGACAAGTCCCTCATCGTTGCTTGGATTTCTGGGATTTTTACTAGATTTTGCATAGCTTTCATGACTTCTGTGCTCTTCTGCAATGAACCTGCTACTCTGAGGACAGCTGTGAAGGAGAGAGGCACAGAACAGTTTGAACAATTCATGCACTGCTGAAAGCACAGGAATTATATCCTCCCTACGTGGAAGTTTCTTTACATTTAGGCATTTCAATTTAAAAATTAAATGGGCATTGCACTTCTTCACTCTTGACTAAATTCCTGGAAAAGCCCAACTTATATCCACACTGGAAAAGTGACATTTATAGCAAAGCTATAAATGTCCTGTACAATGAGGAGCCCAGGTGGTCTGCAGAGAGATTTCAACCCACCTGCACCCAGGTCACCAAAGACAGGGAGAGAGTTGCCCCTACCCAGCCCCTCAGCATCAGAGCTGCAGTGACTGCTGAACCAGGGATCTCCTGCCTGACACCAGCTGCTGGAAACCAACCCTGGCAGAAGCTCTGCTGCAACAGTTCCACAGCAAAGAGTAAGCTACAACATTAATACTGATGCAGACAAGCCAAAAATAAGCTTGTTTAAACTGAATTTAACAACACCCTTTCCAGAGGCTATTCTAACTTCTAAGCTCTCCTCATATGTATTGATACATCAAGATCAAAAAGCAGTAATTAAGGATACTTTGAAGATGTTTGAATTCTGCCATCTAGCTGTGCAGCTTCCTGGACATGGAGAACTTACCTGTTTGTATATAAAATGGTCACTCCTTAATGAAGCAAAATGAAGGTACAGCACATATTATTTTTTATTTTAGTAATTTAAGAGCCCTACACTTGTAACAAACTAACAGACACCTTGCCTTGAGTGGTCATTTTTCAAACAAACCCCAGACTGAATTTTAGATTCCTCTGTATTTCCTATCTAAGTGTATCAGAACATTCCCAGGAAGATGAAGATGCTGGCAGTGATAATAAGGAGGAGGCTGTTTTGAATTTTTCCTTTTAATGGACACCTTAAGCTACAAGGATGGTCCTACCTTCCTTTCCTGAGTGAGATGCATGGGGAGCCACATTTGAACCATCATAAAACTACCCTTAAGGTTCACAGTGTGACTTCCTGTTTTATCACTCATCCAGCATTAAAATCTACTTGGATGATGCTGGGGTGGAGGAAATGCTTTGACATTTCAGCAGCTTGTTCATCTCCACCAAGTCTTCTCCTGTCTTTACAGCTTTCTGCTCTGCTTGTTACAGGCTGGACTGTTTCCAGCTATGGAAAACTCTGCATATAGGAAGTATATTATAGCAGATTTCTGATGTGGATAAGGAACAAGGGAAATCTGCTGGTTCTGGAGGAACACAAAGGACCAAGGAGGGTTTACAGAACATGGGTGTTAAGCCAAAGGGCAAAAGGATTCATCCACACTAAGAAATCAAGCACTGCTGCCCCATCCCCATGCAGGTTGTTGGTAAATGCCCCCAGACTCTTGCTAGGGAAGCAACCATCTACAAGATGAAGAGAATTCTACTCCTGTGACAGATCCTGTCAAGATCAGTGACACAGGCTCCACCAGGACACAGGGGTATTAGGGATGCATTCCAACTGTTTAGAAATGCACACTAAGAATGTGCTCCCAATTGCTGTGAGCTCAGTTCCAGAGCATGTGATTCTCACACCACTGGAACCCTCAGGCTCTGAGGAGAGGTGTTACATCATCTGCTGAGCAGCTCATCACAGCAAACAGGGAACCAGCAAGGATGTGGGGAACAATGAGGGCAGGAACCCCAAGAAACCAAAACTGGGAGCTCCCTGATTGCTTCACAGCCCAGGGTGGGACACCCATCCAGGCAGGGCACTGGAGAAACAGCCTTAGAGCATCCTGCAGACTGAGGGGGTTACTGCCTACAGGGATGCAGGGGAAAAGAGCATGTTTGGACATGGGGGAAACTTACAATGGATCTTTTAAGGGGAATACAGGAACATACCTGAATCTTAGGGGAATGACCAAAGGTAGATTGGGGAAGGACTGAAGTGGATCAGGGAACACACAAACCTCAGGGGCCTGCAGGACCAAGTACCAGCAGTTCAGGCAGAGAAGGAGATCTGGGGCAGGTACCAGACATCTGGCCAGCTTGGACAGAGCATCTGAGAGCAGCTCCTGGAGCAACTGATCTGTTGTGTGTGTTGTGTTCTACCAGTGGACCCGAGGAAGAGCAGGTGGAGCTGTTCACAGTGTGTGAAAGCTGTGTGTGTTTATGGGGTGGTGGCAAAGGCTCTGCTCTGACAGTGTGGGTGCATGTGCCTGCTGGGATTAGGGGGTAGAACTTCAGCAGCCTCACAGCTCTGGGAGAATCTTCCCAGGCTCCTGAAGCCCACTGGAAAAAGCTGCTTTCCACAGGAGCATGGCTGCTCCCACATTCAAGCTCTGCCTGCATTTGATTTTGGTTCTGGATAAGGAAACCTCAGACCTCACTTCTACTGCCAGAGCAGTGCTTGGACTCAGGATTTGCTCTTACCAAGCTGGTTCTTCATCCCCATGAGAACTGAGTTCATGTGAGCTTTGGATGCATAGAGTTTGCTTACAGCCCTCCGAGAGCGGACCAGCTCCTTGGCCAGGATCACACACACATCTCTCTGATTCTTTTTGGCAGCATCCTTTATTGACCTCTTCACCTTCTCCTCTTCCCTCTGGATATCTGGAGCACAGAAAAACACAGCAAACAATGATCAACTCCTAAGGATATAGAAGAGAAATCAGTCATTTGTTGAGGTGTGTTTCCAATGCAAAGAATTGTTTCTGCTTGATTTCAGGTTCCTTCTGTTACTCAAGGACCTTGTTCTGGGTTGATTTACATGTCAGCTGATTAATTCAGCTAAATCTTAATAGGAAAATTCTCATTACTGAACATCCAGCTCTGTAATTTCCTTTGCAGTCAAGAGTACTCTAAAGGACTGTCTGAGAATATTATCCATGATGCTGAGCTGACTAAGAGCTTACAAAGCAAAAAAAGGTCCTGTAAGAACAAAGCACTCTGAGAGGATGACTTGACTCACAACTTCAAAATAACTTCCTGACTGTTAAACTGGCCTGATACAAACACACATACACAAAATATACATCTAACTTGAAACATCCTGTTCAAACTCTCCTGGCATCCAGCTCTGTTCAACAGGTTTTTTTAAGAGTGTGCTTAAGTGGGAATACTGAACTAAACATGGGCAAAGAGTTGGTTGGACTATTAAACACCAAAAAGGCCTTCTTAAATACCATTGGTTTCTCCAGCAAATCTGATGTGACTGTTGACAGTTCTGCCCTGCCAGGTAACACTGGCTGTGAACAGCAGGAGCCAGGTACTCCAAAAAGCCCAGAGTAAAAAATGCAAGAGTAAGCAGGGACAATATTAACTTCCTTTCTTTTCCAGACTCAGCAATAAATTAGTCACTGATGAAATGTGGATCTCAGAGTCCATAAGAAAAATTATCCTAAAGTAAATAAAGAATTCAGATAGTAAGGGTTCCTCACCTTCCTGTAAAGAGTTGATTGAAATGACCACAAGAACAATTTTTTCAAAGAAAGCCTCTGTTCAGATTTAGCTTTGAGTCTTCTTGATTTATGCCAGACAAAGTTATACACTGGAAGAATCAGAAGCTGCCCTTTTATAAAAACAAAGGCACCAACACACTCCTTCTGGCACAGGCTAACTTGGAGCCTTCAACACAGCTTCTCAGGTGGGAGTGAATGAATCCTGTACTCAAGACCAGTAAGTCTCTCAGTATCATTCACTGAGGTGTTTACCTTAAAGGACTGGCAGAAAGCTGTAGGATTATAATCAGAAAAACATACCTTTGCTGCTTTCCCACTATTATTTTCAGAAACACCACAAACTTGATGACATTTGTGTGTCAGACATGGGACTGAGCTGAGCTCCAGGTAAAAAAGAGCTGAAGTGCTCCAGCAGGAAACAGAAAGCACCAGAAGAACCCCAGCAGCACTGAGGAATTACAACACTCACTCTGTCAGGCTGAAAACAACCCTAATATTGTGTCCTGCAGCCAGGCTGGAGTAGGACAGCTGTCCCTGAGTGAATGCTCTCATGGCATTGAGTGCTGGCTGTGAGATCAGTGGCACAAGGATGCAGGAACAGCCAATCCATCTTTGAAGGGCAGTGCCAGCTACACTCCTCAAGGGAGACAAAGTCACCTCCCCAGTGCCTCTGCAGCACTACCAAGCACAAGAGGCACAAAGCAGCCCAAAGCACCTGCAAGAGGGACTCACAGCTCAGCAAAACACAAAGTTACTGTGTTACTCCAACTCTATCCACTCAAAAATTTCAATTCTGAAGTAACAAGGACACCTTTCATTTCTCCAAACCTTCCAAGCCCTGAAAAACAACCTACCCCAAACAGAAATCACTACAGCAGCACGAGTCCAACAACAGATGGTTTCAAAGAGTGTGCTGCTATTTTAGTAACTCTGCTGACTGGGCAAGCCAAGTGCTCAAGTGATCCAAGCCCACTCAGTTCATCCCAGGTGGATCTAGTGTTGCCTTGTTCAAACACATCCAGCACAGCTTTCCCCAAGGAAACTAAGACAGGTTCCAGCTTAGCATCCTTCCTTAGAGATTGCAGGGATTTCCTGTGTCAGGCTCAGGTGAAACAGGAGAGGATGGCAGAATCCAACTACAGTGAGGAACTTCTGAGGAAACCTTTGGTGGCACTTGGCTGCCATCCTTCAGGAGCAGCCTGCTAGCCTGGGAAGTGTCCAGCAGAACCAATCCATAGGTGACCCTTGGTAAAATGTGAAATCCTGGCACCAAGATATTATTTACTTTATTTTAAGGGCAATTATCAGTGTAGCAGATGGTTGGTGGTTAGTGCTGAACTGTATTTCTGTGAATGTAGGACTCTGAAACACAGACAGGTTTAGAGCTGCTAAAATAATTAGATTAATCTAATTAATTATTAGATCTACATCAAAATATCACACTACCATGTAACCTAGTATCTGTGCAGGCCATTAAAAGCATTATGGCATGTAAAAGGTTAAGAGAAACCCAAAATTTCCAGAAACATCAGTAGTGAGCACGTGGGCACTCTGCTCCTGTGGAAGATGCAGCCTCTAAAACATATTTTGCTACTAAGATCAGAGTTGCAGCTCCTCTGTGCCTGATACAGCCACACAAAGTGCCCTGGAGAAAGTAAAAGAATTCACATCCCTGTAGATCAGTTTTCCTGGGAAAGACACAAACTCTGTTCCTCATACTGGAGACAAGGACAAAGAGACTTTGTACTGCACAAGCAACCTTCTCCAACCAACTCCTACAAGTCTGCAAGACACAAACCCTGCCAGGTCACTCCAGAGGCACAGGGCTGGGGAAGGATGGGGAATGCAGGATGTGCTCTGCCAGCAACCAGATGCTGACACAAAATATCCTCCCATGGACAAATCCCAGAGACAGGCTAGGGATTTGAAATAAGAAATAAGGGGAAAACAAAACCTAGGCCCAAACCTGGTTTCAGGCTCAGGGAAGGCAGGTAGAACAAATTCTGAACTAACAGCAGTGCAATACTAAGCAACTTGTCTGCTTTTCAAGACACATTCAGCAGTGTAATGTTCATTATTTAATACCAAAACACCCACACACAGAAAATACTTTTTTTTTTCTTCCACTCTTCTGTTTGTAATTTTTCCAAGCTGACAGCAAGGTACTTTTGCTTGGCATGTGCACTTTCACACCAGTACATGCCAGTGGAACTGTCTACATGTGGAATTATTTACCATACTGATACTACTCATTAAATCAATGTGGGTGAAATTCTGGCTAATAAGTCTAATACAAGTTATCCAAAGGGATTTAAGAGCATTATGTCTTACTGGAGCATGAAATATTCATGTTCTTTTGAAAATTTTCCTAAGATAACTTCACAGAGACATCATTTTGTAACACAGACTGAGTCTGGCCCCAGGACCACATTTATCTTCCTTTACTCCAGATGTGACAGACTACCCCAAGTTATTAAATCTCACAGCCTGCCTCAATTAAAGTAAAAAAAAAGCCTTGAAGACACACAAGGAGAGTAAAAACAAAAAATGAGACACAAGTACAAACCTCTGATCTGTCTATCAATCACTCTCATTTCTTTCCTTATCTTCAAGGACCATTCATTGACCTTAAAAAGAGAAAGTGAGAGTTACTTGAAATTCCAACTTCAAAACTATGCTTTTATACTTTCATGTAACTTAAACATTCAGTATCAAAAGCAGCACTTCAAATTGCATGAGCTGCAAGTTATGAGTGATGTTAAAATATTTCATTATTCAAATAATAAAACCCCCAAACATTGCAGAGATACCATCAATTCCTGCACTGCTCTTAATGCTCAGACAAGGAGTTAAGGAGGACCTTAATAGATCCTTCCCAACCAAAACTCTTCAATGACTCCAGGATGTGATTTGTGAGTCAGATGCTCACAGCCTGGCTACCTTCCCACATCACAGCCCTGTCACTGTACACAGGGAACTTGCCACAGGGGGTTTCAGCAGCAGGGACAGACTTTGGCACAGATGACAGCCCCAAGAGTGCTACTGCCCATTTCAGTCAGGAAGATCCCCAGCAGGTCTCCAAGCCAACCCCTGCTCAAAGCAGGATCAAGTTCAGAGCTCAGACAGGCTCAGGTCTCATCCACTGAGTTTTGATACTGTTTGAGGGCAGAGACTTCACAGCCACTCTGAGCAAATGCACTTAAATTACTCCTGGGTGGGGAAGACTTTTCCTCATGGAATCCTGGAATGGTTTGGGTTGGAAGGGACCTTAAAGACCACCTATTTCCACCTTCCACTAAACCAGATTGCTTAGAGCTCCATCCAACCTGGCCTTTCATGTTCAATTCAAAACTCTCCTCTGGCCAACTGTGGTGTAGCCCCCCTCCTGTCACTGGACACACCTCAAAGGTGCCTGTCTGTGCCTTGACTACAACCCCAGCAGAGGCAGCGAGGGGCTTCAGACCCCTGCTCCTTCAGCTTCTCTTCTCCAAGTCAAAATGAGCCCAGTTCCCACAGCCACTCCTCCTGCACCACAGGCTCCAGCCCTCCTCCATCCTGATGGCCTCTGCCACCCTTGCCCAGCTTGCAGAGATCCCTCCTGAGCTGGGTGCCCACACTGGGACATTTCTGCAGCCTCTGCCACCCTTGCCCAGCTTGCAGAGATCCCTCCTGAGCTGGGTGCCCACACTGGGACATTTCTGCAGCCTCTGCCACCCTTGCCCAGCTTGCAGAGATCCCTCCTGAGCTGGGTGCCCACACTGGGACATTTCTGCAGCCTCTGCCACCCTTGCCCAGCTTGCAGAGATCCCTCCTGAGCTGGGTGCCCACACTGGGACACTCCTGCAGCCTCTGCCACCCTTGCCCAGCTTGCAGAGATCGCTCCTGAGCTGGGTGCCCACACTGGGACACTTCTGCAGAGTAGCACAGTGACTGAGCACTCAGCACTGTGACCACTCTTCCCAACACACCCTGTTTGCCCCCATTGCTGCAGAGGTGCACTGGGAACTCGTTTATTATCCATGGGAAAGCAGATCCTTTCCTGCAGAGCTGGTGCCCAGCCAGCCCCAGGCTGCACATCCCTGTGTGCAGGGATGGTTGGCCCAGTCTTGCATTGCTCAACATTTTGAGGTTCCTGCTCTGGGTTCCTCCCACTTGCTCAGGTCTCTCTGCCCTCCAGCTTCCCTTCCCCTGCCTTTGGTGGTGTTCAAACACAGCCACTCCTTCAGCAGCTCCCTCCTGGCACTTGCCAAGATCTCTCTGTTCCAGATCCTCTGGCTCATCCAGGAGGTGAGGAGCTCCACTTGCCCTGACCATTCCTCCAAGGAAGCAGAGTGAAGAGAACTTGTGCAATGAAAACTTGTAAAGCAAGTTCTCTTTGGTGCACAAGCCCAGCAGAGCAACAGATTTAGACTTTCACCAGTCTCAAAAGACTTTCTCTTGGTCATGGTGAACAGGACTGTGTTTTGACTGCAGACAAAAGCCAGCATTTGAAGTGCCCAAGCACAAAATCAGCTTAAAAACCCCCACATACATCCCAAAGCCCTGCAGAGGGGCAGAAGTTTCTAACAGGTTTCAGAAAGCTCTTGTACCTTTAGTTAAACTCTGTGTTTACAAGCAAAAAACCCCAAACCCAGAACTGAGTGCATCCTCCTCTCTTGTTCTTCAGAGCAGAAGAGATAATCCTGGAGAGTCATTGCTCACCCTGACAGAAAGCCAAGAAGGTCCCTTTTTTGAGTATGGACTACATGAGAGGAAAAAAGCAGGGGGAAGAGAGACTGAGAGAAACATGACAAGCTCTGGCTGGCCAATTGTCCTGTCTCAAATGTAACACCTGCCAGAGATTTGCTCCACAGCTTGTATTCTAGAACAAACCAACACACAACAAGCTTCATGTACAAGCACAATCAGCAACTGTCAAATGAACCACAGCAGGATCTGCAGCTTCTGTCTCTGGGGTGCACAGCCCAGCACAAACACACCATTAAATCAAGACTGGTTGTGGAAACTCTTTCACAGCTCATCCCTAGCACTGCCAGGGGTTTGACATGACTGTCCCAAAGGCACAGCTGGGTGTTTATGCCTTCCCTGGGGCTCCCAACTCCCCTCCTGCTTTGTGTAAGAGGAGGAGGAAACACCACTGACTCTTATCCAGGCTGGTCCATGCTCCCAGCTACATGAGACTGCAATTTGCTGAGCTGTAAGGAAGTCACACTGCCCATCTCACACAGACACAGGGACATGGGTGCAGACCATGGCACAAGGCAGCAATGCTGGAACGGGAGTCTGTGGTCCAGCTGAGCAGAGATAATCACCCTGAGCACAACTCCAGGCTGATGAAGCAATTCTGCTTCACTCCTGATCTAAACAAAAACATCACTCTCACAGCACTGCATCATGCCAGAGCCAGCCAGCAAAGCACTCAAGCTGAAAAGAGCCAACTCACACTACACTGGAGGAAAATCCACTTTTCAAGTTCAAATGATCCAGACATGGCATTAAAAGTACAATAAATCCCCAGCTTTAGTCAGGCTGAAATGTATCACCAGCTCCTCACAAGGGCTGAAGATATTTGCCTTGTATTGATCATAAATAAACTATCTCACATCAACAGAGGGGGCAGACAAAAGAACTGAGGGCAAATCATTGCCATCACAAAAATCTCAACTCCTCCCCATCCTCCTGCAGTGCTTGGATGGGTCCCCCTAGCCCTGCTCAGGGACTGCATCTGAGCACAGCTGCTGGCAGACACCAGCCAGGATGCAGAAACAGCTACTGCTTTTTCCTTCTAAAGCTGCAGTTAGGTACAGGAGGAAAGGAATTTTTAACTAATAATGGGTGTGTCAATATCAGTGTTAGGCCTGTGAAGTCACCATGCCAGCCTGCAGCCCCAGGGAGGGCTCATGACAGCAAGAGGACTCTTGTCACCTCTCCCTCCCCCTGTCCCATGCTGCCTTTTTAGGGTTTTCTGCAAAGAATCACAGAAACACTGGCTTAGGAAGGGATCTCTGGAGATCAGCCAGTGCAAGCCCCCTGCCAAGGCAGGGTCACCCAGAGCAGGTGACACAGGAACGTGTCCAGGTGTGTCTGGAATGGCTCCAGAGAGGGAGACTCCACAGCCTCCCTGGGCAGCTGCTCCACCCTCAGCATAAAGAAGCCTTTCCTCATGTAAAGGTGGAAGTGTGGTTTATTTTATGGCCACTGCTCCTTGACCTGTTGCTGTGCACCAAAAAGAAGGTTCGAGGTGGCTGGCACCATCCTCCAAGAGCTCCAAGATGCCCCATAGGCTCTGTGCTACTGGAAAACATGGCAAGCTCACCAGTTAGGGAAGGCAAAAGAGCAGGAGTGGCCCTCAGGCAGGAGGTGAGAACTCCTGAGTGCAGCATGAGCACCTGTGAGGGTTCCACAGCTGCCTGATGTGCCACCCACCCCTGAGAGCAGCAGCCCCCAGCCCCAGCTCTGCCTGGGCTCTCTTGTGCCACACTCAGGAGCTCAGCACACTGACCCAGCCCACACAGTGCTCTGACACAGGCACAGGAGGAAGGGAAGGACACTCCCAAAGGTACATTCCTCATTTGGTTCTCTCACCCACAAGCAACAGCCACAGCCTGCTCCCCTGGGACTCAGCTGCTACAAAGCACCAGGGAACATCTGTGACACTGCAGCTTGTCTGAGCATTCAGCTTGTGTGCCTGTCATTCTTCTCCCTGCTGCTCTTCCAGTACCTCTAATGTATTTGATCTTCCTCTCAGCAAACAGCAGATTTTTTTTTAACTCATTCATAGCTACTTATGAAAGGCAACAGTGAAATCTACCAGTGTCTTGATTATTTCATTCCACTGTGGCAGCAGAAAGCTGTTCCTGAAAACACAGTTTATTAGGGGGTTGAAAGGAGCCTTACAGACCATATAGCTCCTTCCAAGCACCCCTGCCACGGGCAGGGACACCTTCCACTAGACCAGGTCGCTCAAGGCCTTATCCAGTTTGGCTTCGAACATTTCCAGGGATGGGGCAGCCACAGTTTCCATGGGTAACCTGTTCCAGTGTCTCACCACGCTCAAAGGGAGGAATTTCTTCTTAGGATCTAACGTAAATTTCCACTCTATCAACTTGTGCCCCTTCCCTCTTGTCCCGCCACTCCACTTCCTCACAAACAGCTCCTCCCCGGCTCCCTGCAGGCCCCTTCAGATACCGGGAGGTTCTATGAGGTCTCACGGCCCGGTCCCGGCCCGGGTGCAGCCTCCGCCAGGGCCAGGCCGAGCCCGGCCCCTCTGCAGTCCCCGCCCGACGCCATAGCAACGCCACACGGCCCTGCCGCCACTCCCCCCTCAAACTCCCGGCCCCGCCGCCGCCCGGGCCCGCTCGGCGGCTCCGGCCCCTCACCAGCTCCTTGGGCGGCTTCTCGGGGGTCTTCCCGAAGAGCCCCATGGCGGCCGCACCGCCCGGCGCTTCCGGCTTCCCACAGCCGGGCCGGCCGGAGCGCGCACTGCGCCTGCGCCGCCGCGCACCCCGCCCACTCCGCGTGAGGGAGGGGCCTGAACGGCCTCGCCCCGCCCCTCGCGGCTTCCCGCCAGTCACGTGGCGCTGCGCACGGCCCCGCCCCCGCGGAGGGGCGGGAAGGCGCTGAGGGGCGCGGCGGGAGCGTCGGGCTCTGCACACTGAGCGTGTTTGTAACTCATTCACGGTCAGTCAGGTTGGGAAAGACTTCTGAGATTATCGAGTCCAACCATGACCGAACACCGCTATGGCACTGGGTGCCACGTCCGGTCTTTCCTTAAACACCTCCAGAGACAGTGACTCCACCACCGCCTTGGGCAGCCCATTCCAATGTGAAGAAATTCCTCCTAATGCGCAACCTGAACTCCACTGCTCCAGCTTAAGGCTGCGCCCTCTCGTCCTGTCGCTGGTTTCTTGGGATGAGAGCCTGATCCGCACCTGGCTGCCCCTCCTGTCACAGGGAGCTGTAGAGAGCAATAAGGGTGGGGATCACCCTGCCCCTCCTGTCAGGGAGCTCTAGAGAGCAATAAGGGTGGGGATCACCCTGCCCCTCCTGTCAGGGAGCTCTAGAGAGCAATAAGGTGCCCCTGAGCTCCCCCAGGCTGAGCCTCCTCAGCTCCCTCAGTGCTCATCACACCCGTGCTGCAGAGCCTTCCCCAGCTCCGCTCCCTTCTCTGGAACTCCGCCATCTCCGTAACTTCTTGGTGCAAGGGCTGACCCCCACTCCGGCCTTTCCCCAGGGCTCGCCCCAGCTGCCGGGGCTCTTTTGGAGAAATGCCGCTGGCCAGGCTGGCTCATCCTCACCCTCCTCTCTGCAGGGTCACCTGGCAGAAATGAAGGGACAGCTTGGAGCTGCTCTGCTGGAGCTCCAGAGAGTCAGTCCATCTCTTCACGCCCCAGTGCACAATCTGAGACTGAGAGCATTAGAAATAAATCAGTGATGCACAGAGTGCAAAAGAAAGGAAGAAGAAGGTGCTCTTAACTTAATCTAACTCTTTAATACCTTACGATTATACGTACCCGCATTATTTAATTACCAGAGACAGACTTTTTAATGAGTTACAAAAATGTACAGTTTCACCTTGGTCATCTTTCCCTCCAGAATCTAATGCAGAAAGAAGATCTAAACAAGCTTTGGAAAAGAGAGCTCTCATTTTGGACTGAGCACCAGCAGTGGGAAATCCAGTGCTAATAAAACAATAATTGATGAAATTGAGAGTGTCAAAGAGCTTTAGAGATTATTTAAATCCATTCTTTATAATAGCAGCACCAAACATCCACTGCCTTTACTAAACCTAACAAACAAGTGAATACCCTCACCTCAGTGGTTTGACATTTTCTGTTTACAATTGGTCTCCAGCTTCCAGGCACGAGACATCAGAGAATAAAACAACGCTTTAGGAATGCTTAGCATCTCAGTTAAGACACTTCACAAGCACTAGCACAACCCAGCCCCGCGAGGCAAAACATGTGAGCAGCGAAGCCGCTGACCTTGTTACAGGCACAGTCTTTGCTCCTTTGCTCCCTTCTCCGGATGTTCAACTGTCAACACGTCAGGGAAGGGCTGTCTGAGATCCTGCACGGGGTAGAAAACAATGTTACTTGGATGCTTCTGCTGCTACTGACACGAGCATTTCATAACATAAACACATCCAACTGCTTTTTCTGTCCTGCTGGGACTCTCCATACACTACGCCAGCTGCTCAAGATTCTGTAACAGATGCGTTGTGGGGAACTGCATCACAACAATTTATATAACCCAGACACGAGGGGACTAAACCTTCCTCCACAGCTACCTGCTGGTCATAATTACCTGCTCCTGTGGATGTGCCCTCAGTGGCTCTCCTGCTAATTAACCAGCAGTTTGGGTCATCCATCAAAAGAACAGGATGAGTAGAGCAACTGAGGCCATTAAAACAAGTCTTCAGCTGAAACAGGTGTGCACAAAGGTTTGCAAACAAGGTTGAGCCAGTGCACAAGAGCAGAACTGCTGGGCTGTGTGTGAAGGTGAGGAGGTCAGCCTTCATCACTCCATGAGCACTCAGTGCTCCAAGGACACAGCTTAGCACTCACAGCTTTTGGCAAATTGCTGAGGTACCAGCGAAAGGCTGCAGCGGGCTGTGATACAGCACCTCACTTGTGTGTGTCAGCACCTCAGCTGCAGCCTTATTTATACTCACAGAACTTCTCCTTTCCCTTGGCAAGGCCTCAGTTCAGTGCAGATTTCAAAACAGTCCTGAAACAATGCGGATTTCAGCTACTCATGACAAGCACATACGCTGTGCTGCTGCACAAATTGGAAGCAGAAATGATCTTTGCCCTCATTATGCCTCTCTGCTGCTCTGCTGAGGCTGTAATGACACAGACAGGACATGTACTGGCAGGTCTCAACTGGAATAAAAATTACTTTCTGGACCACATGAGAGTTGCTGATACTGTGCCCCTTGTACCTCTCTGCTTCAGTACTGCCCTGGGAAAAAGGAAATGAGAGAGAAAAAAGGACTCAGTAAATTAAAAACAGCTCTTCTGCTAATTACATGAATATCCTCTTGGGAACACACCTGGTGACAGAATTTGTTAATAAAAAGAGCATGTCCAGGTACCCTGGATAGATGAAACAATGCCAGCAGCTCTTTGAGCACCATCCTCCCAACTCTATAAAGACACTGGGAGATGGGTTGTAACTGCAATGGGGAGCTGTGTTTGCATTTCCTATTATCATCATCTTTATGTCACTATCCTCCTTTCATATCACAAAGGCAAGATTTAGGAAAGAAATAAGACAATTGAAAATATCTTTCTAGTTTAGTCTTTTCCTCTACTCATATAATCTCCAGCTCTTCCCCCCCTCTTTTTTCTTTCCAACCAACAATTCCTCTCTATTTTCAGCCAAATGATTTCTGAAAGGTACAACCAAAATCAGTGTTTCATATGGAAATATAAAGAAAACAACAGACTTATTTTTATGGCTCCAAAGAACTATCAAAGAAACCAGAAATCACTTCAGAATACCAGCACAGTTGGAAGCTGGCAATTTGTACCTTTACAAGCCACTTTTATCACTGCATGACAATATTCTGCTCTTCTCAACAGTTTACTTTGAGGCTGTAGAGGGAGCTACCCTAAAGTCTTCCTAGATGTCTGCAGATGAGGGTACTGGAGAGACAGCTGCTAGGAGAGGGTCTCCATCTGGAAAAGCAGCTTGTAATCAACTGGAAAACCACATCCAGCAGAGAAGCACCTCAACCCAGCAGACTTATGAAGGAAACAGTTCCCAGTGAAACACCACTGCCTTCTCCTTAGCCAGTGGCTCAGAGCACTGAATTCCTGCATCCCTAGGAGATGATTTATTAGTCACAAGAGTTGTGTTATATTTTTATTGTCTTCACAGATAAATCAGGCCAGCAAGACATCCGTAACCATACACACAAAATATTTATCAAAACAATTAACATTACAAATCTCCTTTTAAAATAATTTATTTCACCGATTTCTTTTTAAATGGTACTGTCTTACAACATACATTATTCAACAAAGATGTGCAGAACAGACTCTAAAATAAGAAACACTTAAATTAAGCAATTGTCTCCGATTAGAATTTCAATTTCACCCACATCCCAACTTGTAAATGTTTGCTGGAATACGCTTCTCTTGTAGGCTTGATTTTTGTGCTTACAAAAACAGCATCAAGTTTTCAGATGTTGAAGAGAACAAATTATTTGTAAGGTAAGTTTGCATTCAGTTCAACATACAAGGCAACCAAATGATTCTGTCATTAACGTTAGCATCATGTATATTTTAGTTCACTGCACTAACATTTAAACTAAAACTTCAAACCACGTAATCTTTTAAGTGACTAACATTTAAAAGGCAAGCAGTAATATCCTGAAAGCTTACAAAAGACAAGGGCACACAGCTAAGACGGGGGCTCACTCGACAAAGGCTGCGGGTGTGTGTATGGCTGCTTTTTTTTGTAGGACGCCCACCTGCAGACGGGACAGCAGTGCCGCCCACCCGCCAGCCACTTCATGATGCAATTCTGGTGGAACACGTGGCCGCAGGGCAGGCCCATCAGCAGGCAGCCCTTTGCAAAATTTTCTAGACACACCACACATTCTGTACAGTGCAACATGTCGGAGGGCCAGGCTGACCAGTCTGGCTCCAGGTCACCCGCGGAGCTGTAGGAGCTGTAGGACCTGGCTTTGCGCTCGCATGGCTCGTGGTGACAAGAGTGACTGGCACAGGAACAGGCATCCACACCTCCTTCACTGCACCCGTGACACAGGCTCAGCTCATCGTCCTCCGAGACCTCTCTGTCGCTACTGAAGACCTCTTTGTTCTCACTGTCAGAGTCACTTTCGCTGTCTGGAAAGGTTTCCAGCGTTTCCTCGTCAGAGTGGGTGCTGAGGCATTGAAACCTCCACATGGGTAAGTTTTTTATATAATCAGTTGGTATCAGAGGGTGAAGCCAGAGATCAGGGAAAGCCAACCGCTCCAAGAACAAATCTGGGTCTTCATCCCAGTCTGAGTCAAAAGGGAAGTGTTGAAAAGAAGCAATGGGATGAAACAGGTAGCTGGTGTACCAGTCCCACAGGCTCGACAGCCACTCCAGATTATTGGCATTTACTTCATCCGTGTTGTTATTGCGCCTTCGCTTCTTCTCAAAGTAATCAATTAGTAAACCATGGCCAAGGTACGTGCTGAGGAAGAGGGCTGGATGAGAGGAGTAGAACATCCAATCTGCCCTCACCCAAGAAGCCAAAGTAGTTGTGTTCGAGTACCTGAAGAGTTTTAAACTGTACTCATAAAAGCTGTCTAAGTAGGGTAGTTGCAAAAAACCTAACACTGGTAGCCAGGAAATAATTAATAGTGAATTATACGTCCCTAAAGTGCTTATAAGAACCACAAAACGCTTTATAGTGGCGCCTTGTGTAATAAACAGGTCCATCCAAGCCATCAGATTAACCAAAACTAAACTTAAAACAAATAAATCGTTAACTTCTGGTTGCAACGAGCGCAAAAAGGAATCCATGGCACGTAGTGATATAAATTCACCAGTGTTATTTCCATACCTGTAAATCCCTTCAGGAGTCCTCAGTATATATGATGGTGTTTTGTAGATACCGATTTCTGCCATGTAACTTTTATTGTCCCAGTTTTCCACGTTGACAAAAATAAACTCCACTCTTCCAGTAAACTTTACACTCAGTGCAGAGAAGAAGGCCGGAGGCTGGTCGAGGTTGGCAAACAGGTATATTTTCACTCGGTACTGGTCACTTTTGTTCCATTCTTCTTTCAAATGCTCAGAGTTGTAGATGGTTTTGATCCGAGAGGCAGCGTGGGCTGTGATCCATTTGAAGATGTGCTCCACTTCGATCTTGCGCCCGTTGTATTCCTTCAGCATCACTTTGCCCTTGGAGGTACTGGTCTGTGGAACCGACATAATGAGGGTGGATTTCAGCCAGCCCCTCCTCTTGCAGTATCTACAAAGAAAATGGCAGGTTAGATTCCAATTTCATAGCCCCAGAACTGAGTCCTTACATTTCTATTCTAAGCCCAAAAATGAGACATGCTGAGCACCTGGGAACCCTTATAATACAATACCAGGAAATAAGAGTACCCAATATTCTCTGCCAAAGCATATTTATTCTTACAATATCTTTATATCTTACAGGAATATTGTAAAGAGATATGCATTCATAAAACAGGAAGAGTAATAGTGTTAATTTTCACAGGTCATTAAAGTAAACAAAGCCATGCAGCCCTTGATGCTTTATAACTGGATTTGAATAATACACAAGCTGACTCTTTGCTTTAAAGCTTTAGTATTAAAAGCTACTTTTCCTTGGCCTTCCAGGCAAGAAGAAAACCACTCCAGTGTAACTCAATATCCCACAGCTTTCCCAGTGCTTCCTTCCATCCTGGTTTTGCCAAACAGCCGTGGGGTGAAGTTGAGCAGACACTGGTCTCTTTGCAGTTGCTTTAATGAAGCTGACAAGTGTCCACTTCCTACTGGGACCATTTTGTCAAGATGCAGACAGGCTAAGGGGTGAGGTGAGAGAGCTGGCCACAAAACCAGCAGAGCAGGAAGCACACACATGGTGCTGGATGATTTGGGCTAAAAAAAATACCCACACTGTCTGGCAGGCAGATGGGATGAACCCCAAATCCAAAACTAAAAGAAAAGGCTCCTTATGGCTGAACCCTGAGTCGTGGTGCAGAGCACAGTAACTCTCACAAGATCCCTTCTCTCATGCATCTTTCCCACCAATATCACTACACCAAATTATCTAGTCCTCCTTTAAGGAAATATCTGGCAAGCTTCAACAATCAAACTATGACAGAACCAACAGGAATGCACACTGTCTGAGAACCCTGCACATTGGGACCACCAGCCATCTTCCCTAGCTCCTCTGTGGTTTTGCTCTGTCAACATGTACTTATAGACAGTTACAACTCCCCTTCCCAAGAATCTGAATGCAGCATTTTTAGAAAGAGCCATAAGATATTACCCTGCTAATAAAGGTATGCTGATTACTGCAGCATGTAGTATTCTTCTGAATTTCAGTTGCAACCTGATGAAAACTATTCACAAGGGTTTACTCGATAAAACATTTCTTGTATTAAAAAATGAATTAATTTAAAACATGGTATTTGATCAGAACATTAAGGCTACTTAGATATGCAAAGAGAAAACACTGCCAAATTTTTAAGATGTTCAAATACAAGATTATTTTGCCTAAGCACTACAAAGCCTAAGAATTTCCTCTTATGATTAACATTGAGATTTCTGTAAACATTTAGGACTTAAGCTGCATAAGATGTGCGTATCCATACATGCCACTGGAATTCTAGACAAAGTCTCCTGTCATGTAAAGCAAACGCCTCCAATAAAATGTTTAAAAAAAGCCTCTTTTTACAGCAGCAGAGAATTATTAATAGCTTCTTTGGCTCTGCTCTTCTTTCCTGGTTAGAAATCATAGGCAAACACAGTGACTCTTGCACAGCACACTGCGTGTTGTCCAAGGGTGTGTGCCAGTTTATATATAAACATACATTTGTCAGGGAACAGGATTTGGCAGTAATTCTGGGAGGCAGGCACTGTATGCAAGGTTCATGCTAACCTGTGCTTTCCCCTTCCAGATGGTGATATATTGACTAAAACTGATCTATTCAGCTTTGTCCTAAGCAAGCACAGTTCCTTTCCCTGAATGCCTAACCTGGAAGGCCAAACTCTTCTGTTCATTCCTCTCCACTGCTGTATTATGCTCTCCACAGTCTAATCATGCATTACCCACACGATGCTTTAGGAAGCTGCAGAGCTGATAAATAATGTAATGGAGCATTCTGAGCAGACTTTAGGAGAGATAAAAACATGAATAAAGCCACCTTCTGTCACAGCTACTTTTACAACACAGCAAGCCCTGCTGCTAGAACACAGCTGAGCCTTAAGATACTCTTGGGATTTAGATAATCCTTTAAGGATATACCTGGGGTCACTGGAGCAGTTAAAAGTGCCAGTACGGATGCCGAATCTCGAGACTTTCTTCACCATTTTCTCCCAGTGGACTTTACCCACCAGTGGGCTTCTGTCATTTGCTATGACCTATTGCCAAAAGGAAATACCAGTTTAGTATCACAGTCAGCTTGGTTCCTGAAATAAAGAGCAAGTTTCAAGAAAACAGAGTGCTGGTCATGCTTGATAGTCCTTCCCCTTCTTTTAGGGCACAGAGGATGAATGTACAGCTGGGAGTCATGGTAAATGTCTTTGGAGAGTGAAGCACTAAGACAGAAATGTGGTTCTACAGAGAGAAAGAAGTGCATCATCATGTTAAGTACACGTTAAGATACCAAAATCAGTGCTAGTTAACAAAAACTTTGGTAAAATAACAAAACTATCATTAACCAGTTCATAGTGGGGGAGAAAGGAGAGGGGTGCAGCAGGTTCCTCTTCTTTGCAATAAAAAAAAGACCATCATTTTATTACAATTCTCCCTCAGAACTTACAACACACCAAAGAAACCTTGTCTCAGAGCAGCAGAATGAGTGGGAATGCATGTACCTGGTACCAGATTAAACTGCCAACAGCCATTCCTGAGCAGTGGAAACTGCTGATTAAACCCCCAGATAGTGCCTAAGGATCTTGACTCCTTCCAGCTTTGCCCCAACTCACTCTGCAACTTGATGTGACTGTTCCACCAACTCCAGTGTCCCATCTGCCATTTCAGGACGATCACTTGCTGTGATATATCCCAAGGTTTAATTTGCTCTAACCCACTATATTAAAGCTGTACTTGAGGTTACCTCACTGTAAGCTTCTCCTGACACAGATGACAAAGAAGCACATTCATCCTCTGACTTATATCTGTGCAGGGAGGGGGGAAAAACCCACAAGGAGAAGAAAACTCTGCCTGCTGCCAGCTGACAGGTAATTTTGAATGACATGACTGATCATGCACTATTCCACAAGCCATCACATTTTCTATTTTAGAAACAACTCACATGCTTCTGCAGGCTTACTGGCAGCCACTTAAAATATATTTTTAAATTAAATATTGAAACTTCCATTTGTTAGATATTTGTTTACCCGCCATTAAACTTATCCCAATCGTTTTCTGACTTAATAACCTCAAATGTCAGCTTGCCCCTGGAAGCTGGGCTGTCACCATGATTAACAGTTCTCTGTGGACATGCTGAGATTCAGCCTAGAAAGCGTGTCCAGCCTTTGAGACTCATAAATATTATCTGCTTTGTGGTAAGCAGCAGCCTCACAGAATCTTAAAATAGAAGAATTCACCAAGCAGAATGCTCTACATAGGGAAACAAACTGAAGTCACAGATTACATTTCTATTCCACTAAGCCCAAAATGTTTAAATAACACTGGAGGTGAAAATCTAGGTAAGAATCCTTCAAGTTATTCTTAAAACACACACATCATATAGAAAAGCCTTTTTGATTAGATAAATGAAACCATCACACACTGAGACAACCAGCTGGGAAATCTACTGTATTACTGTATTACATCACCCAATGTGACTGAAGCTTTGGGTATTTTAAACTTCTTTCTTTCATGCACTTCAATCAAGGGAGACCAAATTCCTAAAGACACCCTAAAGCCATAAAATATCCTTAAAATATCCTCAGAGCTACTATGGCATGATAAATGTACCCAACATGGGAACCAACCACTATGTTTTATTAGTAAACACAGAAGTAAAACTCTGGTGACTGGATTACTCTTCAATACAACTACTCAGAGATTGGCTTCTTCTAAAACTCTGTGTGCATGCTGTGAAACAGAGATGAGAGAATGTTAATGTGTGCAGGAGGACAGATCCTGCTCACTGCTTCTTCTGCCTGGCACCACAACATTCACTTTAAGTGTCAAGACAAAAATTTGTTGCAAATACAGTCACCATTATATTTTAACACCAGCTTAATTAATTTCCTATGAAAAAGTCTTTCCTCCTGGAGAAAGTTATTTATACTGAAGAACAATGACCTAAGGAGCAGTCTGTATTTTGTAACTACATAGAGGAACTCTGCTATGGTTTTGCATACTGAAGCTTCATAAAATATTTTGGGCTCGTGCTTTTTTATGTCATTATGGAAAAAAAATCCAAATAAACATGTCCATTGCAGCTGCTCTTTGCAGACAACACCCACTTACAGCACTGGGAGCTCACCATGCCAAGGCAAGGCTTTGTATTTTGGAAAGCAGTCACCACCTCTGTGCATGAGGGAGTCCAAGAAAACACTGCAGGTTAAGCAATCAAAATGTACTTCAGTTTAAATTAAAAATAACCTGCAAACACTTGTAACAGATTTTATTTTAAAAGTGTGAATTTTGATAAGTTAAGAAATTTAGCTTAAAAACCTGTGACTGAGGAGATTGGGAATTTGAATGTGGAAGAGGCCTGGAAGTTCTTCAAGCCCATGGTGTTAAAGCTATCAGGATTTTATATTTCAAGTAAGAAAAAAAAAAAAGGTTGCCAAGTCCTGCACTTCTTCCTAGCAATCACTTCCAAAGAGAGGTTAGAAATAGTTTGACAATCTACAAGGATTGAAAAAAAGGTCAAAAAAAGAGCTATCAAAGAAAGATATGTAGGAAAAAAAAAAGTAAGGAAAAATGAGCTATTCAAGTTAGGTCACACAAAGACTATTACAAGTTGTACCAAAAGGTTTTTCAGTCATATGAATAAGAATAGAAGAGGGGGAGAAACAGCAGGATCACCAAACAATGAAGATAGGATAGAAATGTAGGATAATTTTCTTTTTATAGTTAAATTAATACTGTGACTCAGTTTTCAGTGGAGGGGAGAAGTGGCTGGCCATGGACCAGTTAAGCAAATTTATGGGAAGAAACTACATCATCTGAAGGTGAAAGCAGAACTCAAATAACTTAATGCACTTAAATCAGAGTCAGCAGGGTATCTCCATCCTAGAACAAGCACACAGGATCACAGGTGAACCTGTGAAAATTTCCTGCAAACCCCTGTCAGACCAATTCACATTTTGACAGGACAGTAACAAGTTTGTAGCTATATTTAAGAGCAAATGCAAAAAAATCCCACCAGGTTGATTTCAATAGGATGCAAAACGATAGAAGTTTTAGAGGTGCAGAGACAGTTGCATTTTCCACCTCTTTCCAGCATGCAACTACTAAAGATGTATCATTCCTGATTGACAGAAACCTTCCCTGAAGGAAAAGAACTGAATTGCAAGAGAAAAAGGAAATGTAGTACCCTCTTTGTAGTTTGCTAGTGTATCATGTATTATGCCACATGGAAAAATTACATAAGAGCCACAGATAGGCTTTTATAGTGAGTGGAAAAAAAAAAGTTTTAAAATGAGCAAGAAATTGGCTACAGCAAAAAGACATCAAAATGCCAGAAAGGTGCTAACAGACTTAATAGATTTACCTTAGAGCTCAGTTCAGCATATATTCCCATTAATGCCCTTCCTGTGGGAACTTGAAGTCTCCCAAAGCCATTTGTAGAAGACATAAAACTGGGAAGCACATCTATGTGAGAAAGAGGATTACAACACCATGCAGGAAGAGCTGCACAAATCTTGTAATGCAGAGTGTCACACATGGAATTGAATTCAGTAATGAACAGGACACTTGGGGAGTTCATCAGTTAGAAACAGCAACAGGAGCAAACGCTTGGGGCTATCAGCTGCTCCACGAGGAAACAAACACAGCCATCAACAGGAACTGGCTGCAAAACAAGCAAAGCCCAGGGAACATCACAAAACAAACTGGTCGACTGACCTCCCTTACTGGGAGGAGTGTGGTTGACATCAGGACACTGAAACTAAAGGGCAATGTCAATTCATGCCCAATAGGAACAAATTAGCCCTGAATACACCCAAGCCAGAAGTCAGACACACATTTCCAAGAAGAAAACAGTCAACAGGAGTATTTGAACAATTTACAGTGTAAGAGAGACAGCAAAATATTTTCTAAACACATATTCTACAGTCTAGCAGAAAGCTGAACTAGCTCATCAGAAAGGTCCCTTTCAATCACACACTCTATTTAATGTTACAGAAATAAAGCCCAAGCTCCTAGGAGAAGGTACCTTCTAGGAGATCAGCTAACACAGATGGGAAACAAACACCATGTCTGGAGAAGCACAAACCCTCTCAGCTTTGCTTATTATTAGCTATGTTCACAATCTGTGGCATATCACATGTCAGAGTGACAAGTAAGACAATGAGGGGAACTCAATTAATCCATTAATCATCTTAATGGGCTAAGGGAATCCAATAGGATCACAGTAACCCTGCTATTTAACAAGTTCACACCACAGAATGGATCTGCTCCCTAACCCAGGCCAGAGGATCAGCAGGGTCTGAATTACCATCTCTGTAATACTATAAATGCTGAGATTCTGATTATTTCAAAAGACAATGGAATAGGGAGCTTTTGCACTGGAAGAATTCTCATGACACTGAATTACACAGAATTACCCTCAAAGAGTTCAATCAAGAAAGTAATTAGAAAAATCAGTAAATTAGAAAAATAGAAATACTTTTATCTATATGTTAAAAGTAGTCATAGTTATGACATTAAAGAACAGACTTAAAGAGCAAATATCCCAGAACCCACTTGTAAAAAGAGGACTAAGTCAGCAAGGCACTCTGCCTCTCCTGCCTAATCCAAACCCAAAGTGTACTGGGCAGGTGCATCAATATTGCAACAGCTACTTTATAACCATCACAGATCCAGCTGCTCCTTAATTTCCAAGTACCATTAAGCATTTTAAAGATTATTTTATGAAACATAGATTCTTAAAATACAAGTAAAAAATATGACTGAAATGGAAGAAGCTTGAGGAAGCCCAGCTGATGTTAGAGTTTGCTGTAGCAATGCAATATGCAAAGAAAACTCCTTTTCTGGTACCCCTGAAGTACTTGAGCATGACAGGACCTCACTTGAGCATTATCCTGTTTTCTGTGCATTTAAATCAGATTTTGTCCAATTTCTTTCAGACAGGTACGCAGAGATCTCAAAGCAGGTCACAGGAACAAGATTTGCTCTCAGGAAGTTTTGAAGCTCGCTCACAACTAAAAGTGTTCGAATATCACAAGGCATGACAGTGAGTCAGAGAGGGGCAAAAGCAGAACAAACACCTCATGTGCTCTAGCTCTCCTTCTTTTAACCAATTCTAGCTGGGCCAGTGAGTGTCAGGCTGCTCATACCAACAGCACACAATTTCAAATAGTGCAATAGTGTCATTTCAAACAGTAATAGTGACAACTTGGTTCTACAGCTCAGCCACAAAGACAACGACTCCAAGTGCTCCTCTGGGCACTAGGGCACTGTGACAGACTTTACACCATCAGGAAGAACAAAACCCATTAAGCAAGAGACACCATTCCCTGCTGCACACACACACTTCCAGGTGGTTCTGTCAGGAGCAGTCAGTCTGAGCCAGCCTCAGAGAGTCACTCTCCACATAAGGAATAAAGACATTTCAATTGGAAAAAGCCTGTGTACTTTTGCCAAAGACAAAACTTATTTGTAACTCATTTAATGAATTGGTAAGGCTGTACGAACATGAGAATTGTCTGTCTGCTTCAGTGGTTTCCAGTTTGAGACACCCATGCACTCCTCCACAGTGACTGCAGAGGGTAAATGAGCAGAGGAAACTCAATATTACTGTAAAGATTCCATGCATGACCTGGAAGATTTCTAGGGCTCCACAAAGATAAAAAGGTTCAAAAACTCTAGTCATAGAAGCCTTTTTCATCAACAGCTATGCTGCAAACTCTGCTTCTATATATAAAACAGATGTAAAAATACAATTAATTATAAATGGACTGGTAATTTACTTATTAGAAGCTTGGAAAAAAGCTCACTTATTCCAGATAATGTCAGTAAGTTTCTACATGAATGTCTGCACTTCTATTAATTCTGAGACATCTCACTTTCTGTTTATTATCTGACAATGTGTTAATGGAACTGAATTTCCACTTAGATTCTCTTTCCTAAGAATTCACAACTCATTCAGAATCCATCCATATGGACTGCAGATATCTGGAGATTTTTTGCCTTTCTTTTCCCAGAAAGAGATTGTGAGAAATCACATCCAAATAGGCAAGGACTACATCCATCACAGCATGCAGAAATTAACCACCTCAAAATTATGTGCAGTTTCTCCAGGGAGGTGAGGTGACCTGTGCACTGATCTGGACAATCAGTTATGCTGTCAGTTAAGTCAGAGATTGAGAATAAATGGCTTCTGCAATGAGTTAACACAGATACAGAGGCAGTACAAGGACTATTCTATTCCAGCTGATGGCATTCTGCACCCTTGACTGGATATGAAGCCTCTCAAGAAGAAAACTGAAACTTAAAATCAGGTATCTTGTGGTAAATGATCCTGAAGGGCTATTGGAAAAGACACAAAAACTGAATTATGTATTTTGAAAGAATTGAGTGTTTCTGCTTTGTTTCTTTTTAGCAACATGAACTGATCACCTGGCAAAATTCAGAATGCAAATAAATATGAAAATCACTCATCCTACATGCAAGCAAAAGGAAGAACAAACAAACCATCACCACCAAAATGCTATAGGCACATCCCTTGCCCTGTGACTACACCACTTGAACTAGAAACTGAGATACAGAATAGACTGCAGAATTTTATATCCATAATAATGGCCTTTGCAGCTCTACCAGACACAATCAAAATGTCTGTCCTTGTACTTCAATGCCAAGAAAAACGTTCCCTTTACTTCTCTCTGCCACTATGTTATAGTAGAGACTTTAACAATAAAAATATACATTCATTTAGATTTTAACTTCATTCAGAGAGGATTTTTTTCTGTAGATAATTTTCAAAAGCCATAATGACTACAATACTGTTGGATGTGACAGGCTTCTAGAGACTAACCAGAGCCTGGCAAAGTAAGAACATTACATGTAACTCCCCTAACCAACAAAAGCAGCAGCTCCAGAAACTAAAAGCCACCTTCCTTGCCAGCCAAAGAAGTGCACAACAGCAGCTGGCAAGCAAGAAGAACAACATGAAAGGAAAGGTGATGAGATCATGAGCTAAAAGGAGAAAGAACATGCTGCTGTCTGTGGCTCTATGGAAGTGCCACACAGGAGCTGTGAACAGCTACACTGGTAAACAAATTACCACTGGACCAGGATGCTTTGCATGTGGATTTCCAGAAAATAAAGAAACAAAGCCACAAAACACTGATTCCCCGTGTACTGACTTTGACTTTCTTCAAGGAACTCATCTGGCTGACTCTAAATCATAAACTGGCACCTCAATTTTTGTCAAACATATCAAGAAATAGTAATTGTTTCCTCTTTTTTCCTTTGATTCTCTACAGACAGTGATGGCTATCACACTCCCAGCCTGTGCCACACCAGAAATTTCATCTATATGCACTGGAAAATAAAAAACATCTTCAAAGTCTCAGTCCTCTCACAGACCATCCCAAAGTTCAAACCAACTCAAGCAGCAGCCACTGTTCCAGCTGAGGCAGAACTGCTCCTCTCCCTCTGCTCCTTCCCAGCAGCCCCCAGAGAACAGGGATTCAGGGCTCAGGATACTGAAAAGGATCTGGAGATCCTTTCTGCTTCCCAGCCAGCAGCAACAGAGCAGGGGAATCTCTGACCTTGCCCAGGGTCACCAAATCCATCCTCACTCCCCTACATGAGCATCGAGCTGCTTAATTAGCTGGAAACTTTCCACAGGATTCCAAAAGCAAAGGAGGATGGGCAAGGGAGGGAATCCAGAGCTAGAACTGGGAAGTGATGGTAAAAATCAGCTCTGCAGGGATAAGATCTAAGAAGAGTGGGAAAACCTGTGAAAGGACATGAAGAATCCAGCACAGGAGTTATCCAGGCAGGAGTTGTGGTGGGGAATGGAGCAAATGAAAACTCAAAGTGATGAAAACTCAAAAAGCAAGAATGAAAAATAGAAATTCGACATCTCTTGTGGTTTTTATTGTAGAGAAACAGACAAATAGTGTTCAGCAAGTAAATTATTCTGTAAATTCCACTAATTTTTTTTTCCACAGCTATTGTGACCAACTGAATAGCTGTGCAAATATTCCCAGAATGATGACAACATCCATCACACTGGAGATATTAAAACACAGCCTATCTGACCTGCTATTAGGATGCTAGTGGAAAATCCATTACAAATAAAATTCTGCAAGCAAGAGACAACAGAGAACTATCATATTTCACCCTTTTGAGCTGCACAGGGAGGAGGGAAGGTTTTTCACCGCATATTCATGCTTGTATTTGTCAGCTAGCTTGGGGACATGTAAACTGCCTTTCAACACTCTCCCTCTGCTTGAGGAATACCCTCCTGTATGATTTAAACCTCAAACTTGGATTCAATAAACTCCAAATGTATGCTTCCCAAAACATAAATGCCATCCCGAGTCTGAAGGGAATCTGTGCTCTGGTCTATTTTGGGATGAGATCTGATGTGCTGACAGTACAGGTGTAATAAATAGCTTATCAAGATTTAATGACTTCCTGTTCAATAGAAAACATGACGTGAGACCAGACAAACCAGGTAGGAGCTGTCAGTGGAACAATTAATTGCCTGGTGGGGAATTCACCTGTGTGAATTCCACCTAATACGGGTGTTAGGAGGAAAAATATGCCTTAAAAAATACCCTCTTGTCAACAGACAAGTTGACACAGAAAAATAACTTCTACATTTTGGTCTAGGTTACTTATGTTCTCAGGAATGATGATTAATTGCTTCAGTATCTATCCTATTGGAAAAAGTCTGTCTTTATTTTCCTAAGTGATCCCTTGTTCTCATGAAGCCCTTGGAAAACAGGCTGTAAAACTGCTGGGCACAAAAGGCTTGGGAGAAAGTTAACTTCAAGCCACTGGAATATGTTGCAGAAGCAGCCTGCTAGCCTGGGAAGTTGGCAGACTGAGATTCTTCCTGCCTTTGTGAAGAGCCAACAGCAATTTTACAAGTGCTCTAAGCCCCTTAGACAAGCAGAAACTTAAACTGGTTGAGTCTGAGCATGCAATGCAACCAAAGGGAAGAGCAGCACCAGGAGCCTGTGCCAGCTGAGAGCATCTCTACTAAAGCACCTACTTCACACATCACAAGGCTCTCACAAAACCAGGGCCAAGGACTTGCATACTCTGTGTACTTCAGTGTGTGCTGCTCTGCTTGTTTCCTGGTTCTAAAATGCCTGCTTTTCAAAAAGCAATCCAAAGAATAACAAGCTTTTTTTCCCTTCCTGTCTGTATAGGAATTCTGGCACTTCCAGCCTTTCTTGTTTTATTTCTCTATTCCTCACCTCCTGGATGAAGTTTATCTTTGTCACCATCTCCCTGTTACACATTTTTACAACTAGTTAACTACCCTCATCAACTCCTCCTTTGAAACACATTTTGGGTGTGATCAATATATATTAAAACAAAAGGTCAAATTTATATACCTGTACCAGCCAGATCCCATCTTTTGTGTCTTCTACAAGCTCATAGAAGTGCATTTCACCACTGAAGTTTGTACTGGAAACCGATTCAGAGGCCTCTTCCTCCTTGAGAGCTGAATAAAGCTCTCCTTCCATGAGGTCTCCTGAAAAAGAGACAATTGGAAAAATTCAATTAAATGGCACTGGAGAAAGATTACTTAATGAATTCTAGTAACAGTTTAACTAACTGTATTTGCAAGGTTGCTCAGAGAACCTTTCAGTGCAAAGGTATCTAAACCTTAATTTGTTACTATAATTCTATCTCCTGTGACGTGACTGAACAATTTGACCTCAGTGAGACCACAGAAGACATGAATGCTCTGTTTCTGATTACACAGATGCACCACACATGCATGAGCACACAAAGGAATAAAAGAACATCTTCTAAGGCTCATTCTCTGCAAATAACAACATTCAGTGGCTGAGAACAATTTTAGCCTGTACATCTTTGCTTTCGTTTCACAGGATTGCAATTTTGCAGCAAGCAATTTCTTAAGACTGATAATTCCAACAGACTTCCAGAATTTCACTCATTAATCCCGGACCAAAACCCGATGTTTGTGGTCCTGTTGCTAGTAAAAATCTCAGGCAGAATAATTTAGCTGGTGGCTTTTGTTTGCACAGTTGGGAAAAGTTCCCATGAACTCCAAATGCAGCGACATAAAGAGCTCACGGTAAAATCATCTGATTATGTTTCCTGCGTAATCTCATTTCCTTCTCATGTTCTGTTTCACAATCATTACAAACACTGTTAATGACAACCTGCATTCTAGTAACTAATCTACTAAGCTTCAAGAAATAAAGTCTTGTCCAAAACCAGTTTCCTTAAAAATATAAAAATAAGTGCAGCAGCTGAAACCCTTTAGGGGTTTGCAAAAATATTCGTAAAATTTAGAGGGAAAAAAAACCCAACAAAACGCAACCACAGAAAAATGCTGCAAAGCCTGTTGGTATGAGAAGTGTTTCCATGACATTTGAAGAAGTTGGTTAATACTGTTTGTTTGGAATTAAACACTTCCCTGCAGCATATGCAACCCAAACATCATGACATCATTAAAGTACCTGACAGCCAAGGAGTGAAAGTGATTGGAAACAAAAGTGAAAGTGCCTAATGCTTTTTGCTGTTGGAGCAGCAAAGCCAATAAACAACATAAAAACATAAATAAACAATGAACAGCAACAGCAAAATACATTTAAATGCCCAGGATTGATATCAATTATTTAAACCAGCATTTTTAAGGTTATATGGCAGGCACTACATCCATCCAAATCCTTCTCCCTCTCTGTCGAGACATTAGAGACCCTCACTGCCTATCCTGACTGCTGGGATTTCTCTCTCGCCTGGATCACCAGCCCTTCCATCACTGATTTAAAAGCAACTACTCCCATTTTCCTGCTTGGCTGGCACTACAGCTATTACATCAGCCCCATCTCCCAGTCCTTGGGGCCAGCTCCCTCCGGCTGCTCCAGGCAGCATCCTTACTTTCAGGGCACTTCTGCCATTCTTCCATCTCCACTGCTCTTCACCAGCCCCGAGAAGTCCATCTCCTTTACCTGGTTCTCCTTACTTCTGAAATGCCTCCCTGCCTTTTTCCGAGCTGATTTTTGTATGCAGGAACTAGTTCTGCTCCCCTTGTATAAAACCATCTCAACCCAGGGTACCCATCCCTTGCTCTCCTCAGCTATGAAATCATCGCTTTCCTTGGGGCCCATCTTGATAACCGTACCTGTAATAAACCCAGCAAACGGCTGGGCATACACGGGAACAAGCTGGCCCCAGCTGTAAACAGTAGCCTACTGCAGCTATTCGGAGTCTCTCCTCCTCGTTTTTCACGGCAGACGACATCGGGTCGCATCTGTGCCACCCGCACTGACCCGAGCGCCCGCAGCGGAACTCCCGGGGAAGGGGAGGGCCGGGCCGGGCCGGGAAGGGAAGGGCCGCTGCTGGTGCCCCGTCCAGCACAGGCCTTCCACTCGCTCGGGCTCACAACGCCGCCGGGCTGTGACCGTCACCCCCCGAGATCCCTGCGTTCCCCCCACGGACCCCCCTTGCCGGGGGGAGCCAGCTCGCTCCCCAAACCCGCCCTGCCGAGGGAAGCAGCGCCCGCGTCTCCATCCAAGGGCGGCCGGAGCCCAGGCGGGGGTGGCCGGGCGCCGACCTCCGTCCGTCCCCCCGGGTCACGGGGCAGCTCCGCGTACCTGACTTCTCCACCAGCTCCCGCACATCCTTCTTCTCGGGCAGCCCCGAGTGCCCCAGCCCGCGGCACTCCAGGATGGTCCGCAGCTTCCTGAAGCTCAGCGCCACCGGGTCCACCAGCTGCGTGGCGAGGAAGCCGCTCTCGTACCACGCCACGGCCTCGAACACCCGGGCCAGCACGAAGAGCGCCAGGAAGTAGAGCAGCAAACAGCACAGCTTCACCCACATCTTCCCGGGAGCGCCGAGCCGGAGGCCGGGCTGGGGAGGGAGGGGAGCGGGGGCTGTCAGGGGAGCGGGGCCGCGGCCCCCCCGCCTCCCGCCCGCCGCTGCCGCTGTCCCCGCCCCGGCGGAGCCGCGGAGACATAACAGTGACGCGAGCAGCCGGCACCGCCCCCCTGCCCCTTTTTCCCCTTTTCCCCTTCCCCTTTTCCCCTTCTCCTTCCCCCCGCCGTGATTCAGCACTGCGGCCCGACCCCGCACCACCGGGCTCGGGGGGCGGTCGCGTCCTTGTCCCCGGCTGCAACTTTGGACCCTGCGGCTGCGCTTTGCTGCGAGAAAAATAATATATATAAATACCTCGGATAGCGGGGAGGGAGAGGGCAGGATCCGACTCGGCCGACGCTTTTCATGAAAAGAAAAATATTTACAGAGCCAGAACTGGGGGCCGGTATTTGCAGGGCCGATGTGTTCGGGCAGTTTTAGGGCAGCTTAGTGGACAGAGTTTATTTGGATTCGGGCTTCTGGGTGTAGGGATGATCCCTGCGCTCCTCATTCCCGCACGCCAGCCCCGCTCCCAGCCCTCGGCTGGCGCGAAAGCAAATTCCAAAATTCCACAGTGAGATTCATCTGAGCGGCTCTGAAAGCAAATTCCAAAATTCCACAGTGAGATTCATCTGCGCGGCTCTGAAAGCAAATTCCAAAATTCCACAGTGAGATTCATCTGCGCGGCTCTGAAAGCAAATTCCAAAATTCCACAGTGAGATTCATCTGCGCGGCTCGGAGCTCGGACTCTGCGGCTTGGCCTCGGCACTGGGAGCTTGTGCCAAAGCGACAGCCAAAGGCAAGCGTGAGCTGCACCCCGACTTCGGACAAGGGTTTAAGTTGGGGCTGTGCTCACACTGGAAGCGTTTTGGAGCACAGCGTGGATCCCCGCTGAAGTGGATCTTTGAAGAACCGTGCTAGGCTGTACAAAGAAGTGTTGGCCTGCAAAGATACAATTTAGCCTGCTACAAAAAAAAAAAAAAGTACTAAAATCAAGCTACTGCTTCGAGATGAAGGCTCTCCTCTGAAAGAAACTCAACAGTGCTTCTGTATATTGGGTTATTTTAAGAATCCATAATTTGCATGAAAATTGGCAGCTCATACAGATGAGCACAAAAATAGCACAGCTTAAATTTAAAAATACTGAGAACCCCCCAGAGTGTACATGCTGTAATTCTGTACTATCCATTTTCAAAAAGGTACACTAATAATGATCTGGAAAAAAGCATTTAAATCATTGTACTCCTCAGAGCCTTTACAACATGTTTAAACGTTTCTCAGTGTGTTGATATTATTTTTAAAGGAAAAAACTCGACAATCCATGTTCAGCTCATTCTGTGACATGGCCAACACAGCCTCTTCCAGAAGAAAATTCATGGCACTGTGTTCTTCAGGAATGGGCTCTTTTTGGTTCTTGAAAGGGGAAGAGTGGAGGGATTGCAGATGTAGCCACTCACAAAGCTCTTATGGGCTGGTAAATGTTGTGCCCTTCCACTGCAAGTCATATACAACTTTATTCTTCAACATTTTTATCTGGAAAAGATAAAAGTAGAGTGCAAACCTTGTATGTGCTGGTACCACTCTGTTAAATACAAAGGGATTTCAGCAGCTCTGTTGGGTTCGCAGCAAGCTTCAGGTGGCAGGTCCAGGTGGGACAGAGGGTCCCAGGGGCACAGCTCCCAGAGCCCAGGTGGGACAGAGGGTCCCAGGGGCACAGCTCCCAGAGCCCAGGTGAGACAGAGGGTCCCAAGGGCACAGTTCACAGAGCCCAGGTGGGACAGAGGGTCCCAAGGGCACAGCTCCCAGAGCCCAGGTGAGACAGAGGGTCCCAGAGGCACAGCTCCCAGAGCCCAGGTGGGACAGAGGGTCCCAAGGGCACAGTTCACAGAGCCCAGGTGGGACAGAGGGTCCCAAGGGCACAGCTCCCAGAGCCCAGGTGAGACAGAGGGTCCCAGAGGCACAGCTCCCAGAGCCCAGGTGGGACAGAGGGTCCCAGAGGCACAGCCCAGTGGAGGGGCTCCCAGAGCCCAGGTGGGACAGAGGGTCCCAGGGGCACAGTTCACAGAGCCCAGGTGGGACAGAGGTTCCCAGGGGCACAGCTCCCAGAGCCCAGGTGGGACAGAGGGTCCCAGGGGCACAGCTCCCAGAGCCCAGGTGGGACACAGGGTCCCAGAGGCACAGCTCCCAGAGCCCAGGTGGGACAGAGGGTCCCAGGGGCACAGCTCCCAGAGCCCAGGTGGGACAGAGGGTCCCAGGGGCACAGCTCCCAGAGCCAAGTGCTGCTCTCTCCTTCCCAGCCCCTGCAGCCTGGGAAACCTGCCCTGCCTCAGCCAGGGCCCATCCCCTAATGAGCAGGTGGCAAAGCATCAGGAAGATGAATCCTTTGCCCTTGGCAAAAGCAAAGGGAGTGGCTTTGTCCCTGCAGCTGGTGGAGCCAAGGACAGTCAATAAAACATTTCCCATCACCTGTCTGAGGGCCTCAGGCGGGCTCTGAGCCCTGGAGTGCCCCAGGAACAGGGTTCTTTTCCAGAAGCTTTGTGAAGGCCCTTTTCTTTTGTCAGTTTTGCCTGATTTCTCTACCTTTTGTTGCAAGTGAGTGTGAAGTAACTCCCACCCGTGTGAAGTGACGGTGGGAGTTTGAAGAAGGACTTTGTATATTTAACTTTAGTTAGAAAACATTGTTGGGTTGTGGTGGGTTTTTTTTGTTTGGTTTGTTTTGGGTTTTGTTTGGTTTGGTTTCTTTGTTTTACATGAGCACCTCAGACCCTATTCCAGAGTTTCCTTTGATTCTCCCCTGTAATTTCTTCGGGGTGCCCTGGCTTCCCCCGGCAGGAAGGCACCTCACAACAATGACTCCTCTACGCTCACAGCTGAACTATTTGCAACACCAACTGCTGGGGAGGCTGTCACCAGCGTGTCATTTCCAGTGCTCATGGCCTGAGCTCAATGAGGCCCCTGCAGAGACAGAGCCAATCATCTGCCAGAACTCAAGGCCCTGGAGTAATTTCAGAAAAGTACAAATGATATTTCAAGCCAGTACCCAAAACAACCCAAAACAAAGCAGCTGCCAACACTGAAGCATCCGGATCAGGGGAGGATGCAACCAAGAACTGCAGATGAGGAGTTAACCAAAGGTCTGGCAGAGCAAACCTAAATGGATCCAGTGCCTCCCCCAGGCTCTCTGATCCTCTCTTCCCTCCCCACCTCTGCATCCCTGATGCACTAAGCTGACCCTACCAGAAAATGTTCCATTTTCTAGATGTAGCTGTCATTTGGTTTCCAGTTGCAGTTCAGAATGTCTTTGACATGTCACCTGCAAACAATCTTTCAGGGAGTTTTAATTATCTGGAAAATCTAAATATCTTAAGAGTGAATTGAAATTCATTGGGGCTGAACACAAAGATGACACACACTGGCATTTTTAAAGACCCCAGGGTTAACACTATTTAATTAACATCATTAAACAGTCATCAGTCAGTCAGTCCTATGCTCACAGAGCAAATATTACAAATGTGAAGAGAATGGAGACTATAAATTCCACCTTTAAACAAAAGCTCAAAGCAAGGATCTGCTTTTAAATAATTTTGGCAGCAAAGAAATTTTACTATAATTTAGGAGCTAATGAGCTGAAATCCTGAGAACTGGGACAGTCACCTTTCCTTGTCAGACAGCTAAATCTGCAGTCTTTATCTGCTGCCCCTTGGTAAATGGCAAGGATTCCCTCTCCTCCCCCATCCTCTCCTACTGGCAGTTGCTGACTGTGCAGCCTGGGAATACAGACAATAATCCACTTTCCAGACTTCTGGGGGGAACATAAGAAAAGTATTGTCATTTTGAAATCAGCAAAACAGAGGATTAATCATAAAACAGGGGATTAAACATCTTAATTTAATTCTTTACCATGTTAACATCACACCATTTTTAATGAGTTTACCAAGATAACAGCTCAGCAAACTAATATTCAAACGACCTGAAGGACAGTTTTCCCAAGAGCCAACTCTGCAATACAATTTACTTGGATGACAGGAACTGGACCTCGATGATCCTTGTGGGTTCCTTCCAACTCAGGATATTCTACAATTCTGTGAATTTCTGGGAATTCACCAACACAGAAACTCTTGATGTGCTTCTTTATCAACATGGGTGCATCTTGACATGTTTTAGGTGTCCCAGGAAACTGTGCCTCCTTGTAATTGATATTGAACAAATAACAGAAGCTTCTATGAGAATCTCAAAGCAATATTGCAGCAGCCCAGACATTATTGTGTTGTGGGCAGAGGAATTTTAAATCAGATGTTTCCTGCTTTTTAGGAGTGGCCAAGGGGAAGCAGATTTAGCAGAGGTGTGAGTGTGTAACACAGTGACCACTCCTGAGTGTGAAAAGGCTCCAGGCCAAAGCCCTGGCTGTGGAACCGTGGAACCCTGGCGTGGTTCGGCTTGGGAGGCACCTCAAGGACCGTCCAGTTCCACCCCCTGCCTTTTGGGTGAGGCAGTCCCGGCGATCTGGTGATGATTCACACAGGAATTCGGGTTGGGCTCAGAAGCCCAACCCCCTGCTCAGGGTCAGCTGTGACACCCGGGCAGGTGATCGGGGCTTTCTGCAGCCACAGCTGGAGCTGATGGTCACCCCCTGCGGGAGTTTGATCTGCTGTAAACACACAGTGATTAATATTAGTCAAGGCAAACCATCTTACAGGAGGAGAATAAAAAAATTAAAGCTTCAAATGAAGACGCTTTTTTCCCAGGCAGTTTGCATTTTCTGGTTTTGTACCAGTGAAAAACTTTTGTTTTTCGAACAAAAAGTTGTTGCCCCCTTGGAGAAGACCAGCTCTGTTTAACGTCCTAAATAAATAAATAAATAAGTAAGGAGCCCTTGCTTGAGTGTGCTGAGATGACCAAGGAGCCCACAGCAGAGGAGAACTTCACAAATTAAACCCCTGTGCTGATAAGCCAAAATACCAGAAGATAGTGCTTAAGCATAATTTGTGATTAAATAAAGAGCAAAAACATAGAAAAGCAGGAGTTTGGGCCAAAATGCGACCAATTACTGACACTGCACATCACACAAGTCCTCTGTTCTTGTGAGAATACTGAATTCCTGATTTTCCTGTCCCACCCAGCACTGTGGACACAGATGAAGCAACAAGACCCCAGGCTCAGACCAAGTGCTGGTTTTCCAGTTCACTTTGTCCAAATTTATCAGGAGCTTTGTTTGTACTGTGCTACACAAAACACAGAGTCCTGTGTGTCCTGGGCTGCTGCCTCCAGACCCCAAAGCTCATAGAGCCATCAGCATAAAACCACAGAATGGTTTGGGTTGGAAGAGACCTCAAAGACCATTCAGTTCCAAGCCCTTGCCATGTGCAGGGACACCTTCCACTAGCCCAGGTCACTCAGAGCTTCATCCCCAAACACTTCCAGGGATGAGGCATCCACAGTTTCCCTGGGCAGCCTATGCCAGTGCCTCCCCACCCCCACAGTAAAGAATTTTTTTCCTAATATCCAATCTAAACCTTCTTTCTTTCTCTCTGTAGCCATTTCCCCTTGTCCTGTCACTACATGCCCTTGTCAAGTCTTCTGTAAATTCCCTTCAGGTACAGGAATGCCACAGTTAGGTCAATCAAAGCTTTCTCTTTTCCAGGCTGGACAATCCCAATTTCTCAGCCTTTTCCCACAGAAAAAGTGCTTCATCCCTCTCATCAGCTTCATGATCTCCTCTGAATTTGCCTGAGTACAATTCGACCTGAGCCATCTCTTTGAGCACATTTTTATAAGCCGCTGCCAGTCCAATGCACTTCAGCCTTGTGAAAAATGCCAATCACTTGTTTTTAGAATTTTCAAAGTTTAATAGTAATAAAATGGTTATAAAAATAGTAATAAAATTAGAGTAATACAAATTTGGACGATTAGGATTTAGGACAATACAAGACAATAAGAACAAAGAGTTACAGATGGTCTGGGTATGTTTTTCTGGGCAAAATAAGCTCGAAAAAGGACACACGTTAACGGAGGATTAACCCTTAAAAGCAACAGCCTGTTGCATATTCATACACCTCATACTTGATGCATAAATTCCATTCAAACAAAGGATTCTGTCTGATTAGTGTCAGCTTCTTCCTCTGAATCCTAACCGCATCTTCAGGGCTGAGCAAGGCGGGATCAAGTTAATTTTTTCTGATAAGAGAGCAATAAATTCTTTTTCTCTGAAAGATTTAGGTGTCCTGTGGCTGCTATCTGGTGCAAGTACCTCACTCCTTTCTTTAAAAAAATATCCCACATGCATAGTTTCTATTTTAACATTATGTTATAACCTAAAACTGTATTTAACG
The DNA here is from genome assembly GCF_023055355.1 of Agelaius tricolor. Classification (NCBI taxonomy): domain Eukaryota; kingdom Metazoa; phylum Chordata; class Aves; order Passeriformes; family Icteridae; genus Agelaius; species Agelaius tricolor. Next base: position 3,547,243 of record NW_027269284.1, on the reverse strand, counting down.
CACTACTTAAATAAATTTATACAGCATAACTTTCTAACATAACACATACAATATTCATTTTAATATTTGTGAAAAGCCAATCATAAAATCCGCATTTTTCACAGCCAAGATCCGGAGGGACCGTCCGGGGCCCGGCGCCCCTCAGGCCTCGGCGTCGCCATGGCAACAGCGCCCCTCAGGCCCCCCGCGCTGAGCTGCCCTTCTCCCTGCCTGACCGCAACAGCATCCCCGTTCCCCAGGCTGACTCCTACACGCCACCTGACCGGGAAGCGCTTCCTGATCCTCCCGGGACACCGGAAAACACGGCCCGCCCCCCTCCCCACCGCCGGCGGCGCGTCCGAGCTGCCCGCCGCGCCGCCTGACCGAAAATCACCGCTCCGCCCTGCATTGCGCCAAGGCCCCTCGCTGAGGCGTCCCCGGCGCTGCCTGCGCGGAGAGCTCTGAGGTCCCCGCGTGTCCGCGGCGCTGCCTGCGCGGAAGTGCGGCGGCCCGGGGTGACGGTGCCGCGGGGTAGCGGGGCCGGGGCCGGCCGGGGGCCGGGGCTGGCGGGGGGCCCGGGCGGCCCGGCCGCGGGGCAGCAGGAGGAGCAGGACGACGAGGAGGAGGAGCAGCGCGGCCCGGGCGCGATGGACCAGTGCGTGACGGTGGAGCGGGAGCTGGAGAAGGTGCTGCAGAAGTTCTCGGGATACGGGCAGCTGTGCGAGCGCAGCCTGGAGGAGCTGATCCAGTACGCGGGAGGGCTGCGCAGGGAGATCCTGCAGACCGAGAGTACGTGCAGACCCCCCCCGCAACCTCCTCTGCCCAGGGGACGCGGCCCCGCTCCTCCCTCCGGGGAGGGGAAGCCTGAAATTTGGGGTGTTGTGGGCTGGACACCCGCGAAAACTTCGGGCTTTGTGGGCTGGGAGCCCCCCTGAGGAGAGCCCCGGCTCCAGGGTCCCCCATCCTGAGGGGAGCCCGGGCTCCAGGGACCCCCATCCTGAGGGTTCTGTGCCGGGGATCTTCTCCCGCAGCCCCCGGAGCTTTGGGGCGTTGTTGACAGGGAACATTTAAAAGGTGGGAGCAGGGGAGGTTTGTGTTGAATATCACAAAAAGGTTTTTCACCCAGAGAGTGGCTGGGCACTGACCAGGCTCCCCAGGGCAGTGGTCACAGCACAGAGTTTAAGGAGTGTTGGGACAATGCTCTGAGCCCTATGGTGGCATTGTTGGGGCTGTCCTGTGCAGGGCCAGCAGCCGGACTCGATGGTTCTGGTGGGTCCCTTACAGCTCAGCATATTCCATAATTCTGTGATCAATCTCACCCTCCCGGGCCTCCTGGAGAGGTTGGTTTGTTCCCGGCCAGCAGCTCTGGCGTGCCCCTGGTTTATGTTGGGTTACAGACAGGTTGTTCATCCCGGGGGAAATACAGAGGAAATAGGGCACAGCTGACCTGTTTGCTTTCCCCCTCCACTCCCCGCCCCCGTTTCTTTTCTGTTTTTGTCTCTCTTTTCCTGTGTCCCTGAGCTGTGTTCCTTTGCTGCGGCCGGCTCTGGCGGTGAAGCAGGAGGTAAACAAGCCTTGTGTCTGTGTCACAGCTGATGCTGGGCACTTGCAGAGCTGTAAACACGAGGCGTTTAAAGCTTGCGAAATCCCGGGGACGGAGGTAGTGCCGTGTTTGCTGGAGTGGGAGGGAATGGAGAAGCAGCTGAAGTGATTTACCCAAGGCCATGCAGGAAGCGGGTGATGGCTCAGGGATTAAAAATAGGAACTTGCAGGCTCCTGAAACCAAACTTGAGAGCAACTGTGCTGCTGCTCTGCTTTTGTTTTTGTTTGGATGGGGGAGAACGTGTTTGCCGTTGTTTGCCTGTGCAAATATAGGTGCAGAGCTCACTCAGGAGTGTGGATAATTCCAGGAACACAAGCACCAGTGTGCTGGAGCTGCTCTATGTGTACCCAGAAGTTTCTGTGGAGAGCAAACATGGAATTCTGATTGTGAGGTGTTTATTTGGGATGAAATAAGGCTTGGTCTCTTTGGCATTGTTTTGAGCTGTGTTTCAGTAACTGTTATTTGTGCTGGTTGGAACAGCCTGGGCTTGGGCATTGAGGACAGTCACTAAAATATATGTCTTCACAAAGTGAGGTGCTGACCTTGCTGGAGAGCTGTGTGTGTCACCCTCACGCTTGTGTTGGTCTTTGTTGGGCTGTAAAGGTTTGGCTGTGACATTCCTGTGGCAGCTCCAGAGCTTTTACTCTCTTTGTAATGAATTTAGAAGGTTCCAGTGTGTGATTCCTTCAGGATCCTCATTGGGTTTTCCATCCAGGTTGGATTTGGCACTGTCCAGTGAATAATTTCAGCACTTACCAGGTGATGCTGTCCCAGAGAGCACATCCCAAATTGAATTTTCTTCTAGTAAGTGCTCTAGAATGAAGCCACTACATTGCTAGTGCACCCTCAGATATCTAGGGACTACAATTTTGGCATCTGAGGGTGAGCTGGATTCATAGGGGTCAAAATTCTTACTATTTTCTCTTTTCTTTAACATGTTATTTGTAACTTTCTGAAAAGAACAGGTATTTTCAGCTTTTACACGCTATCTTGAGGATTTTTGAAAATGGATGGAATTGAAGGCAGCCAGACATCTTAATGTGGAAGTCTAATTCAGGGCTATGAACTGCAGAAATAGGCTCCTGGATGTAATTTCAAAGGAAAAAAGAAAGAGAAATGAAAGCCTTCACTGCTGAAGAAGAGGTTAGGACAAGATCTGAGAGCAAAGATGTATGAAAAGACCTTAAATAGGCACTGGATAAAAAAGGAAGTGGGTGGAGAAGGAGAAACAGTTGAAACTGCCTTACCCTCTAAACTGGTTTCCTTCTCCCCCCCTCACAAGTGTATTAAAATGTCTTGAGCTGATTTCATGTTAAAGCCTAAGGGCAGACCAGCCCTATGCTCAGGCCTGTGAATGGGAAGACAAATTTGTTTTCCTTCTCTGTTCTCTTAATAAATCTGTCTTCTGGAGTAGCCAAGGATTGCATATTCTTGGATGGTATAAGTGTGTCTGCCTGAGTAAACTTGGCATTGCACTCTGCTCTGTGCTTGGTGTTTGTGGGCCAATATATTTAATTTTTTTAAAATTGTGCACACACATCACAGAGAGAAGCTGTCTGTCTGTCCTGTGCACCCTGAATTAGCAGCAGGGATGGCTGCAGGCTTTCTCCTGCTGATTTAGTGCAGGTAGCTCAGAGTTTGATTGCAGCTGATGGAGAGGGGTGCAGAGGGGAAACCTTCTGTGGCTCTGATGGCTTTTCCTCTGTAGACATTTTCATTGCTTTGCTGGAGTTGGGTTTCTGTACAATGTCAGGGACCAATAATTCACTTCTTTGCTTGGGGTAAGAGCAGGCACCCCTGTGGGTTGTTTGGGTTTTAGCTTAATGGCTTTCAGAAAGTGCATTTCAGCCTTTCTGTTTCTTGGGGAATGAGTATTTCCCTTTTGCTTGTTGCATAATCTCTGGCTGGTCATTTTGCCATGGCAAAATTCATGAGACAGTTAAAGATCCTTCATGTTATTTTAAGTGTTTGTCATAAAACTTAAATAGCAACTAAGAAATTGTGATTATTCTTGAAATAATTTTGGGAGATGAACTTTTTGGAATAGTTGAGTGGAATTTTCACTTTTAATTTGGGATGCACAGAATCACTGAAGTGACTATTTCAGTCTTAGTTCTCCTCACTCATCCCCTAGAAAAAAACCCACAGAACCCCATTAGCCTTTTGCCCAGGAGATGATCCTTGGCTTCATGGGGCTGCAGGGAGAAAAAAGCATGGTAAAGGTTATTTTTGTTCTTAGAAGCCGTGGCTGTTGCAGAAATGCTGTGGAAACTTGCCCAGCTGGGGCTGGGCAGGAGCTGTTGCTGCTCACAGGGGTGGCTCAGTGTGTGACAGTGTCAGCAGCAGCTTTCAGAGGGTGCAAGAAGGAAGGGGCCTAGAAAAATGGCTGTGAAGTTATTATCTACTCCCTATGATTGCAGTTTTCTCTGGATTCTCTTTGCTCTCTGCAGAAACTGGGCTCTTAACACACTGCTGAAAGCAAAGATGTGTTAAAATATGAAATCAAAAAGGAACAAACTTAAAAAGTGAACACGTTTGCCATAAGATCCTTCTTCTAAAGAGATACTTGGGTGATTTTGTTTTTTCACATAAAGGCTTTGGGTCTGGAATATTAGGGAGACATTTCTGAGATCCTCTCCCACTTAAATTAACCTTCCCATGCAGTGGAAGGCTGCTAAGTCTGTGTCCCTAAAGAAAAAATTCTTCAACTTTGAGACAGGAGAGACCTTCAGAGGTAAGACGGGAAGTGAGATTTTTCTTGTATTTTTAAATCAAAAGCAGGAAGAAAGAACTGAAGTAAAGCACCAAAAAAATGTATTTTTTTTTTCCTGACTCAAGCTTCTGAATGATGTTTGAATCAAGGACAAAGGGGGTAAGCTGTGATGTGGTCAGGGGTCTGTAAGCCTGTCCTGTTTATTATTTTCATCACAGAGTGGGTCATACAGCAGTGAACCTGTTGGACATCAGCTAAGAAATGTCACAGTTTCTAGAGAATAAATCTCATAACAAGGCCCACAGGTCCTCTGTGGACTGTTTCTCATCCACTGGGGGGAATTGGAGACTGTTCAGAGCTTCTGCCACAAGTCAGGGAGCAGGAATTTCATTCAGCTCAGACACACAGTCCAATAGCAGTGGGTGGCTTGTGGGGCAGGAATTAACTGGGCCATCATTAATCCACATTTGCTTGCACCCTCATTTTGCTTGCACCCTGTTGAAGTTAAACATTATATTCTCATGTACCTTTAGGGGCTGTCTAAAAGCAAACTGATCCTGCAGTAGCTTCAGTGTCCTTCTGTTGTGTCCTTAGAGATTTGTGAACTGAGTGTTACTTTGAGATGTTTATTCATCTGCTGTGACTGGGACACATGAGACCTTTGCATTAAATTTTTAAACTGTTGTGCTTGTTCAAAGTTATTGTGCACCCAGCTGGATTCCTGATTCCACAGGAGTTTTCATACAGGTGAATTCCTGTACATCTGCCTTCAGTTAAGCTGATCTTGCTTTGCAAAGACTCTCTAGATTGCATTTCTTTAATACCACTTTTTGTCAGTTGATGTTGTTGCATATTAAGAGATTTGCTATTCCCATTTGTCTGTAACAAAGTTGGTGATTTTCCTCTCTTTTGTCTAGATCAAGATGGGGACTTGTCGGGGACGATTTCACTTGTTATGACACAGTGTTGTAAGAGAATAAAAGACACAGTCCAGAAGCTGGCCTCAGACCACAAAGACATCCACAGCAGTGTATCCAGAGTTGGAAAAGCCATTGATAAGGTATTTGTTTTGTGCTTTGACTGCATTCTCACATTATAGCACAAAATTTGGATTTTTGCTACAATTAATCTGAACTAAATATTCTGTCAGCTGCAGAAGCAAAGGGAAGCTGGTGGGCAGCACAGTACTTGCTTTCAGAACTCACTGCAGACAGCCTGTTCCTTCTGGGACAGCTCAAATCTCCTGATTCCTTACAGAACAGACCCTATAGACACTACAGCATGTAGAACTGTTTTGTGTTTTATCAGCTGAGCAAAATGTTTTCTTCAATGTGTGTCTCAGTAAGAAATACTGTTAGATTTTATTTATGTGTATATATATATTTCTAGCTAATTGTTACCAGCAGGTAACTCTAAAGTGCCATTTTGCTGTGTAAGTGGCTGCCCCATCCCTGGAAGTGTTCAAAGCAACTTTGGGCAATCTGGTCCAATGGGGAGACCCTGCCATGGCAGGGAGTTGAATAAGATATCTTTAGGGTCTAACCTAAAACATTCTCTGATCCTGTAAGACCAGAGAATTTTTTAAGAAAGGCATTTTGTACCTCTTAAAGGGATGTTACTGGTTTTGGGAGCCTAATTTTGTAGCAGTGCTCTTAATGAGCAATAGAGGAGATTGAGCATTTCACAGTCTCTGTGTCTAAATAATAAGATAGGGTAGCTTATCTTTGGTGTTTTACATATGAGACATCTGAATTTCAGGTTCAACAATAACTGGGATATGATTTTTGTACCTATTTTTGTAGCTAAATATTAACAATTCTTTGAAATTATACTGAAATGGTGCTACATATGTATACTTTCAGGCCATGCTTTTCTCCCTCAATTCTCTTATATAAAAGTAGTTCTGTGTGCAGGGAGTCTGATACTTGCTGTTATGGACATTTTTGTGATAGCTTCACATCAGATTGTGCCTCTGACAGGGTCTAAACATTTGTTCAGTACACAGCACTGATTTATCCTTTGGGAATCTCATTTCAACTTTGGTAGTAATGGTAATCTGCTAAAGCACAATGTAACAATAATGAGATGAAGAAACAAAGTACATAATGCTGCATTATTAGGCAGAATGTCCATGAAACTTGTATTTTTTGTTTATATCTGACTGCCCATCGTGGACAGTTCAAACTTTGTACTAAAAGCTTTAATCCACACGTCACTGTTATCCAAAGCTTAAGGATGCATCTGTCTCAAATCCTTGCTTCTGTATCTAAACCAATTAACTAGAGTAAAATTCCATCCTTATTACCAGCTTGAAGCCTGAAATAAATCTATGTAATCTTGTCCTAAGTTTTTAAACTTTCCAATTCTGCTTTAGAAAGTGGACTGTGTACAAATTCACTTCTGGGTTTAGCCATACTTTCTTCATTTGAATCCTCTGAGGTAGAAGAGCCCCAGGTTGTATGGAGAGGGTGTAAGTGTTCAGTGGAAATTGGTGATGGTAATTCTTATAAGCCAAAGAAAATGCTTGCAAGCATAATGAAGCTTAGGCTTGAGTCTAATCTCCAAATTGCTGCTTCAGTTGTCATGGGAATAGTTTTTTCAGTGTTCTGTCCTGCTGTTTTAAGTTTATATAGTGTTTTTATTTAAAAAATAATAGATGTAAATAAAACAATTTTTTTTTTAATTTCAAATATGTTGCTTGGTAAAATAGTAGAAAGGATCCCATTAATCTGCTCTGTTCCTGTTGAGTGTCAGAAGGGCTTTTTCAGTGAGGTCTTCAAAGATGAGCTCAACTGGCTGTGTGCAGTGTGCTTGTTCCTCTGGATTTTCAATCTCTCTTATTGTCTGTGGTGTTTGCATTAAAAAATTAAAAGCAGTGGGAGCTGCTCAAGTCCCCAGTTCTGCTTGTAACAAAGGATGTTGTTCTGTGAAGTTCAGAGCACAACTTAGGATTGTCTCCTTAAATAAATCCTTGGTGGAATTTTTTAATAGTTTTCCCCAACTGTAGTATCTTAAAGGGCTTACTTTAAATTATACCCCAAAGTTTAGGCCTTTTTGTCAGATGAATGTGTGTAATGTTTAAATCCAGGTGAAATTCAGCATTTCCCTGAACTGCAACCTTGGAAGCAAATCTTCCATATGTACCTAATGCACTTTCCCTTGTGCTGCTGGAAATAAAATAAATATAAATATAAAGTATAAACTATATATATAAATATAAAAACACATACATATATAAATATAAAATAAATATCAATTTTTTTTTCCAAATATGGTAGTATCTTAAAGGGCCTACTTTAAAATATACCCCAAAGTTTAGGCCTTTTTGTCAGATGAATGTGTGTAATGTTTAAATCCAGGTGAAATTCAGCGTTTCCCTGAACTGTAACATTGGCAGCAAATCTACCATATGTACCTAATGCACTTTCCCTTGTGCTGCTGGAAATAAAATAAATATAAATATAAAATATAATTAATATATATAAATATAAAAATTTACATAAATATATAAATATAAAATAAATATCAATATAAATATAAAATATTTTTTTAAAATTTTCCCAAACATGGAAGTATCTTAAAGGGCCTACCTTAAAATACACCCCAAGGTGTATTTTAAAATACATAAATTAAATAAATATAAATATAAAATATAAATTATATATATAAATATAAAACACATAAATATAAAATAAATATCAATATAATTTTTTTTTATTTTCCCAAATATGGTAGTATCTTAAAGGGCCTACTTTAAAATACACCCCAATGTCTAGGCCTTTTTGTCAGAAGAATGTGTGTAATGATTAAATCCAGGTGAAATTCAACATTTCCCTGAACTGCAACATTGGAAGCAAATCTTCCATATGTACCTAATGCACTTTCCCTGTGCTGCTGGAAACTGCACTTGGAACCTATCAGCAAAGTCTTTGTTGGCACCAGAGTCCCAAACTGGAATTGCCCTCCCCCATCCCTTCACCATAATGTACTTAAGCTTAAACCAGTAGAAGTAATTAAGTGTAATTGATGTAGTGAACTGATTCTCAACACATTCTGGTCAAAATCCTGCTGCTTCCAAACTAAAACACTCATTAGAATTGAAGGAAGCACAGCCCTTGCCTTGCTTCATGAGACTGGAGTTCTGTTTCTGTCACATGTAAGCCCTCACTTATTGTACAGACAGATGAACATCTCCAAAACACTGCTTATGGTCTTGCTAACCCTGCATGCTCAGGCCCAGATGAGTGGCCTGGTTTGAGGTTGGGAAATGTGCTAATACTGGTACTCATTTCATGTGACACAGTCAAATGGCAGCTGCTGTTGCATGTAGAATCAATAGACTTCCTATTTAGCAAGCTTGGATTGTGAAAGAACTTGCTGTATTATCTCCCAGTGGCAATTTCAGGTTAAATTTCTTTTTTTTCCATATGGGACAGGGTTATACCTACATAAAAAGTTGAGTCTGGTCAGTTTTTAAGTTATTGTAGTTGTTGCTTGTGAACTTGCCTGGGCCCTAGACTTGTCTGCCTGCAGAGTTCACTCTGAGAACAGAAACCCTTAGAGCAAAATGTAGTTCAAATTTGGTATCAAATACATTGAAGTCTGAAATGCCAGAGCTTTGTGTGTTGTTTGGAAAGTTTATCTAATAAGCTGAACCTCTTTTCATGGCAGTCCTATGTGGATTGCATGCTTCTGATCCACCAAAGGCTACCCTGTCTTCCAAAGAGCATTTTCTCCTTTGAAAGGAAATGTTTGCATCCAGTTTTTTCTGTATTGTACTGGCAATTGCTCTGCTTGCAGAACTCATCATGTCACTGTTGTTCAGCAAGTTGTTATCAGGTGGCTCATTCATCAGTGTCCCTGTAAATCAGTCACTCTTTGGAATGATTTGAATTAATCTCAAAGCATGTTTGATAGGCTGGTAAATCAGACCTATAGGAACAATCTGAGTAGTGGTTAAATGCCTTCTTTTGGGAAAGTAAGAGGAGTAAAGGGTAGTTCCTTCTGTTTCCCCCCTGAATTTTATATCTTTTATAAGGCAAACATTTTAATCCAGTCTTTGTTTTGGGAAAGCAGCCTTTTGCCTAAATTAGTGTTCATTTCATGTAAAAACTCGTGTATGAACACACAAAAAACCTTTACTGAACATCATTTAATTGTGTTGATGTGAAGAATGAGGCTACATAAATACAGAGTCTTTGCAAGTTGAACTTTCTATTATGTGTAAACAGATTGAACAGAGAAGATAAACAAATGTTTTATTTGTATTTTGGGTAAGAATTCAGAAGGGAGGAATGCACAAAGTAATCTCAACTGAGTAACTGAGGAATAAAACTGTCCTTAATCATCATCCTTCTTCATGTCCTGTTGTTATGAGTAACATGGAGGGTTGTATGTTGGTGGAAAATGTCCATCTTGTGTTTGTGAACATCTTGAAGTCATCATGCTCTAACAGGTATTGATAATGTGCTGTACATTGTATAATTCCTGTATTTAGCACATAATTCTGTACATTTTGGCCCCAGGGTTGCAAATCAAGCTTTTAAAAAATATGTATTCTTCAGGAATACTAGCTGACATACAGGTTATTTTGTGTTTTTTGGGTTTTAAGCTTTCTGGAGTTTTTAACTTGCAGAAATGCTTTTAACTGTTGAAATCTTATTAAACCCCACATGCTGTCAGTTAGCATACTGTTAGCATTTACCAAACAAAACTGAGGGTTGTAGTCACCAGCAGATCCTTCATGCCTGACAGTTGTGAAATATATAAGCCAAAGGCAAGTGATAATTTTTTCTGACATGTGGCAGTCACTCACTGTAATCTGTGCAATCAGTTCCTAAAGCTCCTCGGGACCCAGAGGAGGCAGAGCTGTAGAATCCCACATTTAATACAGACCTCAGAATCGTTTAAAACAAACTAAAAAAAGATTATTAGAATGAGAACCTGACCAGGACTGAGTTGGTCAGAGAATGACTGAGGTCCTCAGGTTGAATCATGGGACTTGACAACTTACTTTGTGTGACTTGGAAAGATCTAATGGTGGGGTTTTGTAAGGGCTGGTAGGTTTGCTGTTTCAAAAGAAAATGAGCATTTTGTGAGAGGACTGAGGTAATTAGTTTCAGCATCTCTCCCCCTGAGCAGTGAAAATGATGTGATAATGTTTGAGGCATAGGTGCAGCTTCCCTGGTTGGTAACTGTCCAGAACTGTCCAGTTTCTGCTTAGGGGATTGTGTCATTGCTAGGACTTGGAATTGCATGAAGAATAACTTATAGTCCATTATTTTTAGATTAAAGATGATCTCCACCCTGGAAGCCAGGTAACAAATGCAAGCTTGTGCATTCTGAGTCGTGTCTTACATCCTTTAGTGCTTTGTTAATGGATTTATTGGTGTTACCTGCTGGTGGTGGTTGGACACTGAGAGCAGAGTCAGCAATGCTGCTGAACCTTTAAGGATTTGAATGGTTGGCACAAATAAGAACAGTATTCCTCAGTCTTCAAGATGCTTGAGTTTTTCAAGATACAGCTTAGAGGTGAACAGCATGACAAGGAGCTTACAGGTTAAGACACCCAAGTGCAAATGTTATTAAATGTGTGACATGAATCAGTGGCAATAATTTAAATGCTCACCTCGCTCCACCATCTCAGAAAGGTGGAAAAGTCAGTTTGCCAGACTAAGGTTAATGTTTGACTGAGAGTTTGCTGAGAGCCCTGAAGGAAGCAGTGGCTTTGGAGCTGTGTGGGCAGGGATGAAAAGTCTGTCCCTTTTTCACGGTGACACAGAGCAGCATCAAAGGGGATGTAGAGGTGCTGATGAAGGAAATTAGTAAGTGGTGAGTAACAGGAAGGTGCAGTGTGAAGCTGAGCTGTGCATGGGAAGATAGCTGGTACCAGCTGGGTGTTATCTGCCCTGCCTGCTGTGACAGAAACCTGTGTTTGTGTGAGGCTGGTGTTCCCATTTGTGCAGGGCTGTGGATCCTCACAGAGCCACAGCTCCTCTGAATTCCTTCTTGGGAGAGGGCTGCACTCATCAGAGCAGGCAGCAAGCAATGCACTGGCTTCTAGACTCTTTATTTTGCAAGAGGCTTCTTTAAAGCAGTAGGTGAGGATTTTTATTAAAATTAACCTGCTTGCCCTGATCATAAAACATGTTAGCAGTTAAAAATCCTGGTTTATATCTTGGATTAGAATAAATGTTGCTCTCCTGCTGCCAAGAGGCAAAGTGCCAAGCAGTGCCAAGTGTTAGCAAGGAGTCAGCGTGACAATGTCTTCAGTTATTCCTGGAATATGTCCTTAGGCCACTGGCCTAAAAATACATGGCACTGGGATCATCTGGGTTAGTTCTAAAAAATATCTCTTGGATCTTCAAAGCTCATCCTGTTGTTGGGATGTTGAGGTCATCAGAGATTTGAATTTTGTTGTTTGGATGTGGGGAGAAATGATTTTTTTTGCTTTTTCAGCATTGCTTAGTCTCCAGATATGTAAAAAATCCTTAAGTTAAAGTATTACTTGCAATTTGGTGTGCTTGTACTGGTAGAGATACATTGATGACTCTGTCTTGATTCTAATGTAGGTGATTTTGTGTTCTGTTCTCTAAACATTTTCAGTTTTCATATATGCAGGTACTTCCTTCATCATGTGGCTTCATCATGGACTCAAACCCCTTTATTAGCTAACTAGGTTTCTAACTTTCTAGTTAAACTTGTAATTTGTTGCTGTAATTCCTTGTAGTGAATAATATTGACTTGAAAGGAGCAAGCTAAAAGATTTCTTCTTCTTCCTACACAGGAGGTAATGAAGGAAGCTGCCATGTATTTATTTCACTTTGGAGATAATTGAGGGCCAAGTGAGTAATAGGCAGAAGGCATCAGGGTGGAGACACAGGTGTCCTGCATGATTAAAGAGAAGTGATGTGGGGTGGTTTGTTGCAGCCTATTAACTGTTAATTTGTGTGTTTCAGAACTTTGACTCGGACATCAGCAGCGTGGGGATCGATGGGTGCTGGCAGGCTGACAGCCAGAGGATCCTCAATGAGGTGATGGTGGAGCACTTCTTCAGGCAGGGAATGCTGGATGTAGCTGAGGAGCTCTGTCAGGTAACAAGTGTGGGTGTTGAAGGTTATCCACTGAGGAAAGCAAAGCTTTGTCTTAGCTTCCTCATTTGAATGTTCCAGATGAATATTTAAACTGTCAGCCAACCCATTGGTTTTCATGCTTTAACTAAAAAGTGCCCTTTTGTTTTTTCTTTTCTTTCTAGGAATCTGGTCTATCAATAGATCAAAGTCAAAAAGAACCATTTGTGGAGTTAAATCGAATATTGGAAGCATTAAAAGTTAGAGTTTTGAGACCTGCACTAGAGTGAGTCCACTCATTTATTTTCCTCACTTTTTAAAAAGAATGCTTTTAACAGTTCTTTAGTTTTTTCACTTTCAGTACTCTCTTTAGTGTATTCTGATGTGTCCCTGCTTGTCCTTTGAGAGGGGTAGTGAGTGAATTTACTGAGTGAATCTTTCCTTTTCCATCCCCTCTGTGTCACTCCCCATGGGAAGTGATTAACTAAGGGTCTCTTTCTTAGATTAAGGGTTCACTTTAATCACTTGTGGTGCTGCTTTAAGGAAGAAACATCACTTGGAGGAAAAGTTGTTGGCCAATGATGGTGCTTGACCTTCTGTTGGATCATTAGTAACCTTATTTTAAGAGGTCCCATTGTGAAGGATACCAGGACTTAGTAAAGGTGTTGGGTTCCATGAAGCCTTTGGGGTGAGCAGAACTTGACTTGGATCAAAGTTCTCACTTGTTCTTCAGTCACCCTCCCTTTCCAGACAAGGGACCAGAGGGTGGGAAGAGCCTGGGGCTGACAGTGGCACTTGTTAATGAGATTCCTCCTGAAAAAACAATAAGAAACCCCCTGAAACCCCCTCATCCTGTTTTTTTTTTCAAACTTTTCTAAGCTTAGGTTGCTCTCAAAAGTAAGACAAGAAATCAAAACACAAAAAACAACCAACCAAACAAAACAACCTAACCAACTTTAAAGTGACCTTTTAAAAATAAAAACAGTGAAACTAAAAAGAAATTCAAAATTTGTCCTTCATTTCAGAGCATAGATCTTACACTTGAGATAGAATTTTTTGCATTATTCAGTTAAGTACATTTTCATATTAAAAACATTTTCTTTTCCCTTTTACATGAACCAACATAGGTGTGTCAGTTGAGCATTTACTGGCATCTAAACTGAGTGCAGGGACACTCTGATATTCAAACCCTGGTGTTCATTGACCAAATCCTGGGTAATGCCTCTGGGTCATGCAAAGTTTGACCTAAATAGTGGGTCATTGAATCTAGTTACACAGGTGGAAAGCTGGGGTGGTTTATTGCTGTTGAATTGGCTAATTGAAGGGAAGCAACTCTGATATTACAGCTGAAACAAGATTTACTGTCAGCTACAACACATACATCTTGTAGTTCAAATAATAGCAGAGCTGTGAAGGATAGTCCCTGAGGAACAGTAACTTGCTGTTATGAGTGTTCCCCTGAAATCTCTAAATTCATTTCAGCTCCAGTTTGCAGTGCTTTAGGCCTTACTCTTTGCTACTGAGTTGTATCATGCAGTTTCTGCAATGTGTTAAATGTTTTTCAAACAAAGGAGAAGGCATGGTTGTCCCTCAAAGGAATTTTTATTTTCCAGCTGCATGGGCAGACAATGGGGTGTATTGTCAGCACAGTTTGTGTGTTGGCCTACCCCTCCCCATCTTATTTCTGTCTATAATGTTTATTCTGTTTCAACTGGACAGTGCAAATGCTGTCTGCCTCTCTTGGCTGCTGCTGGGCACAGAGGGGCCTTATTTATAGTGGTGCTGCTGATATAAAAACCATGGCTCTTGGGGAGGATGATCAACATGTGACAAAATGTCATGGTTTGAGCTCTCTGGCTGAGGGGGTAACCAGTGCATTAGCTGCCCACAGAACTGCTGATGCTTGTGAAGGTATTTCCCTTTTATTTCCTGGCAGACACAAGTGTGCAGGAGGAGGGATAGAAACCAGTGCTGTGTGAATGGCCTCCATATGACAGAAAGTGGCACTGTGTTCCTTGGGCTAAAATTGGCACCAGTGAATAAAAGTTCAGCCTGAAACAGCCCCAGACTGGCCCATTGCAGGGTCAGGCTGCTGACAGTGGTGTTGAGGCAAAGTGTCACACAAGGATGACTAATTACAGTCTCCTGAACCAGGAAGTGGAGTATAGCAGGTTTTATCCATGCAAAATTGTGAAAAGCTGGGATTAAAAGCCAACCAGTTTCTCTGGCTCTGCCAGCACTCTCTGTCTGTGCTCAGCTTCACTCTGTGCTGGAAACAAAGCAAACACAGGTGGCTCCTGGTCACTGCCATGGGAAGGGAGTTGTCAAATTAATGACTTTTCAAAAGGACCTGCTGAGGTGATGGAAATTAATATTTGTGTCTCAAAAAAAAAAAAAAAAAAGGACCCTAACAGTATTTGTTATCCAGGTTTTCTTTCTAATACAAATTTCAACACTTCAAAATATGACCTTTCAGATTTAAATACAATGTGACTGGCCATAATTTTTTTGTTTTCCCATGTGGGGTGTGGAAGTTGACTTTTATAGAGGCCTAATCTGGCCTTGCACTCTGAGCTGTGTAATCTTTGTATGCCTGCAAGATCCCATTAACTTCCTCACTGTAGTTTGGTGATGGGAAAAGGAATCCAGTTATTTTTCAGGATATATTCTGGCCCTTCAGAGCCCAGGTTGGGCCCCTGTGTGAGGTCCTGGTGGAAATGACTTGGAGGCTCACAGATTTGGCTGTAATTTGTAAAAGAGATGCTCTCTTCTCTTCTGCCTGTAAACAGCAAGTTGCACAGGTCCTGGTATTTGCTGGGTCCTTGGGGATTTAAACTTAATTTAATCTTTAGTAGGCTTTGGTAAATTCATTTTAACATCTAAATCCCATGTGGGAGCTGAAGGGAGTCCTGTGGTTTGCAAAGTACAGTGTAAACTTTAAAAAAATTCAGATGGATTTGAGTCTCAGAAGTGAAAATGACTGGGTGTCATTTTGAGAAGAGGTAGGAAGACAGGTGATGTGATTACTAATAATTTTGGGCAGTGGTAGAGAATATGTGGATTGAGTGTTTTAAACCTCCCTTGCTGGTTTTTTGTTTTTCTGTTGGAAATAGGAACAGCATGTCCCAGACTGAGCACCTCAGGCCTTGCCTCTGTGGTTGCTTTCTTCTGATACAAATTTGTGCTGCCACTCAAAGACCTAAAAATGGAAAGCCTGCCTAAAAGCTAATTTGGAAAAATAGACTCGACCTCAGCAAGATGAAGTACTCTGTCATGTGGGTGCAAATATTGGCAGGGAGAGGATGGAGCTCTTTTGATGCAATAGAGATTAATATCTCATTGATGGCACTGTGGACTAGTCTTAGTGTTTATTTATAATAGATTTTGTCCTTCATCTGCTTATTAGTCTATGGTTGTTAACCTCAGGCTCTTGTTTTTGTAGCTGGGATTGTACTTTATTGCCATAATATCCTGTTGTCCACTGTGCCCACTGATCATAAAAATACAATTATACTCCCCCAACTTATGAAACCACCCCAAAAATGCACTCAGCACCCATGGTCAGTGAGTGTGCTCTTCACTCCTTCCTGGTGGAGATTCAGGAAAATCTGAAACTGCCTGAAACTGGGGACAGTAGGGCTTGTTTTTAGTTCAAAGGCTCCATTTTTCACTGTTTCCTACTGAAAGGTTACTGTGTCTTTACAAAGCCTTGCCAGTGAAGTCAGGCTCCTGATACTTCCACCACAACAAATTGAAAGTGGATACTTGCTCATTAATGCTACATCCTAATGCAGAAGGCTGACTTGCTTTGAAAGCCTTCCCAATACAGTAAGAATGCTTAATTTTCTCATTTTAGTATTGATTGAAAAGAAGCCTCACATACCCTGTTTTTTTTTTTAAGGAACACAGACTTCCTCACTTCCTTGCTAAAAAGTGAAAAGCTTTTTGCTTAATAGGGCCCCCACAGTGAAAATAGTAGAACTAATTAACACTAATGAGAAACAGATGTACTGGAGGACATTGAAACTTGAGGTTCTTAAGAGAAAGATTGGATTGATTTAGGCCTGACTAAATGGAATCAAGGAAAAAAAAAAAAACAGTACCAAAAAAAACAAGAAGGGGATGGATAAATTCTAAATAATGAAGAAAAACTTGTATAAAATGCTTTGAAAATTTCAGTTCATTTTACTCTCTGTATGTTTAAGAATTCTTTCATGTTATTTAGGAGCCAAACATTAGTGTTGTCATGGTGAAAGAGACACAGAAAAGGAGAAATATTTTTATTGTCCAGGTTGAAAATAACACAGCAAAGTTTAAGCAGGGTAAAGTGTAATATTTAAACTGATTTCCTTCCCCCACTGTGAGATCTTGATGTCAGTCTTTGAGGTCCCATAGATGCAGTTCCCCTCTCCAAGCAACAGAGGCACACACACAAACACAGTGCCTTGGACAACATGTTTGCTGTATGAGGACGTTGGAAAATGTTCTTGGTCAAACTTCTTGACATGCAGCTGAAGAACTGTCAGTAATTGTTAAGATTCAGAGTGCTATTAATTGAAATACAATAGACTTGAGCTATTTCTGCCTTATATTGTGCCTAATTTAGTCCTGTCTTTCCACCAGTGAATGTTGAATTTTGCAGCGCTTAACCTCTACAGCAGCACCAGAATTAACATCGTCCACATTTTGTGCACCCTGTGTAGCTCCATCACTTGTAAAGGGCCTTGCCATTTTCTGTGCTCTGTAGAGGCTCTCAGAAGTTCAGGGAACAGTCCCACTTGCCTTGAAATAGATGCAGATAATAGATAATTGCAGTGATTTCATCTGCTGTGGGCTGCCATTTCATGACTCTGGTGTCACGTCCCATTGTACCTCCTCGTTCTTCCAGGTGGGCGGTCTCCAACAGAGAGATGCTGATGGCCCAGAACAGCTCCTTGGAATTCAAACTGCACAGGTTATATTTCATCAGTTTATTGATGGGTGGAACAGCAAATCAAAGGGAAGCACTTCAGTATGCGAAAAACTTCCAGCCCTTCGCCCTAAA
Organism: Agelaius tricolor; assembly: GCF_023055355.1. NCBI lineage: Eukaryota > Metazoa > Chordata > Aves > Passeriformes > Icteridae > Agelaius > Agelaius tricolor. The sequence goes on along the minus strand of NW_027269284.1, from coordinate 3,529,835 downwards.
TCATCAGAAAGGTACATTTTTGGTCAATTAAAGCATTGGGATATAGCACCTTGGAGTAAAACATGTTTCAAATATGTTTTACTCCATTCTTTTCAGTTTGTTAAAGGCTGCTTCTTTTTGGATTTATCATGTATAACCCAGATCCTTACAATTAGAATTATCTTCTTTCTTCTTTTTTTAAGAGGGCTCAAAAATAATACCTAAATGATTGCACATTTGCTGAAATTTAAGGTTTTTGACTCTTTAAATAAAATGTAGATTGCATCTAGAATAGGCCTGCTGCCAGAGTCAAGTGCTAAAAATGCAGAGGAATGTTCTTGGAATAGTCATCTGCTATTTTCTGCTGCGTGGGATAATACAAAGAGAAATTAAACTTTTGAAAAATGGAGATCATGTGAGTAAAATGAACCATCTCAAACTGAATCCAACAAAGTCTATTTTTTAAGAGTACTGTGTGTGTCAGAAAGCTTACAAAAAAACTAAAGCTGCTAGAAGCAAATTCCCAGGCAGCACACCCTGGCAACTCCCCAACCAAAAAGTAGCAGGAGTGGAGCTCTCCTGGCTGTCATGGCTGTAATTGTTTGTGTGTATCTGCCTGTTTTCCATGTGAAAGCTCCAGCTGGAGACCCAGTCTCTTGTTTGTTGTACAAACTCTGCTGTTCCTGGTCCCTCACAGATATCCAGGTTCTGATGGGCAGCCTGGTGTACCTGCGGCAGGGCATCGAGAACTCGCCCTACGTTCACCTCCTGGATGCCAACCAGTGGGCTGACATCTGTGACATCTTCACCAGGGATGCCTGTGCTCTCCTGGGCCTCTCAGTTGAATCCCCTCTCAGTGTTAGGTATGCTGCTTTTCTCTTGCTTTTGAGACCAGGTACTTCGTGGTTTGGTTCCTGTTTTTTGTTGAAGACAAAAGAAATGACTTTTTGACTAGCTTGCCTTAAATGCAGGGTATAGTTACAGTTAACAAGTCTGCAAAGATTAAAAAGCAGAGGTTCCTGTGTGCTGTACTTTACCCTGCACCACTGCAGCTCAAGAGGAAGCATTTCTGGATGGAATTTATCTTCCATAGTTTAGACATAACTGCTAAAGATGAGGATGGCAATCAGCCAGTTATTCCCACAACAAATGTGTGACAGCTGTCCCTGCTGTTCAGCTGAAAAATAACCCTGAAAATGTGGCCATGATTCCATCAGCATTTGATAATTTTGTTTGTTTTTTCTTTTTTTTTTCCACACATCACTAGTCATCTTCTTAAAAGAATGCTCAACAGTTATGTTGTGGTTTCAGCTGCTAAAATTTCTAAATTGTCTGCTGGGCCTCTTTTGCAAAGAAGAAAGAGGCACTTTCAAACTCAGTAGCTAATCTGACAAAATGCAAATCTGTAGGAGGCTGTTGGAAATATGAAGAAAACCCAACCAAATCTTCTTCTAGCTTCTTTGAAGATAAAACAGATTAGCTGCTATTTAGCCTTTGCATGTCAGTTCCCTCAGTACACTCCCCTCATGCTCTAATTTTCATTTAAAATTTTAAACAGAAAATAAATGATATTGTGTCTTTCTAGGCTGGATTTGGTACTTAGCAGAAGCTTCACTGCTTCGGGGTTTTTTTTTTTTTTTTTTTTGTTTTTTTGGTTTTTTTTTTGTTTTTTTTTTTTTGTTTGTTTGTTTTGGCTTTATTTTTTCTTTTTACTGTTTCCATTCACTATTGTTAGACTTCTGTGCTTGGTTCAGAGCTCTCACATTGTTAAGCCTTTTGCTTTTCCTGTTTGTACCTCAGTTACAAAATACAACAGAAACAACAAAGGGAGCACTTCAGACTAATTTTTCTACAATAAACTTAAAATTGTTTTTCTACAATAAACTTTCAAGTTTCAGTTGGAGTATTTTATAGGTATTTAGAGCTTAAATGGTTTTTTTATCTTCCTCTTGTTTCATGCAAATAACCAGCACTCCCTTAGATTTTCATTGCTCATGCACTGATGCTGCAAATGCAGTTTTCAGAGCACATGGCCAAGAGATTTTTGATGATGTAGAAAATCCCTATTCCTGATGTTTGGAGTGGTGGGACATTTGCTCTGCTCCTGGTGTGGAATTGATTGTGCTGAAATGTATTTACTGTATAGGTGCTATTGATGCTCTTGTCATAAACAAGGCTGTTCTCAACTGGTGTGACCTTGGAGTGCTGCAGATCCTTTAGGAATTAAACAAGCTTGAAGTGAAATCCCTGCTGTAAAATATTTTGCTTTATTGAACATGAGTAGAGGGCACTTTCTTAATGCTGATTGGCTTCACCAATATGTATCTAATCCTGTACAGACCTCATGGTCTGAGTTATTATGTGGAGACAGCAGAAAAACTCCTGTGTTATGGAGGTTGGGGTGTGGGGTCTTGAAGGACTACAGGAATTTGAATTTACTATCAACCTGAGTTTTTATATTCTGAAAGGGCTCTTCAGGGATGTTTTCACACAAATACTACTAGTCTGTGTGTTAGACTTCTCACAGGATTAACACAAGTTACACTCTGGTCTGAATTAACAAGAAAGCCAAGTGTAAGAGTTAAAATGGCCAGTTGGAGGTGAGAGATATAATTTATTTATATATATTATATATATATTAGCTTAGGCAAGAGATCCACAGGTTTCAGGTAGAGGAAAGGCATGACTTATGTAGACAATAAAACTTGCGCAAATAGTAAAATAATCTGCCAAACAGAGCAGGCTGATAGCAAGGTCAAATCCTCTTTCTGTTGCTGGTGATTTCCAGTACTGTCATTAGACTTAAATCCATCAACTCATCTGTTAATTCATGGAAAAGTCTGTCATAATTTCTTTTGTAAAATACTGAAATGTTTCTAGATAATGTGCTAAATTCTGGTAGTGGGTAAATCCCAGAGGAGGCTGAACTGTTTGTTGGGACACAGACTTTGGGCAGTTTTATACTGCTGTTCTTGTCACAGGCCCTGGTTTCCTCCCTTTCCTTACCTACCTGCTTTTTCTGCATTTCTTTCCTTGGTTTATGGTGAAGGTGGAAAGACATGTTTCTTTACATGATAATTATATATAATTAAAGGATTATGGGTTGTGTGTGTGTGTGGGTTACATGGAAACTCTTGTGCTGCACATACTCCACCATAGCTGAGAGCAACATCCTGTATAAATTAATGTTATGTCTTCCTCCTGTACAGCTCAAAATCAAAGTGGGTGGTAGAAGAAATCAATTCATTATGAATCTCAGAGGAGGGATTAACTGTTATTTTCTGTCCACAATGTAGTACCTGAGGGCCCCAGCCTAAAACACATGAATAATTGATAACCTGCCCCAAAACTCTTGCTTGTCTGTACTTCTAAGTTCCCTTCAGGTATAACAAGATGTAAATGAAAAAATACAAAAACCTTGTCTCCCAGTTAACCTTTAAAATAGAAATGTGAGAAGTGTTGGTTTCCTAACATGCTCCTCATATTAACATGTCCTTTTTCTGCAGTTTTTCAGCAGGTTGTGTAGCATTACCAGCTCTAATCAACATCAAGGCAGTAATTGAGCAAAGGCAGTGCACAGGGGTGTGGAACCAGAAGGATGAGCTCCCGGTGAGTGGGGGCTGAGCTACCCCTGGGGCAGATTTCTAAGGGCAAATGCTGTTTTCAGGTTTGTTTTGTGCTGCATGATACAGGATGTTTTACATGGCCACCACCTCCAGCAGCTCTGGGACTTGGGGATCTCTGCTGCCCAGGGCTGGGGCTCACAGACACCCCCAGACACTGAGGCAGCAGCCACACAGGCAGCCCCAGACACAGCACTGCCCTCAGCAGCTCCCACACAGCACTCACCTGAAACAAAAGTACAGACAGCCAAGATGCCTTCCTTCTCCTTGGCTGGAAATGATTGCCATTCACATACCAGTGAAAGCACAAACTCCAGATTCACAGGCAAACATGTGCTGATGGATCCTTAATTGCAGCATGGCCCTCCTAGCCCCTTTGACACCCTTTTCCAGCTGTTCCTCTGCAGTCTTCTTCCCCTGCACTTTCTTCCTACAGTTTTTATAGTTCTGCTGACCCCTCTCCTCAGAGACCCTCAGGTTTAGATTTGTGCCTGTTGCAAAGTCCAGGTTTGGTTGCAGTTTCTTGATGACCTCTCAAGGTTGTTTCTTCTTGTTATCTCCATTATTTTTGTCCATCAGGTTTGTACCTCTCAGTTTTGTTTGTTGCCCCTCCCCTTTCACTTGTTATCCCCTCTCATATTGGAAGGATCTTTGATAAATGACCTTAAAAAACTGATGCTCTCACCTTCCACTTACCCAGAGATGTTTCTGTATAACTGGGAAGAAAATGGATCCCACAGAGACACATTCACTTCCCCTAGCTAGGCTTGAGCTTAGTCCAGGGCTTGCTTTGCACTGGCTCTTTATCAGGCAGACAGGAGATGGAAGAATTACTGCTGCATCTGGGGACACAGGAGCTGGGATCCAGTGCATTATGCTTCCAGCACATCTCATTTAGATCAGTTGAAATGAAGTTCACTTGTTATGAAACCCCAGTTTCCCTTTATAGCTCCTGCCAAGCATGTGCAGCTCTCCAGTGACCTGCTCCTGATTTGGAAAGGAAACTTATTTAGTGCAAACTGGGCATGAACTGAGTTAGCCTCTTGCACTGCAGCTGGAAGAGATTCATTTATAGAGTAAGGAGGAGTGCTGAGTTTTCTCCCAGCTGTGTTTTCTGTAATGCTGAGAGTGTATCCTCTGAGTGTGACAGATTCCTGCCTTGCTGTCCAGCCAGGAATGAATAGCTAGGGAGCATTTGGAAAAAGATTCCTGTCTGATGCAAATCAGTTAATAATTCACATGTGTCTCCTTGCATTTTAAACTGAAGGATCTGTAGTGTCTTCTGCTAAGGCAGTATGGGGGTGGGAAACCTTATTTTCCTTGTGCAAAGACAGATTAAGTAGCATGAAAAGGTCACATTGTCAGGTTTTGTTGAAGGTTAAACCTTAGAACAGAGGACTGCTCAGAGCCAGGTGAGCTCTGGTGTGATTTTTGCAGTTCTCAGTTAATTACTGAAGTCACAGACCTGTTCTTCTCTGTTATATGTCCCTTTTTGAAATAATTCTGTACTCATGGCAAGAGTTGTGCTGCACAAGTATCTTCTGTGTTGGTACTGAAAATCAGTGATTGTGATATGCTTCATTGTTCACATGACAGCAAGGTGTTAGCAGAGCCTTTCAAGAAGCTATAGAACATGAATATAGTCAATCCAAGGGTTTTTTTCCCCCTAAAATCAAATCTATAAATTACTTTTTATTTCCTAGCCAGTGATTTCCAGAAAGTCTTGATGGGTCACCAGCTCAGTTTTCCTGCCAGAGCATAGATCTGCAACAAAATTTGCACCTGTCCTTTGGCAGAATATGCTGTTTTGTTGTTACTCCCCATCCCCAACATAAATCACCATTTTAAGATCACAGTTAAGTGTTTTTGGCTGGGATATTGTCAGGCATCCACACAACGGATTTTGTTGCTTTCACAGCTGAATTGTGAAATCTGTTAAGTAACTGCCATAACCTGAAGGGAATTTATCTAGAAATGTAATTTCCTGAGATAAATGATGTTAATTTTTTTCACAGATTGAAGTGGACCTCGGTAAAAAGTGCTGGTATCATTCAATATTTGCCTGTCCCATTCTTCGTCAGCAAACAACAGATAATAATCCACCTATGAAATTAGTCTGTGGTCATATTATATCCAGAGATGCTTTGAATAAAATGTTTAATGGCAGCAAGTAAGTACCGTTCTTTTATTTCAAATAACATGCAGACAAGGACACATCTTAAGACTAGAATACTGTGTTTTGGGAAAACTGAGTCCATAATGATGTGATTGATGGAAGCTTGTTAATCTTGGAGAATGGCTTGAAAGCTGCATAAGCTGGGTTGGTGCACTGGAGAAAAGCATAATAAACCCTCTGATGTTGTTGAAAGTGAGCTTGCATGAAGGAATGCAGCAAGCAGAGTAATTTTTCACTTTGTTGCAACCATTGTGTTGTCTTAAATTCAAACTGAAAGGCTTTACACACACAGTTTTTCCTTGGGAGCAAGGTTAGTAATGCATGAAAAATCTCTTGAAAAATAAAATTAAACCTCTAGGGGAAATATGGCTTAATAATTGAGCAAGGAGGGGAATTATAACTGTGGAAATACTCCTCCTTAGATATCTGTGGCATGCTTCAGGCTTTTGGGCAGAAGGAAATGGGAGAGAGAAATCTCTACAGATTTTCTTGAGGAAGAACAGTGGTTATTTGGATTGAATATATACAGCTTCTGTGGAGGCTGTCAGCTTAATTTAGAGCTCTAAGTCATTCTGGGAAATCCAGTGTGAAAATAACTGAAGCTATGAATGAAAATGTCAAGTGATGTTTGCATTCTGTGCCCTGTTAGAAAAGCCTTAAGGGATGCCTTTGTGGGTGACTTTGGGTGACTTTAGCCATTTGCAGCTGTAAACTTGCTGCTGCATCATTCCTGTCCCTGATCACTCATTCCTGGTGCTTTCATTGATCAGTTTTACTGACAGCACAGCTCTGACAATATTAACTCTGGAGAGGTGGGTGGGGGAAGAAGGTAAAATGCCCAAACGTGGGAGATGGGGAGCCAAATGGATCAATGCTTCAAAGTAGAATCAATTTCTTCAAAAAGAAGAAATATTGTAAGTAGGTGGGATTGACTGAGGGACCTCAGCAGGGAGACCAGGCTGACCCTTCAGTCAGAGCCTACAGGAGCTGATCTAAGTGGGTTGGAAAATCACAGCATTTTGGGAACACTACAATGAACTGGATATTGAGGAAGCCACAGTGAAAGCTACCAGCTGATTTAAAATTTCTGCAAGGCCAGGCTGGATGGGGCTCTAGGCAACCTGCTCTAGTGGAAGATGTCCCTGCCCATGGCAGCAGGGTTGGGATGGGATGGTCCTTAAGGTCCCTTCCAGCCCAAACCATTTTGTGATTCTAAAATGCAACAAGCAAATCCACAAGTAGGAATAATAACTACAGAGAAATTGCTCTTTATGATAATCCAGTAATTCAGGGGCTTGTGGGTGAAAAGGGAGAGACTATAACTAGAAGGAGAAGCATGGTAAGTTCTCTCTCAGCTAAAGGGGACTTTTCTTGGAGCCAGGTAAAGTGCTGTGGCTTAAGAGTGCAGTTGTTTCCTGCTGCAGAGGGAAAACTCAGTACCTTTAATGCTCTGTTGTCACACATTGCCCCAGTTCTAACACATTGTCTTTGTCCCCAGGTTAAAATGCCCCTATTGTCCAATGGAACAGAGCCCTGGAGATGCCAAACAGATATTTTTCTGAAGAAAAGTTACATTATGCAGTTTGTAAGTGACACTCTGGATTTCAGGTGCATTTCAGGAGAAGTAAAACACTCTTGTTCCCTATTATGCAGCAGACTGAGGACTCCTATGTTTGTATAAGCTAATGCTACAGAAACTTTGCCAACATTTAGTATATACATACCAAGTGGAAATGCTACAGAAATATTATTACCATAGGGCTCTACTATACTCTTGGTCTCCATACCTGATCAAGTTACTACACCAGCAGTTGTCATTCAATGCAGGTTTTTGTACTTAATTATATGGTGACTTTTTACTTTTTAAAAGCAGAAATTGATCACCCCCATTTGTTTAATATTCTTCCTGCTATTATTCTATCATTTTATTGATAACTGTCATCTTAGAGAACGTTTGTGGACAAAGTTTTATTTCCTGTAATGTGTACATAATTAAAGGTAAATACTTCAGAAAAAAAAAAGTTTGATAAATTGAATAGTCGTTATAAAACTAATTTGTATTTTTTTTGCTGAAAATGCTGTGATATATTCTGAGTTTTTCTTTCAAACATTTTTTCAACTTTTACATAGAATTCAAAGTAAATGTGCATATATATAAAGTATATAAAATATATAGCCCCAAGGGGCTACCTGTTGAAATCCATCACTAATTTATAAGGGTGATGTGTGGCTAAACTGCTACTGGGGCAGAGAAGGAGTAGGAAATCCTGTTCCTTTTCACGATTGAAAAGCGTTTGTGTAACAGAACATTCAATAAATTCTGAAGTGGAAATGCTTTTAGTTGATGACATTTGCTCTCTGGCCTTTGTAGTCATGTTCTTTGAACTTTGTATTCAGGATTAGGCTATAAATGTCATGTTGCTGTATAGTTTAATAGTCATTATAGTGTGCTATTTATAAACAGTTATCAAAACCAAATAAATTGTAGAAGTATTCATTGTTAAATGGGGGGAAAAGCATGTTCTGATGCAATCTACTGATCACAACTCTGCACTTGGCAGAACTGGGCCCTACATCATATATTAGGAGGTAGCAAGTTTTCTGTAGCTTGAGAACACTTTGCTTCTAGCCTTGTTTTTGTAGTAGAATATTACTGCCATTGCCACTTTCTCTGCTAAATTTGTCATATTGTTGACTAGGTAAATTTGTACTCATAAAGGAGACGTAGATCACGGCAGTTAAATCTTTTTTAGTGTGCATATATTTGTATTTATTGCACTGTCCTATAGTAGGGCAAGCAGCCATAAGGCATGCAAAGCTACTTGTAAAATTATATTTCTGTATTGTGTAGTTAAAAAAAACAGCAACCAACCAACCCCAAGCTTGTCTGGTTGAACACTGACACACTGGTTGAATGCACTAGCACAATGCACTACAGAGAAGACCGTCTTTGGGAAATCTACACCTTTTGAATTTGTCTGTCACCTGATGGAGAGACTGAGTCGGACTCTTGTGGGATCAGTGACAATGGACAAACCTACAGAGACATTGTAAAGTGAGGAGCGAGTCAAGGCACACAAATTTTAAACTTCAGATGTGTTTGATACATGTGAAAAATTCCAGGTGTGTGATTTTCTGCAAAACTTCCATTGTATTCACACTGAGTTCCAAACAGCCGCGTTACCGAGCGCTGAAATCAACAATAAACGGGTGAGGATATTATTTTCCATGTAGGTTTTCTAGTCTTGCTGAAATTGCTTTTAATATTTGCTTTTGACTCTAATTGCTTAATGCTTTGGATCTATATGAAATGGCATATGAAGTAATTTCAAAACCCAACAATAACAAACCCCCACACAACCAGCCTGAAGTATGATTGCTGCATCTTTCTGAGTTACACTGATGGTATTTTAGCACTGGTGTGAACACCAGTACCTGTTGATAGCTTAGAGCCCAAGGATGGAACAGTTATTTAATGGAAATAGGGTAAAAATTCACCTTGGTTATTAAATATCACCTTAACTTGTGCATGTTATGGATCCATAGCTAATTCAAAACCTCTGTTCTCACCAGATCATTGCCATTCTTTTTCCCTGTCTGACTTAAAAATCCTTGCCTGCAGTTGTGCAGCTCCACCAACAGATGCTGCTCACGGTTCAGTACTGAGAGCATGTGTGCTCACTCTAACAGGAGGCTGTGCTGAGCATTTGGGAAGCAGTTCTGCTCTTTGGTTGGCACAAATAATCCAGTTTGCCCTGTGTAGTGATGTGGGTTCTCTCCTGCTACTGCTTGCTGTGCTTCTGGTAACTGGAGAGCAGGCTTGCAGGGGAAGAGTGAATAAAACTCTGTGGTTTCCATACCTAAAGTATAGTTGGCATCTGGTATGTGTGCATTGTCCCTAGTGGGGTGGGAATATCCACAGTAAAAAATGGATTTGATTTTGAAGCTTCAGTGGGACCTGTGATGTGTCTCCATTTCACTTTTGGACCAGATTGTGAAGCCTTGGGCTAGTCCCTGAAGTAGCCCTGTGTGTCCCAGGTGCCTTTTAGTGCTTCAGGATGGGAGCAAAGACACTCAGTGTGTTTGTATCTGTATCCAGATCAGCCTGTCCTCCTTGGGCTGTGCTGGGCTGGCAGCTGCTGCTCCTCCCCTTTGCAAGCTGTCAGAACAGCAGCTCTGAGCAAGTGCACCCAAGTTAGTGGTGTGGATGGGCATCCAGTCAAGAATTTTTTGACCATGCTTATATAAAGTTTAACTTGTGGCTCCTTTGAAAGTAATGGATGTTTATAACTTGATTTTCATACCAGCAGCTTGTTTGTAGTGTCAGTTCAATGTCTATTAATAGACTTGGATTTTAATTTTTGCAAATGCCTTAAATAGGAAATGTATTGCAATGTGTTCTTGTGGTGTTTCAGGTCTGACTTGTGTTATAAAGCATTATCAAAACTTCAAAAGAGTTGGAAAGGAAAGCAGCACATAACCTTTTTAAACTTCACAGGTATTGTTCATTTTTGATTGTCATTTACACAAAGTTCATGTCCTCACCTCCTGTTAGTACTCTGGATGTTCGTCTGCTCTCTGAAGTATTTTTTAATTAAGTCTTTTCCTGCTGTGACCTCAGCACTGCACATTGCAGCTAGGTATGGCTGAGCTAACAATCCTCCCTCCTAAAAGCAGTGTTCCTCTGTGGAAACATTGATTTCAGTCTCCTCCTGTGGGGAAACTGAAGTGGATGCTGTGTGTTCCCAGTAATGAGTCAGAGCTTCTGATCTCTGTTAGCTTAGACCTGTGTCCATCCTGTTGCTTTGAATCTTTCTTCTTGATGCTGTACAGGATGGCTGCTGCTAAAATTCAAGGTTGAAGTTACTTATCACTCAGAGCCAGCTTGCCAAGGTAAAGGCAGTAAGTTTGGGTTAGATTTTGCTTGCAAGGTTTGTTTGCCCACTGCAAGGTACAGTTTTTCCTTCTGTGCTTATCACTTCAGAGGTTGATGTGTCTCTTGGGCAGGGAGGGATAACCTGGTCCTTAATCCATCCCAACTCTTGCTCCTTTCCTTTTGTGAGTAGGAGACTGAAGTGTAGGGAAAGAAGCTGTTGAAATGAAATTTTAAGAAGAAGAGTCTGGCAGCAATGATTTGTAGTGAGTAAAGCTGTAACATGGTGTTACATCACTACTCTGAGTTTACAAAAACGAACATATGTGAAATGAGAGTGACTTTATTTCTCTCCATGACTTCAAGTTTGCATTGTTAGCAGTCCTGTGGAGAAATACAGGAACTGGAGCTGTTCACAGCCTCCTGTGAGCTCTTACTGAATCCTGCTGGGTCTGTTTGTAGGAACTGGGGTTTCAGATCACACTGACTTGTACTTATTTTTACAGGGCAGCTGTATCTGGGTTTTCAAATGCAAAAGCCCTGAAGTGTTGTCCACTTCCTATTCCACCTCAGAACTTTTCACTTTCTAGAGAAAACTTTTCATTTTTTGAAAGGAGCAGTGTAGAGTGGAACAAAGACTGGTGGGTGCTCTGACCTGGGCTGCAGTGAGCAAAGCTTCCCTGATTTGGCTTTTAAAAGGAGATGCCCTTTTCTCCTGCATTTCCTCTGCCTGGTGTTTATTTTCAGACCTGGTGGCACTCCTGTTGGTTTCTTTCTTCTTACTAAATGTCAGATCATGGCTAGGACTTTTCCTTTGGCTAGAGAAAAGGGATGGGGAAGGTGTAAATAATGTTTCAGTTCAAGTCTTGAGCATCATCCATGAGACATTTGCCTGTGGGGAGAGGAAATAAATATATGAATGTAGCTATTTTCACTGACAATTCTTTCCCCTCAGAACTGAGAGCAAATCCACTATTTTCCAAGGTTTCTGAGTTATGTGGGAGATTTCCAGGAATGTGAAAGACAAACAGATGTGGTTGATCTCCCATGACAAAAATTTACATGTATTCAATTTATTCAGCACAGCTCAGGATGGGGATCTGGTGATGGATAGGTAGTGCTGACCCTGCACATTTTGATGTCAGATGAATCAGAAGGAAGAAACCTACCTACAGGAAGGTTGTGTTTCACTGCCTATTTACTGTTCTTCCAGAGGTTTCTGTACTTTTTTCCCCTGCCTTATTTTGCTTTTCTATGTTGAATGCTGCAGAAGCAGCAGCAAGGGCATGGTTTTGGGGGTGGATTCCAAGCACTTGCACAAAATGCACCACAGAATTAGTCTGAGCAGCCTGGGAGGAGCTTAGGTTACTTCCCTGTGACAGGTCATCTGTCAAACTCTTGGACAGACAAAGCTTTTTGACTTCAACTGACCAGTCCAGTTACTGGCTCTGTGGGGTAATCTTGGCTGTATTATGTATCTGGAGTTCATTTATCAAAATCCTTTCTCTTTCAGAAAGGTTCACTGAATAAGTGAAGCTCTGTATGGTGTAAAAGCAGGGGTCTGTCAACAAATTCTGGATGCTCTGTGCTTTGGAGGCATCTGCTGATGTCATCCTCATCTTCATAGGCTTTTTCAGCAAGCATTTTGTACTCTTTTTTTTCCTTTATTAGTTGAGGTTATGCTTAAATTGTGCACCAGCTCTTGCTCTCCCCACCATGAAGTGTTAACTCCTGGCTTGTTTGTCTTTAGCCCATCAGATCCTGAGTTATGAGTTACTCCATTATTAGTTTGGAGCAAATGTGCAGTTGGGTAACCTTGACCTCTGAACAAATGCATTCCTTCTGCTCCTCTTTGAATGTCATTCTCCATGCCAGACTCCAGTTTGCCCTGTGACAGCTTCCAGCCTGCACCTTGCTCTGTCAGCTCACTGGAACTGGAACCTCTTCCATGTGCTGTAACCAGAAGCTGTCAGATCTGTAGGGCCTGTCCCACAGCAGCTTCCTGCATGCACTAACAAGCACCTTTGAGCTGCTTCTCTGCACTCCAGCTCAGCCAGTTCCCTTGTTATTAGTGCAAGCAGCAGTCCAGGCTCCTTGCCCAGACATTGCCACCCAACCACAGACCCAGCCAGTTTGCCCTGAACTTGCATGATTTGTTAGAGGTGTGTGCATGCAGGGCTGGAGATGCTCTTGGCACTTTCCCTTCTCACTGCTGCACTCACATTTGCAATTGCTTTTTAGCATTTTACTGCAAAATATGTTTTGGTTTTGCCTTCTATTATTACCTTATTAGTAGGGGTGCAAAGTCTTCTACAGAAAATCCAGGTTGTAAGTGGATTATAGAGAATGTTGTTCCTCAGGTCTAGCTGTTGGTGGAAAACTTTCCAGGCTCTTAGAAATGCAAGGTACAGTGCTGGGTGCAGCTGAGCTGGAAGGGGGCTGTGACAAGCTGATCAAGGGACTGTGTGGAAGGGAGAGCTGGCAAAGGAAAGTCAGTGTTGCTTTGGAGAGCTGTGCTGGGTCACTGCCTCTGCTGGAGTCTTCTGTGGTGAAGTTGGTCATTTTTGGGGTATTCAGTGAGAAACTGGGGCAGTGGCTACCAAAGGCTTTGTTTTGGTGCTCACCCCAAGCTGTTCTGCTCCTCTCAGCCTTCTTAACTGCTGCAGAGGGGATTGTGCTGCTTTTGCAGTCAAGGTGGAATCAGAGCAGTTCAGTGCAGTGCATTGGGTGTATTTGTAAAACATACTAAAATTTAAGGGGCTCAGTGATAGAAAGCCTTGTGTCAGAAGAGACAGAAGGACAAGTTTTACCCCCTGGGTGTCTTGGGATGGACAGCAGTCCACAAACATGCAGGATCTCACTGAAAATCCACAGGTGGAGAGCTGGATTTGCTTTTAAACTCCCTTCCCTCACAGGCTTATGCTAACTCATGATATCTGTTGCAGTGCTACTAGAGGTTAAAAATGGGAAGTTTTCACTGTGCAGTGGGTTTGGAGCTGTGTTCAGGGGTGTAATTACCACTGTCAGCATTGTAATTCTTTTTTAGAGGTTGATTTCCTGTGCAAATGAAAGACTGCAGAAAAAGCACCAACCAGCAAACCTGACAAAATGACAAAAAAACCCAAACCCAAAGATTCCCTACTCCCAGTTCTTCACTGCATCAGTCTTGCCTGGATCAATATTGCTTCAGGACTGGGGTCTTAGTGCAGCACTGCACAGTGGAGCATTACTATTAGTAATGTCAGCTATTAATGCCCAAATATATTTTTTTATTGCTTGGGGTTTTATTTTTCTCTGTTTATCCTGTGTTAGCATTCCATGCAGTAGCAAGGACTTTGTTCTACATGTGTTCATCTTATTGAAATGCTTTTTTGAATTTAAATACCCATGTCCTGTTTCTCCCCACAGGATTGTCCGCTGTACGCTCCCAAGCAGTAGAACAGGCAATAAATAATTAATCTCTGGGTCAGGATGTAGTAATTTAATTTGAAAGAATAACAAAGTTGACAGACATTGCAATACAGAAGAATGCTTTTGCTCAGTTTTCTGAACAGTTTCTGTTCAATGTTCATACATTTAATTTTGTTGTGTGCCACATGTCACATTCAGCGACATCGAATAGAGAAAATACATTTTCAGGGCAATGCTTCCCATGCAAAACTCATGGCCTTTTGTTGGGAAAGAAGCCCTGATGCTGCAGTCAGATCACTGCACCTCCTTCCTACAAAATCATGGGAAAGAGCTGGACTGAGAGGGGAAGGGCACTCGGGAAGTGTCAAGATGATTTGTTGGAAGATGTCCAGGCAGTGACTATAACAGGAATCCTTCTCCTGCACTGTGTTGTGTTATCCCACACCTCCCAAAGCAGCCAGCAGGGACAGGGCTGTGGTTTCAGGCCTCAGGTGCACCTAGAGGGCGTAGGTGCGACCTTAAGTTGATACAGCACGATGGTGGTGGCCAGGAGCAGGAGACAGAGGCCTGCCAAGGTGACACAGAGGAAGGTGAGACAGGAGGAATCCAGGTCTTCCTGCATTCTGCTGTCTGCAGGGATAGAGAAGAGGGAAGGTTACAGCCAGCTCCGGTGGAGCCAAGGGAGCTGCCCAGGGCCCTGCCTGGGGTGCCTGAGGCACAGAGCTTCCCCTGGGCCTGCAGTGATGGTCTGCTGCTGTCAGCAATTTCCTGGCAACTGGAGGGGGGAAATGTGGCCAAAAGTTTTCCTGTGTCCTTTGATGAGGCTAAAAGCAGACCTGGGCACTGAGGCTCTACCTTCCCTCCCCCTGTTCCTGGTGTCCCAGGCAGGGGAGATGCTCATGCTTTTTCCATCATCCTTAGCCTTTCGTATGGGGGGTGAAATGAAGGAATTTAATCCTTCCAGCTCTGCTAAAGCTGTATGGATTTTCACTCTTCCCTCATCCCAAAATATCTGCAGGATTCCTCTTGGTATCAGTGGACAAGGGTCCAGCTCTTCCCCTCTCCCTCCCTGCATCCAGGCTACTTGGATCTGGTGTCCTCAGGCAGGAGTCCCCTTCAGTGATGCCCCTCTGGGTGGTGGGTCTGGGTGTGCTGGGTGCCACTGTAGTGGTGACTGTAAGTGAAATGGATGAACTCAGCATGTAGGGAAATACAATAAAACAGATCTCTCCTGCCTTTCTGCTCTCCAGCCTGGGCAGGGCTGTTCCTGTGCACAGTGAAGCCCTCAGCGCTGGGGGATCTTTGTAGAGCCAAGTGTGGATAGGGTCTCCCTAAGGAGGGTCTCCCAAGAGCCAAGGGGGAGCTGCAGCCTGCTTGTTTCTCACTTTCTGACACCATCCCCACAAAGCCTGAGCCTGGTGGTACTTTTGGGAGCTGTGTGTGTGCTGAGGAAGGAGGAGGTGGTGCTGGACTTGGCTTTAATGCTCTCCCTTCAGAGCCGTGGGTGGGGTGGGGAAGTGGGGATGGGGAGATGATGTTGGGTCTGCCCAATTGTGTTTGCTTTTGGGCAGGAGCTGTGCCAGGAGGAGAGGTGGGAAGCAGGGAGGCTCTGGCAGGAGGAGCAGTGGGTTGCTCACAGGATGGCCTGGGCAAGCCAGCAGGGACATGGGGTCTGGGGAGGGATGGCTGGTTCCAAAGGGCACGGGCAGGAGGTGCTGGGCATTTTGGCAGGGCTGGGTGAGGCTGGGGGAAGGTGTTGCTGACCTGGGAGGAAGGCACGCTGGCCAGGGCTGAAGTGCAGCATTTGGTTGAGATTCATCACGCAGAAATAGCTCCCCTGGTCCTGTGGTGTGAAAGATTTCACTGCCAGCCGATGGATCGAGCTGTCTTTGCTCGCCTCAAAGCGAGTGGATGTTCTCTGACCCCCTTGAAATGTGGCCCGAGACACGGAGCTGATGAAGACAATGAAGTGAAGGCTCCCACTGCTGTCCTGGCGGATCCAGGATGCCCCATGGTTCCTGTCAGTGTGACACTCCAGCTCCAGCTTCTGTCCCACCTGGAGCTGGCTGATGTCCTTGGGAGACCTGAGCTTGATCTCAAGTGACTGGCCATAGATCCCAGGGCAGCCTGCAGGAGAGAAATCCTTGCTGGAACCACTTGGGAAGAGTCAAAGGCTTCTCTGAGGAAACCACCCCTCCCTCCCTGTCCATGGGGTGGGAGTAGAAATGGAAAGGGAAGCCCTCAGTGTCTGGAGGATGTGAAGGTTTTCTTGGAGTCCTTGCTGGGATGGTGCATGGAGGGTGCTCAGCAATCAGCCAGCTGGGCTTGAGAGATGGGTGCTGCCCTTCCAGTGTCTTCTCAGGGACATTACACCTTCCCAGCTTCTCTGAAGTGATAAGCTGTTTAAGCTCCCTGTGAACACTAATTTTTAAACTTCTCCCTCCCCTCTGGAAGCACTCATTGGATCAATCTCCCTTCCCCGTGCAGGTGGTGCTGCAGCCGCCCCTCTGGCTGCCCTTTGCTGGCTGAGGTGATTCTGCCTCTCCCCCCACAACTACTGAGCACACCTCAAGGTCAGCAGTTTTGGTTTGTTTTTTTCCTTCCCCTTAATTATTTACCCCAATGTCTTGGATTCAATAGAAAGGTTTTCCTTGTTCCTCCCAGTGAAGGGGCTGTACAGTCCCGTGTCCGTACTCACAGAATCCCAGAGTGAGCAGCAGGAACAGGGCAGGAGATGTGTCCATCTTCTCCTGGGGTGCCTGTGCTTGGGCTGGTGCAGAGCAGCTGAGATGGTTTTTCTCTCTTGGCTTGGGAGGCTGTGTCACTCTTTGGGGAGGATGTGATGTCATCAGGACTCCAACACCAGAATGCATTCAGTTCATGTCCAGAGTCTGGGTCCCTTTAACCTCATCATTTCTTACAAGCTTGTTTCTGGATGACTTTCAGAGAGATCCAGAGTGATGCTGCTCATGGCTGAGGTGGGATCAGCCACTGCAGCCTGCTCTTCCCTCCCCACAGCTTCTGTGCAGACGACACAGAACTGCCCCATGCTTTGGTGCAGACCCTAGAACGCTTTTCTTGGTGGGGATTCTGCCTCCTTCTCTTGAGCACATTCATGGAGTCCCGTGTGCACGGCAGAGCCTGCAGTCACTCAGATCTTCCTGGTGTAGATCCATGTGTATTGTTTATCTCCAAGCACGGGTTTCTGGCACACTGATGGTACTTCTCTGTTGTTCTTGTTGCACTTCTTTGTTCAGTTCTTTGCTGTTGCTCAGCAAAAGCCTTTTCATGAAAGGTAGTTGGTTTTGGAACTGGAACCTGTTGAGATTGCCCCTTGCACAAGTGAGTGTTTTGTCTTTGTTTTTAAAACTCGTGGTTCTCTTCTTTAACCACAGGGTCTTCTGCTCTTCAAAAAAACCCTTTTATGGTTCACCAGAGAGGGCTCTTGCTGCTGCCTCCAGGTGACCACTTGCACATGGGGATGGGTGATGCTTCCTGGACCTTTGCATGCATAGAAAGAATCATTTCACCAGAGTGCAAGGGGCTGGGCTAGTGTTTGATTGAACTTTCCTGTTAATTGCTTTTCTGTTTGAGGGTTTTTTTATTACACCTTTGCAAAGAAGCTCTGTTTTTCCTCATCTGTCAGAAGCCAAGTGCTGCTGAGTTTGATGCAGTTGCTCTTGGGGCTGATACTCAGAGCATGAGATGACCCAGGCATCTTCTCCTGGAGTGTCTGTCCTTGGGGACAGTGCAGCACAGCTGAGATGAACTTTGTCACTTTGTCACTTGGCTTGGGAGGCTGTGCTGCTCTTTGGGGGGATGTGATGTCATCAGGACCCTCTTGGGTAAAGTGACAATGCTTGGCCTCTGTGACAAAACATTGAGGAAAAAAAAAATTTCTGAAGAAATTAGTTTCTAGTCCAGAATTTGTTATTTGCTTCTTCTTTGTTTTGTCTGCTTGTGGTTCTTTTGTCTCACCACGGGTTCCTTCCGTCCTGCCCCAAGCCCTCTGTGTGCTCCAGTGGCCCTTGCTGCTGCCTCTGGGTGACCACTGGCACAGGGCAGTGGCTGACATTTCCTGGAGCTTTGCATACACAGGCTTTCCTGTTGATTATCTTTCTGTGTAAGGTTTTTTGTTTAATTTCTTTTTTTTTTTTGCCAACCCTTTGCCAAGAAGCCTCTTGATTCCTGGCTCTGTCAGAAAACAGACGCCGCTCTTTGTGCTGCTACCGACAGCTGAGTTATGGAAAATGGTTTGGGAGCTGTGGTTATATCACTGGGCATCAAAGTGTGTTAATGAATGGAGAAAGCTGCTGCTGGGATGTGTGAGGGTCACTGGGGCTGTGTGAGCTGTGCCCTGCAGAGTGTGGGTTGGAGGATCAGTGTGCAGATGTGCTGAGCCATCCCAGAGCCTCCTGAGTTTGGCACTGGGCTTGAAGGTGATCAAACAACCTCTCTGAATCAAATAACAATTCCCAGAGCAAACAGATCCTGCTACTATTCCTTCATCAATTGGAAGAGGATTTGGATGTGGGAGTCAGTAGCACAGCAGGAGCTCACTGCCCTTCTGCCTGGGCTGCAGGAATGTGGTGGGATGTGTAATGTGAAAAAGTGGAAAAGAGAACATGAGGAAAGACCTATAGCTTTTTGGCAGAAACACTTGGAGTTATAACTTTTTAAGAGAAATTTTTTAGCTCACACTAATTCAATAAGAAACCACCCAATAATTAAATTGATCTCATAGCCTCAATGTTGGGGCTTTTCCTTTATTTTTATTTTCATAGTGTGTGTAGTTCTGTGGAATTG
This sequence comes from Agelaius tricolor, assembly GCF_023055355.1. Lineage (NCBI taxonomy): Eukaryota > Metazoa > Chordata > Aves > Passeriformes > Icteridae > Agelaius > Agelaius tricolor. Next base: position 3,510,967 of record NW_027269284.1, on the reverse strand, counting down.
CCATTCAGTATTTGCTTGCTATTGTTTAGATACACTTATCTAATCCTGATTTTTTTCTTTTTTTTTATCCTTACAAACAAGTAAGTTTGGAAGAACTTTGTTTTTCTTTGATATTCTCTCTTTCCCATCTTGTTTACAGAGGACGAGACTATCAAAGGGTTTCTTCCACTCCTTTTTTGTCCAGGTTTTTATCAGCCCCGTGACAAGAATTCCAGAGTACCCGCAGACTCTTTATCTCAAACACCTTCTTGGCATTTTCCTGGCATGTGGGAGTGTTACTGGGCCCATCAGCAAATCCCTGGGAAGACACCTTTAGATGATTTTGGGCTGTGGTAAGCTGGAAGCTGAAGTCTGCACCCTAATGCTCAGGATGGTGTATTAATCACTGGCTTTTCCCTTAGCCAAGACTTTTTCAACCCCTTGTTTATTATCTTCCTGAAGGATTTTAGCTTTTCTGAGACTAGGAATCGAAGAAAGAAAGAAATAATGGTCATGAATATGACTAGAATAATTTTATTTTATGTGTCAGTTCTTAAATTGCAAGCATACTAAGGAAATATGAAATACAGATCTGAAAAAACAGAACTTACAGTAGTCCATAACATGTCCCCAGAATATCAACATGTTAAACATCCTGCTTAACCAAAACAATTTTTTTAATCACTCAGGCATTTCCCTCAGAAAGAAAGCAAATCCCACTTTCCTTACTTAGGCCAAACTCCTGCAGAAATAGGAGAATCAGGGGTAGCAGCAGAACAAGTGTGAGGGGAGCAGTGAACCTTAGCCCCCAGGACTGTAAAAACCTCAAAAGTAAGGCAATTAATCCATATTTAGCTTCTCAAAGCAGTCTTGTATCCCATTACCTGAAACAACAAAAGCCCTAGGAGAGAGGCACCACAACCAGAAGATGTGTTGAGTGAGGATAATTATTTCTAAGGCTTTGTGTAGCAAATGCCACCTCTGGCTGCATTTTGGGAGGAAATCACACAGAGCCTTGAGCAAAGGTCCAGCTCATGCCCTTATTTCTCACCAGCTTCTCACTGAGGTGTGTCAGCACCAGGATTGGCCTGGCTCTAGTGCCTGAGCCCTGCCCTTGGGAGCAGAGGTGGCTTTTGGCCCCTGGCATTGCCCAGGGAAGCTCAGGGTCTGGAAGGAGCTGTGCTTGACCCCTGGCATTGCCTGGAGGAGCTCAGGGTTTGGAAGGAGCTGTGCTTGACCCCTGGCATTGCCCAGGGAAGCTCAGGGTTTGGAAGGAGCTGTGCTTGACCCCTGGCATTGCCCAGGGAAGCTCAGGGTTTGGAAGGAGCTGTGCTTGACCCCTGGCATTGCCTGGAGGAGCTCAGGGTTTGGAAGGAGCTGTGCTTGACCCCTGGCATTGCCTGGAGGAGCTCAGGGTTTGGAAGGAGCTGTGCTTGACCCCTGGCATTGCCCAGGGAAGCTCAGGGTCTGGAAGGAGCTGTGCTCACCCTGCAGCTCACAGGAACTCCTGCTCCTTGTCCGTGTGTCTGTACTCCCTGTCATCTCCTCAAGCCTGCCAGGGCAGAGTGACTGAGGTGCTATGGCCTTGTGGATAAGGTAGGAGATGGATTTCTGTGCTGACAGCTCCCAGGAGAAGATCCAGCAGCCAGGAGGAGCAGATGCTGATCTGTGCTAGTTTGGTGTCCTGGGTTTCGTGGGGGGCTTCCCGTTTGCAGGTCTGGAGAGAGAAGAGGGTTTGGTTTACTCAGATGGGAGAGGAGCAAGAAGACAATTCAGGCTCCTTTAGCCTTGGGCTGCAGTCAGGGAGCTCCAAGAGGAAGCTGCAAAGTGTTCCTAGATCCTCCTTGTGCAAGTGAAAGGTCTGTCTCCATTTCAAGCAGTGACAGATAACAGGAGGGTATTCTCAAGACACACTGATGGTCAATTCTTATATTAATTAATAAATAAAGTGGGCTTTATACATTTACCTCTGACTTCTGCACACTCCTGTCCTCTCATTAAGCCTTTCTCTACATTTAGAAAAGAATGAAGACGGAAGAGCTAAGGGTTTGTGGTTTTTTTTGAGTTAGACAGGGTGTTATAATTGCAGAGAGATTTTTTCTTGTTGGAACGTGTTGCCTGCAGAGAAGTTTGAAAGGAGGCTTTCCAGACAGCCAATGTGCATCCAAAATGATAAAAAATGACAGCTTTCCATCAACTGAGAGTTTTATGCTGATCTAATGAGTTGGGGGTTTGGCACCCCTTTTCAGGGAAGATTAATTGGTGGTGGAAAATGAATCCTTGTGCTGGCAGCAAGGATGGCAGGCCAGATCCTGGGGAGCTTTGTAAGGGAGTGAATTGCACTGCTACCTTCCACAGAGCTTCCTTTCACTGAGCAGGAGCTGCTCAGAGCAGCAGGAATTTCCTCTCTAAATCAAACCTGAAATGTGGTACAATAGCTAAAACCAGAGCTCTGTGTCAAGCTGAGGGGCTGCTGAAGGAGAACCATCCTGGGGGAGATGATTTCCTGAGGCCCCACTGCATCAGGGCAAAGTGGGAGAGCTCTGCAGGGTGTTTTTCTCCCCACAGAGACAGAACATCCTTGCACAGAGCTGGCAACAGGGGTTGAGATAAGTGAAAAATGCAAACATTCTCCTAAACAAGGCTGCACAAAGAGCTCTTCCTTATCATTTCTCCCCTGGAAAGGCAGACGAGGATCAGGAAAGCTCTGGGTGTGATAAATATCCTCTGTGAAAGTGACAGTCTGTTCATTTTACAGACAGCTTAAAAAATGCAACCTGCCTTTGAAAGAAAAATAAATTTGTAGGGATCCATTTCCTACTAATGTTGGGGTGGGACTGTATTTTAATTTGGGGAACTAAATGGCAATTACCTCTTGTACTAAAAAACCTATGGATGTATAACAAGGAACAGGAATTTATCTGGTTTAAAAGATGCTTTGATTGGCAAAGAATGAGGCTCCAGAGGTGGGAAAATGCTGTTCCAAAGTTTCTTGGCATCCCAGCTGTTCCAAGCACTAGCCCAGCCCTGCGTGCCTTTGGGCAGTAGTGGGGATTTCTTGGTGTCTCTCTTGCCACAAGCCCCAGGGTGCACAAAGCCTGCAGAAGTGCTTTCATTCAGAGCAGGAGGAGTGACAAACCAGATGCAGGGAGGTCGATTTGCAGAAGCAAAATGTGTGTGGGGAAAAAGCATTTCCTCTCCCAAACCCCAGGACACTGCAATTCTCATTCTGATTGTGATTTCCTGGTCACCCAGGCTGAGCTGAGGAGGCAGGAGGGAAAGCATAAAGAAAAGGTTCCTGTGTGCCCTAGGAACTGGGTTATCCCTCAATCCATCCCTGTCTGCACTGGTGTTTCTCAGGAGAGTCCTGTGAGGCTGCAGCAGCCCCTCTGCTGCTGCTCCTCAGTGCCTGGGGGGACACAGAGGCAGGAACCCTGGTGCTGCTGGTGCAGCATGGTGCAGAGGGGGATCTGGGGTGCAGGAACTTACATGTGACCCATGGGCACATCTGAATAGGCAGTGATGGTTTGGGGAGGGGAAGGGATGGAATATGGTCACCCCCGAGCTCGAGTTGGGAATGGTGCATTGGAAGCACAGAAATGTGGTTGGTTATGAGCACTGGGAGATGCACAAAGCTTTTGGGCTGCCACAAACACCTTCTGCCCTTCTGTTTTGTATCTGCTGCTGGGTCAGAGCTCAATGATTTGAATGACTTAATAGTTGTAAAACCAAAGAAAAAGCCCAAACAGATAAAAGACCCGAAACAAAACCAAAAATAGAGAACGGGAGAACCTTCTGTTCCCTTTTTGCCCTCAAGTCATTGCTCAGGCTCCTCCCAACCATCCTCTATCAAATAAAGAATTTTTAGGTTGCTTTTTGGCACCTGCCTCCTTTATCTCTCGAGGGTGAGATGTTGCCAAGTTGAAGAGGAAAATGCCAGTGCCTGTCACTCACCTCTTACACCTGCATCTTCGTCTTCTGGTTTCTAAGAAAAGAGAGAAAATGTTTTAGTTCAAAGGTGCCAAGTGACAGCTCAGGAAAGAAACACTCCAGTGAGGTAGGGCTGGTGCTCCCCTGCAGCTGATATCTTTAATAACAGATAAACCAAGCCTCTTCTTGAGGAAATCCATGCCAGGGAGTGGTGCTGCAGCTCGTGTTACCCCAGTAATCCACTTAAATATTTTTATGAATTAACCTTTGAGGTGAGTAGCAGCAGCAGAATCGGCCTGGGAACACTGAGGGTGAATTATTTCTGTTTTCTGGCTCCAGTGACTTTGGGGCATTGCTGAAAATCCCTCAGCAGCAATAATTTCTGCAGCAGGTGAGTGGCAATGATGCCACTCACACCCAAGGTAATGATGCTCTCCTCCATTCCAGCCTCTATGTTGTTACTTTGGGGTAGATTAAGCTAAATAAATTAATTATTGAATTTAATTATTTAATTATGGCCTAGCTATTAATTTTAGACTAAGGTAAAAATCCATCCTGAAGGGCTTGGCAATTGCTGCAGAAATTACCTGCAGCTGAGGGCTTTTCACTGATCATATTGTGATGAAGTTTCTCATCTGGTTCCAGTTGAGATGCCACTCTCATCATCTGCTGGAGCAGATTTACTCTGTTAGGTCAGAATGTTTCAGGCTCTGGGGCTTTAACCTGTGACACACCCATTTATGAGCCCAGACAGTTGGTAGAGTAAGTACTGTCTCTTTCTAATCTATTTTTCTTCCTTGAAACGCTTTTCCAACATAAATAATTTCCTGACCGCGTGATTCTAAGTTGATCATTCTTTCTCATCCTAACCCTAGTGATGAGGATTAAAATACAGGCACTGATTTTAGCAGTGGTCCTTGTCTTGCATTGGCTGTGCTCTGATTAGCAGCTACCTCCCAAGACTGCCAGAACATCCATGTCCCTGAGTGCAGGGCTGTGGGCTCAGAACAGAGATGGATCTGGAGAGGGTTGTGGGGAGCCTTACGTTGGCACAGCACGATGGTGATCACCAGGGCAATGAAGAGCAGGAGGCAGGCACCTGCCAAGGGCCCCCAGATGAAGATGTGGCAGAAGAAATTCAGATCTCCCTGTATTCTTCCCTCTGCAGGAAGAGAGAAGATGGAATGTCCACCAAGTGCCCAAGACAGTTCTGGTGTCAGCGTTTTCCTGAGGACTCGAGGGAGGAGACGTGGGCAAAACTTTTCCCCTGTTTCCTGCTGAGACTAAAAGCAGCGCCAGCCCCCAAGGCTCTCCCCTCCCTCCCCATATCCCTGGTGTGCCCAGACATGCTCAAACTTTTTACAGCATATTTAGATATTCTTAGGTTGAATGAAACACTGGAATTTAATCTGTAAAGAAGCTGTGTGGATCTTCTCTCTCCCTCCCAATCCCAAAATATCTGCAGGATCCCCCTTGGTATCAGTGGACCAGAGTCCAGCCCTTCCCTCTCCCTCCCTGCATTCAGGTTACCTGGATCTGCAGTTGTGAGGTTGGGCTCCTCAGTGGTGCCCCTCTGGGTGATGGGTCCTGGAGTGCTGGGTGCCACTGTAGTGGTGACTGTAAGTGAAATGGATGAACTCAGCATGTAGGGAAATACAATAAAACAGATCTCTCCTGCCTTTCTGCTCTCTTACCCCTGCCAGGGCACAGGTGCTCCTGAGTTCAGCTCCAGGAGAACTTCACAGAGCCCATCCTGGAGGGGCACTCCCCCAAGGAGGGTCTCCCAAGAGCCAAGAGAGGGCTGCAGCCTGCTTGTTTCTCACTTTCTGACACCATCCCCACAAAGCCTGAGCCCCCTGAGCCTGGTGGTACTTTTGGGAGCTGTGTGTGTGCTGAGGAAGGAGGAGGTGGTGCTGGACTTGGCTTTAATGCTCTCCCTTCAGAGCCGTGGGTGGGGTGGGGAAGTGGGCATGGGGAGATGATGTTGGGTCTGCCCAATCATGTTTGCTTTTGGGCAGGAGCTGTGCCAGGAGGAGAGGTGGGAAGCAGGGAGGCTCTGGCAGGAGGAGCAGTGGGTTGCTCACAGGATGGCCTGGGCAAGCCAGCAGGGACATGGGGTCTGGGGAGGGATGGCTGGTTCCAAAGGGCACGGGCAGGAGGTGCTGGGCATTTTGGCAGGGCTGGGTGAGGCTGGGGGAAGGTGTTGCTGACCTGGGAGGAAGGCACGCTGGCCAGGGCTGAAGTGCAGCATTTGGTTGAAATTCATCACGCAGAAATAGCTCCCCTGGTCCTGTGGTGTGAAAGATTTCACTGCCAGCCGATGGATCGAGCTGTCTTTGCTCGCCTCAAAGCGAGTGGATGTTTTCTGACCCCCTTGAAACGTGGCCCGAGACACGGAGCTGATGAAGACAATGAAGTGAAGGCTCCCACTGCTGTCCTGGCGGATCCAGGATGCCCCATGGTTCCCGTCAGTGTGACACTCCAGCTCCAGCTTCTGTCCCACCTGGAGCTGGCTGATGTCCTTGGGAGACCTGAGCTTGATCTGAAGTGACTGGCCATAGATCCCAGGGCAGCCTGCAGGAGAGAAATCCTTGCTGGAACCACTTGGGAAGAGTCAAAGGCTTCTCTGAGGAACCCACCCTCCCTCCCTGTCCATGGGGTGGGAGTAGAAATGGAAAGGGAAGCCCTCAGTGTCTGGAGGATGTGAAGGTTTTCTTGGAGTCCTTGCTGGGATGGTGCATGGAGGGTGCTCAGCAATCAGCCAGCCGGGCATGAGAGATGGGTGCTGCCCTTCCAGTGTCTTCTCAGGGACATTACACCTTCCCAGCTTCTCTGAAGTGACTCCATTTACACTTCTTGCAAGGCCTCTTTTTTCCCACCCTTCTCCCTCCCCTCTGGAAGCACTCATTGGATCAATCTCCCTTCCCCGTGCAGGTGGTGCTGCAGCCGCCCCTCTGGCTGCCCTTTGCTGGCTGAGGTGATGCCACCCTTCCTTCCAAACTCACCGAGCACACCTCAAGGTCAGCAGTTTTGGTTTGCTTTTTACCCCTTTAGTTATTTACCCCAATGTCTTGGATTCAATAGAAAGGTTTTCCTTGTCCCTCCCAGTGAAGGGGCTGCACAGTCCCGTGTCCCTACTCACAGAATCCCAGAGTGAGCAGCAGGAGCAGGGCAGGAGATGTGTCCATCTTCTCCTGGGGTGCCTGTGCTTGGGGCTGGTGCAGAGCAGCTGAGATGGTTTTTCTCTCTTGGCTTGGGAGGTTCTGTGACTCTTTGGGGAGGATGTGATGTCATCAGGACCCTCTTGGGTAGGGAGGTGATGCTCGGCATCTGCGGCATAACAAGGACAAAAAAGATTCCTGAAGAAATTAATTTCTTGTCCAGAGTTTCTATATCCTTATCAGCTCTTAATGGTGCCTCAAGGCTTTTTCCTGGATGCCTTCCCTAGAGATCCAGCGATGCTGCTCATGGCTGAGGTAGGATCAGCCACCACAGCCTGCTCTCCCCAGCCCCCTGGGGACCCACAGCAGCTCCAGCTCTGCAGAAGGTTATGGATGAGTCCCTTGCTTTTGGTGCAGGCTGCACTTTGCTTTTCTTGGCAGGGGTTCTGCCTCCTTCTCCTTAGCACACTCAAGGGGTCTCATGTGGGTGGCAGAGCCCAGACTATTTTGTTACCTGGCAAGTGGGACACAGGTGTTTCATGGCATAGAGACACAGATCATTTATCTCCAAGCACACGTGCTGCTGGCACACAGCTGGGGCCTTCAGGTGCTTGATTGTTCTCTTTGCAATTCTTCTTTGTTTAATTCTTCTTTGCAATTGCAAATCTCATCGTGCAGGGCAGGTGGTCTGTGAGCAGAAACTTCGTGTGAGAACCCAATGTCCAGCGCGTGCTTTGCTTTTTGTTTGTTTTACCAACCCGTGGCTCTCTCACCACAAGTGTTTCCTCTCTGCCAAAAATATCCCCTTGTGTGCCCCAATGGCCCTTGCTGCTGCCTCCAGGTGACCACTGGCACGTAGGGATGGGTGATGCTTCTTTGAGCTTTAAAAACACACAGTAACAACAGCTTCACCAGCCTGTGAGGGGCTGGGATGGTGTCTGATTTCTTTCTTTCTTCCTGGCTTTCCTGTTGATTTTATTTTTATTTCCACTACACCTCTGCAAGGAAAGCCCCTTTTCCCTGGATCTGTCAGAAAGTAGGGCTTTCTGTTGGGGCTCAGAGCTGAATCACTGAAAACAGTTTAGGAACTGGGTTTATTTCTCTGGTCTTCAATGCATGTTGGTGAGTGAAGAAAGCTCATGTTAGGCCTGCTGAAATATGTGAAGTTTATGCTTTTGTTAGGCTGGGAGACTTGTGATGTCTACCTTAAATAAAGCAAATAAAAGTAAAATGGAAATGAATGTGCTGGCCAATGAGGATGGGACAAAAATTTCATCAGTTCTAGGTTCTCACTCTGCTGCAGAGTGAGCACGCAGTGCATGTCCTCAGGGATGTGAGGTGGCTGTGCTGGGAGAACCTGTGCATCTAAAGGCTCATCCAGGAAGGGCTACTGCCTTTCTTAACAGGGATATCTCATTTCTTTCTTGTCTCTGACAAACAGTAAATTTTCTATGAATCAGCCCAGGGTACCAAAGTGGTGCCCAGATATTCCTCTCCTCTGTGTGGAGGTGTCCTTGATCTTGGTCCTCTTTGCTCACAGACTGAGCTGATTTCCAGGCAAGGCCACCTTTTCCCCTGCTAATGAATATATCCTATAAAAGCAAGGCAAAACCTTATTGTCAGCTGGGAGATATGGCTGAAGGAGGGCTGGCACACATTTCTTTTATATCGATTTTTGTGATAAGGTTTTGCATAGTATGAAGCTATTTCTATTTGGCATAGCGACAAAGAACAAAAAATAAAGTTGCAGTGACAGTCATTTGATTAGGAAAAGCTCCAGAACACAAACAGGACCTCTAGGAAAATGCTCAGATTTAAAATCAACACTTGTATAAATAATTTAGATTCATTAATGTAAGTTTGATAGTGATGACCAACTCTAAAACTGGGCGGAGGAGGTGGGGACTCACATTAAGTAAAGAATCTCCTTGATTTTTTTTATGTTCTGGTTTGCCTATTTGTCCTCTATACAGGATTTTAGAATAGGCTGTCATTGTTTGACTGAGGACCTAAGCCAAATCAATGAACACCAGCATTGTTTTATTAGTAATTTAGTTAGAAATTTCTGTTGTATCATATCACTGGTATGATATGACTAAGGAAAAAGAAAAAATACTCAACCAGTACTTCTGCAAAGCATCATATAAGAGAAGTCAGGAGACCAGACAGGTTGATTAGAAAGTAGAAGTAATTTCTTTTTTTTCCCAAACCTACATATAAAGTTTTATTTTACTCTCAGCTAAGGTTACAGGACTCTGATTATTTTGCACTCTAACCTAAGTTGCTTATGACTGAGGTTTATATTTATATACTAGGGCCAGCCTAGGTCTCTATTTAATTAATGTCAAATAATTAGTGGAGGACAGGAGCAAGGAGACAAGAGACAAAATCATGCAGGGATGAGAAGAGTAACAAGGATTCACCTGGTTTTGATCAGGGCTTAGCAGGAGGTGAATTTAGAATTCATTTTCTCTGCTTTCTTACATCCATTTGACAGAGAAGGAATGGGAAAGGAGAGGGAGCTGAGGCACCAGAGCTGGAGAACCATGCTTGGATATGTTTGATTTCTCAGTTGTGGAAAGCTCTCAGGGGCTTTTTCATGAGGTAAGAACCTCTTTGGTTTCTCAGTGTCAGCCATAGCAGACATGGCCTGGATGTGCCCCAGTATTGAGAGGCTGGAGCTCCTCTGGGGACATGGGAGTCATGTCATGACTGGTGAACACCAAAGGAGCACCAAAATGACTGTGCCCATTGTTCTGCTGCCCATGGAGTCTCCTAGTGCTCCAGAAGGACATCCCATTGCCAGGCAGTGATGCCACATTCCTGAGGATGAGCAGGTGCTGGTGGATCCCTGTGAGGGGTCAGTGGTGCCAGCTGAGGGGTGGCACCAGGCTTTGCCACAGCACCACTCACTCTTCCTGTTCCTAACCCCTGGAGGATTGCATTAAAATTTTCCATTCCCTTTTCACAACCAAGAATGGAAAGTTTCAATGAAGACCTCAAAATTTAGTGGCAAATTACCAGCATTGTTTTTCGAACAGAGGGAAAAAGACCCTGTTGAGGCTGTAGCACGCAGCTTTTCCGGTGTGAAGCTGTGGTTTGTGAGCCCCTTGCTGCCCCCCCTTTTCTTTGCAAAGCTGCAGCACTCAAAGGGCTTTGCAGAATGTCAAGTGCAACAGCCACCAACCAGGCACTCACACTGTTTTTCCACTGCAGCCAGTGTTTCCAATTTGGTGGCCAGTACTGCCCACTGCTCCGGGTGCTCTGTGTGCACGTCACTTACCTTAAAATCCAGAATGCAAACCACAAACCCTCCTGTGCTCTCACCTCTCCTTGGTGCAGCCTTTAACTGACCATAGGGTGGAAACTCTCCACAATCTCCAGGCTTGTTGGTACCTCAGATGAAAGTTTGATAGGAGACCTGGATGTGTTGTGAGTTTTCCTTGTGGGAAACTTCCTCTCTTGCTCAGTACATCAGCAATTTGTGGTGGTATCTTTTGGGGGCTGGTGACAATGTGCCAGTGCTCCAGCTCCAGTTAACAGTGGACAGGCTGCTTTTCTGCCTCTTTAATCTAAATACCACAGATTCAAACTAGAATTAAAAAAGAACTTTATGTTCTTCTAACTCTGTATAGACTTAAGGTAAATTTCCTGCTTGGCTCCAACATATACTTTTTTTGTCTGAACTGTTCAAGTAGGTGAACTGGTCTGGTTATCTCATTTCCAATTCTCACAATCAGGTTTCTGTTGGGTTCCAGGCACTGTTTGATTGTTGTCCTCTGAGTTCAGCTCCCTTCCAGGCTCTCCTAGCCTTGGTGCAATCTCCAGAGCTGATGTCTTCTGTCACCAATCCAGAGTCCTGCCGTGTCTGGTCTCCTTTGCTGCACACTGGCCTTCTTCCCCAGCCACCCTGGGCAGGAAATCCTGGTGGAGATCCCTCAGGGAGTTTCTGGGTCCATCTGTGTGGTGCAGGACTTCCCCAGGCAGGGTATTGCTGTGCATCTTTACTGTTAAAGTCTTTGAGAGGGAATTAATTTCCACAGCTAATGGAAAGAGAAGAAATGTTCCCACTTCTGTTCTCCATCTCTCCTGCTGGCAGAGCTGGCAGGATGGAAACCCATGGCTTGCTGGAGACAACTTGCTTCATCCATTTTGTGGTCCTATTAATGGTGTTTGCTGGCTTGTACAGCTTATTTCTTCTAAATTTTGCATTTATTTGAAAAAACCCCAACCCCCTCTGTTGATTCAGACCTGTAAGATGCAGCCCTAAGCCACAACACCCTGTTCAAAAGGGGCAGGGTGGGAGGGATGGTGGCATCAAAAAGCAGCAGCTGGTTTAATGCTCTCCTGCCATCAACAAAACAAACTAGATTTGGTGTTGAGTTCATTTTTAACAGCCTGATCCCCACCAGCACTGCAAGAGGAGTGTGATTGCTCTTCCCATGCCTGTTCTCCTGCAGGCACCACTGCACTCCCTGTTTGTGAGTGTTGGACTCAGAGGACAAGTGGCAAATCACATCTAAACAAATCCTGCAAACTTTATTTTATGCACATTAATTTATTTTCATTTATATGTTGCAAATACAGAACTGCAGAAGGATTTTATAGAGAGTGGGCAATACAGGGGAAGGTGAAATTTGGAGTAGGTGGCTCTGAAGTGTTGCATGAAAGGAAAACCAGCCCTGACTTGGCCATAAAATTTGGGTTAAGACAGGTACTACCATGGGAATATCAACTCTTTTCCCAGCAGGAAAAGCAAATTGGATGTCAGCAGGTAGGAAGGAAATTAGATATAAACCAGAGAACACAGCTTTGCCATTGTGTGGTCCAATGGACCACAGCCAAGGCATGGTCCAATGCACTGCATAAATCCTGAGTGCTGTGGGCTCTTCTCACCCCTCATCTCACGGAAGGGGCTCAAATAAGAAGTAGTAGAGCAAGAAAAGGTTCAAAGCAGGACAAAATGTAGGATCAGAGGTCTGGGATGGATTTTGTTTGTTAAGCTAGGACTCTTTACCCTGAAAAGCTGATTTAAATGGATTTACACTAAAGGTCTCCAGGGTAAGGAGTGGCTGGAAAGGAGTGGAGAGGGGTTGATTATTCTCTGCCATTTCCAATACTGAAAGTAAGGGGCAGCAGGTGAAGCTGATGTTGGATGAGGCTGAAAGCAAAAGAAATCCTCCCCCTGGGTGTCCCTGACAAAGGACACTGTGGATGCAGAGCCTGGACAAATGCCTGGGAGAGAGGCTCATTGTGGGTTACTCAATAGACAGCAACAGGCTCAGGAAATCTATTTAATTAAAAATGGACTGAACATTAAGGGAGTGTCATATATGATTTTCTTGTCATTATTACTTAGCTATGTGCTCACAGCCAGTGTTGGATACAGGATTCATGTCTGCATGAATCTTTGCTTTGAACCAAACCTGTCATTTTTATATTCCTAAATATGAGATCTCATTACAATGTGTCATTTTAAGGAAGCCATTTGTTACAAAACTCCACATCCATTTCCTCTGAAATGCTATTAATTTTCCAATTATCTCATTCTTTAATGTTGGGCACTTTAATCTTCCTTAGCTGTTCACCCTGCACAAGGACATTTATCCCAACAAAAGATCCTGTGGTTTTTCACAGGAGAACATTTATCCCCCTTGGAAAAGGGATAATTGCCAGCAAAGATGTTTGACTCTGGGCAACCACCTCAGTTTGTGTTCCAGCTTTAGGAAAGCAAGGAGTGACCCAGGTTTGGGGACCAGGAGAATTTGCACAGAGGCATCTTCCTTCCCCTGGCATTTCCTTGGGGATGTCACCTTGGGCTCTGCACATTGGGATGTGACCCATGTTTTTAATTGTATCAAAATTGTCCTGGCTATGGCAGTGATGGGTGTCAGATTAAAATGAAAGGACCTGAGGAAAGGCATCAATTACAGTAATGGCTGTTCCACCACTGCTCTGACTCATTTCCTCCTGCATCCAGGTGACTTGAGACATGTATTTTAATAACAGGAATGTCATTTGCAGCTCATTGCTCAGGGCAGGAATATACAACCCCAGCCCCCAGGAATATTTTGTGTTAGGAAATACCCTAGCTTGAATTTTGCATTCAGTGTTGATGTTAAGGCATCATGTTTTGAGACTCCAGAGCTGGGCATCAGTGCAGCCCAGCACCTCTCCCTAAGGCATCAGTCAGTGAGTTTACCTCGTGCTTGTGCTGGATGATTGCACTTGGGCTTTGTTGAAGAATGGCAGCAGTTCTTCTGTGACCCTGCCTGTAAGCCAGGAGCCCCCAGAGCTCAGCATCCCTGCTGTGCCTGAAGAGGGGTCAGGAATTGATAGGACAAGGGGAGCTGGCCTCAGGTTTAGCCAAGGGAGGTTCAGTTGGATATTAGGAAAAATTTCCTCACTGAAGGAGTGGCTAAGAACAGGAACAGGCTGCCCAGGGTGGAATCACCATCAATGGTAGTGCTCAAAAAACAAGCAGACATTGCACTTTGGCATTGAGCCATTGGGTCAAAGGCTGGACTTGATGATCTTGGAGGTCATTTCCAACTGAAACGATTCTCTGGTTCTGTGCTCTGGTGGCACTCAGGTGTGATGCTGCCATGTGGAAGAGCAGCATGCAGGCAGCTCCTCTGAGAATGCTGTGCCTGTGCCCAGAGGCAGCTGCCCAGCAGGGAGGGTTTGAGCTGCATGTCATGCTGCCTGCAGAGCCCACAGCCCAGCAGGGAGGGTTTGAGCTGCATGTCATGCTGCCTGCAGAGCCCACAGCCCAGCAGGGATGGTTTGAGCTGCATGTCATGCTGCCTGCACAGCAGGATGTGTGCTGGGTGAGATCACACACCCAGCTCTGGGCACAGAGACGTCTCCTAAGCCACAGCCCTCCTGCCTGTGGAGCCCTGTGGGGAGGGAGGGTGGTTGCACACCAGATTTTGGTGCCTGACCTCCTGGCTGGATGCTCTAAGCAGCAAAGCCAGCGTGGTTTGCAGCTGGGGCAGGGTCAGGCTGGCTCCTCTGAGCACTGCCAGGGTGCCCGTGGTGGTTGGCACAGCCTGGGGGCTCAGCACAGAATCTCAGAATTGTTTAGGTTGGAGAAGAACTTTAAGGTCATTGAGTCCAACCCTTGACCCAGCACTGCCAAGGCCACCACTAAAGCATGTCCCCAAGTGCCACATCTTCATGTCTTTTAAACCCCTCCAGGGATGGGGACTCCACCACTTCTTCCACATTCCTTCACTTCTTTCAGTGAAGAAATTTTTCCTAATATCTGATCTGAAACTCCCCTGGCACAACTTCAGACCATTTCCTCTCGTCCTGGCTTTTCTTTGGAGGCATCCATTGCTCCCAATGCTCTGCAGAAGGAATTCCAGAGTTTTTTTGGTGTTTCCCAGCAAAGCTCAAGGCCTTGGAAAAAAAATCAGTATTGCAAAACTTCTCCAGATTTCTCCAGGATCAAGTTTTTTTCTGCCTGATGGAGAGGCTCAGTCCTGGGCAAGACAAAACTTAGCCCTGACTCATTGCTGGGGCCAAAAAAGGCCAAGGAGACAAAATTTGAGATAGCTGTGTCAACCTGGGTGCCTGAGAGCTCCCTCCAATCCAAGGAGCTTTTGGGAGAGCATGGAGAGGGCTTTTGTCACTGTGATATTTTCTGAAAAATCCTCTTTGCCAGGATTTCTTCTCCTGAGAAGCTGAGAAGCCTCAGAAAAGAATGAAAACAATAATTATCTGATTCCTTCTCCTGTGTTTGCTGCTTTGGAATGTGGCTTGGACATTGTTTACCAACAGGTGCATGTTTGATTGGTTCCATGTGAATTGTTTTTAATTAATGACCAATCACAGCCAGCTGTGTCAGACTCTGAGGAATCAGTCACAAGCTTTTATTATTCATTCTTGTTAAGCCTTCTGTCTGTATCCTTCTCTTTAGCATAGTTTTAGCATAGCATTCAATATAATATAATATAATATAATATAATATAATATAATATAATATAATATAATATAATATAATATAATATAATATAATATAATATAATATCATATCAGCCTTCTGAGAACATGGAGTCAGATTCTCATCTCTCACCTCATCCTGGGGACCCTCACAAACACCCCTGGCTTTGCCATCTGAAGTTTCCTTCACTTATTGACTTCCAGATGAGCCATTCAGCTCTTAGGGATTTGGGGGTTTTATATTAAGTGAACTAAATAATTTTGCTGTGTGAGATCCCTGTTGCAACAACACTTAGATCTGTTGTACTTGACAGAGAAAAGATTCTGAGCTTGATGTCATCACTGGGGGTATTTTTTGGAGTGTTTCATATCTGGTTTTCATTTATTAACTAGATCAGAAAGTGTAAATAGCAATAATGATTCTCTCTTAAAATTGTGATGCAGCCCCCTTTCATGCTCATGTGCATCTTAAAGGCTAAATGAGAAGTTGAACTTTAGTAGAAAAACACAAATGCCTAAGGGAGGAATGTTAAAGGCTTCTGTCATCTTGCAAACATTTAAAGCACGGGTGGGTTTTGCTTCATGTGGAAGAACCATTGGTGTATGAAGTCAAATTAACCTTTCTCATAGCAAGGTAGTGGAGGAGCAAAATACAAAACTTATATGAATTTATTTTTGACTTGGTCTAATATGTGTTCCACTTAAATGAATGCTGGAATAACAAATATTTGTTTATAATCCCACAGAAGCTGCAGATCTCACCCTGAGTGCACTCATTATAGGTATATTGATATACACAAGTACTTGTTATTTCAGCAAATAATATATACTTTAATATCCAGAAATTATATTAAACAACAATCAGAATAATATATTAAACCCCCCAATTTCTTGTTTATATGAGCCAAAAATTTAACACATTGGTATTTTTGGCTTAATGAAGTCCAGAGAAATAGGGGCAAAAAGTACTAATGCTACGAGGAGGTAGTTTTTTTATTCCTAGAGGGTTTTTTTGGGGGGATTTCCTTGTAGTTTCTGGGACACATCTGATTTATTCAGTGACAGAAAAAGACATTTAGAAATTCCCACTTAACAGAGCTGACCTGAAAGCTTAGAAGCCCTGCTGTTAATCCATTCCTCCTGCCAGGACAACATATTTAATAAAGAGCTGCAGTGCATGGAGCTGTTCTGGGCGAGGATAAATCTGAAGGAATTTAAACAGCCTCCATGGATAAAGTATCTCATTTTTTTTGCACAGATTTCAAGTTGAATAATTTAATAGAGGTTTTTCAGCCTTTCTCCGTTACTGTGCCTTACCCAGCAGTTTCTAACTGAAAAATTGTTTTTTATATGTTAGGAGCTTTAAACTCAGAGATAACTTTACTCTTCTGTCAATAATTTTCTTTCAGTTGAATGTTTTCAACTGCACCTGATTTGATTTACTTTTCTGCATCATAAAATCACAGACCATCCACATAAAAATGACTGAGCAGTTTAAAAGAAAAAAGAAAAATTGAGCACTTCCAATATTAGATTAACAACTGAGCTATTCTGTAAAGACTGGCATATTTTTAAAAATGCATTTACAGAACTGTAGCAAAACCATGAAGACTATTTACTGCAATGCCTGAAGTACCTGTATTTATGCTCTGTATCTATGTCCTTTGGATATTTTAATGTTTTCAAGCTCTGAACTTTTCATTGAGAGAATGACTGGATTATAGTTTTATAATACAGAATATGAATTCTATATATTCGTTGTATATAGTCTATCTATTCTATATTTTATTTATATATAGATATATATAAAACAATATATATGTTATATATATGTTATATATATAACATATATATATGTTATATCTGTTCTATAGCATGTTCTATATCAAATATATAATATATACTATAAAATATCAAAGAAATAATAGTAATAATAAACCAGACTATTGCAACATATAATTTTTGATCTCTTTTACAATTGCTTTCCCAATGATTTGTGGGGATGAGCACAACATAGGTGAAGTTTTGTTCTTGAACCCATACATCTGCAAAACCCTCCTTGTCCTTTTGCCTTTGTCCAAATTTTGTGGTGTCTCCTTTTGTCATTTAAGAGGAAATGGTTTATTTACATTTGAAGCGAGATATTTGATTTATATCTATAAAATCCTGTTACTTTTCCTTTTAGGTATGGCTGCTCCTTGCTGCAGGCAGGATGGCGACAGTGGGAGACAGGAGAAGGCTGATCCATCATTGGAAGGAGTCAAGGAATAAATTAGGAGCCCTCATGTGCCAGGACATGGTGGCATGAGTGACACTGTGATGGACAATGCTGTCACCTGTATCTCTGTCCCTCTGTGAATCCAGGGATCCTGATTTTACAGAGATGCACAGAAACACTTTCCCATTCATTTTCAAGTTGGGAACCTTGTGCCACACCAGAACATGGCATCCCTGACCCTTGGCTGGCATCATCACTGTGCTCTCAGCAAAGAAGCTGCAGGAACTGGGATAATTTTCTCAGCATCTTTCCATGGGTGTTTCTGTTTTGTGCTTATTTATGCTCTGGGAAAAAAAGTCTACAAAATGAGTATCTGTTTTTATCTACCAACTCTCACAATTGTGAAACCTGCTGCTAAAATCTCTCCCAGTTTTACTGTCTAAAGCACTCTATTGATGATTATAGAAATTACTGTTATTTTTTCATAATTTCTACTGGTAAACTGCCCAAACCTGTGTTTCAACAGGCCAGACAACATCTTTGGCTGTCACTGTTCTCTCCTGTTTTCACTGCACACAGGTGATGGAGAATCTGGGTGGGTTTTGGGTTGTTATTTTTGGGGTGGTTTTGTTGTTGTTTTTGTTGTTGTTTTGGTTTTGTTTTCTCCTAAATACAAAGGAAAAGTGAAAACTAATTGGGGAATTCAGACATTAAGCAAGTTTTTTGCTGTGGGTGAGCAGAGAGCCAAGGAGTAAATCCCTCTCCTTTGTGCTTGTGTTGTTGGAGTTGGTACAAGTGACTGAAATCCAAAAAAAATCCACCAAGACAAGAAGGTGCTGTCCAGGGGAGGGGTTTCAGTCAAGGTCAGACACTGTGAGGATGTCCTGAGTGTGGGGAAGAAGGAGCAGGAGTGGACTGGGCAGGGTTATCCCGAGGCTGCTCACCTTCCTGAGGAAGAGGAGGGTTGGGCTCTGCAGCCTGCGTTTGCTGCTTGGCCATGGGAGGTGGGAGAGCAGAGCAAGGTGTGGGCATTGAGGTCAGGACACCTCAAGAGTGAGAAAAGGAGCTGGGATTTCAAAGGCAGCTGCAGGCAGAGGGAAAGCCCCTGGTTTTTTTAAAGAATAAACCTTTGCTCATGAGAAGTTTCAAAGGGGTTTTCTTAAAACCATCTGCTTCTGGGGCAAAGCTCTGCTCACTACTTGCAGGGCAGGAAAATGATGGTTTTAGTTAATCTGAGCTCTCCCAGAGGATAAATTGTGATGTGTGGGTGTCAGAGATGCTCAGAGTCCCCCTCCCTGCTGCACCTGGGGTGGGGTCTGGTGCTGGTGTCCCCACAGCCATCAGCTGGGTGGCCTGAGAGCCTGGGGTGAGTGTCACAGCCTGGGAAAGCTGGCTCAGCATGACCCACTGCCAGCTTTATTTATCCACTGCATCATTTAGGGGAAGCACCAATAGCTGGGCTTGAGACCAAGCTCTACAGAAAATTCAGCATTAAAGAGGAAAGCAGCAGCACCTGCAGCTGGGAGGGAAGGGAGGGGAAGGCCACAGTGGTGCTGCTGTGCCATTGTGATGCTTTCACACAAAAGCTCATCCCAAGACTGTGTTAGCCCCAGCCCTGGGGACTCTGGACCACCTTCCCCTTGCCCTCCCAGTAGCTGACACGGGGCTGGTGCCTGTGTGGGAGCAGATGTGGGGCTGGGGGTGCACCTGAGAGCGAGTGCTCGCTGCCTGTGCCCAGCAGGATGCCAGATTTCCAGTCCCAGCTCTGCCTTGGCACCCTGGGCAGCAGCTGAGCCTTGTTGCCATCCCTGGGGAGACCCTCCCTGCTTCTGGCATCACTCAAAACTCAGCACCCATGGGCATCACTCAGTGCTCAGCATGAAGGGGTGTCACACAGGGTTCAGGGCACAGGGGTGTCACCTGGGGCTCAGCACACCCAGGCATCCCTCAGGGCAGTTCCCACTGGCCATGCTGGGCTCAGGGCCAGCCTCTGGGGGCCTCTGTTTGCTCTCAGAGGTGCTGTTGACCTTCAGGCTGTGCCAAGTGTTTGGCCTTGTGTGCATGGCTTTGTCTGGTTTTCCTCTCCCACCCCTGGCTGTTGGCAGTCTCCCATGGGAGAAGACACCCTCCCAGATCTGCTCCTCCTGGAGATTTTGCTCTGCTTTAACTCTTTCCTGGCTGGAGGCCATGGTTCCTTGCTTGCCACACAACTGTGTGGACCAAAAGACACCAGCCTGTAGAACAAAATAACTGAGTGATATTTTCACTTTTGGTATTGAATAAACCTGCACAGGATCTTTAAGGTTGCCTCTGGCCCATCCCTGCTGGTTATCCTTAAAGTGTTCATTACCAGATTTTTATCAATCAGTATTAACAGGAGCTAAAAAAGCACTTTTGTGCTGTCCTACAGATGGACACAGAGGAGAGCCAAGGAGCTTTTTCACAGCTTTCCAGCCCATCTGAGTCCCTTTGGTATCGTGGATATTTTCACCCCCAATGGGGGAAGAGAATGATGCATCTGACTCCATCTTATCAGAAGGCTAATTAATTACTTTATTATACTATCTTATTCTATATTATATTACACTATATTACATTACATCTAAGCTGAATCTGCCAAGCACTCAACTCTGCACACACTGCTCTGAATCTCGTGACTGTCAGCCCACAGTCCCAACACACACACACACACCTGGCCCTGATAGGCCAAGGAAACAAAACTCCATCACTCTGGGTAAACAATCTCCATATTGCATTCTACTTTTGCACAAACACAGGCACAGCAAATAAGAATTGTGTTTTCTTTCTCTGATGTTCAGAGAATGTGAAACCCAGAAATATTCTTGGGAAGAATTGTGCCTTGCTTTTCTCTGTGAAGAGAAATGTGGGGACGCTTTGGTACCAGCCCCTTTTTCCCTGTGCAGAGCCAGCCATGGCATTTGTCCTGCTCAGTATCCTTTGGGAAGTGCTCAGGATGCTGCAGAATCCAGCTTGGTCCTTCTGCCAGCTGTTGTGTCCAGGAGAATGTTGAAGTCATGCAGGAAAGAAATGTCTCTCCTGTGATACAAGCCCATGTCTGTCCCCTGCCAGGTCCTTCCTGGTCATGTCCAGGCAGTGCTCAGGCTCCTGCAGGGGAGGGTCTGTGGCTTCTCCCTGCCTGCTGAGGCAGGGAGGGCAGTGGGATTTACTGGGATTTACTGGGATTTACTGGGAATTTACTGGGATTTATTGGGAATTACTGCCTGTGGACGCGAAGCCGCAGCCTCCGCCGCAGACCTGGGAAGAGACAAGAGACAGTGTCCGTCAGTCCTGTGCCCCTGTCCCAGCTGTCCATGCCCTCCTGGGCTGTCCCAGGGCCTGGCCCCCTCAGGAAACTCACGGTGCAGGCGGCAGGCGATGGGGACCAGGCTCAGCAGGAGCAGCAGGACAGCAGCAGCCAGTGGGATCCAGACCAGGGGACTGCAGGCACCTGGGGAGAGGAGAGCACTCAGCACCTGGCACCACCCTGCCCCAGCAGCTTTGGGGATGGAGAAGGGAGGAAAGCAAGGCAGAGGGGTGGTGAGGATGTGACCATCACCCTGGGGTAACCTTTGAAGGATGCACCACAGAACCACAGAATGGGTAAAGGTGGAAGAGAGCCCAGTGGGTCACCTGGGCCAACCTCCCTGCTCAAGCAGGATCATCCCAGGGCACATGGCACAGGTTTGTGTCCAGGTGGCTTTTGCGTATTTTTGATAAGGGAGACTCCATAACCTCTCTGGGCAGCCTGTTCTGGTGTTCAGTCCCCCTCACAGTGAAAAAGGCACTGCAGGGAACTTAGCTCTGAGGTCCTGAGACCCTAAACTGAAATCCATCCTACCCCTAAACCTGTGGATGTCCCAGGGAATCCCTCCCAGAGGCAGAACTCAGCTCTATCCAGGGCAGTGAGTCCATCTGGACCCAGACAGCCACTCCTGCAGGGTGACACTGTGGTGGCCCCCACCCCAGGACAAACCCCAGCTGAGCCCTGAGGAGCCCAGGAGCTCAGCAAAGCCTTTCCCAGGAGCTGAGACAGAGCCATACCTCCCCTGCTGGCAGCTTTCCTTTTGGTTGTCCGTGGCAGAGGCGTTTTGGACACTGGTGTCTGTGTGGTCTTTGGAGGCAAAGCATCAACTGGGGATAAGGAGAAAAGGAGGATGCTGAGTGTGGCAGAGGGTGCAGAGATCTCCAAGAGCAGCCAAGAGAACCAGCCTTGAACCAGCCCCTTGTGCCTTGAACCAGCCCCCAACAGCGACCCCCTCACTCAGAGGGGTGAGCTTGACCTGACCTGAGCCTCTTGGGGCTCACAGAAGTTACCAAGAGCTTTTAAAAGTGTTAATAAAGTAATGTACCAGGTAAAGAAGGCTCATGCAGGGAAAATCCCCCAATTTTCTTCAGTGACATTTGCTGCCAAGCATTAGCTCACCAGAATTGCACAAAGTCATGGGTAGCAGGAGATTTCAGCAGCACTGGAATGCTTTAAGGGATCCCTGGATCTTTTCTTTATTCACATTGCTCTAATCTTTGCTCAACACTTGATTTTTTTTCCTGATAAAATGAGGGTAGGATTTATTATGGTGTGTCTAAACTACAATGGAACACAATTGTTTCTGAATAAAGTTGGCCAGGAAAATATGCCAGTAATGTCATTAAATAGCTGAATGTCTGACTGGTCAAACCATATTTATTCAAAATTTTAGGTGATTGAAAACTTTTTGTTCCCTGTAAATTCTTACAGAAGCTACCATTCTTTTACATGAAAAGATGAAACATCAGGGCTCTGGGATTTATCTGGACAACTTCTCCCTTAAATTATAATAGACTTAGGGAAAAGAAACTTAAAGACAACTTGTTTTATCATGAGAACTAAAAGGAAAAAACGAAAATATCCAGCCAAGCCTGAGTCTTCCCAGAGCACCTGCTGCTGTTTACTTTTTAATTGGTGTCCTTGATCAAGCTGCATTTCAAGCCTGTTTTTCATGCTTTGCACAAAGATATGTGCCCAGCTGTTAAAAAACAATTCTCCTTTATCTTAAACCAGCTTTTCTCTGAGCTTGCAAGAAACCAAAAGGGATTTCTCATCCAGTTCAAGGTACAGAGTGTATTTTGCAAAAAAAAACCCAGAAAAACTGGGACACTGGGTCCGCTTTAGAGCCAGAAGTGGCATTTTGCTTAAATAAGTTATTTGTATCTTAGTTAAATAAGTTATTTGTCTCCCTGAAAGTCTGCAAAAATAGAGGCTGAATCCCACTTCAAATACATTCGTTTTTCTGCATCAACTACTGCTCTGTGGTCAAAAGGAAAATAGGCTGAAAAGAGCTTCTGTATGCCCCAGGTGTCTGTAAAGCCTCTCTCCTCCCATGACACCTGCAGAAAAATGTTATTCCTGTTTGGATCTCCCCAGGGACCCTGGGCTGTGGCTTTGAGGAATAAATCCCATTTCAGTATTTTTTTTTTTTGAGGGGGTGGTCTTGAAAGCTGCCATCAGATCCACCCCAGAGATTTCAGGGGTGATGCTCTCTGGCCTCAATGCTGCTCTTGTCGCTTGGAGTGAGAGTAAGGGAGAATTATGGGATGGAAGGAGCTGTGAACTGAGCAGGGCACACATGCAACCTCTCATCCAGACTACAGCAGGGAATGAGAAAAACACAGGGCATGGCAATATCAGGTCCTGCCAATGAAATCCCAGAGCACCAGGAGCAATGCTGTGCTCAAGGCATGCCCACAGCAGAGCAACTGCTGATGGCAAAAGGACTATCACACGAAGCTGACCTAAATTTTAGCCATTTTCTGTATTTTCTGCTTTATCCGGTCTCAGAGACAAAACCCAGAGCCCCAACCTTGCAATTCAAAATTGGGAAGAGTCTACCAAAAGGAATCAGCCCTTTCCCAGGCTCATCACAGCCTACTGGTGGCACATTTTGGAAGCCCAAGGGTGCTGCTTACCCACTGTGAGCTGTGTCCCAGTGCCCAGGAGGAGCTGGGAGGACTGGGACATGGAGCAGTAGTAGATGCCGCTGTCTGAGGGATGCAGGCTGCTGATGTGCAGGCTGTAGGAGCTCTGGGACCCCGCCTCATGGACACTAAACTTGCCCTTCTCCACATTTTGGCCATATGTGGCTTTGCCCATTGCGTTGGAGAACAACAAGAACTGGAATTGTTGCCTCTCCTGGCTCCAGCGGTACCAGTAGACCCCGGTATGGTCCTTCTTCAGGTCACAGGGGATTTCAGTTTTATTGCTAGTTTGGGTTAGCATATGCCCTGGAGTTTGGGTTAATAGTAGAGTTGTATAAAAACCTAAGGAAAAAGAGAAATGTACAGTTATTATTTTAACCTCATTGTTTTTCTTTCGTGCAAAATACAGATTTTCTTTCTGGGTTCAATAAAATCACAGTAGACACATAGACCAGGGGGGTCACATGAGTGAGAAACAGGAGCATTTTTATCAGGATGCTCCCATATTCCCTCAGAGGCCTTTTTGGGTTCCCCAGCTATTGTTTTGGCCAAGCCAAATTATACAAGCAGATTTTCTCTGTAAATATTCCTATAGGAAGGAGGCTCACTGACAGGGAGAGGGATGGAGGGATGGTTTTGAGGGTCTCCTGGGGGCTGTATGTACAGGGAAGAGCATCCCTGCCTGCCCCTGTGAATGCCCCTCTCCTGCCCTCCTTACCTTTCTCATTTTTCAGACATTTTACTCCTTTTTCAACAAATTTTAGTGCCTCTTAACTGATTTGCCAAATTTTTCTTCTAACAGATACAACACAAACATTTCAGGAGCAGAAAAAGAGACCAAAAACATGCAAAACATGTCAAAATGAACCACTTTGATATTAGTTTTCAGACAATAATATTTTTCAAGGGAATTTTGAGACATGGGGAAGGAGAGGGAGTGAGGGGCAGCGGTGGGGTTCAAAGCTTTGGTTTGGGATCACATCTCCCTGTTTGGGCTTTGCAGCTTGGTGGAAATTATCTGAGTCTGGTTTGGCCCAGGCAGATGTGAGGGGTGTCTGTGAGAGTGAGGATATGTCCTTGTGGAAAGGATAACAGGTAACTTGTGATCCTTGCTGTTCAGCAAACAGTCCTGTGAAGCTGCAGATACTTTGAGCCCGAGTGAAAAACAGCTCTCTGGAGATAAGGACACTCCTGCTTCCCCCATCTCTTTCCCAGGCATGTTTTGAAGCTGTGCAAAAAGCTCAAAAATACATGTTTCTTGTCTTTTTTTTTTACTTTAAAATGTTCCTTTTTCTTCAAAATCCTGAAGTTGCTTAGGGCAGTTTTTTCAGCCTCATGCAGCCCTGTGGTGTGGGGATGGATGGGGATGACCCAAGAACATCTGAAGGCATTAATGTGTCCCAAGGTCCTGATGTCTCCCATGTTCCCAATGGGACAGGCAGAGGAGAGGGCTTTGGTGACTGACAGGGGTCCAGAGCCTTCCTCTGTCCCCACACCAGTGACCCCAGTGCTGCAGAGCACTAACATTGCAATGCCAATATTCCAGTGTTACACAGCAGCTGCAGCGTTTCACCACATCCTCTGGCTCTGTGATAGCATTAATGTCTCTTTTTATTAAAATATATAATTTTAAGGCTTTAGAGAGGTTTAAATTCTCTCAGATTAAGAAAGAATTAAATTTAAGGTTTAAATTCTCTCGGATTTTGTCCTGGCAAACACCTGTGTGGTTTTTTAGGGGATGAAGTGTGTGTGGCCACGGCACATGGGGGCTTCAGGGTCTCCTTGACTGCCCTGAGGTCTGGCTCTGCTGGGTATGGGAAACATAACTCTCCATGAAAAACTTATCCTTGACCTGTTGGAGACACTGCTATATAAGTCAGAAAAGATAAGAAGAGATTCTGGAAGACCTCAGCTCAGTGCCAGTGGTCAAGCCAGGAGTGAGCTGGGATGGAGACAGAGGAGAAAACTCATCCTCAGTCATCCCTTCAACCCAAAACCTCTCTGTTCCCTTTCCTGGTGAATATTCAGGGGGACCATGGGGAATCATGGTGCTTTCCCAGACCAGCCTGCAGCAACTTAAAAATTACCCCTTTTCCTTTTGCATGGGGCAAAGCAAACTCCCATTTATTGAGGTTTTCTCAGTGGGTTCCCCACCTCACAAATCTAGAGGATATCAGAACCTGTAAGGCAGAATGGTTTTACAACACTTCATTCCAGCTGTGGCCCTTGGGAAATACTCAGTCTTTGGATGATTTAGAAAATTTGGGATGTTTGCCATATTTGTGTTACATAGGTAGTGGAGAAAGGAGCTATTTTAACTTCTCCATTAGCAGCTTCCTACAGCCCATCTGCACTGAGGAGTAAAAACTCTGTGGTGTCTCTACCACTATGTATGGAAATATGAATAGAATATAGAATAGAGTAGAATGGAATGGAATAGAATAGCACAGAATAGAATGGACTATTTCAGTTGGAAGGGACCTACAGCAAGCACTTTCTGACCAGTTCAGGGCTGACCAAAACCAAAAGCATGTTATTTATAGAATGATCCAAAACTATTTGAAATAGGTAACAATACCCTGTAGATCTCTACTGTGATGGTATATTTAATCTTCCATCATCCAGCTGCTGGATTGTGGTGGAGGAGAGGCTCCAGCAGGATTTTAGGTGCCCTCAACCCCTAAGAGATGTGTCCCTCTTACCTGGGATCTGGAGGCAGATGCAGAGATGGAGCCATGGCCGGGCCATGGTGGCGGACTCGGTGACAGAGGGGTTTTGTGCCAAATCCCCCTTTCCACTCGCTGTCACCTCTTGGTGGCAGGGCTGGCTTCACCTCAGGAAGTCCTTGCCCCTCTCTGTGCAGATCTCTCACCAGCAGCTGCTAAAGAGCCTCAGCCCGGCAGCTTCTTCTGCGCCAAGCCCCAAATCCAAGAGTCCGTCAGGGCAGCGCCCTTTGCTCTCCTCCAGCACTTCACAGGGTACCTTAAATCCCCTTCAGAAAAATAAAACCAAGAAAACTCACTGATTTTTAATTTCTTCAGATTTCTTAATATTTCACCACCTAGTTATTCCTTCTTCTTTTAATCTACGTCTATGCTATCAAAAATTTACAAATGGGACCATGGTCTTAAAGATAAAAGAAGGGAAGGATGAATTTTGGCTGGTTTTCTCCCTGTTGAAATAAAAAAGCATTCAAAACAGGGAAAAGATGCAATTTGATCAATTTGTTTCCTTCAGCAGAATTTATAGCAGGTGTTTTTCTCTGAAAAATGCTGAACACCAGACCAACCCAACATAAAGCAGAGATGTGAAGCATCACAGAAAGCTTTGAAATCAAGAGCAAGAAACCTCAAACAAATTTGTGGCTGAAAAACCACAAAAATGAAGAAATTCTGCTGGGGCTTTCCACCTCAGAGCATGTGCTGCTTCGGTAGCTGTGACAGCATGCAGCTCATAGGCAGAAATATTTAAATGATAAAGTATCAGAATGACTTTGAAATGTCTGGGAGGAAGAGGTTTGAAGCACTTGGGGTTTAGGATTCAAAGACAAGTACAAGAGGTGAAACTATGGAGATGAACTGGTGTCAGCAGACTTCAATATTTTCATGTTTGGGGAAAAAATAGAAATTATTTTTACTTATTTGCTGCCCACTTGGCTGCCAAGTGAGATTCAGTTTTCTTTTCTGTCCCTCTCATGCACATACTTGTGGTCCTTACCATGCTTCAGCATCTCCCAGAAAAGGAAATCTCACATGGGGGCACTGAGAAACCTCTTCCAGGATAGAGCTGGCAGATGAATAGGAAAAACAATATTGCATCTTGTACACTGTGAGCTTTTGGTCTGTTTTATACCAGATTTTTCCGTGCTGCTGTAACACATCCTCTCCCCATTTCTGTTTAAATTAATTTCCTGCTCGAAGCGGGTTGCTAGCTGCAAAACCCTTGCCACAAAAGGCTCATCTGCTAAACTTTAGGGTGGGCTGAATTGCTCCTTAACTCTTTCCTGGCAGGAGAAGGCAATTTTAGTGTTTTCAAACCCATTTCAGTGCTTTTAAGCTCTTGTTTTCAGAGCTGAGCCCTTGATGTGGGTTGCAGCAACACTTGCCTCTGCTGTCCTCACCTTCTGCTCATCTGTCCCCTTTTGTTTCACATCACCCTGAGATTGGGCCCTCCCTAGAATGAGGTGAAACACTTCTTTTTATTGAGGTGGGGTGGCAGGGAGTGCTTGGTATGAGAAATGCCACTGCAAGTGAGTTTTCCCTTCATCCCTGTGGTGAAGTCTGTGAGGTGAGCCCAAATCCCCAGCTGCTGCAAAGGTTAAATCCCTCTTTTCCCACTGCTGCTGTCGCCTGGAGCAACTTCTGGCTTCCTGGCCAGGACAAGAATTTTTCCCAGAGGTGGCTTTTGCCATCTTTACAACTTTGGATATGGGGGTGTTACACTGGGATGGCTCCCCAGGAAATTACGGCAGCTTTTGAGAAAGCACAAGAAATATATGAAATGTAAAAGCATGGTGTACTGGAATATAGATTAAATATAATTTTTCAAAAATTGCTGTTTATACTCAGTGAAGCTGTTTACCAGTGGCCAAGCTGTTCTCAGGACTGGCTGTTGCTCCTACAAGAAAACATTTTGGAGGAGGGAATTCTTTGTCTGGCAGCAAAGCTCTGACAAAAATCAAAGCAGTGCGTGAACGTGCAGGAGACAGCTGCTGTTTGTAACATCCCCACATTGTTTGGGGCTGCTGTCCTGGGAAGAAAATGGGAGGAAAGAAGGGTGTAAGTTGATCTTATCTGTTCTCACAAGCAAGATTTGTTGGTGACCTTGCTGAGGAATAGCAGCTCCTAATCACCAGTGTTTGGCTCATGGCTGGGCCGTGCTGGGGGGAATAGTTGAATTTTTGTGTATTTGTACTACGAAGCTGCACAATTTCCAGGGGAATTTTATTCTTTTTCTGAAATTAAAGACAACCATCCCTGTCCCCAGCCCAGTTATGTCCTCTGAGAACTCATCCTGGTGGGAAACAGCCCCTCTTCTTTTTTCCAGCTTGCATCCTGTCCACCTCACCACGCTGAGACTAATTTCTGGTGCTTTCACCAGATTTTCTGCATTTTTTACTCTTTCTTTTCCCCCCTATTATGAATTTTCTACAATAAAGTGTTTGTTTTGGGGGGCTGGAGCAAAGCACTGGTGTAGAAGAACAGGGTTTAGAGCCAAGAAGCAGGACCTGGCTGGGGTTTCATATCTGTTAAACTCCCATGCTGCAGAGGAGGTTAATTGCAGCTGGGCTGTGAATGCCTGGCTAGAGAAAACAGCTATCACAAAAATAGAGAAAAAAATCATTCTCTCTGTGCTTTTGAGGTTAGAAGGATTGATTTCAGGGGTCAGGGAAGGCTGCTCAGCCTCCAGGCCAGTCCAACACAAGCTGGATGTGTACTATGTAGAAATAGGGGCTGCTCTGGGGGTAAAGGGGTGCAGGATTGAAACTCCCGGGGCTCCAGCAGCTGTGAACACTTTTTTTCCTTTTAAAATTTTTAAAAAATGGTTTTATTCTAGTGGAGGCTTTAGCTTCTGGAGTACTTCATTAGAGGTAAAAGCAGTAATGAAAATGATAGCATTTTCACTGAGTGAGATGATTGGTACCTTTTTCTGAGTGTAATAGCAGGAAAAAAAAAATAACCCCAAAACCCCAAAACAAGTGGGTCAACTTTTCTAAACTTCTCCAAGCTAAGATGTGGTTTGTATGGTGAGGCTGGGGGGGGTGTCCATCTGCTTTTGCAGGTGCAGATTTACTGCTGCAATTCAGCTGATGCAATATCACTGTTGAGGCTCCTGACATCTCAGGGGCTAACCCCAAGGTCCATGTCAATGTATGATGAGCTGGGGTGTGGCACAGAAAAATGCTCTTTTTAAAGACCAGATGCCAAAATGGATCTAAATGATGATTTGTGTGAATTTTCCTGTCATTTCATCCCTCCCTGGCAAATAGATCTGTGCTTGGAGGGTGGTTTGGCAGGAATGTGTTTGTTACAAGTGTCAGGTGTGAGCTTCTTGTGTGATCTGCTCACAAACCCCAGGTGCTAATGGGGTGTGCAGTAAATGAGGGGGCCATGGGGGGATCTGGAGGGATGGATGGTCAGAGGACAGGCTCCAGCTCTCCCTCTTCAGGACATTTGGTGCAAGCAGGAGTTTAGCGTGAGCCACGATAATCCTGGACCTCCCCTAACAGATAAGGGGCAGTGCAGGTGCTGCCGTGTGATTTCAGTTTCCCTAATCAGTGTCGAAGAGGATAAGGAAAGACAAAGAAAGTGTCCTTGGGAAGGCAGCACACGGAGGAGGAAAAGCCACCAAGGAAGTAAACACAGGTGTCATCAGCCCCAAACAACGACCTGCCATGGCTATAAAAATCACCGGGCTGCCACCTTGTCACCACCTTTACCTTGAAGGTGCCGGATCTGCTGGACCTCTGCAGAGACCATCTCCAAACTCCTGGGACTGCCGGAACGCTCAGCCGAGGATTGGTGAGATCTCATTATTGGGCTCCTACTCCATCTCTCCTTTGCTTCACCTGCTCCCACATCCCTTCCCCGCTCCCTCCCGGGAGCCGGCGGCTCGCAGCAGCTGCCGGCCCGGCCGCGGCCTCCTGTTCCCACCTTCCCCTTCCCTTGTGCCCAGGCTCGGTGTCCCCCCAGGGGCCTTTTTGGAGAGGTGGGTTGCAGGGTTGTAGGATTGTGGCCTTGCTCTGTGGAGGGGCTGAAGGAGTTGTCAGTGCTGGTGTGTTATGGTAGTTTTGCCCTGAGTCGGAGCAGTCTCAGATCTTGTCCCCTTTGCTATGATGAGTGACATTGTTAGCAGTTGGAAGCTGGAGCAGTTTGTGCTCCAGAAGTGTCTCCCCCCAATTTGGTCACCAGGGTCTTTCCAGGGCCCAGATGCTTACCAGCAGCTGTGCCAGCAGTGGGAGAGCTGGTCGGAGGAGAACAAAAAGCCCAAACCCACTAACAAGTGTAAGAAGCGAGCGGCTTTGCAGGGTTTGCTGATGGTAGGCAGGGAGTTGTCCAAATTGCTGAAGGAGGCTCTTGAGAACGTGCAGACCTTGGAGCAGGCCAAGGAGGAGCTCAAAGTGCAGGTGGACAACCTGCGGGCAGAGGTGCAGGGTCTGTGTGGGGACTCTCTGCGGAGCGCGGTGGAGATCACCCGGCTGGAAAGCAAGCTGGGCTATGAGAAGCTGAAAACGGAGGAGCTGAAAAAGGAGG
This sequence comes from Agelaius tricolor, assembly GCF_023055355.1. Classification (NCBI taxonomy): domain Eukaryota; kingdom Metazoa; phylum Chordata; class Aves; order Passeriformes; family Icteridae; genus Agelaius; species Agelaius tricolor. Next base: position 3,480,506 of record NW_027269284.1, on the reverse strand, counting down.
TTGGCAAGTGGATCGGGGAGACCCAGGACGCGCAGAGCGCGGTGAGGGCGGTCCTGCAGGATGTCCAGCGGGACCGGGGCACTGGCCCCGATCACAAGGTGTGCCACGCCAAAATCCAGGAGCTGGAGGCAGAGCTGGGGGTGTCAAGGGGCATCGTGGCTGCCATTAAAGGCAAGAGGACCCAGATTGGGACTGGTGATGGGGAGGACTCCCTGGACCTGCACCCACCCCACTATGATTATGAGGATGATGTGTGGGGTGCTAACAGCCCCACCAGGCCATCCCCCTATGCTCCTCTGCGGGAGGAGGTGTGCCAGCTGCAAGCAGGGGAGGCAGAGGCTTCCAAAGATAAAAAGGTCCCCCACGATGAGCCAGTCAGCCATGTCCCACTCCAGCCCATAGACACCAACAGGGCTGTGCTCTGGTTTACTCCTGAGCAGCTTAAGACAGTGGGGAAGATGCTGGGGCCACTGACAAAGGAGACAGCAATTAACTGGCTGTCCAGGGTCCAGCGTCTGCCCAAGTGCCAGAGTGGCAGCTTTGTGAGTGACCTGATAGACATTGTGAGAAAGTCCATGAAACCAGATGATTTTGCATCACTGCCGGGGGATGTGCAGATGGGCAATGTCCCAGACATTGGGGATGTCCAGCTGGCCGTGCTGAAGGTGTTCTTCCCAGAGGTCAACCCCTTAGTGCTCTTCCACCAGGAGAAGCAAAACCCTGAGGAGAGGCCCGATGCCTATGTTAACCGTAAAAAGATGCTCTACCAGATGGCTGGGCTGCCTGGCTCAAAGGACTTCCCCCCTGATTTTGACAGGCCTGAATTCAAGGAGCCACTGGTGGTGGGGCTGACACCCCCGCTGCGGGTGATTGCTGGTGGGGATGCAGCCAAAAAGCCTCTGTCAGAGCTGGAGCAGATCCTGAACCAGAATTTTGAGCTGCAAAAGCAGGCATTCCCGGGGTACATGCTGGGGGGGAAGAAAGGGAAAACCTTGGGCATGCCTTTCCAAAATGCAGGGATGAGAAAAATGCAAGGAGACAACAGAAAAGATCCTGATAGCAAGGGGGGGATGGGGAAGGAGAACCAGCAAGGGCTGAGGTTTCAGAAGTCTAACCCTTGGCGGGCTGAGCTGAGGAAGCGCTTGATAAAATACGAGAAACAGGAGGACATTGATGGCTTGCCGGATGCGGAGCTCTTCCAAAAACTGGCCCTGCATGAGGCCAAAAAAACCAGCAGCTCCCACCTGATTGACCCGGGGGCTAAGGCTCAGCAATAGGGCTGCCAGGCACCCGCATCGCCCCTTTTTGTGGCACCGATTAAGACCGATTTGTGGGGGCGCCTGATAGTTGATACAACTATTGGAGGGGGGGTGCTTGGACAAGTGATGTTAATTGATACTGGTGCCTCTTATTCAATTCTGAACATGGCCCCCGGCAGAGCCGGGATCTTCCAAACCTCTGAAATTATTGAACTGACAGGGCCCAATGGCCAGAAATCCTCAGTGCCCTTCACAGGGCCCATACCCTTTGAAATTGGGGCTGCCAAAGGGTCTGAAAAATTTGGGAAAATAGAAATGAAAGGAAAGCCAGGAATTTTAGCCATCTCCACACTGACAAAGATGGGGGTGGTGGTGGACCTGGCAAACCAAGCGTTGCTACACTGCCCACAAATTGATTTGCCCGTCATCCCAGCAAGCCACAGGGTGATGTCAGTGAAAGCCCCTGAGATCCTGGTCCACCCTGAGTGGGAGCCCCGGGTGAAACGGGTCACAGAGCAGTTCCCCCAGGTCTGGGCAAGGAGCAAGCTGGATTGTGGGCAGATTGATGCTGCTGTGTCCATCAAAGGGCCGGATCCGCCTCCTCAGCTTCAGCCCTGGTACCCGACTGAAGCTGAGGACAGCTTGTGGGACACAGTCAAAGCCTTGCTGAACCAGGGCGTGCTGGTGGAGCAGCAGAGCACCAGCAATGCCCCAGTGTGGCCCCTGAGGAAAGCTGATGGGAAAACGTGGAAGCTGACAGTTGATTTCAGCACCCTGAACCAAGTCACCCCAATGCAGACCTCCACGGTGGTCAGGTACCCCAACATCATGGCAGCCATCTCCCAGGGCTCCCAGTGGTTCTCGGTGCTCAGCCTGACCAGCCCATCATTTGCCATCCCCTTGCACCCCGACTCCTGGCACAAGTTTGCCTTCACGATTCGAGGACGGCAATTTGCTTTCACCAGAGTCCCTCCGGGTTTCCACAGTGCCCCTGCCATCTGCCATGCCCGTGTGGTGAGGATGTGGGAGCAGGTCAGCCACCGGGAGAGCGTGCTGTCCTGTGCTGGTGATATCCTCATCCACACCCGGACAAAGGAGAAGAACCTGGAGGTGCTGGCAGAGGTGCTGGGGGCTGTCCAGAAGACAGGCTTCAGGATCAGCCCCACAAAGGCCCAGCTGTGCTGGAAGGAGGTGTCCTTTGTGGGGGTGACCCTGGGGGAGGAAGGGCGCTCACTGGAAAAGCAGAGGGTTGAGCTAATACAGAAGATGTCAGCCCCATCTGATGTCACCACCCTGAGGTCCTTCCTCTTCCTCCTGAGGCTGTGCCGTGAGTTCATTGAGAGCTATGCAGAGAAAACAGCCCCCCTTTGCCACCTCCTGAAAAAGAACACCCCCTGGGAATGGGGGCCAGAGCAGGAAGAGGCAGTGAAGACCTTAAAGGAGAGTGTGGCACGAGCCCCCACGCTGGCACATCCCCGGGGGGACAGGCCCTATGTTCTGCAGCTGGCCAGCACGGGGATGGGGCTGCAGGCCACCCTGGGCCAGCAGCACAGTGCCAAGCTGCTCCCTGTGGCCCACGCCTCGCGTCTCCTGACGCCAGTCGAGCAACAGTTCAGTGACTATGAGAGGGAGGTTCTAACCTTAACCTGGGCCCTGCAGCACTGGGAGTACCTGCTGGGCTCGGCCCCAGTGCTGCTGAGGACCTCCTGCACCCCGGTGAGGTACCTCTTGTTGGGAAAGGGGGATGAAGGTCCCCTGTGCTGCCCCAGGATGGCCAACTGGGCGTTGGCACTGACCAACAAGGAGGTCCCCGGGGACCTCTCCCCTGGTGCCTACAGGGTGGTAGTCCGTGCAGAGAGGGATGGGGAGGAGCTGGGAGAGTCCCTTACTGACCCCAAGCCGCGGCGGGCACCCCTCTTTGAGAGCAGCCTCAGCCTGGAGGAAGCCAAGGAGAGAGGCTACGTTGTGTGGTTCGTAGATGGGTCCAACTACCACGAGGAAGGGGTGCCCTACACGGGCTATGCCGCTGTCAACAGGGGCACGGGGGAGGTGGTGAAGGGGAGGTGCCTGCCACACTCCATCCAGGCCGCCGAGCTGGTGGCTGTGATGGCTGCCCTGGAAAACACACCCTCAGACAAGCCACTGGCCATATTTTCAGACTCAGGTTGGGTGGTGCGTATGGCACTGGAGTGGCTGCCCCTCTGGAGGGAGAGGGACATGCAGTCTGCTGATGGCAAGCCTGTCACCTATGCCAAAAAGCTGCTGTACCTTGCAAGGCTGGCAGAGCAGAGGGCGCGCCCGGCACAGATCATTAAAGTCAAGGCCCACAAGAAGGGAACAGAGGAAGCCAAGTGGAACAAGGAGGCAGACGCCAAAGCCAAGCAAGGTGCCAAGGAAGGGCTGATGTGGAAGGCCAGCAAGGTACCAGAGAGTGGCCCAGTGTCAGTGGCTCCCAGCAGGCACTGGGAGAGTGTGGATCTGGTGGGCTTGCAGGCACAGGACCCCAGGCTCAGGGAGTTAGCGCAGGGCAGGGAGTACAAAGGGTGCAAGGTGTGGAAAGATGTCTCAGGGCTGATCCTGGCACGGAGGGAGGGGGCAGATTTCCCAGTCTGGGTGGTGCCTGAGCTGGTCCGGACAGAGCTGGTGGCCCTGGCTCATGAGCAGGGGCATCTGGGGACAGACAAGACCATGGTGAGGCTGCAGGGTGCTGGGTGGTGGCCTGAAATGAGAGAGGATGTGGAGAGGTATGTCAGCAACTGCCTGACCTGTGCAGCCAACAATCCCGATGCCAAAACAGCCAAAGCCATCCTGGGCCACCAGAGGGTTTCTGGGCCATGGAGCAAGTTGCAGATGGAGTTTATTGGCCCTCTGTCCCAAACAGCCCAAGGCAATAAGTACTGCCTAGTGGTCAGTGATATCTTCACCAAATGGGTGGAAGCATTCCCAGCTCGAAACAACTCAGCCAGTGCAACTGCAAAGATCCTGGTAGAGCACATCTTCTCACAGTGGGGCATCCCAAAGGAGATCCACTCAGATCATGGCCAGCGCTTCATCGGGGAAGTCACAAAGGGGGTGTGCCAGGCCCTGGGAATCAAGCAAAAGCTCCACATCACAGGGCATTTCCAGAAGCCAGTCTCAGCAGAGGGGCCCAACCAGCCACTGAAGACAGCACTGAGGAAGCTTGTGAGCCAGCAAAGGAAAGACTGGGATCATAAGCTCCCACTGACCTTGCTGGCACTGAGGGGGTCTCTGGCATCTCAAACACTTTCCCCCACTAAATTTCCTCCTGCAAGAGACCCGAAGTTTCTGGAACACTGGTGGCAAGGAGGGGAGCCCCCGGATGAAATGCAGCCCCGCGTGCTGATGGACAGGTGGGTCCAGGACATGCTGAGGACGGTGTCAGCCACCTACCACCAACTTGCCTCAGTGCAGGAGACCAGCATCCCTAAGATGGATAAGCAGCTGGGAGTGCTCCTGCGCCCCGTGGAGTGGAACACAGGGGACCTGGTCATTTACAGAGGGGTTAGGGAGAAGAACCAGGTGCTGGAACCCCAGTGGCTGGGGCCTGTTAGGGTTGTGAACAAGGCCAGCCCCTCTGTGTACCAGGTAGAAATCAGAAAAGGGGCAAAAAGGCAGGAGAAGTGGTTCCATTCTTCACAATTAAAAGCATGGAAGGGAAACTAACGGGGCTGGAGAGCCCTCCTTGCTTATGTTTTGCAGATAAAGGAAAATGGAAGGCGATTGTGACCAGCGGGAAGGGCGATCTTCGTGGCATCACCAGCCCTGTTTGTGCTGCGGGGAAAATGCTTTCAAATTTGTGATTGCAGGATTTACTTTGCTTTCTGGTATGTGCATAGTGCTGAGCACCCAGTGTGTCCAACCGACCCATCAGCATCTTGGTAAAAATATCATTCATTCTCACTTAGAAAGGCACCTTGACACACAGGCCACAGCCCAGCACAGGCTTAGGAGGCACACAAAAACTGGGACTGATTGGCCCTGGTCCCAAGCTTACATAAAACACACAGGAATCATGGGATTAAATTCTAACAAAGGCTTAAATTTGTCAACAGTGGTTATGCACGGGGCAGAGGTGTACTTGGAAAATGAGTGGGGCTGGGATAGCACAAACAGACTTCCACAGCTGCTGGGAAAGGTGGGACAGCAAATAAAGGTGGGGTGCAGGGTAATTAACGGATCCACTCACCAGCGAGTAACTCAAATCTCTGTCACTGAAATAAAAACTAAGAAGAATCAGAACAAAATCTGTGCTGTGGAGAATTTGGACTGCTGGTACAATTTTACTTTGGTCCAGCCAGTCTTTGTGGTTTGCCTTTGGGCACACAACAGTGTGGGGCTGTCCTTTAAATTTAAGATCAGCACCACAGCACCCTCCTTTGCTGCCATTAAGATCTCAAAGTGCCATTTTTTGGCCTGGCATGCACCCCGTTATGTTGAAATTGGCAACCAGGTAAAACTGGAAATTAAATACTCCCAAGAAAGTGTTGCTGACCCAATGCAAATTAATGGCACCACCGTGACTGTCACAGCCCCTGACAGCCACAAGTGGATCATTCCACTGACCTGCCTCTGTGAGACCAAAACACTTGATAGATCTGAATTAGATATGGAGGCTTCGTGGTATAATCAGGATTATGGACGCTGCCCACACCTGATCATAACCCTCCAGGTGTGGTGTCAAGGAAACCTGAGCGTAGAAATGTCCCCCAAACTCGGAGGAAGGTGGTGGATAGGAGGCCCCGAAGGATTCAAAAAAGAATTTGCCATCATTGCTGTGTTGCCCCCTTTTGTTTCCAAAATAGGTCCTTACGTAGTTAAGAAAAATCACATCCAGGAGCTGTTGACAGGGCCTGTCCGGTCACTAAAGAAGGTGGTGCTGTCTCTCTCCACTGTTAACATTTCCTCTGTCAGCCCACACTGTGCCCCTTTCCTGTCCACTCTGCACACTGGCTGGCTGGCATGGCTCCACAGCCGCTCCCTCCAGGCCACCCGGGCCAGGAGGGACCTGCTGGCCACAGCCCTGGGAGGAGGAGCTGCTGGCCTGGGAGTCCTCAACAGCATGGATGCTGAAGTCTTGGCAAACAAGCTGGAGACGGTCACCTCGGGCGTGCAGGGCCTCCTCAAGCCCCTGAATTCATCCCTGTCCAGCCTTGGGATGGGGCAGTGGCTTGTGTCGGAGGTGCTTCCCACCTGGGAACAAATAAGTGAGAAAGACCATCAGGTGCTGTTGCGAGCCCTGGGCATGGAACAAAGTAACGTCTCTCTTGCTCTTAGCTGCATCCAGGCCCAGATGTGGGTGCAGAGTGTTGTTGCAGGCATCCTGAGAGACGGTGACAACGGCGTCCTGCCCACCGAGATCCGAAAGATCGTGTGGGACGCGGCCACAGAGAAGGAGCGGCAGCTCCAGGCCTGGTGGAGGCTCGTCAACTTCACCCACGACCAGGCCCTCAACGCGGTCATTGCTCACGTCCTCACTGTGGCAGAGGCTCGCATTGAAAAGGTTTACCCCATCGTGGCCCTGGGGGTGAACACCAACGGGTCTGTGGTCTACCCCCTGGAGCACCGCATGTGGGCCAGGGTGTCTGACGGGAGGTGGGAGACGGTGGATTTGGAAGCCTGCATTTTGGAGAGGGGGCTGGGATTCATATGCGAAGATGATGCCCTTAAGGCGAGTGATGTGTGCTTTGACACCAAAGAAGGGGTGTGCCACTTTGAGATCAACCCCCAGAGCAGTAACAAAACCATGTTAGTGTACGTAGGGAAAGGCTGCGTGTGCTTCAGAACGACGTGTAAATACGTGCAGATTAATGAAGCTTATAACCAGACTGTGTTTAGCGACTCAAATATGTGTGCTTGCAATGTAGCTACTATTAGAGGCTGTGATTTTGTGTATAAACCACCCATGTTTACCACCCAGTTGCTAATCAGAAACTATACCTTGTATCGTAGTATAGCCCCGACCCCCATCGGTATGGATTTATCACTTGTAAAAGAAATGTTAGAGCATGCAGATTTGCAGCAGCTGCTAGAAAATGCCAAGGCCCAAGCTAAAAAGATCCTAATAACGGTTCACCACGATGGTAAAGTTATAAAACAGGTCATGGAACGAATTAAGAAGGCGGGAGAGCACCACTGGTGGGAAGTTTTTTTTGGCTGGTCCCCCACAGCCACTGGCATTTTCAACACGCTGCTGCACCCCATTGTAGTCATCCTGCTGATGCAAATCTGTGTGTGCTTTGCCATGGTAGCCACTTGTTACCGGATGAGGCAGGTGAAGCTCTGCTTTGATAACCAGGTGAAAGGAGCAGGGCTGGCCAAGAGCCTCCTGAAATAGTCAAGGGCAAGACTGGGTTGGCCTCTGTGTTTGCCACCAAGAAGATCTTTTAGCTCCGCTGTTGGCTGCAACCCAGTAGGCGTTGAGCGGTGGGGACACACGCCATGCCAGACCTTGATGACAGGGATGGCCTTCTCTGTTACCAGAGGGCCACCCAGGAGGGGAGGACAGGCCAAGCAGCCTGCAGGCTGAGTCACAGAATGGCTGAGGTTGGAAGGGACCTCTTGAGAGGTTTCATTTAGTCTGAACCCACCTGCTCAAGCAGATTGCCCAGGACTGTGTTCTGCTGGGCTTTGACCACCTCCATGGATGGAGACTTCACAACTTCTCTGGACAAACCTGTTTCATTGTTTGATCACCCTCATAGTAAAGAAGCAAAAGTTAGCATAAGTAGCTTGTTTTTGAACTTCCCATCCCCAAATAGTAATGTTAAGAAGCTGCTCTTGTGTGATTTAAGAGTCCTTAAAGCAGGGAGATAGGGGTAATGAAAGCCAAGGACACTCTCGGAAGGTTGCGGTTTATTGCAGCCCCAAGACACAGGACCAGTCTCTGTTTCAGCCCTCACATTCGAAGAATGAGTCAGAGCTCTTCAGTTCTCGGTCTCAGAGTTGTTTATTGTATCTTATCTATAAAAATTTTTCTCCTGCCTTGCTGAGGTCCATCCGGCAGGACAATTCCAGGCACACTGCCTGCCCCCGGGGCGGTGTTATGTCTTTATACTAAAAACTATGTACAACATGTTTACAATTACTGCCCAATACCTGTCACCTATGTTAGACAGTGAGCTTCTACTCTAGACCAATCTAAAAGTGCCAACATCACAGCAGAAGGTGGAGGTAAAGAAGAAGAAGAACAAAGGCTGGACACACCCAAGTCCTTGCATCTTGTCCCCAAAACCCCTATTCTAAAAACCCCAAAATCTACTTTTTAACCTAGTGATAATTTTATTATTACACTACTTAAACTTCTGTGGCTTTCAGGTCTTCATACAAAGCTGGTAATTTGCTCCACGGGTCATAATCAAACCCACAGGTGTTCTGGGCTGTGTGCCAGGGTCTCTGAGCCCCCTGGCAGGGGTCCTGGCTACTCTGGACACCCAGAGGGATGTCCTGAGTTCCAACTGTCTTTGGAAGGAAAGAGAAGGAAATGTCGCACCTGAGCTTGGAAAAGCACCCATGGAAGACAGCAGGGGTGCAAAGACTTGGAGAGATGGTAAAAGATGAGCAGAACAGAAGACCATGTTGTCACCATGGACTTTAAGGAGCTGAATCCACATGGACCTTTGCAGCATCACCTCCAGGTTCCCAAGACTCCCAGCACGCCTGGCCAGCGGATTGGTGAGATCTTGTTTTTGGAGCCTGGACTTCACTGCTTTGCTTTGCTTAGTTGTACATGTAGTCAATAAATCTGTCTGTTAGAGAGTGGGCTGTCTGTTCAATCTCTGCCTCTCACTCACTACCCAGGCCTGTACCCTTGGCTAACTTGGGAAAGAGGAATCCTGGTTAAAAGAAAAAAAATGTGGGTTTCCCCCCCTCTTTTATAAGCCCAGATCTCTCACTTGCTTTCTTGTCACAAAGATTTCAGCCTTGGGCTGCAGGATGGGGCTCTCAGCTGATGCACAAACTCATTCCCCTCTCTCACTCTGCCCCTCCTCACCTGCATCTCTCCCCTGCCTCTGAATACAGAGAGAGCCTCAAAATACACGTAGAGGGTCTCAAACAATTTTAAAACATGGACAATTTCAAGAATTAGATTAACTACCTCATTTGCAGGCCATGTTCAATTTAATCTCAGATGTGCTGCACTCTCTGAGAATGGGGCAGGGAGTGGGGGGCTAACAAAGACAAAAAAACTCCTTGCAATTTAGGTTGAAGTAAATAGATAAAGTCCTTTAACCTAGCAGAGACCGAGTGCAAACTGAGAAATTAATTTAAAACCCACTTTTCGCAATCACCAGGCTGAGAAGTGCAGAGAAATATCATGGTGCTGCAGCATAGGTGTTTTAAAGAAATACAAAGCTTTCATAAAGACACTTCCCCTTAAAAATATTAAGCTCATGAGAATATAAATATATAAATAATGGTCTAAACCCACAGAAATCCATTTCTTTCCCTCCAATAACTGCAAATACACCCCTTTCACAATTGGGATGGGAGTTTGAACTCTCCCTTCACCCCTCCCACCTTGCTGGGAAAGGGCCATAACCTGATCCCCTCTATGCTTTGCTGCTCCCTTCAGTTTCCCCATCACAAAGCCTCACAGAAAACACAGAGTTATTTTGGTTCAAGCACCTTCTTACCTGCTAACACCTCACATGTTTCATGAGAACTAATTTTCCAAGGAATAATTACTCTTTTACACAAAACCTTTACCCCTTACACCACAGAAAATTCCCATTATCCACTTCCCATTATCCATTTTCAATCCCACACATGCACTGTGAGTGTGGCCCAGCAGGGATTAGCCCTGGGATGATGGGATAGCCATAGGGAAAGGGTTCCTACAGCTACACACAGCTTTTGGCTGAGCACAGAGCCCTGCACATGCATCCTCTGCAGCTGCACTGAGCTGCTCCCTCTGCACAGCCAGCTCATGTGGGCATGTGGGTTGGGAAAGTTCAGAAAAATGATGAAGTTTCCCCCCTTAACTAACATTTGCTTATCACCACAAACCAAGGAGGGCTGTTTTCACAGCAGCAGCACCACTGCTGTGGCTGTGACACGGACAGGACTTCAGGATCTGTCTGCTCTTCCTGCAGTTTCAGTAGATGCCAGAAAAGATTCTACCCAAACCTGCCTGCACTTCTGAGTCAAGTGGGTAACACAACTGGATTTATTCCCTGCTCTTTTTGTCCCTATCCTCTCTGCTTTGGGGCAGAGTGGACTCTGTGCAGCCCCTGTGAGCAGTGGCCTGTGGAAGCCCCCCATCCACCCACTGTGCTCTGGCTTCCCTCAGCTCCAGCTAGGCACATCAAAGAGGTGGTTTTCAGCTCTAGCCCAGCCTGGCTGCCTCTGTGTCAGGCTGTGAGCAGGTCACTAGCCCCACTGACCTGGCCCCATAGCAATAATTCAGATTAAATTCTGAAAATTAGGGCTTAACGTGCTGCTGAGAATCAGTTTTGACTCAGCCTGAACAAAGTTTTGTAAAAAGAAGCCTTGGTGGAACTTCAGACCCGCTGGGGTCCTCTTAGGAGTCTTAAAAAATGCCCATAAGGGACAGGGACAGACATGTACCAAACACATCATTTAAGACAAGCTAAGTGCTGATCTCTGGATATATCTCAGGAGGCTGCAGAGAAACTTCTCTTATTTCTCTTGTGTACCTGGTGTGATGGACATTTCCTGCTGCAGAGGATCCTGGTGGCTTTGCAAGGTGGCCTGCAGCCACACAGGTGCCACAGCAGCTCCTCACTCCATTTGAGCAGACACAGAGTCTCCACCCCCTCCAAAGCACAGGTGAGTGGAGATGTCTGAGATATCAGATCATGGCTGCATGGGGCCATCTGCAGAGCCAGCCCTGGGGAAAGGACCTGGCAGATGCCCTGAACCCAAACCTCTCACATGGGCTCCTCTCAGCCAAGGGCAGAAGGGATTTGCACCTGGGTCCTTCCCTGGCTGCGCTTGTACCTGAGCACATGGCTCAGAAAAAGCTCAGACTTTGATTTCCCATCCCCAAACAGATTACAGCATTGTATTTTCACAAAAATGTTCAACAAAGCTTGGAGCTTTGGGGGGGTTCTGCCTGCGAAACCCTAAAGACCATCAAGGTTAATTTCATACCTCTTTGGGCAGATTTCTCTGTCAGAGCTGCCTCTCAAACCCACCATCAGCATTTTAACCACAGTCACCCTCTGGTGTTAACTTTGCTTTTCAGACTTGAGGCTTGGCCATGGCTCTTTTTCCTTCTCTCTCTTCCCTCTTTCCCACCTCCAACTTTCACCCCTTCCTGCACCAGCTGCTTTCCACCCTCCTTAACACCATTTTTCTTGCTTCTCAAGTGTGACTGTCACTCCAGATCATCTTTCAGGAGTGAGAAAGCCCCAGGGACGGTGATAAAAGGGCAGTGATATAACCTGGCTGATCACAGTTTATGGGCATGATGAGCTCTAGGCAGAGGAATAAGGAAGAGCATCAGGACTGAGAGGCACAATAAGGAGAATTGGTTTGAGAGCTAAAATGCTGGGTAGCTTATCTGGGATGTGGGACAGATGATGGTTTGTGTTGATTTTGTATTCTTTCATAGAGTCTCAGAGAAATTCTGTGATGTGCCAGCACTCAGCATGAAGGGAGATGCTTGCTTTATTCCTCACTAGAGCCTCAGGAAGTGATCAGATTACATCAGCCTGGCTGAGAAGGGTCATGAATAACTCAGCAGGGAGTTAGTTTACTCTTACGAGTGGTGAAATGACTGAAGATGTATCCTGCAGTGGGAATTCTCGTGGGTTCACTCATCTGCTTAAAAATAAAACACAACTGAGACAAATTCCAATTTTGAGAGATACCTATCATTAATGTGACTGTTGGATTTGGCATGGCTAACAGAAGAGTGTAATTAAGAATTAGGCCTTCTACAGCATGGGACAATCAAAGTGTCCTCCTTCCTCTAGCTGCTCTCAGCACCTTCACCAGTGGAGAGGAGTCACAGATATCTGGAAAGAGAATAGGAAGTCATGAAGTTACTTGAAATAGTGCAGGCTAGAAGATATGGGGGAAAATATCTACCTTAACAGCCTTTAAGTTATCCTTGCTCTCCATGAGCAAATGTAAGGCTACAACATTTTCCTGCTGCAGAGGATCCTGGTGGCTTTGGCCTGCTTGCCTATGCTTGCCTAAGCAAATGGCATCAGAAAGTCTATTAAAAATGGCTAAAAAAAGAGAAAGAAACAAAGGTTCATTTGTTCTAACAGCCCACCCACCAGTGAACAAGAAAGCACCACCACAACAGCAGTGGTGTGTGCGTCCCCACTTCCTTCACACTTCATCAGAAACCTCATCTGTAATCCTAACCCAGTGAGCTGCCAGAGCAGTAAAATCACACCAGGAGGTGAGGGAGCTGTGAGATGGGCAGGGAGCTGTGAGATGGGTGTTGGGCAGCAGGGAGCTGTGAGATGGGTGTTGGGCAGCAGATAATGCCACGGAGTAAGGCAGAGATGGACACCAGCTTCTGGGGGCTGCTCAGCTCCTTTCCTTCAGCAGCTGCTGCTTGGAGCAGGGTGCAGAGATGAAAGGCAGGCTGTGCAGCCCCCTGCTCACAGGGCAGGGCAGGCAGGGGCTGGCTCTGCTGGGGCTGCTGCCACAACACCTCCACCACAGACACCCCCAAACACATGCGGTCAGATTTCTGCACTTGTTGAGCTCAGAAAAAAAAACAACAAACCAAAGAAGAGATTAAAAAGAGCCTTAAACAAACCTGAAGGCAGGCAGTGAACAGCTGGCATCACCTTCTCTATCTGATTTGAATGGGAATTTTCTGAAAGCAGAGCCACTTTCATAAAATCCTCTCAATTTAAGGGCAATTCTAAGGAAATGGGTCCATCTCCTTCTTTAGGCTGTGATACCCTCAGAGAGTGACATGGAATAACTGAGCAGGGAAGAGCATTCATCCCAAGAGTTTTCAAAAAATATCACAGAACTGTAAATGCTTGAACAGACTCAAATGCCAGCAATGCCAAGTTGCTGGCCATTCACAGACAGCTCCAAAATGCAGAATTTATTTAAATCTGATGGGATCTGATGCTGTTTTTCAGGATACAACTCTATTTTCAGGGTGCTGATTTCACATCAGCTTCCCAGTTATCCTGCTCTGGACAGCACGGAGCAGGGATGGAGCTCACATGTGAAGAAGCTGCTGGTGTACACTCAAATTTGAACAGTTCACACAACACAGGTGAAAAAGGTGCCTTCCCAAGGGGCTCTGAGCTCTGTGCACCACGAGCACCACTGACATGAGTTTAGGGCCCAGGGACCTCAGTGCATGCCCAGATGCTGCTCCTGAAGTGGAGCCCAGGTGCTGCCCGAGAGAAACCCACAAAAGCTGAGCCCACGGTGCCCTGATCTGAACTTGCATGAAACTGCAGCACCAAAACTTCTATTGGCCTCTAAGAAGTGGGAAAAAGAGCCAAATGTTGCAAGATGCTGAGAAGTCTCATGTTCAGTGGTGACACACCACTTTGCCCAGCCTGAGTGACTCATTTGTCCAGGCAGAAATGGAGTTTCCTGTGCTGCAGCAACATGGGGAGTGCAGAGCAAGAGAGGGGGCATTAGTGGGGTGCAGCTGAGCAAGGCAGAGTGATTTGTTGTGGCTTTTTTAAGCACAGCAGCTGGCTATGCCCCCAGCATAAGAAGGATGTGGATCTGCTGAAGTGAATCCAGAGGAGAAGATGCTCAGAGGGCTGGAGCTCCTCTGCTGTGGAGACAGGATGAGAGAGCTGAGGATGTTCAGCTTGGAACAGGCTCCAGGGAGACCTTCTAGCATCTTCCATCACCTAAAGAAGCTACACACATAGACTGACATGATACAGTTCCAAAAGAAACATTTTGAGGGGAAAAAGCATACCTAAATGCAAGAGGTATCACAGCCAATGTGTTTCTCACACATCATGATATTATTGATAACTGTGGCTCCGTTTTTGGAGCTTGAATTTATAATGCAAATGGTTTGGAAACATCTAGCACTTAGCTTTGGGGAAAACAACTTCATTTCAACTCTTGTTAGGTTAGTGTTAGGAACACTGCTGGGAACTGTTTCCGCCTTAATTCTAAGGAATCCTACTTCACTTTCAGGGCATCTTTTAAATCTCCCCTCTCCCACACAAACAGATTTTCAGTTTTCTCCACAGCTCTCACAGAGAAAAAACCCACAATGTACTACTTCTTTCACAATCCCCCCACTGAGAATCTAGTTTTCTATCAAACTTTCATATCTCAAGTACAGAAGCAGCAAGGACCTGAGCCTGCCAATGCAGGAGGAAAAGGTCTGTGACCTGAGGATCTGTGGTTTTGCCAGGTGCTGTTAAGTATCAATTCTGCAATGAAGCCCAACTGTGTGACAAGTGGCACCAGCACATTGTGCAAGGTGGGCTCCCACAGGTGTTCAGGGCTTGTGGCTGTGTCAGTCCCCTGTGCAAACTTTGGTTTAAGTTTTATGCCCACGCTCAGTGTTCCACCCTGGAGCAGGAGTGACTGGCAGCACACTCCTAGGAGCAAATCTGGGCAGGCATTTTTCTGCAGCCCTCTGAAATCAAAGCAGGGTTTTCCTAAATTCAATAGGAATCAATGCCTAAGCCTTCATTTTGCCAGAAAAAAATCCCCCAAAAACAGCCCAACCTGGCTGAAATAGCACTTCATTGCTTTCAACTATAAATTGAGCTCTGAAAGGGAGATGAAGAACCCTTGGTGCTCCTTTTCCAAAGCTGTCCCACAGATTTATGGCACTGCACTTATTTATAGTTTCCTATTAACTGGGAGTTTTTGTGACTATTTTTGTGAGACCTGCTGTAGGGTACACTCAAGAACTGTTACAGCTGGTCAGGGTTAAAAGGATGCCATGCTTGGCTGCTCAACACCTTGCTCTGAAAACAGAAGCAGGATGGGAAACAGGTACAGCTGGAGAGACACCAGCAGATCTGGCAGGGCTCTCACCTCCTCCTTCAGGCCACTTCCACCACTGCAGGCCCAGAAGAACCAGCAGCTACAACATGTTATGGTTAAAAAAGCTGCAACAGTTTTACACTGTGATGATCTGGTTCCACGGGTAAATGGCACATTTAAAATGCAGCACAAGGTGTTGCATTTGGGTAATTTGTAGTGATTTTGGTTGAATGCCTCTCAACCTTTAAGGAAACACGCTTGGAAAAGTTGAAAGGTTAGATCTGACAAGGATGTGGCTCATGAGCCAGCAGTGGGGTTAACTTGGCAGGTGTTGGTGCTCCCTGTGTGCCTCTCTGAAAACACAAGGTGATTCAGTGGTTCTCCCTTTCTTTGGTGAGAACCTTCCACTATGGAAACACCTTTTTGCTCACTTCACCCTGAGATGTTCTCTTTCTTCACTTGTGGACTTTTTCAGGCAGACTGTGAACCAGCATCTTGCCACAAATGATTCACATACTGCAGCCAGACACAAAACCAATGTACAAAGAGTCATAAAAGAGAGAACAAACGATGAAATAGTGACAGTATTTAGCACATTCATGGCACTCTTCACAGGGCAATGGATGTGACAGCTGTGTTCAGAGATGAACACAGCTATCTGGGCTCCACTGTGTTCACTGAACAAGCAATTCCACTGCTTGCAGGCATCTGCTGTTATTCCTGCTCCCTCAGAAGGGTGTCTTACCCCCCTCTGATGTTGGCTGCCCTTCTTGGAGAGTTCCAGCAGATCTGTTTGCCTGTGAGGGAGAGAGCAGACACAGGGACACAAGGATGCCCAAGGAATGGTCACCTTTGGGAGGAAGGAAGGGAAGTGGCAGCAGCAATCTGCCACAGCATGGCCAGGAGAAATCTTGGCCAGAATTCCTTTTTTGCACCATTTGTAGCTGAGACAAGAGGCCTTGGAAGAGCTACTTAATCCAGGTGACCTGGTGAATCAGGGACAGAACAAAAATTGAAAATTGAAATGCAGGAGTCTTCCATTCAATCTCAGTTTTAAACAGCAACTCTAACCTTGATTTTGTGCTCTACATGTACAGAGTTTTACCTTGGCCTTTATGTACAGAGCAGTTCTCTCACAAAGCCAAGCAGCACACAAGTTTTCCAGATAAGGAACAGATCTCATTCAGTGCTGCAGAGAGGAATGATTGTACCTGCCCTGGACACTGTGGTCTCCAAGGGCTCTCCAGGAAGATCTGAAAGATTTTCTGCTCACATGTGACAAAGATCTGTGGCTCCATTTGTTTCTCAAATCAGAATTGTAATGCTTTCTTGGCTTAAATGGGAGGAACAGATAAGCAGAATTAGGTTTCATTAGACATTTGTCTCTAAGAAGTGGAAAAAGATGTATTTAAGTAAAGAGTAAATAACATCATCAGCCTCTGTGCTTAGCACTATAAATGTAAAGAACTACTGGCACATATGTGAAAGGCCAGGAACAAGGAGATCAGGAAACACATCAACAAGAACCATTATTTATGACCTTAGAAAATTGGTTATTGCTTACCTAAATTAAAGCTGTCAGTCACTTCTGCTAGATGAGAATCTGTTATGTCTCATTTGCAGCATTTATGTCATAGATGCATCATTTTTTTAATGGAAATGTGACAAGAACATTTGGGCTCTTATCTTTCATGTTTGAAACCAAGAACCTTAGTTTAGAGCACAGTTTCTGCAACCACTTGCAGTGGGTGGGTGAGCAGAGTTCACATTTGGGAATGATCACTGAACACACCAAAACCATTTTCTTGTTCTGCCAGTTCACACCTTTTCCATACTTTCAGAGATGTAAATCTCCTCCTCCTGACTTCAAAAGTGCAATGTTTTTTTCAAAAGGGAGTCAATTGCCTCTTATTTCCCTTCAATTAGTGTGTTCACAGTGTCCAAGTGGGGTACCACATCATGGCCTTTCCACCTCCTGGGAAGTTTTACAAGGTTTTTTAGGCTGACTTCCTAGGAAAAGGATGTCTGTGTGACCACATGGAGCAAGGGTGCCCTAGCAATAAATGTCACTGGCCAAATTTGCACAGCCCTCTGTGACAGAGTGGCAGAAACTCAGAGGGAAGATCAGATCTGAGTGAGAAAAGAGACACACTGAAGAAAGCAGAGGCATCATCAGTCTCAAATAAAGACTGAAAGAGTTTAGGAAAGGAGACTGAAACAAGAACCCCACGGGCACCTTGAACTCAAAACTGAATCCTCATGGACTTTGGGTTGAGGTTCCTGGGACTTCTGCCCAATGAATTGTTACTGGCACCTGCAAGCCCCTGCTCAGCTCAGCTTAGTTCAGTTTGTCTGTTAGAGGATGGACTAAACTACTTGACAGCCCAGGTTCTGACTACACAGATCTATAATTTAGCAGTAGCAGGAAAGATCTAGAGCCAAGACTGCGATCGACAAGAAAATACAAATTAATTAAAAAACCCAAAAACACCCCCAAAAAACCCCAACCCCCTCCCAAAACAGAACAAAAAACAAAACAAAACCAAACAAACAAAAAACAAAAAAAACCCCAACCAAACAAAAACAAACAACCCCCCCCCCAAAAAAACCAAACAAAAAATCCCCATAAACAACAAACCAGAAAGAAAAAGCAGACTACATTATTTTTCAGGGGTTTTCAACCTTCCTCTCATACTCACAAAACTAAAACTAAGAGAAATCAGACAGAATTCAATGTTTTGAGGGCCCTGGTCTCTACTCTACCCCACAGCACAATAACCCACAACAGAAAGCTTCAGTTGGGCAGATTGACTGAGCACAGCAGCTCTGCACAGGTGGCTCTTCAAACAGACCCACCCTGGGGAGAGCACAGTTGGAGTGCTGCACACCAACAACAGTGATGTGTGTGTGATGGCTTCCAGGTCCCACATCAAGGCTTACAGAAGCTCTCCTGTGACCTGAAGACAATGAGAGATCTCGGGTTTGTTGTTGCTGAAATGGCTCCTGAGGTATTAAAAAGTCTTTTTTCCCAGCCCCACTCTTGAAGAAGTCAGGATTCCTCAGCTCTGGTTTTCAAGGTTGTTCATATTCTCTTATCCAATACATTCTTGCTCTGACCTGCTGGGGTCTGTCTGGCAGGTTGGGTTGAGGCTCACTGACCACCCTCAGGGCAGTGTTATCTTTTTTTATACTAAAAACTACGTGTACTTTATTTACAATAACTTTCCAATACCTATCACCTATGTTAGACAGTCTGTCTCTACCCTAAACAAATGCAGAAGTGCCCCCATCACAGCAGAAGATGGAGGACAAGAAGTAGAAGAAAGACAGGACACACCCAGATCCCTCCATCTTGCCTCTTGAACCTCCATTCTAAATCTCCAAAATTCAACTTTTTCACCCTGTGATAAATTCCCTATCATTCTATTCAAACCTCTGTGGCTTGTAACCCTTCTCACAAAGTTGGTGATTGTTTCCATGGGCTAAGATGGAAGGCACAGGTGTTTTTGACTCCATGCCAAGGTCTCTGAGACTCCTGCCAGGGTGCCAAGTCCTCCAGGGCAGCCAGAAGGATCCCATCCAATGCAGGAGTCCTGACACAATGACATGAACAGTATTTATAGATAATACAGCTCTGCTGCAGTTTTACACTAGAATTGGTGAATTTTACACTAGTATTTATGAAGGGAGCTGCTAAGGTGTCCTGTGGCAATGTAACCATGGCTTAAACATTAACAAAGAGCATTTCTGATGTCTGAAGTGATGCAAGATATTCCAGCAAAATGTTGTCAAGTACTGATGAGAATAAACCAGTCTGAAAAATTACACAGTATTATAGATGCTCAACTCAAAGCAAGCACCAATAGATACCAATCTAGTCAGTCCAGATTTCATTAAAATAAGATCAGTTTAAACATGATGTGAGACAGTATCACCCCAGGAGTGTGGCCCCAGCAAGGAATGCCAAACTGGGTATCAGAATGCTGCTGATTGGCATGGAGTGCCATTAGTTTCCTATATAGGAATTAATTTTCCAATTAAAACTTTATTTTTATGACACACAATGGGCCTGGTGGCTCATCTTTTAGAGATTCTGTATGCTGTGGTGTAAGTCATCCAAAAAAGTTCAATATTCTACTGTTACTGATTCATGCAGCTTAACCCCTTCAACAGAGGAGTGAAAGATGGACACAATAACTTGAGCTGAAGAAGAAAGAAAAGATTTTCACACAAGAAGAAAATTTTCACACAAGAAAATCCAGTGACTGAGTTCTGACCATCAGATGAAAGCCCTTCTTGCACACAAAATACATAAATTGCCAGTGTTTGTAGCAGAAAAGGCATTTACAGAGGAAAATTGCAATTTGCTCAAGTGTACTGAACTGCAGAAAGAGTTACCTAGAGAAAGATAGAAGGAACAATACTCTCTGTTAAAAACCTACCACCCAGTTAAACAAAGGCCAATTGCAGCTGGGCACAAGTCTATGAACTGTTGCTATCATGGGCAGTATTCACTCTATTTCAAGTTGCATAACTTCTCACTGGAACACATGTATTTGTTTCAAAGACAGACTTCTTGATATGAATCAAGGACAGTACTTTCTGTATATTTTCCTTGGATTAGCAGTGAACTGTGCAGCCTTCTTGGCAGAAATAACCCAACCAAGTACACACTACAAAAAAGCCCTAAAACTTTATAATGTAAAATTTTAAATGAGGTTTAGTTCACCTTTTTCTTGCTGACCACTCTACTGAAAAGATTGGATTATAGGGAGTAACAGTCTGGTTGGCCAAGTAACATCTATTGTGCCTCCTGGAGCAATCCTGGACCCTGCTGTGACCTTGTCCTCAGTATTTTACAGTAGCTGATGAATTGCACAGAAATATATTCTAGGGACAGCTTCAAATATTACCCTTTGTTATTACAAGATCCATTTTCAATCCTTGGTGTTGTAAAAAGGCTGACAGGACTAAAGATTCTTTTTTCTTTGTAAATTCATCATATTTTAGTTCTCTTTTCATATTATTGTCTTTTCCCTTGCTCGTTAAGTCAATTTCCCCACCTCTTAAAAATGTAGTGCCTCTGTTTGTGCTCAGTCTTTGCCAATATAAAATTAAGCTGCTCCAGCTGAGTCAGCAGTGATGAATGTAGAGCTACAACAACCTCTTACCTCAGTATAACACTTGTAGTGCTGCTAATTCATTTGTCCCACGAGAGAAACAGCCTCAAAAAAAAAAAAAAAATACACAGAATTCAAAACATTTGTCTCAGTTTTGGAACCTGTGGAAACCCAGGGCACACAGGGAATATTTCTCTGTCTGCTCTGGGGTGCCCTGACCCCCAGGGCAGCACTGACTCTGACCCTCATTCATGGAGAAAGTTTCCCAGACTTCAAGATAGACTGGAACCCACAAAACTGTGAAATAGATTATAGAAAGTAGTGTAGGTGTATCACTTGGGGAGAAATTGAGGTTTTGGGATTTTTAGTGTGTTGTAGATGGCAGCAAGATGGAGGGCACAGGGTGTCATCCTGGGTTTCTTCTTCATGCTTCTTCTTCCTTCTTCTCCATGGGTTTGGGTGGCATTTTGTAATTGGGCAGAAGAGTCTGCATTGTGGGCTCTGTGGGATCAGTTATTGGGTTAAAAGGGAAAATAATCGAGGTGTCCTTTCTTAATTGGATAGTTTAGTCTTAAAAGCCCTTGTAACAAGAGTTTGTTGGCCATTTTGTGCCTTCTAATGAAAGGCTGCAGAACTCACAGTAGAGAGACTGTTTTACTGATCAGAAATAACAAACACTTGAGTCTGAACATGAATTACTGTCTCAAGTGCCTTCAATCCAGACCCAGAAAAACCAATGACTGCTACCCCCACAGGAACCCTACAGGTTCACTCTGCTCAGGTTTTCTGCATGCTCACAGGATGATGTTTAACACATTTGACATGAAACAGGCTGGGTTCCCAAGCAGTGACTTGGCTGGGGAAGGCAGGGCAGCACCTCGAGCATGGCAATGTCACCTGCTCTGGTGCAGCTGCTGGCACTGCCCTGCTGTTCCATCAGGAAATAGCACAGGAGCTCAGCTCCAGCTCTGCCAGGGTCACAGAGCCCAGCACAGCTCAGCCTGGCCTGCTCCCCCAGCCCAAACAAGGCTGGGACATCCTGATCCACAAATGGGGACAGCAGCTGCTGCTGGGGATGGGGATGGAAGAACAGCAACTTCCAACTTCAGGAGTGCTGGGTAACCACTTTAAAAAGCCTGATCTGGTATAATTTCAGCTTCAAACCACATGAAAAAAAATGTACAGACACATGTAGCATTTTTCTTTTTATTTCTTTTTATTGTTACTTCTGCCCTGTCTGTAATATCACAGATTTTATTTATTTCTATTTTCTTATTTTATAAGTTATCAGATTTTTATGCAAATACATCAAATACATGTTTGTATATATATATATAAAATAAATAAATCAATGTACATATATATGTACATATATCTATATAGACATATCTATCTATCATATCTATCTATATAGATATATATTGATATACAGATATATAGATATCTATATCTATCTATCCTAGTTATTTATCATATATATCTATCTATACAGACATATACATATATAAATATATATAAATATATATATAAAAATAAATATATATATGTATGTAATACAGATATATAGATATCTATATAGATATCTATAGATATATAGATATACAGATATCTATATATAGATATATAGATATCTATATCTATCTATCCTAGTTATTTATCATATATATCTATCTATACAGACATATACATATATAAATATATATAAATATATATATAAAAATAAATATATATATGTATGTAATACCTGGGCAGGGTATTTCTACATTTGGTATTCTGACAAATCTGGACGAGGCAAGCTCAGGAATAAAGTGATGTGTCTCTCACTGAAATCCCAACCAGGCAGTGAGCTGTAAATGGTTTTCAGTTTGGTCTGGGACACTGCAGGCTCCTTCCCAAGGGCACCACACACATCCACAGCTGCTAAATGACACATCCCTGCTCACTCCCAGAGAGGGGTCATGAACAAGTCTGGCCTTTCTCCTTCATATTCTGCCTCAAGGCCATTTGTTATACACAAAATTGACAGAGCATGGGGACATCTACATTCCCACTGCCTGTGTGCAGGCAGTTCTAGAAATGTTAAGCCAAATTTTAGGTCTTTTTCCTTTCAGATTCACAAGACATCTTTCCTGGCAATGAAGAAAAACTTCTTTAAAAGGCTACCTGACAGTTTGTAACCATGTCATCAGAAACTTTTGAGAGAATCAATCAAAATCTGTGGCCCTGCAGAACTGCCAAACTGACATTGTCATTTATATGCCTCTGAAATATTTAATGGTGCTGGTGGTGTGAATTTGGAGTGGAACAAATTTCTGGCATTAAGAAATGGTTCACTGCAGAGCAGACCAACTACTGATTGTCACAAAGGTGCAGCTCTTGAATAAAAAGATATTAATAAAAATGCCTATGAAATGTGAGACGGATTTTAGTTGTTGGTTTTTTTAAATAAAAGATACAAACATGATGAAGTCAAACAATAATTTTCAGTTTTTCTTTCCCTTTATTTTTAGTCTAAACAATTTGTTTGTCAACAGCCAAATGTCAGAGGGGATGCCAGATTTCTGACTGGAGACATGGATCCAGCCCACATCTCCTTTTTACCAGAAACCAGATTTCCAGACTGGAGACATGGATCCAGCCCACATCTCCTATTTACCAGACCCAATGGCAATATCTCCTCATGTGATTCTTAGTAAATCCTATGGTCTGTCCTTGCCACGGGTTCCTCAGCTGTGTTTTGGAATTTATGGCACCTGGCAGTGCCACAGACATGCTGTGAGAGTTCATGGCTTGAGAAGTCCACTGACATACCATGGCTACAGCAAATATTGACAGCAGTTTAAGCATCTCAAAGGAATGCATAAATGAAGCAGCAAACATAAGGAGTTTCTAGAGAACAAATTATGAATCTGATCCTACTGGAATGCTAAGAAGGGCTTGGCAGGTGATTTTAGCACAAGATATTTAGCCTCAGACACTCATGAGATTCCACAAAGAGAATTGCAAAGATCCCTCCAAGATTTAGTTTCACATTCATGGGAAGTGTGGAGCTGTAACAATTCCCTCTGGCTTCTGGGGTGAGAAATCCCACAGAACAGATTGGTCCCCCTGCAGTTATGGCCCTGTTTTAGTTTCACAACACACCATCTGCCTCACCTGTACCATTGGCTTTGCCCCATCACCCTTCCCAAGCACTACAGAAATAATTCTTTTCAGAGGGAACTGGGCTGCAAAAAGCACCTGTCAGAGCTGACTAGACAGAATGGGAGATGAGTGTTGAGGCACCAGCCAGGCATAAAGGGAAAATCCAGCAATAAAACTGGCAACATCTTCCTGTTCTGTCATACTTCACTTGCGTGCCCAGAAAGTAAATGTGAAATACAGCCTAGACTTCCATGAATGTACTACCTAAAAGCTGTCCTTTAAATAGCAGATATATGTGCCAAGAAAAGCAGAATATTATTGTTGTTGGATTGTCAAGGCCAAGGAAAGCAGACCCTGGGGACTACTGCTACCCAGAGTGACATGATTCTTTTCACTACCAACTCTCAGCAGCCATAAAGTATTTCCTGTGATTCCTTAGCTCTTTGATGATTCAAGAACTTGAAGTCTAGGACAGAGAATCGGTGCCAAAAAGATTTTATCTATCAAAATGCCTGCAAAATGTTAACAAAGCAAAACACGTGCACACAAAAGTCAATCTGTATTCCTTCCTGGGTGTGTAACACTATTCATGTATAGCACTCATCTGAGATACTTGGGCATTTTAATAAAAGGCTGCTTTACAATCAGACTTAAATTCCAAATGTGCTCCTGAGGCTATGGAGCCCTAAGACAGGAGGGAGGGAGGAGGTGAGAAAGAAGAAGGCTGGAAAGTTGGTTTATGGCTCTGCACAGAGACAAGGGACAAGACTTGCTCAGCACCCTTGTATATACATTCTCACGTGTAGGTACTTTTGTATTTAGGCCTGTAAGTCTGAAATCTGCTTTTCACTTCTGTGCATCTCTGAATCCTGCAAAGGTAGCATGGGAGCAATGAGTTACTGTAAAGGGATGAGTTAAAACTCAATTCTTATGTATGAATGTAACTTTGATGGACTTTTCAGTATTACCCCAACCAGCAGCACTGGCATTAACAGCATCACTTTAAATGGCTGTTTTCAGTTGGGGTATGAACAATCTTTGTTTGAATTCACTGGTTTTATCAGAAAACAGGTGTTTCAAAACTGTTCTAAGTGCTTGACTCCTCTGAGCAAACACAGTCAGTGTTTTTGCTGCTTCACTGCTCCCTCTGAGCCAATGTTCACCTTAAGTCACACTTGGAATTCTGCCTCATAATTTAACTTTCTGCAATACCACTTTAAAAGCTTGAGACAGAGGTTTGTAAGGAAATAGTTTGATTGGAAACTAATGTTTTAGTGAGTTGGTCTCAGTCTTGCAAGTCCTCCAGCATAACACAAGCCATGGGTCACTGAAAATTTATTAATTAGCAAAAATCACTCAAACTTTACAAAGACTGAGAGATGAAGACTTTCCTAAACACATCTACTTTTACTCTCATAAAAATGGCTTCTCCTTCTTATCTCCAATGTGACTTAAAAATGGCATGAATAAAAAGAAACTGTTATTAAAACAATAAATCATAACAATAAATGCATGCTTGAAAGCCAGCATGCTATTTATTGGTGTAATTTTCTGACTTGTGCATTCTGAAGGAAGGACACAACACTTAATACACCAGATGAAAGGACATTAAAAGCAGTCTGAGATAATAGTGAATAACAGTGAAGACAGAGAACAACTTAATTGTTTCAACATTTAGACAGAAATTATGGACATTGAGAAGGCAATGGGAACTTCAGGCTCTCTTAACAAAAAAACCTGAAGCCCTTTAAATAAATAAAAAGTATAAAAGTAACTAAGGTGGATTTTGAAAACCTGAAACCAAACAAGTTGCCTAATAATAATTAATCAGATTCTTGCTGTGTGAATTGAAAGATAATGATTTGCTTACTGTTTCTCTATTCTCCATTGTGATCTTAGAATCACACCCAGCTTTTTAAAGTTTTTTTCCTCATTGTTACAGCAATTCCATAAAGCCACTAAAACTTTGATATGAGTACACTTAAGGACATTTTAGCATTATTATATTTGCAAATTTTACCACTTGAGAGAAGTTTGAGAATGTCTTTCCAACTTTAAACCGTTGCTGTCTGTTTCCTTACTTTTGCTGCATTAATTGTAGAGGAATCTTTGTAGAATTCCATGTAGGAAAGGCAAGGAGAAAGGTGTTCCCTGGGGGCAATATAAACATGGTAGGAAAAATAGTAACAGTAATTAAAATATCAGAAAGGAGGTAATTTTAAAAAGTCTGTTCACCCCAGGATTTTCTACCACTTGATTAAAAAGGAAATGCTCCCAGCTTAAGCCTATTATTAACTTTTCTTTCCCAATACTTCAGGGCAAAGAAGACAGAAAACAGAATAATGGAGTAAAGAAAATGTCTAAGCTAGACAAACCCCTTAAGGCAAAGGCATAAAGTTTCAAGTTCAAGGTACTAAACCCACAAAATGACACAGCCAAATTGTACCTTCAGATGCCAAGAGCAAACGCAGCATTTTAATGAGAAGTAGGTGGATGTGCATGAATCAGGTACAACAACTGCAGTTCCTCAAGAGCAAACACTGACTCACACCTTTCTCAGTTTATGAGCCCTTCCACAGCCTCACACGCCATGGGTGTGGGAATCCTTGAAATCAGAGGGCTTTGGGAAAGCTGCAAAAAGCCTCAGAGAGAGCAGCACTGTGATTAGAGCTAAGCAATAGTCATAAGATTTGTCAGCAGAAGTTATATGAGATGTAGAGAGTAAGGACAAATAGAACATTGGTCTGTGTATTAATGCTAGGTTAGAATAACTCCCTAGGCTACAGAAAAATTTATCTAGGAAGATATTAGGAAGTTCTAAGCTTCATAATGGAGCTCTGTGCATTGTATTTTAAGGTTACAAGCAGGCATTGTATTCAAAATAAGCAATTGTTTAAAATTTTTTTAACTAAAGTACGTGTATCAGAAAGCAGGGCAACCCTGACGAGGGGAGAGAAGCGATGAGGAAGACTCCATCAATATCAGAAGACTAATTAATTACTTTATTAAACTATATTATTCTATATTATATTACACTACATATAAACTGAATCTGCCAAGCACCCAACTCAACTGCTCAGAATCTCGTGACTGCCAGCCCACAGTCCTGACACACACCTGGATTCCATTGGCAGTGAATCAAAACACTCACACCAGAATCCAATTACCAATTCCCTTCAGATAAACAATCTTCCCCAATGCATTCCAATTGTGAACAACACAGGAGCAGTAAATGAGATAAGAATTGCTTTTCCTTTTTCTGAGGTTCAGAGAATGTGAATCCCAGAAATATTCTTGGGAAGTTGTGCCTCGCTTTTCTCTGTGAAGAGAAATGAGGATACATACATGTGCTTATAGTGGTTGGCTAAATCTACTGTCAATGTGCTTTTGCTTTGTGTGATTGGTCAAAAAACTTTTGAAGTGAGTTGTAACATTGAGTTCTTTGTCTGCTGACTGGGATGTGAGCTGCTGGCACCTTCCCATTGGCATAACCATGGAATGAGACTGATGCTGCAAAACAAACAGCTCGAGATGCAGCTCTGTCCAGTTTGTGGTTTGTACATAAACCCCTGGCTGGCAATCCTGGGGTTACAAACCTCACCAGGACCGCCTGGCAGCCCCACTGGAGCTGTGCATGCTCAAGCCTGTCCCAGCAGCACACAGAACAGGTTCATTTGCATCACGTGCACCTCATTAATATCCACATTCATTTGTTTCACTCTGCAAGCAGCGAAGGCAGCGCCTGCAGGCTGTCACTGGCTCAGCTGACTGCTTGCAGCTCCACATCATGTTAGAACTCTATCAGGCATCATATTCCTGCTCCAAAAAGGGAGAAAAGATGAACAGAAGCTTGGATGCTGAGAGTATCAGGTGTGTCAAGCTGCAGGCAAAGAGCAGCACTGAAATCCCTTTGGGCTGTGGGCAGAGCACAGGAGGAGTCACAGAGCAAACATGGAAATTCACTCAGATACCCACAGAAATTCAACTTAGAAAGGGCAGGCAAAGGTAACAGTCTTTAAATCCCCTATCAAGTACTCTGGACTGTGGTGTTACAGCTCTGTATTTCAAATGAGAAAGGGAGGCTCTACTAGTGAGATTTCCATTTCTGCAGTTAGGTGAAAGGCTTATCCAAGCAAACAATATTGTAGTAGCATTAAATTTTCATTCTCTCAGTGAGCTTACTCTCTGAATATATTTTGAGTGATTTTTGTTTTGTTTTCAAAGCTCATGGGAGTGCACAAAATTGAAACACCAGAGTGGTTTCTGCTTGGAAATGAATGCTGTTAATGCTGGCACTGTGTTTCCATAAACTAGTTTCATCACTCAAACCCAAAGAATTTCCCCCCACAGAATATTGAAACAAGAGTTAATTTACAAGCTTTCATAGGCATCTTTGAACACTACATTAGCATTAATTTGGCTATAACACAGGACTAAGCCTGTCCTCTGCTTCCTCCTTTCTATCACACCCATGAGAACTGGGCCAGATTATCAGTGCTGCAGCAGACTGAAATCAGCTATTCTGATTTTATTGGGGAAAAAAAAAGAAAAATCTGCACTTTTTTAAAGTGTCAAAAGATTTTTATTGAAACCAGTATCTCAGGATTTCAGAAAACAAGGATTTGATTTTTTGTTTCAGTTTCTGTGAGTATGGTTTGATCCAGCTGTGCCTTAATTCACGAAATACACCAAAAACTTGACCAGGGTGCAGCAGAAAGCTGATTAAGTCTATGCTGAGTGGCTGATTCCTTCCAAAGAAGAATCCTTAGGATAATAGACTCTTTTCCCTTTCCACACTGGCATGTTTTAGTGCTCCTTGTGCCCTGAGAACACAGTAAGAAATACACCTCACTCTGCAGACTCTCTGGGGCAGGTTAAGACAAGGTTCTTGTCCTTCTGTCCAGCTCCTTTCTGACACACAAATGCTCCCATTTGATTGTAAGAGAGCATTTTGTACAGTGTTATTTCCCAGCCTCCTCTCAGTGCCCTTGAAGAGGGGTTTGTGGAATTCTGGGTGAGAAACACCATCAGTAAATTGGTACCCAAACTCTTTCTCCTCTCCAACAAGTGAATAAGATGTGCTGAAGAAGGGAGAGAGGAAAATGAGTAATTTCTAACATCTGAGAGCTACTTATTGAGTCTTTTAAAAGGATGCATGACTTTAACTACAGACTGACTCCATTCCGACAGGTACCAAGGGGTTTTAGCTTGAACACTGAGTCAAAAGAAATTCCTTACACAAAAACAAACAAAAAGAAACAAAAATGATAAATTCTTTATCATTTAATCAAACAACATACACATGCTCCAAAGGGAGGATGTGTGAGCTGTGTGATAAAATCATCAAGAATTGTGCCATTGAGCTTTCCAAAGCTGAAAGTTACTGCTGATTTTGCATGGAAGAAAAGGGTACCCTCTGTTCTCACAGATTCTCAGACCAGAAAGTACCCAAAATATGCAGTTCAACACCTCTGTTTGGCAGAGGTATGAAGTGACAAACACAACCAACAGTCCTTGCTGTGTCTGGCTCATGACAAAACCCGGACCAGCTCTGCACTAAAAATAAGAGTGTGAGCTACCTCTAAAGGTTAAAAACCACAACCCTCAGACTCCTAAACCCCTTGCTGTTTCCAGGAGCTCAGAGTGCTTCTGAAGTTGTTAATGTACCAAAGCAGATTTTGGAGTTCAAAAACATGGCAATTCAATTTAGGAAATATGTGTGAAAGTAGGAATTTAAACCTAAAC
This sequence comes from Agelaius tricolor, assembly GCF_023055355.1. NCBI lineage: Eukaryota > Metazoa > Chordata > Aves > Passeriformes > Icteridae > Agelaius > Agelaius tricolor. The sequence goes on along the minus strand of NW_027269284.1, from coordinate 3,451,294 downwards.
ATAGCAAGGCCATGTTGGAACTTTCCCCAAGTATATTCTTTTGGAGAGCTCTCATACTTTCCTCCAGAAAGCTGACTGCTTAAAATAGCTGTCAGCTTTCTAAAGGGAGTGATTAATTCCACTGGAGTTATTTCTGCTCCCAAGAATACTAATAAAATTAACTGACAATGGGGAAAGCTGCTGCTAATGGATGTCTCACATATTTTAAATATAGCCCACATTTATGTGTTGCTAAGTGTGTGGGTTTTTAGTTTTTTAACTTGATTTTCATTATACAACCTATCAGTCAATGCTTAACCACTGACCAAAGCCATTCAATGAATTGTAGAGAATGCTAGTAATTAGTTAGTACCTGCCTTGTAATTGCCTCAGAGCTAGAAGAACCTGTCTAGTAATTCCCAGTAACTACTACAGCTAGTAAATCCCTAGGAACTGCTCAATAACTGCAAGAAGAGTTTCTCAGTAACTACTAGGAAGAATCTAACAAATTGCAATAACATAATAATAATAATAATAATAATAATAATAATAATATTGATACGATAATAATTGTGGTAACTGCTGATAATATCTTAGTGCCTGACAACTGCTAGTAATGACTTTGCAGTGTCTAACATCTAACATTTACTAATCTAAATATCTAACAATTACTAATATACATCTAACATTTACTAATCTAATATCTAACAGTTACTAAATTACTAATTAATTTGTAACTGCCTAGTAAATAATAGTTGCTGCCTAAGAGCTCCTAGTAGCTACTCAATACCTGCCTAATAATTACTAGTAACTGCCTAGTTGATACTATGCCTAATTCCAGCCCTTCCCTTCATGGGCCCATTGACCCAGCCCTTTTCAGGGCTGAATTCCCATTGTTTCCACCCCAAGGAGAATGAGCAGAGTAATTTCCCCCCACTTTTCTCCTAAAAGGGGCTTCACTGAGATCAGGGCCTCCTCTCAGCTGTAGGTGGTTAAAGCTGGATTGCAATGGCAGGAGGAGTCTCAGGAGCTCCTGCTTGGCACAGGGATTTTTTTCCTTGTGCTTTTTTTGTTTTTTTCCTCTCTAATTCATGGCTTGTCTGAGCTCTGCTCACAAAGTCCAAAGCTGCTGCCATTAAATTTGATAAAAATCGTGCTTTGGATAATTTTTAGAGGGCAGCAGAGGGTGCTGTTAATTCTCCTGCTGGGAGGATGGGGCCATTCACCCCTCCAGCCCAAAATCCAGACAGACCCAAAGCCCAGAATAATCTCCTGCTGAGGGCTCAGCCTTGCTCCATGCTCCAAAACTGGTGCTGAAATTCAATTCAATTTCTCCAGCTGGCTCTGAAATTCAATGGTTTTTTCAAGGGGCTCAGAGTAGGTTCACTGCTCTAAATATGGATTGAAAAAGAAGGAATCCCTGATATCCAGCACCTACTTTGAAAATATGGATTCTTTGTTGTAATTTTATTATTCTGTTCTGTATTATTTGTTATTTGGGAACCAGAAACAATGCTTGGTGTGATTAATGACTGTGTTCAACGTAGCCACACTGCAAGCTGTGTGAGTTTGGGAGGAAAAAAACAATCAGCAATGATTTTGAGGTGCTGAAGTCCTTCTAAAAGATGTCCATAGCCAAGGGAATAACCTCTGAACAAGAGATGAGACCAGAGCATCTCCTGCCATCACCTACCACACATGCAGAGCATTGCAGCTCAAATTGCCATTGCTTGTGGGAGTCAATTGCCTGTAGTGACTTTTCTGTGCTGCTCAGGGTGAGCTGGGAGCCTTGTGCTGGTGGCTCTGGGACAGCTCTGGTCCTCTCAGGAGCAGTGGAGGTGTCTGGTGGTTATGGAAATACTGCTCCCAGCCACATGAATAGCCAGATCAGCCTGCATTTGTGGAGCTGTGGATTGATCCTGCTTGTGCTTGGCACAAACAAGACAAGGCACTTGTCTTGCAGGCAGGCTATAAGGCAGGGATTTGTTATGATACCAGACTTCATCTGCAGGCAAGAAACACTGCCAGAGGCTTTTAGCAGAAGCTGCAGTGCAGTTCTGTGTCTCAAAGAGCCCAGTGAAACTTCCCACTGCCTTGGAAATGTAGAGGATTCATTTTACTGCCACAGGATGCACAGGATTTTCCCTCTTTATTTCCCTGCAGCTCACTTTTGCTGTTAACCAGGCAGATTTTCCTGTGCAGCACAGAGATGTGGGAAGAGGACTGCAATCACTGTTATCTGCACAGTGCTTAGAGCAGGACACAGCATTAGGTTTCCTCAGTGGAGGGTGAGATTAGCAGGAACCAGCCCTGTGAATGCTGTTGAATGATAAAGAAATGCTGAAGGGCAGTGTGGGCTGGGCTCAGTTTTCACAATGAGTTCACTCTTACACATGAGGGCCTTTCCTTGGGGATCCCTGGACTTGCACTGGTGCAGAGAGTAAAGCCAGGGCCTTGCTGCTCCTGAGTTTGGTCTCTCTGTTGGGCCCATCCTTTTCCACTCAGGAGGCTCAGATTCTGTTCCACAGCTGAGCACTGGAGATGGAGACAGCTCTCAGGTGCTGGTTTAAAGAGGTTTAGAGCATCCAAGGTGGTGAGAGTGTCAGGATGTCCTGCTTGCTCCTGCAGTCTGTGCTGAACTCTTGGTGTCCTTCCAGCTCCTTCCCCACTGCTCTGTACATACGCTGCCACTGGCATTTGGGATGTGAATTCCTCTTTTCCTGGTGCTGACAGGATGCTGAGAATGTCAAGGCACATGTTTCTCTGTTATCCCTGCCTCTGAACTCACTGTCCATCTCTTGGAGGGTAAAAATAAAGCAGCTTTGTTTGATTTCTAGAAAAAGCCAGACAGCAGAGCAGGGGTCAGAAATAGGCATCCCAGCCCTCCCCATCCCACTGTCTCAGCTGTTGCTTCCTGAGAGACAGAAGCATGTGGTGGCTAAAAATACCCTGTGAAGAGAATACACTCTCTCTCCAATGGGAGAGTATAAATTAAGCTGAGTTGTAATATATACAACTTCTTGTGGCTGGGAGAAACACCTCCCCACGTCCCTTTGGGAGAGGGTTTTCCTAATGGAGCAGAAACCCCAGCCATGTCCCATTCCTGCATAGCTCAGGGCTATTGAGCAGAGGATCTCCTGCCTCTCCTGTTCCCACCCCCTGGCCCTCCTATGGGAATCCATGTGCCCAGGGGAGGGGGCAGACCAGCCCTCCTTTTATAAACCTCCCAGCACATCCAAGCTGGCAGCAGTGCCAGGAGGTTTGGCTTGCTCTGAGACACGCACCTCCCAAAGCCTGGGGTCCCTGGGATGACCAAAGGAGGAATGGAGTCAGTGGAATTGTTCACAACTGAAGGCAAAGGCAGGGGTTTGAAAGCCCAGAAGGAATTCTTGCCTGGGGATGTCATCTTTGCAGAGCCAGCCTACGCAGCCGTGGTTTTTGACAGGTAAGAGAAAAGCGCTTGGAAAACTCAGAGCAAAAATGATCTCGCTGCAAAATTTCATCTGGGTGGTTGTACAAAAGTTTGGAGGTGCCTGGATGACATCAGAGGGAAGTCAGAAGTCTTCTGGAAAGACACCTTCACAGTTTATAGTGAATGTCCTTCCCAGGGCTCAGACCCGCTTGCTCACTTGCAGCAGGTGCAGTTTGTTTCCAGGATGTGGCCCTGCAAGGTGCTTGGTGGTGGAACCTTTGAGAGAAGCACTGAAAGGTGCATGCACTCAGTGCCTCACAGAAGCAGCCCCGTGCTGCACTGCAGAGAACTGCCAGGAGCCAGGGTAATTCAGCTACAGGAGTGCCAGACTGGCTTTGCAGAAGTCTCTGGTGGGTAACACATGATAAAAGTGAGTTCTGTGGTGCTCTGCTCACTTTTACCATCCCCAGCTGCCCTGGAGCGAGGAGCTGCTGGGGATCAGCAAGTGACACTGTTTCTGTTAAACAGATTTAATATTTACAGCTGGCTGAGCTAACTGGAGACAAATGTCTGCTTTTGCTCTTTCACGAGACTGGTTTTGAATTTATGTTCACACTGATGTAGCCAGACTCTGAGTTCTGGTGCAAGGATATTTTTCTTTTCTGCTGCTTGTTTTAATCACAACATTCACTCAACCTGTGCTGCTGGTGTTGCTGGTTAGGTGCACACTTCTGCCCTTTGGATCAGTGGAAGATTCACTTAAATAACCTGGAAGAGAAAAGATGCAAAAATGGATTTCTGTGTTGATTTCCATTGGATTAAATATAAATTAAAGCCTCTGACACAAATGAAATTTCTTCAGCCTTATAACATGGTAACTGAGAACAGAATGTGGCCCTGATTTTTAAACTGAGGACTTAGATGGCAGCTGAAGGTTTAATTCTGAGCTGAAGAAAGTTGTGAGTGCTCTTCAAGGGCATCATGGTGAGTCCTGAGACTGAATTTTTAGCCCCAGACAGCCAGTGACTCCAGTAAATAACCCTAAGCCTGCACACCAAACAGGGCTGTGAGCAATTCTGCTTAGCTGAGTTTGTCTAATTAAATCAGCTCTGCTGATGAAGTCTGGGGCACAAGCAGAGGCTGTGCTGCTGTATTAGCCCTGGTCAAATCATAGCTGAAGCTGCTCAGTGCCACGGTGTGATCTGGCAGTAGCAGAGAATTGGATATTAAATGTGCAGAGGAAGAAATAAGTTTTTTTATGTGTCTTTCATTCACTGTTTCTTTGTCCTTTAACTGTCAGTGGGTGAACATGATTATGAATCTTGGCCGTAGCAGGAACGACACCTTTAGTTTTTATTTTAATATGTCATTGCAAGAGCTCACATGAAAAATGTCTTTTTCCACTTTAAAATGTTGAGTTCTTGAAGTCTTAACCCTGAGCTCAATTACAGGAGTTGGTGACAAAATAATTTCTCCTTGATGTGTCCTTTTAGCTCTTCAGTGAGTACTTGTTTCACTCATGTCACCAGCTGGAATTTTGTGGTGATTTGCTTTGGAAGTGCTATGGACAATTATTTCTATCAAATGCCTTATTAAAAATACTTTTTTTTTTTTTTAAACAGCTGGAAACATCTTGGCTTTTGATGGTGGGTTAAAAATATTTTTTCTTCCATGTGCAATGTTGCACCATGCAGAGAGCAGAGCTGCCCATGTTGAAGAGCTGCAACTTTGGTGCATTTTCAAATGTCACTGGTGTAATGTGAGATAAGGGCAGAAGCTGTCACAGCTCAGACTGCAGGCTGGGTCTCAGGCTGAGGTTTCCAACAGAAAACCTCAGATGTGTTTCCCTCCCTTCCTGCCCAAGCTGGGCCTGTTTAGCTCCCAGAGGGCAGGTCCAGAGGTTGAGCAGCAGAAGTCAAGGTAAGCACAGCCCTTCTCTGCAACTGTTGAGCAATAACAATGGATTCTGACCCTCCTGTGGCACATTTCATCTCAAAGCACTGAATATGGGTCAGGGGTGAAACACAGCCCCAAAATCTCCGAAACAGACCAAATGCTTGTTGGTAAGAGCTTAGCAGGACATAGCCTGGGTGTGAGATATAATGGAAACACACATTTTCCTTGTGGCAATTACCCTGATGCTTTTCTTCCACACACAGGGCTTTGCCTTTAAAGGTCCCTTCTATTGCTGTCCCAGGGTTTCAGCTGCATCAAACTCCATTGAATTAATTGCTGTCAAAGAAGGGTTGCCTGCATCCTCATATTCTTTATTCCTGCAAGATTAAATCCACACCTGGCCTTGGTAGCTGGTTTTATCCTAGAGGAACTGCTGTTGTCTCTGCATGGATGAAGAGCCCAGTGAAGGGGCATGTGCCTTTCCTAGCCCACAAACACAGGTGTATAGCTCCTAAAATTGCTGTTGAATCTACACTATTAGAAAAGGGCCTCAGCCTGCACAGGGAAACCCAAAATCCAGAGTCCCTCATCCTAATTCAACTCAGTATCTCCCATGCCTTGCTGAAAGCACGGTGTACTATGGAAAAGGGACTCAAATATGAATGATTGCTGGGTTTAAGCTTTTGGCTCAGGCCCTACCAAATATGTGACCAGATTTTCCAGAGATCTCAGCTGCCTTTGTGCATAAAGACCACACAGATGCACTAGAGTGCAGAGCTGGTCTCTGCTTTGCAGCCCTTTGAAGAACTCAGTCCTTTGAGAAGTCCATTCCCAGTCTGTGGGTGTTGAGACCCTGAAATCCTTCCCCTGGTTTTGCTGTTGAAAAGTGTCTGGAAGGCAGCTGCAGTGCAGAGGCCACACAGGGATTTCTGTATGGCTGCATAGGATGTGCAGGCAAAGCAAAGATCTCTGAGATTAGGAGGAGCAGCTCTGCAGAGATACAACACTGTTGTGCTGTCCAGAGCACAGCTTGGAATGGAGATCAGACTGGGATATCAGCCACAATTTACCTGGCCAATAACCAGATGGTCAAGTTTAAAGTCAGTAGCAAGTTACACATGGGAGCTTAGACAAGCTGCCAGGCAAATCAATCAATGCCCTTCCTGCACTTACCCAGAAATTCAGGGCTGTTATCACTGCTGGGAGCTGTTTGGAGAGGTTCTTCTATCAGCCCACTATGGATCCAACCCATATATATACATATATTTATATATACATATATATATATATATATATATATACACACACACACACACATTTATATATTTATATATTTATATATTTATACATTTATATTTTTATATTTTTATATTTTTATATTTTTATATTTTTATATTTTTATATTTTTATATTTTTATATTTTTATAATTTTATTTATCTAAATGCATATATGTACACACACATACATATATATATACATGCATTTTTATATATACACATACATACATTTATATATAAACCCTGTGGATATCACAGTACAGACTCCGACCTGACTGACATGTGTAGATAGAGATGGATACCTAGACAGACAGATACATGTGAGGAGCTGTCAAAGTAATTTGTCACCCAGCTGCACTTTGTTGATGTCTGTCTTTCAGCACGAGGCTGAATTTGAGGAATTGAGATTTTATTTTGCTAGGAAAAAAGGCAAACGTTTCCTTTGACAAAACTCTATCATCAGGTAGAGCCTAACACTGGACTTCTGTGTCCAGACAAGTGAATCCAACACTAAATGCTGATATAATTATTGGAATTTTGTATGTTCAGTGAACACAGACATCTACCTTTGAGCTGAATGGCTTTCCAGACCCCACTGAGTCTGGTGGGGAATCTCTACTCAGACACAGGGGGTCCAGATGAGCACATCTAGGTGTCCAAATCTACAGGCTGCATCCCACCCTGGAAATCCCTGAAGGTCACAGGGACCCTGAAAGCCCCTGAAGTTGTTTAAGTTGGGGAGGGCTTGTACTCTTTAGGACAATGATGATCATCTGAGCAGCAGTTTTTTACATAGTGCCAGAGATTTTAATCCAGAAGTATGTAAAACTCAAAGAAAAATGAGGTTCCTATAAACACCAGCCAGCTCACAGTCAGATTTTAAGGCCAGAGCATGACTCACAAGGCTAACCCTGTTCATTTCAGGGGGGTTGGACTAGGACTGGGTGACCTTTAAAGGTCCCTTCCAACCCAAACCATTCTGATTTTATGATTTTATGACTTAGTTGCTTAACACACTGTGTACTTAGCATTGACTCCTGTATCAAGCCTGTTACTTCTACCTGAATGAGAGCAGGCTGCTTAAAGAAATGGTGAATACTGATGGCAAAGGGATGCAGAACTCTGTGTGATTTCCAGGATAAAGTGCAGACACAGCCTGATCTCTGATTTACCCTTGCTGTCCCCAGCTGAAATATCACCCCGAAAACATCACTGTCAGGCTTTGCTCAAGCTGGAAATGCATCTTCTCAAGGGATTCTTTGCTTTTGTTGGGGTAATTTTTCAATTTGCAAGGGCCCTGAGACTCTCACTGAAGCTTTTTCTAATGCTCCCTCCCTCTTTGCTTTCTCCCTGAAGATCCCAGGTCTCCTTTCCTCCATCACCTTCCCCACCATGGCATTCCCAGTGCCTGGTCTCAATGTGCTGTATGTGACCTTCTCCTCTGACACATCCCTTGGCTCTCAAACCTACAAGAGTTTACATTTCCTATAAGCAAGGGGATGCCTCATATGTCTCTGTCAGCCTTTGCCAAGAGAAATTTGCTCTTTAGCCAGCAGGATTTGAGGGACAGTGGTCAAGGGAAACAGTGTCATGTGGTGGAAAGTTGAGTCACCTGAAGGTCTGCTTGATGAGTGATCTGCAAATTGATAAAAAACTGAGATCTTGCAATTTTTGTGTGTCTTTTTGATGTACAAAGAGGCCAAAAACATTTTCCAAGGAAATGTGGGGAGGTCTGCTATTGTAGTTAGGGTGATCTAGACATACAAGAAATCCAAAATTTTCCATAACAGCATAACTGAAAAGATTATGGGAACAAATTCTTTGAGTTGTCACCAATAAAAACTGAGAGCTAATGTGATCATATTCATATTTTAAAAATGTTCTGGGGTTTGATCTTTTATTACTATCTCATTTGTTCAAAAGCCTAATTAAAACCTGGGAACAAACCCAGATTTCTAAAAGAAAATCTCACCCACACCTCTAAGAAAAGGCTGGGAAATCTTGTAATGAAAGACTAAAAATAAAATAGTCAAAAATTAGTCTAAAATAAATCCTCCTCTCAAATCAGAAAAACTAGGATATCTCATCCCTGACATTTTAAAGATGAAAGTACTAAGCTCCAACTCTTTTTAAAGGAGCAAACCCATTCTTATGCTGATAATTCATCTTTAGGTAGCAGGTGCATTTTCTTAGGCTGTTGTCTTTAATGAAGTGTTACAGCTTCTGCTCTGAAAACCAAGGAGACTTTGCCCTACATCCTAAGTTGTTCTTATGCTGTTCTCTGTAGCAGACTGAGGAGAGAGATGTCCTGCCAAGCAACAATAAATAGGATTTAGGTGTAAGTTAGGCTATCTCTGTGTATCATCTGTGATGTACAGAATAGCAGGGACCCATGGTTAACAGTTTGGGAGCTACTCACTGTGTCTATCAGCTCCTCAATGAAATCCTCCTCAGTTCTTTGCACTAAAGCCATCTCACCTGGCTTCCCCAGGCCATTGAATGAGATGTTTTGTGTGCTGGATGGCAGATGTTTGGGCTGTGCATGTCTCAGAGATGAGGGTAATACATTTCCTTGTGACAGTGCTCAACTCTGGCAGGTCCAACAGACCTTAATCTGTCTGAATCCAATCCAAGCAGTTACAAGAGTTATTTGTTTCTTGTGCTTTCACTGCAAGCTGGGCTTGCAGGAGCCATGGTTTAGCTGTCAGTGCTGTGTTACCTCTTGCATTTGTTGGCTGGCACGTTGAATCACTGTAGCTGCATTCAGGATTAGTTGGAGCTGTGTGTCCCACCTAAGTGTGGGGGTCCCAGTTGCCAGGGTCCCAGTTGTTGATTTCTCTGGGTCTGGATTTTAGGCACTTGAGACAGTAAATTGTGTTTGGACTCAAGTGTTTATTATTTCTGATCAGTAAAACAGTCTCACTACTGTGAGTTCTGCAGCTTTTCATTAGAAGGCACAAAATGGCCAACAGTCTCTTGGTACAAGGGCTTTTAAGACTAAACTATCCAATTAAGAAAGGACACCTAGATTATTTTCCCTTTTAACCCAATAACTGATCCCACAGAGCCCACAATGCAGACTTTTCTGCCCAATTACAAAATGTCACCCAAACCCAGGAAGAAGAAGGAAGAAGAAGCAGGAAGAAGAAGCATGAAGAAGAAACCCAGGATGACACCCTGTGCCCTCCATCTTGCTGCCATCCACAACATACTAAAAATCCCAAAACCTCAATTTCTCACCAAGTGATACACCTACACTGCTCTCTATAATCTGTTTCACACTTTTGTGGATTCCAGTCTATCTTGAAGTCTGGGAAACTTTCTCCATGAATGAGGGTGAAAGTCAGTGCTGCCCTGGGGGTCAGGGCACCCCAGAGCAGACAGAGAAATATTCCCTGTGTGCCCTGGGTTTCCACACATAAGTGATGCCAGAGCACGTGGGCCCTTCAGAGTTCAGCTGGGTTGATGCTGGGGTGGGAAGGAAAAGTGGCCAAGGAAACCTGAGGCTCCCCAGAAAGTCATTCAGTGACTCAGTCAGTGGCATCTGCCCTCTAAGTCAGCCCTAAATCCTGACCTGGCAAGCTTGTGATGGGCTGGAGGCATCACTGTACTGAAGAAGGTCCTGGTTTGGGCAGGGTGAGAACCAGTTCTCACTATGTGTGGAAAAGGGCACTGATCACCTCAGGGGCTGTGGAGTGCACAGACAGAGCAGAAACCAGTTGTGCTGTCCCTGTGATGAGGCAAGGGAAGCTGAGCAGCAAGACCCAGAGGGTTCAGACCTCCAGGGTTCCTTGGTGGGTGCCACAGCAGAAGGCGCCTCCCCAGGCTCCTCTCCAGGAACTTTTAGTGCTGCCTTTGTGCCTCAGGTTTTAGCTTTTATATTTTTCAGATTCTGTGCTGCTTTAGTGTGTAATTCTGAGCTTCATGTTAGGGGATGGTGAGCTCTCTGCACAGAGCAGGGGGAGAAAACAATTCCTGCTCTAGCTGGGAACCAAGGACAAATCTCAAACCCAAGAGCATCAAAAACGTGGACTGAAGAGAGAAAAACAAGAAGGATGGGACTTCATAAACTGAAGCTGTAATTGGACAATTAACTCCAATATGCAAATGGAGCAGAACTTATAAAAGTGACAGACCCTGTGACTGGTTGTGCATTTTGTGACCATTTTGGGTTCATCTTGGGTGCAGCCCTGGCTGGGTTCTTGTGCTGCCCAAGGTGGATCCATTGAGGCCTTCTAATAAATCTCTACTTTATTCTTTAGCTCTGTCCAGCCTCAGCTCTAGGTCAGCCCTCACAAGGCATCAGCCTGGCCATACATGGGCATGGGCTGCTCTCTGTACTGGAGGGGAGATCTGGGGTACCTGGCACCATTTTGGGTTGTGTCAAACACTTTCTAGACCAGACAGAGAAGGTTTTGTAGACCAATGATTTCCGCAGGCTGAGAGACTTAAATTTAATCTCAGGCTGCTCCACCTGGAGAACCTCAGCCTTGCAGAGGGGATGAGAGAGGAGCCTGTGAACCATGCAAGCCTTTGGTGTCTGGGTGTTGTGTGTCTCCAAGACAGGTGGAACCAGAACCCAGCCAAGGCAGAGCCCCACTTTGTCCCTCCCTTTTGGAGCATCCAGTTCTGAGCTCCTCTGACACAGCAGGAGTTTCACAACTGCCAAGGGGCACCTGGGGGGTTTAGGTGCTTGCAGATGCTTAAGCAATGCTAGTTGAAGTTTTATGGAATGGATCTCAAATACTTGTGTCTCCTGATTTTTTTTTACCGTGCCAGGAGTTGAGCCCAGGCCTCTAGAGTCCTGATAACACACAGAATCCACAGATCCAGTATTCTTTGAAAGCATTTTGGGGCACAGAGGATCCCATAATGGTTTTGTAAGAGCTGCAGTATTTCTTACACTTGCCAGTCAGATTACCTGGGAGTAATTGTCTCTGTAGTTTCAATACCACAATGGCTGCTCCTTCTCTTTCTCAGAAAGTCTTGTATAACATTTTTGGAGCATTTCTGCATCTCCTCAGAAATGAGGGATCTCCAGAGCTGGTGGTAAGTTCTGCCAGCCAGGTTTGCTTTGGAAAATCTGGACACCCCATGCAATAAACAGCAAAATGCAAAGTCAGCATTTCAGTATTATTTTATTCTCAGGGAGCAAACTGAGGGGAGAGAAGTACCTGTTGAAGCCTTGGATTTTTTTTTTCTTTCTTTCTTTCTGACGGCCCTTAAAACACCTGGGTGGCAGGAGGGACCCCCATTCCCCATGTGAGATATCTCCCTGTGCTTCCTGGCACGATGTAACCATGTGGGTTTATCAGCTCTCTGGCTCTGCTTTGCCTTACAAGGAGTTTAATCTCTCTTGCACCTCTCTGCCCCCCTGACCTGACAGCTGACAGAGCACAGCCTCACATTTCTCACCAGCTCTCAGCTCTCCCATTGGACACAGTGGAGCTGGCTGCATCCCCCTTCCCAGACACATTTCCCCCTGCCCCATCCCAGCTGCTTGCCTTACATTGAGCTCCCTCCAGCACTGCTCACTTTCCTAAACCTTTTTTTCCAAAACCTCATTTTTGCACATGGTTTTGTCTGATGTGGGGGTCATCCTGCTTTTAAATATGTGGCCCTCTTTGTCCTGCAAGAGCCAAGGCACAGGGTTGATTAAGTCAGCAGCTCACACAATATTTTCAGAGAAAAGAAAATGCATTTAAAATGTACTGTGATATAAATATAAATATGCATATGTATGTGTGTACCTATATATAGGTATAGGTAGCGCAGGGACAAAGGAGAATCTTTGGGCTGGAATCTCTGGGGCTGTGAGTCTGATTCCTGCTTGTGGCACATCCTCCTTACAGGCTCATCAATAATATCTTTTTTTATTTCCCCATGCCTCAGTTTCCCCAGTCTGCACTGTGCACAATTATAAATGTTCCTTTGATCACGAAGCCTCTGTGGTCCCTGAGCTTTTTGCAGTGAGGAGAGCCTCCCTTCTGGCACCAGCAGTGCCTGAGTGATGGGAATTTAAATTCTCCTGTACTGTCAAGCCTGGCTGGAGGCCCAGATAAAGTGGGTGGTTGCCTGGAGAAGCAGACAGCTGCAGACACCAAATCAGGCAGTGAAAGCCTTCTCTAGCAGCAAGGGGAAAGTCCCAAAATTTTTTGGACAGGAGACCAAAGTGTCTCCCCCTCCTTCTCAGTGAATTAAGTTCTAGGAGCAAGAGCTGGACACCTGAAGGGGAATATGGGGGAGGTTTCCCCCCACTTTGGGACCCTGGACACTCTCAGAGGGAGGATGTGAGGTCAGACTTCATCATCAGTATCCTCCCCCAGCCTTGGTTATGGTTACATGCACACAATTGTAGGATGCTTCTTGGAAATCCTGTTTTGAACTCCCCAAAGATGAAATACCCCTTTTGAAGGGGTCCCAGTTATTCCATCACCATTTAACTTACAGCAACAGCACCAGGCAAGAACACAACCATTAAGCTGGGTGGGATGTTTCTCCATCCTCCCCAAAAATCTTGAGGGGTTCATTGTTGTGGTGTTGAGAGGGTCCTCAGGATGAGGTGAGAGATGAGAATCTGACTCCAGGTTCTCAGAAGGCTGATATTATATTATTATATTACTATATTATATATATTATAATATATAATAATATATATTATATATATAATATATATAATATATATATATTATATTAAAATGATATACTAAAACTATACTAAAGAAAGAGAAAGGAGACATCAGAAGGCTAAACAAGAATGAATAATAAAAAACCTCTGACTGACTCAGAGAGTCTGACACAGCTGGCTGTGATTGGTCCTTAATTAAAAACAACTCACATGTTTTGATAAGCAATCTCCAGGCCACATTATAGAGGAACAAAACATGGAGAAGCTGAGGCTTCTCATCTTGCCAGGAGAAGAAATCCTGGCAAAGGGATTTTTCATAAAATACCACAGTGACAGTTCATTTGTGCGCAGGGGTACAAAACTGGCAGGGATTTCACTGGGCAGAGCTGGGGCCTCACTGATCCAAGGTGTCCTTCTGTCCTTGCAGCCTGACACACGTCATCTGTCACACCTGCTTCAAGAGGCAGGAGAGGCTGCACCGCTGCGGGCAGTGCAAGTTTGCCCATTACTGCGACAGGACCTGCCAGAGAGCAGCCTGGCTCAACCACAAAAACGAGTGCTCTGCCATCAAGAGGCATGGCAAGGCACCCACCGAAAACATCAGGTGAGAGCTGGCCCCCGTGGCCTGGGAGAGGACAGGACAGACATGGGACATGTTCTTCTTGTGGCAAAGAACAGCTGGGTGGCCTGATTTGGGCAAGGTGGAGGTGGGAGAAGGTGTAGGATAGGCCAGGAGCATCCCTGAGATAGGGAAGGTACGTGGAGGAGTGTTGTGGTGTTGTGAGGGTCCCCAGGATGAGGTGAGAGATGAGAATTGACTCCAAGTTCTCAGAAGGCTGATTTATTATTTTATGATATTATATTAAAAGAAATTATATACTAAAACTGTACTAAAAAAAAAAGAGAAAGGAGACATCAGAAGGCTAGACAAGAAATTATAATGAAAACTCATGACTGACCAGAGTCCAAACACACCTGGACTGGGATTGGTCATTAAGTTAAAACAATTCTCATGCTGGGTAAACAATTCTCCAAATCACATTCCAGAGGAGCAAAAACATGGAGAAGCTGAGGCTTCTCATCTTGCCGGGAGAAGAAATCCTGGTGAAGGGATTTTTCATAAAATATCATGGTGACAGAGGAGCATCAGTGGCACAAGAGATGTGTTCTTGTTTGGGTTTTTCTTGGTGCTGGGCCCCAAAAACTCTGAACATGGTAAGGTAAAGCTACCCTGCATGGTTTAGGAAGTGTGGGAAACTGGGGAGTAGGTGGGAAAGTGAAAGAAGAGATGGGTTCTTCCCCAGTTTGCCTATAGGATACACTAACTTTATTGTATTTGCTGGGAATGTCCCAATGAAGGCAGGAATGATGAATCTCACTCCATGTTCTCAGAAGACTAATTTATTACTTTATTATACTATATTATATTGAAGAATACTATACTATACTAAAGAATACAGAAAGGATACTTACTCAACACTAAAAAGATATATAAAAATGAAAATAATGAAACTAATAATGAAAACTCCTGACTCTTTCCAGAGTCCCAACACAGCTTGGCCCTGATTGGCCAAAGACTGAAACCAACTCACACCAGAGTCCAATGAAGCAATCACCTGTGGGTAAACAATCTCCAAACACATTCCACATGAGCACAACACAGGAGAAGCAAATGAGATAAGAATTGTTTTCCTTTTTTTTTGAGGCTTCTCAGCTTCCCAGGAGAAAAATCCTTGGCAAAGGGATTTTTCAGAGAATGTGAATGGCACATAACTTGTCTTCACATTCTAGCTCCACCATAAAAAAATGAGAGGAATCCTCAAGGGAACTGGGAGCAGTTGTGGAGGGCTGGGGACCTGGGGACCTGTAGAACATCTCCAGATGAGAACACACATGCTGGGACAAACCCTGCATCTCCCTGTCCTTCAGAAGGCTGAGGATGCTGACCATCCATCACCCACTGGATGCTGAGCCTGTCTCAGTCAATCTACCTTCACACCATTCCCCCCAGGAGATGAGTTTTGATGAATTTTGTTTTCTCCACGATGAGTTTTGATGAATTTTGTTCTCTGCCCGTGGCGCTGGTGCTGTGACCCCGTGGCTGTCCCCTGGCCAGGCTGGCTGCCCGCATCCTGTGGAAGATGGAGCGGGAGGGCACCGGGCTGTCCGAGGGCTGCCTGGTGGCCATCGAGGAGCTGCAGAACCACGTGGACAGCTTTGGGGAGGAGGAGAAGAAGGAGCTGCGAGCTGACGTGGAGAGTTTCCTGGAGTTCTGGCCGCCCCACTGCCAGCAGTTCGGGATGCAGCTCATCTCCCACATCTTCGGGGTGGTATGTCCGAGGGGGGCAGTGCACCTGGGGAGGGTTTGTCATGCCAGCTTGGGGAGAAACTCTGCAGCTGGCCTCATGGGAGGATGGCTGACTTCATCCCATTCCCCACCTGCTTCTCCTCTGCACTGACACTGGGAAACTGAGGCATAGCAAAGGCTGAAGCATTTTGTCTGTCTCAATGTGCAGACAAGTGTTTTGCTCAACCATAGGTGCTACATTTTCATCACATGTCCCACTGGGCATCTCTCTGCACCTGGGAGAGCTGAGAAAGTATATTTTTAGTGAATACATCTAGAATATATTTGAATATAGAAGATCTGGTTTAGTAGATACATTAATGTCTACTAATATTGCGTGCATTAGATTTTTTACGTTGACATAATATATACAATAAAAATAGTAAAAAATGGAAATATATTTAATAATATCAATCACGAAGTTGTTAACTACACATTTTTGTTCTCAGTGTAGCAGAGAGGAAAATTCCAGTTCAGGCTGAGCTGCTCTGCTCCCAGCCCTGGGTATCCCTGCACTGCCCCCTCAGCTCCCAACACTGCCAAGAGGAGACACAGGCTCTGCTCACCCCTCTGCCAGTGGCTGCTGTGCAAGACAAGCTGGCTTTTGCCACTCCCAGCACAGGGAGAGGACACAGCATGCTTTGGTCCTTTCTTTTGGAACCCACACCACAAAGAAAACCCAGTCCACTGGACACAGGGAGACCCTCTGTGCTAGTGACCAGCACAGCTTGTCTGTGCAGGAGAAGGAAGTACAGAAAAACAACAGAATCAGTTCACAAAGGAAATAAAACTATTAATAGGGTAAAATAATCAGCAGCTGAGTTAATTATTTCCTTTGATTTATCCTATCATGTTTTCTCTTTGCAGATATTTCCATTATTTATGCTTGTGCCTAAGAACTGCTCTGTTCATAATAGTGGATCATATAGAAAAGTGAAATAATTCATTCTTGGAATATATGTCATGCAAAAGTAGGAATGCTGAAAATTCACAGCAAAGAGTAGTAGCTGGTTTTTATGAGTTTTGAGGGCAACCCAGCAAACATGAACAGGTTCAATACAGCAGTCAAGGTTAATTTCTAACTGATACCTGTTTTCATGAGTGTGAACTTTGCTTTCTGCTTGAATTGCCTCAAAGTCATTTTCCTGTGACCTTTCTCTGGATTATTTTCAGGAACCAAATATAAGGAAATCAATGCATGGCCAAACCAAGTTTATCTTAGGCATCCCAAGTGAACACTGACAGCAAATATTCTCTAACATTGACTCAGCTCTGGCCTGGTCCCTCTGCACGAGTCCTGCATTGCTTCTCTTCTGATGCTTTATGCCAAATGTGTTTCAGCTTTTTCTGCTTTAACACTTCTTCCTGCCTGTGTTTTGGGGCTAGATCAGCTGCAATGGCTTTACCCTCAGTGACCAAAGAGGACTGCAGGCTGTTGGTGTGGGAATCTTCCCCAACCTCTGCCAGGCCAACCACGACTGCTGGCCCAACTGCACTGTCGTCTTCAACAATGGCAAGTGAGTGGATTTCTTTCCTTTGGTGCAGCAGGGATGGATCCTAACAGCCAAAACTCAGCAGGGTCTGCCACCCCCAGTGCCAGGTCCCTGCCCCAGAAAAATCTATTCATTCTTCTTTCCTTCTCTAGCTCAGAAAAAAAACCCCAAACAGTATTTTCTTGCTGAAGACAAACTGGTTTTTCTCCTCATTATTTAAAAAATTGCCATCTGATGCACTAACAAATACATAAGATTTGACTCCAAATCCAGCAACTAGCGAAGAATTTTTCCCTAGTCTCTTATGAGTTTTGTAACTAGTCTCAAAATAGGTAGCTAAAGTAGTAGCAGCTGTTTAACTCACCCCTTAGATTGAAGTCTCATTTATAGACAGTTGAGGAGTAATTCTACTTGCAAATTATCAAGCATTATGCTGAGTCTACAACCCAGGAGTTTCTCCTAACTGAAGCTTGCACTCAGCTGTGTATCACTGTCTGCTGGTGTGTTTATAACCATTCCTAACACAGCCCCCAGCTGGTGAGAGTGCCATCTCAATTAATCACTGATTAACTCTTTAGCAACGGGACCTTAGTGACAGGTGTGATTGCTATCTGCAAGCAGAGTCACCTGAGAGTGCAGGGTGCTCTCAGTCTCTGGTCTTTTCCTATTCCCACCCCAGTCCTGTAAGAAAACCTCTGCAGGACGAGTGAGATGGGAAAACATTCAGTGGGAGATGGGAGATGTTTCAGCAGAGCTGGGAGGGGAGGTAGCCCACAGGAGGGATGCTCTGCCCTTCCCAGTTTCCAACCCATGGCAGGTATAAGCTGCTGTTGATTCAGAAAGTTGCAGTGTGTGCAAAACATTAACTGTGGGAAATTGCTTGCCAAAAACTGCACAGCCACAGGATTTCCTCTGATCTTTCTGCTATTTTACAGCTACCTGTCCTCACTAAACTTCAGTGCTATAACTTAACCGCCCCTCTTCCCCCCTGCCCCTCCTTTTTTAACTAACACATTGGTTCTGCACTCCAGTTATCACTGCTGGTTTTCCCTGATAAAACTACACCAGAATTTTCCAAGCAGCTGATAAGCCAAGAGAAAACAAAACTGGGTGATTACCTTGGTGGGAAATAGAGTCTGATCCAAAGTCAGGTTGGAGTCTGTACTATGATATCCAGTTGCCCTGGATTGGATCCATAGTGGGCTGATAGAAAAGCCTTTCCAAACAGCTCCCAGCAGTGATAACAGCCCTGACTTTCTGGGTAAGTACAGGAATGGCATTGATTTGCCTGGCAGCTTGTCAAAGCTCCCACATGTATCTGGTTACTGACTTTAAACTTGACCATCTGGTTATTGGCCAGGTAAATTGTGGCTGATAGCCCAGTCTGATCTCCATTTCAAGCTGTGTTCTAGAGAGCACAGCTGATGTCAGTGGAGACCTTTCTGTGCAGGAGATCCAGTCCCCTTGCTCCTGCCAAATATCAGGAGCAGGTTTTTTGTGTTCCCTGACCTAGACCACTCCTAAGATCACAGTGCCAGGGCAGTTCTCCACCAAATCCTCTATGGCCCAGTGATGGACAGTTTGGTCCTGGCAGCTGCACATCCAAAGGGAAGCTCTCCTGCAGTGCCAGGCACAGGCAGCCCCCTTGTCTCCTGTCAGTGCAGTGTCCAGTGCTATGCCATGTACCCATTTTTTTGTTGTTGTACTTGTACACGTGTAAACTGCAGATGTTTGTTTTGTCTTTCAGTCATGAGGCTGTAAGATCAATGTTCCACACACAGATGAGGTGGGTCAGTCTTGAAAGCATCATTCTCCTCCATTACCCTGTACCCCCCATGTCTAATGGAAAAGATGCAAAGACCCCAAGGGGCTCCCTCTGTTTACTCCAAATTCCACTTTTCCTGTTTTCTAAACTTCTCCTCTTCCCCTGTGTAAAGCCCCACTAAACCCAAACCTCACTTAACTCTGCATTTTGTAGTAAATTAAAATAATAGTGGTAATAGACTGTTCTTCCCCAGGGTGAATTCACTCTCTGCCTTCCCACCCCCTCCCTTGGCTTCCTCCCTGTCAGTATTTCCCCTCTCCACTTCTCATTTCTCCTCCCCTGACCATGGCAAGAGCATGAAAGTCAGAACAAGGTCTTGCTAATCTTGTACAGCCCAAAATAAAGCCTTGCATATTAGGAGATGAGAAATGACTGTGTTACTGACACACTAAATACTCATGCAACTCATGTTTCTCCTGCAACAAACTGTGCCCGAGGAATGTGTTGCCTACAGGAGCAGTACCATGAGATGTAGGTTTCAATTCCTTTTTATCATAATCCATGATTAATGTTCCACCTTTTAATGATGCCACTGTTACCTGATCCAAACTAAATAAATCACAAAAAAATGTGGAAAAAAAAGTCTTTGCTTGACTCATGGCATTTGGTATATTATAGTTAGTGTTCTTAAGGGGACACTGTTTGCCTTTAAAATTTAATTTCAAGCAGGCATGCACTTTCCTCAAAGAAGATGTGAAATGCATTTGAAGTGCTCTTCTTCACCACTGAATCTTACTCAGTACATTATAGATAAGGCCATAAAAAGGGGGGGAAAGGAGTTTCAGTTCTGATTAGAGTTGCTATTTGGGGCAATTTGAGTTTTGAGCTATCAGGCACTCACTGTGCCTGTGCATGCAGCTATCCAGGTCCCTGCTGCCCCTGGCAGACACTGGGGAAAGAGCCCTTGACAAGCTCAGTGGTGTACTCCTGGCTGACAGTGTCTCTTTAACTACAGTATTTAAAATATGCCATGTGTTTCCTGGCTTACCCCAAGGGCTATCAATGCCCTCCACACAAGGGATGGCTGCTTAAAATACCCCTGTGGTGCTTGGGCTATCAGGGGCATCATGAAAGTCAGAGGCTTGATTTTGCTTCTCTGGTTGCATGACTCACTTTGACAAGGATCCTGTGAAGTGTGAACAGGAATGTTTATGTGTGTAAACTTTTCAGTTGGGAATTGCTCTTTTTTGTGCACTTCCTCCTGGAATAGCTGGTTGCACCTTTCTCTGTCTGGCACTTTCCTGTGGTTGTGACATAACTAATAGCTGCCCTTTGTGACAATGGCATGTTTGGTGGTAAATTTTGTATGAAACCTGTTTTTGATATGGCAACACCCAGAGAAGATCAAGACCAGCCTTGGAGAAGAATTTTGACAGCAGCTTTAGCAGAGCTGGAAGACTTAGAGCTACGCCCTTGGTACTGAGAGCCTGTAACAGGAATTCCAAGGGAATTAAAAGGCAATTACAGGAGAATTAAAATCCCTTTGCAAAAACATGATCCCATAGAATAAGTCATGTCCTTCCCAAAAGGCTTCCTTCTAAAGCACCAGGTGATAGCTGTGAGTCCTCTGCCACCTCTGCCTTTGGTGAAGCTTTTGTTGGGTTCCACCTAGGGCACCTCATGCTCAGGTGGGAGCCAGCAGGTCCCCCCCAGCTCCATCTCAGGGCAGACATGTACATTAAACACACTGTTGAGCTCACTAGTAGCTGGGAGAGGAGGTGGATACAAAAGAACCCCTCACAGTTGGTATTTGATGGATTTTTTCCCCATTCTGGCCAAATTCTCTAGCCAGTTGTGCCTGTTTAGCCCCTACATCTGAGAGATGGCCCAGAGAAACTGGGACATTCAGTATGTGGAGTGAAACAGCAAGGGAATAGTTCTGAATCTCCACATTATTTAAGAACTGTTGTAGGGAATGACATGAGGAAAAGGGAGGTACAAAGGTCTGGCTTTCCAAATCCCATCATCAGGGGCTTGCCATGGATTTCAGTAACAGAGATTGGCAACTGAATTGTGGTAATAGGTCAAATGAGCTACTTAAAAATAGACTCTCTCCAGATAATTACTTCTAAGCTTTTATGTGGAAATGCATGAACAGGGTGAGGGCATCTCTTATGCAGCACCCAGAGGGAATTTATCTTAACTTTTCAAAGTGAAAATGATACCAAAGGCAGCAGAGCTCAGGATCTGGGAGTATAGCCAGGGGTGTGTGGGTAGAATGCAAAACAGCACTTAAAAAAAGACCCCAAATCCAAACTCAGCATTTTGGTGTGTATTTCTGATCTCAATGGGTTTTTTTTCTTCTGGTGAGATCTGCAACAAACTAAAAATTGATGTCTAGGTTGAGTCACCACATGGATAAATTAATGGAGCCATAACTTTATAGCTCAGACCTTTACATACCCCTACCAGGGACTTGTAGAAGAGCAGGAAAACCTGGTGTGAGTGTGTTCATGCTCTGTATTCAGTTACCAGGCTGCTGTTCACCTCTGCACTGCCTCCCTGAAGACTTAAGGCAGCGCCTTAGGGCGAGGGCTCACCTCTGCAAGCAGGGCAGGCTGCAGGATTTGTCCCTGCCGGCTCTGTGGCTGCACTTCTGCTTCTGCTGCTTCTCCAAACGCACATCCCATCTCCTGTGCCCCCAGGATCGAGCTGAGGGCCCTGAGCAAGATTTCCCCGGGGGATGAGCTGACAGTTTCCTACGTGGATTTCCTCAGCCTGAGCGAGGAGCGGCGGACGCAGCTGAAGAAGCAATATTACTTCGACTGCACCTGTGAGCACTGCAAGAAACAGCTCAAGGATGACCTGATGCTGGCAGTGAAGGCAGGGGAAAGCAAGGTATGGTCTGTCCTGCAGTGTCCAAACCCAGGGGTTGTCGGGTCCGGCTGTCTGTCTCTACCTGGACATTGGGTAGGGTGGTTCTTGGGTGGCACGCGTTTCAAAGGACGAGTCTGGACTCTTCAGCTTTTCGATCTTCAGATTGTTTATTGTTTCTTATCTACAAAATTTTCTGTCTGCCCAACAGAGGTCTGATCTGCAAGGCAGCCAAGGGCACTCTGACCACCCACGGGGCGGTCGTGTCTTTTTATACTAAAATCTACGTACATGATATTTACTTTATTTTCTAATACTTTTCACCCATGTTGGCAAGTGCACCTTCACCATAAACCAATCCCCAAGTGCCAACATCACCACAGGAGATGGAAGACAAGAAGAAGAAAGAAGAAGGACGAGACACGCCCTGATCCCTCCATCTTGTCTCCATAACCCCCTGTACCAAAAACCTTGAAGTTTATATTTCACCCTCTAAATGTGTCCCTTTTACACCCTTCACTCTAAAGTGATTCTCAAGCCCTCAAACTGCTGTCACTTCTGTGGATGGATCAAAATCAAGCCACCAAGCACTCTTGGCAAAATTCCAGGATTTCTGAGACCCCCAAGGGTTCTCCTGGCAACTCTGGACATCCGGAGTGATGTGCTGAGTTCCCACAAGGGGTGGCTGCTTCTCCTCTACCAAGGCACCTGTGGGTCTCTAGGATTGTGGTTTCTCAGCAGTCTCGATAGGAACATAGTCAGATTTTGGCAATGTAAAAAAATGAGAGCAGAATTGGACCTTGATTGAGCACAACAGCAATTCAAGCCCAACATACAAGGCTAGCTTAATCCTTATTATGCAAGATAAGTACAGTTTTTAATTTCAAAAAGCCTCCAGAAGTTACCTTTAACCTAAAAATCCAACAATAGACAGGATGCAAAAATATTGTAAAATTAGGTCTAGAGCTGAGAAAAAATGCTGGCATTTTGAGATTCTTGTGGTTTTTTGTTCGTTGTTTTTTTTTGTTTGTTTTTTTTTGTTTTTTTTGGTTGGTTTTTTTTTTTTTTTGGTTGGTTTTTTTTGGTTTTGTTTTGGTTTTGTTTTTGGAAAAACTGCAAGGGACTCTACATTTTGAGTGCAGAAAGAGAAATGTGTTGCAGGTGAGCCACGGTGACAGGACTAATGAGGGCTCCTGAAACTCTGTGCTTTGTACCCTCACAGCAGCTCCAGGAATGTGGGAAGCCTGAACTCCCAGCCCCTCTTTGCAAAGGCCTGTCACAAGGAGTTTGCACCTTCACTTGACATCTTTGCAGGCTTGCTGCAGGCAGACTGACTGTGAGGAATTAACAAGTTGAACTGCTCATTTTTAAGAAATCTTTCTTTTCCTTGGAGGTCTCACAAGTCATCCAGTAGGAGGTATAAGGCTGTGTCTTGCTGTTGGCAGTGGCTTGGCCAGCAGCTCCAGTTTATGAGTGTGCTGGCAGCTCTAAGAGCTTCTTTTTAGTTCCTCTGCCCAAGGATATAATTGCTCACAGGTTTTGTGATCTCTGGCAGTGTTAGCTTGGGGATTTCTACTCCTGCAAGCCTTATAAAGTTTATAAGGAAAGGCAAAGCAAGGCAGAGCAATAAGTGTATCACCAAGTCATTGATCTGCAGTGTTGAGCAGTCCCACCATGAATCAAAGAGCCCAGGGTTGATGTGGAGCAGGTGGGAAACGAAACAGAAAAGTTGGGATGAGGAAAGGTGGGAAATGAAACAGAAAAGTTGGGATGAGGAAAGGTGGGAAAGGAAACAGAAAAGTTGGGATGAGGAAATGTGACCTCACA
Organism: Agelaius tricolor; assembly: GCF_023055355.1. Taxonomy (NCBI): domain Eukaryota; kingdom Metazoa; phylum Chordata; class Aves; order Passeriformes; family Icteridae; genus Agelaius; species Agelaius tricolor. The sequence continues at coordinate 3,427,795 of NW_027269284.1, read as the reverse complement.
GAAGCAGTGCCACCAGGAGAGGCCCAGTGAGATGCAGCTTCCTGGGAAGGAGCACAGAACTCTCAGCCTCCCTCTCAGGAGGTGCCAGGATGCCAAGCTCAGTCCTGTAACTCTTCTTTCAGAGAGATGGAGCCAAGTAAGGCTGGATACTGCAGAGTGCAAATCTCTCCTTGAGAAAGGTTTAGAGAAATACTGTTGAGCAGATACAAGGGAGATCCCTTAAAGGAGAGACAGGAGATGGATCTAGAGGAGACCCTTTCCTTGCTGGGTCATGTTCTCCTCTGCTGCAAATGACCCTGCTATAAACCCATTTTAAATTATCAAGCTTCATCTTACAGCTAATGCTGACAACTGTACCTCTCCACTTCTAATATAAAGCTGTTCAGAGCTCAGTTCTCTGATGCAGAAGGATTTTTATCTGGTTTTCTGCAGGAGTATTTTTGAACACATTCTCCAGTAGACAGCATTAAAAAAAAATCTCATCCCTCATTCAACACCTGCTATCAAGTCTTGACTGAACAGTGAGACCATGAATCACAGAATGATTTGGCTTGGAAGGGACCTTATAGATCATCTCATTCCATCTGCCCTACCATGAGCAGGGACACCCTTCCACTAGCCATGCACCATTCCCTTTTTGAGAGCACAGCACATAGCAGGAGGACATGCACTTCTGGGGGAATGTCCTCCACAGTGTGAAGTGCTTGTGCAGAAAAAGCCTGTAAGTATGCCAGGTGCATGATTTCAGCTATTAAAAATACACCCCATCCACAGACAATAAGCATCCAGGCTGACCTCACCCTCAGAGCACGTTGGCTGTGTCATATTTCCTGAGCTCAGGCACACCTGTCTGGGGGCAGCAGCACTCACAGCTGCATGGAAAAAGAGCTAGGAATACATGGGAGATGGACAGCTTCCATCCTCAACAGCTGCTCTGACCTCCAGTCCTTCACCCCTTCCAAAGAGTAGCAAAGTTCCTATTGTTTATAGTGGCAACTGACTTAGAAGTCTAGTAAAGGCAAGGGAGGATTTTTATTAGACAAAGCCACTGTGGAAATGCTGTTTAAGGTGCCTATTCTGGGAGTCTTGACTCAGCACAGCAATGTGGTTTGCACTGACATTAACATTGCCATTAACATTGCCTTTGGGTGTGCTCTGTGCCCCAGGACACCCTGTGCTGCTCAGACAGCTGCCCAAATCTGATTAGCTACAGTAGCTTCAGTATAATGCTATAGAATAATAAATCATAACACAAATGTTAACATAATAACATCTGAAACAGACAGGGGTAAATGGATCTGAAAATGATGGGTTTTCCTTCAATACTAGACTTTGAAGAGGATCTCCCATCTAGATGAATTTCAGATTCCTCAAAAGTCTCATTGACCAGGTGTGGAAAAAAGACAATAGTTCAGTCCTACAGTCCTGACTGCCAATCTTTGCATCCTTCATTGCAATATTGGGACTCAGCTTTTGATCTACACCCAGAGGTCTTTCCTGGCTGCTGGCTCTGCTGTGTGTCTCCAGACCAGGCTCTTGCCAAAAATTCCCAGAGTCATGTGACTGTGGGCTGATTTCAGATTCCTCATTTATGAAAAGGAAGGCCACGATAGAATAGTAGAGAAGTACAAATTTGAAGGGCTCAGAGAAGCAGAGGATGAATGCTTGTGCTGGATATCATGTTATATTACAGTATTAAGAGAAGAAAGAGGTAGCAGCTAATTATGAGCTCATAAGGGTTTTGCCAGGGGTTCCTAGATGTGCTTCATGTCTCTAAATGGTGAAACAGAAACTTCTTTGAGGTGTGAGGGAAAACACATTTCCCTATCAGGGTGCAGCTGAAATCTGACCTCAGACATCTTAGGGAATTTGGAACTAATGACAGCATTTCTCAGGGTAGGTAAAATCCAGGGATCTTTCCTATTCCACTGATCTCTCATTAAAGACCCTCATTTCTCTCTAGCAGCTGCACTAAGAGCACCTTATACTCACCAGCTGGTGGCTTTCACAGCCTCTTTGGTATCTCACAAGACCTCACAGTTGCAGGGTGAATTCTGCCCCTTCTCAGAAGGGAAGAGTGGCAGGGAGGGTTGAGGAACCTAGCCATGCATCTCAGAGGCACATGGCCAGTACCCTGACAGGAAACACTCGGTGAAGTCAGCAGGACCTTCACCTTTTGACCTGGAACTGGGACATTGCAGCCCATTTCAGCCTTGGGCAGGTCTGAGGGGCACACTGGCATTTGCAACCAGCAGTGGGAAGCGGTGATGTGGGAAGCATCCCACCAAGGTGATTTGGACCAAGCATTCTTTCAACCAGCACCTCTTGGCATGTGTGAGGCAGTGCCTTTTCCTCATTGGTGTCCCCACTGCTGTCCCCAGCCCTCTGCAGACACGGTGAAGGAGGTGATCCAGCTCTCCAAGGACACGCTGGAGAAGATCAACAAGGCCCGCATGGAGGGACATTACCATGAGGTGAGTCCTGGTGCTTCTGCTCTCTTGCTGCACACACGCTGCCCAGGAAAGGAGGCCTTGTCCCCCTCTACATTCTTGATTTATGGATGAAACTGTAAAGCACAACCATGTCTGAGACACCCCAGACTAATTTCTTTTGTAGTGATGACACCAGGAGATTCAGGTGACTTCCAGCGCCTCTGACTGACACAGGTGTTGAAGCCAGGGCTCCTGGGTGAAACTCATGAGTTACAGGGCAGGTGTAACAAGTCAGCCCTGGCAGGTAGCCTCTATAAAAGAAGGACAGTGGGTTTGGGAAAGGAACAAGACCATCAGGGGTCTTTGTGTTGATCTCTTCAGTGTCCTGTGTTGCTCATTTGTTGGGTGCTGAGTATAGGTGTGTGGTTTGGGTGAACCATGGCCCACCTTGGAGCCCAAGCTGCAAGGGCAATGGCTGAGAGAACTCAAACAATTTCTTTTTTCTCTCTCTCTTTTTCTCACCCAGGAAATATTTAATTGTTCTCCTCAGAAAGTGCTCCAGGTTGAGTAATGACCTCTGGGTTTTAATTGTCTGTGGGAAAAGGCTGAAGCCCCCTGGAACAGGAATCTGGACACTGACTCATGGCTAGATCAGGCATGGAACAGTGCAGCTCTGTGTCTCCAGCCCCAAGGGTATTAAGAGTATTCCTTGCACTGAATATTTTCAGAAGGCTGGTGGATGGCACTGGGGTATGAGTCCTACAGGCACTTGGTGCTTTCTTCTCCTGAGCAGTAGAAATCACTTTTTCCTCACCAGTTTGAGGAGTGCAAGCCTGGGAGAGAAAGCTGTGAGTTCCAATCATTTTCATAGGCTGAATTCTCTCAATAAATCAAAGCACATCCTCTCTTCCCCAACCTTCACAGAGGCTGGCTCAGCTTCTGGGACTGCTATGGACTGTGCAAACCACAGGGTCTTGGGTCTTGGGTCAGCTTCAGGCCCAAAGGTGTAGGAATGTGCCTCCTGTAGACAGAGTGACAAAACTATCCTTTGCCCCCTTAAAAAGGAAATAAGTCTAGAAGTTGTTTTCTTTGATCAGGTGAAAAAGGCATCTTATAGGCCTGGAGGACTTCACTTCAAACTTAAGGATAGCTAATTGGACAGGAGCCAAAAAGTCCTGCCTGGGCAATTTACTAGAAAAAGAAGAAAGCAAAGCAACTTATTGCTTTTGTGAGGTGTTTTACCAGGGGCAGGAGAGCCAACCTGGATCGGTTTTTCGCTGTAAAGAGTTTTGTTATTTTGCCTTTTATTAAACCTTTTTGTTTCCAACACTGCAACAGAAGCCATCCTGCTGATTTTATGCCTTCTAAGGTAGCTGAACTATCTTGGGTGTGATGTAGACCTCCAAGAGCTTATGAGACCTGGCTTGAGGAGGCTCCTATTTCTCAAAGGTGCTTGGACTGACCCTTCCTGTCCCTGCTTCCTCCACACCCAGGTTGTGAAGCTGTGCCGTGACTGCCTGAAGAAACAGGAGCCTGTGCTGGGGGACACCAACATTTACCTGCTGAGGATCCTCAGCATTGCCTCCGAGGTGCTCTCCTACCTGCAGATGTTTGAGGAAGCAGCTGACTATGCCAAGAGGATGGTGGATGGCTACCTGTGCGTGTGTGCCCTACTCCTGGCAGCTCTCTGTGCTCCTGCCATGTTCAGCACTGTGTCACAGGAAACATTTTCTCAGTCTGCTCCCATGAGGGCAGTGATGGTGAAATTCATATGGGGACCTTTTTGTACCACCAGACAGAGAGGAGTCCCTTCCTAAATGCACAAAGGCTCCCAAAAACCTTGATTTACTAAACTGGAATTGGCAAATGGTTTAGGAACATCTTTCACTGGCCTTTTTGTTTTGTCTCAGAGGCATCTTAGGGCTGCCCTGATAGCAAGACACAGAGCCTGGACTGTCACTGCAGGAGATGCCTGTTCCCTGCACCCTGCAGGAAAGAGAGGTCAAAGAGAAACCATGTCAAATGGCTGTCACTCAAGATGTCCCCTCACTCCTGAATATTACATGGATTTTCTCTTGGCTCATTATATGGTCCTGTGGTAAAAGCTTACTGAGAATGAAGAAATTCAGGTTTAGATCCAGGGTAAACCTCACATTAAAAATTACATGCTTTATTATTACTGAGGTTTTATGACAGGACTGATGAGTATTTAACAGAAGTAAAAAAAAGGAAAGAAAGAGAAAGAGTGGAAACTGTTGAGAAGAGAGAAAAGCCTAATTCATCATCTCATTCACCCTCCTACTGAGGACATCTCACTCATTACTTATCTTTTTGGGTATTCTACCCCAAAGGCCTGTTATATCTTGTTCTTTTGCAGAGGGGTGACAGAATCACCTCCCTGGCTTGCAGACCTAACCAGCAACTTCATGTCCCAGCCCTGGTGCTGAGCTAATTGACAGAGAGAAAATTCCTTCCCCTCTGCGTTCCTCACCTTTTCAGCCCATGGCTAGGACCTTGGTAGTTTTCTTTCTTGCTTTAAGTGCCAATTCAAAATTCCAAAGAAGCCCTTGAGGGCGGGTTTTCAGCTAAGTCCAAGCAGCTTCTAACTCTGCTTCAGCTTTCAAAGTTGGATATAGAGGAGAACTTTCATTTTTCCCACCTTAGGCAATGAAAATTCCCAGATGAAGGGATGCATCTGCAGAGGGTGAGACGAACATTTCTGGAGTTTCTGGAACCACCTGTTTCTCTTCCTGCTTTGATTGAGGAACTGGTGATTGTTGCATTGTTACCCCACTAAGTGTGTCGGGTTAAGCTGCTGCCCTCTGAGCTGTAGGCTCAGATCTGTGCTCTGCTTGTGCCAAAATATTGACAGAGCGTGGTTTTCTCTTGGCATGAGATGACAAAGCTTGGCTTTCTCCAAGCCAGGAGCTGAACTTTCCCAGTTCACATCCCATCTTTCATAACTCATGACCCTGTACAGCTCTGTCCTTGAGTAATGTGTCCCCTCCCCTTTCTAAGAAGGGCACATTTCAAGGGCATTAGCTGCAACAGGCTCTTCACCTGAGCAAACAGCCTGCTCTTTGGCAAACATATCATGTCAGTGACACTTTTAGGAACCCAGATTTCTCCTGAACTAAAATTACCCAATGTTTTCCCAGGAAAATTTACCATCCCAACAACGCTCAGCTGGGGATGGCCGTGATGCGGGCGGGAGTGACCCACTGGCACGCTGGCCTCATTGAAGCTGGCCATGGCTTGATCTGCAAAGCCTATGCCATTCTCCTGATAACCCATGGACCTTCCCACCCAATTACCAAAGACCTGGAGGTAGGTGCCATCTCCTGTCCTGTCTCTGCTCTCTACCTGGGCAGGATTACAGTTAAACTGTAGAAACAACAACCTATAAGAGCTGAGATGTATGAAGTGCTGACTGCTTCTTACCAGTGCTGTGGTTTTAATTAGATTCTGTTACATTCTGCTGGGAAATGCATGTCCTTTCTTATTGGAAATTTTCATCCCTGAAAATTCCAGCGAAAATTCATCCCAGCTTTTATTCTGCACCAGGAGATACATGAGAAACGGCAGCTGAGCCCCTGAATCTTCTTCGAAATTGCTGTGCCAAAAGACAGAGCCCCCATTCTTCCAGCAGGCTGATTTCACTGCTCTCAGATGGATGACATTGCAATTTGAGTATATCAAATTACATGTGGTGGATGTGCCCAGTTTCCCATCTGATTTTCTTTATTGGTGTCCATTCTTCTTCATTTACCACTCCCCACTCCTTCTCAGCAGCAGTGTGTTTTTTCCTCAGATGACTGATAGGTGCATTTCCTAGCTTAGAGTCAAGACTGGAGATCCCAGGGAATTGCACCTGCTCAGATGTGAGGAATAATTTACAATTTCAGCTGGGGATCTATTATTTCTGTAGCCCCTAATTCACTTCATGTAACCTGTTTGCTTTATAGCATTCTCCTTTATTGCCCTCCAAAAATTATAGGATACTAGATGAAATCCTTTATTGATGTCTTAGTCCCCATATAGCAGAGCTATAACCTTTATTGGTGCAATTTTATATCTTCAGAAAAATTAATATCTACTACCTAAAGCCAACCTGTTGACTGTTTCCATATGTGTAGCAAAGGATGAGACACAGCACCTCCATTTCTGTGTTTCCCTTCACATTTTAGGAAGAAAATAGCAGATATATGGCACATGTTTATCCCTGTGCTCCTAAACAAAGGGCTGAATAAACACCCAGACAGGTGTAAATATATATCCTAGAATCCCTTCTGATCCTCTGCTATAATGCAGCACTAGGAATGACTGCTGCTGCTGAATCCTGGGGTCTAAAGGGTGCAACTGTGGGACTGAGCAACCCTCTTGTCCCACTTGAGGTGTCCCCCACCCTCGTGATGAGCCACCCCAAGGGCCAGGCCCAGGGTGTGGATGGGAAGTGCACTCATTTCCTGGCTCTGCACAGCATCACCTCCAGGTCCTGCATCACTTTTTGGAGTGTGAGGCTTCACAGTAGGCAGTGGAAAAGCTGGATGTGGGAAAGGCTGATGCTTTCTTCAGCACTCAGGCAAATGGGAGTGAGAAAGGAGCAGAATATTTGTGTCCAGCCAGCTTTGGTCCTGCTGGTGGGACACTGAGGGCAAGGTGCCTCAGCCACTGCATGGCCTAGGACATCCCTTGGGGACAGTGCCTGAAGCTGGCAGTGTTTGACTCACGTGCTTTGAGGTCCCTGTGTGCCAGGATTTGTCACCTGCTGTGTCCCCAGGTCATGCGCGTGCAGACGGAGATGGAGCTGCGCATGTTCCAGCAGAACGAGTTCATGTATTACAAGATGAGGGAAGCTGCCCTCAAGAACCAGAAGATCCAAGTCATGCCTGAGCCCAGCAATGAGAATGCACCAAGCCTTTTCCACAAAAAGGAATAAACCCAGAGCTTGACACCAGTTCATGCCTGCAGGATACCATCACCCGTGGTACTTCCAGACACTGGGAATGTGATACAGCCATGGGATATATCCACAAGGATTGTTTCCAGTGGCACAAGTCTGACAGCATGGACCTGCTGGGGGAGCATCCTGAAAGCTCTTCTGAGGGCTTAAAGCAGAAGAGGTCCTGGCAGAAACAACACCCCTTTTTCTATCACTAAGGCATTAAATAATCTAAGAAAAAAACCTTGTTATAAAATTATTTACATTTTTATTGGAAGCGTGTTTCTCTCTACACATGTCCTGGTTCTGAATTCCTTTGTTAAATTTTGATTGACTTTTCCTAAGAGGTTCTACCACTTCCTTGAGAGGACATAATATCTTTCCAGTGCTGTCCAAGGGATGATAGAAGTGGGAAGCCAGTCCCAAGAAGTGCCATGTACACCTGTGGGCAATGAATGCAAACTGAACAAGACCCACAGATGGTGTTTTGTGTTAAATGATATTTTTTCTGATTAAAAACTGCTGGAAAATGATTTTGCAGCTGGCACAGGTGCACCATCAAACTGTGGGCCATTTGCAAGTGAGACTACCTGGAATCCTTACATCAAGATACGTTAATTGAGAAATTATTCTCCTTAGTTACAAATTAGAAAATGTCCACAGTGATGGACACAGGGCCATGCCAGAAGCCAGTTGCTGTAGTTTGGTGCACTGGCTGTGTGGATTGTTCTAACTGGACAAGGAGTTTCCAGGGAGGGGAATCCACCCTTGCTCACCTTTAGGGTGAGCTGGGGGCTCTGATGACTTAAAACACCTGCCTTTTATCTTAAATTGTTTAACCAATTTTTCACTGAGGAATAAAGGATAGTCCATAGATCAGCGGCCAGTGGACTGCTAACACAATTAAGGAGAAGTCTAATGGCTAAAGTTGGATTTCTAGACATTAAAAAATGTATTTGTTGTCTGCCCATATGTCTCAAAATCCAACTGATTTCCTGCACATTTTCAGTGGCAGCCAGGAGAGGAAAAAGTTTATTCAAGAATCTCCTACCTGCTCCTCAGCACAATAGCAAGAAAACAAAACCAGGGCTTTTTCTCTTTGACATTTCTCAGTGATTTTTCCTGATGTTTCTCCAGGTCTGAGTTCACTAAAGACCAACACCTGAATTTTAGGCACTGTTTAGCTAAGCCCTTCCATTTGTCTGTGAGGTGCCTCTGCTGCCCTGTGTGACAATCCAAATTGGTTCAGTTCTTGGCATGAGGGTCAATGTTGATTTGTAATATGAAAAGCTTTCCTGGGTGCAGAGGAGTCCTGGCAGCAGCTTTGGAAAAGGCAGGTAAGAGGAAAGAGTTTCCTTTCCTGTGTGCAGCAGAAAACCACATCTCCATTTGGCTTGAAAAGAGTACAGGAGATGACTTTGGTGCTCCCTCTGTCTACACTGTGAACAACCAGCCCATCTCCTGCCAGGAGAGAAAACCTGTATTTCACCCTGGAAGAAGTGTTTCATTCCAGTTCAACCCAATTTATCAGGTGCAGCTTGGGGTGAAACACACACTGGATACCTGAAGGGAGTTGTGATCCTCCTGCTGGTGGGAAGGGGTGGGGAGGAGATGGGGATGGGGTGGCCAGAGCCTTTAGGGCTGGATCCCACTGCAGAGGTGTGAGGATGAAGACAGCAGCTGGTATCCCATGCTGGTGTCTTTCCCAAGGCAGCTTTCCAAACAGGGTCACTGGTGCTTCCTTGACTCCACCAAAACCACCCCAAATCCTTTGGCCCTGCTGGTCACTCTGATCACTTGGGCCATGTCTGCAAGGAAAGGGAACAGAGCCCTTTTCCTGCCCAGTGCTCCCCAGCCCACATCAGCCACGGGTGCAGGACCCACCAGGGCACCCCCAGCAGGCTGCTGGCACCTGTCCCCAGGAAAGGGCTGGGAGAAACTCCTCAGCATGTGTCACTCAGTGGCTCTGAGCCTGTGCCTTGCCTCAGCTCGATTCTCCAACACCAGCACACCCTTAGGTCAGTTTGTTGCCCAATTTCTACCATTGCCTCCATGAGCTTTAGAGGCTTGTGTCTATTTATAGTAGCAATGAAGAGGTTGATGACAATGAAGAGGATTCAAAAAAAATTTTTATTTTAATGGCCCCATTTTACATGGTAAACTACTGGCATGTGTAATATTTCTAGATTCTCTTGCTGACTCTCTTCAAGGTGAGGTCACCCATGGTCATTGTCTGAAAAAGAAATGGAAAGTATTAGCTTTTTATGAATTTGTAGAATCATTGTATATCCCAAGTTGAAAGGCACACATAAGGATCATCATGGTATTTAGCTCCAAACTATGTTTAGGATCTGGTCTTGCAAATCAAAACAGGACTGATCCCCAGTCTACCTCTCAAAAACTGTTTTTTAAAACTTTTAATTTCTTCATGACTATCCTAAAGCATGTAGGGAAAAGCTAGCATCCCTCAGCTGGGATCAGTTTGCCTCACCTTTCTGCTCTAAGAGTGCCAAGTCCTGGCACATACCTGTTCCTCTGGCTGGGTGAGAACATGCCCTCATCACCCAAAACTTTGATCAGCCTTGCCTAAACTGGGGTCTTAAAAAGTACTTTCTGTATCATAGTCTACTGAGAGACTGCCTTCAGCTCCTGGCTGCAGAGCCTGTGTGCAAGCACGTGCTCTGCTCCAGCACCTCCCAGTGCCTCTGCAGCTTCCTGGGGCAGGCTCCTGAAGGCAGCCCTGTTGTTCCAGCCATTGCCCTTCTACACTCACGTAGGTGATGGTGTCTCCGTTGAGCTCCGTGACGGATTTCATCCCTTTCACCTGTGTGACCAGTTTGTTGTTACCCTCCAGCTGCACAACAGCCTGGTGGAAGACAGAAGCATTCATGTTATTGCTGGAGACCACCTGGACCCCTGCATGCTGTCCTTCCCCTGCCACAGCAGGAGGGGACTGCAGAGCCACCTGAGCTGCACATCTGAAAAGGCTACAGACAGCACCAGCACCCTCAGGGCAGCTGTCACTGATCAATGAAATTAACCAAATAGATAAGACAGCAAAGCCCATTTCTGTTTATCTGTCTTGCCCAGCTATAAGATGTGTTCATTTGCCCTTGAGCTGCTGATGTACAGAGGCTAAAAGTCTTCTAATAACTCTTTCCAAAAGAGTTTATGCCAAAGGGGGTACAGAGATGCTGGAAATCGTGACACAGCTGGTAGAGCTCTCAGAGCCCCATTCACAGAGCATTTCTTTGGTGATCACCCCTCCTGCTTTCAAAAGTCCCTGCAACTCCATCTTTTCTTGAGGCAGAGATGAGAGGCAGATTTTGCCAGTGGTGTTGCCTTGACACTCTATGAACCATTGGAAACTAATGTCCAGGAAAGGGAGCACCCAAGTTAAAGGGTGGTAACTCCTCACCTTGCCAAACCATCTCCCCCAGAGTAACCTGAAGCAGTGAGAAAGGTAGCAGAGAAGCTACTGGGACTTAAAAGGAGATTTATTGGTTTATGATTGATGATCTGATTTTCCTGCACTACCTTTGAATCAACAAAATTAAGGCAGAGGTATGTTTTGTGTTGCAACACAACACAAAGTCAATCCTTTTCCACCTCAAATCTTTCAGAACTCTTCCTGTCAAAAATTTTTACCAAAGCATCTCCATCCCCTTTTTCCAAATGGGATATTAAAACACTGGCTTCTAATGTTTTCCAAAATTACTATTGAAATTCAGAAATTACTATTGAGATTCAGAAATACAAGGCTTCTTCTGCAGGAAGTGCAGTGCATTAATTAATACCTGTGGTATGGTCAGTCACTTTGCTCATATGCAGAGGGAATGGCTGGAAAGGAAATTTAATGTCCCTGAGCCTCCATGGCCCTGGCAGAGGAGGGGCTGCTCACTCACCTTCACTTTCTCTCCATTCAGCATCTCTATCTCACTCTCCTCTCCAATGGTGAACTGGTTTTTCATCACTTTGGAGCCAGTGGTTATGGTAACTGTGAAGTTTTTCCCATCCTGCACAATTTCTGAGATGCTCTTGAGGTCCTTGCCCTTCTGGATCTGGTCCTCAGGGAGCCCTGCCCAGGAACAAAAGACATGGAGTGAATGGTGGAGCCATCTGTGGGCAGATTGCTGCTGCTGAACAAATCAATGTGGCAGCATTTGGGGACCTACAGCTAGGAAAATTTCTATTCCAGTGTGGAAAAACCTTTCAGTGATGGTGCTTCCCCAAGAGCCACATGTCCCTGAGTCTGCTGGGGAGGAAGATTAATTCTGTCATCCTGAATTTTGTGTGGGAACTAGGCATGTCCCGTGTCTTGCTGACCTGACTGGGAGCACAAACACCACCTCCCTGTCTAAGAATAAATCCTGCTTTCCTTGCTTCACTGACAGGCAAGGAAAAATGGATTAAATAAGACAGAATAAAGGAACAAAGCATTTTTTAATGAGATCCGGGATTCCTCAGAACCAGTTTATAAAATCTTTTCCCAAAGCCTGAAGGTGATCTGACAGGTAGAGCCATTCTGACATGTAACTGTGCAGAAATATTGCAAAGCCCCCTGGATCCCTGCAGGACCACATTCCCTGTCACAGACACAAGTGGAAATCTTTCAGACACATTCATCATTCAGCATTTAAACAACACCAACTATTGTTCTGATGAATGGTGGGATGTGAGGCTGTGCAGCATCACAGCTCAGTGGCTGAGCAATGTCCTGCTTGCCCCCAGATTTCACAGCCTGATGGAGCAGGTCTGCAGTGCCCCTAAGTCAGCAAGGTCCTGCAGGCTTATCACATGTGTGCAGCACTCAGCCACACTGGCCAGTGGCTGCAGAACCTGCCAGGACTGACTTCCTGCAAGCCATAAAACTTCACCCATCATCTCTTGACCCCTCGCCCCAGACAGAGAGATGCTTTCTCTTCTATTTTGAGATCACATCTCCCCACAAATACATTTAAAACCCCAATAATTACAAGGTGACAGACAGAAATAGCAAATCTCAGAGATGTCTCAATCTACATCATCAGTACATCAGCACAGTTGGCTCCCAAAAATCAGTGGGATTTGCAGAGACAAAGCAGTACACAGCACATGCAGGCACATACCGAGGGCTCTCATGAAGGGCTCAAAGTTTTCCTGGTGCTGGAGCTCATATTTCCCAGTGAAGCTCATGGTGGAAAAGCTCTCTGTGCTCCTAACACAAGAGAAGGTGCCTTGCTGGTAAGCAGAGCTTGGTTTTATATCATCCTTCCACCTTAAAAGTTGGCCAGAGGTAAGATGATGTAATTGGTTTATGGGCATGTTCAAACATTAACATAAAACTGGGCAATGGTCAGTGATAAATTTCTCTACATTTTACAAACCACAATTTACAACGTGGGGGCAGGGAAAACCCCATAAAATATGTTTTATGGAGGTTGCAATGTGGCATCCATAAACAAATGATAAAAATATAATAATAATTGTGCAAAGAGTCTCATTATCAGAGGAACGAGCCAAATCATCTAATGAGTTTGCAGTCTGGAAGCACGTATGTGGAGGAGGAGGAGGAGAATGTGGTGACTATGTGTCCCCTGGGGCTGACATTGGGGGGTTTCTGCTCACTGGTGTGTGCATGGTGGGTCTTTAGCACTGGCAGAATAGTGGCTGCACAGTGGCAGGGACTGACTCACTCACAGACCTGTGCTGGTGGGCTTTGGTGTAACCCAGATGTAGCAGCAGCACAAACCCATGGCTGTCCTCTAAGAAAAATGCTCCAAATCAATTCCTGGCTTTGCACTGGCCCACCTGAAGACTGCAGTTTGAATCAGGCTCCACCTCTATGCTCCTGTGTGGATAGAGAGCTGGTGCCATTAGTGATCTACCAAATCACTTTCATCTCCTTTTCCCATAGAAGCCACAGTCACTCTGTATTGAAGAAGCATCCCAAGCCTTGGAGCTGCAATTCTCCCAGGTGCCACATCAGAAGAAGGGCCAGCAGCAGCCTCCAAGCTGAGCCAAATTCCTCCCTCCAAAGCAGGACCCAGAGCTGGGCTCCTCTTCCAGTCCCTTTGGCTGAGCAGCCCAGGATGGCTTCATGGCATCTGAGCATCCATCCTCTGGGTCTGAACCCCCAGGCTGGGCTTCTTGCCTCAATGAATTCCTCCTCCCTCCCAAAGTCAGCTCACATCTTTGTCCCTTTTTGAAGTGAAATAATGTATAAGAATGAAAAAGACCTATCTCCTTCCAATTTGGAGATGCTGTCAGAGCCTTCTGCTGCTGTCTGTCCTGCTGCTGCCACCTCAGCCCCGCTCTCTGTGCTGCAGCAGTGAGCCTCAGTTTCTGGTTAATTAGTACAGGCAGTGTCTGCCAGATGAGGCAAGAGAGGGAAAACCTTGGCTGGTGGGATGGACAGTGGATGAAGTTGGCTGGGAGGGGGGAAAACCTGCAGGGACATCATCCCTGTGCACCATGGAGGGAGCCAGGCAGGTTCAGAGAGCATTCATGGAGGGGTGGATTGACTCAGCAATTTCTCCAAACAGCTTTTTGGGTCTTTTTCCATTTTATCCCCTCAGGAATGATGTCATGTTAGGAACTGCATTTCATTTTTCTGCCTGCCTCAGGTGAATAGCCCGGTGTCACACGGGGCTGTGCTGACATGTCCCTTTTCAGTGTCCTCTTCATGGGGACAGCGGTGACTGACCTCTTTTGCTGTGTCCTGGCAGCACCCTGAGCTGCCAGATCCCTGCCTCCTGTCAGCCAGCATTCTCTGCCCGTGGGCTGCTTGGAAGCACATGTGTGCCTCCCACATTTTTATGCCCTGGACCTCCAGCTGCTCCTCCAGGCAATTCAGGTTCCCTCTCTTTGCCTGATGGGGAGAGAGATTAGGCTTGAAAAAACTGCAGAGTTCCCAGGCCCACAGTGTGCATGGAAATGAAGCTCCTAAGGGCTGGATGTCACTCATCAAATGTTAAAAGGGGAATATAATTGTCCAGGACTCTCTTGGTAACAGGGTGGAAATTTTTCCATTCACAGAAATGGACAACTCATGAGAGAATTCACCCAATTTGGAACACAAGTTGTTTTCTGTAGGTATCCTCTCCTCCTCTCCTTACTGTGAATAGCTACAATACATCTCTGCTCCTGATTTGCTATTGCTGAGTGGGGACTATGTGTCACTGTTCAAAAGTTTGGAAATGTGGCCAACTGATTTTTGATCAATGAACAAAAATAAAACATCTTTGTGTTCTGTTGGGCTCAATGTTCTTTTATTTTCTTTAGCAAAGATATGCAGTTCATACTAAAGAAAGGAGAAATGCTTATTGAATGAAATTTGGCCAAGGTAATTATTATCTAGCCAGGCCTGCTGAGCAAATGGCAGGTGAGATAAACTTAATCTCAATAGCAAAGTTCAGAATACTTGTACATCTCCCCTACAGAATACAGCATCTTTTAAAGTATGATATAATTTTAACTTTTCAAGAAAATGCACTTGATTTGCATTAACATGAGGCCATGTCGATTGATAATTTGATTAAAGTAAATCCATATCCTAAAACTTGAATCTGGTTTGTATAAAGAGAAAAGGCATGGACCATTTTCAAAAATTATTGAGGAAGCTACATCTTGAGGGAAGCCAGCAGGTACTTCTGTCTTTAAGCTCCTTTGAAAATAAAGCAGAGGATCTTAGAAGCTTGTCAGAAAAAAAAAAGACTGAAGTATCTTATTTCTGCTTTTTGCACCTGAGTCAGAGATAGGGACATCCAGAACATCTTAGGCAAGAATAGAACCAGTGGATCAGCCATGGTTTTGGCCAAATTTTAAACCTCACCTCCTCCATCTCCCTGGGCACTCATCCTGGGTCTCCAAGACCCACTTCTTGAAGGAGAGGTGCTCAACCCAAACCTCCCAAACTGCAATTTGTGGCTGGTGCCTCATGTTACAACGTCTTCCATAATCAAGAAGAATCTGTCTCTGTCATCTCTGTAGCTGCCTGTGGAGCAGTTGCATCCTTTTATGGCATCTCCTCAACCCTTCCCTGGGATTCCTGAGCTCAGCTCTCAGCTCTCACTTTCACTCACTGTCTGGGAAGCCACCCCCCTACCTGCACTCCTTGATAAGTTGGACATTATAACTAGATTTTCAGGTTTATGGCTCCTACAGGAAAAAATAAAGTGTCTCTGCCTCCTCCAGTTCAAACTGAAGCTCTTAATTAAGTTCTGAACTACAAAAATGGCTTTACAGCCAAAGTATGGGGAGAGGCACTTCCTGTAGCCCAGGGGAGGGTCCCAGGCAGCATTGTGGAGGTCTGGGAATGTCTTCATGCATCTTTCCTCTATCAGCTCACTTGCTTCTCTTCTATCAGCTCACTTGCTTCTCTTATCTGTCCCACCAGTGACTCCCCAGACTCCAGTGAGCCCAGCACCTCAGTGCTTTGAGAAGCCAGGGGTGGGCTCTACACTAGGATTATTTGGCCCAAATGTGAAAGGATACAAGGCAGGACCTTTGATGATTCAGTCCTGGATTTTCCTAGTGCAGGTCCAGTTGAACACCCCAAAACCCCTAGACATTTTTTAAAAAGCTTGGTCACAAGCTTGCCAGTCACAGATCCCCAGGTGGGCTCCCCTCTGTCTCAACACATAGTATTGTTGGGTAATTCTATTTCTGCTGCCCTTGAACCTGGAAACTTGGTCTGCTGCCAGGTTTTCACATCTCTGGTATGATTAATTTGAACCTTGAGGTACAAAGGTTTCTTCATCAGGCCACATGAGTGCATTGCTTCGAAAGGTTGGATGGGATGGAGAAGATGCTGCTGCTGCCGAAAGCTCTCCATCCCTCTTGGTTTTCCCTGTGCTGTGTTACCAAGACAGCACTGAGATTAAATACAGCATCTTCCCAGATTCTTCTCTTTTTAAAATGCCCTTGGCAGTCTGGTGAGATTCCTGCCTCCAAGCTGTAACTTCCAAGCTGCAGATATGCAAGCGCCATTTCCTATAGGTTTAGATTAGATATGTCATTATCAGAGCCCTGATAAGAATGCAAAAGCAGGAGCTTGTGCACAGAGCTGCTGCTTGTTAAAGCTTTCCATCGATGCTGTTATTCAGAAAAGAGCAGCCCTCAGCCCTTGTCATCTTATTGCAAAGGTGCCAAAGGGAGCAAAGGGTTCGTATTGCTTCTTCAAGGTCAAGGTGGCTCTAGCACTGATAGCACAAGAGCCTTAGCTCTGCTTATCAATGATCACCTGGGGACCACAGCTTACAGAAGAGTTGGACTTTGCTGCTGGGATCTTGCTTTACAATAGGAATAAAGCTGCTGGCTCTGCCACCCACTTCCCATTCTCTTGCTTCCAACACCTGTGGTGTAGAGCTGCGGTCTCTCTCCAGGCACAGGCACCCTCTGTTTATGCCCTCAGAGGATGTGTTTTGTCCCAGCAGGTTGGCCTTTGGTGGGGTGAGGCTGCTCTCCATCCCACAGCCCTTGTAGAGTCAGGGTAAAGGACTGAAAATGGTGCTCATTGCTTATGGAACTAGTTTGTGCCAGGACAAGGGAAGAAAATGTTGGGGAAGAAATGAAGCCATTAGCAGTCAATGTTCTTGAGTGAGAAAGGTCTGGAAGAGACCCCCAAAGCAGAGCCAGTGATGATTTAACCAATGGTGCATCTGACCCCACCACACATCTGCAGTGCAAACATTTCCCTCTGCTCCAGGCACGTGAAGAGCCCCTGAGACAGAGTGGGGACAAGGAAACTTATATGAGCAAGTGCAGGAGACCGGTGTGTTGGCATGGAAAGGGAGCAGCCTCCAAGTGCCACAGGTGGTCAGGTGAACTCCTGTCCTGGAGGGACACCTGGCTGTCACTGTGGGCCAGTACTCACCTGTCCAGCTGTGCTCCCCTTCATCCTGATTTATCAAGCACAGTGGCTCACTCAGTGCTCCTCACAGAGGGCTGCAGGTGATTAGCCAAGGAGAGCACCTTGGGGCCAGACAAGTGTGGGGAGGAGCCTGTTCCTGTCTCTCCCTGAGGTAAATATATAACCACAATTTATATAGAAAATGAAGGAAAGTCCAAGCAATAACCCCCAAGACCTTCCCTGGCAGACGGTGCCCCTTGGCTGGGGAAAGCAATGAGCCAAGAGTGATGCACCAGCCAGGGGGTCAGTGCTGAGGCAGGACACAGCTGTGAGGGGGGCAGAGAATTGCATGGAGTCTGACAGCAACTGAGCCTTCACCAGGTTCAGGGCCACACAGGTGCTCCATGGGGAACAACCATGGTGCCAGCAAGAGCAGAGCTGTGGACAAAACCCAGGATTGCCACTGTCCATTTGGTCCTGTTGTGTTTTTATAGTCAAAGTGTCTCCCTGAGCACCGGTATCCCCATTTTGCACATTATGGAGCCTGACTTTTCCAAAGTCACCTGGAGAAGCTGATAAAGCATCTTCCTTGTCCAGTCCCTAACTGGGGGTCGTAGAGCCCACACGCTATGGGATTGCAGATTTTGATAAAAAATGTGGCTATGGGGTACAATGTAAACTTCAGCATGGTAGAACCAGATTGCACAACCTTCTCCAGGATACAACAGCTTCTCCAATATCCCACCAGGGATGCCAGCACTGCACAATTCCTTGAGCTCCCTTTCTGCTCTGCCTTTATGAGTGGGTCCTGCACTTTGGCCTACAAGACCCAAACCACAAGACAGATGTCCTTGACCTGGTTGTGAAACACCTTGCTCTGAGGCAAGAGTGTTGCACCCAAATGTGGGGAAAGGGCTGACATGCTGGCAGCTCCTTGCCCTGCAAAATCAGCAGAGGTGGAAAAGTCTCTATGTGCACATTTGCAGATGAGAGGAGGTGATCATGTGGAAGTTCTGCCTCACATCAGCTGAGATACTGGCAATTTAGATCAGATTTAGAAACTGGGGGAAAGAGCCACCTTTGCTGTAACAAAGATGCAGCTTTTTACAGTTTAATTTATTTACAGTCATACATTTCTGTCTTATATCTCCTTGACATGAGGCTCAAATAAATAATTCTGGGTGCATGTTTGCTTGTGCAGCTGCAGACATTCTGCAAACTTCCTTAGCCCCCTTTCTGGTGTAGATTCTGAGCCTGACTAAGGTGTGCCTGCCTCTGAGAAGGCACAACTGAAATACTTTGATTTCTGGTCATAACCTTGCAGTTTTTACCAAGAATCTCCCTGTTCTCTTTGTGAATGTTCAAACTTCTGTACATGAGAGGGCAGGGGACACAAAACTTCCACAACCCCCAGTGATAAACTCCTGTAATTTTTCTCAGCCAATGTAACACTTCCCACTGGGAGGTACTCTGTACAGGGCAGTAAATGGCATTGCAAAATCCCAAATATCCTGGTCACTGCCTTTCTGACCTGCCTGGTGTTGTCTGGGTCTGGAAGCCTTTGTTTGAATGTGATTTTCAGACCCCAGACAACTTGTGGGCAGAGACAGGACTGGGAGTAATGGGGACATTTTTGTTCTGCTCAGGGTTATGTGTTACTTTTTTATTAAATGTGGTGGACCTTTCTGGACCTGCATGAGAGTTGGGGTCCTTTCTGTGTTCCCTTTTCTGAGTGTCTCACTGGGGACAGGAGAGATCTCACTGAAAAGAAGGTAATAAAATCCCAGGATGGAATCCTCTGGGGAGAAGATGGGTGAACATGAAGAACCTCCTTCCCACCCCGATGAGCTCTTGCATCAGCTTTGTATCCAGCCCTCCTGCCGCAGGACACCGCCCGTGCTTCCTTTTCCTCAGCTCCAAAACTTTGGGGAGGTGTTTCCCGGCTTTTGTTGGGACAGCGCCCCTAACCCGAAGGGCGGAGGGACCTGTGGCAGAGTGGGAAAGGCTGGACGGGATCAGGGACAGGGATGTGCAGCTCCTCCAGGATGCCAGGACACGAGGCACTGCCGCCATCTAGTGACTTGGGATTCGCCGGCTGGTCCACGGCGCTCCTGGGGATGCTCTGCCGGGAAATGGGCCGGGGACCCCCACCCAACGCGCCTCTTGTGCCTGGGACATGTAGAGGGGCACGCTTTGCTGGAGAGGATGGAAAAGCTGCTCAGCAAACACGAAGTTGAGAGTATTGTTGTGCTTGTCTTTGAGTGCTGCAACACTTGGGGCTGACAGATGCTATTTTAGGGGGATTGGTACAGGAAAAAATTGAATTTTTGCTGTTATACGTTTCTCTGCTTCCTCAGTCCTCATCATGATTTGGGATGCTTTTGGAAGGTGGAGAGGTTGAGGAAATCCACCTGGAGGGATGAAAAATGATGCATTCCAAAAAAAGAAAAAAAAGAGAGAGAAAAAAAAAGGGAAACTCTGATAGCAGCTTGATCTGGGGCTTGCAAATACAGGTGATTCCTGACATAGGAGTCCAGAGACCACGAACTGCTCAGGAATGGGCAAGGTCCAAACTAGAATTGCAAATCCCAGCAGAAATATGGAGGCAGTGAGTAAGGCCAGGTTAATTAAAGGCTATTACATTTTCTAGCTCTTCATCTGTTGCTGCAGTGGATGAGTCCTGACAGGCAGCATGGGCACACTCCTCCCCTCCTTTTCTTAAAAATTCAAAATAATATTAAATAATCATAGAATGAATCATGGAATCATGATGGTTTGGGTTGGAAGGGACCTTAAAGATCATCTAGTTCCAACTCCCCTGCCATGGGCAGGGACACCTTTCACTAGACCAGGTTGCTCAGAGCTCCACCCAAAATGAAATGCCACTCTAAACTTGAGTTCATGGAAATTGTAGGGCTGAGCATGGAAAAACCTCTCCAAGTAAATGGCAGTGTCATCCTGGTTTGTGTCCCAGGCTGTGTTCTGTGCTCACCTGTGACTGCCACATCAGCAGTCCCTGCACCCCAGCAGTAACCACTGACCTTGTTAATGAGGGTTATCACTGCTGATAGACCCAGGGCATGGACAGACCTGTGGCAACAGCCTCTTTGCAGATGCAGAGCAGCAGGTATCCTGCTGTAATCAATTTTATATTTTTGCAGGGCTCCTGCATCCCAGAGGGATGTAATGCTGAGGGAATCATCAATCTCATTGTAAGCTCTTCACTTGGAAAAAAAAATTGCATGCACTATTGAAGTCATTTCACACAGCTAAAACACACATTAAAAGAATTAGACACATGGTAAGTGAATGCCCAGAGACACAAGGTCCCATGCTGGTGGGAAAAGGTGAGGTCTCATTGAAGTGTGCTGGGTGTCTCTTGCAAAGATGTACACTGGTGATATTAAATACTTGCATTGGTAATAAAAACTATCAGTTTGTGCAGTTCTTCCTATGGATTTGATCCTGTCCTTGTTCTAGCCTGAATCTGAGCTGAGCTCAAAGTGTGCTCTGCCTCTGCATGGGCAAGGAAGGAAAATCCTAACTTCACCTTGGCACACCATCATGGAAAAGGGGAGAGGTTAGAACAGAGGAGGCAAATCACATATCCTGCAGCTTTTGCTCTTTCCTTTATTTCTAACATTTCAGATGTTTTGTCCAGAGATACTACTTGCAGTTTTTTGTGGCAGCTAGCACTGGAGCATGTTGAGGAGCTGAGACTCTTTTGGAGATATCAGCCACTCCCCCCAGCATCTAAGTAAAGCATCACTAGGAGCTTCCAGTGACTCCAGGGATGGTGATAGGGAGGTTTCACCATCAATTTAAGCCTAACCAATCCCTGAAGAACAAGGTCCAGCCTTGCTGTTTTATCCAGAACCTTCTGAAAAGACCTGGACCCACATCTGGAATGGGAACAGACCTCCATTACAGGGTGAGCACCCCACTGCATGCCATTGTGCCAAGAGGATCTGGTGACTACAGGTACAGGGAGAACTATGGGGCCACAGCAGGTTTGGGTGGCTCAGGCTTCATCTTTGCAATGTCATGAGGAATACTGAGCACAGAGATGGTGGGGAAATGCAGGCTGGCTGGCAATATAATTTATACAGTTATAGATAAATAGCTCCCTTCCTAGCTGATTTCCTAAAGGTGTGCTCTCTCTGGCCCACTGTTTGAGCTCAGATATATTATTAAAACACTTCTGTTTTCTTCCTGCTCTGCCCTGTTCAACCTTCAGCAACACCACCAAAAGCAGCTCTGTCCAGAGCCTGAAATTTACCTATTGCCTCTATCTAAAGAGCCTGCAGAAAGAGTCTTTTGGGATGTTGGGTGTAGAAAAGTCATTTTCCACACCACTGTCCAGGGCAATGACTGGACCACCCTCCACCAGATATTTTTCTCATTGCTCCAGTTACAACCATAAGAATAAGGAGAGAGAGGCAATGTATTTGGGGCAGACTCCAGTGCTTTGGCAGGTGGTATGTCCTCTGCTGCAGATGTGGCTTCCGTGGCTCATAGCAGGCTTCCTTTGTTCCTCATTATCAGCCATCCTTTGTACCTCAGCTCCTGCCTGCCTGGGCTGAAGTCCTTTTGCTTTCTCCAGCACTGAGCTGTGTCCTGGGTTTGTCCAGCCACTGGTCCTGTGCTGACCTTTCCCTTCAAAAAATGCTAATTGTATTAAAATAAAAAAAGCAGCAAAGGGATGCACAACCCTTCCCTGCAAAGAACTGGATTTTTTTGCACAACGCCTCCCATGTCTCCTCTCTCCCCTGTGCCTCAGTTTCCCCGTTGATGTGACAGGGCTGTTGGGAGGCTGAGCAGAGCTGAGCTCCAGACTGATTGTGCTTCTGGGGTTTCCTGACTCAAACCCTTCTTTAGGCAGTTTCAATCTCAAATTTAAGTCCAAACTCATGGTTTAATCAGGTGTCTCCATGTTTCCCCACTCGAAGTCGGAATATCTCCCGGGTTACACAAGAGACCACAAGGTCTCCATGCCCTGTGCCTGATCACTCTCAGGTTAAAAGCTGGCTCCTAATATTTAACCAGAGTTGCCCCTCGCTGCAGCTCGCACCTGCTGCCCCTTGTCCCGGCTCCTGGCACCGGCAGAAGCAGCCGAGCTCCGTCTCTCCCGCGTATTCCCATTCCAGGCTTGCTGCCGGCCGTCTCTGCCGTGGCACCGGGAACACCGGCGGGTGGCACCGGGGACAATTTTCCGTGAGCACCGGTGCAAAGGGTGGCCGGGCTGGAAGCGGTGGCCGCAGCTTCTTTGGGCAGTTCCTGCCGTGCTGAGCCGCGCTGAGGGGGCAGCGCTGCCCCGGGGCCTGAGGGAGGCACAGCCGAGGGGGGCACAGGGGCAGGGGGAGACCGGGCCGGTCCCAGCAGCGCCGGCGGGATTTGCGCCGGTCCGGAGGATTTAGCTCAGCCCTTCCTACACTGCGTCAAATCCTGCCCTTAGTTTAACCCCTTTGAACAAAACCAGCCTGCTCTGAAAACGTAGTGATTTCTTTTTTAATTTAAAGCTCCAGCTTTTGCAAACAGCCCACCAAAGGTTCATGACGTGCTTCTGCAGCGACTTGTGCGCCGTCAGGGCTTTTCCTCAGGCGGGAAGTGTCTCCCCGGGCAGGGTAGAGGGAAAGCCGGACAAGGAGGCTCCAAAGGAGACTCCAACCTTGGCACAAATCCCAGGCAGCCTTTCCACCTCCTGCAAAATGCCGAGTGCCCTGCACTGACCCTGGCTGCTCCAGCTCCCTGTGGAAGGAGGTGGTTTGTCCCCTCGCGAGTTCTCTCTGCCCACAGAGGAGGTTTTGGAGGGAGTTGTTTGGGGGTGAGGGCCTGTTCCTGGTGTGGGGGTGCTTTGTGTTGCTGGCAGTGATTGCGGTGCCTCCTCAGCAGCCATGGAGTACATCAGCACACGGGGAGGCACGGGGGCCGTGGACTTCGAGGGAGCCCTTTTCTCTGGCTATGCCCCCGATGGGGGCCTCTTCATGCCCCAGCGCGTCCCCTCGCTGCACAGGGACACCCTGCGAAGGTGGAGCAGCCTGTCCTACCCTGAGCTGGTGAAGGAGCTGTGCTCCCTCTTCATCCCGGCTGAGCTGGTCCCACGGAACGTGCTCAATGGTGAGCTGAGTGGGGAGCTGCTCGTGGGGATGTGGACAAGGGTTTGGGGGGTCTGGATGCTTCTGCCTGCCTTTCTCCATCCTCATCACAGCCCCCAAGAGAAGGAGCCTGCTGCACATTCCCTGCTCCTTTCTGTAGCCTGGTCTCTTCTGTCACCTTTCTGGCACTGATGGAAAAGGTGTCCCCTGTTTAAAAATAAGGGTTCTGGTGACAGCAACAAGCTGATGTTGTGGCCCTGCTCACTGCTGGCACTCCCTCCAGGGCTTTCTTCTGCTTCACACTTGCCTTGATGTGTGTTTTTAAATGTTTTTAACACTTATGAGCTATCTTTTCCACCAGAGGGCAGCTGCAACCTCTGTCTCAACAGCACGTTGGTATAAAACTCAGGTTTCCTGTATTTTATGTATTAATGTAGTTTTCTGATTGTGTGGCATGTCCCCTGGGATTACTTAGCTCAGAGTTATCCAACATCATGAAGCTGGGCTGGTTCATTCCTAATAACCATAAATCACTTTTGGGGTACCTGTCACTGCACAGAGCTTTGGTTGTGCAGGAGGGTACCCAGGAGCACAAAGAGCACAGATGCAGGAAGCCATGGGTCAGAAAAACACTCCTTTCATTTAACAGGCCATTTATCCATTTTCCCTCTAGAGCTGATCGACAGGGCCTTCAGCAGATTCAGACACAAGAATGTTGTGCATCTGTCCAGGCTGAAAGATGGGCTGAACATTTTGGAGCTCTGGCATGGTGTTACGTATGCATTTAAGGACCTGTCCTTGTCCTGCACAGGGCAGTTTTTACAGTATTTCTTGGAGAAAAAGCAGAAGCATGTCAATATTCTGGTGGGTGAGTATGACTCCTTGGAGGTAAGGTTCTTGGGCAGGCCTTTACCTTGAGAGCCACCATCCTACAGCCCTCCCCAAAGATGCCCCAGGATGGTATTGCCTGATAATCTCCAGGCAATGCCAGAGTGGCTGCTCTGGCCAAAAACATCTCATAGAGCATCTCTGCGTCTTTTTCTTAAAGTGCAGTGGTGCAGGTTTGATTGACACAGCAATTTTTTGCTTTTCTTGGTGCTTCCTCACCTTGAAACAGGGACTTCAGGGGACACGGGGAGCTCGGCCATCGAGAGTGTGAGAGGGCAGAAGAACGTGGACATCTTTGTTCTGCTGCCCAAGGGGCTCTGCACCCAGATACAGGAGCTTCAGATGACCACTGTCATTGAAGACAACATCCACGTCTTTGCTGGTTGGCACTGCTGCTTGAACTGTCCACTTTATGGCCCTGCTGTGTCAAAACCTTGACCCTAAAAGTCTGAGGGGGCTGCTCAGTGGGGTTTGCAGCTTTAGCAGCTGCAGCCAGCTGGGTCATTGCTATCACCATGCCCAGACACCTGGCTAACAGGAGACAACATCCCCAGTTTGACAACCAAGCAGTTTAAGGCTTTTTTTTCTTCTGGCTGTAGATCAGAGCTGCCTCCATGCAGGTGGTTGGTGTTTGGTTGAACTAAATTCAGCACCATTTTTTGTCACTAAAAGGATTTGGAACCACCCTTTCCCTCTGTCCTCTTGCCTTCATGGGTGAGCCACCTCCTACCACCATGCCGTCTCTGTGGGTTGGCATCAGCACTGGGTGCTTGAGCTGCTTGAGTTCCCATGGAGTCCTCTGCTCAACCTGGTCTCACCTTGGCATCTCACAAGGGGATGCAGCATTTGCCTTCCTGGCAGGTTTATATTTTGTAGAAGCAGGAGCCCAGAGTGCTGTGTCTGCAGAAACCACCTGACATCCAGAGGGTGCCACTCAGGCCCTGGTTCACACAGCCCCCAGGGCAGATGGGCAACTCCTGGCCACAGCAAACCCCAGGGCTTGAGACCAGCCCTATTTCTGAGCAGAAACACCTCATGCCTGATGCACTGCTGCTGGCAGATCTAATCTTTCCTTTCTCCTTTTGACAGCTCATGGGAACAGCGATGAAATTGATGAGCCGATTAAGGAACTGTTTGCTGATGTCAATTTTGCTGGAAAATACAACCTGATGAGCTTGAATTCTGTCAATTGGTCCAGGATTATGGTGCAGATTGCCCACTACTTCTATGCTTACTTTCAGTGTGCCCCATCCCTGGATACCACCCAGCTGCCAATGGTGGAAATTGTTGTGCCCACGGGAGGAGGAGGAAATATCACGGGTAAAGGGAAAAAGAGATGGGTTAGATAAGAGAGAGAGAGAATGCTCTGATCTATGGACCAAAAGCACTTTGCAGATACTGGGTATTTCTATTTATTAAAACACCCACTCTCTGGTGGGATTTCTTCAGAACCACTTACATTTTATTACTCATGTATGGTTATTACTCAATTTAAGTGTCACTGATGATTTGCAAGGTGCAGAAAAACCCAAACCACTCTTTGATGATGACTGTAACTATCTTGAGGATGGGCACATTGGGAGAGGACAGAATGCGTTTGATGCAGAAAAGAGGGAAAATGCTGTGGCTCTGATTTCTTAAGTGAGACATTAACAGAGGTGTGGAGTCCTGCCTGGTCCTCTCTGGTTTGCATGGTAATGCATGGTCAGGACAACCACTCTTAATTGCATAATCTGGCCTTCTAAATGAGAGTCCTTGATTGCCTCAGTCCCAAAATAGGTGTAGAACTGTCTTATGAAAGCAATAAAGGATTTTATATATTCACTGCTCTTCCAGGCTGCCATCAGAGAGGCAAAAGCCCAAAATCTTCATCTCTCCTGCTTGCCTGTCAGCTGCCTGAACTCTCTGCCCCCTGCCTGTCCACCAGCAAAAGTGAAGATGAGCAAGGGTCTGTGTTCAATGGCAGGTGGAGCATTGCATCCCTGGATTTTATAATCTGTGCCCTACCAAGCCACTGAAGTCAGATATCTCAGAGTCCACTAGGGAATATAATTTCTGCCTGCTTCTGAACTAGATGCTTAATCAATTTGTATGATGACTTCTTTGCTAAATCTCCTTCAAATGTTTCTTCATCGAGCACTCGTGCATTTTTTTCACTTTTTTTCCCCTAGCTGGCTGTATTGCCCAGAGGATGGGTCTCCCAATTCAACTTGTTACTGTGGTGAACAGCAATGACATCATTCATAGGACTGTTCAACATGGAGATTTCTCACTGGCAGAGAGCGTGAAGGCTACGTTGGCATCAGCCATGGATATCCAGGTATGTAGTGAACTGGCCAAAATGCAAAAATAGAAAATATTGCTGGGCTGGTTTTTAATCTTGTACTCTGTTCTGCCTGTAAAATTCTGCCACTCGATGATGCATTAGGAGGTGTGACTCCTATTGACCATTTATGCTACAGACTGCTGAGTTGAGATAGATCAAACTCCTTCTCCCTCACTTTTCAGGGTCTGACTTTCTGATCTTTGTTGTTGAGTTCTGGGTTTCTGGGGATTGTTCTGTGCAAGCTTAGCAAGACAGGGACGTTTCCACAACATGAGACAGCTAGAGAACTAAAAATGGCATCATGTCTCGAGGATTTTGTTGATGCTTCTGAAAAGCTCCACAAAGAGCAAGAGGAGAGACTAGGAAGGAGGTGGAGAAGTCCAGAAGAAATGCCTTGTTCATGGCTGCCTGCAGCTTGCTCAGAGCAAAACAAGTCCCAGCAGGCAGGGAGAGGTCTCAGAAAGAAAAGTCATGGAGGTACAGAAACCAAACACCTGGAAGCACATACCTCCCCTTTCATTCCCACCCTGGGATCCCCAGGGATTGGATCTGCTTCCAAACAAGTGATCAAAGTGGGAAACCCTTGGTGTTGCATCTCTGTGGCCTTAAGCTACCTGGATTTTCCAAAAGCTGTTCAAACACACTGGGAGGACCTGGGAGTCTGGAGGGATTGCCATGCTTTGCAGTCACTAAGTCCTTATGCTCCTTTCACCAGACTGTGCTTGGCTTTCCTCCTGAGCCAGGAACTTGTGGGGCTCCTCAGAGCTCCAGGGATAACTGGGCTCCTCTTCAGCCCATCTCCCTTCAGTAGCACTGGTCAGCAAGTGCCACACTTTGGGATCTTGGGGGTAGTCAGGTGAGGAGATTTCCTGAGATTCCAGGGGAGCTAGATGAGTGAATCCCTCTGCACATTCCTCTCCATGGCTGCATGGGATGTCACTGTTCACTCACATCTGAAACATCCATGCAAATATTTCTGTAGCTAAAGAGAACATTTGTTCTGGAGGGGAATTCAGGAGGTCTCTGGTTGGGACTTGGTTAAAGCAGATTCAGCCTTGAGGTCAAGTGGGATTGCTCAGGGCTTTGTCCATTTGGGTGTAGGAAACCTTCGAAGATGGAGAGTGCACAGCCTCTTTAGGTTGCTGCTTCTGCAGACTAAGATAAGGCAGAGAAAACTTTCCTGTTAGATGCTGCCTGAAGAGTTGAAGGTGAAGCAGAAAGTCTGGTGTGGATGAGCCTTGCAAGGAGCAATCCCAGGACAATCCCAGCAGATGCTGTCTCTTTGCAGCCAAGCAGGGGCTTTTCTCTGTCCCTGAGGTCAGGAAGAGCCACAGAGCTCATATCCACACTCCAAAACGTTGTCCCCAGCATGACCTGGCTTCCAAACTGGGCCCCGACATTCTCCTGGAGAGCTCTGGTGGTGTGGGACACAAGCAAAACACATTCTCCTGGAGAGCTCTGGTGGTGTGGGACACAAGCAAAACACATTCTCCTGGAGAGCTCTGGTGGTGTGGGACACAAGCAAAACACATTCTCCTGGAGAGCTCTGGTGGCTGGTACTTGCACCAGTGCCCTGGCCCAGTTCAACTTAGTGGTGTCACCATAGTGTTCTGTAATGGAAACTGTAAGGCTGGTGGGAATGGAGGGTGAAGGGGAAATGTGGGAAGATGTTGGAAGGATATGGGAACAGCAGAAAGAAGGACAGGAGAAAGGGTGTCAGGAGCACAGTGTTGGAGGCACATCCAGGAGCAGGTCATGGAAGTCAGGCACACTGACCAGGACAGCCTAAAACAGGGGACAGCCTAGAGCAGAGGGCAGGCTACACCCAGACTAGACTGAAGATTAGAGGCTGAAGGCTCTGGGAGATGATGGTGGGTAGATGAAGAACAGAACTGAGCCTATAAGACACCTAGATAAGGACACAAAAGGCTGAGTAAGTCCTGATGACTTGACAAGGTAGGACACGATGGAGTGACAAAAGGTCACAGGCGCTGTCAGCTGCTAAAAGTTACGAAGAGTTTATCCAAACTTGAGCCCAGGAGGTGAGATTAGGACTCTGTAAATTGGTGTCCTTGTCCTGTCTGTCCCTACAAGGTATCTCAGCCAAACCACCTGGATGAATATTTCTTGGTGCTTGTAAATGTGCAGGAATGAGGCAGGGCAGAGAAATTGGTTTGGGACCCTCCTGTATGGTCTTGCACAGAGTTCTGCTGCAGTGTTGCAATGCTGATTGCTCCACAGCCATATAGGCCAGTCAGGCCCTATATGTGCCCTGTGAATTCAGAGAGATTATCAGCCAGCCCTGCAGCGAGCTGGGTGTCTCATTAAGTCACGCAGGAGCTGACTCACAGCAGCATCTGCAACACTGAGTAAACAGCTGGATATGTCTGGTTCTCCAGTACACAGTGTGTTATTAGCCTGGGCTCCTCACAGTGATGGTACAGATGTGGTCAAGCTGTTGATTCATCAGCCATCCCTTCATTTTCTGTTTTAATCTGATGGTCACTGACAGACTGCTCTGACAGGTCAGAGGTTCAAAAGACATTGTGTTCCCAAAGACTTGTCCTGAGATGTAAAAAAGCCCACCCTGACTTCCAACAAGAAAAACACAGTGGTAGGACCTCAGCCCTAATGAGACATCAGAGAATCCACAAGGATGCTCCCCCCTGTTTGAATTTCCTCACCTCTTGCCTTGTTATCCCAGGAGCCTTACAATGTGGAGAGGATCCTCTGGCTGCTCTCGGGCTCTGATGGCCACCTGATAAAAACTCTGATGGAGCAATTCAACATCTCAAAAAGGCTGAAGCTGCCAGAGGATTTGCACAGAAAGGTCAGTTCCTCACCCATACAACTGTGTGTGTGTCTGTAAGATTATTGCCAGGTATTTTCAATTCATTTTCAGAATTAAAAATATCATAATGGAGAGTATGCAACCAAAAATTTAAGCGTGACTCCAGAACAGTTTGATATCAATGTGTGGGCATGGAGATACTAAAAACCCCTTTATATATTTTTTTTTAAGAATGCTCTCTCTTCTTCACAAAAGTAAGTTAAAAATTACCTGCAGTTATTTAGGTAGCATATGAAATTGGCCTATCCTTGGCCATGCACTGAGGCATTGTACAGTGGATGCTGGCACAAATCGGGTGTTTGGGAGTGGGTCTGCTGAATTTGGTGCAATTCAGCCTTGCTGTTACAGCAAAGGGGAGCACAAACACAAAGCAGAGAGAGATACAAGAGAAAACCAAATATTTAAGTTGTGAGAGGGACAGGTACAAAATCCTGCCTTTTCCTGTCCAATTTTTGATGTGTTCTCCTTCACAGAGCAGCCTTTGCCCAGTGTCCACTCCTGCTTGTGCTGCAGGAAGATAAATATAAAACTATTTTATTATTAAAAGCAAAAAGAACTGTTACCCTGAGGTGGATTTTACAAGTCCTCAGAAACTCCCTCAGAGCATGGAAATAGCAGTGCAGAGGTGAGGAGCTGAGCCCTGGCTCCTGCTCACCCACACTCACAGCACCTGTGGACAGAAACCCCTTGCCCACACTCCATCCCTGTGGTTTATTCCAGCAGTGCCTCATCCCCAGGCTGCAGCAGCAGCAGCCCCTTTTCCTTCAGTCTCTGGGGGAACCCATCCTCCGGCCTCTCTATTTCCACCTGCTTTAAAGCCAGCTGGGGGGTGGTGCCCTGTGTGACCCTCCCTGTTTCTCCACAGCTCTCTGAGACCCTGGGATCGTGCTCAGCCTCTGACCAGGACATTGTGGGAGCCATGCGGCGCTGCTGGGAGGAGAACCAGTACCTGCTGTGCCCCCACTCTGCTGTGGCTGCTCACTACCACTACTCACAGCCACCCAGGTAGGGACAGCCATGGTCAGGAGCATTAGGGACTGGACCATCATTATCCCCTTGCTCCTGCAGCATCTCCAGCCCAGCTCACTTACACCATAAGTTTTCTTTGCTTGTCTTTACTTTCCAGCATCCCCCGGTGCTGCTTGGCTCCAGCCTCTGCAGCCAAATTTCAGGATGCCCTTCTCCGAGCTGGCCTGGCTCCCCAGATCCCCCCTGAAATCTCTGCCCTGACAGCAATGGAGACCAGGTCCACTGCCCTGGAGCGGGGACAGGACTGGGCACAGGTGCTCCGGGGCCGGATTGAAGCTGTGGCACAGCAGTGGGAGGCACAGGCAGGTCACTCTGCACCCCAGGGCAGGTAGTCACACAGATGTGACCACTGGACACAGCTGGACAATGTCCCAGGGCTCATTCTCCACTCCCAGAAAAGCCCTGTCTTATGCTGGGAGTCTCCATGCAATGATGTATTAGCAAGAATTCACTTCCCTGTGTAATTGGACAATTTCATAACATTTTCAGTAAAGAGCACTGCAACTGTATCCCTTTTTCCTAATAAATCAGAAAAACTGAATTAAACTCTGAGTAAACCTGGCTGTTCCATCATTGCTGGCTGTTCCAGAAAGCTGTCATAGCACTACCCACAGCTGCCTGCTTCTTGAGCATTATCCAGTGATTCTGGCTCTGTGCTGGGATGTTCAGCCCAGCAATCCCAATAGCACCCAAGATGCTCAATAGGAAACACATACAAGAGTGGGGTGGATCCACTTTACCCATCCCTGTAGTTTAAGCAGTGCCAGGATTGTTCCCAGGCATTGAAACTTGCTGTGTGATCATGTTAAATAGCAGATGTTTTCCCTGGACAAGTTTCTCTTAAAGAGCTATTTTCCAGTGCTGTATCTCACAGCTTTTGGTCCTAGTCCTGCTTCAGACTCTTCCCAGGCAACTTCCACTGTAACAAGTAGGAAATGGGAAATTCCCTTTATCTTCTGCCTGAAACTTCAGGTCTTTCAATACCACATTCTCATCATATACATATAAATACATAAATACCTTGTGTGGGAGCTGCCTCCACAAGTCATGCATCTGGCAAGAATCTCTTGTGCCTAAAAAAGGGGGAAGAAAAATAGGAATAATTATACCAGGGGGAAAAATCCCCCTTTGCCATCAAAAAAAAAATTCCCCCTTTGACATCAAAGGAAGTCCTGTAATGGGAGGATTAATTTGAAGGTTTAGTGGCATTTAACAGGGTAAAAGTAAATTCTGTGAAGTGATTCAGCTTGGGATGTTGCAGAATGTGCGGGAAGAGTGGGAAGCTTGGCCTGGGCTGCAAGCTGCCTTGCTGGCACCCAGGCAGCCTTTTCCTTGGCTCCCTCTGGCACAGCTGGCTCTGTGCCACCTCCTTCCATCCCACCGAAACCCTGCAGGAGAGGAGGGACCTGTGCCTCCTCCAGGGTGGGGGCTGAGGCTGCCCCATCCTAATTAACGGGATGAGGGAAACAGCTTAGCTGAGAATGATGTAAAAACCACAGCACTTGGATGTTTTTGATGCTAGCAGCTCTACTTGCAGGGATTGAGCAGCTGGGAGGTGGGGTCCAGGAGTGATGTTTTGTGAGGCCATCATTCACCCTCTTCTTTAAGAGCCAAACCAGCAAAATACGTCTTCTTTAAGCAGTATCTTCATCCTTACAAATAACCCTTCCCCAAAGCATGGCTTTTCACTGGGGGTAGTCAGGACATCTCTGGGGGTGGCAATAAGAAACTTCCTGATCCCTTTTGACCCCCATGATCAGTTTCCCCTTTCATTGATGCAGATGTTATGCTTATTAGACCCCACTGCCCTTAACAGCTGCCTCCCCAAATCTTGTGGTTCTCAGCCAGGCCCAGTTGCAATTTAGCCCTTAATCATATCTCAAGACACCCTGCAAGAAGGGAGAGGCCCGAAATTGCACCCAGTTCTGCAATTGGTTGCAAACCTGGCTGGCCAGACCCCAACCCCTCACTGGGGAGCACTGTGAAGGATGGGGTGAGTGGGGCTGGACTTGCAGCCTGCCAAAATCCTGGTGTGTTTTGCAAGCAGAAAGCGTGACAAATGCATTCCATGCTCCCATCCCAGTGCCCTCAAGCAGTAGGATGAGTAAAGGGTCCAGCCTCATTGCAGGGTAAGAAGGAGTTTAATTCTAAACCATCCCTGAGGATACCCTTATGGGGTGAGGATGCTACATCTCCCCCAGCCCAAATCAGACCTTTTTTTAGGGCAGGACACTATGAAACCTTCTCTAAGATCTCTGGAGCAGAAGAACAGCAGGAAAAGCATGTTCCATGCCTGGAGCCAAGGCAGAGGGAGCAAGACAGGCTTGGCTTGCAGAGGCGCTGTGCTCCCACAGAGGACAACGCACAGCCATGTGTGCCAGCCCAGTGCCTGGGATGTGGGAATGAACCTGGCCCCATGGATGTGCTTTGTCCCACCACCTGCTCAGGCACCATGGCATCCATGGCCATTCTCACACTGGGAGTTCCCACTCTGTCCCCAGAACTGGTGCTTGGGGCTCTGCTCGCTCATCCTTGGGTCTCTGGCTGAGAGGGAAGGTCAGCCTGGTTTGATGGAAAGATGGGAAATGGAGGGAGGAAAGTCACACAAAAAGTGGTACTTCCTCACCCAACACTGATGGGTGGCTGCAGGCTCTGGCAGTTCACATGTTCCTGGGGTTAATGGTATTTTAGTCCTGCACCTTCCAGAGCTGATCACAAACCCAGGACAGGCTTGTCAAATAATTAATCTCATACATCAACTGTTCTTGCTTTTCTCCAGCAAAAATTCCAGTTTCAGGTCCCTGACCCCAAGCCTGTCTGACACGTCATCCAGGAGATAGTGATGCCCACAAACTGGTGACCATACTCCATGGGGACACTGAAAGACATGGCTGGGACATGTTCCCAACTCCTAATGTCTTGGGATGGAGATGGAATGTGTTGAGATAGAGGAATAGGGTCATAGCTCAGCTGGAGTTTCTACTCAATAACTCACATGTACCACAGCAACTTGCTGTCCTGAGCCAAAGCCACTTGTAGTTGGTGTGTCCAGCAAGGGATTGAGGCACCTGTCCTGGTGTGGTTTGGGATCTGTTGGACTGCAGGTGGGATCTGCCCTCTAAGCCATCTGCCTCTGTGCCCCATGGGGGCTTCATCTGCCAGCAGAGCCATGCAGTGGTTCAACACTCCAGTCATTAAGAGTTCCATTAAGAGATCTATTCACTAAAGGGAGACGTGGGATGACTGGCTGACTGCTGCTCTGCCTGAGATAAAATTGTGAGGAATATAAAATCCCAAAGGAGCTGTGGGTGAGGAGTCTCTTTCCCATGAGCAGAGCAGTCCAGCCTTCCCCTGAGCTTTGTCACAATGTCCATCCTTGTGTTCCAGCTCGTGGCCACCCAATGAATTGATCTTTGGGCAATTACCCCACTGACTGGGCTGTCACGTCCTTCTACTCCATTTATGAGCTGGGAGGAGCCCACAACGTGGTGAATTATAAGCCAATGCTTTAAAACAGTGTTCTGAAGGTTTGGGAGCTGAATTATTATTTATAATGCCCTGGGGCCCCCATGTAATTTATGGACAGGTATGAAGACAAGTAGGCGCTCAGACATGGGGATGAGCCCAGTGTAAATGCTGAGATAGAAGGATAGATAGATGGATGGATGAAGATAAGCTTCTTGGCCAAGAGAGCTGGAGATTGAAAAACTGGAGATGGAGAAGGCTGCTCAGACATCTCTGCTCTCCTAGGGTGATACCTACACTCCCACTACACTCACTCTGTAAAATGTCATCTCAAACATGGTGCAAACCATTTGTTTACTCTTATTTTTTTGAATTTATCCAAAGTGCAAGGAAAAAAAAGTAAAAAGGAATTGCTTTGTTGTTGCAATTTGCTGCTAGGCATTCCTATGTGTGCTAATGATAAGTATTAATTAAATAGCTTTCTGTTGTCTTTTAAATGCAGTTCTTTCAGGCTGTAATTAAAAACAGACACCCAGCCCTTTCTGTCTGCATAGGAAGAGGCAGGTAGGCCTCTGGAGCTCTGCACTTCTTTCCTTGTAACAGGAGAGAAGTGGAAAATGAGGCAAAACCAGTTTCCACTGAAAACTCACTTCCCTGTGCATGTCCCTCACAGGGAAGGCAACCAGCCTAAGGAAATTAAAGGAATGTGACTTCCAAGATCTCAGCCCTGCTATCAAAGTAAGTTTATTTGCCCTTAAGATCTCTCAGCTTCATACATTTAAAAGGCAGAGGAGATCACTTTGTTTAATCTCTGGGCTACACAGGCTGCTGAACATCCTCCTGATGCATTCATCATGCCCAGAAGAAACTTGTTGCCTTATGAACATTTTGATCTGAGTAGCTGGAGATAGGATGCCATGCCTCTCTCTCCATGCCTACTTGTTTCTTGATTTCCTCGGTTTTTTTCACTCTTGCTGTGAAAAACCAGACACTGCTGAAAATTCCCATCCCTGTGCTGCTCCTCTGGTCATTATTAATCTCCCAACTCAGGGTCTGCTGCTCAGGGAAGCTGGAACTCCCCCCAGCCCTGCTGCCCTCTCCTTTTGCCATCTTAAAATACACTAAAGCCCTCTAGAAATGCAAATAAAATGTCAGATGCTCATGTGATGGAAGGCAACCACCAAATAAAATTTCACATTTGACCACAATGCTGAATGACACCTAAGCCCAAATTTTTTCTGCCCTTAAAAGCAACTGGGCTTCACTGATTTAAAATGCTGCTGTTAATCAAGAAATACATGGAAAGACAATGAAAGACAATGGCTGTCTGCTGTGAAGCTTATGAGAGTGGTGGGGGAAGATGCAGCTCACTCAGAGGATGCCTTGGTCAGAAATAGTCCATGAGAGAAAAGTTTCTGTGTTCAACAACTGCATATATATATATATATATATATATATATATATATATATATATATATATATATATATATATATATAAATTTTTTTTTTTTTTGTGAGTGGAAACATTTAATTATGCATTTGAGCAATTTATAACCTGAGATGTGTAGAATTTGTGTAATAAATACCCAGAGGATATAACACAGACACATTGCCTGTGAGGGGATCCTCGATTTGGGGCAGTGCAGCACTTTGGTCACCCAGGACGATGCTCCTCTGCCTTGATAACTCCTGACATAGTTCATAAAACAGCCACAGCCCTTTTGGGGTCCTATCAAGGCTGGATCTGCTATGGGGTTTTCTGTCTCACTCAGCCCCATGGCTATCTTGTGATTTTGATGCAGCTGGACAGAAATCCACAGGGAATTGGGAACACAAGAAGGAGTCTGGGACACTCTGAGACTCCTTCCGTGGTGAGGGAAGCATGGGGTGGGAGCATCTTTGGGGCTGTTGGTGGCAGCAGCAACAGAAGTGCCTAAGAAGGGATTTTTTTCTCAATTATTTGCATGTTAAAAATGAGAAAGGGGGAGAAATAGGATAGAAAAAGCAGGGGGAAAAGTAAGCATTCAGAAATTAAATGCTTAATTAAAAAGGAGTTTGAATTTGTTTGAATTGAATCAAAAGATTTTTTCTTTTCAGCAAACATGAGCTTCTTTTGAGCAGAAACTGAAAAAAAAGAGCCTTAAAAATGTGTCTTAAAGGCAAAATTACTCACTTTTAGCTCAAATGGTTAAAGTTATGTTTCAGTTTTAGGAAAAAGAAGGAAATGTAGAAATTTTGCAAATTCTAGGAATATTTACAACACCATATGATGACAAAGAAGGTGTTATGAGGGAGATGAAAAGCAGAACAAGAGGGCTGGAAAAGACTGGTGAGCAGCTGCCCTGTGTGCCTCTGTCCTTGCCCTGACACCCCTGAGATCACCCCGAGCACTTTAAGATCACGAGATACTGAGAACAAAGAGTTTGTGTTCTCTTTTTTGCTCTGTAGTTCCCTGCATTTTCAGGCTCCCAAAGCTGGTTCAGCACTTTTAGGGCAGGTTAGAAACCAATTCTTAAAGAAAGCAAAGCAGAAAATCCCATATAACGTGGCTCCAGGAGGGTGATGCTTTCAGAAAAATAGCAAAAAGAATGATTCCTGAAAAACAAATAAATTAAAAGTGATGACCACAGGTCAGTGATATTTTGTGCAATTCCTCACTATTCATCTCGTTGCTCTTGCCTTGGGACCCCTCAAGCAGAGCATCACAGATATTTGCAGAATTTTTGCTCATGAAATGAAACAGCAGCACGATGCTGCAGTAAAAGAAGTGGGAAAGGGAGAAGGGGCTGTGTCTGAACATGGCTTTATTTTGGTATCTGGTATAGGGAATGGAGCAGGACTCACTGTGCTAATTCCTGGACTGATGTGGGAAAAAGAAGATGAAATATTTTGGTGTTGAAGTTTGCAATTAGAACTTAACAGGTTTTGAGGATGGTTCTGTCACTGACTTTCTGTGTGACCCTGGGAAGGGTCGAGGTGAGGAGCAGGGGGACCCTCCTGCAGCTCCCCTAGCCTGGTCACTGCCACCTGGGGGACTCCCCCAGGGTCCCTGGGGACCAGGCTGCTGCCACCTCCTCACTCTGAGCTTGATGCCCTGCAGCTCCTCTTGGTCCCTACCTGCCCAGCACAGCCCCAGCACCCTGGGAACGCCTCGCTTCCGCTCCTCCGGGATGCTTGTGGGGATTAGCCAAGCTCTGCTCCCTAAACCCATCACATGTGTTTCAATAGTTTTAATTGTTGCCTTTAAGATAATTACAGGCTGCAGAGCACGGACAGGAAGAGCCCTGTGGATTTGCACCAGGGCTGGGGAGCACCGTTGTGTATGGAATGGGATATCTGCCACTTGGAAGTGTTTTTCCTGCTTGGGAGAGTGGTTTGCATGCCAGAAGCAGGGAATGCCACAGATCCCCGCTTCCCATGGCTGGAACAACTGGAACAAGGTGTCCCCCTGCCCCCCACTCCGCCTGCCCTGGGGAAAGAATCCTCCAGCACCTGGCTCAGCAGTTACTGACCCTTGCTCACTTAAGCTGCAGCTTTTTCCTCCTTCCCACGTCTGTTCAGAAGGGAATGAGGACCTGAAGTGAGCAGGGTGCTGAAAATCAGGCTCAGAGGGGGGTAAGAAGCATCCAGTGCCCACTTTGCTTAGAGATGAGGAGCAGCAGCCAGCCCCAGCACTCTCCTTGGCTCTTAATGGGGTGGACAATACTTGGGTTTTTTACTATATTATGGTTTGTCCTGCTCCCTTGCTGGCTATCCAGCCTTCATCACCGAAGAAAACACTTTCCTGATTTTAAAGGGAGATATCTCTGTCCCTCCCGTAGCCTGGAGTAATTCAATATTGAGTGAGAGGATTGCAGTCACTACTTTTCCTCTGTTTGCACCTTTCTTGCAATTATTTTGTTAGAGCTCCCTGCTGGAGGGCAGGGCAGGCAGCTCTCAGGAATAACACAACTTCCTGGATGCTGCCTCGCCACAGAAGAGCTGGGGGAGCACCGAGGACTCCCCTTGGGGCACAGACCTTCGCCAGGGTTCACCACACAACACGGGATTTCTCCTGAGATCTTCTCCAGCCCCTTGTGTCACCACAAAACCCAGCAGGGGGTTCTTGCCTTTGCGCTTGCAGTAACTTTTTTTATCCCTGATGCTTTTTAAAATAAAAACGAGATTTTATTTACATCCAAGAGTTTGCTCCAGCGCAGCCTCCTGGTTGCAGGATGTCTCGTGGCTGGGGTGGATCTGGAGGATCTGGCTGGTTGCTCCCAGACACTGAAACCTGCAGTAACTGGAGGGGTGATGTGGGGCCCCGAGGGTGGGATTTGTTTTAGCATTCAATCCATGGAAATCCATTTAACAGCACTTCCTCTAAAGTGCTGCCTTTCTTCCACCTGAACTCCTAAAATGGAAATAATCACGGCAGGGAAAAAATTTGGAAGGACTCAAATATTAAAGTGCAGTGAAGGTGAGCTGGCTCCTGGGTGGAGGGGACGGGCATGGGCCCCGTCGCTGCTGCCAAGGTGAGTTCTGGGGACCTGTTCAGACCTACATCTTCTGGCAGAGGATTAGAAGTCAAACCCACCTGAAATCCAGAACTGAGCATCCTGAGGGGCTCCTCGAGGATGGGATATTCCCCTCCATGAGCTGCCGACTTTGCCCCAATAATCTTTCACATCCCATCCCCTTTCTCCCTCTCCCCTTCCCTTCCCCTGCGATATGACGCATTGGCAGAGGAATAAAATAATCAGCTATTGCTTTATTACTTTTTCCACCCCTGCTTCCCTCACGGGCAACTGTATTTCGGCAAATGTTTTTAATATTTGCTAATAAAAGCAGCTCCAGTAATGACATGCTCCCTCCCAAAGACAAAATTACCGGGACTGGCGTTATCTAACAAACTCGTTTTGGCACAAGCGCGTCTGCGTTCGAGCCATTTCTGCCCATTCACAGGATTATCAGCCATCTCTGCAGCCAGCCCCAGCCCTCCTCTCTCATTCCTAGTTAATTGGTGTGAAATTGGAGCAAGTTCTCAGGTGATAATGTGTTTGCATTTACTGCTTCACTGAACCACCCTAGCCACTCAATCCCAGCTTCATTAAAGCTTCAATCTCAGCTTTTGCTCCTGGCTGTGAGCTTCAAACCCTATTTCCTGCGTGGCAGACATACAGCCTAACACATGTCAGGAAGACAGCTCGAGCAGAGCTGCTGGGAACAAGCACAGCTACTGCCCGGGCGCCGCTCCGGGAAAATCACGTTCGCGGTGGGAAAGATGCTTGGAGTCCCCACGGTGGCTTCACGCTGCGTTGGTTGGCTCCCTGCTCTGGAAAAAGGCATCTTTTATACCCTTTAATTATACTTGATTAATGAA
Source organism: Agelaius tricolor (assembly GCF_023055355.1). Lineage (NCBI taxonomy): Eukaryota > Metazoa > Chordata > Aves > Passeriformes > Icteridae > Agelaius > Agelaius tricolor. The sequence goes on along the minus strand of NW_027269284.1, from coordinate 3,388,573 downwards.
TTAATTTTAATTTTTTTTTTTCGCTGCAGCACTTTGAAGATAAAAACCCCCTCGTCTGAATTCTGTGATTAGTATTTAAAGACTCAAGTGAAATATTTGTAGGCAGAAAAACCTAACCGAGGAATGCCTGTGTTCAAGCATTCAATAGGGCCTATTCACAGGATAGATTCCAGGGTTATTATTAGCAATAAGGTTATCTTTGGCATAATCTTTTTATGCACAACATGCTATTGGATTCCACCCTCCCTTTTCACTCAGGCCCTGGGGCAGAAGGTAGACAAACCAGAGCTGGTTCAAGCCTTGCAAGTGTTTTTCATGCAAGTGGAGCTGAAGCCTGGCAAAGTCTGCCATGGTTATATTTAGGACAAACCATAAGGGTTTTTTTTGTGCAAGATGCATGCCCCAGAATGCTTCTGCATGGAGGGAGAAATGTGCTGCCCCTGGGGTACCTCCAGCCCTGCCAGCACATGCTGTAGGGGACCTGCTGCACTCTGGGGACATCTGTGACACCCTGTGGGGGATGACCCTTCAATCTGAGTGGAGAGGGAAGGGTTGGGCTGGTCCTGTGCCCGCAGGTCATGGGGGCAGCTCTGAGCATCCCCCGGCATGAGAGATTTCATGGTCTGGACACAGCTCTGGCCTTGAACAGGTCTGGACACAGCCAGGAGAGAAGCCCTGCCAGCCACACCAGCGGGTGAATCTCTTCTGGGGAGCTGGAATCGGCTCTCTGCTGCCAGGGATGTGCCCCGGGGGTCCCACCTGCCCCCAGCCCCAGCCGGGAGCGCTGACACGAGTGGGGCTGCAGGTCCTCAGCTTGAGGTGGGCATGAAAGGAGAGAGCAGCTGTCACCTGCCTGCCTCGGAATTTGGAGGTATTTCTAGCTCTCATCAAGCTAAATGTAAGAGGTGGGGTTTTGTAGTTGTTGCTGGTGCTTTTTGGTGTTTTGTTGTGTTTTTGTTTTTTTTTTAATGGGTGGTGGGTGTGATTTTTCAAACGCGTTCCCTTTGGCACGTCTGTGCCAGCAGCGTCGGTGAGAGCCCCAGGATGCCTCTGCTGGAGCCCGGGAACACCTCCCTTTGAAATTTGCCCTGTGTCTCCCCAAACCCACCACTGAGCACTGGGGCTGGGAGAAGGTGAGGCCACCTTTGGCTGTGCTCCTTTACCCTGAACAGCTCAGCTGCTGTGCAGGGTCCCCAAGGCATCCCAAAACCATCCTCAAAAATCGATCAGGGCTGCTCCTCCATGGCCAGGCACCCCAGCCTGGATGCAGGCAGAGCCAAAACACACAGAGGCACATTAAAGGATGGCTGGTGTGGCTTTGAAACAGCAAAATCCCCTGTAGCCTAGTTTTTAGAGAAAGTATGTTGTAGCTGGTTTTTCTCTTTGTGACTAAACATGGTTATTAAGGCCCCAAGTGCATCATTAAACCTGTTATTAAAAGCAAACATGCTAAGGAGAATATACTGCTGTGTAGCAAGCTCATCCAGGGCACTGGACCCTCTGGAAAAGTCATTAACATTTGTATTTAAAGTGAACATAGTTAAGAACATATTGGACTAATTCAGGGCCTTAGAGCTATTAAAATGACTGCCATTAAAAAGAAATATGTTAGGCAGAATATGTTGCATAATTAAAACTATTACAGTGTTTACTCTGTTTTTTATGCTAGGCTCTAGTTTAAGAGGTTATTTGTATGTGTATAAAATATATACGTGTTTTTTATATTTATACCTACATGGTAATGTGTGTAACTATGTATATTTGGTTATCTATTGTCTTAAAATGACTCTGTAGGATAAATCTGACTTCCTTGTTGCAGGATGAGACAGAGCCCTAGTGGGATGAAGTCTTGATTAAAACCATGGGGGAAAAATAATAAATAAGTCTTGGCTCTGTGTAAGTGTTGTGGCCACAGTCCAGTGGCTGTTGAGTTCAGTGGGAATCTTTCCTTGACTTTGCCGTGCTGGGTCAGACCTCAGGAATGTGTCTCTTGCTTTGATGGTTTTGCTATTGGTAGGTCAGCTTGGAAAATCAGCAAATCAGCAGCTTTACTTTCCACGGGCCATTCCCAGGCCAAGCTCCACCAGGTTCTCACTTCAGCCTGGTCCCCTGTCCCTGGGGTGGTGGCAGGGTGGGACCATCTCCCTGTCACAGGGTTCCTCCCACCCGTGTGGGAAAAGATGCTCCCAGGGAAGAGTTCCTCCCAGCAGTTTTGGACATGAGCAGTGACCTCTGCCTTGCCAGTGCCTGGGACAAGTGACATCTGCCACGGTCCTGGTGTCACATAGATCCAATGCATATAATGTATATAAATGTATTATTATAGAGCCAGAGAATAGTCCAGGTTGGAAAGGACCTTTCAAGGTCATCTGGCCCAAACTTTCCTGCATCTTCAGCTAGACCAGGGTGCTCAACATGACCAACCTGACCTGAATATTTACACAGATGGGACATCCACCACCTCTCTGGGCAGCCTGTGCCAGTGCCTCACCCCTCTCCTTGTAAAGATCTGTTCCTTGTATCTGCTCTGGAACTCAAGCAGGAGCCATCATGCTAAGTGCAGTTACCTCCCAGGGACCTGAGACTTTTGTGATTTTGGGAGGGCTCATTAGGAAGAAAAAAAAAATGGAATACTCACCATACCAGCCAAGGGCTGTTTTCTAGTAATTCCTCTGGGAGTCCCAGTAACTCCAGCCCCCCACAGGTGGTAGGACCACAGGCTGGGGTGGAAGAAGCTGTACTAAGGGATTGCATGGGATGGGGGATGTCCCTTGAAGAGCAGCCTGTTGGAGGGGTTTCACTGTGTTCATTAATTGCTGTGAAGGGGTTAATTAAGCCCTGCTGGGTGCCGGTGACCAGCACCTTCCCCTCCAGCTCTTCTCAGGAGTGTTTGGGGTCTGCATTCCCAGTAACCACAGGGCCACCCCGGATGTCTGGGGGTGTCTCAGGTCCCCGGGGCTCACCTGCGGGGATGCCCCCGCAGCACGGCCCCGTGCGGGTGTTTCTCAGGCTGGCACGACCCCGGAGGCCGGCCACGGGGGCAGAGAAGCACGGCTGGCTTTCGAGGAACGGAGCGGGAATGTCAGCAGATGGCACTATTTCTTCTGCCATAGGAGTGCTGGTATCCCCCTGCTCCGAGCCGTGCCTGAACCAGGGCAAGCTCCAGGATCAGGGCAAAGCACTTCCAGAGCCCCAAGGTGCTTCCAGAGCCCTAAAGCGCTTCCAGAGCCCCACCAGCCGTGGGCTCTGGACCAGAGAAAGCTCCAGGGTCAGAGCAAAGCGCCTCCAGAGCCCCCAAAGCACCTCCAGAGCCCTAAATGCTTCCAAAGCCCCAAGGTGCTTCCAGAGCCCCACCAGCCATGGGCTCTGGACCAGGGGAAGCTTCAGGCTCAGGGCAAAGGGCTTCCAGAGCCCCAAATGCTTCCAGAGCCCCCAAGTGCTTCCAGAGCCTCACCAGCTGTGGGCTCTGGACCAGGGGAAGCTCCAGGCTCAGGACAAAGTGCTTCCAGAGCCCCAAAGTTCTTCCAGAGCCCCAGAGCGCTTCCAGAGCCCCAGCAGCCTTGGGCTCCACCCGGGATGCTCTTCCCTGCCGGTGCCGGGAGCAGGGTAGGGAGTTCCCAGGGTCCCCATGGAGACCTGTCCTGCTGGATGTTCCCTTCCCATCGGCTTCGGTGCCCGACTGTGACTCAGTGAGCACCAGCACAAACCTCAGGCCGTGCTGCCAAACCACTGCGCTGCTTTGTTTTGTATTGGCTCTTTTTTTAGGGTTGAAAATCGGTGTTTGCTGCTGACTCTCCAGGTGAAAAGGGAGGAGAAGAGAGTTTTGGTGCCCCTCCCTGCTCCCCTTCTCCTGCATCCCACTCCAGGTGATACTGCTGTGACCAATGTCCCCAGATGCTGCCAGCTGGAGGGATGCTGCAGAGATGCCTACAGTCGGATGAATCCCAGGGGGATCTCACCACCCGGATTGGCCCAATAAGCTCCTTAAATCAGCTGCAAACCCCCTCACCCAGCTCTGCCCCAGCACTCCGGGGGCTGCACCACCCTGGGCTGCTGCTCTCTTCTGCCCCATCCTTGATTTCAGCAGTACCAGGGCTGCTCCTGTGGCTGTACCTGTGCTGCCAGTGGCACTGGGGGGACATTTTCCACCTCACTGAATTAAACTTCATCTCCGAGAGGTGCTACCCAGCGCAACTGAATATTTAAATAATAAAACGAAACCGTGCTGGTGGGAGTACAGCTGCTATTACACTTATTAGTTAATTGTGGCGGTGTTTCAGAGCCCTAGGCATGCACCTGGACCCCTCGTGCTAGGTGCTGTACAAACAGGACGGTGGAGAAGACTTTGGCGTTTAAAGGCACTGAGTCATTCCTTCGCCCTCTCATCTGAAACCTCAGCTTTGTGTAAAACCTTTAGGATTTTGTTTAATGGGCGCAGCTAATGGTGAGGTAATCAGGGAGCCTTTCGACACAAAACCCAGCGATCAGTGGGTTGGATGCCTTTTGATCTCTCTGCGGAGCAAAGGCATCGAGAGGAGAAGCTGCGCGGTGGGGTACCGGGAGATGCTCTGCGAGTGGGCGGCAGAGACCGGCCCCGGGCCAGCATCTCCCACACTAAGCCCCTTGTGTTAGGATCCACACAGGTTTGGGGACCATCACCCTCATGCCATGGTCCCCACATGGATCTTAACACAAGAGGCTCAGACTCTGGAACGTCGTAGGCAAATCTCTGACACTGCTGGATCACCCCAGAGGAGATGGGGACGACTAAGGGTGACTGTCCCTCCCTGCCTCTTGCAGAAAGGAGATATCTGTACAGGACTTCTGCTTGCAGAAGATGGGTTTTGACCTATGGTGTCTGAAAGCACCCAAACCATGCCCTTCCCAGGCTCCTGGATGTCCTGCTTTTGTTTGGCCATCTCTACAGCTTTGCTTCCCAGAGGAAACCATGGAAGGAGGAAAAGGTTCCCAGCAAGTTCCTGCAGCAGAACAGTGGCTGATGGGTGCTCACAGAGGGGTGGATTGTCTCCTCTGGGGGGTCACCTGGGGAGCCCAGGGTGTCCCTCCTGTGGCTGTGTGCACAGTGCACAGCCAGGATGGAGCAGAAGTCCTCTAGGCTGCTCCTCTCCTGGGGTGAATTCACCAAATCCTTTGGTGTGTGGCAGCATCTGGCTGGGGCTTGGGCTGGGGCAAGGAAGGCAGAGGCCCCAAGGTGAGCCCTGGAGCTGTACTCATGGGTGCATTCTTTCACACTGACCTTGGCCTGGCAAGCTGGTACAAGCTACACCTGCAGGACTCCTCTCCCTTTCTGCTGGTGTGAGCGAGGTCTAACTCTGGAGATCCACCTCAGGGTGGTGCTGCTCCTCTGCCATCACCTGGCACCTTGGCACATTGAATGGGTGCATGGGTCAGCGTTGTAGCCCCCCAAGATCCCAGCCTTGCAGTTTTTTGACTCAGCTGGGACCAAACTTTGCCAGGTTAGTGTTCAGCTGGATGAGCCACTGCATGGGCACAAGGGAGGGGAAGGGGATATATGGATAGAGCAGGGGACAGATGGTTTTGGGTTAAGCTTACAACTTCCTTCTCAGGGCTAATGCTAAGGGAATATCCTTGGAAAGTACCTTGCAGGAGTGTGTTTAGAAGTGCTACAGTAGAAAGAGCAGCACTGAGGGTCTCTTTTTCAGTGGCAGTCAGCTCATGGGATGGGGAAAGAAGATAGGTGGAGATAGGGCTGCTCCTGCTGGAGTCAGATTAGGATGTCACAGTCTGTTTAGGATGTGCAATATAAAGAATAACCTCCTCTACAGTTATCACACCTGACAGGCAACCAAGAATAAATAACATGGAAAAATGATAATTTTATCATCATTTCTTCATCATAAGGAAATGGAATGAGCAGGGTAATGGAGAAGGTAATACAACTGGAGATCACAGCTAAAGCTGTAGCTGAGCACAAAGTCATCCTGTTCAGGACTGAAAGGGAAGGCTTTCTGCTCTGCTTTGCATTAAATGTCACATGTCTGAAACACAGGGATGTCAGGCTGGGAGACCAGGCCACTCACAAAGTTGCTTCTCAGCAAATGTCATGGTAGTCCTGACAAATGACATCTCCCTTGGGCTGGCACCAGTGAGGTGGGTTGGGTTGGTGCAGGGGTAGGTCAGTTTGGTCAAGCTAAAGCCAGAGATGGTCTGTGTCACTGCATGGCAGTGCTGAGAGCCCAGGGGGTGCCACTCACCCTGCAGGGTGGCTTTAGGTGGAACTGAACACCCACTCTGTCCTGGGAGCTGGCATCTGCCACTGGGGGTGAAGACCCACTCTGCCCTGAGCTGTCACCAGCACAGATCCTGTCCCAGCAGGGGCATCTCTGTGGGGCAGAGATAAAATGTGATATGTGATATGCTAAGCATATCACAATATAAATTTAACAATATAAATTTCTTCACCCAGAAGCCCATTTTGCTGATTTTTCTCTGTGTTCCAGCCATGGGGACCTCACCTACCCTGGTTAATGCTCCACTGATGCAAATCCTTATTTCCACCAGCTTCAGTCACCAGGGCTGGGAACTGTATCACTAAATGCAGACAGGTAAAAGCCCCAGAGGTCTTGCTCTGTTCTTGTCATAGTTGATGGAGATTTAATCTGCACAGCCAGGGGAACTGAGGGTGCAGTTCATCTTGTCTTGAAGCAGTTGCAAGCAGGATGGGTGAATTTTACCTCCAGAGGGCCTTTGGTGACTACAAAGGGAGCTGAGGTACCTGCTGTGCTCCAGGTCAGTGCTGCAGAGACTGACTGTCGAGTGATGCAAATGTCACCCTGGTCACACTTGGCTCTGGGCTTCTTCAGCAGAGAGTGGAGAAAATGCCTGTAGGGCAGCTCAGCCTACCTGCCCTAGACACATCTCCAGAGATGGAGCAGGATGGGCCTCTGGGGCATCCTGTCTCTTGCTGTGGACACTAGATTTTTTAGGTGGCTAAAAGGTGTTAAAGGTGGGTTCTAGAAGGTAACTTAGGAGGTGAGCATCCTCCCTACCTTTAGTCTTAGATCACTGCCTCTCACCAGGCTGCAGGAGAGCTCATGGGTGCAGATCCATCACTGCAAGAGGGTGGCTGCAGGGCAGAGAGCCCAGGGCTGGGTGCTGCCTGTCCCACTGCAGGGCAGCCCTGAGTCCCACCAGCACGCCCAGTGGGTCCCAGGTGGGGCTACAGCCCTGCACTGGGAGAGCCCACCTGCAGAGGTGAAGCCTGTGGCTTGAAGAGGAATGTGAATGTGGATGAAAACCCAAATTTGCCGTGAGAGGACACAGTCAGGGTCCAACAAATAAACCCTGGGGACCAGCCTCTGCATGTAGAAGACGTCTTGTAGCTGGTTGTCCCTTGTGTTTCTCCTTCCTGGATCCAAGCAGGTGACACTTGGAGAGTTTCTGGGAGCTACCACCATCCTCTATATCCATGACCATGTGGCCAGGAGTGCAGTGTCCAGACATGGGACCTGCCAGACCACTGACCTCATCCCTGGCTTTCATTGATAACAAGGGCTTTGGGCCAGCTCTCAATAACATGACAAAAAAGAGACCTGCAGACTATCCCAGTGAGGGAGAAGGGTGTCGCAGACATCTTTTATGAAAAATCCTTTCCTTAAGAGTTTTCCTCCTGAGAAGCTGAGAGACCTCAAGAACAAAATGTAAACATTGACTATCTGCTGCTGTAGAATGCAACAAGTGGATCTTCGATTGGCCCGTGTTAGTTGTTTCTAATTAATGGCCAATCACAGTCCAGCTGGCTCGGACATAGAGTTCGAGCCACAAACCTTTCTTATCATTCCTTCCTATTCTATTCTTAGCTAGCCTTCTGATGAAATCCTTTCTTCTATTCTTTTAGTAGAGTTTTAATATAATTTATATCATAAAATAATAAATCAAGCCTTCTGAAACATGGAGTCAAATCCTCATCTCTTCCCTCAGCCTAAGACCCCTGTGAACACGGTCACAAAGGGCAAGTGGCACAATGTGACTGCAGTTGGCTAGTGGGATGTTTGTCCCAACATTCTGCCATTTCCCTTGGTTTCAGCAGCTCAGCTGAGGGCGAGGTGTCCCACGAGTGTCCCAGAGCCAGTGCTCTGCCCTCCCTCCCTCCCTTTATCTGCAGATCGTGCTATGCTAACAAGGCACACGTACAATGTTTGTGTGTGCATGTGAGACAGGGCACTGACTCTGGGCCAAGTGAGAAAAATCATTAGTTACAGGCTCTGCAGGACTGAACTTGACGAGGAACTTGGGGCTTTGCCCCGACAGCGCTCGGCGCTGGTGCATTATTCAGTTTGTGGCTATGTTGATTTGCAGATCTAATCACTCCAACAACACATACAGAAAATTAATTTGGACGTGGGCCTGGTTTCTAGAGAAAGTTGGACCTAAAGGCGGGAGGTTGGTCGTGTGGCTCAGGCAAAGGCCCAGGCTGGGGAATATCCCGTTTCCAGCTCTTGAGCCTCACAAAGGAGGTGGGATGAGGATGGAGTGGCAAGAAGAAGTGGTGTTGAGTGGTACTGGAGCATGGGATAAATAGTATTTCATCCCCACTGAGTATTTCAAAATCAAAGCCCTAATCACTCAGCTCTGGCTTGTGTTCATAGCTCTTGCATTCATGGGAGATGAGTTGGATGAAGGGGGAGATGCTCTCCTTTTCCCAGCCCAGGGATGGCCCCCAAGAGGTGTTGATTCAACAGATTGATTCAACACATTTCTAAAAATACCTTTTGTTGGAAAAACATTGCTACTGAGTCAGACCAGATGCACTATTCCTGGACTGCCCAACCCTTCAGACCCTTTCCCCTTCCTCACCTTGCTGATGGTGCCTGCCCCCATCAGAAAGCAGCATCTCAGTGGAGACACAATTCCTCCATGAGGAATCCATGGGTTTGGGTTGCTTCCAGCTGTGAGGGATGCTGCCTGCCCTCCTGCCCAGTCTGTGTGAGCTGGTGCTGTGAGAGCTGGTAGCAGCCTGCAAATCCCTCTGTCTTGAATTACCTGGTGAGCACTCTCCCTCCTTTTGATCACAGACCCCTTAACTTTGCCTTCAGCCAGGGCTGTCTCAGCCCTGGACGTGCTGAATGGTCCCCTTTTTAAATGGGATTTAAGAGGGCATTAGGGACTAATTAGGTCTAATGAACAGCAGTGGCTGTTTTAGACCTGGTGCCTCCAGTTGACATCAAAGGGTGGAGGGGATTGGGTGAAGCTGGAGGAAGTGTTATCAGCAGCAGGAAAGATTTAGACCCTGCAAAATCACCCCCCAGCAGGGGCTTTGTGTTCCTAATCCCTCTGTGCCTATCAGGCAGGGAGGTGGTGTGGTCCTCTCCCATTGGAGACAGGTGGGATGGAGAAATCCTGGTGGGAGCCCATCATCACCATAGCTGCCTCCTCTGCCATCCCTCACCATGAGTGGCTGTGATGGATTTGGGTGATCCGGGGCCACTCCAAGATTTGGGGCACTGGGATAGGGTTTCCCAAGGGAGGAGGTGAGGAACAAGGTGGGAACAAGAGAAAGGAGGTGGAAGGGGACACAGGGACACTTTCAGAGCTGGGAGAAGGAGGCAGCTATTTGCCTCTCCTGGGAGCTTCCTCAAGTGCAGGCAAGGGTGAGTCAGGGCTGCTCACACACAAGCTGCTCATTAGCAACGTGAAGTGCCGGTGCAGGACCCTGAGCCAGGCAGGGTTTATGTGCCCAGGGTGCAGCAATAGCAGCTGAGTCACACACCCTACCCAAAACATTGAAGCCTCTCACCATTTTCTGCAGGTCAGAGGGACCTTTATTGTAAGGGCCTGCATTGTCTGAACGCCACGGCGCGGTCTGAGGGCGCAGGCACTGTGCAGAGCCAGCGGTACCTGCCGCCCATCCAAAGCACCACCGGTTATCTCCTGCCATGACTCGGGTGATTTCACCACTGCTGGGAAGCCAGGGGTCAGGCCCAGCACCAAGGAGCCATTTCCTGCCCTCTGCCAAGGCGGTGCAGGATAGGAGAGGTGGAGTTTGCCAACAGCAATTCTCACCATGATCCAGTTTACACGGCAGTATCGAACAGTGGTTTGGTGGGGGGGATGTTACAGATATCAAATCCTTTCACTAGAAAGTCAGATCTGGGCAGACAGCATTTTGGAGAGCGCAGGGAAAGCAACAACTATTTACGGTTGTTGTTTAGGGTTATGGACGCGAATGCCCTTGAATGATACAAACCCTCTTAAGGGGAATTTTTGCGGCTGATTAAGCGTAACCACAAAGCTTCAAGAAAACATGTGTTTATTTTAAGTAAGTAATGTTGATTACTAATGAGAATACTTAGTAGATATGATCAAAGGTAGCTGAAGTGCCGTCATGATATCAAAGACTGGGATGGAACGCTTAATTTAGATGTTGAAAAGCCAATCTAAGGTGAGCGTCTTGAAAGTAAATATCATTAACAGTATCTAGATTAGACCAAGGTATAAAAAGAGTTGGAGGTAACAGCTTTCAAATCTCCCGTATAAACAGGCAGGTGATGCTGTGACTGGGGGAGGAGAGTCAGACACAGAGCCCAGGGTAGGGGATGGATTGTGCATCTGGCGCACGCAGCCCCTGGCCGTGCTCCCGGCTCTGCCCATCAGCATCTCAAGGGAGCCAGCGTGGCTCCTTTCTGCTCCAGCTTACCCAGGGCAAAGGGATGGAAATGAGTCCCCCGCTCCCAGCATCTTCTGCTTGAGCCCTAGTGCAGGGCTCTGGCTGAGGAGAGAAGGCTTGTGAGGGGCTCTGGGGGGGAACAGGGTGTCCTCTCTGCCAGCTGTTCCAGGAGGTCAGGCAGACTGATGGAGGAATGAGTCTGACAGTGCAGCTCAGTGCTCAGCATCCAGGTGTCTGCATCCTGTTTCTGAAGCCTGTTTCTCTCTGCTACCCCTGTCTTGATTTATTAGCCAGAAGGTGCTTGGGAAAGGGCTCCACATGTCCCCATTGTCACAAGCCCTGCTCCTGGATGTAACATTCCTGCAGTGAAACATTGCTGGGATTTGGGACAGGCAGGACCTTATATCCCCTTCTCTTGCTAATTGTGTAATATAAGAGGGAATATGTTATTCATTTACCCCATATCCATCTCAAGCTCTCAGGTTAGAAAACAGACAGTGTTAATTGGAAAAAACTTTGAATGAGGCTGAGCTGTGACCCACCGTGTCTTCTGCTAAAAACCTGTGCCAAGGTCCATAAGCTGGTGACCTCTGTGGCGGCTTCAGGTCTCTGTCCTCCCTGCTCTCCCCAGAACCACTGCAATCAATCCCCTCTCCATCCCTGCTCCCACTGCCCAGCGTGAGCAGGGACCCTTGTAGCCCAAATGCCCTGATGGTGGCCAGCACCCCTGTGTCACTCCCACGCTCCCAGGAGCCATCTCGGGATACGCTCGGCTCCGCACGTTTCCCTGGACCGAGCCCCTTTGCTGGAGCGCTGCGGGGCAGTGAGCGGGTGCCAGGCTTCTGCCCTGCCTTGCGTAGGCTGGGGGAGTTTTGCCTTCCCATTTGGGGCCCAGGGAGTGCCCTCATCACTGGGCCTGCTGGGCACCCTGGCTGGCCACGCGTGGGCCCAACAGGCTCTTGTTGCATGAATCATTCCCCCCTTCCCCAGCTGCACTGATGGTCCTACATGGTGTCAGGGATGCTGGAGACAGGGAGAGGTGTTTCCCAGGGATAAGCCCCAGAAGGGTTAAAGGAGGGTGGCTTTGCAGGCAGGAGTGCCTGCTGGGTGAGGGCAGACACCATTCAAAGAGCTGGGTGCTGGTCCTGCACAGGCTGATGCTTCACTACATCATTAGAAATGGTGCTTTCCAGAAAAATAAATTTGAAGTGCCTGTGAGCTACTTTCAAAGCCCAGCCTTGCAAAGGCAAAGGGCACTGAAGCTTTTCAAAGCTCTGGTGACCCCGTGTTCTAGCAAGATTCCCTGCACAGCCCATGTGTGGCTCAGGAACTGCTGGACACTACAGATCCAACATCTCAGCCAGGGCTGGAGCATCTCATCTCCAGTGAGTGGTGACAGTGCCATGTCAAGCTCTTACCAGAAGTCTTTTTGCTCCCAAGTGTTTTGCAGGCTCTTGAGTTGTAACAACAATAACAACAGAAAAGTACAAAAGCTGGTGATTTAAGTAGCTTGAGAACAAATCACTCCCCTGTTTGCTTGAGTGTCACCTGCTCAGTATCTGCTTCATGATATGGATGCACAGTTTTCTCTTGGGCAATGAAAATCTGCATTTCTAATACATTAGAAAAGAAAATAAATAAAATCTAACATGAACAAAGTGATTTCTGGCCCTCTTTGCATATTACAAAGGAGCAAGATGGGCACAGACCCAATTCCTTTGTTCTTTTCAGATCTCTGCTACTGCGAGCAATATTTGTCAAGAGATTTGAAGCTGCAGATGAAAAGTGCTACCTACGGACTGAGTATTATTACTGCTTTAAACTCACACCCTTCAAACCAGCTGGCTGTCCCTGTTTAAAGGGAGGTGTGTGGCCAAACAGGTAGGACAGACACCAGCTGCCAGCATGCCCTGGGTCCTTGGCTTGTCCTCACTGCCAAGGCTGTGGACACATTGCACGTGCAGTCCAGCACGGACCCTCACTGTTGATAGCACTGGGGTGGCAGCAAGGAAGGCAGACCTGGGGGAGGGAGTTGCTCAAGAGCATTTTTAAGACCCAGATTTTGAGATGGAACTGAACAAGCTGCTTCAGTGTTGACCCTGCTGGGTTTAACACCAGAAGGTAGATTCATGGTGGGATTCAGTGATATGGAGCTTTGTGTTGTATGACCTTGGGTGGACACGCAGGGAAGCAGAATTTCTCCTGTCACAGCATCATTTCTTGGAAAAACTGGCCTGCACTTACTGCAACTCTCCATGACTAAAGTGCAAGTGCATGTAGAGGAGTGATTGGATTTTATTTTTCAGGTGATAAATCTATTCTCACAAAATTTTGCTGCCCAGGAGGAACTGAGAGATGCCCTGCCACGTCCTGCCATCACACAAGGCTGTTCTCTGTGAGCAGGGAGCCATTCTGGCATCCTCAGCACCAACAAAGAGAAACCCATCCATGACATTAAGTTCTGCTCAACAGCAGCTCAGATTAAGAAAGGTTTTCTTGTGCTGGAAACTCCATGAATAAGAATGTTAGGAATTGGCTTAAACCACCAGTGACATAATTAGAAGGCTTTTGATATGCCAATTTGGCTGATCTCAGTTACTTCCCCCTGGTGCTGGGGAGTGTCAGCAGAGGGATTAGCCTCCAGTCACTTCCTGACACTCTGCTAAATCTTCTCCCTCTTTGTTCTTCATCCAAGACAGGGGAAAAAAGGAAAAACAGGGAAGCAGCTCAGGAGATACTGAAGTGAAGCAGCATGTGCTGCATCCCTGACCTGCCTTCAGTTTACACTACAGGCTCTCCTTAGGGGTGTAATGCAATTACGGCTATAACTGGGTGCTATACATTTTAATCCCATTAGAAACAGCCTTTTAACAGCTCCTGACTGACTATAATATGTAATCTCATTAGAGACACTACCTTTATACCTTGTACAAGAACATCCAAGCAGAAATCAAAGGCTGGCATAAGGCTAACATAGTTTTCTTCTTTTAAAACACTGTCTGCTTTCTTGCTTGTATTTGGGGTGCTGTTGCACAGGCACAAAGGCACAAAAGGTTTGGTGGGGTCAGGCTGGATGGGGTTTGGGGCCATCCCTGGTTTTTCCTTTATACTTCTTCCAGCACCCATCATGCCCTCCCAGGGATGGGGTGCTGCTGTGTGCAGCCCATGTGCCTGATCCAGGTCTGGCACACACAGGGATGTGCAATCCTCATCACTCCTGGAGCTGGCTCTGTGCAAACTCAGACAAATATTGACCGAGGCTGGGCCAAAGCTGGAAGGATTTCTCCTGCTGGAGCGTGTTCCCTGCCTGCCTCCCACGATCCCACAGTGCACTGACCAAAGCCCTTGGTGCGGGTACAGCTGTGTCTACACCACGTCTGCTTCTGTTGCTCTGCCAAAGGCAGGGAGGAGAAAGGGAGGGGTGATTTTTAATTTTTTTTAATCTGTTTTCCTCAAGGATTTATCAGCACTCAAGTGTCTTCTTTCATAGCGATCTTTGAAACTTTGGGCAAACTTCAGGCAAATTTTCTGGGGGAAGGCAGACTTGAAGATACTCAGTTTTTACATCTTATACTAAAGTAGACTCCTGAGCAGTTTTCAGGTAGATTTGAGCTCGTTAGAGACCAGTGCCCACATGGGATAGGGACAGTGTGGGTGTCCCAACCACGGGCCAAGCTTGGTGGGATTGTGCTCCCTATCTGAGATTCCAAACTCTCAGACAAGCACCTGGCCACAGCTGGATGGGGGTCCACATGTCACTCCCATCCCAGTTCAGCTCAGATGATGTTGAAATAGCAGCTCAGCCCCAAACACTGGGATGGAGAGCACAGGGCTCGGACAGAGCAGCAAAGGTCAGGGAGGGAGGACAGGAGGACAGGACAGACCTGTCGTGTGGGGACAGCAGGGCGTCCCCTCTCCATGCTGAAAAACCCAGATACTGCAGCCAAGGGCAACCAGGACCCAGTCCTGGTCTCTTTCTGAAGGGAAAGCAGCTGGTCCTGACTTAATGAGTCATCATGGACCAGGACAACCAATTATTTGGGCATAAATGTGTTAAAAAGAGGGGAAAAGGGCAATGTTGAGCTGAGCTGCATGTCAGTCCAGTGTTGGGGGCCACTGTGACCGTCCCTCTGATGAGGCTTAAGAGATCTTGATCTTTGGGATCTTTAAAGACTGCAAAGACACTTATTTTTGCAAGAGGGGTGTTAATCCCAGCAGATTCAAAGGGGTGATAAAGCACTTTGTCTCTTGCTCTACAGTAATTGCAACTTCTGACAACTCTGATAAACTAAAATGAGGTTCTCAAAAGCATCCACCCAAGGCTTTGTGGGGCTGAAGTCAGGGTTGTATTTAAATGCCCCTAATGAGTACCTAGAGCAAATGGGAAAGACATGCAAATCAGATGTCTAATTGAATGGGCCTTTGAAGGAATATCCCAAGCCCTGGGTAATTGATGGGTTATCTTTCCACTGGCTTGCCTTGATTGCATCTCCTTCCGCATTAGTCTTTCCTAGGAGTCTGGTTTAACAGGAAAAGTGGTGCACCAGGATTAAATGCAGCTCTTCTTCACTGACTGAACCAGGACATTTGCTGCCCAACAGTACGACCCTTCTGCAAGGCAGTCATTATTAAAATCTCTCTAGACTGGTGTTTCTTCCAGGCATGGAAGTGCCTTATCATATTGCATCTGAGCACTGCACTCAGCAAGCTGCCTCACGAACTGCTCTCCCAAGTGGAGGCATGACAAATGAAATAGCTTTCCCATCATAGCTTTCCCATCAAGGTTCTTGGGCCCACTTCTCCAGCAGGAGTAAATTGATGTGACTGCCTTCATTTGGATGTAGCAAAGCTGATTTGAGCCGTATGGAAATGTGACCTGTCTGACCCATTGGCTCCATTGGTGTCTCATGAGGATTTAACAGTGTGGCATATTTGAATTTTGCTTTGCTTAAGAGCCTTGTGTTATGTGTGTGCAAGAGCCAATTGCCAGCAGCCACCGTTATGGCCAAGCAGCTTGCAGCTCAGCAATGAGCAGGAAAAAGATTCCCCAGCTGGAGCTCTGTTTGGACTCAGAACTCAGGCATAAATCCCTAAATTTGGGGAGTATCTACAACAGAGTTATCTGGGCTGTATGAGCTCTCTCCAGCACCTCTGAGCAACCCTGACGACCACATTTTGTCAAACACACATGGCCCCTGAGGACATTTGAGAGGTGCTGGGGTGTGTGAGACATCCTCAAGGGCTGGTTTATGTATCCATGGGAGACTGGAGCAGCAGATGGGGCTGGAGAGGGAGGGTGCTCAAGCACATCTCAACAACTGTCTTTAAGGCAGCAGATTTTTAGCCAAAGAATCTGCTTCTCAGCTGAGTTTAAAATTACTTTCCTCTAGTCCCTGTTGATGACAAGAGGGGCAGATTTTAGCCATAGCTTCAATTTCCCTCATTGAGGGAAAATTCCTTCCAGAGCAGAGTCTCAGGGATGCTGGGCCAGGACTGCCCTTGACACTGAGCCCATTGCCCAATTTATCTTCAATCCCTACAGGTGCAGAAAGCCCCAGTTCAAGGCCCCACATCCCAACACCACCCACAGACTCCCCACAGAAAACCAGCACAGGATCCTGGCTGTATCTTGTTGCACTTGAAGGGTGCAAACACATTTGCCAGCATGGCAGCTCAGCCTGGATTTGCTTTGTATCTCTCCTTCTGCCACTGAGATCGAGACCCACAGCTCTTTCCTGCCTTCAACTGCATTTTTAATTTCCCATAGTGAAGCATCCTGGTCCTGGCTACATTCCTGCCTGCTTATTTACTATTTGTTTCTTCAATCCATGCCTAAATCCCATGCTTTGCTCTTCATCTTTTATTTTACAGCCCAAACCAAGGTATTGATACCAACAACCTTGCAGAATTGCTGGATTCAGACTGCACATTAGTAGTTCTGCCTTTCTGCCTTCCCCCTCCCAGCGCTTTCATACCCTCATGGGTAACCCTGTGATGGGCTTGCAAAGCCCCTACAGGGGCAACAGGCAGAGCTGGCCCTGCTCTTGCTGGCACTGGATGCTCTGAGTGTCTTTCTCACTGTTGGGTTTGTCCCAGTGCCTGTCTGGTGTTGCCAGAGATCCACATCCAGAGGAGCCACGTGAGGGCTTGGCTGGAGTGGGTCTCCATGCAGGATCTCAGTTCTGGTTCCTGCACACTGGTGCTGGACCACTTTTGTCCTGGCCAATTCACTCACCATCATTTTCCACCTGGCTGCAGGGCAGCCTTGGCACAGCTGGCCCCTTTCCTGAGGAGCTTCCCACGCAGCTCTGAGTCTTCCACCAAAGCCTTGGCCCAGACTGTCCACACACAGCCCTGAGAGCCAGGGCTAATGCACGGCGTGAACCTGGCCCCGTGCCTGCCCTGGGCATCTGGGTTACAGCCTGGGTTTCGCTTCAAAGCAGGCTTTGACCTGCCTGCTGTGCTGCAAGGATGGAGTTAAAACCTGGAGAGAAAAACTCTGATTTGGGTACCTGGCCAACGGCTGCCACAGTTCTCTGGGATGATGTTTCTGAACTCTGCTTCTCTTGCTTTGCTTCCAGAGATCAGAAATTGCTTGCTGTTTGCTGCTGTGAGCCCAGGACTCTCACTGGAGACAGGTCTCAGCATGGACAGATGCATGTGGTGGACACCAAACCACAGAGATCTCTCCAACATCTCTGCTCTTACAAGAGGGTATCTCCAGCCTGGCAGGAGCAGGTCCTTCAGGTCAGAACCAAGGTGACCTTGTTACAGATGCCTTGATTTAGGCTTCATTTCACTTTCTTTTGATCTTTACCCCACAGGATAAACATGGGCACCTGGGTGGAAAAGAAGGGAAATATCATCCTTTGGCTAATAATCCTGGCTTTGGTTGAAGTCCTGGCTGGTTCAGATGAAGTAGAAACTACACTATTACATGAGGTGCAAAGTCCTTGGAAGAGTTGTTCCCTGTTCCAGAATTGCCAAGGAATAAATGCTCCTCAGACATTACAGCAGCAATGGCAGGAGGCCTGAGGATGGATTATCACCACTCTGTCCCAACTAGACTCAACAATGAAAATCAAAATCCCATGCCATGATCTGGGGACGTGCCAGCATCCAACCCCAAGCTGGTCAGACATTTCCTGCCACTACCTGGGGTTGCCAGCTCCTGGCTGTGCTGCTGTGGTGTCCCTCACTCCCATGTCCCAGTGCTGGAGTCCCAGCTCCATTGTGTGACCCTCTCTTCCCAAGTGGATGTTGCTGAGACACTGGCAATGTCCTTGGAGGTCCACGTCTCTGTGATTGCACCCTGCCATCTGCCGTGGCAGCATCTGTGCCTCTCCATGGGGAAAGCTACAAATGAGAGCAAACATCAGTGTTTTCCTTCTACACTGGTTTGCATGATGTTCTCATGCACCATGTGTGTGGTAACAGTTATTATTGCTGCTTCCTACTGGAAAACTTAATTTTTGGACCTGTTTTTCTTTCCCATTACAGAGTATTTGGACTATTTTCAGATGGCCAATGCCAGCTCACATGAATGCCAGCCTAAGTGTGCCACCTTGCCTTCTGTGCTCTTTGATCCCATCCTATTTCTGGTGTCATTGTTGTTCATGTATTTTTCCAGATTAGTTATGCCTTTTTTTTCCTTCTCCATTCTTTGAGATCAGCTGATTTATCAGCATGGGGTTTCTTTTTGTGCTGAAGTCAGTGGGGAAGATGTGAGATGATTTCCAGCACTGATCCTTAGGGAGTCCCACCAGTGATCTCCCTTCCCTGCAGCTGATGTATCACGCACAGGGCACTTCTTCCTTGCTCCCAGCAGCACCAACCATCTCCAGAGGAACTTGACATGCCCTGTGTGCCTCTCCAAAGACAGTTTTCAAGTCTCCAAACACTTTACACTGTCCCTCCTGGTGTTTGGAAGATGTTCTGGCACTCACCATGCTGCTGATCCCGGGTCAGAGGGTTTAGCTGGGCTGACCACTTCCCTCCCTTGCCAAATACAGGGAGCCTGGGCTGTTCTTCAGTTGGAGGTGGTCTTCACTTGTGCCTTCCCCAGCCTGACAGCTTTTGCAGGACGAGACAATGGGGTTCCCTGCACCTGAGCATCTCAACCCACTTCCTCAGCCTTGACTGCTTCATCCTCCAGACTTTCCTTTCTCCATGCTTGTGGGGCTAGAAACAGGTATTCATTGGATTCCTCAGGGTGACTTAAACTAACTTCCCTTTACCTGTATCTCACTTCAGCCCTTAATTTCTCTTTTATTTTTTATTTAAACGGGTAAAAAGACCCCAATTTTTTTACTGGTTTTTATCTTTCAAGTGCCTCTCATCTTTTTTGGACAGCTTTTTCTTTTTGTTCCTTTGTAACTCCCTTTGTCAACCTTGCTCCTTTTTCTTCCTGTTCCTTCCTGTCTCCACTTAGTATCCCATTTCTCCTAAGGTACCTGACACCTGCCCATGGGTTCCTGGGGAGGCACAGCATCGAGCCTGCTTTTGTTTGAAGGTGAAACGAAGCACCGTTTCACCAATAAAAAGTTCTGACTGTCAAGCAGTGTGTTATTCAGGGCTGATGAATAACTTAGAGGAGATCAAAAGATATTAAGCTAAAAGAATTATTATACAGGAGCCTACGGGACCACACAGATCTCCCGTTCCAGCTAAAAAAGTCCCAAATTAACCCCCCACACCTCTCCCCCTTAAAAAAAAAAAAAAAAAAAAAAAAAAAAAGCGTGTGTGGTCTTGAAGAGCCAAAGAAGCAAGCCATTATTTGTAAGTCTGCTATATAAAGCATAATTATTATCCTTTTTATCATCCAACTTATGGGGCAGGCTTTTCCATCTTTACTCACGCCAAGTAGCACCTCGTGTCAGAAATAGCCTCGCTGGTTTGAAGGGGATGAGTCATCCCGCAATCAGGTAGGAGGAGAACAAAGATAGACACGACTTCCCGGACTGGATCTCTCTCTCTCTCTCTCTCCTTCTGCCCCGATCTCGCTCCTCCACGGCACCTATCAAAGGGAACCGCCGGGAGCGTCGGTGCGGGCGCGCCTTCCCGCGGGCGGCCGGCTGGAGACGGCCCACCGGAGCACAGCATCTGCCATGCAGCTCCCTCCTTCCCGCTCGCCTTCCCAGCAGCTCCTCAGATGTGGGCAGGAGCGGGCTGTGGGCCCTAGGAACTCTGCTGGCAGCCGGCGGCCCCACTCCCATTCTCCTCCTTTCCCATAGCCCCAAACCCGGCGTGTGACCGGCACGTACTGGTGGGATTCCAGTTGGGGTGCTTGGCAAAGAGGCTCCTCTCCAGTCATTGGGGGGCTCTGATGGCATCCCATCGCAGTGGAGAGCAAGGTGAAAATAAACAGCAATGCCATGACTCAAAAATGTAATGTACAGAGGGAAAAACTCGTCCAATAGCAATGGGGCTCTCCAGACCAAGAGCCGGCTTTTCTCAAGGGCCCAGTTTTGCTCCAGCTGAGACTCTGCCCAAACCCTCTGGAACCAGAATTTAGGTTTTCACCACTTTTTTCCCCTTTTTTTAATTAACAAAGAAATTCCAAGAGGGAAAAGGCTGGTTGTTTCCTCTTGCTTGCCCTCACTGTTACAATTTGAAACCCACATCTGGCATTTGGAGTGTTGAGAGCAACTCAGAGCCAATGTATTGGGGCTGATGAACCGCCCTGGGTTTCAGGGGAATTAGCTGTTTGCCCAGATGCTCTGGGGGAGCTCTTTAATATCCCAGTGGGAATAACACTACTAAAAAAGGAAAACCCATTAGTACACGTCTGCTCTTGCAGAGGCTCCTCTGTTCCTGTGAGGGTGAGACCTTTACAGAAGGCTTCTGAGTTGTTACAGGTATCACCTTGGATGGCTCTGACAATGAGCAATTTTAGGGCAATTTTTTTCCCCAGCTGCCCCAAATCATCTCCCCACCCCTCACAGTCACTACCATTGTTGATTAGAAGTTTCTTTAATTGAATCAACCGGTCTGTTCACTGCGGTGAGCGCAGCGCTTTGAAGATGCATTAGAGCACACGTAGAGAAGCACTGAGTAATGCAGGGAGATAAGCAGATGTGTTTGAAGCTGGGGATCCAAGAAGCCATGGGGGAGCACAAAAGGCACATGAAAAAGGTGGCGTCACCCCAGCTTCCCACAGGAGTCCTGAGGGCCCAGATCTTTGCCCTTGGGTAGGTTGGTTGCTTCATGCTCAGCATCCAGCCCTGTTGCATGCAGTGGCTTTTGTTGCTCTCTCCAGCCCTCCTCTCTTTTGATGCTCCTCTGCTCCATGGCAGACACCATTTGGTCTCATGGCCAGTTTGGGTGGAGGGAGGGGTGAGAGAAAGCAGATCTGATTGTCTCTCTCAAGTAGTCCCTGTCTCTCTGTGCTAGTTTGGGTTCATCTCTTAGAGGCAAGACCTTTGCTAATGCAAAGCCAACAGCAGAGCGAGGCCGCTCCATGGGAAGGAGAAAAGGTGAACATCCAAACCCCTGGATCTGCAGCTGGGAGCTTAGAGACTTGTCAGAGACACTTGGATCCTATAGGGATGTACATCAGTGCAGGAAACCTGACAGACTACCCAAAACTCACACCTCAACCCAATGACTGGGGTATAGAGACAATGGGAGGTGCTCTGTATACTCCCCTAGAATGGGGGTTACCACTGAGTGACCTAAGGAATTATGTGATCCTTGGGGCTGTTTTATGGTCCCTGGTGGAGAGCTGGAAACAAGCAATGGTTGGAATCAAAACTGGAAGGAAGACTGGCGAGGAAGACAGAACTAAATTTTTAGAACATCTTGTTGCTGAAACCCTATCTTAGGGCAAGGGGAAGAGCAAAACTTGGGAGTTATGGATCTAAGGATGGAAAGGTTTTCAGCTTCCTTCCATAAGCTTTCTTTACCAGCTGCAAAGCACAGCACCAGACCACCCCAAAAAGCAAATTATTATCTTCATCTGGAGACATTCAGCACCAGTTTGTCTTGCAGTGTGTCCCAGAGCTCCCAGAGGACTGATGGCCAGTTGTCCCAAAACAGGCAGCCAGGACATCTCAGAGAATCTTTCTCAATGGAATAAACATCCCCAAACTCATGAAAGGCAAATTGCCTCCTCTAATACCCACGTGCTTTTTCCATGTGAGCAGGTGCAGATATTTTCTGGCTTGTGCCTGCCACTGGGCGTGGGTTCTGCAGGGCTGTTATCTCTCTCATCAGATGATACAAGTTCGCAGGCTCATCTCCTTCCAAGAATGCAACTGACTTAAAAAGAGTTCAAAAGAAGATTAGGTTTCAAGGTAACTGGAAGCTATTCAGTCAAAGCCAAGCTGCATAAAGCAAGGGGAATCCTCCTTCTACCTCCATGGCTGTGCAAGGCAAGTGGGAACATGAGAAAGGAGCTGAGAAAGTGTGTGTCTTCTTCACAGACACAAACAGGACTGCAAATTGGAGACAACCGCTACAAATTTAGCTAAAGATGCTTTAGAAATTGCATCTTGCCAATGTTTTGCTTATCAAGCTAGAGTGTTTGCTGGCAATTACCTCAGCAAAAACAAAAACACATGGGATCTCATCACTAGTGCTCCCTTGTCAGCGGGGAGGTTGGCACTGTGGCACGCAGAGGCCTCAGCAATGGAGCACTTGGGTGCTCAGCTGGTGAAAAGCCCCAGCCTGCAGCTGCAGGGTCTGTGCTGATGGCTGGGGAGTGTGGGTCAGGGTGTCCCCTCCACTGGCAGCTCTCTGTGCCTGTCCCTGTGCCTCTCATCCATGCAGAAGCAGCAGGAGCAGCCACCTCCCCTCTGCCATCATCCTGCCCTGTCCTTCCTCTTCCCCCAGCAGGAACACACAGTCTCAACCCGCCTCATCCTCTGGACAGCTTTGGTGTCCCAGCTGAGATGCTGTGAACCAGCCTCAGAAATAGTTTGAGGTGAGAGTGAGAACACTAGGAAACACCCATAGGTGGGGATGGCCATAGCTGGAGCCTGGTTTGGAGGACAGATGTTCATGGACAGGCTGCAGGGACATCTGTGTGGTGGCCCCTGGCTTGGCTGGGCAAGCTCAGGTTACAGTGGCACCAGGCTCTTATGCCTGGAAACACAACGGTGCCTAATTCCTGATGGAAGCCCATCCATGGATCTGGGCATCAACCTTCTCACACTTCTATCATGCAATGTCTGTTTTACAGCAGGATCCTGTTGGACTGGCTGTGTCATTACCCCCAGAGACAGCGTGACCCAAGCCCTGTCTGGAGGAGGAGTTTTGGATGTGTCTTCATTGCAGAGCAACATGTGATGTGCATCTAGCTGGTCCTGCTATCACAGGGAAACTCATGGGAATGATCATGGGATCATTCAGGTGGAAAGAGCCCTCTGGAGTTTTCTAGTCCAACCTCAGCTCTCCAAGGCCTGGTGCAGCCTGACCCAAAGCCTTGCCATTTGGAGACATGCAAAGAATGGCTCTGCCCTGCCCTGCAGGAGAGTCTTGGTCCTTGAGGAGCCTTCCAGGCTTGGCTACCAGGAGGGAACCTGCAGCTGATTTCATCCCCACGGAGGCCCCCACCACTGAGGACACACAGCACAGGTTTGGGCAAGCCAGACCCTTGTAGAACATGACTGTCAAAGAGGTGTCCACACCCTGGGTTATTTTAAAGCTCTCTCACCACCATCATCCAGTCTCTCTGAGCCCTGCCCCAACCACAGAGCACCTGGCAGAGGAAAGTTTAATCCCACAGGGATGGACAGGGGGAGGAAATGCACTTGGTGGCTGAAAGCCAAGAGGTGATGCAAGGTTGCTGGTCCAGCCTGTGCCACCCAACCCACCAGGTCCTGCTGGATCCCACAGAGCTGCTCCACAGCTTTCTCAGAGCACAGGGCTCTGATGGCTGCTGGACATCCCTGACCATCAGAAGGTCTCATCCTGCTTTTGAGGCCAGGCTTGCTTTGCTTCCCTCCTCCAGTGCCTGATGCAAGGGCACTGGCTGGCCAAGGCCAAAGCTCTGGTCGGTCTGAAAGCCCTGAGAAATGTCACAGAGCTGTCCCACAGCTGAAAGGATCACCCACACACCCCTTCCACACACCTCAGACAGCAGCTGCAGTGCTCCTGTCCTTGCTCAGCTGCAGGTGCTCAGCACATCAGCTGGGCACCCATTTGCTCTCCCCAGGGACAGATGCTGCTCTGCCCTGCTCCACATTTCCCATCACTTAGACAAGGCCTTTTTCTTCCCTTCTTTCTTCCTCTGCCCATCCAGTCTGGGGAAAAACTTTACTTTTTCCCCACTGCAGTTCACTAAGGGCTTTTGGGGTCTTGCATGCAGGACCCCCAACATTCTGTGTCAAACCTGTAGCCATAAGAGGAAGCTGCAGCCTGGTACCTGCAGCAGTAGCTCTCATACTCACTAAACCTGTCATCCCAGTCTGGATTTTCTTTTAATAATCAGGCAGAAGTAAATGATTCACTTGTTGCTCACCTGAAGTTTGCTTTTTTTCCTGCTGGAAAGCTTTTTTTTGGGAGGGATGGACCTGAATTGCCCCTGTTTCCCAACACTCCTCAGCACTGACCATGCCAGCAGAGAAGCCAGATGTACCTGGGCATGGGATGGCACTGTGAATCCATCATCACCTGTGGTTGTTCTAGTTGTTGGTTTTTTGGGTTTGGATTTTAGGCACTCGAGACAGTAATTCGTGTTTGGACTCAAGTGTTTATTATTTCTTATCAGTAAAACAGTCTCACAACCATGATTTCTGCAGCTTTTCATTAGAAGGCAAAAAATGGCCAACAATCTCTTGGTACAAGGGCTTTTAAGACTAAACTATCCAATTAAGAACTGACACCTGGATTATTTTCCCTTTTAACCCAATAACTGATCCCACAGAGCCCACAATGCAGACTTTTCTGCCCAATTACAAAATGCCACCCAAACTCATGAAGAAGAAGGAAGAAGAAGCATGAAGAAGAAACCCAGGATGACACCCTGTGCCCTCCATCTTGCTTCCATCCACAGCACACTAAAAATCTCAAAACCTCAATTTCTCCCCAAGTGATACACCTACACTACTCTCTATAATCTATTTCACACTTTTGTGGATTCCAGTCTATCTTGAAGTCTGGGAAACTTTCTCCATGGATGAGGGTGAAAGTCAGTGCTGCCCTGGGGGTCAGGGCACCCCAGAGCAGACACAGAAATATTCCTGGTGCTCTGGGTTTCCACAATCACCTTTGCCTGCCTTCTCTGAAAACCTGCTGATTAAAATGAAATCCCACTATTTCACTGTTTCAAGCCTCCTTGTCCCATTTTTCCCCAGTTTATTTCAGAGGACCCCTTCCACTGCCACCCAATAAACAAAAAGAGGGAGATTTTTTTTGCTGTTGCATTGGGCAGGGTACCTCTGGAGCTGCCTCCCTTTCCCAGAAGAGTGGAGCACGAGGAAGAGGATTGCACCCGCTACTTGTGTCTGTTTATTTACAGTGTAAACAGCTCCTGTGCTGCAGCTTTGAAGAGGCGCCGCACATTTGTATGTCAAGATCCCTCCACGCTCTGTGCGGTTTTCCCACGTGATCTGAGCTCTTCAGAGAGGAAAGTTTGCTCCTTTGCCTCCATCCTGGAGAAGATGAGGAGGGCCAGAGTGATCCAGAGCCCCAGTGAGGGGTGATGCTGTCAGTGAAGGAGGTTTGGGCTGAATTTCCCTGTTTATGGTAACCTGATCCAGCTCTGCTAACGAGCAGTAATTTGGCAAATCCCCATTAGGCTGCTGATCGTGAGCCCTGAAGTGACTCTCAGGAAATTGTGGCTTCCATCAAACTCAGCTGAACTGCAGCAGCAGGAACAGCAACCTGCCTGGACTGAGTGCTGGTTTTGTATAAAATAGATGAAAATAGACAGATAAATAGATAAAGAGATAAATGACAAAAAGAGATCATAGGCAAAAATAATTAAATAACTTCTGGAATTCTCTCCCAAAATAGCTGTGGAACAGTTATTTAAATGCTGTAGGGCACAGTACCTGCTTGCAGGGGATTATCACCACTGGAAAATCAATATTTGCTGAAAATCCCTTTGGTAAACTCAAGAAAGCCTTTTAATAAAGCAAAACCACAGCAGCTTCTCACCTTGCTCACAACCTCTTGGGTTTGACAGAAGCAATGATGGATGTCACAAAGCTTATCTTGGCAAAACAGCTCCTAACAATTCCCTAACCCCTGAACATGATTGTTATCCACGGAGTTGCCTGCCTTACCTATCTACTATAAGCTATGAGTATGGCCATGTGCCCCAGAATAAACTTAGGCTACTCTATTTGGTTGGTTAAATATTAGATTTACATCACTTCAGAATTAGGAATGGGATTTAGGTCATCCAGCAATTAACACAATTTGCTCTTGTGTCTTGAAATGCTTGGTGGCCACACAACTGTGCTCCAAGGAGAGTTGGTGCTCAGATGATTTGCACCCTGTCAGGTGCTCATCAAACAGCTGACAAAGAAGCAAAATGGGTATGTTCCCAAATCCCAGGTCCATTAGTGTGCTTACATGGATTTCCTTCTCCACCTCATTCCTCCACTGTCACCCCTGGGACTTTTGCTGTGTTTGGGACACCTGCAGCTTCCCACACACACACTGTGGTGTGCTGGGCATGGAGGCACAGGAGGAATAATCTGGTATTTTGCATCAGAGGGCAAGGGGAAATGGCCTCAGAAAAAATTTCTTCAAAGGTTTGTCAAGGATTGGAACTGGTTGCCCAGGACAGTGGTGGAGTCAGCATCCCTGGAGGGATGTAAAAGATGTATGGACTGGGGACACTTGGGGACACATTTTATTGGTGACCTTGGCAGTGCTGGGTTAACACCCAATGATCCTAAAGGTCTTTTCCAGCCTAAATGATTCTATGGTTTTATCTTTAGAAAACCACCCTCTCCTGTCACCTTGCCTGCTCCAAGGACTCAGCTTTGCCTGTAAATCTCTGTTATGCCCTGACTCAAGCCCTTTATGGTGGCTTATGGAACATCCCTGAATGCTTTCCTGAAGCCCCATGTGTGATCTCTGCTGGGGTGTGAGGGCTCCTGAGTGTCTCTCCTCTCCCTGGTGGCCGTGCCTGGCTTTGGAGGCAATTTTAAGAGACTTGCCAAGTGGCTTTTGCTGATGAGTGGGGTGGGCAGGAGGACACAGGACACTCAGCAGCCACTGGTGTCCCTTAAGGTCTGCAGCCAGACACAGGGTGTGATTATCACAGTTATGCTCAGGTACCCCAGCATCACTTATGCTGCCTTCTAAGGAAAAAGACCCAATAACTTCCATGGTCCCAAGAGAATCCCTGTGGGAGAAGGAGAACAAAGCCGAGGCATGTTTGCACACCAACCTCACAGATCCCCAACCCTTGATGCCAAGCCCTGGGTTGAACCCCTCTGCCCCAGCAGAGCTGTCCCCTCCTGACCTTGAGCTCTGCTGTGGGGCTCAGGGGGCTCCACACAGCTGCAAAACCCCCTCTGCCCCTGTGGGCTCTGCTGTGCCCGTGGGATGGTGCAGGGGATGCAGCACTTTGGGGATCAAGGGCTGCCGTGTGTGGGTGAGGCTGCCTCAGCCTGGAGACCCAGCAGTTAATTTGTTTGTTTCCTTTCTGTATAGGATATTGTTACCAAAAAAAGAAAATGAGGTGGGGGAGGGGGGGAGGGGAGAAAGAGAAAAAAGAAAGGCTGAGGCTAAATGATGAAAAGGGCTCTCTCCTGCAGCTATGAAATCTCACCCGGAAGGAGGAGAGGGAAAGTGTTTTCCAGCAGGGTACAAAGTCAGCAGCAGAGCTTTGAACTCGGGGGAACTCCACAGCAGCTCAGAGCCCTGCCAGGGAGCCCCAGCTGTGCATAGCTCAGCTGCAGCTGAGGGAGCTGGGGGCACACCCTGCACCCCTGCTCTGTGCCAGGATGGGCAGGGCACCGGGCTCAGAGCAGCCTGTGGAGAGGGGGCTTTGCTGGGCAGGCACAAGGGGGACTTGTCCCCCAGACCAAAAACTGAAAGTTCTTGCCTTGGGATGGGTCACCCTGAGCTTGTCCCTGGAGTGTGGACATGGCCACCCTTCCCTGGCCCAGGCAGGGTTTGCTGTCCCCTCCCCTGTCCCCTGGCAGCTCATCCCTGCACACCTCCATCACCCCACTGGGCTCTGATCACACCCAGCACCCTTCACCACAGGTGCTCTGAGCACTCCAAACAGGGGAAGGTTCTACTCAAATATGGTAACCAAGAAGCTGGGTTTGGAAGGGATCCCAAGTTACTTGGGGGAATTTAGGCAATTATCCCACCATACCTTTTTTTAAATTTTAATTTCACTCTAATGGTTTCAGAGGTACCTTTTCCCCATCTCATTTACAAGTGAAAACACTCAGTTAACTAAACTGAGGAAGGAGTTTAAAAATTAATTTAGGTGCCTCAAAATGAAAGTAAACTTTGGGATAAGCAGTGGGCTCTGTGTGGAACTGGAAGCCAGGTGAAGGTGGTGCTGCTGCTGCACTTTGGTTTTTGCTGAAGTGTCCCTCGCCTTGTCACCAGTCCTGGTAGGGTGGGGTCTCTGGGGAAAGGGCATCA
Organism: Agelaius tricolor; assembly: GCF_023055355.1. NCBI lineage: Eukaryota > Metazoa > Chordata > Aves > Passeriformes > Icteridae > Agelaius > Agelaius tricolor. The sequence goes on along the minus strand of NW_027269284.1, from coordinate 3,360,360 downwards.
GTATGTGGCCTCATTTTTTGTGCTGGATCACAACTGGGCCAGGCAGGAGGAAAACAGCACTGTGAGACTCCAGGAGAGGGGTGAAACAGAACAGCATCAGCCTTGGAGCTTCTTCTCCAAATTACCCCTACAATCCCCAGCAGCAGCCTTTGCCTGCCAGCTGCAGCACTTCTCCTCCCTTATCTGCAGCTAATCCCCTAAACAGCCATTTGAAGGAGTTTTTGCAGTATTTGCCCAAGAAAGAACTCCCAGATTTTCTGTTTTCTCAAGGACTTAGAGCAGTGGATCGTGCTGCTGTTCCCAGGGATGCAGTGACAGGCACCTCCACCCCTGGGAAAACACTGCCCAGCCCAGAACGGATGGGACACCACAAAATAAATCTCCATGTCATTGGTATTTCTGGGGACTGTAATCCCCAAATAAACATCCTGCCACTTGAACCTGTTGTGAGGAGCATGATGGTCACCATCCACAGGAAAGATGCCAAGCTGCCACTGGTCCAGGGATGGGCCAAGAGGGTGGAGGTGATGAGCACAGATTTTGGGCTGGTTTGGGATGATGGTTTGGCTGGGTTGGTTCATCCTGGTGTTGAGGAGCAGTGGGATCAAGTTAGCTCTGGGGTCCCCAACATCAGAAGGATGTGGACCTGTTGCAGGAACTCTACAAAGATGCTCAGAGGGCTGGAGCACCTCTATGGAGACAGGATTAGAGACCCATGATTGTTCAGCCTGGAGAAGCTTCAGGGAGACCTTCTAGCACTTTCCAGTGCCTAAAAGAGGCTACAAGAGAGCTGGGGAGGGGTGTTTTACCAGGTGTTTATGTAGTGATAGGGCAAGAAGACACGGCTTCAAACTGACAGAGGGCAGGTTTAGATTGAATATTAGGAAAAAATTCTTTATTGTGGTATAGTGGGGCCCTGGCACAGGTTGCCCAGGGAAGTTTTGGCTGTCCCATTCATGGAAGTGTCCAAAGTCAGGTTGGATGGGGATTTGAGTGACCTGGTCTAGTGGAAGTTGTCCCTGCTCAGGGCTGGGGATTGGAACTGGGTGACCTTTAAGGTCCCTTCCAACTCCAACCATTCTGTGATTTTATGATTTCTGGGGTACCCACACTTAGACACACCCCACAGTCAGTTTTATTTTTTGTGCTGAGGAATAAAGCCTGGACAGCCTGTCAAGGCTGGGCAGAGAGACCTTGCTGTTGTGCCTGGGTTGCTCATCCCAAGGCTGGTACAAACCAGCCCATGCACAGCCAGGGTAACTCACCTGCCTTACAGCATCCCTGCAGGGACACCTCGGGCCACTCCCGAGCCACCCGGAGACGGAGGGGATTTCCTGGGAGCACACACCCCACCGCAGTGGGAGCCCTGCCTGGACAAGGACTTCAGGGCTCTCTCCCACTGAGAGCGAAACAATGCCATCATTTGAGCAGGGTGGTGCTTAATTTGCTTTCACTTGAAGGAAAAGGGGGCGGTGGTGGATGGAAGGAGATGCAGGGAGAGGTGGTGGATGGAAGGAGGTGCAGCAAAAGACCACGAGAAAATCCCCTTTTCCCGCTGCCGAGAGGGACGTTCCTGGGCGCTGCGGACTGAAACACCTGCTGCCCGGAGGGAAAGCCAGCTCCCAGGAAATGCAAGAAAGGCACTTTCCAGTGGGGAATATGTTGAAAAGCACAGAGGAGGAGAAGGGGAGGGGGGGATGGAATGGCTGCGGAGATGCATGAATATTAAAATGATTATAGCGCTTAATAAAGCGCCGCACAGGGGAGGAACAATAACAGGTATTGTTGGCAAGCCTGACGCTCAGCTTCCCCTTGATTTGATGGGCCGATAACCATCGCAGTATCTCTTTCATGATCCCTGGCTCCGTATCTCTCTCGCAGAGCCACACACATTCCAGGGCAGACTTTGATGTCTCTCCCTCTCTCCCTGCCAGCCCTGGGCAGGCTGCGGGCGCCGCGGCTCCCCCGGCCAAGGGCCGTGGGTGGGTGGGGGACACGGGGAGGGGGCTGCGAGGGCTGGGGGCCGGGGGGGAAGCAGCTGCCAGCTCTGAGCCGGCTCGCTGCCAAAATACCCGGGCACTTCTTTAGGGTCACCCCCAAGATCTCAAATCCCAGGAAAATGGGATGCTGGATGCTGCGGTTCTGGGACTGTCCAGTGAAAAACACTCAGGGTTGTCTGGCAGGAGGGAAAAGGGCAATTTTCAACCCTCCATCTCCCCAGAGAGGACAGGATTTGGGGTGGACAAAGAGACCCAGTTAAATGAGAAATAAGAACAATTTAGGGATTCTTTTAAAAGGCTACTCTCAAGGACAGACTGTGGGGATTTATCCCCTGGGAAGCAGTCCAGTGTCCAGACCTAGAATGAATGATGAATTTTGGGGTTGGCAGCCACAAGCCCCTCTGAGTGTCTCTTGAGGGAGACACAGATGTGCCTGCAGTGACACAGGAGTCCCCCCATGCCAAAGGGATGAGCTGGAGGCTGTAGCATCGGGGGACACAGCTGTGTGTTGGTAGCACCCTTGTTAGTGGCTGGGACCTAAAAGGTACCAAACTTTCCCGAGGAGGGTGGGAGGGCAGATGGGCAGGATTGGGAAGGAAGAGTGGGATTTTCAGCCAGGAGAAAATGATATCTCAAAAAGATGCTTAGCAGGGATGGATGGTGCAAGCACACTCCCTGCCCCTCTTGGTCTGAGAGCTGTCTGATTTCGGGGCAAGGTTGCCTTATTTTGGGCAGGATTTTGAGCATGATGGAGACAGTGGAGTGGAGCCAGTGCTGCTCAGCCACAGCCACCCAAATGCTCCTTTGGTACAATCTGAGCATGAAAGTTCTGCTGTAACCCACATGCCACTCCAGAGGGTTTCATGCAATTTGGGGCTCATACCCCACATTAGCCAAGTCTTCTCACCCCCTTTCCCTCCATCCATCCCTCACTCTGCCTCTCTGGCCATCTGTACCAGACAAACTATCAGAGCTCCCAACCAAAACTGCTTGCTTTGCTCTTTTCAAATCAAACTTCTACCGGTAGCTTACACCTCACACTTAATTTGCGTTAATTGTTGTTGGGTTATTTTTTAAATTTAATTATTGGTTTCAGAATGCAACAGAAGGAAAAAAAAAAGACACCAAGAATTTTCCAGCCCTTTTTTTTTGGTAAGTGTGTGTTTTCTTTCTCGTGGGAGGTGGCTGCAGTGGGCTCACCCCTCCATGAGTCCGGGGGGGTAAAAGGGGGTGTTGAGAGCCAGGAGGGGGCCTGAATGAAGCCACCCTGTGCCTTCATCACCTTCATCCCCCCAGCCTGGCATCCTGGGGATTCGGGAGAAGAGGCTGTGATGCCTTTGGTGCCGATAGGGGTGTGTGAGTTTGTGAGTGTGTGTGAGTGTGTGTGTGAATGTGTGTGTGAGTGTGTGTGAGTGTGTGTGAATGTGTGTGTGAGTGTGTGTGAATGTGTGTGTGAGTGTGTGAGTGTGTGTGAATGTGTGTGTGTGTGAGTGTGTGTGAATGTGTGTGTGAATGTGTGTGAGTGTGTGAGTGTGTGTGTGTGAGTGTGTGTGAATGTGTGTGAGTGTGTGTGAATGTGTGTGAGTGTGTGTGTGAGTGTGTGTGTGTGTGAGTGTGTGTGTGAATGTGTGTGTGAGTGTGTGTGAGTGTGTGTGTGTGAGTGTGTGTGTGAATGTGTGTGTGAGTGTGTGTGAGTGTGTGAGTGTGTGAGTGTGTGTGTGAATGTGTGTGTGAGTGTGTGTGAGTGTGTGTGTGAGTGTGTGTGTGAATGTGTGTGTGAGTGTGTGTGAGTGTGTGTGTGTGAGTGTGTGTGTGTGAGTGTGAATGTGTGTGAGTGTGTGTGTGTGTGAGTGTGAATGTGTGTGTGAGTGTGTGTGAGTGTGTGTGTGAGTGTGTGTGAATGTGTGTGTGAGTGTGTGTGAGTGTGTGAGTGTGTGAGTGTGTGTGTGAATGTGTGTGTGAGTGTGTGTGTGTGAATGTGTGTGTGAGAGTGTGTGAATGAGTGTGTGAGTGTGTGTGTGTGAGTGTGTGTGTGTGTGAATGTGTGTGTGTGAGTGTGTGTGAGTGTGTGTGAGTGTGTGTGTGTGTGAATGTGTGTGGGTGTGTGTGAGTGTGTGAGTGTCTGTGAATGTGTGTGTGTCTGTCTTGCGCTGTTGGCTCTGCCTTTGAGATTTGCCCCTGGTCATTTCAGCTGCGAGGGAACTGAGCTGAGGCTGGTGCTCTGATGTGGGTGGCCCGGAGTTTGTTACCCGAGGACAGCCGGCTTACCTCTGAACTCCTCCTGCCTCCCCAACGGTTGTTTCTCTGCTTGTGCCTGCTTGCATTTTTGCCCTGTGTCTTGCTGGATTGCCTTGACCCAAGCTAAGGCGAGCAGCTCCCCAGGGAAGGGGTCAGGCTGGCACGCCAGGCTGGTGGTGATGGTGGTGGTGGGGGTATCTCCCACCCCAAGGCACACAGAAATGTTTACTCTGAGTACAGCCAGCACCCGTAGGGCTTTGGAGTTGAAAAGAAAGGACTTAAAGGCAGAAAACTCCCACTGTGCCATGGAGGGAGAACACATCAGAGGGAGGCAGTCAAAAACCCCTAGAGGAAAGGCAACCTGATGCTTTGCCCCAAGGTCCAGCAAAGTCATGAGCAGCTCCCCCAACTCTACTTGCTAATGGGAAGCTTCCCTGGGGACTCCATAAGCACTTATCATTCCCTCTGCCATTTTTCTCAGCTAAAATAAGGAAGAATTACAAGAACAAGAGACTCTTTTTTGGAGCGAAGCACAATCTGTGCTGATGCCGAGCAGCCTCCAAACCCAGGAGAGGAGGGAGGGCAAAATTCCTCCCTGACCCTGCAGGCAACCAGCTTATGCCTTGGAGCAGAAGATTTGATTGCCTTTTACCATTAGCTCTGCTTGCGTTGGTACGAAGAGTTATAAAAATGATCCCCCCTCCCTCGCCGGGCTGCCGAAGCACAAAGGCAGAGGAGCGGCAGCGCAGCCCTCCCGACAGCCCCGGCCTGCGGCGGGGGGAGCACGGGCATGGCGACGGCGATGGGGATGGGGAGGGGGGTGGAAACACAGTGAAACAGAAAAAGATTGACCCAATATCACCCAAGCTGGAGAGACGTCGTTATTCCATTTAAGCCCGCTGAACAGTGCCGCAGCAGGGAATCTGTCTGTCTTGGTTAAAGGTCTCGCTGCCAGCCCAGCCTTGGAAGTGCCAACACTAATCTGCAAATTGTTGCAAACCCTAAAGAGCCGCCGAGCTGGGAACCTTCCTGCGGCCCAGACCCCTATGGACCGGGATGCCCTTCCCCATTAGCGTCCCGCTCCCGCCGCCAGGCAGGCTCGGCCGGGCTCCGCTCCCTCCCCGCGGGCTGCTCCGAAAATCCCGGGCATTAAAAATCCCGGCTCCTGCTGGCAGCCCCGCTGCAGCGGGAATGGGATGTGTGCCACTGACAGAGGTTACATTCTGCCCGGGGAAACCATTGCATGCTCTGGAATAAATTCGTGCACGTTGATTAGTGTCTTCCGGCAGGTCCCCGAATAGACGATGATTCCTTTGTCCTCTCCTGACCTCACGGATCACATTCAGAGCCCGTAGCTTTTGCTGAAATGCCGGGTTTTTTGGCCTGAAAGAATCTCTGGTGCAACCTCTGGTGTTGGCCAGGAAGAGGGTAGTCACATGTGCTCTTAGACTAACAAACAGCACTGTTCTTCTAAGACCATGGGTAGCAATAATTCAGGGTCAGTGAAAAGGGCATATCTAATAAGAGGACCTGGTCTAGAGGATAAAAAAAAAAGGAAAAAAAGGGAAAAAAAAAAAAAGGCAGCTAAAAAACCTTGGCTAGCCTGATAGAAGAGGATGGATGTGGAAGCCTGGCTGTGGAGCTGGAGAAAAGAGGCATCAGGGAAAATAAAGTGATACATGGAGAGGGATTAGGGATTGGAAAAGCCTGGATTTAGCCATGTAAATCATGGCACCTACTAGATCTCAGATGGATAGGAGGCTGTGACATGCCACTTTCAGGCTGGCTGATTGCTGTACATCCTAAGGACATCAGAAAACTTGTTAGGAGAGTCCCCACAGAGCCTATACATAATGCTGAGTTTTGTTCAAGACAAGCAGGTATCCCAAGGGTGAGATCTGAGTCCAAATAAAAGACTGGAGGTGACAGAGGTGGTAAACAGTTATTCTTAGTAACCATATTTATTATTAAAAGTATCAGTTGGAACGAGAAATGTGAACAGCAAATTTAGAGAAGCATGAATTCCTCTGGCAGGAGCTTTAGAAGCAGCCAGGGTTTTAGTCAGGTTTTTTGAGGTCTGTAATAAGGTGCCAAAAAAAGCACAAACATTCTTTAGAACATTAAAAAAACCAAAACCTAACAAAACCTCCAGTCAATCACAAAAGGGGAAAAAACAATGTTACCATAAAAAAAAAAAATGCACTAAGGAAAAAAAGAAGGCTCCTAGAGCATTATCCTTAAGTCATGTAAAAATCAAAAAACCACTATGCAAAAAATAACCTGTCTGCACAGAAACTTGCTTATGCATATGACTGTAGCGTGTGCCTTTGCTTGTAGTAAACATGCCCTTTGCCTTCTGCTGATGACATGACACTGGCATGTCACAGCTGATTTATAAACACAATTGGATTTTCAATCTTCAGGTCTAAATTCACTGCAGCAGACCCCAGCAGGCAAAGTATCTCTGTTTATCTATAAATACCAGTTACAGTGCTTTCTTGGATAGAGGTGGGTACAGTAGGATGTTGTTTATTTTCACTTGCAGTAAGAGGAAGAGGAAGCAGTGTTTGGTATCAGTCATCATCATGAGCTAAGTGGCTGCAGGGCTCTTTGAGGGCACTGAACTGCAGAATCAAAAATGCAGGCAACACTCTGCAGTGAATCCTTCAGGTTTTGCAAGGACTCACCCTGGAAGAGGAAGAGGAGGACAGAGAAAGGCTTAGAAAATACAGCAGGTATTCCCAAGCCATGGGCAAGCTGGAGTTGCCTGGTCCAGGCTCTGAGGCTCCTGGCTCATGTGGGGCAGGTTGGGTGAGGGTCTTGGACTCAGTTCCTGTAGTTCCCTGCCAGGCTGGACACTGTGGGTGTGCAGAGGAATTCAGGCTCATTGGGTGCCTGCAGCCCTCGGCTCAGATCACAGCGGCCGCAGCCGCAGGACACTGCAAGCGGGGCACTGCAGGAACTTGCTGAATTGCTTACCCCGAGCTGCTCCCTCCGTGAGGAAGGGCTGGCCTTCAGCAAGCTTCCAAGGACCAGGAGCAGAGGCCTAGGCATGCAGGCTGAGGGTGGAGAGGTAAAACTACCACTGGGCTTTCAGCCTCTCTGCTGCAAGCCACGAGCCTAAAAGCCATAGGACTCTCCCTCTCCCTACCCTATAAAGTTACTTCCCTTGGGAGCTACCAGGCCTCCAGGCTTGAGCTTGAGATCCAGATATCCCTGTATGGGCCCTTAGAACCCTGAATAACCCTGGTTTAGGCTACCAGGCCTCCAGTTCCAGGCTTGAGCTTGAGATCCAGATATCCCTGTATGGGCCTTTAGAATCCTGAATAACCCTGGTTTAGGCTACCAGGCCTCCAGGCTTGAGCTTGAGATCCAGATATCCCTGTATGGGCCCTTAGAACTCTGAATAACCTGGCCTTGGTTTAGGCAACCTTGGAGACCATGTTCTGGTGATTCTTCCTGGCCTCAGTGGCATTTCCCTTCCCAGGAGGGAACCAGCTCACCTCACAGCCTGCAAACCCTGGAATTTCCATCCTACATGCAAAGCTGGGAGCTGCTCAGGAGAATCCTTGCTAGAGCTCCTGCAGCTAAGGGTAATGCAGCATCAGGTTCATGTAGGGAACAAGTGAGATCCTTGCTCTGCAAAGGTGTCCATAAGAGTTGAGAAGAGACAACTTTTTGCTGTAGGAAATGCTTGACAGGAAAAGAAAGGGTAAAAATGGCAAGGATTTAAAGGTGCTTGAAAAAGGCAGAGCACAAGGAGAAACAAAGCTGGGGAATAGCCCTTCGTGGTCCCTGAGCTATTTAAAAGAGGCTTAAAGGGATTTGGTCAAAAAAATGACAAGAGATTAGAAATAAAATCAAATAGCAGCTGTTATGTGCAGCCCTGTGTGGCTGGATGAGTGGGAGCATCAGAGATGATCAATATCCAGACTGGTTTCATTCTGGTAGAAGAAGAGGAGTGAAAGAGGAAGGAGGGAAGGGAAGAATTTGGTTGCCCACAGAGGGGCTGATGCTGCCTCCAGGCCATGGGTGTCTGCATGGCCATGGGGTCCAGTACCAGAGCAGCACCTTGGCTCAGACAAAGCAGCCCAGGCAGTTCCCTGGCAGTGATAATGAACATGAACCCTACGGGCTCCAGCCACCAAAACAATGGCATGAAAGGCAGCTCATCTAGACTTTCCTCTTCTGCCTTCGAGGAAGAGGCTTCCCCGACTCTGTGACACAACACCAGCCTACAGGGGAGGACACCAAACCACTGTTTAGATAAGGAAAGCCTTTATCAAGCAGAAAGGAATTTTTAAGAAGAGCTTCCGCTGGTGGCTCTGTGTTAACAAGATTTTCCCATAAGCGGTGACATTTTATATCTAAATGGTTTCTAACATGATAACATTCCCAGAAAACATATTTGGAAAGAGCCATAGATCCTCAAAGTCTTGCCAGATGGAAAATAACAGCAATAACTGCCTTGGTCTTAGAGAAACTTCAAAGCCTTGGTGTCTCCTTGTCTGTCTCACACAAAATTGGGAATGTGCCTGCAGGAGAGTGTGAAAGCAGCATGGGTCTGGTCAGTATAACCACAGAGCACAGCCCCTCCCCAAGGAATTTCATGTATAGCACAGCATGGCACAGCACAGAGAGATGGTGGGACTGTTCCTCACTCTTGCCCTGTTTTATTGAGTGATCCTGGGCACATGGCGGGTGTCCCAAGTCTTGAGATGAGCCTTTTGGATTATCCAGTGGATAAAGGTTTCAAGGTCCGGTCCCAAGTGTCTCCTGAGATGGGCTCAGCATTGATAGGCTTTCCTGGATGATTTCCATGTGGTTTTAGGTCTCCTGCTCAGAGAAACTGTGGATGCCCCATCCCTGGAGGTGTTCAAGGCCAGGTTGGATGGGCCCTGAGCAACCTGATCTAGTGGGTGGCATCCCTGCCTATGGCAGAGGGCTTGGAATTCTGTGATATGTTTGGTCCCTTACAACCCAAACCATTCTACAGGTCTTTAGACAACATCCAAAAGTACATAACCATAACCCACTTGGTGTATTGATGCCATCAGACTTTTTCTTGCTGCCACTGGAAAAGCAGATCTTTGTTGCTTAAAGGTTTGGTCATCATATTTACAACTTTTAGAGAAACTCTTCTGGAGCTTCAGTGAGGTGATGGGGGAGCTCAGGATGCCCCAAGACCCTCACCTCAGCAGCTGGGAATGGTCCTGGTCGTGCTGGGGATTTGCCAGGAGAGCCAGGCAGCTTCTGCAGGCTTGCAAGTGAGCGAGATGCCATCCAAGAGTGGAGCAGGCCAGCCCACAGACTGAATGCAGGCAGAGAAAAGCTCAGCAGGCAAACAGCACACAAACAGCACGCACGGCAAACAAACAAACAAATACATCCAGCAAAGGCCGTGTGAGCCAGCCAGAAATCACTGCCTGGTGCAAAGGGTGCTGGGGCCAGGGCTTGGAGATGTGGGAGGAGCACATCTGCCTTGCCTGTGGGGAACAGTGACTGTGGCTGGACAGACATGGGGTACAGACGGACACGTGGACAACCATGTGTGGATGCTTCTAGCTGGGTGTGTGAGACAGCTTGGGCATACAAACATTTTGTGCAAGACATGGACATCCTGAGCAGTGCACCCTTGGCACGAGCCTCCCTTATGCCTGCTGTACCTGGCCACGCTTCCCAGCAAGGGAGCAAAAATTTTGGGCATTGGTTTGAAGAGTGAAGAGGATGAAACTACTGCAGAGCAGCTGAGCCCGTGGAGCCAAAGCTCCCTGTGTGACCCATTGGAGTGAGGCTGAGCTCAATCCCAAACCAGGATCAGAGGATGAAGCAGTTATCATTATCCAGATCCCAAGGTGTCCCCCAGAGGTGCAGGTGGAGCTCCCTGGCTTGGCTGTGCCCTTGGTGCTGCTCCCCCAGGGGGGTTTCTGGGTGATGGGCACGTGGGGATGGTGGGACGTGCTGCTCCATCACGTCCCTGGGGTGGGAAGCCTGAGAGGGGAGGTCTGTGAGATCACAAAAACCTTTCCAACACTGGGAAGAGGGGAATTTTCAAAAGCACCCCGAGCGGAGGGAACGTGTGCTGTTTGGGTGTAGGACTGGATCTCCAGCACGTTCACCTCTGGCGTTTGTTTTGGGCCCAGCTCTCCTCCCTGGGGCCTTGGGGCAAGCAGGAGTGCCATAACAGAGAGCCATGAAGAGAGTGGAGCCAGCCAGAGGCAAGGATTTTGTTAGCATTTGGAGGAGAAAACAGGGAATTTCCACACATGGAAAAATGTTCCTTTAAACAGTGATTATGTAAAAATACAAAGCCACAACTGATAATATCTCTCACTCTGGGGAATGATGGAGAGTGTTTGTTTCTTTAATTGAATTTAATACCCATGAAAGTTACCAGCTTGCCACCACTGCAAGCGAAGCTCGTTTGTTGGATTGCAGCACACACAACACCAGCTTCCTTTCCACACTCCCCCAGCAGTGCGTTTTGCCCTTGTTATTAAAAGACAGCTCCTAATTTAATATCTGTGCATATTTGATTGCTGGTGCTTTGCCTGAAAATTGCCTGTAGAGGTGCAAACTAAAATTAGGTGTATGATGAGTTTCTAAATGAGGAGCTTTAGCAGTCAAAGGTGGATTGACTCCTGTTAGGCAGGAGCAGAGCCATGAGCCAGGCCCCTACTCCTGCCCCAGGTGAGCATGCTGTGTCTTAGGTGGCTGCAGATGTTCTTTTTATCCCGCTGAACAGTCCTCATCCTCTTGAATTTCACCCATTTTTTGGTCTCAAATGTAATGATTTAACCAGGGACTGGGTGGAAAAGTATTTCCATTGGTTTTGGATGTGCTGCCTTGGGATTTTCCTTTGATTCCTGTTCAGAAGCTCCCTTCCCTTGGTATGCTTTCATCCCATGCTCTCCTGTATTCCTCCTCGCTAAGGTAAACGGATTGGGCTGATGTATAAAGGGATGCAGAGGAAATCCACAGCACAGGCAGGAGCCTGTGAGAGCTGACGTGGGCTGTGCTCCTGTTGCTGCTTTAATTCATCATCACTGGAGCATGTAAAACCAGGACAGTGGCTGGAGCTGCAGAGCATGAATCACCCTTTGAGGGAAACGTGCCCCTGCGTGCTCCGACAAGCCCTCCTTTTCAAAGTGCCATTGTCAAACCCGGCCTGCTAAGAGCCTGGATCCAAAAACCTCTCACTGCAAAGGTAAATTGTACACTGATCCCTGCCTGCAGTTTGGTGCTGTGCCAAAGAGGTGCTGAAACCTCCCAGCGAGTCGTATAAATCACAGCCCAAAGCCCCGAGGGGGCTGGGTTAATATGGGATCAATGTGAACGTGCCACGGAGTTATTTGATGGCTACAATGCTGGTATTGACTGTTATACACCTGTTGTATCATGAGGGATTACATCTGTTGTAAACATGCTGTTTGATGTTGCAGGCTGTGCTAACCACATGCACCGTAATCATGGCTTGTAGCTGCTGTGGTGGCCTCAACTTGCCCAAATTATGCTAATTTTCATGTTGTGTGGGGTGGCCCGACAAAAGAGGTTTGTTCAGAGTGAGCCTGTGCAGAGGGAGATTGAGCACAGGTTGCTGGGGGAGACAGAGAAGGGATGGGATAACAGTCTGCATTGCAATGGAGATGAATGGGGAGGAGGATGAGAACAAAAATAATACCAGATTACAGCAGACACCAGCTGAAGGAGGGAGCTTCCTAGTTCTGGCTCAAATTTATTATCAGAATAAGTACTGAAAAGATGAAAAAGTCAAATAAGGATGGGCAAGTGTGGCTGGGCAGGCATGAAGCAGGGTTTATCTGCTGGAGGGGCTGCTGATGATGGGGAGAAGTGAAATGAGGTTGCTCAGCTGGGGTTTCACACCATGGTGGAGTGGTGATGCAGACTTGTGGATGGTCCCCTGCTACCAGCAGCAGCAGCAGCCTCAGCAATCCCTCATTCAGTAATTTGTGCCTGCATTTGGGAGCAATTGATCCTTAATGGAGCAATTTGTGTTCACACCAGTGGCTCCCAAGAGAGTATCAAGCCCTTCTTCCTTGCTGGGTGCCCAAGAGAGTATCAAGCCCTTCTTCCTTTCTTGATCTCTGTTTTGGCAACTTAAGCCTGAGGGATGAGTTACTTAATGCTGAGAACTTCCTTAATCCTCATTTTTCCCGTCTCAGGCACAAGGTTCCTCCCCTTTACTTCCTCTTCCTACCCCAGAGAGGAGCCAGGCTTTCTCCAGAAACTGTCTCCAGACCATCCTTTCCTGGACTTGCTGATGGCAAGATTGGAAACCAGCCTCTCCACCCAGTGCTGCTCTTCCAGCTGAGCATCCCACACAGATGTGGACCTAACCCCCTGCATTTTTATTAGCCATGCCATGACTCTGGTGTAATGAACAATCTGCCTGTGCTTCCAGAGGGGGAGCAGAGCAGGACACCCTTCCACCTCCCCTATCCATGTGAGGGCAAGGCCAGGGGGCTGTGATTATTCTGTTCCCACACCCTCCTGGTCCCCTGGGACCATGGTGCCATTGCAGTAACAGAGCTCAGACATAGGAAGGGGGGATGAAACCTTTAGGATTAGAAGGGACATCTTAAAAAAAAAATTCAAAAAAACCCACCCAAAAGCATCTCTGTGAAGTGTTCCATACTTCAACATTTTCTATAGGCTGAATGTCCAGTACCTTGATGTCTTAAATTCAACCATTTCTCCTCCTTTCCATCTTACCTGTATTTTTTTTTTTTTTCTTTCCCCCAGCAGCATCCTGGGGATAAGCCAACAAGAACTGGAAAACTCATACAAACTTGGGGAAAAAGACAATGCAGGAGCCATTCCCAAATATTTCAAACCTTCTGTGTTGTAGTTTTTCACCAGCCCCAAAACTTTATTTACCTGAAACTGAAGAAAAAAGATGATGCCAAGAGTTTTGAGACTGGAGGGATGAAAAGTGAGTATTCTTTTCAGTCCCTTTCTGGAGGTACCTGGAGAAGGGTCGAGCTCTCTGCCTGACACATGTGGCCACTCCAGAGCTGTGCAGGAAACAGTGTCTGAGACTTTCTGACTGCTCTCCACGCTGACCCTGCCCCAGGCTGGGGCTGACACTCAGAGGTGGCCTCTGGGTCACACTCTCCTCCCTTGTGACCAGAAGTCAGTTCAGTGATGTAACTTTTGGGAGGCTAAAAAGAGACAGGACAAGAGTGGTGTTTTGGAAGAAGCAGGTGAAGGGAGAAAGGATCCCTGAACAGGCTCTGACCAGAGCAAAGGTCCTGGGCTGGCAGCAGCCTTGGGCTCATGACCAGCCTGGACATTATTTAAAATATAATATTTTGGGTGGGACAAATGATGGATGAAGTGGCTGGAAGTCCTTCTCTCAACCCAACCCCTACAGATGACTCAACAGTGGAGCAAACAGGGCTCAGATTCGGTAGGAAATGCTGAGGAACCCCCCCAGCTCTGCCCAGAGCTCCTCAGCTCTCATCTCATCCAGGTAAGCATGAGCCAGGATGGGGCTGGCTCTGGCAGCTGTGCTGTGCAGATCACACACAGCTTGGCACTGTGGGACTGTGTCTCACTGGATTTCCTGCCACCTTTCCATTCATCTCTTCCTGAAATCTTTTCTAAGGTGCCAAGAGTGCGTGTACAACTCTGGGTCATCTTTTCTGATCTTTACCTGGGGGTTTGCAGTAAAAAAAATGCCCTACAAAGCATTGTGAGGCCCTGGAAGTGCTATTAGAGTCCTTCAACCTGGGACAACAATTTCCACTGAACTTTTTCTTCCCCTAAAACAACAGACAAAGTTTGGCTTTCACCCAACACCAACCCCATGGGTACAGCATGCAGCAGTGAATTTCCCAAGGACAACCTGGGGCACTGTGCAAATTCTGGGACCCTTTTTGCTGGTCCAGGCAGTGCAGAAATACTCTGAGATGCCTTCCCAAGATGCCCCAGACTCTTCCTTGGGCCAGGACCTGGCACATGGGCACAAGTCTTGCAAGCCTGGCTGCTCCTGGGTAGTGATGTGACTTCCCAGAGCAGATCTACAACTAAACTGCTTCATTCCAGGGAGGGCACAAATGGGATTTTGCTTTCTGGGAGTGTTGTTTCACACTTTGAGGCAGCAGCACCATTCTTCCACACTGCTACCTCAGAGCTCCCCATCCATCTGGTATCCCAGCAGTCTTTCCTCATCCATCCCCTTATTTCCTCCCCTCAGGTACCTGGGCTCTCCAAGTGATGCAAATACGACCATGGCCCAAAAAACCAAATTCCCTTTTGCCCTGTCCTCCCTCTCCAGTGTCTGTCCCCCCTCCCCCCACCTGGGGATGAATGAGATGCTCGTTGTGGCTGCAATATATCATTCTTACTATTTGTTATGAGGTTTTAATGAGTGTGGAAGATTAGGATGTTTGCAACAGCGTAACAATAAAATACATATCTCGCTCATTCCTTGCCAAAAAGTACTTACAAATAATAAAAGTGAGGCTAGCTGAATGCATAAATCTCCTTTCACAAGCCCCCACCCACTGTGCAATAATTAGTACAAAGTGCAGTGCTAATAGATCATCTTACTTGTGTGGGAAACTTGACATTATGCTTTGTTTATATCATCCCTTTGGCAAGAATCTGCATGGCAAATCCTGGCAGCCAGCAAACAAGAGGCTCTCAAGGAAGGTTTCCAGACTGTCGTGCAGAAAAGCAAGCCACAGGATTGCGTGCTGGTCAGGATGCTGAAACCAGCTGGGGAGCTGAAGCGTTAGATCCAGCTTTTATGGAGCTCAGCTACCAAGTTTCCAGCTGACTAGGAGCAACATCCTGCGACTGATTTGCAAAGGGCTGTTCCCACCCCAGCCACAACAAATCAGTGTGAACCTTGGCTTCAGGATGGTGCCCTTTGCTTAATTATATATTCAGGGCCCAATTTACTGCCTGGGCCTCCTAATGGGAACAGACGGGGTCGCCCAGACTTGAGACAGGCACCGAATGCGGCCCCTGCAGGCTCTGGCTCTGTAAGGAGAGGGTTTGCAGCCAGTGCCCAAACAGCTCCAGCTCCCAAGACCTTTCTCCTTCACTCAGCCCCTACAGAGACCTTGGCTGATGTGGGAATTACCTCTGCTGGGACAGCTGGCTCTGTCCCATGGACCAGGCTGGCTGCAGTATGACTTGATCAGGGCATGATTGTGCCTCAAAATTCTGCCGGTAGGCACAAGGGCTGTCTTCAGCTCTCTGCTGACTGAAATGAGCTTTGGGTCAACGTGCTGGGTGAAAAGCCAGCCCTCATCCCCCCAGTGCCTTCACCCCACTGCCCTTTTCTCTCTTCTCTCTTCACGTTCCTTCCTTTTGCTTGTTTCTCTATCCCAGTGAGAAATGGAAAAACCAGAGCCCAGTTTTTGGATGTAGAGATGCATTCTTGCCTGGTGAATCAGAAACCATTAGCAGGACAGGTCTGGGTACATTCACAGGAGGGCAAGTTCTAGAGAGTTTCTTGCCAGTTGGGAGAATGGGGAGGGGAAGCTTTCCTTTCTCTCCTTGAGAAATTTGGGAGTCACCTGCAAGCTGGCTATTTCAGCAGTTCAGAGAAGGAGTGCCACCACACGGGATCTTGTCCTAAGGACATATTCCAACAGCGGCAGCTTGTCCTTGCAAAGGCCCTACTGCCCACCACCCAGCACCTTCCTCTGCTGACACCTCCCCACATTTGTCCCAGATGAATTTTTCCTGCATGCCGGGGGTCTGAGCAATAGCAAAAAGCCAGCAATGCCAAGCTACATGCTTCCATGTGGGATTGTCCTCTGTTGCTTCATGAAGTATCGCACAACATGCTCCACCAGGTCCCTGTGTGCTGCCACATGTGCTCCTGGAGCATCTCTCCCTGACTCCAGCTGGTGTTGGGGCGTGCTGAGCATGGTGTCCTCAGCCCCTTCCCTCCCCTTTCTGCTGAAGGGCTTTGGAAGGACTATCCTGTGAGAGGAGCCCATCTGCTGGACAAGCCCCAGCAGCCTTCCCAGCAGCAGGTGTGGCTCAGACTCCACCTCTGAGCAGGCATCAGCCTTGCATGTCCAGATTCACTCCTGCTCCAGTGAGGTTTCCACGTGCGTTTAATTCCCCACTTCCCTGCTGGACCCCTCCTCATCCCATCCCACCCCACCCACTGGTCTTTCTCAAGGCTGGCTTTTCAAAAGCACTCAGGCTGTCCTGCTTTGTGGCTGGGGAATGGAGACAAGGTGTCTTATCCTGAAGTGACTCACCCTCCTGGGAAATGCATAATAGAATTGCCTGGTGCAGGCCCTCCTGCTGCCTTCTCCTCCATCTTCGTGATGAAATCACCAGGAAAGAGAGAAAGCTTTTACTCATGGGCCCAGTGGACATATTCACTTGGAAATCTTCACCCTGCTTGTTTGATTTTTTTTTTTAATTTGGGTGGGCACTCTTCTGTGGGATCACAGCAATGTCCTCTGCTGCTGGAAGAAACCTGGTATCAACTCCCTGACTTCCCATGGTGTTTTTAAAGCTTAAAAAAAAAAAAAAAGAGTTGCCAACTGTGGCCCCACATGGGCACGAGAAGGAACTTGCTTTGTAAGGTGTTGTTCAGATAGGAAGAGTATTCCAAGCACATCTTCTCCCATGCCAAACCCAGCTGCTAAGAACCACTGTGGAGATATTCCTTCTCTTTGTGCCGTCGGGCGCCGGGAATCCCGTCAACGTGCGAGCGATCCCGAACAAAGTAATAGCAACCTGTGAGTAATCCTGCAGTGCTGAGGCAGCTCTGCCGTGCTGGTGGGGCTGGTTCAGGCAGGGGGAACTGGGCAGAGCCCTGACATTTCAGTGACTGCTGAGGTTATCTGAGGGGAAAGCTCTGGGAGCCCGGTGCCCAGCAGCCAGCGCCGGCAGCAGCCGCTCCCGCTAACCGCGTTGACTCTGCTGGCTCAGGACAAAGCCAAATGGGCTGAAACATTGACAGTTTCCTCACAGACTCTTCCCAGAGTTACTAAAATTAACCTTTTTATTCCCCCCCACTGGAGAAATATAAAGCTCTTACTTTCCTTAACCTCTCTTTCCCACCCAGTGGGCAAAGATTTTATCAGTTCTACAGTTAAAATAATATATTAAGGATTTCCAATGGGGCAAGTCAAACTTCACATTTCCTAATGATTCTAGATGCCTTTTTTGTCCTCAGACATTTCAAGTTAAACCTCTATGAAACTGACCTTTTGGCTTGTCATCCTCTGTAAGGACCCCAGAGATGAAACACTTCTTTCAGTCTGTCACTACTGTCCGTACACCGCCCCCCTCTTTCCCCCCTCCTCTATTTTATCAGCAAGAACCCATAATTGAGCCCCTTGACAATAGCAGGACTGTGCATTTCTTTGTCAACAACAATGGGCCGTCCAAGTTCATTACTGGAGATTGTTTAAAAATTGATTCATGGGCCAGTAGTAGTAGCTTATTATACAGCATAAGTGACAGTGTGATCTGGATGGAGGCCAAGTCATTCTTGACCAGTCATGTCCAATTAGAAAGAACATTGCACACATTCCTGTTGGAGCCACATTAATGAATTAGTCCTACCACAAACTGAGAGAAGCTTGCAGGACCCTAATACCTTTTGTTCCTAAGGATAATTCAGTAATTTATAAAGAGAACAGCACGGAGAACATTAGCAAAAGAACAGCAATCGCAGGACTCAGACAGTCCTTACACTTGTCCTTCATTTCAGGTTTCTGGGGAGCCCCATTGCCTCTGAGATCTGAGTTTCCCTGGAGAGCACAGACCTCTGAGAGCCCTCCCAAGGCTGTGGTGGCAGTGCTGGTAGTGACCAGGTAGTGACCTGGTAGTCCTGGTAGTCCAGTAGTGACCAGGTGGCCCTAGTAGTGCCAGGGCTCCACAAGCCTGTGTGCACCTGAACTTGGGCCAACATCTGGCATCCAGGCTCTGCTTCCCAGGATAACAGGACAGCCCAGGCACACGGAGTGCCATCATCCTGAAAAAGTCACATCCAAGGGCGTTATTCTGTCCTGGTGCTCCCTCTTTGCTCTGCAAATGGCACCTGTGTAACTCCACTGAGTTGTGCCTGCCCCACACCTGGGGACACAGGAGAAAAGAGCAGTCAAGGCACAGTTTTCAAGTTTAGAAGTCTGGAGTTGGTGTTTAAGGTCTTAAATTGCAAAGCCAATTTTGAGGAGTGATGAAATCAATTTAACTTGCATGGAGCATCTCCCAGGGAGACTGGGAGGCTTCAGGGAATTTGGGACCTCAGACATCCAGTGCTGAGGACAGGCTGTGCATGGAAAGTCCTTGCAAAGGCTGTGTTAGGGGAAAAGATGAGAAAAAGGTGTGTCCAGCTTACCAGGTGCTGACCAAGTCCACGCTGTCAGCTGACATCTGAAGGATGCTGAGGAATTTCTGGTGTAGGTACAAGCGAATGCAATTCATGGATTGAATAATTTTAGCAGAAAGCACTTGTGCTTTGGCATGGGAACTGCAGGAAGAAGGAGTTGGGAATAGTATAAATTCCCAACCAAGGCAAGGTTAGCAATGTTCTCCATTACAAAGCTGACTCCCAAGAGGAATCCCCCTCCCCAGGAATGTTTACAAGTTAACTGTACAAAGCTCAGTGTAGTGTTACCTACTCAGGGGATATGATCACAAGCAGTTACTGCTGCCACTGTCATCTAATATATAACAATTTTTGACATGGAGCAAATTCTGCCTATTGCTCAAGAAATGTCCTTTATTAGGGACCACAGAAACCCATTATTGTTTGGCCCACATGTCCTCAAGTAGCTTTAGTGATAATAAATAGACATACAGCAGTGTCAGCTTCCAGTAATATCTGGACTTCACATGAAAAATAAGTGACTCACAGACAGCAGTACCAAGAGATCATTTCTTAAATAAAAAATTATCATCAAATGTGTGTTGTGGCTGTAAAAGTCACTGTAAAACTGTCACTCAGCAGCCTGTGACATTTTAATACTCATAGCTTCAAAGCACCTGTGATTTTTTTGTAGCTAGTGATCATTGATCTCCATGCTTCCTGTCTATGCAAGGTTTTAAAAATATGAAGTTCACCATAAATGCTAATCAAACTGAATAGGTCATGCAGTTTTAACTTTGTTTAATCAGAAATGTAGAGAAAGGAGACAAGAAAATGATTACATTTGCTAGTATCTCAAAAATCAGAAGAAATAACATTTTGTTTCTAGTCTTAACATAGTCACAACTGAAAATGTGTATAGTTAAAAATTCAGGGATGAGTTTGGCTACTGAATGTGTTTACATTACAGCTACTAAAATGTGTTTACATACCTGTTTTGAATGGAACATCATCATAAGGATGGCTAAATAAACTTTTGCTTTTGAATGAGAACAAACATTTTCTGGAAAACAGGGATTGCACTCTGCATTCACTATAACACCAATATCATCAGAAAAATAAGTCTGAACATTAGAGTGTACAAACAGACATATATTCATATTTGAGTACATACCAAGTGCACACACATACTGAAGGCTTGCTGAACTGCATGATTACATTCTTGCTCACCAGTTTGATAAACAAGGACTAAATGGAGGGCTTTGGCTCCTCTTCAGACTCAGTAACTTTTGAGTTTCTATCATGATTTATGAATTTTGTCTTTTATATCCTGCTCTGGCAAACTGTGATGCTCAGGTAATCCTATTACTGCTCTTTTTATTTCCTTGTCTGATTACAGTTGTCAATCCAGGGGCTTGAATTCTGCCTTCTTCAATTTTAAAATTATAGGGAAAAAAAGGTGCAGGGATATTAGAAATCCATTTAGCTAACCAATGCATCAATTTTTGGCATCACAACTAGTCTGCAAGGGACTTAAAAAACTCTATCTCCACAGGTCAAGTCTGTTCTGTAAACTGGGTAGACTTTCTGAAGGTGTCCAGTACTGCAGGCATCCCAATCTGCTCAGCAAAACCCCCTCACTGCATCCTGACCTTGCTGCTGGAAGTGTTTCCCAATAACCATTAGGAACAATTAATCCAGACACCATTACTGTATGTGCTGCTCCATGGACATGGAGAACAGACCATTCCCTTCTTTTCCACTGCAGCTTTTTACATATTCAAAGGCCAATAGCCCATTTCCACTCTGTCCTTATGCTAAGCAATCCCAGTTTGTTCTTTCCTTGTAGGTTATGACTGATATAGATTTTTTTTTAATTAGCAACTGTTCATTTCCTCTGTGCTTGAACTCAGACTTGTAATCAGAGTTTCTACCAGCAGACAGGAAAGGCACACAGATGAGTGTCTTCAGATTCCACCTCTTAGAGCTGAGATTTACTCCTCTGATATTTGTAAAAGCTGCAAAAAGCAGCAGGGGACCTGAAGTGGGATCAGCTGAAGAGGGGAATAATCAGTTATTGAATAAAGTGTGGTGTCTGCAGGTCATTGAGCAGTGATCATAATGGCTCTTCATCCACAGTTAATTGTTACCTGCATTTAGATTCTCCTTTGCCCTCCCTGCTCATTTTCATTGTACTATGCATATACATTTTGTACTGAAGCATTAACAATATTGTGAGGAGCAGGATGGGCAGAGCAACTCAACATTTGTCAAGTTGCATGAAATAGTATCTAGAGTGTTTAATAAAATGATAGGCAGAGTCCATTTACTGTCTCAGAGTTTTGAAGAAAGGAAGCTTTTGTTTCTCAAGGTGAGCCATTGACTCTCTTTTGTGTGCATTGAGTATCCATGAGATCCTGTCTTGTACAGAAAAAAAGTTCCTCTTTTATATGTAGGGACTTTCACACTCTAGATCATCACCAAGGCTGACCCCTTGGCCCTTCCTTGTGCCCAGCACTGAACAAGTCTTTTCATTTTTAGCAATATTTTAATAACCAACAAATGGAACAGAAGTTTATTTCTGGGCTGGTCAGAAGCTCTGTGTCACAGCAGAAGCCGCAGCTGTAGGCAGTCATCTCCCAAAACCAAAATGCTGATGAGTCTTCAGACCTTGTCCTTGGGAATATTTAATTTTTGTCATCATATTGTAGAGGAATTGACCTGCTGGGCTGTGGGGCTGGTGCAGAGGGAGGGAAGTGGCACAGCCCACAGGAGCTGACCAAATTCAGAGTCCTCCTCTCAATTACTCTACACCCAAACACCATCCTGACAGAGATCTTCTGGGTAAGCACAGAAGACAATCAATAGAGTAAGAAAACATTAATATACTCGTTTTCTAGATGGGGAGCTGGCTCATGGGCATGTAGATATCTATTCCAAAGCCACAACTTAATTTTCTGCTTATTAGCCCAGTGCTCTGACCACAAAATTGCTCTGGGTGTGAAAGTTCCCATAATGGTGAACCATCAGAAAACAGGGTCAAACCCTCATTTGCCTGATAAAAAGGAATGTCTGCAGGTTGGGAAGGCAGCTGTGGGGCTTGGAGAGCTGCTTTTGCAGTCAAAGGTGTCAAACAGTCTGGTCACTCAGAGTGACACTCAAATCCTTCATCACACCCTCCATCTTTCCTGTCCCCCATCCCTCTCAGTGCCAGCTTCAGTGCCAGCTGTCATTTTGTAGGATCACTCCCATAAAAAGGCCAAGGGATAAAGTGACAGGAATGATGCTCAGTCTGAATGGAGAAGTCCATACTGATGGCAAGACATTTGTGAAAACAGATATCAGAAATCCCAAAAGTGAAAACAGATATCAGAAATCCCATTCTCCACCATGACAGATTAAATGATTCTGTGGTTCACTTAAAAAAAAAAAAGTTGGATGCTGCAGACTATTCAAATCTGACACCATCACAACCACCTGAGTTAGTTTTAT
This sequence comes from Agelaius tricolor, assembly GCF_023055355.1. Lineage (NCBI taxonomy): Eukaryota > Metazoa > Chordata > Aves > Passeriformes > Icteridae > Agelaius > Agelaius tricolor. Next base: position 3,338,310 of record NW_027269284.1, on the reverse strand, counting down.
AGGACCAGCTGTAAAAACTGACCATGGGCTTCCCCTGGAAGTGAATGACAGAGAGTGCTGGACCTGTGTGAAGATCACCACACTGCAGAATGCTGGCTGTGGACTCACATTCTCTGGGCAGCTTTCAGAGTTTCTTCTCTAGTTTTTCATGTTCTGCATACTGAAATATCACTTGGAAGATGATGAATATGAACAAAAAATATACCAAAGGTATCTAGTCTATTTTTTGCACACTTTAAAATTAAAATTACAGGAAACCATGCAAAAGCAATTACCTTTTAATACATGATTCCCACCTTGCTGTCTGATGAAGAATCTGCTAAAGGCACCCTGCTCCATCTGCACAGCACAAGGCTTTTGCTGGGCATAAGCTACATCCCATTCTGGGATGGACAGCCAAAAATCATAGCATGCTTGGAAAAGGAGGGGAAGAAAACTGAAGTGATCTGGATCTGGGGAGTTCTGAATGAGTAGATTTCTGCATGAGTAGATTTCCATATTTAATCTACAGAAGATTTTCCCTCCAGCAACAGCCAACACACAGAGGGGGACAGACACCTGCATGAGAAGAAACTTAGATGGGTACACACATGTTGGAACACCTCAGGGTTCCACTGTCTGAAGTAGCAGAGGATGTGGTGACTGCCACAGATGTGGAATCCAGCTCAGCTCCACTGGCACTGGGTGTGAGGACTGCACATGGCCCATGCTGCCTAATTATGAGTTCACCACCTGCAAACTTTCCCCAATATTTTGTATGAAGGAAACATTTTAACAAATGGGGATTTTAGTGCAATTCCCTGGGCAGGAAGGGAGGCAGTGCAGAGCTGGAGGCAGCAGGCTCTTTATCCAGGCAGGTGAATCCAGGAGAGCTGTTCCCAGCCTCGGAGCAGAGGGTGAATCTCAGGGAAGATCAGGAGCAATGTTATCTAGAGCACCTTGCTGCCAATGCCTCCTTTCCCTCTCTGCTCTGAGAATTCCCTCCATACCCTCTGAGCTGGGCACTTACACACTCTCAATGCTGAATTTCCCCTGAGCTGACTGAGGCTTTGCCAAATGGGATTTTGTTCCCTTTTGGTGGTTTTTCTGTTAGCTTTACAGCAGGGATGTCACATCTTTTCTTTAGCTGGGCGTGTTACACTTGATTGCATTAAGGTGTATCTGATGGCACTAACACAGAGCAAGATTCAAAGCCCTGCAACATGTTCCAGCACAGACAGCATTATGAACTTACACACAGCTCTGTTTAGATCTCATATCGAATATCCTCTGGCATCAGATCTGAAATTCATTCTGTATGGCAACCAAAGAAACACTCTATCTGTCTGAATAACAAAAAATGAAGAGAGAAAGAGCTTTGCTGTATCACCAGCTCCAATCTGGACAAATGGCAAACATCCCAACAGACAGGCAGCCCCATTGCTGCAAGCCCTGTGCTGTTCCCACAGCCCCCTCCCTCTCCCCACAACTTCTTTTCTTCTCTCCTGCCTGGGCTCCCTTTTTTCCATAGAGAGCTTTCCAGTCATCCTAACCCTGGAGTGTCTCTCCACCTTCTTGCAGATGAACAATGGTCTTGTCCATCTCCTTCCACAGGTCTGGATGGTGATGGGATGTCTCTGCCTGTCCTTTACCCAACAGGGTTACAGTGAGACCATTAGCTTAGGCACAGGCAGCAAATTTGGTAAATCCAAACTCCTCTGTGCGTTCACAGTGTGTGAAATTATTATCTTCCCCCATTAAAAATTTTCCAGCTTTGGAAGGAGACCAGGATTATACTTCACTGAGCTGCTGTGTGCCTGTATGGACATTTTACATAATGCCATTAGCCCCCAGAGTTCCCTGAACTCTCTCCAGACCTTCCCAATGGGATTCTCTGCTGTGGAAGGTGACGTGTAGATGTAAAACATCATTGTGGGCCTGTCTGTAAGTGTACAGTGGAGCATTAAAATTGTGTGTTATAGCTCCTGAGCACGATTTCAGACAGCATGTTAAAGGAGCTGGGTCATTGCTTTGATAGCTCTGACTGTGAATTGCTCAGGGCTGCTCAAGCATGCGACCCCTCTGTGAGCCCCTCTGTGCTTGGCAGTGCCACTGCTCCCACACCACGGCTCCTCCAGCCACACCTCCCACCATGGAGCTCCATGGGCCTGCCCTTCCCGAGGAGCAGACCCAGCTGCCTGGTTTGCTGGGACCTTGTGTCCCTCTGACTCTCCTGAGAGGGTCCCAGCTGTCGGGGGTGGCTGCTGATCTCCCCTCCAGCCCCTCCTCCCCTACAACCTGGGGACCCTCACAAGAGTGGTACAAAACTCTTAGAGCATTTTGTAATTAGGAAATAGTTGACTTCTGATTGTGATGGCATGGGTTGTAACACCTGTATTGTCTCACCCTTCATATGAGACTGAAAATGGAGTAAAAGGTTTTAAAACACCTCTCAGTTGCCCCATCTCTGGGTCAGAAAAGGGCAAAATCTGACAGGGACCAGCAGAGGCCAGCTGAGCACTGAGTGTTTGTGGGCATCCAGCTCCAGCTGAGCAGGGATCATTTCTCCCTCCACCCTCACCAAGGGCAGTGCAGAGGCCAAAAAGGGACAGGAATGCACAGCCAGAGCTTTCTGGCAGCCACTTTGAGTGCAGATGAACTCAGTGCTTGCCCCCTTGCTAACTCCAAGCACCTTGGACCTCCCTGCTGCCCCAAGAGGCTCCCCCTTGTCCTGGGGCTGTATTTGGAGATGTTTTCCACATCCTCATGGCCCCACTGAAGGAGGAATTACAGCCATGGGTCAAGCTGTGCCAGCACCTCAACAGAGCCTGTCCAGGCATTGCTGAGGGCAGTGCTGTGTATCAGAGAGCTGGATAAACCAGAAAGTTTGGAGAACCCCAAGAGGAGGTAAAAGAAAGCCCTGTTAAATCATTGCTTTTCAAAGAACCTACCCTGCAGCTAGCTAACTGATCCTGTCAGATCTTTCCTAAGTCAGATAAGAAAAATAATCTGGCAGTAGTCATCAAAGGCAGAATGATGCATTAAAAAGTCCATTGTGAGGAGACCTTGGAATCAAAGGTAGAGGGTTTGCAGGCAAGACTGGTGGGACCCACAAGCACCAGCCACATGGAAATTTCCACTCCCTGTTGTAGGAAGCAGGTTTGCCTCGCTGCCTTTGACTGAGAGCTGCTTTCCCATTGACAGCAGACACCTCCTGACCTCCCTGTCTCACATGGTGACTCATTTCCAGGGAAAGAGGGATAAAGAAAGGAAAGGCCATTAAGGCAATAGTCAATCCTTTGCTATTATTTCAGCTTAGTGGGAAACAAGTGAAGGCTACAGAAAGGTAAAGACAAGAATCTTGATTTATCCTGATAATCCTTTCCCAAACTCCTCCTCTTGGTCCTGTTGGGACATGGCTGGGCCATCAGAGTGGTGATCTGAGCCAGATTGCCTGCCCTTGTTCTGACTTTTCATGACAATACAAAAAATAACCAACAACAACTACATGGTGATTTAAACCACTAACTTGCCCTCATACTCCCTTCTGAGGCAGATAAACAGGATATCACTACCTGCATTTACAGTCTGTGAAAATGGGATAGAATTGTTCCATGGGATAAAATTGTTCCATGAGATGCTTTATCCCTTGAAGCTGCGTGGTTCTCACCTGTGCACGTGTCTAAGCAGCAATGCCTGAGACAGAACTGGCCAAGGAAGATTGGGGTGCTCTCATAGAAGGCCTGAAGTGAAAAGAGTCCAGGACAGAGCAGCAGAAATGGGAGCTCTGCAAACACAAGGTGTTGCCATAGGGTGCAGCTCGTGTCTTGCCAGAGTGCCCATAAGCCAGAGATCTTGTCTCACTTTGCCATATGTCACACACTGTGCATAAATCAGTTTGGTTTTGGCTGCCTGCTACTCCTCTTATAATCTCTTGTGTATCTTTCCATGTGTAATTATGAGTCAAGCCCTTGGAGGAGAGGGAAAGCCATTAAATGTCTTGCTGGCATTTCCTTTGAGAAGAAAGCGCATCTGCCACTGGAGATGCTGGAGGAAGATGTGGGAAAAGGAGAAATACAAAGAGGTAGAGAAGCTACACCTCCAGGTTAAAATCCAAAGGTAAGGAAGCAGCTTTTGATTCCATTCACGACCTGTTTGGAACTCAGCTCCCATGAAAAAAACCAAACCAAACAAACCACATGTCATGGAAAGCCACCACCAGTGGGGAGGAGAGAGGTTACAGATAATGGTCCATCCTCTCCTTCCCTCTGTCCTGTTGGTGTTATCTTGGCTGCTGAACAATCTAAGATGACAATAACACTTTCTGCTTTGCATTTCATTCATTTCTGCTTTGCACTTGTGTCAGAGTGCCAGATTCCCATTCCCAGACTAAGGACAGGGCTTGTGGACATCACCTGTGGAGTGATACTGGACCTTCTAGGCCAGGCTGTGAGGGGTCCCTGCTGCTCCATGGAGGTGTGATGCAAACATGGGGATGAATAATTCAGGGCACACGTGTCAAAGCCATAAAAAGGTGTATTAGAGGCCCCTATGGAATTTAGCTGGGGTTATACACATACTGTAGTTCCTGTATCTGTGCCATTACAGGGTTTGAGTCCTTTGGTTCCATGCTGAACGAGAAAAGCTGAGGAGAGGCAGCTCATGGTGCTGATGTCCCAGATGTCACAGTGGGTAAATGTTGTGGGCAGTGCCTGAGGAGCTCTCCTGCTCCTGGACTGGTTGTCAGGTGTTCCAGTGGTTTTCCAAGGGAAAGGAAGAGGAACAGCCACATCAGTTGTGGATAGATAGCCAGGACTCACCTTGCCTAATTGCAGATGTCTGTATGGAAGGTGTCTGCTCCTGAGCTGCCAGGCAGGGCCTATTTCATCAGTCAGATGCAGATATTGAATTAAAGAGGCTCTGAGAAATCCAGTTTCTCTCCCCTGCTGAGAAGAGGAGCCTGGGGCTGGCTCAGATGGAGCAAGGGGCTGGGCAGACACCTGCCTGGGATCAGCTGAGTGTCACCCACTGGGCCCCTGAGCACGCTGCACCTTGGTGGGTGCTCCAGGAACAGAAATAATTTTCAGGGAAAAGGAGTCTCCATGTGTAGCAGGGACTGCTCAAGAAGCCTCCCTGGCCATGTTGCCCTGGTGTCCACACCAGATAAACAGGATATTGCTGTTCACATGTTGCCACAGAGCACCAGCACAGTTCCACAGTGCCTGGAGCTGGCAAGGTCCCACCTGCAGGGCAGACTGCAGGGACAGAAGCTGCAGAGGCTGCCAAGGGCCATTGGCATGAGCAGCTGCTCTCAGCCAGAGCAGGGGATTGCTTGTAAATGCCACAGCCTGGAAACAGAAACTTTCCTTCACACAGGGTTCATGTTTACATTTTTCCACAAATATTTAAGTTCCTTTAAAAGTTGGTTTGGTCTTATCTTGCTTATCTTTTCTCACCACAAAATTTTCATGAGTAGTTATTAACTTAAAAAGCATTTTTAATTTTTTTTTCCTAAGGGGGAAAAAATACAAAATTAAAATCAAACATTTTGGCTTAAAGTACCATTTAGTGCATTAGAACACTAAGATTTTGGGAAAAAAGTATTGAAAATATGTCTACATGCTGATGCTTTCAATTTATGAACATTTTTCAGGATATAATTTCCAGGAAAATGATGGTATTTTAGCTCTTCATTAAAGTTTTAGGAATAAATAACTGAAACAAGAGAATATCCTGCAAGTGGGAAATTCTGGTTTCTAAAGAGATGTGTTCATGATTGAACCAACTATTGTGCAGAAAGCCATAGTCTGATTTGTGTAATGACCCTCACAAATACTATTGAGAGATCTAGTGTATTTCTACATAATTACAATCAAATAGTGACTATTCTCCATCATTCATAATGTCTTTCATTATGGTCTCAAAAGAGTTTGTAGCATTTATTAAACTAAAGTGCTCTCACCCTCTGCTCCTTTTAAATATCTGTAGCTATTTTAAACTCCTGAGGGAAGGGATTTAAACTGTCAAAAGAAAAAAAAAAAGGATTTTAAAATAAAACAATTATTCCAACAGCTGCTGTTCATATTAATCAAGAATAGTTTCTTAGCTGAGTTTTTGTTTACCAAACTCACTTTTCCTTGCTCCATGCTAATTATGAGGCTTGCTAGACTATGTATTTGGAGGTTTTGTTTGATTGTTTGTTTCCAAACAAGGATAAAGTATCTTTGAGAACACTTGATAATGAAAAATTACCACCTCACCTTCTTACCTAAGTCACTGACACCTCTTTGCAGCATGCCTTGCTTTTTTAGTCATTTCCACTCACCAGGGCCCAGACATAAGACTAAAGCCCAACAAAAGAGCATTTAGCCAATGTTTTTTATGGCATTTCATCTTTAAAAACTCCAAAACTCAGCCTGAAGATGTTAAAACATGAGAGTTTTAGAGGTTTATTGTGTGATTACTTTTGCTCTGTAATCAGGGTAGAGTTACTTCAACATTATTCTACATGAGCATACGTGGGAAAATCATTCTAGAAGTGTCTTAATATCTAAGAGGAATATTCTTTTTACCATCATGCAATGAATCAGGGAAAACTTCAAACTTGATAAGAGTCAGGTGGAGATTTTCCTTAATCTGGTTTTATATTATGTGATGCTTAGCAGGACATTTCTAGATCCCCCCTCAGGAGCATTAATTAGAACAAATGCAATTAGTCTATGGCATCCTTATTAAGAAAGAATTCTTACATTAATCAGGAGAAGTTTTGCTGAATTAAAGGATTGTCCCAGGTCTTGCCATAAGATAATACTGAGTTGGCACAGGAGCCAGAAAGGATTTAGAGGACAGAGCCAGGAAAATCTGCTGAACCACAGGAGGCTTGAACAGAAACTTGAGTTTTTAGCACCATCTTTATCCTGGGGTAGATCTTGTGTGCCATGGTCGACTTCAGATGCCTTCAGAGGAGTTTGTCATGGAGCTCATCTGCTCATGGAGGGCTCATCTGTACCAGCCAACATGATGAAAATTCCAACACAGGTGGGACTGTCACCTTCTGGGAGCTCCAAAAAAAAGGCATTTCTGGCCAGGTATCAGGACTCTGAATGTTGAGCTCTTTTCTGCACAGTTCCTGGGCTGCTGCAGGAAAATGCCAGGTGAGTGCACCCACTTTGCCTTTTAAGCTTGCACTCTGACCTGGCCAGGGCTCACCATGGGCTGTCAGGGAGGTCACGCTTGCTGTAAATTTATTTTCATGAGCATTGCCACCCAAATTAGAAAAGGGAGAGCAGATACTCAGCATGTAGAGAGGGGTGCTGGCACACTGCTCTGTCCCATCTTCCCCCACAGAGCAGCACATGCAAGGTTGCCCTGAGTCTTGTGAATCTCATGAGAATTTATGAGGACACAGCTCTGCCTACCACAGCATCGCCTGGGCTGGAGGGGACCACAGGACAACTCTGGTCCAACCTCCTGCTCCAGCCAGGCTCAGTGCTGAATTCAGACCATCTTATCCAGCAGTACGTAACCAACAGGGCTGCAAGAAAATGGGGTAGGTTAAAAAATTGGGGTCTGGTAACTACCCTGGAGTTGGGATGCAGTTCAGCTTTCCCTGAGAGCATGCCTCTCTCTCTTCCTGCCTTCCAGGCAGATACATTTTTTATTAAGGAGGTGGCCTGACTCCAGCAGTGTGATCCCTGTGATAGGCACTTGCCCTGAGGGTGCCAGGATTGCCCTGAACAGAATTTTTGGGGCTGAGGGCTGAGCTTGCACTGCTTTCCTGTTCTCTCAGCACAAACAGCTCTTCTCTGCCGTTTCCCTCGGAGCCCAGCAAAGAGCAGGAGGAAACTCATCAATCCAATGGTTCCATCCAGCTTCGAAAACCAATGCATGGAAAAACTTAGGTGAGAAAGACTGGTTTTGCTCCCAGAGTAAGGTTCTTGGGATCTCCTTGTGGGATTAATAAAAGCAACTTGGTGCATGTGTGTGAACCCTACAGTGGAGGATCCCATTCCCCAAAAGGGTTAATGCACCCTCTCTTTTACCCCAATAGCTTCATGGTCCTAACAACTTTCATTGTGAAGTGGGTGCAGGTGTGGGCTATGCTTTGTTGATCACAATCCCTTTTGCAGAGGAAGCTTTGAATATGTTTGACATAATCAGCTCACAGCCTTTGCCCGCACTCTTTCATAAACAGGCCATTTTCACATCCTTTTCATGGGATCCGACAAGCGGAAAAATAATTAATGTTACCTCAGCCTAACAGTGACCCAGCTTTGATTCAAAAGGACGGCATGTTGCATAAACTAACCATTTAATTGAGTGATAGAAAAAGCCCACATGTATCAATTCTGCCTTCACCTATTATGATTACTGGGGCTTTGCGAGGATTGTGCTCCCTCGGTCATAAAGCAGAGCTTAAATTCAAGCCCATGAAGTGGTTTCAGGAGGACTGATTGAGCATGAGCTGGGGATTATCTGTGTTTGTGGTGGCAGGAGATGGGAGCAGGGGAAGATGTGGGTGCCCAGCCACTGTGGCGCATGTTCAGGTTGTACCCAGGTTATGTCAGGTGTCCTTGTGGGAACTGACAGTGGCCAGATGTTATCCAGCCACAGGATATTTGGGATGCTGGTGACACTTCACTGCCACCTTGCCATGACCTCAGAGCCACAGCTAGCTGGGATATTCCACACTTGGGACTACGCCTAATGTGAATAGGATGGAGTCACCGTCTAGGCAACCCTCCAAGAAGAAGTGTCCAAGATGAATTTCAGTTAAATTGAGATAGAGTCTAAGGGTAGCAGTGACTCCTCCAGAAGTCTTGTGAAAGGCAGGTCCTGCTTGAATAACCTGATGTCCTTCTCTGACAAGGTGACACACTAAGGGGATGAGGGAAAGGCTGTGAATGTTGTCTACCTGGACTTTGGGACAGCCTTTGACACCATTTCCCACAGAGTCTTCCTGGAGAAACCATCTGCTCAGGGCTTGGATGGGTTCACAGTTTGCTGGGTGAAAAACTGTCAGGATGGCCAGCCCCAGGGAGCAGTGGGGAATGGAGCCACATCTGCATGGTGGAGTGTCACAGTTGGTGCTCTCCAGGGGAACACTTCTGGGGCCAGCTCTGTTTAATCTCTTTGTTGAGGAAGGTATCCTCAATCAGTTTGGAGATGACACCAAGCTAGGTGGGAGAGTTGATCTGCAGGAGGGCAGGGAGGCTCTGCAGGGGATCTGGACAGGATGGATGGATGGATGGATGGATGGATGGATGGATGGATGGATGGGATGGATGGATGGGACGGATGGATGGATGGATGGATGGATGGATGGATGGATGGATGGATGGACCAAGGCCAAAGGTCTGAGGTTCAACAAGGCCAGGTGCTGGGTCTGCACTTTGGCCACAACAACCTCCTGCAGAGCTCCAGGCTGGGGGCAGAGTGGCTGGAGAGTGGCCCAGCAGAAAGGCCCTGGGGGTGCTGGTGACAGTGGCCAATCTGTGCCAGGAAGGCCATTGTCACCTGGCCTGTATCAGCAGTAGTGTGGCAGTGATTGTCCCCCTGTGCTGGGCACTGCTGAGGCCAAACTCAGAGTGCTGTGTCCAGCTCTGGGCCCCTCAGTTCAGGAAGGACACTGAGGGCCTGGAGCCACTCCAGATGATGAGCACACCACCCTGCATGGTCCTCAGCAGTAATTTCAATGTACGTCCTTGCTTCCACAAAAATTCACCCCTTTAATGTAGAGGGGAAATATTGTCCTTCCCCATAGTCTGAAGAGCCCTGATGAAGCCAGAAAAGCACTTGCTGAGACAAATGGATCAATAATTATGAAGCACATTACCAGGCTTTACCAGACATCCCAATTTGCTGGGGAAAGGGCTCCTGTGCTCAGTGTGGGTGCAGCAGAGGACAGTGAAACAGCCACAGACCCTCAGAAAGCTGGAGACACATGGCAGGCTGTCACTGTGGTGATGTCAAATGCTGAATGATTAGGAGATGTAGGAGCAGGTACAGAAACCATCCATCCTCAGAAACCTTCAGTGTTCTCCCAGTGGGCCATTTTGTATCTCTGGCAAGTATTGTTTCTAAAATTATCACAAATAGCAGAGTGGAGGAGCTGGGGAGCAACCATTCTACTTCAGCTCTTTGTATTTAGTTTCACAGCTATTAACACAATCTTCTGTATTCCATCCCTGTCTTTGACTCTTCATACCTCTAGGTATTGGTCATGTTTCTGGCTTGTCTGCCATGCTATTCACTGCATCACTCTCTGTGTGTCTCACTCACTCCCTGATCTTTTTTAATGGTGTTTGATTTTTTTTTTCTCACAGCTGTCCATGTCTTTTCCATGTTCAAGTACCCCCATCCAACCTGCTGGTGAAGGAGGGGCTGAAGAAGCACTGATCTCTGGGTGCTCACATGGTGGTGGTGGTACCTGTGACCACAGGAGCCAAAATCTGGTTCCTCCACTGGCCAGTGAACAGCCCACAGAGGAGGCCTCCACTGGGAACCTATTCAAAGGAAAGCTTGAAGGCACTACAGGGACCAGACCTAGGACTGGCTGCTCCAGCTCGCACACCTGTGGTCAAACAGGGCTGGGTGACCTCTTCATGCCTTGGGAACAGTCATGACCTTTCCTGCTTTCCCTGCTATGGATACTGCCCATAAAGTCACCCTGCACAGGCAGGGCTTTCACTTCTCTTCCAGGTAAAATCTGAAATTCTTTACTGTGACTGTGGTGAGACACACTGGGAATGGGTGTACTGGGAATGTGGTGTAATAGGAATGGGCTGCCCAGAGAAGCTGTGGCTGCCCCATCCCTGGAAGTGTTCCAGGCCAGGCTGGATGGGGCTCTGATCAACCTGGTTTAGTGTAAGGTGTTCCTGTCTATGGCAGGGGCTGGAACTGGAAGATCTTTAAGGTCCCTTCCAACCCAAACCATTCTGTGTTTCCATGATCCATCCCCAGCATGGACATGCCATGTAAAGAGCATTCCGAGGTTTGCTGCTCCCAGCCTTTCCTCCTCTGAGCTGCTGGCCCAGAACTCCTGTGGGGGAGCTGACTGAGAGAGGATTGTGCTCTCCCTGGAGATGTCTGCAGCAGGGCAGCTTGCCTGGCCGGGCTGGGTGTCCCTGCGAGCTCCTGGAGATGAGAACCGAGCTAAAAATGACCAGGCACAGAGGTGGGCAGCAGAAAAGAGGTCTGTTTCCATCTAGTGACATTCAAAACGTATTGTGAGGAAACTGTTCAGTGTTTGTAACACTGCATGACACAGAGGAAGGATTTGCCTGGATCCCAGCGAGTGCATCAGTGGCAATCCTGCAGCCTGGCTGCCAGCTCAGGGAGTGCATGCTCCTCACACCTGAGTCACCGTTTCAGTCCCTAACATTTATATAATCAGTCACTGCATAACTCCCATCCATTTGCATTTGGGAAGACACAAGGCTGCAGATTAAGGTGCCCTTTAGTGCCTAATTCTGCCCTCACAGGAATGGAGACAACACGGGCAGTTCCAAGGTGCTCCTCAGAGGGAGTATCCTCTGGTTTTTCTTCACAGGCAAAATCCTGGCCCTGGGGAGGTTTCATCCTCAGCTGGAACCAGAATGTGCTTTGAGGCATGAACTGTCTACAGGCAGTGCCATCACGTTCACCTCTATTTTGGAGGAGGCTACAGATTCCATGGCCTGAGGGGATGGAACGGCAGATCCTGCCAGCCCTCCTCACAGCAGGTATTACCTTACCCTGCCTGCTGGCTCCCCCCAGCACTGACACAGCAGGGTGCTCTTCAGGGTGAAGGTGTGCGTGGGGGGATCAGCCCTGCATGGAAGAGTTTTCATGTGAAATAAGATCAAACATCACTGCCACACCTCTACCTCCAGCAGTTTCAGCCTACACAAGCAAGGGGAACGTGCAGAGGAGCAGAGTCCAGGTAACTTCTGTATAGGATTAGAGAGGGAAGGAAAAAAGTATGAAGAAGAAAGAAGATGAAAAAGAAAACCTACAAAAAAAGAAAAAAATTAGAAAAGAAAAAATTAAAACGAAAAAAAATTAGAAAAGAAAAAATTAAAACAAAAAAATAAAGGAAAGAAAAAGGAGCAGAGTCCAGGTACCAGTGTAACTGTAACAGATTAGAGAGGGAAGGAAAGGAATATGAAGAAGAAAGAAGATGAAAAAAAAATCCTACCAAAAAAAAAAAAGAAAGGAAAAAAATTAAAATATAAAAATAAAGGAAAGAAAAAGGAGCAGAGTCCAGGTACTGGTGTAACTTCTGTATAGGATTAGAGAGGAAAAGGAAGGAAAGGAATATGAGGAAGAAAGAAGATTTTAAAAAAACCTACAAAAAAAAGGCAAAAAAAATTGAAAGGAAAAGAAATTAAAATATAAAAATAAAGGAAAGAAAAAGAAAGAAAAATAAGGAAAAGAATGTCTGGAGCTGAAAATTAAATTTGGCTCTCTATTAACATCCATGGACCTAATTGAATTTATTGCCCGAGTGCAAGAAGACTTGAAAAATATAATGGAAAAAGAAAATAATTTGAAATTACCACATACAGTACATTTCAATACAGGTGTCAGGACTAGAAATGCAGTTAAGATTTGGAAAAACTTCGTAAACCCAGAAGGGTTTTCAGTCTAAATGTGATTTGGTGTGCCCAGTCCTGGTTTTTCTACCCCAGGCAGGTTTGGAAAACATAATGTGAAAGGATAGTTTGGGAGGGTCTTCTTCACCTTGATTGAGGAGGGTGGAGGAAAACATAGTTCCCCTGGCAAGGAAGGAGGGAGATTTCCCTTCAATTCTTTGGGCTGGTGTTGACTCCAAGCAGCAATGCCAGTGGAAAACCTGCACTGGGCAGATTTGCCTGCATCCTCCCAGTGAGGACAACTGGAGCAACTCACTGGTTGGGAGGGTCCATTGGGCTGTTCCTCCCCACTGCTTGAGCAGCATTTCACAGCCAGGGCCATTGAATTCCATTGCTCAGTGTCACTCAGCCACCCTGGGCTGCTTTCAGAGAAAATGAAGTTGTCCATGCTGTGAATGGCAGGATGCAGCCACGGGGATTTGCATCAGAACAGGGACTTGGCCTCATTCCTTCAACAATTGGAGAAGCACAGTGGCTCCTGTAGGTGTTGGAGCAAAGGAAAGAAAAGACCTCTTCCATGGGCAGTGAAATGAATGAATGGTTCCTGAAGAGTTTGTCTGATCCCGTTTAACCCCTCCTTCCCTCCCCATCTCCCACCTTGCAGCAGCACAGTCTGAAGGCCAGGCCTGGTGAAGGTTTCCCTGCCCTTCCTGCCCTTGTGATTACTTTAATCACATTTATTTTACCGTGGAGAGGGAACTGAGCCACCTAAAGCAAATCTCTCCATTGGCAGTAGGGATCTAGGGACAAATTAATCCATTCCTGAAGAAAACCTAAAAAAATTAAAAAAAAAAAATACAAGCAGGTGCACCACTCCAATTTCTCTATCAGTTCAAAGGGTGATTAGCTCAGATGTAGACATCTGACATTCTGTGCTGGAAACACCTGAAGCTGGTGAAACCAATCCCACTGTTAGAAAGAGCTGGGGAGTTTTGGTGGGGATCTGAGGCATGTAGGTGGGCAGGGAGGGCAGGATGCAGCTTGCAGGTGAGACACTGGATCACACATGTCTGCAGGTGGGTGTCTGCAGGTGAGCAGGGTGCCCAGCTCCTGTCAGCAGCAGGGAAATGGGCTGTGCACACTCAGGGGGACTCAGGGGCTGAGTCCCACCTGGATGCCTGACATGAAGGGAGCTGGGGCAGTTCCTCTGCTGCAAACTGAAATATTTTCCTAGATTTATTAAGCCAACACCTCCTAGCAGCTGAGGATCCAGTCAGAGTGACTTGGCCAGGGAAAGAGATCAGTTCAGATATGGAAACCCAGGGAATATTTCTCTGTCTGCTCTGGGGTGCCCTGACCCCCAGGAGAGCACTGACTTTCACCCTCATCCATGGAGAAAGTTTCCCAGACTTCAAGATAGACTGGAATCCACAAAAGTGTGAAATAGATTATAGAGAGCAGTGTAGGGGTATCACTTGGGGAGAAATTGAGGTTTTGGGATTTTTAGTATGTTGTGGATGGAAGCAAGATGGAGGGCACAGGGTGTCATCCTGGGTTTCTTCTTCATGCTTCTTCTTCCTTCTTCTTCATGGGTTTGGGTGGCATTTTGTAATTGGGTAGAAAAGTCTGCACTGTGGGCTCTGTGGGATCTGTTATTGGGTTAAAAGAGAAAATAATCCAGGTAGGTGTCAGTTCTTAATTGGATAGTTTAGTCTTAAAAGCCCTTGTAACAAGAGTTTGTTGGCCATTTTGTGCCTTCTAATGAAAGGCTGCAGACCTCACAGTAGAGAGACTGTTTTACTGATCAGAAATAATAAACACCTGAGTCCAAACATGAATTGCTGTCTCAAGTGCCTAAAATCCAGACCCAGAGAAACCCACAACTGGGACCCCCACATTCAGAAGTCATCCATCCTCCTGCTTCCAGCACCCTCCTCACAAAAACTCTGGACATCCTTCGAATTCTAGTGGAAACAGATTGCTAGTGGCAAGGAGGAATGCAGCATTCCTGCATCCAAAGCACGTCCAGGAGCCCATCTGTCCACCAAAATCTGGAGGAAAAATATCCCTCCACCCTCAGGACCAGGAAGAAAGGATGTTCCTGGAGCATTGCAGTGCCTTCATGGAGCTGCACAAGTGCAAGCAAGGCTGCTGCTTGGAGAGAGCTCAGCCTGGGTGGAATCAGATTCGTATCACTCCTGGATGCAAAGAGGTTTGCACTGGGGGTAGAGAAGGGACTTGAACTGCTCTAATTAGATTATCAGATCTCCAGGGCAGGATTCAGCTCATAAGGCATTTTAACCCTTTCTTCTAATATTGTGCTGTGCAAACTAAATGTTCTCACTGCAAAACCTGGGCAGGTTTGTAGCGTGTGGAAAGGGATCACAAGTTTCTGGTCACTGCAGCTCTCAGCTGCTGGTATTGTTTATGGCAGGTGTAGCACATTTCCAGCTGTCCTGTGGTTAAGACCAGGTCTTACACCCTGTGAGAATCCCTTGGGAGAGAACCAGTCCCTGGATGTGCAGGTCACTTGTGGGGTTTGGAGGGAGGAAGAGTAAATGCTGCAGGATTTCCTGGGCAGGGCCAATGTTTCCCCAGCAGCACCCATGCCTCCGTGTGAAGCCACTACTGATAAGATTTAGGCAAGAAATGCTGGGATTTGTTGTGCTTTCCTGTAGCAGCAGAAGGAAGGGTGAGTTTGGAGCCATGCCAGAGGGTTTCAGGCTGACTCTGCAGGGAGAGGTCACTGGTGGAGGCATTGCAAAGCGTGGATTTGTCACCTACCTCTGCCACAGCACTGTGTGACCTTTGACAAATCACTGTCCCATGATGTTCCCTTGCAGTGAAACAGGGCCTGTAACACTTCCTCAGTCACATTTGTCTCTTTGGATTGTCACCTTTTCAGATGAGGTTTCACACTGGGACAAGCAGCTGCTGTATGGAATAGAACAGCATTCAGAGTTATGATAAATGGCCTTAACATTCATGACAAGCTCATTGCTGTGGCTTTCCACTGCTCACTTATTCCCTGCCTGGGACAGTGAAAATAAATACCACCCCTTGTTCCATTATGATAAACACATTCCCATTTTCTCTACTGAAGTATGACAGCTCTTACCATCTTTTGACAACGTCTGCCCACATGAAGTCACACAGAGCTGCTCCCCATCACTCACATGTGCAAGCAGGGCAAGTCCCCCCTACCTTTCTCATCAGCTGAGAGATCTGTCTGAAGAGACTGTGGTTTATTTTCACTTTGCTTGTGAAAGCCACAAAACTCACATTGTCTTAACCAGGATGTAAATGTGTTTCCCTGGGCCAGAGGATGATCTCTGGTCCAAATGGGGGCCCTGATGAAGCTTCAGCAGGGCAAGGCCAGGGCATCTCACCACAGCTGTCTCAGGAGTGCTGTTCTCCTGCTGCCCAGCAAAGGTTGTCCAGCCTTCTGCCACTGAGACTTCTGATGGTTTTGATGCTCCTAACCAAATAAAGATTTGAGCTCAGTTCCAAAACTGCTGCCCCAGGTGCTAGGGACAGTGGAGCTGCAAATTTCAGTGCACCACAGCTCTCACCTCCTGCCATCTCCAGCCAGGCTGCCCTTCACAAACAGCTTATTCTAGGAGAACAGGAGAGCAGACTGGATAAATAAGAAACAGTATTTCCCTGAAACCAGAATCACACAAACAATGAGGTTGGAAAAGACCCTGAGATCATTGAGTCCATCCTGTGGCTGAGCACCAGTGTGTCAACCAGACCATGGCACTGAGTGCCACATCCAGTCTTTCCATAAACACCTCCAGGGACTGTGACTCCAGCACCTCTCTGGGCTGCCAGCTTTTCCAGGAATGTGCTGTGGAGACTGTGTCAAAGGCGTTGCTCAAGTCCAAGTAGACACCTCCACAGCCTTCCCCTCATCCACTGGGCAGGTCACCTGGTCATAAAAGCAGATCAGGTTGGTCAGGCAGGACCTGTCTTTCCAAAACCTTTGCTGGCTGAGTCTGATCCCTTGCCTGTCCTGTATGTGCTGTGTGATCACATTCAAGATGATCTGTTCAATAACCTGGGCTGGCACTGAGGTCAGGCTGACAGGCCTGCACTTCCCTGGATCCTCCTTCCAGCCCTTCTTGTGGATTGGTGTCATGTTGGCACCTCCAGCTGGCACCTCCCCAGTTACCCAGGGCTGGTGATAAATGATGGAGAGGAGCTTGGTGAGCCCTTCTGCCAGCTCCCTCAGCACCCTTGGATGGATCCCTTTCCATCCCATTGATTTGTGAGCATCTAAGTGGCTCAGCAGGTCACTAAACCCAAAAGATTTACACTTCATGAGCAGTCCATGCACTGATCCTGCTGCATTGCTGGAAGGTGCTTGCACAGATTACAGCAGTGCATGGACAGGGATAAATAAGTAGAGTAAAAAAGCTCATCCAAACTTCCTATTCCACCTCAAAGAATTTCCCCAGCAGGAGCTTTCTTCTCCCACTACAAAGGATGCTCATCTATGGATTAGGGCTGTGTCTTGCTTTGAAACCTCCATCTCTGGTGGTCATGCTACTGTTTGTAACCAGATACATGACCCCACATGACAGATGTCCCATATCTGCAGATATCCATGAATTACTGCCCTGGGGGAGTCTAAAAGCTTGGCCTAAATTAGCTCTTCAGTCACCTGCAGAGAGCAACTTGTCTGCTCCTACTTAGCCAGATATTTTTTTACAGGATCTCCTGTAGGAGATCCCAGGGCGTCTCCATCACCTGTAAGGCACCTCCTCCTCTGGTCTGCTTTGAACCTGCTGCCTGACAGCTTCATTAGATGTCCATTGTCTAGACTAAAACATTTACATGAGTGAAAATGTCAATTCCACCCAAGGGGAATGTAATTTGTCCCCATTTGAGTATCATTCACTCTGCTGAAGGAAGCCCAAGCTTGGCTCTGCTCTGTGTTCACTTTGACTCCCCACACTGTTGTGGAGTTGAGGCACTACCTCTGTGTCCTCCAGGATCACCCTTTGAGGAATGGTGGGGTGAGGTGTGGGTTCTGCCACCCCCTGAACTGGCCTGGGAGGGAAATGGCCCAGCTCAGCTCTGCTATTTACTTTAATTAGATATAAATTAGATATAAATGAGATATAAATTAATCAGCACCCCTTCAAGGGTCTGAAGGCAGGTTAACCATCAGTCCTGACCTGATTTGTCACTGTTATGGCAAGTGTGGATCAGCTGCATGGTGAGAGCTTTGCTTTGTCAATAAATCCCAGACACAATGGGCTGCAGGGAAGGGGAAATGATCCGAGGAGCTGGGGCAGAACTTCTGCTCTCCTAGGGCAGCCAATGCCTGGATCAGGCCTGCAACTTTCATTTCACAAATGTGCAACCTTCAGCTGCTTTTTCATGTCCCCAGGCAGTCTCATAGACAGCACCTGAAGTGTTTGAGAGCCTGGCTGATTATGGGTCTGCTCAAAGCCCTCTGAAGTCAGTGGGAGTCTTTCCCCTGACTTCACTGTGTTTGGGGCAGGCCCTGGATGACTATCCCTCAGGTTACACAGTTTAATCATCCATTCAGCAGTACACAAAGCAGATCACATACACTTTTAGCCTGCATTGTATGGTGTTATGAAACGAGAAGATTATTTGATATGATTCAGAGATAGCTCAGGTATAAGGTTAAAAAAAAAAACAACACCTTTGATGTTTTACATCACACTTCAGTTATTCCTTGAGGGGCAAATTCTCGTCACCTTACCCAGGTGAATATTGCATTCAGTAATTTGGTCAAAAACGTTCCACCAACCTTCTTTTTAACAGAAATTGTTGAGGGGCAGAAATTCAGCTTGATGGAGATTTCTGCCAAACAGGACAAAAAAAAAGAGAAGTCAAATCCATTTGCCTTTTTTCAGCAATAGGGAAAAAAAAAAAAGAATAATTAGTTTTGAAGGGCTCTTCTAACAGGGCAATAAAACCAGTCTTTTTACTCTCCAAAACCTAAGGAGAAATATCAATTTCACAATTACTGCAATCTCCATCTGGCACAGCTATTTCTAGCTGAGGTGTCAGCCATCCATGGACGACCAGCCAGGCCTGATTCTCATCTTGACTCTCTTTAGTCAAGCCACAAAATGAGTCTTTGTCCCTCTTATTTTGTGTGCTATCAGAACAAGACTGACAGGAACAGCTGGGCAGAATTAGGTACATCACACTCAGAATCAGGAGATCTGCAGGGTTTGCAGGGCCTTGTCTCAAGAAGTCTGATGGAGATTTTATTTATCTCTAGAAACACAGAGAGGGCAAGGACAGGGATTCTTGTTTACAACACTGCTGTAACATTTGAATTATTCCTAAAATTGTTTTTTGAAAAATCACCCTTAATCACCATTAAAAAAAAAAAAAAAAAGGCAATAAAACCTTCTGTACAGGCAACAACACACGGCGGCCAAATTCCGTGGATTTGGTGAGCGACAGGGGCAAATCAAAGGCTCCACCTTCAGAGGAGCAGCAAACCACAGCCCGTGGCCAGTGGCAGTAATTGAAGCCCCACTTGTGCAGGAGTTGGCGGGCGATGAAACCCAGCGTGGATGGTTCTGTTCTGCCCCCGGGATCCCCTCCCAGCGCCCCAGCCGGGGCTGCTGCAGATCCCTTTGTTGGTGGAGCTGGGTCTCCTCTAGGGGACGGGCCCGATCCAGCTGTGCTGGCAGAGAATTTGTGCTGCAGCAGCTCAAGTGCAGACCTGCACCGGGTGGGTGCCTGCCCCTGCCTTGGCTGGCGCTCGGTAAGGGCAGCGCTGAGCGGAGCTGAACGACCCCGCGCTGGAGAAATGCCACACGTAGGAGCCAGCAAGCATCTGTGTTACTGATCCAACCTCTGGAAATGCCTCTGGACTGTGCTTATTTTCCAGTGGGGAATGCCTTTTTTAGGGGTTTGTGGAAACCCAGAGCACCAGGAATATTTCTCTGTCTGCTCTGGGGTGCCCTGACCCCCAGGGCAGCACTGACTCTGACCCTCATTCATGGAGAAAGTTTCCCAGACTTCAAGATAGACTGGAACCCACAAAACTGTGAAATAGATTATAGAGAGTAGTGTAGGTGAATCACTTGGGGAGAAATTGAGATTTTGGGATTTTTAGTATGTTGTGGATGGCAGCAAGATGGAGGGCACAGGGTGTCATCCTGGGTTTCCCCTTCATGCTTCTTCTTCCTTCTTCTTCTCCATGGGTTTGGGTGGCATTTTGTAATTGGGCAGAAATGTCTGCACTGTGGGCTTCCAGGGATCGGTTATTGGGTTAAAAGGGAAAATAATCCAGGTGTCAGTTCTTAATTGGATAGTTTAGTCTTAAAAGCCCTTGTACCAAGAGATTGTTGGCCATTTTGTGCCTTCTAATGAAAAGCTGCAGAATTCACACTAAAGAGGCTGTTTTACTGGTCAGAAATAATAAACACCTGAGTCCAAACATGAATTGCTGTCTCAAGTGCCTTCAATCCAGACCCAGAGAAACCAACAACTGGGATCCCCACAAGGGTTGTGTGTGCTGGGAGTGTGGCAGAGGTA
Source organism: Agelaius tricolor (assembly GCF_023055355.1). Taxonomy (NCBI): domain Eukaryota; kingdom Metazoa; phylum Chordata; class Aves; order Passeriformes; family Icteridae; genus Agelaius; species Agelaius tricolor. The sequence goes on along the minus strand of NW_027269284.1, from coordinate 3,318,217 downwards.
CCAGGCAGCTGAATTTGCAGTCATCAGCATAACCATGGTTTCTCAGCTGGGGAGGCACCTCTCTGGATGCCTAAAAGAGAGTGGAGAAAACAAACAAAGATGAGATTTCTTGTGATGTAGCCCCACATTTCTCTTCACAGAGAAAAGCAAGGCACAATTCTTCCCAAGAATATTTCTCAGTTTCACATTGTCTGAACATCAGAGAAATAAAACACAATTCTCATCATTTGCTGTGCCTGTCTTTGTGCAAAAGTAGAATGCAACATGGAGATTGTTTACCCAAAGTGATGGTGTTTTGTTTCCTTGGCCCATCAGGGCCAGGTGTGTGCGTGTGTTGGGACTGTGGGCTGACAGTCACGACATTCAGAGCAGGGAGTGCAGTTGTGTGCAAGGTTGAGTGCTTGGCAGATTCAGTTTTAGATGTACAGAACAATATAGTATAATAAAGTAATGAATTAACCTTTTGATATCAATGAAGTCAGAGGTGTAGGTGCTGGGGCAGCCAGCCAGCGCTGCAAAGGGAAAGGGAGTTGGACCATGCGCTTTTGCAAACAGCATTTCAACGTGGACACTTCCCAGGAGCTCTCCCAGGAAGACTGATCTTCTCACCTTTCGAAATAACAGCACCCCTTAAGCACCAGCAGAAGGCAGATGCAATGTTTTTTCCCCCCATCCAGGAAAACGTTAGGTGGTGTAGATGGTTTGCCATCTAAATTCTGCAGGCGTGAACTGAATTAATGTTTTCAGAGGTTTCTAATCCTGAATGTAGAACAAGAAGTTTAAAAACCAGATGCATCATTCTCTCTCCCCTGGTCAGGGTTCCCAGCACAGCTATGTTGTGATGCTTAACTCAGTGACCAGCAGCTGGGATCCGTGGGCCACCAGCTAATCTGCATGAAATCACTGCTCCCCTAAAGCCAGGCGTTCTGTGAAGGGCTGGTTACGGGGTGAGCCCCACAGATCTGCCAGAGCAGAGAGGATGAAGGCCTGAAGTTTGAGCCTTTCTCCCAAGCAAGGACATTTTTCGGCCGATTTTCCTGGGAGTGGGCTGTGCCCCGGGCTCCTGGGCCATCACCTGACCGGGCTGGGGAGAGGCTCATTGTCATGGAGAGCTGCCCAATCCAGGCATGGCCTTGGCATTTATAGGGGACTGGGGACTCTCAGGGTGGGACAGCAGGCTAATTGCCTTTGTCTTCCCCCTCCCTCAGTCGGGGAGTCTCAGCAAATCCCTAAACCCATGACAAAAGCCCTGCTGCTTTTAACTGCCTTTCATTAAACTCAATCCTCTTGCCCTCCCTCTCCCAAGACTTGCTAAAAGAAGTCCCTTTCAATGGCAAAAGGAAACCTAAAAGGCTGCCATTAGCTCATTCACTGTCTCCTCTGCAGACTGGGTGCCTATTTTGCTGAAATCTGCTCTCAAGTGTCCCTTGAGCACACCGGAGGTGGCTCCTCTGGAGGAGAGGCCACATTCCCTGGTTCCAGCTAAGGATGTGCTTTCCCTGGAAGAAGCAGGCTCTGGTGCAGCTTATGGCTGTACAGGTGCACTGGGGACAGTCACACCTGCCAAAGCCTCCCTTGAGCACATCATCATCATCCCTCAGGACCAGCCTGGAGCTCTCTGGTGGGTGAATCCTTGTCTGATTCTGCTCTGGCAGGTTCTGGCTGTGCCCCTGCCAGCTGAAGAGGCACAAACCCTGTTGAGCCATGGCATATTGCTGAGGACATACTGCCAGGTGCAAACCAGCCTGCAATACAAATTTGTCAGATTTGGGATTCTCCAGAGCAAAGGTTTACGGGCACTGTGCAGAAACACACAGCTGATAGAAGTGGGAACCAATGTATTGCCATTGGTTCTGCATCCTTAAACATTTATGGGTAATGCCTGTAGAGACACAGCTCTACAGAGATGGAAGATGGTAAATTTAAAAAATGGTGGCATTTTTAAAATAATTTAAACCAAAAAGAGATGGCATCTCTTCCACAGAGATGGAAGAGGGTAAATTTAAAAAAAAATCTGAGTGGAAGAACACGAGCAGGACACACATGAGTGTCCTGCATTGGCTCAATGCTTGCTAAGGTCTGAGAGCAGGCTGGCAGAGGGGAGAAGGGGTGCAATGGTCACTTAGATACACAAGTATGCAGTTCCTGGCTTACTTAGGGACTGGATCTTTATCTTTCAGAGGTGTTGGGAATCCCTCCACAGCTCTTAGATCAAACTCCAAATAAAGCCATTCCACACCTGCTGGGATTGAAGCGGGACAAGACTGACCACCTCGTCCTTTCCCTAGTGTTACTCTGCCCTTTCCCTCCCATTATCGCTGCCCCTGCATCACCCGAGATGGAATTAAAACCAGGAGGAATTACCCCTAAAGCCAGGAAGATGGTATCTGTGCTGGGAAGGGGCGAGGGGGAGGGGGGACGAGGAGTTGCCACCCGCCCACTGGTCCCGGCGATTGCACAAAGGGAATAATGGCCGGTGCCGGGGCAAGTACTTGGTCCCGATCCCAAGCACATGGAAGTCATCTGACGTTTCGTCATGGCTTCATTATATTTTGGATCAGGCCAGCGGTTTGTCTTGCATCACTGCCCTGTACGTTCTGCAGGTAGCCCGTGCGCTGCCAACTGCTCCGTGCTGTGAATAGCCCGCAGGGACGGCCCCAAATCACGGCACATGCCTGGGTGCTAAACAGCTGCAAGTGCACCTTAACTTCGTTGTGGATGCCACATTCCTCATGAAGACACCTACATTTATGCCCTTTCATTGTGGATGCCACATTCCTCATGAAGACACCTACATTTATGCCCTTTCATTGTGGATGCCACATTCCTCATGAAGACACCTACATTTATGCCCTTTCATTGCGGATGCCACATTCCTCATGAAGACACCTACATTTATGCCCTTTCATTGTGGATGCCACATTCCTCATGAAGACACCTACATTTATGCCCTTTCATTGTGGATGCCACATTCCTCATGAAGACACCTACATTTATGCCTTTTCATTGTGGATGCCACATTCCTCATGAAGACACCCACATTTATGCTCTATCTGCACACAGCCCCTAACAAACAGCTCCTGAACACGGCAGGAATGAAGGGGTGTAGTGCAATGGTTACTGGATGATGGATTCTCCTTTCCCAGCAGCAGGAAATCAGGGAGGATTCCCAAAAGTGCTTCCTGGCCCTCTGGCTGACTGGTCCCACCTCTTCACTGGCCGGCAGTGTAAGCAGGTGCAATCCTGTCACACAATGCCATTAGAAAAACTGATTTGCAAAACGGACTGAGCCTCCTGCGAGCTGGCACCACGCTGGAACCAGTCCCGCCTCTTTTACTGTTGCAAGGTTTTATTTTTTTTTTACCAAACGTTGTCGAAAAAGAACAGTTGCGATTCAGACCTTTGAGAAAAATAAACAAACAAAACTGACATAGTGCCCTTACTGCACAGTGAGACCCCAAGAAACTGAAACCAGCTCAGATGTGCCTCGTTTGGGACTAAAGCAGGTTTTTTTCCACCCTACTGCACACTAGGGTGGAAATTTATGAACATGAAATTGTTCATAAATTTTTACACCTTTTTATCCCAAATAATGTGAAAGAAAATCCTGTCTCCCACAGAGCTTTAAAATACTTCAAACATACTGATGAACAACCAGGCCAATATCTAACAATTGTTAATATTTTATTCCCAACAGCTGTTCAGCCTGAAAAGTTTCAGTAATACACTAAAAACAAAAACAAAACCAACAAAAAATTCAAAACAAATAAAACAACAAAAAGGGGGGAAACAAAGTAAAATAAATTTTAACAAAGTTTAAAACACATTATAAATAAGTACAGCTCCAGAGCATAATTTACAAATATAAAACCACATAGAAACGTATGTACAGAAGAGTTACATTACGTACAAATATGTATAAAAATACCCCAGTGTTTATTCTTGTGCTAAAGCTGCGTGACTAGAGTTATCTTTGGTACTAAGCTCAGGGAAAGAAGACTGTTTTACAAGACACAGCCCTGCTGTACAATATGCCAGACACAGGAGGACCCTCTGTGAGTTTGAGGAGGTTTTGGGTGGGTGCTTATACAGGATATTCCCCCTGTGCATTGCATATTGCAGGATCAGGGCACAAGCAAGAGCTTACAGAGGCAATTGCTGGCAGAAGAGGTTTTTTAATACATTGTACAAGGCACTTCATAAGAAATCTCTTCATTTTTTTCCCTGTTCTCTTCTAAGACTCACTGGATGTCTACGCTTGGCTCTTGCCAATACCACTTTATGGCTATGGTTTTTAAACTTCTTGTTCTACATTCAGGATTAGAAACCTCTGAAAACATTAATTCAGTTCACGCCTGCAGAATTTAGATGGCAAACCATCTACACCACCTAACGTTTTCCTGGATGGGGGGAAAAACATTGCATCTGCCTTCTGCTGGTGCTTAAGGGGTGCTGTTATGTCGAAAGGTGAGAAGATCAGTCTTCCTGGGAGAGCTCCTGGGAAGTGTCCACGTTGAAATGCTGTTTGCAAAAGCGCATGGTCCAACTCCCTTTCCCTTTGCAGTGCTGGCTGGCTGCCCCAGCACCTACACCTCTGTCCCATCCCGTGTGTAGATGAGGCTGTTGACTGTGAAGTTGTAGTAGTGGTTGTACTGGGCTCCCTGGCTGCCGCTGCTGGGGTGGAAGGAGCTGTAGTAGGCAGGGGAAGGTCCCGCCACCCTCTGCAGCTGCTCTGGGGAAGGCACCTCCTGAGAAGAGCTGCTGGAAGGGGTGAAAGTGCCACTGCTCAGCTGTCCAGCAGAGAAGTTCCTGTGATGCAGGTCCCCGCTGAGACCCCCCGTCAGCCGGCTGCCTCCGCCGCTCAGGGAGCTCATGCCGCTGAAGAAGGTGCTGAGACAGCTGGGCGTGGATGAAATGATACTGGAGGGAGAGGAGCTTTTGGGATGGTCCCTGGCAGAGGGTGAGGGGTCCAGCTCTGGGGGTGGGCTGTTTCCACATGGTTTGCCTGTGGCTGGGATGGGTCTCTCCTCCTCGGCCTTCAGGCCCCCCAGAGAGGAGGCTGCAGAGGCGGCCGCGGGCGCGTTGGGCTCCGAGCGCCGCTTGCGTTTGCGACGGAAGTTCCCGTTGTCAAACATCTTCTCACAGTTGGGATCTAAGGTCCAGTAGTTTCCCTTCCCTGGTGGAAAACAGGAGACACAAGAGAGAAAGTCAACTTCTGTGACAGCAAGCCCTGCTGCTGGCAGATAAGCAGCATCCTGGTCTTGTCCAGCTGGCACAGAACCCACACCCCTCCTGCACCTGCTCCTCCTCCCTCTGTTGTCCAGTATGTGGATCCAAAACTTGTCTCCAGGACATTTCCACCTCCATCCCTCCAGTGCCCAAGTGAACCTTAAGGCCACATAGAAGAGCAGAATCTGCCCATCCTAAAGCACAGACAGATCTGCACCTGTACCTCCAACCTGGCTAAAGAGAATTTGAAGAGAGGCTCCCCTTGCTCTGGCACCTCACAGAAACTGGGCCACTTAGAGCCATCTGAGCAGTGGTGACAAGGCAGTGCCCGGGCCATGGCTCATGGAAAAGCTGATGGAGAGGTGGGCTGGCACAGTCAGGCACTCCGAGGGGACGGCAGGCAGCAGCACTGAGCTGCAGGGGCTGCACACAAGCTGCCCCTCGCACAAGCCTTGGTGCGGGGCACTGTGGTGCCATCAGCTGTCCCCGCTCGCCTCCTGCCCACGGTCGGGACGGGCGCAGTGACCCCGCAAGGTCCCGAGCGGCTCCAGCCCGGCACGTCCCGGCACCGCCGGGCTGGACCAGCGCTGTCCGGGCGCGCCTCCGCCCACTCCCGGGCACCGGCTGCGCCCCGGGGCCGGCCCGGGCAGCGGCGGGCAGGGAGGGGAGCCGTGAATCACGGGCCGAAGGAGCCGAGCCTTGCACAACCGGCGCTCCCGGGCTGCTCGGGGAGGGGGCGAGGGCTGGGGCCGGCCGGCCCCCGCCTACACCTCCCGCCGGGCCGGGCTGGGCGAAAGGCAATGGTCACATCACAGAGCCCGGGTCAGGGGACGGGGCAGCGCGGTCCCATCACTGCGCTGGTCCCGAGGGGACGCGCAGCGCGGTCCCACCACAGCATCCGACTGGAAGGGATGGAGAGACGCGGGCTCATCGTAGCGCTGGCCCAGGGGGCACGGGGAGCACGGTGTCGGGACAGCGCCCGACTAGAAGGGGACAGGGGACCCGCCGGCCACGGGGATGCTGCCGCCCCTCTCTGACGGCGGTGCCGGTGTCCGCACCGCCGTTCCCCGCCGCCCAGCCATCCCTCCCGCCCGGCGCGGCACCTCACCGGGGTCGTCCTCGTCGCGGGGCACCTTGCGAAAGCAGTCGTTGAGGCTGAGGTTGTGGCGGATGCTGTTCTGCCACCCGGCCTTGCTGCGCTTGTAGAAGGGGAAGTTCTCGGCCACGTACTGGTAGATGTGGCTGAGGGTGAGCTTCCTCTCGGGCGCGCTCTGGATGGCCATGGCGATCAGCGCCGAGTACGAGTAGGGCGGCCGCACCAGCTTCAGCAGCTCCTCCTGGCTGGCCAGGCTGAGCCAGCTCAGCTCCGCGCCGCCCGCCGACGGCGAGCCGGGCGCCGGGGGCGAGCCCACGAGCTGCCCGCCCCGCGAGCAGCCGTACGAGGCGGGCGGCAGGAAGGGCGCGGCGGCGGCGGCGGCGGCGGCGGCGCCGGGCGGGCCCTGCAGGTAGGGCGCGGGGCTGTTCATGCCCCACAGGTAGCCGGCGTTGGCGGGAGCCCCGTAGTCCCCCAGCGCGTACCCGCCCGCCCGCTGCCCCGAGGAGGCGGCGGCGGCGGCAGCGGCGGCGGCGGCCGCGGCGGCGGCGGCGGCGGCGCCGGGCGGGTGAAGGCTGGGCTGGGGGTAGACGCTGAAGTTCTCGCTGCAGTACACGGCCATGTCGGGGGCTTCCTGCGCGCTGCGGGGCTGCGGGGGCGCGGGGGCGGCCGCCGGCGCCGAGGCTCTGGGCTGCGCCTGCTGCAACTCACCGGCGCTCATAATCCCTGGCCATGCAGGGCGGCCGGCGCTCCCCCCCGCTCCCGTGCTCTCCCGGCGACACCCCCCGCCCCGCGGCCCCGGTGGCCCTGGACCAAAAACTCCCGGGGGGCTGCGGCGCGGCGCCCTTATAGGCGCTGCCGTGCGCCCGGACTCCCCGCCCGCGGCCGGGGCCGGGGCTGGGCGGGCGGCGGCGGCGCGCAGGGAGCAGCCAGTAGCGCGGCTCGGCGGCGGGCGGGAGGCGGAGGGGGGCAAGGCCGGGCCCCGACAGCGGCGATGGGGGAGGGACCGGCGGGGGAGCTGCGGGAGGCGCCAGGGATTTGGCTCCCGGCGGCGCGGGGGCAGCATCCCCGAGCCGGACCCACCCCCCGCCCGAGCTGTGCCCGTCCCCCCGATCCCAGCCTGGGGGTCTCTCCCGGCGCTGCCCGGCCGCCCCCGCACCGGCCTCCCCCTCGCCGGAGCTGTCCTGGCGCTCTGGGATGCCATCCCGCTTTGCCAGGGATGCGATCGCCCCCGCTCCCTTCGGCCCCGCATCGCTGCGGTTCCCCCGACGGGAGCGCCAAGGGCTCGCTTCAACTCTGTTCGTTTAAACTCCGTTCGCTTGAACTCCGTTCTTGAAGTGTAGTTTTGCCGCCCGTCTCCCAACAGCCACGGCTGAGATCGCCGTTCATTAATTTTAGATAAGGAATTGCCCGAAATTAAACAAACAAACAAGCAAACCCCACCGGTGTCTTCGCTCGTAGCGCGGGCGGAACGGGCTGGAGGGCGCGGGGCGAGATTTAGTGAATAAAAGTTATTTTCGCCTTCGTGCTCCGGGGCAGCCTGCACGGAAAGCGCATCCTTTTGCAGAGGAAAAGCTCTCGGTGTTCGTAAGGATCCCGACAGCCGGGATCTACACAGGGGCCAGCTCCGATAAATCTTCTGGTCCGGGGCAAAGCACACGTGTAGCAACAGAAATACCGTCAATAGTGCGGGGTGATTTAGAGACTTTGTCTAAATACCAGGTACATGAGATGTACATTTCATTCCCCGTTCTTAAATGGAGTAGTTATTCAGTTTTCTGCTGGTAAAAATACCTCGAAATTGCCCTTTCCTGGTGTAAACACGAAGCGCTCTCTGCGAGCGCCGGGTGTCTTGGTCTGACAACAGGATTTGGGGCAGAGAGGGGCGTTTGGGAAAACTCTTTGCGCTTTATGTCTTCCATAAAATAGTTATAAAAGGACGTGTAAACCAGTGAAGCTTTCCCGAGCTGACTTCAATCCCAAATTTTCATGCCCTGCGTGATTTGAGCAGGGATATAATAGCCGAAGGATTTTCAACTTTGTATTTCGTTTTAAAACAAATGAATAAACGATTTTTGAGACAGAAAATAACTGAAAAGTGTTTGAGTTAAAGAATCAGGATTTGGGTTTTCTCCTTTAATCATAAAGAGAGGTGTTCGGGGGCTTTGTTGGTTTTTGTTTGTTTGTTTGTTTTCTTGTGTTTTTGTGTTTGTGCGTGTGTGGTTTTGGTTTTTTTTTCTTTTTCTGTTGATATTTTGTTGCCGTCACTCTTGCTTTTGCTGATTTTATTTTGCACCCCTTGGGAAAAGAGCTTCCCGTGCATATTTTGAATACCCAGAACAGCAGGAGAAAAGTTGGCATTACGTTTCCCAAGGTGCCTTTTCCCTTCTCAGCTTCCTTCTCTTTAAGATTTATAACAGCTCCTCATCTTTTTTAGAGCAGGGTCGCGCTGGAAAATGCCGGTTTGAAATCCGACGGGACAACAGGCACCCAAAGCAAGCATTTTACAGAGAAATCACAGCTAGAAAAGACATTTAAAGGACAAGAAACAGGCAGACTTTTAAACAGCAATTTCCCTCTGGGTCTGAAGAGCTAAGCCGAAAATACCATTCTCTAAAATTGCAACAAATCTGTGTTTATCCGTTTGGCCAAAACCCCCGCGATGGTTGCAGCAGGAAGAGGAGCAGTCAGTGGTGTCTCCGTATCGCTCGAAATTGAGGTTTTTGCTCCAGGGATTTGATGTTTTTGGGCAAAGGCAGAGCCATCTAGAGGAGCAGCCCGGCTATGGCCAGGCGGGGAAGGCAGTTTCCCTCACAGGCATGGGGTGCTGCCTTCGAGCTTCCCTTAGCTGATTTCTCTGCCTCCAACAAAGGAAACGGGTTAGAAAATAATGCTGAATTAGCTCTAATAAAAACACGTGTCCTCAGAAAACTCCAGCTTGCTTTACCAAATAGTAAGGAATGTGAAACAAAAATAGCTTTAGAGAGGTTATTACATAGCTGGGATGGCATGGATATACAAACCAACACTTAATTTAAAGAGTGGAGAGAATAAAGCTTTGATGCTGTGACGGCTGTAAAAACATTTAATTTTCTTAATGCATTTATCCTGCAAGCAGCATGCAGGGTTGCCTCGAAACATCATCAGCTCTCAGTACAGACCTGTTGCTGCTCCTTTCTGCCAAGAGAGCACGAAGAGATCCAGCACTCTGCCTCTCTGCTCCCTAAATGCTCCTTTTTTTTTTTCTGGAGAGCTCTGGGAGATGTTTGCAGAAACACACCGGGGAGCTGGCAAGAGATGACGAAACACAGAACTGAAATCGGTTTCAAGGTAGGAGTCTGAGGCTACTGTCCATCCCTGGGAGCAGCTCTGGGGCTGGGTTTGAGCAGCTTTGTTGGCTCTGTGAGTGGGCAGTGAGGTGTGCTGGCTAGAGGAGCCTGTGGCACCTCGAGCTGGGCTGAGCTGTATCCCCAGCCAGCTGGGGTTAAGTGCAAACCTCCCCAGCAGCTGCCTTGGAAGGTGTTTCAAGGCTTCCCAAGTGCTGCAGGAGAGCAGGATCCTCCCCATCCTTGCCTGCTGCTGTCCCCAGGTTGGCTCAGGTGCTGTGCCTGTCCTTGTCCTGCACACACACTTTTCCCCCTGCAGGAGGACACTGGCTGTGCCTCTGGGGCCCTGCTCCTCTGAACATGTAGGTACAGGCTCCACTTTCCTGCTCTGGATCTCAGCTGTGTGTGCAGCTGAACACAGAAACCTGAAAAGGCTTCAGAGCTGAGCACCCAGCCCAGCAGTGGGAGCAGTGGGGTGCCCATAGCTGCACCCACCTGGACCTCTCTGTGTTTCCCAGGGATGCTGAGCTCTGGGAACAGGGTGTGTGTTGGGACAACAGAACACAGTAGCCCATATTGGCTTCTCTTGCCTTGACCAGGAGGACAGAGACACCAGGATCCCTTCAATGGCTCCAGATCTCTGCAGGTTTGTTTTGTTTTGGCTGCATTTGCAACCTGAGCCTCCCTTTTTCCCCAAGGCTGGCGAGGAGCAAGGTGGTGACTCCATGGTCCACATAAAATCTGCTCAGTAAAAATTCTTTTCTGTCTTTCTCCAGAATGATCAGTGAAACTGGGAATGAGTTCTTCATCCTCAGAGGCAAGATGGAAAAATTATCTTTTCTCTTGAAGTACTCCAGTATCTCCACCCTCAAGAACTGTAAGGAATTGACTAAGAGCAGCTCAAATTAAATTTAAGATCTATAGAGCCAAGCATTTTTCTCCCTATTCCTCCCTATTAATATGCTATAAGAACATCTCTTTTTTTTCACTCAACCCCTGATTTGTTCTGCAAATGGCTAACAGAGAATATCTGATGGTGTGCAATAGATGTTTCACTGCTGTGAATTTGGGAGGGGTGTTCTGTGTATGTGTACACAGGTTAAAGTAATTTTAATCCCTTACCTAAGGAGAATGATGTATATTCCTCCCTCTCTGTATCTAGTTATCTACTGGACTGAAGTTCTGGCAATCAAATTTTGCCAGGTCTCCTTATGATGAGATCAGAGGTTTTCAAACCTTTTCTTGATTTTTCAGACCCTACCATGTTTCCTGGGGAGGTGTCCTCATCCCACCACATTCAGGCTACCAACAACAGGCTTGATTTGGTTGTGAGTTCAGAGTCTCTGTTAAACTCTGCAGGCTGCAAACTGAGGGTTAATGCTCTGGATTATTTATAGTAATATTTTCTCAGTGCAATTCTATGTTGTTGAGTGTCATGGAGCCACAAAGCAAGGAATAAATCATCGTTCATCACAAGCTGTAGATGCTGCAGCACTTTAGGCTGCTGGGAGCCAATCCTGGTTGAAAGGAGCAGTGTCTGCTCTGTGTCCACTTCTCACTGGTTTTTGTGGCTGCTGTGCTCTCACAAGTGTTTCTGTGGCTGACTGGAGCACTAATCCAGTTTGAGAAGAACACTCTCTTCCCAATCCTTTTCTTTCCCCCTTTTTCTTATCCCCTCAGGTTAGCTTTAGCCTGGGCCTGCCTAGCCCCTTCCTGAGAGCTTGTTAGAGACTGATTAGCTGAAGTTTTGATAAAAGCTTCATTGTCTGTAACCCCTGTAAAGTACCCAGAGCTGTGCTCCCAATAAAAGTGGGATTAAACAGACACCTCCGGAGTGAGACAGTTGCAAGTGGGAATTTCAGAGTTTTCAGGGACTGGGGGATGTGGCCAGGCTTCAGTAACTCTGTGTATCAGAAGTGATTTTACCAAAACCAAGAAAGAAGCCTGACTTTTGTGTTTTGGGGGGAAAAGGAACCTGGTGGGAGACAGAAGGAAGTCACCTGTTTGTGGCTGGATTAAGCACACGCTCCAGGGCTTTGCAAACATGTTTGCAGAAGTTCTCAGCACCCTGCATTCCTCCAGCCTCTCCTCAGGCTTGGGATTCATAAAAAGCACTTTAAAATCCTCACTCTGATCACACAAATTTAATCCTCCCTCATTTTATTTTTGCAACAGTAAAAAAGTCCACTTGGCAATGATGAGTGCCTGATTTGGTACTGTTGGGTTGTGTCTTTTCTGGGAGGAATGTTAAGCAAGGGGCTTCTGCCCTCCTGCCTAGAGCAAGAGATTGACCTGGGCTGAAATAAAGCATCTCTGGGCTTTTAAAATGTTTTTTTGTGTGTAATGGGATATTTGAAATGGAGCTTGATGCTCTGGGCTGGTTATTCTACAGTGGTCATTCCTATAGGGTAAGGTAAAGGGCAAAATCTTTTGGTCCTAATTCATCTGAATGAGCCACCTCCACTCTGGAATGAGTAATGGAAACAGAAAAACATAAATTTATGGTCAGCTAAGGTAAAAATAATCAAAACTATTAGTAGATAAAGGCAGGGGCTGCCATCACCACCACCACCACCACAAGGAAATGGAGGAGTATTAAATTAGTATTTCTTTTCCATGTTTGTCTGGGGCAGAAAAAAACAGATAGTGTGTTAGTTTCAGGAGCTGGCAAAAGAACATTTTGGGCTCCATTAGTAACTAGGGATTATGTTAAACAGCAACCACATCAGTGAAATATTTTATGATCAGCCAGTCCTGGTAATTCACAGCCAAGAGTTCCAGAACTCTCTGAACCAGGACCATATTGTGTGGGCTGGCTTTTCATTTTGGGACACTGGGAGGGTTTTAGAGCACTAAGAAAGCTGATATTGGCTCATTATTTAAAAGCTTTGGGCTAATGATTTAGTGATGCTCAGACTTCCAGCCCTTCACTGATAAAAGTAAGAAATGTATGGGTGCATCTCTTAATTAATGATTAATTTCCTTCTTAAAGGAAGGCAATGAAACTGATGCAAACAAGTGTGTGTAGATAGAAAATAGACCTTGTCAAAACAATTTGCTGTTGTTCTCCAGCAAGGGGGAGCAACTCTTGATGTAACTGATTTCTGAAAGTGTTTGATTAGTTCTGTCTTGGAGGTGGGTTTCACAAACTGAAATAAAATCACCGTAGTGCAAATTAAGTGGATCCAACTGGTTAAACCAAGATCTCAGAATTTCACTGTGCAAAATGAATACCTGAGTCTCTGCTGAGGGAAATTTGGTGGAAATTTGTTCATCATTCTGTTTCTGTCATTGATTTAGGGGGAAAATAAAGGATCACTGTCTACTGGTTGTGAAGGAGTCTAAAATTGAGGGTATGGAGTGTTAAATGAGGAGAGAACAGCTCACTGACACAGATCTATCTCTGCCTTGGAACAGGGGGAAAATTGGCAGGATGTCTTTTGATACTGAAAAGTAAAAGGACACATATAGGGAAAAATTATTATATGGAAGAGGTGATGGAGTCTGTATCAAAAATTAATAAGTTTTTAAAAGGTTATTGTGGTTCTTGAGAACAATCAGCTGTTCCTTGTTGTGCTTTTGGGGTGAATGAGGCACAAGAATAAGACATCATAATAACTCCATATTGATGCTGTGTGAAATTGTGATGGCACCTATAAAATCATGAGTAGCAGGGTAAAATAACAGGGATGAAGTTGTTTATTATCCAGTTAAATACAATACAAATAACTACAGGATTTAAACTGTTTGTGAGCAGATACCACCATACAACGTGCAGCTGTGCCTTGAAGCTTCTCAAGGAATTCTCTTTAATGACTTAGTGAATTCTCTTTAAGGACATATTAGGGGTGACTTGTTTGTAGTCTATAAATATCTGAGCAAGACCTGGAGCTTGAGGATAAAGGACAAAGTCAGAGCAGGAATCCGGGGCCAGAACTGAAGCAGGACAGAGAGAAGGGGCTCAGTTCAGCTGGGCACACAGAGATGGCTGACCACAGTGACACTCTGGTAAAGTGTAAAGAAACATGTAAAGAAACATTTTGGAGTCTGTTCACTCTTCTTGGCTCTCTGGTGTCTCCAGCTTGGTCAGTGTCTGATGAGGGGAAGTGGTCCAGCAAAAGGGCTGCTGCTAATGGAAGCTGTGGCCAGCAGAAACGGGAGTCTGAGATCAGTTTGGGTAAAATCTCACTGCTAATGAGCCAGGGGAAGATTCCAGCACAATCCTCTGTGCCTTTGAAAATCAGGTGGACAGGCAAGGGAGTGACCCCACATGGAGAAACCCTGTTTTAAGGCAGTGATGTAAAACAAACACCAGAGGGGCATCAGCAGGACTCACACTTATACAAAACCAGACCTGGTAAACTCCAGATTTGTCACCCTACAGAAATCAGCCTTGCTGTGCAGGGCTGTGGACCGGGTTCCCTGATGCTCACAGCTCCATGGGCTCCTACAACTGATGCTGAGGAAGAACTTCCTTGATTTCTTGGAAGGATTTCAGGTGATTTTGGTACCAGTCAAGGTGTGCCTAAGCCTGACCTTGGGAGGGAACCACTGGTGTGCCCAGTGACTGACATTTGTGAGTGATTGGCACATGTCAAAAACCAGCAAGGGCAGATGTGCCCAGTGACTGACATTTGTGAGTGATTGGCACATGTCAAAAACCAGCAAGGGCAATACTAACCAGGACAGGCATGGCAAGGGCCTGCAGGCTCTCATGGGACTCTACATGAGCAAAAAGAAGAGCAAGTGCAAAAACTAAACAGTCAACAGAGCTGAAAAGCTCTGACTGGCATTTAGGAAGACCAAAATTTGCAAGGAGAGGAAGAGCAAGACCTGGGTTTCCCCTGGGCTCTTCTGCATTAATGTTGAAGAAATCTCCTTGCTTTGAGAGAAGGACAGGCTGAAGAGATGGGGGAAATATTACCAAAATTTTTAAAGATGACCCATCAAGAGATGTAGAGATCCTCAGTGTTTGGGAGATTATAATGCCTCAGAAGGAGGCTGACAAGAAGATCTTGCTAGCAAAGGTGCAAAGAAGACTGAGAGAATTGGAATTGTTTGGCCTGGAGAAAAGAAAGCTCTGAGGTGACCTTATTACAGCCTTTCAGTACCTGAAGGGAGCCCACAGGAAAGCTGGAGAGGGACTTTTAACAAGGGCATGCCATGACAGGACAAGGGGGAATGGCTTTAAACTGACAGAAGGCAGGTTTGGATTGGATATTAGGAAAAATTCCTTTTTGAGGGTGGTGAGGCTCTGGCACAGGTTGACTGGAGAACCTGCCTCATCCCTGGAAGTGTTCAATTCCAGGTTGGACAGGACTTAGAACAATCAGGACCAGCAGAAAATGTCCTTGCCCACGCTAGGGGTGTTGAAACTGGATCATTTTTAGGGTTTCTTCCAACCCAAACCATTCAATAATTCTGTTAAAGGCCGGGAGACTGAAGAATTCTGAGGGGCTGAGAATGGGTTGATGTGGCTGTGGCATGGGTCACTGGCCAGCCAGGCACCTGCATGTTACCAGGAAAGAAAAGATCCCTTAAACAAGGAAAAGGGCTCCTAGTGGGTGAGTTCCCACAAGGGCCCTTCCAAACCTCGTGTGTTTCCTGACACCCAAGCAAATTCCTCACTGTGCTCCTCGCTGGAGGAGTCAGAAGGTAAAGTCATTTCCACAGAGCAAGAGGGACAGTACAGCAAAACCAGCGCAAGAGGCTGATCCCTGGCAAGTTCAGAGATATCAAGGAGCACTTCATCTCTTCAGTTGCACAATTTCAAGAAGTCATTTGACCCGGAATGTTGCAATAGGTGTGTGCAGTGTCCTAGGGCTATGTGATATGTGTAAGAAGCTGCTGAAGAACATTATGAAGAGGTGAGGTCAGCAGTGCTGGTCAAGAACAAGCTGAACAACTGGTTCAACACCATGGCTGGTAGCAGACAGGGTGACTTGATAATTCCCAGCAGCTTCTGGAGCTGCCTGTAGAAGGAGAAGGATGGAGTTACAGTCACCAAAGACTTTGGGCAAAGGCAGAGGATCAAAAACCTGAAGATGATCACATCTCCAGCGGTGGTGCCGGTTCCTCAGGCCTGCAGAGCCAGGTTGCTGTGTCCTGTGATGGATGATGCAGATCAAACATTGCCATGAGCCAGGCAAAGGCCAGGAGGAAGGGGAGAAAGGATGAGAACTGCACGGGCAGCCACAGCTGGGTGGACAAGATGGACAGCCCTGTTGGTCTGGGACATTGTGCCACACAGCAGATCCCTCACAGAGATCTGGAGGAGGATGCAGCTGGCACATGTGGGAGCAGATCGACTGAAACAGCCATGGAAAGACACAGAAAAATTACGGGAGGAAAAAATCAGGCTGCTCAGTCAGTCCCTGTCCTTGCTTTGTGTGCAAAGAAATGAATGGTCAGGAAGGCAAAAAAAAAAAAAGAAAAAGAAAAAAATAATAAGACAGCTGGGGTTTGCAATGAAGTGTCACCAATTTTGGGAGTGTGCCAGTCAGCAGGAGGATGTGCAAAAAGTCATCTCTGTGAGGAAGCTCTGCTGCACGGATGGATAATCTCCCTGAACATACCCTGTCCTTTATTCTGGTAAAGGGAAGAGGGTTAAGATTCAGATGTTAACAGAAATTGGTTTATTGCTTTTCATTTGGATTTTTTGTTGTTAGTTTACAATTTTCTCAACAGAAGTGTGCACCCTTATACCCTGCATTTGCACCTGCCTCTTAATATTCCCCCACAGACCCTTTGGGTCCACAGTCTGTGGATGGAAGGGGCGGAGAACACAAAAAAAGGATCCTGTACTTGCTGAGCACAGAGGAGCACTTGGGAATGACTTGTAACTGCCCTTTATGGTCATTAGGCTGTGGGACAAAAAATAAAGGGCAAACATCTCTGAAAATGGAGATGGCAAAGCCAAGGGAACTGGGAGGGAAAAGGGACAAAGAGCAGATTTTTGCATGCAGCAGTTCCAGTTCATCTGCTGGCAATGAAGCCACTTTGAGTTTCCAAACATGGGACCTGTGTCCCCAGGTCACTTTAATGGGGCAGGCAGAGAGGGCCCAGACAGACAGCAACCAACACCAAGTGTGTGGAAGAGGCAAAACCAAATTTCCACAGTCCCCTCTTGACAAGGAGAGCATAATCTGGCTCTTTGCAAGTCAGGAGATTCCTGCAGAGCGGTGAATTCACATCACAGAGTCCCAAAGTTTTGGATGGGATCCCTTAGGGAAAAAAAAAAAAAAATTGTTCAGGATGGAGAGAACCAGATGATTTAATCTGGGTTGTAGGAAGGGTGAGTGAGATAGAGGTGATTGAGCAGCATCAAAGGGTGACAATCAATTTGAATTTCCCCAGAAGTGATGTTGATGCCTGTGCCGCTTCTCCCCGTGCTTTTTCTTTAATTAAATACTGAATGTTCCATTAGTAGTTGGAATAACATGCTGTTCTTGGGGGAAAGAAAACCCAAGTAATCCCTTTATCTGCTAAAATAGATGATTTCTAGTAGATTAAACAATGGCCTTTCAGCTAGCAGAGCATAGTTCAGGCCATAATTGAAGTCCTCTCCTTGGCCTCTGGTGGGTCCATGGCAGGCAGCAGCCCGTGGAGCCCCAGCATCAGAGATAACCCCAGTGACTCTTGTCTGCACGGAGTGTTTCTCCACATGAGGAGATTAGCCAGAGATAAAGCATATTACCTGAAAATAATAAGTGATTACAGTCCTGGACTGTCTCTCCACATTCATTTCATGCTGGTTAACCCTTGCAAAACTGGCTGCTGCTTGGGTTTGGGTCTTTAAAGAGGAGGGAGGGTGGAGGGAGGTTTCCAGTCCCTGATGGAAAAGGAGGAATTTGGCCCTTTGTTGCCTGTTTCATTGTCTGGGTGGGGATTTCTGGGAATGGCAGGAGGGCTGGCTGCAGCCCACAGTGCATGGAGGAGTTGGAGCTGTGCCCTGTGGGGTTTTTGTGTGATGCCATCACCCCCTCCTCCCTGTGCTGGTCAGCTGTGAGGACTTAAAACTCCCTTCAGTTGGACTCTCTTGTGAGGACTTCAAGTGATCTTCCATTTACCTGGTAGCAGCACAGGAGAGCCCTGGATGCCCAGAACAGACTCAGTGGCTGCATTTCCACTGCTGCATTGAGCAGGACCATGCCAGGGCCCAGGCAGTGACCTGTCCAGTGATTAGCAGGGACCAGGCATGTTTGGGATTTACACTTCTCTCCTGTCCCCAGGCATGGCTCAGAGGCCATAAACTTCTCCAGTGGGCAGTTTCCATGGGACCAGTCTGCTACTGGGAGTGCTGGCTGGGCTGTGTGGATGTGAGCTCAGAACACAGAACAGTCCCTGGTATTTTTTCCAGCAGGGATGTGGCTACTCTGACTTGACAACACAAAACCATTTGTAGCTTCTCTATTCATTCAACAGAGAGAGATCCAGAGAAATACAAAAACCTTGCAAGGATTTTATAGCACATTTTAAACCTGTCTAGATGGAAAAAAATGTAATATAGTGGTTTGCTAGAAATTCAGGTTGGTTGCCTAGGGAGGATGGAGATAAAGATGTAAAAGAAAAACGTTGAAAAATGCCTTGAAATCTGCTTATGGGGCTCTGTGTTGTTACCAATGCTGGGAGTGAGCTCCTGTGCTACAGAGAGTGTCCTGGTAGGACAATAATTTCCTTGGGCTCCCTGCAAATATTACAGATGAAGTCCTGGCCCCATTTGAGACACTGGGAGTTTTTCATTAGCACCAGGGCCATTTCATTCATAAAAGGCTCCTTCCCAGCTCCTGTGCCATTACAGCATCCCCTGTCTGTCATCAGGCAGGTCTCCCTGAGTGAGGGGGAGCAGGTTCATCCTTCTTCTTCTAAATGCTCCATCAGCCACTCCCTTGAAAACTGTAAATAAAGGCCGCTGGGGATAGCTTTTCTGCTTGACCCCTCACCTGAAATGAAAATAAAGGTGACTGAATTTCATCCTGACGTGGAGCTCCTTCCCAGGCTGGCTCTTTCCCGTGGCTGTTGACAGTTCCCTGCCAAGCCCCATGGTTACCTTTGATTTTGCCCTAATGACATCTCCGTGCTTAGGGTGGCTCTGGGGCTGTAATCCCCTCTGCAGCCTTAGCCAATTTATGGGGTAACCTGAGACCAGGCTCTCTCTTCCCCGTGATTTTTCCACTTGTTAATACTCACTGAAGGCATCAACAAGCTAAATGCAGAGGGTTTCTTTTGTTGCATGCCCAGGGTTGGGTGAATATCTGCACTCGCACCTGATATGAATCTTGGCCTTCAGAAAGGTGCTGCATGTTCTTGCCACATGAAAATGGCACAGGGTTTAATTTCCCCAAAGTGTGCTGCTAAAACAAATGCTTTGTTAGCAAAAGACAGGCAGTGCTCCAAGGAGCTGTTAAGAGGAGAAGTGAGGATTCAGCAAAGTGGGATTTATCCACAGTTCTGCCACAGATTTTCTGTGTGATGTGTAGCTTGCTTTGTCTCAAAGTGTTTCATCTTTAAAATCCTTCCAGTCGAAGTCTTGATGTGTCTCATGTGTTTAGACTGCAAGCTTTTCAGGGACAGGGCTTTTTTATTTGCACAGCAGCTTTTATAATAAGTCCCTGGTCTCTAGGGAACCTACCTGTGCACGTGCAATACAGTTTTAAAAGAGAAGGCTCAAATTCATCACAGTGAATGATCCTGGTGTTAGGAGAGGACACGAGTCCCGATCCCTGCTCCCTAATGTGTATTATTTGGCTTTTCTAAAGGAAACCTTAGGGCAGATGATTTACAAGGAAGTAGGAGGAGGATCCCTGGGGAAAGCAAACACTCGAGACCTCAGGGTGGGGTGGCTTTGGTGGCACACTTCTCCCCTGGCCATCTGATCCAGGAGGTGCCCACTTCCTAAGCACAGATCAAAGACAAAAGGTGACTTCTGCAATGACATGCAGCCACCTCTTGCATTGCTTAAATTCTCTCCTCCTGCTTCTGTTTGATCTCACTTTACTTTTCCTGTCACTGGAAGCAGGTGGTTCCTTTATTCTCCCCGACAAGTTTAGATCAGCTGAACAGCTCTAATGGCTGCAGTGGGAATCTCTCTGTGGCACAGCCAGCCTGAGCCTTGGAGCAGTCAATGGAAAAGCTCCTTTTCACTGCAGGGGGGTGTGGAGGGGGTCTGGATGAGCAGATTGAGAGTGGTCATTGTCCTGCCAGCCTTGCCTTTGAGAAGCAGATGTGGTTGTAATGTGAGGTGACACCCAGGGAAAGCCCAGGAGCTCCTCCAGGCCTGTGGGCACACAGCTGGAAGATTTTCATGGTGTGCTAAAGGTGCACATTTCCTCTTTATGTCTTGTTAGCAAAGGCTCATGCTTGCTACCCTGGGCTCTCAGCTCCATAGGGTGGCTCTGCTGACTGCTGGTGAAAATGAACAGAGAAAGAAGAAACAGAGATGAAACAGAGAAAATAAAATGTTCATCCCATGAGATGAATATGATCACAAGTGACAGGCATAAATCAAGTCAATGTCATATTGAAACCCAGAGTTGCATTAGATCAAGAGACTCCCCAGACCTGGGTCACTTGTGTGCTCTGCTCTGAATTTTTTCTGTTTTTCCCATTTCTCTGCTTTACTCCTGTGGGCCTGTCTCTAATTTTAACCTGCTTCTTGCAGGGGGAAAAAGAAGCAGAATTTACCTAACAGGCAAGCTCTTAACAAAGCCTGGATACCTGATACACATAATGGTCCCAGAGGCATGTTTACTTTGGCCTGAGTGAGTGAGTGAAAACCATTTTGGAAGGACTTTTTCACCTCCAGCAACTTAACTTAACGAGGAGAAAAGTGATGTGGTTAAAGGGCTGTTTAAACAACGGCATTAGGGAGCAGATTTAGGCGCCCTGACAATACCCATATGTATTTGCCTTACACAGGTGCATAAATATGCCATGATTTATATCACAGGACACATCTCATAGGCAGTGATGAGATTTCAGCCATCCCCTGCTGATGGATGGTTTTTGGGGGATTATCAGGGACAAACAATTGATTGTTTTAGCAGGTTACAGCAGAGTTGCCCTAAGATTTGGAGCACCACGACTGAGTTCACCAGCTGCCCTTGTGGAGGAGTGTCTCTGCAACAAGGAGTTTGGCTCTGAGGCTCAGTCCTGTAAGTGCTGTAGGTGGCTGGAGGAGAGCAGCAGGGGCCTCAGATTTAGGCTGAAGGATGCTGCTGGTTTCTGCTCACAAGAAGTCATAAATGCTCCAGCAATTAATCAAGAAAGCAGGAGAGAAGGATGAAATAAATAATCCATGGGAAATGTGGCCATGCTGGGCTGCTGCACTGCCACAAAAGTTCATGTTTTTACACCCAAATGGGTGGCTGACCTCCTGCTGACAGAATGGGCTGTCAACACTCCTCCCTTGAAGAAGAGTCTCCTCTTTGCACTTTGTGTCCTGGTGGTGATAACCTGAATGGAGATTCCCAGATTAAACCCTGCCTCTTCCACAGGCTGGGGGTCCTGCTTACCCATCACTTCCCTCTTTCAACATCCTCATGGGGGCAATGAATCTTATTCCTGGCCCAAGAGCACTTGTCAGGGGCTGGGCTGACAGGGAGGTCTGTCCTCCTTGGCCATGTTTTTGTGCATGGAGTTGTTAATAGCTGAGATGCTTCCCCCAGGCCCCTGTGCCAGTGCCCAGAGCAGTGCCTGGCACAGGGGCAGTGCAGACCTAGAGAGAACTCTTGTGTTTCACGGGTGGAAAAGACAGCAAAAATGGTAAGTTAGGGCCAAACTGAGGTGAAATTTATCTCTGCATCATATCCTCTAAGCAACTGCAGTCTTACTATGACTACAAGATTGACTTTCCAGAGGTACCTCTGAGTGCAGGGGGAATGACCAGCAGGATGCCAGGGGGGATCTGCACAGGCCAGGTACACAAATCTCATTGTTTTACATTGTAGTTGGGGTCCTTGACTCCTACTTAAACTCTTCCTATGTGATTTTAAAGGATCTGAGCTCAGCCCTCACACATTTGGGCCCACTGGCAAATTCTCCCAAGGTGCCACTCAAACACATGAATGTCTGCCTCTGACTTTCTGGTCCTGGCTGATGTGTGCTTTGCTTTTGTGCAGATGTGGGGAGGCCAACAGCACCAGCACCCTCTGAATGCCTTCCTGGATGTTTGGAGTTGCCATTGCCTTGAGAAAGAGGGGCACTGCCATTCAGGGGAATGGTCTAAGCTCCTGACTCTGGGAATCTGAGCCATTGTCCCCCCCTGAGTATTGTGAAAATAAACCAATTATTTAAGAGTAATTTCCTCCTGCAGGTGTTTGTTTGGTCTTCAGCACTATCTTCTGTCTCAGGCATGTGCAGACAGCTACACAGAGAGCAGCCATGCAGGGCACAGCTTTCTCCATATCTGCATTAGCAAAAAGGAGGCAAAAAAGTTCTCTTGGAGGCAGAGGAGCTGCAAGTTTGGTTCCTCTCCACTTCTTATTGGGGTTATGCTGGCAATTATCAGCCTCATCTTTTGATATATGGGAGGAAGAAATGGGAAAGTGAACAGCAATAGTGGGCTGCTCCTGCATAAACCATTCTGGCAAAATGCCTTTTAATTTCATGTGAGCTGTGCCTGCGAGAAGACGGAAGGATCAAGCTATCATCAAGAAAGATTAGGATTTGAAGCCAGGTTTTGGAAATTGTCTCCTATCTCAGTAATGAATCAGACACCTTAGGTTAAATTCAGATCCTACTGAATAAGCATTTTCCTTTTTTGTGTTTACCAGGGCCAGGATTTCACCCCTAACTTCAAATATTCCCAAACATTGCTGTGCCTGGGCTTGGAGCTGGTTACCAGTGGTGCATCCTAAAATTGTATCTCATTTAGTTTGTGCTTGTAGGGCCTGATTTTCCTCCCCATTATGGGGTTCCAATGCTGAGTTCAAGATGATGGGACTGTCCTTTTTTTACTCTGCTGTATTAGAGAATAGTGATATTTTTAAAGTGATTCTTCTTAATTTTTTATTATTCCAGGTAATTCTAGATTACAGGCTTGGTTTCATTTACATCAGAAACAGAATCCATTTTCTCTGCCCTGGAAGGAAGACACTCAAGGGCTTACTGATATTTGTGTGTTTGACTTTAAGGCAGAAGTTTGTTCCTAATTAATTGAATAAGTGCTTTAATCCCTGGCCTGAGGGCTTCCCATAGAGCATTAGCTGTATTAAGAAGGAAATGGAGTGTAATCCCTTTAATATAAGCACAGGAGAACATGAGAGTTTCACATTTCTGGAAATAGTTTCTTTCCGTGTCGCGTTATTTATTCTAATATAAATTTGCATAAAATGCAGTGAGGGCAAAGGGCTTCTCCTCTTTCCTGAGACCCGTGCAGAGCTGTCAGCAGCACACAAGCCTTGCCAGAGCATCCTTGGGCTGCAGCTGCACACAGTAACAGTGTGCAGAGAGAGAAACAACTCATGGAATTCAGCCCATTCCAATGGTGCCTGTGAGCACAGGTCTGTGACTGGCTCTCCTCCTGGAGCTGAGATCTCATCCTCCTGCCTCATCACCAGCCTTCACCACTATTTGCATCACTCTAGTGGCAGAGAATCTCATTTCTGAGCCAATGGCTGCACTAGGCTCATGGGCAGCTACAGAAATTGACTCTTGGGTGAGATTCAGCTCACAAAACCCAGGTTTCTGGATTTCTTTCAGCCCCAGCTATGTACCTGCACTGGCCACGTGAATGGTCCTAAATGAGCCAGGAGGTCAGGAAGGATCTGCTCAAAGGGAGATGTCCTCCTTGTCTACATCCAAAATTAGGCAAGATCACTCTTTTGGTGAAATGCATCCAAACCTGGTCAAGGCTTGGTGGTTTTTAAGGACTAAATACTGCTCTATGTATCTGGTGGGGTGTTCCTCTCTATTCATGGGACAGAGGACTCCATTTGAGCATCTCCTGCTGCCTCATCAGAGGAAGAGAATGGCAGCATTTGAGGGGGACAGTTCAGGTGTCCTCAGCCACCCTCTGAGCCCTGCCTGCCCTAATTCTCAGTGTTCCCCATCCTTCCATGCAGGGAGGTAAGGATGCTTTCCTTCTGCTCAGCACACTCACAAAGCAATGTCCTTTTCTCCTCACTTTCCCCACCTTTTGATCACCTCTCCAGCAGGATTTGGGAGGGAGCTTCCAAGAGCTCACAAGGGGCAGCCTTTGTCCCTCTCCTGGCCACGTGTCCCCAGCATGGCTGGAAAAGTGATAACAGCTGGAAAAGTGATAACAGCTCCCCAGCATGATTGTTGGGTGCCTTTGCCTCCAAGAAACAACACCAACCCCCTCAGGCTCCCCTTCCTCCACCGGGGCCTCCAGGGTTCTCAAGTTCAGTGGTGTCACAATGGAGTTTTCCCTTGACCCTGGAAACACAGTGACCCCACAGGCATTGCTGGATCCCATCACTGATGTTCCTGCTGCAGGAGGGGTCACACCTGCTCACCCCCTGGGTGATTTTGGGGTTGCTGCTGGTGCTGGGATGCCTCCATCTCCTCCCTTCTGAGTTCCAGCAGACTGCATCCCCTGAGGTGTCCATCTCCTTACATCCTGCTTGGGTATATTTTACTTTGCTGAGGTTGGCTGAAATCAGTCGTATTCTGCTAATCTGAGTATTTCAGCCCCATCTGAATCCCCTTCCTCCTGCCAGTAGCCAGCTCCAGGTCTCCAGTTCCCTTATAGGGATGGAGGAGAAGACCTGGTCTGCTGGTTTTTAACTGAGGGATTTTTCTGGTCCAGGTTCCTGGGTCACCATGGAGATGATAAGAGATGCAAAGGCCTGGAAGGTGAAGGACACACAGGACTCTCATCCTCACTGGTGTTCCAGTAGTGGGTTTGGCTGGGTCTGCTGGGCTGGGAAGATAATAGGAATTGGTGACAGTGGAATTCTGCATCCTGGCCAAAGGGAAACACTGGTCTGGGAAACCCAGAGGGGGAAAAGAATGAAATGTTAGGAAAAAAGGACTGAGAATATAAAATATATCCTTGCCCAAGGTGGGTGGCTGTTGGCAAGGCACACGAAGCCCTCCCTATGATTCTGTGTGCTGCTGCAGTGTCCCCAGTCACAGGGACAAGGCAGCTCCTGCCAGGGCTGGCCAAGCCACCCCTGTGGGGTGGATGTGTTTGTGTGACAGGGGAGATCACAGTGACACTGCAATCAGAGCTCACCTCTGTGCTGGTGTTTGCAGGGGTCTTAGGATGAGGGAAGAGACGAGAATGTTGACTCCATGTTTCAGAAGGCTTGATTTATTATTTTATGATATATATTATATTAAAACTACACTAAAAGAATAGAAGAAAGGATTTCATCAGAAGGCTGGCTAAGAATAGAAAAAGAGTGATACAAAGGCTTGTGACTGACTGAGACAGTCCGGACAGTTGGGCTGTGATTGGCCATTAATTAGAAACAACCACATGAGACCAATCACAGATCCACCTGTTGCATTCCACAGCAGCAGACAATCATTGTTTACATTTTGTTCCTGAGGCCTCTCAGCTTCTCAGGAGAAAAAATCCTAAGGAAAGGATTTTTCATAAAACATGTCTATGACACACTTCCCCCAGCCCTTGCCTTGCATTGGTGAGTTATCACTGATGGGTTATCATGTTTAATGCTTCAGCATAGAAACAGCTCTGGAGCCAGCCTGAAGGCTCCTCTCAGCAGCTTTCCTGGCTCTAGCAGTGCTCATGGTGCATGCTGAGGCACAAAACACACAGACAGTGCTCTCTCCCTAAAATCCTCCCCCTGTCTCCCTAAATCTGCACTGCAAGGATTTCTGGTGTCAGTGCAGGTGTCACTCTGCCTTTATATCCCCTAGCAGAGTTTTCCTCCACAGTTTCCCCAATGGCTTTGCAGAATGAGTACTGACATTAGCCAGCTCTTTAAATATGTGATAAGCACACAGCAAACGTTACTGAGATGGAAGATGGAAGCATGTGCTGATTTGACCTGAGTGAGGCTGGACCTCAGCAGCTGATCAAAGTATTCCAGCAGCTCTGCTAGTGCTCTGCCTGGGGCCATTTGGGCACTCAGAGGAGGTTTGGGGAAGGCAGGACGAAGGAGTTTGTTACAAGGGAAACCCTGGGACAAGAAGAGCCCCACAAACCATTGCCAAAAGAGTAGGACCTTCCCAGCTATCCTACTTGGGGCTTAACAGAGCAAGGAGTCGCCCTGTTGGGCTGGCCCAGGTGGCCCAGGAGAGCAGCTCATCCTCTCCTGAGCTCTGAGGGACCATTTTGGGTTTGTATCACCACATTTGAAGGCTTCCCCGGAGGCTTAGTGCTGCCTTGTGTTTGCTCCTCTCCCTCCCAGCTGCCCCCCGCGCTGGACAAGTACAAGAGCGTCTATCGCAAGGACTTCTGCTGGCACGACGATTATCACTCGCCCATCCAGGCACACGTTCCGGTACCGTGCTCCCTTCCCTGCCCTGGATGCCCAGCCCAGGCTGCCAGCTCCCCTCCCGGCCCAGCTGGGGATGGGGATGGTGCCAAAGGGAGCCAGGGCTGGCTGCTGGCCCCAGGCTGCGGTCCCCAGGCTGCTGTCGCTGTCCCCACGCTGCTGTCACTGTCCCCATGCTGCGGTCCCCAGGCTGCTGTCGCTGTCCCCAGGCTGTGGTCCCCAGGGCTGTCACCCACCAGCAGCTCCCATCACGCCCAGATGCCTTCGGCTTGTGCCCCCGTCCCTCCTGCGGGAAATCCCCCCCCGGCACCCTCCGCTAAAGCTGTTGGTGGGGAGCGATGCTAATTACACTCATTAAGTCAGGGCACTAACGAGCGCTGGCTGAGCCGGTGCCGGAGCCTTGGGCTGCGCCTGTTCCCCGTGGGGCTGCTGGGAACCCATCCCTGGGAGCCTTGAGGAGGGGAATTGCGTTTGGGATGGAGATGGCTCCTTGCCCTGACACGGGCTTGAGAGGACTTCGGTGGGGAAGCTGTTTTTTTCTTCTTTTTTTTTTTCCTTTTTTTTTCTTTTTTTTTTTCCCTTAATCTCCTGGCAGTGTGAGCGACCCCCTGAGCTATTTAATCTGATTTGCCTCGCTCCGCCTGCCCCGGTTTAATTGCTTGTGGCAGCCCGGTGGGGACAGCTGCGGTTTGCTCTGGGCCACTGCGGAGAGGGGCTGGGGGGCACCTTCGGCTGCGGGGCTGCCTGGGGCTCGTACCCTCACCAGAGAGGGGGAAAACATCGAGGCTGGGGAGGAAAAGGTGGGGACAACAACAGAGAAATCACTGTGTGAGTGTGCCCCCGGGGCAGAGGGGCACTGCTGCCATCCCTGCCTGGGCAGCAGCCTGGAGAGCCCTCTCCTTTTTCCCTCTCCTTTTTCCCTCTCCTTTTTCCCTCTCCTTTTCCCTCTCCTTTCTCCTCTCCTCAGCAGGGTTTAACCCCTGCCTGCTGGAATGCAGTTCCCAAGCCCTGCATCTCCATTTCTTTCTATTTTCTCTTTTTTCTTTCTTTATTTCATTTAAATTCTGTTTTTTGAAAGGCTGCACACTTCCTTCGAGGTGCTGGTGTAGGAAGGAAGAAAGCTGTGTCTGATTCTCTTGGGTTGCAGCTCCCTTTGGCTCCTTATCAATTCCCAAGACCTGCCAAAGAAAGCTGTCCCACTGGGTAGTGTGGTGATGAGGTGCTCAGGAGGCCCAGGTTTCCCTCTTGGCCCTGAGAGGATTTGTTCTTTTTTAAGAGGATAAAGCAACAGTGATGTTTTTATCTGTGAAATTTTGGGCACTAACCTGCTCCCAAGGGGAAGGGGAACTCCTTGGGTTAAGGAAGAAAGCACTGGCTGGTGAGCCATCCCTGCCAGGGTCTCCTGGAGGCCCTTGTCCCTCTGGAGATACCTCAGGAGAGCCTCTGGCTGTCCTCAGTGGGGGAAGCCCCCAACACAGGTAGTTCCTACAGCCTCCACCTGTCCTACTGTCAGCCTGGCAGAGGAAAAACATCAGGGGATTGCCCTGGGAACTTCCCTGGAGTTTGAGGGACGAACAGAAACCCACAGAGATCCAAAACAACAACAGACAAACCCTGTGGGGAGGGTCCTTGCTGGCCCAGCAGCCTGGAGCTGCTCACAGCAGGAGAATCCCTTTCTGAGCCCCTAAAAAGCATCTGGAGATGCAGTGTGCAGCTGGAGAGGCTGGAGGCAGCAGCCACACTGGGATCCTCTTTAGCCTTTCCCTGACAGGAACCCTGGAGCCATTCCTGCTTTTGCCAGGGCTCCCTCCCTCCCAGTCCCAGGCTGTAAGATGGGCAGACAGAGGCAGCTGTGCTGGTTCCTGTGCTCCAGTGAGAGCCCCAGAGCTGCTCTGTGGGCCCTGTATCCCCAGGGATGCTGACCCCACCTGAGCCCATGGTGGACAATGCTTTAGCCCCTGCCCTCCCCAGTTCCTGCCTCTCCATTCACACAGGACTTTTTTCTGCAGACACCTTCCTACCCTCCTCTGGAAGACCTCCCCAAGTGCTACCTGCCAGAGTTCCAGCCCTCTGACCTGTCCCCAAGATGGGCAGGGAAACTGGAGATTCTGGCCGAGCCCATGCACGACCTGAGCTGCTGCTCGCCCCTTCCACCTCCTGCTCCCACAGATGGCACTGAGGGTAAGCCCTGATGCTGCTGTGCCCAGCTGCCTGGGGGCTCTCTGCTGGGCCTCTGCAGCCCCCCAGCCCCTGCTGGGCACACAGCGATGGATGGCAGCATCCTGGTGGTGCCTGGGTGCTGGGCTGAGCTGGAGAGGGGCACACAAGGGCACAGCTCCCTGTCACCAGGAATGTGCAGCGCCCAGGCTCTCGGGTTGCTGTTGGCAATGGCTGCCCCGAGGTGTGCAGGGTGTCTCTGCTTCAGCCCACACAGCTGAAGAACGAGTCTGGACCCTTCACTTTTCGCTCTTGAGGTTGTTTATTAATTCTTATCTATAAAATTTTCTTTCTGCTCAACCGAGATCGGCTCAGCAGGGCAGCCACGAGCACTCTGACCGCCCCTGAGGCGGTGTCATTCTTTTATACTACAAACTACATAGTATAACATATTTACACTTAATTTACAAGTATAACATATATACACTTAATTTACTATATTTACAAGTATAACATATTTACACTTAATTCCCAATACCCATCACCTATGTCAGACAGTGCACTTCTACTCTAAACCAATCCCGAAGTGCCAACATCACAGGAGAAAATGGAGAACAAGAAGAAGAAGGAGAAAGGCTGGACATGCCCAGATTCCTCCATCTTGTCCCCATAACCCCCATACCAAAAATCCTAAAATCCACATTTTCACCCTGTGATCATTTTGTTATTACACTATTCAAACCTGTGTGACTTTCAGGTCCTCACACAAAGCTGGTAACTTGCTCCAAGGGTCAAAATCAAATCCCCAGGTGTTCTGGGCTGTGTGCCAGGGTCTCTGAGCCCCCCGGCGGGGTCCTTGGCAACTCTGGACACCCAGAGGGATGCACTGAGTTCCAATACCAGGCCAGCCCAAAGCATGGGTGTAGGGAGCTGGGGCATTAGAAACATCTTGGTGCATGAAGAGCCCCTTCCAGCAAGGGTCTCTAAGGGTTTTATCTTCACAGCTCTGCTGGGATAGAGGGACATGCACTCAACCCCGCATTGCAGGGAGGGAAAAGGGCTCTGGTTGGGTGTGAGGGGTTTGGGTGTTTCAAAAAACCCTTCTGCTAAGGGTACAGCAAGTGTGCTGGTGGCCAGCCCTCAGCCACACCATTTAACAGCTTGCTTACATGGATTAAAATACTCAGGAAGACAAAAGGAGTGGTCACCAAGCATCATTCTGACATGCTCAGCCATCCCAAAGCAAAGATTTTTCTCTGAGTTCCTGCTCGAGAGACAAGAGGCTGTCATTGCTCAGCAGTGCTCCAGAAGCAAACAGGACACATGGCCAGGGATGTCCTCTCTGTTCCCTGAGCTGATCTCTCCCAGTGTGGGTGCCTGGATCTCTGGATCCTTTCATGATCAGAGGGGAGCAAAGGCACAGCCATCTCCTGTAGCTTAATGCCACCCTGACAGTGAGGTGAGGTGAGCCCTGGTGGGTTTTCCCTCTCCACTCAATAGAAGGAGAGTCTGGACAAGCAGCTCAGACAGAGGTGTCTCCATATGGACTCCATTACCTCTGAGGGCTGCAAAGAGCTCCTTGCCAAGCCCATCTGAAGGTGCCTTATGCTAATGACAAAACTCCTCTGGGCTTTTCCCTTCCTGCTGTCCCCTGTGTACCCAGCAGTGCAGTTTGTCTCCCTCTCACACACAGACCTGCTGCAGAGGGTTTTCTTTTAGCAATGTGGAGACAGTGGGCTCCTTCCCCTTGCTTTGCACCAACATCAATCCTTCCCCTACTTGAGTCAGGAACCACCAAAATTGATGCACCTCAGTAAAGCTCTGCTGAAGTGACTGGGTCTCCCCTGATTTTTACCAGCTGGGACTCCAACTTACCCTATCCAAAGGGTAGGATTTGGGTGAGTTATTGATGATGATTCCTGGCTAATTCACCTTCTTCTCCTCCCATGTCTCAGGGGTGTTGGAGCTGAGGGAGCCACCAGCACCTGCTAACGTGGTCACCTACCAGCAGTTTGCCCAGGATTTGTACAAGGAAGTGCTGTCCAATGCTGATAAATACAAAACCAAGAATAGGAGCTCATGTGTTTTACTGCAAGGTCAGTGGATGGAGGCTGTGGAAGCTGCCCCATGTGAACAACTGGTGGCCTTCAGCCTGGTTTTATGGTTTTTAATGTAATTCCAGAATAGACTGAGGAGAGGGTGAAGGGAAAATGAGTGACACAGGAAGGGCTCACAGATACCCTGTAACCATCTGCCCATCCGTGGGGAGAAAGCAGGGCAGAGAAAAACAGTTATCTTCTGGAAGAGGTTGGAGTGTTGTAAATGGTGTTTCTTTCACCCCAGTTTCCAGACAGCCCATCCCAGGGACCACAGCCCTGCTCAATGTGGTCTCCCTGGAAATAATGCCATAAGACAGGAGCTGGGTTGCACTAAGAGCCTGACATGGCCATGCATGTGTGAGACACCTGTAACCTCAGCCTCAGTGAAAACAACAAAAATACTCCACTGATTACTCACTATAGGAATCAGTCATGTTTAAAATACCTAGAAAACCTCCCTACAATGGGTGGCTCTTCTCTGTGTGTCCTCCCTGTGTGTTCATCCCCAGTTAGATCTGCTTGATCAGAAGGACACACTGTTCACACACAGATGAGACATCTCTGGAGAGGCTGGTGGGAGATGGGGTCTCTTCAAAGCAGCTCCCACCGGGATTTTTGGGGAAGATATTACAGCAGATGTGATGGTCCTCAATTAGGGGTTAAGTGAGCCATGAATCTCTTCCTTGACTTAGTCCCTGATGAGTGGCAGGATGGAAAAGAAAATAGACAGTATGGGAAAATGTATACCAGGTGACAAGTCAATATCCAGACAGGAAGATCACAAGATGTCACTTCCAGGTCTGCCTTGTGTGGCTTCCCTCACACGGGGAATAGAAAATAAGGGCTGAGTAATCTCATCTAAACGACCTTATCTACACCAGGGAAGCAATTCCTGCATTGTCCCTTGGTTAATCCCTTCATCATGCTAACTCCAACAGGAGAGCTGGAAGCACAAACAGCCAGTGGAGCTCAGGGGAAGGGGAAACACTCAGACTGTGCAGGAGACAGAGATCCAAAGAAAAGTCTTTAAATTATTTGGACTCTGTTTCACTAGACTGCTCTGACCTTGATTGGAAAAGTATCTACAAGCAAGATTTCGAGCCCCGGAGAGGAATCCATGCTGGACTGTACACAGAGGAGATAAGGCCTTCTCCCATTTTCCCTGAGGATTTCCGCTTCAATGAGTAAGGGACAGGTGGGATGGAGGAGAGGGTGGCTGCTGGGACTGGGGGACAGGCTAGGAGTAGCTCAGGGAGGTTTTGGAGCTGCATGGAATTGGAAGGTGCTTCTCAAATGTATTTCTCCTTGTCTGTGTTATGCAATGAGCCCAAGGAAATTCCCTCGGGGACAAATCCACTCCCAAAGCCTGATCAGCCTTTTCTTGAAAAGTTTTGCAGCGGGGTTCGTAAGAGTGGGGAGACAACTCCTGTGACAGTCTCATCCCTGTGGAAGGAAGATCCCCATGGGGCTGGGGCAGGAGGCATGTCTCATCATTTCCATGCCCAGGCTTCCCCTGGGAAAGGGCTCTCTCAAATCAAACAGGGCAGGAGCTGTTTGCAACGTGACTCATCTGCACACTATGAACCAAACAGGCATAAACTGCTCCTCAGCTCCCATTTCTCACTGGAAAGGCAATTCCTCCCCGCTGCCTCATGCCCCCCACCTTCCCCAAACACACATATATTTCAACTCTGCACTGCAGATTTTAATCTGTGGTCCTGGAGTTGTATGTGGGGTGGAGAATGTGCCTGTGCAATGGTTGGTCCAGGTAGGAGATGGATCCTGGTGACAGCCATGTGTGTGTTGTAGCATCTGCCCTGTTCCTGATGGACACAGGTTGTTCCCTTCTCCCCCATCCCACCGGAATGTGCTTTTGTTTGCCCCACATGGATTCCTGGCTGGGTGGCCAAAGACCTGGATGGGTCTTCTAAATTGATGCCAAAATTACCCCAGAGTAGGTGGTGTAGAGAAACCTCTCCCTGACACCTAAAAGTTATTCCTTTTAAAGGGCATCCTTGCAGTATTGAGTGATAAGCAAGATAAACAGCTAAAACATCAAAAATAATGAGAACAAATGGCTTATTTTACAGTGAAATCAACTGTCATCAATCCTCAGACCTGTTGGTGAGGGGAGGCAGAAGGGGAGGCAGGTCCCTTGTCCTGGTGCACAAAGCATAGGCTGGAGGTGCTCTCCTCATGCCCTTCTCCACGTCCTCTGCAGGAGCCGCTGGGTGACTGAGTATGGAGACAGCTACAGCATCTTCCTGAAGAATCTGGACTGGTCCTCTCCCATCTCTGCCCAGTGGCTGCCCTTCGGGAAGGACGCGCGATGGACGCCGCGGTGGAAACTGGCCGGGAACTGAGCGCTGCCAAGGTGGCTGTGGGAAGCACCAGCATCATCCATGTTGGCCCTCAGGGCTGGGATTTCAGTGGGGAAAAGTATAAACAGCCCTGGCACCTGGTACAAACTAGAGACCTGAGAGTTTGGCTGCTGGAATGTTCTGAGCAGCAGCATTTGTCCCAGCTCAGTTCAGGAGGGTTGGGTGAGATGACCTTCAAAGGTCTCTTCCATCCAAAACCATTCTATGATTTTGTTCTGTCCCAGCTCAGTGCAGGAGGGTTGGGTGAGATGCCCTTCAAAGATCCCTTCCAACCAAAACCATTCTCTGATTTTGTTCTGTCCCAGCTCAGTGCAGGAAGGTTGGGTGAGATGACCTTCAAAGGTCCCTTCCATCCAAAACCATTCTATGATTTTGTTCTGTCCCAGCTCAGTGCAAAGGGTTGGGTGAGATATGCCCTTCAAAGATCCCTTCCATCCAAAACCATTCTATGATTTTGTTCTGTCCCAGCTCAGTGCAGGAAGGTTGGGTGAGATGCCCTTCAAAGGTCCCTTCCAACCAAAACCATTCTATGATTTTCTGGGCTCCTGGAAAGTGATTTTCCAGCCAGATCTAATTGGGAGAATGTTTTTCACCATGAGGGTGGTCAGACACTGTCTGGAGACTGGAGAGGTGGGGAGTGGCATGGAGATGTTCCCTGGGTGACAATGCTGGCTCTGAGGAGCCTCATCTAGGCTGTTGGACCAGGACACCTACATTATTGCACATTTTTCTGATTTCTTTTAGGATGTGTTACCTATGTTGTTCTGTGATTTACAGCTCTTTGGCCCTCCAAGCTGCCTGTGTGATCCTGCTCATCAGAGACCCTGAAAGCCTCAGAAACCTCGTCACTACCAAACTCATCACTGTGTCTGTCAGATGTGAAATGTTTGGAAAAGACTTCTTTAAGTGCAAATTATGATTAAAATCTCCCATGAACCTCAGCTTTTATCATTGTCAGGAAATGGGTTTTTTTTGAGGGGACGGTGGAGGTTACAGAGCTAAAATCACTCTGGCAGTTTCAATTTATGTACTTTAAAGAGAACTTGATGATAAAACTTTGACTCTCAGCAAGAAGTGGTGTGTGTTAAACAGCATTGTTGGTGTTAATTTACTCTAAAACCTCGTGCACTTACAGGGAGGGAGATATCCCGTGTTACCCAGGGCAGCTGAGTACCAGCCTTGCAGAGCTCCTTCCCCTCCTTTACACTTAACAACTTATTCCAGGTTTTGACCATCAATTTGAGCTCATGCTGGGTAAAGGGGAATTGAGTGGGATTTTTAGGTTTCTGGAAGGCTCAAGGCTGCTCCCAGCCTGAAGATGGCAATGGAGAGCTGCCGAGCCCAGACCTGGAAAGGGCTGACAGCCCTTCTGCTGTGGCTTTAGCGACCTGAATGGGTCTTCTAAATTGATGCCAAAATTACCCCAGAGTAGGTGGTGTAGAGAAACCTCTCCCTGACACCTAAAAGTTATTCCTTTTAAAGGGCATCCTTGCAGTATTGAGGGATAAGCAAGATAAACAGCTAAAATGTCAAAAATAATGAGAACAAATGGCTTATTTTACAGTGAAATCAACTATCCCCAGACCTGTTGGTGACAGGATCTGTGTAGACACAGCAGCACACTGGTCCCTGCCCCAGGGAGTTCATCATCTAAATCTGCAGGGTTTAGCAAAGTGGTGTCTGGCAGAGAAGTTGATGATACAGGGAAGCTCCAAGCAGATGATACAGGGAAGTAGGATGGGCCAGTGTTTCTCAAAGCTGCTCTGGTGTGGGGCAGTGCTGACCACAGCTCAGGCAGCATTTGGGATTTCCACTGTAGCTGAGTGTAGTGGACTGGTGGCAGTTTTGGAGGACAGAAACAATGAAACTACCTTTAACTTAAAAATAGGGGAAAATACTTGCTTAGGTCAGAGAGGAGACAGTTTGACTTCTGTGAGGAAAATGAGACCATGAGAACTGAGATGCTCTCAAGGGCAATATGTGCTTTTACACCACTTAAAATTTACCCTGTGGCCTTACTGATAACTTCCTCTCATAAAAAAAGCATCATTTTCCTGTCTCCCCATGCTGGAGTTGGGCTCCTCAAACTCATTTCCTCTCTGCTGTGCTGGGTTTGCTGCACTGGTGGGGGCTGTGTCTATATAAAGTTCTCAGAGCACATATACAAGGTAATATACTAGGAAAAAGCATATTGCTAAATTGTAATCACAACCACAAGCAGTGGGAAAAAAAGACTGGATAAGAACCTTGGGTTTGTGCTGTCAGGAACACTAATGAGGATGTTCAATCAGGCAGATGGATGCTGGGTTTGCTAAAGGGGTCCTTAAGTTTGTGCCAGGGAGAAGGAAGGAAGCTGCTGATGTGGAGATATTTGCCCTTCCTGCTTTTTCTGGCAGCATCCTGGCTCAGGTTCTTCCCAGGTTTGCAGACCAGGCTTAGAGATGCAGCTTTTGAAAGTTCAGCCCCCACAAAGGATCCAGCCTGTTGCATCCTCATCTCCTGCCATTCCTCTTCCCAAAATTTTCTTTCAAACCTTGGTTTCTCCAGCCCTCATTGCCCCTTCCAAATAGGGGTCTGTGTGTCATGGCAGTGATTGCTGTTAGTGCTTTTCCCCCATCCCAGCTCCCTGGGAATGGGAATTGTGATGGTCCCAAGGCAGCTCAAACACAGCAAAAGGCTCTCACACCTCCCCAGGAGTCACTGCTGCATGCAGGGGACATTCAGGCTGTGTGCAAATAGATCCAGATGGCAGAAGGCAGCAGACACAGAATCAGGTTTTCAATTTTCATTTTCAAATTAAAGGATCCAAGGCTTTTCAGTGGATGGGTCCTGTTCATGTGAGTGACACAGGGTTAACACTGAAGAGCACTGGGGTCAAAAAGAGTTGAGAATCTCTAGATAACACTGGCTTTACCTGAACACCACCCATTTCCAGTCCTTTTTCTGCAGCACCAAGATGACACCAGCCACGAGCTCTACAGGGTTCCAAAAGTGATGCAACCAGGTTTCATAGAAGTAACAAAATCCAAGAGAAAACCCCTGAAACAAGACAGAGAAACAAGCAACAAGCTGGGCATGGGTCAGGAAGTGGCTGGTGGAGATTAGGAGATGTTTTCCAGGATCCTGTTGCCTCATTTCTGCCATGGTTGAGCCATGGGCATATTTCTTCATTGTATTTGGTGCTTCCCTGTGTCCAAAACAGAGGAACATCCCTGGATGGAGGCTGCTCTGGTCTGGGGAGAACTCACTGGAGCCATGAGAAGGAAATCAGAAACATGTTCCCTCTCAGGACACTCAGCTGGTCCCATCACAAGAAGCACAACCCAGTGAATGTAAAATTTGCAGCTTTCCCCCCACCCTGCCCCAGCTTCTAGCTTCAGAACAACCAGGTTTTTAGTGAGGCTGAAGTGATGCTTTTTACCTGAATGCCTTAGTGCCATCTCCTGGGTAGAAGGGGAAATTCTCATTTTGGAGGTGGAACTGAAGTCCCTTGGCTGTTCAGCCATTAGAATCCCAATGGCATCAGGATCCCACACCCTGCCTGGTCCTGCTGAGCTGCTAAAGAATTGTCTTCCCTGGGATTCATAATGGAGATGTCTGTTCAGGGAAAAGGATGCTCTGGGTTCATCCCTCATCTTCATCATGAATTCGGAAGTAGCATTCTCCATCTTTAATTTTGTCTTTTCTATTTCCCAGCATGGAAGCACTGACTGAGCTCTAAATTTACTTCATGAGTCCTTTATGGAAAAATTAATTCAAAATTATCATGGGTTAATCCACTTATGACTTTCTCTACTTTGAATCTTTCTAGAACTCTCCACAAATGATCCCATTGTACATCAGAGGTGCAAAACATCCTTATTGAATGGCTAAAAGAATTTCACAGCGCTGAAAGGCTAAAACACGTCTGTGGTCATTCTGGCCACCACTACAGAGCACCCACTTCACCAAGGAATGACTGAACCCTCAGATGTGTTTGATGCTGCCTGCACCTTGCATGGGAACAGGCAGAAATCCCACAGCAGCTCCCTTGGAGGAGCCTGCTTGGGAAGAACTGGTGACTTGTGTTGTAACACAGGCACAAATTTCCAGAGGTGTTTTTTACAAATGTAATTAGAGGATTAATTTAGCCCAGCAGAACAGAACATTGTGGTTTCATGATGTGACATTTATAAAAGAGAAACACCTGCAGCAAATGCTTGGTGACCTCCACTGCTCTGCAAACAGCACTGCCCATGAATGTCACCTCATCTTTGAAGGCTGCAAGGACATTCAAGGGCTGATCCTCAGCCCCATCACTGAGCAATCACCTTTTCCTCCTGTTTTGGACAAAACTCCTCCCATGGCTGCCACCCAACTCACAAATGTGCAATAAATCATTCAGCAAATGCTTCATGGTAGCAGAGAAGGAGTTAATGATGCAAATCCACACCTGCTGCAGCCAGGTCAGCCCTGCCCTTGGCTCAGCCACCAACCCGAGCAGAAATTATAAGCAAATTTGCCAATCAACACATTTTACAAAACTGATTTTGGTCAGGGGATGGTGGTCAAACAACTCTTTTTGAGTGGTAGATGACGGAGTCCAAAAGAAATGGAGAGAAACAGAGAGAAGTGTGAAAGGTTTATTGTGATGGCTTGGCAATCCAGAACAAAAGCAAGTGCCAGCCACTCCTCCCATTTTCCCTCAAATCAGGTCTTTTGCTTCCCAACCACACTCAGCTGGCCTCATGTCTGTCCCACACTCTTTCTGTGCTGTTTCTGTGGCAGCTCAGGTGCTGTCAGTGCTCAGGAACAGTCTGCTGGGCTTGAATTTGGGACACAGCCTTCATGGAAGTTCATAAACCATTGAAAGTTCTTCACTGCCTTTATTTGAGCTTGCTTAGACAAAGAGGGTTTCTTTGCTTTGGTTAAAAGCCACATGAATCATCAATAGAGAGTGAAATGTACTGCTGGATGGGATGACTCCATTCATGGTATACAGATCCATCTGATGCTGCTGCAAGATAAAAGGGAGTTTACAGCTAGAAATGGCTCCATGATGATGACAAGTCCTCTGCATGCACCTGTGCCCAGCTCAGAGGTGGGTTCCAAGTGCTTTGCCTCAGATTTCCTCCTCCTGGAAGGAACCACCCCACTCCTGCTCTCAGGAGCCAGGGAATGGCCTGGAGCTGTGTCAGGGGAGGTTTGTGTGGGATAGCAGGAAAAGGTTCTGCCCCCAGAGGGTGGCTGGGCACTGAGCAGGCTCCCCAGGGCAGTGGTCACAGCACCAGCCTGGCAGAGCTCAGGGGGTGTCTGGACAATGCTCTGGGGCACAGGGGGTGACTCCTGGGGATGGGGCTGTGCAGGGCCAGCAGCTGGACTGGATGATCCTTGGGAGTCCATCCCAACTCAGCTTGTTCTGTGATTCTGTGGTCAGCTTGAAAGCTGCTTGGTGGATTTGCCTCCATCAAGTATAAACCTGGTAAAACTTTTAGAATTTTCCCCTGATACTACTTTGTTTTTGTTTTAAATTACCAGCAACATAATCTGTAATATGTTTTGATTTTGCCCATATTTTTCAGTTCTCCTTCCATGAGTCGAAAACAAAATGTTTTGACCCAGGCTCATGCTGACCCACATACTTTACTTTCCTCTTCATCTCCTTGGTCACTGGACCTTGAAAAAAATTGGTTTTTTGGCTGGCCTGAGCCTTTCCTTTACCTTGCAGGTCATTCTCGGACACATCTCAGCAGTTCTGGGATCAAGTGGCCTTTGTAGACCTGAGCATTGCTGCTCTCCCTGTGAGCAGTGGTGATCTCCAGCCAGGCCTATCCCCCTTAGGAGGAGCCACTCTTACATGGAATTAATGTTATATATATATATATAGGCTTAATTCCATGTATATACAAGCCTATATTAAGCCTCTTTTTAAAAGAGCAATTGTTAAATGGAAACATGCTGTAATATTTGCAAATTCAGTTCTCATCCTTCCATGGAAACATCCAGCTGTGTGTTACCCAGCAGGAAAATGATATGCCAGAGAAATATGAAAAATAAGTAGATTTTATTTCTCTATGGCATGGATATCAAGGGAGAACATTCTCATGGGTGATGTTTGATGGCTCCTGGGGGAGTTGCTGATAATGAGTCAATTAATTAAACAGGTCAGCAGAGCAAACAGTCCCATCAGGAAGCTCCTGCTCTAATCACCATGTGAGGGTATTCCAGGCTGGGAGCTGCTCCTTCCTCTGCCAGCTGCTCCTGCTTTCCATCACTGCTCCCACTGTGAGATTTCACTGGATTGATCCAAGAAATGTGTGTGTGAAAGACATAAATAATGACAAAAACTGAAAACAAGCACTTCAGCATTTTATTTCCATCGCACTGCCTCAAAAGCAGATACAGGCTGTGATTGATGTGACACCTTTGCAATCACCTGCACCTTCTTCAATTCAGCTGTGACAAAAACCTGCCTCACCTGGAGAGCCAGATCAGCTGCACTGCCCTGCAGGTGACACAGGAGCTCCCAAAGTCCCATTGCATCTCTCACTGTGCTGGTGGTGGGTTCACACACCCTGAAAACCGCATCCAAAGGCTCTTGGGTTCCATGGAAAATTTTCCACTTATCTCAAGAGGCTCAGGCTTTGTAAAACAATAAATTAGGAAAAAAATTAGAAGTAAATTTAATAAAAATTAGAGAGAGGAGACCCCTGATGTGACTTTTTGCAGTCCCACAGCTGGAAGTGCTCACTTTCCCCATTGCCTGCCCTGCACTGTTTCTGGCAGTGGTCACAGCTTCCTGCAATAAAATCAACAAACCCAATCTTGCTGCTACCAATACCAGCCTGGAGGCTTTAATTCTGCCTTAGGCTGGCTTTGCAAGGTGCTGGGGCTGAGTTAGGCTTGTTCCCATGGTGCTGCTGCCCAGACTGGTGCTGAGTGCCAGGTGTGACAGGGCAGTAAAGATGGCACAATAACAGAACCCCCCAGAATTGGGGCACTGGCTCAAAACAGAGCCCAAAACCTTTGCACACCCCACTGAGGCTTTTGGAGGAGTGTGAATCTTGAGAGGTGGGGAAAACTGCATCAAGACTAGCAAAGAAATCAAGAAGGGGTGCAAAGCAGAAGAGCTGAGCAGCAGCTGATGTGCTTGGGGAATCAGGTGCCCTCTGAGCCTGTCCACTGCTGCCTTGGAACCCAGCCAGTGCACATACAAGAGGTGGTTGGTACCCACTGTTGCTTTGTACCAGTTCCCTGTTTGCATAATACAAAATAAATGGGCTTTTAAAACTCCAAATGGAGCTGTGCAGGCCAGATGGAGAAATGCCAGCTCTGATTCTTTGGTTTTTCATACAATTCTTTCTGATCCCTATACTGTGGTTGCAGGAAGAACATCCAAGCAACATTTCTGCAGTTCTTGGAGAACTCTAATATCTGACTCCAGTGCTCTCTGGAGGTCACCCTGGTGAGACAGGGAGAGCATTGGTGCTGTGGCTCTGTGGGATGGAGAGCTTGGAGCTGCCCCAGAGCAGGGAAGGAGTGCAGGGTGTGGGAACTGTCCCATCCTGGCCAGGAGTGAGGTGTCAGGTGAGTGCAAGGTTGGGAAGTTCTGTGGTTTCAGGAGCAAGCTGCTCAAGGTTAAAAGAAGTGTGGGAATAGTCTGAACTGAGTCAGGCCTTTTCCTTTCACTGGCACATTTCTAGCTTTTGAAGAAAAAGATTGAAAACCAGAGGAACTGGAGAAAAGACAATACTTGGACTTTTAGAAAATTCTAACTCTTTTTCAATTCAATTTGGACCTAATTTGATTATCCACCTTTTTCAGGGCAGAATCAGCTGTGCCTTTAATCAACATAATCCTAACCAAGCTAGCAGGGGGTGTTTGCTGAAACCCACCTGAGTTTTCAAATAGTTTTGTGGCCAAAACATTTTTTCACCCTGAATGAAAACTGCATTGAAGGGGAGCCACTCTTCCCCCAGAATTTCACCTCTGGGAAGGAAGGGAAAAGTTCCTGAGTGTGAGCCCCAAACTCTCAGGCCTGCAGCTGGTAGGGAAAGACAGGTGGATGGATTTGGGATGCTGCTGGGGATGGGACTCGCACGACAGCACAGAAATCTGGGAGGCTGGAGATGAAACTCTCCATGAGTCACTCAGGTCTGCAATGCAGGTGCTTTCCTGCCACTCTTCCCTCCCTGTTTTGACCACTCTTCTGGGGATGACCAATGTCTGAGTCACCCCTCATAAAGCTGCTCCTGGATTCACATTTTCTACGGTTGCTGCACATCCTGTAATAGATGTTTTCCTATTCAAACACTGCTTTTCTCCTCAGAGAAGGCAGCAACCCAATCCTTCATTTGTTGATCACTCAGAACTTTGACCAATATGTATAATAAATAATCTTGTCTGGGGGATAGCACTGGAAGCTGGATTTTGGGGGGTTGGTTTGTTTTGTGTTGGGTTTTTATTATCTTTATTTATTGTATTGTTTCCACATTAAACCAGACTATGGAGAATGGGTTTGAAAGGAATCCTGAAGGCTCTTCTGTGATGCTAAATCAGAGGGCCAGGGAAA
This sequence comes from Agelaius tricolor, assembly GCF_023055355.1. Taxonomy (NCBI): domain Eukaryota; kingdom Metazoa; phylum Chordata; class Aves; order Passeriformes; family Icteridae; genus Agelaius; species Agelaius tricolor. The sequence goes on along the minus strand of NW_027269284.1, from coordinate 3,276,951 downwards.
TCAGCTGAAGCTCTGGAACAGGGTGGTCCAAGTAACTGAATCTGTGCTTGGCCCATGACTCAGCAAGACAAAGCTGCTGTGGAGGATTAGTGACAATTGGTGTGGATGAAAGCCAGATCTGGCTGCCCAGCCTCGTGGCCAGAGTTTGGGTTTGAGCATTTTTCTGTTTTGCACCGTGTGGATGTGCCTGTGTGTGTGTGTGTGTACCTGTGTGTGTCCCAGCCTGCTCTCAGGCACAGCTCTGGGGCTGCAGGAAGAGCAGCTCGTGCACCCCACATGCCAGAAACCCAACATCCCAACCCCTCAGCAATGCCCTGTGCACCATGCCAGACCTCCTGCAGCCTGTCACCATCAGCCATTCTTCTGTCACAAATCACTCATTAATTCAAGTCTATATCTCCTTGCTTAACACCCAGCCCAGCTGCTGGCAGAGCTCTGCTTTGGGAATTCAAGTTTTAATAGTTGGCACCTTCTGGCTGCACACCTTACTCTGTACAGCACCTCTTGCTGTGAGCCAGCCTCTGCCCACCTCAGGATACTCTCCAGACATTTATTCAGAGATTTATTTAATGCTGTTTATTGTTTAACAACAACAAACACCCATCTCCTCCAGCCTGCACCGTGGAGTTTTTCTGGCAGCAGTGAGCTGAGAAATGATGAGCACATGTGTGACACAGCATGGCATGGACACTGCTGCATTCCCAAATGGGGACTGGTGAGATCCATTAATGCCAGGAGCACCCCAGCAGTGCCTGCCTGCCCTTCACCCCCAGCCCAGCAAGAATTGCCTTGCCAGGCTTGGCCACACAGCACAGCCTGCTGTGACAAGGAGCAGCACTTCTGTGGGCAGGAAAGCTCAGAGCTTCAACCAGGGAACACAAATCTCCACTGGCAGCTGCTGGGAAGGATGAAAGCTTGACAAGAAAGTCTCACAGATATGTGTGCTTAGCAGAAAGATTTTTGAATGTAGAGTCTGATGAAGGAATAAAGATGGAAGCAAGTTTTGATAGAGAAGAAAAGAATTGCTGAGCCAGTCTCACTGGATAACCAAGGAGGCAAAGGGTGTGTTAGTTAGAAGGGTTTTTATGGCTTAGAGCAAAGGATAAACCCACCCCAAACAAGAAGATGTTTTTACCAAGCAGAAAGAGAGCACAGGCAAACAAGGCAGCAAATGTTGCAAGTAGAAAAAAGGTCTCAGAATTTTCCACTGCAAGAAAACTGAAAAACAACTTCTAGCTTAAACTGTAATGTACTGACTTATAGTGACTGGAGAACAGTGACATGAATATGGTAATGACAGTAGTTATGATGGGCTAGAGATAAAAGTTAAGGTATAGATTGGTTTTTCTAGATTGGCATTAAGATGCTCAGCAAAGCAAAGTCTATAATGCAATGTAACCTAAACTCAGGGTCTCCAGGGCTGCCTGCAGCTGGAGCTGACAGCTGTAGGCACAGGCTCTGTCACCCACAGCCCTGGACTGCTGTAACCTCTTGGATGGAATAAACTGCATTTTAGAGAGCAGCCTGGAGTCCCACATCTCTCATTTCAGCTCTTACAGGCAACTTGTGGAGTTTTTTTGCTTTTAGTGTGGTTTTCTTTTTGGTTGTAAATGACACTTAAATTATTTTTACTTTTAACTCAATAACTAACTACTCATGGCCCTCAGTGTGGGCTTTTTTATTTAATTACACAATACTACTTAACCAGGGTTCCAGCAGCAGCTCATGGAATCTGCATTTTCCCTCCCATTCCCAGGATTACAGCACCTGGATGCTCAGAAGCCTCTTAGGGGTCCCTGGGCAGTTACCAAGCACTTTCTTCAGTCAGTCCATTTATTAGTTTTTTTTATTTATATTAGATGTTTATTAGTTTTTTATTTATATTATATTTTTACAAACGGTGAGTTTCATAGTACTTTAACAAACTAAAAATGGAGCTTTATCTCTCTCTCTCTCTCTCTCTAAGGCTTTTTAAGGATAAATTGTCTAATTAAGAAATGACACTTAAATTGGTTTTACTTTTAACTCAGTGATGAACTACTCATGGCCCCCAATGTGGGTTTTTTTATTTAATTACACAGTACTACTTAACCAGGGTTCCAACAGCAACTCATGAAATCTGCATTTTCCCTCCTATTCCTTGTCCTGTTCATTATCTTTTCCTTTTCCTTTTCCTTTTCCTTTTCCTTTTCCAGCTCAGCCAGGGCTGACTCCTGGTGCTGGGATCTGGTGGTGAGGGCCATGTCTGGGAGATGACATTGGGATAGTTGTGGAAAAGCATTTGAAAAGTTAACTCTGTTCATTTGTTCACCAAAACCAAGTTTCTAGCTGCTATCAGATTTAAAAAAAAAAAATGAAAACATTTGTTTCTCAATTTAGAAATATTAATTTTTTCAGGTTTTCTATTTCTCAGTGTTCTTGCCAACTTGGAAAAGTTACCAATGGGGCCCTATTTGAAGGACAAAGGATGGTGAACAACAGAAAACTAAACATTTAAAAAGCAAACAGGCTTTTTTTGCCTAAACACAGAGCTGGAAGGGTAAATTTAAAACCCAAGCACTGAGTTGAGAGAGGCTCTGTTTAATGTGTCAGAGTGTGAAATGAAAAATACAGACTGCCTCTTGCCATATTCCACATTTATCCCTGCCAGGGATGAGGGTGAATCACAGGAGGAGGAACAGCCAAGGGTGACACTGCCACTCTAACCTACAAATGGAGAATTTCTGAAGTATTAAGGGGCCAAAGCTCTGGCTGTAAGACAGTGGGCCAGGCCAACAAAACTGAAAAAGGAGCAATACTGATACTTTCACTAATGCTAATAGCATTTTTGAGTGCAGGGTGAGAGGAGAAACCCTTCTCAAAAGCTTGAAAAGATTGATTACATTGTCCTTTGTCTTTGGTCCCCCATTCAGGCATTGAGTGCTAGCAGTATTCCTGATGATAATGGAAAATTTTGTTCCCTGCTGTGGGGAGAAAAATAGCACTGAAAGCCAAACTCACCTGGCAGACACCTGGAATATGGAACTTTTTATTAAGCACTGCAGTTTTTTTTTCTTTGTTAATTAATCTATTTCACAGTCTCAGGTAATCACTTTGCAACTTCTCAGTAGTCTGAATTTCAAAGGAGCTTTATGCTCTTTCAGTTTGTACACCCCAAAGAGCATGGGAATGACAGAAACCTCTTGGTAAATGCTGCTGTCTTGCACTTCCCTTTCCTAGAAGGCAGTCACATTAAAAACATTCTTTGTTCTAAATGTAATTCTCCTACATGGAGAATTGCTGCTGCTTTAATCCTAGACTCAAAGCCACTCCATGCATTTTCTATTTTGATGGAAGGCTCTCCTGGGCCCCTTGGGGCTGTGCTTTGGGTGAGCTCTGCTGCTCATTCCCCACCTCTGAGGACACATTTCTGCCTCTGCAGTGAGATATTTTCATTATTTTATGTTACACCATGAGCCAGTCAGGAGGTGCTGCCAGCTGTCTCCATCTGAGGAGTCTAGAAAATGTTCAAATACAGACATTTTCCTCCTTTGAGAAGATATGAGCCCTTTACTTTTGTTCTTATACTTTTGGCCTTACAGAAAAGCAATTTCACCAGAAGTTCACCTGAGATTAATGTATCTTTATAAAATATTCCCACCCTTACTTTGGAGATGGTTGTTTTTCACTGTTCACAATTTGTTTTCCACCAGAGCTAAAAGTATTTTTCTGATTTAGTGGCATTTTTCATTTTCTATCAAAATCCTTACGCTAAATCAAGTTTATGAAGACTGCAAATAAGTTTTCCTATCTCTAATAACAAGCACGAAAAGCTGGATTTCAGACTCATCCCACCCATGGCAATGTTTTCTGTATCCTGCTGTCTCAGTGGTATGGGATATTTTGTGTTTTGGGGAAGCACAAAACAATAAGAAGACTGAAGATTCATTTTGTTTTTAAAACCAACACCATTGTTCACCTCTTCTAGACACTCCATACCTAAGTCCCCTCCCAAGACACTGCACAGAGGAGGCTCTGTAACAGTTTATTTTATTTTATTTTATCTTTCTTTATTGGCTCTCTCCAGGGTTTGTGGGGTTTTTTTGGGTTTATTTATTTATTTATTTATTTATTTATTTATTTATTTTTGGCCAGGCTCTCTGCAGTTTTTTAGAGCAGTTTGTTTAAAACATGGATTTATGGATTTACCATTCAAGTGGTGGCACAGATCAATCACTGCAGCAGCTCCTACATTAACAGAATTGCAGATATTGGCCTGGCAATCCACAGGAGCACGATGCCCACAGATGAAACCCTGCTTCTTTTTAAAATGACAGCATTTCTGTCACAGGGAGCTGGGGAATAGGGTCAATACATAAATCAGCACGTTGGGAAAAGGAAATGGAGTTGCAAGGTTCTGCTCTGTGAGTTTCAATTCTGTGACTCATGCAATTCACAAGCAAAGGTCAAAAATGTTATTGGGCTTCTCCTTGTTGGAATACAGGGGCTGCCAAACTCTACTGATTGCTGTGTCTCTTAAAAAAAAAAAGAAAATAAAAGGAGACATTTAATATGCAAGATTCTCCTTCTAATGCATTTTAATTAAAAACTTAATTGGTTTGAGCTAAGTATTTCTGAACTCTGGTAAAGTAAATGAATATTTAAAGCTCCCTTGGGGCCATCCTGACAAGCACAAGCCAGAAAAACAGGATTTCCTTTTACCAAAAAAATAAAGGCTTCTAACAGAGCACCATGCAGCACCAACAGGCAAAAGTCTGAACTGGGCAGTGGTGAGAAACCTGATTTGCATGGAGGTCTTCTCTTGCCAGAAATTCTTTTGTTTTCTGTCCCCCAACAACAGTTTTTATATTTTGTTTGGGGTTTTTTTGGGGGTGGATGGGGTTCTATGTGATATTTTTTGTTCTGTTTAATGGAGTAGCACTTCCTAAGCAGTGAGCTCACTGGAAAGCACTAAAATTGCTCTAATTAGAGCAATTTTTGGCACACCCTGGGTGTTCATTAAAGAAGGGACAGGATAGAGTGCTCTCCATCAATGCTCTGTGAAACATGAACTATATATTAAAAAAAAATGTAAAAAACAAAATTATCAGAGAAAACACATCTTCACGTGCATCTTCATCTTCTGCAATAATCTACATAAAATCTGATGAATTTACATAAAATCTGACCCATCAAGGCACCTGTTGCTAGAATGATGCCTTTTTTTTTTTTTTTCCCAGACTTGTGGCTGCCCCATCCCTGGCAGTGTCCAAGGCCAGGTTGGATGGGGCTTGGAGCAGCCTGGGACAGTGGAAGGTGTCCCTGCCTTTGCCCATCACCTTGGCTGCAGGAAGGTATTTATCCCCCAAGCTGCAGGAAGGTGTTTATCCCCCAGGCTGCAGGAAGGTGTTTATCTCTCCCAGTTACTGGAGCAGAGAATGTGAAATGTTTCAAATTCAGTGCTCGGAGCCTCCCTGGGCTGTGCCCATCACTGAGAGCATCAGAAACTGGCAGCTCCTGGTTGTGCTGCTTGGGAAGTCTTTGCTGTCTGTGGTGGTGGTTTCAGATCAGGTTGTTTTCCTCATTTTATTCCTGGAACAACGTGGGTTCAGCCTCCAGAGCCAAAGGACTCTGCTTCAGCCCCAGTTTTAATAGATAAGCACCCATTTTTGACTGTGAATTTCTGTAGATTCCAGCCACTTCCAGCTCATTGCCAAAAGGCTCCTGGGGATCCTCTGCCAGCTGTGATTTCTTTGGGCTGCCTCTCCTGCTTTTGGAAGGGAGAGTTGCACAGCCTGAGTGGCCAAGAGCAGAGAGCAAAGCTTTGCTGCAGGGCTGCTCACAGGCAGCCCCAGACGTGTCAGTGCCTCCCCAGGAGAGCCTGCAGGTCACTCTGACCTTCCTCTGCTTTTGTGGGTGTCCCTGGCTTGGGAAATGTCAGCTTTGTGGCTATGGATGGTGTCAGATCTAAAGGGGGTGAGTGGCAACTTCATCACAAAGGTGAGAAAAATACAGTTTTGCAAAGAGAAGAAAATACATGAAAGCAACTTATAATCTGCTCTTGTTTTTTACCTGGTTCCTTTTCTATATTCAGATTTTACTTTTTACCTTGGTTAAAACTGATTCAGTCAGGCTGCTAACATAAATAGCCTGGACACCAATTCTTTGAATCCAACCTATATTTATCTGGCACAAGTGTCAGTGTCAAATAAACCAACATAGCCTGGCTTCTACAAAGCCAGACATGAAAAACAGAACAACCAAAAATGAGTTTTGTTATTACAGAGCAGGCAGTGGAAAGCAGACAGATTGTTATTGGGAGAGGAGGAGTTTGGTGGTCCTGAGGAATCAGTCTGACACAGTTGTCAACAGAAATACATTTTTGGGTTTTGTTCCTAAGCTGTTGGCTGGGGACAGCACCTGCTGCACCATTTTATGTGAATTCCTGGGAAAGAATTACTGAGCTGGGAGAATAGGGGGAAAGAGGCAGAAAAAGCAAACATGAGAAAGCAATGAGATGATGCAGAGATCTGCTGGGTGGGCATGGAGTCTGGCAGGGCCATGGGCACACTCTCACCTCCCTCCCCAGTTTCTGTTGCCCTCATCAATGATGAAGATTTTCATTCCCTTCCCCACTTTCTTTATATCTGTTCCTGGAAAAGATGAGCTTCTGATGGATTTTTGTCCTGCCCCTGAAGAGCTGTGTAATCCAGCTCAAAGAAGTTCATCATCCTAGCAGACAGGCTGTATTTTCCTCTACTCAGCCTCTCCTGTATCATAACCCACAGATGAATTTCCCTCTCTCCTGCTCTTTCTGAGACCCAGCAGGTGCAGTTGTGGGGTGGCAGAGGGCACAGCTGGGCACAGCTGGGCATCCCCAGCAGAGGTGCCAGCATGAACACGCGCCCTTAGCAACCCACCAACATGTGCAGTGATTCCTGCTGCCCCCCAAACCATTCCAATTTTTCATCTGCCTTATCCAGCCTTGCATTTATATTCTATCCCTTCTCTTGCTAGAGAGAAGGGATAGAATATATACATAAATATATATATATATAAAAATAATATCTGTTATATATAAGATATACTCATATATATAATATATATTTTATATTATATACCTATATATAATATAGATAGATAATATATATTATACATAATATATATTATATCTATATATTATATATTATATACAATATATATTATATTGTACGTACAATAGATATTGTATTTTATATATATAGATATATATAGATATATATTATATATCTATATGATATAGATATAATATTATATATATAATATATTATAACATCTATTATATATAAGGTATACCCATATATATAATATATATAATATATTATATATATTATACATAATATATATCATATTATATATATTATACATAATATATCTAGATATCTATAATATATATATCTAGATATAATATATATATTATCGATATATAATATAAAATATATATAATATATAATATATATTTTATTTTATATATTATATTTTATTTAAATATATATATCCCCAGATTTAATGGCCAAGTAATATTCACACATCCTGCCAAGAGAAAAATCCTTGGAGAATAACACCTGATTTCCAACACATGTTTCTTTAATCTCCCTGGAGCTTCCTTATCTCCAGAGCAAAGCAGCGTTTCCAGAGAGTGATTTCCCATCGCAGAGGAGCTGCACGCTCCTCCTCCTGCTGCTCCAGGCACATCCTCGTTTCCACAAACTCCTCCACAGGCATTCAGGTCAGGTGTGTGCTCTGAGCACAACCGCGGGCAATTATCCCACCATTCCCGCTGGAACAGGGAGCCTTTGGCTGCTCTGATCAGCTTTCCACCCATGGAGCTGTGAGGTGTTTTGCAGCTTTAGTTAAGCTTAAAAAGACAAGCAGTGAGATGGTTTTTACATGCAAATGCACGTTGCTTAACTTAGTAAAAGTATAGCGGCAAGGGATGTTTTGTTATACAGCTCTAAAGTATTTTGTAACTCTATATGTAAAATTTTTGATAGGTTAAGTAATGGGGGGTATGGAGGAAGGGAAATCATCTTCTAAAAAAAAAACCAAACCAAACTTCTTCCACTAGACAGGTTGCACAAAGCCCCATCCAACCTGGCCTTCACTACTGCCAGGGAAAGGGCATCCCCAATTTGTTGCAAAAAAAAAAGGTTATTATTCCAGCTTTGAGTCTTGTAAATATTTTTTTAGATCCTCAAGTGAAAAGCCATAATAAAATGTGAAATATTAACATTGCCAGACAATATTTCATTCTTCAACTAATGAACCAGAGCAGTAAACAAGTCCTCTCCTGGATTCAAGATGAAATGCCTGGGAAAAAGAAAAGATTATTAATTTGCTGTTGCTGTGCTCTTCAGCATAAGATACTCTACATCGTGTCTGTATTTATGCCACTCCACTTGCTCTGGGTGGGCAGTGATAACATTTGAAAGAATACCTAATTAAAGCTAAAAATAAACCACAGATCTAATTGTCAAATGAAAAAAAGCACAACACAGCTTTTTGTAGAGAAGATTTGTAGAGAAGTTTTTGTAGAGAACAATTTCCCAACGCAGCATAGGATGGCCTCAAATTTAAACAGTCAGAGCATGGCTCTTTTCCTGTCCAAAACCTCCCTGTCCACATGAGTATTTCCTCCTGATTTGTCTTTTTTTACTGTGAAACTTCTCAGAAAATCAGGCATCACTGCCCTGGTGTCATCCAGCAAGATAAAATCTGTGCTCCAGGCACATTGAAGGAGCTGGGGAATGCACACAGTTCATTTCACACATTTCACACATTTCAAACATATTTCACAGCTCAGGAGCTGTCCCTGGCCCAGGAAATGCTGAGCATGTGAATGGGACTGAGTGCAGCACTTCAGGGACTAAACAAGGTTTAATCAAGGGATTAAACTTCAGAAATTAAACGGCAAGGGGATACATTTTCAAACAGGACTGGAAAATTGAAATGAGACTGGCTCTTGTCAGGACTGGTCCTGGCATCAGTGCCATGGAAGTTGAGGAAGAGCATTTGAGAAACCCTGTGTATCAGAAATTCACTGCCCATCTCACTGTGAAAGCATGAGTTTCTTCAGAGTTCTCCAGGTTTCAGAAGTAGCTTTGTTTTTTAAAAAAGTTGTTATCTTGGTTTGAAAAGACAGGTGTGTGCTAAGGAAGGCAGGAGCCTCCCTTGAAATGGAAAATGCAAACCCCCTCCCTCTGAATTATTATAATTTTGAAATTAAGGGGCTCTCAGGCAAAGCTATGGGAGTAGGAATAACAGTTCTTTAGTAGGGAAGAAAATAAAAATAAAATAAAAAATGCAGTAATTCAAAACAACACTGCCAGAGTCAGAGCAGTCCCTGGCCCCCTGTGTGTCAGGGGGTGGCACAGCCCCATCCCATGGGGGCTCAGCCCTCCTGCAGTGCCAGCTGTGGCTCTGCTGGAGCAGGGATCCTGCACAAGGGGGGAGTTTTCCTCTGCAGCCCCAGGGCTGCTGCAGATGGGCCTGGGCTCCCTCTGGCAATGCAGGGCAGCAGAAGCTGCTCCTCTGGCAATGCACTGGGCAAAGGCTGCTGGGCTGTCCCAAAGCTCAGATTGGATCCAGGTAGGAATGCTTGGCTCCTCCCCTGGGCAGAGCCAATGGGATGATGGAATTGGATCAGCCATGCAGGGATACTCACTGGCCATGGACAGAAGAGAATTAATAATGAATGGCCCATGAAGAGCAGAGATCTCCTGGAGGGAGGATTGGCTGTGGGAGAGATAAAGAAAACTGCCCAATGGACAGAGGATAACAGCCCCACATCTGACAGATGGCAATAGAACACACATTGCCTTGTAATCTAGAACAGCTGCCTACTTATTAAAGCCTATCTATAGCAGATCCATCATGTCTGATGTTCTGAGACTGAGATTTACTCCTGTGATCTCATCTTCTGCTCAGCCCAAGGTGCTCCTCTGTGGCTCTGGTCTGCCCTGAGATGCAGAGAATCACAGAACCATAAAATGGTTTGGTTGGAAGGCACCTTAAAGATCAGCCAGGTTCAACACCCCTGCCATGGGCAGAGACACCTTCCAATAAACCAGGGTGCTCAGAGCATCATCCAACCTGTCCTTGGACACTTCCAGGGTTGGGACAGGCACAACATCTCCAGTAAACCTGTGCCAGGGTCTCACTGCCCTCACAGTAAAGAATTTCCTCCTAACATCCAGTCTAACCCTGCCTCTCTCAGTTTGAAGCCATTCCCCCTTGTTCTCTCCATGTCTTGTCAAAACTCCTTCTCCAGCTCTTTTTTAGCCCTTTAGGCACTGAAAGAGGTTCTAAGGTCTTCCCAGAGTGTCACCCTGTTCTTCTAAGCCTTCCAATGTTTACATTTTTGTAATGGAGTTTTTCACACACTTTTCATGTAAATAATGATTGTTTTGCATTCCTTTCTCGAAGAAGAAAGAATTAATAGAATGTTAGTTTAACCAGTGTAACTAGAGAAGTAGCAATTTCATCCTCCAATCCATAATCACTTTTAAAAGTCTATAAATACTGGAGTTCAGAAATAAACTGCCCTCTTTTTACCTTAAACATCTCAGTTTGTGTGTGCCGTTCATTTCGGGTCCTATTGAGACACCAGAGCCTTCTCCTCTCCAGGTGAACACGCCCAGCTCTCCCAGCCTGTCCCCACAGCAGAGGTGCTCCAGCCCTCTGAGCATCTTCCTGGCCTCCTCTGGACTGGCTCCAGCAGCTCCAGGTCCTGCTGGAGGTGCCAGAGCTGGACACAGCACAGCAGGTGAGGTCTCAGGACCTGGTGTAGCCCCAGGGCAGAGAGGAAGAGGTGGGAACTCAGCACATCGTTCCCTATGTCCAGAGATACCGAGAGAACCCTTGGGGGTCTCGGAAATCCTGGAATGTTGCCAAGAGTGCTTGGTGGCTTGATTTTGATCCATCCACAGAAGTGACAGCAGTTTGAGGACAAGAGAATCACTTTAGAGTGAAGGGTGTAAAAGGGACACATTTATAGGGTGAAATATAAACTTTAAGGTTTTTGGTACAGGGGGGTTATGGAGACAAGATGGAGGGATCAGGGCGTGTCTTGTCCTTCTTCTTTCTTCTTCTTGTCTTCCATCTCCTGTGATGATGTTGGCACTTGGGGATTGGTTTATGGTGAAGGTGTACTTGCCAACATGGGTGAAAAGTATTAGAAAATAAAAGTAAATATCATGTACGTAGATTTTAGTATAAAAAGACATGACCGCCCCGTGGGTAGTCAGAGTGCCCTTGGCTGCCTTGCAGATCAGACCTCTGTTGGGCAGACAGAAAATTTTGTAGATAAGAAACAATAAACAATCTGAGGATCGAAAAGCTGAAGAGTCCAGACTCGTCCTTTGAAACGTGTGCCACCCAAGAACCACCATACCCGTGTCGGGGCAGAGACAGACAGCTGGACCCGACAGGAAGAGGGGCTGTGGAACCCAGAAGGATCCAGAGGGACCCTGGTATTCCAGTGGGGCTGCTGAGGCAGTGAAATGCATTTGCTGTGCACCTGGTGGGGGTGTCCAGGGTCCCACTGTGGGGAAGCAGGAACTCTCCTCCTACCACCTGGTGCTGGGCAGGGCTTCCCAGCCTTGCTCCTGCACAGGAGGTGGCCATGAAGATTTATTCCAGACAGGGATCCCCTTTTTTTCTTTAAAACAGGAGGCCCAAGTGGTAAATGAACAAAGGGTTTCACAGCCATTTATTTAAATTACAGGCTCTGTTTCTTCATCTCTTCTGGGCGGTACAAATGGTATCAGCCTGCAGCAGGGATTGCCATTGAAGGCACTGGATTGTCCTTTAGTGTTTGTCTCCTGCCATGCTTCCTGCACACAATAATCCCAGATGTCCAGTGAAATCTTCCTCCCATCTTCTCCCAATTACTCAGCCCAATCCTTGCCAGCCTGTAATCAAGGCAGGCAGCCTTGTGAGGCACTAATGTGTTCTGTGATTGCAGTTTGCTTGCCAGCATTTATGACATTTGCAGACAGTGGTGAGTCATGCGAGACAAATGGTTAGTGCTATCTATTTTTTTATGTATGTATATAATTAGATTTTTCAGCATGACAGAAAAGAGCCCCTGTCCAGCTTGTCTGGAGAACAATAAAAAGGAAAAAGAAAATTTTCTTTGGCAACCTTTTTCAGCCTGACAAGTGGTTCCGATGATAAGTTTCTCTTTTTTTTTTCCCTCAGTTATACAATAATTTCAGCACTGTTGCTAGAAATACACAACAGAGCCAAGAACCAGGACTGTTGGAAGCAATTAAAATATGGCAGCTATTCAAATAGATTCTGTGTCCTGATACAGCATGTAGGATATCCTGAGTTTTCTCCTCCAGTGGTTTTGTCTGTGGGTGTTCAGTGCTCTCCTCTCGCTCAGGACACTGTTTTGTGTATCAGTGCTGTCTTTTCTTCCAAGATCAACAAAAGCCCTTGCAACTCCCCTTGGTGGTCTGTGCAGCAGATCTCTGGTGTCTCCTCAGTGGAATTTCTGACTGGATTTATAATTTTCTCTATCCCTCACATCTGACACGGTCTAATAGGTAACACACAGCACCAGGGTTTGCCTCAGACCATGATGTTGAGTCATTGTGCAGCTTTTGGCAGGCAGTGAAGGCTTAAAAAATGTCCACTCATTTCTGATGACTCAGTTTGAGCATTTTCATACCTCTTGGGCTTGAATTTTCTGGTGGTCTTTGAATTTTCTGGAGCTCAAAGCACACACCACGCTCAGTTGTACACTCCTGCTGCAAGCCCAACCCAATCTGATGCTTAGGAGTGGAGGAGCCCATAATTAGAGAGCACTTTGGGGAATGTTACTCACTGGGTTTCAATTTAAGGATAAAAATACCAAGGTTCCTTCTGGACAAAGGGTTTCTGTTTGCACAACATGGCAAGCCTCAGGTGAAAATGCTGTGGTGGTGTGAACATGGCAAGGAGCGTGACCATGGTGAAACCCTGACTCTCTGATGCCTGGGACATGCCCTGTGCAGGGAAAAACACTTTGCTTAGAAGTGCCATCAAATTTCTGGGGAGATCTCCCACACAAATAAAAGTCATCTGCCCAACAGCTACAGGGAGATAAACAAGCCCCTTCAGAGATGTGAGCAAGCAATTCCATGGGAATGCCTGGGAGATGTGTGCACACTGCAGTGCAAGCTATCCAGAGCTCCCAGAGAGTCTCCTGATGTCTAACAGCTGTAAAAATCATTTTTGCTTTCAGGCAAACTCAGGGACAGCTCCCTGCCAGCCTTTACCTGTGCTGGATTCTGAGCTGCTGTGAGAAAAGGGTGATCTGGCAGTATCAGATCCATTATCCCTCTCTGGGATGAAATGCCCAAGGTCTCCCCAAGCAGTGGTGAGGGTTCAGCTGGAATTGCTCACTCCTGTGTGGAATGACACCAGAGTGTGGCTGAAGTGAAGCTGCAAAGAACAGCTCAGGCATTCAAGAGCACTCAGGAGCTGTCACTGTTGCAAGTCAGGAGGCAGAGCTGGGCCATTTCTTTGTCTGGATGTGCTTTTAGAGCTTATGAGCCTCAAACTCTCCTCTAGCTCAAGGGAAAATCCATGACAGAGCAGAATTTGGACACAAAACTTCACATTCTGATTAACTCAGTTCAGTACCTACAGCCCTGCAGTTTAGAGGCATCAGCAGAGTTCTGGGGACAGTGACCAGAGGTCCCTCTGGAAAACACACAGGGCTGCTTTGCACCAGTGGGAAACTCATGGGGAGTGACAGAAAAAAAGATTTTGGAACTCATTTTCATCATCAAGTGTGGTATTCACCTACTCTTTGAACAGAGAGAGACATAATTCTCTCTCCCAGGATTTTTCCTGGGGAAGGCAGTGAGAAGCTCAGAGATAGAGGAGGAAACAAATTCTCATCTCTACTTGCTGCTCCTGTTGTTTGGCATGTGTAGAATGTGTTATGGAGATTGTTTACCAAGAGTGATTTGTTAATTGGACTCTGATGATGGTTGTTTGGATTGATTGGCCAATATTTTGAGGATTGATTTTATTTTTTTTCTATAATTCTATAACTGCATATCCATCTTACTGCCTCGAATTAATGGGTGTGATGATAATAAATGCCTAATAAACTATCTCAGCCTCCAGTAACTCCCATGGATTTCACCAAGAATGTTTTGGGTCTCTCTACTTCCCTTGACAGTGGCAAGGATCCTGATTTTTCAGCAGGGTGACACAGGCTGCAGTTCAGCTGAGGCACAACCAGAGACATGGAGGTTAAAACTGGGTTAAAAGTGTATCAGCATAAACATTGTTGGAAAGTAGTGGGAATAGATGTATTATTTATGTCCAGAATATCAATTGCACAGTGTTAAGACAGAAAAAGTTAGGAGTGTATACCCCCTAGATATCATTTTAGGAGTGATTATGTCAAAGTAGGAAGATTACAAATCTCACCTGAAAAAGAAAATATAAATATATGGGGCCTGATGAGGGAAGAGAGAGAGAGAGAATTTGTCAGGTAGAATTCATCAAGCACAAGGAGTGCCTCAGACACTGCAGCACATGAGATACTGGCAAAGGGAGCACAGCAGGGATGGTGTGTCCAAGGAGCTTCCCTGCCTGGCTGGGGACCCAAGCACTTCCACAGGGATGAAGTGAGAGGGCCAGAGCAGCCTGGCACAGGACACAGCCCCAGAGCAGCCTGGCACAGGGCACAGCCTGAGTGCAGAGAGCCAGAGCAGCCTGGCACAGGGCACAGCCCCAGAGCAGCCTGGCACAGGGCACAGCCTGAGTGCAGCCTGGCACAGGGCACAGCCTGCAGCTGCCACACAAGTGTTTGCAGGCACTTCCAGAGGCTTCTGCTCAGGAGCCCTGTCAGTCAGCAGTGTTAGGAAAGAGCTGTTTAACAGTCCAGACAGCTGTTTGTACAGGTCCACACCTGGCTAAATCAAGCAAGCAAATGCTCCTTTCTTCCTCCTTCTTCTCATGCTGCTGCCTTAAGGAGGGGCTGGAGAGGAGGTAATGCTATCAGGACAGGCTCCCCATCAAGAGGCAAAGGAAAACACCAAAGCTGACACCCTTATGGGGCTATTTGCCCAGTGCCATGTGATTTACAGGTCCATTTTATCCACCATTCTCTGTGCATTTTGTAAATCTCTGTGCATGGTGCGGTTATCACCTGCCACAGCAGCATCTCCACTGCTGAACCATGAGGTCTAAATCCCACCAAGTTTCCTTGTGTCCTACTTGGCAACACAACACATTGGCCTGAGCTCCTTCCCAAGGAATCCAACAGTGCTGTCCACCGAGTGTGAATAAAGCCTCAAACAATTCCTGAGTATTCCCTGCACAACCTCATTTGCCAGTTTAAGGAGCTGCACCTCAGTGTCTGCATGTCTTGGTTTGAACAGGCAGTAATTGTTCAATCCAAGACATGCAGACACTGAGGTGTTTGAACAGGTGTCTGCTAAGGAAGGCAGGAGCCTCCCTTGAAATGGAAAATGCAAACCCCCTCCCTCTGAATTATTATAATTTTGAAATTAAGAGGCTCTCAGGCAAGGATATGAGAGTAGGAATAACAGTTTTTTACTAGGAAAATTAAAAAATACAAATGCAATAGTACAAAAAAACCCCAGAAAACAAACCACTGCCAGAGTGAGAGCAGTCCCTGTCCCCTGTGTGTCAGGGGGTGGCACAGCCCCATCCCATGGGGGCTCAGCCCTCCTGCAGTGCCAGCTGTGGCTCTGCTGGAGCAGGGATCCTGCACAAGGGGGGAGTTTTCCTCTGCAGCTCCAGGGCTGCTGGAGATGGGCCTGGGCTCCCTCTGGCCATGCAGGGCAGCAGAAGCTGCTCCTCTGGCAATGCACTGGGCAAAGGCTGCTGTGCTGTCCCAAACCTCAGATTGGATCCAGGTAGGAATGCTTGGCTCCTCCCCTGGGCAGAGCATCTCCCCATGGGATAATGGAATTGGATCAGCCCTGCAGGGACACTCACTGGCCATGGACAGAAGAGAATTAATAATGAATGGCCCATGAAGAGCAGAGATCTCCTGGAGGGAGGATTGGCTGTGGGAGAGATAAAGAAAACTGCCCAATGAACAGCAGAGCACTGCCCCACCTCTGACAGATGGCAATAGAACACACACCCCCATTTCCAAGCTAAGACAATACTATAGAGCCTTTTGTCAAGTCCTAAGAACTCTCAACAAATCTGTTTCTCACACCTGAGTAATCCAGCCCTGCACCACCTTATTTGCCAGTTTAAGGAGTTGAACCCCAGTGTCTGCATAAACAGCTTTACTACTTAAAGTTTTTAAGATATGCTTTTGCTTTTGATATGCAAAAGGATCCAAAATGTACATTTCCTCTTACCGTCCTTGTTGTAAAAGTCAGAAAGCTAAATAAACTCCATTTTCCCTCATTCCTCCCTTTCCAGGTAGTATTGTAAATATAATGTAAATATAAAGAAAATATAATGTAAAACCAGAACCCATGAAATGACATCCGAGAATCCCTGCTTGACAATATCCTTGAATTTCCAGTAAATGCTAGATTTTGTTATGTTTTTTTCTGATGGTTTGTGACATGCTGGCAGGTGAATGGATCACATTAATACGAGTGGCTGACACAGCATTTGCAGCACTCTGTCCAGACCACTTCTTCTTGCTGTTTTCTCTCTCCTTTGTCATTTCTTTTGAGATTGGTGCTTTGGAAGAGCTGCAGTTCTTTGCTATTATTCTCTACTCTATAAAAACTCAATTACTGGAGCCTGACAGCCTGCCTGGAATCCAGGAGGACAAAGCAGGGCCCAGACAGAGGAAAGCCAGGACCCAGCTGTGCCACCCTCTGGCACCACAGACCCCTCCCAGCCCCCAGGAGTGGGCGATTAATGATAATTAGGGAAAGAAGCAGCTTCCTTTGGGTTTTGTTTTAGTTTTTTACTCTGAATTCAAGGGAAATAGGGGAAGAGAAGGGGGTTTTGGCAAGGCCAGGTGCTGGTGCTGAACCTGGGTGGATGCAGCCCCATTGTCAGTCCAGGCTGGGGGACGAACAGACCAGGAGCAGCCCTGACAAAAAGGATTTGGGGTCCCTGTCCACCACAGGGGGATTGGAACTACATGACTTTGAAAGGTCCATTCTGTGATTCTGTGGGCCTATGACAAAGTAGGTTGTAGGAAGGTTCTGTCAAAAAAAAACCCCAACAAAACACCAAAACCAAAACCCACCATAAACTAGATATTATTAAAAACCACAAGTTTCTTCTTGTTTCTGCAATTTAATATATTTATTCTGCTTTTAATATATTAATATGATACAAAATATAATTGATTTAAATGTGTATATAATATATATATATACACTTTAATTCTATTTGTTGATGTTAGTTTGTCAGCAAATGGAGAAATAAAAGACCATGGTACAAGCTTTTAAGTAAAATTTCTACCTCTTTGCTTATCTTCCCTGGGTCAGATGCTCCTGTTTGGTTCAGTGGCATTAAAGGACAGAGGAAGGAGATCAGAAAGTGGCTTTAAGAGCTCAGCTTTCAAAGAGGCTGGGGAACCTTTCCTTCAGGTTTGAAAATTTTTCTTTTTGATCAGAAATAAAATATTTTGCTCAGATTTCAAGTTTCATTAAAACTTCTTAAAATTAAATGCAAATTAGAAGATAACTTTAAACACAATAATTTAAAATATTTACATCAAAGTTGTCAAAGCTGATTTTTTCAGAAACACACGGAAGCTTATTTTGACAGAAGTAATGGAATCAATCTAACTTCACAGAAAACTCTGGTTCACACATTACTTATTTTTCCTGCTTTATAGAACACATTTTGTTCTTATTAATGGAAAATACAGGGATGAGGGTGTGTTTGGCTGTGACGCAATTTTTCTTTTCTTTTCTTTTCTTTTCTTTTCTTTTCTTTTCTTTTCTTTTCTTTTCTTTTCTTTTCTTTTCTTTTCTTTTCTTTTCTTTTCTTTTCTCTTTTCTCTCATCCTTTCCTTTCCTTTCCTTTCCTTTCCTTTCCTTTCCTTTCCTTTCCTTTCCCTTTCCCTTTCCCTTTCCTCTTGAGAAAACCCATTATTTAAAGTATTTTAAAGTAAATATTTTCTTATGTTCAAAGGGCTTTCTGAAGCAATAAATATGACACAAAATGACCCAAACATGCTCTTCCATCACAGTTTGGGTGTTGATATCACAGAAAAGCCTGAAACCTGAGAGGCCAATTGCCATGCAGGAGCTGAGCTATTCCAGGGAGAGGACAATAAATCTGAGTTTCTTTACTTTCCACCAACACTGATCAAGAGATTTCTCCATTGAAAAAACCCAATGAAAAAAATTCTCCAGTGTCTTTTTTGGTGGTGGGTGAAGCCAGCTTTCAAAACCTTTGCACCAGTCTGGAAAACAAATGGAAAAGGAGCCCGACACGCCGATGGCAGCAATTCAGAGCGACGAGCCGATGCCTTTGACCGGGATTTGGGGGCTGTTTTAGGACAGGAGCCACGGCCGAGGGTTACACCCGCACTCCTTGGTGTGTGACATTCCCCCAGCACTCAAAGAACCCGAATTTTACACCTCTTTTTGCCGAGCTCATTTTCGGCCCCTGAGCTCCCCGAGGAGCCCGAGAGGCGCCGGTCGCTCCCTGAGCCCGCACCGGGACCGGGACCGGGACCGGGACCGGGACCGGGACCGGTCCTGCCCAGGCCAGCTCAGCCTAAAGAACTCTCTGCCCAGCTCCCAGAATCCAGCCCAGCCCTCCCAAAATCCATCCCAGCCCTCCCAAAATCCATCCCAGCCCTCCCAAAATCCATCCCAGCCCTCCCATCCTCGGGGACAAGGCACAGCGGGGATGGCCAGGTGACTTCTCACCAACCTCATGCCACAGGTTCTTTTCCCAGCCCGGGATTTTTCGGATTTTTCACGTTTAGTTTATGAACAAACCGCCCTGTTTGGCAACAGGGGAGCCAAACCCACGGAACGCCTCTTCTTTTTTATTATTGTTGTTTTCATGCATCGGGTCACCCGCGGCTGCCGAGGGGGAGTGGGAAGGGCTGGTTTGGAAGCGGGAGAGCAGAGAGCAGCGTTTGCCGGAGGGAGGGAAGGAAAGATTCCCGGCTGGAATCGGGCTGGAACCCCGTCTCCCGAGGGGAAGGAAGGAAGGAAGGAAGGAAGGATTCCCGGCTGGAGCCCCCGTTTCCCGGAGGGAAGGAAGGAAGGATTCCCGACTGGAGCCCCCGTTTCCCGGAGGGAAGGAAGGAAGGAAGGATTCCCGGCTGGAACGGGAGGAGCGGGCGCTGCGGGGCGGAGGAGAGAGGGGGCGGCTCCTCCGCCTGCCTCGGTAAGTGCTGCCGGCGGAATCCCCATCCTCATCCTCATCCCCGTCCTCATCCTCATCCTCATCCTCATCCTCATCCCCGGGCAGATCCTGACACCCTTCCCCGGCCAGGGCTGCCGCTGCCGCTCCCCGCTGCGGGTGGGATCCCCTCTATTGTGGCTACCCCAGGCATGTCCTAAGCCCTCTGCCCGAAGGAAACCCCCTCCAAACACGGTCTCCCCCTCGGGAAGGGTTCCCTCCTCTTCTCCCCCACCACAGATCCTCCCCGCGGGCACGTCCCCAGCCCCTCCCGGGCTGATGCTCCGCAGCATCCTCGGCTTTTGCCCTACCTGGGGCCGGGGGTTTTGCTGCCCTGGGGGTTGGGGGTTTTGCCCCGAGAGTTTTGACCCCAGGAAGGGTGGGTTTGGCACCCCGGGGCTGTGGATTTGCACCCCGGCAGTAGTGGCTTTGTATTCAAGGGTTTGGGGCTTTTGCAGCCCGGGGGTTGGGAGGTTTTGCACCTGAGGGATTGGGCTTTTTACACTCCGGGAGTTGGGGGTTTTGCTCCCCTGAGGGTGAGGGTTTTGCGTCCCCAGGGTTTGGGGTTTTGGCACCCCAGGGTTTGGGTTTTGCCTCCCCAGGGTTTGGGGTTTTGCCTCCCCAGGGTTTGGGTTTTGGCACCCCGGCTCAGTTCCCGATGCCGGTGAGCACCCCCGTGTTTGCAGCGCGGGTTTGACCTCGCCTCGAGTTTTGTTGCTGCGATGTCGCCGCTGTCTCTCGTCTCTCCCCGGGGCAGGCAGAGGCTGCCGGACCTGCTGTGGCTGTGCAGGAGCGTTCCCGTGTGCCGGGGACTGATCCCAAACGCTGTGCCGGCTGTGGATGAGGATTTTATCCCTCTTCGGGGCAGGAGCCACCATCCATCCCCAGGCAGCCGGGCTGGGAGCAGCTCCGTGGGGAGGGAGCCCCGGGTACCCCGCAGCTGGGACAACGCGCTCCGGGCTGGGGACACTGCTGGGCTGCTTCGGCCGACACTTCCAAAGGTAAGGATATTGTGGTTTATTGTGGTTTATTGTGGTTTATTGTGTTTTATTGTGCTCCCAACCCCGCGGCTCTCCGAGAGGCTGTAGGAGTGCGGGTTTGGGGGTGGAAAGAAATCGTGCCCTGGGAAATCGTCCTTCCAAGGGGAAAGTTGGATAGAGGGAGGGAGAGTCAGTGCAGAGGCTCAGTCCCTGCTTCGAGTGCGTGTTGCACAGGTGGGAGCATCCCCAGGCATTCTCCCCCTCCTTTATCACCACCCACAGCCTTCCACTGTTGGACGGATCGCTCGCACTGCTCAGCAATCACCGAGTGCTGCAGTTTTCCCATGGGGAGGAGGAGGGAAAGGTGTGTGAGGTCCTGGGGCAGGCATTGCTCCCTGCTGGTTTGTGCCTGATTCAGCAGAGCAGCAGAGCCTGGCAGCAAATAATTCCCAGTAATATATTTCCAGTTTTCATCATTCCTCTAAGATTTTAAAGTGCAGTCAGCCTTGAGATTGCAGAGCTTTTTTTTTTTTTTTTTCCCTCCCTTGCCATCAAAATATGCCTTTCACTGATGAAATTAACCTTTAGCTTGGGATTTGTCTGCTGAATACATTAGGTGAAACTTTCTGGATATTGAAGGGGAACAGAAATGGAGGAGTTGCTTTGCTAAGGCAGCCTCAGAGCAGAATCCAAGCCATCAGTTTTTTGAAAGGAAGTAAAACCATAATATCCAAAAAACCCCCAGTGCAAACTCTAAAGCATCTGAGATCCCCAGGAAACCTGGGAAGATCCCACATCATGGTACAACTGGGCATGTATCCCTTTGGTTTAAGGTTTCTCCAACAGGAAAGACTGAATGACTGATGTTGTAGAAAGAGTCTGGGCTATCTCAGCAGTGTAACCACATGGGCTGCTGCAGCTACTTAAGCATGCAGGAGTATTTAAAAGCTCCAGTATTTTAAGCTGAGGAAGTGGGGAAAGATGGCATATCCTGATTTGTCCCAATAATTTCCACAGAGAAGTTAAGGTGGTATCATCCCCTGGTTCCCTGTGATGACAATTCTCCAGGCAGTTTGAGAGCAGCACTTCTTAGTTAACTGATTTAATTTAGCACACTTTGGATAAAGGTTGGCTTCTCAGTCAGAGGCAAAAGGATCCAGACACCCACCTTGGGACTGTGGATGAGATTCCAGGGACTCTGCCTGGGGGTTTTTAAGAGGGATCAGGAGCATCAGGATCCTGTTGTCTGCACCCTGAATTAGAGTTCAAGGTTCAAACATGAAGTTTCAAGAATCCATCATCTCCTGGTTTTATAGTTGGAGACGTAGATGTCAAATAAAGACAGCCTTATTTCCAGTCCCTCAGCCTTTGTGTTGATAAAAAGGAAAAAAAAAAAAGACAAAATATGACAAAAGAGTATTTCTCTGGTGTTTTGTGAATGTGGGCACATCTGTCTGGTTTTGTGCACTGTCATACTCCTGCATGTGTCCTGCATTAAGGACAATGCTGCTGTGAGTTTTTCACTGGAGGAGACCTTTAACCCAGGCTGGTGCCTGAGATGGTACTTGAGGAGCACAAGGAGCTGGCAAGGAGGAGTTCTAATAACCATGTCCTTATTCTGCTCAAAGTTTGAGAGTGGAGTGTGCTCACACAGCAGTGTGAGTAATGATGTGCTTTAATTAGAGTGGTTCTATGGCTGATACAAGCTTAATGACCGTGTGGGAACAGGAATTCTTCAAAACCTTCTTCTTCAAAACCTTCTTGTCTCAGTGTTACCTCTAAAAAACCCCAAATAATTAATCCAGAATTCTCATCTATCATTCTCATCTACCCATGAATCAGAATTTTACAGTGATTTTTAAAAACCTGAAGACCGAATGTTTTAAACTTTAATTTTTGACATAGATTTTTTTGGTTTTTTTAAACACTGATTTTTCATCAAACCTGATTTTTTGCTGTTCATATCTCCTATCCTAATGGTGCATGCTCTCCTGGGAGACCCTGGGGTTCACTGGGTGTTGCTCAAGTGTTTAAACTGGTTAGGGGTCAGCTCAAGGTGGGGTCAGAGGGCATTTTCCAGATCTTGCAGAGGTACCAGAGGTGTGAGGACACCAGCAGGTGTGGGAGATGAGAAGGAAGAGGGCTGTGGAGCAGGGAATGGCCCTTGCAGAGGCAGGTTCTGGAGCCTGGCTCCCGTCTGGCCATGTGCTGTGTCCATGGGGATTCCCCACCCCTGTCCATGTGGATCTCCCACCCCTGTCCCTGTGGATTTCTCACCAGTGTCCCTGTGGATTTCCCACCCATTTCCATGTGGATTTCCCACCCCTGTCCATGTGGATTTCCCATCCCTGTCCATGTGGATTTCTCACCTGTGTCCCTGCAGATTTCCCATCTCTTTCCATGTAGATTTCCCATCTCTATCCCTGTGGATTTCTCACCAGTGTCCCAGTGGATTTCTCACCTCTGTCCCTGTGGATTTCCCATCTCTGTCCCTGTGGATTTCCCATCTCTGTCCCTATTGATTTCCCATCCCTCTCCCTGTGGATCTCCCACCCCTGTCCCTGTGGATTTCCCAGCTGTGTCCATGTGGATTTCCCATCTCTGTCTCTGTGGATCTCCCACCCCTGTCCCTGTGGATATCTCACCCCTGTCCCTGTGGATTTCCCATCCCTGTCCCTGTGGATTTCCCATCCCTCTCCATGTGGATTTCCCACCCTGCTGTCCCTGAGCTGTCTCTGTGGAACACACAGGAGGGAGAACAGCCTGAACAATTCCTTCTGCCAGGAAATGTGGCTGCATTGAAACCCAACTGTTCCACAGGAGCTCCTCCAGCCTGATGACACCCTCAGTGGAGCTGTTAGGAAGAATGGCACACATTATCCTCTTTTCCTGGCAATTATGGGAGAGCTGGAGACAGGATTTTTTATTTTATTTTATTTTTATGGGGTGTTCCCAGGATGTGGAATGTTGTCCAAGGAATATTTTCATTAGGACTGAGGTACTCAAGACATCCTGCAGTCTTTCAGCAGTGCTGGCCCAGGGGGCTGCCTGAGATGATGTTCAAAAAACCTGATTGTTCTCAGTGCTGGAGGAGCAGGAGAGCTTCAGGTCTCAGCCAGTGGCTCCCAGCTCCAGTGAGGAAGAGCTTTCCTTCTTTATGTTTTCTTTTCTAGACAGCTTGAATCTGCCCTTAATTTTGGTTTGGGGTTTTTTTTTCCTTTTTTTTACTTTTTACTTAAAGAAAGGAAAGCACTAAATCCAGCTAACAAACAGAAGTCAGGGCATGGAGCCGAGGATTTTGAAGGATGAGTAGGTGCATGAGCACATGATTGCATCCAAGGACAAGGGCACTGTTGCTTTCAGAAAATGCAGCCCAGCCTCACAGTGGTGTAGGAATGCTTGGAAGAGGTCAGCAGGTGGAAAAGAAACACCTGGGTGGTGTAGCCTGCCTGGAATTCTGACAGGTTTTCAACATAGTCCCTCATGGTGGGGGCTTTTAAGGAAATGTAATAGCCCTGAGTTAAGAAGGAAGTTCCCTGTGTGAAAAAAAATGTGGGAAATGGATTTTTAGAGATCTCCAAATGCATTTCCCACATTAAAACACTTGTCTGAAAGGTGACATGCAGGAGGGGTAAGTGCATGGTGAGTCACAGAGAGGTCAGGGATGCTCTTTACAGGGATAGGGGTTGGGATAGCTGAGATTCTAGAGATCTGGATCATGAACTGGTGACATTTACAGGCTAAAGAAAGTTTAACCAGGGCATGAAGGATAATGTCTGACTTCACTAAGTGAAAAAAAGTTTTTGTGAGACTCATTGAGCATTACAGTGGAGGAAAGCATTCAACTGTGAAGTGAGGGGGTTTTGAAAAGATGGAGAGAACCTAATTTCCTAATTTCCTGCTATTTTCCCATCTAAAGCAGTGGACTCTGAGCAGGACCAAGACCTTTGGATGGCCACAGCCCAGTGGAAAGGGCAGCCCAGTGCCACTCAAATCAGCAAATCGTGTCAGGGATGGTGGTGAAAGGGGAGCAGGACAGAGCAGAGATCATTCCCTTAGGCAAATCCACAGAGCATCTACCCCTTGGAGCTTGTTTGGAGCTCTGGTCCCTCTCAGAGGCTCAGAGGAGCAGGAGGGATGGGCAGGAATCCTCTGCTGCTCCCCTGTGAGGAATGAGCAGGCTGAGAGATGGGAGGGAGCTGTGGGGTGTGACAGAGGCTGCAGAGCCCAGAGGGGCACTGAGGGTGGGTGGGGTGGGCTGTGAGATGTCTCTGGCAAGGCCAGGACCAGAGGCACACAATGGAGCTGGTGGCAGGCTCAGGACAAGCACAAAGTACCAGAGCACAAAGTTTCACTGGCTGGGGCTGGGTACAAACCACAAATGGGACAGGACTGCTGGGAATGTGCCCTGAGCTGTTTGATTTTCCAGCATCAGCCTCATTCCATGGCTATGGCAATGGGAAGGTGCCAGCAGCTCACATCCCAG
Organism: Agelaius tricolor; assembly: GCF_023055355.1. Classification (NCBI taxonomy): domain Eukaryota; kingdom Metazoa; phylum Chordata; class Aves; order Passeriformes; family Icteridae; genus Agelaius; species Agelaius tricolor. The sequence goes on along the minus strand of NW_027269284.1, from coordinate 3,252,138 downwards.
GCAGCAGACCAAGAACTCAATGTTACAACTCACTTTAAAAGCTTTATGGCCAATCACACACAGCAAAAGCACATTGACAGGAGTTCTGTCCAACCACTATAAGCACAGGTACCTTTGGTTAAAACAATTTGGAATACAATACCTGCTTGTGAGCCTTCAAACACAATGCACAGAGCTCCATTATCAAGCTTAGAACTTCCTAATATCTCCCTAGATAAACTTTTCTGCAGCTTAGGGAGTTATTCTAGATAAGCATTAACACACACACCATTGTTCTATTTGTCCTCACTTTTCTACTTCTTACACAATTTTTCTGCTGACAAATCTCATGGCTGTTGCTTAGCTCTAATCACAGTTCTGCTCTCTCTGGGGCTGCCTTTTGCAGCTTTCCCAAACCCCTCTGATTTTATGGATTCCCACACAAAGAGGTCTTTCTTTGCAGGGTGCAGAGCTGAGCTGTGGAAGTTGTTGCTGTAGGAGGTGATGGATGCTAAAAGTTTGCTGGGCCAGAGGGGAAGCAGGACAGTTTCATGATTCAGAAATCATTGATAACATCTTAAGAGGTAATTCTGGACCAAAGGCTGCAGGAAGGACAAAGAGATGTTGGGAACATTTTGCTGCCTTGTTCTTACACCCATCCTAAGCCAAAGTTTGGCCCCTGTGAGATGAAGCAAGTTGGGCTACAGGGATGTTATCAGGCCCACCCTCACACTGCACTCAGAAGGGTGCCCTGGAGATGTGAGATTCACCTGAGGGTCCTGTGGAAGCAGATCCTGGTCACAGGAGAAGTGATGGTATTTAAATATAACAAATTTTCATTGGGAAACATTTCTATAACTCTCTTTTCCCCACAAGCTTTGTCTTTGTGCTCCCCCAGCTACACCAGTGAGCTTTGAACTGCTGGAGTTTTTGCAGGGCATCATTCCCACCTACCTGTGACACCACTTTGTAAAGTCTGGGAACTGGGCTGTGGACACAAGCATGTGGATTTCCCCAGCAGAAAAATCCCCAATTCAGGAGCTGGGAGCATCTGGGCACAGAGGGAACACGAGCCAGGGAGTCAGGGCTGCACCTGGGACACCTCAATGTGATGATCCTCCAGCCCAAGTCATTCTGGGATTCCACAACTCTGCTCCCTGTGGAGCTGCTGGCAGCCCTGCTTGGCCATTCAGGCTGGAGGATGGAGCTGCCCACTGTGATAATAAAAACCCCTAAACTTCAGAGTCTGAAAAAGCACCAGGCCAACCCAGGGCATAGCACAGACTGAACAGTGGGGCTGTGGAACAGCCAGCCTGGGCAAGCAGCCCCAGCTGCTCTGGGGGTGGCAAAGATGGTATTGAGCATAGAGAGCCACAGAATGGTTTAGGTTGGAAAGGACCTTAAAGATCATCTAGTTCCAGCCCCCACATTATGTGGACTTGGCATGCTGTTCAGTGGGATTTAGCCCAGCTGCTTTAATTTTTGATTTCAGTTGTTTTCTTTCCCTCTCTCTGCTCTCAGTACATTTCTATTTTTTTTTCCTGGTCTCATGCTTCATCTGATGATGCATTTTCATTCACAGGAGGGCTTTTAATTGCTGTGAAGGACTTCAGTCAATGCTTCACATTTATCTCACCCTCAGGATTTCAGACACTTCTAATGGGCTGCTAACCCAGGACACAGCCACAGCAGGGTGTGTGGATTTTTCCTGGAGAAAATGAAGCATAAATATTATTTCCATCCTCTCCTTCCCACACCTACAAATCATCACTGAGGTAATTCTGCTTCTCTCCTTTTGTCTCGTCCAGATTTTAACAGCGGGAAGATGCTGACGGGCAGGAACGAATCCTGGCTCTCCAATTTCTCCTCTGCTGCCCCCTCCTTTGCAAGGGGAGGGGTTGGGCTCCAGGAGGTGCTGGTGGGCCTTGTCCTCACCCTCATCGACCTGGTGACACTGCTGGGAAACACGGTGGTGTTCCTGTGCCCCGTGGTGGAGAAGAGGCTGCGCACGGTCACCTACATGTTCATCATGTCCCTGGCCATGGCTGATTTCCTGGTGGCCTGCCTGGTGATGCCCTTCAGGTGAGGAGGGGCTGGGAGCAGAGGAGGACAAATGTCCTTTCTCTCAGGTATTTTCTGAAAAATCCTCTTTGCCCAGGATTTCCTCCTGGGAGGCTGAGAAGCCTCAGAGAGGAATGAAAACAATAATTACCTGATTGCTGCTCCTGTGTTTGCTGCTTTGGAATGTGGCTTGGACATTGTTTACCAACAGGTGAATGTTTGATTGGTTCCATGTGAATTGTTTTAACTTAATGGCCAGTCACAGCCAGCTGTGTCTGGGCTCTGGAAGGAGTCACAGGTTTTTATTATTCATTCTTGTTAAGCCTTCTGATGTATCCTCTCTCTAAGGTTTAGTATAGTTTTAGTATAATATAATATAATATAATATAATATAATATAATATAATATAATATAATATAATATAATATAATATAATATAATATAATATAATATAATATAATATATAAATATAAATATAAATATATCAGCCTTCTGGGAACATGGAGTCAGATCCATCTCTTCCCTCGTCCTGGAGACCCTCACAAACACCACGGAACAGGGCTGGGATTCACCTGCTGGGCTCAGGGCTGGGCTCTCCAAGGGGCTGAGCTGTGGGCTGGTGGCTGTGTGTGCTTCCCTGGCTCTGCTCCATGTTATAATCCCCTTAGCATGCATGCAGACACAATTCCCAAGGGTATTTTTCCTGCTGGCCACACAGGGACCCTGGCTGCTGACCTGAACTTGATTTCCAGCTCTGTATGTGGAGCTCCAGTCGTTGCTCCCTCTTCCAGGACTAGCTCTGCATATGGGATGTAAGGAATTTATTCAGGATGAGCTGGGTAATTTAGGCTGCCCCTACATTTCATGGAGGAAGAGGCTCTGGAGAGGGCAGGTGTCCCTGCATGAGGTTTATATCTATGGGAGCTTCACTACCTGGATAAAACAAGTGAAACAAAAGCAGAAAGCAGCTGGCTTGTGGTCCTGGCTGTCTTGTCCTGCAAAGCAGCCAGAGGTTTGTGTAAATCAGGGAGCTGCACCCTGAGTTCATGGGGCAATATGAGGAAGCTGAATTATTTCCATTTTCTCTGCTTGAGTTCTCATTGGGCTGCCTATTCTTTTGAATTTGGCACTGAAAAATATTGTCCTAACAAGCAATTACAAACTGAGTTAAAAGTTCATGGTATCAGGTAAAAAAAAAATGCAGTTAATGGTGTTCTTTTATAAAATACTACTGCTAACCTAAATTCTGTGCTCAATGAATTTAAAGTTCAGGTTCTGAAATCATAGAACCATAGTGTGGTTTGGGTTGGCAGGGACCTTTAGGGGTCATTTAACCCAACCCCTGCACTGAGCAGGGACACAGGCAACTGGAGCAGGTTGTTCAGAGCTCCATCCAACCTGGCTTTCAACACTTCCAGGGATGGGGAAGTCACAGCTTCTCTGGGCATCCTCACTGTAAGAAATTTCTTCCTCCTATCTATTTTGAATCTACTTTTAGTGACGTTTTACTTAAAGAACAAAAACACAAGGGGGAGCAAAGATGAGAGCACGGCTGGTGCTTTGTGCCCCTCCTGAATGTCCTGGTGCTGCCAGCTCCGTGCTGAGGAATGGACACTCCTGGCTCCATCAGCCTTGGCCAGCCCTGCCTGCTGTTCCACACTTTCCCACTGGTTTGGCTTCACATCTCTGCTGCTCTTTTGGATTTCAGTTTGCTCCTCAGTTGGCAGGTTGTTATGTGCCAAAGGGAAGGAAAAGAAATGATCTTAGGAGGCAGTTTGGCTCAGGAAAATGTGGCCGAAGGGAAAAACAAATTTGTTCTTGGTGTCTTAATTTCATAAGAGTAAGATTTTTCTTTTGTTCCTGTCTGGACTGGTTTGCAGGGGTGAGCTTAGCTCGTTGTCTGAGTACTCCAGGCAGTCTGTCATTTCCAGGCTGAATATTTCCAGCTATTCTTTTCCTCTGCAAGCAAAAGGGCAAGGCAGGGGTGACTTCATTGTGTGGGCTTTTTTGGCTTTTACTACTCCTTCTTCTCCAGCAGCATTTCCAAGCTGCAGAGGCTTTTTACCTCAGAGAAAAGGGGTCAGGTGTCCATCTCCCCATGCTGTGAGGATGCCTGAGGTCAGGTGTGTGCAGGTGAGAACTGGGCACCTGCTCACCTGGGATCTGTGTGCAAGGCTGTCCCCACAGCAGCACATCTCCTTCTGGGGGGCCAGGGCACACCACAGCCTCTGCAGCATCTCTGGGGGTAAGGAGGGCTCTGAGCAATGGCAGAACAGCACCCAAGTCCAGTGCTGAACCCATGCTCCAATTCTCATTCCTCATTTCCCTCTGTAAAAGAGCCATGGAACCTGTCCATGAGTGTGCTGTGCATCCTCCACGCTGCCCATGGTGTAGGGACAGGCTCTGCTGTACCTTGCTTGGATTTTTGCATGGAATCCCACATGACAAAGAGCTGCTGAGGGCTGGGACCCTTCAGCAGCACTGTCCCCACCTACAGCAGTTGCTGTGCTCTGGAACAGCCCTCACAAGTCATTTAGTGAACTGGTGTGATGAGATGTAAATCAGGCATTGTTTTCTGACATCAGGTTGAATCTTTCCTCCTTGCTGGACACCTGAGCACAGCAGCACAGCAGCCCTGGGCTCACTGCATTTTACCAGCAAGCTGGGGAGTTACAGATAATTAAAGCTTTGCAGGACTGGGGAGTTACTCATCAAATTCACTGACAATGGTGATTTCAGCAGCACCTTGGGAGCTGCAGAAAGAAAGAAGCAAATGGCATCTCAGTGAATGCTAGAGAAACATGCATCAGCCTTCCTACAGCTGCCATATGTTCCTTCCTTCACTGCTCACTTCTCACAGGCCCCTCTTGACTTTGTTAGAAATATTTTTGGTACTGTGTCTGTTTTTGCTGGTGTGTTTACCTTGCTGAAGCATTTATGAGCCACATAATGTACAGGCTGCATGGGCTTCCTCCTAGGATGTTGTTGTTTTGTTTCTTTTTAACCAAGAGTGGAAATCCTGTTTGGTTTTGAAACATTTGATTGGGTGTGAAGTGAGTTTCTTGAAGATGTCCCACGCCCCAGGAACTGGGGAGAAATCATAAAAGCCTATGCTGTGCCAGGCACTGGGAAAATGCTGTCTAAACAAAGCTGTGCAGATGTAAACTTGAGGAGATTTGTGGGGTAAAGCACCTCTCTCAAGGCACTTAGGCTGCAAGAAGCACAGGTTTGCTCTTGTTCAGTCATGCTCTAGATGTGGGGTGCTGTCACTGTCATATTTTCTGGAAAAATCCCCTTGCCCAGGATTTTTCTCCTGGGAAGCTGAGAAGCCTTAGAGAAAAAGGAAAACAATATTATCTGAGTGCTTCTCCCTGTTTTGCTGCTTTGGAATGTGTTTGGAGATTGTTTATCCAACAGGTGGATGTGTGATTTTTTCATGGGAATTGTTTTAACTTAATGACCAATCACAGCCAGCTGTGTCAGGACTCTGGAAGCAGTCATAAGTTTTCATTATCATTCTTTGTAACCTTCTGTATGTATCCTTTCTCTATTCTTTAGTATAGTTTTAGTATAGCATTCTATAATATAATATATAATATAATAATAAATTAGCCTTCTAAGTACAGGGAATCAGATTCTCAGTTCCTCCTTCATCGTGGGGACCCTGAAAATACCACAGGGTGCTCCTTTTTTGGGTTGTGCTTGGAGGATGAATCCCTGCTGTCTGAGCTGTGTGCCCACCTTTAGTGCCTGTGTGATAAAATGCAGCATTACCTCAGTCACAAGGAAATAGAAACAGAATGGTTTGGGTTGGAAGGAACCTTAAAGATCATCTTGTTCCAGCCCTGGGCAGGAACACCTGTCCTGTCTCTAGACCAGGTTGCTCATCCAGCCTGGCCTCATACACCTGCAGGGACAGCACAAAGAGCCCCTCCAGCTCTGATTTCCTCCTGTTTTCTCTCCCAGCATCATTTACGAGGTGACAGGGATGTGGCTCTTTGGGAAGCTCTTCTGCAAAGTCTGGATCTCCTTCGATGTCATGTTCTGCACCGCATCCATTGTCACGCTGTGCTTCATCAGCCTGGACAGGTACTGCTCCGTGGTCACCCCCTACCACTACTCCAGGAGGATGTCCCGGGGCAGGTGAGTGCAGCTGCTCCTCCTTTTGGCTCCCTCCAGGCTGTCCCTTGGACATGGCCTGTCACTGTCATATTTTCTGAAAAATCCCTTCACCAGGATTGCTTCTCCTGGGAAGCTGAGAAGCCTCAGAGAAAAAGGAAAACAATAATTATCTGATCTGCTTCTCCTGTGTTTTGCTGCTTTGGAGTGTGGTTTGGACATTGTTTACCAACTGGTCATTGTTTTATTGGTTTCATGTGAATTGTTTTGACTTAATGACCAATCACCATCCAGCTGTGTCGGGACTCTGGAAGGAGTCACGAGTTTTTCATTATTATCTTTTAGCCTTCTGTCTGAATCCTTTCTCTATTCTTTAGTATAGTTTTAGTATAATATTCTTTAATATAACAAATATAATAACTATAATAACTATAATTAATATAATATAATATAATATAATATAATATAATATAATATAATAATACATTAGCCTTCTAAGAACATGGAGTCATTCTCAATTCCTCCTCTGTCTGGGGAACCCCAAAAATACCACAGTGGCCTACACTGATCTGAGGCTGGATGAGCTCAGATCATTCAGGTGCTGCCCAGAAGCAGAGTGATGTGGGGAAAGGAACTTTCACCATTTAAAACTGCAGAAAATGCTTAATGTGTTGCAGGAGAGGACAAGGAGGGTGCAGCTGAGGGGGTTGGATGGTGCTCCTGGGAGAATATTTTTTGAGCTAAGGAAGGGTTGCAAAACGGGGTAGAAACCAGTGATATGGGCTGGGTTGGACCTACAGGTTTTTCCCTGTGCAGTCATTTCAGGAATTTCATAGAATCACAGAATGGCTTGGGTTGGAAGGGACCTTAAAGATGACCTTGTTCCATGCCCCTGCTATGAGCAGGGACACCTTCCACTAGACCAGGTTGCTCAAGCCTTGGCCTTAAACATTTTCAGAGATGGGGAAGGACTTCTAAGGCCTAGGTGAAAGGAGACCCAGAAGGATGCATGTAGCAGTAGTCCTCCCTCTCTTAAACTCACCATCTTTTCTGAAGTGATATTCAGGGAAAACAAGGAGAGCTCCTGAGCTCCCATGAAGGTTTCATGTGAAAGGCTGAAATGAGGACTGCAGGGTGGGGAAAGTCATCGGAGGGTGGGCAGAGAGGAAACTGCAGCAGTGGAGTGCTTTACAGGGTGGGTTCAGGCATGTTTTTCCCACTGTGACTCTTGCTGTGTGTGATTTGTGGATCACAGGCAAAGAGAGGAGGGGGCTCTGTGGCCCCCCCTTGCAGATTCTGCCATCAGCTCCATCCTCATCAGGCCCCAGAGGGTGAGATAATGGCCAGATACTAAAGCTGAAAGCAAAAATACCTACATGCTGTTGTTTCAAATACTAACAGACATCTTCTGTAAAACCTTTCCTCATCTTTTCTCAGCCAGCTCTGAGCACTCCTTGAGCTGACCCCAATTCTGTCAACTACAGACCAATTACCCAATTGTCAGAGATATGCAAGTCTGGACTGGTTATAGTCCAGCTTTTTCCCTTCTCCACGCCCTGCTGGACTGCTCAGCAGCTATATCCCACACAGGTTACCATGGGGATTGAAATGTACTGGATGTTCTCAGCCCAAAATTACTCAGACCCTCCCTCCTTTCTGCATCTCTTTCCTTTTGCAGATGCATCATGATGACCTGCACGGTCTGGGTATATTCCTCGCTCATTTCCTTCCTTCCCGTCATGCAAGGCTGGAATGAGATCCCCGGGGTGGACTTCGATGCGGGCAGGGAATGCATCTTTGTCACCAACTGGGTTTTTGCCATTGTGGCTTCTGCCCTGGCCTTTTTCCTTCCCTTCATGGTGATGTGCAGCATGTACTTCTTCATCTACCGAGCCTCCCGCCTCAAGGCCACGCGCATCATGTCCCAGACGCTGGAGATCCACTACCACCCCAACAGCAAGAGGCAGAACCACCTGCAGCTGGAGAACAAGGCCACCAGGACCATCAGCATCATCATCTCCGTGTTTGTGCTGTGCTGGCTGCCCTACTTCGTGCTGAACGTCTGGCTGGCGGCCAGAGGCAGCGACTCCACCAGCACCGTGCTGCTGGGCACCTTCAAGATCATCACCTGGCTGGGCTACTGCAACTCCACCATCAACCCCCTGCTCTACGCCTTCCTCAACAGGGACTTCCAGCACGCCCTCAAGAAGCTGCTGCTGTGCAGGCGCAGGTCTCAGGTGGACGTTGGGGAAGACATGGTCTCCATAGCCACGTTTTCCAAGACCGCTCCAGAGCTGGAATACAGCGCCGCGGTGCCCAACGGTGCCCCCAAGGGCAAACCCAAGTCATAGGAGGAGCAGGCGCTGGAGGTGGTGATACAGAAAGTGCTGGAGCACGTCCCAGTGGAAAAACAAAGGGTAGGAAAAGAGGGGAAGCAGGGGCTGGAATATTACAGCTGGGGACAATACAACAAAGATGCATTTCTTCACCTTCCACATGAAGAACTCAGATATTTTAGAGGCAATTTGTTGTATATTAATGGAACTAATTCATTCCTGGATAATTATTTTTTCTAATGAGCATTTTCTAAGACAAATTCAGCCTTCATTTGGGTTAAAAAAAACAAACTAGTATGATACAATGTGACCTTACATTTGTGTACATCTTGGTGATTTATGTCAGGTGGGACAGTGTTTCTTATCAAGCCACTGTAGCTTTTCACCTCGAAGTTTCATTACAGATTGGACCAGTTTTAATAACTCCACCTGTGCCAGTCTGAGTATGGGAATTAGAGGAGAGATGTGCTCACTTCCTAAAGAGGCACCACTCTGCAGCCTGGGCTGTTGCTTAAGGTTCAGCTCACTGGCTTCTGCAACATCTGGATATTCAGAACTTTCCATGGCCTTCTGTGAATTATCTGTGGATTTCCTTATTAATTCTGGAAGGGGACATTCCCTGTGGCAGACCCCAGGAGATGACAAACACTTGCTGTAACAGCAGGAGAGCTGCAGTTTCAAAGCTACAGGTGGCTGAAGATGGGATGGGAACAGGAATTGTTGTGTGTACACTGTGGTATCTACCAGAGACATGAAAAAATAATGATACATGGAAATGATTATTATTACTACTCCCAAGTGCTCGTCTGGACTTCCAACAGCACTGGCTCCCTGCAGGAAAGCCACAAGTGCCTCACTGAAGGGTTACTCTGAAAAGTTAGCAGGGGACTGTCCTCAGAGGTAGCAAAATGCAGTAGGACCTGCCTGGAGCAGCTGAGCTACTGAAGATGCCAGCACAAGGGTCAGGAGTCCTGTCTCAAGAGCCTGGTAGAAAAACCAGCCCTGACCCGGGGTTCAGCAGTGGTTCTCCTGTGAAATGACTCTCCATGGAGAGGGTGAGGTGTTCCAGACCCTACAACTCCAGCAACAACGTGGAAGTGGTAACTACCTACACCTTCTTCTGGGGGAAGCATCCTGTGGGCACAAAGGTGGACAGGGCAGAAATCCTGCTGCTGCCACCCAGCTCATTTTGACAGAGAAATGAGCTCTTCATTTCCCAAGAAATTTCCCAAGAGCTATGGGGGAGGGAAAGGAGCTGAGGGATAGGCAAAATCCTGTGAAAGAATGGGACAGCACAGCAGAACCCCAGGCCAAAGCCCCTTCTGCAGGGCTATCCCAGTTTGGGTGTTTTTCCATGAAACAGCTGGCAGGAAAGTGCACATCACTCAGAGGAAAACCTCCCAGGTTAGAGAAGAGCCTTTCTCTGTCTAACCCTGCAGCAATAAGGGACAGAGACAGGGATCACACACTCCAGTGCTGAGAGAACCAAAGACTGACCAGGCAGTTCAGAGCTGAGCAAGGCCAGATGCTTTTGTGGCTGGGCAGGGACCCCAGGGGAGGACTCATCCACCCCTTTGAGGGCAAATGTAACATCCCAGAATATGCATACACACCTGGTGTGAACACATATGCCAGTTCTGGTACTGAAATGTTGCAGGGCCCTTGGAATAGGCAGTTACCCACATCCAGATACACAGCAAGTTAAAAATACCTTAATCCTCATTTCCTGTGCTCCACCTGTAATCACTGGGCTGGCAGGGAAGGCAGAGGCTCCCCACGTGGCCATTTCACTGTGCAGCTGATGCAAACAGGGACATCCAAGGAAGGGAGCTGGGGTTGCTCAGCCTGGAGAAAAGGAGACTCAGAGGTGACCTTATCACTCTCTTCCACTTCCTGAAGGGTGACAGTGGTGAGCTGGGTTGGTCTCTTTCTCCAGGCAGTAACAGACACAACAAGAGGACACAGTCTCAAACTGCGCCAAGGGAGATACAGGCTAGAATGAAGGAGGAAGTTTTTCACAGAAAGAGTGGTCAAATACTGGAATCATCTACCCAGGGAGGTGGTGGAGTCACCATCCCTTGATGTGTTTAAAAAAAGACTGGGTGTGGCACCTGGTGCCATGATCTAGCTGAGGTGTTAGAACATGGGTTGGACTCGATGATCTTTAAGGTCTCTTCCAACCTAGAAATTCTGCGTGAAAGTCAAAGCAAGGCTGAAGGATCTTTTGATAGATTTGGCCAAACACAATTCTGTGTGTGAGGACACACTTAACTCTCCTGCTTTAACCCAGCTAAACACAAGTTCCGTTCCTGATCAGACACTCACTGCAGCATTCTGGTTTCACCTGGACAAGCCAGTATCTGGGAGAGTTATCCAAGAGGATGTGGAAGACAATCACTGTAATCTACTTCTGCCTTATCACAAAGCTGCAGGGTGTCAGTTGGTTTGATTGCTGTCACAGTGTCACACCACAGCAGAGTAATCCCCAGAAGGATCTGAGTCCAGTATCCTTTTAGGAAACTGATCTCAGACACTTTAACAAATTTAAATCTGTAAAAGAGAAAAATAAAATTGTACAAGAACAGCTGTAACAGCATAAGAATTATCCCTTCTCCCCTCTCACCCTGCAATTGGTGAGCAATTGCATCCATAATCCACCCAGTTTAGAGCTCAATTCCCTTCTTTCTCCAGATCCTGTCTCACTTCCAAGCAGCACGTTGGGTTTTGCGTCATCACACACGCTGTGGCCAGTGTGAGACAGGGAAGCAAAGGAAGTTTCAGGAATGCAGAGCCCATCCTGTTCCCACTGCACAGGGCTGCCATCTGCAGCACACACGGATGCAGGCTTCCAACAGAAGCAACTACTATTTTGTCTTATAAATAAAAAAAGTTTATTAAATCATTTAGACTTGAAAGAAGTCACAGTAATTCAATGCACTCAACAATTACAACAAGTGCATCCTGTACACCACCAACCCAAATGGATTGATTCTGTATTTTATAAATAAAAATTAACATATTTACAGTGAGAAATAAAAGCATGGCATTAGGCAGTTAAATTAGCAGATTACACAAATGCCTACCAGTTGATTTCTTTTTAAAAGTACAAATCTACAAGATTACATACGACATGTATGACTTCATTAGGTTTAAATTTTCAGAATCACAACATTTTTGTACATAATTTTGACTATGGCTCTTCCAACCACTGCCTATAAAACCCCCCATTTAATGGCAAAAAGCTCCTTTTCCTTCTCTACAGCTTCATCCGTGTAAGATGCATTCCCTAAGATCTACTGTAGTGCAGAAGTATGAAATGATTTCCTCTAAAGACAGGCTATGGACAGTGACAATATGTACAACTGTGGTACTTTTTTGCTTTAAAAATAGTGCAGATTCCCAGTTTACCCACCAGGGAAAAAAATGGAGTCAAAGTTAATTTCAAAATTATCTTCATTTCACCAAAGAGCAAGTGACCCGGATAGACACTCACTAGGCTTAGAGACTGTAATTTGCTCTATAAAAATACAGTATTTTAATTCTATTTACATGTTACAGATCTCTCACTCACCCAGCAAGCTGACATTTACAAGCTTCCAAAAAACCCAAGAAACCCCCCAAAAAAAGGATAATGGAGCACAATATTGGCAAGCACAGCAGCTGGACCTGTCCACTTAGGAGAGCAAAGGTAAGGAAAATGGAATGTGAAAGGTTTGGTTACTGGGCTTCCTTGGCTGTCAAAGTAAACAGAAATCTGTCCAACATGTCTTATACATTAAACATGGCAAAAAAAGCTGAAGTAAACTATTCCCAAGATAAACATTCTGCATCATAGGATCCTTCGGCTGAACAATCCCTGTGAAACCTGCCAAGTGGAAGAAGTGATCCTGAGGATAGTTATTTGCTTGGTTGTCTGGAATGTTTATTTCCTGATAGGCTCATTGTCCGTGACCTCTGCCTGAGCACGGGCTTGGGTGGGAGCTCCAAGTCTTCAAAGACAGGATTTTCTATGATTGCTGCAGCCTCTGGTCGTTCAGTGGGACTTGGAGAGAGCATGTCCTTCACCATGGTGTACTGAAAGAAAAGACAACACATATTACATGAACCAATCCATAAACTCTTCCTCATTTCATGTCCTGGCTTCAGCTGTGGCTGTGTGAAGTAGTGGGTAATAACCCCAGCTGCTTTCTGAGTTATTTGGGTGTTATTTGGCTCAGTAGTTAGATGTGCACTAAATATTTTAAAATGTATCACTGTTCATCTGTTAAAAGTGTCTTTACTGTCATTGGATTCAAGGTTTAATAGGGTTATAAAAAACTTCACATTATTTGCAATCAAAGTTAAATATATGATACATAATTTATATGTAATTTTTAGATTCATGTTTAGCCATCACATATTTAGCCACACTGAATTTTTCTCCTGGCAAATTAGAATTTTTCCTTTAAATGTACAAGTAGTTTGAATATTTGTTTCAAATTTAATCAGAATTAGTGTCCTACTCCAGCTGAGCACAGAATTATTGTCCTACTCCAGCCCCTTCTCCCAGGCAGCTTTCAGCTGTAAAGCAGGAAAGGCTGGTCTCATTTGGCCACTGGTCTGAAGCTACCCTGAACACCTGAAAGCACCTCAGCTTTTTTCTGGGGTGGTTTTGGACATCACCTCCTCTTTACCTGCCACCACATCACTTTACAGACCTGATTAATGAGAACACAGCATAATTTGCTCATGTGATTTCCCTCTTGGGAGGTCCAGCTCTGGAGGGGATCCCATACAGCCATGGTGCTACCTAGAGCCTCTCCTTTACCTGTCTGAATCTTTGCATTTTTTATTTGGGAATATGGATTTATGCAGGAAATCATGACAGGATGTATGTGAAATGAATGGCTGTAAGTGACAAAGGGAAGCCAGGTAAAAAAGTATTCCTGGAGGAACACTGTGACAGATGTGTCATTGTGCCCATTATTGCAATGTTATAACTTTGAAATGTGGACAAGTACTGGGATAGGGAAATGCATCTTAATAACAGGAAAGCTGCCTGGTTTCTCCATTTTCACCTACAAAGCAACTGGAAAGCAAAGAAAAAAAAGCTACAGTTATTAATGAAAAGGCTATGATTAATACATCAGCTGTACCTACCTCTTGTGCATATTTCTGAGTGAACAGTGGTGGAAAATTCAAATTTCGAACATCACTTAAAGTCTGCAAAAATATGAAGAATGACATGTAACTTTTCCAAAATATCATTCCTTAGTAATATTAACCTACCCTTCAAAAATATGCAAATTATGCAAAGAAATGAGCCTGCTGGAAAGAAAGCTCTTTGTTTTAAAGTGTTGCTTTAGTGGTTAAAAATCACAACCTAGTTGGACAGGTGAGTTGCTGCTTCCCTAGGTATTGAGCCTGCAGCAGAAGGAGTTGTGCTACAAGAATTGTGATCTCTGCAGTTTTAAATCAGTCAGATACATGAACCTGAACTTCCTCACTTCAGCTGAACAAAACCAACAAATCTGTGCACCACCCATAACTCCAGGATGGCCTACACCAGTATTAAGACACATGAAATTATTGTCTCTGCATTACCAATGTAAGCACCTGTCTTTGTTTAACTTTTAAGGAGGAATGAGAAGATTTATCAGCAGTTTGGAAAGCAGTTGAGTTGGGTATTTCTGTGCTCCTTTCATACAAAGGCCACTGGCTCCATCTAGTGACAGTGTTTTTCCCATGTGCAGGATTTAGCACTTCAATTTTCTTGGAAGGATCTGCTTTTACAAAAGTTTGAGCACAAAATACAAGAGTTCTAAAGTTAAATCAAAATTCATTTCACTATTACTCCACTGGAAATATAAAGTGACCAGTTAATAGTGATGGGCAACAGCCAAACTCCTGTTCAAGAGAACTGAGTTTGATGACATTAAAATGCTTCAGAAAACTTTTCCCCTTTTCTGTCAGCTCAGCCTGCATTTAGTGATCTGTTTTCCAGCATGTCACTTGGAAATAAATTGCACTGCTACTGACTAACTGCTCACAGCTTGAAACAGAGGCAGCTCTCACGCTCTACCTCTGGGGATTTTTCCAGCCAGTTGTCACAAATTCCTAGAATTTGCTGGGTTACTTGGTCAGGCAGAGCATGTTTTGCTTCAGCAAGCAGTGCTGATGCTTGGCTGAGGCCAATGAAAACCTCAGTGTAAGAACTCAGAAACAGCTACTGAAGCAGTGAAACTCCAGAATCCAGCAATGAAAGGGCAGGAATTTCCTTTTTAGCAAAAGGAGTGAAATGACAGTGAAAATCCTGGCAAGTCAGGGCACTCTTTTAACACTCTCTTCAAGTAAAAAATTTGAATTAGATGGAATTTAGGGTTCCATCCATTCTGATTATTTGCTTTTGCTTCTATTCTTAGGAGAGAAACTGGAAGGGTAAAGCCTGTAATCACTGCTGCAAGAGATCTGAGAATCCAGGATAGCTCTTCCCCAGGTATTTTGTTTCAGTAAAACTGATTTAGAGAAATTGAAACTGATTTCAGTGCCAGAGGTTCAAATTAAACACCAATTCCTCCTCTACACTGTACAGGTTGTGCCATTTTAAGCCAGAGCATTTTAATCAAGAGAATCAACAGATGAAGCACTTGGTCAGGCTGCTGTTCAAGCTGTTTCTTACTCTCTGCTAAACTCACTCGATCTTCACCTGAGAATGTAACCCCTCCAGGCACATTCAAATGATAAATACAAGTTTTAATGACTCTTTCTTTCCTAAACAGGTCACTGGTTGTCAGAGAGGAGAGACCTTTCTGGCTGTAGCCCCTGTTCTCCATGAACTTGCTCCTGAGCAAGATGGAGCTCACATTTTAACAGCAAGCAAGAGCTGTAAGGCACCATCAAAGATCCCAAATTCACATCTGCTGCAATGAATGGCAGCAGTTATGGGAAGACTGTGCTTGAAGCTGAGTGAGACTCACAGCTAAGACTCACTGGAGGAAAAGGAACAGCCATTTTTCACCAAGTGCTCTGGGTGAAAAAGCACTGCAGATGCAAATGAAGGAAGAAATAATCAAAATGCACAGCATGGTTCCAATTCTTGAATGAAAACCAAGCTGGTAGGCTTAAAGTCACAAGCTATATTTATTACTTGAGTTCTTGGATATTGTAGTTCAATAGTTTCTCTTACTTGGCTTCACAACAGAGGAGCTTTGTAAAGAAATTAAAGCCTCAACTCAACCACACACATTAGGAAGACTGCAGTTTATTTTCAGTGATTCAGGGGGTCTGTACAAGGCTGATAAAGAAGCTGTGCTCCTGGCTGCAAGGCTTTTCTCCAAAGAAAACAGGACAGGAACCTCTTGCCAGCATTTCACCAAGCAAACAGCTGTTTTACACAAATGCTCAAACTGAAGATAACCCAACACCACACATACCTTGACCCTCTCCATCTGTGTGCTGAAGGGGTAGAGCAGCTCAAAGAGAATCAGTCCCAGAGAGAAGATATCCACCTTGTGTGAATAGGTGTTGCCACAGATCTGAGAAGGCAAAGTCAGGGTCAGGGCAATCAAGGTACTGCATGCAATTATCTACAAAGTAAACATCACCCCTGCAAGTTCACCTGTGCAAGTCACCAGCCCTGTGCAGAGCTGGAAGCA
This sequence comes from Agelaius tricolor, assembly GCF_023055355.1. Classification (NCBI taxonomy): domain Eukaryota; kingdom Metazoa; phylum Chordata; class Aves; order Passeriformes; family Icteridae; genus Agelaius; species Agelaius tricolor. The sequence goes on along the minus strand of NW_027269284.1, from coordinate 3,236,009 downwards.
GCAGCACAGGAACGTTGGTGAACTTCAGCCATGAGCAGCAGGGAGCAAGGTTCTGATCCTCAGCTCCTCTGTGCTGCAAAGCAAAATGTTTCACCTTACTTAATCTCATGCACAAGAGTGTGTTCTTCCTCAGTTAAGTGGAATCTTTTACAGTTACCTTCCTATACTGCATTAAAAGCAAGAAAAATAAATGCATTCAGTCTGAATAATTAGCCACTGTTTTTGCTATATACATTTAAATACGCATTTTGGAATTCCATTTACCTCAAAAGTATTTTGATGAGAAAGAATTTAAGTGACTTGATTGCAATGGTTTACTAGGAATGCCTGATCTAAGAGCTCCTAAAAATTCAGGGCTCTTCTGGGCACTGCCAAACACAGCTTGAGAGAAACGAGCACAAACCTGTTCTGGGCTCATGTAGAGTTTGGTCCCTACTTGTCCTGTGTGCCTGGCATAAGCTGGCATTGGGGTCAGAACTGATTCTTCCTCCTCATCTTGGTCCATAGCAGTCACCAGTCCAAAATCCCCAACCTTTACTATGTCATCCATTGTGAAAAATATATTGGAAGGCTGAGAAAACAGAGAGGCGAAAAGGAAAAAGTAAGTAACAAACAGATGTCTGTGTTTCAGCAGTTATAACACTTGGTTCAAACTCAGAAGCTGTCAAGGTTAAAACCACTCATTATTAAAGTGCTGAAAAATAGCAGTTAAGAATTGTAACTATTCAGGAAAAAGGAATTTCTCCTGCATTAAGCACCGTCTCTTCCTGAAGCTCAGACTGCTCATTTCTTGTCATTCAGCAGAGCTTTACCAGCAGCACACAGCTCTGCTGAGGAACACACACAGAGTCAACACTGCTGGGAACAGCACAGGTAAGTGATCACCACCACATGACACTTTGACACCACATGCTGCAGCTCCATCTCCTGGCCTTTTGTATTTTAATCCCTAAGTGCTAGAGTAGTTTGCTCTATTACTAACCAGCCCACAGCACATCATCCCAGTGTTAAATTACAGATACAGTGGGAACAAGGTCTGCTTTTCAGTGTAACTCTGCAGTTTAACATAGAACAGCTGTTTGCATAACAGAATTAAAAGTTTATTTTTGATAGAAGCCTAAGAACTTTGCAATTCATAAAGGCAGCAACACTGATGATCTGTCTTAACTCTCCTTTGGCTTGTTTGCCAACACCCCCATCCTTGGCTTAGCCTACTGCCACAAGAGACTGGAACAGAGCTGTCCTTTGGCCAATGGTGCACATCCAAGACAGTTTTTCAAGAAATTTGCTTCCTGGCTGATAGAACAGCACCCACCAAAAGAATGATTATTCCCTTGAAATAAAACCACTCCAGCTGGGTTACAAGTACAGAGTTTGGGGGGAAGAACAGACTGATCCTGCAAGGGGGAGGAAGCAGCAGGATGCTGCACAGGGCCAAGCTGTGAAGAGCAGGTGGTGCTGGGCAAGCTCCTCTCAGAGCTCCTGGCCCTCGAGGCTGGGAGAACCTGGGCTATGCTCTGCTGACATCAGCCCTGCAGCAGGAGCAGGCAAACAGACAGAAGGCAATATTTTCCCACAAGATAAAGGACCATATTTCAAAGTCCATCTGACTTGCTCAGTTAAAGACAAACCCACTGCGTGAACAAGAAACAAGACAGAAAAAAGGATTCTTGGGGTTTTGGGGTTTTTTTTGGCAATGGCCAGCTCTAAGGGAAGCCCTAGAGAAACAGTTCCACAGTGCCCACATCCTGCCTCTGACACTGCCTTCTTAGCCAGGTCTTATCCCCCACTGTATTTCCCTGTGATGAGTGTCCAGCCCTTGGGAGTCACGGTGCCTTCAGGGCACAAAAGCCACTGCCCAGTAAACCCACAGTGTCTCCAGGCTCTGGCTGAAGCATTTGCAGAGCACTCACCCCTCAGTGCACACCCACACGGTCAAAAGTCTTGATATGAGAATTTTAATGCTCAAGGAACAAACATCTCCATTAGGAGTTTGTATCCCATTGCCTTGATCTCCATTCTCCTCCTACAAACATACAAGACAAGATTTGTCTTCTTCCTGGAGGAAAAACTCCTCATAACAAAGTTTATTTTATTACTTCTCTGGCTGGACACTGACTGTCTCTGAACAGGCTGGCACATAGTTTCTACAAATAAGGGGAATGGACACTCTGCTATTGCAAAATACCAGCAAAAAGAAACCATCAAGATCACATTTGGGAGAATAAAAAGCCTAAGGCAGAAGCACTCAGTTTTGATTTAAATCATCAGCAGAGTACAATCAAATATAACCACCCTCTAGTTTAGTTATCTTGCCACCTGCACAAAGAAATTTCTCTCCATATCCTTCAGTCAGAATAAGAATTCTCATTTTCCCACATGAATAAGCTTCTCATACATCTGGAATACTCTGTTTAATTCAATTAATGCTGCAAAATGTATCCAAGACTGTTCTTGAAGTTCTGTGAAACTGATAATTTCTTTTAAGCTGCCAAGCATGACCGACAGCTTATCCTAGGAGTAACAGTAAATTCACTTGACAGGCAGACTTTTGTTTCTGCACTTCATTTTCTTCAAAAGAATTTGAACTCTGACCTCTTCACTTCCCCACATGAATTCCTACCATCTTGTCATTGCAGTATCCCTGATTAGCAGGAGCCTAATTAATGCATTTTAATGTGCACTGTTAATTTAAATATTTAGATTACTTCTTGGATCTTTCAATATGCCCATATAGAAATTTATTTTCACACAGATCTACCAGCTTTTGTAGGTGCCAATGAGAGCAAGAATTGGCCTCTGCTATCATTGAACTCTGCCTGCAGCCAAGCCAAAGCAGCTTTGCAGGTTATTCAGTTGTTAGTGCTGGCACCAACTCAGGGCTGCATGACCAACCTCTTGGACAAATTACAAAATTAGATGAGATCCCTTCCTAGGAGCTTCTGAAAAGTAGAGAAAATAATTAAATAAACTGGCTGTTGTTTTGACCAAATTAACACATAACAGACAAAAAAAACTTTGGGATCCAAGAATAACATCTATACAAGCATAGAAAGTTTCCTGAAGAAGGAAGGTGCTCATCCAGGGAGATTGTTTCCAAGTTGGTTATACCAAGTAAACAAAATTAAATCTCTTGTTCAAACTGCTGCCAGCACTGAACTTTTAAGATGTTCCAACAAAACACTCCACACCTGATTAAGACTAATACAGTTTTAAGAGTAGATCTACATAAGGTTTACTGAACAGTGAGCTCAGTGAAGACTGCAGAGGGCTACACCTGACAGTATTGTTGAGAAAGGTTATTAATTAACATGTCTAGCAACATATTAGTACAGGGATTTAATTACTTTTATGGTCAGTTTCTCAAGCACTAAAGATTTGTCAGATAACTGGTTCAAGGTAATTGCCTAATGCTGATGGGAAAAGAAAATACCTGCAAGGGCTGTTAGAGTTTTTCTAACTCTGACATATCCTTTGAGGATTACTTAATTTGAACCTCCTTTTACTGCCACATCTGACATGGAATTTTTTAGCTTTTGCTTCTGCTGATGCCAAATTACCATCTGAGAAGCCACAATCATTTCATTAATTACTCCACTGAGGTAGGCTACTAATGCCTCCTCAAACAAGCAAAGGGAAACACAAGTGTCCACATTTGGCAAAAGGGATCAATTTCTCAGAGCTAGGCCTAATAAAACTAACTTTGGCTGGGCTCTTCAGTTAAATTTATTTATTTGGTAACACACACTGACACTTCCAGTGCTTTACGTTAGAGCAAAGTCAGGCACTAGCATGGGAGGATCATGAACAAAATGAAAGAAAAGGTGCAAATTACTCCTGACTTCAGCTACACTAAACACCAGAGGTGCAACCACCTTTCCCAGTCTTCCCTGTCTGGATGCTATGAGACATTAAAAATCCTGTGAATCCTTCAGAAAGCTTCCCTGTGATAGCTGGCACTGGCTCACAGTTCTGCTCCAGGACAGTTTACATTTCAATCCCAGAGAAGTATTGCTTAATTTTTACCTTCTCTAACTCTCTAAGAGTTACACTGCTCCTTTTAGGCTGTACTGCTATAGAAAGAAGGAAAATACCAGAATTAGAATCACAGAATTATTTAGGTTGGAAAAGACTTTTAAGATCAAGTCCAACTGCAAGCTCCACATTGCCAATTATCTGCTTCACTTGAAATAGTAGAACAGGATCCAAAATAGCTTTGTCATAGAGCTCAGCACTGAACAACCCTGTACAAAGAACATGAATTCAAAATACCGTAGGACAAATGCCACTGATCTGTGCCAGGTACAAGAAGTCTTGCTGTAAGAAAGACTTTAATTGCAGTAACAAGTGATGAATATTTATTTCCTGGAGCACTGCACTCCAGATTATTGTACAGACATTAATTCAGCTTTTTTAACACCCATGCTGAGGTCACTGAGAGGAGTCAGCTATTTTGGCAGGCTTTGTCTGCAGTGCCACATTCCTCCCACATACAGCAACCTATGGATACAAACCTTGAGATCCCTGTGCATTAATCCTTTGCTGTGCAGAAAGTCAACAGCTTCAGCAATCTGCAGAAAGATCTGCAGACACTCTGTCCTTTCCCTCTCCTCTATGGTGCATCTTCTGCTCATCCAGTCTTTGAGGTTCTCTTTCCGGCAGAGCTGCATCTGGATGTACAGATACACCTTGGGAGAGGTGGGCTTCACTTTTTCTGCAGTGTTTTTAGAAAGGTCCAGGCTTAAACTCGTTGGTCTTGGAGGAGAAACAGAGAGGGGACTTCCTGAAGCAGATTTCTTGTTATCAGATTCCTTTGCACTTTTCCCTTTATCCTCAGAAGGACTCTCATTATGTGAAACATCAATTTTATCTTCCTTACTAGAGGCATTTCCACAGCCAGAATCCTCAAACACAATAGAGGAGGAGGTCCCTTCCTTCAGATGTACAACAGGAACAGCTGAAGGACAAATTTCCAAGGAGTGTCCCAGCTCATTACTGTTGATAGTACTGTCTTCTACATCACAGCCTGTAAGGACACTATCCTGAAGGTTTAATAGTGGATCTTCTGAGTGCTGCAAGTCCTTGTTGTCTGTGTCAGAAAATTCCAGAGGAGAAAACTGGCTTCCAGATGAATCTGACTGACCACAGGGTATCCCCACAGACCTCACCCTCTCTGATGAAGCTGCAGTAACTTCAATGTGTTCCTCTGTTGAAAATGGCTCTGTTGTGATCTTAAATGATGGGACATCCATTGGGCTGGGAGAACTGAGTGGCCAGTCAGTGCTGGAAGACAAAGAGAGATCAATACTGGAGAAATTGTAGTAGATTCCAATCATTCTACTAGAAATGCACTTCTGAAAGCCCAGATTTTGACAACTGCTACCCCTGACACCTGTCATACTGCAGGGTCATACTGCAACAAGGAGTGACTACCTAAGTGTGGGAATCACCAATAACCAGCATTTAGCATCTGTGTCTTAGCAAGGATAATGTTTTCTCATTGAGACAAAAGTGTTGATAAAGGAATATTTAACAAGCTCTACTGCCTGGATTCCTAATGTGCAATCAGGCTCATCTTCAGTTTGAAAAAATCCATCCCTTTGGAACATGCACTGCAAGGACTATTTAAAGTGCCTTGGAAGAATTACAGCTGTGAAATGTTAATTTGATGCCTGAAATATAAAGGTCGCTGTATTCTAAAAATTGTGAGGCATGTTAAATTGTTATTATGAAACCAGCCAGCAGTCTTGTATTAGGCCTCATTCTGTAAATGCCAGCATACACCCACTTTTTCCTCTCTCTTCACGTTCTCTCCTTTATCTAATTTTCCATTTTTAACCTACTTCTACCAAGCTTCACAAATCCTCAGTCTGATTATCCCTCATGTATTTCTAGTGAAATAAATTCATTGGATTCTTGGAGTACTGTATCAGGTCCATCTCACTCAAGATAATGAAGAGGAAGAAAGCAGTAGAAAGGAACAAAGAAGGCAGAGATGCCAAAGTTTGCAACTGAATCACAGCAGCAATGCTCCAACCTTCCAATCACTGCAAGGTTCAGCCACACAAGTTCAATTAAGAACCACATTATGTTTCCTAAGCTGAAAGCAGGACCTTAACACAAGAGAGGACCCACAAATCAAGAACTTTATGCAGAAGTGTGATGTATTTGTATCTGTTCAATTGAAAAGTTGGCAGGCTAAGTTAACAACCATCTCTCTCCTAGACAGTCTCTCCATCTTCCTGGATCCTCTACCAGTTTTCTAGTTCTCCTGACATACAATCTCAAATTCAATTGTTAAAAAGAGCCCCATGAGTTACCTTTCATCTTTCAGCCACTGCTCATCCATCTTTTCCTGCCATCTCTCAGGGGGAGCTTCCAGCCATGCATTGAAATACCGAACAATCCCTGGATGCTCGAGCTTAGCCAGAGCCTTGACCTCCCTCATCACCTTCTCACGAGCCAGCTCCCTGGGGTTTGGGGTGAGGGGAAAAAGAGACATGGTCACCAAAAGCAACAGCACAGCACAAACATTTCTGCAAAGGAATTGAATCAAAGCTGCCCCAGTGTACACCAGGCCAGTAGTATTGCTTTTCACATGAAAACAAAAATATGTCTTAAATTCCCCAGAGTAACTCCTTTAGCTTAGAAGTGTGCAGGAGCAGAATGTGCTCATAATGACTCAATATTTAGTCTTCCCTTTTCACATAATTACAGGCAGGAAAAACAAGAAGAAATTCATCTTCCTCTTAACTGTTCTCAAGGATAGAAAAAAAGATCTTAAACAGCAAAATTCTACAGGGATGTAGAAGACACTGACAGACAAGACAGACAGCAATACCTTAGTATTTGTTTTTTAACTGGCAATAGGTAAGGAGGTTGCATAAGGACTATTTTTGTTCTGTGGACAGGAAAGCAGGCAGCCTCCTGTCTTACTGAAGGAATTTATCTCTCTTCATAACTGGATCAGATAAAGTCTGATGGTTTTATTTAATAGCTTTGAATATTCTTGGAAAAGACGAATTTAGGCTAGCTTAAGTTTCTGAACAAAACCTTTAATCTTAAATAGTTATGCTTATTTAACACATTCAAAAAAATAGTAATTCTAGATTTCATAGCTTTACCCCCTCCCTCTTGCTGTTCTAACTTGAGATTTTCAGCAGCAGTGTCTCCCATCTCCCACTAAAAGAAGTGCTGCAAGCTCTGGGTAGGGTAATCCAGCAGCATGGCTTGACCACCTATGACTGAGAGAAAAGGTAGGGGTTGTGGGACCAGAAAATGAAACAAATGGGCAAATGGAGTCAAAAAAGGAGGTGAGGAAGAGAGAAAAGAAAGAGGAGGTGGAGTAGGAAAGGTAAGGAGAGGAAGGAGAGAAGCACATTAACAGCAATAACTGATCCTGTTAGCAAAGGCTCCATTCACCAAGGAAATCCCTGTGGAGCAGCATCCCCACAAAGGGATCTGCAATACAAGTGTTTGAGCCAAGCAGGTCAGCTCTGCTGGCAGTGCACATGCCACATTCTCTGTGCCAACACTGAGACAGCCCCCCGTTAAAAGTGTGTCATTCACCCTAATGAAATATCTGGGCAATCAGGTCAGGAGCAGATGGCTCTGGCAGGATGGGATCCCACCATTCATTCATTATTCCCAACAAATCCATTCAGTACCTGTTGGGCAATCGGATCCTCTTGATGGCATAGTTGCAGTCATCTACTTTATTTCTGGCTTCAAAAACCACTCCAAAACCTCCACGACCCAGACACTGGATTGGTTCAAAATCTGTCAGGTATCTGGGAAGAGAGGGGTGTGAGGAAGGGACAAAGGAAGGGAGGGAGGATAGAGGAGAAAAATGCATTAGTACAGATAGAAAAATAAAGTCATTTATGACCACAACTGAAGTAGTTTTGTACAGGCAAAACATGTGCAGAATTTCTTCTTTTTCCCTGCTCACCCACTGTGAGCAATTCCCTATCTATGACATGGACAGTTGCTAAATGTGTATTTATGCAGAGCCTATCACAGGCCAGCAGGATCCATTCTGCATGCACTAGACAAACTGGAGAGCTTTTTCAGAATACCAGGTTGCATGCCTACTGGATCCTGAGTATATAGCCCATGTTCCTATAGCTGAGTATTTTCTAAATCATGATTTGCCTTTAACCCTACCCCAAGTAACTGCTTCTGCAATTAGTCCTTCTAGTCCTGACATTTTTCCCTCCTCACCACAAATCAATTAATGCAAAACCAGCACAACAACCCATCCAAAACATCACTGCTCTTATATATCACTACTTTTCGTACTCTTCCTCATTTTAAACACTACAGTTCTTGCTTTCATTGAGTTACAAATGTACAGGAAATGGTCACATCTGCTCTGGAGCATAATGGCATGCCCCTATTAAGCCTTCTGTCTTAACCAACTCCTTTGTAAAACTAATAAAGGTTTTATTTCAAGTTTAGACTGTTTATTCTGCAGAGTATATAAGATGTCATCTGCTTCCATCTGCAACTGCCTTTCCCTGCCTTACACCATAAACACAGGAACAGATGGAGTAAACACTGCTTAAGACCTACAAGGATCAATCTCCCATTTTGCTTATCAGCAAGAAGTATGAGAGCAATACTTCTGATCACATGTAACCTGTTGACTCTCTGGAATTTATGAGACTAATCATAACTGCAATCTCCCACAAGTAATGGGGTCACAGAGTCCTTTGTGCCAGTTGCTGATTATCCTGGGAAGTCAGAGGACTGGGAGTTCCTAGGTAAGAACAGGTGAACACCTACTCTTTCTATCTCCAGACAGCATTAGTAGCCACACTGATTAAACACCCTGTTTATGTTGTGTTGAACAGACCTCACCTTGACACATATCCAGAGTTCTTGGCATCACTCCAGCTGTTGTCTTTAATGTCTCCACAAGTGGGCTCATACTTACAATCAGTCTGACACTGTGTTTCAGACTCCTTCCGCAGCTAACAAGGATTTCCAAAACAAGAACAAAACAAACAAACAAACAAAATCAACTCCTTGAGTGCCTGAGCCTGGTTTGTACCCTAGATATGGCATTAAATAAATATCTCCAGATACGTCAGAAGCAGTCTAATCTGCTTGCTGAAGCAGTTAAGCAAATTGTATGTGGCAGCTGGCAGCCTTCACACACAGATTAAACAATAAATTTAGGCTTTTGATTTGGTTATCTCATTAGTTATTAACTTATTAATATTACTCATTGCAGAGCCCAAACTGAAAGAAACAGCTAAAATAATTCCTTCTGTATTTGGGATTGTGAAAAAAAATTGCTCTGACTCTGAAAATTCCTCTGATTCTGCAAACACTTACTCTGCTGTAAGGGTGGGGGTGGAAGAGTTTGCGCACAATGAAGGTGGTGGCCACGATACAGAACAAAATGGTGCCAACAATCTCCTTCCACCAGTGCAGCAGCAGAACAGGATCCTTTTTGCGGATGTTCTTGTAACTCGTGTCATCAAAAAATCGAACCGTGATCTGGTTGCTGCGCTTGTTTCTCTCCCTCTTGTAGTAGGGTAAGTAATAACCATTATCTGTGTATAAAGCACACAAAGAGAACACAGATTTACCTGCAGGGACCTACAAAACAACTCTGCCTTCTCATTAAAAGGTCTCCTCAACAGACATGACATGGAGTGGTTTTAATTTCTATTATTTTAAATAGCACATAAGCAAATTCAGTTAATTAAGGATGTGGACAGCAACTAGGTCTCTCTAGCTTTACATCAGAATATCTTCCATATGGAAAACTTGTGACAACCATCCTGAGTCTCCAGCACTGTCAGTAAATTCTGGAAAAAATAATTCCCAAGATTTTTCCACTCCAAGCAACTCTCAGTGGCAACAGCAGCACACACAACAGCTCTTCAGTGGCAATTCCTGGCACTTTGCTGTGCTTTATGTGGCATTAATTGTACTTACATTGCAATCTGAAAATCTTAGTTTGAGCAATAATTTCCTAATTCATTAAATATTTTAAAAAAATACACATATTTAAGGTCTAACAAATGGTCATGTATTGAAATTCCCAGATAATAAAAGCTAGGTATCTGAAACACTTCAAAGTCTGGAACTTCACCTACCATATGGGTACTGCAGAACTGACAGTGCTCCATTGCTGTATTCCTCATGAGAATACTTGTCATTGCTGAGACACTTGTCAAACTCATCAGAGCCCACCAACACTGGAGTCCTGGAAGGGGACTCTAAGCACAGAAAAGACAAAATTCTCTGAGCTTTATTTCAAGTACAGACTGCTTATTCTGCAGAGTATATAAAATGTCAATTGTTTGTAAAATTCTGCTCTCACAATAATTTAAAGGGAACTCCAATTGCTTAATTTTACAAAATGCCTCTTGAATCAGGTAATGGGAAGTAAATTTCATAGAAGGAAACATTAAGAAAGGTACTTTAAGGTAACAGTTACTTAATTATTCTCCCCCTTGACAAGTCAATTCACTCATATTCACATCACTGCAAAAAACTTCTTCCTCTTTTTGTTGAAAATTTTGATTTAGAAGACCCAACATTTAATTACTAACAAAGACCCTGTCAAATCCATAGTAAAAGAAAACAGACATTAAATATTTGATAGAAAAAAATAAACACTTAATAAAGCACAGATATATTCCTGAAGTAGTTCACAGTTGGAAACATCAGACTAGTTTGAAACATACTGGAAACCAGAAAGATGCCCTGTCTTTTCTGAGCTAAGGTAAAAAATTCAACTCTGAATTGTTACTTACGGATTAAAGGTTTCCATTTGATTTTGGGAAGAGGAATAATTGCATTATCATTCCTGGATTCCAGAGCCTTTGGGTTGGTTGGGAATTTCTCATAAATTCTGACTGATGATTGAAGATACAACTGGCCCCTGAACATACCTAAGTAATAAACAAGGAAGTGTATTAGTATTTAGATTTGGTTCTCTTTACCCCTGGAATAAAACTGCCAAGTCAAAACACATGGTTAACAACATTTCTGAAAATACTCCTTCTTATTCTGAGAACCTGAGATACTGACTCTGATTGCTAAACTGGATGAATTCAAGTAATATCTTCCCTCTGTTCTAGGAAGGCAAGAGTTCAGAACATCTCATTTTACTGCTGGAAAGCTGGTGCTACAGGAAAATGCCAGCAATTCTTAAGAGCTGTAAGGGAGTCTGGGATTTGCAGAAGTGAGACCTCATTCAAACTTCCTACCCTTGTTAATGCTGCACAAAACAGCCATTACCAGGAAGGCTGTAACTTCTTCCAAGTGTTATTCTTTATCTGTTATTCAAACCATTAACTGAAAAGCTACAAGGTGCAAAGACTGAGAGAAAAAGGCTTAAAGCAAACCAAGTCTTAGAAAACTAAAGCACATTTACCTCCCAGAGACAGACAGCTGAGGAGGAGGATCTCCAGCCACTCTATTTCAAATTGTCACAAACAGAATCCAATGGATCCTGACAGCTGGATGAAAACTAAGCCATGTAAAATCTCATCTGAATTTTCTTCACAGTATGTTACTGTAATCAGTGTACAAATTAATGGGCAATAAGGCTGTTTTATTAGCTGCCAACCTGTCTTATAAAGTTTCAAGACTTTTAGTCATCTCCAATGTACTGAAACTACAAAGCAATGAACATTTCAGAATCAAGATGGAAAAGATTTATGGGTTTGAAATCTACCAGTACAAAAAGATTTGCTTTACTACAACCTCAACAGAGAAATTAATAATGTTTACTACAGAAAATGCTGCAGTTGGTGTCTCACCCAAATAGACACTGGATTCTGTGGCCCCTCTGGCAGCTTCCACAAGATCTTCTTCATCCTCTGGTACCTCGTTATTTGCTGTGTAACTTGTGTCATCAAACAGACTGATTGGAATTACTTTGCCATCCTTAAGCAGCCATGCAGAAGCAATTGGAGTGCAAAACTGAAGAGGAGAGAGGTAATTGGAAAATGAATGTTGTATTAATGAGCTATTAAATAAGAATAAAAAACAAAGTGCTTAAATTTCTTGTTTAAATTTTGTAACAGATGCAGCAGCTCAAAGTCAGAACTTCAGTTAAAAAATTACAAGCAGATGCGTGCTCCTTTACAAAGACAGTGCCTGAAACCAAAGATGAAAGACATCTTCAAAACATCTACTTTTGTGATATTTAATATTCTGTCTTTCCCCCTACCTGGTATTCCCATTCCAGATGTCCTCCTCGTCTGTTAAAAGCCATCACCTTCCAGTCAGCCACAGAGACCTTTATCACTGTGTCTTTCATCATAGCTTCCTGCTCATCCACCTCTGAAATAATTTTTGTTTCTTCTTTGTTCATAGTTGATTTAAAATCGCTCTCAATGTATCCTGCTCTAGTTTCAATATCTGGGACATAGCGCAGCTCAAAGTGACCAACACTGAAATTCCACCTCAAAGAGAAAGAGAAAACCTTTGTAGTAACAGCTTTTATATTCCAAGGAAGTCCCAAGTCCTCTGTGCAGAAAATTTCTAAACTGAATTACCTGAATTTGGCTCATAGTAAACTCTTAGACTGTCAAATAAATAAAACTGTACCAGGAGGGGAGTGCTAATCCAGAACACAAATCAAACAAGATTTTTTTTTTTGAGAAATGTTGTCCAACATGATGAGTGAACTGAGAAAAAAACTGGTGAAGTAGGGGCCAATGACACTAAAGGTTTAGTGTATCAAGGGGAAAACTAAAATCATTAAGTACTAGAGTCTGCCTAGTAAGAAAACATTCTGTAGCTGAAGAAAGCAGCAAGTACAAAGCTGTTAGGAAGCAGCATTCTAAAAAACCATTTTTCTCTTCACTAATTAAGTGGATTTAACTGGAAACATAAGATTTTTCTAACTGGGAAAGGGACTATGATTTTTTTTGTTCAACCCCACATACAACCTAACATAGATCCCTTGACAGGTACTTCCTGAAACCAGGACTGCTCATGTCTCATAGGTTAACACCAAAAAAAGACAAATGTATAATGAAATGTGTAAGGAGCAGTTTTCTTGCACAGCAAAAAGTCTTCAATGCTTGTAAACCTACAAAGATACAGACAGGAAAAGGATGGCATGTTTGGACAGCATGAAAGGGTAAATATTTCTTGTACAGTATATTTGGTTGCCTAAAGCTTCTTATCAGTCTGGCAACCACCAGGAACCCCAAGTGGCTCTTTAAAGAATTTACACCCTTATAGTAAGAGTTTGGCATATTTTATACACTCAGTCGATTTATTAAAGACAAAACTTTTTTTCCTCTGGATTAAAACCCCAGTTGTTTCCTACCCATTCCATGTCACCAGGAAAGCACCTCTGGTTTCTCACCACAAAGAGGAGGGTTCTGGGACACAAGACTAAATACTATGGTTTTGACATACCTCTCCTGGCTAATATCTGTCTCCAAGAAACAAAGAAACCAAGATTTATCCTCTCAGACATCTGATCTGTTACTGAGTTCTCATTAGGTTCTCTCTGATAGGCTACAAATTCACAACTTGTCACATCCTGCTGCAAACAGAAGAGGGAGCAGGGGAACAGGGAATGACTGATTCTCCACTATGTTGCTGGGCAGTTACTTGTATCTATGTACAGAACCCATCTTTTTAAGTCTGTGTTTTATGAAGTGGGTTTGGGGTTTTTTTTCCAGAAAATATGTGTCTGTAATTTTACAGAAATCTTGATGTATTAAAACTTCAATATGACAGCGTTAGAAAAATCACAGATTGAATCAGTTTCTACAGCTTAGAAAGAAAAAACCACCTACGTTATGGAATGAACAACATAAATTTAAGAATGGTTTAAAATATCAACTTAAAATGAAAACTTAAGACATTATGTATAACCTCCCTCCCCAGTGACAGTTACGATTTGTATGAAAAGAACCTTAAAGGGAGTAGATTATAAGAAGGTTTTTAAACTGTCTCCTCTTGTACAAAAGCAGCAGTTAGAACAAACATTATAGTGACATTTGCACTGTGCAGTACAGCAGTGACAAACTTTTCTGAGGTGTGTCACCCTGTTCTTCTAAAGTTTTTCTAATCCTTTTGAGGTTTACATTTTTGTAATGGAGTTTCTCACACACTTTTCATGTATATAATGATTGCTTTGCAGTCCTTTCTGGAGGAAGAGAGAATTAATGGACTGTTGGTTTGACCAGCGTGGTTGGAGAGGTGGCAATTTCATCCTCCAGTCCATGGTCACCTTTGGAATTCTATAAATATCAGAGTCGAAAAACAAACAAAGGCTCTTTTTTGCCCTAAACATCTCAGAGCACGAGTGTCGCTCATTGTGTGTCCTCCTGCGACAGAGGTGAGCAAGGACAAGGGAAGCAATGTGACCTGACTGCCATCTCTTCTGCCTCACCACCTCCACAGGACTGCAGTGAGCAGGTCAGACTCACTTCTCGTTGCCACTGCGCGGCCCCACAGCCCGGACGGTTTTCTGGGTGCGGTGCAGCAGCAGCGTCTCCTCCTGCTCGCTCTCCTCATCGTCCCAGCGGCGGCAGCCCACAGCTGAGCAGATGTACTTCACCTGAGGGACAAGGCAGGCTCACACGTCAGACTTCACAACAAATACCATCAACAGCAAGATTCAGAGCTAACAGCCCTTCCAGCCTGCTCTTGGCTGGCAGGCAATTTGGAACTCCATGCCTTCAGATGTTTGGCTGGAGGGATGTTGAAAAGCCTGGTTTAAGAGATAACAGCTTTTCAGAACAAAAACTTTCAAAGCATTCTAGAAAGTTTACAGTCTGTGGTATTTTGACTACCATTTGACTGTATTTTGCATGTACTTCTAACAAAAAGAAATCTGAGCTCTCTCTTTCTCCACTGTTTCTGTGGACATCAAAAGAACATTCCTGCAAGACCCACAGCATAATTCTGCTTTCATGTCATATTTATCTCAGCATAACTCTATCAGCTTCAAATGAAGTACTGATAGTACTTCAAGTATTATTGATTTATATAAAATACCACAAAACCTTCCCCCTTTGCCTTGTCAGTTATCAAAAGGAAAAGAAAACCTTAATAAACTCTCACAGTCACAGTTTCCAACAGTCCCAATCTCAAACAGAATTTGCATTATATGGGCAAGGCCAGAGAGATCCAACTTCCCAAACTCTTAGGAAGGAAGAGTCAGGCACTATTTCCTCTAAGAGGCAGCTTTGCTACTGTGAGCACAAGCCAGGAATCAAAACAGAAATGAAAATTTCCTCTTCTGAGCACTGGAGGAGGAGGAGGAAGAACCTTTTGGTGCAGAGAGCCCTCTGCTACCAGTGAAGAAACTAAAAAAGGAATTCATGAACTCTGGTTTGGGGTCTGTGCTCTTTATCATTAGTGATGATTCCACACCACACCAAAGGACTGTTCCACATTAAAATGTATGGTGAAAATGAAAAAAAAAAAACCCAACCAAAAAACCACCCTGATTTTGTTGAAAACAAACACTAGGAACTTTATTTTTTAAACTGAATCTATTTTTAATTAGTTTTAAAATGCAATGTTTCTGAATTATCAAATGTCTGTTCTTCACTACACCAAGTATTTACAAGCACTTTATTGACATCTGACATTTAACTTAACTTTTAAATATGACTTTAAAATATAAGGAAAACTTCTGATAGTAAGCACACTGACAACAACTAAAAGTCCTTAACTTTTGCATATGTTGAATTTTTTCTGTTCTTAGCAGTTTTGAAAATCTGAAATTAGTTTAAAAAATGGTGTCACCTAAAGCATTAATTGATATACAGTGAGCTGAACTGTAAAGTCTCCTTCAAACAGAGCCAGATGATAAAGCTGAAGTCCTCCCACAGAAAGGGGTCATCCCTCTTATCCTCTCACTATTGGTGACAAAGCTCTGTCCCTTCCCTTGTGCTGGCTCTGGTGCTCCCTGATCCCCTGCTACAGCTAACCCAGCACAAAATGAATCCAGCAAAAAGTGAACAGTGCACTGCTGGGTTAGCAAACGGTGTTCAAGGGTTAAAGCCAGCACAGGAGCAGAGCAGGAGCTCCAGGCAGGAGGAGAGTGCAGGGCCATGCCACCTGCTGCAGCCCACGAGGCTCAGGTTCTCCCCTTTTGTGCCCTGCATTTAAACTCCTGAGCTGCAGCACACTTTAAAGCTCAGCAGTTACCTGTTTGCAAGGCAGAGCTCGAAACACACAGCCACAAAACACCTTTTGAGGCTCTTACCTTCCCTGAATAGGAGCTCAGGCCATAGGTGGTCAAAGACTTTCCCCCAACCAAGACAACGTCCTCGCCAAATTTGTAGGATGACTCGAGCAGAGACTCAACCGTGAAGGGAACGGCCTCCATACTCCCCCGATCCCGATCCCACTGGAAGAGGTCCCCATCCAAGGAAGGGATAATGATCTTGTTTCCAAACACCTGAAGTAATTGAATTCAAGGTTAGCTGTTGCTTTGTTTTTTAAAGCTTTTCGAAGCCTTCTATGTTTATATTCTTATAAGGAACTTTCTTATGCACTTTATGTAAATAACTTACTGTTTTGTATTTTTTTAAAGAAGAAAAATTTGATGAACTATTGGATTGTCCAGTGTCATTGGAGAAGTAGCACTGTCATCCCTCCAACCCACTGTCACTTTTAAAAATCTATAAATATTAGAGTCAGAAATTAAACATCCTCTTTTTTACCTTAAAAAGCTGCATGTCCACATCGTTTTATTTCATGTCCTACAGAAACAGTTAGCTATGATTTAACCATTATTTTAATTATTTATGACCATAATTTAAAAGCACACAGACCACAAATGGCAACAGAAATGCTGTATAAGCAAGGCTAGTGTGTTATGCTCCTGTGTCCCAATGGTTTTGTATCTCAGAGTCCTATTGGTTTTATATCTCAGCATCCCATTTTTCAAAGTTATACTGAAGACAGAAAACTTTCAGGCATTCAAATCAAACCCATGTTTCTCTATTCTTAGTTTAAAAACAGTTCAGTGTGTGACACTTCTTCAAAACATTTGAAAGCTCGATGAGCTGACATGTTTCATCAAAAACTGCAGAAAATAAGATGTGGGTTGAAGCATTCTCCAAGAGACAGGCACTGGTTAAAGTGCAAAGTTTTGCAGATTATTTGGGATAGTTTCAAAACAGAGTCATTTTGAAAGTACAACTGAGGCTGTTTTCATGATTAATGTCTATTTCAGAATATCCAACTTTCTGTAAAGCACAGAGAGAGCAATTATCACTGAGATCAGAGCTCACATTTTCACCTTTGCCTCTCCAGACAGTTAAATCTAACTTCTCCTTGGAATTTCCTATCTTTAAGCACACCGTTCCTTTAAAAACTGCCTGGCTTTTCCCTAAACACACAAGTAAGGAAAAAAATCTTCACTGGGATACAATATTTCACCCATTACACAGAGATTTTCTAGGAGATCCTAGTTCAGAAGTATGAGTCATTGTCAGTGAGTACTGAGGGACTTATTAAGAAACTCATTATCAGCATGATGGACCATAACTAATGCTGTGGAGCCACAGTGGCTGTGCCCATCAAGAACACTGAGAAACTGTAATCCACATAATCTTAGCTTCTGAGGATATGGATTAACATGGCAGGTTTTACTGCCTTTTCAGAACCTCTGTCCATTTGGGCAATATCCTACAACATAATTACATTAAATTTGGATACTTGACACATTAGGAATTAAAGACTGCTTCTGGTACATGTGTATTAGTCACTTGGAAAAAAATATTCCTGCTCAGACTCCAAGGCACAGATGTGTATTACAAAGTGGTACAAAACATGCAGGAAGGTTTCTTCTTGTTATTATTTCTGGAGCTACTGTGAGGATCTGAAACCACATCTTCCGCATGATTCAAGTTCCATGTAACATGGAATTTTTATTCCTCTAACTGGGTCAGAGTCAAGCAAACAGCATGGAGCAAAGTTGGGATTCACCTGAACAAGGAGGGAAAGACAGATGTTGTAGATGTGTGCATGTCATGACTAGTACCTCCTCACACACTGTTCAACACACCTCATTTACAGAGAAAATTCAGGTGAGTTACCCCACACTGCTGGTATTTCAGGTCCCTAAAGGATCCAACAGCAATGCTTTCCAGCTTTGAAAAGCCTCATGATGAGAGACAATTGAAATAAAAACTCCTCTCAGGAGCACAATGTGTAATTGAAGAGATGGTAAAAATAAGCTCCTGAGATTAGCTGTGAAGCTCTTACAAAGCAAAACTAGGTGTGTTCTTTCCCTCTCAGAGATTTACCTTATGGCAATAAAGGCCAAACATCCTGGAAAAGACACTGCATGTGACATACAAATGTTGCATTATGGTCTACCATTGGGGAGGAAAAGTAAACACACAGAGCCCGATATACACACACACAGAAATAAACCAACAAAAAAGGAAATATTCCGTGAGGAGTGGGGCATGTCATTTGTAGAGATCACCTGATTGGTGGACAAATAAAGCAAACAAGGTTTATATAAACATTCATATTCAAGAACAATCTTGTAGTCTTGAGAAACAAGAGACTGAGAAGATTTGGAAAACATATTTTTAAAACCAAAATGCCAATGTCAAAATTGCAGCTGTAACCATGCTCAAAGTACCTTGTTAAAACATTCAACACAGAGGAGTAATGCCACAAAACGTTTCTGTAATACATTCTTTCAGAAGCCCATAATAATTCTGATGACAACTTTTAGCCTGTGCAGCTGTTACTTTGCATTAACAAATCCTCTGAATGGATCTGCACATGATCCATACACATGCAAGTAGTCTGAAAGCCCAGCCAGCATGAAATACTCTGCTCCAGGGGCTGGAGACCATGCCATGGTTTGTGAAGAATGGAGACAGTGCTGTAAACTGCCCAGGGATTGCTGCTGAGCAAGGAAGACTGTCTGTGGGCAGCTGCAAGCCCTGGGGACAGTGTGACCCATGTCACCTTAAGTGCCTGCCCTGTCCCAAAGCTCTCACTCCAGGGCCTGAGTAGGAAATTTTCCCCCAGCAAACAACACACACACATTGGCCATTTCTAGGAACCACACCCAAACCTCCAAGATGCATGAAGCTGACTCAGCAGCACACACCTGTATACTCCCAAAATATGGACCAAATCAGGTTATGGCTTTGACAATTCCCTGACAGTGGCTCTCTGCCTGCTCAAGTGTTGAAAGCTCAGTCCCCATAAGCTGCAGAGGGCAGCTGACACCGTTGGGCAGCTCTGCTGATCACCTGTCCGTGCTCCCAACCTTGAGGGCATCCACAGGAGCAGCACGTCCTGGGTGACACTGGGAGGGAAAAGCTGAGAAAATCACAGCTGCTGTCCATGAACACATGAGCAAAGGGAGCAGGGGCAGCAGGAAGAGCTGCTGCAGTGAAGGACAGGGCTAGAGTAGCAGTGGATAAGGTTAATCTGACCCTAAGTGCAAGTGAGACATTTGGGTCACTTACCATCACAAATGAGCTATTTCACTACAGAAACAGAACAGGGGGGAAAAATCACCTTCTTTTAAGATGACTTTATTTATAAATGGATTACATGACACAGTGCTGACAAGAGGTAGCACCTGATTACAAAGAAAGTCTTCTTTTAACAAAATAGCTTTATTTGAAGAATGGGACAGGTATGCAAATGTGCCACTTGCAGGTGCCCACATACATGTGTAACAAAAGGCATTTGTCACCACTTGCGGTGACATCCGTTTTCAAAAGAGCAGTTCAGCCAGAGGCTTCGGAAGGACATTAATAACAACAACTATCTGAATTATGCAGCTCATTCTCTAGTACATGAGAAGCAGAAAAGGGACTTTCCTTGAAAGTACTAGCAACTAGCATCGGCATGCAGCTCAGGTAAAGGAATGACATCACCCTGTATCTCAAAAGCATTACCTCATCTCCTAATCCAAGGAGTGAGTCACCCAGGCAGTCAGCTGCAAATCTCTTGGCACAGAAAATGTAGGTTACCACGATGCACTTACACATTCCTCTGATCTGTCAATGTAAATAGCTATTTGTTCAGCTTCACTGGTCAGCAATATGGCACATAATTGTTAAGTGGCTCGTCTTTCAGAAGTAACACTTAAAAAAAAGCCCCCACATTAAGTACGGAGCTCTAAGCGAGCCGCTGCTCTTTTGCTCATTAAGAGTTTGCAGCCCAAGTTCTCCATTGGCTCTGCGCGGGGCTCTGCAGCCCTATCAGCGGCGCGGGCTGCGCAATCTCCAGGCCGACGGGTGAGGTAATGCAGTTTCTAAAAAGCCTCCACAAAAAAGCAAAAAGCCATAACGATCCGGAGTGGCACACGCTTCCAGGGAATTTGCTGTCTAGACTCTTTACTGGAAAGGAGGGCACCGTACGCCAGGTGCCACGGCAGGTTGGTCGGTGCAGGGAGCCGCTGATTTACAGCGGCGCAGGGAAGAGAGAAAGAAAGAAAAGGAAAAATTGTGTAAACAGAGATCAAAACAAGCTGAAGTACTAAAGCTTCCAGGAGCTGTTTAACAGCAAGCGTGACATTCTACCCCCTTCCTAACGCTCTTTATCGTCTGAAACAAAAATCAAGCCTGCTCACGTGCAGACGCATCTGAGCCAAGTCTGGTGCCAAAGCAGTCAATATTATTGTTTACAGATGGGCTGGACTATCTACTGACTCCAAGGAAATAACCACGCACAAGTGAAATATTCTCCTTAAAATAGGATTTGATGTCTTTATGTTTTTCTAACACTTCTGCTTGTAGTTTTCAAATCTTACTGTTACTATAAGCTGCAAGAGCTTCATTCCAATTACTAATTAACTAAGATCAACCTACATGATCTTAAGTGATAAAGGTACCAGTTTTTCCCCCGTCTATGATTATCCCTACAATAGGATCACAGTAACAAACAGGATCAAAGCCAACATCAAGCATGGTCTTAAGAAAGCTACTTCTCACTGAGAACTATGTCTTTTAAGCCTCTTTAAAATTAATCTAGGCAACATATTAAAAGTCACATATGGCAGCTTTATTCTGAAGGGTAGAAACAAGAGTCTGCACAAAGAAATCTGGGAAAGTGAAAGCAAGCTGGTATGCTCCACATTAAAAAAACAAACAAATTAAAACCACAAACCCATAGACAGTAACATAGGTATTCTTACTAACTGTTTACAGATTATTCAGGTGATATAGATATATATTGAGATATACATACACACACACAATTTTTGAGTTTTCCCTAGTTTGGGCTGGTCTAGAACTGATTTATTGTCTGCTCTTTATTTGCTATGCATGCAGGAAGGTTATCTGCACAGAGACATGGGCTTATAACTTCCAATAGAAGAGGTTATTTCTTCTCTTCACCTCAGATTTCAGGATGCTGATTCATCTGTTTTGCCTCCAGCAACCTGCAGAAATCCTGGAGCACAGGGCACTACAATGATGACAGTGTACTCTTACTAGCAGGCAAACCCTAATCAAACAGCAGCACACTGGGATGAAGGGGCCAGCCAGAGTCTTCCAGGTTCTGCAAGGTCCACAACATTCCCACTTCCTTAAGAGAACAAAGACCCAGACACAAGCACAATCTTTTGAGAAGATTCCACTGCCTAAAGCACTGGTAAGAGAGCAAAGTATTCTTCAAAACATTGACTGTTCAACCAGCCAGGAAAAAGAAAACTGACTGCGAAAGGAAGTCCATGATTTAGATCAGTAAAACAACCTAAGACGTGTTCAAGGGCAATGAGGAAACTGAGGCAGGAAATACCAACAGGTTGTGGCTTGTCTGGAGAATTTTTCCTTCTTGTGATACCATTACTTCTGATCTCAGCACTACACTTGTTTATGAAGTGCATGCCTGTCCTGACCACCTCCTGTGCCTGTTAAGCACTGAACATGCCCAAACCATCTCTGAGCTCAGGACTGTGAGAAAGGCTGCACCTGGACATCAGATAATCAGTATTTTATTGAGCTGTTTACAGAGGTGGGGTTAGGTGGCCTTCCTCCCCTGCAGAGCTGAGAGGCGGCACATCAGAGAAGCCATGGAAATAGGTTTCATCTCAGCTGGGCTGTGACAGCCTGAAAGAGCACACAAGGTCTGCACAGTAACAGTGAGCAGAGATGTTTCTCACAGCTCAGGCTGATTTTAACCATCAGGCTGTACAGCTCACCCAGCAACAGTTCACAGCATCTATCAAGTGACAAAACCTTGTCCCTGACTCCTGCCTGCATTAAGTACCTTATGACACAAGTTTATATCAGTTACTGTCTTTCTTCTCCTTCCATCACCCCCCATACTCCACAAGCTGGTAGTTTCATTTTTCATGAATACATGGAGAAGAGTAATAAATTCAATTTTCGTGGGCCTGTACTTTCTGTATGATGAGTGTGTGAAGTGATGCTGTAACCTTGTGCCTGGATGAGTACTAGAGAACTCATTTCAAAACTCCTTTCTTCTCTCTCTTCAAAGCAACACCTGCAACATCCTCCCGACTACTTTTATTAAAGACTAGAGCTGGTATCTCTGTCATGATTCTACATTTCAAATCTTAAAATCTGATCAGGTGTAAGCACAAGGGTCCCAACAAAACTGTCTTTTACACAAACAGAGTAAAAAGCAACAGATGACAGCAGCACAGCAGCTTGAGACTTATACTCTCCTTTCCAATGTCAGGGGCACACTACCTTGTTCAGCTTGAGTTTGCCCTTAAAAGAATTATTGCTGCTCTGCCCTCCCCTGAAGGGCCATAAAGGAAATCTGAGGAACTGCAGTGTGCTAACTAGACCACCCCAGCTTCAAAGGAGATCAGGAACCCAATACTGTTTGCTGTGCAGTCACACAGACCCTTCCTCTGAAGACAAGCAAACTGAAATATCACAGTTACACAGTCAAACAAGACTTGGGGTTTTGAGATACAGAGATGCCAGCCTGCTCTGCTGCCATGGTAACAGACTTTTAAAAACTGTTCTCCTTAATAATAATAAAAAAACCCCAACTGCACAGTGCTTTAAGAAAGACTTTATTTTGACATTATTCCATCCCCCTCTTTTACATGGCAAGTTTTATTAATAAGACTGCAAGTCTTCTGAAACTTAAGAGCAGTGCTTTCTGAGACACTGAGAAACTGGTGCTGCTGCTACCGAGCCCATCACTGAGCTCCTCGAAACTAACAGCATCTAAGGGAGTGGATTTGTGCAAAAAACATTACCCAAAGCCTTGCCTTTGCAGAAACAGGCCCTGCACAGTCCATCAGCCACCACAGCAGAACTGGTACTTACATGTGGTTTGCAAGGCAAGGCTTTGGTGGTGGGGGCTACAGGGGGGAGAAGAACCCCATGCTGGAGCAGGGGAAAAATGTGAGGGGTCCTGCCCTGAGGAGGATGAAGTGGCAGAGACAAGAGAAAAGGTGTGATGAACTTACTGCAGCCTCCACACCCCATCCCCCTGCACCACTCTGGGGTGGAGGGAGAGAAAATTAGGGTGAAGTTAAGCCTGGGATGGGGTGGGGGAAGGTGTTCTTCAGATTTGGTTTTATTTCTCCTTATCCTACTCTGGTTTTATTGGGAATAAAACTGGTTTTCCTGAGTCAAGTTTGCTTTGTCCATGATGGTGCCTGGTGAATGACCTCTCCCTGCCCTGATCTTGACCCATGAGCCTTTCCAACAGATTTTTCTCTCCCCTGTCCAGCTGAGGAGGGAAGTGACAGAGTGGCTTTGGTGGGCACCTGGCATCTATGCAGGGGCAATAGCAGAAGCTTCTTGTGGCACTTAAGGAGACCAGGATTCAAAGTGATCTCTGCTGGACCCTGTGTGTTTCTTCCCCTGGCCCTGCTCAGACAGGATGGTTTTGCAGGTAAGGACACAGAGTCCATGTGAGAAACTGAGTCACAGAGGAACTCCTACAGGAAAAGAGCCCAACACAGGAGGAGAACAGAACATGGCAAATCACAGTCTCCTCTTTCAAGGATGCAAAGAATGAATGCACGAAACATGCAGCGAGTCTGACAAAGATTAATAGTTACCTCCTTATGAAGCACAAAGTCCAGAAGAAATTAGGAAATGAGATGTCAGTGGCTGTGCTGCTAGAGGAATGATTTGCTAAACTGTCTAAATCGCTTAACCCTCAAAATGGGCCCTTCTTTATATAGATAAAGATATAGCCTGAAAGTTAAAATAGGCCCTAGGGCAGAATAAATTACTTTTTTGTGTATTGGGCAGCTGAATTCCAACTAAGTTATCCATTACCTGAAACTGATATTTGTCTAGGTACTAGAGTTGATCCATTTTATTATCTGTAAACAGCAGAACTGTTAAACAGCCAGTACAAAACATGCAGTGGGCCATATGCAACTGAATTACAAGCTCTCTTCCTGCCCTTATCTAGACCCAGGAGGTGAAGGGTCCAGACCACAAGATTTGCAAGAAATGGCTGAGGGAGCTGCAGTTAGTTAGCCTGGAAAAAAAAAGGAGGCTCGGGGAAGACCTTATTGCTCCCTACAACTCCCTGAACAGTTTAGCCAGATGAGAGGAGTCAATCTCTTTTCCCAAGAAACTAACAATAGGACAAGAAGGAATGGGCTCAAGTTCTATCAGGGAAGGTTTGGAATTGCTGTAAGGAAAACTTTCTTCACTGAAGGGATGGTTAAGCATTGGAACAGGCTGCCCAGGGCAGTGGTGGAGTCACCATCCCTGGGGAGATGTAAAAGCCTTGTGGATGTGCCACTTAAGGATATGGTTTAGTGGTGACCTCAGCATTGCAGGGTTAACACTTGGACTCTGTAATTCTGTAATCTTAGAGGTGTATCCCAACCTAAACCATTCTGTTATTCTACTATAAAGAGAATAAAAATCCAGAGACAATGGGGTTGGTAAAAATCCTTTCCCATATATGGAGCATTTTGACTATGGCTGTGAGCGTGAGATGAAAGCTGGTTGTACACAGAGCAACTCTGAGGAACTTTCCTGGCTTTGCTCAAGGCAGAGCATCACCTGAGGACTGTTCTCAGAGCTTTGGTATCACACAAGCCACAACATCCTGCTCTGTAGCTGCTCATGTGTCCCCTAAGGGAAGGTGTCATCCTCCAAAGGGTCCTTAGAGCAGTGAAAGGACACGAGTCAGCACTTCCTCAGGGCTTGGTCGGTGTTAACTCCAAGTGTCAGCAAGGCAGCCACCAAGCTGCAGCTCCAGGAAGGCTTTTGGATTTTTTAACTGAGCAGGACACCAAACAAAGAGGACTGAAGATGTGCAGTTTGGATAAATACATAACATCACTTGCCTAAGCAACAGCCCTACCTGTGATAATGGTATGATGGTGCTGCATCACACTGACCACCAGCTCACCTCAGGCAGCTGTCAGCAATTCCCCTTTTCCTCAGGTTTACCATTTCTTACTAAAAAAAGTTGGTTGTGCTTCCTATAAAAGCACAGCTTCCTGCTATTGGGGTACTTTAAAACAATTAGTCTTTTGCAGATGACTTTTTGTCCACTAAACAGCATTAGAAGTTTATTTTCAGGAGAACTGTAAATTATGTTTTAAGTTTCAACAAGAAAGTAACAAAAAGTCTCTCTAGTGAAGTTTCCCAAGCCTGTCACCTCTTCATGCACACATATGTGTGTGTTTCCAGCAACAGAACTGAAAAGAACCACTCGTGCCATCAGGAATGCTAATACATCCATGCAGTTACAGAGCAGTCACATCCATTCTCTTCCAGCAAAACACAGGCTCCACTCCCCTTGATGGCTCGAAACCTTGTCTGCCTCAATTGCAATTAGAATTTATCTTCCTTTGAAGTACAATTCTGGACACTCACTTCTTATTCATTATGAGCTTTTCCAGGACCATTTAAGACACTAATCTGTCTCTCTCTACCCGCAGGCAACAGGGAATCACATTTCCTTCCCCTGCAGAGGAATGGAGATGGCAGCTGATTCCCTGTCACAGGATATCTTAGTGCACAGTTTTCTCAGGTTTAAACTGGTCACCTCCAACCTTCAACAACAAAACGAATGTTATCAATCCCCACATCTTGTATTTCATTTAGCACAGTTTAATTTCATGGCTGTTATAGAAAACCTGTATGACTGAGAGCCAGCTGAAGTGCCAGCCTTTCCCTGCAGGAATGACAGCTCCAACTATCTAAGCATCTGGTGGTTCTAAGGGTCTCAGCAGTACACAAAAATAAAGGTCACTACAGGACACTAGAATGCTCTTCCAGACAACTAAAATGATACCAGTTTACCTACAAGGAAATGCATTTTCCCCATTTTAGTCAACTCAATAACCAGACCACTGATTTACACTCTGCCTGCTTGAGAAGAGTGGCAATTCAGTGCTTTACATCTGCTCAGAACGTATTACAGCCAGAAAGTCATTTTACAGCACAAATATATATTTAAAAATTTTTATTCTTTCTGCATAAAACTGTCCTTTAAATACCTTTTGTACCCACTCAAGCACCTCAGAGACCCAGCTAGCTATTCTATGTATATGAAACTCTGACTCTCCTGTGAGCTGCCTGGATGGTGCACGGAGACTCTTCCAAGTGCTAAGCAGGAAAGATTGTTTCTGTTGCTGGTGTGTTCCATTCCAGATGTTTTAAGATGCACCCAAGATTGTTTCTGTTGCTGGTGTGTTCCATTCCAGATGTTTTAAGATGCACCCGAGATTAAGAGTTAAAATTACTAACAGTGAACTAGATAGAGGCATTCTTTTTAAGCAGAATTCAGAACAGAGGCATTTTCTCAGAACGTCTGTGTAGTTTGAAAAGCATCTCCTTTTTGTTTGGCCAGTGAATGTTAGCAGAGTCAGAACAATTTTATGCAGGATTAATATAAATTCCTTATATTCATCACTGCATTTAACAGCTGCTATAATAACCTCTTCAGTGAAAACACTCAAGTGTCTGACAGTCTTAAGTGTTCCCCACCCATATCCAAGACAAACACTATCAGCTTTTCCTTGGATGGTATTTACAGACAGTGACTCAACTGAAAAATAACTATAATAGAAAGCCATGAGCCAAACAAACACATAAGTTTTATTCAAACTAATAAAATACTGCTGTAAGTGGTTGGTGAAACTTTTCTAATTCTTTCAAAGACACTGTTAAATTATTTACTCTCCCTGAACCTCTGGGAGGGCCCATAACAGAATTCACAATTCAAGCCCCTCAGAGGGCATTTTGACCTCTTGCCTTGCCCTGACCCATTTCAATGTGGATTTTGCATTTTCTTCTATTCCAGAGTGTAAGAGGTCAAAGGATGGGAATTGCTGAGTTTCCTCTTGTGTTCCCAAAGCAACCCAAGACAGATCTGGGCTCTTCTCTGGGCACAGAGGCTGCCTTATCCAAAGTGCAGCAATGTGCAGGCAAGTCAGTACCTCAGAGTGAATCCCAGGTGTCTGGATACCTCACAACAGAATTCTGTATTTCTTTTAGGAAACCAAAGCACTGAAAATTGGGAAGGGTTAATGATGCAGATAAAGGGAGGGAAAAAGAAAGAAGATACACACTCATACTGTACATTAAATGCAGACACTAGTGGAGTTTTGTGAGATTTCAACATCCTTTTCCAACCCACTGCTCTAAGCAAAAAAGGAACAATCTGCTCAAAGTCTCTGTGGGTTCACTTCATCAACAATGCAGTGAGTTTTCAGATGACTTCAGTATAAAACTTCTTCACCTCTCCATATTTCTCTGGAGAAAAAAACCATAATACTAGTCTATTCCATAAAAATATGACACTTCTATGTCCAAAAAAGATGATACGGATGTCTGGGTTTGTAGAAAAGTTGGTTTTATGTGGCTATCACAATAAAAAGATATATTTATGTTTGTTTATCTCTATGTACATGCATACACATAATGAAATACAAAGGTCACGAGAGTCTTTATTGGAATAAGGATGTTGACAGATTTGGTGACATGGCATAATCAAATTATTCCATTTTTCCAGGATACAGTGGTATGTTTACTCTGCTATAAATGTCAGCCTTGTGAGCTGAAACTGATTTTGTCCCATGATCTTCTATGTCTCAAATAAGGAAATAAGATGCTTACTTAGGGATTAGTCTGTAACAGCCCAAGCCTACCTGGTACTTGATTATTGAGTCCATCCCAGTGCAGCCTCTGCCCAGAGCACTGAAACAACTCTGATTGGTGCTCATTAAGTAATTTAGGATAAAGCTTGCAGGTAAAAGAATTAATCATCCTCATCAACAAACCCTGTGCTATGAACCTTTCCCACTGCTTCTGAAGCAGTTCTCTCTTTCACTATAATTAACCATCATTATTTCAACACGCTGCTTCTCCCCAAAGTATTCTAGTCTAAGTATGGACAGTGTATTAATTACAAACCCAAATCTTAAAGAGCAAAGTGTTTTTATTAAAATTAAGCTCCCTTTTAGAAAAGTTGTGATTCAATGACTTTACTGTGAATATCATCAGGCAATCTTTGCGTGCAGGTAACAGGAAAACTTGGACTCGTAACCAGGCTTTTAAAGAGAAAGGTCTTCCATTTTAAAACAATGGATAGGGAAACAGTTTTTAAATTCTCACACACAAACCTGAACTGCAGAGTCAACTTTTCAGCATTGGCACCCCGACCGTGATTTGTTGATGTTGGAGCTTAGAGCCAAGGAAAGAATTTTAGCATTTTAGTTACCCAGACACCCAATTAATACTTCAGCAGCCTTTCCTTTCTAATTGATCTGGTTCATATGACAAATGATGAACATCTCACTTGTCAGTGTCTTAAGCAGTAGTTTCAAGATCTGAAGTGTTTGACAGAGCTGCTGGAACATTTGAAATTTCACTGCCTCACTTTCCTAATTAACACACGAGCTCCAGACAGCCAGGTTGACATTTTACAGTTAGGTAAAGGAAGTTAACTACAGTTCTGTTCAACACTGAAACTTTGAAGATCCAAGGTCTGTTCTTAAAAGGCACTTGGGAATTAAATTCATGCTTTTGCACCAGGACTTGGAACTACAGTTCACTGTAGTCACACTTGAGATAGTTAAAAAAAACCCTCATCAAAACAATTAAGAGCCAGCATCATCACACTTTCCTTGCTCTGAAAGAACACAAATCTTTGTCTCTGCAAGTGTAACACAGAGTTTCTCATCTGCCATTTCTTGCAAGAAGATGTAATTTAACAGCTTACATAATGTTACTGCTTTATGATGAAGACTGTGGTTGCTAGCACAAAAACCTTTGTTACTTGAAAAATGCTGGAAGAGGAAGGAAAAGTCTCAAGACTCAGTTTGAGAGACTAAAACTCAACAGCTCACATGCCACGTCAGTATTTTGACCCAAACCAGAATTTTCACAGCAATTTTAATGAGGTGAATTACTCACTTAAATATCTAGATTCACTGCATGAAGTCTTTCAGCTGATTACTGACAGCAGATTAAATATTTAAATATTTAAATGCAGTTTATTCAGAGTATTCATCACTTTTCATCATGTTTCTTGTTAAATTCTGTCTTAACAGCATTTGTTTACATGACAGTAAGAAGTCTAAAAAGGCCCATATTCATAACACTTAACAGCTTCTAGAAGGCCAAAATGACCTTTTCCTTCCAAAATTAGTTCTCTCATAGGCTCTGCATCTTAACTGTCAAAATCCCTCAGTGTCTTTGGCCACAGCTGTAGAAATGAAACTATTTGAAAGCTCATCTGAAAGTCCAACTTCCTCTATCCATTACAAGTGCTCTTTAAAATTGTATTTTTATGACTGCCACAACCTACTGACTTGTAATCACACAAGGGAATTAAACATCACATGGACAAACTACATTTTTTTGTTGCCTAAACCCCAACCTTTGATTTCTACAGCCATACCATGTTGGAAAAATATCAAAACCCTGGAGAGACAGTTGAGTGACAGAATCTGTATTTGCAAAAACACTTCTATCATTAGAAATGTTTGCACTCCCAAAATCTTTAAAAACATGGGCTTGTGACTTAACTTGTAGTGAAAAAACAAAGTTTATATTTGTACAGATTTCATATGTGTGCTTTTCATGACCACTGGTTCTATTTTCATGTGCTCATCAGAAACTATTTGCAGCAACAGGTAACAGGCCAGTATTTCATGTATCTACTGCTGAGAACATTTGTGAAGGATCACACAATCACTGATATCTTCCACCCCACAGAGCTCTTTACAGTTCTCCTGTATTCTTTTCAATTCTCTTAAACAATTCAATGCTCTTAAACAGATTTTGGGGGGAAAATTCTTCTTTCCTACAGTGTTTTTTCTAAACCACAAAATACACCTGAACAAATCTCACAAAGCTGCACCCATAAATAAAATTCTCTCTCAGAAACAAAGGAATGGGAGTAATAACTGGTATTACTTCTGCAACCTGAGATACTCAGCAGCAGCTCTCACAATACCACACCTACAGTCCACATCTTTCCTTTGCCTTTGTCACACCAAAACAGAGGTCATGGCCACAGATAGCAACAAAGAACCACAAGCAGGAAAGTCAGGCAGTCTGAATAATCCTGAACTCAACTTTCATTCTCTGATGCTCATTGTGCAAAGGATGATACAGGACTGGTCATCAAACCCAACCATCCCTGACAGGGAGGGACTGTGTACTTCTGTGGTGTGTTATCATCCCAAATTACCTCTTTGTGGGGGTTTTTGTTCCTCCTAATTCCAGGGGAGAATGAATCAGAGATCTTCCCAGTGCAGGAAGAGGAAAAAAAGGAAAAAAAAACCAACCTTGTAATTTTTAGCCTAGTTTATTGAAACTGATGGTGGCCAATAGCAGCAAACAAGAAACTGAACTCTATATTTTCTACTTACAGTTCATCAGAAAGAAGTGATGCAACCCTCTAGCACTCAGTACTTCAGGGTGACCTTCAGCACTCTGTTTAATTGCTAACACATTCTATTTCACAGGCAGCCTGCTTATCTAGTATAAAACACCCAAAACAATCCTTTGTTCATTTATTAAGTCACAAGGACTTTTGCTTTTCTTGAGGGAAAAAAAAAGCCAGTACTTGCCAAGACATAGTCTAGTACTACAAGGCAGATGATCCTTTCATTTGCTTGAAATTACAAGTAACTTGTTTTCAATCAGCAATTACACACAATTCCCCAACTCAGTTACATCATCTAGTTTGGTAGTTATCAAATACATCAATCCCAAGGCTGAAACGCTGACACACTCCAGTTTGAAATGGCAACATGATGTAAGCACTCAAAAAAAGTTTGAGAATAGTACTGACAAAGTTTTGTAAGTGTTTGTTCCATTATTTAACATCTACCAAACAAACAGGAAGCTGCATTCCTTTTATTACAGACAAGTCTATTTTTAATTATTTAGTCAAGAAAGAAATTAAGCCTTACCTCTGGTTTACTGAGGCTGGATGACACAAGAGAACCTGATCCCACATCCAGATCCCACTGTTTTCTCCCACTGTTTTCTGGATCCAGTGCAGCAATTCGTCCATCCAGAGTGCTGATAATTACTAGAGATCTGCAAGATGGAAACATTCACACTCAGAACTACAGCAGCATGGACTTCCCCTATTAGCTGCCTTTTATGCTCAGTAAAACCCAACTCCAACCCTTAAGTTAAGTCTCTATATTCTGCAGAAAAGCAATTCAACTGCGTAGGCTACCCAGACCAGCAACAGAGTGGAAGAGCTGAAGTCTCTCTCTGGCTGGTGTCATACACTAATTTCCATGTTGTAAGACACTTTCAGAGCTCACATTCAGGGGAAGGCAGTTGACTTTTTGCTCCTGCATGCAGATATTACCACTAAAATACTGCATGAGATCATCTTTTTGGAGATATTTATACAAACAGTATGGATCTCACTTCTTCCAGTCCCTTCCAAACTGAGCTTTAACACATCCTTTCAAAGCAACCTAAACCCAAAACTATGAATCCAAACCTACCAGGACCTAAGAAATATTAAGTTGCAACTAAGTTTTCAATGATTTTGGATTAAACATCAAATTTCTGGGACATTTTGTAAGTCTCTGAATAAAAAAAGTCCCTCCAAAGGCACACACAGGGCACTACAAAAAACTTCGAACACCTGCAGACCGTGAAGAAACGAAACTGGGTTTTGCAGCTTGGGCTTTAAGCAGCCTGATGTCTGGGATACAGGGCCATGGCAGGCTGGCTGCTGATTTCTACAGTGCCTGAAGCTCCTCAGTTTCAGCAAGTCTTGTTTCTTACAGAGCTATACAATTAGAATAAGCATTTCTGGTTGGGCTAGAGCTCCAGCATTAAAATAAACAAACAAACAAAATAAACAACACATCAGAGACAAAGCACTGACAAGGCATTTCTGAAAGGCTTTTTTTTTTTTCCTTGAAGATTGTTTCTCTCTGACCTGAAAAAGCTGAGATTGTGTTGTCAGTTTGGCTTGCAGCAGCTCACCAATCTTCAAAGGCAGAGGGAGTAGAACTTGATCACTTTACAGCTGCTTGCACTGAGGGGGGCTGGATCCAGTGACCCAGAAGGGACCTTTATAGTCACTGATTTCAATGAGAATAAGAAACTGTGCAAATAAAGTGATGGGGAGATTAACCAGTTTCAGGTGAGGGTGAAAGGCCAGGGGGCTGGTAGTGCACACACAGACATGTATATTAACCTTTACTTTAAACAATAAGGGACAATAAATTATTGTGTAGAGCTCTGGCCAAATATATTCACTTGTTCAAAGTTAATGGTGTAGTAACACGAAATTTAGGGAAGGAATGATGGGGGTTTTTAGTTTGCTTTAAGGAGGGAAAAACTGAAATCATGATCTAAAAACATGTTCAGGGAGAGTGGCTCATGACATCACCTCCAGCAAAGGTCATGTAAAACATGGCTGTTTTACATGTTAAAGGAACCCACACAATTTATAGGATTTTATAATGCTTACAGCACTACTAATAATGCTTATAACACTACTAATAAAGAGAAAAACAAAGAGATCTTTAACCTGTTCCAAAAATGCCATAGCTCATGCCAGCTCTTACTTCTGAAGGTGGCCAAACATCACATTCCTCAAAAAGCTAAGTTTAAGAGACTGTTAGAAAAATACCATTTGTGCAAATATTTGCACAGTAGAAGACAGAAGTTTTTATGAGCTGATCACAAACGCTTTTTCCAAAGCGTAGACTGGGTTAATAATAAACCAGATTGCAGGAGATTGACTATTTTCAAGTACTGTAAACAAGTGCTCACACACTAAAGGCCTTGGACACATATTTAACACAATCTGTTTGCTTTATGGTAAAGCAATTTATCTGAAACCCTCTAGCATTGCATAAGAAAATATTATTCCAAGTGGGTCTACTTAAATTTTATGTTGATCCTCCTGACAACTAGGTTATAAAAAGAGGTAGAAATGCAGCTAGAGTGAAGGGAATTTTGGCAGCCACACTGCAGAGAAGACAAATCCTAAAATCACACTGTGAAATGTTTTCTTCCCATGTGCTCCCATTGTTTTCCTTTATCTAATTCTTCCTCTTTGACTTCTCCCTCAAGTAACAAATGTTTCATGCCTTTGTATCTCACATTTCTGTATTATCTTCCCCCACCAGATGCAAACCTCAGCCTTCCCTAGGAGTTACCTCACTGTTTAAGGCTCTCCACCACCACTCAAGACAGTGGTTTTGGAATCTGTACCTGCACCCTGGCCTCCAGCCACCCAAAGGGTGCTGTAACCACACTTCAGTTTTAACTTTAGCTGATTAGGAAAGAGCAGAGGAGCCTGGGGAACTTTTGTGCCAGCAGAACACACTTGGAGGAACTGGTTTAACCAACCACTACTGCACACTGTGAAAATCCTGGCTTTTCTTGGGTGCAGTGGCACTCAGGGTTAGTCCCCAGCAGGAGAATGGACTTTGTTTCACCTACTGAGCACACACTTCCATGAGACAGAGGAACAGAACCAGCCCAGCTGTATCTAAATCATAGGTGTGGCTACCTTTAGAACTGGAACTAGGTTCAAGAAAAACAGCCGTTTCTCTCTGCTTTTTAATTTTCATTTTCAACTATTTCATTTT
Source organism: Agelaius tricolor (assembly GCF_023055355.1). Lineage (NCBI taxonomy): Eukaryota > Metazoa > Chordata > Aves > Passeriformes > Icteridae > Agelaius > Agelaius tricolor. The sequence continues at coordinate 3,202,009 of NW_027269284.1, read as the reverse complement.
CATTTCATTTTCAACTATTCATTTTCAACTAAATAGCCACACTTCTGGTTCCAACTTCATCTTGCTCTTCAGCTATACCACATACCAGGAAAAAAGAGCTAGAACTCCTTACTCTTCTGATAAAACCCGTCATTCCTTACTCTATTTGTCTGAGTTAAAATCTCAATACCTGTTTTCCTCTTCTCTGATGGACTCTGATGAACCCCATCACTTGAACTCTGTTTGGGGTAAGAGCTGAAATTTGTGCCCAACACTCTCTTAGTGTTACACTTTCTCACTGTCAGATTTTCCCTTCCCTTTCTCTGTGAGCTTCCAGTGCTTGCAGCTTTGTGTACTGGGAGCATGAAGTGGTGACAAGAGATCTTTCTGTTGCTCAGGTAGTCTAGTCAAGCACTAAATTAACACATCATGATAAAAGCAATTTAGGCAACTACTTCAAGAAAATATTTCAGAGCTTAAAAACAGGCAGGTGACTTGCTTTTTGTCACCCCACAGTGCCACTGTGGGCTTACTGCAGTGTATTATGGCAATTCTTACATCAAAATCTTAGAAACACAAGAAGAATGCAGCCACAGTTCCAGAACAGAGTCCTTTCAGCCACCTGTTTGCCAGCCTTTGTTGGCTCAAGATGTCAGGGCTGCAATTCCTGTAATTCCCTTACATCAAACTGAAAAAGCATATTTTTGATGTGTCTTTGGGCCAACTGATTTGGGCCAAACGGAAAGCAAAAGGAACTCCTGACTCAGTTTCTATTTTGGTTAGGCCTGATAAACTCTTTTATTCTCTGAAAAACAGCACCTTGTTGCTGGCTTTATTTACATCACTTCCTGACTGGGGTAAAGCTGAAAGACTGCCTTGACCAAAGATGCCATCTTCCAGGAACACACAGGTTTTCTGAGAACACTGCCAAACCAGGTTCCCTTCTGAGAAGGGAAAACACAAAATATTACCCAGCTTAAGGTCAAAAATCACAACTTATCACCAAGGAAGTGAGGAGGATAGAGACAGACAGCATCAAGGCTGGGTCAATACTTGTTGACTGTAAATCTCAGACTATATCAGGGAGTGAATCACATCACAGGGATACAAAAGAAAGAAAGGGAAAAAAACCAAACTATGACCAATTCCAAAATTATATTTCAATAGTCTCCACAAGCCTGGACCAGAACAAAAAAGATACAAAAAGACATTACTCAAAATGAGGCAGTCACTTAAATCCCAGGATCCCTCACCTGACAAATAAACATCAGTGAAATGAAAACCTGCACTTCTCCTTGCCTTGAGCTGCTGGTCCAGAATATATTGTGATGGAGGGGAAGAAGATCCCTTCTGGGCCCTTACAGATGGCCAACAGCAGGACTAAAGCAAGGGGTCAGTTTGTGCAGCACACAGAGATATCAGTAATTGGAGCAGCTGGCAGAGAACAAGCCAATGTTGTGCAGTGAGACTTTATGTGCACTTTGTCACTATGAAAGCACATCTGGACACACTTCCCTGACCCCAACCACCTAAAATCAGCCTCTGTGGCTGAATGGAAATGTTTTCTTACCAATTCCTATCCTCTTTTGCTCACAGACAGGAACTTGTTATTCCAGGGCAGTGATAATGTTCCCCCCCCCTTTAAATGATGCCAAATATCTACTGCAAACTTCCACAGACATTGACAAAAGGCCAGTCCTGGGCCTTGAAACCTCTCTTAGTACCCCCCAGTGATCACAGCCCACTTTGGGAGATCAGGAGGCCTGAGCACAGTGCTCAAAGAAGTGAAGGTATGATTTAACCCACAAACAAAAGGGGATTGCAAGGGGAGTTGTAAGCAGGACAGAGGAGGAACGGTTCTTTAGGTTACCCACACCCTTTCACTGCACCAAACTTTGCATTTATTCAAGTAAGTTGTTTTTGTTAGAAAAACAGAGCAGAACTCGCTGTCATCGTGGTACATTTACCACTGTTCCTGTTTCAGTTTAAAAGAATCATCAAACCCTCAAAAGTCCATTGGGACATTGCAAATATGGCTCTTAGTTTAACTTGAACTCTAAGCAGCTATTCCAACAGCAAAACCTGCATGTCTGTATGTAAAAAGCACAGTAAATCACTAATCCTCCTATTTTCTTTTAGAAAAACAAAAGAAATATTCAAGCATTCAAAGATGATTATATTCATCTGACTACAGCAGAGACAGTTGGGGTTTTGATTTTGTTCTTTTTTTTTCCAGATTATATTGACCTCTATATTGCCTGTGTATTGCTGAAGAACAATTAGCTGAGATGAGTGGAAATCTCAGAAACACAGATTAAAAAAGAAATGCACACAAACACTATGGCCAGGCAGCCATTCTATTTTTATTTGATGACAGCAAATCTGTTCCTACATGCTAATCAATTACAGAGCAGCTACATTTAATCTCAGGCTTAATTTACTACATTGAACATCTTTAGTGTATTCTACTTAGCTCTGGAAGACAAGCAGAAAATATATTTTTAAAATTTTCCTAGGCTAAACAAACAAAGGTCCTATCAAAAACTGAATACAGCAGAATTGCAATAAACCAGGTGCTGTTTTGATCACCTAATACACAAAAGAATGATCGTGTTGCTAACTGGTGAGACTGTCCTCCAAGAAAACAGGGTGCCAAGTTATCAGCCGGTTTCTTGTTTTAAGTGACTGCTTGGGCATACTAAGAACAAGCTTTGGGCTATTCATTTTCATGTTTTCAAATACAGCAGGCATTTAGTCATGCTGTTCTTCCTTTAAACTCTGGCTGTGGCTTGTCATCTCTTCGTTAACAACCAATTCAGAAACAGACTGGAATCAGCTCACTCACATTTCTGCACTTGAGTCATTCATCGAAGTATTTCTTTCGCCGGAGCTTCTTGCCACACGCAGTTATTAGGGATTTTATTTCCCTTTCTTACATTCTGAAACTTGTTCATCAATTCGCCTAGCATGTTTGGCTTCCCCTCAGGCACACCCCAGTGGCTGTGCTGAACAGACAATTAAGTACTCAGGGGGAACTGCGTTTTCTTTAAAACAAAACGATGAGAGAAAAGGACAGCGGGCATTGGGAAGAGTTTCGACTCCAGATGCTTTAGGGTCTCCTTCCCGCAGGCACAGAACTGGGAGCAAGGCAAGGAAGGGATCGAGACGTGGTATCATCAGGGTAAGCAGACGGGCCAGATGTCACATAGCGTGACATCCGGCAGCTTGTTTGTCTAAGAACTAAGACACCCTTTCTCCTTGCTAACAACGGCGTAAAGAACAAGCACCTCAGCGCTGGTGAGGTCCCGAAGTTCATTTTCCTCACTGTCACCGCCTCCCCCTCGGTCCAGCCTGCCCATCCCTGCAGCGCTCCTGCAGCCCCAGCACGGGACTCATCCCTTCCACCCCTTCTCCCCGCCGGCCCTGGGACACTTCCCTGCGTGTCCCAGCCCCATGCACCAGCCTGCGACACCCTTATTTCCCCGCTTTCCTCAGCACCGTTCCATCTACGATAACCCTACAAGCACAACTCTGCCCCCTCCCCTCTTCCCGCTCCAACACTCCCGACACATCCCAGCGCTATTCCCGTCCAAGGCCACTCCTGCACGGGCCCTTCCCCACACACGACCCTCGGGACGCTGCAGCCCTTTTCCCACGCACTGCCCCCTCCCCAACACCCCCAGCTGCTGATTCCTAGCCCAGACACAATCGTGTCCCCCCTGGACACGGCACCTTTGTCCTCTGAGGCGCTCACCCCCGCCCAGCATCCCCACACCGGAGCCGAGCCCCTCCCCAGCACCTCCCCGCTGGGACCACTGACCCCCACCCCAGTCACAGACACCCTTCAACAGTCCCGACAGTGACCCCCATCCCTGTATCCACGGATACTCCCCCTAACCAGACCCAGGCACCGATTCCCGACACTCCTCAGCCTCCCCAGGCACTGACCCCACCTCAGCCGCCCCGCACCGACCCCCATCTAGTCACTGACTCCCAGCCAGCCACCGACCCCCCTCAGGAACCCCAGTCCCCGACAGCCATCCCAGGCACCGACACCTTCCCCAGCCAGCCCCAGGCATGACCCTCACCTCAAACAGCGACCCCGCACTCTCACCCGGACACTGAACACCCCCCTCAGCCCCAGGCACTGCTCCCCACCCCAGTCACCGCCCTCCCCCGCTCACCTGCTGCCGGTCCGGGCCTCTCCGCTGCCCTCAGCGTCCGGCTCTCCTGGCCCTGCAGGGGCCACACCACCCTCATCGTCCTCCACTGTCACGTCCGCGGAACCAGCGGGCAGAGCGGCGGGAGCGGCGGCTGCCCCCAGCCCGAACGCGGCCTCCACAGCCGCGGCATCGCTCGGCGGCGGCTCCGGGCCGCCCGCCGCTACCCCGAGCAGCACCAGCAACGCGAAGGCGGCCAGAGCGCTGCGGCCCCGCGGCCCCCGCATGGAGGGGCCCGGCTCGCCCGCCGCCGCCACCCGTTAGGACATGAACGCCGCTGTCGCTGTCGCCGCTGTCACCGCCACAGAATGGGCGCCCGCCGCGCGCGCAGCCCTGCCCGCCGCGCCACGCCCGCCCGCCACGTACCGGCACCCCGCGCGCACCCGCCCCTGCGAGGCGGACACGCACTCCATTGGTCGGCCGCCACGCCGCTCAGCCCGCCGCTTCCTTCTGATTGGCGCGCCCGGCGGCGGGGGGCGGGGAGGAGCTGGGTGTTTGTCAACAGAGCCCGCCGGGCCAATCGGAGCCACGCCGCTCTCTTCCCCTCCTCTACCGCCGCGCCGGCCAATCGCCGAGCGCATGATTCACCGGCCCGCTCGCCGATTGGCTGCCGGCTGGCGCGCGGGCGGCGCGGCCCCGCCCCTTCCTCGGCCGGGCTGGAGACGTGGCTGTTCCTCGGCGCCGGCAGGGCGGGGCCAGCGGCGCGCACCACCCGGCGCGGGGGGAGCGGCGCGAAAGCGCCTCCCCCCAGGCCTGAGCGGAATGGAAGCGTCGGGCGGAAAGCGGGCCGGGAGGGAGGGAGCGCCCTGGGGTGGCCAGGGCAGAGCGGACACGGCGCTGAGGGCCGTGGGACGGACCTGGGACTCGGTCAGCTAACAGGTCTTTTCCAGCCGAATTGATTCTGTCATTCGGTGCTGCCCTCCCGGCTGTTTGGGCGGTACAGGTAACCCTAACCCTGGTACCGAAATGAGCCCTGTGCTGACTCGAGGTGATCTCACCCCAGGTGACCCCACCTTTGTGAGGGCTTTCTGTGCCCCCCCCACCCCAGCACACACAGCCCCAGGACCGGCAGCCCCAGCACTTCGGCCAGGTGTGGTAGTAGCCCCAGAAAGCCTCTGAGGTACTTTAAAGTCCTGTTGCCTCCACGTGTTCGCAGATGTGTCCTGGGAAATTGTGAAGGCCCGTCCCTGGAAGTGTTCCAGGCCAGGCTGGATGGGGCTCAGAGGAACCCGGGCTAGTGGAAGGTGTCCCTGCACATGGCAGGGGCTGGAACGAGATGGTCTTTGAGGTCCCTTCCAACCCCAGTCATTCTGTGAGTCTCTGTTCATTGTATACTTGATATAAATTATATGTATGATATGTAATTGCCCCCTTCAGGGTTAGTTTTCTCCATTTTTTTCCAGACCCAGTTTACCATATTTTGAAGAACAGTCCTTTTGTCATCCTGATGGTACCACCCGACTGATGAGGATGTCATCTGCAAATTGGGTTAGGGCTGATTTTGTATTTACTTCCAAATGACTAATGAAAATATTGATTACGTATGTGTGTAGTACAGCACATATGATCCTGGAGAGTCCTATTAGACATAGTCTTATTCAATAGTGATTTATAACCACTTATAAAAAAATAATCTCTGTGACCAGTGTTTAATGTATTCTTCACTGATGCTTTATTACCCTGTTTAATTAAAATATTGTGCAGTTCTAAGTAAAAATGCTTTTAAAAGTTTATTACAGCTCTCCTTCCTTTCGGAGGAAATGGAATTATTTGTTGTCTTTTAGAAGCATGAAATGAGATTTCTATTAGACTCTGACTGGCATTACTAATTCTTTAATGAGTGACATAACACCCTTTTTTGGTGTTTATCCAGAACATTATCCACAGATCTGATGTTATTAAATTTACATTTACTCCATATCATGCAGCCTTCCTCTCCTGAAGACAGGCAACAGCCTGGCACTTTTTCAGCCTCCTAGAATTGCCCTGGTCAATCAAGGCTCACTCAAGAGGAATGTCAACACACAAGTCTGCAGTCAGCTGTTTCCAACCTCCTGGGTCACAGTTATCCCTGGAAAACAAGAGCTCCACTGGTCACTAATGCACTGAAATGAATCCCATCACTGTCAGGTGACCCCCCCAGGCATGTATCTTCCTGCTTCTTTACAAACATAGATCATAAATGTTCAATGAACACTTCTGCATTGTTATTGACATTTTAATCATGTCCATCTAGTAATGGGCCTGTACCATTCACTTCTAGGTTTTCTGGGATTTAGCCTTGCCAGCTATGGATTTCCTTTGATGTGCTTCACTTCCAATAACTACTCTGCTTCTCATTTATACCAACACTTCCTTATTTCCTGCTTTCTCCATTTTGGCTATTTCTTTTTTAATTTTACTCACAATCTCCAGTCCATTAATAAAACAAGAGTTGGCAATGTTTTTTCTCTCTTGAAGTTGTGGCTCTTTGATTGCCCAATGAATTCTTTAAAAAGAGCTCATACTTGTCATTTTTAGACTCGTACCTAATTTTTTTTTCCTGCTTGCACTCTTATTTTCTGATGATTTGGAAATACAGCTCTTTTAGAGTACCAGGTGTATGGAAACCCAGGTCACAAACACTGCTCCCCAGCCAACCACTGAATTGCAATCCAGGGATCTTCGTTTGGGTTTTTTTACTTCCCTCATTATAACAAAGTCCAAAAGAATTTACCCTGTGCCACCTGCCAAATGGCACATGTCATTTTTAGTAACTTAAATGACATTTTATTATTGCACCCATATGTTCTTGTGCTACTATTTTCTTTATTTAGATAACTCCTCTCTCTTGAGTGTCTACCCGTTCATATGTTTATAAAGAGTAATCAAATTCCTTGTTTCTCTAGGCAAACCAAGCCAAAGGCTTTTATTCTTCTCTTACACATTTGGCTCTCTGCTCTGACTTGCCCTCCCCTGCACCTGTCTCCATTTAAATTATTTTTTTTTTTTTTTGCATGGTGATGTTTTGAACAGTCACGTTGAAGGGTAAATTTAGTTAAATTTTAAACTCCATCATATTCCTGGACAATGAAGAAAAGCTGATTCCTTGCCATGCTTTTTACAGTAACTTTTCTCTTGTCCCACCAGTCATTTGAGGGACACAGAGACATAACCACAGACCCCAGAAACTTCCAGAATATTGGGATACGTCACGACTAGATTTGCATGTGTACCTTTGTGCTGGGTCACGAAGGTTTATCACGCTTCGGGCAGAACAACAACCACCCCGTGCGGGTCCCTCTCACGCCATGAGCATGACCTCATTCCCTTGCGTTCCCTCCCACCCCCGCCCCAGAGCGGCAGCCTCCCAATCGCAGCCTTTTATTTTGGGGAGGATCTGGCACTTCTCACCCGAGCACACGTTTCTTTCTAGACTCCTCCTAGATTCCGTGGCACCGAGGAATAATGAATAATAATCAGAATGCAAAAAAGCTCTTATTTTTCTTGTTTTGGAAACATTTCTCCAAGGGATGGACAACGTTATTCTCGAATCCTTATGACAAACATGGCAACGCAGCCCTATAATTTTCTCTCTGTATTAAAAATTTTTGCCAACAAAACCAAACTTCCTGCTTTTTGCAAAGCATGACTCACATCCTCCATTCTGTTTTGACTGACATAAGAGATCTATTTCAGTCATATGACAATAACTTTGAATCTAACTAGCCACTTATGTGGAAATCAAAGCCTGTTCTTGCAGGATGGATGGATGTTAACAGGAATGGTGTTTTACATAACTCCACTGAAGATCTGCCTGCTTTTCCCGAATAACTTGCTCCTGGAAGAGCCGGGCGCGGCAGTGAAAGCCCAGCGTGCCACCTCGTGGCTGCCCTGTGCCCAGGGCCGTTCCTAGCGCCTCCCTTTTCCAGGAGAATCCAGAGCTCCCAAAATCTGCGTGTGTGGCAATTAGCATACCGGCACCTCTGCCGATGCCTTCTCACACGCAGAGTAAAACCGAGTAATTCTTCCCCCGACAGATCAAACCAGAGACGAGCAGGGAGGCAGGTGTTATTCAGAGGAAATGTCACTGAACTGGAGTTTGCAGGATAAAAAATTAGGTTGCAGGAATGTAAATTGTAGGGATGTGGCAGGCTTGGAGTGCTGCTACCAACCAGAAAGAGAGTTTGTCTGGGAAATCTCCATCTTCCACTTGGTTTCACCAGTTTGTTGGTGAAGTCTTACTGTCATGGGTCTTGGATTTTAGCTGTTTCATGCCTAATCAGTGAGAGAGGAGTAGGTAATTCGATCAGCACATCTGCCACCCAGAGGGGTGGTGCCTTCACCAGATTTTCACTCGGGTTAGAATGCACTTTTCCAGCTGCTTTAGGCTGGGTTAAGCCTGCCATGGAAGATGGTCCCACTGCCTTCCCTCTCCCAGCTGATCAATCTTGCTGCCTTCCTCAGGAAAAGTCAAGGAAAACTGACCTTGATTTTTTTGGTTGCTTTACCTGTCAGAAAGATCAGCTCTCTGCCAACACATGGAAGTAGCAGGAAAATGGCAAGTGATGGACCATAAGGTGGGAATGCTCCTTTTTTTTTTCCTGTCTCAGACCAGGGCAGCTTAAGACAGTTACAAAACTCCCTTTCAGAGAGATATATTAAGTGTGGCTGACCCAGTTCAACCTCACTAACCCAGCAAGAAGCAGCTGCCTTTTCTTGCCTTCATGGCAAGGTGAATCAGCACAGGGTGATGGGAATGCCAGCACCAGCATCAACTGTAGCCAGGCTGTGTGTGGATGGTGACTGAAGGCAGTGAGGAGCAGGCTCTTCCCTTTTTGTCAACAGCAAGCTGTTATCTCAGCTACCATGTAATTTTCCTACCATGTAATTTCAGCCTCAGATGCAGAATTCAGCACCCGGAGTCACGCAGTCGCCCTGACAGCCTGAAAGGGCTGAGCTGCTCCATTCCTCAGCGTGGCTTTTGTCAGGGTTAACACCTCCTAGTTGCTGTTTGACAGGTGGAATGTCTGCTCAAAGCAGGTTCAAACACCTCCTGGCACTGAAGCACACAGGGTGAGAGTTGGCTCCCAGAGAAGCTTTGACATGGGACAAAACCAGGCTTGTACAAAAGGACTTTGAGCTGTTTGCAAACAGAGCTGGTTGTTGCTGAAATTCACAGAAGATCTGTTTCTAAAATGCCCAATACCAGTTTTTAGTGCACAGGCAAGGCTCAGCACAGCATAAATGAAAGATTTTCTGCTTTTACTGGAGCTGTAACTCACCAAAAGATTCAAATAAATTGCTAATAGAAAGGTTATTATCTAGAAGTGGAAATGTTTGTGTTTCCCCAGGCACTGCAAGATATTTTTCAAGCCAAAGCCATCAGCCATTGTTCTGAGGGTACAACAGTTTTGTCACCCCACACTTCTGCACTAACACTCCTCACAACAATGGGATTTGAGAGAAGCCCAGGATGGGCTTCCTGAGTCAACATAAAACCCTAGTGACTGTTCTTCATTTCAGTCAAATACTTAGGATATGGAACAGAATATCATAGAATCAAGGAGTGGCCTGGGTTGGAAAACACCTTGAAGATCATCCCGTTTCAGCCCCCTGCTGTGGGCAGACACCTTCCACTACACTAAATTGCCCAGAGCTCCTTCCAATCTGGCTTTAAACACTGGGGCAGCCGCTGCTTCTCTGGGCAACCTGTTCCAGTGCTTCACCACCCTCACAGTAAATTTTTTCCCCTAATATTTAATCTAAACCTCCTCTCAGTTTAAAGCCATTCTCCCTTTTCCTGTCACTACCTGCTCTTGTAATGTCTCCCAAAGCTCACTCAGCTGCTCCTTCAGTTTTACCCTTCTTGCATCATGGAAGAGAGCAGTGCTTGGGTCTGATTCCCTCTGAATGTATATCCCACTAGATATTTACCCTTTCAAATGGGTAACTTGCAGGAAAAATCGTTGCCAGCTGGCAGAAAAGACTGAACCACTGCCTAGAACCACGTGCTGCTCTTAAAATCGAGTCACCTGCTCTGTACAGAAAGGTAAGGCATCACCGAGATGAGATAAACCCGGGCAATGATAATAGAGTCTTTGTTGAAATCCCACCCCATTGTTCAAGGGCTGATGTGCCGGGCCAGGGAGAACAAAAGGAAATGTTTCTAGTCCTTGAAAATCACAGCAGAATCAGAGGTTGGCAGCAAAAGCAAGCCAGTCATACACAGAATTAAAAAAGAGAAGTCAGCGGCAGCTTTTCTGTTGAGCAAATAAAAAGATTATTCTCTACGAATTGTGGCCTGACCTTGGAGTGAGTAGTAAAGGGGTAAATACCTGCAATTCTCATCCCTCTTTGTGGGATTGCAGCTGCAGAGAAACTGAGGTGCTTGTGAATGGTCCTAATGTGGCTCACAGGAGTGAAAATGCTGCTGTAGAGGGACTTCAAGGTTGCTGTGCTTCTCTAGTATGTTTCAGAAACAATTTCATCAGAGGTCAACCCAGGGTAGAGGGGAAAATGGCAAATAAAAAACGGCTCCGTGTGCTTCAGGACAGGAGATCTCCGTGGGGTGTTGTTACCCCACGCCTGCAGGGTGGGGTAGGGACTAAGTGCAGTTTGATACCATGTGCCCAGAGGCCCCCTGGCATTTTTCATGCCCATGTTGCTACTTTCGAGGGAGATCGTGCTAAAGTTTAAGTGAAAGTCAAAGAAAGGCTCTTCCTCAGAACCTGTGGCAGCGCGGCCAGAGTTCCAGTAACTCCCTGAGCTCAGTGCATTGCCTGGCCTCCTGCAGGGACTCCTCCACCATCCTTCCTCCTCCCCAGCACTTCCCGGTGGCACACCCCGCATCCCTCTGCTCTTTGTGGAAATGCCCGAACCCTTCCAGCCTCTGGAAATGGGTCTTTCTGTACTTAGCAAGTACTCGGTACTTACACATCGATGCAACAAGTGGCTCCGGGGACTGTCGGGCATTGTGGGAGCTGTAGTTTGCCGCTCGCTGCACTACAAGTCCCAGCCTCCCGGCGGAGGAGAAAGAGGAGGAGGAGGTGGAGGCGGAGGAGGAGAGGAGCCGGCACGGCCCAGGCCTGCAGCCCGTGAGGAAGAGCCCCCCGGGGGCGGGCCGCGCCGGCATGCGGCTCCCCGGCCGGCTCGCCCTGCTCCGGAGCACGCCCCTGGCTGCCCGGCCGCCAGGGAGGGTCCGAACGGGGCGGGCGGCGGCGCGGCGCGGCTTCTCCCGCGGGCGGCTCGGCGGCACCATGGCAGAGGAGGCCAAGAAACGGGCCGCCTTCGCCGCCGTGGACAAGCACGTCCAGGTGAGGCAGCCCGGGGTGCTGCGGGGCGCGGGGGGCTCGGAACCCCGGGGCGCGGAGCGGCCGCGGGGTGCGCGGAGCGCCCGGAGCGCGGGGCGGCCGCGGGGTGCGCGGAGCCTCCGGGAGCACGGACGGACCCGCAGTGCACCGAGGGGCTCCGGGCTGCAGGGACCCCCCAAAGCACAGAGTGGCTGCAGGGACCCCCCAAAGCACAGAGTGGCTGCACGGTGCTGGGCTCCCCCAATGCATGCAGTGGCTCTGGAGTACATGGAGCGGCTTCAGGGTGACGGGACAAACTCTGGGCTGCCGGGACCCCCAGTACACGGAGCGGCTCCGGGGTGCCGGGACAGGATCTGCTGTGCCGGGACCCCTCAGTGCACTGAGCGGCCATGGGGTGCACGGAGCTTCTCAGCGCATGGAGAGGCTCTGGGGTGCACGGAGCCCCCAGGACACCGAGAGATCCCGGAGTGCAGGGACAGGCTCCGGGGTGCCGGGATCCCCAATGCACGAGGGGCCACGGGGTGCGTGGAGGCTCCCAGTGCACGGACAGAGCTCGGGGTGCACGGAGCGACTCCGGGATGCAGAGACCCCCTAATGCACGGAGCGGCCGCATGGTGCACGGAGTCTCCAGAGGCACGGGCGGTCCCGGGCTGCGTGGAGCGGCTCCGGGAGCGGGGACAGGCTCTGGGGTGCAGGGGCTCTGAATGCACGAAGGGGCCGTGCGTTGCACGGAGCAAGTCCGGGGTGTCAGGACTCCACAAAGCACAGAGCGGCCGCGGGGTGCGCGGATTTTCGCAGCGCATGGAGCGGCTCTGGATTGCAGGAACAGGCTGTGGGGTGCCGGGACCCCCCGGTTCACGGAGTGGCAGTGAAGTGCACGGAGCTTCCCAGTGCATGGACGGGCTGCGGGATGCACGGGTGCCCCAGCACACAGAGCGGCTCTGGGGTGCCGGCACTCCGCAAAGCACGAAGCGGCCGCAGGGAGTGCAGAGTCCTCCGGTGCACGGACGGACCTTGGGGCGCATGGAGCGATTCTGGACACCCCAAAGCACAGAGCAGCCACGGACTCTCCCCGAGCGTGGATAGCCCTGGGTTCATGGAGCGGCTCCGGGTGCAGGGATAGGCTTTGGGGTGCTGGGACCCCGCAATGCACAGAGGAGCCGTGGAGTACACAGAATCTCTGGTGCATGGATGGACCGTGCAACTCTGGGGTGCCGGGACCACACAAAACACAGAGCGGCCACAAAACATAGGTGTGCACGGAGCCTTCCAGTGCACGGCCAGACCCAGGGCTGTGTGAGGCAGCTCCAGGTGCAGGCACAGGCTGTGCAGTGCTGGGACTCCCCAGTGTATGGAATGGCCATGGAATGAACTGAACTTTGCAGGGCAGGGATAGGCATGGACTCCTGCAGCGCACAGAGCAGCCCCGAGGTACATGGATGCAGTGGGGGGCACTGAGAATACCCCCCCCACCCCCCCTACTTGGAGCATGAACAGTCCTGGGTGCAAAGAGGGACCCTGTGCTTTGACTTCACTCCCTTTAGGTGAGGTGAAGGAAGAAAACAGCTTTTCCTTCCCCAGTGTATGCCTCCTCAGCAGCAGCTTCATGCCTGATCCAGCTCAGTTCTGTCTATGCCGAATTTGGGGTAACGTCTTGCACCTCCAAACTTTCACTGTACACCCTCCTGCAAGCTGGGCTGTGGTGGGAGTTCAGGCTAATGCCAGGTACTGCTCCTTTCTCCAAATCCAGGATGTGCTGCTGCTACACCCCATTTCTGAGCACCCAAGCAAGGAGCAACAGTCCCTGACCAGAGGATTCTCTGTGTCCTCTGCAGGGAGGGCAGTGCAGCCAGGGGCTGGAGTCAGCCCCATGAATGTCAGATAGGGCTGGAGCTGCCTGGGGTTTGGCACCGCCTGGTTGGGAAGCTCAGCGATCAACGGTTCCAGTCACGCAGGGCTTTATCGGTTCTGTGCCAGCCCTTTCGCAATAGCAGTGCTGAAATCGGGGTGAGGAGTTCCTGCTAAGAATGTAGATATTAGCAGTTAGGGGAGGAAAAAAATCCCTTTTCCTTCCTGCTCCCCCCTCGCTGGGTTAGAGTTTTGAGCTTCAGTTGCTGATGGCTTCCCTTGTGTCCCACGAAAGTTCTGCTTGTTCTGCAGCCCCGTTCCTCTGAGCAGTCTGTACCTGCCTGAGAGCACAACCACATGTGTGTGAGACCCGCCCCTGCCGGGCCAACACCGTCAAAAGTGATCAGTCTGTGAGATGGGGGAGCCTGGGAGCTCTGGCAGTTGCATAAAAATCCCCTTTCTTACCCAAGGCAAACCCAAAATTGTGCATTGAGGGATCATGGGAGGAAGGGTTCATCTCACAAAGTGTGGAGCCAAGACACCACTGTTGCTGTGAGGTATCATAAATGGGGGCTCCTCTGGTTTGGGTTAAACCAGTACTTTTGGACTTTTAATAGTGAAATCGATGGCCTTTGTACTGTTTTATTGCCAGGCAAATTCAGGATAATGTTTCTGTCTGTGTCCCAGCTAATTAAAGTTCAATGTCCAGCTTGTGATGCTGGTTAAGTAAATCAGGCAGTGTCTGAGGTAACACCCCAATCGATGCTTGTGCAAGTTGGCTTCAGGAAGTAGTGGAGAAGGGACTCAGAGTCGCTGCCCAGGAGCTGAATGGTCTCAGCTGTCAGTTTGCACTGGCAGGGGGCAGCTGCTGTTTGCAATGGATACCTTTGTGTTTGCTTGTTAGAGCTCTCACAGGGGGCAATGCTACCTCTGAAAGCAAAGCTGAGGCTTCCCTTGCACAGCAGGGATGTGTGGGAGACACCAGGGTTTGGTTCTGCTGGACAAATCTCCCTTGCTTAACTGTGCCATAAATCTGTGGCACTGGGGGCTTGGGACTGGTCCTGGATGAGGCTCCTCCCTTGCCATCCCCCTTCACGCCCATCCCTGCCTTGCCAGGACAGCAGCTCCTTGTGTGCCACATGTAAACCTGGGTGTGGGAGGGGGGATTAGAACAGGATAACTTTTCTGGGTTTATTTTCTTTTCTTTTTTTTTTTTTAATTAAAGCTAGGTCCATGTGTTTACCCACAGCCCTTGTCCCTGGGCAGCTGCAGGAGCAGAGTTCCCCAGCTCTGGAGTGGACACTGAGCTGCTCAGCCTCAGAGGCCATGGGCTGTGGGGCTGTGACAGCTTGGGGGAGTGGGGCTGGCACAGGGCTGGGGCTTTAGAGCTGTAAGCTGCTTGGGGAGAGCTGGCTTTGAGTTTATACAACACCTCTGAGGGCAGGCCCTGTGAGCACCTCTGTTGGAAATGCAAATACAGCTACTGCCCTATGTCCTACTGCCCCAGAGAGTACTGAGCAAACTTTGGGCTTTGCTCTGTATTTATCTACTGCTTTTAGATAGAGCTCTTTGTTCTCTGACCTTGGAAACTTAGGTGGGACTGGCCAGTGCCTGTGTGCTGCTGGTGCTGCTCCATGTGTGTTGCCTTGCTGGCTTCTGTGGTGCTGGGCAGTGTCTTTAGGCCCTTGGGTTGGCTGAGAAAATGCTGTGGTCACTGCCCACTTCACCCAAAAGGGTCTTCAGCTGTGTAATCACTGATAAATGCATGGACTGGGACCCTTGTAAGCTCTCCCTGCCTCATTACAGTGGAGTTGCCCATGCTGAAGCTTTCCCCATCCCTTTAGGGTACCCAGCTGCTCCAAGAAGCTGTCCCACCCTACAGAAATGAGGGCAAAGAGAAGAAACTGCCTCTCCCCGGGTCAGAACATGTCTTTTGGGAACGCTGGTACTGCCCATGTCCTGCCAGCCTCTGCACAGCTTTGCTTGCCCTGGCCTTGGCTGGCCTTGCTTGGCTCTGCCTGCTGGGTGGGTGACACAGGAGCCTCAGGAGCTGTTGGTGTCTGCTGGCCACACTGCAGGTGTGCAGCTGGGACCTGTTGCTGTGCCCAGCTTCTGCAGAGTCACAGTGAGGGCTGGGATGGAAGCTGAGCCTCTGGTTTTAGAGAACTTCTGTTTTCTTTGAGCTTTTAAATTGCAGAAGCAAGAGAAATGACTAATCCTAGGGGAGTGTGACCTGTCTTGAACTCCACCTATCCAGGTAAACTTGAGTGACAGCAAGATTTTAGCTGGTTGAAGTGCTGCAGGTGTGGCTTTTTCCACAGCTACCCAACTCTGGATTTGCTGCACATGAGGAAAGAGCTCCAGATCTGTCTAATGTCCAAGAGATAATGCACAACAGCTCTGTGCCTGCATCTCTGGTTGTCTTCATATGTTCCTCATCTGAAGTCTCTGTGGTGATACTGGGCCTCTTTAAGTCAATTTAAGCTTTGGATCCCATCCAAAGAAAATGAAATACACTGAAAATGGGAAGTGCAGAAGGCTGCAGGGTCACTTACAGGGGATGGGAAACTGAGTTGATGATAAACAGAGACTGACGTGGCAGAGAACATGTCTTGCAGAAGTAACACAAGTGCACCCATCCACCCTCAGCCTGCAGCACCTTTTAGGTGCTGTGTGCACCTTTTAGTGTATCTGTGTTACAGGTGACAGGCAGTGATCCTTCTTTAATCAGGCAATACGCAGAGAAAGGCCAGGATGGAGCTGTGGTTAAAATTTCATCCTCTTCAGCACATGCTGCCAGGCTCACCCACATTCCAAGTTTTGCTGGACTCTCCTATAGGCAGCTTTACACTCTGTTTTGGAAAATATTCTTTATTATTCACAGGAACAGCTGCTGTGCTCTCTGCTTTGGCTGCTGGTGCATCTGTGCTGTTTACTAATGATATGGTTGGCAGCTAATGCAGCCTTTTACTGTGTGGCTTCCTTGGGAAGATTTTATCTTGAGGTTGTTTCCCCTTCTTCCTCTGTGGTATTGTCTGAAATTCACAGCTTTCCGGCAGGAGAGCTTTCATGGAATGCCAGCAACCACCAGTGAGTGTGCATTGAACACCCTGAGATCGGACTGTGCTGGTAATTAGCAAGCACATGTCCTTTAATGAGAGGCAGAGTTGATTAAAATCCCTTGGCTGCAGACCATGGCCGTGCCCTCGCTGGCACAGCGTGTTCCCTCCCTTGCCTGCAGAGTGCTGAGATGCTGTGTCCACGTGCATCCCTGGACAAGGCTCTTCTTGCATGTGGTCATGATGCCAGTTTTACTGGGAAGGTGGAGTCTGGAGCCTCCAGTGACAGCATTCCCCTGTCTCTCTTTGATTTGCAGAACAATCAAGTTCTTGGGATCGGAAGCGGATCTACGATTGTACACGCGGTGCAACGATTAGGTAGGATGCTCCCCTTCCTGTCCCCCCCCACCACAAAAAATCTCCTTTTCCATCTGCCCCAACTACTTGAAAACACCCTAAAATCACCTGTATGCTGAGTTAGAGCTGATGCCTTGGGTCTGTTCACTGGCTGCTGTGTCCTGCTTGAAGCTGAAGGTTAAAACTGGGCCTTGGGCTCCAAATTTATAGCCTGAGAGTCCTGAGGAGGTAATGATTTGCCACCTGTTCCTGACAGCCAGGAAAAGCTCTCCACTGGCATCCACCACAAACTGGAGCTGAACTCCTTGGTCTGGTTCCAGCTTTGCCAGCTCTGCCCAGTGCTGGCTTGCTGTGTGGCTCGGGGCCATGCAGCTGCTCTGCTTCCTTTAACCCGTTTGCCTTTGGCTCATTTTGTTCTCCACATCCATGGGATTCACATTGAGGGCCCTGCTGAGGTGTAATGAAAAGGAGGAATGTGAAATCCTGCTGCATTTTATTAATGTACCCTGCAGCCAGGTTTACCTGCTTGCTCCAGGTGCAGGGCTTTGCTCAGGGAGTGATTCAGAGAATTTCAGCAAAATATTCAAGTGAGGCAAATGCAGCTTTGCAGAGCGAGTGTAATTACTCTCATGGCTCATTACAGAGAGTGCAGAGGTTCAGAGTTCCTTTGCAGGGCAGTCTCAGCCCTGCTTGTGGAGGTGCTGAACTTTGGATGTCCTTGGAAGCAAAGCAGAGCAGCTGTGGGGGCCATGGTGGGTTGGGAGTGCAGGATCAACCCTGTTGTTCTCAGGGGTCTTGCTTGGCTACAGAGGGGGATCAGAGAATCATTAAGGTTGGAAAACATCTTCAAGATCCTCAAATCCCACACAGCACCACTATGTTCACCACCAAACCATACTCCCAAGTGTTAAATCCACACTTCCAGGTGTGAAGATTCCACCACTTCCCTGGGCAGCACAGTTCAGTTTGTCCCACCTGGGTGGCTCTGCCTGTCTGGGGAGTCCCCTGGTGACCTCCAGCTCCCTTGGGCAGAGCTGTCCTGCAGCCCAGAACAGGCTGAGTTCTGAGCACAGGGGCACAGCAGGGCTGGGGCTGCCCCTTGTCACCCATTTCCCCACTCTGTGTGTGATGCACTTCATTGTCTGGGAGCTGCTGTTCAGCCTTCTGGGCTTGGCTCAGTACTGCAACCACTCCCTCCTTGAGCACAGAATCAGTCTCTAAATAAATGGCTATTGTATTTGAAGAGGAGTGGCTGTTCCAGGCTGCACATTCTGGCTTTTCATGTCTCCTGATTGCTTTAGAACTGGGATGTGGCTTGTAAGAACATCCAGCCTCATGTACTGCATGTTCAATCCTTCCAGCAGCAGCATTACCTTGGAGCATGTAGCTCATGTGCTTGCTCTGCTGCACGAGCTCTTGCTGGCTCTTGTGCCTGGGTATTGTAATTACTAAAATAACATTTTATCCATAATGATATCTTAGTAATAGATTTTAGTCATTTGAGGTTAGCCTGGGGGAGGAAATATTTCCTTCCATTTAATGGAATACTGTACTTTATTAGTTCTTTCTCTGCTATATATTTAAATGTTCTATAATAAATTAATGTGATGTCCCCAGGGCAACAAGCCAGCAAACCTTTCAGACAGCTGCTGGAGCTCTGTGTTTACATGGAGAGCAGCAAAAACCTGTCTAATGGAGTGAGAGAGGGGATGGGGCTCCTTTCCCAGGTGAGGATTTGCTGCTGGGGCTCCTCTGCTGCTGGAGACATAAAGGTTAATGGTTCATGGTGGCTTGGGCTGGGTCAGAGTGGGTGTTGAAACATTTGTGTTGAAACTGAGCCTCAGCCTATGGAGGGGGCACCTGTTTGCATTTTGAGCGTGACTGAGTTATTTGCAAGCCAAGCAAGTAATTGCAGTGAATCAGGGGGGCTGAAAACTGAGGTTTCTTAAAGAGAAAGTTGCTGTGGTTTTGCCTTGTGCAATGAACTAACCAAGGCTTCTGCTTTTTGCCTGCAGCTGAGCGAGTTAAGGAGGAGAACCTGACCATTGTCTGCATCCCTACATCCTTTCAGGTGAGTGCTTTCCTCCTTTGCTTCCTGCCAGTCCAAAAATTCCTGCAGGGCATCTTCCCCTGGGCTGTGAGAGGCCACCCTGCCCCTCTCTGGGTCACAGTGGTATGAATGAACCAAAAGCACCAGTGAGAGCACTCATGGTGCAGCCTACAGAAAGAAGGTGATGGTGCTGTGTTAGCCTGACCTGAGCTCGGGCTGGGAGGTGTATTTGGAGCCAGTGTGGTAAGGCTGGCTGTGTCAGGGTTGGTGTGTGGCTTCCTCTGGATCCCACTTGCAGGAAAATGCTGCTTAGTGGTGAACCAGACTCAGTGCAAAGCTCACTGGAGACACTTTGTCTCCTTTGAGTCTGTACCAGCCCTGACAGCTGTAAAGAATAATAGTAAGCTCTTGTGTTTTCAGCAGGAACTTCAAATGCATCAGCTGGATTTGATAAATTGCAGAAGAGAAATTGGCTTAACCTCTTGTTTGCTGGGCAGCCTTTGCAGGAATTGGTTCATACCAAGCTGGATGTTGAGAGGGCTGGAGGGAGAAGGAGAGCTTGCCTTGGTGGAGGAATACAGATCTCCTGGGGAGGCTTCTGAGCATCTCCCATGCCTTTGGCAACTGGCTTTGGTCTCTTTGCCTCTGCTCCCTGAGGTGGGAACCTCCTTTTGGGCAGGCAGAGGTGACACAGTGGGAACCACCACCTGAAGGGTTTTCAAGGCTGGGTGGCAATACCCCAGGCAAGGATTGGGCATGTGTCCTTCTCACGGTCCTGGGGACTGTACTTTTGTCACACTCTTGTCACCGTGAGGGCAGTCAGACAGTGTGGCAGGCAGGGCAGAGCCTGTGCTGTGAGGTGTTCAAGGACTGGGTGGATACAGCCCTGAGCAACCTAGGAGCTGACCCTGCTTTCACCTGGAGGTTGGATGGATAGAGACCAATCTGAATTATCCTAAAATCTTAGGAAAACCTAACATCCTCTTACCCTGCAGCTGTTTAGGTGTGGGGGTGACAGGGCTCTCTCTTCCCAGCTGTTGCAGGTGACTGGGGTATGGTGCAAGGTGCTGCAAAGGCCAGAAAGTCACAAAAAAACCCCAAACCTATATTGGTACTTCTGTTGATTATATAGACTGTAGTGAGAGTGTGTCTTTGATCTGTCTCTAATGATTCCCACCCTGAAATTCCATGTCCCCTTGGAAGTTAGGAGAAGTGCTCTGAGTCCAGCCATTCGTTCTTAAAGAAAATATTGATGAAGCTCTTGTAGTGAGTGTGGGCTGGAGCATGTCCTGCCTTGAAATGTTGTCATAGTTCATTTAACACCATGGAGTTTCTTACCAGTAAAACAAAAAGTTGCTGTTAAAGGGAAGAGAGGGATTGTACACCTGCAGGAGCCAAAATTCCCAACGTGGGGCTGCCTTGAATCCCTTGCAGTCCCTTAGGCCTCAACCAATTCCGAGTGGAGCGTTCCCAGCTCAGCAAAACAGCATTTTATTTTCACTGTGTACAGGTGTAGATGGCTGCCTGAGGTCACTGGCAAGGAAGAGTTGGTTTCAGTGGGCTTTTATACTCCTCCCTTCCCTGTTGTCAGGGCATTAATCCATCTCCACCAGTAAAGCTAGAGCAGGGTAAGTATCTGTCCCTGGTGCTTGCGTTGTCTCCTCTCACCAGGACGTGTGCCGGGAGCACGGAGTGGGCCTGCTCCTGTCCAGTGCTGTGCAGTTACCACCACTCCTCCCTCCCTCAGTGATGGGAGCTCTGCTTCTGATTCCCACTGCTCCCCTTGCCTTGCAAGCAGAGCCTGGAGAGAGCCAAGCCACCTCGTTGCCACACTGCTGACTCAGCCTGTTCAGGGTCTGGCCTGCATGTGCAGCACAGTGTTTCTCAATGCTTTGGGTTTCCAGATCCCTGAAATCTCCTTTTGTGGACACCATGTGATGAATGCCAACCCACTGGTTTTTATTCCTATCATTTTGTGAGTCCTTAGGGCCCCACAGCCCATGGGTGTTAAAACTGCATGCTATGAAATGCCATGATAAACTATTCAAATCTTATCTCATTACCAGGAGTGCCACCTGCTAATTCTAATGTTTCTGGGATGCCAGTACCTGTGACTGATGCACTTTGTTAGTCTTAGTGGGTAGAATTCAGGGGAATCAGCTGATCCAGGCTATTGCACTGGGGTTTCTTGGTCTAGCTGCAGCATGGTAGCAAGTTCAGACTGAGCAGAGTCTGTGCAAGGAGGGAATCTCACTTGAATGATGATTTGTAACGTGGAAAATTCAACCAGTTAGAGATTCTGCAGATGACACCAAGCTGGGTGGGAGTGTTGATCTGCAGGAGGGCAGGGAGGCTCTGCAGGGGATCTGGACAGGATGGATGGATGGATGGATGGATGGATGGATGGACCAAGGCCAAGGGTCTGAGCTTCATTCAGCAAGGCCAGCTGCTGGGTCTGCATTTTGGCCACAACAACCTCCTGCAGAGCTCCAGGCTGGGCAGAGTGGGTGGAAAGTGGCCCAGCAGAAAAGGCCCTGGGGTGCTGGGAACATGAGCTATCGTGTGCCCAGGTGGCCAAGGAGGCCAGGGGCACCTGGCCTGTGTCAGCAATAGTGGCAGCAGGGCCAGGGCAGGGATTGTCCCTCTCTGCTGGGCACTGGTGAGGCCACACCTGGATCCTGTGTTCAGTTTTGTGCCTCATGACAAGGAAGGCACTGAGGGGGTGGATGGTGTCCAGAGAAGGGAGTGGAGCTGGGGAGGGCTCTGCAGCACAGATGTGATGAGGAGCAGTTGAGGGGCTGGAGAAAAGGAATCTTCTCACTCTCCACAATGCCCTGACAGGAGGGGGCAGCCACTTGGTCTCTTCTCCCAAGTGACAAATAACAGGACAAGAGGAAATGGCCCCAAGTTGTGCCAGGAGAGGTTTTGATTGGATATTAGGGAAAGTTTCTTCACTGAGAAGGTGGTCAAGCACTGACCAGGCTGCCCAGGGCAGTGGTGGAGTCACCACCCCTGGAGGGATGTAAAAGCCATGTACATGTGACACTTGGGGACATGGTTTAGCAGTGGCCTGGGCAGTGCTGGGTTAAGGGCTGGACTTGGTGTTAGGAAATCTGGCTAAACAATTCTGTGATTGCCTGTTCAAGCTGAGGGGCTGAGCCAAGGGCAGCTCCGGGTGCCCTGTGTTGTGTTGCCACTAGAGGGAAACACATGGCCACTGCAGGAGACCCAGATCAGAGCCACCAAGCAGCTGTTTCAGCAGCTTCCCACGCTTTTCCCACGAGCTGTGCATTTGTTATTTACTTTTTAGCTTATTTCCAAATGAAAAATATTTTCTCTGTTAGTTCCACATTGCTGTGGTGTAAATATTTAATTTTCTTGGTCCCATTTTTCAACTGAAGGAGATAAGAAGGGCTGGATGGGTGTGAGGGAGAATGATGTCCAAGCTGAAACAACACAGAATTTAAAAATTCCAAATCTGCTTTAGTGCTTAGATAAAAGTGATTCCCACCAAGCTGATGAGGCCTCCTGCTATTTAGTATGGAGACACCCAAACCCAGGAGTTCTCTTATACCACCTGAACATTTTAGTTCAAATCAGAAGCAGGATTTTCTTTTGATTAAACTGCTCTGGTGTGGAAACATCACTTTCTCCTTGCTGTGTGTTCCTGCTGCAGCCTCTCCACGAGCTCAGAGTGGAGCAGTGGAGCTCTCCCAGGGAGGCTCCATCCTTGCTGCAGCCAGGGTAGGACACCAAGAGTCTGTTTTCCTTTCCTGCCACTGGTAAATGGTGTTTGTTCTCTTCTTGGTGCACAGGCTCGTCAGCTGATCCTGCAGAATGGCTTAACCCTGAGTGACTTGGACCGAAATCCAGAGGTAAGTGGGGCCCCAGAGGTGAGACCTCAGCTGACCTTCTCTCACCTGGTCCTTCAGAAAGTGTCCGGGCTCCTTAGTCCTCCCTGAGGCTGAGTTTGGGCAGCCACACTGCAGAACTTGAGTTGGCACAACAGGAAACAGCCTCAAGTTGTGCCACAGGAGGTTCAGATTGGATATCAGGAAAAAGTTCTGCACTGAAAGGTCAAGCACTGGAACAGGCTGCCCAGGGCAGTGATGGAATCAGCATCCCTGGAAGTGTTCAAAAAACATGTAGATTTGATGCTTAGGGACATGGTTTAGTGGGGACCTGGCAGGGTTTGTTGAATGGCTGGACTCAATGATCTTAAAGGTCTTTTCTAACCTTAATGATTTGAACAGGTTTAGTTTAATTTTCCCCCAAGTCCTTTCTTAGTTCTTGTCCCTTTAGGTGGCAAGAAGGCTCCTGGGTTGTGTTGCCTCCAGGTGCTTGGCATCTCTTCCAAGTTGAGGCTTGAGACAGGAATGTTGCTGAACTGTCAGAGATTTTTCCTGGGGAAATCTGGCATGCTGGTCCTTAAAGAACACCAGAGGCTGAAGAGATGTGCCTTGCAGGCCAGCAGTTGGTTTGGGTTTCTCCTCCTCTCACATGCCTGGGGTTGTTGGAGGGGCTTGGGTGGTCTCAGGGTGTCCTTGGCTGGCCCTTCAGACACCTGTGTCTGGTCAGGCTGCACCAAGGTGGTGCCACCTCTGATGACATTTGTCACTGCTGCTTGGGACACTCCAGCCCTGGAGCTGCCCCAGGAGCAGGGCCTGGATGCTGCACAGGAGGGTTCCCACAGCCATTTCCTCCCCTCCCCACAGCTTGATGTTGCCATCGATGGAGCAGATGAGGTGGACTCTGACCTCAACCTTATCAAAGGTGGCGGGTGAGCCTTGCTGTCCATCTGTCTGTCTGTCCCAGTGCTGGTGGTGGGGGCTCTGAGCATCCCTGTGTGGCTCTGGGTGTCAGGGCTGGGCTGGAGGGGATCCTGTGCAGGGCTCTGTGTGCACCCACAGTGGGAGATGGCTCCTGGCCAGGGACAAGGGGCACACAGTGAGGGGTGGGGATCAGGAGGATCAGGGGTGGGGCAATGGCAGCACCAAAACCAGCAAGAACATATTAGAGGGGACTGGATTTCAAGGCCATTAGGCACAGTGGGGAGCAGTCTGATGTTTTCTGGTTTGTTTTTTTTTTTATTTTTTCCCCCTTGCAGTGGCTGCTTGACACAGGAGAAGATAGTTGCAGGATTTGCAAAGTGCTTCATTGTTATTGCTGATTACAGGTGAAGATATTACTGTTCATAATACCTTTCTCTCCTCCATGGGAGGTTTCAGATGGTGCTGTGCTAGGCCATTATTGTCATTGCAATGGTTACAGGAGAGCAGGAATGGGTAGAAATTAGCCTGGCTCCCAGTATTTCAGCAATTCAATTTATCTTTTTTTCTTAATTTTCAACTCAGCAGGCCTGCTTGGGAGTCAGCAGAGCTTGTGGGGAAGTGGCAGTTCTGCTCTCTGAGCTCAGTGATTGTCAGCATGGGATAAATTTTCCAGCCATGGGGCTGTGGAAAAAACAACTCCTGTTCTGTTTGTCCAAAGCATGTCAAAACAGGGCTTTTGAGTGGATAGAGCATTGTGCATTAGACTGGCTCTGGCTGCACAGGGCACACATGGACTCACCCTGTGTCCTCCTGAGCCTTGTGCCTGAGGGGTTTGCCAAGGGCTTGGGGTGCTGTTAATGGTGTCAGCAGTGGAATGTCCAGCACTAATCCCACCTCAAACTGTGCCCTCAGGAAAAAATCTGACAGCCTTGGGGAGCAGTGGAAGAAGGGAGTTCCTATCGAGGTCATCCCCATGGCTTATGTCCCTGTCACCAAAGCCCTGACCAAAAAATTTGGTGGTGTCGTGGAGCTGCGGATGGCTGTTAACAAAGCAGTGAGTGTCCCTGTCAGCCTGCTTCCCTGGGGACCCTCCTGAACGTGGGCAAAGGGAGGACCAGAGGTCTGGCCCTTCATCTGGTGACATCTGGGCTTTCACTCCCACAAGTGACATCTTGTGTAATTCCTCTTTATTACACTTAGGTTACTGGATTGGGTATTTATGTGTTCAGGCTGCTCATTGAAAGCCTCTCTGGCTGTGACTCCTAAAGAAGCATTCTGGAGCAGGGAGCAGAGGGATTGCCAGCCTGGGTCTGGGGGTGTTAGGGGGCTGCAGGGCAGTCTGAGCTGCCAGAGAGGGTCTCAAGTTGGGGGTGACAAGTTTATTGTGAGGACAGCCCCAGTTTTTGTGAATGATGACTCTAAGCCACTGCAGTGGGGACAGCTGGTCCCAGTGAGGGCTGTGACAGTCCCTGGCTGGGATCAGGAGACACAGGGCTCATGCCATGACAACTGGGTTTGCTTCCAGGGCCCTGTGGTGACAGACAATGGGAACTTCATCCTGGACTGGAAGTTTGACAAGGTTCACGAGTGGCGTGAAGTGAACTCTGCTATCAAAATGATACCAGGTGATGTCTGATTCTTTAAAAGCCACAAAAGCTGGCTGAGGCTTGGTGTGTGATAAGTAACCTGGACTGTGGCAGCTGTCTCCTGGATGTGAGGGAATGTGTGTGTGTGTGTATTTGCTGCCCTCCTGCAGGTCCCTGCATTTGTTTCTACTCAAGAGAGCAGTCAGCTCAATTGGTACAGTTGTGCCCATGGGGCTTTTCCCACATGGTGGTGAAAACCTGGAGTGATGCTGGTTGATGTTGACACTGTTTCCCATTAGGCACAACAGTCCTGTCCTCTTCCTTACTCTCCTTGTGCCCATTTAGAGAGGGACTTTAGTGGAAACACCAGTGCACTCTGGAGGGAGGGTTTGCACTGTGCTGTGGTATTTTCCAGGAGCTGCTTACAGCTCTGCATCCCATTCCCACTGGGAAGCCCTCCCTGCTGGCCTTGCTGTGAGGATGGAGTGCACTCAAGCTCCTGCTGGGCTCGAGCAGCAGTGGCTGAGTGCTCTGTTTGCAAACAAAACAGCCTCTTTGCAAGGACCCCTGCCTGGCATGAGACCTGCTGCCCAGGCAAGAGCTGCCTCTGGAGCCACCCAGGGCACTGGCACTCTCTGAACTCAGGGAAGCAGCATCTGGATGTCTCTCTGGTTATCTTGGCAAAGCCTGTCCCTGCAGTCCTGCCTTCACACAGCTGCCTTCACTGACTGCTCGTGTGTTGTCAGAACATGCAGGAACAGGTTGGGATCTTGTTGCACAAACACCAACATCCCCACAAAGCAGCCATGTATTGTCCTGGCTCCACAACTGAAACTCCAAGCCAGGCAGAGGCTCTGGTCAGTGGTTTTGCTTCCTCCAGCAGTGCTTATCACAGAATCACAAAATTGTTGGGGTTGGAAGGGATCTCTGGTGGTCTGGGCTGCCCTGGTGCAGTGCTCCATATCCTAACCCAGTTGCTGCCCATGGCTGTACAAATCTCTGTATCATTAGAGCTGTGTCTATGCAAGAAGCAGACAGTGCTTGCTTGCTCTGCACAGCAGGACCCTCCTCCCTGCATTTCTTGTTGTTTGAGAAAGGAATAGAAAATAATGGGACCTGTTTCCTGCTCAGAAATGGACCTGCTAAGGGAAGAAGAGCTTCTTCCCTCCCCAGAAGCAGATGAGCCTAAATGTGTGGCTCTTAAGGCATAAATGCAGTGCTGGTAGAAGGGTTTTGGCCACCCTGTGCTTGTGGTAGCCCTTGTCTCTGTTTCTGTCCACCTTCCTGGTCTCTGGCTGTGTGTCAGTGATCACTGTGAAGTTAGGAGCACTGTCACAACAGGACATGAAATGGATGACACACACAAGCTGGGATGTCCAAGATAAAAAGAGGGCAGTTTATTTCCAAACTCCAACATTGATAGACTTTCAAAAGTGACCATGGATTGGAGGATGAAATTGCCACCTCTCCAACCACACTGGTCAAACCAACAGTCCATCAATTCTCTCCTCCTCCAGAAAGGAATGCAAAACAATCATTATTTACATGAAAAGTGTGTCAGAAACTCCATTACCAAAATGTAAACATCAGAAGAACTTAGAAGAACAGGGTGACAGAGCACCCATAATTAAATGCAATCAAAAGTACATTTACAAATGGGCTACAAATTGCAGAGGTAGCACCAGAGCTGCTGAGTTTTAACATTTGAACAAATGTCAGCCAGGTGATCTCTTACAGGGAAGTCTTTCAGTCTTTCAGGTGAGTTTAAAGGCAAAGAGAGTGATCCCCAGTCCTGTGGGTGTGTGCAGCTTCCTCTTGCTCCCATGGGTCATCAGATAGCAGAAAATGCTTTTCTCGTGGCTGTGTTGGTGCAACAGTGGTGGGGCAGCGTGAATGTTGGGGGAGCTTTGGGAGTTGTTCCTCAATCTCTGGAGAGTTTTTGCTGGAAGTGGCTGCACAAAAAACACTTCCCAGAAGCTCCCAGTGTGGCTGATCCAGGTTGGACACTTCTCCAAACCTCTGATGGAGGCACTGGTGCTTTTGAAGGAGCAAAACCACAGAGGGCAGAGCAGAGGACATGAGTGTCCCCACATTTCTCTTCACAGAGGAAAGCAAGGCACAATTCTTCCCAAGAATATTTCTGGGTTTCACATTCTCTGAACATCAGAGAAAGAAAACACAATTCTTATCTTATTTGCTGTGCCTGTGTTTGTGCAAAAGTAGAATGCAATATGGAGATTGTTTACCCAGAGTGATGGTGTTGTGTTTCCTTGGCCTATCAGGGTCTATCAGTGTGTGTGTGTGTGTGTGAGGACTGTGGGCTGACAGTCACAAGAGTCAGAGCAGAGTGTGCAGAGTTGAGTGTTTGGCAGATTCAGTTTAGATGTAATGTAATATAGTGTAATATAATATAGAATAAGATAGTATAATAAAGTAATTAATTAGCCTTCTGATAAGATGGAGTCAGATGGTATGGTCTTTATGAGGGTCCCCAGGATGAGGGAAGAGATGAGAATCTAACTCCATGTTCTCAGAAGGCTGCATATATTCTATTCTATTCTATTCTATTCTATTCTATTCTATTCTATTATATATTACATTGTATTACATTATATTATATTATATATTACATTGTATTACATTATATTACATTAATGCTATTCTAAAGAAAACAGAGAAAGGATACAGACAAAAGGCTTTACAAGAATGAGAATGAAAACTGGTACCTTAGAGAGTCTGACACAGCTGGCTGTGATTGGTCATTAAGTTAAAACAATTCACATGGAACCAATCAAACATCCACCTGTTGGTAAACAATCTCCAGACCACATTCCAAAGCAATCAGATAATTATTGTTTTCATAGTTTTCTGAAGCTTCTCAGGAGAAAAATCCTGGGCAAAGAGGATTTTTTCAGAAAATATGACAGCAACAGGATGCATCATTCCCTCCCTCTCCTTGGGGGTTCCCTGCAGATACTGTACCTGAGTGCAGGGGGTGTGGCTGTGGCAGTAACTGTACAGGATATAAGTACTGTACAAGTAACTATACAGGATATAAATACTGTACAGGTACAGAGTGGAGGGGGTGACTCTGGCAGTAACTGTACACGATATAAGTACTGTACAGGGTACAGGATGCAGGAATGGTGACTGTGGCAGTAACTGTACAGGATATAAAGTATTGTACAGGTACGGAGTGCAGGGGGTGCCTGTGGCAGTAACTGTACAGGTTATATAATAAATATAATACTGTATATATATAATATATACAGGTTATATAATATATATAATACTATATATATATAGTATATATATATATATATAATACTTTACAGGTACAGGATGCAGGAATGGTGACTGTGGCAGTAACTGTACAGGATATAAAGTACTGTACAGGTACAGGATGCAGGAATGGTGACTGTGGCAGTAACTGTACAGGATATAAGTACTGTACAGGTACAGGATGCAGGAAGGGTGACTGTGGCAGTAACTGTACAGGATATAAAGTACTTTACAGGTACAGGATGCAGGAATGGTGACTGTGGCAGTAACTGTACAGGATATAAAGTACTGTACAGGTACAGGATGCAGGAATGGTGGCTGTGGCAGTAACTATACAGGATATAAGTACTGTACAGGTACAGGATGCAGGAAGGGTGACTGTGGCAGTAACTGTACAGGATACAATACTGTACAGGTACAGAGTGCAGGAATGGTGACTGTGGCAGTAACTGTACAGGATACAATACTGTACAGGTACAGGATGCAGGAATGGTGGCTGTGGCAGTAACTATACAGGATACAATACTGTACAGGGTACAGGATGCAGGAATGGTGGCTGTGGCAGTAACTATACAGGATATAATACTGTACAGGTACAGAGTGCAGGAATGGTGGCTGTGGCAGTAACTGTACACTATATAAGTACTGTACAGGTACAGGATGCAGGAATGGTGACTCTGGCAGTAACTGTACAGGATATGAAGTACTGTACAGGTACAGAGTGCAGGAATGGTGGCTGTGGCAGTAACTGTACACTATATAATACTGTCCAGGGTACAGGATGCAGGAATGGTGGCTGTGGCAGTAACTGTACACTATATAACACTGTACAGGTACAGGATGCAGGAATGGTGACTGTGGCAGTAACTATACAGGATATAAGTACTGTACAGGTACAGGATGCAGGAATGGTGACTGTGGCAGTAACTGTACACTATATAAGTGCTGTACAGGTACAGGATGCAGGAATGGTGACTGTGGCAGTAACTGTACACTATATAACACTGTACAGGATGCAGGAATGGTGGCTGTGGCAGTAACTGTACAGGATATGAAGTACTGTACAGGTACAGAGTGCAGGAATGGTGGCTGTGGCAGTAACTGTACACTATATAACACTGTCCAGGGTACAGGATGCAGGAATGGTGGCTGTGGCAGTAACTGTACACTATATAACACTGTACAGGTACAGGATGCAGGAATGGTGACTGTGGCAGTAACTGTACACTATATAACACTGTACAGGTACAGGATGCAGGAATGGTGGCTGTGGCAGTAACTGTACACTATATAACACTGTACAGGTACAGGATGCAGGAATGGTGACTGTGGCAGTAACTGTACACTATATAAGTACTGTACAGGTACAGGATGCAGGAATGGTGACTGTGGCAGTAACTATACAGGATATAAGTACTGTACAGGTACAGAGTGCAGGAATGGTGACTGTGGCAGTAACTGTACACTATATTAGTACTGTACAGGATGCAGGAATGGTGGCTGTGGCAGTAACCAGTGGCCTCTCGTTCCCCAGGTGTGGTGGAGACGGGGCTGTTCATCGACATGGCGCAGCGGGTGTACTTTGGGATGGAGGACGGCTCGGTCAGCGTGCGGGAGAAGCCGCCCTGCTGACAGACCCTGCCTGCCAGGGGACCCCGCTGTCCCCCCGTGCCAACCCCACCTTTGCCTTAAGGAGCGGCGGCCGTCGCAGGAGACCCGCGGGAAAGCCCATCAGGATCTGCTGATGTGATACTGAATGTCTCTTTTTTTAAAGAAAAACAAACAAACAAAAAATAGATTCTATTTATATATATATATTTTTACTTTACAGGAATGTTGTCTTTTTTTAATGAGTCGTTTCAATGAATTGCTTTAACGTTTTTATTTTCTTTTCTAAGAAATACTTAACCAAAAACATTACTCCCTGGTTTTGTGTTTGGAGGTTTGGTTTTTTTTTTTGTTTTTCTTTTTTTCTAAGAGAACTTGAACCCTTCTGGTTGCTCGTAGCACTTAATGATGGAGGTCAGAAATACAATCCTAATGCATCGTTCCTAACTATCCTGGCTGGGAGGGTGATGTATGTAACAGGAGCACATCCAGTTGGGACCTGCTGATGCCTTATTTGGAACCTTTTTGGTTCAGTATTTTATGCCTTTTATTTTTCTATACCACTGTTTTTTAATAGTTCAGGATGTCTGGTTGTCCTCTGTGCACATGACAATTCTCTGAGCCTAGGGTGGTCTCTACATCCCCTCTCTGGGAAACTAATAAGGGCCTTTTGTGGGCTTCTCTATGGAGGAGACATTCATCCTTTGAGCCAAACTCTGCTGTCATTTAATTCAGTACCTCTGATTAAAGTCTGTCCTGTAGCTGGAGGCGTTCGGGACTTTGTCCTTTTAGACCAAAAGCAGAACTGGGTGCTTGATGAAGCTTACAGGAGCATATTTTAGCAGCTTAGGGCAGCATGGAATAGTGTTCAGTGGCAAATGATCTGGTTTGCAATGAAGGTTAATTATCACCCCTCAGAGCTGGTTGATTTGTGGAAGGATAGAGCAGAATGCACAAGAAAATGGAGTCTTCCTGCCTAAATTTTCCACATGTAGCAGGAGAGAGACACTCGTTCAGTATCTCATTTTTGGTGTGTAGGTGCTTTGCATGGTTCTGATGTCGAAATGCAAGTCCTTTCTTTGTGTTTTAGACACAGAAATAAAGAGCTCTTATACCAGACTTGGTGGTAATTTTGTTCTCAAAGTAAGTTATTTTGTGGATAATGGGGCAGATCATGGTCAGACCAACTTCTCTTAACTTCCCCCTTGAAAGAATCCCTCACCCTGGCCAAACCCACCCTTCTGCATTTGATTTCTTTTTGCTTAAGGTAAATGAATTCTTTAAAATGAAACAAATTTTCTGGTCAACACTTCTTATCTGCAATACTTTCCTCAACAGACACTGTCTTCAATTTGCACATCTAAAACCTGTGCATCTAAATCCAGCTCTTGTACTGAGCAAACTGCCAGCAGCTTGCTGGAAACACTGGGATTTCTTTTCCCACAAGCCAGGTGCTGCAGAAGCCATTTGCAAAGCCTTAGCTCTGGCTAGGGGCTGTTTTCAGATGCTCTTGGGCTCCTAATGTAATCCTGGATAAACAGAGAGCAATCGAGCACAGCTTTGTGCCCAAGTGCCTTCTCACTCAGTGTGCTGCTGGAAATGAGATTAGCAGGAGTGGATGCTGCTGTTGACTCTCCTCTGCCTGAAATCAAACAGCTCCTTCTCAAAAAGCCAATAAACCCATTACTGCACCATTACTTTCTGGCCCTGGACCAGCTGTGATCTCATTCAGCTTTGTGCTTAGCAGGGGCTCCATAGCCTGGAGATGGGCAGGTCTGATTCCTGGGCTGCTCTGGGTGCTGGGCTGGATCCTGTGGGGGCTTTTGCAGCAGATTCTCCTGCTGGGGTGGGACTTGGGCTGTGGGTTATGGGCACTACACAGCTGGAATTAGAATGTCTGTGGGGAATTAAAACCCCTGGGGAAAATTCAGTGTCTGAATCCTTGTGCAAGCTCCCCCAGCTGACATTTGCAGAGTCAGTAGATGGGGTTTGACTTAAGGGGCTTTTGGGAATGGTCATGTCCTTTCCCTTGGAGGCTGCCAGGCTCCCTCATCTGTCATGACCATCCTCATCTTCATCTGCCAGCACATCCAGGTGTGGTGCAGGGAGTCCATCCCCTCCTGGGGTGGCTTTGTGTCCTGGCTCTGCCCTGTCACCAGCACAGCCTGCTTATACTGATGCTCAGCTGCTGTGCCACAAGCCTGTTAGAAGAAAGTGAAGTGTACAGGCAGCAGAGGTGTTTCTAGTCCCTGGTCCTTGCTTTTCCAGGCTATCACCATCATTACATGTGTTTTTGGAGAGGTAACAGTTCATAGATGAGCAAGCTGTGGTGGATCTCCAGCTGAGGGCAGGCACTGCAGCTCCCTGTCACTCCTTGGGCAGAGGCAGTGCAGCTGCTCCTGAGAACTCCTGCACCTGAGTTTGCTGGATTTGATTTTACCACCTTGGCTGGTTTCACTGAGGCATTTGCTCTGGGCTTTGGTTTTTCAAGGTGCTCCTCAAAAGAGCCTTCAGAAGCCTTTAGGAACAGGCTGCCACTTCTCTCCCACCCTGCTCCCTTGCACCCTGGGAAGAAAAGCAAGGATATATTTTTAGAAGATGGCATTGGGATAAAAATGGCTATCAAAAGCAGGTGGAAGGAGGTGTCCTTTTACACCCAAGGCAGGCTGATGGTGGCTATTTAGGGTGTATTCCTGCAGTGGGTGCTGTTACCTGATGTGATCCAGCCCCCTCCTGTTGCCTTTTGGGTTGTGCATGGTGGGTAATGCAGGGAGATTTACCATTAGCTCTGAATTATGGATTAACTTGGCCCTGGAGGAAACAAACGTTTCAAGAAAGAGCAACAGCAGCACTAAAATTAATGAGCAACAGAGGTAATGAAACACTAGTCCCATTCAGGAAAAAAAAAAAAGCAATATAAATATAGTAAGAGAGTGCATCAGATTCAATTTAATTAACCTGTGGTTAATAGGTTAAATAATTAAGATAAATTAATTAAACTGACTAGAAAGAAATCATGTGTTTTGTTAAACAACTCACCTTATTCCATGTTATATAGAAAGTATTACTATTTGTCAAGTTATTATAGTCAGTGTAGGATGGGGTTTATGATCTGACATAATTACTGATCTGAGAAATGTGACACAAGAAGGTGAAAATAATTAATCAGGCAGCATAGAGGATGTGTGCTCTGGGTATTAAACCAAACAATTACAGCTAAAGTGACGAGGAGAAAATCAGCATAGCATAACCAGTGATAAAATTTAGCTGTGAGGAATATTAGTAAGCTGTAATATGTATTAATATATTTTAAACATAAAGCCTGATCCATTTTTTAACTGTATGGATTTAACAAAAAATGGTGTAATGACACTGTGTGTGGTCCAGCTGCACCTGGAAAGGAGGAGGAGAAGGAAAGATGTTCTCATTTTCAAAGTGATTTTTCCAATTTGTCAAGCTTTTTGAATCCTCAAAAATGTCTTTGCAGATTTATTTCATTCAGTACAAAGGTGATGTATTTCAGATTAAAGATGAACTTAAAGACCTAAAATGGCTGGGTTTGTGTACTGAAAACTTGTGAAGTTTATTTACTTCCCCTTCCAGGAACTTTAATGGGAGTTTTATCATCCCTGTAACTCCATAACATTGGCAGCTGGGACCAGGAATTTTTTTCAGAGCATGAGACTTTTCTAATTTTACACCTACCAACACAAACACCTCTTACACTTCCTTTATGATACTTCCAGCCTTGTGAAAGTCATGTCAGACCATCAACATTAAATGCAGTGAGCAAAACAGTAAAGGATCAGTCACTGGGTTTGACTACAGGAAATAACATCAACTGTTTTTTTTAGTGAAAACAGAAGACTTTGTACAAGAATGTCTGAGTGAAAGATAAAACCATCAATCATGTTGGAAAGCAAAATGCTTTTGATGATTTACGTTGTTTCTGAAAGTCAGTAACAGAAAGATGAAATTCAGCAGGAGAAAAAAAGTGACTATTAAGCCAAATAGCTCAGATCTGTAAACCTCCCAACATGTCAATATCCAAGTCCCCTTGGGGATGTAGAGTTAGAAATAATCACACTAAATTCAAAGTTCATCTCATGCTGTAATGTTAAAATTATGTGCACATGAATTTGATCATGCAAAAAACCCCACAGAAGCTGAAGTGCCTGCTGACTGGAATGATCTTTTTTATTGTACACCAAACTCTAAATTCCCTCATGGTGGTCTTCCAGTGCAGGATTAATTAAAGAAAATACTACATCAAGTATCCTTTCTACTTATAAATGTCTCACAGGTTTGTGTAATCTCCTACTGAAGCTATTACTAGAATGCCTTATAGATCAAAATCTCTAATTAAACATTAATTCCCTTAAAACATTTTCAAAGCCTTAATTTTAGTAACTTGCAAGTTTTATTTGCCTGCCACAGCATGCTGGCTTCTTGTAATCAGTATTTAATAACCTGTACAGTTTAATCCCAATGTAATGTATTTGGCAATGACAAATGAAATTGAAAAACCCTGCTGTAAATCTAGATGGTACACTGGGATGCTTTTCTTACTATCTTAATTTATTGCAGAAAAAAAAGAAAGTCCTGTCTCCCTTTAACCCTTAAATGAGTATTATTTTTTGAAGAGGAGATTATAATTCTTTTCTTGACTTTTATATGTAATTTAGTGAGGATTGGAAGAGTGAAGAGTCGAATCCAACAGCTCATAAGTAATGCACCAAAAGCTTGTCTAACTGAAGAGCAAGCAGATAATCACACTTTCTCCTGAGAGGGTTTTTGGGGTATGGTCCACTGCATATGAGCACTTTGGGAAAACTCAGCCTCTTTGCCACAGACCACCACTTTTTGGATAAGGGTACTTGCAGGTTCCTCTGCAGGTCAGCTGTGGGCTATGGTTTTTCATTTCAATTATGAAACGTTTCTTTCATCCTTATTTGAGAGCTCAAGCAGCACATGCTGACCCTGGCTGGGCTTTGGGGGCTGCACTGGGGGTTTCTGCTCAGGCTTTGTGTTTTTCCTGTGCATGTGCTGCTGTGATAGCCCTGCCTGTCAACAGCCTTTCCCAGCCTCCTTCCAGAGGCTCCCCAGCAGCCCAAGGCCATTGCTGCTCCCTCATCTGATCCTTGGAAGCTGCTCAAGGAGTTGCTTTGTTGTGATTCATATCTCTGATGCCCACAAATGCCCAGTGGGCTTCATTTCCAGTTCCTGGGATGCTCTGCCTCACCAGCACCGTGGCCTCAGCACCAGCAAGGCTGGCCAAGAGCAGCCTTTTATCACTTTTAAAGCAAATCAGCAAAAATCTTGCAGCAGATTGAACACTCTCAGCTGTAGAATCATTAGAAAAATATTCTCTGCTCACTGGATTGTAGAGCTGGAGGTTTTGCCACATGTGACAGTCATAATCACATCTAAACATTACTCAGAGGTTCAGTGTCAT
Source organism: Agelaius tricolor (assembly GCF_023055355.1). Taxonomy (NCBI): domain Eukaryota; kingdom Metazoa; phylum Chordata; class Aves; order Passeriformes; family Icteridae; genus Agelaius; species Agelaius tricolor. The sequence goes on along the minus strand of NW_027269284.1, from coordinate 3,166,501 downwards.
TTCATCCATCCTGCCTGGGCAATTTCTTGCCTTTTCTGTTTTTCAACTTAATCACTTTTGGTTCATGTATAAAGGATAAAAAAGGTAGGATTTTTTTTTTTTTTCTGAAAATCAGATGGACATGTTTTTAAGCTCCCAGGCAGGCACAGTTCCATGTTCCCTCTCCACAGATGAGTTTGGCCTGTGTCAAGTTGTGAAGGGGAAAACCCATCTGGTTACTTAGCTGGGATTTTTTTTCCCTGGAGTAAATCTAATACCTGAGCCTTAAAAATCATGGATGTTCTAGAGACAGTGAACTGAAAGTAAAGTTGATTACATCTCCCATTTTCCAGGTCAGCAGGGAATATTTCATCCAAGTTCCTTTATCTCAAGTGACTTTTTTTTTCACTTCAAGTGCTCAGAATTCTGGACACCAGTCAGAGGATGTTGTTCATTATTGTTCCAGCCAGGACATGGCATATTGGAATTACTCTTTAAGGACTCTCAGGACACTGCCAACCCAACCACCCTTGTCCTTGTGGGGCAATTCCACTGGGCAGATGTTCACTGGGAAAAGACAGGTCCAGGAGAGCCCCAAGACACCTGGATGACAACTTCTTGGCAGAGGATCTCAGGGAGGTAATGTGGAGAGGTGCCCTCTGTGCTTTGCTGCTTGTTCCCAGAGAGGCTCTCGTGGGTGAGGTGGTGACAGGTGGCTGTCTTGGCCACAACGACCATGAAAACACTGATTTTCAAATCTCTGGTGCTGCTGGAACCCATCTGGGTCCTGAGGTGGCTCACTGAGCACTGCTGGCAAATCAGCATCTTCTATTGGCATGTCCTGCTGCAGGGAAGGTGTTGGGTGCTTTGAGTCTCTGTGCAGTAACCAGGGACAATTATAGTAAACAAGGTGACCCCCGTGGCAGGGAGAGATGATGAGGAGGACTCCATCTTATCAGAAGGCTAATTAATTACTTTATTATACTATATTATTCTACATTATATTACACTATATTACATTACATCTACACTGAATCTGCACAAAGCACCCAACTCAACTCAACTGCACAGAATCTTGTGACTGTCTGCTGACAGACAGCTTGGACACGTGCTTGGCCCTGACAGGCCAAGGAAAAAAACACCATCACTTTGGGTAAACAATCTCCATATTGCACTCCACTTTGGCACAACACAGGAGCAGCAAATGAGTTAAGAATTGTTTTGATCATTCTTTTCTCTGCTTCTCTCACTGCTTCTCTCAGTGTGAATCCCACAGACAGTGACAATTCTCCAGAGCCCTTTGCAAATATTAAAAAAAATTTATTGACCACTGAAGTATCCCAAGTGAACTGATTTGAACCCGGCAGTGGGCACTAATCATCCAGCTGCAGCTCCATGCAGGAGCACCAGAGCAGGGTGCACAGAGCCTGCAGAGCCCGCCGGGAGGGCTGCCTGTGCATGGCCCGCAGCTCCCCGAGGGTCTGGGCTGCCAGCTGGCTCCGGGAGGAGCAGGGAGAGCAGCAGGGGCTGCCGGAGCCGGGGCTCTGCGTCCCTGCTGCTGGCAGCTGCTCGTCGGAGGCAGAAGGAGTGGCCCCCTCCTCCTGCAGAGAGTCCCGCAGGAGCTCCGGATAGTCGGGGTTGACCCACACCGTCCTGATTGTGATCCGGCGCCAGTTTTCCTGCGGGGATGTTCTGCTGCTGTTGTTTTCCCCCTGGGATGGCTTGGGGGTTCTGCTGACTTCCCCTTGGGAAAGCTCTCGCTCCATGTAGTTTCCCCCTGGGCACGGTTGGAGGGGATGGCAGATTTCCCTCTGCTCCTCCTCGCTGGACCAGGAGCCTTCCCCAAGCTCTGGCGCTTCCAGCGCTGACCCAGGCCCGCTGAGGGTCGAGGCTGTCCCCTGGGCAGATGAGGGGCCTGGGGGAGAGCAGGGGCTCTGCAGGGGTGGGACGTGGCTCTGTGCCCCTGCTGAGGACACCTGCTCGGCCAGGGCTGCTGCCTCTGCTGCCTCAGGAGGGGCATTTGGGCAGCGCTGCTCGTTCTGGGGCCGCCTGAAGTTCATCTGTGGGACAGAGGAGGCATGGCGTGGAGGGGGCTGTCTTGGCACAGCTCCAGCTCAGCCTTGTGCCACCAGCAGCCTCTCCACCCTGCCCCACTGCTCATCCTTCACCTCTTCAGGCTCAGCAGCCCCTGGGTGGGCAGGGATTTGGGATTCACCTTTTCCCGGCTGGGTGTGTCTGTCATGCTGTCCCGCAGAGGTTCTCAGGCCGCTGCTGCCTCCTGAGAAAGGTGCTCTGGGGCAGTGGCACACCAGGCCTCTGTGCCCAAAAAACCCCCAGAGGTCACAGTGGCCTCTGGGCACAGCAGGGCCCCTATGTCACAAAGAGCCCTGGAACATGCCTCTGTCACCAAGGGACACAAAGGAGACTGTCACAAAGGGACACCCCAGCAACCACAGAACCCGCCAGAGCCGGCTGTGCCCAGCACAGGACAGCCCTGCTCTCCCCTCCAAGCCCCTGGCTGGTCTGATCCCACCAGACCCTCCCTCTGGACTCCTGATCCCTCTGCATCAGGACTGACTTGGCCTTGGGCCTTTTTTCTCTCCAAGCCTTGATGGGGGCAGCTCACATAGGGGATCATTCCTAGAGGTGTTCTGTGTTTTAACTCAGCTCTCAGCTGCCTAAAAGTGGTGCAGTCACCAAGTGCCTGGTGTGAGCTCTTGGAGCTTATTTCAGTCATCCAGCTTGGGAACATTTTGGTTACAAAGGGGAAAATAAGCTTTGTTTGGTCAATGAATGCTTAGAAAACTCAAACTTTTATTGATAAATAATACTCGGAGCTCCAAACGAAATATTCAGTTAATGAGACAGAAAAAAAAGCTGGTGCTTTTTCTTTACCAAATATTCAGTAAATGAGGCAGAAAAAAAGCCTGATGCTTTCTAGTCTTCATTTGACTAATTTAAGAAAAATAGATAAGATAAAACCAGTGTGAGAGAGAGAATCCACATGTTGCTGTTACTCTGTGTTGGATAGCTGCCTTCCCCAAGAAAAATTCACTGGAGAAATTCACGCCCCAAGGCCTGTATTTATTGCTTGAGGAGTAAGTGACGTATTTCAGGGATGTCATTATTTACAGGATCAATATTGCTATTTAGCCAGATGGCTGGCCAAGCACAGACAAATGCTGTCTGCTATAATTCCTTTATTTGTCTATTGATCCATCTCTGCACCCATTTTGCTGATCAAACAGATGGATAGAGCAGGACCAGGAACAACTTATTCCTACTTTTCCCACATCAGTAATAGGATTTATCTCACATAACTTCCCACTCAAAAGCTACATGAGCTTGGACAAACCTGGAGCCTTATGGAAAGAACAAAATGGATTCACCCCATCTATTTTAGGCAGAACCCCTCACCTCCTGGGGCAGCCCACCCCAGACAAAAGCAACCCACATCCCCTCCTGCCTACAAGTCTCTCAACACCAGAGAACTACATTAACACTTTAGCAAAGTGTTGCATTGCTTAGAGCAGAATATGTGATTCTAGGAGGACTGTGTAGAAGTGGAAAGGATGGCTACAAGAATTTCCTGGATTCAGAATATTCATGGAGGATGTAGAGAGATTTTTTTCAGATCTGCTCAAGCATACAGAGTACCTCATGTTGGCCCAAGCTGTTGCTTACTTGCTAGGAAAACATGATCTAGTTAAAGGTTTCTGATCACAGGGTGACAACCCACGGTGAGGGTTCCTCACCTCCACACCAAGCAGGAACAGCTCCAGTGAAGTGGGTGGAGCTGATGAACCAGAAATCACTGTCAGCTGCAGATGGATTCCCAGATGGAGAGGAAAGATGTTTTGAAAGATTGAGTGAAATGCAGTTTTAAAAATCCAGGTGTTTCACAGAAGGATCCCTGATGGAACACATTCACTGAGCTTGTTCTGTGCAGAGGTGTGATCAGGGGGAGGATATGGAGATTAATGTGCTGAAAAATTCCATGGAAATGTATGGGAGTGGGGGATGCTTTCTGGGAACCAGCCAGGTCACTGCAGAAATATAACAGGTGATTTTTGGAGAGTGAGATGAAGCCAAAACACTCAAATTTATGTTGTGTATCTCCTCATCACAGGGATGGTGACAGTGGCTGTGCTGGGGATGGGGCTGTTTGCCAGTCACCCCCTACATCCAATATCAGCCCTGTCATTGCCTTCAGCACCCACAGAGGTCTGATTTAACACACTCAGGTGCTAGCAGCCAAGTTGCTAAAGAGAATTTCTGGGCTGTGACCAAACCTGACCAGCCATGGGGCTGTTTGTTTTTCAATACAGTTCCAAGAAGACAAAAGAGATGAGCATCTCAGTTTTCACCTGGCAATAGCAGCTGTCACCCTGCTGATAAACAGATGGTTTGAAACCATCCTGTTTTTCTGGAAACAAGGCAAGGCCTCTCCAAACAAACATGAGCAATGCTTGGGGAAGTCAGCCTAAACAGTCAAGGCAAAACACACGAGGAACCTTTGGTGTCTTGAGGATGATCACTTGGGGCATCTCTGATCCAGCTCCATGCCCTGAGGATGGGCTGGTCCAATGGGCACAGCGTGGGAAGTTCACCAAAGGGAGGAAGTCTCCCTCGGTCTCACAGGGTGCTTCCCAGGCTGACATGGGGCAGAGGAGGGGCTATATCTATCTATATCTATCTATCTATCTATCTATCTATCTATCTCTATATCTATATCTAATCTCTATATCTATATCTATATCTACATCTACATCTAATCTATATCATCTATATCTATATATATCTCTATATCTCTATATCTCTATATCTATATCTATATCTATATCTATCTATATCTATCATCTATATCTATCTATCTATCTATATTTACATCTATATCTATCTATATCTATCTATATCTATATATCTACATCTATATCTAGTCTATATCTACATCTACATCTAATCTATCTATATCAGCTATATCTATCTATATCTAATCTCTATATCTATATCTATCTATATCTATCATCTATATATATCTAGTCTATATCTACATCTATATCTAGTCTATATCTATATCTAATCTATCTACATCAGCTATATATATCTATATCTATATCTATATCTACATCTACATCTACATCTACATCTAATCTATCTATATCATCTATATCTATATATATCTCTATATCTCTATATCATCTATATCTATATCTATCTATAGCTATGATTAATGTTTTCATCTAGGATTTGTTAGATTGATTTAGATAAAAGCTGGGCCACATATTGAGGATGGGGGGTGGTTGAAAATATTTATTCTCAACCACCCTTTTCTCCCCTCTTTTCTCCCAGGCAAATTGTGGGCCAAGTTTATCTTCCCTCCAGTCACAAAAGGAGTTGGCACCAGGCTTGGGAGAGCTGGGGTTTGGTGTCATCTCAAAAGAAAGCACCACTGAGTCCAGCAGAGAAGTTCATTTAGCAAAGCCTGTCAGCTTGAACAGACTCACTGGCCTCAGCTGGTTTTAGGCTACATCTGAATAAGATGGACAAAGCATTGCTTTAAAGTGAGGAAGAGGAATTTGACTAAAGCCACTGTAATAATTAATCTTGTGATGGGCAAGTCATGCAAATTAGGTGAATGTAGAGAGGCTGGGAACCCTCTGCCCAGGCCTGAGGCAGTTCAGACACCTTTGTGCCACTCTGGGTTCCTGTTACAGTGGAGAGATGTGGGTCCTAACCCATGGTCCACCCCTGCTCTGTGGTTCACCTCCTCCTCTGCAGTCCACCCCAATGTGGAGGAAGCACAGCCAGAATCAGCCATTTAAAACCTCACCTTTCAAATATTTCTCACAGGTAAATCTAATAAAAATCATATTTTGTCACACGCAGGTGTGTTTGATGAGTGGTGCTTCACTGAGGTCTCCTACAGGACCTGGGTTTGTCTCATTCTAAACCTGTCAATAGTCCCGGTGAATTTAAACACTGCAAATATTTCAGTTTGAGGGTGAATGTGCCTGGGTGTTTCAGTGGAGTGTGAGAGCATACAGCTAACACTCCTCTGTGGCACCCACTGAAGTGGTGGAGCCAAGCAGAAACCCCAGTGAGCTGAGAAATGCTCCTTGCTCAGGAAAAGCAGGCTCCTGCCTGTGCTTCCAAAGCCCTGTGATGGGACATCTCCCAGAGAGATGGGAGCACCTCCAGTGGGTTCCTCTAAAACCCACGGCAGGTCTGACTCAAAGCTCACTCAGGGTAAAAGTGCCATTGATTTTCTGTGGGATTTTAAATCTGTTTTTCCATTAAATGCACTCAGCTTTTAGAGAAGGACAGTTGGGATATGAACTAATTTAGCTGAAGTTCCTGGACTTTGCCATTTCATGTCCATTTTGGATTGAAGTTAAACTAGGTTCTTCACAGAATCACAGAACAAGCTGAGTTAGAGGGGACTCCCAAGGATCATCCAGTCCAGCTGCTGGCCCTGCACAGCCCCATCCCCAGGAGTCACCCCCTGTGCCCCAGAGCATTGTCCAGACACCCCCTGAGCTCTGCCAGGCTGGTGCTGTGACCACTGCCCTGGGGAGCCTGCTCAGTGCCCAGCCACCCTCTGGGGGCAGAACCTTTTCCTGATATCCCACACAAACCTCCCCTGACACAGCTTCAGGCCATTCCCTGGCTCCTGTCCCTGGGCACAGAGCAGAGATCAGTGTCTGTCCTTTCTCTTCCCCTCACAAAATTTTTTCACAATTCAGCACAGTGAGAACACTCCCACCAAGATACTCACTGCTTCTTATAAGGTGCTGTTGTTCTGACAATCACTTTTGCTTTCTTTTACTTTTTTATTGGTTTTAAGTTTGGTGTTTTTTGGGTCTTTTTTTTTGGTTTTTGTTTTTTCACCCTCAGGGGATGCTTTAACAGCAATTTCACAGGAATTCAGTTTTGGTTTTGTTTGCAATAATTGTTGTCACTGGAGTGAAAAAGAAATCCACAGGAGCAATTACTGGTCATGAGAGAGTGAATAAATGAATTAATTATCTTCAGCTTTGCTATTATTTTCATGCACATAATGATGGCACAGGCTGGTGCACTGTCTACAGTGTGTTTAGGGGAGGGAGAAAAATTCTCTAAAAGCCTGTGGGAGATAATGAGTCTGAACCTCCCCCCTGAAAACAGTGTATTTTAGTTCTGTGGCAACCTCAGTGCCAAGACCTGAGAATGAACAGGTTCCTATGGATGACACCAGCAGAGACAGAAATCAGATTGCCTTGGGAACAGAGAAGGAATATTCTTCCCTGACCTTCACATGGGCTGAAGCAACCGTGCTTGCTCCTTCACCTTCCAATCATTTGCCTCTCTGCCATGAGCTGCTAAAATAGGGCAGAGATAGAGCCAGCCTCTGTGGCAGTTTGGCATCTAAAATTAGCTCCTGCAACAGAAAACACCTTGAGTTTGGCCTGATTCAGTTCAGTTGATGTTTTTGCTATTTCTTCACTATTTCAGTAGGAGGAGGTGGGTGGCTGCTTGTGTGTTCCAGGACCATCAAGCATCATCAGCCACAGTGACAACACAAATGCCATATGCTATACCCAGGGAAGGAGCAGGAAAGTCACTGCCAGCACTGGAATTATCAGAATAAAGGCAAAAATAATATCCTGTGGTCACTTTGCTTTCCTGTCTCCAGCACAGTTGTTTGTGTCCCACATCAGCTTCTCCACAGCTTTCTGCTGTAGTTTCAAAGGGTCAGGGTGGTCCTGCACACGAATTTCCTTCATACCGAACAAACTGCAAAGCCTTTTTGTGCCCCAAATCAGAGGATTTGAGAAACACGTGATTTTTTTTTTTCCTCAAGAAAAGTGTGTCCTATAGCACCCTGCACTTTCTGAGGACAAAACCTTGGTTTTGCTTAGTTGTCTTTGTATTTTGCTCCTCAGTTAAACCTGTGAAAGTTGCTCAGGAGGGAGCAGTCCAACAGTGAAGCAGCTGTGACATCTAGTGGTGTTTGTGGCTGTTACAATGCACGGAAAAATCCGGGAATCGTGGAGTGCTTTGGGTTGGAAGGGACCTTAAAGATCACCTTGTTCTAACCCCTGCCAAGGGCAGGGACACCTTCCACTAAACCAGGCTGGTCAGGGCCTCGTCCTTGAATAATTCTATGAATGGGGCAGCCTCAGCTTCTCTGGCCAATGAAAAATATATACTAAATAATATTAAAAATGAAATATATATATACTGAGTGAAAACTGATTTTGTGCTTTAAAGGATATAGCCAGAGGGATCTCACAAAGGTCTCAAGTGCTGCCACTGCAGTGCCTTCACCACTGCTGCTTCAACTTTAACTGCAAGGATGTGAAATGAGGATTAGCCCCTGTGGATTTAGTTTAGACATTTGTATACGTTTTGTAGACATTCAAGAACTAGTCCTGATCAAAGGCTTTCAGTGGAACATTAACTTGGTCCTGCAGAACTTTGCACACTGACATTGCTGTGCCAGCAAAATTTCTGCAATTTCTGCAAAATTAAAAACCTGAAATAAAAGTCTTCCCTTTAGAAAACATCTGGGTTCTTTTAATGTTGTCAGTTACTTTTGCAAGGACAAAGCTGGCTTCAGTGTAACAAGAAATTAGAGCAAATATATTTTTTTCTTTAGGTTCAAGATAAATCCTGCCATGGAATAAACCTATATTCATATTTTATTCTGGGGCTGTTAAGCCTCCAGAGAAATGGTGGACTTTAGAGAACTTCTACTTTTCATCAATCCCTGAAAAGCAATTTTAGTGCAAAAAATTCCAAAGAGGTGTTTGTGAAGCTGTTGTGTCCAGCTCTGGGATTTCCAGACTGCACACGACCTGTCTGACCACTGAAAATGAGCTGATGGCATCCAAAAAGGGAGTAAAAATGTAATTTGTCAGCTCAGTATTTCTTAAGGTGTTAACATATATTCAGATTGGGCAGGGCTCTGAGAAACTTGGTCTAGTGCAAGATATCCCTGCTCATGATGGGGAATTGGCCTAGAGGGCCTTTAAATGTTCCTTCCAACCCAAAGCATTCTGTGGCTCTGTGATGCAGAATTAAATGGGAGCTGCAGCTGAGTTTCTCTCTGTGCTTTTGTGCATGTGTCTCCAGGAGAGGTGGGTGAACATCACTGGAACTAAGGGAATAGCCCCAGGAGACTGCTGGAGGGACAAGTTTGTCACCTGGGGATAAGAAAAGCCACCAGTTCCTGCTGCAGGGCCCCAGAACGCTGCCCTGCCCTGCCCAGTTGTCCTGCAGTGGCCCAACCAATCTCCCAAGGAAATAGCTGATGACAATGATGGGGAACAGGACAAAAGGGAAGGAGCTGGATTTACTGCTCTCCCTGGTGAAGGTGAACACATTGTTCCATGTGTTTGTGACTTCTGGGCACACCAGACCAGACCAGACCAGACCAGACCAGACCAGACCTGATCTGTTGTAGGCTGTGCTACATTTAGCCAGGTTGAGACCTTCCTCTTGGCTGTGGCTTTTGGGTGCTCCCAGTCCTCACCCCTCTTTTATTTTCTGATGCTGATGTTCAGAATTGTTTCTTAAACCCCACAGGAGTAAAAAAAAAAAATCAATGCTCCATGACTAATTATGTACAGACACTTGAACCACAGCATTTCAGGGATGCTGAGGTCAAAAGGAATGTTCTGATTTCCACTGCTGCACTTCTGGCCCTTAGATGTCAGGGTTTTATCAGCTTTCAGCTCAACTCCTGCTGAGATGCACCCTACAATCCTGAAACCTTAAAAACCAATGTGGCCTCCAGGGAAGAAGGGATCACGCGGAAGAAGAAGAATCACACAGGGATTAATTGGTTTTTGGTGGAGTCTTTTTCAGGGCAAAGAATTAGGATTGGAATGAAATGGTTTTTAAGGTCCCTTACAACTCAAACCATTCCATGATTCTATGAAATAATTAACAGCCAAACTCAATTCCTGACAGCAGGGGGACAAGCCATGGCCAGAGGCTTTTCTGGCATATGCATTTCAAGGAACTTGCATCCCATTTTGCTCCTGCTTCTTCCAGTATGGCAGAGGCTTTGCAGGATCCTGTATCCTGCTCCAACACCAGGAAAACCCCATGCAGGGTCTCTGAGAACAGAATTTGTCCCAGTCTGCTGTTTTCCCTTTGTGAACCCCTCCCATCTTCTGGTCTGCTTCACTCCTTGTTACCAGCAGTGCAACCTGATGATCTGGAAGTGCAGCTCTGCAGGATGTGACCTTTCCCAGCTCTGTGGGGCAGCCCCAAGTCTGACATCCCTGTTTTCAATAAACCAGATCACTGTGCTTGGCTGCCCTGTCTCCAGCAGGGACAAAGGCAGTGGAAGGTGAACGGCTGCAGCCCAGTGAACTGCTACAAAAACCCATCAAATGTCAAGCTTTTCTCTAAGACCTGGAGCTGCTGAAGCATTTCTGGCAAAATTTACTGAATAAAATGAGTAAGCTCTGATAAACCCCTGATATGTGACAGAGCCAGACTTGGTTCAAATCACAGAGCAAAGGAAAAAAACCCACTATTTAGATGAAGATTAAAAAACCCACTATTTAGATGAAGATCACCACAGGTCTTTGGCAGCACCTTCCTTCCAGGAGAAATCCAAGCCATGATGGACCTGAAAGGATCATTTTGGGGCTGGCAGGCTGCAGGTGTCCATCCTTGGGACTTCCCAGTGTTTCCAGTGTTGATGTTGTGACCACAGTTGGTGCCAAGCTGAAATCTGATCTCCTGTTTGTGAAGCACTGTAGAAATGTCAGCCTCTTTAGAAATACCAAGCCACAGCTTAGGGGACGAGGGTAGTATTTGTGTGCTTCTTTATTTTCATTTGGCATTAATAATACTGAGCCCCCCAAAGTAACTATACCAATAGCAGCACAAAAGTTTGCAGGATTTTTCAGAAGCAAAATATAGAATTTGTTTGCTGAAAGCATAATGGGGACTGTACAGAAAAAGAGCAAGCTGGATGATCCTTTTCTTGCTCCACCTACACCCTCCCTGCTGTAACTCTTCACTGGTCCTTATCTCTGCTCTCTGGAGTTACAGAAGTCCCAGCAAAGTTAATTTCTAACTAATTCCTCAGCAGATGCTCTCAGCCATAGCTCTGTTACTGAAAACCATAGGCTGCAGGTTAAAAATAAAGCAGGTTAAAGCACAAGTGTGGCTAATCCCTCCAGAGGAAATCCTCAGCTCTGAATTTCTCTGTGCTCTTTTCAAAGGAAAGGAGAGCAGTGGTCCAGCTCCTCCCAGTCACTTTCCCAGGGCTGAGATGCTGGGATTGTTTTTACTTACAGCCTATAAATTAAATTATAGAAACCCACAAACTTGTCTGTTTTTAGAAGGGTCAGCTCCCCTTAGCTGCTGGAACGTGAGGCCAGGTTTAGTTTCACACTTGGGTTCCTGCCTTGATTCCAGGGAGATGGTGGGGAATGATCAATTTATTTGCACATCCCTAGGCTCCAGTGATAGGAGGTGATGATGCCACTACAGCTAACAAGACTCATGAGGATTTCAGGCTGCTGGGCTGTTTTATTGAGGGTAAGATCAGACATCAGATCAGACATCAGCTGATGCCAGAAATGTAGGTCCAGAGTCATCACTGAGGTGAGTAAGGGCTAAACCAGCTCAAGAACTTGTCCCTGGTTTAGCAATTCCCTAAATACAGGTTTCCCCTCCAAGGATGGCCTTCCTGCTAAACCCTCCCTATTGGAACCTGCATTGGTCAATGGGATGTCTTTTAGCTCTGGCCAGGAACACCAGGAGACAAACCTGCTTCAGATTCTGAATGGGAAATCAGGGGTGGTTTTGATGCTGTTAAATACCTGCCCACAAAGTCCATTTTGTGGCTGTACCAACAGTGCAGTTTGTACACATGCCAGGCTGAACACAACCTGAAGTTTTTTAATCTGGAGCCTTTAGTTTTTCAGTCTGAGTTTATTGATGGATCAAGTGTGTGACTCCTGCCACACAGCTACAGAATGGTTTGGGTTGGAAGGGACATTAAAAACCACCCTAGGTCCACCCCCTGCCATAAGTGGGGACACCTCCCACTAGGCCAGGCTGCTCAGAACCCCATCAAGTCTGGTCTCAAACACTTCCAGGGATGGGGAATTCACAGCTTTTTGGGCAACAAGATTATCCCAAAGGATTTCTGCCTGGTGGGAAGCTCACCACAATGTTTGTGGCATGAAGGGCTGCAGTCCCAGGACAGTGAGCAGTCCTTGGGCCACTAGAACTGGGTCAGACTGAGCTTTGTGAGGCAGCCCCTGTCACTGCTACCTGAGTGTTGATAATTGCTGTATTGTTTCTCCATGGGCTGAATGGGTGCTTTCTAGGCAGTTGAATAAATCAGCAAAATTAATGTTGTTGGGACAGAGTGTTCTCTGACAGGAACCAAACCACTGCATTGAAAAAATTGAAAATAAGTTTACTTTTCCTCAATTCCATGTATGTCTGGCTAATTAGATATTGTACAGCTTGTTTCTATACCCTGAAACTTCAAGAGTTAGAGTGATGATGCCTTGCATTAATGTTAATTACAGAATCAAGACTCTATACACAGTAAGGTTTTGAATGCAAAGGACTGAAGAGATGTTTCTGCTACTGAGGTTTAAAAAAACAAGCCATCAAACCAACAACCCCTACCTCATTTTATATGATCCTATTAAAAACACTAAAAAAGTGAAATGTTCCTGTGTACAGAATGACAATACATCGGCAGCTAACTCAAATTCTATAATCTCCACAAGACTCTTAGTGAAAGCCTGAAGGAAAAATTGATTTGGAAACGGATCCAGGTATAAATCTTTTAGTAGTGAGGGGGTTCCTTATAAAATCAGTGTGTGTGTCCTCCTAAGGGGATACTTCATGAGAAGCTTAACATTTGGATGCTTCATTCATTACAGCCTCCTTCCAACCTCAGTTTTAGGGACACAATTAATTAACAAATCAGAAAGAAATCAGAGTATGACTTGCTTGTTTATTTTTGCTCTGAAGCAATACTTTGTCTCTTTTCTCAACCACTCCCATAGCCCTCCCCACTCCATCTATGCCCAGAAATACACAATTATTTGTACTGGTTACAGTAATGTTTCTGGAGGCAGTTGATGGCTTGGCTTGAATCAGGTAACACACGGTGGCTCCTCCCAACCTGACCCCTCCTGTGATCCTGTGAGGTGATGGAGTCACGGAATCACAGAACAAGCTGAGTTAGAGGGGATTCCCAAGGATCATCCAGTCCAGCTCCTGGCCCTGCACAGCCCCATCCCCAGGAGTCACCCCCTGTGCCCCAGAGCATTGTCCAGACACCCCCTGAGCTCTGCCAGGCTGGTGCTGTGACCCTGCCCTGGGGAGCCTGCTCAGTGCCCAGCCACCCTCTGGGGACAGAACCTTTTCCTGATATCCCACACAAACCTCCCCTGACACAGCTTCAGGCCATTCCCTGGCTCCTGTCCCTGTCACCACAGAGCAGAGATCAGTGTCTGTCCCTCCTGTTCCCCTCACGAGGAATTTGTAACTGCACTGAGGTCTCCTCTCTGTCCCCTCCAGGCTGAACAGACCAAGTGCCCTCAGCCTCTCCTCACACGGCTTCCCCTCAGGGCCCTTCACCATCCTCGTGCCCTCCTTTGGGCACTCTCTGAGGGTTTCATGTTTTTGTTATCTTGTGGCACCCAAAGCTGTCCCAGCACTCGAGGTGAGGCCGCCCCAGCCCCGAGCAGAGCGGGACAATCCTTCCCTTGCCCGGCTGGCCATGCTGGGCCCGATGTCCCCGGCACAGGGATGTCCCTGCTGGCTGCCAGGGCACTGCTGGCTCACCTTCAACTTCCCACTGCCCAGGAGCCCCAGGTGCCTTTCCCTGGCACTGCTCTCCAGCCCCTCATTCCCCAGGCTGTCCGTACACCCAGGGCTGCTCCATCCCAGGTGCAGAATCCGGCACTTTCCCTGTTGAACCTCACATGGTTGGCGATTGCCCAGCCCTCATTTGCTGAGGTCTCTCTAGAGCCTCCCTGCCTTTGAGGGAGTCCAAAGCTCCCCGCAGTCACCGTCCCTGGCGGTGTTTGAGGACAGACTGACGCCTGTACCACTGTACCGTAGCGGTGCCGGGTGGCGGCTTGGACTCGCTGATCCCGGAGCCCTTCCCCACCCTCATGGCTCCCGTGCCTACAACACCCAGAAGGCCCCGCGGAGCCGCTTCCGCCGCCGGGGCGGGCCGAGCTCGGGTCCGCCGCCGCCGTCATTGCGGAGGGGACGATGTCTCGCTGCAGCCCCGCCGCCGCCCGCCTGCTCGGCCGCTTCCTCCGCCGTGAGTACCGGGACGAACCCTCCCGGCCCCGCCGCGGGGGCCGCGGGCAGCGCCGGGGCCCGGCCGGGCCGGGCAGGGCAGGGGCCGGGCAAGGTCACGGCGGAGCGCGGCCGGGCGCGCTCGGCCCGCGGGCAGCGGGGCGGGACCTGGGCTGTGCCCGGGGGAACCCGCGCTGCTCCCGGCGCTGCTCCTGCATCGCTGGGCGGTGGGAGCGGGGCAGGATCGCCCCGCTCGGGGCAGGGGCACGCCTGGCTGCGAGGGTGCTGTTTGTAAATGTGGTGGGAAGTTTCCCGTGCAGGGTGGGCGGCCGCACGTGTGGGGGCACCGGGAGGTTTTCTCGGCCTTGTAGCCCCGGAAAGGCTCCAAAGGGCAAGGGCCGGAGAGAGCTCCTAGAGCTGGGGCTGGAGGCCTCTGGAGGGCCGTGAATTACCCTGTGGTTTTAGCACAGCCTGGTAAAGTTCTTTCTGTTGCCAAGAAAAAGGTTGTAGATTTCCCTTTTTGAAGAATTCGAGCAGTCTGAGACTGGTACTTCGAAGCATTTAATATGTGTTGTTCTGAACATCACAATGGAAAATAAAGTGCTTTTCTCCTTTTTTTTTTTTTTTTTTTTTTTTCTTTCCAGTGTGCTTTTTCTTTGGCTGCATCCTCTTGAAAAGGAGACTTATAGCGATAGAAAAAGGATAGTGGCTTCAAAGTGAGAGTAAGTTTAGATTGGATATTAGGAAGAAATTCTTTGCAGGGAGGAAACTGGAACAGGTTTCCCAGAGAAGCTGTGGCTGCCCCATCCCTGGACATGTTCAAGGCCAGGTTGATGGGGCTTGGAGCAGCCTGGTCTAGTGGAAGGAGTCCCTGCCTATGGCAAGGGGTTGGACCGAGATGAGCTTTAAGGTCTTTTCCAACCCAAACCACTCTGTGAGATCAGTGTGGGTATGCCCAGGCACTAGGAATGTAAACAGAGAAATCTGTGCATTAATGTGGTTCTTGTAGCTGAAAATGAATGAACAAACTCAAACCTACTTCATTTGACTGCACATAAAGTGTTTTTGTCTCGCTGGGATGGTGACTTGCAGGTCAGGTAATGTGATCTTACAACCCCAGGCTGGTCTGAGTAGTTCCTGTGGCACACCTTCTGTCCAGGTGGATATCCATTCCTGCCTCTTGTTCTCCACAAGCAGGATAATAGAAAACTATTTATGCTGTTAATTTCTGCCACTTCAGCTTTTTGAATTGGCTCCCCTGGGCCCAATAAGAATTGGTTCTGATGGAGGGGAACAGATGGGAATGTAGCACCTTCCACTTTAGTATTATTTATATTCCCAGCAAAGCTACTCTTGAGTGCAGTTTTATGTGTTAAAACCCCACATTGTTCCCTTTACAAATAGCAGTAAGGGATTCAGGGAATGGTTATTAAAAGAGTCATTTTGAGGGGTAGAAAGGAAAAAGTGAAAGAAAAGAGGAAGTGGCTCAAGAAGTGTCTTTTTGCAGCTGTTCCTGAAGTCTTTTACAGAAACTCCTGCAAGATGAAATAGTCCTTCATTGCAAATCTTTGGTTTGATACTCTTTACCCTTTAAAGACTCCTGAAAACTTAAATTTGGGCTTTGCACATACATTTTCACCTAACAGTTAACATCTACTTCTCTGAGTGATTTGAAATCATGAGTGTCCAGTGTGTTCTGTTGAAAAAGAGATGCAAACTTTGTTTTTGTTGGTGCATTGCTGAAGGAAACATGCAGGGTTTGTATCCCTAAGGTTGAGATCAGGAAGCTGTGGAAATGGAGTATGAAATCTGTCAATAAATGGTGAGTGCTGTTCAAAGGTCAGCTCAGAGCTGGTGTATGGACAGAATCAAGAGAGACCTGTGCTTGAACTGACTGGAGAGTCAGGATGAGGGGTTCCATGTCCTGGATGTGTTAGAAGGCTTTGGAGAGCTCTTAGATTAAAAGATTACAGTAATTATGTGAGTAACCTTGGCAAAGGATTGCTGCAGAAATAACAACCCAAACTGAAGAATTCCTTAATTGTTTTTATATCAACAGTGTGGGGGGAGGAAAGCTCACAAAGCTTTACCTGCTCCCATTCTTGGTGGAGGGTACCTGGGGAAAAGCAGCTTGGCTTGCAGGAGGTACAGGATTTGTGTTGAGGAGAGACTGATTAGGAAAGAGAGATGTGTTGAAAGAACTGAAATTTTTCTGGATGCCATTTCCCACTGGTTGTAGATTTGTTTTAATGTGGTGGGTGTAGTGTAGGCATTGCATCTGCCCTTTGCAGCCTGATTAATTTACTTAATTCCTCAACTCCTATTTGATGGTCACAGACCTGGGTTTTAACAGGAATTTGGCAGGGGGAGGGTGAGAGAAGAGAACCTGGGCACTGATAAACAGGAATCCTGGAGTGCACAATCCTCTTAAACAAAGGATATTTTGAACAATCCCTCAATAGCATGAAGGCTTCTTTGTCATCCTCTGCTAAGGTAACTGATAACTTCAGGGCTGAGCTCTGGGGATGGGGTTATGCTCCTCTGCACTGCCAGGAGCTCCCCAGAACTGTTCCTGTTGTGTCTTCCTCAGGCCTTGCATTTGTTGCCAGAGAAAGGAGAGATAGTCATAAAAATGTAAATTAAACTTGTAGAAAGCATTGAAAGGAGCTCTGAGGAGCAAGCTGAAGGCCCATCACTGATGGGAGATAAAGAGGGGGGGCTGGGATGTGTATGTGGAAGAAAGATGCAGCCTTTTAAGCAGCACTCCTCATACCTCATACAATGGAAAATAAAGTGCTTTTCTCCCTCTTTTTTTCTTTCTCTTTTCTCCCTTTTCTTTTCTTTTCTTCCCTGAGCTTCCCCTGCACTGGCCTCCATTTTCCTCACTTATATTGGAGCTCCAATGTGATTTCTAAGGCTTTCTTCTTTCCTTACATAGGTTATAGAAAAGAAAAGGAGTATCTTCCATCATCTCCAAGTTCTGTGACTATTTCAAGGAGCAGTAGAGGAAGAATTTCACTTACCCTTCTTTCCTTAAATAGGTAATAGAAAAGAAAGGGAATATCTTCCTTCATCTCCAAGTTCTGTGGGTATTTCAAAGAGCAGTAGAGGAAGAATTTCAGTCTTCTGGCAATGTGTCAGCTCAGGTCATTGTGGAGAGGAATCTGCTGTTTCACCTTCCTCTTATACTGGGCTTGTTTTATGAGCAGCCTCAGATGCTACCTCAGCTTCCAAATGTCCTTTTTTTTTTTTTTTGTTTGGGGTAAATATGGGTAAGAAGGAGACACTTTGATTGGATTTATGTCCATAGGAAATCTTACATGAAGTGCTGATAATAGTAAGTTTTGAGCTTTGCATATTTTGGATGAAGAAGAGATTCAGCCTTTAATATCTGTGCTGTCACCTGCTTTGCACAACCCAAATAGAGAAGGGCTTGGACTGGATGGCCTCTAAAGGTCCCTTCCAACCCAAACCATTCTGTGATTCCATGAAATGTAGCTTGAGTTGCAATGTTTTAAATGACATTTGTGCCTGAGAGGTGTTGCTGCTCAAGGAGGGCCTGAAAGCTCAGTGTAAATGTTATTTAAATACCCTGTGTGCTTTAACATACCTTGTAAATGGATCAGTTTTCTTTTTAACATGTTAATTCCTGTTTGGACTCCATGATAAATAAGAGGGTATTTTTCTAGAAAGCCTTGTTAATTGTAATGCACAAGTGAGCTTTAAGTCCTGCTTGAGCCTTGGGATTGTGAGATGTTTTTCCTAAGAGGTAAATGAGGTGGATTTTTCAGTTATTTGTACTGCAGTGAGTTCTGCTCTTGGCTGGGGCCTCGTTGCCTGGAAATACCAGAGGAGCCAGCAGCAGTGTGTGGTGTTGGAGGGACTCTGTCCCTTAATTTCTAATAAGGTTTCTTGACTCTAAAACAGCTGGTGTTCCATATACAGGCTAATGCCCCACTGCTAAATTTAGATACTGCTTTTCAAATCTCCCCTGAGACAGCAGGGCTTGGGTACTTGAGCTCTTTTCATAACTGGTTTTCTGTACAATGGGCCAAAGTAGGCTCCTGCCACAGTACATCTCACTTTTTAGCTAAGTAGAAGTTAAAGTACTGAAAAGCCAAAATAAATAATCTTGTTATTTGTATATAGCTCTATTTTTAAACCACAAACTGAACAGGGGTGGGGCAGAAATGAACATTGTGCCTGGGAAAGGTTGTCCAGTCTCTTATTTTATTTTTAATATACTTTGCTAAAGGTCTGTTACAGGCCTCTGTTGGACATGGTAATGTTATCTTAGAACTCTGACTTGATGAAATGTAACATTTTCCCTGTGCTTTTGGGAAGAGTTGGATTTGATAAGACTTGTCCTTATGCTCTAGGACTTCATCTGGAGCCTTCACCTTTGTAACTTGGCCTGTAATTTAGATGTGAGCATTAAAATAGCATCACCAATGGGTTTGGCCTTGCTGGTTCACAGCTGAAGAACATTTTTAAATTTTTTTTTCCTCCAGTCTTCATGAAGCAGCATTCATTTACACCTAAGCACCCAGATTTTTGTTTTTGTTAGGAAAATCAATTGTCTGGATTGATTTGGAAGTTGTGAAGCAGGTCCTGGGTGGAAGTTGAGACTTGGCTTCTATTTCTGACTCATACCTGCTGTGAACTTGGGCATGCCATTTCCACTTTCCACCTGTTTCCTTCTCATCTTGTATCTGTCTTAACTATTGAAGTTGCCAGCTGCTTGCACCCAGGGCTTGCTGTTTGTGCCACGTGGAGCAGGAGCTCATCCTGCCCCATGGCCCTGCTGCTCCCCCTCTGCTGATAACTGGGGCAAACCTTGCCTGCTGCAGGCAGGGCAGGAGCACAAGTACAGAGCTGTAGCCATTTGAAAAACCCCAGAAACTCAGACCCATCCAGCCCAGAGATTGCAAGGTGATTTTGAGGGTTTTTGTCCATAAATCACTTCAAAAATATATTGCTCTCCAGACATTTGCCCATGCTAAGCTGCCTGCCTCTGGAGACAGCAAAGGGCTCAAATCTATAGCCAGGATTTTTGAACCAGCTGTGTTTTCTCTGAAGGAAGGCCATACAGTAATGTAAGAAGCACATGGTTTTCAAGGGTAAATCCATACAAAGCTTAAACTTTAAGCTGCTGTTTAGATATCAGTGCCTAAAGTTTTGGGGTTTTTTTTGGTAGTTTAGAAAATGCTCAAAAGCTTTTTATCCTTGAAAAATATATTAATGCTGTCTTCTGAAAATGGAGGATTGGCAAACTTAAGCTTTCAAAAACATTTTTGTGCAATGTTATAAATATCTGAAAATAGATCTGGAATGAACAGTTGAACTGGGAGCGTGCAATTGCTGTAAGGTGTAGAGAAATAAATTTGTCAGTTTGTCAGCAACAAAGAGACTGTGGAGTCTCCCTCACTGGAGATATTCAGGAACCATCTGGACACAATCCTGTGCAATGTGCTGTAGGATGACCCTGCTTGAGCAGGGAGGTTGGACCAGCTGACTGTAATCCCTGACCCATTCTGTGATTTTTATTTTTTCCAAGGTACTGAAATTGCTCAGTGACAGACAGGTGGCCAGCAAGCATCCCTCTCTTGGCAGGTGGATTTGTCAGTGGCTGGGCACAGACTCTGTAAAACTTAGGTCTGGATCACTTTATGTTGCCTGTTTGTTCTTTCCCCTTGCAGGCCCATTTTCAAACAGTCATTGCCATTCTCCTGGAAGCCTGCAGTGTTCTCCCCAAGGCCTTGCTGGTGGTAAGGACTGTAACAGCTCCTTCTCAAGGGGAATATCATCCTCTGCTGTGCTCAGGGCTGGGTGTCACCAGGCACATCTTGTGACAGTGAAGGATTGCCCGAGTGGCTGGGCTCAGGCAGATAATTCCCTGCTCTCCTGACCAGCATTCCAGTTGTTCCTGGTTTTGTTTTGCCTCTCCTTTGCTGGAGGCAGGCTGCTCTTCACCAGATGTGCCTTTGAGTTGATTCAGGTGCAGGGCCTTGCAGCCCTGCCTAAGAAGACCAAGTCCTCAGCCTAGGACAAAGATCATCCTGTGCTGTCTTCTGTAGCAGTGGCTTCTCTCTCCCCTCCCACAGCCAGCCTGGTAGCCTTGTTCATTAAATCTCAACCTTAGACATATTCTCATAAAATCACAGAATCACAAAATACTTTGGGTTGGAAGGTGACCTTGAAGATCATCTTGTTCCACCCCCCTGCCATGGGCAGGGACACCTTCCACTAGATCAGGTTGCTCCAAGCCCCATCCAGCCTGGCCTGAAACACTCCAGGGATGGGGCAGCCACTGCTCTGGACAACCTGTGCCAGGGTCTCAGCACCCTCACAGTACAGGGGTTTTTCCTAATATCCAGTTTAAATGTTCTCTCTTTCATTTTGAAGCCATTTCCCCTTGTCCTGTCATTACATGCCCTTGTCAATAGTTTTGTTCCATCTTTCCTCTTAGGTCCCTTCAGGTACTGAAGGGAATTGAGTCACCCCAAAGGCTTCTCTTTTCTAGGCTGAGCAATCCCAATTCTCTTAGTCTTCCCTCATAGCATCCTCATAGCTCCATCCCTCTCATCAGCTTCCTGCCCTCCTCTGGATTGACTCCAGCAGCTCCAGGTCCTTCCTGTGCTGGGTCCCAGAGCTGGACACAGCCCTGCAGGTGGGGTCTCACCTGAGTGGGGCAGAGGGGCACAACCCCCTCCCTAACCCTGCCCATGCTGCCTTGGATGCAGCCCAGGAAACAATTGGGTTTTTTATAGCTTTTCCTAAGGATTTCACATGGATTTTGTCTGTTACTGCTTTGTATTTCCTGGCAGAACGAGTTCTGCAGCAGTATTTGTGGTGATTTAGGTTGGAACCCTGCAGGTCACTGAGCTCAAGTGCACTTTTGCCACTTTGCTCACAAGTTTGCTGCATCCTAGTCTGTTCTTTTCTGTATGGAGTTTGACTTTGTGTCTGTGTGAAGTTGAGGATTTGCTGCAGCTCCTTAGAGAACATCAGAAGGTGGCTGGAGTTAAACCCTGGGTTTGCCAGCACTTTCTAAGAACAGAGTAAGGACTTTAGGTTTAGCAGTAGCACTGATGTGTGTAGGCTGCTTCTGGCATGGTTTGGTTTTTCTGTTCACTCCTTTGAATACAACTGAAGCATAAAAGCAGTGTAGCACTAAACTTTAGTTGGCAAGAGAGAGCCCTGAAGCTCTGATGGAAATGTGTGTGTACGTGGATCTTAAAAAGTTTCTGCAGATTTACTAACCTGTATAAATTCTGTATTTATAATAATTTAATAATGCATCTTACCAAATTCTGTGTATTATCATAAAGATACTTTTTTTTTTTTTTTTGCTTTTTTCTCCTTAAAAGCTTTTACTCCCTTCCTAAAAAGAGAAAAAGGAAAAAATATTCCCTTGTTCAGATGTGCCTGAGTATGTATATGGAATATTTTGGGGACCATGATTCAGGATCTGTTTTTTGATTTCAACTGCACTATTTACTTTCTTGCTAAAGTTTTAAAAGAGCTAAAGGAGTAAATAGTAACATATTGATTTATACATTGAAGATCCTGTATTAGGATTGTGCCTTCCCAGGGTCACTCTATGTATAAATTAAGGTTTCTATGTCAAACACTTGCAGGGAATAAATTGGTTCTGATCCCCTCAAAACTGTGCTGTGTGAAAAAGCATATGGCAATAAATGTAGGTGTGCATCCTATTTATACCAGAAGCCTTTTCTCATCTCAAGCTTTCTTCTGTGATAACATTCTGTGCATTTGCTGTCATCATTCCTTTCTCTTCAGCACAGATGCAGTCATTCCCCTTGGCTTTTTGTTGCCAGCACACGCTGTGCTCTTTTTCTACAATTGTGTTGTCTTGTTTTCTTCTCTCAGCACCAGAGCAGTGAGAACTAAATTGAAAATCACTCTAGTGGAGTATCTGGAGAGCTGTGTTTCCTCTTGAGCCCAAATGTGATGCCATAGCTAGCAATCTGTTGGGAAAAGATCCCTTGCTGTCTTACATAGCATCAGGTTTTTCCTGGGCTGAGGGACCCTCGAGCTCCTCAGTGTCTCTCATTGTCTGCTCTGGACTGTGCTCTGTTCACAGGAGGTGTCACATAGTACCAGGGCTGTAACAGCCTCAGGATTTTAGCTCTGCTTTGTCACTTTGCACAGTGTCTGAGAAGATAAAAACGAGTTTGTTTGCAAATGAAAGCAGTACTTAAGAAATTATTTCTGTCTCTCAGGAGGAATCCTGATATTGAGTACTCAATATGAGAAACCTCTCCTAATTTCTAGTAAATGGAGTAATTGGCATAATAGGGTGAGCTACAGGTGTTTAATGTCCTAGCCTGACAAGCACTGAATGAGGCTTCAGAGCTGCTTTTGAAAACATGAGCTGCTCATGATTTTTTGATACAAGCATTGATTGGTATGCACTTACTTGGTAGAACCTTTTTTGACTCAGTCTCTACCAAAGGAGTGGATTAATGGTTTGTGCTCTTTTCTCTTTTCTCTCCAGTTCAACAGAATGGAGTCCGACACTGCTCCTACACAGCATCCAGGAAAAACCTGTATGTTAACAAGAACACAAAGGTTATCTGTCAGGGTTTTACAGGCAAACAGGTATGGCTAGAAGTTATTTTTTCTATCAGCCTTTCAGTCAGAAAGTTAATTGCTCAGAAAATATAGTTATATATGAAATGGATTATATGTTGCCTTTGTCTGTGCTGATAGGAAGCTGGAATTCCTTCACCATCAGGAAGATCCCTGTAGTTGACATTCTTTGGCCCAAATACTTGTGCACAATCTTGAAAGTTGATTTTGAGTCACCTCTATTATAGTGTATTTCATTTTTGTTTTTTATATTGTATACAGCTGAAAGGGTTTCCTTGTAAAAGGCTATTTGCAAAAAAAAACCTGCAAAAACCTACCCATTTTCAAAGTGCTTCTTTCACAAATCCATTTCAATATCAATGCCTATAAACTAAATTTCTCTTCTTATTTTAGGATATTTAATAATTTTCTCAGATTCACTCTTTTACACATTTGCAGGTAGAGAAGGCTGCTTTTGTAAAACTATGAGCTAGTCATGGATGAGCATGCTAATTTCTATTTCACTGTAGTGTTTGTCACTGTAGTGTTTGTCATCTGCCAGACTTGATGTGGGAAAGAAACTGTGTCTGCAGGTGTGTTAGCAGCACACACAGAATACCCTTGAGCATGAAACTACAGTGCTATGATTGAAAAACAAAGAGAGCATATTAGCATATTCCAAATGCATTTAAAACATGTGGATGCACTCTCCAAAATATCTGATTATATATATATGTGTAGTGAAAACTTCCCTTCTTACTGCAAATTTCAGTGACATAAATTGCCCTTCAGAATTATAGATAACATCAAAGTTTTTGGTTAAGTTTATTTGCTATTGCATGCCTTCTAACTTTACTTATTTTGTCTCTCATAGGGCACCTTTCACAGCCAGCAGGCATTGGACTATGGCACCAATCTAGTTGGAGGAATTTCTCCAGGGAAAGGGGGAAAAACTCATCTAGGTCTGCCTGTGTTTAATTCTGTGAAGGAGGTAATTTGCAGCAGTGACTGGAGGGCACAGAGTTTAAAGCTGAAGGGCTCCTTATTTCATTGCTCACAATATTTGAGCTGTGGATGTCACTGGGCACAGAGTGAAACAGAAGCCTTGTAAAAGAGGGAGCATTCAGGATGCTCAGGCACCAGTTTGGCTTTCACTGTGAAGTTCACAGAGCCTGGCTACACTTGCTTTATGAATGCAGCTAGTTTCTGATTGATTCTGCTGTGCATGGTGAATTTTTATCATCTGTTATGTAAGAGTATTCATGATGGTGATCACGGGGCAGATCCTTCCCAGACAGTGGTCAGTTCTCAGTTCCCTGGTTGTGCCCCATCTTCAGGGAATTTAACACTTGCTGAGATTATAATTGATTCAGACACATCCTTAATTCATGCCTGAGAGTGGATATATTTTAAATGCCTTGTTGTCAATTCTCTTCAGCCCCGCTAAACGCACGACGTGTTTTTTCTCGTGCCCCTTGCAGGCCAAAGAACAAACGGGTGCTTCAGCCACTGTCATCTACGTCCCTCCCCCGTTTGCTGCTGCTGCCATCAACGAGGCCATCGATGCAGAGATGCCCCTGGTGGTGTGCATCACCGAGGGCATCCCCCAGCAGGACATGGTGCGCGTCAAACACCGGCTGCTGCGGCAGAACAAGACCCGCCTGGTGGGCCCCAACTGCCCCGGGGTCATCAATGTAAGTGAGCTCTGCCTTTGCTCCAAGGCTGAACTGTTCCTAGTGCTGCTTTGAATGGTCCATCTGACTTCTCCCACTCTTTCCTTAGCCTGGAGAATGTAAAATTGGTATCATGCCTGGTCACATTCACAAGAAGGGAAGAATTGGTGAGTTTTTGAATATTTATGCGTCATCTAAAACACAAGTTTGGTGCTCTAGTGTTTTTCCTTGCGAGGCATGGCACATCCTGCCCTGGAGAGAGTTGAGAATACTGTGGGACAGCTTGTCTGTCCTCAGTTTGTACATGAATTTTAGCATTATCAATCCTGAAGGCCCAAATCTGGAATTCTTCCATAGTAGACACTGGGTGCTGATGGTGAAGACAAAGCAATTGCAGATTCCTGTAGGTAATGTGATTGACTTGGTATCTTCAAAGGAAAGCCTTGAGGAAACTTCATTTTTCTTGGGATTTGAGAGCACTAAGCTCTCCAACATTATTCCTTCCAACAGCTTGGCTGCTTGGGACTGGGATCCTACTCTTCTAGTGATCTCAGTACTACACCAAAGAGAAGAGACTACAGACAAGTTAATAACATAATTTAGACAACTATGAAACCATCACAAGTGGAAGTGACAAATATACCCAATATTCAGGCAGTGTGGTAAAGGGCAGGAAGGCAGTGACTTGTTCATAAGCAATGTTGGTCACAGCCCCTGTGTGTGATGAGTTACACACCCTGTGTGTGTGAGTTACACATGTGCAAGTCTCTTGTCCTGACTTCTGTTAGCTCCTTGTTGTAAACTATAGATATAACAACTTGATTTTTTTTATTTTCAAATAATGCAGTTCAGGAGCTGTAGAGAAATTTCTTCTGAAATGTCCATTTGTACGTAGGTAGAGCTTCAGAAATATTGCACATGCTGCTGTTGCCTGTCACCAAGGTAACCAGTTTCACTTGGTCACAGTAGTACCCTTTGCAGCATTACCTTTGTTTGTGATGGAAAATGTGTTTATTGTGGGAAAGCCTGTTCAATGCTGTTGAACTACAGGGACTCAGTGCATTTTCTTAGCATGAGGAGCTCCCTCTGCTATGTAACCACTTCTGTCTTGAGACTAGACTGCACCTAAGGAATGCTGGAGGATGTGTTAGCACTCATGTTCCACCTCCAGCTTTCACAATACCCATAAACCTGGAATTGAAAAACCAAATGGCTGCAATTATGCCCTTTATAAAAACCAGAGACATTGCTCTATGAGTGTAAAAGGGAACATCAGCCAGTGTTGCTCTAAACTCCCTTCTGAATCAAAGTTCTGTTCTGATTTTCTAAATATATACAAGAAATGTGTTGCAGCCACAAGTTATTAGAATCTGAATGCAAGGCACATCGAGTGCAAAAGAATATTCAACATCTTGAATCCAGTAGCTCTGCCATTGCTGGAAATGTTTTCAATGGTGATCCAAGAATCCAGGAATAAAAATGTGGATTTGCCACCCTCCCAGTTTCATCTAACGTGTGACCTATGGTGATGTGTTCTCCAGCTTTCTATTACTGTGAGGCATCCAATAATTAAGTGAATATACTGTGATGCAAGGTATAAAAATAGCCACAGTCTTTGGACTTTCATCTGTAGCTTCTCTGAGGCAATCTGATCTTAGTGGTAAACAGGGAGGCCTTTTCAAACATAGCAAGGAAAAAACCCTGTGCTAGAACACATCTGAGCTGGCCAACAGTGTAAATAGTTGATAAAACTAAGGTTCTTAGTCTAGTGGTGTATTTCCTCCTCTGTTCATGCAATCTATGCATTATATTCCTTGTTATATGGCTTGAAATAGATGGAAGATGGTGTCTGTTTTTCCTGAAAACCCTTCCTTTTGTAGTACTAACAGAAGTCTCGACTTGAAAAATGAACAAAAAGCCATGCAAATATTTTGCCCCTGCTCAAAGTTCTGTGCTAACTTCCACCCTGAATTTAAAACTGGGTCTCTTGTAACATTGTCATGTAAATGCCAGGTGTGTTCTGTAGAGAAGCAACAAATACCTTAATAGTGATAACTTGCATTTGTGCAGCATTTTCCTGTTCTGGAAGATATTTGTGTGCCTGGCCATACTGGGGATGTGATTAATACAGAATTATTTTGTTAACTGTTCAGCTGCAGCTCTGTTTCAAGTCCAGTGCATCAGCTACTGACATACAAGATAAGAAGTATTTTCTTTTATTTGCTTTTCAGTTTTCTTTCCTGGTAAGGCTTTATCATGACAAAAATATTATTTATTTTCTGGGCAGCTTTAGTCCATTCTCAGTTAAGTGTCAAAAGAGGAAAACCAAGAAAGAGTACAGAAATAATCTTACAGAGTGTTTTGGCAAGGACAGCTGGAGAACCTGGAATCTCATGTTGTTTACTGAGGTGATTTTCATTACTATGAGAACAGCTGCCTCTAGTTATGTGCTGTGTTAGTGGTAAGTTTATCTTCTTTTCTTTCCTCAAGGTA
The DNA here is from genome assembly GCF_023055355.1 of Agelaius tricolor. Lineage (NCBI taxonomy): Eukaryota > Metazoa > Chordata > Aves > Passeriformes > Icteridae > Agelaius > Agelaius tricolor. The sequence continues at coordinate 3,139,472 of NW_027269284.1, read as the reverse complement.
TTGTGTCAAGATCTGGAACCCTGACGTACGAAGCTGTTCATCAGACAACACAAGTTGGGTTGGGGCAGTCTTTTTGTGTTGGTAGGTTCCCTCAGAATCAGCCTCTTGGACCTAGACTAATCTGCTTTTCCTTCACAAGTGTACATCCAAAAGAATTCCTTTTTTGCAAGTGTAGAATTTGCTGAATGGCAGTTGTGTTGAGAAGTGAGATCCCTGTGTGCTGTGAAGAGTACAGCTCTTCTCTGATTTCCACATCAGGTTAATAAAAGCCTTAAGACCAGCTTTGAACAGAGAACTGCCAGCAAATACGTTGTCAATTTGGAAACAGACTGTCCCAAGAAGTTTAGTTCTAAAGGATTAGGGCATTCTTAGGCATTTAGTTGGGTATGTTAAGTAAATATAGTTTTTGTACACCAAAATTCTGGAGTTGGCATCTTGGTCCTGCTGTGTTCATAACATTTTGTTGATGGTTTGAAAGATGAACACTCAGATATCAAAGCTTTGTGTGAATTGTGGGGGAGGTATTTGGAGCAGGAATTTGACATGCTCTGACTTGGGTACAGCCTTCAGAGCTGCCTGTCTTATGAGCCTGTGGGAATACTCCTCATGCTGAAATTTACTTCTAAAATTCAATTGTAAGTGCAATATCTTTATCCTGAGTTACTCTTCTCTTGTGGTTTTAATATTTTTTGTAGGTATTGGAGGTGATCCCTTCAATGGAACTAATTTTATTGACTGCCTCGATGTCTTCCTGAAGGATCCTCACACTGAGGGGATCATATTGATTGGGGAGATTGGAGGAAATGCTGAAGAAGATGCAGCAGCATTTTTAAAAGAAAATAATTCTGTAAGTCTTAAAAGACCATGCTTCCAGACCCTTTATAGTTAGCCAGGTTCTTTTGCCACACCAAGGAAAACTCATTTCAGTTTCATCTCTATTTACAAAAAACACAGTCATGGGTTTTTTAAAGAAAAAGAGTTGAAATTAAGAGTGTTGTTGAGGTTGGATTCAATCTTAGAGGTCTTTCCAGCCATGTTCTGTGGTTCTGTGAAGGGGAGAGCATTGTCAACTTTGGAATTTTATTCCTGTGACAATATTTGTAGTGATTTTTTTTTTTTTTTTTTTGTAGTATACATGGTCTGTAGAAAGATTTAAAGTTTGTTTGCTTCTGGTTTATGATGATTATCAGGAGAGGAGGTACTCCACACTTCTTTGTCCAGTGTGAGCTGTTTAATAACTTTGCCTGGCGAGTTGATATTTAAACAAAAAATGAACAATTTAAATAAAAAATAAACAAAATAAAGATTAACAAAATGAGCGGTTTGCCACCTGGAACTGCTTTTCCTCTCACCCTCTTCCACATAACACATTTATCTCTTCCAGGGCCCCAATGCCAAGCCAGTGGTGTCCTTCATAGCTGGCCTGACAGCTCCTCCTGGCCGGCGGATGGGCCACGCTGGAGCCATCATTGCTGGGGGAAAGGGGGGAGCCAAGGAGAAGATTGCAGCCCTCCAGAGTGCAGGGGTTGTGGTCAGCATGTCCCCTGCCCAGCTGGGCAGCACCATCTACAAGGTTGGTTCCTCAGGCATTGGCTCATCTAGAGCAAGGAGCCACTTCTGAGGGAATATGAGCTGGGAGTCCATCTCCTACTCAAATACTCTGCTGCTGTGAACTTGCTTAAACATAAGAACTCTCTTGGCTGGACAAGTTAAAATTACTGCATAAAAGATATGTGCACACAGTTTTATTTAATATTGTTTTATAGAAAAGTAAATTAGCAGAATAGAGAAGAGATTACATTCTGTTTCAAGTGTAGCTACTTGTTGAAATTGTTTTCTGGATGCAAAGAGCCTGAATTAATGTAAAATATGACAACATTATTTCTAAATAGGGTATTTGAGGAAGGAGAGCCTTGGCATATAATTCAGAGTTATGGTTGAATATATGCTGCTGATAAACTGAGGTGTGGAATGGGATTATTTGCATTTTACTTAATTCATATCCAAAAAAGGGGATTGCTTCACAGCATGGAGGAGATGCATAATTCAGCTCTGTTAGGTATTTTTTGTTTCCTGTGGTGACTGTATAGTACAGCATCTCCACAGGCTGCTGTGGGATTCTTCCCTTCTTTTGTTGTGCTTTTTCTTTACTGAAATGAAAACCTTGATTTTGTTGCTTCCCTGGCTTGAGTCCTTTACTGTAAGGATTCTACTACAGTTCTGATGCAGAATTGGTGTTTTTCAAGCCTGTTAATGCTGTTTCTAGGAGCAAATGGTTCCTTGACAGCATTTCAGTCTGGCAGTGACTACAGTCTGGCTTTCCAGAGCTGGCTTGTTAATGTGAGGTGGGAGAATGCTCAGTTTCCTTTCCCCCTAACTTGCACACTTTATGCTTTTTATATTTTAATTTTTAATACGAATTTTTAATTCTTAACATCACGTTTCCTAAGATACATACAAAGTAATTTGAAATAGAAAAGAATAATAGAAGCATTTTCTGTTTTCCCTGCTGGTGACATCTGTGTGCTCTTTGCAGGAGTTTGAGAAAAGGAAATTGCTGTAAGAGAAGACACTTTGGAATACTTTCTCCAAAACACCAGTGCAGCACCTGGCCTCCGCTTATCTTATGTCTGCTAATCTTCAGTTGCCCCAATGTCTTGACATTGGTCAATGAATTTGACTGGGAAGCCATAAACCTCCTGGCTAAACCTGTTTTGGTATCTCCTTGTTTCAGACATTGTCACCCTGTTGTAAATCACAGCAAATTAATAAATCTACTACTAAATCTGATCCATCCTTTGAATTCCTGAAGCAGAGCCGTTTCTTCGGTCATCATAAACAAAATCTTTTGTAACTTAAGCACTGCCTCTTTTTAAGGTGAAGCTGCTTGTAGAGCTGCTTTTAAGGATCAAGGCACTGACTTTATGCACATACCACATCTTGGTTTATTTTTAAGAAGTCCAGTCCTGCTCGTTGGTTGCTGGCCAGTACCGTACCTTTGAACAATAGGCCAAAGTTTCCGTCCATTAAACCAAAGCTGCTGGATCTGGAGGGATTGGTGTTGATCCACATAGCTGGATATGCCTGAGGTCCAGACTTTCTCTTCAAGGCTGATTAGCCCTGCACAGTGCAGTCCTCTACTGCCAAGGAATTCTGTTTGTTGTGTATAAAATGGAATTGTTACTGATAAAAATTAATATAATTTCACATGCAAAATATGTACTCAAAATTGTCTGTAACTATGAAGATGATTTGGTCTTTAGCTGACTACCCTAATTTCCACTTTATCTTAACTAGCATTGCACTGCTTGTATTCTGAAATCTAAGTAACAATGGGACATAGTGGAGAACAATTATTATTCTCTAGAAAAGAACATAATAACTTTCTTGTTAACCACTCCCAGCACCGTAATGGATACCCCTCTTTTTTTTTTACTGTGGATATAGCCCAAGTATTGTGTCTATCAGTGTTGCAAGTTTCATCAGGATGGATTAAACCCCAGATTGCTTTATGTAGAGGACTGAAAGTTCATGTAACCTGGCACTTGTTTAAAGCTAACCTTGTCTCCTATAAAGGTGCTGTTACAAAAACCCGTGTTGTTATTTATTTAAAACTGTTCTTGGTTTTCCCTACTCAAATAAATCCCTGTGGAATTTCTCTTCCTGAAGCAAGCAGGTGTGTCAGTACTGACATTTGCAGCTCCTAGAGCTAAGCCCTGGTGAGGTGCATAAGGTACAGGTCACATCTGTGCACACTAAAGGTGGATTCATGCACTTGATGTATGGTCTGGCACCAGCCAGGTGCTCCAGCCTTGGGACACAGAGAGCAGGTGCTGCATTGTTCACCTTGGCATGATTTGCTGAAATGAACCTGACACCCTGTCACTGGACAGCTGAAAGCAGCATTGAGCAGTACATCATTTGATAGAGCCTATGACAGCAGAGAAGGGGTTTTTTTACTAGATCTGCTCAGTTTTCTGGTGGTGCTTGTTTTAATCTGGAGCAAAATGACGGGTGCCCTTTAGAGACATAGCACTGCTAAATTGTCTCAGTCTGTGCAAGAGTGCAGTTCCTCAGCACTGAGTGTCAGGGAGCTGCAGGCAGGGTTCTTATGAGCCTGATAATCAGAGTAGCTCATGGCAGTGCTGTGCTGCTGCCCTTTGGGATGGGCAGTGCTCTGTGATGAACTGCCTGAATTCCATCCCTGTAACAGATGCTCTTCCAGGACAGCTGAGGTGGAGGGAGTTTCCTGCTAGGGATTGCTCTTTGGAAGCTCCTTTAGAGGCACCAGCTATTTCAGAAGAGAGCTATAAACTCCAGTGATTGCTGTATCCTGAGGAAGTGTTTCCTTCTGTCTTGAGGTCTGAGGCTGGGTTTAGCAATTCAGCCCTGGTTCTGAGGTTTGCAGCAGTGTCCAGGGCTGTCCCTCAGCAGCTGCTGGATCTGCTCCAGCCTGGGCAGCAGTTTGTGCTAACCTGGCACTGATGTCACCTCAGAATGGAGAAGGACCCTGTCCTTTGATAGAAAGGTTTGCTTTGCACAGTTTTTTCTTGCTGCCTAAAAATGTGCACTTGACAAATATCACTAATTAATGACAGCATCTCTTTGGAAAAAGTTCACATCTGTTTAGTACCATATGTTCTTGTGGATAAATATTTTGAGTGATCTGGAAAATTGTTTATTTATTCTTTTTTTAAAGGCAAAACTTAAATTAGTGTTGAGCCTTAAAGCAGTTGTTACTTTATAACCTAGTAGTTAGAATAACCTATATAACTATAACCCGGTATAACCCAGGGAGTTTTTATGTGCAAGAGAAATGCTGCCAATGTTGGTTTCCATATTTTGTGCAATAGTCATTTTTGTGTTTCTTGATCTACACTTGACAGTGGTGTCAATCCATAAATCACTTTGACTTTTGAGAGATGAATTCTGTAAGTTCATTTTGGTCAGGGAAATTTATTGCCACGCTGATTTTCTTCAACAAAAAGAGAAGGATGTAGAGCCCCTTGGGCTTTTTCCTCTTACTGGACAATACTTGGTTCTGGATGATCCCTAACATTTTCTAGTGGCTGTATTCCCTGGTAGCAGCCAGGTGTCAATGCAAACTGGGCCAGAAAATGCCAGGATCTGAGCCATGAGAAATACATTTCAATAAGAACTTCAGACTGCCTTCTGTGCTGGTGGTTTCAAGGCAATGCCCAACTTGTGGGGTCCAAAGTCTTAATATTGCTGAAAGTGTGGAATTAAATCTTGTGCTCCAACATAACTATTTGCTCAGTTTACCTCTGCCTTCCTTTTCCCACTGCCTGGTGCTGGTCAGGATTAGATGACAGCTTTTCCTGGGAGGGTCTGTCACACCATGGGCAGGAGCCTGCAGGTGATCCTGGAGGGTGGCAGAAGGAGCTGTGCTGCTGCTCTGGATACCTGGCAGCAGCAGGTTCTGGGTGTTGTACACAGTGGGCTGCTCCTCCTGGAGCATCTGTGCAAGGCTGGGAGTGCTGGGACAGCCTCTAGCTTTGGGATGACTAGAAATAGCTGGTGAAGAGGGAAGAGTACAGGTTGGATGTTTTCCACAGAAATTTTAACAGCAAAAAAAAACCCCAAAAAGTCTTGGCCATCAACTTGCAGCACTCCAAGTAGCAATTAAATTAGGTTTGTGCTGTTGGCCATATTGCTAAATAATTATTTTTCCTGAGTTATTGAATAAGGGGTTAAAACTGTATTTCTCTATCAGAGATTATACCCCAGCAGAGGGTGGTGCAGTTAAATTAAGGCTACAGGCAAGAGCATATTTGGGAATTGCTGTTTGATTTGCATCCAGCCTTTGCTCTGTGCAGCCCAAGGCTCTGAGGACCCTTCACAGAGGCTGACTGAGGTGAGTGGTGGGGGTGAGGTATTCCATAATGTAGGGTAAATAAATAATGCACAATCCTGAAATTATCTGCCACTTCCTCCTTTCCTGCCTGGGGTCTATGATGAGCCTCAGAGCCCTGTGACTGAATGTGTGATGGAGGTGATTCTATGATACAGGAATTAAAGCCTGTTAGGTTCCATTGCTAGGGAGAGGTTACTTCATCTGAAGTAACACCTCACAGAGCTCTCTTTGTATCTCTGCGAATCTGGTTTAGTGTTGAATTGATCTGAAATCAATGCCAGCAATTTTGGAAAATTTCTTGACTCAGAAATGCTGCAACTCAGTTTTCTAAGGATATTTGTCAGCTTGTCCTACTTGAACTTGATGTTCAAACAAGATATTTTCCTAGAAGTGGAATCTGAGAGTTTTGCTCAAGTTAAAAAAACTCAGGGAGATTGCTCAGAGTTGCACCACGTGGGGGGATAGAATGTAAGAAAATCAAGATGGTGCAGAAGGCAATCTCACACCTGAGGAGTTGCAGCTGTACTAATCACCAAAGATTAGGAACAGCCCTGCCCTTAACAGGCCACAGCTGTGTCCAATAAGGATGAGTGCTATAAAAGAGTGGGTTAGCTGAGTGAGGAGAGTTAGAGTTTGTTGGTTGTGCTATGAAGAAAAAGGAGTCAGTGCTGTGAGGAGATGCCCATGAGAAATCACCAAGAAGGTATGGAACTTTTGCAATAAGATGACAGCAGCACCACGGTTGTGTTTTGTTTGTTTGTTTGATGTGTGTGTGTATGGTGTGTTTGTTTGTTTTTTGTTGGTTTGGTTTGTTTGGGTTTTTTGGGGTTTTGTTTGTTTGTTTTCTGTTTTTTTTTTTTTTTAATGTGGTTTTTGTGGGTTTTTTTTTTTGGTAGCTCCAGGTCCCTCCTGACATTTGTTGGACCTGCTGACCATCCATAGCTCACTCACAGGACTCAGACTCAGACAATTCTCTGCCACTCAGAACATCCAAAAACTCTCATTAAATCTAACTTTATTACTGCAGCAGTGACATGATCTCAAAAGAAAAGGCAAGAGATGCCTCTCTGTTTACAAAGCTACATAAATTTCTAGGACTGGGAGTAAACCTGTGTTTCTGTGCTGTAATGAGCAACCACAGAGTAGTGTTGGTGCTGGAGCAGGAGCAGTATCCTGTAACGATGTCTGTGCTGTGCAGATACATAATTGAGGGTCTCTTAAAACCTGTTTTGTTGCTGTAAAAGGCAGCACAGCAAATTTATAGCTTCCAGCACACCTGTAACATTATGAGATAGTTGCTTTAAAAAACCCCACCAGCCTCCCAGCCTGCTCCTTTCCGTTTGCTGTTGTGCTCTTTAGGTGGCAGGTTTTGACTCCAAAACGTGGGTTTGGCTCCTGCTCTGAACTCAGCTCAAAGTGTGCTGGAGAAATAAAAGATGGAAGCAAACCACTGCCACTTTATTCTTTTTCTGTGTTTGATTGATTTATGATCATATCTGTTTGTATGAGTTGTAGAGATGTGTTAAAGAGCCTGCCTGGTTTTCTCATGGTGTTCTCACTACACTCATGATGTTGAAATGTCTTCTTGCTTCTCTTGCTTTATGTTGTCTGAATTGTGTGGCTTTGGCAGTCAAATGGGACCTGCCTTAGAGAAATACCTGCCTTCCTTTTAAAACAGGCAAGAAAGGGCTCAGACTGTTTGTCCAAGGGCTTAGCAACTCTGACTTTACTTTTTTTCTCCACTTTGTTTGCTCCTTGGGAGAGAAGCATCCTCTGTGCTGCTATGTCCACCAGGCTCTGTGACCTCCAGGGCTATGGGTCAGCTGTGTCCTCAGGGCCAGCTGGGTTTAGTTGGAACCAACCCATTCTTGTGGGAAGTGTCCCTTCCCAAGGCAGGGGGGTGGGACAGAATGATCTGAAGTCCCTTCCAACCCAAACTGTCACCAGCACATTTTCTGGAAAAATCCCCTTGCCCAGGATTTTTCTCCTGGAAAGCTGAGAAGCCTCAGAGAAAAAGGAAAGCAATATTATCTGATTGCTTCTCCTGTGTTTTGCTGCTTTGGAATGTGATTGGAGATTGTTTATGCAACAGGTGGTTGTTTGATTGGTTTCATGTGAATTGCTTTAACTTAATGACCAATCACAGTCAGGCCGTGTCAGGACTCTAGAAGGAGTCACGAGTTTTCATTAGTATCTTTTAACCTTTTGTCTGTATCTGTTCTCTCTTCTTTAGCATAGTTTTAATATAGCATTCTTTAATATAACATAGATCATAAAATAATAAATTAGCCCTCTAAGAACATGGAGTCAGATTCATCATTCCTCCCAATGATGGTGGGCCCAGAAAATACCACACCCAAGCCATTCTGTGATTCCCTGATTTGAGGTCTGAAGTGGCAGCCCTTGCATGGAAGAGGCTGCCGGGGCTCTTGTAGGCCAGGAGCTGTGCCTGGGGACAGCTGCTGTGTGTGTGGAGGCAGCTGGGTGCCTGTGCAAGTGTCTCTGAAGGATCTGTACCCCAAGGGATGGTGCCTTGCTCAAGGCCACCCTCTCCTCCCTTGTTCTGCTTTCAGACTGGCAGTCTGATTACTGACTGGAGCCCTGGCTACAAGGAGGAGAAGCAATAGCAGGAGATTGAGCCTCCAGTCATTTCACTCGTTTAACTGAGCGTATTTTATTTATCTTTCTGTTGGCAACCGTTATGTTTGTTCAAGACAGACACTAAATTTTTTTCTTCCCCAGAGTATAGATGACTTGGATGTAAATCCAACCCAAACTCACAGATGCCAGCCTAGACTGTGGCTCTGCCCTGTCCTGAAACATGGAATCTGGGGCAAGATCCATATCCACATCCCAAAGTTTAGACGTGTGGTAGAATCCAGAGCTTGGGGAACATGTAAGAAACAGGGCAAAGACAGCAGAACCTCTGAAATGGTGACATTTCAGGCATGTTTGATCACTGACCTCTCCTGGTCAGAGCACAAACTTGGGCACCCTCACCTGCCTGCAGGGCAGCTTGGCTGGCTCTGCCTGGAGCTGCAATCTCCCTCCCCTTGGCCCAGGGACTTTCCCAAAGTCCTGCTGGAAGTCAAGCTGCCACTCCCACACCTCAAAAAGTCACCTGAGCTTTCTTTCCATTTTTAAATTGGTGCCATTTTACTCAGTATGCACCATGTCATCCTCATTCCTTGTGCATTGAAAGAGCAGCAGATCCTTATTTTTCAATTTGTCCTATTTATGGTACAGCCCATTTCTGTTGCAAAAACACAGTTAATAATTTATTTAATGTGTCTTTTATAAAACACTTGAGAATGCCAAGATCTGATTTTGTACAGGGAATGAAATCATACAGCATTAATCCACTCTTTCGTGCAATGATGGAAAACAATATAATTAGAAGCCATCCTTTCAGCCTGGAAATTGTAATTGGATTGTCAGTTTTATGGCATCAGCCTTCAAAGGCTAAACAAGAATTAGTCAACTAAAGAAAATATGCTCAGCTTGTTTCCAGCAGGGGCTGTCTTCAGTGGTTAACTTTAGGGGTTATTTTGTTGTTTGTTCATTTTTTTTTTATTTGCTGCTGGCAAATAAGGCATCCTTAGAGGCTTAAAACATGGATTTTTTTTTTCCTAGGGAAACCTGCTGTGGTGCTAGTCACTGAAGCACCTGCAGTCCTCCTGTCCCCTTTGCTTTCCACCTTCAAGTTTGCTTGGAGCACCTCTGGGGGTATCAGTGATCCTGAGGATCAGATTTTGAGATTTGGTGGGGAAGCCAGTGCACCCTAGATGGGGGTGATACAGCTATGGCAAAAATGAAAGAAAATACCTCAAACCCCAAAAATGGGGGTGTTGGAGAGCGACAGGGGCAGAAGAGAGCAGGCAGCAGGGGAATGGTGGAGGGCAAAGGGCTTGCTTGTATTTACTGCTCAACCATTTAACCCGCATTGAAGTGCAGAAAAGAAATTACTTCTCAAGGTATTTATTAGCTCTGCTTATGAAAAATGGTAGAAATTATCATGTGTGAAACACTTAATGAGAAAACAGGCTTCTCCTCCAGTGGGAATCACAAAATCCTTAAGGCTGGAAAAGGCCTCCAAGATCATCAACTCCAACTGTTAACCCAGCACTGCCAGGTGTCCGCTAAGCCATGTCCCTTGGCACCACATCTCCCTGGCTTTTGAACACTTCTAGGGATGCTGATTCCACCACTGCCCTGGGCAGCCTGTTCTGATACCTGACCACCCTTTTCTGCGAAGAAATTTTTCCTAATTTCCAATCTATTTGGAGCTTCTTTCTACCCCTGCCAGCCAAGAGTGAGGGTGGTGTTTGGACCTGCAAAGCTATGGAGGTATCTCAGGGCATCTCCTGCACAGTGCTTGGTGTCCCAGCAGCCTGTGGGCATGGGTGTTCTTCCTTGAGGAGCACCACCCTCCTCTCCTCTCCTTAACCTTGTCTGGTTTCCCAGATGGAAAGCTGTTCCCAGCTCCCTCCAGACCAAACACCACATTGTGAGCTTATACAGTAAGGGCCCATTTGAATTTTTTGTCAGACAGTTAAAAGTGAGACTTTGGCCAGCACTGCATATTCTCATAGAGACATTGTTACCTTTGTTTATGGTTAAATAAACCCGGTAACAAACACAGTCTCTTGAAAATGCTCCTACCCATAAATTTGAGATCGTCCATTCTCTCCCCAGCCTGTGAGGCTTTGCAATCATCCTCACTACATCATTGTCCCACAGACAGGGCTGGGGACCCTCCCGTGACAGCTTTATGGCTGATGCATGAAGAACGAGCTGTTGCTCCTTGCAAATTATTTTCTAGATTGCCACCAAAGTATACATCATTGTGTCATGGGATGGCAACTGTATTAAATCTGGTCAGATAGTTAGGGTGGGTTGCTGTCATAAATCAGCCCCTGCCTGCCTGCCTTGTTGTGGTGGAAATACAATCAATACTTGTTGCAGCACTCTATAGAGTTAAAGACATTTCTTTTTGCAAAACAAATTTTTAATACTTCTCCAATTCATTAACATCCTGTCTATTCAGTGCTTTGAAAAAACCCCAAACACAACCTCTCAGAATCTTCAATAACGCATCCCTAGGAACATTTGGAAGTTGTTAAAAAGGGGAATTATTTGATCATGATAAGAAAAGAAGGATGAGAACAGCTCAGCTGAAAAGATTGTGTTGTCAGTTCTGATTTAATGTGTGAATAATGCTTGCAGGATGGGGAGAACATCTTCTGCTGGATAGATTATTTTTATGTTGTTAGAGTGCTGGGATTTACAGTTTCAAACCATGTTTCTTTTTTTCAGAGGATAGTTGTAATGAGCTGGGGTTTGTCTCATTCCCCTTGACTATAAGGGTCTCGTTCTGCCAGGCATGCAGAAGCCTGAAGATGGTTTGGATTAGAGGAACTCAAAGTTTAGACCAAAAGCCCTGCTGCCAACTCCCAAGTTCTTGTTGCATGCCTTGTAACTTCGTTCTGCTCCCTCAGTGCCCAGCTGCAGGGGCTGGAAGGGTCCCTGTGAGGCTGCCAGCCCACGGCAGGGGCTGTGTCCCCATTGGGAGGGACACTCTGGGAGCTTGTACCCCAAGGCTGTGGAGAAAAGCAGAAATACCTGACCTGCCTGCAAGCTGGGAGCTCAGAAATGGAAATGAGGAGAGCTCTGCATCCTCTGGAGTAGAGACAGAGCAGCCATAGAGGCCTTTTGAAGGGTTTCCTTTTGTCTTAGGTTACAAAATGTAGCTGGGGTGTGTACTCTGTTCCCATCTGTCAGAGGTGGGGCAGCTCTCTGCTGTTCATTGGGCAGTTTTCTTTATCACTTCCACAGCCAATCCTTCCTCCAGGAGATCTCTGCTGTTCATGGGCCATTCATTATTAATTCTCTTCTGTCCATGGGCCAGTGAGTGTCCCTGCAGGGCTGATCCAATTCCATCATCCCATGGGGAGATGCTCTGCCCAGGGGAGGAGCCAAGCATTCCTACCTGGATCCAATCTGAGGTTTGGGACAGCACAGCAGCCTTTGCCCAGTGCATTGCCAGAGGAGCAGCTTCTGCTGCCCTGCATTGCCAGAGGGAGCCCAGGCCCATCTCCAGCAGCCCTGGAGCTGCAGAGGAAAACTCCCCCCTTGTGCAGGATCCCTGCTCCAGCAGAGCCACAGCTGGCACTGCAGGAGGGCTGAGCCCCCATGGGATGGGGCTGTGCCACCCCCTGACACACAAAGGGGGGCAGGGCATGGTCTGACTCTGGCAGTGTTTTATTTTGGTGGTTTTTTTTTTTTTTTTTTTTTGCTATTGCATTTGTACTTTTAATTTTCCTGGTAAAGAACTGTTATTCCTACTCCCATAGCTTTTCCTGAGAGCCCCTTAATTTAAAAATTATAGTAATTCAGAGGGAGGGGGCTTGCATTCTCCATTTCAAGGGAGGCTTCTGCCTTCCTTAGCAGACACCTGTCTTTTCAAACCAAGACACCTTTGCCAAGGCATGAGCAAGGAGACAATTCTTTAGAAGGTTCAAGGGCTGGAATTCCGAGGACCCTTCCTACCTTGCAGCAGGTTCCCGTCTCTGAAGCTGCAAAGCAATGTGGCCAAAGCTTCCAGGGAGGTTCTGAACAAGGAAGAAATGGAAGAGTTTTGTTCCTGACCACACCTCTGCAATCAATGTGAGTGAGCTGCCCCAGGTCTGGGGGCTGCAAGGTGACAAGAGATGGTTTCCAGCTGGTTCACAACCAGAGAATGGTTTGGACTGCAAGGGCCCTTAAAGATCAGCTGGATCTTCAAGTCTTACCCAAAGGCTGGATGAGGCTTGAAGTCATCTGGTCTAGTGGGAGGTGTCCCTGCCCATGGCAGGAGGGTTGGAATGAGGTGATCTTTAATGTCTCAACCCAAACCATTCCATGATTCTGTGATAAAACACCCTGTTCCCATGTGGCTGGACAAATATCCAGATCTGAGTATCCCAAGGATTCAGGTTTGTGGAGATTTTTCAAGGATTGCACAGCCTGGACTCTTCCCAGGCAGACTCTTTCATGTCCCTATATGAGCCAGGTGATTAAAGAGAGGATGAGAGTAGCAGCTTGCTGTTATTCCATTTGGAAGTATTTCTATCCTATTCACTTGTTTGTTTTATGTGTATTTTTTTCTGGCTGGACAAGTGAATTCCAGCCTTAGGATTTGAATATTTTGTTCTCCACAGATGCAGCACTAAAGATCAGATAATAGATCCCAGGCAGCAGAGTGTCCTGCAATGGCAGGAGGCCACAAAAATTTGATTAATTATTTGAGCCACCTCTGGTGCATCTACTGTCTGCATCAAACCATTCCTGCTCTCTTTCCTATGGCCTGGCAAGGCTCTCTTGTGCAAAATATGAAATAAGCACACCTGTAATTAAAGCACTGCTTCCACAGTGGGACAGTTTAAATCCTGCTCATCAGGAATAAGGATATTGATATCCTGGTTATTAATAACTTATCAAATAATTGATTTTTTTTTATCCGTAAGACCCTAAAAGCTCTTTAGAAACTTTACAAACTAGCAAATGATCCCTTAGAGGATGTTTTAGGAGACTGTAAGATGGAGCAGAAGAGGAAGAGAAATCTGGTGGTGTGAACAGTTGGCACAGAAGAGGAAGAGAATACTTTTGTTCAGCTCCAGGTTTAGGTGCCTAAATTCACTTTTTGACAAATGTAGAAGTGGGATTCAACTTTCCACATGGAGATGCCAAATAGGCAAATCTTCCACGTGGGGCTTGTGAATATGATGGAGTGCTCTTCCACAGCACCCGTGGGAGATTCATGGGCTAAAGGAGAGCAGATGGAGGTCAAGGAAGGCAGCCTGAGACATCAGCTGCTTGCCAACCTGCCCCTGTGGTCTCCACTGAGACTGAGAGAACCAGCTAGTTCCTGTATTTGGATGCCAAAATGTGTCTCTTGTGCTGAATCCCATTTTTAATGTTACTAAAAAAAAAAAAGGGGGGGGGGGGTGTATCTGAATTTTGACATGGAAAATTCCATGTTCCTTAACTGACTTCCTTCTTTGTGTGTTCTGTCAGGCTGCCTGTCTGTCCAAACTGGCCAGCATCTGTGCTTCTGTGCTCTGTGGCTGTTGAGGAGATCTGTGCTGGCAGAGCAGTCTGTCCTTTGTGATATGGGTCCAAGTGTTCAGCTATTTATTCATCTGTTCAACTGGCAAAAAGTTAGAAATGTTTTCAAGTTTCTCCTGAACCTGGGACTTACAGGGTATGTTGTGTCACTCTTCACCACCAAGGGATTTAAGGTGTACATAAGATATTATTTGAGCCTGGGTCAGTCTTGCACCCATTTTCAGTCTGATGTGAATTTCAGACCCAGCTTTAACCACAGGTTGTGAGCCCTGTGGGGAGAACAAGGGTGCCTGGACAAGAAGAGGCTTTTCTCTGAGGTCCTAAATTGTTGCTGGGGGCTCCTCTTTCCTTTTGTGGTTAATAAATAAGCTCCTGTCTCAGCAAAAGGGTTACAGTGCCTCTTTCCTACACTTAAGGGATGAAGACCTTCAGGTATCTCAGTTCTGAAGGTGTTTGCAATGCTTCTGCATTTATGGGCAAGGTGGTCATGGCAAAGAAGTGTTTGGTGCAGAACATTGGCTAAAATGCTTTTGTCTGTGTGTCCAGGAGGTCACACTCGTTGGCCATGGTGGTTCTTCTGGCTTTCAACACTTGTTAAGTCATTTTTATCCTGCAGGCCTGGTCGGATCATCCCAAGGCTTGCTCCTAATGTCTGCTTGGTTTGGTGAGTGCCTGCAAAACATTCAAAATAGTGATTTTTACCAGGGATTACTGTTCTGCAAGGGCTTTGACCAAAGCCTTTGAACACTTCACCTCAGGGAAACTCCAGCTAAGTACACAACCAAGGCAGCAGGAGGTGAGAGGCTGGGGGATCGTGGGATAACGCAAGCGGGGAAGGACCTCAGGCTCAGCCTCCTGCTCACAGCAGGGTCAGCAATGAGTCACTGCAGCAAACACAGGCAGGCAGCAGTGTCTTTTTTCAGAAATTTGCTGTTTGAACATGAAGCTGCTCTTTGTTTGTATCCCTACTGTAGTCCCACACTTGAGTTTCCTGTTTGCAGCCTGATTCTGCGACACCCCCAGCAGAGTTTGGGTATTTTAAGCTCTTTGTCTACATGGACACTTCAATTATTTACTGTGGTTGGGCTTGGTTTCTTCAACACTCATTGCCTGGTCTAGAGGTGGGGTGACTCATCATTAAGCTGTGTCAAAAGGAAAGGAAAGGAAATCCTGCTGCTCTGGCCTGTCATGGTCAATATGAGAGTTGTGCTTCTGCTTCACAATCAGTTTTGCTTCCTAAACACTCTGAAGGTGGAAAAATATGTTCAGTTAATTTCTTGGCTTCCCTTTCATTTATCTACACACTTGAGGAAGATGTAAGTGAGCTATTTAAAGGCTTCAGACCAGTTTGGAATTGAGATTTTAGAAGGGACAAAAAATCAAAACAGTTTGATGTTGAAGGTAGCATAACCACAGATTCATGGCATTGAAGGGTCCCTCATTCCTGAACTGGAAGGGACCCACAGGGATCATCAGGTCCACGAGCAGCAATCCCATGCTCCATTTCCTGGCATCCCTCACCACCTTAGTACAACAATTTCAGCATTTTCTGTAAACAACCTGTACTTTTTTAGTCATAATTATATTTCTGAGTGGAAAATTAAGGGAAGGAGGGAGACAAAGAAGATCTGTTGCATTCTCTTTCCTTTTAGTTATATCCTTCTTTTATCCCTCATTTTCTCCCCTCCCTCCACATGTTCCTGCCAGTCCCTGCAGGAGATTATTCATTTGAATGGGGGCAAGTGCTGCTTGGAGGGAATTGTGAAGGATTACAACCACGATCATGGCAAAAGAGCTGAGTGTTAAATTCAAAACTGTTTCATTTGTGGAGCCAGGTGCTGATCCATGGGGCTCCCTGCTCCAGATAGAAACATTCCTGCTTGGAGTGATGGACTTTGCAGCATCAGCCACCATGCAGGGGAAAAGCACTTTTTGTGTTTTTTTGTACTTTTGGCAGCTCTGTGGAAAACCTCATCAATAAGAAGAGCTCAGGGAAGGAAAATTAAAAGAATCAGCCCCACAAAACTGATGAAAGGAATGAATACAGATGATACTGTAAGAGGTGAGTCTATCATTCAGGCTTTTCTAGCCACACTAGAGCAAGGAGCCTCCTAATGAAACACGTTTTAAAGTGACAAAGGCAAACCCCTCAGAACAAATACAGAAGTACCTGGAAAAAATTCAGCAGGAGGTTTTCTTGAGAAAGGCATAGTGAATTAAAAGAACTGACACTTTTATACCAAAAGTATACTCATCACATGGGAAAGGGACATCAGGAGGGGTGGCAGAGTCACCTGGGCTGGGGACAGGTGGAGGGGAAGGAGGCAGCTGCAAAGGTTGACACAGGTGAGCCCAAGAATCTTTTTTAACAGGCTTGGAGCCAGTGGTGGTTTTAACACTTTGTTATTTTAATGAAACTGAACCACCTGCAGCTGAGCCCTGCCTGAGAGGCAGATGAACCTCTGGCAAATGGGTTAGGAAGCTTTGGTCTGTCCTGGGGAGAAATCTTTCCTTGTGTGGGAATTAACCAGCTGTGCAGGTTACCAGCCTTCATCCTCGGAGCTCTCAGGGATGGCTCTGGCTTTGCAGCCCCTGCAGAACAGAAATTCCCCTGAATTCCCCAGCAGAGACACTGATGGAACCCAGCTCTGGTTCAGCTCACACAAAGTTAAGGCCACTTTGTACTTTTCTAACCAAACATCAGGCAGAAGTTCCAGATAGTTCAGGAAAGGCTGATATTGCCCAGTGCAAGAGAAAATTTTGTCCTTAAGGACCAAAAATTTGTTATGGACAGTGCAGCAAGAGTATGAAAATGTTCCTGCCTGCTTTCCTTTGTGCTGTGGATGCTCCTACCTGGATGCTTGCTCTCTCCTGGGAGAACAATGGTAGTAGGCTGGTGAACTGGCCTTCATCTGCCACCCAGTCTGCTCTCAGCCAAGCACCTTCTGGAAAATCGTGCCCTGACTTGGTAAGTTTATTCATGGATCAATGTCTTTAGGGGCTGATTCCCTTTGGGAATCCTTGCAGCACCTCTTCTGCACCTGGACACCCAGTTTGAGAAGAAAGCTGGGTGTGAAGGGGGTGCAAAGGCGTTTTACAAACTGAGTAATCTTCTCTCATTCTGAAGCTCTGGAGCTTTTGAAAATCTTCATGAGAGTAATTCCTTACAACACTCCATCTGACACTCTTTCCACTTCTATATTTTGCCCTCTCTGTTTCCCCTGAGATTTCCCTGTATTTCCATTCCCTTAACCCTGTTCTGTTTCTCTCTCAAGGTTCTGTCCATGTGCATTCTTCCTGCTATCATGGTAAGTTTTTCCTTCTCCACTGAGAAATGACTCCTGTATTACAGTGGGGGTCCCAGCTCTTCCCCAACTGTGTATAGATGCCCTTTGAATGAGCTTCATGAATAATAATCCAAAAATAACCCAGTGATGTGATTTGACTTTGGCTCTTGGAAACCTGTAAGTCATCTTAAGCACAGTTGGTTAAAAGGGTTCACCATGGAGATGAGTGTGGCATTTGCTGGGTCCCCAGGATGAAGGAGGAAATGATGAATCTGACTCCATGTTCTTAAAAGGCTAATTTATTATTTTATGATATTATATTATATTATAGAATGCTATACTAAAACTATACAAAGAATAGAGAAAGGATACAGACAGAAGGCTACAAAGAATGAAAATGAAAGCTCATTACTCCTTCCAGAGTCCTGACACAGCCTGACCGTGGTTGGTCATTAAGTCAAAACAATCCCCATGGAACCAATCAAACAACGATCAGTTGGTAAACAATGTCCAAACCACATTCCAAAGCAGCAAAACACAGGAGAAGCAAATGAGATAATATTGCTTTCATTTTTCTCTGAGGCTTCTCAGCTTGCCAAGACAAGAAATCCTGGCGAAGGGATTTTTCAGAAAATTTGACAGTGACAGATAAGCAAAAGTCAAGCTAGAAACAGGCTCTGTGCAACCAGTTTATGGGACTTTAAAACCCAAACAAGTGGAGAAATCAGGTCATTCTGGGGACATGTGGAAGTTTGGGCAAGGCACCCATTGCTCTGAGAGCTGGCAGACATCCCTGTCAGTGCTGGGGATGTGTCAGAGTCCAGCTAGCAGGCGCACAGCGGGCATGGCAGAGCCACAGGAGGAGGGTGCTGGTGGATAGGGAGCCGTATCCATGCGATATTTTTCCAGTATCCATGCCATGTCTATTGTGGCTTCCCCTAAAGGTTGTGTCTTCCTCCTTAATTTCTTTGCCTGCTTTTCCAGGATCTCTGAGCTTAGTTTTGGCATGTCTTGGACCTTTGCACTGCACCTGATTTCCTCATAGACCATTTCCTGGTAGGCACTAAATCTCCCAATTTTCTGGGTTTTTGCCTTCTTTTCAGTTGGATTTCATTTGATCCTATCTCCTTTCCAATGCGTTTGCAAGCCTTTCTTTTTGGGTTCGCAAGATTGTTTCCCTTCCCAAAAGGAAATTTTGGGAAGGGAAACGGAATCTTGCGATTTCAATGGGGACCATGAGAGGAATCTTTGGTGCATGTCCCTGCACTTGATGGCATGCCATGCCTTTTGATGGCTTGCACTTTGGGAAAGATTTTTTTTTTGAAGTATCCATGCCACGTCCCTCATATCTTCCCCTCCAAGTTGTGTCTTCCTCTGTGACTTTTTCCCCTGCTTTTGCAACATCTGTCAGCTTACTTTTGGCATGCTCTGTTCCTTTGCACCTGATACAATCCCGGTCCATTTTCTTGTAGTCACTAAATTTCCAAAATTGTTTTTTTTTTCTCTCCTTCAATTGCAATTCCTTTGATGGTATCTCCCTTCCTGAGTTGTTTGTAAGTCCTCCTTTCTGTTTTGGCCTTCAGCAGGGATCCATTTAGGCAAGTTTTGCTGCATGTGCCTGCACTTGATGGCATATGGCCTGCCTTTTGATGGCTTTGACTTTGGGGAAGACTTTTTTCTTTTTTTTTTTTTTTTTTCTTAAGTATCCATGCCATGTCTGTGGGAAAGACATTCTGTGCTGTCCCTGTGAGCTAGCAGGGCCTCCTGAAGATAAGGAGAAGCCCTTTATCTCTCCTGAAGGAACGCCAAGGTCATTACCATGGAGACCAGAGAAGGAGAGAAAGTTGGGAGATATGGACTCTGGCTGGCTCGCAGAGTGACGTGGCTCCCTGGTTGTCTACTGAGAACTTTGTTTCTCTTTTATGGCCAATGGGCACTGTGTATGTGTTAGATGGGTGTCAATATTTGGAGGAACTATAAAAGCTACACAATCTCTCTTTTTCACCCTTCTGATGGAGTTGTTATCATTGTACTGTGTCGCGCTCTATAGCGACATCTGGTGGCCGTCCTCCGTGATTACAACGGACTGTAAGGAGAGCAAAAAAAAAGTTGAAGGGTACCCTAAAAAATGAGTGAAGGCAGCAGGGACGCTGCGAAGGTCCGGTCCTAATTCAGACGTCTGATTTGAGGTGAGTGATTGGGAAAAATAATGAGAAATAATTTATTTCCCATTATTTTTATATATAAAATATTTTAAAAATATATATGTTTATATATAAAATATATTTAAAAATATATTTATATATAAAAGGAGGAAATGACTGTTTTTTCCTCATGGAAAACTTTACTGAAAAGAAAAAAATGTTCAAACTTCAGATTATGAGCTTCGCAGTTTACTGATATGGTGCAAATCATAGGACTTTGATGCTGATGCCGACACTGCTTTCAGTGTCTGGGCATGGAAAAAAGTTGGGAAGAGCCTATGGCAAGTGATATCTAAGGGGGGTAAGACCGTTGTTGATTTGGCTGCTACTTGGAGGTTGTTGTATGAGGCATTGAAGGAATGGAAAGAAGAACAAGATAGAGAGGAGGAATTGGAGGAGCAGGAATGGGAGCAAGAAACTGGAGTAGAGGAACAGGAGGAAGATGAGGCTGAGCCTGTCGATGCATCTCCCCCTGAGGAGGCTGCTGCAGCCGCTGTGGAGCTCCCACTCTGCTCCCCCTGCACCTCCCCATGGCTCGGCTGCCCCTCCTGTACCCGTCCCCCGGTCAGCTCTGCCCTCCTTCGAGTCATCTGCCTCCTCCCCATGTTCCCTTGAGCCAGCCACCCCCTCTCTGCCCCCCTTCGAGCAGTCTGCCTCTGCTCCACCCTCCTTCCCGAACCAGTTGAACAAACGCAATCCTCAACATTGTGTCCTGCCCTGTCTAGTGACAGATCTGATGATGAACTGCTGGTTATGAGTACATCTAAAATGACACAGGAGTCTGTTTTTGTCAATATTTGGAGGAACTATTAAAGCTATGTTGGTTTAATAAAATCTCTCTTTTTCACCCTTCTGATGGAGTTGTTATTATTGTACTGTATCGTGCTCTATAGCGACACATGTCCCTCATATCTTCCCCTCCAAGTTGTATCTTCCTCTGTGACCTTTTCCCGTGCTTTTGCAACATCTGGCAGCTTAGTTTTGGCATGTTTTGGTCCTCTACAATGCAGCTCATTTCCTCACAGACCATTTTTTGAAGACACTATCTCTCCTGATTTTCTGGGTTTTTTTGTTTTTTTTTCAATAGCATTTCATTTGATCCCATCTCCTTTCCAATGTGTTTGTAAGCCTTTCTTTTTGAGTATGCAAGATTCCGTTTCCCTTCCCGAAAGGAAATTTCCCTTTCCCAAAATGAGATCTCATTTTGGGAAGGGAAAGTAAATCTTGCAGTTTCAGTGGGGATCAAGGCTGCAGGCTGCAGCGCCTTCCTGCTGGGCATGGCACAGGGACAGTGTAGGCCCTGTGGGAGAACATCTGGAGGGGATGTTCTCCCCTAGCAGGGGAGAACATCGGGAGCTCCTCTGCCATTTGTAGGTGATCAGGGCTGGGGCTCATGATCTCTTTTCTCTTCAGGGGGTGTGGGTGGCATTCTGGACAGCCCCATGGTGTAACCAAGGCTGTGCTGCCTCTTTGAGATGTTGCAGTACAGGCTGATCTGTGGTGTGATAAACAACTGCTCACTTTGAACATTTAAAAAGTTTTATTAAACCTTAACAAAAATACAGCAAAGGCCCCTATAAGGAAAAATCTGCAGCACCAGGAACTGTCCTCATGCCTACCACGTGGCCAGTTCTTCCTCAAGATGGATGCTCAGTCTTTTATCCCCCTGGGGGCTGCATCAGCCAGCCCTGGCCCCTCCCAAAGTCTGTCAGTCAGCTCTTCTGTGCCATTTGTCAGTGCAAACTGCTTTCTTGTCACTGGATTGGAGGTCAGGTGTTGCCATGGCTCACCCCCTCAGCACCCCCAAGCTTTTCCATTCCCAACTGCCCCATGCCAGGGACACCTGTGCAGCTTCTTTGTACCTGTCCTGGACAGCCCAGGCTGTCTGATGGCAACAATACAGGGGGGAAAGGGAGCTATGGGGAGAGCAGAGGACATCTAAACCACAATAACATAACCATACATCACTAAAGCTTTTCCTAATATTCACACAATAATTATCTTTTAATTGTGAGAGCTAATCATCTCATTAGCCATCTATAACAGTGGTTAGCATTAATCCAGAAGAAATCCAGCCCAGTTCCATAAACCAGCCTCTGCGCTGACTGACAGAGGTTTCAACCAATAACAACTCTCCTAAAATACAGGCATTTGACTGGTTCAGGGTCTGTGGGTGTAGAGACCAGACCAATGGCTGTGTAGCACTGGGAGTTTTTGAATTGCCTATAAAAGCTGCTCAGGAGCAATAAAATATAGGAAAAGCAGGACAACCCTGCTGAGGGGGAGAGAATCATGCATCTGACTCCATTGATAGCAGAAGGCGTCACTGTCATATTTTCTGAAAAATCCCTTCACCAGGATTTTTTCTCCTGGGAAGCTGAGAAGCTTCAGAAAAGAATGAAAACAATAATTATCTGATTGCTTTGGAATGTGGTCTGGAGATCATTTACCAATGGGTGGATGTTTGATTGGTTCCATGTGAATTGTTTTAACTTAATGACCAATCACAGCCAGCTGTTCTGGACTCTCTAAGTCAGTCACGAGTTTTCATTATCATTCTTGTTAAACCTTTTAATGTATCCCTTCTCTTTCTTTAGAATAGTTTTAGTATAGCATTCTATAATATAATAGAATAATAAATTAGCCTCCTGAGAACATGGAGTCAGATTCTCATCTCTTATCCTGGGGACCCTCACAAACACCACAAGAAGGCTAATTAATTACTTTATTAGACTATGGTATTCTCTATTATATTACACTATAGTACATTACATCTAAACTGAATCTGCACAAAGCACCCAACTCAACTCAACTGCCCAGAATCTTGTGACTGTCAGCTGACAGTCCTGACACACACACACACACACACACACACACACACACACTTAGCCTTCATAGGCCAAGGAAACAAAACACCATCACTTTGGGTAAACAATCTCCATTTTGCATTCTACTTTGGCACAACACAGGAGCAGTGAATGAGATAAGAATTGTTTTGATCATTCCTTTCTCTGCTTCTGTCACTGTCATATTTTCTGAAAAATCTCATCACCAGGATTTCTCTCCTGGGAAGCTGAGAGGCCTCGGAGAAAAAGGAAAACAATGTCATTTCATTTGCTTCTCCTGTGTTTTGCTGCTGTGGAATGTGGTTGGAGATTGTTTATCTAACAGGTGGGTGTTTCATTGGTTTCATGTGAATTGTTTTAACTTAATGACCAATCACAGTCCAGCTGTGTTGGACCCTGAGGAGAGAGTCACGAGTTTTGCATTAGCATCTTGTTAAGCCTTCTGTAAGTATCCTTTCTCTATTCTTTAGTATAGTTTAATATAGTACTCCTTAATATAATATAAGATCATAAACCAATAGATTAGCCTTCTAAGAACATGGAGTCAGATTCATAATTGCTTCCTGTCACCCTGAAAATACCACAAGCTTCCCTCACTGCTTCCCTCAGGTTCAGAGAATGTGAATCCCACAATAAAACACTGATGAACAACAGGGGTCTGGCCTGTGTTGAATCTCAGACATGAGAACACCACAGGTATCACGTGGTGGCATAGATAAGAACTATGATAAGAACTAATAGGTAGATAAGGCTAACATAGGTAAGAACTAATAAACATCTGAGTCCAAACAAGAAATATTGTCTTGAGATTTAATCCTGACCTTGGCAGAAGAGAAGCAAAGAATCCATCAAGCTGGATCACAGGGTGCTGGGAGGAAGAGAGACCCAGCAGACCTGGCTTTGCCTCTTGTCCATGGCCTTGCTCACACCTCATGGACAGAGCAGTGACAAGGCTCAGCCCATGAAGATGGGGAGATGAAGTGGATAAATTTTTCCCCCAGGATCTTCTTTGTGCAGTGCAGTTATGAGCCTTAAAGTGCAGCTCATTTGTAAGCAACAGCTCAGTCTCATTGGGTGCAATCTCAGAAATGCTTTGGGGTTAATTTTTCCTCTTCTTCTTCTGCCCTGCTATTCATCAGTGGCTACCAGACAATGAACCAGTCTTTTTTAATTTTTTTTTTTCATTTGCCTTTCTGATCCTCTCCTTTCAACCATTAAGCTTTTTTTGTTTATTTCTTTGTGGTTTTTTTTTTTGTTTATTTCTTTGTGGTTTTTTCATTTTGTTTTGGTTTGTTTCTTTTTTGAGAGAGAGAGAAAATGCTTCTTTTCATGAGTTGTACTTCATGAGACTAGTCAGTTCATATGTCTCTTTTTTTTTAGTTGCCATGTCAAGTGTGTAACTTCTATAATCCCAGTAATATCCTTTAGGCTGGAAGCTCAAGCAGGATGTGCATCTGAATGGGCAGTTTTAGCCCTGTCTGCTTCACCTGTGCCAGTCTTTCAGCTGCCCCTGTATCTGATTTTGAAGTTTGATCTGATTTGATTCTGAGCCCTCAGCAGTAACTCCTCCACCCAATGGCATCTCCCAAATACCCTCTCTGTCCCCTAGCAGCCCCTCTCTGAAATGCTACATTGGCCTTGCAGGGACTGAGGTAAGAGAACAAAGAGTTCTCCCTGACAGTTAAAGGTTTTTTTTTTTTTTCCCTCCTCTTTTTTTTTGGTGTTTAGTGCTGTTTGCTCTGCTGGTGAGGAACAGTGTAAATACCAGAGCAACATGTCCCCTGTAAGAAAGCTGTGGGTGAGCCCCTCCTTGCCCTGGAGCTGCTTGCTCTTGCTTTGGCAGCATCTTTGGGAGCTGAATGTACAGCTGGTCTGGCACTAC
This sequence comes from Agelaius tricolor, assembly GCF_023055355.1. Lineage (NCBI taxonomy): Eukaryota > Metazoa > Chordata > Aves > Passeriformes > Icteridae > Agelaius > Agelaius tricolor. The sequence goes on along the minus strand of NW_027269284.1, from coordinate 3,115,272 downwards.
TGGAGCCTGTTACTGCAAAAATTGATCTTTTTGGTCCTAAAGTGCTTATTCTCAGGAACTTTACTGGCTATATGTGTGAGAAACAGGACAGTAAAAGTTGCTGGGCAAACTAGGCTTTAGCCATCATCTCTGCAGAGTCAAGGATTACTTACAGTCCTTGCCTTCATGGCCTGGTGAACACAGCAGAGCTTGATGGAGCCCAGATAAATTATGATGGATATAGCTGTACAATAATGGGCTGCTTGCATCTCTGCCAATGTCATGGATCAAATTTGGTTCAGCCTTTCCATGTTTTGACTAAACTGAGATCCTGAAATTGTGTCTGCTAATTGCGACTTAAATGCTTGAACTCAGTGGAAGCTTGGTGGCTGACTATGATTAATTGTCATATTTTAGTGCCACTGGTGTTATGGACCATAAAGTTTGTTTCAACAAAATGCCAGCAAAAGTTAAATGTATTTAAAGATAGGAATGGTAAAAGGGTCTGGGCAGAACACCAAGCTTGGGACTGGCATTTTTTTTCCTTACTCTGCTGCTAAGTAACTGTAATAAATTTCCTAACTTTTTTTTCTTTCTTCATCTATACCCAGCTCAGGAGAGGGGCTGTCCCTTCAAACCCATCTGTGTGGTGCCTGGAGAAATGGGGCTGTGGATCCTGCAGTGTGTCTGCATGCTCCTGGAGTCAAGTCATGGCAATTCACAGGCATGTCTGAAATGTGTTCCTGCCTCAGAGCACACAGAGACTGAGGTGGGAGGAAAAACAGCTGAGGAAGGTCATGGATGAAACTGGGAGCCAAGCAAGATGGGACAGGCCACTGCCTGAAGCACTAGTGGGAAAAGAAAGACTGAGGCACAGAGGGACCTGTCCTAGGCAGGGACAAGTCTCCTATCAGTTTCCCTGGGTCTGGATTGAAGGCACTTGAGATGGTAGTTTCATGTTTGGACTCAGGTGTTTATTATTTCTTATCAGTAAAACAGCCTCACAACCATGAGTTCTGCAGCCTTTCATTAGCAAGGCACAAAATGGCCAACAATCTCTTGTTACAAGGTCTTTTAAGACTAAACTATCCAATTAAGAGCTGACACCTGGATTATTTTCCCTTTTAAACCAATAACTGATTCCTGGAACCCCACAATGTGGATTTTTCTGCCAAATTACTAAACATCACCCAAACCCACCAAGAAGAAGGAAGAAGAAGGTAAAGAAGAACAAACAACCTGCCTCTGCCCTAAAACCTCCATCTTGCTTCATATTTATTTCTATATTCTAAAACCCCAAACTCTCAGTTTTCCCCCCTGTGCTATTACACACTTCTAACCAACTCCACACCCATAATCCCAGTGCTATCAATCAATTTTGGAAACCCTCACAGCCTCAGGTCAAATGCAGTGTTCTCTTGTTGGTCTGTGCCTTTCAGCACAGAAAGTTTAAAATTCTCAGCATCCAGGACTCCAACACTCTCCCAAGTGCTGAAGTGGTGAGCAGTGCTTTCCTTGTGTCTGAAAACACGAGGACACCTGGCAGTCATGGTGAGCTCAGTGCAGCCTTTTGGGGGGCCCAGACTCTGTCCATGGCTTCTCTCTGATACCTAATTTGGGTTGCCCAGTCTGACCTGCTGGCAGCCAGACAATAATCAGAGCCCATTCCTGCTGCTTTTTAATGTATTAAACTCAAAACCACTCCCTTGGGACCCTGTGTCCCATTCTTTCAAGAGTTTTTCTTTTATTGGCAGTGAGACCACCTACTCCAGGGCTTTGCTCCCCTGCAGTTCCCTGCTGTGTCATGGGATGCATCAGGTTAAACACAACCCAAGTTCCATGGTGTCTTTAGGTGGAAAGGAGGCTTCATTGCCTTTTTTAAGAGGAGAACATTTGAAGAACTCATTGTTTTTTACCAAATGTTGAGGCTGCCTGTAGACTCCAGACCTCTTTAAAGACATCTCTCAGCATAATGTTTTAAAAGCAATTATTTCTAGCTGATATCACTCATTTTGTTTATCTAGTGATAAAAACAACAGGGACCGGTATGGGAGGTGGCTTGACCCTGGTTCATGTTCTGTGCTGTGTTTTTTGATTGTGCTGAGCTGGGGGATTACAGATACTGGCTTTGTCCAACTGGGAGCGAGATGGCTCTGGCTGTGGCATGGATTGAGGAGACACTGATCAGAGAAAACTCCCTGGAGGGTTCAGAGACTTTACAGGAGGGAGCAGGTGCTGCCTGAGGTGTCCCAAATGCCCAAATTAGACAGAAGGACACGGAGTTCCATAGGTGCTGTGTGGTTTGTGCCCACTGCAGGAGGTTCTCTCATGTCCCTGGTAGCCCAAGGTACCAATCTGGGTCATTAAATTGTGCCTTTGTGTCTCTTCATCTTTTGGACCCCAGATGGAGGGGTCTGCATTTTGCTTCGCCTTTGGCAGTCAGGTAGGTGGATAGACCCACCAAAATCTCACAAAATCAGCTTCTGTTTCATCACAGCCAAGTCCTCTCTCCCCTACCAGGACAGCTTTGAGAGGCTTTCAAGGCACTTGAGACGGGCTCTCTTGCTGTGTGCCCTTTTGAAGAAGGACACAAATTCCTAATTTGAGTGCAATCTCATCCCTTTGGTACTGAGCAGAAAGCCATTAAGGATGTCAGAGACATATTTTAGCTGTAGAAGTCCTTAGCATGAGATTTTAGACAGTTTGACCACTTTTAAGCAATTCCTAAAAGCCTCTATAGTTCTATTGTTATTGTATCTTTCCTCAGTTATTTTCACAGAAGATGTTTTAGGAGGAAATTGGCAATTAATTACAATAACAATGATGATGATTAGCTGTAATAAGAATAGTGATAGAGCAGAGCTCACTACCCACATAAAATGCCACCAAACCTAGATGAATGAAATCACTACAGGAACTATATGAGTACTAAATTCATAAAGCAATTTCCTCCAGCGTTGTTACCACATCTTCTGGTGTAATCCAAGAAAATAGATGTTCATGTGGCAGCTGTAAATATTCATCTGCACAAGGAGATTTCAGTCCCTTGCCTCCTGCTATTGGTTTTTCCATTGCCAGGAATTTTGTTGCTTTATTCCCCTCCAAGCTGAGTGTGGGAAGGCACCAGGTGCACAGCAGCAAAGTCAGAGATGGCGCTGGGTGAAATTAAATTCCCCCCTGATGAATCCTGATGAATGTTTCTTATCTCCAGAGCCACTCCTGCAGAGAAATGTTTTTATAATCTATTTGGCCATTATGAGGGGTAAAAAGGGCTCGTGGGCCTGTTTCATCCTGGAATAAAGGATGTGGACATGTGCAGTGCCCTGCACGAGGCGCCCCAGGTCCTCCTGACTGGCTCTGAGCTCCTGAGTTAATGCAAACAGCATTATGTTCCCTGAAGGAGCTTTACAGTTAGAAAGAGTTATATGGTAATAAGAGTTATATAGATGCAATACACCTGGGGTGCATAAAAATGCTCAAATTGCAACCCTTTCAAAGAAGTTATCATCCTTGGAAGTGGCTATAAACATGTGTGAGCAGGAGCTGAGGGCTGAAAGGGGGAAAAAAAAAAGTCAACTGAAGTTTTCTATTCCCACTTTCCCAGCCCCTTCCTGTGAAATTCAAAGTTATATCAAACCTATTGAAATAATTCAGAGCCCTGTATGATGAAGCAGTACCATCTTATGGGGAACCATAATCCTAAGAAGCCATAACCATAGAAATAACCCACCTCAGTCTCCAAATAAATGACCATAACATAAAAAAAAGGAAGAAAAATCTATAAATGCAGCTCTACACACAACAATATTTCATTTTTCTTTTAAGAAACATGTCAGGAACCCTACTGATGTTGCTTTAATTCATTTTATTATACATCTATTTATTTTCTACCCCTCTGAGGAAAATAAAGTCAAAGAACATGTACCTGTACTTTTATGTTAAAAGAGTTGGTTTCCATTCCACTTCTGCTTTCACTCTGCAATCTGTTCTTTTGAAAAGCAAAGTAGATTAAAATATTTGCTTTATTTGAAATTTTCCTGCTGGGAAAGAATTTAAAGGTGACAGCCAAAAAAGATTTCATTGCAGAATGTAAATTTCTTTTGACAAAAACCTGTTTTCCAGCAGAAAAACCCCAAGCATAATCCAGTCACCCTCACATCACATAGCAGTGGAGCCATGTAATCTTTCATATGAAGTGAATTTCAGAGAGGAATTTTCTCAGCCATTCTGGAAGAATCAACATGGCAAGGCCTCCACAAAACCCCAAGACAAGATTTTAATGGAAAACATCAGATAAGCATGAACATTTTCCTCTTTTAACATCCAGGTGCATACAAACCTCTGCATAAGCAAACTAGAAAATCTCCCTTCCAAAGGGCACAGTGATGGCAGTTGTGAAAAGAGAGTTATTTTTCCCAGTGTAACTCAAATGAGTCATTTCAACTTAGGTTTGAGTAAAAAAAAAAAAAAAAAATTGAAACAATTTATCAAAATGATCTCCCTTTGAGGTGGATTTTTTATCATACTTTAAACCACATTCAAGGCACATGATGTTGATGAGCTCCCATGGTGTCTGACTTCCTGCTTTTCCTCACGTTTCTTAACCCAGTTGCACAAATGATGGATGGGTTCCAAATTCATAGGGACCTGTGGGAGGTATTTTTACCCAGGAACCAAAGGCAGGGCAGCTGTAGATATAAAGTGCTTCAAAACTGGTTGCATGTATATTAATGTTAGTTATTACGAATCAATTTTGTTCAAACAGCAATAAAAGGTTAAGAAATAAAGTGAGTGCTGTTTTTTTAAAGAAGCCAGTCAGTTCCACTTCATTCATGAAGTTAAAGATATGTTTGCCAAGCTGATAGCTTTGAAACACACAAAATCATTTCAGGGGAGCTGTGCTTACACAGCAACAAAGTAAGCAGAATTCGAGCTACCTGTTTTTATTGCTGAAATCAAAGTCTCTTTCAACCCACTCAGAAGCCTGGCAGGCTGGGTGGAAGATGAATGACAGCCATGGGGACCTGCTCCAGAGTGTTGTTCTTAACAACCCTTTTACCTCTAAACCAGCCAGAGCAATACCCATGAATTAAGTGCTCGTGCTGCCACTCAGCAGTAAATCTGGGCTCCCATATCCCACTGATTTAGCATAACCACAGTTGCATTTGTGGCACAAAAACCTTGAGTTACAGCATCATTTTTAACCTTGCTCATTGATTTCTAACTATGTCAAGCTGAAAGTGGTTGTCTTGTGAACAGACTAAGAATTGTAGATGTCAAACAGTTTCTGAGATAAAAACTTAGTCCCAGCTTAACCAATGAATCCATCTCAAGGCTTTTTACCCTTCTGCTTAATCAAGAGGAGCCCAAATAACATTTGTTGAAGGTAAGTAATTTGTGCATCTCTATCCATACTGATCACCTGAGCTTGCTTCTCCTGTAACTCCTGATGAAACTCCTCAAAGGAAAGCCCTTCCAGCAGGAAACTCACCAACCTTTAGATGTATTTTATCACATCAGAGTTGAAATTTAGCCTCTGCTTTGCTTTTGGAAGGAGATAGAGGGCACAGAGCAGGAGCAATGTGTGTGTAATCCCCTGACACACCAAGGAGCAGTGCTGGTGCTTCAGGAGCACTGAGAGCACTGTGGGGCTGTGAGATGCTGCTCAAACTGTACAGCTCTCAGCACACCAGTGGGAGCACTTCAGTGGGATTTGTCTGGGCCAAAACAAGTTGGATGTCTGTAAAATCAAAGTGGGATTATCCCAGCAAAGGCCCTTGGTATTCCCAAAATTTACCCAACTGTGCTTTCTGAGCCTAGGGGCTTTCACCTGAATTTCAGAGGGCTATGGTGGGAGACTGAGGGGGGATTGTTTTTTATGGTTTTGGGGAGCAGGCCCTTGCTCTCTTTTTGCTGCTTGTAGCCAGCCCACTTCCCTTCTCAGAAGCAGCAATAATGATGGCTCTGGGGTGGCAGTGTCACCTGCTAAAGCTGCCACTTGGGGGGTTTTTAATGCTTCAAAACTCGAAAACTCCCTCTCTGGGCACTGAGTGCTTTGTGCATTAGTCAGGAGCACTGTCACAGATCTATCCAGAACACAAATGAAGCTGCCTGGATGGGGGCAAGGCAAACTGCTCTTCCTTGCACTTATGTGTCTTTCTGTCTCAGGAGATTAAATTGTTTTGCAGAAGTGCCTTTCAGCACTTTGCAAAAATCCATCCTGCTGGCTCTTACCTGGAGAGGGTTACTGAGCTGGTATTGAGTGGGGCTTGAAGATATAAACTGATGGCAAGGTCTCCTTGCAGTGGCCAAGGCTTATCAGTGATATTTTTGCCCGATGTCTGGGAGGAATGATGAAGAGGACTCCATCTTATCAGAAGGCTAATTAATTACTTTATTATACTGTTCAATATTATATTACACTATGTTACATTACATCAAATTGAATCTGCCAAGCACTCAACTCAACTCCACTGCCCAGAATCTCGTGACTGTCACCCAGCAGTCCCAACACACACACCTGGATTCAATTGGCCAGTGAATCAAAACACTCACAGCAGAATCCAATGACCAATTCCCTTCAGATAAACAATCTTCCACAATGCATTCCACTTGTGAACAACACAGGAGCAGCAAATGAGGTAAGAATTGTTTTTTTCTTTCTCTGAGGTTCAGAGAATGTGAATCCCAGAAATATTCTTGGGAAGTTGTGCCTCGCTTTTCTCTGTGACAAGAAATGCAGCTACAGAGGCTCAGCACCTCACCCAGTGTTGGGGCTGGCCCTGTGATACAAAGGACAAGAAAGAAAAGATTTCAATTCACAGAATGACCAGGTTGGAAGAGACCTTCAAGATCATCAAGTCCAACCCAGCCCCAACACCTCAACTAAACCCTGGCACCCAGTGCCACATCCAGGCTTTTTTTAACCACATCCAGGGATGGTGACTTTACCACCTCCCCAGGCAGCCATTCCAGAACTTTATTGTTGTGTTGTGTCTGTATAAGTTGGACTGTTCTGTTCCCCCTATCATGCAATGGTTCTGCCCTGGTTCTCCCTTCCCTCCTTTATGCTGCCAGTTATCCCAACTCCTCCCCAGTTGCCTTGGAGATTAATGTACCCTTTCTCAAATCCCTCCCCAGTGCCCTGTCCGTCACTCCACGCTCCCACCCTTCTCTCTAGAACTCTCTAGAAACTTCCAGCTAGAGCGTCGAGTGATTGGCTCAGGGGCCGGGGCCCCACCCTCAAGTTATCCCCATTGGGGTTTTCCCTAAGTCAATCTTTTGTATCCCACTCCCCTCTGAAACCCTATTCGTCCAAGGACTCCCTCCTCCCCTGTGTCCCTCCCTCCTTATAAGCTGTTGCAACCCCTCCCTTGTCCTCTTTGGTTGTTGGTTCCCCTGGCACCCAATAAAACTGGATTCCCCACAGCTGGAGAGAGCTCTCTGATTTCTGCTGACTGTAGCCATAAGCCAAGCCATGTCCTGCCACAAGGTCACACAGCTGTCACAGCACAGAGCATTTGCCTCAGGTGCTGTCCTGACCCATGGAGACCAGGACAGTGCCCCCATACTGCTAGCAGTGCTGGATGGCCAGCAGGGACAGCCCAGAAGGACAATCCTTCTCCAGCTGGACTGCTTCACTTTATCACCCTTTCTGTAAAAACCTTTTTCCTAATATCCAACCTAAATTTCCCTTGACACAGCTTAACCAAGAGCTTATTTGCTCCTGGTCATGCTCTGCTCTGTCTCAGCAGACTGGGAACTGGAACCTCCCTTGCCAGAAGGTCTCAACAGGAAAGTCATCTGTGCCATGAGCTGTCTGGGCTCAGCTACAGGGCCAGCCTTGGCCTTGCCTCCCTTCTGCATCTGCTGCCAGGGCTTCCCAGCAGTGTCCCTGCAGCTCCATTCCAGCTGCAGCAGCTCCATCCAAGGGGCAGTGATGCCTTGGAGAGGCTGCCTAGAACAGAGGCTGGACAGGGCTAGAAAATAAAGCAGGAATTTGTTGAAAGGCCTTCAAAGGATACACCTTGGGCAGTGCAGGAGCCTGGAAGAGGCTACACCCAGGATGGATCACAGTCATGAGTTTTTCAGACAAATATAAGTTTGGTCTATTTACATAGGGGTTAATTGTCCAATTACAGCTTCAGGTAATGGAGTCACATCCCCTCAGTTTGCTCCCCCCAATTCACTTTTGTTTATGCTTTTTGGGCCTGAGGCTGAGATGGTGACCTTGGTTTCCATCTGGAAAAGGATTGTTTTGTCTGACCAAACTGTGAAGAGAACTTGCTAACACTTGTTATGAAGTTCAGAGTTACACACTAATGCAGTGCAGGATCTGAAAAATATAAAAACTAAAACTGAAGGCATCATCAGGGATGAGGTACCTGGGAAGAAGGAGGACACATTCCTGGATAGGGAAAGCTTCCAAGGGGGAAGGTTGGACTCCTTTCCCCTTCCCCACTGCTTACTGAGCTGTGAGAAGGACCTACCTTGCAATAAATTCAACATGGCAAAGAGGCAAAAGCCTCCCGTTTCTGTAATGCAATGCAAACATAAAAAAAGATGGGCAGGAAAATGTGAAGAGAAAATTCCTGGTTTATGTCTGCTTGCATGCAAGTTTCTTTTTCCACTTCTAAACTGCACCTGATATATTTTTATTGGACCAAGATGTAAAACCTGAATTCGATTGCAGCCATGATTTCTGACCCACTAAGTGTTACTGAGAATTATCTCTTGAGGCAGAGTAACTATTTAATACTGCACATCCCTTGTGTTCAGTCATGAAAGCTGCCTACAGGGTCTAACATTTCTAAATTGAGTGATTATCTATTGGTAATTGCACTCTCTAGACAGACCTGGGGAACAGACATATGGTTAGAAGAATGGCTCAATTTTTTTCTCCTTCCTTTTCTTTGGCTGCTCACTGCTAACGACAGCACTTCAGCTGTTTCTAGGCTCTGAAAAATGTAAAATCTGAAGGAGTCAGGGAAAAAAAAATAAAAAAATTCACAAACAGCAGCTTCCCCTGGCAGAAATGCTGTTACCCCTGTCACTTCAAGGTGCTTTTATGTCACACGGCCAAGCTGAGTAGAGAAATCCACACAGTGATGTCTAAAATCAAACTCAGCTTTTTTTTCTTTACTGGCTCTACTAGATTGGTGCTCTGTTATCTGGACACGCCTCATTTCCAGTACCAATCTGTGCAGGGAGAAATGTGTATGACTTGATCTTTGCACCTTAGTTCTACTTGCTCAGCCTTGCCTCTTCATCTTGCAAACAGGAGTTAGAAACAGCCTTTACACCCTGAGGAGTCCCACTGTGTTTATAATAACTCTGATTCCAGCATGGCAGAAATATGGATCTCAGAATGTGAACTAGAGCAGTGTAGTTCCTGTGGTAGCTGCTGGCCACAGTGAAGAGTGGTGGCAAAAGCTGTTGGATGAAAGGGTATACAATAATATATATATTCAATATATATACACATCTATATAATATATATATTTTCAATAGATATATTTTCTCTCTATATAAAAATATATCTAATATATATTATACATATAATCTATAAATAGATACATAATATATATAGAATTTATATATATGAATACATATATTCAATATATATAAAATAGAATATATAATATACATTATATATAATTTATATATGATAAATATATTTAAATATTATATATATACATATATATATATATATACACATATATATATATATATATATATATATATATATATATAAAATATACTCAATAATATATCTTCTAAATGTACATGGAAAATTCCAGACAGGTCCCATAGACTTACCCAAGACTTCAGCTACAAGAGAATTTGCAAATTCCCTGCTAATTATCAATGCTCAAGTACTTTTCAGTGGCTGTGCTGATTCTGCTTTGAGTTCTAAATACTTTCATGGCCTAACTTAATGCACAGAAAGTCTGGAACTAGTATGCATATGGGTCTATGAAGTCAGTGTCTAAAGCTTTGTCCCCATTGAAGCTGTAATAACCTCACAGCTACAGCTCAAGCAGTACATTTTTGGGAATTTAATTATCTTCAGCACCTGAAAAGGCAAAGCTGTAACCTCACAGCTGCAGCTCAAGCAGTATTTTGGGGCATCACCAACCCTGTTCCCTGTGGGCACGATTTTGGCAAGTCCCTTGAAGTTTAAATCACCTTCTGAAGTTGTCCCTGGAGCTGTGCCATGCAGTGAGGGATGAAGGAGTGCCAGGAGGTGTGGATAAGGATGTTGCAGTCAGTACTGCAGCAAGGGAAAGTTTTTCTCCCAAATGCACCTTGGCTGGAGCTGTGCAAAGCATCAGAACCCGAGTCAAGATCTGTGAGCTGCTGGCTGTCCTTGGGGTCTTGGAAAGCTGCACCTTGCTCTCCAACAAGGAATTCTCAGAAGGAACCAGCAAGGAACCCTCAGAACTTGGGGCCTGTAAGCCAAAACTTAGAATTAAACACGGGATTTGATCCGAGACCTTGGAAAAGGCTTCCAAACTTAGGTGCTAGAAGTGAGAATGTGGATTTATAGTTTAAAGCAGAGACACTTTAAGTTAAATAAAGGAAAGCTTATTTAACTTTATATTTAAATAGTTTAGATTAGAGTTTTAGTGTTTAAGATATAGAAAAAATAAAAGTAGTTAAAAAGGTAAACAAAGAGTTTAGAATGCAGGATTTTAGGTTTGTGTGTCATAACATGATTGGCTAAGAAAGCTTACACTGTAGCATGAGTCCATAGGATGAAATATTTAAGGATTGAGTAAAAAAACATAAATATCCTTGTTGGCAGTGTTTTGTTGGTCAATAAATCCTTAAAAGGTCTCATAACTAGGGGTCTTGTGACCTTCTGAACCATGGGGTAAAGATGTGAGCCACACTCACCCTTCCTGCCTATGTAGAAGATAAGAAAATAATCTAAAAACTCAGAAGTCTCTAACTCATTCAAAATTCCTTCAAAAATCCCCATATTTGTGTTCTAAAGGGGTCTTAACAGAGTGTGAAAATCCACTCTGTGGAACCTTTAACTCTCACTGCAGTGGCCTTTCCCTGCCTCCAGATCTTGCAGATCACCACCTGCCTCTCCTTCCGTGACACACGATCTTTATTCCTTTATTTCTCCAAGGTGACCTTTGAGACAGGGAGCTGATTCCACAGGACCAGTGGTTGTTTAGTGCTGTACTTCTGAATTTCAGCATGACAGTGTTTGGCATGCAGATACAAATTAAAGGATAAGAAACAGGTGTTTGGATGGGGAAAAGGCTTTTAATTATGAAGAATATTCTTGCTGCCTGGTTGTTCTGTGGTTAAATGGTTCTGTCATCATGCTCCTGAGCTCTGTAAATAAACAACACCCAAACATTCAATATTAATTAGAAATGTTACATAGGCATATGCTAATATTGAAGCATCATGACATGATCACTGATTGCACAGCTGGAAGTAATGGTGAATATTTAAAAAACACCATCCCAGCTAGAATTATGTGTGGGAAAAGAAAACCCCAACAAAACATCTCCCAAAAACCCAAAACCAAACATAGGTGGCAAATTTCCATGGATAGAAACTGATCTGCAGAAGATGGTCAGCAAACAGTTCTTGGCCTGCTGACAGAGTGTGTGCCCAACAAGGGAGCTCTGTGTCCTAAAGCAGATGTCTCCAGATGTTGCTATTTATGTCTGTACCTCCCACCCCCTGACAGGGGAACAGAGACCTGTGGAGCTCCTGACACCACCAGAGGTGGCTGTGAGCTGGTGCACCTGAGCCCTCTGCTCACAGCCCCATCCCCAGGAGTCACCCCCTGTGCCCCAGAGCATTGTCCAGACACCCCCTGAGCTCTGCCAGGCTGGTGCTGTGACCACTGCCCTGGGGAGCCTGCTCAGTGCCCAGCCACCCTCTGGGGGCAGAACCTTTTCCTGATATCCCACACAAACCTCCCCTGACACAGCTCCAGGCCATTCCCTGGCTCCTGTCACTGTCACCATGGAGAAGGGATCAGTGTCCTCACCCTTTGTGCAGAGACTTCTTGGCCTTGAGCTGCCTGGGTCTTCCCTGGATGTTTCCAACCTTTTTCCTTCTAACTTTCTGGACAGCTCTCATATCTTAGCCTTGAGATGTCTTCTACTATGACAAGAAGGAAATTATCACCTCTGTTAAGATCTGTGAGGATTCAAAACCTCTGGTGGAAGGAAGGGAGAAATTTGTGGACATATATCTCTGGAATTAATCCTCCAACTGAAATTCAGCCATTAGTCAAAAACTCAAAAATATTCTGGGAGCCGAAGTCAGAATCTTCAGTAAATGACCAATGGTTTACCTTTTAATCACTCTAACATGGACTTTGTTCCAAAGAGCTTTGCTGAAGTGGCTCATGCACAGATGGGTGAGGAGCAGAATCAGACAGCAGTGGGTCACAGCCCACATGCCAGGAGAAGCAGCAGCTCCTGAATTATGGGGACTTGCAGAAGGGCTTGAGTAATCCCACTGTGGGACTGAGCTAAAGGGTTTCATGGGGAGTGGGAAGGGATTTCAACCTTCCAGGATTCTCACCAGGGTAAATGGCTGTAACAGCCTGAGTTTTTCCTTAAACAGGAGGTTATTAGAAGGGCAATTATTATGGCAGGCTGATTCCTTGGCCCTTTGCAGGGTGGTCTGCTGAGAGCTGGCATTTTGTTTTTCCCCTTACAGATGGATTTTCAAGCACGTGAACCTGAGGTTCAGACGGCCGAGGGTGGCAGAGCTGGCACAGTAAAATCTGAATTTCTTCTCAGCCAGTGTAACCACAAGGCACAACCCATAGAGCATCAGCAGGGAGCCTGAGCAGCCTGGTTTATGTGGTTTGCCCCTGGATTAGGTGGTTGATGACTTTTTTGTGGTGTTATCTTAGTGTGTGTTTGACTGCTGTAATCTGGCAGCGTGGACCTGATTCAGCCTCTCTGTCTCTGCCTCTAAAGCAAACACTTTTATGCTGTCTGAGACTCCTTCCAATTCCTCCCCACACCACATCATTCTCCTCCTTGGCAGCCTTGTACAAACTAAGGACTGAGGGGAAGCAAAAACCTATCTAGCAAAGACAAATAAATGAACAGCACACACGAAAGCAGCTTGCCTTGAAACTTAAATTGGTTGCTGCTAACTTTCTTCTGGTTTTGGCAGGGAAACAGATTATTTCCAGTGCCCCAGCCTTAGGAGCTTGGCTGCTTTTCAGATTCTGACTAGGGCTTCAGTGCTGGGAATTTAATTGTCTTCAGCACCTGCAAAGGCAAAGCTAATAAGTTACTGAAGTTTCAAGGTAAAGTTAGACGCTGTTTGGTTTGTTAATTGAATATTTAGCCTGACTTCCTAAGGAGGCAAAGCTTGCTGGCTGTTTGTATATGTCTTGCCATTAAATTTTAAATCAAAAATTGAGTAGGAATGATACCCAAGAGGCACAAGAAGTGTCCAGTTAGAGATGAGAACTCTTTCCTAGTCCCCAGAACAGGAGAAACAAGGCAGTGTGAGGGCTTTGAGTATTCCTGGGCAAATCCACATGGAATTACACTGCCTGAGGGTCCAATCCACAAGAGAGCCTGACTTTGCATCATGTCTGTTTGCATTTTAAGACTTTTCGTGAGCCATTTCAGTTGCAGGCTGAATGATTTTGATCCTTGTCATGGCAAATATCTCATGTGAGGGCTGAGGGGTCAGATCATCTTCTTCCTGCTCACTCAGTTAAAAGAAATATTTTTGCCTGCTTTTTTTGCATGCATTAGGCAATGCAAAAAAAAAAAAAAAGGTATCTTGTGAGACAATGGTATCTTGTGAGACAAAGAGATAGTTATGTAGAAGAATGGCACTAGAACCAGTGGCACACCTACCTGCAATTTTTCCTACCTCTTGCAACAAACAAAATCCTCCTAAAATGGTCAATATTGAACTAAGAAGAAATCAATTCCCACAAGTAATAAATACCAGACACTCAGCTCACCAGGGCCTTTACAGTTATTTTCTGTTCCCATTGTTATATGCAAGGTGTTGGGCTGTTCTGCAGGAATCAGGATGAAACAGGTGCATGGAATGAAAGTTGATTACAGCCAATTCAAGACATGTAGAAGAAAAATCCTCACAAGTTCTTCTGAGCAGGGTCACACAAAGTGTATGGGTTCAGTTGCTTTTATTCTTGTCAACAGGGTCCTGAATCAACAAAGAATTATGCATGCACCTGGCTTTGCAGGCAGAATAAATTTCCACTGCCTGTGCATTTAAAGCTCATTAGCCTTCAAGGGGACTCTGCCCAGAGCTTTGAGTTAATCTCATGGCACTGCAGATCTTCAGAAATGGGTCTGAGGGTGGCTGCAACAGTGAGTTGTGCTGGAAATCCCTCTCCTTCAGCTCCTTCTGCAGAATCTGGGCTTCTTTGAGCATCATTAGAGGAGAGGTGCATGTATCTCACCTTAGGGCATGGCTCTTCAGTCCACCCAGAGTTATCTTTCTCCTTCCAGCAAAGAGATGCCAGTAAAATGCTTCACTGGGAATAGATTCCTACCACCGGGTCTGTGGTAGGAGGTAAAGCAATAAGAAGGACATTCATTGAGATTCTAGGGGTCTGAAAAGCAGAAACATCTCCTAAAGAGCTGTTCAAGGCACTGAACCAGCAAGTTGCCTTGGTCTCTGTGCATGATCCATCCCAGAGTAGTTGGGAGCAATGACTGCAGAGGCACTTAGCAGTCAAAAGACCTTGATCCATTGATCTCATGCTCTGTATTGTCAGCCCAAGCCTTGCAGGTAGACTAAGCTGAGCCTGGTGTTTATTTTTCACTCCTCCCATCCCTGTCAAAAGCCTGTGGGTGACTCTTGAAAAGCAGGAGAGTTTGGTGCCATTTGGTTCAGGCAGCAAAAATGGAGAAGCAATTGCAGCATTAACTTCAGAAAGATCCAGAAATTAACCACAGAAACATCCATTCACATGCAGCTGCTCTGACCTGGGTTGTTTGCAGGTGAGAGGAGCTGATGTGGAAGGCTCTGCAGGTCCCAGCACAGAGGAGATGTGAGAGTGAGCTCTCCTTTTCTCTGGGAAGGAGCAGTGATCCCCCATTTCTCTTTTCTTTGGCTCACCCTCGTGTGAGGGTGCAGGCAGCAGAGCTTCCAGCCTGTGCCAGGCACCGAGGAAAAGAAGGAAGGGACCTGGGATAAAAGAATCTTTGTACCTCTCTGTGGGCAAATTAAATCAAATGAATATATGAGGGTGTGATCCAAAACTGCCAGTTTCCAGTTGTCCTTAAATTACCATCACTTTATTATTTTCTGAAATAAAGCTGTTTTTTGTAGTTGATATGAGCTTCATGTCCTTTACTGAATCAGAAGGACTGGGACTGACAGATCATCCACTTTGCAAACACATTTTGTATGAACTGATGTTTGGGGCTCCATGAACCTCCCAATAAAATCTGCTGCAGAAAGTCTTTGGCCTTAATTTCTGCACAGAACAAATTCTGCTTCAGTGTAGATTTAAGGAAAAACCTTGAAAGTTCAGGTAGAATCCAGACATGCCTTCTAAATAAATCCACTTATCACGAGCAGACAAGCCACCACTTCCTTTTGATTGTAGCAATTAATAACTCCCACCCTTTGTGAGTTTAGGATTAATGTCAGGATTAACACCAAACACCAGCTCTCCCCTACAGAGCCCAGAAATTTCAGTACTGCATTGTAATTAGGCCGTGTGAGCAGCAGAGGGTAGTGTATTCCACAGAAAAACTTCTGTCTGGCTACCAGAAGCTATTCGGGAGCGTTTTTCAGAAAAGCAGATTGCTAAGAAGTATTTAAAGTGAGAGCAGGACAGCCCCTCTCTGCTGCAGTCCTGTGTGGCAGGGCTGCAGTGTGCAAGCCTTGGCTGCTGCATTGTTTAAAGATGATTTAAAAGTGATATTTATTGATATTTATGTAAAAGTGATATTTATTTATATTTATTTAAAAGTGATATTTATTTGGGTGAAGGAGGCTTGTCTGTGGTGAAATGCTTCAAAATTCTGCTCTGCACCGAGGCCTGCTGTTGGATTTGAAGTTTGATTTCCAGGTGTCCAGGCAAAGGTTTTGCAGGATTGCATCTCATGTGTGTCCCCTTCCCACTGGGCAGAGGCTGGAATGTGCCCTGTGCTCCTCTCACACAATTTCATTTGGAGCCCGCTCAGAGTCACCAGGGTCACTCAGCCTGGGCCACCAGGGCTGCAGGGCTCACACAAGATCACAGAATCATTAAAGCTGGACAGGACCTCTAACATTAGCCCAGCACCACAGTGTTCACCACTAGACCATGACCCCAAATGCCAAAGTTGAACATCTTTTGAGCACTTCCAGGGATGGTGATTCCAATCACTGCCCTGGGCAGCCTGTTCCTGTGCCTCACAGCCCTTTCAGTAGAGGAAAGTTTTCTTACATCCAATCTAAACCTCCTCTGGACCAACTTGGGACCATTTCCTCTTATTCTGTCACTCACCTGGGAACACAAACTGACCCCCACTGGCTACAGCCTCCTGTCAGGGACTTGCAGAGAGAAATGTGGTTCACTTTGAGTCTCTTTTCCTCCAGTTTCTTCAGCTGCTCCTTGTTGGAACCCAGGAAATTTCTCTGGCTGCCCTGGAGGACTGGAGCCCCTGCCCAGGGGGCTCAGAGACCTTGGCACAGAGCCCAAGACCCCCCTGTGCCTTTGATTTAGCCCTTGGAAAAAACAATTACCAACCTTTATATGAAGAATTACAAGCCACGAAAGTTTAAGTAGAATGATAGTGAATTTATCACTGGGTGAAAAATAGATTTTTGGGGCTTTTAGAATGGGGGTTCAGGGGGCAAGATGGAGGAATCTGGGTGTGTCCAGCCTTTCTCCTTCTGCTTCTTGGCCTCCATCTTCTGCTGTGGTGTTGGCACTTTTAGATTGGTTTAGAGTAGAAGCTCACTGTCTAACATAGGTGATGGGTATTGGGCAGTAATTGTAAATATTGCACATGTAGTTTTTAGTATAAAAAGATAACACCACCTCTGAGGCGGGCAGAGTGCCTCTGACTGTCCTGCTGAGTGGACCTTGTCAGGACAGGAGAAAGAATTTTATAGATAAGGAACAATGAACAACCTTGAGACCGAGAACTGAAGAGCTCTGACTCCTTCTTCAACTGCTGGGCTGGGAAAAGAGACTTTCTAACACATCTTCTAACATATCTAACTGTGACCAGCTAGAGAACCTGCGAGCTCCTCATCAGACTTGTGTTTCAGACCCTTGAAAATCCGTCTGTGAAGGGAAAAACAAGATGCCAGCTCTCAGCAGACCACCCTGCAGAGGGCCAAGGAATCAGCCTGCCTCTGTTCCCTTCTCTGGACATGAAAAAATCCAGTGTAAATGTAGCTTTGCAAAGTCCTGCCCTGTGGGGTTCAGCAAACATCTGCCTGGTGTAATCTGGGTTAAATACTGTGAGTATTTAACTCCTCCTTCCCAGCACTGAGATGACTTGCTCTGCCTCTGAAGAGCAAACCTGTGCTTTCCCAAGCTGCTCCTGCTTTTCCAAGAGTATTTGAAGAATTAAAGTGGTGTGTGAGCCTCCTTGTGCTGCTGTTTCACCTCTCCACTTCTCAAGGCTCAGGATGAATTGTAGCATAGCAGCCTCAGTGAGGAACATCTCACCCTGTCATCTCAGTGCTTCGGCAAAGGACAGCTCCAAACAGGTCCTCAGTGACTGCAAAATTTCTCTGCCTTTCTTGAGACTTAAGAGAGGGAAAATCTTGGTAACTGGTGCTGAGGAGGGAAGCTGCTAGAGAACAGCTGTGCTCTTTGAGATAATACACTTATATTTGCACATTAGTATTTACAGATATATGTAAGAGTTTTACTTTCGCTTTTTTTTTTTTTTTTCCAAGGAAATCCTTGTATAACAAACACTAAATGGAGTGCAGGCAAGAGCACAGAGGATTTTTTAAGGGCTGCTGGGAAGGACTGCCATCACCTGCTTTCTCTCCTTCATTGATGCATCACAGTAAATGTCCCACTGGGAGACATCCCTAGACAGGATAGACAGGATGGTCTTTCTTGCATCTCCTTTTGTATGAATGAGGACAATGGACAAGCTGTTCTTGACCTTTCTGGTTTCCTCTGGAAAATCTGAATGCTGATTTTAAAATTTCGGAAAAAAAAGAAGACCTTAGGAATTACCTCTATCCCTCTTACACAGAGACAGCTTGAATGTGAACAAAATGGCATTTTGCAACACTGTTTAATTACAAAACCCTTGCCAGTTTCTGCTGGCAGTGACAATGGAAAGGAAGTCAAAAGGAAAAGGAAGTCAAAAGATGTTAAGGTGGATGTGGAAGATGGGATGTACAAGCACTGGAGCCTTTCCTGGGCAACCACCTGTGTCTGGATGGGTTGTGCTCTGTTAGAACCATGGTTCTCCCTGCTGCTTTCTCCTTGACATACAAATGCAAAATAACGTGATCGTTTTGTCTTAATAAAGTGGATTTGTCTCTCCCATTTCCTAATGAGGTTCCTGAACTCCTGCCAAGATGCTCATAGCAAGAAATGTTATGAAGCCCATTTCCTAAATGGTTTGGGGTTTTAATTTGGTCCTTATGGCCCTGGATAATTTAAGGACTTTTGATCTGCTTAATCACAGTTATTTGTTTTATGGTCTGAGGCCTTTGGGTCTTGCAAGTCATTCATCCATTTCTTGTGCTAAAATGCTACTTTCTGTCCTTAATCATCATCTTGGTGATAAAGGTGATTTATAACTTTGCTTTTCCCTGTTCAGAGGGGGATTTGACAGCTACAATCCCTCAGGTGTACTGCACCCTCCACCAAGCAAACCATTAATTCTAGCACAGCAAAGGTGTCAACCTGACTGGTGTGGAGGTCCTGAAACACGTGTATCTCCCCTTAGATAAATGAAGTCAATTAAATCTCCCATTAAGATCTCCTACTTCCACAGATGGTCTTTCTTTTTCTCATATGATAATCATATTAAAATTGCATGCAGAGCCATTTGTACATTTTAGCATTAACGTTTGCTGCTCCAAATCAGCTGGGGGAAGAGGGAATTGTCACAGTTTTCATTGGCCCCTTCTGCTGTCGTTGTAATCCTTCCAAAGGGAGCCACTGCAGCCCCAGCAATCAGCAGCTAAAATTTGTTTGCATGGGCAGGTGAGAAAAGTGAAACAGCAATCCAGGACTTTCCTGGGACTCCACAGCAAAATGGAAATATGTTTTCTGGGAAATTATTTCTGAAGGAAATGAACAGGGCCAGGGGATGCCCTGCCCAGCTGGCTTTCTCAGATTCTGACGAGCCAATACTTTCAGCAAATGAGAAAAGCAAATTTGAGCCTTGGAGTTCTCTGCTGCCCTCGAATCTGGGACTGGCCAGTGCTGAGTGCCCTCAATTTTCAGTTGTTACACCGGCAGCACTGGCAGAGTTGGAGAACACAGCAGAATGTGGTTGGGATTGGTCTCATGTGTCAAATTGTCTGTAATGAAAACCAGCACCTCATACCCTCCTCTCAGAGAGGGTGAAGCTCTGTCTTTAAGGTTTTTTTTTTCTTCTCTTCTTTAATCTCCCGCTGGGATGAGTGGAAGTTGTTTCTAATTGCCAGTTTAAATATATTAATGGCCAATTTTCCAGCAATTTTTCTTTTTGTCAGTGTTTTCCTTCAGCTTCAGGGTGCTTTTCTCTGTCTCCTGTTACACCCAAGAGGAATTTGGTTCCCTCAGCTCTCTTTGCCAGGCAGGGGAAGCCTCATTTCAGAAGAATCATTTTTCATCCACATCTCATCCTCTCACCAGTTTTTCCACCACATTTCCCATTTCAGCCTCACCCTCTTCTAGATATAGAATAATTCTTTCTGAAATGGCTTTTCTATATTGTTACCTGTGCCTGGAAATACATAGGTGCCCACTTTGAGTTAAGAGAGGTCTTACCAAAGGGCTGACAGGTGGATTTTGTGGAACAGCTCAGCTGGCTTCAGCTCTGTGTAGTAGCTGTGCCTTCCTCTCAGGTTTCCTGAGCAAATAAAGTTCATTTTGGAAGGACCTGTCTATTTTGTTGGCCATGAGAAACTCAGGTTTCATCCCCTCACATGAAAGGTCATCCACAGACTCCTGAGCTTGGCAGTTTGGGAAAAGGTAGCACAAGTTCAGCTCTCTCACCCACAGTTCCCAGTGATTTCATTATCTGAGAAGATATTCCATCTGTGGTACATCATATGCATCATTCCTAGTGGTTTTCTAGGAGAGGAATGCCCTGGATTTACAGCTCAAGGACAGAATCTCCATCAAAACTTAATAAAGATTTAGTTTTAATTCTCATTTATTTTACTTTACAACATTTGCAGACAATGAGCTTTACTGCTTTAATGAAACATTTCTTATTATAAACCTGTCAACTCTGCTACAAAAAGAACACTGATTATTTTTTCAGTGCGTGCCAAGGGGGTTTAATTAATTTTTTGTGATCACCTACTTAGAGTTTATGCCACAGCTTCCAAAGCAGCTAGGCTGGAGGGAATTCCCTTTGCATTGGCCCACCTGCAGCAAAAAGGGCTACACAGTAAGAATATATTGGTGGCAGCCTCAACATCCCTTTTTGGTGCTGGGTGTTCCATAACTCTTGTTTGTGAACTACTATTAAGTAAGGGACTAGAAACAAAGAAACTCAGATCTTGTAGTATTGCATGGTACCCTCAGGCATTTCACAGCTCTGAGTCACTCTCCTCATTTGTGAAAGGAGAACATCATAGAAATTCAGTAAAGTGCTAAAATTGATATGTGTAAAACCAAGCAATGTGGAGACAACACTTCAGCCTCTTCTGAAGAGGCTCCCACTAAATCCTGCGAAACAGAAATGTGAAATTTAACGCAAAACAAGCAGACATGACCGTGCAGCACTTTGGGACAGAGAAGGGAGAGGGGTTCAGAGGGCTGGGTGTGTACCTATTTTCTGTATGCAATGAACAGGGAAATGCTGCAGCTGGGAATGGTGTCCACAAACACCCATCAGGCTGATAAATCATGGGACATGTCCAAGTCCCATCTGAGCCCACAAAGATCTCCCTGCCCTTGGTATCCACCTGCAGTTGCTTGTTGGCTTCCTCTTCTTACTGAGATTTTCTGGACAAAACCATACCTCTCATCTTTTAATTTGTTTTTTTAAACCATAGAAAACTGATCATTTATAAATTAAAAAAGACAGCAAGTATCAGTGATAGCTGCCTATGCATGAGAGCCTAATGAGAGTTGTGGTCCAGAAGTAGTATATTGTTTTGTGGTCATTTTCTTTTAAGCCTCAGGGGTTGGAACTTGCATTAGCTTTGCTTCCCAAGCCCCTGGCAGAGGGAGTTTGACCCCACAGTTGTGGTGTGGCTGTGTCACCTGAGCCCTGGTGGGTGAGAGGAGATGGCTGAGTCAGATTTCAGGTCAGATGAGTTTTTCCCTCTTCTTCATATCCTGGAGCCTGGATCTGGTGCATGGCTGATGTGCAGTGGGAGGCACTGTGAGACCCTTGCTGGCTTCAGGGGCTCTTCAGGTGGAGTTTCTTGAGAGAAATTGAGTTTCTGGCTTGACTGACAGCACAAGCTCTGGAAGATGTCTCAATCCATGAGCTGTAGGTTTTAAACAGCCCCTCACAACTTCCCTGCAGAGGGGTGACTATAGTGCAGCCCACAGCTCTTTGATCCATACAAAGTAAAAACCTAAAAATCTCAGAAATGGCTTTTGGTTAAGAACTGGATCAATACAAGTTAGGGCTAAACTTTGCAATGCAATTGAGCCCCTGGCTGCTCACAAAATGCTGCTACTGTGATGACAAGTAATAATAATAATAATGACAGCCATCATCATTACGGCTTTTGGTAGGAAGATTCAATGGGAGTGAGTTGAAGAACTTAAATGTCAATAAACTTGCTGTGGTTTCAGAAATGCTCCAGTTCTGCCTTCCAAAGGTAAAGTGGCCAGTGTTAATTGGGCTCTCAGCATTAGAATGAGCTTCTGAGGTGAGGAGAGCCTTCCTCAGCGCTCAGAGTGGATCTCACGTGGTTTGCATGCCCAGCATCTCAGCTGCTGGTTTTTGGGGAGGCTGCCTGGGCAGTGCTGTGTTTTCCTGATTTCCCCTCTCCATGCTGTGCCCCTCTGCTGTGCCTGTCCTGCTGCAAGCTGTAAATTACACCATTGTGTAATTGTTCATAAAAGCCTCATCAAGCCACATGTCCCTGCAAATGGCACCAGGATGCCTGCTCAAGTGGCACATAACTCAATGGCGGCTGTCAGGTCCAAGCTGAAATCTCCCTGTGGATAGAAAAAAATAATAATTGGTACTTACAATCTTACCTCCAGACCTTATTGTTTCTGTGTCTAATTTTCAGAGGAAGGAGGGGACAATTACCAGCACTTTGATGGGGATATAAAGTGAGAGTTATTACCCACTGTTTAGTACTTGGTTATTCTTTTTCATTTGAAAATTAAAGTAACAGGGAAAAATAAAACCACAAAAAGCCACACACACAGAAAACGAACTTGAAAGTATGACCTGTTTGGATAGGATGGGTGCTCTGTCCTGTACTGGCATTTTCCCCTAGGCAAAGTCAACTCACAGAGTCAGGAGGCTCCTCAAAATGGTCATGGAGCTGCTCCTTTGTCAAGTAAATTATAGCTGGCAAAAGCTGGAAGTGTGCTGGTTTTGCTTTACTTGGGGATGTGTTGGTCACTAGAAAGGAGGGAGCACATCAGGGCCAAAAGAAGGGGGGGAAATATCAGAATATTGTACCTGCAGTGAAGAAAATCCCACACTGAACCAGGAAAACTCCAAAACGAGCCAGGAGAACAGAAATCTCTTACTGAAAATGATTTAGCAAGACAGAGACTCTTGTATTGGTGGGGTATGAGAATGTGTGCCTGGTGTACAGAATTGGACATCCTGGTGGTCTCCAAATCCACAGCTCCTGCCTTGACTTCCTTCACAGGGTCTTCCTCTTGTGGCTACAGCCACACAAACACCATCACCCCCACTCTAAAAACCAGACTGCCACTGGGTTTCGGCAGTAGGTTCCAAATTTATCCTTTTGGGAAGAGGAGATTGGATAGTCTGAGCATGGGTAGACAGGGGGAAAAATAAAAGCAGTCAGAATATTTCAATTTTGTAGAGATTTTCATCTGACAAAGATAAGCAAAGCAATCGTTGTTTCCTCTTGCCCATTGAAGGGTTTTGAAGGGCTGTTGGTGTTAGGTGGGAGCATCCCCATGTTCCTCCACCCCTGTTCCCTCAGACACCCCATGGCCCTCCTGATTATGGAAGAAAGGCGTGGCTACAATGGGTGCCCCACTCTCCTCCTTTCCACCCTCACTCCTTCCCAAGTAACCCACACACACATACTCACTTTTTTTTCCCCCCCAGTGGTCACAATTTTGCTATGTCCATCCTGAAACTTGCTGGATTCTACCTGATTATTTGCTATTTCTGATATTTGCAATCTCATTTTTTGGCAGCATTGCTGATTTAGCTCCCCAGGTGCTGCTGCTGGCCTTGCTACACTTGGATCCCCAAAAGGTCCCTGGTGTTCCCATCCAGGTACCAAACCAACCTGGCCTCTCCTCACAGCACTATCTGCAGATTCATTGGTTTCTTATGTTCTTACTGAATACATTCAGCACTTTCTTGTGTCAAACCTAGCAGTTTTCCTCATCCATCCAGTTATCCAGACCTCAGCCAGAGCTGTGTCCTCTGCCTGCAGCCTCAGCACTCCAGCAGGGACCAGCTGGCCAGGGAGGAAGCATTGCATTGCTTCATTCATTTCAATGCTGATCAATCTACTCTCTTCAGGCTTTCCTTATTAGAAAAGTTAACTATTTTAACTTATATTTTATTAAAACACAGCTTTTTGGGGGCTGAAAAGCCTTTTCAATTTCTCCAAGAACAGGAGGTAAAGGCACATCCCTCTTAGTCCTTGTCACTGAGGTTGTTGCTTCATTGCTCAGGATGAAATCTAACAAGTCCTTTGCCTTATTTCTGGAGATTTCTGCCTCAGATCTCTCCCTGGGAAACACTTGTGACAGGACACTTTGCCTTCCTCCTAATCCTATCTCACAGCAAGGAATATTTAAGTACATTCCAGTGGGTGCACTGGTGTTTGGGTAGTGCCAAAACCCACCCCAGGAATTGAAATCCCTCTGGGAGAGGCTGTTCTTTTGGAAACATCTCTGCTTTTGGAGCTGTGCACCAGTGTTCAGTCAGACCCCTCACCAATCACTGTTACCATCTAATTGCAAAAGTTCCATACCTTCCTGGGGATGTCTCATGGGCAGCTCCCCACAGCACTGACTCCTCCTTCACAGCACAGCCAACAAACTCCAACCCCACCCTAACCCACTCATTTATAGCACTCAACCTCATTGGCCACAGCTGTGCCCTGTTAAGGGCAGGCCTGTTCCTAATCTTTGCTAATGAGTGCAGCTGCAACTCTTCAGGGGTGGGATAACCCATTGCACTACCTCTATTTTCTTACATTCTATCCCCCCACAGTCCAGGATAATGCAGCTCAGCATTATTAATTCTCAGATGAGACTGAGCAGAGCCTTGGAAGGATGCTCAGCTTGATCCACCAGTGCACACATTTACTGGTTTAGATGTGAAGGAGAGGAGGAAGAGCACACAGCAATTCTTCACTGGCTCCTTACTTTGACAGAAATCCCAATCTGTAAAATTAAGAACTGTTGAGTCATTACTTGCAGATATTATTCAGTTCCTCTTCAGGGTGGATATTTTTTTTTTTTCTGGAGAGAGGAGTGAAGGAATATATTGAGAAATTTCAATTATATTTTTTTTTTCCTATTGCTTAATACAAATGACACTGTGACTTTCCTAGGGGCTGCTTGCCCTAGTCAGGAACACCTGCATGTGGCAAATATTCAGGGATTAAACAGCAAAAAAAAAAAAACAAACAAAAAACCCCACCCAAAACACCAAACCAAAGCAACCAAAAAGGAATTTACCCTTTCAAATTTGATGAGACAAGATCAGGAGGGAAAATTACAATAATACAACTCCTCCTATGTCAAAAATAAATAAGAAAAGGAAGGGAAATGCCCCAAATCGTGGTGATTAGGCATTAATTCTGTGAACTGAGGCCACCCCATACATGGAGCTCCAGTGAAAGAATGGCACAGTAAGGCATGGGTATGTCCCAAATGGCAGGTCCCTGGAGGTAGGAGCCATTCCAGGGAGCCCATGGAAGGAAATAATGCTTGGCTACCCATATGTGCACATGGAAAATATCCATCATTATTACCTGTACTGTAGGCTCATTATTAACGTGCAGCTCACAGCAGCTAATGGCTAAAAAATCAATCTTGCTCATTGAGGAGAATGGGAAAGAAATAATTTTTTCCCCCTTTCATGAGGTGGAAGATAGCTGTTTCCACCTTGAAACATTGCTCAGAGAGGTGAAAAAATAAATAGGGGGAAGGTAAAGGAAAAGAAGGGAAAGGAAGTAAATTCCTGCTGTGAGCAGCAGGCTCTGAAATGCTCTTCTGGTCTGTTTTAGGAGAGAGAAATGGCTCATAATAAAAAAGGGTGGAAGAAGCCTCCCTTGACTTTTCAGTTTGGCAAGAAGTTATTGTAGAGTGGCTGGGCCAATACTCACCTAAAGCACGTCCCAGGTGGTAGCAGAGCTGTGGCAGTCACAGAAATCTGGTTTGTTTTCTAGATAAACTGATATTTTCATGTTTCTTTTCCTTTTCCAAGCTACTTTGGCAACTGCTGCCCAGCTTGTTTCACATATTCCCTGGAGCAGGTCAGCACTGAAGGTCCCCTCATGATGCAGGACCAAGAGCTGAAGAACACACACAACAAAGAGAACAAAACCACAGCCTCCAGCTCCCATCAGGCTTTAAATCCAACACCCCAAAAGATCCAGGATCTGTTTAAACTGAGATTTCTTGTGGAACAGCAGAACAGCTCCTGGCTAACCTATCTGACTGTCAGTTGGGTAAGAGTGAAATTATGCTTTGCTTGTGTCACTTGCATCCCTTAAACAAGTCTTAAAGAGACAAAAAATGCAAGTTCTGTTTGTTTATTCAGGTTCTGAGGATTCCTGTAGCTCATTAGCAGGACATAATAACTCAGAGAAACAAGTTTTGTTATGGCTCACTTGGGGCTTTCCAGCTTTTGTGGGACTGGTTTTTATCAAAGTCTCAAACTTCTTCTAGACCAACTGCTCTGACACATTTTTCATGAAGTAGAGCCAAAAAGGAGGAAATGGTTTTGTAGAAATCATAATCAAGAAAGTCAGGAAAAGAAATGAAAGCAGGGTGTGCAGGATTTATACTCACTTGTTCCTCTGAGTTTCTCCCAGGTAATCTGGGAGGAATTCTGTTTCAGGTATTATGAATGTGCTGTGATGAATAAAGTTGCAATTTAAACATTATCAGTGCAAACTGGGGGTGGATTCAGAGATCACACACAGGCTGCTGAATGGGAGAAAGGGATCTGCTTAAAATTCTGCTCTGCTTTCTGCATGACTCAACCCAAGATTGAGATGGTAGGTGTTTGAATACCTGCACACCTTTTATTTTATAGATAATGTAATTATATTCTCACTTCAACTCACCTATAAAAAGAGCTCAAATTTGCAATAAAAATATCTTTACCCCTTTTCTGCTGATCGTTGCTTAGCAAAGTATTTCACACAAGGGGTTTGTTATCTTTAATAGCACTAAAATTACTTTAAGCAATTACCTGCATAATTTTAAACTCTACAGAGGTTATTAAAATATTCTCATGGCAACTATAAAGAAATATGAAAATAAGTAAAGACTAAATTGCACTTTGTCCCAAAAAGTCATTTGCCTTAAAGCATGTTTGGTCCTTAATTTCTAAATAGGCATCTTTGTTTCCTGAATTGAATATTCTCCTTATGTTTGACCTTTTCCATTCCAACTTTGAAGGTGGGTCTTTTCTTTACAATAACCATTTCAATTTCAGAACAAACAGAGAAAACTAAACATATTTGGCAAAACACCTGCATGGCCAAGCTAACAATGACACCCCAGAAATGAAGCTGAGCTATGAAAATCTACTCTTATGTATGAGGAACCAGAATTTAACAATTTAAGACTCGATCTCATATCCTTCATTCAAAGCCATGAAGCATCCTTAGAATAGGATGAAGAAGAGAAATAATTTTATTTCTCTTTAGGCAGAAATTTCTTGCAGCACCCAGTGGTACAGGCCAGCTGAGGAAGAGCTTTCCACTACTGGGGTTTAATAAGTATTGGTCTGGACTCCCACCAGGAAAATGGGAATTGCACAAGAATTTGTGGAATTATGAGGAAAATCTTGTTGCTTTACATGCTAGAAAATGATGCAGAGTAGTGAGAGTCTCTTTGCTGCCTGTGGTGCATCCTCTCTACTGGTCCTCCTTTGATTTCCATCTCCCACATCAACAATGTGGAGCTGAGAGTGGCTTTTTATAGAATAATGATGTTGAAGGAAATTAGCATGGTTCTAATTAGGGGATAAAAGGAGCAATTAATTTGAAGAGTTTTGACTTCTGTGCCAGAGACACCACCCCAAGCAGACCTCCTGGAGTGGGGCAGGAACATTTCAAAGCACAATGCTACAGCATGGCACCAGTGTCAGTGAACATGAAAGCAAAATTAATTGAGAGAATAGAAAATCTAGAGCAATTATGTTACAATTTCATTTATTTTTACGTGCTCTGTTGAGATAGCAGATTTGTAATATCCACTGCGATTCAGAATCCCATTTTTTCCCCACAGTTGTTATTAAACCAAGTGGTTTCTTATACTATTTTTTCCTCCATTGAAGAGCCCAGTCCCAGAAAACCTGGAGGCAACATTTCTCCCAAGTTCCTGCAGAGTCCAGGGTGAGGAGGCAGCTTGGTCATGACGTGGTGCTTGCCCCCTGGTAAGCTGAGACTTGAAATCAATTACAATCACACTGGAAGGGCTGCAATTGCTGACTCAAGCAGCCCTTTTCTGGCAGCTTTGCACTCAGTGCTTCCTGGTCTCCCACCTCCACAGATAAAAGCTGGAACCAGAGATCAAAACTTCCCCAAGCTGTTCAGCTTCTGACATCTGCAAAGCCAAGAGTTCAGAGATGATGTCAAAATCATTATCTGCAGCTGAACCAGAAACATTTCTTTTTGTTAGCAGTCACACAGGCAAGTTCTTGTTCTATTATTTTCATGTGGTTTCACGGGGTTTGAGGCCAGAAGGGGTGATTAGATAATTTAATTTGTCTTGCTGGGAATTGCAAGTCACTTCTTCCTTCTTAGATTCTCCCAGCTGACTTTGAAAACTCAAGCATTCATCTCCACAGGCAACAAAACCTCTGGGAAATAGAAATGGGCATAGCCTCAGTAACTGAGGCAAAGAATTAGGATTTCTCTGGTCACACACAGCATTATTAGTTAGCTAACTAATAATGCTGTGTGTGACCAGAGAAATCCTAATTCTTTGCCCCAGTGCTCCAGAGAAAACCAAACTCCAAGTGAAGGGCTCTGAAAACCCAGGATAGAGCAGCTGAGGGGAGAGTGGCTCCTCTGCCAGAGCTTTTGGGTGGGCTGTGATCCCTGAGCTCACTGGTGGCTGGGGAAGGCAGGAAAGCCTGAGTGCACTGAAATGAGCCCAGCTCAGGCTGCCCAGAGCTGACTTTGAGGGCTGCCAGCTCCACAGATCTCCTTCCTAAACCTGGTGACACCACCTGGCCCTGTTAACGTCTCTGCAGGAAACAACAACTCTGTTTCTAAGCTGAATTACTCAGTGGAGGCTTTTCACCAGCTCCAAGTTTCCATTTCACCTCTCCAAGCTAAAATCAGTGGAATAAGGGTGAATTTCAGTCAGGTGCCCAATTCAGCAAGTTTTAGGGTGCTCCCCCTTGCCCTGCAGAACAGCCAAGGTCTCTTGTGGGTCCTGTGTGGCATCTGCCAGGTCTGAGATACCCCAAAGCATCCTGGAGACCTGTTTTAGGTAATTAATGAGACAACTGTATCCTGCTCTAAGCTTCACACTGCAAGACCCACATTACAGGTGTATCATGTGTAAATGGTGTGTTCTCCAGTTTTATAAACTATTGTATACATTTTATAAACTATATAATACATAACAAAATATAGTATAATATAATATAGTATAATATAATATAATATAGTATAATATAATATAATATACATATTATATAATATATTATTATATATAATATATAATATATTATATTTAATATATTATATATAATATATTAATATATTATATAATATTTAATATATTAT
Source organism: Agelaius tricolor (assembly GCF_023055355.1). Lineage (NCBI taxonomy): Eukaryota > Metazoa > Chordata > Aves > Passeriformes > Icteridae > Agelaius > Agelaius tricolor. Next base: position 3,085,989 of record NW_027269284.1, on the reverse strand, counting down.
ATATAATATATTATTATATATAATAATATATTATATAATATATTATTATATAATATATAATACAATATTATATAAATATATATGCTATTATTTTTATTTAAAACTACTATTTTTATTATACAAACGATTTTATTTATAGAAACTATTGTATAAATTAATATAATTTCTAGAATTTCTAAATTATATAAATACCAAATAATAATTTTTTAAAACTTATAATTCATAAAGTATATAAATTATATTAATTTATATAATAATAATTTATTAGTATTATATAAACTAATACTAATAAACAGTATTAGTTCTCATAGCTAATTACAGTGAACCTAGTATTTTTTTTTTTTTTTATATAGCACTTATGAACATGAACCTAGTACTTTTTTTTTATTAATCAGAGATTTAAGCGCAGGCATAAAGGATTAAAAGAATTAAATCCTGGGACTAATTAGTCTCCATTACAAAATTCAGACAAAACTCACGTGTGGACTTGTGGGTCTAATGTAAGTCTAACAAAGTTTCCATTATTCACTTGTCAAATAACAAAATTTATATATTAAAAGGGAAAAAAAGTGGCATCAGGTACATACAGATTTTCTAGTGTGGCTGTAATAGTGAGGAATGCTTCAGTTTTTTCAGAGAAAAAAAAAGTAATTCCTGCTGTAGGCTTGGAAATCATCAATGGAGAAGAAAGAAGTCCTGGTTGCATTTGTTGCTCTTAAGATGTTTATGGACCTTCAAGAAAACAGTGAGAAAACTGGATGTGAACGTATCTCACAGAAGGAATTTCCAGCAGAATCAGGAAATTATGTAGTGCTATAAAATCTCATTTGGAATGATAACATACAGTTCTAGTCACACATTTTCAAGAAGGATTAACTAAAATGGAGCTACGTGATGGAGAACACATCTTAGTTAAAAAAAAAGGTAATAGCTTTGCTTATTTAACCTAGAAAATTGCAGTTTAAGGGGAAGAAGAGTATATTGACATAATGATATAAGAGAGACTTTGCAACTACATCAGAAGCTTTGGCAGAGAAGTTTAAAATGAACACCTGACAGCAGTGCAGAAAGCTTGGAAAGGATGGTGGCTGCATTTCACCTGATGTTTGGAGGAAGTTAAGCTGCAGAAAGTTGTAGCTCAGCAGTGACTTTTCAACAGGGACAATAGAACAGGCCTGAGGTTTTAGCTGTAGCACACAGTGGTACAAAATACATGGAGGAGGGACAGGCTGAGTTAAGAAATGTTCATTTCACGTCCTACCTTGAAAAGTATAACTTTTTGTCCCTGATCAAACTAACTTGTGATTTTTTTACTTTGTTTGGCTTTTTTTTTTTTTTAATATATTTCCATTGCACAACACATTTCGGCCAGAGCTGATTTGATCTTTTCTATTTATATTCTTGTAGTTGATGACAATTGATGTTCTTTCACTTGGGTTTCAAAGGCATGAACCTCATGATCAATTTATGCCTTGCCACAATTCACCTCAGGATATGATATATACCTGGCATCCAGTTCCTGGGTAACAGATCTTTAGGACAGCTTAATGACTGATGCAGCTGTGCAAGTGGTGGTGATGAAAAGAAAATCCATATTTCACTTTTCACTCAAAACAGGGGACATTCAATCAGTAATTCCGAGGGAGGACAAAAGCAGAGATGTGAAAGATTTTGGCCTCTGCTAATTTTTCTAGCTGTCAATAGAAATGGTTTATGTGGGCTCCTGGATTTACTCAAAGACAGGGTGCAGATGGCCTATTTGTCATTAAAAGAGCATTTTAATGCAAGCTTGACCAGGTCTGAGATGTTATCATTTCAAAACACTGCAAAATGTCACTGACCTTTCTTTACAGAAGTTTGATGAGCAGAGATAAAGTGAAGATGAGAGTGGCAGATCTGTGGTGAGGGAAACTGGGAAAGTCAGAGAAAGCACTTTGAGCCCAATGGCCCCAAATCACCAACTTTTATGCAGGTCTGACTTCAAGCTCAGCAACGAGACACAAAACAAATCACCTGCCTAAACTGGCCCATTTTTAATCTCAGTCTGGATGAGACCCAAAAAGAATAAAGACAGTAAATTGCCTAGAAAGAAAAGCAATATGTACAAAAGTTGCTGTTATTTACTGACATTAAGAAATGTCAGCAGAGAGTTCAGGGCTGGGCAGGGCTCAGATCACTGGCCCCTCTGAGTCACTCAGACTGTGCTCAGGAAGTGATGGTCAAGCTGAACTCAAAAAAAGGCAGAGAAATACATTATTTTAATCATTGCTTGCAAACTCATAATATATTAAATCCTGGAATATAAATCTTGCCAGATTTGTAGGAAGGAGGATAGGGAGTAACATTAGAAGTCCACCAGAGCTGCAACTTGTCTCAGTATGCAAGTAGGGAACAGGGAGCCTCCCATTAGGTGTGAATTTGCAGTCAAATGCAGTTAAATGGTCAATGAGGCTTTACTTTGTACTCACCCAGCTCTTTTCTGTCCATGATTGGTTTCATGCAGCAGCATAGAAGAGAACAGGGAGATAGAAATGAGGGAAGAGCCTGTCTGGAGGTGCCTTTTCAGTGTGGTGTAAGGAGGGGACAGTGAGAAGGGAGATACCCCAGGCAAACAGCACTGATTGAAAATGGCAGTAAAAAATATGAATCTGTGACTTGCTTTGAAGCAGGGAGGTGTTTCCCCTGTCTTTCAGGCAACAAAACTCAGGGCAGGTGTGTTCTGGTGCAGATCAGAAACAAAATGGTACCTCAGGTAGGCAATGGGGTGAACTTGGGCAGGTGCTGAAGTAAATAAATTTCCTTCTACCTGCCTTGCTGGGCACATTGCTCTGAGAGCTGGAAGCACACCTGGTCTCTCAGGGGCTGTAAATGGTCCCAAAGTGACCACGGGGAAGCAGCATAAAGCAAATTAACCTGCCTCTCACAGTAAGCCCACCACAATTAGTACCTGTGTGGAGCTTTGGTTGCCCAAAAGTTGATGCTTCCCTGTAGTCCAGCACCCTGGGCAGGTAATTGGACATTGATGCCTTTTCTTTGAACTGTTTGCTGCAGCACTGGCAGATTTTGTCAGACATTTTATCTTTTATGTATCATTCACAGGGTTTTGGCAGCTCTCCAAAACACAGTGGTGCTCTTTGAAATGATTTCTGGTTTTTGGTAGGTTGGTTGTTTTTAGAGAGCATCCTCTCTGCTGGACTTGGGTTAGAACAGTTCTTCCTTTAAGGTACTTAGAGGTGAATTTCAAGGGGCAGAAAGGGAAGGAGAGAAGTGAGTTGTACCTGAATTAATGAGAAAAAGTAAAAGGCAATGTTATAATTTTCCTGTTTCTAACACAACAGCAGCCTAGACAGGCCAGTGATCTGTGCCCAGGAGGGAAACCATTTCATTGGCACAGAGACCTGGCAGGGGGAAGAAAAAGGCAGGTGAATTGTTCTAATGTATTTGTGGAAAAAATAAAAAAGCTCATTCTGCAAAGGAGAAAGAAAGCAGGGAAACAGCCTCTTGTTCACAGGCAAAAGAGCCCAAAAGCTAAATTTATTATTAAACTCTTGCACTAAAAGGTCTGTGGGCTCCTTCATCTTCCCAGGAGAAACCTCTCCACAGGATAAGCCCATGGCTGCTCCCAGCTGGGGCAGGGGATGTTTTATGGCTCTGAGCTTGCAGGGAAGCTCAGTCCCACAGATGATTCAGGCTGCAGATGCTGAGGCACTTTCATTTCAGGAATCACTATGAAATGAGGTTTTATATTGCAGCATTGAAACACTCTGGGAAAATCTATTAGGGCAGCTGCAGGATGGGGTCAGCAGGCAGCACAGCAAGGAGCCCAGGGGACTCTAATTTACACAAACTCTCTACCACCAGCAAACACACCAGGGGTGGCATTTAAATGGTCTCTTCACTCTAGCTGTGCTACCAAAACAAGTAATTTGTGGATGACACTAAACTAGGAGGAGAGTCTGATGTGACAAATGATAGAGTGGCTGCCCAGAGGGGACCCAGATTAATTTGAAGAAAGGGCTAAATTAAACTCCATGAGGTTTGGCAAAGGGAAGCACAAAACTCCATTCTTGGGCTGGAGAAACCAGCTGGGAGTGACTGCCTGAAGAGCAGCCCCACTGGAGAGGAGCTGTGGAGGTGGGGAGGCTCTGGAACAGGTTCTTGAGGGAAGCTGTGGATGCCCCATCCCTGGAAAGCTTCAAGGCTGGCTTGGATGGGGCTTGGAGCAACGTGGGCTAGTGGAAGGTGTCCCTGTCAATGGAAGGGGGGTGGAAATAATGGTCCTTGATGTCCAACCCAAACCATTCAGTGAGCTGAGGGTGACAGGAGGCGCCAGGTAAAACACCATTTATGGAAGGATGGACCTTGCTGTGATGGGTCATGGCCTGCACCCAGCAGGAGGAATTTATTCCCCATGGCTGGCACTGCTTAGGTTATCCTCAGGTGGGGAGGGACAAGGAGAAGATCAAATAAATGAATGAAGGGCCACTATCCCTGCAGGGAGTGCAGGGAGGCAGCTGGGCTGGCCAGGGCTGTTGAACATGATGAAGAAACCAGAAGAGTGATCCAAAGTTTTATCCATAAGGGGTTGCACTACCACTTTTTTTTTTTTTTTTAAATTTATTTAAACCAAGTCCAGTGCTTTTTCTTTCTTTTTTCTTTCTTTTTTTCCCTTCTTTTTCTGAGGATTGATTGACTGGGGGCGCTGATGGCTCGAAGCAAGGCTGCAGGGCATTGAGGCAGCTGGCCATCAGTCTCACAGGAAATGCCCAAGAGTGAGGCTGTTACTGCAGCTGGAAGAGCATGTTCTAGTGGGTACTGAGCTATGGGATTTGCTGTCATTTTTTATTTCCTTTGCTGTGAAATAATTTCTGAGGAAAAGGAAGAAGAATCAAAACAATCCCTCCAAGGTGGCAGGAAGCAGAGCAGGGAAGTGGAAATGCCTCAAATGGTTAATATCAGGGATGGATGAAAGTGATTTGACAAGGATTTCAGGAGTTTTCTGCACTCTCACTGCAAGAGATCATCTAATATGAATGATGCCTGAGCAAAATTTTTAAAAGCTGGACAAATGTAGCCATTAGCAACTTCAACCAACCTTGAAAACTTATTTGCAGGAATTTATCTCAGGTTTCATGCATTTATTTGTAAGCAGATTTTCCCTGTTTGATTTAAAAAAAAAATTTTTGCTCATCATGAAAAATTATTCAGTCCTGTTTCCTGTGAGAATGTTTTTTGACATGCACAGACATTTACTGCAAAAGTGACTTTTGAGATTTGTTCTCCTGAATTTGCTATTTATGATTTGCTTTTCCTTGAGCATTCCTGCCTATGGGTATGAACCCAGGAGGAAATCTGCAGAGTAGGAGCTCTGCAGAGTATCACTAACTGCCTTTGAGATCCATCTAGGGAATTTTTGCTTTTCGTTTTGTTTGGGGAGATTTGGCAAGCTGAAAAAGTAGAAGGTTTAGATGAAGAGAGACAAACAAGGTGGTTATAGCCCCTGTTGTCTCTGCCTGGTACAATGTTTATGTGCTGGGTCTGGGGTGACATGGCCACGTCCTCTTTTCCTGCCCTCCTGCCCTCCATCCCTCATTTTTGGGACAGGGTTACATCTGGGTTTGTAAGAAACATTTATAGAGGAGTAATAGGAGAAGTCAATATCTCTCCAACCCCAAATAAATTATGGAGTGTGCCAGAGGCTGTGTCTTGTTGGATTATCCTGGACTTGCTCCTGAGCTGGCTCCTGCAAAGCTGGGCTCATGCTGGACTTCAGTGTGAGAGCAGGATGCAGATTTCCTGACGAGGTCTCTGGTGTCGAGATGACCCCGAGGTGTCGGAAAATCTCTTTTTTCCCAGCTTGGAAAAAGAGATGAAGAAGTCAGGATTCCACAGCTCTGGTTTTCAAGGTTGCTCATTTTCTCTTATCTATTTCACTCTTTCTCTGACCTGCTGAGATCTGTCCAGCAGGTCGAGTGGAGGCACACTGACTGCCCTCAGGGCAGTGTTATCTTTTTATACTAAAAACTATGTGGACTTTATTTACAATAATTTTCCAATTGAAAATTCCAATATGACTTATATTAGACAGTCTGTCTCTACTCTAAACCAATCCAGAAGTGCCCCCATCACAGCAGAAGATGGAGGCCAAGAAGAAGCAGGAGGAAGACAGGACATGCCCAGATTCCTCCATCTTGCCTCTTGAACCCCCATTCTGAAAACCCCAAAATTCTACATTTTCACCCTGTGATAAATTCACTATCCTTCTATTCAAACTCTTGTGGCTTGTAACTCCTTGTACAAAGTTGGTAACTTTTTCCATGGGCTAAGTTTGATGGCACAGGTGTCTTTGACTCCATGCCAAGGTCTCTGAGCCCCCTGCCAGGGTATCAAGTCCTCCAGGGCAGCCAGAGGAATGTCCTGGGTTCTGACAATTTCCAGGGCCAAAGAACATGGAAGTTGGATCCTGAAACTGACTGAGACCAAAGGAAATGTAGAAGTTTGGGTGTGGGGTTGGGAACCCCAGCGCAGCAGGTGTTTGGTCCATGGTTGCATCAGCTGGTGGTGCAGCCCAGTGGGTGTTTCTTTCCAGCCACGTGTGCTGCAAGAGAAATGACTCAGGTTTTAGTGAGCTGCTTCATTGGAAAGCTGGAAAGCCCTTCCCAGCTTGGTGTGATGTGGTGTTTCCAGAAAAGGGACTCAGGGAGAGCAGGAGGGGTTGCTAGATACACCAAATAGATTTCAAACCAGATTTTTAAATTAAACCCATGTCTTCAACAAGCATTTCCCCTTCCACCTCAGCAAATTGGGTCTGAACAGGATTTCTGTTTGTTTTTTTCTAAATTTTTCTCTCTTTCTGTCAGCCAAGGCAAAACCTGCACACTCCTGTGTAGCTTTCTTTCCAGTTGAGGCTTTTCACCATCCACAGGTGTGTGGTGTTTTCTTCCCCCTTTATTTTACAGCACCAGGTGCTCTCTCCTTGAATCAGTCCTGCCTTGATGAACTAGTGAGAAGATGCAAAGACTTGGCTCCTATTATTTCTTGCCTAGTGATATTTCCCTGACAGAAGTTGAATAATTTGTCATTTTTAAAAAAAATCTACACATTTGTCTGAAGTCTTTTGAGCTATCTGCAGTCCCCTTGCAGCTGTCTCAAAGCAAACCTTTGCATTGCCCATGAAATTCCATTTTTTAGTACTGAGATAAACTTCAAGAAAACTAAACTTTCCTCTTTCTTTCTCCCCTTTTAATTCCCCTGGACAGGTACAACCTCAGAAAATGATCTCATCCTGCTTTGTTGTTTTGCCAATATCTTGTGCAAGATGAACATCCCAATAGGTACAAAGTATTTGCTGTAACAAGGCAGTGTGTTTGTTTATCCACTTCCCAGAAGAATATGAAACCTTTTGAAATGCACATCCTTTTTAGTATTTCAATTTAAGAGTCAAGAATAGAGTTCCTGTCACTCTGGTCAGACTGAGGGAGGGGTGGAAACAGGACAGCAACTCAGCCTCTCATGGAAAACCTCATATCCTGTGTTATGGGAGCCACTTTAAACTGATCAGAGCAAAAATGTGCACAAAAATGACACATCTGTGAACATTTAATGAGAACAACTGTGGGACTTTGCCAGTATTCAATGTAATTCCCTTTGTAGTTTATATTCATAGGCAATAAGAGGCCCATAGCCTGATCCACTTCAGCTGCTCTCCTCTCTCTTTGCTTCTTAAATTGTTCTGCAAAACTTCAAGCTGGACTCTCTTTTCTCTAATGAGCTAAAATTGTGCTAAAATAGAAATTCCACCTGCTGTTGCCCAAGATGCGGATTTTTACTTTGGTAACAGCACATGACAATAAAAATAAACCATAAACACATACAGGCACATCCTCAAATTTAACACCTTGGTTCTACTCAAATTATTCTGTTTAGTTTTGCTTAGTTTTTTAGTTTTGTTTAGTTTTGTTGTTTATAATTTTGTTTTTCTTTTGAAAGAAGAAAGTCTGTGGGCAGGTTTTGAACAGACTACACTTGTGTTTCTGCTTGTAGAGGAATCTGGACATGTTGTTTTGGGCATTTTTTCTTTCCAGCCTGGGCCTTGTCTGACTGCTTCATGCATCTGTCTCTGTTATGGATGTTATGTATTTTATTTGTCCTAGAAAATCCCCGCTTTGAAAAAAAAAACCTAGAGAGGTAGTAAAATTCTGTAAGTACAGATAGAGCTAGCACCAAAATTCAAGTGTTTTCCATTCTTTTTGCAACCCTCTGGTAGTAGAGCTCCTCTCCACAAAGGCAACACTTCACCCTACTAGACACTCTCTTTAACACCCCTGAATAAATCTTTTTAGTGACAGCAGAATAATACCCAGCTTATGTTGAAGGACTCCCATTTTCACTCTCCTTGCTCTTCAAGTGTTTTTTAGACAGCCTTGAATGACAAAGACTGGGAAGCAAATAGGAGAGGTCAGGACAGCATGTTTTTGTCAGCTGAAGGAGCTGGGTATTTTTTTCCAAACCCTCCTTTCTCCTCTGTGTTAGCAATTTGAATTATTGCAGCTGAGTGCTGAGCAGAGGTTTGGATGATCCTTGTGGATTGACAAGAGGGGTGAAGCACATTGGTGTGTGAATGATGCACGTGTGGGGGTCATGCATGCACTGCTCCTACAGACACACTCAGCTTTTGCTGATGAAAAATCCCTCCACTGGCTAAAAGGGACCTGACAAGCTGATGGCTCCACTTTCTCTGTCCAAAATTGCCCTGTTGTGTCACGTTGTAAAATGTCATGTGAAAGACAGACAGGGAAAAGAACCCTCCATGCAGGCCCAGGGTAATAAATTAACGAGCTACAAACAGCAAAATAGCCATGCCCTGTGCCTCTGAGACTGGAAGCCTGGCTTGTCACGTCCAAGCCCACCAGCCTGGAGCTCTTGAGTTAATGGTAAATCTCTCTGACATGCTGCAGCAGCAGGTCCCCTCTCCTGGCTTACCAGCCACAGCACACTCCAGGCAAACAGCACAGCTAGAAACCAGGAGCCCTCATAAAGTTTCAGAGGTGGAATAAACCCTGCTGCCTGGATGTGAGCACACTCACCCTGCTGAAATATGGCTTGGGACACCAGTGACTGTGGCAGAGCCTCAGCCTCAGCTGCCTGTGTGGGAAGGCTGAGCTCGTGCACCCCACAGGCTCTGAGAGGCACCAGAGGCTACGAGGGGCCCAGGGGGCTAGAGAGACATCAGTAAGCTGACAGAGTACCTCTAAATACTCTAAATACATCAGTGAGCTGACAGGGTACCTCTGAATACTCAAAATACAGCAGTGAGCTGATGACATGGTACCTCTAAATACTCTAAATACATCAGTGAGCTGACAGAGTACCTCTAAATACTCTAAATACATCAGTGAGCTGACAGGGTACCTCTGAATACTCAAAATACATCAGTGAGCTGACAGGGTACCTCTGAATACTCTAAATACAGCAGTGAGCTGACAGGGTACCTCTAAATACTCAAAATACATCAGTGAGCTGACAGGGTACCTCTAAATACTCTAAATACATCAGTGAGCTGACAGGGTACCTCTAAATACTCTAAATACAGCAGTGAGCTGACAGGGTACCTCTAAATACTCAAAATACATCAGTGAGCTGACAGGGTACCTCTGAATACTCTAAATACAGCAGTGAGCTGACAGGGTACCTCTGAATACTCAAAATACATCAGTGAGCTGACAGAGTACCTCTAAATACTCAAAATACATCAGTGAGCTGACAGGGTGTCGGGTCTCTGTGGTCAGGATGACCCTGAGGTGTGTTAGAAAGTCTCTTTTCCCAGCCTGGAAGCCAAAGAAGGAGTCAGGATTCTTCTGTTCTGGTTTTCAAGGTGGTTTATTTTCTCTTATCTATTTTCTCTTATCTATAACATTCTTTCTCTGACCTACTGAGGTCTGTCCAGCAGGTCGGGTTGAGGCTCACTGACTGCCTTCAGGGTGGTGTTATCTTTTTATACTAAAAACTATCTGTACATTATTTACAATAATTTTCCAATACCTATAACCTATGTTAGACAGTGTGTTTCTACTTTAAACCAACCCAAAAGTGCCAACATCACTCAGAAGATGGAGGCCAAGAAGAAGAAAGAAGAGCAAGGCCTGCCCAGATTCCTCCATCTTGGGATCCCGAGCCCCCATTCTAAAAACCCCAAAATTCTACTTTTCACCCTGTGACAAACTGACTATCATTCTACCTAAACTTCTGTGGCTTGTAAATCCTCATATAAAGTTGTTAATTTTTTCCATGGGTCAAAATCAAAGGCACAGGAGTCTTGGGCTCTGTGCCAAGGCCTCTGAGCCCCCTGGCAGGGGCTTGAGTCCTCCAGGGCAGCCAGAGGAATGTCCTGGGTCCTGACACCAGGGTACCTCTAAGCACTGCCAGGAAGGGTGCTGCACCCCCAGGGAATGGCACACTTCCCAGGGGATGTGCTGGCACTCACCTCTAAAGCAGCCTGCACTCCATCCTATCACAGTGGTCAGGTTAAACCAGCTGGAGCCCTGCTATGATGTATCAGGACAATTTTCGGTGCTTCAGAAAGTCATTTGATCACTCTTCCCACACAGTCTTCACTCCTTGCTGCTCTACCTTGTGCCTACCTCAGCCATCAGCTGGAGAAATTGGTTTGTGTTGGCTCAGGAATCAGGAAACTGAATAAGGAAGGGGCTCTAATTCTGGTTGCTTCTGGTCCATTAAGATGAGTTTTAAAATAACCTTTTTTAACTCTCACTAAAATTAGTGCAAATTGAAATGCATTTCATGTCCTCTCTCTGTATAGGTATGCACTAAAACTTCACATTTTCTCAAAGGCTGGTGGCTGAGGTTTGGACATTCTCTGGCTAATATGAAATTTTTCAGTCAAGGCATTTGCAGAAGCAAATGGGGCAGCCAGATTCAAAGAGGCAGTGCTGGTTTGATCCCAGGCGGGCAGAGCCACTGAACCTTATTTAATCTGAACTATTCCTGAAACTGCAGCTGTGTTTACTCTCACAGAGGAGAGCAGGTGGCATCAGACCCCCCTGCCCCAGTCAAGAGTTGAGATGAGGCAGCTTTGATGCCCAGAGTGCTGGGAACCCCAGCCTGGCCTCTGGGAATTCACCTTTTGGATGTTAGATCAGAAGGATGCTACTTTACTTGACAAGATCAAAAGCAAAGTTTAGCTTAGTGATCAGCTGGTTATTTCCTTCCTCTCCCTCCTTGTGTGAGGCAGTGCTGGTGATCAGGGCATTAGTAAAATAAACATTTCTCTTTCTTTAGCACCTTCCTGCAAGGCCCCCTCAAAGCTGCTGACTTTATTCCGAAAGTTCAACGCCTCTCCTTGAGCAGCTGAAATGTTTGACACAGCCTCGTGTGGTGGGAAAGGTTATTTCTGAGGCCACGAGTGCAAAGCCTCAGATGTTTGAACCCTCTCATCTCCATCTGCAAAGAACTTGTTCTTTGATTTCCTTTTCCCTACTTTGCTCTGGCATTGTTGTCAGGAGACTCTGCAAATGTCAAGACCATTATCAGTCACAGGCAAGCAGGCTCTTAATTGAACTTTTATTCTCCTGTCTAACTTGCTGCACTCCAAAGAAAAGGCTACATGGCTTGCATGGAAATGGCCTTTTGGAAATCACTGACTGTTGAAAGTAAATTATCTAAAATTGAGATATTTGTGTATATGTATTTATTACCACTCAAACTTTTCTTTGATTTTTATGTATACATGTACAAATAAACATGCAGATTTTTGTGTGTTCATACTATCACTGTGTGTTTACATACATAATAAATAAACACTGTGTTTTTACATATATAATAATAAATTATATCTCCAAGTGTTTGAATACATCTTTCCCTTTGCAACTTCTCTCAGGCATATAGCATCTCCTAGCTCACAAAATATATACTCTTGCCTTGTGACAGGAGCCCACAGAAAATAAATAAAAAATATATGAGGAGAAAGTGTGAAATAACAGTCCTGTTTACTGCCTTGTGCTGTCTCCATCCTTCTTTTTTATCCTTTGTTCACATTGTTTCCCTTCTCCATTTATGTTGATCGAGGCATGACAGGCAGACCTGATATTCAGCTGCCTAAGTCCATAAATGTCTCTTTGGATGATGCTGAGCTCCAAACAAAGTTCTGGGCAATTGGAACAAATATCCTGAGTCCATTATTAGTCCTCCTGCTTTATTAGGACATTTTTTTCCCTTTATGTCCCCCAAAATGGTTAGCTCAGCTCTTGTCACATCTGCTTTGGCTTCAGTAGCCTACTGGATTCTACTGGATGGCAAATGCTGTTTCTGCCACTAATCCCCCAAAGGGGTCTGAGCCATTAGAGGCTCTTCTGATTTATTTCTTCCATGCAATCTGACTCACTGTCCAGGCTCTGTGCCTCTGTGTTTTGTCCTTCATTCCACAGGAATTCAAAATGTCTTACAAACAAATAACCTAATCCTGACCATTTAGGAACTGAGCCCTGAACCCAAGGGTTTGGGTTTTTTTTTGCCTTCTTGAACCTACCTTTATCTTTCACACAATGTAACCTCTGGTGAGCTCATTTTTAATAGTATGCAATACCTTCACAACCAAGCAGAAAAAACTTGTGAAATACATCTCATTTTAGTCCTACTTATACTGAGTTTATTTCTGTAAAAAGTCTGGTTTGGGGTTCCTGTGGCGGTGTTCTCAGAGGTCCCAGGACAAGGGAAGAGATGAGAATCTTGACTCCATGTTTCAGAAGGCTGAGTTATTATTTTATGATATATGTATTAGATTAAAAGAAAATGATATACTAAAACTATACAGAAAGAATAGAAGAAAGGAATTCATCAGAAGGATGCAAGGAAAGGAAAATAATGGAATGATAAAAGCTCGTGACTCTCAGAGAATCTGAGCCAGCTGACTGTGATTGGCCATTAATTAGAAACAACCAACATGGACCAATCAAAGATGCACCTGTTGCATTTCACAGCAGCAGATAATTATTGTTTTTCTTTTCCTCTGAGGCTTCTCAGGAGAAAAATCCTGGCAAAGGGATTTTTCAGAAAATATCATGGCTACAGGGTTCCCACCTTCAGTCAGTCTCTGGTTTGTATTTTATTTGTATTGAGCAGAGATATTTGCAGTTTCCAGAAACAGGACTCCTTTGCATGAGCCCAGAGCACTTCCAGTTCAGATCCTATGGATGGACAACATCTGGAAGTGTAGCAAAGAATTGGCTGAAGTTCTGCTTTTAATCAGGTTTAGGAATAAGAGGAAACCTCTGAGACTCTCTGCCCAGGGAAGTGGTGGAACCATCACCCCTGGAAATGTTATAAATGTGTGGATGTGGCACCTGGGGATGTGGTTTAGTGGTGAACAGACTGGTGCTGGTTAATGGTTGGACTTGATGGTCTTAGAGGTCTCTTCCAACCTTAATGGTTCTGTGAGAAGGTAAAGATGCCTTAGGTGCCCCACAAAAACTGTTTTTTTTCATGTGTTTGCAGCAAGGTGTTGTGATAGGAGTCAGAAATTTGCCTTCCCTGTCAGTGGTGCCAAAATGATTGTGGAGGCTGGGGAATCCATGTTGGGTGGCAGCTCTTTTGAAGCCACCGTGGAGATTGTGCCAGTGAAGTGCCAAGGAAGGGGCTGCAGCACAGGCACCACCTTTGTGGGGAAATCCCAGAGAGCTGGCTTTCCTCAGCTGGCTTTCCTCTCTCTGTGGAATGCTGGAACCCAGGAAATTCCTCTGGCTGCCCTGGAGGACTGGAGCCCCTGCCCAGGGGCCTCAGAGACCTTGGCACAGAGCCCAAGACCCCTGTGCCTTTGATTTAGCCCTTGGAAAAAACAATTAACAACCTTATATGAAGAATTACAAGCCACGAAAGTTTAAGTAGAATGACAGTGAATTTATCACAGGGTGAAAAATAGATTTTTTGGGGTTTTTAGAATGGGGGTTCAGGGGGCAAGATGGAGGAATCTGGGCGTGTCCAGCCTTTCTCCTTCTTCTTCTTGGCCTCCATCTTCTGCTGTGATGTTGGCACTTTTAGATTGGTTTAGAGTAGAAGCTCATTGTCTAACATAGGTGATAGGTATTGGGAAGTTATTGTAAATGTAGTTTTTAGTATAAAAAGACAACACCACCCCAGGGCAGGCAGAGTGCCTCTGACTGTCTTGCTGAGCGGACCTTGGCTGGACAGGAGAAAGAATTTTATAGATAAGGAACAATGAACAACCTTGAGACCGAGAAATGAAGAGCTCTGACTCCTTCAACCGCCGGGCTGGGAAAAGAGACTTTCTAACATATCTTGGGGTCACTGTGAGCAGCAGAGATCCTGAGAGTAGGAAACCCCAAATTCTGTAGCAGAGCACCAGAAAACCCTTCCAGATGTGACTCCTTGCACTTTCCATCCCACTGTCCCTTACTTTGTCCCTCACTTTGTCAGCCATGCTCTAGACACAGCCGAATCTGACCCAGCCATGGAAGCACAGCCTGGTTTGGGTTGGAAGGGACCTTTCCAGACCATCTGGTCCAACCTTCTGCTGGGGGCAGGGACACCTTCAACTACATCAGGCTGCCCAGAGAGGTGATGGACACCTCACCCATGGAAACATCAGATGTGAGGCTGGATGGGGCTCTGAGCCTGAGGTGTTTTACCCACTCTCACTGTCAACAAATTCTTCCTTATGTGGAGTCTTAATCTGTCTTTTATTAGCTTAACACCATAACCCCCATCCCTATCCCTATATGCCCCACTAAAAGTCAGTCCCCATCTTTCTTTCAGCTCCTTTTAAGTACTGAAAGGCCACATCTGATGTTCTTCAGCTTTCCCCCTCTCCTCAGCTGACACAAACCCTATTTCCAAGCAGGGAGGCACTAATGAGCAGCCAAGGAAAGGGAAAGGGCAGGTAGGTGGTGCTGAGCTGTGACAGCTCTGCTGGCAGCACCAAGAAGCTGCTTTTATTGTTCCCCACCCCATTATGTGACTCAAGAGGTACAAAAGGACATGAATTTTGGGATTTTTTTTCACCTATGCTACCCACAAACAATAATTAAATCTTGACATGCATTTTAATTAGCCCTGACTCTAATTAGGTTGCAGTTCACAGAGTTTTTTGTCTCCCATTGATACCCTGGATGGGGAAGAGGAAGGGGTGAATATAAAATATGTCTCATTTCTATGTAAGAGCTCTGTAACTTACACAGATTTCTCTTTTTTTTCTCTCTTTGATATCTTCACTAAAATATCTTTTCATCACTTGATGGCAGTAGAGCTATAATGTAAATTTATAGATACTGATGCTGCATGGATGCATCAAAGAAAAAAAAACCCCACCTCATATTTATGTTTGTCTATGTATTTTTCTAAGGATCTGTTTTGCATTAGAAGTTTGAAAATATATAAGGCATAGGAAAGCTTTGTATTTTCAGCAGGGATTAATGCAGAGAATATTTCATTCATTCACAGTTGTCATAAATAACAGTTGGTGTAACCAAACATCCCTAAATTCCTTCAGCTGTAACTCCAAACTCTGCAAAAAGAAAATCAACTTTCTTCTTTCATTTTTAACTTCTGAGCACTTAATTTGCTTTCTGTTGTCAGTGCTGTGGTAAAGGCAGCAGCTCTTGTAATTATCAGCCTGTGAGGTTTTACACTACTGGCAGTGCTAGTGCTTCCTCTTTTACAGTCAAAATATAGATATTAAAAGCAACAATACTGATAACAAGTTACTCCCAGCTCTCATTACCAGAAACTCAGATAATTCCCTGACAAATAATAAGGCTTTGCTATGCAACTAACAAGTGCTGATGCCTTTTTGCTCAGTGTTCCTACAATCCAGATGAAAATAATCTTTCTAAAATCGAGGCTGTCCCCAGGTCACCCTTTCTGTCTCCCCCTGGAAGGTGCAGCAGGCTGTGCCTTTACTCCTGACACACCAAAAACCCGGCTCCCTTCCCCAGAGACAAACCTGCAGCCCACCAGCTTGTGTTTAATGCTGCACTGGCTATGCAGCAGTGTGAACTAGCTGCTAACTAAACTGTGAACTAAAAATAAGAGCTGTTTGCCTTGCTTGTCTTCTTTCCCCAAGTGACTGGCATGTGTTAGTGGCTCCATTACCTGTGGCAATGAATCCAGAGGCTGCCTTGCCAGAACCGAGCCTTTATTTTGCTGCCTGGATGCTCTGTGAGCTCCAAAATACTTCCTTGCCTGGAGTTATGAGTATACAATTTCATGAGCTCCAAATCTTGCACAAACCTGACAGTGCCTGGGAGAGGAAAAACACCTCCCATCCCAGCGCCCATCACCCCTGCCTCATATTTTTACCCTATTTTTTACCCTACCCAAGCTGTTTTTCCCTTCTTTTCTAAACTTCCAGTTCTAAAAAGTTTTGCACAGGTATCTGGCAGTAGCACAGCTGCAGTATTTCACCACGGAGGGCACTCCAGTGCAGATCTCTGTGGCTGGAAGCAGAGCATTCCATTGCACCGTAACCTCTCTGCAGAGCAGGGGGAGCTGTGCTGGCAGACATCCCCTCCTGCCCTGAGCATGCATTTCCCCCAGGCACAACCATTTCAGCATCTCCTCCTGCTGCTGGGTGCCAAAGCTTTTGCTCTGTTTGCCCTCCCAGGGGTATTTTTGCAGGGACACCTGAGTAGTGTTCACCTGCAGAAGGGATGCAGACCCAGGTCTGCTCCTGCAGCAACAGCCCCTGCCTTCCCCTTTCTGTGTGAAGCTGCTCCAGAGAGCATTTCTTATCCTTTCTCTCTCACACACAGGTCTCTGGTTCAATTAATATTTAATTCTTACACTCACTGGGACAACCTGAACTAGGGAGATGAGGGAAATCGTGTTCCAGGCTGTGTTGGCAGCCTGCTGAACAGCTGCTTGGGGAGGTGGAAGACACACAGCCATTCATCCCTTTCCAGTCAGGCAGAGGTGGACTTGAAAATATCTCCTGTCACAGACAGTTCTTGTACATAAATTAAGGGTTTACATACATACATGTACATATGTAGATGTACGTATGTACATAAATTAAGATTAAGGATTTTGTTTTCTTTCCCCCACCTGCACAACTCAGAGAGAAGGGACTCTGGTGGTTTGTCTGTCCTTGCTGGGCAGCACCACCCATTGCCTTGCTCTGAGCCTTACCCTGAAAGGTGCTTGGGCAGGGCTTTACAGAATTGATACTGAGCCTTACCCTGAACACACCTGACCCTGAGCCTTACTCTGAAAGGTGCTTGGGCAGGGCTTTCCAGACCTGACCCTGAGCCCATTCCCTTGAGGACAGGAGTTCATGCAGGGGACAGAGCCCCAGTATTGTGTTTGCCAGTGCCTTGGCAACAGGCAGGAATGATGAATCTGACTCCATGTTCTCATAAAGGTAATTTATTATTTTATGATACTATATTGTATTAAAGAATACTATACCAAAGAATACAGGAAGGATACTTACAGAATGCTAAAAGATAATAATGAAAACTCCTGACTCTTTCCAGAGTCCCAACACAGCTTGACCCTGATTGGCCAAAGAGTGAAAACAACTCACAGCAGAATCCAATGAAACAATCACCTGTGGGTAAACAATCTCCAAACACATTCCACACGAGCACAGCACAGGAGAAGCAAATGAGATAAGAATTGTTTTCCTTTTCTCTGAGGCTCCTCAGCTTCCCAGGAGAAAGATCCCGGGTGAAGGGATTTTTTCAGAGAATGTGAATGCCACACACCCAAGCATGTCCACCACAGCGCCCACCTTGCAGAGCTTCTCTCTGAGCCCTGGCCTTGCTCTGAGCTGCTTGTTCTGCCCTGGGACTCCAAGCAATCCCCACTTAGCAGGGCCTGTCCTTGGTGATTCCCCATTCCCCTGTTCAATCCACTTTAAAGTGAGGCAGGCAAAGGAAAACAGCCCCTCCTGTTACCAGAAAAACTGCTGTTATTTCACTCCAAGGTATTTTGACATTAATAATGTTGGGAACATTCAAATAATGCTGCCAGGGGAATGGAGCAATATTTAACTTTCTTTTTACCTTGATCTCATTACTTGCTAGAAAGCCTGTTACAGAACAACAGCTTTTTGTTTATGAAGGGAAAAGAGGAAAAAATACTCTATAATTTTAAAACCTGAAATTGCTAAAGACAACACAGAGATTATTTACCCCAAAGCAACAATCTCAACTTCAGCTACAGTAGCTTTATAGGAAGTGCTGCTGCTTTTAAGTTTTCTGCATTTTACGACTGGTGAGAATTTTCACCATAAATTCCGACATTTGCAGTTCCTTTATCTGTCATAAGGAAGTGGTTGGTAAATGAGTGAAGTGCTCCAGTTCCCAGGGATGTTATGAACCAACATCTGCTAAGTCCATGGAAATACTCCCTGTTGACTTCTGCCAGTTCTGGATCAAGCACTTTTCAAAAAGATGGAAAAGGCAGAATATTTTTGCCTCTTTATCATTTAGCAGTAAGAAACCTCTTAGTCTGAAGTTCCTTTCCTGTGCCAATGTAATTCCACTGGACTCAGGCCTCCCCTAAAATGGAATTAGACCAAGAAATATTGGGACAAGGTATCTGGGTAATGAATTATGTTTGTCGTCAGGAAATGAACTCCTGTGATATGCTTCAAATCCCTGCAGGCTGTGGGAGCCAAGCTCTATAAAACATTGCTTTACAGATGACTCTGCTGGTTTCAGTCCCTTCAGAAGGGCTGTGACCGCCCTGCACTAAGCTCAGGCTCTGCTGAATGTGCTTTAAAATATTTCTGAGTTGGTCTGATTTTTCACCCTTTCACAGAAGAGCATTAGCCTGCTTTGTTTAGATGCCTCCTGGAATGATTTTTGCTCTGACAAGCCCAAACTTCTCTGAGGAGAGTCCCCTGCTGCCCTTTGCCATCAGCAGGATTTCTGGGATGCTGCTGCTCTGCAGGAGGACTCAGGCTTGGGGCTGATTTCTTTCCAATGCCATTGCAAATACTCTTGGTGTCTGCATAAAGCAAGCCTGACAGGAGCCCACCACCTGTCTCTGCTGAGGACAATATTGTTAAACTACTGATTTCTTCTGAGGTCTTCCATGGAGAAAAAAAAAATTAACTGCTCCCTGCATACAAATGCTCCAGGCTGGTATCAATCACCCTTCTCCATTAATTCCACTTTCATTTTCAACACCGAAATTTGGAGTTAAACTAAATTCCTCCACTCCCTCCCCCCCAAAATTGTCACCATTCCTTGTTCCAGCCCCCTTTCTCTATGTTCCCATCTTGCTCTTCAGCCCATTTGCAGCATTTCCATCTGTCAGGATGGAGTTACCTCACTGCACTTGGGGTGTCCACAGCCCTGACCAGATCCTGTCTGAATGTCCTCAAGCTGTCCTAGTGTAACCCCAGCTCAGTCAGAAATTCTTTATGCTGCCTCAGCCTTGAGCACGTGGGCTTATGGGTGCAGCAATGAGGTCCTTGAATAAGTCTGGTGCCTCTGGATCAATCCTAAATTGCAAACCCTGAGATTAATAGTGCCTATTTCAGGGTCCAGGCTTCTTTTATGATTTTCAATATACTCTTTCCATGCCTTTCCCCCTAAAAATGGCTATAGAAGTGTCAATTTTCCAGAAAAAAAAAGGCTCAATAGTTGGCTTATTTTCTCCTTATTTTTATTTATTTTTTGAAATACTTGTATCAAACTAGATTTGCTAGAAAATCAAACCATTTGAAGTTTTGGAATGAAAGGGCATCATGCACATCTCAGGAGGACTGAAGCTGATGGAAAAAAGTGTCTCAGGGTAAGGCACGACACTTAGAATGTTTTAAATAGAGAAAGAATTTATAGTCTGAAAAAAAGGAAAGGAAAAATAAATTGCTGAAGTTCTTTCTCTTGTTCTGTGTGTTTTGGATGTCCAGTCCCTGTGAGCTTGTACTGTGTCTGTGTCTTGGATCCATGTTTAGGGTGTTGAAGCCTGGAGGGGCACCAAGGTTTAATGGATAATGGAGCAAACTCTGAACTGGTGTCTGGACAGTGTTACCTGCAAAAACATGCACAGTACAAACTGCTGCAGTCCAAGTGCTTGGGTACAGCCTGAGTTTGGGATTTATATTTCATTTTTTGGCTGCCCCCCTCCTCCTTCTGCTTCCCTCGTCCCCGACCCAGATCACTAAAGTTTAGGCAGATTTAATCCTCTATGATATCTAATAGAATGCTGCACCAGCTGTATTCCCAGGTTCACAGCCATGTGATTTCCAGTCTGGGGGATGAGCAGAAGGAGCTGCATCTCTGGACTCTGAGCACCTCTCAGATCTCTTAAGAGCCCTCTTTGCTGATACTGAAGTTCCTGCCTGCTGCTTGTTCACATGAGACCCTTAAAACACTTCTGCACCTTTTTTTTCTGGTTTCAAGAAGCAGGCAGGCATTTACTTTAGAGGAAAAAACTGAAAGCCTTGATAGCACCATCATTGCAATTCTGGTGGTGTCTCCCCCATGTCTCCCTGGACTCAGCAGGCAGAAGGTCTTCAGACAGCTTGAGCTTTGCTCTGGTTCAGAGTGAGCAGCTCCTTATGTAAAGTCCAGTGAGAAGGAGAAAACTCTGGAGGAAAGACCATTTCTGTTTTTTTTTTTGTTTTTTTTTTTTTTTTAATAATAACTTTCCCATTTCTGTTGGATTTCCTGCCACACCAGTACAGCCCATCCTTTCACACCAGCTTTGCCATGAATCTAAACATGGACACTTTGTGTTCTCCCTCCATCACTCCCAACTGGAGCTGCTGCAATGAAGAGAGTTATTTTATGGTCAGAAGGAAGCCTACTGGCTCTGGCTGGTCCAAACTCCAGAATTATGAAATAAAATTAAGGGGATCAGCTGGTTGAGTTTTCTGGGTTGTCCTCAATCTGCAGAGTTGGCTTTGCACAGCTCTGATGTGAATGTGCCTCTGTGCCTTGGAAATCTCCTTTCTCCTGTGTGGGATCCATTTCACCTCATTATAGACTTTGAAGATTTAATTGTTCAAGCTGAAAGAGTCTGTGTGGGCTTCCTCTGCTGTTGCTAAAGTGTTTTCCAGAGGGGGATTTATTTCATCTGCTCTAGGATTCTGTTTTACAGTCTCCTTAATACATCACTCTCAGCTGGTGTAGAAAATAAGCAATCCTATTACCCCTCTTCCCTTTGGCTGTACAGCCCTGCCTGTTGTGCTGAAGATCATTTCCATGAGGAATCTGGATGGGGAATTCAGCTGGCAGAGAATTTCCCTTGGTGTTTTCTGGAGCTTTTGTGAAGGGAAGTGTGTAGATTTTACTTTTGTTTCAGCCAGCCCAGTTTCTGGGACACTCCACAGTCCCAGAGAAAATCTAGCAATGACAAAAAAAGAAAAGACAAAGGAATAATTGGCTGAGGCAGAGGGAATTTGAAATAATACCAGCACCCAGAGCCTTGGGTGGAATAAAGGGACTGTGGAATTACTCCCTTAAAGAAGAGAAATGTCTCTTTGGGGGTTGTCTCATACACCAAATGAGCTTAGAAGATTTCCACTTATGAAGAGGCTTTATGAGTTCCACTTATGAGTTGACTTTAGCCTAAACCAGAGCCTGAGAAGGCTGAGCCTCAATGGCCTTTAAGGGTCCTTCCAACCCAAGCTATTCTGTGTTTCCATGCTCTGAAGGAGCAGCAATAAGTGCTGTGCTGGAGTTGTATCCCCTGGCACATTCACTATCTTCACTGCCTCCCCTTTGCAGTTTGTCCATCCTGGCTGCAGTTCAGCTCTCCTTCTGCCTCTGGGGACAGCAGACACATGGCACTGCCAGCCTCGTGGGGGAGTGATGAGAGGTGGGCACACAGAGACAGTCCCCCATTCACAAACCCTTAAAAAAAATATTTACACATGGATTTATCCCCACTGAAGTCAGCGTTAGTGAAGACCAGAGCTGTTTCCTGGTGGGGTAAGGAGCAGGTCCATTAAAACTGATGGGGCTTTCCATTAGGTTAACAGGATTTGGGCTGGCCACCAGATTATTTGTGAAGAACTTACAATTTAAGTGTTTCCCTGCACTGTACAAGCAAGAGAATGGGGACTGAAGAAAACCAGGCAACATTTAGAGGCCTCAGTCTCCCATCAGCTTTAGCACAGCAGGGTGCAGATGACACAGGAATGCAGATGTGATGAGAGATTTCTGTG
Source organism: Agelaius tricolor (assembly GCF_023055355.1). Lineage (NCBI taxonomy): Eukaryota > Metazoa > Chordata > Aves > Passeriformes > Icteridae > Agelaius > Agelaius tricolor. The sequence continues at coordinate 3,063,833 of NW_027269284.1, read as the reverse complement.
GCAGCTGAAGTTCACTGCAAAAAGTTCACCAGAAAGCAATCTGGGTAAAGAAATTGCTGCAGGGAACTGCAACAAATAAGAATTACAATAAAGAACCAATGACAAGAGAACAGAAATGACAGTTTTTTCTGGAAGCATTTCCTGATTTATCTCCAACCAGAGTCTCTCCGAGTGAGCATATTAGAGCTTACACCACATAGCAAAGAAATAATGAAACTTGCTTAAAGTACAGGCATCCTCACTGCCTGAGTGATACTGGTTGCTAAAAGATACTTAAATAAGTGAATAGCCTTGAAGCACAAGATGACCAGATGAAGGAAATTGTTCTGAAGTGCTGCTGCAGATAAGCAGGCTCTCAGTAACACACACATCCTAATTCTACAGCACTGAGGAGAAATGATGGCAGGGCCATACGGTTTTCTCCCCCCCGCCTCTTCTGGCAGCAGGATATGAACTGAGATAATATTTAAGAATGAGCATAACATCCAGTGAGTGCCACACACACAGTGCAGGCACAGATCACCTCAGCTGGGCTCCCTGTGCCCCGGGCACAGCCTGTCCCTGCAGTCGTGCCCCAGAGTGGGGACGCGCAGCCCTGGCTGACGTCAGGCAGGAAAACCCTGCTGTGAACCCTCTGCTCCTTTGGGGCACCCTGAGGAGAGAGGCAATTGGCAATTAGGGGTCAGCAGGGACACTGCACAGGGCTCAGAGAGCTGAGATGGAGCATGGATGTCCACATGGAGCGCCCACACTGGGTGGTGCTGCTGTATCAAATGCAGGAAGCCCCCGACACAGGGAATGGTTGGCATCTGACTCCATTGATTCAGAATGCTGAACAATTGCCTTATTAAAACTATAATATATTACATTAATACTATGTTAAAGAGATGCTACACTATACCATGCAAAGATACTAAAGAATACTAAAGAAAAACCTGTGATTGTCTGTCACAGGTTTGAGTCAATTGGCCAAGGAATCAAAACAATCCTCACCAGAATCCAATTGACAAATCAGTTCAGGTACACAATCTTCCTAACACATTCCACATCTGCAAAACAACAGGAGCAGTGAATAGAGATAAGAATTGTTTTCTTCTCTGAGGTTTCTTGCTGTGTTTCCCAGGATAAATCCTTGGGAAGTTGTGCCTGCTGCTCTCTGTGAAGAGAGATGTGGCCACGCTGCTGAGAGAAATGTGGACATGAAATAAACAACTCCAGCTGGGCCCATTCTCTGGTGGCATTCAAAGGCAACAAGGATGAACCCACTCAGGCTACCAGGTTTGATCTCCCCACTACAGGAAGATGAAGGGCTTCTCCAGTAGACCCAGCATCTTTCTGCAGCATGTTTAGTTATCTCACCGTAACTTGGCTGCATCCTTTGTATGTTGGGAAGGCTTACAATAACCTGGGCATTTTCCCTGCAGTGAGCTGGAAGCCAAGGACTCCAGTCAGGGGAACTGTTTTGCCAGTGGGCCATGGCAAGTTCAGCTGGCAGTGACAAGGGCTTCCAGGGGCTCTTGCCTCTGGGCAAGAGCTGTGGCACACAGAGTTCAATGCAAGTGTGCAGAAGATGCCTGGATGTGCTGGATTGCCAAGCAAATTGTATTCTATTTGCCATCTGCATGGCAGCTGTCTTCTGTTCATTGGGCAGTTTTCCTTATCTCTTCCACAACCACTCCTCCCTCCAGGGGGGACACCTGCTGATAACAGCTATTGAATGTCACTGCATGGCTGATAAGAACTACAGCATCCCACTGGGAGATGTGAGCCCAGGGGGAGGAGCCAAGCATTCCTACCTGGATATAATCTGGAGATTCTGGAACACCAGCACGGCTTCTCCACTGGATTCCCCAGAGGAACAGCAGCTGCCTTTTCCACTGGATTTTCAGAGGAAAACAAGACACCCTTCTACAGCATCCCTGCTCCAACAGAGCCACCCCTGACACTGCAGGAGGGCTGCAGCCACAATTCCAATGGTTCTGCTGCCAGCACCCTGACCCACAGGGTGTCAGGTTGTGTTCTGACTCTGTCAGTGTTGTTTTAGTTCACTGCATTGTTCATTTTATCCTTTTATTTTTCTTCCCTAGTAAAGAACTGTTATTCCTGCTGCCATATTTTTGCCCGAGAGCCCCTTAATTTAAAATTTATAGCAATTTGGAGGGGGGGGGTTTGCATTTCCCATTTCAGGGGAGGCTTCTGCTTTCCTTAGCAGACACCTGTCTTTCCAAACCAAGACTCTGTGAAAGAGATGGGAGGGGTGGGGTCATAACAGATCTCAGGAAAGATCTCCCTCTTACACAATACAAGAGCACAGTGAATGAAAAACAAGACTCTACAGTTCTTCAGGTTCAGGCACTGTTTTTAAACAAGCACTGGCTGCTAATTTCTTCATGTCTCCACAAAAAAGTGGAGAGACAGTCTGAGCCAGGGAGGTGGGGAGGAATGAATAATGTGGCATTCTCTTTTTGCTAAGTGACCTTTTAAAATCAAGGAGCTGAAATCTAAATACCAGGGGGGAGCCTGGGGGAGAAATTACAGACAGCATTGCTGCTCCGTGCTCCAGCCCTCCTTCAGAAAGGCAGCACAGGAGGGTGAGTTAAAGCACAGAGAAAAGGGTCACTCCTTTTTCATTTAAACAACCAGCACAATCATTTCACATTTGGCAGATCATTACTAAAAACCTACTCATAAATTCTGACTCAGTTGGATTAGAACACAAAATTATGGATTCAGACAGCTGCAGAGTACAATGAAATATTGAAACAAGTAGTATCTGGTGTTTACATTAAATATGACATGGCAAATAAAATGGTTTGCTTTGGTGTTTTCTGCATGTGGGCAGCATACTGAAGCCAGCAATGTTTAAACCAGACTTATGCTGCTCTACCCTCATTTTGAAGCCTCTGTTAAATTCAATCATTGTTTTGTGTGTCCTTGCACTCCAGGAACTGATTTGCAGATCGTTCTGTGATGCCATTGATCTGGCTGAATTCTTATTTGCATCTGACTCATGGCATGTCCCTGCCCCTGTTAGAATTCCTAAAGCCAGAGGCCACTGCATCAGGAAATCAATTCTTCCTGCATTATGCTTGCCCTGAGCCTCATGCATGCCTTTAGCAAGTGATCCTTCACTGAGCCTGAGAATTTCCATGTGAGAGGGGCCAGCATATCATGGGATGCCAGGAGTGACCCCGAAAATTGGAATTGCAGCTTATAAGAGGTGAAGTGGTGGGAAGAGAGTGTGAATGGATGTGAAACCTGTGAAATTAGGAGGATTCTATGGCTCAAAACGCCACCAATGCAGCATCACTGCATTGTAAAACTCACAGGTGGGTCTGAGTAGGCACTGAAGAGAAGCAAATTTCGGGAGCATCTCTCAAATCTGGCACGGAGGACGGGCTTTGCTAAGTTTTGCCAGAGCCAGAGGTCACTGAAGGGATCAGGGAGTTTATTTCTGTCTCCTTGTGACCACAGGCAGCAGGTCATGGCTGGCTGGCTCTGATGGCTTTGAGCAGGGTCCATCCCAGTTTGACCTGCCCTGACTGAGTTGTGACAGAAGGTGCATTTAAGCATCAGAATGACCTGGAGACCTGGGTGAATGCTAATGAAAGGTTCTAAGTTTTAATTGTCTGCAGTCACTGGCCTAGTTTGAGCCACCTGCAGAGTAGCAGAACTCTGTAAAGAGACAGCACTGAAAATCTTAGGCTGTAAAACATCTGCTGGCTTTAAAATGACTTAAATAGATTATAGTCATGCTGTGAAGCTGTTTGTTTCAGTTCCCTTGTTTAGATTATACCAAAGAATTGCATTTAGGGGGGGAGGTGATTAAATAGAATTAGATAAATAGGCAGAAGATTCTCCAAATCCTTCCTTTTCCGTGGCAGGCTCTGAAAAGACATCACCTTTCTCCTGCTGGTGCAGGGCTTGGAGACAGCAGGGAGTCAGAGCTGGCATCTGTCACCTCTCTGAAAGTTTGATAGTCAGAGATGCACTAGATTAGTGCAAAACCAGCCCCAGAGTCATAACGGGGCTGGTGCCCAACACTGCTCAAAGAATGAGCCCCTGATGTGATTAGTGGGGTGGTGAGGCACAGCACCAGCTCCTCCTGCAGCAGGTCACAAACTGCCACACTTTGTTCATGTGAGAAAGGTCAGATAATCAGCATTCAGTCAGAAGGAGAGAAAAAAATGAGCCTGGGATTCATCAGTGTTAAAGCAAATATTATAAATTATGCATGACCACTCATTTATCTGTGGATTTCCATTCATAAGACAGTTGAAGTTTTTTTGAGAGGGAAAACACAAAACCCAAAACTTCTGGTTTGGCTTAGTGTTCAGAAGCTACCCTTTGAGCTGGAAACAATGTTTTGCCTAAGAAATAAATATCCTCCTAGTCCTAACCAGTCCAAATGTTTCTAAGTGCAAATTTGATAAGCCAAGAGATATTCTAATTATTTTTCTGTTATACCATAATCCTCTGGCCACTACTTCCTTCTGATGCATAATTTTGACAACTGTGTGCTGAAGAATAACTGGTTTTTATTAATCCTGCCAAAAGACATAAAACCTTCACAGCTGAGGTTTCAGAACTCCAGTTGCAAGCCCCTGCAAGAATAAGAGACCACAAGAGTTCAGGGCAAGATATGTAAGGATAATGCATGAATGACATGTGTGTGTGTATATCAAAATGAACTTTGGTCTTTGGACCTCAAACCTTGTTGCCTGTATTCTCAAGAAATTTTATTGCACAGACCATTTCACCAAAACCTGGAAAACAGAGAAAAAGAGGAATTTGAGTAGCTGTTCCTATTGTCACACAATCTTTCCTCAGGATCATGTTCCTCCTTCCTGGTCTATCTTCAAATAACTCTGATTCAGAAGACAGATCATCCAGATTATGAATTCAAATGCTTCACCATTCATTAGATTATTTATCATAAATGCCTAGCCTGTAATTTTTGATGTAATTCAAGATTCATTCTCACTCCTCTGTAAGAGGCAGCAAGAATAGATTATTCTCTTTGCAGCAGTCTGCTTGCTGTCCCTCTCCTCTCTCTCCTCTCCTCTCCTCTCCTCTCCTCTCCTCTCCTCTCCTCTCCTCTCCTCTCCTCTCCTCTCCTCTCCTCTCCTCTCCTCTCCTCTCCTCTCCTCTCCTCTCCTCTCCTCTCCTCTCCTCTCCTCTCCTCTCCTCTCCTCTCCTCTCCTCTCCTCTCCTCTCCTCTCCTCTCCTCTCCTCTCCTCTCCTCTCCTCTCCTCTCCTCTCCTCTCCTCTCCTCTCCTCTCCTCTCCTCTCCTCTCCTCTCCTCTCCTCTCCTCTCCTCTCCTCTCCTCTCCTCTCCTCTCCTCTCCTCTCCTCTCCTCTCCTCTCCTCTCCTCTCCTCTCCTCTCCTCTCCTCTCCTCTCCTCTCCTCTCCTCTCCTCTCCTCTCCTCCTGGAGAATCAAGGCATTTCCAATAGTTAAGAGCCAAGGATTTTGTGTCTCACATGGGCCTCTAGGCTCTGTTTGGAGTTTTTAGCAGCACCAGCATATTTAACTTGATCCTGCTTGGATCTGCAAAGTCTCCCAGGTACTGTGGTGAGCAGAAATGGTTTAAGCAGTTGGATCCCGTCCTCTTTCTCTCTCCCTCACTTGACTTTTACTGAGGGTTATTATTTTGCACTTGTCCACATCAATTTTCCTCACACTTGTTCATCCCACAAAGCAGTTTTTTTCTGTCTTGTAGTAGCAACAAAACAGAGCAGGAATTCACTGATGAAAACACTGAAGAGTGCAAGACCCACAGCAAACGCTGTGACAAACTACTCAATTCATCACTTTAACAGCAAACTTGTCACAACTCTCTGTGTCTGATTATTCCACCAGTTTTGCACCAGTTGTGGGTTTTTTTCTTGCTCAGTTGCTTCTGCCACTTGTTTATGAGGACATCATATGGGGTATTACTAAAAATCTTAAGTAAAAGAGGCATTTCTTGCTACTCCTCTCTCTACTGGCCTTTATCCTGTCAGACAGAGAGAGAGATTATATTTCCTTTACATGATTTTTTCTTAACAAATCTGTATTAGCTGACATCCATTCATTATTTGCCAGTTAGATTATTTGTGTAATGTTTACAAACTGCTCAGCTATTTATTTAAGGAGGAGAGTATTTATATTTTTACTGTCTTCTGAGTGCTGAAGTTACCCCAACACCCTTCCCTTTCCTTCCCCCTTTCCTCACCAAGTAAAAATGTCTGTGTACCCACTCTGCTCCACTTTGTTATCCATTCAATTCTAAGTTAAAAGTAGCTGGATTTTCCTCTCTGTTTGGCTGAATACTTCTGCACCTCAATGCTCTGGCTGGAAGAAGCCTTTCCCTTTGATTTTCAGACTGGATTTATATATTTCTGAGCAGTTTATACCTTCTCTCTCTTTTGCTAGGTCTGTCCTTTGACTTAAGCAGTTCTTTTCTCTTCCCTGGTGTTTATCCCCAAGGACAGCTTTGCAATTTCATCCCTTTCAGACTTCATTTTTCTAGAGTAAACAGAAGCACTGGCCACCTATTTTATTTTAATGTGTTTTTTTTTTTCCTCGCATAAACTAGAATATCCTATCAATTCCAGGAGTAAATTTTCTGCACCTCTGACTGTTGGATTTCCTCTTTCTTCAGCACAGATGCCCTGGCTTGTTCCAAGAGCACCAGGTGAGAGCTCAGTGGTCCCTGATGGTGATGGAGCTGGGGGTCACCTTTGCCTCTTCCATGGCTGCATCTGCCTGGTGTCTCAGTCCAGGAGTGACTCACAGCTTTTCAAACACCCTAAAACAGAAACCCCCATTTCTCATCCCAAAATGCATGAGATCATTCTGTGCTGCAGAGCATAATCCTTTTTTTATTGTTTTGACAAGCTTCAAAGGCATGTGTTTATTCCTGTGTGATTTCCCAATGCTCTTTGCATTCATGCTGCTCTCCAACACAGTCCATGACTTAACTCCAAGAAAGAAATTACTCACAGAAATACTTTATTGAGATCAGTCTCCTGAGAAGTCTTGGAAGAAGAATCCCTGTTCCCTTTACATACTCCCTGTTTCTCTTGCTCCTTCCCTACCAGTACCTTCCAGGTCTGTCTGCTTTTTCTGGAAATTTCTACCATGAAATCAGACCTGAAATACAAAAAAAAAAAAAAAAGAGGGATATGTGCTTCACTTCTCACATTTGCAGCATCAAATCTTGTGAAAGAAAGCCAAGAAGAACCCTGGGTAAGACCAGAGCTGATCCAGACTCCTCTTTGCTGTGTTAATGCAATTCCAGGCACAGGGCTGTATCCTACAGCAGCTTTTTATTTGGGATTAACATCCCACAGCAAGCTGTACAGCTCTCCATTATCTCTCCTGAGCAGAGAGAACTGATTGCTTTCATTTAATTAAAATAAGATGTCATGCTTTGGCCCTCACTCCCACACACATTCAGCCCAAACTCAACAGCAGCATTTCTTGAAGCCTGACTTGTGGGGTTAGTTTCTTTCTTGGTTTTGTTTTGTTCTGTTTTGTTTTAGTTTGCCTTTTCTTTGTTAGCTCTTTGCATTCTTCTAGTTTTGAGTAGCATATTATTGAATTAATAAGAGAGAATCACCATTTTAAGTTTAGGTAACTTTGCAACAGCCCTGTGCCTTGGGGAAATATATTATCCTGCTTTTTTATGGGCAGGGAACTGAAGCACAGAAGTAAAGGGTCAAATCTGCCACTGCAGATTTATCCCAGTGCAATTCAGGGAAGCAGACAGCTGTATAAAGCTGCAGTTACACAGTGATTAACCAAGCTATTTGATTTGCACTTAATGGTTTATTACAGTCTTCTTTTAGTTTGGCTATATTTACTAAATCTGCTGTGGAGCAGCTTAGGGTCAGGATGCTAAATCAGCAGGATGATTTTCAAACACTGTGCTGCTGTAGAGAAATTCACATATTTTTGCATGTCTGCTCTGCCCAAATGAAATGCCTGATTCAGCAGCAGCAGCAGCAGCAGGGGCTGAGTGCAGAGCCAGCAGTGGGTGACACAGCTCCCCAGAGCCAAACCCCTCTGCCTGCCTCCTCCTGGGCACCGCGGGTTATCCAAGGACACACTTTCAAGTGCCATTCCTTTTGGAGGGAGTTAGGCTGTCTGAAGTGTGATTTATACCTAAGAAAATATGATAATTGACTCAGAGCTGAGTGCTTTGACCCGTCTGACTTTGATGTTCGTGTTCTTTCCCCAGTGCCAGGTCACGCTCACCAGCGACAGAATTTTCCACTTTCCATCCTTGTTTTGAGTTCACTGAGATCTGCCTTTTCCCTTAAACTGGATAGCTGTTGCCATCCCCCTGCCTGTTGCAGAAAAAGGCTGAGCAGGTTTTCATCTTCAGGGCTTCACTGGAGGGCAAGATCAGTGAAAAGGCAGCCAGGAAGATACAAAGGGTAGGTTCAAATAAAAAAAAAATTGCTTTTGGTTTGCCTGCAGATGGCCCTGAAAGGATCCTCTCCAAATGGCACCCCTTGTTTATGGGGAAGGGTTGTGCAAGGTGACCCCTGCAGCCAGAAACAATCTCTGGGAGATTTCTTGACTCACTGAGCAAGCTGATTTACAGCCAGTGGGGGCTGAGAAGTGAAACTCTCTGTGTGGGTATTCTTGTTTAGTGTCTGATGAGGGTTAAATCCACTGGGCCATAAATATCCTCAATATGCTCCAAATCAAATCAGGCAGTGGGGAAGGGTCAGGCTCCTGTTTGAGGATAGATGCTGGAGCAGGGGAAAATTGGCTGATTTGTGCCAATTCATTTGGTCCCACTTGATACCCAATAATATTTATGAGCTCCACTGTGCTGAAAGAAGGGGAGACAGCTCCTGCACCTCACAACAGTTACACTGATGCAGTGTGAAGCTCCACAACCCTGCCTGGTGCCTCACCTTGTGGGAGGAAATCCACCCACTGCTCTTGGAAGGGCACGGGCAGGCACTGGGGCTGTGCAGGACCTGTCTCTCTCATTACACACAGCCACTTCCTCAATTCTGAGCTGAAATCCATCAGAAAATGCAGAGTAATAGCATTGATTTTACCACTTCTGGCATAAAACCACCCTGGCTTTCAGCTGTTGAATAGACCCTGGAGCTGATGTTGGTGCAGAGGGGAAGAGGAGCTGTTTTGTTCAGAAAGGCACTGCTAAAATTCAATGCTCAGAAATTATTGCTCTGTGTCCTTGTAATGACCTTTTAGTAATTTTAGTCCTTTAGTCATTCTCCCATTCTCTAGAAGCAAAGAGATTTTGTGCTTTTGCTTATCTACTCATTTGCTCACTCCTCTTTTCATCCCTCTTCCCCCCAGGCTTTAGGACCAACCAACAACCTCAGCTCTGTGAAGCCAGCTGAGTCCCAGGAGGGATGAGGCTCAAAGAATTAAACCCAGGCTTGTTAGCCCAAAACACCTCCCAGGACAGCCAGGTTCTGACTGTCTGAGCCTATTTTCAATCAGTTGCAGCACAAATGGTTTGGGATGATGACAAACCTTTGGCCATGGCTCCCTGGGAGCTGGAGCCCTCCTGGTGCCACAGGTGTTGGCTGTCTTACCCATATCATTATCTAGCTGGAAAACATGCAGGGATGCTAATTTAAATGTCAGCTCTGCTTAGGATTTTATCATCAAAAGGACATTGTGCAGCTATTATGTGACTTGCTCAATTCATCTCAGGGAATGCCTCCTCTGGTGACCCAAAGTTGGTGGCAGCTCAGCACAGACTGAATATTAAACTGGAATTTTATTAGGCTGCTGTTTAAGGATGAATCCAGCTGAAAACCACCTCCAGAGCTGCCTGGATCCTCTTCCAACTGTTTAAAACAAGTGTCACTAAATCAGACAAATGCTGGTGCTGGGACACAGCAGGCACTAATTTAACCCATATGCTCTGGGAGTGCTCCTACATCTGTTTCTTCTGGGCAGAACTAAACAGTGGAATTAAATTTTTTTTCTCCCCCCTATCAAGTAAAATTGTATCACAAGCTAGCCATGCAATTTTAAGCCCACTGTGGCAGCTCACTAATTGGTGTTCTCCTAGTGGAAACTCAAACGCTGCTGAGCAGTTTGGGGCAGGGCTGTTGGGTTTCCACAGCCAGATTTTGGGAGAGGATGATGCAGGAATGGCTCCTGTCAGGATCTGCTGGATGCTTCCCCCGTGCCCATGGAGCCAAAGCCAGCTGGCTCTGAGACAGCCCCATCCCTGGCCAAGGCTGGGTGATGGTGGTGGTGCATTTGGGGTGATGTGTGTAAGGAAGAGGAAAAACCTCCATCCTCCAGCTGGAGAGAGATGGGAATGTGTGGGAGGAGCGGCTCTGCAGACCCCAGGTCAGGGCAGAAGGAGGGGCAGGAGCTGAGATCCCTCTGCAGCCCCTGGGGCAGCCCTGCCCCTGCAGCCCAGGGAGCTCCAAAGGAGGCTGTGACCCCATGGGAACCCCACACTGGAGCAGTTTGCTGCCAGGACCTGTGACCCCATGGGAACCCCACTCTGGAGCAGTTTGCTGCCAGGACCTGTGACCCCATGGGAACCCCACTCTGGAGCAGTTTGCTGCCAGGACCTATTGTATTTGCTGTGAAATGCCCTGACAAAGGCAGGAATGATGAATCTGACTCCATGTTCTCAGAAAGCTAATTTATTACTTTATGATACTATATTATATTAAATAATACTATACTATACTAAAGAATACAGGAAGGATACTTAAAGAAGGCTAAAAAGATAATAATGAAAACTCCTGACTCTCTCCAGAGTCCTGACACAGCTTGGCCCTGATTGGCCAAAGAGTGAAAACAACTGACAGCAGAATCCAATGAAACAATCACCTGTGGGTAAACAATCTCCAAACACATTCCACATGAGCACAACACAGGAGAAGCAAATGAGATAAGAATTGTTTTCCTTTTCTCTGAGGCTTCTCAGCTTCCCAGGAGAAAAATCCTGGGTGAAGGGATTTTTCTGAGAATGCAAATGCCACAAGGACCTGTGACCCCTTGGGGGACCCATGCTGGAGCAGCCTGTTCCTGCAGGATTGCACCCCACGGGAGGGACCCACACTGGAGAAGTTCATGGAGGATTTATCTCCCTGTGAGAGACTCCACGCTGGAGCAAGTGAGGAGTGTGAGGAGATCCTCTCCTGAGGAGGAAGAAGTGACAGAGACAATCTGTGATGGGTTGTCCACAGTCCCCAGCCCCCTGTGCCATCAGAGGCAAGGAATTAGGGAGCTTGGGAGTGGATTTGAGCCCATGAAGAAGGGAAGGACAGGAAGAAGGTGTTTTTAATATTTGTTTTCATTTCTCCTTACCCTGCTCTGATTTGATAATAAATTGATGTCCCCCAGTACTGTCTGTCTCTCCTGTGACAGTGACTGGTGAGTGATCTCTCCCTGCCCTTTCCAAGCCTTCAGATATATTTTTTCTCCCTTTTCCAGGTAAGGAGAGGAGTGCTGGAGTGGCTTTGGTGGGCACCTGCCATCCAGCCTGCCCCATCTAACCACAGCTGGAAATCAGGGATAATCTTGATGGGGTTGGAAAGAACTGTGGCACGAAGGAATTACCCCGAGTTATGAGTTATTTATAATATGAAGCCAAATTTTTGTTTTGCCTCTCACCATTCCTCTCTCCCCATAGCCCTGGCTGTCCCAGGGTGTGCAGTGTTACAACCTCCCCAGTGAAACTTTATCTCCTCCCTACCTTCACAGAGCTTGGCCACATTATTGCTGATTTTGTTAATATTTATGCTTCCCACACTCTTTCTTTACTCCTTTTGTCAAACATCTTTACTCTCTGCCATCTTGTTCCTTCACTGTTTCATTGTATTTGCAGTGTTTTAATTTTCTTACTTATGATCTTGTCTTGTTCTTTAATAGTTCAGCAGCTGAGAAAGGGATAAGGAAAAAAAAAAGACCAAAATCTACTTTCTATTCTTTTAAAGATGGTATGTAAAGTAGAAATCAATAAGACATCAATACATGATAGGAATATGTAGCTCAAAGAAATATTAATGTCCTAATTATAGCCAAGGTCAGGCTCCCAAATGGTCATAATTCAGTGTTTGTATTATCTATTTTATTATCATTGTGCTCTTTGATGAATTTGGAGCTTGGTCATAGAAAATGAACATGGAATATCCACCTCAAGTGAAATTTTGATATTTTATGTTGAAATTGGTATGAAAATGATCTCAAAATACTTTGAAAAAAGATATTTTGATTTTCTTTTTGAGTATATAAAAAGAACCTTAATGGCATATTTCCTTGCAGTAATTCTAGGCTCTGTCACTCCAGGTGCATGTGAACAGTAGAATGCTTCTTTGACCAGATCATTGCACAATATTTTAAAATATTAACATTTTAATGATATTCATGGTTATTTACATTGTTATTGAAAAGGGACATCCAAATAAACTAATCCTTATTAAGAAAGGAAGATTGCAATGAAGATTTAATTGGGCTTTCTGAAATACAGTGAATATGAAATTTCATCAATAATTCTGCTTCTCACCTAATGACTGCAAACTTAACATATCTTTTTGCAAAGACATTTAGTCTTGATTTAGAAACTCCCAAATGAAAAAGAATTTACCATGAGCCTCAGTAATTTGTTCCAGTGGTTAATTATCATGCCTTAAATATGTACATCTTATTTTCAGCTTGCATGAGGTTTACTCATATATTAATTGTATATTTGATTGTAATTTGCTCTATCTTAGCTAGTTAAATGCAATGCACTTTTTTAAATTCTCTGATTGGATGACATCTTTAAATAACCAACTTAGCATGAATTACAAAGTTTTACAATCAATTATACAAATGCAAAAATTCAAGAATTGAACTTCAGCTGAAAAATCAACAGACAGATTGTTCAGCTGTGGTCCTCCAGTTTTAGAATATGGGGAGGAAGGAAATCTCAAAGAATCCTGTCCTGTTTTTGGAGGGGGTAGAGATCACTTCATAACACAGCTTTATCCAAGCATGTAAATTTATTTCTGTTTTCCTGCTGATTTGCTCAAAAAGCACAGAAATGCCTCTAATGTGTAGGAATCTCTGAGCAACCTGGTGTGGTGGAAGGTGCCTCTGCCCATGGCAAGGAGTTGGAATGAGAGGATCTTTAAGGTCCCTTCCAACCCAAACCCTTCTGTGATTTGGGAAATGAGCCCTGATACTGGATTTGGGAAATAGACCCTTACACAGAGACATGATATAGAGGTAGTACAAATGTCAGAGATAAAGAAGGCACAATTTTTCTGGCCTCTTTTCATTAACTAAAAGGAGAACCTGAGGTGAGAAATTCACATATAAATCAAATAAGGTGAGTTCTTATCTGTGTTCTATGTGCACACTTTGATTTGTACAAAAGAATCAGAGAAGGGAAAAAAAACCTTACATGAATGTAGATGAAACTTGAAAAAAAGCATAACATCCTCACTGAAATGTTAACCTTCATTGAGATGTGGATAATTCCTCCAGGATTCCCCAGATTCATCTTGCTTTTCAACCAAATGTTTTATGAAGAAAATGATTCACTAATGAGTTTAATTCTCACTGGTGTGATGGGATTTGGGGAGGGCTGGCAAGGATGCATGCTGTGGAGGCTAAAGTGGCACCAGAAGTGGGACAGGGCTCTCTACTGCAGTTGGCAAGGTCATAAAGCAGGGAACAAGAGGATAAAAGATCAATCTGTTGTTCAGGAAGAGCAGGAAGGTAAGGGAAGGATAGCAGGCATGCTGAGTGGGAGGCATCTGCTCCTTTTTCAGTACCCAAAAGGTGAGTTTCCAATTTCAGTACCCAAAAGGTGGCTCTCCCCAATTTAAGTACCCAAAAGGCAGGGGGGAGGGGGTCTCTGGGTCTCTCCAATTTCAGTACCCAAAAGGTGAGTTTCCAATTTCAGTACCCAAAAGGTGTCTCTCTCTAATTTCAGCACCCAAAAGGTGGCTCTCCAGGTGGATCTCTTCATGGCTCTTGCAGCTGCAGGGGATGAATGAGTGGCCCCAGGGAAGCCTCCTGCCAGCCTTTCAGGTGGATAATGTTCATTGCATTGTGTCAGTCTCTCTCCACTGACTACTGAAGAAAGCCTGGAGTGATTACTTTGAGGGCAGATGAATCCCCAGCCCTGAGAATGGTCCATATTCCCTCCCAAAAGATGATATGGAAGGAGCAGCTGACTTGTCTGATCTCTTAATAATCTGCTGAGAGAGGAGACAGTGCCTGCAGTCTGCTAGCAGAGATCTGCAGAGGGTTTTTCCTCTCACCCAATTTATGTTTTTGCTGTTGGACATGATTAGGGTTGGATGACATGAGGGGCCATACAAAATGACTTGTCACAACATTATTACCATCTTTATTTCATGTTGCCACACTCTGTGCTCCTTTACACTGCTTCAATAAGCCCAACCTGTTGTCTTATATATATATATATTAAGAGTTCTATTATCACTATAGTGCAAGGATTCCATATCACCAGAGCCTCGTACCTCCTCTAAGCACTGACTCTTTTTGGTCCTTGCAGTACCCATCTGACTCCTGTCACTCCAGATCCCACCAATCCACTCTTTTATACCACTGGTCTTATTGGCTACAGGTGTGGCCTGTTAACATCAGGCCTGCTCCTAATCTTTAGTAATTGCAAACTTGTTGGGGGATAAGATTTCATTCTATACCACCTTTGTTTACCCACACTGTATCCCCCTACACCAACCTATATAAGCTTTCTCCAAACTTTTTAATCCTATTTTTCTGTTCCATGATCTGGGATCTCTCATGGTCCTCATTTCATGATGAACTCAATTTCCATACCCCTGTCAACTTTCCAACCTCACTTGGACTCTGCAGATGAGTTCCTACCGGAGCTCCAGCCTAGAGAGGAGCAGAAAACCTGCATTTAGCATTAGCCTGGGAACATTTTCATAATCCAAAGTTGTGTAGTTTTTGTCATTAGCTGGAGGCATCCTGCACTCCCCTGCTCCCACAGGACTCAATGTCCTGAGGTGCAGGGGTGTGTTACTGCATGGAGATGCTGAGGAGCAGCAGGGGAGATGCTTTGGGTCCCCTTCTCCTCAGCAACCTGGCCAAGAGACAAATGGAACAGAGCCCCACATGGAAATGCTGAGTCCTGGCGCTGCTGACAGATGCATTTAAAATTCAGGCAGTAAATTGGGCTAATGGGTGTAAATAAAAGGTCAGTGTTCAGAGCAGAGAAAAGGGCTGTAAATTGCAGGGTGAGGGGGGTTTATGTGCTTGGATATAAATCCCTTCCCCTCTCTGGGGAGAGGTGACTGTTAGGATCCTATGGGGACAGATTGAGGGAGTCAGGGTTTTTCAGCCTGGAGAAGGGAAGGCTCCAGAGACATCATATGGCAGCATTCCAGCACCTAAAAGGGGATATAAAAAAAAGGGAGAGTGACTTTTTTACACAGACAGATAGTGATAGGACAAGGGGGAATGATTTTGGACTAAAAGAGGAGAGATTTAGGTTAGATGTTAGGTGTCCCCTGTTCACTGCAGGGTTGGATTAGCTGATCTCTAAAAGTTTTTTGTTTCCAACACAAGTTTTTATTTCTGTGATTTCAATTAATTTTCAATTATTTAATTATTTCTTTTATTTAGTTATGTTTTATTTATTTTATTTATTATTTATTATCATTTTATTATATTATTATCATTTTATTATTTCTATTATGATTTTATTATTTCTATTATCTATTTTGTGATGTCTATCATTATTATTCTACTTTATTATTTATATTCTATCTCCTGTGGTGCTCTTGCATCTTTGAAGACTAAATGTCCTGTGCTTGGAGCACCACGAGGTGACTGCTCTTGAGAGGAAGAGGTTGCAGTGATGGCCAGGGACCCTGCTGGAGTTCTGATATTATTTATTTACACTGCCAGATTTTCTTGGACGTTCCAGCTGCAGCTAATCACAATCCTATCTCAGGACCATGCACTTCCAAGAAATCTCCTTTAGCAGTAGTTTAATCTGTGATTTGCATTTCCCATGATTGTCTTGGTATATTCAAACTCCTCCTCTTCTGCAGTTATCTTCCAGAGCCCTGTTCTTTTCTTTTCCTGATTGCTTGCTCTGACCCTGTTTTCCAGGACCAAGGGAAAGGAGGATTGTGTAGGTGTTTAATGTAGTAAATATCACTCCATGGTTGAGCCAGATGACTATAATTGAATTGCCAGGATGTTTTCCTCAGGTTTCTGCTTTCCCCAGTCCCCTTGTTAATAGTATAAAGAAGTCCACATAAAAAAAAAAATTCCTTTTTTCTCTTTTTGAGTTGACCTTACAGCCTTTTATTAGGCCAGAATGCAACTTGTCCTGGAAAGAGATGCTTGAAAACTCGCAGAGGGGTAAAATAAACAGCTAAGATTAATTTTGTTTACTCATATGTGGTAATTGACAGAGAATCAAGTAGATCATGACCTTTTTTCTGATGTTAACAGCAATTTGTTATGAGAATATGGTCTTCAGGCTCGAGGTCTAAAAAAATACCTGTTTATTTTCTTTTCTGTATATTTACATTTCACTGGGTTTATTTTCTTGTGCTTGAGTTTCTATTGATTGCTGTTGGACACGCATCACATTTGTGTAGTCCATGGTGAATTTCTCATTTGTGTCAGTATTTGCTCACATCAGAGTTCTCCCTGTTCAGTTTTAATTGAACTCCTGGTGAAGTAAATGTTCCTGAGTCACAGATTTTCATCAATGATAATAGTAAAAAGACTAGATGCCCCAGGAAGTTTTCCTTTATTTATTGCAGTGAATGTGATTTAGATACATGGAAATACGTGAAGATCCAGAAAAAGAGAGTTACAGATTAATGTAGAAAGAAAAGAGCAGGGTGGAGTGACAGCACATTCCCTGCATGGGTCCTGCTCCTCCAGTGAGAAGCTGGATATTGAACAGCAAGACCTCGGGAGGTTCTTTTGATCTTTGCTTGGTAACTTTCAGTATTTTTTACCTGGACTGGGTCATCACAGCTGGAACAACCCATGTGCTTGCAGAATCCTTCCTGATTTTTCCTTTGTTTTTGTGGGAGTGAGGAGGTGAGAGCACGGGGTGAGCTTTGCAGCTTCTTCGCTCAGGCTGAGCTGTGGTGGGCTCTGAAATGTCTGGAGAGAGGATGGTGCTTGTCTGTGCCCTTCCACCAGCTGCAAAGCTCAGTGATTGTCTTACAGAATCGATTGGATTGGCAAAATGTGAGCTCGTGGGATTGCTTTCTTAGCACAGAGGAAGGAAAACAGAAATACAGCTGGAAATAAAAGAGTCAAAAAAATTCAGAAGAAACCATGATAGCTTCAGTTCACTGTACCCATAAGGCCAGATTCAAGCTAAATACACTCTCTGGTTTTCTTTTAAAGTAGTGTCACAGATCAAAATCTCCATATTCATGTTTTTCAGCTGACTCTGCCCTGCTCTCTCAGGGCTGCCAGTGGGTGTACACCCTGGCAGTGACTCCTTCACAAACAAGAGAAATAAAATTCCAGGGTAAAAACCTGAGAAATTTATTACTGAAGTTCTTGCACACATCCTCCCACCACTGCCAAGGCTGTTTGCAATTGGGGGAGCCCTTTAAATTAAAATTGCACTTTAGACCAAGACTTCCATGCTTGTAAAATCAATAGGAATGACTGGTGCTTTTCTTATACAAAGGTCAAAGGAATGCTTTTAATTATTGCAGGTTGTAACATCTTTGGCCAGGCTGGGCTAATGCCTCCCACTTACATTTGCTTCCATTTTCAATGGAAAAGCATATGTCTGTTTGCCGTATTTTGTTTGCTTTCTTTGAATACTCTTGTGTAGCAGAGTAATTTCCTCAAAATGATGGCTTTTAAGCTGAAGGGCTGTCACTGAAATATTTTCTGCAAAATCCTTTCACCAGGATTTCTTCTCCTGGGAGGCTGAGAATCCTCAGAAAAGAATGAAAACAATAATTATCTGATTGCTTTTCTTGTATTTGCTGCTTTGAAATGTGGTCTGGACATTGTTTACCAACAGGTGTATGTTTGATTGGTTCCATGTGAATTGTTTTTAATTTAATGACCAATCACCATCAGCTGTGTCAGACTCTGAGGAGTCAGTCACGAGTTTTCATTGTCATTCTTGTTAAACCTTCTAATGTATCCCTTCTCATATTATATTATTATATTATATTATATTATATTATATTATATTATATTATATTATATTATATTATATTATATTATATTATATTATATTATATTATATTATATTATATTATATTATATTATATTATATTATATTATATTATATTATATTTTCCTTTTGAGAACATGGAGTCAGATTCCTTATCTCTTCACCTCGTCCTGGGGACTTCACAAACGCAAGGGCAAGTTTCAAGGGCAAATTAACAAAGGGCAAATTAACAAAGGCAAATTAGCAGTGCTGCCACCTCAGCACGAGGGAATGTCCCTGCAGCAGCTGCTGAGCACCAAGATGCATTTGAAGATTCAGGCTGAGAGGCCCCAGCAGTGCAAAACCCTTCACCCCTCTGGGTGCAGGTGCTGTAGCTGAGCCCTCAGTGTCACACAGATCCATTTTCCCAATGGATTATTGAACAGCTCAGTATTTACACAGAAACAGCCCAGCAGCAGCAATAACACCCAAGGAGGGATCCAGAGATCATAATGCCATGTATTAATTGATAAATAAACCCACGAGCCAGCCTGAACAACAGAAAGTGTGCAGGATATGACATGCTGAAATTGGAAACAAGGCAAACTGCTCACTACACAATATTTATGCCTGTCTACAGGATGGGGAAATGTGAATGTTGAACTACAGAGGCAGAGAAAATTGGACGTGCTCCAGGGAGCTCATGATCCATGAATTTCATGAGATGAAACAGATGGATGGAGCAGACACATGGAGGGGGTAGGAGGAGGTGGGAGGATGTGTTAAAGGAAATGGCTTTGGAGAATTATCAGCACTTCATTTTCTAGCACAGGTCTCCCTATGACACCAAAGATGTTGCTGAAAACCAGGGTTGGGCTTTTTCTTAACAAACAATGTCTGAAGGAATTGGAGGAATTTTAAAAAGTGATGAATTTGGGAATTCTAATGCAAACCTTGAGGAATTGGAGATGCTTGTCCTTCTGACACTGCACTCAGGAATTTTGCTCACTGTCTCTGCTCCTGATGCTCCAAAGGTAATGGACAGAGTCCCTGATTGAAATGGGCTTTGGAATTAGGCCCTACATATTCACTGTTACTGAGCTTATGGAAATAATTAATTTGTTTTTATAAAGTCCTTGGAAATATGTAAGAGGAAAAGCTTAGTTATAAGGTATTAAAAATCAAAACCAAAAAGAATAAAAAAAACCCCAAAACCTTGTCAAAAAAACCCCAAACAAAACAAAGAAACCCCAAACCAAACCACTAAACCACTACCAACCAAAAAACCCTACCCAAAACACCATAACATGTTCACACTTGTCATGGTTAGATACATTTACATGTCCCTCTTCATGTGACAAGTGACCCTGACACCTCCAGATTTATTGTTGTGCTTATCCACAAGGGCTGTCTATGTGTGAAATATTTCTATTTATTCTTGCTAGAAATGTCCTAAAGCATTGGTTGGGTACCCAAGGCAAGGAACTCTCTTTCAGCCTGTTAGAAGTTAATTACCTTTTCCACTCTAATTCTGTCCCAACTTTTGTATCTCTGCAGGGCTGGAACTTGCTTTTTGTACACCTAAACCACCAGACTGTAGAATTGTAGTATTTATTGATGGATGTTTAGAAAGTACCTGAGCCTCTGATGTTCACAAATCACCAGAGATGAGTTCACCTTTGGGTAGTTAATACAGGTATGGCTCAGAGAAAGCCCTGCAAGATGGATTCAGGTTCAGAGATGTTGCCTGGTGTAACCTGAGCGATCCCCAGCACATGTGGATATCTGTGCAGACTAATAAATATGATACAGGATAAATGGGAAAGCTGTGCCCTTCTAAAGCAGGTGGTGGAGACCACATATCATGCACTGGCGCCTCTTAAATCACATCAGAATCTTGTTTCAGCTGCTAAATTGTGTCCTCCATCTCTGGTGGCTGTGATGGAAATTCAGACATGCAGTAAATGTACAAGACTGTGATTAGGTGCCTTTAATCTGTGATCAGACCAGTCTGACCTAACTGTGCACTTGTCCCCTTTCCCCTGCTCCCCACTCTTCTCCCCAGTGCTCCTGGGGGACCATCCCTTGCCCAGTTCCTGTGAGCCAGGGGTTGATTCCAAGGCAATGCAGCTGGCAGAGCCCTGGAATGCAGGAGCACCTCAGAGCTCAGCACAGCACTGCAGCACTACAGGAAAATCAGGACTCTGGTGCCTGGCAATGATTGGCATCTGATTGCAGGGCTTTGGAATGCTGAACAGGTGCTTTATTAAAACTGTACTATATTGCATTACAGCTATATTAAAGAGACACATACTGTACTATATCATTCTTACCACTAACTCAAAACTTGTGACTGTCTGGCAATAGGATACAGCTTTTTGTGATTGGCCAAGGAAACAAAACAATCCTCAGCAGAATCCAATTACCAAATTCCTTCAGGTAAACAATCTTCCAACACATTCCACATGTTCGAAAATACAGGAGCAGCAAGCAGAGATAAAATTTGTTTTCCCCCTGTGCTTCTCCAGGAAAAAACTTGAGAGAGAGAATTATGTCTCTCTCTGATCAGGGGGCATGTGAATAACACACAGCACTGCTCCACATTCACTGTGGCCATGCCACATCCCCATCACCATCATTCCACATCCCCATCATTCCACAACCCCAAGCCAGCAAATTGCCAAAGTCTGCATTCCCAGGAGTGAAGCAGCTCCTTCACAGGACCCCAAATTCAGGTGGGAGGTGGGAGTTTGCTTTTTTTGCTCCTTTCATACACATTACCATACAAACACTCTGCCTCCTCCATATAATTTTCAATTTTTTTCCAAACGATTTTTGAGAGCTTTCTCATCCTTTTCTGGCTGCCTACATGTTGTAGTTGCTAAGCATGAGCCATCAAGTAATAAAGAGGCTTCTTTCACAAAGATCCTTATTTACTGACTGCTCTTCATGTTCCTTTGAAACTCCAGAGAGAAAGCTCTGCTAAAATCCCTACAGAAAAATCCCCACGAGGCAGAGGACAGAGGTGCAAGAGAAGGGACGGCAGATGTGTTTTGCTATTTCTATTAAACACATTTCTGTGATTCACAGCAGTGAGCTTGTGCCTACATGTGATTGAAGGAAGTTTGCAAACTCTTTGCTCTGGCTGTTGCTCTGCTTCTCCCTTTCATCTTGCTGTTTGTCATATATTCACTTTCTGCCTCTTGTCTTTTCTGACATTTTCACTGTCTCAGGGGGGCAGCACTGGCACTTTCACACATCACCATAATAGAAATAAAAGCTTGAAAGATCTAGATCTGAGGCATGCCTATTCCTGGGGCATTGCAATGAGACATCATGAAAGATGTAGCTTGGCTGGATACTCAGGAGATCACAAGAAACCTGGAACCATAGCTCCTGAGAATAACTGAGCTGATGAAAGCAGACAAACATCTCTGCACTTCTTTTTCTGGTAAAAAATCCTGTCAGAAATTGACATTTTTTCTGTGCATGTGGTTGAGATGAAATTCTGTTTTCCAGTGGGGAAGTAATGTTTTATTTAGGTTTTTTTGATGAATAGCTCTGGCCTGTCTACATTGACACATACTTCACACAATGCAAGTGAAAACACCCCAGTGAATCTTTCCAAAGTCCTGAGGAGTTGCAGCTCAGGATGAATTAAAACAAATATATTTGGGTCAGATCCTCCATCAGTCCAGACTGGGCCAGTTCTGACACAATCAGTTAAACCATATCAGTTTACAATATAAAATATGACACAAAATATCATACTGGGACACACTAAATGCAATTCCAGTCATCAGTGCTGCTGCAGGCATGGTTCAGGGATCACCAGTCACTTCTGCAATTTGCACCTGTGTCAGGTAGCAGAGCAGCTCCTGAGTTAGCTGGGAGTTAACTCTGTTCTCTCTGTCTCATTGCCAGAATAAAAATTACCCAACTGGTGTCACCCATTGGGAGCAATTTCTTCCTGCTTGCAAATCCCATCTGCAGGAGCTAAGGCATTTCCCAAATATTTTACAACCAAGAAATAAAGTATATCAAAACTAATCCAATCTATCAAACGATTTTGGATAGCTTCACATGAATATCTGGCTACTAATCCTCAAGCACTTTAGGGGGAAGAAAGAGAGACCTATTTAGCATGTGCTGATGTGCTGTTGTGACAGGTGATGCAGGCAGAAGCCCATTCCCAGATGGAGGAGCTCCAGCAGCTGGATCTCCCAGCACAGTGCCTGGTGATGCATCCCCAGCTCCATCCTCGGGGGCAGCTGCCTCAGGATGCTCCGATCTGAGTCAGCCAAGGCTGCTGAGATTCTGCTAAGCACAGGATGCTCACACACTTGGGGCCCTGTAGCTCTGTCTCCCAGCTGCTGCTATCACCTCAGGCTTTTAAAAAATACCTAAAGATGCAATACCCTCACTCTCCAGCTGACAGAAGGGATTCAGTTCTCCAGGTGTTCCTAAAACATCGCAGCAGCACAGGCGTGGGGTGGCTGCAGGCACTGGGGCTGAGGCAGGCAGCAATCCTGGTTAATTTGGGGGGGTTGGCAGCCTGGTGGGCTGCAAGAGCAGGGAAAGGAGCCTGAGCATATTCAAGTAGAGCCATTCCTCCTGAGCCATGGAAAAATAATAATAGCTTGACATTTGTGAGTGTCAATAGCAGAGGGAGGGACAGCAGAACACGTGGCTGACTGCTCTGCTCCACGTGTGCACAGCAATCTCCTTCTAATTCCAGCTGCAAATTTCCTTCTGATCATCAGGAGTTGAAGGGAACTTGAAGGAACACACCCACCAAGCCCTCCCATCCCTCCTCAATTTGGTTAATGAGGTCATTAAAAAGATGCATTAAGATCTTGCAAGGAAGGGTTGAATTTTTATGTCATAGTGGCAATATCTTTCCAGAGAAAGGATATTAGGGAAAAGAGACTGCTTATTATATCTTTGAAAGGAATTTTCACCCCTTTACCTACTCTGAAGAGACTTGAGAATAGCATGTATGTACTGAGGAACAGGAATAGTCCAGAATAACACAGTCTGAGAAATCCTTCCTGTCACAGGACAGTGGTTTCCCATTTTCTGCTGAGATTATCTCTGTCCTGCATCCAGCGACACCTTCCTCAGAGACAGAGATGATACTTTCAGCTTTTTCAGACCATGCTCCTTCAGGAGAGCAGTGAGGCCTCTTCACAGCTTTGTGTCCTGCAGCCTGGACCCCTGTGAGTTGTGTCAACCTGTAGTCAGGAAAGAAAGAAAAAAATACCTAGAAAAATGCTGCATTTTAAGAATAAAAACACTGTATTTTAAAAACTGTATCAGCTCTCTGCAAGTGTCTGAGCTGGAGTATTTATATGCTGATCTCCTTTTTGTTATTTCTTCTGGATTTTTTTTTTTAGGTGTTTGCTCACTGGGAATAACTTTGTTATGTTTGTCTAGTTCCTGACCTGTTAAATTCCTGAAGCATGGAAATGGGAAAATTCCAGCACTGTGAGTATGCAGGAATCAGCACTTTCTGCAGATTAAATTGTCTGCAATGCCACGTTTTGGGTCTACATGGGAACAGGTTTCAGCCCTAAGAAAAATCGCGTTGTGTGGGTAGAAGCAAGGCAAGCTGCAGGCACATGCTGAAGCTGTGTGTGTGTGTGTGTCTGGGCAGAGTTTTTTTGTTTCACTGGTTTCCTGTCTCAGCTGTCAGCAGCAAAGCTCACAGGATAAAGGAACACACCTGCAGAAGCTGCCACTTCCACCTCTGGCACTCGGACCCCCCTTCCCAGCCCTTTCCCATCGCAGGGGAGGCCCCAGCAGCTCTCCAGCCCTCATCTCCCACAGCCAGTGACACAAGCAATGCCTGAGCGGACAAGGGGGAGCAGTTTTGAACTAAAAGAGGAGAGATTTATGTTAGATATTAGGAAAAGATTCTTCCCTGTGAGGGTGGTGAGGCCCTGGCACAGGGTGCCCGGAGAAGCTGTGGCTGCTCCATCCCTGGAAGTGTCCAAGGCCAGGCTGGACAGGGCTTGGAGCAGCCTGGGATAGTGGAAGGTGTCTCTGCCCATGGCAGGGGGCTGGAACTGGATGATCTTTAAATTCCCTTCCAGCTCAAACCATTCTGTGATTCTAAAATGAAATAATCCCCACTGTGTGCACAGAGGTGAAGCACGTGGGCATTTGAGCTGTGTTTGCTCTTATCTGGTGAATTAGAATTTACTTTTGCTTTCCACTGGGAAATGAATTTGTGTCATCCTGCCCTGGAGCCCTGTTAAGTGCACAGTAGCTCTGACATTGCACTCAGCTGATGCATGAGTCACTGCATCCCTTCACTCACAGAAGTTTTCCTCATTGGCACTTGAAAAATAAGCACGAGGAGAGAGGAGAAAGAGAGGGAAATGTGGTACCTCTGTGCTTCTCTCAGGACTGAAACTGAAATTAAAACTGTGCAGTTCTCAAAGGACAGTGATCCCTCCACCCACAGTCCCTTTCCAGAATTTCTGTAGCTCAAAGGATGTTCTCCCTCTCTCCTTCACTTCAGAAATGGAAGAAACAATAATGGAAAAAGTCAAACCCAATTGATAGGTTTCCACAAATATTTTGCCTTGTTTACTGAATTGGCTGAGTGGTTCCTCCAAATCACTTAATTGAGGTAATCACAGGGTTTATTTCAAAGTCCTGAACCAGGTTTTATTTTACATCACATTCAGGTGTTTAATCTGTGACTGGAATCATCCCCTTGTATTATTTGTTTGTCATTTGTTAGGATGTGTTTGTGCACTTCCCAGAGCAGAAGTACCCTGATCTTCACTGAGTCCCCAGAAGCTGCAGTTGGAGACCAGTCAGATCTGATAATCAGATTATAATTTCCATATTATCCCTCCTTCAGTGAAACTGTAATTCAGGCATGTTCATAGCTTCAAAGCTACCCTGGGTTAAATTCCTACCTGGATAAAAAGCTGGTATTTATGTGATGAGCACACATTAATATAGATGACAGATACTTTGTTCAGGTGTAACCTCACTTCTAAGGGGTCACATTCCATTGGAAGTGGCTCAGGGTTTTGCATCTCCTGACTTTTTCCTTTTGCCTTGGAAGAGGAACAGGAGGCAAAGAGTTTGGTCTTTTAGTCTTTGCTTCTCCTTATTGATAAATGTCCTCTGTATTTCCATACTTCAAAGGAATGTTCTTTTGCCATGATGAATAGCCCTTTTTGGCCCAGAATTAATTCAGACCTTTTCCATCCCAGCACTTGAAATTCTTGGGAGGATACTCCAATCTCCATAGTCTTGTTCATTATTATGCCACTGCACCAGCATTAGAACAAAAATCAATCTTGATTTACATTTTCCTCTTGTCCAGGTGCTCAGAGCAGCAGCTTTTCCTTGCTTAGTTAGTGGACTTTGCACTAAATAAATTTTTGGAACTTTTGCTAGTCTAGTGACATAAAGTCTGGAAAATTATTTTAAACTTTGACATGTATCAGCTATGCTCTATGTTAAGGCTGTTCCATCCTTTCAAAATGCACTCTGATTCTTGGTATTAGTTGCCTTCTCATTTTTTATTCTCTCCTCTTTGTTTCCACATTGTAATTCTACAGCTGCTTAATGAAATAGACTCTTTCTTTACCTGTTTTTCTTGGCACACACTACAAAAAGGCTCAGATGTCCTAGAAGAAAGACAAGGAACCACACTAAAAATACTTTTAAGGATAATGTCTTCCCTCTGCCAACAGGTAAAAGTTATTCAAGGCAGTAATCATAGAAAAGAAAATAATTTGAAACCCTGTTCATCCTTGGTATTGCCCTGCCATGTTCAGATTGCTATTCCCAAACAAATCCACTCAGATGTGAAAAACACAGGAAAACACATTCAAGTGATTTCTAAATATATTTAGCTGCTCTTAATACCTTGAACCTCCTTTGATCTGGACTTATCCTTGCAGAATATGTTGGAATACCTCTGAGTAAACCCAGCCATCTGTAATGTCAGGGGGCATGCACCAGTCCCTGGGTCATTATTCATGGTGCTGGCCCTCAGCCAGGACCTGGAAACTGGGATAATTCTGGGAGCCATCAGCAGAAGGCAAGAAATATAAGCAGAAAAAGCTTTTTTTTGAGGAGTTTAACTCAATTATGGAGAAATATGGCAAAACAGTTCAAATATATATATATATACTATATATATATATACATACATACATACATACATTTACATATATATATATATATGCAGTTTGATTTATAAAATGCAGAAGGAAGAATACTGAGTTTCAAAAAGTTTTAAGAGGATAGAAGCCAGTATAAAAGCTACTAGGCCAGTCTGTATGGGATGCATCTTCTCTGAGCTTTAGAGATTAAACTGTGATGATGTGAAGGTCTCTCTGCCCCTGCAGAATGGAACCAGAGCATGCACTTGGCTCCAGATGAAAGGAGGCTCATTGTATATAAATAAAGCAAACAGCTGGGCAGAATTTCTCACCAGATCTTTGTCTTCTGAGGTTTTTGTAGCCAGCATTATCATGTCATCTGTTTATTTTTTAACTGTGGAGGTATAAATGTCTTTGCTTCTAACGCCTCTTGCCTACAACCTTTAATTTTCATAGTTTTTGGTTTTGTTGTGGTATTTTTAACCCCAGCTGAGAAAGAGGAATGAAGAGAGCATTGTAAGGGCTACTCAAGGGCTACTACAACAATCTTTCAGGAGCAGTCTGCACTTGATATTCAAAGTGCTCCTTCTCCATGGCTTTGGCTCCATGTTCTGCTGGTAGTGCTCCAGAAATGGAGAGGAACAGAGGTATCCAGGGACATGATTTAATCCATTCTTCAGGAGGCATCTCAGATGAGACAGATGGTTTAATTGCTGATTTTAATGTTTTTTTTTAATTGACTGAGGTCAGATGAGATGTGGGATACGTGTGACTGGGAGAGGATAAAGGTGGGAGAGAACAGATGGGATTTGTAACCAAGTCTTTTCAAAATGTGTGAAACTTCTATTCAAAAAAGTGGGAGAAATTAGTGGACCTCACAGCATGTCTGGTCCTGTTGTAGGCATTGTCTCAGCCTCCCCCTCAGCTTGATTTTCCTCTGTCCTGATTCCAGAATTTCCTCTTGCCCCCAGTTGCATGATACCCACAAGACATCTTCTTAAACCCTACTGAGAGAGATGGAGCTCAAAATGTTTCACAAATTGCTGGAAAGGCAACAGTCTACTGTCTAACAGACTGGAGGAATAGGGGATGCAGTTTGTCATGGAACCTCTTGGATCCCTCCCAGGAAAAACCTAAAGAAATGTCATTCATTCTTCATTCTTTGAACTGACAAAGTTCAAAGACAATGACTTTTTCTCACTGGCAATTTTCCTTCCTCCCCTTGCCCTGAGACCTGTGGTGACTCCACTTTCTTCTAATTTTCTTGTCTTCCCTGAATAATTCCCATGTAAAGCTGAAAAAACAGGTTCTTGCCTCATTTTTTTTCTCTAAAACATGAGATTTATTTCTTCTCTGTTAAAAATAAAAGATAATAAAGAAATTGCAGTGACTTGAGGACACACCTTAAATATTCCTAGTTTTGAATTAATCATCTAAAATAAGTTGAGGGGGAAGAACCTGAGAGGGAAATTTACTTTTTTAACGGTATAATAATATTAATATTAATATAATATAATGTAATTAAAATATAATATTAATAATATTGAAGAATCTGTTTTGTGAAAAGTTCCTAAATTTTAGAGCTTTATAATTATATCCTAAAAGAAGTCAGCTTCAAGGCACATGGCTTGATCCCATCAGATGCTGCTAAGGTGTGTTGGTGATGGGCAATGAGAACATGGGAATGAGGAGCTGCACAAAACTCAAATTTCTCTTCAAGTCTGCCTGGACAAGGAAAATGGTATTTGGAGATATTAGGACAAGGCCAACTGTTGCTGATCTCATCTTTCCTCTGGGTGAGGATTTAAGGGCTTGATTAGGAAAAGCAGCTCTTTAAAGTCAGGGCTGTGCAACACACCAGCATGAGCTTAGGAAATTTGTCACTTAAGGAAAAATTGCTTTGAGGACCAACTGTGACAGGACATAGACCTGGCAGTTCAGAGCCAGATGATTCTTTGGGTTGTAGAGGAATCAAAACTGCTTCTGCAGATTGAAAGGGAGCAGCAATTTAATGTCTTTTTGAAAGATTTGTAGCTTCTAAAATTCTTTCTTTGATAGTCTCCATTTTTATTTAATCAGCAGTTATTAAATATGTTCCAGAAGATTTGCTGAAGGCTGAATATTGCTTTTTTCTCCTTCTTTTGCAATAAATGACTGAAACATAATAATTGGAGGGTTTGCTTTAGTGACAGCATCTCATTGAGAAGAATGATCTGCATATAATGTCCCAAGAAAAGAGAAGAGGAGGCTGAAGGAGATGACAAACCAATCACATTTTCTACATTCTAAATTCCTCAGTTTGTGCACTTTTGTCTCTGGTGGTTTTTGGTTTGTTTTTTTTTTTTTTTTTTCCTTCTCTTTTGTTTTGGGGTTTGTTTGGTTTTTAGCTAAAAGCTCGTTGGGATTTTTTGACATTATTTCATTTACAAGGATGAGGTGCTTTGGTTTAACAATTTAGACATCAGGTGAATCAAGGGAGTTTTGCTCCTTCAGCATCAACAGACAAGACCACAGCCTATTATATGTCCAGTGAGATTATTCCCATGCAAATGACAATTTACCTACACTGGAATGTCTTACCTGTATCAATGGGACACACAGTAATAGGAAAACAGACAATTCCTCTGAGATAAGAGAAATCCATGTAAAAATCCCTATCCTAATGAATTATAAACTCCTTGAAGGCTAAGATGCCCATGCC
Organism: Agelaius tricolor; assembly: GCF_023055355.1. Classification (NCBI taxonomy): domain Eukaryota; kingdom Metazoa; phylum Chordata; class Aves; order Passeriformes; family Icteridae; genus Agelaius; species Agelaius tricolor. The sequence goes on along the minus strand of NW_027269284.1, from coordinate 3,034,846 downwards.
CAGCTAAGCAGGCAGTATCCCTTTAGGACAAATGGGGTGAAAATGAAATTTAAATATAGATCACCACAATTTTTAATAAGTTCCTGAAAGAGCATGCCACAGGCTACTTCACATTGATTTTCCTTGAGGCTTAGGAAAAACTTGAAAACCCTCTCATTTTGTCTCAGTACACAAGAGAAAAAAAGTTTTCCACATCTCAAACTATATGTGAACTGAAGAGATTATTGCTGCCCACTTCTGCAGAGAATCTCCAAAGCCAAGTGCACTCCTGGAACATAAAGCATTGATTCTGTAGTGTAAAACAGTGCCACAGACAGCTGATAGAACCAAACACTTCATGTAACATTTACATTACATAAACATTAGATATTCACAGTGTGGACATGTGCTGATCATCTCACATCTCAGCTAATAAGCCAAGGATCTCTTCACAGCTGATGGGAAGAAAAGGAGACATTTTTAGGGCACAATTAATTTGCTGTATTTTGCAATGTGCTTTAAAGTGAGATGAAGTGCTCATTTGTCTCTGGTGAGTTTGTGGGAACCTATGGGGACTCACCCGAGTGAACAAATCTACATTGCAAAAGTCTACAGTCAGTCTGAAAAATCACCTCCTCAGTGCCTATAACACAGAGGAGTGCCAAGTTCTAAAGAAAGCCTGCAACTATTTTTACTTTATTTTATAAGGGAAGTTTCTCTTAATGAGTTCCCTTTTCAAATCTAATCCCCCAGCTTCTTGTTTGGGAAGATTTCTTCAGATAGACTCTTGTATCATTAATGTTCTGGTGTAGGCCTGCTTTTTTACAAAGTCTCCAGCTATCATTAGTGCAGATATCCTTCATCTATAATGCACTTGCAGTGGTTCCCATGTGTCCTTGCTTCTCTGTTACTTTCTCATTTGTGTCAAGCCCTGAGCCCTGGATTAGGATGTTTGGCTGGGAAGCCTCCATTTCCTGGATTGTGTCTCGTGGCACTTTGCCAGGTCTTTCCCTTGGGGTCTCTGCTCCGCAGCCTGTGAGCTGGTGGCTCTGTGGTGTGTTCTGAGGGATTATTTGCACTAAGGGCAGCTGTACTCCTTTTTCTTTCTTAGTGCAAGGGTGATGAGTGAGCCTTGGCTCAGCCTGAGTTTGAGTGGCTGGTCCTGGGGCGCACCCAGGGCCTTTGGGCTGTGTGGACCCTCCAGTCCATTTGCACATGTGATTTATAACTGAATATGCTCTGTGAGATAAACAGCAATGCCCTTTAGACCATTTTAAAAGTGGCTGGGAAGCTGGAGGCTCAGAGTGGGCTTGATTTGCTTTAACATGTGAAGTTAGTGCCTGTCCAGGTGCTCCAAGCTACCAGAGATATCCTCATGCTGGCAGGGCCCAGGAATGTCTGGAGAGGCATCCAAGGCCAGGTAAGCCACTCCAAGGTATCTAAAATGGCACCAGGCACGCACTGAACCCTTCCTTTACTCCATGTCCTGGTTTATTTCACTTCTCCATTGTTGGAATCCAGGAAATTCCTCTGGCTGCCCTGGAGGACTCGAGAGCCTGACAGGGGGCTCGGAGACCCTCGCATGGAGTCAAAAACACCTGTGCCTTTGATTTTAGCCCTTGGAAAAAAACTACCAACTTTGTATGAAGATGTACAAGCCACAAGGGTTTGAGTAGAATGTCAGTGAATTTATCACAGGGTGAAAATGTAGAATTGTGGGGTTTTTAGAATGGAGGTTCAAGAGGCAAGATGGAGGAATCTGGGCATGTTCTGTCTTCCTCCTGCTTCTTCTTAGCCTCCATCTTCTGCTGTGATGGGGGCACTTCTGGATTGATTTAGGAGAGAGACAGACTGTCTAACATAGGTGATAGGTATTGGAAAGTTATTGCAAATAAAGTACATGTAACTTTTAGTGTAAAAAGATAACACCACCCTGAGGGCGGTCAGTGTGCCTCAACCTGACCTGCTGGACAGATCTCAGCAGGTTGGAGAAAGAATTTTATAGATAACAGAAAATGAACAACCTTGAGAACCAGAGCCAAGGAATCCTGTCTTCTTCTTCAGTCTCAGGGCTGGGAAAAAGAGACTTTCCAACACCTCAGGGTCATCTCAACACCAGAGACCCTCTCACTCCATCAAGGCCTGTGTCACTGCTTGTGCTCTTCAGCCTTTTCAGTACCAGAAATAAAGTTTTCTTCCTTGGCACCAGTGGGCAGATAGAGCACTCCAATGCCCTTTCTGTCAGCTATTGCCAAAGCCACAATTTATGGAATGTGCTTCTCACTTTATTTGGAAGAGTCCTGCCACTCAGGCCAGGACATTGGTGGTGCACAGGGACAGGGACAACCCACAGCCTGATCTAGGCTGGATCTTCAAGCACAGCAACAATTGACCAACACAGCCCTCACAGCAGTGTATTTAATTGGTTTATTTTAGCCTAGTTGCCCATTTGCTTCATTTGACCTATTCTATTCTATTTAGCTTCTTGATAATACTGTGTTTTCCTCAGAAACCTTTTCCAAACACAGTCTGCTGTTTGGTGATAGTGCAGTACTAGTACATCCTGTGGCCATACTGTTTTAATTAAAGATGAAAAAAATGCATGTTCCTTTAGTGAAACATTTCTTGTATAACAGAACGGTGACACAGGGTCTGGCATAATAAAAAGGGTGATTTTTGATATGTTTTTTATAGCTTGTCTTTTCTGCTGCTGGTTCAGGAACAGGTATCAGCTAGAGAGACAAATAATGTCCATGGCAGTGTCTGAATATCAACGTGTTTGAACTGACAAATGAAAGCTAGCCCTCCTCAGAAGCCACACTACAAGCACAGAGGGACATGTTCTGGCTCACCCCGTGTGCTTGCAGTGCAGTGAGACACTCAGTGTGCTCTCAGTGTGCATAATTAATAGCAATGACAAGGAAATACATGAGTAGTACTAAAAATAATAAAAGGCCCAGCTTGTTCAGAGTTCAAAGTCAAGTTGTTTCAATCCTGTTGTCTTTGAGGGGAGAGACCTGAGAGACCTGAAGACTGGACTTCTTTTTTTTCTTTTTTTTTTCCTTAAGAGAGATTTCCTGATATTTGCTTTTTGGATTCAGTGCTACGGGTGGGAAGGGAGACAAGAACATCTGATGGACTTTGGGAAGAGAGGAGCAGGAGGTAGACTGAGAAGCTGAGTGGAGTCTGGAAGCAATCTGGGGATATTTTAATATGATTGTGTTGTTGCAATCCAGGAGGGGCAGGTAGAAGAGCTGAGGAGGGGACAACTTTCCATGGGACAGGACAGCATGTCCAGGAAATGAGGAAATTAATTATTTCCTGAGTTGCCACCTTTGGGTGCCACAGGGGTGAAGGGAGAACAGAGATTTGGGAGAAGATGTTAAGGTAGATGGCAGGAGATGTAAATGCTTTTGCTCTCCTCGTGGCTGGAGGATGAAGCCATTAGGGGCAGAATTAAAAGGTCAGAAGCTGCAGAAGCCCAGGAAAAGCAATTCCAGCAATTCCAGCTTTGGAAGATGTATTGGAAATCTGCTGGACAAGCTGGAGCCCTTCTCCAGTGAGAGAAAATAAACCCTCTCTGAGTGTCCTGGGGTGGGAAACCTTGGAGGAAACCTTCCTTGGTCCTGCAGCTGCCACCTGGCTGGAGCTCAGGCTGCCTCCTTTAAACTCCCCTGGAAGATAACAGCACTGGATGATGATTTTGTTCTTGGAAAATCCTGGTTTTGGTAATGTTTCTAAGAGCTGATTACAGCTTTGCCTCACTTCACACCCTCAGATTTCTTCTGGCCACCCCACCAAGTGAGAACAATATTTACAAATATTGTAACTCTGGACTGGCTGTCTTTAAAGATGGAAATATTGATTGAAGATTGCAGATCAAAGGCTCAGGGGAGAACACTCTTCACTGAATTTAGGGAGTTTATATTTTGCCCCCTAGGAAAAAGGCTGCCAATCCTAATTTATCTGCCATTAAATTCTTACTGATCTTAATTTTTTATGACAAATTTATTTAATTGTGTCACCTCTGGCCTGTGTGTATGTCACAAAAAAGAACTTTTCAGTTTAACAGCAAAGGAGTGAGAGTTCTGAGTGATAATGTCAGAGTAGCTTGCAAAGACACAAACTGTGGGAGGTGATGCTTTATTTTGGGGTGAAATTACACAAGATAGCAGCATAGGCTTGTAGTTTTAGAGAGAATTCCTTTCCAAAGAGGATTGTGCCTTTAGCATGGAGTTTAGCTAAGCTGCTCCAAGCCTTTACATAGTTTTCTGAACTCAAGAATATTTGCTTTCAATAAAACAGGCAATAATAACTCTGCAGATTAATTGCTTGGTAATATACACTGGCATATAGTGATAGCATCTGTGTCTAATGGAAATACAATGGAAATGGGCCTTTGCAGATGAGTTCAGCTAAAATAAACAACTAGAAAACAACTAGAAAACAAAATAAGCTAAAATAAACTAGAAAACAACTAGAAAACAATCTCCTGGCTAAGGCCAGGAGAAGAAATGAAAATTAATGTGCAGAGAGATTATCCCATGTGCTGCCTCTGTTGTAAATGTCCTGTAGCAGCACCAAAGGCAGCTCATGTGTTTCCAGCCTCTCTGTGTGCCATGTGCTCCCTCTGAAGCAGAGATCCTGCTGAGAGCCTGCTCTGAGCTGCCATTCCCTCTCCCTGCATGGCAGGTTTCCCCAGCACAGGGACATCAGGGGCCGTGTGCCTGCACACAGACATTGATGCAGCCAGAGCCAGGAGCAGCCCTGCTGCTCTGCATACCAGCCCCATCCTCCCTGCAGGAGTAGAACTCTACATCTGAGGACCAAATTGGTTTTTCAGCTTCAAATGGATGCACAGATAATTTTTCTGGATTGCCTTTTCGAGCTACTTGTTTTGCTTTCACAAGGAAAACCAAGTTAAAGTTTCTAAGATCACGTTTTGTGCTTTAAATAATTATAATAAAATTCATGCAGCACTCATAGTTTGATTTCTCCTCACAACACAGTGATTTTCCAGAAAAAATACATTTCTGGAGACATAGAGGGGATGTAATTCAAGCTATTGAATAAACATTGTAATGTATAAGACATTAATGCATGACTGAGGACTGACTTGCTGGTGAAAAAAATTTACAGAGACACAGCTACAAAAACATTATCAAATTCAGGAGATGTGACTAGTAAGAGTAGATGCAGGGTGGGGATTTTGAAGCTGACAATCGTTGCCTGAACACCCATGAAGCTCATAAAAAAATGACTAAATGACTCCTTGAGAGACAGAGATTGCCAGGCCAGAGGTTCAGGTGGGCTGGTATAACAGCTTTGGCCTGGAAACACAAACTGATTTTTCATCAGGACATGCCCTGTGGTAGAGCATGATGTACCAGCATTCCTGGTGCCCCTTTTAGGATGAAGCATGACAAACCTACCCAGTTTCTGATTTTTTTTTTTTTTTAAAACTCTGCTTTACCACACTGCCTTGGGTTGCAAATGCAAGGTGTGGCTGGGGGTGTGTATTCTATTGCCATCTGTCAGAGGTGGGGCAGTTCTCTTCTGTTCACTGGGCAGTTTTCTTCATCTTTTCCACAGCCAATCCTCCCTCCAGGAGATCTCTGCTGTTCATGGGCCATTCATTATTAATTCTCTTCTGTCCATGGCCAGTGAGTGTCCCTGCATGGCTGATCCAATTCCATCATCCCATGGGGAGATGCTCCGCCCAGGGGAGGAGCCAAGCATTCCTACCTGGATCCAATCTGAGGTTTGGGACAGCCCAGCAGCCTTTGCCCAGTGCATTGCCAGAGGAGCAGCTTCTGCTGCCCTGCATGGCCAGAGGGAGCCCAGGCCCATCTGCAGCAGCCCTGGAGCTGCAGAGGAAAACTCCCCCCTTGTGCAGGATCCCTGCTCCAGCAGAGCCACAGCTGGCACTGCAGGAGGGCTGAGCCCCCATGGGATGGGGCTGTGCCACCCCCTGACACACAGGGGGACAGGGCCTGCTCTGACTCTGCAGTGTTGTTTTGTATTACTGCATTGTTTATTTTATTTTTATTTTTCCCCTAATAAATAACTGTTATTCCTACTCCCATATTTTTGCCTGAGAGCCCCTTAATTTCAAAATTATCATAATTTGGAGAGAAGGGGTTTGCATTTTCCATTTCAAGGGAGGTTCCTGCCTTCCTTAGCAGACACCTGTCTTTTCAAACCAAGACACACACACACACACACACACAACAACAATTTGCAAAGCAAATTACCAAGCCTGTTAAATGCCTAAACCACACATTCTGCCCCTATTCTATCTACAACATTTTGTTTTCAGGTTTACTGAGGAAACATAATGAAGGCTATATTCAAACAATCACAGGAATGTCTGTCATGTTTTAAGAGGTTGATTCCTGTGGTGGCTCTTCCACAATTCTCAGCTGAGGTTGTGCCTAGCACTGGTTGTGCCTAGCACTGAAAGGAACCTTGTGGGTGCTCCTCAGGATTCACAGTGCAGAGTCAGCATAGCTGCCTCAAAAAACTGCCTAAATTTCCACCCTTTTTGTTCAGAATTTTGGGAATTTTTTCATTCCAAAGATGAACCTGCTTAAGGACCTGGCTTGTGTGCATTGAAATTTTGCTCCATCCAGGACAGCTAGGTGAATTTGGGGGAGGCACTGCCAAGCCATGCTGAAGCAAGTTCCCTCTCTGGGTTCAGGCCAGGAGAGACTGGAACCCCCAAAACTCAGCATTTACTCAGGATTCACAGAGGGTGAACAGAGGATTTTGGAAAAAGCATGCCAGATGTTAAGGAATACCTACAGATATTCAGCCCGATATTATTGCCACTCTTCTTATTTTCTGAGTTCCTGACATTAAATTAGACTTCAGATCATGTGTTACCCTGGAGTGACAGAGTTCCTGGCTTTGCTGGGCTCACTCCATGCTTATGCATGTTGTTTCAGGCTCTCAGGAGCAATATATCTATTTTACTGTTAATAAAAGAGAAAGATTGCATCATTGCCCTGCCCAGTAAGATGGCAGTATAAGTCCTGTTAATCAGCCACCAGATCAGTGTTTTACAGTCTGCCAGTGCATCTGTTTTTTTTTTTGTAGTTGATCAAAACAAGTAAGTAAGCAGCAAAGAAATAAATTGAAAAAAGGAAATAAAGAAGAACTGATAAAAAAATTCAGCTTTATTTAATTTGCTTTTTTAAAGTTTTAAAATCATGCTGGAAAATTATGACAATTTCTGTGAGGTGGTGAGGAGAGAAGGTAATATATGATATACTATAATATTATATAATATATAATATATATTATATATGATATATAATATTATATATAATATATATAATATATTATATATTATATATATTATATAATACAGATAATATATTATATATTATATATATTATATATATTATATATATTATTTATTATATAGTACAGAATTATGTATTATATATTATAATATTAGAATATTATAATTTTACTCATTCTGCCTCACTCTGCTTTCTCAGTGACACAGGAGGAAAGGCTTTAAAGCAGAAAAAATAGAAAGATAAAGCATGAGATTCAAAGGGATTTTCATGATCACGGTGTCAAACCCTGAGGTATCACCAGCAGCAACAGTCAAAGATTCATCTTAAAATTGGCCTCTTTCTTGACTCTTTGATCCACATGCACATTTCTGGGATGCTATCCCAAGCCCTCATTCTTAGGAACCTGCTCTTCATTTCCATCCCAAAAACATCATCTGCCAGCTCGGGGCCTTTCTGCTCATTCAGTCACTGGGATGGTGTCTGTGAGATCCATTTGTGAGTTATTTTTCCAGAGGAAAAATGTTCTTCACTTCCCAGAAATGTTTTATGAGGAGTCAGGTCCTTGGCAGAGCACGGGTGGGCTCTGAGTAATTAAATTGGCCAGAAGAGAAGCAGATGGGAGCTCTCGGTGAGCTCTCCCTGTGTGAGGGGAGCTGGGCCGTGCTGATGTTACCAAAAAGGGCAAGAGGCCCCCCCAGATCCCTTTATTCTCAGTAAATCTGCAATTATTTCCTATGTAGGAGCAGGAGTTCAAGGCAGAGAGGAGCTGATGAATGGCAGAGCCAACAATAATCTGATTTTGCAGCACTGTGGGTCGTTTGGGTTAATGAACTGACTCCTGCTCACAGGCAACCCCACAGACCTGCAAGTGCAATTTGATGATTTGGCTTATTCACAAGTCCCCTGCTGTTTGTAGAGGGTTTTTTTTTAAACATGGATGTCATCTGTTGGTCTTTACAATCTGTAGATAATAATGGGGATTATGGGCTATTTTTTCCTACCTCATTTACTGATACCTTCTGCTTTCATTGCTATGGTTATTTCTCCTTTGCTTTCCCCCACTGTGTCTTCCTCCTTTTCATGCAATAAAAATACAAAAAAAAAATTTCTCTTTGGGGATTATCTTTGTGTTTGACTGAGAAGCTGTGTGTGTTTTTCAAACTTTAGCTTGAATATCTTGAATATGAAAAACAGCACCTTGTCTTCACCCCGGAATTTCAAATATGCATATTTTAAAATATGACTAAAGCCAAACTACACAATATTTTTTGTGATGCACGGGAGAGACTGTGAACTGTTCCACTAAAAATAGTTGAACTTTCTGTATCAACACTGCTTTTTATTGAAAATCATGGTGGAGTTAAAATTGCAATGCAACAAGCAAGCTGTTTTTCCATTAAAGAATATAAAACATGCTATCTTTTTGAAAAAGCTATTATTTTGTTAGTTCATGTTTGGTTTTGGTGCACCAAAAATGCAAAAATTATACCTAAGCAAACTTTTTTTTTTTTTTTTTTGTGTAGTGCTTTTTTTCTTTCTGTTTTAAAAAAAATCTGATTTTTTTATCTATAAAAAGAGTGTAGACATAGGATAAGGGAGAATGACTTCAAGCAGACAGAGGGTAGGCTTAAGACAGATATTGGAAAGAAATTCTTTCCTGTGAGTGTGGGAGACCCTGGCACAGGGTGCCCAGGGCAGCTGTGGCTGCCCCTGGATCCCTGGAAGTGTCCAAGGATGAGTTGGATGAGGATTGGATCAGCCTGGGATAGTGGAAGTTGTCCCTGCACAGGGCAGGGGGTAGAACAAGATTGTCTGTGGAGTCCCTTCCAACCCAAACCACTCCATGGTTCTTTCATTCTAAAGCTATTTCAAAAAAGATTCATTTTAAAACTGAGCAAATGGAAGCAAAAAAAGAAAAAAAACACTATTGGTTTCTCTCCTTCAAATATTGCTTTCAAGAAAAAAAAACTCAGCAACCCCAAGAGATTTAAAGGCAAGGCATTTTGCTGAGAGCTGTTGATACTGAGAAATACCTAAATCAACCCTTAAAGCCTCAGAAATCCATAGTCCTCAAAATGAAGATTAATATAAAATCTGGACTATACCAGTTTCTCAGGATGTCTTGGGGAGGGAGAAGGGAATTTTTCCATAGGAGTATAAAGTACTGAAAACTGTTGTGGGCAAAGTTCTTCAGAGAGCCACGGAGGCAGCAGCCCCAGGTCAGGCCTGCAATCAGTGGCAGAGCTTCTGTTGATGCTGCTGGTTCCTGGGTCAGGAATAAAGCTGATTTCCTGTCCTTCCCCTGTGCTTCAGCAGTAAACTGAGTTATGTATGCCATGGGAACAGGGTGGGATTGCACCTGAGCAAACAGGGCTCAGCCTCTGAACACCAGCCTACCAAAGAGTTTTGGAGGTGATTCATCCCATGCCAGAGCAGGTCAGCTGTGCCATTTCCTAAAAGTGCTCCTTATTCTCTAGGCAGGTGCCCAGCTCCTTCAGAGGCAGCTGCAGAGCAGATGTTGAGCCTGGTGAGGTGAATCAGACCCTCTGAATTTTTAGAGCATTGCACACTGCAGGGTGACCTGGGGCACAAGCTGGAGACTGGTTTGTTCATAGATCAGATACAGAAGAGCTCTCTTGACTACCCAGGGCACAGAGCACCTCAGTTTCACCTTTTCTGGGTGAACTACTCCAATATATCTCAGTTTTTGCTGCTGCAGTGGATCACATTCCCTCACTGTGTTGTGCACAGCACATCAGCCTCACCTCTTTTTGCATTTGAGGAAGCCCCTCAGTGAAGTTCATTTAGTTGCAAACATTGCACATGGGTTAAAAAATTAACAGCATGTGTGTCACTGTCATATTTTCTGGGAAAATCCCTTCACCAGGATTTCTTCTCCTGGGAAGCTGAGAAGCCTCAGAGAGAAATGAAAACAATAATTATCTGATGGCTTCTCCTGTGTTTTGCTGCTTTGGAATGTGGTCTGGACATTGTTTACCAACAGGTGAGTGTTTGATTGGTTTCATGTGGATTGTTTTGACTCAATGGCCAATCACTGTCCAGCTGTGTCGGACTCTGAGGAGTCAGTCACGAGTTTTTCATTATCATTCTTTGTAGCCTTCTGTCTGTATCCTTTCTGTTTTCTTTAGTATAGTTTTACTGTAGCATTTTTTTTCTTTTACATAATATAATGTCTTAAAATAATAAATTAGCCTTCTAAGAACACGAAGTCAGATTCACTCATGTCTCACCTCGGACTGGGGACCCCTGTAAATACCACACATGTGGAGAAAGTCTCCTTGCTCTTCTAGCATGGTGCTTCCTCAGCTTTTGAAATCCCTAAATCTCAGACTGCCAGAGTATGAGCAGCTCTGTATTCTTCCCTAGTTTTGGCATCCTGTCCCTAACCAGGCACTGCTGAATGTTGTTGAAGATGTTTTTTTCTTCTCAGCTGATCCTTAATGCAGCTTTGCTGGGCTCTGTGGGTATTGTGCCATCCAAGGGGTGCAGAGTAGAGCACAATTCAGGGGGAAACGTGACAAAACCCACACAACCAGAAGTGACAGATTAGGAAAAGCAGCCCTGTTCAGACAGATAAAATGTCACTCTGTGTGCAGGTGACACTTTCACATTATCAGCAGATGACAGCACTGCAGCCTAAGACCTTTGACAATCTTTAATCATAGGTCAGAGAGCACAATGTGCATGCAGAGTTTTTGGGAAATAATGCAAATCTGAACTGTCTGAACACCAAAGGTCTTTGTATGACAAATAGAGTTTTATGCTGAAGTGATCACATTTCGCTTGGGGAAATTGCCAACACATTTCTTATTTAAGTAAAAATCGACAATTTATTTTCATCTAATTTCCTGATTCAAAACCATACATTTTTGAAAGATCCAAGACCATATTCATTACCATCCTTCCACTTAAATAATTTTTGGCAGGTTGTTCTCTTAGTTTTAAATAAGCAAAAATTAGCTACAGATATGTAGAGCTCTGTGCTCCTATTCTTGAAGCAAAATCTGTGAAACTAATTGAGTGAAACTCTTTAATGAGACAAACCTCATTAAGATGGTAATTCTCCCCTGCACACTGTATCCCCTTACTCTTTCTGAATATTTAGCTAACGTTACCAAAGCTTTGGAGAAATGTTCTGTAAAGCTTATTTGTCAGAGTACAAAATGAGAATAAAACCTGACAACAATTCATACGTTCAGCTAACGACAAAACTGGTCATGAATCAAATATATAGGCTAAGTTGGAGAGGCTTTGATATGCCCTGTGATGGATGGCTGAGGCAGGGGCCAGAGCTGGCAGATACAGCACAGCACCTATGGGAGACTCCTGGTCTGATCACCAGCCATAATGTGGCGGGGAATTTTGGTGCCCTGTCTTTAGAAACCTTTAAAAAGGCACATAGGAAAATGACATTAATATGTACTGGATGATTTTCCCAGAGTTTAGAAGAAAAAAAAAGCTCAAAATAATCCCATCAGTATTTGGGTAGGTGTAGATTCCAAAGGCTTTCTCAAAAGCTTCCTAGGCAGAGTTTTACTGAACATAGCTGGAAGAAACCATGGCTTAAGTGCCTCTACACACAAAAACTCTTTCAGAAAATACAGTGAGATTCACCCAAGCTCTTGTTCAAGTGAGTCACTGAAGTTTTCTCCAGTGCAAAGACGCAGCACACAGCAAAATTTGCTTTAATTATGTGTGTACCTCCTAGAAGGCTGAAATGGAGACCAGTCCCTCCCAAACACCCTGAAAGTCCCCAGGGCAGCTGAGATAAGTGAAGGAATGAGGTTCAAAGCCTGAATCCATTTAAAGTGCTGGAATGTTCCTTCTTTTCAGGTCTTAAAGGAGACACAGGGACTATCACCTTCTCTTTTGGTGATAGTCAAAACTAGATAGGGACTATCACCTTCTCTTTTGGGTGTTTCCCATTGGCATCTCAGCAGTTTGTGTATTCCACTGTCTCTCCCCATCTCTGCCTCCTCTCCAGAGCTCCCATCTATAAGGCACGGGGTTGTTGTACATTGCTTTGCCCCACCTTGGATCTGCTCTGTTCCCTTGGAAACATCTCTGTGTGCATTTCCTCCGAGCATTAACCTTGTTTGCCCTCATGTGTGCAGGAAAATACAGCAGGAAAAGAGGTTAAATGAGCTTTGCAGGCAGCAGGAGACCCCCCCTGCCCCATGCTGGGCACAAGGCATGGTCCAGGGGCTGGCACAGCTGGTGTCTGACCTCCCTGGAGCTTCCTGAAATCCTCTCTGCAGGAAGATTGGGAACAAGGCAGCTGCTGTGAATTTTCAGGATTTTTGTTTCCAGTCCTGGCCTGCAGCGCTGTGCTGAGCTGAGCTGCACATCTCAGGGGTACCACAGCAAGGGGAGACACTCCAGAAGGTGAATTGCACAAGCCCAACTCCTGCTTTAACCCACTCAGTGAGGTGGTTTTTCTATTCCTTTCTTGCATTCATGCTGTCTAAATGAGGCACAGCCTCCCTGTATTTCCAAATGACAAATGTATTTAGAACCATAGAGTCATTAAAGTTGGAAAAGGCCTCCAAGATCATCAAGTCCAGCCTTCAGCTGAATAAGATGCTATCCACTAAACCATATCACAAAGTGCCACATCTGCTCATTTTTTGAACACTTCCAGGGATGATGACTCCACCACTTTGCCAGGCAGCCTGTTCCAATAACCACTGTTTCAGTGAAGAATTTTTTTTCCTAATATATTGCCTGAACCTCCCTATTTATCTAAATTCAGTATCACCTTCATGCCCTTCTCCAGTGCTCCCTTCCCTCTCCTCACTTCAACGAGCAACATTTAAAAACCATTAACATTTTAAAAACAAGCAGAGGAGCAGACAAATAAAACACCACATTTTGAAAAGCCAGCTCTATCCTTTCCACAAATACCACCATCTTTGTATGATATCAGACACAGCTTCCTCACACTTGAATTAGAAGCAGCCAGGAGAAGCAGCAGAGTGAGGAGAAGGAGGCTGGAGCCCATCAGGCTGCAGTGATGCCCACACTGACCTGGCTGGCAGATCCTTGCAGACACACCAAGCCCCCTCCTCACTGAGCAGCTTCTCATCCTGCTCAGGCTGAGCTGGGGCAGGGCAGGGCTGTAACTCAGCTCAGCAAAGCAAGGCAGATGAATGAGCACAGCAGTGTAAATGTGTCAGCACAGCACCTCAGCCAATACCTCCTGAATCAAGCAGGTGTTTTGCTCCTGTGCTAGAGCACGTCCAGCTGGGCTCATTCTGAGAGCATGGCTGGTCTGTGTGTGTTAATTTGTTCCTGGTTCATCCTTGAGCAGCCAGTGCCTCCTTTGAGACAGGAGATTAATGGCTGCCCAGGGAGAAATGAGTAGATGGAAAAAGCAGCTCCTGTGGTTACTTGTTATTGCTGGATTTAAATGGTTCAAACCCACTGTCCAACACTTTTAAAAAGGATATTCTTTAGGAAGGAATTGTGGATGCCCCATCCCTGGCAGTGTTCAAGGCAAGGCTGCATGGGGGTTGGAACAATCTGTTTAGTGGAAGGTGTCCCTGCCTGTGGCTGGGGTTGATAACAGGATTACCTTTAGGGTCCCTTCCACCCCAAAACATAAATTGGTCCCCATGATTCTGTGATGAACAATGTTAGAGGAGCTTCCAGGACCAGGACCGTCACCATCATATTTTCTGAAAAATCTCTTTGCCTAGGATTTTTCTCCTGGGAAGCTGAGAAGCCTCAGAGGAAAATAAAAACAATAGTTATCTGATTTGCTTCTCCTGTGTTTTGCTGCTTTGGAATGTGGTTGGAGAGAGAATGAGGTTGTTTATCCAACATGTGAACTGTTTTGACTTAATGACCAATCACAGTCAGGCTGTATCAGGGCTCTGGAAGGAGTCACAAGTTTTCATTAGTATCTTTTAGTCTTCTGTAAGTATCCTTTCTCTATTCTTTAGTATAGTTTAGTATAGTATTCTTTTATATAATATAGTCTCATAAAATAATAAATTAGCCTTCTAAGAACATGGAGTCAGATTCATCATTTCCTCCCTTTGACGAGGCTCTCAGAAAATCCCACACGGGACCCATGATATGAGACCTGAATATCCAGCAGCTGCAAAGCACTAAATCAACTTGTCTCACTGACATCACTGTGCAAACACACGATTTACAGCCTCCTGTAGCAGAATGTCAGCCACATAACTCCTGCTGCTGGATGCTCTGCTGAATGCTTCTGTATTTACAAGAATGCACAGAGAGCTGCAGAACGAGACATGGTTTATTGCCCTGTGTGTGTGCTGTTGTGCACACCAAGGGAATTGGTTTAGTGGGCAATAAGCTGTTAAAAGACTGAGACACTGGTAGCTTATACCCAGAGAACCCAACTGCTGGGGGCTGTAATGGGAGCAGTGGGTCTCATCAGCATTAATGACTTACCCTCTATGCTGCTCTCACAGCAAGAGGAAAACATAAGTGTCTGACGAAAAAAATCCTTATATTTTGCTAAATATAATACAATGGAATGGATGCCTTGAGAGTTTACCTAGAACAGAGCATAGACAGTGTTAAAGGAATAAATGAGGTATTTATTAAAAGGCCTTCAAAGGATGCACCTTGGGCAGTACAAGAGCCTGGCTGAGGCTACACCCAAGATGAACTCAGAGCCATGAGTTTTCACACTTTTATAAGTTTTGGTCCATTTACATATTGGGGTTAATTGTCCAATTACAGCTTCAGGTTATGAAGTCCCATCCTCCCAGATTGCTCTCCTCAATTTGATGGTGTTTGTACCTTTTGGGACTGAAGCTGCAATGGTGTCCTTGGTTTCCAGGCTGGAAAAGGATTGTTTTGTCTGACTAAACTGTGAGGAGAACTTGCTAACACTTTATATGAAGTTCAGAGTTATGTACTAAGGCAGTACAGAATCTAAAAAATATGAAAGCTAAAACCCAAGGCATCAGAATTATGCCTGAGCTCATCACAATTACTTTTTTGTGACCCCTTTTCCATGATTATTGCAGGTCACACTCATCAGTGGATTTGTCAAATCTGTTCATTCGCCTCTGGAAATGAAATGGGGCATTATCCAATTCAGTTGTGGAAGCAAAAAAATTTAGGAGCCTTTTGGTTTCTTGTCCAGACTACTTAAGTTCATAATAAATGGGTGGGACTCCTGCAGCTGTCAGCAGTGCAAGTCCTGCCTGCTTAGATCCTTCTAATAGTTATTAAATATTCAATTTAGGTGCTGGAGGCCAATTGTCTTCTGTGTTTGATCTGTCTTGGGTGACAGGGATGTCAGTGCAGTAAAGATTTTGCATTTCCATAAATATGGCACTTGTCAGATCTCATCAGCCTTCTGCAAGGTCGTGTGAAAGCTCAGCTTACTGCTGTGGTTTGGAGCATTTTTCAAGGAATAATCAAGTTTATGGCTTTGAGACTCCATTAAAATGTTCACAGTTTGAAGGGATCCTTTTAGAAATGAAATTTTGGGCCGGCTCCTCTTTAGGGAGCTCACAGCCTTCAGGGGATTTAGATTCTATATTTGACTTTGTCAGGACAGGTGAACACTAAAATTCTTGCACTCGTGTCTGATTTATTTTCCAGTTGAAAAATTTTCAGGAGTTTTCTGAATTATCTTAAGGGTAATTGTTCTTGATTCAGATTGACTATTGCTGCTTACTCATTTATGAAATGTCATCAAATAAAAATTAAATTAGACAATGAGGATGTATTAGACAGTGGGTATATTCAGTTTCAAGAACATAGAGAAAGATCACATTGGATGGGTACTTCTCCTGAGTAATTATTCATTAAAATGAATAAAAAAAAAAAAAGTGGGGAGTATAGATATAATTTAAATGTGTAAATATTAACATATCATTATTTATATATAATATTTAAATATTAATGTAAGAATCTGCATATATATATACAGGCATTAATTAGCATATTGTTCCTTAATTTGTTTGATTAATTACATATTTCACTCTTTTTTGTGGTTCCTTGTGGCTTTCTTCAACCCTAATAAAAAATCTAGGAGTCTCATAAGTGTCATTTATACCACAGAAATCAGTTCAGGGAAAAAGGTGCTGGTGGCATCAGTGAGGAAGAGAATGGAAGACGAGGAGATATTTGAAGAGATGGTTTAAAGAAAGACAGGAGTGTTATTTTCTGGTTACTCTTGGATGCTGGAAAAAACAGAATAGATGGTATAAAACACAGATAAGGAAAAAAGCAGAAAGGAGTGGAAATGGAGGAGGATTAAGAGAGCAAAAGGGAATGGAGAGGGAGCAGATGAGTGAAAGCAAAAAGATAGGTAGTGAAAAGATTAATTAGAGTCTTACAGGTGAGAAGAAAGACCAAGGATGGGATGGATATGCAACTCATTTCCTTTCAGAAAAAGCTGACAAGGGTAATAGACTGCTTTTGGAAACAAGATATCATCAATGAAGTTCACTTTTTCTGGATAAATTAAAGAAAATAGTCCAGGAAGGTTCAAAAAGCACTTAAATGGGAATAAGAAGTTCAATAAATCCTCCCAATTATATTAGTGACTGATAGTATTTTTATTTTTTTATTTAATATTAGACCCCTCTTCAACATAATGTTGAGTTTGGATTGATTTATTTTCTTTCCTCACAGAAATACTCAGGTTTTCCTTGAAAATCTGAAATCCCATGTTCTCCAAATTCTTTCTCTCTTCCTTTACCAGTTTTTGATCATTAGTATCTTCATTTGGGATTATTTCAGTCGTTTTTATTAAAGAGTTTCTGAAGGAAAAAATGTAACACCATTGACTTCAGAGAATGAAGTACAGACCAACAGTCATTTTTTAGCATTATGCAAGGTTTTTTCCCCCCCTGTTGGACAGGGATCAGAGTCAACCTTCCACAGATTTGGCTGAGAAAAGATTTTTTTGCTTGTGTGAAATTTTCCCTTTGTTTTTTTCCCCCTAAAACTGAAATAATTTAACTTGTTATATTTTAAAAGATTATTCCCCCCCAAAAAATAAAACTGCAGGTCAAAGAGAGACCATCTAAATGATCTAAATGATCAAACTCAACACTTTATTCATGCAGGAAGAAACCTGGTTCCACCCCCTGCCATGGGCAGGGACATCTTCCACTATCCCAGGTTGCTCCAAGCCACATCCAACTCATCCTTGGACACTTCCAGGGATCCAGGGGCTGCCACAGCTTCTCTGGGCACCCTGTGCCAGGGCCTCCCCACCTTCAAAGGGAAGAATTTTCTATCTAATATCCAATTTTAAACTATTCCCTTTTAGTTTAAAGCCATGCCCCATGGTTATGGACCAAATCTCACAGCTTTCTACAGAAATTGGACCTCTGAATGCACCAAGAGCTGTGCCTGCTCAGTGGGGTCTGGTTCTGTGGCAGAGGGTTTTCAGAAAAGCAAAAATATTAGGTCTCAAACTGATAGTAAAGGATTTTAAAATCACAGAAAATTCGGGGAGCTAGAAAGAAAGTTAGGCCCTGGGAAAGGTAGGCCTTGTATTTGGTAGAGCATGGGAAACTGCACCTGTGAAGTCAGTAGATGATAAATGATAGAATTGTTAGATGTGATTAGACACAATTATTGTTTAAAGAATCATGAGAACCTATGTTAGAGTTTTGAGGGAGATCACGAGAAATCCATGCTTGGATGAAATCGATGTATACAAGAGAACAATGCAAGTTTAATAATTAGTATGTAAGTTATATAACAATAGAATATAAAACTTGTTCAGCTCGGAACCATGTCAGAGTCAGGTTTGGGTCTGTGTACCCCTGACACCCAGAGCTCTCAATAAAATCACCTGCATAGGATAATTCTGTGATTCTGTGTTCCTGAACACTAACAAGACTCCTGAACGCAGCAGTGCAAATGTGGGGCTCTTTCTTCTGCTCTTCACAAATTAAAAGTGACACAGGAATGTCAAGCACAGGATTCATCTGTGTTTGGGCAAGTGATGCAGAATTTTCTTTCTGCTTCTCTGCAGGTTGACACCAAGCCAGCTGCATCACCTGGGAGAATCCTCAGCCTGGCTTTAGCTCTCTGCACTGCATTGATGTGAGTCTCATCCACTCCAGTGCTACATCCTCTCCTGAGAGAGATATCAACGTGTTAAACCAATTTATCCACACAGAAAACTAACCAGAGAGGGTAAAGAACCTGGTGGTATCCAAAAGAAATCATGCAGTGTATTTTAATTTAAAAAGTTAATAATACTCTAAATGCACGTCTAATATTTTGTCTCAAAAAGAAAAAAAGAAAAACAAAACAGTGTAAAACTTTGGAAATGTCTTTGGAAATATACTAGCTTTGTTCTTCTGGTTATTTTTGCAATTTATAAACACAGAGTAGAACCTGAAGATAATCGAAGAAGTTGGAAGTTATGTTAAAATTTGCTGCATCTTTAATAATTGTCCTTACTTTTATTTTCATTAATGATAATAGTAGTGTTTTCATGCTACTTAAGCTTTCAAAGCTAATACCTAGAAAAGGCTGTTTGTAATTTCACCAAATAATGAGTTGTAGGTGAAACAATCCTAAATTAATAACAATGACAAATGGCCCTGGAATTGCTCTAGAACCTTAAAGGGAACAACTCAAACACCAGTTATATCATCAGGAATCCCTGTAAGATCTGCACCACTCTGATCACAACTGAGTAATTTTTCTTGTCACTGTCGAAAACAGCAAAGTAAAAATGCATATGAAGTTTTAACTAAAAATCTGAGTACTATCAAAGTGATTTCTACAGCTCAAGGCTCATCAAGCATTTTAAGATTTAGGCCAAAGCCACACTAAACAAAAACAAAAACAAAAAACAAAACAAAACAAAATTAATTTTATTAAAAAGAAACTTCTAAATTCAGGAGGACAATGTAAAACTGAAGCATTCTCATGTAGAGAGCTCAGACTAAATCTTGCTGCTGCCATGTCCTGATTTTTCTCCTCCTTCAGCTCATCAGCCCATTTCCATAAGATCTTTGCTGAAGTATGTAGCAAACAACACCCATAATTATAATTTTGTAAATTATGTGTGGTAACAGAACTATATTTTCTTCCAATTCCTTGTTGTGGAAATTAATAATTTCTTTCATGAAGATACGTAAGACTTGAAGCTTCTCTGCAAACTGAAGCTCACTGACAGCATCACCAGACGATTTACAAAATCAAGTGCCTAATTACACACCCTCATAAATATTCATTCTCGTGTTCACAGTTATGGAGGGGAGAGAGTGAACATGTTGATTAATCAATTGATAGGATCTGATTCATCTGGCTATACAAATGGGAAAGAAAAGGCAGCAGAGCAATTTCCAACAAATCTCAGCTCCAGCAGATTGTATTGCTCAGGAATGTTAACAGGAAATGAAAAATTAATAAGTGCTGAAAATTAAAGGGTGAGTGAGAGCAAAGGGGGAAGCAGGCAAAGTGAGATTTTCCACATCACCTGGCCCTGTTGCCTAATTCAGGTGATAGTATAAAATTCATGCTTCCCTTACTGAAGTTCATAAAAATTGCCTTTTTTAAGCTTTGCCAAACTTGAAACATTGTGGCCAAATGGTCTGATTCAAGCTGCTTTTTTATTTGGACATAGGAAAAATGGCTAAGCCTCTTCCACCAATGCAAATAGCAAGAAATAATTGTTTTATCTGCTTTAACAAAATGTGAGGAAATTAAAAAACCTCTCAGTGCCAGTGCTAATGGATATTAAATCCAGGAGAGAACAATGCCTGTCAGTTTTGGATGAGAGGTCCCTTCTGGAAAGGGTGGGGAAGCACAGTGGATTTGTGTGCATTACAAAGCTTTGAAAAATTGCAAGTTCACATTAGAATCTTGCTATGTTTTGGCAGATTGAGCATCAACACAACACCCTGGAACACCTGCACTCCCCTGGTCTGCAGAAAATTTTGGGACATGATTACACTGCCCTGTAGTGCCTGGAAAGGAGGGCACACAGACATCACTGAAATCCTCTCAAGCAGATATGGATTTTTGTGACCTTTCTCTGAAGAGACTCTCAACAGCCTCTGGAAAATTGGTTCCTAATTAGGCACCTCAGCTGTGCTGAGCTCCTGGTGAGCTGAGAGGGTCAGGCCTGGCTGAGGATCAGGTTTGAGGCGTTCATTCCTGTAACAGGTGGGGAAGCAAGACAGGGATGGGGCAGAGGATTTGGCTGGAGCCAGACACAAAGGTGGGAAAACAACACAACTGCCTCTGTTCCCTCTCAGCAACACCACAGGGCCCATCTGGGGTCACCTCCTGCCAAATACCCCTTGCTCTGCTCAATGAACCCCCTGGTTGACCTCATGGCTTTGTGCCTGTCCATGCCTTCACACCTTTTAATTATAAGTCCTCTATTAAAGCTCTGCAAGTTGCTGTGCTTTTTGCTAATTGCTGCTTATTCTGGCAATATTTTATCAAATGCTAATGCAGTCTCCACCAGAGACTGACACTGAAACTCTTTCCCCACACAAAGGTTTGTTTTCTTCTCTTTGCCACCAGATTTTCTTTTTCCTTCTGCCTTCCTTACTTTTAACTCTCATTGTGGATGGTTTGTTGAAAGTACCTTCTTTTTTGGCAGTGCACTGAAGGGGAATTCAGGAATGAGAATATGCAGGAAGGAAATGCACCCATTATCACTTTGATAAAGAAATAATTCATACCTATTCTTACAATAATTAAATCATAGTGATATCCCTACTGTCAAAGAGTAATGCTCCTAAGTGTACTAAATGCATTAAAGAGTATTAAATGTGTACCATTCTGTATTTTACAGACATTCCTGCACATTAAAAGCAAATTTCCATACAAATCAGATATTTGTATGTTATTGATACAATTAAAATATCTGTGTAAGAAAAGTTGATTGTGTGTGTCAATAACCAAAAAAAGGCTTTAACCTTTCTCTATTGTACTGCCATATTAGCTGTCCATAGTCAGTCACTTTTCAGGGTTATAATAGCATAGTGACTGCTTTTTTTTTCCCAGATTATTCAGTGATTTTAGCTGTAGGAAGATAAGAAATAACATTTTTTGCCATTGGAAAAATATCTTTGCTGTATGCAGAGATTGCCTCTTACTGAAGCTCTTTCCTGTTTCAACTCACACGACTTCCTAAGAATAGGAATTTTTATTTTGGGAGTGAGACTCAAATTAAAACAGTCAAAAAAAGGCTTGATTTTCAGAGCTCCTAAGTTTTATACTAATGCAGCCAGAAGTGGTGTAATCCAGTCTTCCTTCCTCCTGAGCTAAGGATTTTCAGGATGCTCCAGCTTTCCTACCTATATCAGACATTGATCTCCCAAAACACTTTATTATTTTTTTCTTTTTTTGCACACGATTGTTCAGCTTCTCAGTGCCATTATTCTGATAAAATACCCTTTCTGTGCACACAGAGGGTTTGTGGCAGTCCTCAGAGCAGCCACTCCCCTCCATGGTGCTCCCTGAGTGCCAGCCCCAGTGTGCCCATGTCCCTCATGGCCACAGGTTGCAGTGGCTGGCCAGCAGACTTGTGCCTTTCTGGTGCCACTTTGCAGCTTCATTTTCAGACCTATAGTGCAGTAAATTGCTTCCCAACAGGCTGTGAATAAAACACTGTATTTTTTTGGGATGCTACATTTGTTTTTATGATAAAAACACATGATGTGTGGGAATGCATAAAGCTGGTAACACAGTTATGGTGCCTGGGCTCCATCTGGGGGGGCAGGGATGAGTGTGACCATTTTCCAGCATTAATGGCTCCCAAACTAACATCTGTGAAAATGCTTCTGTCCCAGCCATGAAACCTTACTGAAAATTGGAGCTGTGGACTAAATTATTCCAGAGACCTTTTGATTGGCTCATTAACAACATCACTGAGGCAGGAACCAGGCAGTAAGTAAATACCTCTCTGAAATTCCACGTGGTTTTGCCTTGCTTGTACCTCCTGCCATATTTCTTTGTTTTCAGTCCTGTTCATGGTGCAAATCACAAGGGTGATGGAATCAGGGCAAATTGCTCAGCTGGAGTTGAGACAGGCTGAGCTTTGCATCAATGCACAGAACCACAGAGAATGGAACAATGCTTTGGGTTGAAGAGACTTTAAAGATTATCTTGTTCCAACCCCTGCCATGGGCAGGGACCTCTTCCACTGTCCCAGGTTGCTCCAAGCCCCATCCAACCTGCCTTTGAACACTTCCAGGGATAATGAGTCCACAACCTCTCTGGAGACTCCATTCCACTGCCTCACCACCCTCACAGTAAAGAATTTATTCCTAATAGCTAATCTAAACCTGCCCACCTTCAGTTTAAGGCCCCTGGACTTCTGTTGGTTTCACAATTGTGAACAGAATCTAGCCCATAACAAAATCTGGGGAGTAAATTCCTCTAAAAAACCAGCCAAATAAGTTACCAAAAAATGTTGGTTTTGCTTCTGACTGTGTCCACAAATTCTAGATGACATTGTGAGAATAATCTCCTAGGAATGGAAAACTGAAAACTCATTACTAATAAGAAAGGCTTTAGAAGATGGAGTTTTATTACATTTACAAAAGTTAATGCTTCTTCAATTCTCTCTCCTTTGACCTGTTCCAGTATTATCAGATTAAATATATTCTGTATAGAAGAATTCTGATTCAAGAGTCATCAGAAACAAATAACATTTGCCAAAGGACTTGCTAGTAGAACTTTTTATTCAAGTGCTTTATTAAACTCACCTAAAGCACTGATTAAACTGACCTAACAGAGTAAAGGACCAGCAAGGTGAAGATTTGAGAGCAGGCTAGCTGACTAAGTCTGGATTTGGTCACTTATATCAATCCTCCCAGGTTATATTCAAACCAAAGTTACTTTAATACGTGACAATTTTTTTTTCCTTTATATTATTTCTTATTTTTTAGCATCTTGAAGACCAGAGCCAAAGCTTTCCCTTGCAGCAGCCTTTTTGTTAAATAAAGTGAAAAGTGTTTGGATGCTTTGTAAGTTACCTTGGTTTTCAGTACATATTTCAGTCTATTGTGAGGAAAATGTGAGAACTCTCTAAGCATTTGGTTAACTAAGGAACCCCAGGTCTCTACTAATCTTGATTTTATTAAAATTTAGATAGCTGAACAGAAAACAGAATTTTACTCTTTGTTGTTTTCCTCCCTTTTGTAATAGACAAGCAACTAATCAGATGATCCAAATACCCAGTGTTAATATAATGAAATTCTTCACATATTGAGATGATTAAGTACTTCTGCATTTCTGTGCAATCCCAATTTTTCTGTGAGCAATTGTTCCTCTTTCCCTCACTCATGTAATGATTTTATTTCCATGCAGAATCATAAAATCTCAGAATGGTTTGAGTTGGAAGGAACCTTGAAGATCATCTTGCTCCAACCTCTTCCATGGGCAGGGACACCTTCCACTATCCCAGGCTGCTCCAAGTCCCATCCAACCTGGCCTTGAACATTTCCAGGGATCCAGGGGCAGCCACAGCTTCTCTGAGCAACCTGTTCCAGTGCCTATTTGTTTTTAAGAAATAAGTGTATAAATTCATGTAGAAAAATGATGATGAGGAACTAGAGAATGTATTTCCTGATACAGGATGTTCCTTAAGACTTCTGTTCCAATCTCCCTGTACAATTACTTAACTTTCCTATACATATGTATTACAGTTATTTCTCTCCTTCCCTTTTATAATACTTGTTTGTGTTGTTTCCTTTACTCTTCAGATTAATATTTGCAAAATGCCTTGTCACTGAAAAAAGCACCAGCATTGCTGTTATTGTTTGTGCTTGGTTCCTCAGATGCTGGTGCATGAAATGTATGAGAGAGAGAACACAGAGTAATTTAAATCCCTCTTTGTAGTCTGAGGCCTATCTTAATTTTTCATTTTCTTTTTCTTATCATGTCCAAGGAAAAAAAGCACAAAGGACAGGCTTAAAAATTGGTTCTGAAGATGCTTCCACTTCATGTGTACACAGCCGACAAGGCAGATTCAAACACGACCAAAAGCTTCCAGACTTGAAATCAATATTGGGTTGTTTTTCTATTTTCCCTCCCGTACAAACACAAAAAACCCAAACCAAAAAACTAAACCAATCTGCAGTAATCAAAGCTAATTCTGAAATGATAGTTAAGGCTACTTATTTTTTTGCAGAAGACCTTCCCAAATGAAGAAGTTTGCTGGATGCAAAGACATGATCTTGGATTTATAGCACAGAGCTGAGAGAAATCAATACCCATAGCTGTGGTATTTGGGACTATTGTAAGAGAGTTCACAGGAAAAGGGAAATAGTTGGAGTTCTGGATGCTGAGAATTTTAGACTTTCTGTACTGACAAACTCTGACTCCCAGGAGAGCACTCAGTTTGACCTGAGGCCGTGGAGAAAGCTTCCAAAATTAATTAATAACACTGAGATTATGGGTGTGTAGTTAATTAAAAGTGCATAATATCACAAAGTAGAAAATTTAGAGTTTAGAGTTTTAGAATATAGTAATATATATAAAGCAAGATAAAAGTTTTACAAAAATTGTGGCAAAATTATTCTTCTATAATTGTTCTTCTCATTTTTCTTCTATATCTTCTTCTTCCTTCTTCTTCATGGGTTTGGGTGGTATTTTATAATTAAACAAAAAAGTCCACATTGCAGACTTCAAGGAATTAGTTGAAGAATCAAAAGTAAAAATAGAAGAAGTATAAAAGTAACAGTCAAAATAGAAGAATAAAAGTAAAAATAATTTAAGTATAATTTATTAATTAAATAGTTTAACCTGAAAAAACCTTATAACAAAAAATAGTTAACCATTTTATACCCTGCTAATAAAATACTACAAAACACGCTGCTGTGAGACTATAACATAAATTAGAAATAATAAACATCTAAGCCTAAATGAGAACTATCATCTCAAATACCTTCAACAACCTCTACCAAAACAAAAAAAAAACCACAAAACCCAAAAATCAACAGGAAATGAGAATAAAATTGCTCAGGTAAATCAATAATGTGCTTTAGTAAAATAAACTATGCTTAGGACATTGGTAGAGGGTTTTTTATACCAAATTACAAGTGTTTGAAATAAGAGGAGATTAAATTTATCAAAATTCAATGTTGTGTGGAAAGCACTACTGATAGAGCCAAATCAGAGCTCCAAACAGGAGAGTTCAGGAGAGGAAATTCTTGATGGGGGAAATAAATGAGCGACATTTCCTTCACACCTGGGCCTGTGCCACCGACTGCTCCATGGAGCCAGCAAGGACACCTGGGGTGTGCCAGGGGAGGGAAAAGCCTCTGGAACTGCCATGGAGAGGAGAGGACTGGGGACAACCTGCAGAGCTCCTCGGGTTGTTGTCCCCACACACGTGGAGGCTCCTTGGCTCCCAGGGCTTGCTGTGCTCCCTCTGAGCCCCAGCAGGAAAGGAGGTTTCCCAGCCCCTCTGCTCAGAGGTGACAAACCCTCAGTTTTCTGTCTCAAACAGCTGCTCCAGGGCTCCAGAGGAGTACTGTGGTTTCCTTCTGCCTCCTAAGTTAACCTCAATGAGTCCTGCCCATCCCAAAGGATGGGGAAAAAATAAATGTGTACAATGTGTGCAATGCAGGGCAAGCCAGACCCTCCCACTGCTCCTCAAGCACTGAGCTTTAAGTGCTCCCTTCTTTCTCACCCCACAAAGTTCAACCCAGCAATAGCAAAGATCCCCAGGTGATAGAATGTGGGGGGGTAGAATGAAAGGAAATAAAGTTAGTGCAGAAGGAAATCTCACACCTGAACAGCTGCAGCTGTAGTAATCACCAAAGAGTAGGGACAGGCCTGCCCTTAACAGGCCACAACTGTGTCCAATAGGGATGAGTGCTATAAAAGAGTGGGTTAGCTGGGTGAGAAGGGAGCTGGAGTTTGTTGGCTGTGCTGTGAAGGAGATGGAGTCAGTGCTGTGAGGAGATGCCCATGAGAAATCACTAAGAAGGTATGGAACTTTTACAATAAGGCAATAACAATAGAATGCAGCTTGTGGTGTTTTCTGGGGTCCCCCATGGCAGGAAGGAATGAATGAATCTGATTCCATGTTCTTTGAAGGCTAATTTATTTTTTTATGATATTATATTATATTATATTAAAGACTACTACACTAAAATGATACTACATAATAAAGGAAGGATACAGACAGAAGGTTACAAAGAATAAAAATGAAAACTCATGACTGCTTCCAGAGTCCTGACACAGCTGACTGTGATTGGTCATTAAGTCAAAACAATTCACGTGAAACCAATCAAACAACCACCTGTTGGATAAACAATCTCCAAACCACATTCCAAAGCAGCAAACACAGGAGAAGCAAATGAGATAAAAATTGTTTTCATTTTTCTTTGAGGTTTCTCAGCTTCCCAGGAGGAAATCCTGGGCAAAGGGATTTTTCAGGAAATATGACTGTGACATGCAGCTCATCTGTCTACACAAGACACCCACACAATATGAATTGGTCTTTCCACATAAAGGAAAAAGAGGGACTCACACAATGTGAGAAATGGGCTCATGACCTAGAAAAGGATAAAATAAGAGCTAGATATGGATCAATTGATAGGAGACATGTAGGAATGCTGTTAATTTGTTCCTACAGGTATGTCCGGTGAGGATGAGTACCTGCATCCCAGTTTGGGTAAAAAGAGCCCACCCCAGGCTCGAGTTGTGGTATATTCAGGTTTTTGGTATATTTTAGAAGCAGCACCTCAGGTAATCTGCTCAAATAGACAAGTAAAAAAGCAAGCATACTCAAAACCCTGGGATTAATATCTTATCCACCAATATTTAGAAATGTACACCCTTCATGAGGAGAACAGCAGCTCTGAGCTTCCTCTGCAGTGAATATGAAAAGTGAGCCCTTCTACAGGGCTGCGTCTCTGTTCTAAATATCTGACTCACCCTCTGCAGCCCTATTTTGTCCATTTTGTCTGGTGTTTACCCTAAAACAACTTGGGACAGCTCCTCCAAACTGCTCTCACTTAACAGCCTGAAATGAAGTCAGGTGAATCTGGGGCTCTTAAGGATTGGAGCAGGACTGGATTTCAATACTTCATATTTGGCCCATCCATCCAGAAATTTGGATCAGAGCTAAGATTTCTCTCCTTTCTTTAAGACAATGGTTATTTTAGGAACCTTTTATTATGACTTTGAATACATTCATATATTGAATACATGATAAGTACCTGTGTGTATTTTCCTTGGTATCCTAACTGCAAAAGCTTGGGAGGGATTAGTAGAAGTTTCCTGAAAGAGTGAAAATATTAGTCATAGACAAGAGATTAAAAAAAATTCTAATTACTTCTAACTTGGAATCTGATATATCCAAAAAGAGGATTTTATGATAAGATGTGCTATTTAAGGTGTCACTGATCCAGGAGTTCTCTTCTTGTCATGTTGGTGGTTCTGTTTTGTTGAGGATAGATGAGATTTGTAGTCAGAACTGCAATATTTAAATCATTATCAAAATTGTACAAAGCACCATAAGCATACTGGATCATCTTGATAAAAACTCTAAAAGAGTTCAGTTTGGAAGTACTCAGGCTCAAGGGGACAGCTTGTCCTTAAATTGAACCAGTCTCTTCCTCAGTGAAAAGAATTTATTCTCATGCAAAACTGTCTGTGGCACAGAACTGGAGATTTAATTTTACATGCAGTAGAGCAAAGAACACAAAAAATGTCTGTTGGAAAGCAGTCCATTATGCTGCTACACTATCTGTACACATTCATCTTCCTCTTTATTCATCATAATTTGTAAAGAAGTGTTATTGCTTGCCATCCAGTAGTGCTCATCTCATATTTATCCACAGTGTTAAGCAGATGGCTGTGAGTGTAATTAAAGAGAGAGGAAAAAACCTCATTGTTCTTTATTGATAAAAGATGCAGGAGACAAAATTATTTTTTCAGTTTGTGTGCTGGTATTTTGTGACATTTACATGTAAGAATAACAGGTCAGATAATGGGTCTTAAAAATATACAAATGTAATTCTCTCAGCACTAGAGACATAAACAGGGAATTTATTTTTCTCTGCTTTTCAAAGAAAAAGAAATTGGAGGATTTGATCCATTCTTTTGTGCTATAATGTCAGAAGGCATTGTAAATTTTAAAATTGTTAAAAAGTGGCTTTCAGTTGTACAAGCTTGTTTTTGAGTGCCTGCTTTATATTGCTGTTGCCATTATGAGATACTTGTTTATTTTGCCTCCCACCATAGCTCCCCAGTGCAGGATTTCAAGACCAGCAGAGAAGGTCTTTGTATTGGGACACTCAGGGTGTCTTTAGAGGCAGATTGGTAAAAGATTAGACATGGGAAAGACAAGAAAATACTCCTTTAGTGTGCATTTTAAGTGCCTCATCAAAGAGGTATATTTACAAATCTGCCACTGTTACTTTACTGCCTTTAGTATGTGCCCAGGCCATCCCAGAATCACAGAACAGTTTGGGTTGGAAGGGACTTTAAAAAGCCATTTTAAAGGAGCAGGGACATCTTCAACTCCACCAGGTTACCCAAAGTCCCATCCAGCCTGGCCTTGAGCACTTCCAGGGATGAGGAACCTCTCTGGGCATGTTGTGGTCCACACCTTCAGGAAAACTGGGCTTCCTTCCCTGGTTTCTTGAAATTCTCTATTGTGCTGAGCGTGGGGCTTGGGGATCCCCATCCTGTCCTCTGTGGCAAACAGGATGTCCCACAGGATCACCCTAGGTCAGGGTAATCCTTTGTGCTTTCATCCCCCTCCATCAGGATCACAACCCTCCCTTGCACCATGACACCTCCACCAGCCAGATGAAGAGGAAGGAAGAACTGTTTATCTTAAAACATCCTCTCTTCTTCTTCAGAAGGCCTTGTTTTACAGAGGTCATTCATCCATTATGGAAATTACAAGGCAAGAATTATTTCTATCATTTTGCATGGGCATTTTTCTTTCAAGCCTCAAAGCCTGCCCTGAGCAGGAGGGGTGCAGAGGGGACTGGTAGAGCCATCCTGGCCATATTCTGTTATTCTGGCCATACATATTCCACTAAAGCCTGAAGATCTCAGCCAGGAGCAGACCTGAAAATTTTTACAGCAAGAGGCAGTGCCAATGCCATCATAAGATGCTGCTTCAGTATCAGCTTTGCTGCTGTGCTTGCAGCAAATGCTGGTTCACATTTATTTGGAAGCTTGGAGGCTTGGATTCTGTATTCAGATCTTGCTCAAAATAGTGGCTCAGGATTATGCTGGTACCACCTTCAGCTCCTAAAACATTTATAATACATTCATAGGTTTTAGAGCCAGAAAAGAACCATTATATTATTTAGTCTGACCTCCTATAACTTACACACTCAGGCCATAAAGTTCACCCAGTTACTCTTCTGTGGAGCACTAAAGAATATCTTCTAGAAATGGCTCCATCCTTCATCTGAGGGACAGTCTGCTTCTTTCCCTGGAAATTTGCTTCAGGAATTGAACACCCTCACTGATCTGAGCTTGTACCTTACTGCTGAGAGGTTTTGGTGAGGGCAACCTTCTACCACCCCTTCCTCTGAAGTTTTTCTCTGCTGGATTAGACAACCCTTTTCTGACTGGAATTTTCAGATTCAGCTGCAAGTCCCTTCACCATTTATTTTCTGATAAAGTGAGCAGATAACAGAAGAAAAAGACAACACTGCATCTAGCTTTATTGAGTCTCAGTGATGATTTCCTACCCTCACTGCAGTTGTCATTACTTTTGGTTCAAGTCAGTGACCTGATATCCAATTCTGAGTTTTTTGTATGAACTGGAAACACTCCAACTCCTGCCCAATGTTATCACTTTTAATAATGTATGCTACCATAGCTCCTATTCCCTGAACACTTTCTTCCCAAGGGAAGTGAGCCATAAACTGCATCATCTAAGTTAAATGTGGACTTTTCCTATTACTTTCAGCATGATTTGAAGAGTTTGAGGCTCAGGCAAAAGCTCTGAACCAAAAGTCAGTGACAGGAGTGGTGACTGGCCATTTCCATTACCTTAAAATTGTTTGTGAGGAAAAGACCTCTCTGCTCCTCAGAGAGTAAAAGGAGACCAGAGCAGAGGAAGAGTTTTTCTGAGCTATCCTGCCCTTGACACCACCAACTGTGGTTGTGGAAGAAAAGGAAAGGAAAAAGGGAAGGGAAAGGAAAGGAAAGGTTGTTCTTCCCATGCTCTTTCAATTCCCAAGTTATTGGTACCGTGGTTTTCTGGTATGCAGATTGGACTATCACTTTTACTTCTCCTGCTTGGCCTCCTATCCACTTTTGCCCATTTTTACCCCAATTCTGACCTGCAGCAGAGGATGTTCCACAATTTCAGTATGTGCCGTATGGAAAGCATGACAGTTCCCTTTTTGAAGTTCAACCCGCCACCCCAACATGTGGTGTGTCTCCTCACTCCTGTTTTTTGAGGAGCTGTGGGCAGTTTTTCTCTCTTCACATTCTTTGCAGTTTCCTAGCTGTAGAGTGAAATGAAACCTCAGCCTAGCAGGTGCTTCATTTCTGAACGGAAGAGACACATCCAGTCAGTGCTTTTCTCACCTAAGAAATTTCCATCCAAGCTGCTGGTAAGACTGAAACAGGATGTAAACAGGATTACAAACAGGATTTGATGCTCCTTTGGTCATGTGGAGCATCAGAGTCCAGAGACAAGACACCCATAGGCTTGGGTCCAGAAGGTGAGCGTGCATGAAGGTGCTTAGTTTCAAGGCTGAAGCTAATATTTTCAGTCTGACTTTGCAGACTTTACTACTTTTGTGAGATTACATTTGTCCTTGCTGGTTTCTCACCTCAGCTTTCCCTCCCCAGGTCATTCTGTATGTACACACTGCACCCACCCACAGCCTGCAGGGTGGCTCTGGAAATGGATCTCCAGTTAATACATGGTCACCTACAGAGCTGGAGGGCTGTTACTAGCATCTGAGGAGACCTCTTTGTCAAAGACAAACAATTTGGTTTACATTTGGAAGGGGAATGCTGGATTTTAAGTGCAGTGATCATAGATGCAGCTGCCACCACCCTATGTTCTATTTCAAATGATTAATAATATTTGTCAGTTCTGGTATGTCACTGTGCTTTATTGCTGTAAAGCAGACTCCAAATGATGGCACTCTCTTTTGGATTGATCTGATTAATGATGGATGAATCTGTTCCATTTTATTGTATGCCTCTCTTAACTGAATGGCTTAGGTTAAAAGAGAACAACCTTCACCAAATGTTATGAATTATAGCATCATTTAAAACATGTTTCCTTTCTCTTGTTGCTAACAGTTTAGTGACAATACCTGAAGAATTGAACTTAATTACTTTTGATCAAGCCCTGCTCCTCCGGATATAAACATGCCCTCAATTTTACTTGTATGATTTAATTTTTTTCTTGCCCAGCAATGAAAGTGTCCTTCTGTCATTACAGTGCTTTATGTTCTACAACAGATATCATTTCAGCACTGCAGATGCCCATCCTTTCTCCTGGTGCAAATTGCTCAGAGCACCACAAGACCCTTTAGTGATTTATCCTGCTTCCTGTGCCCCCATTGGAGGAGCTCCTTTGACGCAATGGCAGCAGCTCACAACAAAAAGATGGAATTTGGGCTCTATACATAGCTCTATTGTTATGTGACCTGAGGCTTTGTTTTCACATCAGCTGCCTGTCCAACTCCTTGTCATTCTTGTTTAATTAGCTGGTATGGTCCTGGATGGCAAGGACTTTCTAATGTTTGTTGTTTGCTTAGTGCTTAGCTCAAGGGTGCCTCCATCTCTGCTATTCTAATGCACAGAATAAATAATATTAATAGTTTGACTGAAAACCGCAAGAAAATCTTCAGTTTCCTCTCTCTCCTAATTAGTATTACCCTTGTATTCTCTGTAGTTAGGACTGGCAAACATATGCTAATGGTAATCACTTAGAAAAATTAATAGCAGAGGTTTAAGGATTGACTACTACAATCAGTTAAAAGACCCCAACAACAGTTTTTATGCATTAAAACCTGTCAAAATATGTTGCTCTAGTAAGAAACAGCTTCTGACTACAAATGTTTCTCTAGGTGTCATATTTGCCACAACCTGAGAAGGAATTTGGGGGAGGTTTACTTGTTTCATGCTTCAGATTGTTGCCAGAATAATGTGAAAAATAAACAGTAGAAGCACAAACCTTCACACAGCATCAGAATTAGTCTCATCCAGAAGCTTTTTTTTTTTTTTCCTGATACTCCTACTGAGACTTTGCTCAGTCCTAAGCAGATCCAGCATTTCTGGTTTTGAAAACAGACATGGGATGTTCTCATGAGGCTAAATATTTATCTTTTGGACTCTCTCAATGGCTCCCATTTCCATCCTGCCTGCAAGCACATAAAATGGCATTTTAAACTCTCCTTAATCAGTTAATGAAGTCATCTAAATCCCAGACTTTCACTGAGTTCCTATGCAGGTTTTGTAAACACAGGGTGAATTTAGTAAAAATTAGTGAGTGCTTGTCTAGGATGTACAAAATCTGCAAGCTCTACAGCTGGGCTGTTTTGAAAAGGATAAATCAAATTTAGGTAGCCTACTCATACATCCTTGAACTTTGAGGGTTTTCTACTCAATAAAAAAATAATAAAAATATTTATTTTCAGGAGAAGGAAAGCTTTGCTTAGGCCAAATATTTTATTCCAGACTTTTAAATGGCACCAGTTATTGCAGTCTATCAGTTCTATCTTTCTGGCTGTCTGCCTCTTAGTGCCCAAAGACACTGCATAAGATCATTGTGGGCTCCAATTTTATTGGTATAAATACTCAAGAAAAGGAAATATTTTCTTTAGGCAAACATACAAGCCCAAACACTGTGTGTACCTAAAACTCCCATGTATTAATGATTTTTATATTTGCAGTAGCCTGAGAGGAAATATTCTCAAGATTATAAACACAATTTAAATTAATAAACAGAATTTCAAAAGAGAACTGGACTTAATGCAATCAAGATAGAAATAAACATATAGATTATAAAAGAGTGGAACTGGCTTCTCAACAATCAGTTCTGTTTTATCCACTCTAACATTTCCTCTTGCATCTTCCTATCTGACACAGATCTGTTGAGTAGCAAGAGCTCAAGAGAAGAGAGAGAAGACCAAGAGAAGAAAGAAAAAAATGTCAAATAATTTTTTTTCTCCATGAAATCAATAGAAATGAATAATAGTGCCCAAAACCTGGTTCTGTTTAGCCTGAAAGCAGCATTTTAATGTGGTAATCTCAAGAATACATGAACGGCACACTGACTCATAATGTGTTACTCAAATATTGTAATGTGTTGTTATACTTTATATTTGTGAAAAACTTCCTTCCTAAAGCTCAGCTGGGCTCAGGATGCTTCACATTCACCTCAGAAGCAGCCCACAGACTTTCTGGTGAGCTCATTTTATTCAGATTTTCTTCTGACTCACTCAAGTGTTTGTACCAAGAGGAGGATGAAATTAATGGTGGTAGAAATTTCCTTTAATCAAATTGGTTTGACCTTTATGCTCCATAGGAAACCTTGGCTTAAGGAAAACAGGTGCTCTTCACAATATCAAGGTATTTTTGCTTTCCTCCCACATAAAATGAACAAATTACCCACTGCATTTCTCAGTCTAGACTGCTTTTACTTTGGGGGACAAGGGATGAAGAAACATAAAATGTCTATGGATGTGAGGGAAAGTACACAGTGATTCACTGCAACAATTTGCAGAACAACATAAAAATAGTGGTTGAGTCACAGCTGACCTTTCTGAAAAGGTAGATTCTCATCTACATTTTAAAGGGTGCACAATACAAAAACCAGAATGACACAGGCTCCATTATTTTACCCCAGTCTTGCATCAGAAATTAAGTATTAGAAGGTCTTTTATTCTGTAAGGTGCTCAACTAAATGGATCTATTCTCATTCTTTCCTTCCCCCCCCATCCCCAAACTCCTTTATTCTTCTGGAGAGATAATTTTACTCAGGTGGATTGGCTTCTATTTCAGCAGAACTCCATTATATGGAATCTGAGGAAATGGAATTGGCATGGGCTTTTTGCCTGGTTTTTTCCCAGTGAGTCATGTTTGGTTTTGCAGTCCCAGCCTGGTTTCAGCGGGGTGCCTGCCTGAGGGGGTTTGCAATCCCATCTTGGTGTCCTCACTTCTGAGATCCAGGCAGATCTGCTGGTTTTGAACAAGGTGAAGCCGGGTCTCCCACACCTCAGCAAAGCGTCCTATGGCCTGATTTATCAGCCAAAAAGATAAGAATGATCTCCCACCCCTCCTGTGAGAAATGGCTACCAAACGGCCTCATCCCTGTTCTCCTGTGTAACCAAATCATTCTAACAATGAACCCATGTACATCTTTACAAACACAGATTTTTCAGTGTCATTTCAGTCTAATCCACCTTATTAACAAGAATCTAGGTTACCCCACCCTTCTGTAGCATGTCCATGACATTTAAGATGGGGAACACTGAGCAGGAGAAGGAGCTGTACCCCATACAAAAATAAAAAAGGGGAATGAAAGCCTCTGTGCAGCACCAGGAGGAGCTGCACAGAGACACTCACTCATCTCCAAAAGCCACATGGCTGGATGTGCCACCCCTGCAAGAGGTCCTGCTGAGGCAGATAGAATATCCAAAACTGGAGTTATTAGCTCTGATAGACCCAAGGTGTGATGCCACCATGATATTTTCTGAAAAATCCCTTCACTGGGATTTTTTCTCCTGGGAAGCTGAGAAGCCTCAGAAAAGAATGAAAACAATAATTATCTGATTGTTTGGGAATGTGGTCTGGAGATTGTTTACCAATGGGTGCATCTTTGATTGGTTCCATGTGAATTGTTTTTAATTAATGACCAATCACAGCCAGCTGTGTCAGACTCTGAGGAGTCAGTCACCAGTTCTATCATTCTTGTTTAGCCTTCTGATGTATCCTTTCACCTTCTTTAGTATTAGTATATAATTTATTTTAATATAATATGATATCATAAAAATAATAAGTCAGCCTTTGAGAACATGGAGTCAAATTCTCATCTCTCACCTTGTCCTGGGGACCCTCACAACACCAGTGTGATGTGCAGGTCCTTAAGAGTTTAACCACAAGGTAAGGAAAGCAAGAAATTCCTCAGTCAAGAATCAGACAGCTCTCTCTATGCTTGTAGGTGAATTTAGAGATTCTTGAGAGATGTAGGGTTTCCAGAGATGTTCCTGTCCCTCCTGAAACTGATCTCCCTGTAGCACACGAGACAAATGAAGCCTTTGTGTGCTTTATCCACTCAGTCACTTCATTAACACTTTGCACTGGAAGCAGTGTGTGAAGCTTGCTGTTAGTAAGGCTCAGAGAACAATATGAACAATTAAAAAAAATCCATAAAGACATGCTGTATGCCAAATTAAACATGTTTGTGATGAAGAACAATAGCACACCAGTAGAGGGGTCAATGCATTACTTCTCTGCATTATCTCAGCATTGGAGACAATTACTGGTCTATCAAAAATACAGTTACAAGACCAATTAAGCAATACTTGTACTGGTTAGGGCACATGAACAACTCAGTTGGTCACTTCTAAGGGGAGTGTTATTTAGGACACCAAAGACATCAGACCAGCAAGGCATGACAGATTTTGCTGTAATTTTTGCTCCCATTGCACGGCTCCCTGTTACAATTATAAGACGTCATAGGTGAATTCCGGTGTAGAAAAAAAAAGTATTTATCTATGCTTGTTAGGGGACAATGTTCTTTTTTTTCCAGCATTGTGAATTCTATTTTCATTAGTTCCTGCATGAGAGATTCAGATATGTGTCAGTGATTCCAAGCATGTAATATCATTTTCACAGGGACATGACCTTTCTTTATCAAACCTGCCTTTGAGTGTTGAGGCACATATGCACACCCCAGTCATTTATATATTTATATCTTTATAAAAATATATTTATATATATATAAATTATATAATAATATATATATTATATATTTATTTAGTTAGCTGGTTATTAATATTTAAAAACTTCAGGCATTTTTTTTTCTCCTGAATAATACTCTCGGTTTCAGGAGAATGGATTAATTCAGGATTAGGGGAATCCTTCTGTGGTTGAAGACCTAGGGAATGATAGTTCCACTACAATGGGTCTTTATAGAGCCTTGCAATATAATATATAAACATCAACTGCAGTGCCTTGGGATGCAGTGTCCTTGAGATCCAACCATCAGAGTAAAGTCCCACTTGCAAAAGTTTGTTGATTTCATTTTTTTTTGGCAATGCTTAAACAGGAGCATTTTTGCACTAAGAAACTCTAAGTGTTACTTTAACAAGGAGTTTCAAGGAGTTTTGAAGTTGCATCTTACCCCAATTTTTGTGAAAGTAGGTCTTGAAGCTCAGCTGCCCTTTTAGGCTGATGAAACTGTCCTGATATAGGTGCCTCAGAGCTTCCTTTTGGAAATTGCCTCTCCTGTAAAGACTCCAGGACAACATCTTTAGTGGTAGAGCAGCCTGTCAGCAAGCCATGATGTGGTAATTACAGATTGCTAGGTGGGATAAACCTTATTCTCCCCAGATTAGTGCTAATTTCCAGCAGAGAGGGAGCCAGATAAGATCCTTTCCTGCGTGCTCTGCTGAGATTGACTCTCTTTTGATGAGAGGGCATTGCTGCCTTCCCTGGGCACACCAGGCTGCAGAGAGGCAGCTGACACTCAAGGAAATGCTGCTGTCCATGTTCTGGCTGGATGGTGGCTACTAATTGGATGCTAAAGCAAATTACATCGTGGCTGCCTGCAGCTGTGGATTTGCACTGCTGCATACTTGATGTGCCCATTCAATCACACTCACTCAGACTCCTGCCCAATTTGTAAATGTTCACAAAAATCCACACACTGAGCTGCCAGGAACGAATGTGGGTGGCCTGAGTGCTTGCATCATTGTCCCATGATGGATTTGGGATTAAAAATGGTCCCTAAAATCAGCTTCTAGAAGATAATTCATCTCACCTGTGTTAGGAACCTATTTTAGGATAGCTTGTGCATGCACCAGCTGCTCAGATTTTTTGTCTTTGTTCTTCATTAATAATGGATCTCTCCTTGGTTTTAAAAGACAGAAGTATAGACTACATTTACCAAGGGGTCAGATCCTGCAGTCCTTTGCATTTATTGAATATATTTATGCCACATGATACAAATTATAACTTGGTCTTCTTTCTCTATGCTAACATAAATCTGAATTTCCCCACTGGGTGTAATCATAGGCCTCATGCACGAGGATTTAGATTCACCAGGAGAGCAAAGGCTAATAAAACACTACTCTGAAGATGGAGTATCTCATGTCTTTTATCTAACTTTTTTCCTTGTTCTCCCTCTGACTTCAGTGTTAAATGAGTTGGACCATTAGTTATTTTTATTACACTGGCAAATGCAGAGTCAGGCAGGGGCACAAACTGTCTTTGATAGAGGTGTTGGATCCCTGCAAAGGTGAAAACTCTGCTTAGGGAATGGCTAAACCAGAGAAGGACATTGTGTGTTGCTGTATTCCATGAAAGCCAGGTTATAGACAAGAGATCCCATCTGCAAAATGGATTTCACTCCAGTCTTCAATTCAAAGCCTGGAAAAGCCTGTTAAGACTTGGTGTGTGTGTTCCCTTTTTCTCCTTTCTGATTGAAAAGTGAACAGGGAAGAGGTTACAGTCACTTTTGATCATGATCACTTCTGTCCTTTCAAGCCTGTGCTCTTAAGGGTTTGCTGGGCCATTTTCAAAAGGCTAACGTTGAGCAACCTGCCTGTTCGAGGACTCTCTTTTTATTCTTTTTAACATTAATTGCTCAAATGTTACCTGTCACTGGGCTTCATCAGCTGAAACACTGCAGGCCAAAGTACAGAGCTTTAAGAACTGCATGTTAAAGTCTGCAACCTCCCACTCTTCCCAGAAGCTGAATTGCAAATAGTGGGAATATTTCAGATTCAAGCTTTATTGCTACTGCATAGAAGTCGCCACACATACTCCAGATGACAATTTCCATCTAAATCATGGCTTTGTGGCACAGTGGAATAGCTTGATCTGGCAATTCACTTCCAGCTTTTTATGGCTGGTACTTTCCAAATGCCTTGGAAACCCTCGCTCTGCACATGTTGCATTCAGGACAGCAGTTCTTACTGCATCCATTAAGATTGTGCCCATGAAGGCAGATTTCAGAGAGCTGAGTATCCCTGTGTATTATCTCAGGAAGGGGTTGAGTTTAGAAAAGAGCCAGAGTGCCCAGGAGAACTTTCTGGGAAAGCAGGAGGTTCTGACATTATTCCACAGGAGAAAGTCTGGATAGTGAAATATTCACTACCGCTTGTGATTCAGGATTGTTTCTTTCTGCAAGCCAATGCTTGTGTGTGTGGTTATGGGGTTTATAAGCATGTGAGGTTCCTCATTGCCATCACTTCCAGTCAGCCAGGCCTGGCCCTAGGTGCCTTGGCCTCACTGATGGATTTAGCCTCAGGACGGCCCTGTAGAGTAGAACTAGATGAGCCTTCTTAAATTTAAATGGCTTTCACAGGGTCATGAAGCCAATAAATGAAGCTATGAGGGGACAGTACTAGATACGCATCATCTGTGTGACAGAGACCCACAGCAAATCCAGACTCCTCACTTGTCCCTTTGTCAGGGACTTCAGGTGTCTCCCAACCCCTGTGTGTCTGTGCACCCTCCAATTTCTTCCCCCAAAGAACAGTTTGATCACAGTTGCATCCTTCCCTCCTTCAGGGCTGAAGTGGGGTCCCGGTGTGTCACATTCACATTTTCTGAAGAATTCCTTCACCCAGGATTTTTCTCCTGGGAAGCTGAGAGGCCTCAGAGGAAAACAAAAACAATTCTTATCTCATTTGCTTCTCCTGTGTTGTGCTCATGTGTTTGGAGATTGTTCACCCACAGGTGATTGTTCCATTGGATTCTGCTGTCAGTTGTTTTCACTCTTTGGCCAATCAGGGCCAAGCTGTGTCAGGACTCTGGAGAGAGTCAGGAGTTTTCATTATTATCTTTTTAGCCTTCTGTAAGTATCCTTTCTGTATTCTTTAGTATAGTTTAGTATAGTATTCTTTAATATAATATGGTATAACAAAATAATAAATTAGCCTTCTGATAAGATGGAGTCAGATTCATCATTCCTTCCTACACCTGGGCCAATGCAAATACAATACCTGGGGCCTCTGTGGGTCCCTTGGGGAGTTCCTTTAGCCCTTGGAAGGCAGAGGGGCAGCTGCACTGGAACATCAGCAGCTCAGACCATGCAGCAAATCCAACAGTCTGATTAGGAAGGCCTGGCCTTGGAACTCTGCAGCCTTTTGGCAACAAGCTGGGAGGGAAAAGATCTCATCCAGCTACTTACTGCACAGATATGCTCTGATATAGCCAGGTTAGATCCAGGAAAACAAACCTTAGGACACCACTTCCTCAGTTAAAGCCCTTAAAATCCAGCTGCCGTGTTTGCTTTTCCCTGTTTCCTCTGACTTTCTGGTTATTTTTCCCTTACTAGTAATGAGTGTGACTCGTGCAAACAGCTGAGGAGCCTGTGCCCTCTCACTCTTCTCCCTGTGATTCCTCATTATTAATAACTGGGACATTTTTGGCTTTTGCTCATCAGGCAGCTTGTACCAAACCAGCAGCCTGCCTTTCAGTGCTGCCAATCAAACCTTTCATTCTGCCCATGGGATCAGAATTCCTGGTCCTGTTGGGGTTCCTCAGCAGTCCTGCTGCTGCTGCCCTTACCCAAAGCTTACACTGTGACCGTGTTCACAGGGGTCTGAGGATGAGGGAAGAGACGAGGATCTGACTCCATGTTTCAGAAGGCTTGATTTATTATTTTATGATATATATTATATTAAAACTGTACTAAAAGAATAGAAGAAAGGATTTCATCAGAAGGCTGGCTAAGAATAGAAAAAGAAGGAATGATAACAAAGGCTTGTGGCTCAAACTCTCTGTCCGAGCCAGTTGACTGTGATTGGCCATTAATTAGAAACAACCACATGAGACCAATCACAGATCGACCTGTTGCATTCCACAGCAGCAGATAACCAATGTTTACATTTTGTTCCTGAGGCCTCTCAGCTTCTCAGGAGGAAAAATCCTAAGGCAAGGATTTTTCATAAGAGATGTCTGTGACATTACACTTGGATTTGAACATATCCATGTGTGTGTGTATGGAGCAGGGAAATATGAGTGAGAGCAGCTCACGTTTTCCATGTGTCTTTTGGAGGCACAGCAAAGACTGCAGCAGCTGCAGGAGGTGAACATGCTCCATATGGCACCTGCCTTTTGATGAAGTTCTCCTCAGCCTGGGGAGACCTGTGGTGCTGTGGCAGTGCTCACTGTGCTCTACAGTGGCTTTGCTTCCCTTTGCAGCCTGAAAATCTATGCAGCACAGAGGGGGAGGAGGGTGGCTGTTATAAATGACACAAACAGTGGTACCAAACCAGATGGGAAAAGCAGATAGAGAGAGGAAAACAAACATGTTAACCTTATAAAGGAGTTATGGGGCACTATTTTTTAGCAGGGCCTGTTGCAATAGGACAAGAGGCTTCAAGCTGACAGAGAATTGGTTTAGATTAGACATGAGGAAGATGTTTTTGACAAATAGGGTGGTGGAACACTGGCACAACTTGCCCAGAGAGGTGATAAATTCCCTATTCCCGGAAACATTCAAGGCCAGGTTGAACGGGACTCTGAGGAACTTGGCCTGGTTGCAGAGGTCCCTGCTCCTTGTTGGGGCTTGGATTTGATGATCTTGGAATGTCCCTTCCAAAAAAACTCCTTTCTGTTTCTTTATTGTCTTTTTTTAATGAACTGTGAGGGGTATTGTTAATTATTGAGAGATGCCTCTGCTGGAAGGTGCAGATGGGACTGTATCCAGAAGTCTGGAATATGGATTTTATTTAACAGCAAATGTGAGGTAGAGAGATAGAAAGAAACAGAAAAGAGAGGGGGGGGGGAAAGAGAGTGAGAGAGACATATTAAAGCAGAAGATAGTCACCACCTGTGGATCCAATGGTGTCCTGTTGGTCCTTTTTCACCCTGGACTTCTTGGTTTGGAGGGTCTCGAGGTAGTTCAAAACTTTTCACTATTGATACATTTTAGAAAATAAAGGAATTGATGCTCACTAGCTACACAGTTCACTTATTCTTTTGGTTAATTTATTCCCTCACTTCCAATGCTATTTTGTTCCTTTCTTAGTCTTTCTCTTTTTTTTTTTTTGAGTTAGTGCATTTCTTGTCTTGAGCTGGTGGGTTTTGGTCTCCCCCTGACAGAATTACCTTTTACCCAATCCCAGCTGATTTCAGCTCAGTTGCTTCCCTCATGGCCCATAAATTCTGCATTCTTTGTGTGCACTATCAGAGGCACATTCATCTCCTCCAGCTTTGTTAACCTCCCCCAGGTCTGAGATGACACCTGGACAGCAGTACCACCTTTAACTTGTCTCAAATTCTGTCGTGGTGGCTTCATTTACAGCTCAGATTCCAGCTACCCATGGAAGCATATTCAGGGTGGGTTTTGTACTGTATGTATTTATATTTTGTATGTGTTTATAGTGTTGGTGAGCTAATTATTGATACAAACAATCAGGAAAACAGCAATAATTTATCTATAATACCATGAGCATAAGTAAATAAAAAATTCTTTGATCACTCCTGAATCACACAGGAGAATCAAAACCCACAAAGAGAGCAGGGTTAGCTAAGTGTTAAGCAAATTTCACATATCTCCATGTGGCTGACCACCATGCCCAGGGGCCCCCAGGAATCCCTGCAGTGCTGAGCAAACTGCTGAGATCAGATCCTGGGAGTGGCAATGACCTCTCTGGATTTACTCTGTGATTTAACTTGGTCTCAACTGCACTTGCACATTCTTAAGACTGAGTGCTAGACAAGCTTGTGGCGTCACTTCATCTACCCCTTTTCTTTCCCCTTTTTCCACCATACATTTCTGCCTCGGTGTTTTTCCCTGCTCTGCCCTGTGTGTCTCAGAGCTGAGGACTTGGGCCATTATTCCCTGGCCCAGCACACCTCCAAGCACAGAGGATGTGCTGTTGCAGGCTGCTGTGCATCACTGAGCTGCACCAGTTTGCCACGTGCCATCAGAAATGGTGGAGCTTCTGTTAAGCCTCTGTCCCTGTGAGCACAGCTAAATCAATGTTCTTTACCTTTTCCTTGGGCTGAGGGTGTGCACGAGGACCAGGAGGGTGATTTGGGTGAAGTGGGCCAGTTTGTTAAGCCTTGACAGTTCTGCCACCTTTTAATTATTGCTATGGTCACAGCTCTATTTTGAAATTTAACATAATGGCATTAAATGTCATTTATGTAATTTGACATGTATTTTTAAAATTTAAGATCAGTTATCTAATCCACTTTCTGACATCAAAATAAGGTAAGGATCAAGTTCCTTTTATCCATACACTCCCCATATGAGATTGCTGGCACCAAAACCAGTCCCTTTTGACAACAAACATTGTCTCCAGAATCCCACTGAGGACTTGGCTCTCTCTTTGGGCACCATTCTCTCTTTCCATCTCTAAAAGATGGCAGAGAAGATATTTTCCTTCTCCTCAAGTCATTCCTTCCTTTGCATGATCCCCTCCTTATCTTTGTTTTATCCTTTATCTCCTTATCCCAGCACTACTGAAGGCCTTTCCCCCAGCTCAGTGTTCTGCTCAATTAGCAGCATCTCCAGCAAGTGGTGTGAAAAATGTAAATACTGAGGA
Organism: Agelaius tricolor; assembly: GCF_023055355.1. Lineage (NCBI taxonomy): Eukaryota > Metazoa > Chordata > Aves > Passeriformes > Icteridae > Agelaius > Agelaius tricolor. Next base: position 2,991,864 of record NW_027269284.1, on the reverse strand, counting down.
GACAAAGGTGAAATGTCCTTAAAGTCCTAATGGAAAGGGCAGCCTCAGAACCTGATTTTCTTGTGTGTTGCTCAAGGTAGGACAGTATCACTAAATTTTATTTGATGCTTTGTTTAGAACTTTCCTTTTCATATCATAGAAGTAAAAAAACAAGAATAATGAAAACTTGTTTCTTGGTAGCTATATATCTAGGTAATATAATAATAAAATTATATAGGTAATTTCACCTTGATGATGGTCAAACACAAATGGTGTTGAATTCAGGTTTCATACTTTCAGTCTACCTAATTTTTTAAATTTTTTTTTTTATTTTTGCGGATGTGCTGAAAGCATAAAACTTCCTCCTTCACTAGTGAGCTTAATGTATTTTCAATTGAAAATCTTCCCCAGCCATCACTCTCCACACATCAACCTGCTATGCAGATCCCTCTGCAGCATGCTCAGTCACTTGGTAAAATGTTCTGTCATTTCTTATGCAAGCTGGCAGCTACAAGAGCTTGGTGTGTCTGGTGCCAGTGTTCATGTGAACCAAACCTTGCATTTGCAATTTATCTTATTTGTAGACCTTAAGTGATCATAGGCAAAGACCACAAGATTCTGAATATTGTTCTGATTCGTTTTGGGTCACAAACCTTATGCCTACCTTCCTTCTGCTCCTCAGAAAGAGTCAGGAACTTGCACTTTATGGCCTGTCTTGTGATTCAAGGCATAATAATTTGTTTTTAAGGAGAAGATAAGAAAATCTGTGGGAGGTGATGGTCTCCTAAGGAGTGGTGAGGGCTGCTTGAAATTTCAATACATCCAGATCTGATTTAATTTGAGATCAATCTCAAAAACAAAGATGGCAATGTTTATGTAAGTGGAACCACTATGCAGTGGAACTGAATTCCCAGCAGTTTTGCATTCTGAGCTTCAAGAACATTGGGTCAAGTCCATATAAGTCATGGAAGGTCTGAATTGGTTCATTCACTGGGAAATGCCTCAGTGACACAGCACCAGGTGACCTGGTTTTGGGGTTTAGCACAACTGAGGAGTAGAGAAACATTTACTTTTTTTTTTTTTTTTTTTTTTTTAATTTACTTTTTAGGGCACCAAGGCATTGTACTGTGGGCAGGATGATGCCAGGCTGCAATAGGACAATAAAATCACATTTCAAAGACAAAAGTCTGGACCAGAAGGAGTGGCACAAGTACTTGGCCATCCTTGGTGAGATCCTGGGGGGCTGTAAATTGGGCCAGGTCCAGGTGTGGTGTGTTTATGGAAGTGATTTTCTCCAGCTGAAGGCCAGACAGATCAGCTCTGCTTCCACTGAAGTCCAGATCCCTTGCCTTAACCCAGACAGTTATTTTTAGATTGCATGGATTATTTGAGTTATTTTTAGATTGCATGGATTCAGTCTGCAGGAAAGAGAGGGTGATAGTCCCAAATCCCTCAAGAATTCCCTGAAATCTCCCTGAATCCCTAAGAGATTGTAAAACTCAGATTTTGCCAGCCTGTGGTATCTTGGCTGAAAGTCCTGTGTACAAGCAAGAGGAGGAAGGGGATGGTGCATCTTACACATGGTAACATGTTGCAGTCCCCCTGAGGCTTGAACAGAACATGCACCATCTGGATTTCTGTAATGTGAAGTTCAATTAAAATGTTTTGATGTTAAGCACATGCCATTTTGGAGGATACAATTTTTTTTTCTCCCCAGCTTTTCATTTCTCTCTGTTCTGTTAGAAACAAGAATGAGAGGGAGAGAGGGAGTTATAAATATTTCACATGAAATTCCATATGGCTTCTAAAGTCACATTAATATGCATTTAGGAAATATTCAATTTTTTAAATAAAGAAAAGCAATTGAAATATGAATCTTGCCCTAATAAGCTTGGAAAATAAACTTTGGAAATATGGGTGACTTTCTAGACCTGTGTATTGAAGACTGATGTGAAGAAGGAGACTTCTGCCCTTGGACAAGCCTCTACAGGTAAAATTGACAATATTTATTCCTCCTGGGCTAAACTTTTTTAGCTGACAGGACTGTTGGCAAGTAGTTAGAAAAGCCAGTGTCCTCTCAGTCATCTTGGAATTACCACATACTGATCTGCATGTCTAGAAAAATGAATATACTGACTTGCAAACCAGTTAAAGAATGGTGAAAAAAAAACCCCTTCCCAAAAAAAGTGGTGAAAAACCTTTGCTCAAAGCACCTTCTCCTTATAGCATGGCCACATCCCAGTGGAAGGTGGGTTTGGGAAACTCCACCTTGAAAGGATCTTTGTGAGCATCATGTGGCACCTTCAACAAAATTCCTTTGTTGCCAAGTCTGGCAGCTCTCTGTGCTGGAAGCACTTCCTGGGACAAACACTTGGAGGTCTCTTGGCATAAGGAAAGAGAAATGGGCACAATTCTCTGGCTGGTTCACTAGTTTTTTATTTTGTTGGCCTGCTGTTCATGATTGGGGATCTGCAATATTGTGGGTGCCAACAAGCCAACATGTCCCTTTCACACCCATCCCTGGAAGTGTCCAAGGCCAGGCTGGACAGGGCTTGGAGCAAACTTGGAATGAACAGTGGAAGGTGTTCTTGCCCATGGCAGGGGGTTGGAACTGGCTGATCTTTAAGATCCCTTCCAAACCAAACCATTTTGTGATCCTGTGATTCTCCTGAGGCCCTCCTCTGGTGGCTGTGTGTGCAAAGCCATTTTCACAGGGATTTCTTGCTTGGTGTCCCTGCATTACTGATCCCATGGCTGTGCTGAACAAAGCTGTGGCTCTGTGAGTAAAAGCACATGCAAAACACAAAGTTAAGCGCTCTCAGCCTGATTAATTCAGGCCAGGTTTGCAGCCCCAGTCCCGTGGCTGTGCACAGCTCACCCCATAGATCAAGGAGACACTTTGGATGCACTGTAGGACTGTGCTGAACTTTGGATGTACTGTGGCATTTTATTGCATGCAAGCAAGAATGGTTTTAAGAGTCAAATCCCCATCTCACTTAAATTGGCAGGATGTTATAAATGATTTCATAGTTTAATACTTTGAAGCTGCCTTCTTTATATTGATGGGGAAGGATGGCCACATTCATGCAGAACCTGATTCTGTTAATCTGTTCACTGCTGTTAACTGGGGCAAACCTCATTCTTACCCAGTCTGGGCATGGATTTCATTTGTTTGTAAAGCAGGCTGGAGAAATGAACCTGTTTTGAATCCAGCTCAAGCTGATGTACTGTCTAATTCTTCCCTGGTCCAAAACACCTCTATTAGGCACTCCATGTTTGTTGGGGAATATCCCCACATATTTTCCTTGTGGATTTCAGGTCACATCTGCCAACTCTGAAATTTTCAGTGATTTGGTGAGTGACAACAGAGCATTCAAAATAAATAAATCAATTTTTACATTGGTTGTTTACGCTGGAGTGCAGAGCAGCAGCTTCACCTCTGAGAGAAGCAATACAATTCCCTTGCAATTAAATGTAACTTACATTGCTCATGACACAACTTCCCAAATGTGCTTGGAAATGGCTTCTGTGGGAAGCCTTTAGAGCTTAGTTTAAGCAGATGAGTATTGCTGTGGAAATAAAGAGGACTATTCTTGTGCTTACAGATAAGTGGGTGCATAAATTCTAGCAAGACTGAAGTCTTTGAGTTTATGTTAAAGAGAAAAAAAAGTAGCAAATGGCACCTACTTTTTGTTTTGCTTACACTTTATGCAAGCTGGTAAACCCACTATAAAAAAATAGAGTGCTTGAGTGAGTATATGGGGTTATTTATATTGTCTTTCATAGACTTTTTAATCACTTCAAATAACATTAGGTTGCAGGTAATTCTCAGTTTAAATTCTCAAGTAAAAGAACCCTGAAAAACGTTGCAGTTTGAATCCCAAATGTTCTACATTCCTCAAGAAAATATCTTCCCAGGACACATCTGGGATGAAATGCTTTATTTACATTGATTGATCTTGGATTATTGCAGAACATCCAGATTTATTCAAACTTCAAGGAATGCTTAGAGATGATTAGTGACTCATATTGAGAGAGGTCAATGAAACAGTCTGAGAACAGTTTTCTGTCTTCATTAAACACGAAAAGCATCTGTGCTGGTTCAAAATATGTTCAAAGTTTCATTTTTCCAACTACTGATCAGTCAGAGAGATTTGAAATTATCTGGGAAACGCTGCTTTTATTAATGTGCTGGTACATAAGTGATGTGCTATTGCTCATAGTTTTGTGCTTGATTTAGACTCAGGTGTCATGGAAAGATGAAGGGAAGGATGAAAGGGAAAGCAAAACTGAATCACAGATTGGGTTGGTATGGAAGGGACTTTAAAAATCATCTTGTTCCAACGTCCTGCCATGGGCAGGAACACCTCACACTAGACCAGGTTTCTCAAAGCCCCATCCAACCTGGCCTTGAACACCTAATATTGACAAATGACCCTTTCCTCTCCCAAAATCCAGTGCCAGAACAAAGAACCTAGCACTGAGGTTAGTTTATTGTTTGTGCCTGTTTTGTTTCATTGTTTTGGTTTTTTTAGTCTTTCTCAGGAACCCCTAATAAGAATGTAGATCACAGTAGAATTAGGAGTTTTGAGCCATCAAGGAAATGAACACTGAGACAGATAAGCAAGTATAGAGAGTTTTATTACATATGAAGCACTTTAAAACCACTAAGTAGAAAACACTGGACCAGCTATATTAAGACTCTCATTCCTTTACTCTCAGAAATGAAGTAATAAAATCTCTTTCAGAGAGAAAGCTGACATTAGCTATGCCATAGTGTGGGTAAATAGGTATGAGAGTGAAAATGACCTTAAGTCTAAATTCTCCTTCCCAGCATCACAAGATGCTGTACTGAAATGAACTGGAGCTTTTGGAAAATAGAGTGAAAAGCCAAAAGGACAGCAGCATCCTGCAAGTTTAGTTCTAGATACAGAAAGGACAAGATTATATTTTAATCAATAACCAGAGCAGTACATCCTTTCTGCAGTTTTGTTTTGGTTATAAGAACTCTTTATCTATGTCTTAAAGGGAAAGGAATGTTCTTTGGTCCTTTTTTCCCTCTCCCCATACTATTCATTCCTGTACATAAAATAAGTGACCCTGATTGAAGATTTTGACTTTTATTTCTGGTGCCTCTTGCTTCTTTCTCAGATCTGAAAATGATAATCTGTTGAGAATAGAATTGGAAGAATTGTAGGTATGAAAGAATAAAATTTTGAAAGCATTGCAGATATTCTGAAGACCTTTAAAATCACTCAGCATCTGAATGTCCTACTTGATATCAAAAATATTTCCCTTTATGTCTAGAATCAGAGAAGTGTGATCATATCCTTCTAACACAAGATATTTTCCATGTTTGGCACCATACTGACACGATCAGGTAAAAACCAACAGCAGTAAGAAAATCCTGGGGGCCCTCTACACAACCTCTCTTTTCTGGGAGAGAGGTTTCTGCTTTATGGACAGCAATTCCAGAGTGTGATATGGTGTTAGTCACTGAAATAAGATTACAGTGACAGAAATAATAATAGAAAAATGCCTAATCACTCAGAAAACATCAGCACTCACTGGTAAGATGAGAAAAGAAATTCCACCCCAGGAATATTAAGGAAAAATTAAGAACCATCCCAGTCCAAGAGAGCAGTTTTGGGTTAGTGGTTTGAGTCAGGGGGTTGAGCTAGGAATGCAACTAAGATAGTGAAAACTATATGTATATTTTAATTAAGAGCTTAAATGAATTAAGAGGTTAAATTAGAAATGTAGTTAGCAAAGATCATATACTGTGATTAGAGCTTGAAAGGAAATGAACTGTTACCAAGTGGGGATAACTGAAAGTTAGGAAAGACAGGTGATACATGAACTATTGTAAGAGTGCAGGAGCCATAAATACCAGTGGCTTCTAAGAATGAGAGGAGGTTTGGACTGTGAGCAGCAAGTCAAGGAGCCCTGCCAGCTTGACACAGGTGAGTAGTTTACCATGAGGAAGAGGTCTTACTTCCTCCCCAGAACCCTCTGACCCAATTAAAGAGGAGAATTGTGCAGCCATAATGGACATTGAGTAATGATAATATGAGGTGAGAACTAATGTTTATGTAATAGGTGTTGTAGAACCTGTCCTGGAAACCAAACCTGAATAGGTAAAACCTTTTTGGATAAACAGAGAGCAGGAGTTTGTGACTTTCTGCACATGTCTTTGGGAGGTTACTCCCTGTGTGTCCAGAGCTGTAATAAATATACCCACTTTTCAGCTTTAATTAGTTGAAGATTCATTTGTCTGTGCTGCAGGTTTAGCTCCAGCTTAGCCAGGTTGCTTGGATTATACAATTATTGCCAAAATCCCAGCTGCTTTTTCTCTGGAAGAGCAGCCAGGGCTGAAGCTCGTTGTGCTCACCTGCCTGGGCTGCCAGGCATTTCTTTGCACAGCATTCTCAGAGGTGCTGTTTGTCACACTGGGGCTTTGCATCCCACCACAGGAGCTCTCATTTCACCCTCTGCCAGGGGCAGAGCCCTCCAAACCTTGTGGAGACACCACCTGAAGGAAGGGCTCCCTCAAACACCCCCAAAGGTCGCTGCATGCGCAAGGATGAGGATGAAGATTTGACTTTTTCTCTGCCTCAGATGTCAGAGCAGCTGCTCTGAGGCTGTTCTATCCTCTGAAGGAACATTCTGTCTCAGCAAGCAGAGAAAGGAAAAGAGAGATCTTACACCATGATAATTACTTGAGCAAAAATAAACACACATATGGTGTGACATTTTCCTAATGCTCGGATCCTATTTGGAAGCAAATGTATTAATTAAAGGGGGGAGTGGAAAGGGGGAAAACAAACAATCTCTGAGTCATGAGAACATGACAAGCTGTCCTTTGAAAATGTTATTTTTATTTTTCATTGACACTGGTGTTAATTTATTAGGTGTAGTAGCGTGTGCTTACTTATTTGTTGTTCAAAAGCAACAATTTTCTTCTTCATTGCTTTTCTGTTTCATGTTTCAGGGTTTTTTTAAATCTTTATAGACAGTGCTGAGCTAAGAAGAAAATTCACCCTCAGATAAGGGGCCATATCAATGTCTTTTTGTCCTTGAAGCTCTCAAAAGCTGATGTTAAACTTTCCCTGGTCTCATAAAAGATGTGATTCAGCATTTGTGGCAGGGAAGATATGAAATTCTCTTTGTTTCTCTTTGATGGTAAAATTCTCTTTTTTTTTAAGACAAGCTGCACTTGTGCTTAGGCTTCAAATGAGAACATCTTTGACAATTGTCTTCAAGAATTAGAGGGAGAAATGAAGAGTGCAGCCCAGAAATGGCCATTCCAGCAAATACCCACAGTGGCGATGCAGCAGTTAATTAAGCAGAAACAAATCTTTAAAAACTGAACTTCACATGGAAAAAGTAAAAGGAGAAATGGACAAAAATCACAAGTTTCTTCCCAACAGGCTACAAAAGCAGGAACCCTAGGAGGTCCCGTGGGGTTTTCTTATTGCTGCTGTTCTTCACATGACTCTCCTTCCAGCTGGACAGAGGGGGAAAGCCATGTGCCAACCCAGTGAAAATACTGAGCTTTTACTTTGCACAGCCTTTTAAATTTTGCAAGCTTTTATAATGTTTTCATAACTAGTGGTCCACAATATTAAAATTAAAACCTTTGGAAAGAACACAGTAATTGCTTTTCTTTTTTTTTTTTTTAAATATTCCTCAGTAGTTTCTTACTTTGTTCTGTGAAGTTTTTTCCTTATGGAAGTGTTTTAATTCCCCAGAAATGTAAAACAGTTCAGTTTTACATTTTACATTTTCTACTTTGCCTCTCTATTTTCGCCTGTCTTCTCTCCTTTCTCAAAAGCAAAATAAGGAGATGAAAATAAATAGTATTAAACCTGTAGATGTTGAAGGGAAAAACAAAATGCTAAAAAGCTATTTTGTTTTTTATTTAAATATGAAACTCCATTAGTAAATAATGACATTCTAAAGGAGAAATTTCCCTTTAGGAAAGTACAACTTTAAGCTGAAAATATTTTAAATGTATGCTTTAATCAGTTCTTGAAATAAATACCACACTTCAATCTAAAAGAATGTTTGTTTTATTTCCATTCCCTCGTAATTTCAGAAAATGTACTAACTGTAAGGCATCATGAAATAAATAATGGTACATATTTCAGTCAATTATATGTTGTAATAAAAACCCTGTAAGTGTTTTGAATCATGGCTGTTGTGTTCTTTCAGAAGATCTCTCAAACTTCTTGCCTAATCTGTGGAGCTGTTCACTCCCTGCACATTTTTCAATCTATTCACTCCTGCAGAAGCCATCTGGTTCTCAACTCAGTCTTTCTCATATGCTCAGTTTCTTTTTTTCTCCTTCTTCTAAGAATCTTCGGCTAATAAAGACTTTTTAAAGTATGGAGTTGGGCTGGTTAAAGGAAAATGCATGTTCTTTTTGAAAAAAAAAAAATGAAACATTTTTTCAGATTTTCAACAGTTGTTTTCTCCCACCCTCCTTTTCAAAAAAACCCCAACAAACCAAAAAACCCTCCAGTTTTCATTTGTATTTCCCCCCTCTTTCTTCTGTATTCTTTGTATTTTGTTTCTACCCCAGCTGGAGTGTGTTGATAAAGATAAAATAATATAGAAATATATAGAAATAATACAGAATTATAGAAATATAGAAATGAAATATAGAAATATAGAAGTTATATAGAAATATAGAAATAAATATAGAAATATAGAAATAATATAGAAATATAGAAAGGAGTGCTATTTTAGGTGCAGGTTCCCTGGCATTTGGTTATTCACCTACTTTGGTTCTTGGACACCACTTCAAGTTCACTGATCTGCTGCCTGACATTGCCAAATGCATTAACAATGCTTTAATTAATAATAGAAAGGAACAAATTTTATCACTATGGGATTTGTTGGGACAGGAAAGAACTTAGAGTGTCCTGAGAAGGAGAGAAGGAGGTTTCCTGGCAAGGAAAATGACACAATTATTGTCCCTTCCTGTTCAGCTCAAGATGCCATGAATGGTTCTTGCTGTCTGGATGGGACTTTGTGGTAACTCTGCTAATCTTAACAAACAGGGAATATATTCTCTTGCAGTGCCATTTTTCACTTCCAGTCTATTTTTTCCCCCCCATTTCTAAACCTAAAAAGTCTTAATGGGCTGCACAGAGAGGGAGTGGCAAATCCTTCCTCTCACAAAAAAGTACAGTCGAGAGGCAACTAATGCACTTTATGTTAAATATATTGGGTCATCTTCATTTTATTAAAGAGGAATTAAAAAAAATAAGAGCAGTTGAGGTAGAGATTTGGCTTTGAATTTCTCTCCTCACATATTAAATGGGTATAATTAGGCTCCATGCTGGGCTCTCATCCTACAGAGCTCCCTTTGAGCAGATCAGATGTGGGGTACCTGAGATGACAGCACAGTCCTGGCAGAAATGGCACAGGAATTGTGGGACAAAACCAATAAAATGAAGGAAATACTCAGCTTTACCTGGAACCATCCATGGAATTCATCAGGGAGTTGAGAGAGTAAAACCTGCAAATAGGAAGGGCTGCTTGCCAGTTCTCCTAATTGCACCCCCTGTGTGTTGTTTCACCCTTGCAATATCCAACTGCTGTATAACAAATTGCCCTCAGGAATTTCTACAGCTGATTTTCTTTCCCTGGTGCTGAATTATTTATTACTTTTCTTCCACCTACAGTCCTTCATGGTATATTTTATCATTTCTATTTTAAAAAGTGTTAAAAAAAAACACTCAAAAAAAAAAATCAGAGGTTAACTTGGGGTCTGCCTGTTCTCTCCAATTTCTGTGCCAAGTTTCAGCATCAAACTGGTGATTTAATATATATGAAGACATGTCTTTTGATTTCCAATGGAATTTTTAATACTGAATGGAGATGACAATCGAGAATCAAAAACATGGTTCCAAGAGGCTTTTTTGCTTTTTTTTCTTTTTTTTTTTTGATGTTCAGCATAATTTTCACACTATTTTTTTAAACATCAGATATAAGGAACACACAGAGGAGCTTAGATAAAATCCAATGACTCTCAAGAATGGAGGATTTTGAGCAATCTGACCTTTTGGAAGAAATTTGTATCAGAGCCAAAGGTAAATCCTGATCTGTATGAAATCAGGAGACTGACTTCTGGTTTGTCAAACACTTGCTGGCAACAGGAGGAGAACCAAGGGGGAAATCTGTTAGCAGGGGCTAAGGGAGTGAAAAGGAATAAATGAATTGCACAGGCAATGGCCAGCAGGGAAAGGGGAAACAGTTTTATTTTGCTTGTAATTGCAATTTTAACTCAAGGCCCTCTCAGTGTGGGATGATGAGGTTGGGGTGATTTAGATCTGCTGCCCAATTTGACCTGTTGCCATAGGGTTAGAGGTAATATGTATTTAAAAACCCTACAGGACACTAATAGATTGTCATTCTGGATTTACCCTCCTTTAGGAAGTGAGATTCACAAAGACTTCTCCATTTAAAACATAAGCTGCTCACCTCAGGAGGCAGATCACACCTTATTGTATATTTTTAGAGTTCTTACTATCTCAAAGGAGTTTTGTTTCTGGATTGTAGAAAGGGTCTGTTTAACTGAAAATTGATTAAACAACAAAAAGAAAATAAATTGCAATGCCAAGTATGAAAAATGACACATGAGTTGCATAACTGCAAAGATGAATAGCTGTGCCTGCAGGCAGGACCGTTATAAACAGCATTCTCTAGCTGGTTTCACTGGACTCTGAGTTTTCCCTGTACATGACTTAAGATTAATTAAATAAGGCAAAAATGGTGGCTCTTTGGTATGAATAATTGTCATGTCTGCCCAAAGTAGCCTCTGGAAAAGAATTAATCATCTCTAGTTCAGTTCCTCTTCATCAGCAATTGGCTTTGCTATGAATGAAGTTCATGTGTATCATTGACTTACTCTTCTCAGTGATAATGAAGTCTCCTTCATTCAGACTAACAGATTTCTAGAATTCAATGAGGAAGCAGTATGCTAAAATTACAGCAAGATTGATTTTTGAAGTTTTCTGGAGGTGGTGGATACAGTTTCACTCGAGTGCCATCAATCATATGGAGATGGAGCTTAAACACATTTGTTTGGAAAGATAATGAGGCTTTCCAAAGAGCAGCCATGGTGACACTGAGTCTGAGGATCAAATTCAAGAGAGAAACCTGCATAACTTGAGTCTCTCAAGGAACAAACACTTTAAAAGTCACAGTACTGAGCACTGGAATCAATAAACACATCCACATATTTTGTTGTTCTATCCATAAGATGAAGAGATCGCTGCTTAATCCAGATATGAAGTGACCTAGCCTTAAAATTTGAAGCATGACTTTTTTCACTAGAAAAATTGTTCAGTCAGATTGGCTAAACAGTCTTCTAAGGTCACTGTAGAGAAAAAAACAAGTCTCAAGAGGTTTTAATAATATTTGTGGCAGGAGCCTTGATGAGCAAACTATCCTGTCTTGTCACATAATGCAGTGCAAATTCAGCAAATGAGAAAAAATGGTCTTCATTAGGAAGCTCTACATTCATCCTCAGTACCTGAGCTTTTCATAAGGCCTGAAGAGTGAATTTTGACTTTCTACAAGAGCCATGTTAGCCTGAGATATAATAATACTAATATTACCACTGGGCATATAAACATGCATTCTAGTCAGATATTACACATGAAGTGGTCCTTATGATCTTCTGGAACAGTGAGTTACGTGCTTGGATTGGCCAAAGTTTAAGGGAAAGACAGATGATTTACAAAATATTGTACAATGTATCTGGTTAATAATATGAGTATGATAAAGGCAAAGCTTACTCTGGAATGTGCTCACAGGAGAACCTCATGTCAGGTCCTGGATGTTGCCTTTGGATGTGAACTCCCATTTCACACAGCATCAGAGTCCCTGCAGTCACACTCCTGTGTCCAGGGTTTTTTTTGGTGCTTCTTAAGAACTGGAACCAGAACTTGAGCAGGTATCACATTGAAGGGATTCTTGAGCTTCTCATTTACCATAAATTGGGGAAGACTTTGGTTCTACCTTCCTCAGGTGGTAGCAAAACAATCCTCCAATCCAGCTCCAGCTCCAAAGACAAAGCAGAAGAGGTTTTGCTAGATCCTGTGCAAGGTAGGAAGAGAAATAGTTGTTTTAGATTGCAGAAAAAAGGTGTGAGGTTTGCTGAATATTCAGGGACCCTTCCCAAATCTAGTGGTGATGCAACACAAAACCAGGGTGGTGCTGCACACTCTTCACTGAGGCCTTTCTAATCACTTTAGACAGACACCTGTCAGGGGTAATTTAAACATCATTATCTTGTCCAGAGCAGATGATGATTTAGATGGACACATGGAGATGCTTCCAGAGTAAACAACAGGTTTTTTGGCTGAGCAGTTCTGGCTCCTGCCAGGGATGTCTAATTGGGCAGTGAGGCCACTTTCCCATCGCCTTTGTGGCTGAAAACATTTCCAAAATGATGTGGCAACCACTGCACTTTGCCTAAAGAGAGCCATGATCACCCAGCTCCCTTTCTCTGCTGTGTGCCATATGCACTACTGTACTGCCAGGGAGATCAAAAAGGAATGGAAAATACCTCTAGAATTAGTGCACCTAGAAATAGAGAAGAGTTTGAGTTGGAAGATCATCTATTTCCAACGCCCCTGCCATGGACCCTCTCCCACTGAGATCCAGGGTGCTCCAGCACCAGACCCAGCCAGTTTGGATCTGGCAGATTCACATTTCCACAAGTTTTTGCCTTAAGCTGCTGTAGCTGTGTCTCTTCCCTTCCCTGAGCACCTTGGGCTCTGTCCTGCTCTTTCCCAATGCTGAGCAAAAGCTGTCCTCTCTTTGACACAGATCTCAGCTTTCTTGTTTAGTTATTCAAAATGTTATCATAAATCACCAGAAAATGTGTGATAGGAATGAGGGGAAAAGTTCCCATCTCTGATGGAACTCTCATCAAAGAAAAAGATGCTTTTTAATTAACCCTAAGGGGTTTTAGCAAGCCAAGCCAATTTGTCTGTGTTACCTTTAGTCTTGTTTCCACAGCACACTTTGGGTGGCAGATAGCAGGTCAGTTTATTTTAATTAACTTTGGGTAACTAAAAAAGACAGACATTTCTATCTCATCCATCTTCTCTAATCTCAATATCTTTCTCAAAAAGATTTGAATAATAATATAATGGTAAGCTCTTCAATTCATTAATTGTTCACTAAAGAGAGAAGGAAAAAAAATGTTTTAAAAAGGAATTAAGTTTCTTGTAGCCTACAAAGCATTCTAGTCCTTTATAATACCTGGTTTAATCTGCTCTCAATTAAATAAAACATATTGAAAATCCTTTTTTTTCTGAAATGCAATTAATTTCAGATCAAACCTACTTTTATTCTTAGCACCTCTGTATGTGGGGATCATGAACTGCATAATCAGTGAAGGGTAGAGAGAGGCATGTAAAGCTCTAAACACTGGATATTAATAAAAGGGCAGGAGATAGGCCTAGGGAGCTGGAAGAAAAGTCACCTAGATTTCTACCAGTTATTTTGCAGCCAAATGTTACAGCCATAAAATTTGTGGGAGTAGGGATCTCTTTCCACTCCTGGCACATGACATTTAGCACAATGGTGTTCTGACCTGCACAAGAACTCTCCTGTCTATTGGAATATGATTGCTGCCCTGCTAAAGGAGAAATTTTTCCAGCATAATTTTTACCAGATCCCTGAAACAGAGAGCAGGTGCAGAAGCAGCAGTTGTCATTATTGTTAGGTAAAATAAATGTATTATCATAATGTAAAATACTGCCACAACACAGGGGAAAACCATCAAGTGAGACTCCTGAAAGAGAAAGCTTTGTCACTAGCTTCCAGTCTGAGCCATCAATGTGGTGATGCTCTGGGTCCCCACAGGATATTTCACCCCAACTCCAGCAGATTCTTGTTGAGAAATAAATTCATATGGCTCCAAACTTACTAGATTGAACTCCACATCTGCACTTGAAGATGTAAAGGTCTTCTTTCAGGGAATGTTTTCTGAATCACTAATGATCTAACTAACAAGAGCTTATTGAGGAGTTATTTTACCTGTGAATTCTTTGCCATATTTATTGGGTGCACTGGGCTAAGCCAAGATGAGTATTTGCTATACTGTGATTATCCCGTTTTTCTCATGTTAACATTCATCTTTCTACAGCACAGTATTTGAATTCAGAACCTTTTTTCCCAGTGTTCCCTGTCAGTCTCAACATTTGTCATTTCTCACATTCAAAATTGCCCACTACTGGTGTTAGTTGGATTTTGTTCATATGATACTCATTTCCCTCTGTTTATGAAAAAAAGAAAGAAGTTTTAAGAAAACTTGAGTCCCATTTCTTTCATTATTCATGGACTTTTTCCCCCATCAATTTATCTATTAGCTCTGTGATTTTCTTCTCTCTGTATCTTTAGTTTAGACTTTTTGATAATACATAAACAATTCCAAAAGTAATACAGAAAAAACAGTTGGCTGAGTGTTTTACTTGAGGAAAAACCAAACACTGCAAATATGTCCTTTTCAATAAAACAAAACAACTGGAGCTGGGTGCAACTCTGAGTTGAGCTCAGCACTCTGAGCTTGCTTCTAATTTTGCTGTGGTGTGAATTGTGAGTCTTGGCTCACCCTGGTTTGTCTGACTCCTCACTCTGCTTCTCCACACTGGAACACATGGGAAATAGGGGAGATGATGAACAATAACCATCTAAACCAGTGCTTAGGTTTGGACAGAGGCTTTCCAAGTGAGAGGAAAGGCCTGAGTTGATTTCAGCATGCTCTGCAGGGGCTGCTAGCCTCGTTCTCTCAGGCACCAGGAGCAGCTCAAGCCCGTGTTTGCCTGAGCACGAGGTCTGTGGTCTTTTCTGAATTCCCCAGATGGAGGGAGGAATTGAGAATCTGACTCCATGTTATTAGAAGGCTAGTTTATTATTATATTATATTATATTATATTATATTATATTATATTATATTATATTATATTATATTATATAATGCTATACTAAAACTATGCTAAAGAATAAAGGATAAGACAGAAGGCTAAAAGATAATAATGAAAAATTAATGACTCCTTCCAGACTCCCAACGCAGCTGGCTGGGATTGGTCATTAAGTCAAAACAATTCACATGAAACCAATCAAACAATGACCAGTTGGTTAACAATGTCCAAACCACATTCCAAAGCAGCAAAACACAGGAGAAGCAATCAGATAATTATTGTTTTCCTTTTTCTCTGAGGCTTCTCAGCTTCCCAGGAGCAGAAATCCTCACGAAGGGATTTTTCAGAAAATACGACGGTGACACGAGGTCTAATGGTGATTTCAGCCCAGGTTTTGTGCCTGCCTGTCTGGGCTCTCTGCCTGTTCCAGTTTCCATGCAAATTGCTGGGAATTGCTCCCCTAATTTATAGAGAGGAGGTGTTATCTTTTAAAATAGCTTTAAAAGACTTGGAGGCATTGCATAGAGTCATAGGATATTCTCAGTTGGAAGGAATCAACAAGAATCATTGCATCCAACTCCTGGCCTTGCACAGGACACCCCAAGAATCCCACCCTGTTCCCCAGAGCATTGTGCAAACCCTTCTTGAGCTCTGCCAGGTCAGTGCTCAGCCACCCTCTGGGGGCAGAACCTTTTCCTGATATCCCACACAAACCTCCCCTGACACAGCTTCAGGCCATTCCCTGGCTCCTGTCACTGTCACCAGAGACTGAGTTCAGAGCCTGACTCTGTACCTGTGTCCATCTGTCCCAGACAGTTTTGAGATCAACAACAAAGTTATTCTTATTTTTTAAAGAATTAAAACTCCTATGTGAAAATATAAATCTCCTATAAATCTCCTTTTAATGGATAAATTAATGGATAAAGCAAAATAGTCCCGAGAATGCAGGCACTCAAAGAGCTGGACTGCAGGGGCAGGAATGTGCTCCCTTCCCACCTGGAGACTTCATTGAGACCATTTCAATTATTTAGCTCATGGATGCAGCACCCTTGACATTGCAGTCAACATTTTAATTTCACATGAAATACAGTGCAATTATGGCCTACTGAGAGAAATGACAGCACCGTTTATGTCACTCAGTGGAAAATTACAATTGGATGGAACAATTACTGCAGTTTATTTTTGTTTATGAGGAAAATTATGCTTGTGGCTTCTTTCACACCATGGGTACCTGATGGGCAGCTCATGACAGGAACACAATCCCACAAAGTAACGCAGAATTATTAAGATAATTTCTCAAAACCACTTCCCCAAGGCAAATGCTAAACTTTTCCTCATTTTTGTTTTTTATTTTTTATTTTAACATGACTTGTGGTAGAAAGTAGAATTATAAATTAAAGGTATTTATATAGTTTTTAAGGCAAAGTTGGCATTTCCTGGCCATAAGGCGGCTCTATGAAATACTGCAGTGCTTTGCCTGGGGCTTCAACTCATTTTTCACCCATCACATCAGCACCTTGTAGGCTCCCATCAATGACTGAAAGGTCTTTTTCATGACATTAACAGTGCTCTTTCTTGTACCAGAAATGTGTCAGGAATTTCAGGCAATTTTTTTTTTTGTATGGTCCTAGGAATCAGGATTCTCAGAGAACAATCACTGATTTTATAATAATTGTCTTTTTCCCCTCAAACAATAGCTGTAGAATGCGTATTCACCAAAGGTTCTGAGCAATTCTAAGGGTTCTCCATAGTTCATCTGCTTAACTCTCCTTTTTATAATTTTTTAAATTTTTTATTAATTTACAAAAACAAAGGAGAAAATAAAAGCCAGTAATACTGCCTGATAAATACTTGCTTGTTTTCCCAGGGTTTGGTGGACATTTTTTGCTAAGCAGTTTGAGGTGTAATTATGGACTAAATATAAATATCCAGAATATGAACACATTTAGTAAAACTGGTGATATCTAAATTTTACAGTCCTTAAATCTCGTGTTATTTGTCTACATCAATCTACATCAAAAGAATCCTTGATGTAGATCCGTGATTGATGTTAGTTCCTCTTCCAAAAGATTTTGGAGATTGGTGTTAGTTCTTCATCCAAAGGATTTTGGAGATGTCTGAGAACTCTCCTGAAGCAGCATAAAAAGCAGAGAGAGCTTCTCTTTCACTTAAGTAATTCAATATTCCTTGAGCTGCTGTTTGCTTAGGGACAGGCAAAGCTTACCTTGGTTTTATCCTAGGATTTGGGAGACACAGCACCCAGCCTCTGCCTCCTTCCCCACAATCCTGGGGAGATTACAACCCTCTTAAAGATTCAGAATTCACATGGTAACATGGATTTGTAGAACCACCTTTTTAATCATCTCTATTTTAGTGATTCTCTTAGAATTATAGTCTGTTTGAACTGCTTAATACTCTCAGAATTAATTTTTCTGTGGATCTTGGTATTTCCTTTGAATATTTCTGTGTCTTTGGCTGAATTGTCTTGTCCTTAGCTCTCTACACAGATAGCTCTGAGCTATGAAGAAGCCTTAGCAAAGATAAAGTGGCAAAGCAGAAATGTTTGGGGTCCAGTATGCACATCCATTGATGTGCTTTTAATGTCTCCAATTGAAATTCTGACTTCAGATCTGTGCAAAAAAGTTGCCTGATGCATTGGATCAGCGCTGTTCATTGTAGAGATGACCTCTGGGTTGTTCAAAATAGAAAAAAAATCACATTCATGTGATGAAAGAAATTGTCCCTTAGAGATGCAATCTGAAGAGCTGCAAGTGGCTGAATTAGCAATCCCTCCCAACACTGGTGCTTGAAGGCAGAGAGGAGCCTTAATTCTTCCCACTCAAACTGTGCCTGCTAAGCACTGGGGAAAGAGCCACGCTCTGGAGTGATGGGATGAGGAATGAGGGCATGAAAGGAGCTCTGGAATCACGTGCAGACATCACTTTTTAACTGAGTTTACACAAGTTCCTTTTCTGCCAAGCTGTTCTGTGAGAGTACCATCATGTGCTGGAACATCCTGGCTAAATGAACACCGAGCCATTAACTGAGTAATTTGTCTTTTACATTGAGACTTTGCTAATGCACCGTTGGGACAGTTTTTCATTATAGATGAATTGTTTTTTCCTTGGAGCACAGGTGAGATGTGCCTCACGTGGTACTGGCAGCCACGCTTAACAGGTGTCTTTAAAAATGCTTTATCATTATTACATTATCATAGTTACTTTAAAAAATAATAATCATCTCATTAACCTTATTAAAACATCCACTGATGCATGATCACATTTCCTGGCTGTGAACTGCCAGGCAGCCTCTGCTGCACTAATGAGTCCTTTGAAAGCTGAAGTTTTACAGCAGGTACCCACTTGTGCTGCTTGAAGAATTTCTCCAGAAAACCTTTATTTTCAATCCCATCTCCTTGGATACCTGGCTGCCTCATTTAATAAGCTGTTATGAAGCCTAGCACAGAGTCCTTTGCTCCATAAAACCGATGTAGGGTTGTGTTATTCCATGTTGAATGTAAAAATTTTATTTTAAAAGGCTGTTTTTTAAAGCTTTGTTCAGTTCAATTCACCTCTTATTTGTGGCAAATATTCCCTAAACAGACAAAGTGAGAAGAAAAATTTGTAGTTTCTGATTTACATGGAGCTTGCCAGGAGACAGAACTCAGAACAGCACATTCTTCTGTAATATATTCCTTGGGAACCAAATACCTTCTCATTGCTCACCTGCACTTTTAAAAAATTCATTTAGTGCCTCTGAAATGCCTCAACTTAGCAGCTCTGGAGACAAACATCCTGTATCCACCCACAGAAAATGGGCTGCCTTAGGCAAAGCAATCCCACTGACTTCTTTGAGTTCACATTAGCAGAGATGGCTGTTGGGCTCCTTCCCTCGGAAAATTGCTTCTCTTATGGCTTTAATTCAGTGATACCATGGGAATCTGTCCATCCTGCTTCAGGAAGATTTAGGAATTCATCTTTCTCCTGTAGGAAATGCAAGCTAAGAGGTTCCTGCCATGGGAATTATTTTGGCAGATCACACCAGAAGGCAGCACCTAAATATTGGGCGGGGTGTGGGTCTCAATAGGTGAGGAGGGAAAGGAAGTTTATGCTCTGAAATGGATTATTTTTTTTCAAGAGAGGAAAAACTGGTGAGTCCTACTGGACAGGAGCATAATGTGGCTTTTGGGTTGCTTCTAAAGAACCTGCTGCCCACTTTCCATGCTGCTGATGCCTCAGGTTTTAGCTTTTATATTTTTCAGATTCTGTGCTGCTTTAGTGTGTAATTCTGAGCTTCACGTTAAGGGATGGTGAGCTCTCTGCACAGAGCAGGGAGATAAAACAATTCCTGCTCTAGCTGGGGACCAAGGAAAAATTATCCAAGTTTCAGACCCAAGAGCATAAACAATGGTGGACTGAAGAGAGAAAAACAAGAAGGATGGGACTTCATGGGGTTAAGCTGGAATTGGACAATGAACTCCAATATGCAATTGGAGCAGAACTTATAAAAGTGGGAGCCCCCGTGAGCTGTTGTGCATTTCGTGACCATTTTGGTTCACCTTGGGTGCAGCCCTGGCTGGGCTCTTGTGCTGCCCAAGGTGCATCCATTGAGGAGATCCTTTTAATAAATCCCTCCTTTATTCTTTAACTCTGTCCAGTCTCTGTCCTAGGTCAGCCTTCTCAAGGCATCACTGCCTGGCTCTGTGGGAAGAAGGGAAAGTCAGTGAATATCAGAAGGGGATCATTGAGAGGGGGAATTGCAGGCACAGCAGGTGGACAGGCCTCAGGCAGGGTTCCGTGGAACCTGGCAAATCCTGACCCCAGCTCCTTGGTGGCCCAGCTGAGGAGCTGTGGACTCCAGCTCTGATGCAGACCAAAAGCCAAAGTGCAGGGACATCCTGGAGCAAGGTGTGTGAAAATATCCAGATGACTGGGAAACCGTGGGGTTTGCCTGCCAGCCAGCAGAGAAGGTGCTGAGCAGGTGGGCTGGCAGGAGATCAGGAGGATGGGGATGATAAAATGCTTCAAGTTCTGTTGAATTTTTTACAGGAGCTGTGGAGAACACTGCAGGAACAGCAGAGTGGCAGAGAAACTCAAAGCAAATAGGGTGTTTGTTAATTTTTAATTGAACTCTGGGACAGAAGCCAGGGATCTGACAGAAACAAGGATACAATTCAAAAAAGAAAGGCCACAGGTACTGGGGGATGAATTTTGAGCTCTAAGGTGGATGATAAGCTCTTGGCCAACAATAGAAAATGTGAGGCAAAGACATGAGAAATGTATTGCCTGAAAAGAGACATTCATAAAAGTGTTTGAACAAAGGGTAAACATCATCATGTTGGAGATCAGATGCCATCAAGGACATCAGAGCATAAGGATGCCCTCAGCAGAGTGGTGTTGGACAAAACATTCAGAGCTGGAGTGCCCTTCCTGACTGCAAACAAACAAAGCCTGTGCTTGAGAGACACTTGGCCCCATTTCCCATCAGAACAGCCCCTCCCAAAAAGACAGAGATGTAAAGAACAAAATGGATACTAATGTTTTCAAAGTCTAAGTAGAAGAATAAAGGGAGTAAATTGACTTTTTTTCACTGGTACCTACAGGCAGACCAAAAGAGGCTCAGGTTTTTACTGCAGCATAGTCCCTGAGCAACTCAGTAGGTATACAGGGAATAATATATACTGTGATGTCTTCAGCACTGGGGAAGATGGCTGTGATTGTGCTCAAGCAATGATCTGCTGGAGAA
The DNA here is from genome assembly GCF_023055355.1 of Agelaius tricolor. Classification (NCBI taxonomy): domain Eukaryota; kingdom Metazoa; phylum Chordata; class Aves; order Passeriformes; family Icteridae; genus Agelaius; species Agelaius tricolor. Next base: position 2,971,192 of record NW_027269284.1, on the reverse strand, counting down.
ATTGCCATTTTTCACATCACTGAAGAGGTTGTGGTTTGTGCCCAAAGTGTTCCAGCCAGATATCACCACTGCACAGCAGGAAATGAAGGGGGATATTGTAGACAGCTTTAAGACAGCTAATAAATGGATTTTTGATCTGGGAAAAGATGGTGGCAGTACATCCACAGCCTGTTGTGGAATTTGGGAAGAATCAGAGCTAATAGGCTGAGATAAGTAAATGGCAATGAAGGCTGCATGCAACACAGGAAAAAAAAGCCAACAGCAAGGCAAATAATGGAATAATTTAAGTGGGAAAAGACCTTTAAGATCACCAAGTCCAAACATCAACCCAGCACTGCCACACCTGTTTCCCTGCTCTTTTGGAGGTGCTCCCCAGGGGTTTCTTTATAGGTGTGAGGGAGGTTGGCCATTGTGGCTCTGGCCCTGCCCAGGTCCCATCAGCTGAAATCAAATAGGTTGATCACAATAAATGTGCTGTGACATCCATGCTGTGTTCATCCCAGCAGAGAAAAAATGGGTATAAAAATGTCTTGGAATAAAGATATGTTTGCCTAACTCCTCTGCTCAAAGCAGTTATCTGAGAGCACTGCTGTGCTAAGACACCTAATGACACTGAGGTATAAATCTTAATGGGAGCTTGAAAATCTGGAAAAAGTAAATTCTGAAAATCCTCATCCCAAAGAGCTCCTGGTGTGATTCCTCTTTAACAACTTTACCTGCTTGAAAGTGTTGTGTCAAGTCAGTTCAACTCAGGTTAATATAATAGCTCCTGATTTGGTCCAAGATGATTTTTTTCCCAATCTTTACATCTGTTTCAGAAAAGGATGAATTTCTTGTTGTACATGCCAGTCTTCCTCAACAAACAAAACAAACAAACAAAAAAAGCCACTGCACAGGAAAAGAAGTGTTTTATTTTACTCCAAGGATTTAATATTTTCAGGGATATAATTAGGAGATGATATTGTTAATCTGAAATGGCCATAAGCCATTTATTACTGTGAATAGAAGAGAGTGGCAAACAGCACCCCACACCTGAAAATAAAAAGACTGTGTGTCCTCCCCAGATACAAGTGTGTGCCTTGCAAATTGAATCCAATCTTGGGTTGCTGGTTTTATTCAGATTCTCCAGAGGATCTGACAAAATGCAGTGAAGCAAAGTCCAGAGCAAGACTGGAAAAAAGTAATAAACAGGTATTAGCACAGGGTGAAGCAGAGAATATATTCCCTTTTCCCAACAGATTTTAAGGTGACATATATTAATAAGGCATCTGTAGGTTATTAATCTTTAAAATGATAGAGAAAAAAAAATAAAAGATACCTGCACACAATGTTTGCTCTGAGAGCATTGGGCACATTTTCTTCTGGCCTTAACAACTATTTTTTTCTGAACAACTCTAACAGCAAGGAAGCCATTGGAGGATGCATGTCCTGAAAATTCAGGTCAGCTTAAGTGACCACTCTAAGGGCCTCGTGCAGGAGAAAGCACAGACCTTTTTACACTGCCTGAGTAGACAATGCAAACTCAGCTCCCATTCACAGACCTGAGTTAGCTCAACAGGCAGCTGGTGAAACCAAATGTATTTTTGTTTAATGTCACATGAATATCATGAAACACCCAAGAAATGGTCACACTGCAGAAGGAGTGGAGTTAAATAAGGAGTCTACATGGGCAAAGCTAAGTTATGCTGTGTGAGTCTCATCTGTCTCCATTAAAAGCCACTTATTAAATCCCAGTAAACAAAATTTGGAAGAATTGAGTGTCCAGTGGAGGTCAGGGAGGGTTCCAGGGTCAGGTCCCAGCAGCAGAAGCCTTTTCTGAGTTGTTTTCTGATGCAATAACCGCTGTCCCTGTCAACTAAAGCAATATTTTTATTTGATATTTGATATTTTTAACATCACTGCAGCTGCACCTTGTCATACTCTCTTGTTGAGTCAGTTTCACTGCCCTGTCTAGAAGTTTTCATAGTTTGGCTGTTAAAATAAAGAGTATCCACTTTGTTAAAAACAAAAGTACAGACTTTGTAAGGGCACTCTGAAAATGAGCTGTCTGGGAACCAAGCTCAGAGGTTAAGGCAATATTTCTCACAGCTGTTCATTTAAATAAATTAAAAGAACACTCTGAGCTATTCTTCCAGGAAGCAAAAACAGTCTTTGACATGACCAGGTGAAAGCACACCTAAATAATTTTGATTTATTTAGTGCTCTAAAGATCTTACAATATCTGACTATTAATAGTACAAAGTATTGACAAGTTTTGAGGAATTTCCCTGCATTTGGTTGTGAAGTTCAGCTGTTCCTGATTTACCTTCTCGTTTCTTTGCACAATTCTATTAATTAATGCAGAAGTGTTGAATTAATTAGTCTAACAGCCATGCCTAGCAGTCCCACCTAAAGAGCTCGAGGCATTTTCAGGGTTGCCAGCCCCTCTCTTGCCCTCAGTCCCTCTCTCTGTGCCAGCACAGGGCTGCTCTCACTCCTCACAGGGGTGCACCCCTTCTGGGCTGCAGACAAACCTCCCTGCCCACAGGGACAGACTGCTCAGGGATTTCTCATTGTATGAACCAGGGGCAGCATTCAACAGCTGCAGTCAGTGGAGTTATTAAATGGGAACCACAGTCTAATTGCCTGTTGGCTTTGAAACTGAAAAGAGAGCAGGACTTTAAAGGCAAGGAAATGAGAAACCTGAGATACATTCAGGATGAATGAAAAAACCCCATTATTCTCCTATTATTATTATTATCAAACTGTAAAAAGAGCCTTTCACATGTCTTTTATAATGTAAAATCCTTGTATCTCTGATAAAGCCTCTGAATGCCTCAGCTGATGGATAGAATGGATTGTGAGAATGGCATCTCACAAGAAGAATGATGAAGGATCCCCAAAAAGGAAGATTTTATTGATAAATCATTGTAATGTGGGCTTTTAAGTACACTATTTGAAAAATTATGATTTATTAAGCAATTCCTTTTCTAGGCAAGCTCTAGGTGGAGACATTTTTCTATAAAATTATTTTCTTCAACGAAGTTTGTGAGACGAACAAACCACTCCCTTTTGAAAAAAAATGCTTTGAGAATTCATTTTAAAACTCAAGCTTACTTCAAAAATAATAAAAATAATTAAATGATAAAATTTAACATAAATGTCACTTAATAAAAACCAAAACAACAAACCTTTGTAAATGTTAAACTAAATCTGTGAATAAATGATGTGGTATTAACCCATATGTATTTTTTTTTAAAAATTCAGAAAAAAAAATTCCTTATATATTCCCTTTTGATTTAAAATGTAACCAGTGTTAAGATCAAATGAGAACTCAATTTTATTTCTTAAAAACAATTGTTAAGTGACTGTCCTTAAAATGTTGGGAAGGCATACTACATTGCATTTTTGAGGAAGATTCTCATAGTTATTCAATATATAATGAGATCATTCTATTTAGTGAGTATTTTGTTTGCACCTCTCCTCTAAAGAGCTGTGATCTGTGGAGTGCTTAATTTAATTTATCTTCCAGCCCTTGTGTTGTCATGAAATACAACAACTCCTGAGATCTTTGTGTGGCTGTGGGTTGACCCTGGCTGGACACCAGGTGCCCACCAAAGCTGCTCCATCTCTTCCCTCCCCAGCTGGAGAGGGCTGAGGAAAAATAAGGAAAGGCTCTTAGATCAAATAAAGGCAGGGGAAGATCACTCACCAGTTACTGCCACAGGAAAACCAGACACTCCTGGGGCAAATTAATTTATTTCCAGTCACATCAGAGAAGGGTGATGAGAAATAAACCCAAATCTTAAAAACTGCTCTTTCCTATAGTAAATGCAGGCAACCCCAATGAGGGGAGAGAATGATGAGGAGGACTCCATCTTATCAGAAGGCTAATTTTTTACTTTATTATACTATATTATATTAAATAATACTATACTATACTAAAGAATACAGAAAGGATACTTACAGAATGCTAAAAAGATAATAATGAAAACTCCTGACTCTTTCCAGAATCCTGACACAGCTTGGCCCTGATTGGCCAAAGAGTGAAAACAACTCCCAGCAGAATCCAATGAAACAATCACCTGTGGGTAAACAATCTCCAAACACATTCCACATGAGCACAACACAGGAGAAGCAAATGATAAGAATTGTTTTCCTTTTCTCTGAGGCCCCTCAGCTTCCCAGGAGAAAAACCCTGGGCAAGGAATCATGTTCAGGGAATGTGGATGCTTCACCTTCCCACCACTCTCTACTTCACAGGCTCAAATTCACTCCCAAATTCCCTAGTTCCTTGTCTGCAGTGGCACAGGGGATAGGGACTGTGTCACTCCATCAGGCCCTGTCTCTGCTGCCCCTTGCCAGGGAAACCCACCACACCTCGTTATCCCTGCAAATGTCCCTGGTACTTTCCCTATTTCCACTGCCTTCCCTAGAAAACAATTTATTGGCTTTCTGACATGCAGGGGGTGAATACAACATATGATCCACTTTGACTCTCCTAACGCTTCATTTTATTTAACGTTCCTGTGTAGTGGAAAGAGGAAATCATCATGATTGCATATACATATTTCCCTTTTGCATAATTTTCTACTTTACATCTTCATTAATACATACAGGGTTTAAAGAGAGAATTATTCTTCCCCCTTTTTATAGACTTAAACTCTCCCTTTTTTTCCCCACAATCTAAAGGAAGGCAGAACTGTTAGAACATAAAAAACCCGTGAGAAATCATTGAATGGAGGAATGAATGCACAGCATTTGTTCTCCAGATGCTGACTGTGAAAATTCAGGTTTCTGACAGAAATCTTAAAATCCATTATGACAAAGAGGAGAGGAATCTCCTGGAAAAAAAAAAAAAATCTGCATTGGGAATTTAATATCTCTCCTGGTCTTGGTCACCTCTATGCAGGAATTAGTCACCTCTGGGCCTTTTTGATTCCATGATCTGAAACCTTCACTGTGTTCAAGGAAATTTTCTAAGTAAAGAACAGACAAGTTATTAAATGAGCACTCTGTGGGATACTACACACATCCATCATGAAAAAATCACTTTTGCAGCTGATTTACTCTGCCAGTCAAACCCTTGTAGGAAACACTTGCAAAAATGGCAAAATTTTGTAAAATATTTCAGGGAAAAGGTTCAAGTAACCGCTTTGTTTTATATGATATAAAGTATTTAGTGATTATTCTACTTCATGTTTCCTGTTTCTAAAAAAGCCACCAAACCAACAAACCAACCAACCAACTTAAAAAAAATATAACACCTAAACCATTCCATAGCTTTAATTTCAGCACAGACAAGGAAAGCCTTGAATGTTTTCACCTCCCTCCATATTGCTCATGATAGCTGATCATCAGCAGTGCCAGCACTGATTAGGACAATAAACCCAGAAAGATAAAAACCAAGTTCAATTCTCACAAAGTTGGCAACACTCAACAATGGGGGAAAAAGTTTAAAAAAATCACTTCTGTAAAGCCTCAGCATTTTTCAGGCATCGTTGTTTTCATTCCTGATCACTGTACTCAGCATTTTACAAGCGGTAAAATATATTTGGTTTCAAGGTATTTAATAATGGGTCCTTAAAATTCAAAAACCCCAGATTTCTTTTTTTCTGCATATTGCATGCAGATGAAGGTGAGCTCTTCTCTCACCTTCATCTGGATGCAGTAACTCTTGCCTCCTGCATTCAGCACACAAGTATTCCATGCTGTTGCATGGGGTTCTCATCAGACTGCTAATTAGTTCTGATATATTAACCCCCTAGGTTGTGAAACAAGCCTTGGAGAGAGAACATGCTTTACTTTGCTCTTTATGTTATTTTATAGGAGTAGAACTCCATCAGTTTCCTGGTGTTGTTCCCAATAACACGAATGAGAGCCACAGAAGAGCTGATGCTTGGGACGAGGGGAGTGCAGCCAGGGCAGCTGAGGAAGAAGCAGCAAGAGGAGTCACAGAATCACAGAATCTCCTGAGTTGGAAGGGATTCACCAGGATCATCCAGTCCAGCTCCTGGCCCTGCACAGAATAACCTAAAGAATCCCACCCTGTGCCCCAGAGCATTGTCCAAACACTCCTTGAGCTCTGCCAGGCTGGTGCTGTGACCACTGCCCTGGGGAGCCTGCTCAGTGCCCAGCCACCCTCTGGGGGCAGAACCTTTTCCTGATATCCCACACAAACCTCCCCTGACACAGCTTCAGGCCATTGAATGAAAGCAATTGTTATCACCTTGGCCAGTGATAGAACACAGACAATTCAGAGACACTGAGCTTCTCAGCTTCCTTGGAAAGGCTCAGTTCCTTCAGACTTCTCTTCTGTCTTGCATATCAATCTAATTTTAAAATTTCCATATTAAATAAGAATACAGCTCTATTCCCAACAGCAATGCATATATTTCACTTAATGTGTGCTTCATTTTTTCCTTTCTCTGAATTGGAACAGATGGATGCTTCTTGCCCAATTTCTTGGCTCTCCAGTGCACTCACATCACTGTGCATGTTCACACAAACACTTAATTACCAGTGTTATTTGAAAATGCATTTCTCTGCCATGCACATGGCAGGAAGATGCTGTGACTTCATTCAGCATTTCCTTTGTTCAGGCATGGACCCTGGTGCTAAATGGAGTTTGCCAGTGTTTCCAGGGAAACCAATCAAAATTCATGAAAGGACTGATTTGACAAGCTCCAACCAGCAATGTTTTATTTCATCTGAGGGCCCAATGGCAAAAGATACCACTTTCATCTACTTGAAAAAGAGAGTGGATTGAATTGTTCCATCAGGGTTTGATGGTGGCAAGAAAAACAACTTTATCCAGCTGATTGCAGGCAGATTGTGTGTTCATCCTTGATGGCAACTCCCAGCTCCATGGCTCCATGCACATCCCAGTGCCTCTGGAGCACCTGCAGCAAAGCAGCACAGTGGACACAGTGCCCAGTCCTCCCTTTTCCTGCCTCTTTGCCCTCTGTGCAAATTTACAGTAAACTGTTACTCACCAGATATTCCAGCTGGGAGAATTTGATATGTAATTTTTCTCTTCTTACCTACCCTCATTTTACCAGTCTTTTAACACCCAGTCTTGATTTGTAGTATTTTTCTTCCAACTGGAGGAAGAAAGTGCATAAAGTTTTATGCCAGACTTTATTTACTGCCTTGTACATTGTTGCAGTAATAAGCTCAGCATGATTGCATGCATATATTAATTTAGAGCTTTGAAATGGGACTATTTACACACGTGGTGCATCTTCAGTTTGAAGCTTCTCCCAATTCTGTCTGACCCAGAGAAAAGCTGTGTTGAGCAATGATTCAAAAGAACTGCATCCCAAACTTCACAGAGCTTCTGCTACTGGACTGGATGAGAAAAAACAGCAGAGGGAAACGAAAAAGGATGGAGAAGAGAGGACATAGAAGTTTAACAGAAATACCATAGGGAAAGTCACCTCACTGGCTCTGTGGAGAAATGAATGCAATGAGAAGAACCAATTGTCCCCTGAACTGATGTGATAATTGACCCAGATGGGTCATCCCTGCCCTAAACAGCTCTGCAGAGTTAGAAGCACTCTGTTGCCTTGACTAAAATTCTGGAAATAAGCAGCTGAAATCCATTTAAATCTGGTTTATGCACCCAAATACTGCTTTTTATCTGCGCTATTAGTCATCTTAACATCAGGTGAAGAGCTATTTGTTATTCAAATAGCTTAAACTCCTTGTAAAATAGCGTGTCTGCCTCTATATTTCTTTCTCTTAATCTGCAGTTCTCACCTTTACGTTTATGATTTTTTAGCTATAAAAGGAGCTGCACCCAAACATCTCTTTAAAGTTGGGTAAAGTTTGCACTTCAGTCCCACTGTGATGCAACACACTTTCAAAGAATGTGCCTTCACTCCCACAACAAAGGCATCTCCATTTTTCTGTAGCCAAAGGACCTTTAAAGAAATTTCCTTTTATAAGGGTATACACTATGGAGTTCAGACAGAAAGAAAGGGACCCTTAGGAAAATTTATCACTGGAATAATGGGAAAATGCCAAGACTAACTCCTCCACAGGGTAAAAATATATCACCTTTGTCCCAGTTCTGCAAACAGATTGGTGAATAACTCAGTATGGGAGGTGACCCTACTCAAGGCATTGAGAGAAAAGTGATGTTTGAAGAAATAATCCAAGTTAGGAGCCTGTCCTAGGGTGACGTTATGATGCTTCTATCTCCATTCATGTGTTCTGTTTATGCTGGATATTATGTTCTGTGCCTTTAAGACTGGCTCTGAAGAGTGAAAGTTTTGTTTGAGTTTTTCTTATCAGCCTGGTGGGACACAGAGACGGGCAGTACTTAGTGCTGGTTTTGCTTTTTTGCTTTTGCTTTTTTCTCTCTCTTGCTCTTGCTTCTGCTTTGCTTCTTCTTGCTTTTGCTCTTGCTCATTAGCTAGTTTAGCTAAACAGTCCAAATTTCTTCCTGGACTGTTTCTCCTTTCCTTTTTTTCGACCATCTCGAGCCTGCTCTGGACTGGGGCCTGGCAAACACCGAGAGTTTGCACCCTGTGGCCTAGCGGGGCCTACTCTGGGCAGCAGCTGCCCCAGCACCGGAGGGACTGAGAACAGAGCGACCACCCCCAGAGAGACTTTCTGAATTTGTCATCTTTTTCAGAGTGGTGAAAGAGTGGTGTCATCTGGTATTGTTCATTTTGTGTGCTGGGGGGTGCTGTGCCTGTTAAATAAACAGGTTCTTTCCACTTCTCTCTGAGGAATCCTTCCTGAACCGGTTGGGGGGAGAGGCCGTGTGGGTTTGCTTTCTGGAGGGGCCTTCCTTTGGAAATTCTCTACCAAATTTGCCCTAAACCAGGACAGAGCCCTTGGAGAATCAGAGCACACTGGCTAAAGACAGTCTGGTTATTTTGTCATGTCAAAGAACTTACTGAGCTTTATCAACGCTGCTAAACCAGGGGGATACAATTACAAGTTTTCAAATATAGTCTGAGTTTCTTGGTGTACAGGTGGTACCATACAGGGGCAAAAAGAATGTGCATAAAAGGCAGTGTGAGGAGGGTGAGGGAGGGGATTCTGCCCCTCTGCCTCACTCTGGTGGGACCCCACCTGCAGCGCTGTGTCCAGCTCTGGGACCAGCACAGGGAGGACCTGGAGCTGCTGGATTGAATCCAGAGGAGGCATCAGAATCAGAGGGATGGAGCAGCTCTGCTGGGAGGAAAGGCTGGGAGAACTGGGATTGTCCAGCCTGGAAAAGAAAAGGCTCTGGAGTGACCTCACTGTGCCCTTCCAGGGCCTGAGGTAATCCAGAAGAGCGGTGGGGCAAGAGCCTGGAGTGACAGGACAAGGGGGAATGGCTCCAAACTGAAAGAGGGCAGGTTTAGATTGGATATTAGGAGCAGAATGTTCTCTGTGAGGGTGGTGAGGCCCTGGCACAGGCTGCCCAGAGAAGCTGTGGGTGCCTCATCCCTGGCAGTGTCCAAGGCCAGGTTGGATGAATCTTGGAGCAACCTGGGACAGTGGAAGGTGTCCCTGCCCATGGAATGGATGACATGGTTTTAAAGATCCCTTACAACCCAAATCAGCCTCTGATTCTTTGATTCTGTGTGTACAGCACGGGTCAGTGCACACTGGGATTTACTGGGATGGGGAAGGGTTGCACTGACATGGCAAGTGAACACTGACCTTTCTCTGGGAGAAAATCTCACCAAAAGCACACATGGTGTGCCTCAACCAGTACTTAACAAACTTAAATCAGCACTTTGTACATTTTCACAATTCCTAAAAAATGCAGTTCCAAATTCCCCTGTTCATCTAATTGTTGTACAACCTATATTCTACTGCTTGTATTTGTCATATAATAAATGCAAAACCATACTCCCAGATCAATGGTCACACCATTCATTAATTTATTTGTTTCCTTAGCTTTTTTATTGCAGTTTGATGTTTTGTTTTAAAAATTTTTATTGATAGGCATCACTTGCAAAAATGAGTTTTGATAATATAGATGGCTAAACTTCCAGCTTTTGGAACAGCAATGAAAATAGCAAAAAGAATAGTAATTTTGAAGAAAAAAAATTTCTCTTTGGAAGCAAAGGCAGTCAATGCTAATGGCTTTAAAATATTTTCCTTCTCCAATTAATAACCCAGTGACATGGATCTTTTCAGGCTATTACAGAAGAGCTGTGTGTTTGATACCACTGGCGTCACTTTAACAAATTGTTGTATGAAATAGCCCTTCAGAGCTTTTGTTGATTGATAACTGAGTTAAAGAAACTTCCTTTTGTGGAAAGAAGAGAGTGAGGTGGAGGGATGCAAATGAATTCTAACTGCAGATCAGAAAAGGGCCACTCCATCATTCTGTCTGCAGCTTGTCAACATAAATTTCACTAAATGTTCTTAGAAAAAAAAAAAAAAAGGAAAGAAAGAAGGGAAGAAAATGAAGGACTGAGAGTGCCATTTTAAACATCAATATTTCAAGTAAGTTCCCACATAGTTTACACAGCAGGCTTAAATTTTGCATAAATTAAGAGAGAACTTTTTTCAAACTCATGATAGCATTGACTGATCTTCTCCAACAACTGCTGTGCATAATCTCTACTTTAAAGATTTCCCTAATGTGAAAACCATTGTAGCTATATATTTTTTAAAAAAAATTATGCTTTGCTTTTCCTCCCTCTTCCAGCACTAGGACTCAGCTGTTCCTTTACAGACTTATAGCAGGGCACAGGTTTATGTGCTTACAGAAAGTTCAGCTCCATAAACCTGTTCTGGAGAGCAGAACCCATAAATGCTGCCCTGCACAGACCGCTGAGGATTATGCCTCTGTCATATTTACTGGGCTAGATGGAGATGAATCATTAGAGCAATATCTGTAGGTAAAGGAAGAAGTTTTTGTCTTTCAAACCCTCTTGAAGGGAAAGGACAGCTCACCTGCAGCAAGATGAAGTCAATACAGAAGTTTTCTCCTCTGAAATAATGTTAAAATTTGAGGCTTGATACGGCATGCTTTGATACCCTTGTCTTAGAACACATTTCAAGATGCTAAAAGTATTTAATTTCCAGAAGATGAAAAATGTCCCAGTCAGAGTAAGAGCCTTTGAAAAATCTTGTTATTTAATTCTAAAGACAGGGAGCAAGCATTAAATAAAGGCATTGCCCAGCATTTAAGTAGCATGAGAATTCACTTTCAGTCCTTGTGGAGTATGTCATCTTTAACAGGAAGGGAAAAGAGGAAAGGAAAGCAAGCAAGGAGGCAGAATTTGAGATAAAGCTGATTTAAATAATCTCAGTGTAAAATTTTAGCCAGTGGAAGAGACACCTTCAAAATTTCTCCTGCTTTTGAAAAAGCTATTACCAAAGAATATTCCAGGTCTGTGTATTGCTGCCTATAAAAACTTCACTGTTCAGTAATTATGAGACACAAAGTTGGAGAAAAAAACCTGTGTTTGTAACAGGTTTGACCTATGGCTAAAGCAGAAAAGCTGCCTGTCTGAAAGCCTGGGAGGAAGTTTTACAGGCTGGGTTTTGAAACCTCTGAGATGAAATGATTGTTTCATTTAGAAGCTGCATTGCAGGCAGGCCGAGAGGTCTGTGTATTTAAGGTTGCCTGACACTTTCCATTACAAGCACTTGTTTTCAGACACTCATACCTGTGACAAATGTGAATTATTTGGACTGAAATATCTCGTGCCAAGTGTCTGCCTGTAAATTAATTCTGCAAGGAAATTATGTCAAGGAAAGTTAAATATTTTTCAAGTATAAGGCAAAGAAAAAATATTGTGTTTTATTCTTAGTGAAAATAGGGACATTTTTTAAAACTCTTAAGCAGAAACACATCTATCTTGCAGAAGAATTACTCAAAGTTTGTTGGGAGGTCTTTTCTGTTTATCAGTGTTTTGTGGTTAACCACTCAAAAGTGGTTATTCTGCCCTTTTAAAATCACAGTTTGGGATGGATTTGCAAAAACCCACTACGAAAATATCCACATAGAACACATTCCTGCTGAGAGTTGCTGTTGACAAGGAAATAATATCCTGAAATTTTAGTCCTAGATTGATTTTGAGCCAAGCAGGACATGGAAATACCTTTCCAGCCTAGTTCTGACACTGCACTGAGGGCCAGGAGGATCATTGCCATGGTTCAGGAATGGCATTCTCCAATTGAGTACACAGAAAATTTGACTGGCCTTAGTCCTGGTATTTCTTATTACTTGGGGGTTGCTTTTTACTATGATGGGTTTTCTGAAATCCAGTTATGGGAATATGTTGTGCAGTATCTATCTGTCCATCCATCAATCCATCCATGAAGGACATGAAGTATCCCCTGCCCCCAGACAGTTTCTATCATTTTTACCTTTATCTGTGCAGCAATATAATGTCAGTTTGATCTTTATGAAATAGATTGTTTTTCTGCCAAGCCTAACTTGCATATCCAGGGATGGCCAATGTCTCTGGAAGATTTTCCAAATTCCTTTTGCCAAGTTAGACTGGGAAGGCAGCAGTGTGGGGGGAGTCAGATCAGATGGATGCGTGTGCTCTGTGACTCGTGCTTGAATGGACCTTGTACCACTCACTGGACCCAGTGATGCACAACAATTTCAATTTTCCTGTTTTGCTCCTGCAATCAGTGCTCAGTCTGCTTCTGCAGTGGTGCTGTGAACCTCTGACAGGTCTGGGTAAAAAAAGCATCTTAAGTTGGTCATCAGGGTATTCAGATCATAACAGACTTTGGTGGGAAAGAAGGTTGAGAGATAAGAACTTGACTCCATGTTCTCAGAAGGCTGATTTATCATTATATTATATTATATTATATTATATTATATTATATTATATTATATTATATTATATTATATTATATTATATTACATACTAAAACTATACGAAAGAGAAAGGATATATCAGAAGGCTAGAAAATAATGATAATGAAAGCTCCTGACTCAGAGAGTCTGACACAGCTGGCTGTGATTGGTCATCAAGTTAAAACAATTCACATGGAACCAATCAAACATTCACCTGTTGGTAAACAATGTCCAAGCCACATTCCAAAGCAGCAAACACAGGAGCAGCAATCAGATAATTCTTGTTTTCATTCCTCTCTGAGGCTTCTCAGGAGAAAATCCTGGGCAAGAGGATTTTTCAGAAAATATCATGGTGACTGGAGTTATTTTCACATTTGTTATTTTTTGTAATGGGAGGTTGGCTAAAATTTGGTGAAAAATATTGTAGGTGGGATTGATCCCATGTCACAGAGAAAAAGGACAGGGTCATTCATCTTCCAGGAGTTCTCTGTTCCCTATTCCTTGGGATTTTGAGGTTCAGTGACCAGCACTGACATTGAATTTACACTGAATTTGCATGCTGCTTGGTGCTATGGCCTGTGGTTTTACAGAGTGGATGAGATTCTTGTGTGGAACTAGGTCAAAATTAAGACATTACAGATGTTTGCAGGTAAAGAGTTTGCCTCAACTCTCATTATGACTAGCAGAGCCCTGGAGATGCATTCACATGACTGAAGGTAAGTGCCCAGTGCTGTTTTAGATATTCTGAAGTACTCAGTGACTTGTTTTGAAGTCCAGTGGATGCACAGGTGACACTTTGCCATTGCAATTTTGAAAATGCAATTTTAACTGTTTTAATCCTGCTGTGCTGATATGGTTATAATCAATATAGCCCATTCAGGAGAGACCTTTATTCTAATGCTTCCAATTTACAAATATTTTGTTCCTTAATTCAGAAAAGAAATTATGGCCACACTTTGTGGCCATAAATATTTTGTGGTTAAGCTTATGGAGGATTTCTCTTGGGAATTTTGTTTTTGTAGGGCTAAAGTTCTTTGAATTCTTTCAGTTTCATTTTTCTATAACTTTCATCTTTCTATTAATAAATATTAATGGAATGAAAACTTTGTGCCCTTTTTTCTCTAAAACCAGACAAAAAAGTTTCTATTCCTTTCTTTAAAAAATGTAAATAGGCTGAAATAAATAAGAATCAGAGTGCCTTTGGAGTTTGGCCTTTTAGAGTTTAAATGTCCCAATTAAAACCTAATGCTTGCTTCAAGACATCTGGTGAGTTTATGAGAATTCATATATTCTAGAGATCTGACAATTCATACGTACATATTTTATTGCATTGCTCCTGTGAAATACAATGTAGACAGAAATATTGTCCCCCTGCCTCAGCAGGCTTGACAAGAGAGAAAAATAGGGCCACAAAAATTTCCAACAGGTTTGGAAATTTATCTGATCTGTGGAAGGTAGTCCTAAGAGGAAGACAGACATCCTGTGAGGTGATTTAGATCCAAATTTTTAAAGATGCATAGATATTGGTCTGCTTTGCAGGGGGAGTGAAGCTGGATGCTGGTTCTTGGTGCATGAACTCCTCAAGCTTTTTGACCTGGAGGTGTGGAAGGGGCTCACTTGGTGGCCAGCTCTGGTGTTCAGAGGTGGGATACATGGACTGGTGCCTCCCAGGGATGGGGACACCTGGGAATTTGGTGGCTTGTTGTTGCTGCTCTGGGTTCCCAGTTAAAGGTGGGGGTGCTTGTCACCATGATATTTTCTGAAAAATCCTCTTTGCCCAGGATGTTCTCCTGAGAAGCCTCAGAGAGGAATGAAAACAAGAATTATCTGATTGCTGCTCCTGTGTTTGCTGCTTTGGAATGTGGCTTGGACATTGTTTACCAACAGGTGAATGTTTGATTGATTCCATGTGAATTGTTTTAACTTGATGACCAATCACAGCCAGCTGTGTCAGACTCTCTGAGTCAGTCATGAGCTTTCATTATCATTCTTGTGAAGCCTTCTGATGTATGCTTTCTTTTTCTTTAGTATAGTTTAAGTATAGCATTCTTTAATGTAATATATCCTAAAATAATAAATCAGCCTTCTGAGAACATGGAGTAAATTCTCATCTCTCACCTCATCCTGGGGACCCTCACAAGCACCACAGGTCCCACTCCTTTCTCCTCCAGTCACAGGGAGCAGTGGTGGGGCTGTGGCCTTTGATGAACCCACAGCTGTTGATGTGCAAGTGTTTAAGCTGAGTTTTCTGGGGAGTGGAAGTGGGAAATTTCCTGAGCTGTTGGTCCTTTCCAGAGACTCTCAGGAAACAGCTCTGAGAGCCCATGGAAGGAGAAGGTCTGGACAGTGCAGGTGCCTCTGGGCCAGGGGAGGCTGGGGCACCTCCTGAGCTTGGATGGGCACAGCCTTTCTGGGATGGACATCTAAGAATGTCCACGTGTTTCGCCCCAGGCTAAAGATTCTTCAGAGAGGAGATTTCCTGGGCACAATTCGACTCTTTGGATCAGGCACTTGGGAGCTTTCAAGAATGCTGAGGAAACATTGAATTTTGGGCAGTCCTTAGGTGGTCACTGAAGTGTGGCCAGCCTTGGCTGTGGGATCTGAGTACCTGAGGTGTGGGAACTGACTTCAGCATGGGTCCCATTTCCCATGTTTCGGAGCCTGTTCTCTGTCACTGCCTTTCTGTACCACTCCAATGGAGTAAATTCACCTTCCTGGGTCTCTCTGTCCCCAGCCCTTTTCTCTGCCATGCAATAAATAACTCTTCTGAGGCTCTGGGTGTGTTACCCTTGCTCTGGTGAGATGTGGAAAGGTCAGGGGGTTGTTTGGAGCTCCAGGAGCACTGGGCTGACAAGGGAATCCCAACCCCTCACAGACCATATTACCATGTTTAATGCAAAATGCTTTAGCATTGGGATTTGATGGAAAACCCTGACTCTTGGGAAATCACAAAATGCCTTGGGATTCTTGTAGTCAATCTCTGCAGACTCATAAGTATCTATTCACCCTGAATTTCATGTGCTACATACCTAGAAATCAAGCATTTTTCTGCACTTAATTCTGATGTGATTCAAAGCTTTAAAATGTAATGTATTACAATTAGCCATTCCCACATCCCCAAAATGTAAAACAAATTTCTGTCTTTAAAAAAAAAAATATATTATTGCACCATTTTTCCAGTAGACCCGGTGAACTTAGAAAGAATGATAAATTAGTAAAAATGATCCTTTGGGTACATTTTTATCCCTACCCAGCTTATAAACAGGTTGCATTAAAAAAACAAACAACCTCTGAAGTGCATTTTAGTATGTAAAATAAAACAATTCAGATTTATTGCAGCTCGAGAACCAACAAACAAGCCAGCTGAAAAATAAAAGTAGTTTTACAATGTAATGAATGGCAAGGTAGGAGCTATTACTTGTATGAAACTTATTTAAAAATAAGCATGCTGTTAGCAAGCTATATAATATTTTTCTACAGTGTAACACTTCCCAATTTTGATTTTTTTTTTAATGAATGGAGGAATTGCTGTTATTTCCTAAAGCACTCTGATCAGGAATTGTTATAGAGAGGTATCCAGCTGACTTACTAGCTCAAAAACCAGAATACAGGGAGGGAAAGGGGAAGTAAAAACGAATCAATGGGTGCTAAATAACCCCAAGTGAAAAAGCAAGCACATGTCACAGATGCATTTAAGCATGGCATGTCCTGGAGTAGTAGGAATTAGCATAACTGCTGCCATGGAAATCAGCAAGAGTTTAATCATTAAGTTCTATGGGTGATGACTCAGAAAAATGCTGAGTGCTTTTGAAAAATCTTGCTGCAATAATTTGACTTTTCCTTTTTTATTTTATTTTTTTTTTTGTGTGTGAATTGGTAATATCAAGAGAAGGGGAAAAGAATAAAAGGCTGTGCTCCATTTTGTCACATCTGGCATGGTGATAAATCCAGTTGTGCAGTGATCTCTATGCACCATTGCAAAGTTGGAATTTGCTGACTGAGAGCACCAAACACTTGAGGGGTTACAGATCTGAGCTGCATGACATTCTTGATTTGGTGAGTGAACTGCTTTGACACTTCTGAAATACACTGCCAGTTTTATTTCATTCAAAACTCCATGGATGGTTCAACCCTAAATCACAAATGGTCTAGGCTGTCCCAAAACTGCACTTTCAATGAATAAGTGACTTGTCCTTCCCAAAATCTCCACATCTGCAGCTTGTAGTAGTGGCTGGAAGAAACAGGCAGCTCCACAGCTCTTGTTAGTCCAGTAGAAGCCAAATGGCAAATCACTGCCTTTTGATCAACCCTGAGTGACAGAGATGGCAAAGCTGACAGAATAAGTCAGCTCATGGCAGATTTTAAACTGAGAGTATGGAGGAAGGAGTGAACTGAACTGAGAACAGAATATTTTTTTTTCTCTCAGTCTTTCCAGTATGAAACTGCACCATGTCAAGATAATTGAAAAAATGCTGATTTTTTTCTTCCTGCTTTCTGAAAAAGAAATATGAAACTTCTAATGGAAAATTTATTATAATATTATTAAGTTCCATAAAACAATTTAAAGCAGACAGAAAAGAAAGTCAGCTCTTTGTAAAACACATTGATTTGAAATATGAAAGGAATTTGTGGAGGCAGGAGAAAGGAACAGGGCTTGTTGTTAATTACTGAAATACCTTTGATTTGTGTAGCCAATAAACCAGAATGAAATAGATGAGATGCTTTAGATAATGTAAGACAAGTATTGTCCCTATACCCTGGCAACAGATCAAGGAAAAGTGGTACAGATTATTATGTTGTATCTGAGGTACCATTTCTGTCTCTAATGCTTTCCTTTTGTTTATTTCTGTTCATCACTGGAGTGATTTCATTCTTGAAAATTATGTGTATTTTACAAAGTTAGTAAATAAAACTAGCAACTTGTTGCCAGGAGAAAGGTCTGGCATTCGGCTTGTGAACAAAATTTCTGCCCTTTCATATATGCATTTCAGCACCATAAAAAGTCTTATTTTAGTGACTTCAGTCTCATCATTTCCAAAATTTGGACCCAAATCCTTTCAACAACGGTTGTTTTCCTTTTTGTTCTGCCGAGTTTCTCTGCTTTGCTCTCCAAGTTTTGTTCCAGTGGAAAGAGAGCATTAGTAATGCTGACCTTTCACTCTGATGAATGAATATATGACCAGATAAAATCTACTGCACCAACTTCTCCTCTGCACAGGCTGTAACTGAGCAGTCTCCCAGGAAGGACATGAAGCTGGCATCCTTCACACCTGAGACAGAGGAGCTCTTACAGGACAAGTAAATACTCTCACCTTGCTTTTAGAGTCCCCACCTCTTGTTCTGCCTTGTGTGTCTCAGATAAAAAAAGACACAAGTTCGCATTTTGAGGTGTTTGTTCAACATCTTAAAAAGAAGGGGGAAAATTCCCTTTGATTTTAGCTAGTAAATTCAAACTTTCACTTCTCCTTTTTGTAGAGGAAAAAGTCACTGTCAAAATTGACTCCAGAAATTTTGTAAGGAACAAAAGCTTGGGTAACCTGGCATCTCTTTCTTTTCTATTTTTAGTGACAGTTTAAAAAGAAATTCCTGAAGCAGATTTTCATTCCTTCTCCTCAGGGTACATCAAACTCAGCAAGTGGCAATATAAACTTCACCAGCTGACACAAGGATTCTCACTTGGAAGAGCCATTCTTGAGGGGAAAAATAAAGTTAACTTTTAAAAATACCTTATCTGATATGATCAGAGAGGAGAACACAAGATAGCTGAAGTCAGCAATTGCACAAATACCTTAAGGCATTTGTTGCATGCATCTGTCTCAGAAACTTAACTGCTCTAATTTCCCAGTGGAGTCCGTGCATGAAGGAATGTTTGATCAGATGGTCTTTTGTCTTCAGGTCCCGTGCTTGTCTTCATCCATCTCAGTGATGGATCTCAGCTCTTCAGATCCCAGTGGTAACAAGGTCTCAGAGTTTTAAAGTCCAGAGTAGTTATTCATTTATTATTATTTCCTCTTCCACCTTTGCCAACAAAGACACCTTTAATGAAGAAACATCTGAGATGAGCCAGGCAGTGGTTGGAGTGACCATAGCACTGATCCCCAAGAACCTTGTGAAAGCTTTCTGCTCTGCCTCTCACTTTGTCTACGTCATTCTCATTCTCAATGCCCTCTACTCTCTTCCCAGCTCTGTTCTTCTCCTCACTCTTCCTCACCAAACATCATCTCTGTCCTTCTCTTCACATTCTCTTCTGCTTCTCACATCCTCTCTGTACTTCAAAACAAGTGTTTTAATTACACTGAGAGTTATTTAATTTAATTAATTCAATAAACACAAATAATACATAAACACTGAAATTAAAGAGATACATTTTTATTCCCAATGTCAATGCCCTGTAGCACATTTATGATTTGAAATCCCTGCCTCTGGCAGCTTTACTTGCACATTAGTTCTGTCCTCAGAGTGGTTTGTCTGTTAAGGAGCAATCCAGGCATGGAGAAATCTTTGTTACATTATTTGTACAACTGGGACTTGGAGCCTGTCTGCTCTCAGCTGTCACATTTACAATAATTTTTATGAACTTTTGTTCCAGCAACAGGGACCACAGATTTCCGGGAGACTTGCAAAGTCAGCACATGTTAGGTGAGGGAGTGTAATGTTTCCCATGTACACACTCCTACCTGGTGGCAATAATTCAGTGTAATCCTCTTTTGTAACAGGCCAGACTAAATCCAGTATCAGATTTGGTGCAGGTAACAAGGATTCAGGAAAATGATTTGCACAGCTCCATTGCAACACGACAGCTTGTGAAACTGTTGTGATTTCATTCTGTGCAAATCCTCTGAAAACATGGTGCAGTTTGCTTTTGCACTTTATCTGAAACTGCTACTAGGTAAGGAATTAAATAGTCAATAGCTTAGATAGGGAATTTGGAAGCTTGGGTTTGATTACTGAACAGGCATTTCTTGAGTGACCTTGGGTAAATTACAAATTGTCCTGTGGCTCTGGTTTTTCATTGCTAAACCTGCTATGGGAGAAAACTCCATGAAACACCAGGATTTTGTAGCAAGAACTGCTCTCTAAAGAGAAATGAAGTTGCAGCACATGATGTTTTCATTCATAGGGTGTCAATTTTGAATGACCTCAAAATATTGCCCATGCTGGGGGGGGGGACCCTGGTGATCCACATCATATCAAGCTGTGCAAAATAAATTCCCAGTTAAAGGGTATCAAGTCCTACCTCATTTTTCACGCCACATCACTTTTGTGGAAACATTTAGAAATATAACTTTAATATCACTTTAATGGAAGCAAAATAATATGCCCTTTCCATTCAATGGAAGATTAATCCTGGAAAAAAATAATTTACCGCCTATTGTTTTTGCCTTTTAAGTTAATGGAGCTTTTCAATTAATAACAATAAAGTAGGCTTTTACACAGAATATTAATTTTATACAAGCGATATCCTCACCTTTTTTTTGTTCAGTTCAGTGTCATAATGTTCTTGGGACTCAGGGATGGTTTTAGGAGGCACTGATAGTTGGCTGTTGCTCATCTGTTGGATCTACAGTCAGCCACAGATCACTGTTATAAAACTCCTAATGGCTTGGGAAGAGCTTTCTGGAGCAGAAAGAACTGGGTGCAAATGGCAAATTTCTCTGTGTGTTTCCCAAATGTCTGCACTTACAATGCCCTAGCAGATACAGTAGATTTACACAGGCATGTAGTGACAGGACAAGGGGGAATGGTTTTGAACTGAAGAAGAGAGATGCAGATTAGATGTTAGGAAGGAGTTCTTTGCTCAGACAGAGGTGGGGCACTGGCAGAGGCTGCCCAGAGAAGCTGTGGCTGCCCCATCCCTGGAATTGTTCCAGGCCAGGTTGGATGGGGGTCTGAACAAACCTGATCAAGTGGGTGCTGTTTCTGCCCATGGTAGGGTTGGAACTGGATGATCTTTAAGGTCCATTCCAATCTAAGCATTTCAATGATTCTGTGATTTACCAGAGAAAAGAGAACTTCAGCAGACATTGGTGGTTTCCAATGTCCTCGTGGCTCCTGGTTTCACCCATGTCTGGTTCAGTGCATCAGGAATTCCATTTCATGCACCAGGGATGTAGAGCAAAGCAGCCCATGCTGCCAAGGAATGAGGCACCTCTTCCCATTAATTCCTGACATAAAATGATGCAAAGGAGGCAGATTTGGTTCTGTTCTACCGCTGCCACCAAGAAAACCTCTCCCCCTGACTTTGGCTTTCAAGCCATGCAATAAAACAAGGTTCTTTACACAATACCATGAACCCATTTCTGTGGGTGGCTCCCAAAGGGAATGTCAGCCAGTGAGTCCTGACACTGAACAAATATTTAATTCTGCAGTCCAGCAGATGAGCACAGGTACCTTCCCTGCTCTGTCTCATGGCAAGCTTTCCTGAGATGCACCTTGCCCATGTATTGGGTTTTCTAGCAAGGGACTGGGGGAAAAGGGGATGATATCTATTGAATCACCCTGCCCTTATGGCAGGACCTGACCAAACTGTGTGTCCTAACTCAGGAGCTGCTGGAAGCATTGTGGATAGGAACCACCCTGCAGTGAAGACACAAATATTGCACTGCAGCCCCACTCAATTCTGTCCATCTCTTTGTTCCTGAACATGGAGATGTGTACTGCCAGTCTATTTTAATTAGGGAGCTTCTGTCTCTTAATTTAGTCACACTGTCGTGTCTTCTGCCAGTTCACTTGCCTCAGAATGCCAGGAATTTGTCATGTCGTGAGCACCTCTCTGTGTCAGCTCAAGGGCTCAGGTCCATCTGAACTTGAGCCAGAAGAAATTTGGAAGTGGTTTTAAAGCTGCTCATCTCCACAGTCATTGGGAAGGGATTCACTTACAGCAGATGACTCATTCCAGCAGTCTCAGGCATTCATTTTTGGGCATGTTGGGGTGCCCTGTGAAAATCTCTCACTTCTGCTGTCCACAGGGCACCTATTTAAATAGCATCTCCTGGGAACTTGAGGTAGTTGCCCTGATCCTCATAAGAGATATAATATTGATTTCCTGTGGAGAGACAGGGCAGACAAATCAACCCCACTATCTCACATGGGGAAATCCCTGAGCAGGTTCAATTTTAAGTTGAACTTCACCCTCATGTCTTAATTAGTGGGCTGAAGGCAGGTGAGCTTTGCAATGCTTAGATCAACTTTAAAGGAATTTAGAATTGTTTCCTTACTTCAATCTGGGACATGCTGCAAGTCAGAAGGTGATACCAGAAACAAGAACAAGACCATTTTCACAGAGTTCTGTGAAACACATCCTGCATCGTGTCTCAGGAAGAGCAAAGTCTACATTGTAGAGGAAAGAAATTTTTACAGGCAAATTTCAGAGAACAGGTCAAGGGCTGCCACATGGCAAAACCAACAGCCCATGGACCCACTGCAGGACAAAGCTGAACCCATCAGGGAATTTTGTGGTGCCTCTCTGGAAATGTATTTGAATAAGAACAGAAAATTCTGGGAAAGTGGAAGGGAATCACAGAGAAATAGTAGAGGGAACACCAAGGTCAGAATGACAGGAAATTCTTCAGGGTGGGGCAGATGTCCCTGAAGGAGCTGCAGCCCCTGTGGATGTGAGGATCCACACCAGGGCAGAGGAAGAGTGAGAGGAAGGAGGAACACAAATTGTGGCAGGACAGCTGAAGGATGAAAAACAAATCCTAGGAAATTTCAAATTCCACTAGATGCTTTCCAGTGTACATCTGAATTAACTATTGATAATTTACAGACAGGAATCTTAGAATCAGGGACCAATTCAAAGTAGCAACATTGACTCCCTTAGAACTACAAGAAAACATGATAAGGATTGGTCTATCAAAAAAAAAAATATTATATGGGAGCCAGGCCTCTGAATATTTTAACAAGAAGTGGTATCAAGCCTAAATGGCAAATTAGTAAAACCAGAATCTAACTCAAAGCTGACAGGATTTAAACTGATACAGTTGCCATAGTAACTTTGCTGTTGACAAGCAATACTTAAAAAAATTTCCTGTGAATTCAAAGCACTGTTTGGTGCTGCTGAGAGGTGCACAATGAAATGATTCCATTAAATGTCCCCTGGAGGAAGTGCTCAAGTGCTTGGATGCATCTCAATTAAGAGCACACACTCCACACAGGCAGGTACATTACTGACCTTGTGGCTATCACAGCAGATTAGAGGATGTATCAATCCATGACCAATTTCAAAAATTTTTATTAAAAAAAAAAAAGAAAAAAAAGAATGAGCTTTAAGCATTAGCTCCTGCAATATAATCACTTTATCTTACAATGGCCACACATGCAACATGAATATCCCCATTGTTGCTAATCAGATAGTTCCACACCATGATCTGTTAAAATCTGAATTTGTTTTCTACCTGCTTTTCTTGTACATCAACAAGCTCAGAAAGTCTTTTATCCTTTCCCTTCCTTTACTTGTAAAGGTTTCATGCAAAAATCAATTTCATCTGTTGAATGAATGATGAATAACCTGGTGACACTTCTGCAGACTTGATATCAGAAACCTCTGATAGTGTTCTTCAAAAATGACTCTCCTTTCTGTGGCTTGTCTGTGAGGCAATTAGCCTGCAGCAAGTTCAGGTTTTTTTCTCATTCACAGAGCCTTTCCTTTCAGCACTACAAAAATGCAGTATTTTCATTTAATGCTTTTCTCCTCAAAACAAAAAATAATTCATTACTTTAAAAATAAACCTATGGAAAATGTCTTCCTGATATTTTTCTGGGAAAACATAAACTATGTGCAGTTTAAAAAAAAAAATCATACTTATGTAGAATAACACACAAATAGCAGTATGGATTTTAAACCTGTGATATTGTTTTTTCTGCCCTTGTTCATGTATATGAAAGCTCTGGAAAAAAACATTATTTATGGAAAATGAGAATTCAGTACATGAAAGCACATGGAAGATAAAATGTATCCTCTTATATTGATGTACCCATGATTCTCACTAAAAATTCAGAGTGGTATCACACTGTCAAGACAGAACACAGTGGTACACAATTTTAAATTAGCAAATAATAGGTCAACTAATTTCTTCTTAAGTCATATTGATAATTCAATGGAATAAACACCTCAAATACTTCAGTGTGGGGTAGAAATAGTCAGTCAGTGGTTCCTGTTACCAGAGTTTCCTGTGTGAGTTTCCTGTTACCAGAACACCCCTGGGATCCAGGCAGGAAGAACCTGAGCTCTGTATCTTCCTCTGGACGTGATCCTTCATTTGAAAGAACTTTGCAGTTTCATAAGCAAATAAATATATTATTGAAGACAAGACTGCAAATCAACTTCATTGGGGCCCATTGCAAAATGTTTCCATTTGAAAAATGTGGGGCTTGGAGTCCTACTTACAATCTTTAAGTTCTGTTCAATTGACTTTTGAACAAATGAAAACTTCAACAGAGTGAACTTTTCTGGTGCTACACAGCAGAGCATCTGCTCTCAGCACAGACAGAAGGATTTAGGATAAAATACCTACGCACCTGGGATAAAATAAAATACCTACACAGCCCTTTTATAGAGGAATTTGATCACTGTTCAGGATCTGTATCAAAGCCATTTGTTATCTTAAGTCTATTTGTCCTGATTTGTTCTGATCTCGATTTCTCTGAGTAGCTACTGAGCACCTGAAACACTCAGACATCCCCAACAGCCAAGCAGCACAGGCAGCAGGAGTTAAAATGCTGAAAATATGAGCACCATTAGAGCCAGGTTCAAAGTCATGCAGCTGAGTGCTTTTAACCTCTTCCACTCTCCATATATCTCGTGGTACAAACTGGGGGATCTCCTGCTGGAGCAGAGAGAGCTACACTGATTTATACCAGCCAGGCATCGCAGGGCAATGGGCTGTGCAGAGAATTTTATCTGCAGCTTAGTTGTCACATAAACAGCTGAAACTTCTCTCACTTAAATGAAGTCTTCCTTGATTTATGCTGGTGCAGTGAGAGTAGAATTTCATTCATGTTCCCCTCCATTCTGCACTCAGTGGCATTTGTGGAGTTATAGAACATCAGCTGCATTTACAGAGAAAAGGAGTTTCATTGCATTTAATGAAATTGCCTCCAGCAAAAAGCTGCTTTATTTTTATTTTTTCTTTAAAGAAAGAAGTAATGAGTTACTCATTTTTGTGGTGCTTTCAGTTCTGAGAAGCTCTCACTTACACACCACGTTGTGCCTGTGATCAGCTCTGTGTTTTTATCTGGCTAAGCTCAGAACAATTGCACACTAGTTAGCTGAAGTGAATCATTTTTTTTATCAAATATATGAGACCCAGAGACCCTTTGCACTGAACTGATTCTCTTTTAAAAGTCACATCATAGATTGGCTGTCCCCAAAAGCAAGACATTTCTTGCTGCTTGTTGGAATTGAGATGATTTAATAAGGCTGAGCTATTCTATGTGATACAAGCCTTGTTCAGCAAACTCTGTTTACTGCTTGGTCTCTTTAAAGAAAATGTTTTTCTCTTTCCCAATTACTGATATGATTCCAAACAGCTGTAGTCTGTAAGTTAATATATAAATGAGAAATAAAATATTCACTGGGCAAGCAACATGGGACTAAAAATCCTTTAAACAATTTAATATAAAGGCATACAGGCCAATGATTTTACCTTTATAAGATCTTGAAAATGTTCTGTATATGTCCTTAACATCAATCTTCTCCCTGTCTGTCTGTATGCACTTCTGTAGCATTTTTCCTGGGCAGGTGAACAGATTTTCATCAGTGAGATGCCAGTCCAAAGCCTGTGACCCAGAGGGTAATTTATCAGGTTCCATTTTGAGCTTGAGGGCTTGAAAGGTATTGAGAGGACTTGCAGGCTCTGACAAGCCAAGGATTTTCCAGAGGATGAGTTCCTGGCAAATGCATGTACAAGACTTTATTCTATGGAAAGAAAGTATTTAGGTGAACATTCACCTGTTGAATTAATCCTTTTCCACTCATTTTTCTTTGTGAGATGGATGTCTTCAACAGATGTAGCATTGACTGATATGATTCCCTTCAATGAATTAAAAAGTCCAAACTAAGCTGCTCCTCTCCATCCTGTCCCTGGGTGGGTTTGAGAACAGCAGTGCTCACTCAAAACCACACTCAATTGTTGGGAAGGATGAAAGTTTGACAAGAATGTCTCACAGATATGTATGCTTAGCAGAAAGATTTTGAATGTAGAGTCTGATGAAGGAATTGAGATGGAAGCAAGTTTTGATAGAGAAGAAAAGAATTGCTGAGCCAGTTTTACTGGATAACCAAGGAGGCAAAGGCTGTGTTAGTTAGAAGGGGTTTTTATGGCTTAGAGCAAAGGATAAACCCACCCCAAACAAGAAGATGTTTTTACCAAGCAGAAAGAGAGCACAGGCAAACAAGGCAGCAAATGTTGCAAGTAGAAAAACGGTCTCAGAATTTTCCACTGCAAGAAAACTGAATAACAACTTCTAGCTGAAACTGTAATGTACTAACTTATAGTGATTGGAGAACAGTAACATGAATATGGTAATTACAGTAGTTATGATAGGCTAGACATAAAAGTTAGGGTACAGATTGGTTCTTCTGTATTAAGATGCTCAGCAAAGCAAAGTCTATAATGCACTGTAACCTAAACTCAGGGTCTCCAGGGCTGCCTGCAGCTGGAGCTGACAGCTGTAGGCACAGGTTCTGTCACCCACAACCATGGACTGCTGTGACACCTTGGATAGAATAAACTGCATTTTGGAGAGCAGCCTGGAGCCCAGCATCTCTCATTCAGGCTCTTAGTCAATAATTACCAGCTGAGATTTACCAGGTGACAGAGAAAGGTTGGGGGAAGAAAACACGAGGGGCAGAGAGCAGGGTGTGGCAGCTTCTGAGTGAGCTCGATGCCATTTAAAGCCCAAGGTGGCTCTCAAGGTCAGTTAGGAGAAGTAAAGGATTCAAGCTGTGGCCAACACAGCCCAGAGGGGCCTGAACTGAAGGTTTCTGATGTGCTTGGCTTCACACATCTGCTGACAGACTGCTCTGGTCGTGGAGCTCTAATCACAGGGATAAATCAACCTGTTTGACAGAGAACCCACAGGGTCATTTCAGCTGGAAAAGGGCCCTGAGATCATCCAGGTGCCCCCCAGCACTGCCAAGGCCACCACTGACCCATGTCCCCAAGGGCCACATCCACACAGCTTTTAAATCCCTCTGGGGTGGTGACCCCACCACTGCCAAGGGTCTTGACAACCCTTTTGGGGAAGAAACTTTTCCCAACAGCCAAATTAAAGGATTTGAACCTGTTGCATTTTGAAACCCATTGGTTTTAAATTCCACTGCATTTTTAAAATGCAATTTGGAGATGTACTCATACAAAAAGAGTGGTGAGTAGAATCATCCCAGAAAGAATTTAACACTCAGAAGGGATAGAAGGAATTTTGCTTTCCAGTTTCATTTTATTTTTCAGTTTCATTACCAGACTTGAAAATCTAAGTTTATTTTATATGCTGCTTTTGTCTCCATGGAAAAGGAGGCAGAACTCTAACACTACCTCTGCTAAAATTTGGACACAGTAAATGTTAAAAAAATGTTGATAGGAAAGACAATGTGATTCAAGAAACTCATAATGTTGGCAAAAATGTGTGTTTTCAAGTCTTTAAAATTTTTCAGTTCTAATGAAAATAAATGTTTATTTACTTTGTTTTCCTTCAATGGATAGAGAGCAAAAAGAAATAAAAATAAGCTAAAAGAACATTTAGAGAAAGAAAAGATGATAGATGAAAGGAAAAGTAATACTAATTGATTATTTAAATAATGCCAAAACTTGGACTTGACTTAATTCATTCCCTCTCAGGAAGAGCAGCATCCCCAGATCCCTTTAGGAAAAAAACTTCTAGATTTCCTTATATCTGCTCTGTCAAAAACAATCTGTGCTTTAGTCAAGCACAAAGTCAAGCATGAAGTACTAGGTTAAAACTCAGAGGAACTGGGTGAAATTAAAGGAGAGGAAAATCATCTTTTTGAGTTACTGGTTTTTTGGGCCCTATAACTTAGAAAGTTTTAGGATTGAAGCAAACAAATCCAGAAGATTTCACCGTGACAGCTGGCACAGAGTGAGCTGAGTAGTGGCAAGGAAGCACATCCTAGCCTCAAAAATTTGCAGTAACTTGAATAATACCCTTTTTGACTACCACTGAACTTGCAGTGCTTCACAATTGATGCCCTTTCAGCTACAGTGGCTTATTAGGAGCCATCAAAACAAGCACCCAGTTGTTACAGTGTTAATGTGCTTTTAATCATAATTATTTATTGCATCTGTAATTTTAGGTCAGTAACATAGCAGGCTGCCCATGTCAAATAATGTAAATTCCTCCCAGGCTGAAAACTTCCAGAAGAGTACTTAGAATAACCTATGGTATGCAAAGCATATGGCAGGTGTTAATAAGGCTTAATTAAGTGCTTGTTTAAATCAAAATGCTGCAAAAATATTTATTCTATTTTTATGTGTAATTAGAGTGCATTTGTAAAATTATGCTAATTGCTAGACACGGGAGGAAAAATACACCCCTTCCAAATGCATTCAACAAGCCTAAGAATGCTGTGCATTTACCTAACTTAATGTTAATGAGGTAACACTTCCAAAGTGTTTTGAAGGCTAGAGGGGCAACATTTGCTTTTATTCACTATTGCTATTCCTTTTTCTTCTGTAAAAAAAAATACTTATAAAAATACTAAAAAAATAAAAGGTTTTTAATTTAAATCATAGAATTAGAGAATGGTTTAGGTTGGAAGGGATCTTAAAGATCATCCAGTTCCAGCCCCTGCCATAGACAGGGACACCATCTGCTGGACTAAGGTGCTCCAAGCCCTGTCCATCCTGGCCTTGGACACTGCCAGGGATCCAGGGGCAGCCACAGCTGCTCTGGGCACGCTGTCCAGGGCCTCTCCACCTTCACAGGGAAGAATTTCTTCCTAATATCCAATCTAAATCTATTCTCCCTCAGCTTAAAGCCACTTAATTTTAATTTTATTAATATCGATTTTAATTTTATTAATGTTAATTGTAATTTTATTTAATTTTCCAATGCCACATTTTCCACACATCTTCTCCTGTCCAGGCTGAGCAACCCCATCTCTCTTAGCTTGTTTTCATAGGAGAGGTTCTCCAGCTCTATGATTTTTTGTTTGTTTATTTTCTTTATTCTTTTGGGGTTTTTTTTTGGATCCCTGCCAGGCTTTGGCTCAAACAGGCTCTGAGGATTGGAGCAGGGAGGAGAGCACACAGAGATTTCTGCAGGAGCTCCATTCCTTCTCCATCTCACCCTGCTGACATTCTGTGTGACAAATATTCTGGTGGGCCACCACATCTGTGTCCAGGCAGGGCACAACTGCAGCCTGTTACCTCCCTGTAGCTCTCAGTGAGAGCTCCACAGGTGCCTCTGTTCCAAAATTCCAGGATCAGAGATGGGCAAAGAGTTAGGCAAAGCATTTTAATTTTCTGAGTGTCCACACTGTGCTGCAGAAGGCAGCTGCTCTCTGTGACGCCCTTCCCTAAATGTTTGCCACAATCAAAGCAGGCTGTGAGTCCTGTGTGTGCAGAATTCCAATGGGCTGAACTCACAAGGCTAAAATCCCTTCTTCTGGCAGGAGAATGTCAACTTTATGATTTGAGGAGAGCAAAGGAGAGAAGAGACAATACCGTCCTTTCTCCCCTGCTGTGAAGGATGTTGTACTGCAGGAGGTTGGTGGATTTTTTTTTTTTACACATCTCTGAAAGCTCCACATCTGTCCTGGCCACTCAATAAAATGTGATTGTGCTTTGGAGTTCTAGTTCCCATTAACAGCTCTCCCTTTGTAGCAGGGCTGTGGAGCCACACCAGGTGTAATGGGCTGCTGTCCTTTCAGATTGCCCCCAAAGAATGGACAATTCCATCAATTTCCCTGCTGTGTTTAGGCAGGAGTTTGGTGCAGTGTGGGGTCACATCTTGTACTTGCTTAGCTGGAAGTGCAGCAGTATTTTCTCTGACTTGAACAAATGAGTGCCCTATAACTCATCCCAAGGCAGCTGCTGCACTGTTTTGCCTCGAAGTTTCCATCCATAAATGAGAATGGTTTTGAATTTGATGTGCTTTTATTGATGTGTAATATAAAACAAATGCATAAACTGCATACAGGGCCACTAATTCACCCTGGAACTGCAGGTAACCAGAGGGGGTGCAGCAACTCTTTAAAGCCTATTTAATGCTATAAAATAATACAAATATGTACTCATCTGTATGTGCTGCTGATCTATCCATATTTCTGTATCCAAATGGGTATGCAGTGCAACTTTCTTTCATTTCTTTTCATTTTTGGGATGGTTACTTCCAGTCTGTCAGCATCAATCCATGCTTAGGAAGATGTGTTAGAGAATGGGGCAATTCTACAGTCCCTACACAACATAATCAACAAAATAGAACAGACAGAGGCACAAGATAAATTATTCAAAATCTGAAGCTGGAGAGATTGCTTTGTAAGTTGTGAGAGATCTACCTTGTGTAAGGTAATCAAATCAAATTAAAAAAAATCAGTTTAATCAAGGCACACATATTAAAGTGCCCAGTCAAAAACAAACCCTTAAGGTGATGGGAAAGAACACAGGTATATGGGTCTGGGATAGATGTGAGACATGCATTAATTATTGAAATCAATGAACCTGACATCCTGCTCTAAAAAAGGAGACAAAAAACCTATGAATTTTGAACCCCCTGAGCTCCCACTGTGAATCTGTGCTCTGTATGCAGTAACTCCATGGATGTCTGAGGGCTGGGGTAGGTTATAGGATCAAAAAAGTTTCTGCTTGTGGGTGTAGAGGAATAATGTGTCACCCACAGGTAATGTGGCCTCTGTGTTTTGAGAAATCAAATGTCTAATGGCAAAGCAGAGAAGGAAATGGTCTCTCAGTAGTTCTATATAGCCAATGAGATATGCTGTGGGTGCTCCTCTGTGGGTGACTCACAGCATTTGTTTACCTGTATTTTCACTCAGCAGAGCCCCATGATCTGACAACTTTCCAGTGATTCATCTTAAGTTTTATCCTTCTCCTTTTTCCATTTGTCTGACAAGAATAAGGAGGATGAGTGGGGGAAAACCCTTAAAAAGGATCAACTTCCTGCCAGCAGTGCACACTGAGGTCAGTGCTGATCTGTGTTAATTATAGCCTGGAAATTGTCCCACCACCTTTTCAGCTGTCCCAGACTGGCAGCCCCCCTCCAACACCAACACCTTGGGCACAGGTGAGACAGATAAATGGATTTAACCTCGATAAATGGATTTAATTCCAGCTTATTTGTGGGATATGTGTGAACCAGCTGCAGTTCCTTGGGCAGGAAGAGCAGTGACCCCCTCAGCAGAGCAGTGGAGGACAGAAAGCTTTGGTTTGTTCCTGTCCCTCCAAGCACACACATCCCATATCTGGCTCAAGTCTCAGCACAGCTGCTGTATTTTCTCTCGTGTTTTATTATATCTTTTCCCTGTGACACATGAATCCATAATGCCCAATTCTTTGCTTTTGCCCAGGGTTGAATGCTGCTGTTAATAGTATTTCATGCTCCAGCTGCAAAGTGAAGCAGTGGTGAGGAAACACCATGAGCAGCAAACACCTTGTTCCACCCTTCAGATGGAATGAGCATGAGCCATCCTGGCCTGGCAAGGACAAGACTCACAGTAAATATCTGTTTTAAAGCCTCTGCAGACACAGAGGGTCAGCAAAGGAAATAACCTGGGACATGTCCTTGTTCCCTGCAGGAATTACTGGAATGGCTTAGATCTGCTTCAAGGACTTTAGGCTATGAACAACTAATAGTAATTCTCTTTTAGCTTAGGCCCAGGAAGTCCTCAAATATTATGACCTGCAGCAAAATAACAGGTGTGCAACAATGTGCCAGTTGTGGATTTGTTATAGTCTGTTGTTATAAACAAGTCCCATCTCCAGTTATTGCTCACATTAATCTCTGTGCTCACTCCCTGGGTTTGGTGTTTACTTCCAGCTTGGTACCTAATTAAATATTGTCAAAATAAAGCCATCACTGGTGCCATGTACGCCCTCTGTTCAGTGTGCTCACTGATTGGGTGGGTTTAGATTGAGAAAAAACAACCCTTGGAGAGCCCTCAGGGTGGGAATTGCAATGCAGCAAAGCTTTACCTTGGGTTACCACTTTTGCCATCAGTGGCTCAGACTTGCATTTCAATGGGCCTGTGCTTCCTTCTGGGTGAGCTGCAAAGCTGAGCCAGGGGAAGGCACTTGCCTCAAAATGTCTCTGGAGTTTTGTGTATTCATGGCAAAGGAGGAATGTTTGGGGGTTAGTTAGGACACTGTCAACACTTCATTAAGACTGCTTCCTATTTGGCTGGCATTTTCCTTGCACTGAAATGCCTGTTATTACTTGCACCAGGAATAGCAAACACACATTTGAATATTTTGGTATTCATTAAAAGTCCTTTCCTCCTTCTGCATGTTGATGCTTTATTTCCAAGACTATCAGGATTGTCCAAAGCCATTAAAGTAGCAGATTCTGCCAGGAAATCAAGAAAAAAAACTGTGAGGTTTTTTTTTTCTTAAACTCCTGTTTCACAACATTTTCCATCAGTTTAGCCATCTAAATGTGTCTGGTACACAGACTCCTTCCCTTAGTCAGTCTGAGCCTCCTGGGATTCCTAGACAAGGCCTCCTTTTGCAGAAAGAACTACAAGTTTAGACTGGAAGTCTGATTTTTGATGGCAGTCAATGTGTTTGATAAATGTACCTTTAATGGCTGTCACAACAGCAACACACACTTCAATTCTAATTTTTATTTCCTTTCCCCTCTGAACTTTGCTGTCATCAGAAATGGAATTCTGGAAAGTATTTTTCCAGACATTTTAAGACATCCACTCATTTCTTCACTGTAACTTGTCAGTCACACATAATGGGAAAGATGAAATCACTGTACAGATAGACAAGAATGCATTGCCTGAAGGCAACTTTGCCTTACAATTAATAATTTTATCTGCACCAAACTTTTCTTCTACACAACAGGAAGAAGTGCTGTGGCAATGAGATACTTTGTGCTCGTCATAAACTTGATTTATCCAGCATAATTTTTAAGAATACCTGGAATGGTCACACTTGGTTGTAGGGGGATACAGTATGGGTAAATGAAAGTGGTATGGAATGTAATCTTATCCCCTAAAGAGTTGCAGCTGAACCAATCACTAAAGATTAGGAGCAGGCCTGATGTTAACAGGCCACACCTGTAGCCAATAAGAAGAGTGTTATAAAAGAGTGGATTGGTGGGAACTGGAGTCAGTTGGCTGCTGTGAGGATAAGGAAGAATCAGTGCCTAGAGGAGATGCCTACAAGAAACATCAAGGAGGTACAAAACTCTAGCAATATGGAACCCTTGTAATGTAGTGATAATAGAACTGTTACATGATATATGACAACCAATGGTGACCCTCACGTGATTCAGAAAAAAGGACTCAAATACTAAACTATATAACCCTGTGGGTTTGGGGAAACAGTAGTCGACTACATAACCCTGTGAATTTGAGGGAAAAGGACTTGAATACTAAACTATTGGTAAAATATATCAATTACAGCTATTAATGTTTGTTAAATATGAGTATAAAAGATTTTGAAGATAAGTACTTTGTAAACTGAGAAAAGCTGCAAAACTGAACCAACACTCAGATATATATATATTTCTACTGCAATACAGTCTGAACATCTGTATAACTATTGGTTCTGAATGAAATATATGAATATGTCACAATGTTAATTTATTTGACTATGTACTTCTAGAAATGCAGCAATTCTATAAATAAAATAAAAAAGGGGAATTGTAGGGGGATACAGTATGGGTAAATGAAGGTGGTATGGAATGTAATCTTACCCCCTAAAGACTTGCAGCTGAACCAATTACTAAAGATTAAGAGCAGGCCTGATTTTAACAGGCCACACCTGTAGCTAACAAGAAGAGTGTTATAAAAGAGTGGATTGGTTGGTTGAGGGGAGCTGGAGTCAGTTGGCTGCTGTGAGGGCGAGGAAGAGTCAGTGCCTGGAGGAGCTGCCTGCAAGAAACATCAAGGAGGTACAAAACTCAGGCAATATGGAACCCTTGCAATGTACTGACAATAGAACTCTTGCACTATAATGACAACTCTTGTCACACTGTTGCACTGTCCCTAACCCTTTTTATTGCCTTTTTCACAACCCTTGTTACACAGGAGGGAAGGCAGGATGTTTGAAGAAATGGACAACAGGGTGGAAAAAAATGCTGTTCTGCAAGAAGCACCAGGGCTGAGGCCCTTATCCCCTGTCTGGGTATTTTCACTTGTCCAGCTGGGCTCCCTTTGCCTCCAGTGTGTAAAAGAAACATTTTAGTGTGATTTATCTGCCCAGGTTCAGCTGCCTGTTTCAGCACAAGATGAATGGCACTGTTAGTGTCTCCTCCTCCCCTCTGGTACCTGTTGAGGGAGTGCAGGACACAGTGCAGTTATCTACAGCAGGACTGTCTGCTTTGGCTCAGGTTAATCCTATTTCTGGTATCTCCATTTCGAGTCACCAACTGCTCTTCAAGCTGACACCATCAGTGCCATGAAGCATAAAATTGGGCCTAAGGCTAACACAAATGATGGATATTGTGTCTCAATAGCCTGAAATAAATCAGGAAATTGTGCTTGCAGCTGAAGGCTGAGGTGGTGAGAGCTCACCTGTGCCTGGTCCATCTAAGGAGAAAGACACCAGAGCATAAATCCTGTGCCATTGCCATTAGCATTTTGCCCAATTTTTAGGTAATTTCTTTCAGTGGACAAAGACAAGCTTAACCTGGTGATGAATGGTTAGAAAGGAGATTCCAGCACAATCTACCTTTCCATTTTTATATTCACACAGAGAAAAAAACCCAGTTTATTTCTTGACATTGTCATTGAATTTGTGCAGATTTTGCGACTTTGTGTGACTGTAAGGGAAGAAGCAGCTGAATGTCTCAACACAGATCCCACCTGTCTGTGAACCCTTGTCCTGACAGAGTGGAAATGGTTACAAAACCAGACTGGATTCCTTACTTAATTTACTGAATGGTCTGAAAGGAGCCTTTACAGGAATCACAGAGAAACTTGGATATAACAATGGGCTGGCAGTCCTGGAACTCTTTTCCTTCTGTTTTAAGCAGTGCCCTCCAGAGGTTGATGCAGGCTGCTCTGGTTTCCTTCTTACTTATTAGAAATCATTGGAAAACTAAAATAATATACCTTCATTCTGTTACAGGAGAGATTCTTGCAGTAAATGCCTTTTAATTTCCTACTAAATAAGAAGTGATCCAGAAGTGTGCTTGTTACCTTGACCAGCTAAAAATGGATCGACTCTAGAACCTGATGTTTTGTGATTGTTTAATTTTAATAATAATATTTAATCTAATAGTTTAGACTGTGGCCCAAGCCAGGCCAGCACAGCTGAGGTTTAGGATGCAGTGGTGGATTGAGGCACACCTGAGTTAGCTGGGACTGATAACCCAAGGGTTCAGCACCATCCACAAGCCCACCTGCACACCTCAGCAGCTACACTGAACTGAATTTTCTGCCCAATTCCTCTGCAATGTCACCTGCCTGGCACAGTTACTCCCTGAACAGCAGCACAGATATACCCAAATTTTGTAGAGATGCGTCACCTATAGAACAAGCAGCAGCACTGCCTTGTGTGCCTCACCATCTTTAAATAAAACCTCATTTCTAGCAGTTTCAAATTCAGCAAGAAAAACTGGTCTGATTAGCCTGATGTGGAGGTAAAGCTCTGGATGAGAAGTACCCTGCAAGCTTTGAGGCCTTTTGTTAGCAAAAAGGTCATTGATGGTTTAATGCCCGTTTCCCAGATGCCACATTAATGAGAATAAACCCATTTAAAAGATTTGTGATAAGTAATTAAGCTACTGTAGGACTGCTTCAGCACATTCCCCATCACTCCAAGGGCAAGGAAGAATGAGAGGAATGTATTCCTGTGTGAGCAATAATGAGAGAGGAAGGAGACTCCTTACTGTTTTCTGTCTGGGTGTTTTGCTGGGCTGGCTCCTCCCTCCACCAGGCCTGTTTGCTGAAGCTGGGTGCACTGTAAATGAGAATAAAGCTTTGTGAGTGACTCTGCCAGAGGCTTCCAGGGCCCCTGTGCTGTGTTGGTTGGGCTCCATAAGGAGAAATTGAGAGAGTCACTGGATACCTTGGGAGCTGTGTGTCACCCATGTCACCTGTGTGTCCTGGGATAATCCAGCAGGGGTGGGACCTCCTCAAAAAATTAAATCAGAGTCCCTGGAATGGCACCTTTAGCCAAAAGAAGGAAAACAATGCCACTATTTTTCCAACTATTATGCTCTGAGGAACCAGTTACTTTTGTCTTTATGGCCCCTCAACCTATACTATCATGAATTTTTACTACACTAATTTCTTCCCTGTTGACATCCATCCTCCTGAATCTTTCACATTTCCTTAGTTTTCCATTTTATTCTATTTAGAAGCCACAGACTTTTCTGACTCTTCCCTGCCCACCCTCCAGGAAAAAAAAAAAAAATTCAGTAACTAAGGACTGAAGGGAAAGAAGCAAACCCCACACACCCTACACTTTTTTTCTTCCAGTTTTACACCAGAACTGGTTTAGCACACAAGGAATTAAATAAACAATGAGCTTAATTCAGACAAAAATTTTGATTTTGAAAGGTTATTTGAAAGCTAAACCATTTAAGTTGCTCAGAGTAATGTCTTTGTATATATTTCCATTTGGAAGTCGAGTTTTCAACAAGATCACTTTTTTTTCCCCCTCAGATGCTTTGGTTGATTAAAAGACAAAAAGCTCTACTATTTGCACACATAAAGCACCAGCATGATTAAACTTCACTCTCCCTTGGCCCAAGGAGTTGTGGATCAAAATCAGCAATGCTTTCCTACAATCCTGGTCTGCCTGATCATGCATTTGGATTTCACTCCATAAAAGCAATAATTTCCTCCACCAGCACTTTCTAAAGACAGCTGAAGGGAGGATTTTCTTTTTTAAACGAAATAATTCTCTGAGAGACCTCAAGAAGTGAATCCCAACCTTCATGGTCAGACCAAGAAAAGTGAGTTTGTAAATTGAACCCCTTTGGTTGTGCCTCTGCTGCTGATGAAAGGCAATGAAAATGGGCTGAGTGTGGAGGACCAGGCATAAGGATGTTTTGTCTCAAACATTCTGATTGTTGCACCAGGAAAACTGTGGTTTAGAAGTAACTTCAGGCACTCTGTGGAAGTGTTTTGTAAAATATTAAGGATTTGTTAGGCAGAATTTTTGAGAAGTTTGTAGGAGGAGCGGGGAACGTGATGAAGTCCTTAATGTCCTTAATGAATTCCTTAAACTAAAAATAATGTCTTGTTGGCCAACCTCCTTGAGAATAAATAGTGGGCTGATTGCTGGAGTTAAGGCAACTTTATAATAAAAGCTTAAGAGTTTGCTGCCACTGGGCTGGAGTTTTGGTCAGTGTTAGGGTAATTTACGATGAACATTGTGCCCCTTATCCATGGCCATGACACTGAGCAATTCAGTTGCTTGGAACACCTGGAATAAATTTATTGGGTTGCTTTTGCCTGTTTTGGTGGAATATGTGCAGAATAACTGTGAGATTTGAGCTGACTGGAGGCAGCTGTGGTGCATTTGGGCAGCTGAACTTCAGCTGATGTATTTACAGCTTGCAGAAAAATGCCTGACATTTGGAAGGGATGTGCAGTGCTTAAAGATCTCTGACTTAATGTGTTGTAAGAGATCCCTAGGTGTGGGTGCTTTCAAGTTAAGATCCTGGGAGTTTTTTGAGTCAATGGATTTGTTTAGCTACTGGAGTGCGTTCTTTTTGGCTAAACATATGGGAACTTTTCAGCCTAATTGGTTGGCAGCTGTACATCACTTTCATGCTGGAGAGAGGTCTGGTCTCTCCAGGAGGCTGTTTATTCTACTTTCCCTAAAGCTCTGGATAAAAAGGAAGAAATGTCCAGTGGTTTAGATGTTAGTTTGATGCTGAGTTCTGATTTAATTAATTCTGTGAAGGGCTGGGGGATGCTTCTCCAAAAAGCCACATGGAAATAAAATTTGCATCAGGCATAGCTGAATCAAAAAAAAAAAAATATGCCTCTGACAGATTTTGGTCCCACTTTATTCTCAGGCCATGCTCATTAAATTAACACTTGTATAGTTCTGGCACTTTAAACCCCAGTGTCTGGGGTGGTTGGTTCAGGAAATGCATTGGAATGTCTGTGTTGAGTAATCCATGAAGTTTCTAACATTCTGCATTTCTGACCAAAGGTATTGGAAACAAATTTTAGTTACATGTCTGTGAAATTAATATTAGAAACAGGGAATGTGGTTTGTTCTTGATACCTTCTCAATCATTTTGTAGTTGCTGTTTTAGGAAACTTTTGGCCAGAGGTTACATTAGAACCACTGTAATGCTTATCCAACTTTCATCATTTTCAATAATCTCTTCATGAACCCTGGTATATTTTTGGCCCCTGTGGTTCAAGAGGGGAATGCTCTGAATGTGAAATATGAGGGGAAAAGTAATTTTTTTTCTTTGTTTTTTTTTTTAATAGGTCCTGTGTTTTGAGATTTCATTGTGAGTGATTCCTTATTTCTTATATACATTCTCAATTTCCTCTATAATTTGTGTTTCTTATATGATACCTTTTCTTCCAGATTTATTCTTAATATTTCAAATTCCTGTTCCTGCTTTCCTCCACTCTTTGTTTATCCATTATCTACCACATAATCTGTTTTCCTCTGCTTTTAATCTTTTTGTCTACAAGTTTTTTAACTTATTGTGTGATGTTTTATTCTATACACAGCTGAATCAAAATTCCCACATCTCCTTTGTAAATAAGCAACAAAACCAACAAAAACTACAAACCACGCACAACACAGCAAAAAAAAATACAACACACATTTCTTTTGGAGTAAATGTAAAAAAAAAATTGATTGTTGTCAATAGCAAAGAGCAAGAGTGACAGGAAATCCTGAGAGTTTTCAAAGAAATTTTCCTATTCTATACTTTTATAGATTAATATTTGTATTAAAAATGCTGGAATGTAGAAATAAACATTTGGAAATTAGAGGCACTTGCCCTGGTCAGTAGATGTACTAAGGGAAGGGTGGTGAGAATTTACTGACTGGCCAAATCAGCTTCTTGAAAGCAGAATGGTTGGAAATTCATGTGAAAGAAATCACCACAGGGTTCAAAATTACTAGAATATTCACTTTTGAAACAGGTAGGTGCTGGTGGTATCATTGTCAAGCTGTCAGACTATTTATTTTGTTGTCCAACCAAATTTAAGAGCCTCTGGTTCCCACAAAATGAGTGGGGAAACCAGACAAAGTAGAGGATTGAAATTAAAAAGCCTGAAGTAGAAGCCTGTGGAATACAGAGAGCAGCACAGTTAAAGACAAGTACAGAAGATATTCACTCTACAATAAAACAGATTTGTTTAGTAAAATGGCTTTTTTGTCCTTAAAACCTGTGAATCTACTACCCTGCTCATGGAAGGAACCAGCTATTGCTCGTGCATGCTGGATTTTTTCTCTGAAGGGAGAACTGCACAGTTCCTGTGGAAATCTGAATTAAACCACATCACCTGGCAGGAGGAAAAAAGCTCTGAAAAAAGAATGAAGCCTTGAGGAACAACTTATGCTAATGGAACAGCCAAAATTAAGTGGAGAAGTGATATTCCCCAGGAATGGAAGGGGCATCAGGAAAGAGCTAAATCTTTTATTTAAATAATATTTAGAATTGGGTGCTTTCCTCTTCCCTGTATTAAAAAAATAACCACCATATTAGGAAAAAAACAATTTTTATTTTAACAGTTGTGCAACCAGCACAAGTGGTAATGCATGCCTGTAGCTTACACCACCTTTAAGCACTTATAAATAGGAGACTATGGCAATAGCTGCAAAAATAAGCTGGGTGAAAAGGGTTTATTTCTTCCAGAACATGACTTATGCAATGCTGTTTCTCATTCAAAAATACATGAAGAGGTAGAACAAGGGAATCCCCTGTTAAAATCACGTTGGCTGATTAGAAATCCCTTAGCATTTTACAGAGCAATCATGTGAATAAATTGTTAGTAGTAAGCAGGACATGTAGCTGAGTATATTTAATATGGATTTTTATTTTTATTTTTAATTTGTAGTAATGTAGCGGTTCTGATAGTTTGCACCCAAATTACAACCAGGCCAGAAGAGCACTGTAACAGGTCAAAGATGAAGATCCTGGGCTTCAGTGAAATTGCTCTAAGAAGTGTTGCACTGGTAAACTTTTCATAGTAGAATATTTATCTACTGCCCTAACCACAGAGCCACTTAGTGCTGAGTGTAATTCTTTATTCCTCCTGAAAAAGAGGTGTGGGTTGGAAAAAATAAGGTTTGCAGGTTCCATTAATGTATCTTTCATGTCACTCATTAGGGAAAACTGCTTTTGGCTGGTCATTGGCAGTGCTTTCAGAAAAAGCAGCCTTCTCCTCATCAGAAGTACTGATCCAGAAATGCCCTTGATCTGTATTCTGGACACCAGATTAATATTGTGAGTACAGCTGCTGTGTAAAACTAACTGTGTCTGACAAGTGGAGCTGTATTTAATATTAATTTTTACCTCTGTGACAGATAGAGATGTTACATAGTATATAGCAGAAACTTTACCCTGAGGAATAATTTCAACACTATCAAGAATGTAGTGCAGAAGGCATCTGACTTTCTCAGTATCTTCCCTAGATTACTGCCAATGAAACTTACTCCTCTGTTACCAGTTTTTGCCAAATCCTCTCTTCTGTCAGCAGTGAAACAAGGTTATTTCAGAGGTGCCACAGAGTTATTGTGTTCTTCTCACATTGTGAATTTGTTATATTATCACTTCCTCCAAAGATTTTCCTTATTTAAGCCCACAGAAACATTTTTTTGATGGTCTATTTTTACAGAGTCCATAGCAACAGAGTTTTCATGGCATCCAAAATGATTTCTTTGCACTAAACTTAAGAAGTATTAAACATGAACAAGCTCAGTTTCTTTAATTAGGGAATTGGACACTAGGAGGAAGCTCTGTGCTATGAGGGTGGAGAGGCCCTGGCACAGGGTGCCCAGAGAAGCTGTGGCTGCCCCTGGATCCCTGGAAGTGTCCAAGGCTAGGTTGGACAGAGCTCTGAGTGACCATGGCAGGGAGGTGGAATTATATAGTAGAGGAAATGTATTGTACTTGAATATGTGTATAGAGGCTTTGCCCCAGAGGTCCCGGTTGCCTTTGATGGGCTGCAGCTGCCATGTCCTTAATTGGGCTGCAGCTGTGACCAATGAAGATAACTGGGATAAAAGGGGGTGGGTTAGACAGCCAGGGAGAGCCTTGGAGGAGCCCTGAACTGAGAGAGAACCTCATGCAGAAGAAGGAATCTGTGCTGTGAAGATCTGCAGCCATAAGAACACCCTGAGGAGGTATGGGACTTTAGAAATCTGATAATAACAACAGTATGGGACTCTAGAAATAGAACCACAACAATGGGTGACCCCCGATGTGATAGTTAGCAGAAGATAAGACAGCCAAGAGCTGCGAAAGAACATAGCCTTAGGATCAAGGAGCTGTGAAAGAGTATGGCCTTTGAGCAAGATTGTACTTGAATATCTGTACAACTGTTAATAAGTAAAAGAAAAGGGGGAAATATAGTAGAGGAAATGTACTGTACTTGAATACCTGTATAGAGGCTTTGCCCCAGGAGGTCCCGGTTGTCCTTGATGGGCTACAGCTGTGACCAATGAAGATAACTGGGATAAAAGGGGGCGGGTTAGCCAGTCAGGGAGAGCCTTGGAGGAGCCCTGAACTGAGAAAGAACAACATGCAGAAGAAGGAGTCTGTGCTGTGAAGATCTGCAGCCATAAGAGCACACCAAGGAGGTATGGGCTTTAGAAATCTGATAACAACAGTATGGGACTCCAGAAGTAGAAGCAACAGAATTAGATGGTCTTTAAGTTTCCTTCCAACACAAACCATTCCATGATTCTATTATATGATTTTTATTCTACTTTGCTATCTGTAAAAAACCTCCTGAAGCTTCTCCTGAAGGAGCACAACAAAAAGATCAAGCAGAGCTTTCTCTTTGCCTGTATGATCAAATCCAGCTGTGGACATTTTGGGAACAGCACTTTGTTCATTGGCTCCACCTCTGTGCCTCCTAGTTTATTTCATCACATTAAGCCTTCTTTCATTTGATTTAAATGCTTACATTAGATTTCCTGATTTTTTAAAAAATCCATCATTGTCACTTGCAGAAGGCATCTTAGAAGTCTCCCAGAGGATTGCTGGATCTAGCAATGGACAGACACACAGACAGAAACATCCAGGGTGGTCCAGGGCTGCCAACCAAAGCACAAAGGAGCAACCCCCTGTGAGAAATCTCACTGTAAGCCCAGTGGGCATTTGAGCTGCTGGACCTGGAGATGAGGATTGACAGCAGCTCCTGCTGGTATTAACTGCAAGTGAAGCTGCAGAGCTGCTCAACACAAACACCCTGCAGCTGTCAGCAGTGTCCAATGTGCAGTCCCTGGGGGTCTTGCAGGGTCAGCGGGCTGTGCAAAGTTGTGGGAAATGGAAAAATAAAAACTTCCACAGACACTGATGGGTTTGATCTGCAGCCCTAAAAGAAGGCCCTTGGATTGATGCAAAGTAAAATATACAGACATTAAGTAGAAAAATCATAAACTTATGTTTCTGTAGTTGTAAGTAAGAATATGCCTTAAGTGAGAAACTGTATTGATGAGATGGTGAAGGGTTTATAATGTAGGGGTGTGGTTGTATAGAGTGAGCTTAGAGTTTAGAAGTTATAATAGAAGCATTTGGGTGCATGTGAGATAGCAGCTCATTGGGCAAAAGTATCTGCAGTGCAGTAGAAGTAAGTAATGGTGATAGGTCAGAAAAGTGAAATAAACCTTGTGGCATCTGTCTATTGGGTTAGAAAGTTCTATATTGTCTTGTAACAAAGAACGTGTGACTACTCTGAGCTATGGCTGACTGCTTGCTCCTCTAAAATCTCACAGCCTTTGAGACTGATGTTTATCTGAACAATAAATCTTAAAACTGTGGTCTCATCCCTGTGTTATTAGCAGTGCTAATAATACACAGTGATCACAAGTTCCCTGTCACCCTTTTCTTCCAAGCCTTCTCATGTTTACATTTTTGTAATGGAGTTTTTCACGCACTTTTCATGTAAATAATTATTGTTTTGCATTCCTTTCTGGAGGAGGAGAGAATGGATGGACTGTTGGTTTGATCAGTGTGGTTGGAGAAGCAGCAATTTCATCCTCCAATCCATGGTCACTTTTAGCATTCTATAAATATCGAGGTCCAGGAAATAAGCGTGCCTTTTTTGCCTTGGACATCTCAGCGTGTGAGTGTTGTTCATTTTGTGTCACATTATGACAGTTCCCCATATCACAGCTCTCCATGCAGGCACAGCACACAATATTTAAGTTTTTCTACTTGTCAGCTGGCTGCTGCAGCAGTTTTACTAGTTCCACTCATTCACACACACGATGACCGAGTTCCACCCCTGCTGGGGACAGGGACACCCTGCACCAGACCAGGTTTCTCAGCAGCCCTTTCAACCTTGGACACTTCCAGGGATCCAGGGGCAGCCACAGCTTCTCTGGGCACCCTGTGCCAGGGCCTCAGAATTTCTCCCCAGTACCTAGTCAAAATCTCTCCTCTTTTAGTCTAGTCTGTTTCCAGTTGCTTTTGCACTTTTCCAATTTATAGATGGGTCCACTTTTCATGCAGAAATGCAATTATGATGATCAGCCTTTCTGCAAAGGGACTTTAGTCACAGTAAGAATTTTTCTGTTGAAGGGACAGGAGGGAATAAAACTCTTCTAACAAATCCAGCCTGTCTAGAGGGAAGCTGGAGTGGAATTTGAGTTATCCTTGTATCCGCTAAAGTTTTTCAATTGCTGATGAAAATTCCCCTCATGGATTTGTTCAGACCAGAGGGGTGCACGTTGTGCACTCAGCTTTAGACAAGCTCCTGCTGCCTACTCATCCAGTTTCTATTTTTTTTTTTTCCTAATGGACAGAGAAACAGGCAATTCCAGGATCCCGATGTTTAAGATGGGTGATCTAAATGGCTTCCATGAAAGACTTGTTTCTCTCTACAGATTAGAAAGGGAGTTCAGAGATCAAGCTCAGTTGCAGGTGTTTATCCTCTGATTTCTATGCTAAGAGAGAATCCCAACCCAGTCTGAGCTCTATGGGAAGCCCTGGCACCCAGGGCTGAATCAGCACACAAGGCAAACTGAAGTGGATAAAATATTTTCTCCCTTATGGTTGGGTTTTTTGTTTTAATTGTTTTCCCTGTATCTTGTCCTGTACACAGATGATGTGAGTGTTCCTTTACAAGGTTTGCTATTTTCATCATCCTCTAAAAAACTTTGGAAAAGATTGATTTATTTAAGAAAGTTTCTTTTCCCATGAACATCTGTAATGACTCAATATTAAGCTTCATTTTGCACACCATACTGGTGCAAAAGTCTAGTCTAGAATCTTCTTTTAAGATAATTTACAGTTCATTTACATAAAAATTGGTTGTGTTAGAGATGACAATGTGGGCAGGGAGCAGAGAGGTGTCATTAAACATCTGAGATGGAGCTGCCTTGTCAAGTTTAACTTTGTCTCTTGTATACCCTGCTGAGTTTTAGATGCAGTCAATGTCTTAAGGATGGGAGGAAGAGGGGATGAATCAAAGTGAATCACACCTTATGGTTTTTCTTGTGCTTGGACAGCTGTTTGTTGCATATTCAATGCAGACCAAGGCCTGGACAGATCAATTGCAGTGGGAAGCATCCTGAAGGATTTAAAAAGTTAGTGTGGTCAAGCTGAAAATGTTGAAGAAACTTAGGAAGGTATTTAGGACTCTCTAGTAACTCTAACAAAGTCTGAATGTACTGAATAAAGATTAGTTCTGAAATGTGGATGCTCTTTGGTAATTACCATCTACAGCTCCAGCTGTTTAATATGGATTTAGCTTCTTCTCATATTTTAGAAAAGGCAGTGTAAGAGACACAACAGAAGTCACAACAAAACTCCAACCTGGTATGTAAGAATCAAAAAACTCATCAGAAAGTAAGTGTTAAA
Organism: Agelaius tricolor; assembly: GCF_023055355.1. Taxonomy (NCBI): domain Eukaryota; kingdom Metazoa; phylum Chordata; class Aves; order Passeriformes; family Icteridae; genus Agelaius; species Agelaius tricolor. The sequence continues at coordinate 2,926,266 of NW_027269284.1, read as the reverse complement.
TTCTCCAAAATATGTATGAAATTACCAGGGTGTTCCACATTCCTGTGGTGCACCCTAGAACAATTTGTTCCATTTTCAAATGATTCCTGAGAAAAGTATAAGAAGCAGCTGGGATATTTTACCTATTGGATTATAAATGTAAAACATCTAGAATTGATATTTTTCCATTTTATTATCAGAATTACACTATAATTAACATTGGTTATAATTTAAAAGATATATTAGATCTACTTATTCTAATGTCACCTTTATCTGCCTCCTTCTGAAGTTGCTGCCATGCTGTGGGCTTGGGAAACGTTGGCAATGGGGTCACTTTGTGAAATCTGTGACATAAACAACATCATGGCTGTAATCCACAATTCTGCTGTGCCTTGCCTTTTCATGAGCTGCAAAATCAAAGACCAAACACTGCCCCACCAACAACCTCCCCCTTCTGTGGGGTTCTGCAGCTTAACTGTGAACAACAAATTCTGGCGTTTTTGACCCAGGAAGATTTCCTTGCTTCTGCCTTTGGTAACTGGAATTCCTCTGGTGCTTGGCACACGTGGTTTTATAGACCAGCAGCGTGTTGTACAGTGGGGCAGCTCCATCCCCACCCTCTGATTGATTAAAAGCCATCTGCACCCCCTTGCCAAGCTCAGACACAATAAATCAAGGGCAATCCAGGAGCAGAGGCCGGCAGGGAAGGGGCATCGACCTTGCCCGGTGTCATGGGGTTGACAGGAGGATAATGCTGATCCCTGTGAGATGCTCAGCTCCACTGATTGGAGATCCATCCACCAGCAATGGCCACTGCCAAGATGTCCAATGCCAGAGGTGTCCTGGCAGAAAGTCTTTAAAACAATAAAGAAAACAAGCACTGGAAATCGTTCCGATTAATTTAACATAATGAAAACTTTTTGAGGTGCTGAGGACTTGGAAGGGAATAAATGGATTGAAGCTGTTCATATCTTATGATATTATTATGAAGACAGAAAATTCTAAGTGTTAAAGAGGCAAAGGTTGTAATTTTTTACTATCATTATATTTGTATGTATCTATCCTATCTATATGTATCTATATGTATCTATATCCTATCCTATATTATATGTATTTCTTTCATATTATCATTATCATTATCATCTACTACATTTTCCCCCCTCTCCAGCAGCAAGGAAGTACACACTGTGAAAATTGAGAGCTTTCCCTCCATGTTGAGTAATCAGACTCAAGGGAGGACATCCAAGTGTCAGGGCTGGCCCATAGTGTCACTGTGTTCCCAACTACCTGCCACAGCTCTGAAGAGGAGAGTTCCTAGGGCCATATCTAAATATATTATTCATGTACATGTATGTGTGTATATATATATATATATATATATATATTTTTTTTTTTTTTTTTTTTTACATCTAGATTTATATTTATATTATTTAAATTAGGGCATTACTTAGAAATTTATCTTGTCTGTGGTTGAGAGCTTTGTGCAAGGCAGAGTCCCTAAGAGGTTTCTGTTGAATATTCCCTCAGTCACCAGCTATAGGAGAGAAGCAGAACTGTCCTGAGTTATTTGTGTATGCTGCAATTAATTTCTGACACTAATGAGAAAGAGACCAATACAAAGCACACCAGATTAGCTTTCCTGCTATGTTCCTTTTTGTATTGACTTGCAAATGATGGTAGCACAAACTTGGTAAAGAAACTTTCAAACAAATGAGAACCTCACACAATTCATTATAATATTTCAGCTATAATATAATATGTCATATTAGCTCAGCAGAGCACAGAACCAATAAAGCTGGTACATAAAACAAGTTCCATTGCCATGCTGCTGGTAGTCAGACTTTGTTCTTCGTGTAGTAGAAACAAAGTGGAACTGACCATTTCAAAGTTTTGAGATTAAAACACAGATTGATGCGGGTTAGAAATCTATGCAGAAATCCTCGTTTCAATGAAGGTTCTAATTCTCTGAGTCAAAAGAATTTTGATATTTAAATACTGGAAACACTCATCTTGGCTGCACAGATCCTTCTTTGAAGGCAAGAATCTAAACAAGTTGTAGCATGTGATTGTGAGTGAAGAAGTGATGTGTGAAGGGTGATGTGTGATGCATGTACAGGGAAACAGAAACTTTTCCAGCTGTACTGCTAAAAAAAATCCCAAAACACTGCTCTGCACATAGGATGAAAGGGTTGGACTTATTTTACTATTTGAAATAGTTCTGAATACATTGTTGTGAGACAAAAATCAGCAGGGAAGATTATTATAGAAGTAGTCATCCTTTCCAGAGAAAAAGGAACCTCAAAAATTTAGAGTTTTCTCTTAGGTGACATTTTAATTTCCGGAAGTTTTAGAAGCCTTAAAAAAAAAAAATCTTGGCCTAAATATTGTTTATCTCATATTGTTCTAGAAGAAAACTATGCCAAAGATCCATAGGTGTTAAGATCAGGTTATTATCCCTTTCCAGTTATTTTGCCTGGAGTGGGATAAAATAAACACTAGTACTAAGCATTTTGTCAAGAGGTAATGAAAAATCTATGTGCTATCACAGAAATGGGACTTCAGAGGCCATGGAGGGGTGGAATAAATTTCACTTGAAGCAGTAAGGACAGCCTGGTGAGACAGCAGTGTTTTCATACTGTGATTAGAGAAAAAAGCAAGTGTTAAATCTCCAGGGTTTATCTGAAGCTGTACTTACTGACTCATCTTGGACAAATCACTTAAAGACCTTTTGTTGGCTTTACTAACTCCAAAATTGTTGTGGGTGATTTCAGTGGCTTGTAAAACACTTCCTGTTTTCTGAAGGAAAACGGTGAAATGTTTAGATGCACAAAATAAATATAAGCAAATTGAAATGCTGTCTGAAATGATACAATGCAGAGAGGCACAAAAGCTGAGCTGGAGCAATTAACAGCATTTTTATTGACATTGGAGAAGTCAATAGCTCTGATAAGAAAATGAGCTGGTTCAAAGGATTGAGCACGTGTTGAGACAGGACAAAGAAAATCATGAGCTCTGAAAAAGCAAAATTTGGTCAGAAAAGTATGGATTTAGCAAACAATTTTGGTCTGTTGGTGAAAGAATACAGCCACATTCTTGCAATTTGGGACATAGTTCTTTCTTCACTCCTTTGTAGGACAATAACACCACTATGTTATTTCCATACCTGAGACAGCTTTTCCAAATTGATCTGATGTCCTGAGACAGTGAAATACTGGTTAATGTAAGCATTCCATTGAAATGCTTCCACAAAACTACCAAGTTGCTTCAAAAATATCTTTCAGGAGAGTTAAGCTTATCTGCATTGTTTCTAAGTTGTGTGTAGAGGAAAGAAGCTGATGGCCATTAGAATGTTGGCAGAATGTGAAAAACTAAGGAAATGGTTGATACTGTGCCTTAGGAATGAAGCTGGGTGACAATTGCTATCAGAAGCAGAATCAATCTGTGTAGGAACCCAAAAGTAAAAGAATCACCTTCAGTGAGACAATTACCTTCACTGAGTGCAGAAGAAAAGGTGCAGACAGGTTTTCCAAAGATCCATCAAGACTCCAGAAACACCCCAGGCTCCCTCAGGTTTTTTTTCCCCTTTTAGTCCAAATTTACACAGTCCAAGTGCTGGGTCTCTCCACCTCCACACAACCAGACCCTACAAAATCCTGCTGAGAACCTCAGAGCTAAGACTTAGGAAGAGTTGGGCAACAATTTTGTGGTGTTAGGGAGAATTACATTTTAGGAGGTGAAATAAAGATGTCACACTGGAGAATTTGCAGAGCATTTGGAGTGGTTTAGCTCTCCCCTGCCTCCAGGTGTGTTTGCTTTTCTCTTGCACAAACCTCCAGCATAAATAGAGGTCTGTGTGCAGGGCTGTATTTCTGTGTTGGCAGGAACCAGAGATGTTCAAACAACTCCCTCAAATCTTTGGTGCTGTATGGAGCATGTGAACAAGTTAATTCTCATCTGAGCACTTGGTCAATGAACTTGAATGAGTCAAGTTCATTCTCTGAGTGAAGTGTTAGAATAATAATAATACAAAAAACCCCAAACAAACTCTTCAGGGATTTGAATGCACCTGATTCACTGACAGAACAATGTCAAGAGCTTCCACAGTGAGATCTGACCTAAAGTAATCAGTTTTTACACAAAGAAGCTTATCACTTACCTCATGGGTCTAAAATACAGCAAGGACATATCATGGATGATGAACAAAATAGTGGTTTTGTTTAATAAATTTTTTGTTATAGCTCTTGAAATCACTGTGAGACTAAACTCAAAGACTGGAGTAAATCACTAAACTCAAAGAGCTCTGGAGTAGACACATGGTACCAGAAGGAAATCTTACTACCAGTGATTCTGCAAAGGCCAAGGGCTCTGAAGGTCTATGAACCCCATTATTTCATCCTTAATGAAAGGGTAATAATGAAAACATGCCCCAAACATTCACCTGAGTCTAATTTTTCTCTCCAGGCTGTTCCTGCCCCAGTATCCTGGTTTAGACTTCATAGAATTATGGCATCACTAAAGTTAGAGAAGACCTCCAAGATCACTGACTTCAAACATTAATCCAACAACTCCATGTTCACCACTAAACCTCATCCCCAAGCAACACATCCACACACCTTTTGAACACTTCCATGCAAGGAATTTAGGGTACAGATTCAGTAGCAGTCACTTTTATCTCTCCATCTCAGAAATTTAGAATAATTTATGCAAGTAGCAGGCACAGTTAGATGCTTGTTTACCAATAACTGCCTCAAGAATATCTCTTCTGTAGATTTAATTCCATAACTCTTGAAAATGGGAGAAGGTGCCCAAATATTTATTTGTATCTACATGTATTTGAGCGGGTGGGATTTGTAATTAACCAAGTTGGAAATTAACACAAAATGCCTTAAGTTTTTGAATAGGATAAGCCCCAGGAAAAGGGAACCCAACAATTGACAGTTAGTTAGATATTGCATTGTTTTTCAGCATGGTTCTGTGCTATGGTTCAATCCCACCTAGAAACTCAACCCCACAGAGCTGCTCATTCACTCCCCACCAGTGGGGTGAGGGTGGGAACTGGAAGTGTAAAAGTGAGAAAAACTCAAGAGTTGAGATAAAAATAATTGAACAATAATAAAAGAAAAAATTGCAGAGAGACATAAAACCCAAGAAAGACAAGTGCAGCAAATAAAACCAAATGTTCACCACCAGCTGATGATGATGATGATGATGATGATGATCAGCAAGTCCTTGGTCTTGCTCTCCACTTGTTTATGGGCTGAGGATGCCACATTTGGAATATCCCATTGTCCAGCTGGGATCAGCTGTCCCACCTGTGTCCCCTCCCAACTTTTTGTGCACCCCCAGCCTACCCAGTGGCTGGATGCCCATTCATTCTTTTTGATTTTCTGACCTATTCATTATTCATTATCCCTCCACTGGTCTTTCCAACCCCCTCTTAAGCTCCTCATCCCCTCTTCCCTGGATGTCTCTCATGTTGAGATTTATGGCTGCCTGGAGAGTGACAGGCAGGAATCAGAGTTCACACTTGAGTTTTGGAGAGCAGAAACTTCACCCCAGGCTGCTGAGTCAGAGTTTGTTTTCTGCTGTGGTGAAATTTTAGTGCCTTCCAGATCACTGATTAGGAGTGGTCCAAAATTGGAAAAAATGATCTTGTACTTAAGTAGTAGAACTATCATCTACATATTTTTTGTTTGGTTTGGGTTTTGGGTTTCTTTTGTTGATTGTTTTGTGATTTTTTAATATTTTTTATTTTTTTATATATTTGTTTTAATAACTGAAGAAAGTAGATAACCAGCTTGCAATTAATCTGATATAGATAAGAGCTTAATTTCTGTAGCTGCCTCCTTGTTCTTTTAAAAGAACATTCTGTAAAGAATGGTTGTTTACAAAATAAAACTTTTCTAACAAAACCAGGGAACTTTTTATCTCTGTGAAATAATCAGGAAACCTGGAGCACTATTGATTTCACTTGTGATGCTGGAGGAAGAAAAGACATAAGGCAAATGGTATTTGAAGTAAGTGAATCAGATCAATTGTTTTCATTTTGCAGAGGTTGGTCAGGAGAGTTTTTCTCTGATCTACTCTTGCTGATCTGGGAATTTTGTGTCAGAAACACTTTTTAATTAGGTTCTAAAATGATACAGAAGTACTGGCATTGGAGGAGAGTGTTCAGTCTGTGCAATTGGGAATGACTGCTCCTAGTGGAGGGTAAAATCCTCCCAAAGACAGTTAGTCAGGTACTCAACAAGCCCCAAAAAAATCTATAGGAAAATTAATAAATAAAGGTAAAATAGAAGGATTTGGTTGTAGTGATGTTGTGCTTGTGTGTCATATTTTATATATGAAACTGTGTATGTAAGCAGGTTTTCTGAAGTGTATTTGACCAAATAAGTTTTATCCTACAGACATTAATCAAAAAAGGAATAAAAGTTATGATTTTCATGTCCTGAAAATCTGACACACCATGCACTTCCCTCCTTTGGAAATCAAGGCAATTAAACAATTTTAAAACATAGTCCCATTAATAAAGAAAACAATGTATAGGAATTAAAAGTCACTGACTTTTTGGTTTTGCTTTCAATTCTGATTACAGGACCTTACTCTTACACCTATTGAGGTATATTGGTGTTTCTCACATAGAAGTGTTTTATGACACTTCTCTGCCATGGATTTTGACATTTGTATGTCTTTGATACGTTTGAAAAGTGCAAAGAAATCTTTCATTTGGTGGAGACTGTGCTGACCTAAGGGCAGATGACTTTGCTCATTGTTTCTTGGTATGATTGGTGCCTCATTAGTGACTCTTTGGCTTTCATTAAAACTGCCTGCAGTGTTTTGTTGATCATGTTCTCTTTGAGCCCAAACTTTTTTTTCCCCCTGATTAGCTCTGACTGCAAAGTGAAATTCTTGGGGCTGGTTTCAATGAAATAGGTTTGGCTAATCTGAAATTTTCACTGAGCAAACACCTTGCAACACAAAATTCTTGGTTGTTGATATCTGACACTAAACTCCAAAGAAAGCAGCAGGTCAAAGGAGCACAGTTCTTTTAGACATCTTGTGTAGATCTCATGGTTAATTTAGACCTTAATAGAGAGTGGCCTTACTGATAGCTTTTTGCAGTAGAAATTGAAACTATTATACAAATAAAAAACTTTTATTGGAAGAGAAGCCATCTCTAAGGATGCTTTGATTGTGTTTCCAAAATACAACTGTTACCCTAATTTACAAAGTGGGGCATCTGTGACCTGTGAGTTATCATGTCCTGGAAAGTGATCATTAGAAGCCATGAGTTGGGTTTATGTTTTTAGGGTTTTGTTCCTTTGTTTGTTGTTGGTTTTTTGTTGTGTTTTGGTTTTTTGTTGTTGTTTTTGTGTGTTTTGTTTCATTTCCTTTTTTTGCTTGCTTGTTTGCTTGTTTTAAAATGGGAATCAAGTCAGGGTTGAGTTTGAAGATAAGCTGTGCATGCAGAGATGTATTATTATGGGTTTGTCCAAAGTTTGAAGCCTGTGAACCTCTGTACACTCTCTTATACCATGCTGTTAATGCTATAGAGCATCAATAGCTGGAATGAGTGAGATTGGCCATTATTTGATTTTGTGCATTTCCACTGTTGCAGCACTGGTGCGTTGATGCTCTTCACTCATGGTTGCAGCAAGTCTGAATTATTATTATTATGGGGAGATTTCTATGCTTTCAGGCTAAAAATCTGTAAGTTTCTTTTTTACAGCCAGTTACAGTAAAATGAGTGGGACTGGCATTTCTTCTTGCACAAAGGCCTTCAGTGTTCTCAATCATTTTTGGGGAATTACAGCTGAATTTCAATTATAAAAAAATTCAATTATAAAAGCATAGGTGACCATAATTTAAGCACAATCAGGCACAGAAGAGCCCTGCTCTTCCAGCTTGGCCAAATCCATGTTTCTAGGACCCAGCCATGGCTGCCAGCAGGGTGGATGCTGCCAAATTCCTTCTCGTATCATTTGCAATGTTAAAATAAAATATACAAAAAGGGAAATGGATAATAAAATTCCAACATAGAGCACATTGGCTGTTAATGGTTCACCTTCATAATTATACTGCAAATAATATACATTATACATGTAATACTAATATGCACCAAAGATAAAGGTCCTGAGGTACATCGAGAACTTCCCGGCTAGGTTTAATATAATTACAAGATGAAATAAATGGTATTCATAAGAGGCCAGAATACCACCACAGAGCCTAATGAATTATTGATGATAACCTCCAAGATGACCCATTGCATTTGATTTTTCTCTTATTCTTTCCCATTTCAGTGATGAAGCTTCTGGGGAGAAAGCCATCATTTAAATTATTAAGGAAGAAAAAATATAAATCTTAGTGTTTATTTTTGAAAAAAATGCTGTGTTTAGGAAACAAGGAACTAAAAGCAATTTTGCCAGTCTGAATTTCTCCTCTAGGTCATATAGAATGAAGGTTTTTTTGTCACATTTATTTCTCCAAAAAACAAAGTCTATTTCCATGTCATTACTTCCTGATTTTGTATGATGCTTTGAGATGGTAATTTTTCAAAGGTTAGTTCCTCACCTAATTTAGTCCAGTGACTCAAGTCTGATGCAAATATGGGCTATAAAGTTAATATAAGGGAGTAATAAAAGATTGAGATCTCTGTTACTCCTTAACCTTACCCTAGAAGTGTCTGGGACTGCCTGATGGTGCCAGTGACTGAATATAGATGATCCTAAAAAATAATAAAACAAACAAACAAATTAAAAGATTGAGGGAAAAAAACCCACCAGTTGGGCTTTTCGGAGTCTCACAAGGAACTACTGTAATTTACTATTTATTAGCTTGAAATATAAGCACAATTTTATAATCTCAAAAGGAAAATAATACTAAATATCTGAAACTCCACCCAAGCAGATGAGGACAATAGAAGTTATTAAGTTATTAATAGTTAAAAGTTATTAAGTTAGAAATGTTGAAATAGCATATTTGAGTGGAACACCTGATGGCTTTGTGTACATCAATAAATACAAACATAAATGCTGAAGGATAATGTCTCCTGGTCAGAGCTCCTCACTATTTTCATTCTAACCACAGAGCAGATCTGAGCTAGAGCATTACTACAGCAATGAATATCAACCAGATGTAAAATGCTAATTTTAGTATTTTTACTACTCCTAAGCCATTAACCGAGCCTTAAAAGCAGAAGGGCAAAGCATTAGCCATACCAATAATAGTTCCTATTTCTGACAGGGAGAAACTGAAGGATAAATCCTCTATTTGAGATGAACTAAGAATAAGATTTAATCTATTTTCCTTACTGATGTAAATTACTTCAATGACAGGCATGTTAAACTATTTGTAAAAACTTTTAAACTTCCCACTCCAGGTGTATATTATTTACAGTTGTAGCTGAAGAATGTCATGGACAAATTTAGAATTTCCTGATTAACTTTCCTCTTTTCCCATTTTTTCTTTGTCCAAAAGCCTTTTCAGCCTCATTCACTGTGTAACTTCCACATTGAAGCAATGCCTTCATGTCTGGGTTATCTGGAGACAGCTCTGTTCCTGAGCCAAACATGATGCATTACTTAGAGACTTTTTTATTTTTAGCGTTTCCTTCTTTTGATCAGAAGGTGGAAATAGGGGTTTGTTTATGCAAACACAAAATAAATGCTGTTAATTAACACCTGAAACTCTTTAAAGACGGTGTTTTTGTATGTCCATTACTGTGGTATCATGAATGAAGCCTTTAGGAGGAGCAGGATTTCCACAGTAGACTTTTCACCAGCCCCAGTCCTAGATACAGCTTTTGTGACAGGAATATCAGTGTTTTTTGTTTTCTTTCTTGTTCTCCCTTATATTAACTTTTCATTGAGGTTTGGGTAAAGGTCCAATGTTTAAATCCCAGGAAACCTTTGTGGATTCTGAGAGTACTACACTGAGGTGCTGTGAGCTTCCTTAGAAGGCTCATGTCCTGGGAAATCCATAGTCCATGAATTTTATGTTTCTCTCCCAATGCACTAGAGAAGCTCCTAGCACCACTTTTTTGTGGAGAATGGGGCACTGGAGGAGAAGCTGTGGCTGCCCCATCCCTTGAGGTGTCCAAGACCAGGCTGGATGGGACTTGGAGCAACCTGGTGTGGTGGAAATTGTCCCTGCCCATGGCAGGGGGTGGAATGAGGTGATCATTGAAGCCTCTTCTAGCACAAATCATTCCAAGATTCTGATTTCTTTCACAAATATTGTGAGAAATAGCTACTCACTTTTCATCTTTTAGGAAGGTTTATTAAACCTTATCAAAAATACAACAGAAGACTGAATAAAGAAAAAAGTTTATGGTGCTGGGAGCAAAAGATTTTCCCTGCCATGTGCTCAGCCCCCTCACAATGGAGGTTTTCCCTTTTTAACCCTTTAATCCCTCCCAAAGTTCTGTCCATCAACCCCTTCTTTGCTGTCCAGGGGTGGAGATCTCTTCCTCAGATCCTGGTTGGAGATCAGATGTCACCATAGTGACAAGTTGGCCCTCCAAGATTCCCTTGATAACCACACAAGGGGGTACAACATAACTATAAATCTGTAAACTTTTCTTAACCTACATACATGATATTTGTCCATTAATTGTGAGAGCCAATCTTCCCATTACTCATCTATCACAAATATTAAAGCCTGTCTTCTTCCCTGCTGAATCCAGTGTCTGGGCAGCAGCACTGAGAGGATTTAGACACGGTGACCTCTCCTCATTTAAAGCATTTTCATCCAACAAGCCCACCTGTGGCTCTGCTGATCCTCATTATTCACGGACAAAGACACAGAGATGCTCACAAAAGAACCTCAGCAGAATGATTTGTGACCCCTTTATTCCACGAGTTGTTCACAAGATGATTTACAGAGTTGGATTCTACTCAGCCTGGCTAAAGGTGAGGAGATGGAGGCTTACTTATCCAGGGCACCACTAAATAAAGGCTGCCAAGGAGTGTGTGAGACAGGCTATTAGTGCCTTGTCACGGAAGGGATAGAATTGAAATTAATTCCTTGTGACCTGTCTGCTGCCAGGGAACAGGTATTAATTATCTGATCTGTCTGCCCATTGTTTCCCCCAGGATCTCTCAGGTTCTCTTGAGCTGAGCCCGGATCACACAGAGGGCTCTGCCTCGTTCCTGCAGCCACCTGGTTAATGAGGGAACTCTAAATTTTCCTTCCTTCCTTCACCAGTGTGCACAGTTTGCTCAGGTGACAGTCTAGCTGGTGTAGCTTGTTTTCTCCTGGGCACTGAAGGGCTTCTGAAAGTGTTTTGAAGATCTGTATTTGCCTCTGTGTGTGTATGTGATGCTCACCTTGAAGAACAATCCATTCTGCATGCCTGGTGCTTGTTCTGTGAGAGTCTCCTTTTTGTAACAGGTCAGGCTGACTTTGTTGATTTGACTGCAGCTTCCTCCAGCTATGTTCTTTCCACTCACTGGACAGCACTTTTATGACTAGTCATTATTGGAACCTCAGTACAGCCAGCACTCTGATGTATTAATAAAAACAGCACTGTCATCAGCAAAGAAGGTTTTAAGAGTAAATGGGTTTTGTAACTTGCTCAAAGGCTCCCTGGTACTGTTTTGGTTTGCTAACATACACTGGAGGGCTTTAAAAGAGGAAGAGAGAAGTGTTTTGAAGGGAAGGAGAAGTTTCACAGCACTTCAGTTGAAATGGAATTAGTTTTTGTTGCTCTCATGCTGTCCCAGCAGTGCAGAACTGCAGCAGTGTCCTGGAGGAGGAGCTCTGCCTGTGTGTGAGACCTGCAAAGCCTGGAGCAAACCTGAGGTAGCTTAAAATCACATGAAAACCCACAGACTGTGGAGGTGGATAGCAAGGAGGAAATTGCAAACAGGTATGTAGCCCATGTTTCCTGACACATGTTCTTACCATGGTGTCACAGGGGCTGAACTGATCCTTGATAGGGAGCCAAATTGTGGCTGAACTTTCTGTGGAAGTTCACAAAGGCATATGAAGGATTATTTTTATTGTTATTATTATTATTATTATTATTATTATTATTATTATTATTATTATTATTATTATTATTATTATTGTTATTATTATTATTATTATTATTCCCTGCTTTATCCTAGACCCCAATATTTCCACCATGGGAGGAAATGCCCATGCCTGCCATCCCTGGAAGTGATTTTCAGCATGCTTAAGGTGGGAGGTGCATTGCTCTGCAGGTACAACACACAGTCTGGCTTTTTAAAGGATTAATTGTAAAAGACACACGATGTTTCTTGCTCCCCTTGCATTCATCAGTGAAAAGACATCTGGGAATGTGGAAAACCCAATTTGTACATTTCTGTTAATGGCAACCAAACCCATTTCTGCAGTTTAAAGCAAAGGGCCACAGTCTCAGTGTGGAATTAGTAAGATGAGCTGTAATACAGCTCTGAGTGCAATTTAGACACCAGACTTACTGCTACAACCTGCTGCTCTTGTAGAAAGAACTTTTTTTTTTCTTTAGCCATTTTTTATTTTGGCAGTGTGTTCCAACACCTTGGGCAGGTCTTTCAAAGCAGTTGTAAAGGCTGGCTGAGGGCTAGCAAATACAGAACTTGTCACTGCACCGGGCAGCACTGCTTTGACAATGCCCTGCCTGCAGCTGAGCCTGAAAATGCCGCTCCTGCTATCTCTGTGTTCAGAACAGGAGCAATATTGGATGGGTTTCTCTTTCTTTTTAACCTGCAATGACCTTTTCAACAATGTGATCTCAATCTTTTCTTGTTTTAGGAGTAAATATCAAACCATGAGATACTGCTGGTGTCAGTGACTGGTGACCATGTGCAGTAGTGGGTTTAATCTGGGAGTTGGAGCATTATGTAGGAAGAGCTGTAGAGGTCAGAGAGAAGGCTCATCCACCCCAGCAACCCTGGCAGTGATCCTTGGGGGATTGGTAGAGAAAAGCAAAATGAGAAGTCAGATAATTCTGCCAAACTTGAATATTTCTTGTTTTATTTTTCACTTGATTTTTGCGTCACTGAGGGGTCCTGGCTTATCCTTTACAAATGTTAATTCCTTAGGTGAAAACCACTTCACACCTATGATCATACTTCATTTCTGAGTCATGTACAGTTCTGTTATACCCTTCCCAAGCTGAGAGAACTGGAACAGTGTAAAGTTCCAGGCTGTCCATGAAACAGACTCTCTCTTTCCTCTCAAGTCCCACTCCTTCATTAAACTCCATTTCTTAAATCCTGCTAAGCACTCAGCTGATGCTTGCAAGGAAATCTGGTTATTTTTGTAAAGCCAAGTCTGCTTTTCCTCCATGAGCATTATTTTGATTTTATCTGAATTGGGTTTCATCTGCCATTCTATTATTGAGTTCTTTGTTTTACAAAGTTCTGGAATTCTGTCACTGTCCCCATCCTTACTATTTTAGATGACTCTGATTGGAAATTTGTCTTATAAAGTTCTGGAATTGTCACTGAATCTTTACTATTTTAAATTACCCTGATTGGAAATTTCATCATGTCACTGCTCCCTCCTTTTCTGTTCTTTATGAAGAAGCCAAATAGCAGAAATTTAAACGTGTCCTTGCAGAACTCCACTGGAGACCACCACTCCCACCTGCCCACTGTGTTTATCTTTTATTCAATAATTTAACCCTACTGCAGCCTTTTCTCTCAGTTCTGGTTGTTGTTTCATTGGAGACATTTGATGAGTGACTTTCTCAAGAGGCTTTTTGAAATCCAAAAAGACCTTTTTTGTCTTCTTTTTTCTTCTTTTGTTTTCTGCAAATTTGTTGATCCCATTTAAGAAACTCCAAAAGGTTTGTAGGGCAGAACTTCAATTAGCAAATGCCACAGTGACTGTTTCCAAGTGTATAATTTAAACAAAGGTCCACTTGACCTATTCCTTCCTACAGTTTCCAGTAATTTTGCTTATTCCTTAAGTGTCACTTCAAAACTTTTTCAGATTTGTTTTTCTTTGTTGTTACTTTTGCTCTTTTTTTAGTCCTCTAGTAAACAGAAAGAAACTACACTCTGGTAATTGTAGCAAAACACCTTGTTTATCCTTGAGGTTTTTGAGGATTTCTTGGTGAGTAACTATAATTTTTGTGCATTTAATGATGGTTACCTCTAACAATTCTAGAGATTTGTTACCCTTCATGTTGCCAATTTTGAAGGCACTTCAAAACTTTCAGAAAGGTAAGAGTGAGAACGCTGAAATCTTTGCACCTTGCCCTGCAGTGAATAATAATAAAAATATTTGCTTCATTTTCATGTCTTTTCCTGAATTCTACATATTTGGTCCTGTGCTGGTTATGGCTGGGATAGAATTAACTTTCTTTACCATAGGGGCCATATTCTGGATTTGTGCTGAAAACACTCGTGGTAACACTGAGATTTTTTTTTTCTTTTATTTTTCTCTTTTTTGTTATTTCATTTTTAACTACCATGTATTTTATTTTATATTTTATTTTATATTTTATTTTATATTTTATTTTATTTTATTTTATTTTATTTTTCCTTCAATTATTAAACTCTTTCTACCTCAGAGTTTGCTCATTGTTCCTTTCCCCCATCCTGCTGGGATGGAGGGTGAATGAGCAGCTCTGTGGTTCTCAGTTGCCAGCTGGGGTTATACCATGAAAAGTCCTCTCATCATTTGATGCTGTGGACTTTATGGTAGTAATGCTCTTTCTGATGTATTTGAGGAAATATGATATTTTAATTTTTTTTTTAGTACTCCATTTATTTTTGTGGCTCCTTCTGGGGGCCCTGCATTATTGTATTTTCCCATTTAATTTGCCCATTTGACCGCTCTTCGTTTCTTCTTTGGATACTTTTGCTTTTTACAGATAATCTCTCACGTACAAGAACATTTTTTCCTTGTTTCCAGGCCAGACCTTGTGTTCAGACTTATGTGCCAGCTGTGTTGAGTGTCACCTCTAAGGTTTTTATTCTCTTATATAGCCTGAACTGCCTTTTAAGGGCTTTCTGTTTCTTTCTGCAGCTCCTGTTTTTGAAGATGAATGTAAGTCCTGTGGATTTGCTGTATTTTGTGTACTCCCCTGGGAGCGTGTTGCTGTAACACAGGACTTTACTGAGACCAGACTCTGGTACAGCTCCTTCAGCTGAATACCCTTGGGCTAAATCCTGTAAAACTGTAAAACTTTAAGACCCTTTAAAGGGTTATATCTTCTCTTTTGGGTTTCCTTTGTGTTAATCGGGGATTGCTTGGGTTATGTCCTGATACTCTCTCTCCTCACCTGAGGATGGGTTATTAAAGCCCCAGCTGCATTTCCAGCTGTCATTTTCTGTGTGATTTCTCACATTTTATTAAGTATCAGCATCCTGGCTGGATGCTGCTTGTGCAGGCAATGTTGGTTTAGATCCAAGGTTTCTTTGGTTTCTTTATTATTTTATCCCCTCAGCCCAACCCTGGCAAAGTCTACTTGCTCCTTTCTGAGCCTGGTAGCCTGGCATTGGAATGCCTTTCTGCTCATAACCTTCCAGCAGGCCTAGGATATTGAAATTATTTAAGGGAAAAATTTAAATGAAAGCAAATGAGGCTCCCCAGCAGCTCTCTTCTATTTCTTAGCCCTCCAGTTTTTCTGTTGCAATATTTACCTTGTGGATTTGATTCCCTTCCTGCCATCTGAGTGAGATATCAGTCTTTGTTTTCCCTATATGAATCTCCCTATTCTGTGACATAAACTTTATTTGAAAGCAGAGAATTTCCATATTTTCACCCACTATTGTGTTGCCACTGTGTTCTCTTTATTTGCTTCCCCCCCCAGTTCCCTCTGACAGGCCCAGCAGACCTCCTCAAGTGCCAGGAATTGTTTTCCTGGTTGTTTTGGTCAAGTCTGTCGCTCTTCTTGAGGCTCTCCATATTTTAGAGGATGTACACTCAGTTCCAAAGCTGTGTGATCCATCCCAAAATCAAACCACCAGGTGTTCACAGGGCTGATGGTAGATTTTTTGCAGGGGCAGTGACCAACATCATCTTTCTGCTTTGGACTCAGAGCACACGTGTTTTCAGAAGGATATACCACAGCTAAGAGAAAATGTGTCTGTTTCCACAGGGATGGATCCCCAGTGAAAAAATATTTTCTTTATTGGTCTTTCAGACTTGCTTGTCTAGCATGGTCATCCTGACATAATTCTGAATTTATATGTTGCTCCTGAGTTGCTGGATGGATCTTGTGGAAGAGGTTTTGCAGACTTCTGAGAGCCAGAGAGAAGTTTGATGAGAGGATCCATGTTTACCCCTGAAAGAATTTTCTACCAAGATCATTGACATAGAAACCAAGAAAGAAAGAAGGATAAATAAGAGAAACCTGCAACTGCCTATTCCAATGAGCACTTTGTTTGTCTTTAGTGGCCAATGAGTAAACTTAGGAGTTTTGTAAGAATGTATAAAAAAGCATGAATGCTAGAATAAAAAAGTTTTGGAGCCTTCTGCAAATGGAATGTTGCTTTGTATTGTGGCCATCTCAGCTACAACAGATCTACTTTTCTTGGCGGCAAAAACACCCAGTGGGGTCCCTCAGGTGGTTGCTCCTGTACCCCAGAGTCCCCCTGACTCCACCCAGTTCAGCCACTCTGGGCACCAGTGGGAAACACCAGCAGGCTGCACTGTGAGCTTGCAAATGCTGCTTTTATTACTTTTATGTTTTATAGAGCTCATTCAAACTGTGCCCGCTCCATGTGGAAAAACGTGCAACCCCCCTCTTACAGCTCCACTCCCACCTTCATTTCTTTATTTTGAGGAGGGGATGGGTGCAGCCCATAGTGGCCACTGCATCTGATGAATTTATCCAAGCTCCGAATTTGTTGCTGCCCTCAAGCTCAAAAGCTTTAACCCACTGACTTTTTCCCACCCATTGCTGAAAGAGCAGCCAGAGTTTGGAGAATTTTTGTGGCTGTGAGGAGGGAGAAGCCCTGGGATACACTGAGGAGGGTGTGGGACCTCTGCAATGGAGATTGGAGAGAACAAAGAGAATATCCTGGCAGTGGTGAGTCCTCCTGTGAGATAGGAAGGCTGGTTGAAGTGAAGTTAAATTCCTGCACTGTTGGATCTCCACAGGCTCAGGTAACTTCTGAAAATTAGCTATTTCTCTCTTGTAAAGCAGCTATTCATTTCCACAAATCAAAACCTTTCAAGTAGAAAGATTATCCTCCTCCTTTGTGTGTAGGAAATGGTTTATGTTCAACTGGAGAACGTGGCACCCACTTCCAACTTAATCTGGGGGGCTGAAGCTGATGGAAACCTATCTAGAAATGAGATTTAGGTAAGGAGGAAATTATTAAGGTATATTGTGAAAATAAACTGGAGACATCATTATAAGAAAATGTGGATAATCAGGTTTAAAAAGTGAAATGTTCAAGCAGAAAGTAGACAAACTAGTTAAAGGAAAAACATTGAGAATTATTACATGTATAAAATACAACCCTGTCTCTGAGCTACAAATATTTGTGGGCTGAGAGGAATAGTGATGGGGAAAATATAATATCTACTTGGCATATATATATATATTTTCTTTTTTCCCAGTGACCAATAGTAAAAAACCATTATAGAGAATTTGCTGGCATAGATGGGCCTTTCAATGAAGCAGTCACTGTCATATAGTGGGGGAGTACAACAGAAAAGAAATTTAATCAGAGAGCATGTAAAAGTATTGACAAAAGTAGTTCTCTGTTGGATTTCTCACACATTAATTACTTAAATTATACAGCTAACTTAAGCCACCTTGATATGTAATTTGGGGTCAATTAATTAATTTTTCAGAACTGTAATTGAAGATGTTTTAGAGTGAAGGCTAAGTATTTTCATCACACCCTTTAGCAGGCTTGTGTATCAGATTGGCTGTAGAACATCTCCATTTGGAAAGGTGCAAATGGGATTATTGACAGCTCTAAAAGCAGGGTGTGAAGGGGCTGGGAACACTTTCCTGTCAGAAATGTTCCTGGTGCTGAGTGAACTGAGTGAAATGTCCCCTTTTGGGATTTCAGTCTGGCTGCCTCACCCTACCTCACCTGTGGAAATGTTCTGATCATTTTATCCTCAGTGCTTGATAGATGTGATAAAAAGAGATGTGCGCAGATGCTGCTTGGAAAAGAGCATTGCAGCTGAAATGGTGAAGTGTTTCACTACTGCTGCATCGTTTGAAGCACTTTCCTGGGTGCTTCTGTCTGGGTATTCCTCTGTGCTTGTGGGAGGGGATTTATATTGTGCTAATTTACTCACAAACACAGCTTGGGAAATAAACAGGTTAAAGGCAAAGTGTAAAGCAGGAAAACAGCTCGAACAACAACAAAACAATGCTAAACTGATGCTTAGAGTCACTCCCAGGGGTGCCTGTGCCTGGATGTGTGCTGAATTTGCAAGCTCTGCCAAAGGATAAGTTGCCAAAACTCAGCTGAAATGCCAAATGAAAGTCAGTGGCTCAAATTATTTGCTCGACTGAAAGTTTCCTCACTCGTTATTTAAACATTGTGAGTTTAGTTTTTGAAAAGGATGGAGCATGAGAGGAATGACAGATTTGTCTTTGCAAACAAGCTGTGGGTCTGCTGGTAGATAAAACTAGCACTGAGACATAAAAGAAACAATGGGAAGAATTTTACTGATTGATGAATGAAAAACAGAATTTGCTTTACAAACTTTAGGTTTGCTAATAAATGAAATTGGATATTGAAAGATGAAAGAAACAATGGGGGGAAACCCTAAATTCCATAAGAATTAAAAACTAAAAAGGAGGGTTATGCAACACAGGGGAACCTCAGGTACCAGGTGTTCCAGGAAGTCTGAATCTCTCAAGTGCCTCAGCCAATGGGGAAAGAGAGAAGGGAAATGCAGCCAGGAAATTGGGATAAAAGGGGGGCTGAATCCTCCAAAAATTTGAGAGACCCCAGGGGAAGGCCCCATGGCCTCTCCTGTATTCAAATAAAGTAAATGGACTCCTGTATCTCCTTTTTGGACATAAACCTCTGGTGTTTGTGGATTAATTTTCCCAACAAGAAGAAAGAATTGGGGACTTGGTCCCTTTCTGGATGGAGCTCACATGACAGTTTGTGTGGGCACAGGGCAGGAGTATTGATAAATTTCCTGTGTCCATCTATATTCCTTTACACTGGCAAGCACCGAGGTTTGCAGCCAATTCCCACACATCCAGACACATTTGCAATTTGATGCTCTGCTCAGTCATGTTCCAGCTTGAGCCTCTGAAAAAACAAAATAAAACAAAACCAAAAAAACCCCAAACCAAATACCACAAAACCCCAAAGCAAACCCTCCCCCAAAAAAACCCAACCCAAAACCTTCTAACTTTTTCCCTCTGCCTCCCAAAACCTCCAACTTCCCTCAAAGATATCCTTGTTGTAGACAAAAATAAGCAGGATTAAGAAGAGAAGGAACATCATAAAAGTTTGGTGCTGCTCCATTAAATGTGTACCCATTTAATGTTCTGAGAACAGCCTTGCACTCCTGGTGATCCTACAGAAACACAGAGTTGTGAAAAGCCTCCCTTTCTCCCTCCTCCTCCTCTTGATTCTCCTGTAAATAAAGAAAAAACTTCAGTCTTAGCTTCATTCCCAAAAAAAGCAGCGCTTCCCGAATTTTTGAAGAGTCTGGTTAGAATTGATGCTGACAAATTTGATTTCTGAACTGAAAAAATTATTTGCGCTAGAATTAATTCAGGGCTGAAGTTTCAGAAGGTTTTATTTCATTTTGAATATCCTGACAAATATTCTCATGTAAGTAAGAAACACCAATAGCTAATTCTTTGAGAGGAAACTTAGAAACAGTTCCTGCATTGTGTATGTCATTTGGAGACTTAGAACCTTCAAACATATTTATGTCCTTATTTCTTCTCACTCCAGCTGGATTTAGGAAATTAAATGTCTTTCAAAGAGTTTTAAAAGCCTCTGCTCCACTAACTTGTCCAAAGGTGGATCAGGGAATCCAACTCAGCTTTTTGGAGCTTGATGCAATTGAAATGATCATGAAGTCATTGTTGAGAAAGCAAAAATACAATTAAATGCAGGGTGAAAGCTCAGTGCATCATTGCCATGGTGGCTCTCACTCTTCTCCCTGGGAGCAGGGTTCCACTCCTCAGACAATTATCCCAGCACAGGTCAGAGATGCTGGGGATGGGGAGGGGGTGTCTGTCAGATTGAGGGCACTTCTGGGGGGAGCTGGGAAGAAAAGAATTCTGGCAGGACATAACATGGGCAGAGGCTGACTGACTCTACCACTTGTCTGCTGAATCCATTTGAACCTGGCTCTTTCATCTGTTTCCTTTTCTATAGTTTATATTTTTATGAAGTAAAACATTTATAGTTAAGCAGACTTACCTGTGCTAGCAAGTTTTGAGCAGAACCAATCCAGGAATGCAAAGCATCCATTAGCATTCCTTTCCTTTTAAATCCTGGGGAAGGGATAAATCAGATTCCTGCAGTGTGTCACCAGGGAGCAAAAATAGTTTTTGCCTTTTCCACACTACCCAATAATGGTGTGGAGGTTTGCAATTTAGATTACAGACTCTGTGTAATCAGCCTCCTTGGTCTGAGCAGTGGTTCAGGGTCTAAGCACAACAAGATATTGATCTCAGCAGGAGGTGCAATGCAAACAATATTAAATAAACAGTTTGAAAAAAGCTGGGGCAGAAACACAAGCCCTACTATTTATTTGAGATTCCAAATTCAGATTCTGCTAACGTCTATGTGAGCTTATAAATACCTTATTTACATATAAATGGCCCTAAAAAAGGCTGGAAGGTGCTGGTCTCTGAGGACATTATTAACTTTGCTTCCCCAGCCTCTTCCAGAAGCTGTAGGATTTTTATCAGCCTAATGTCTGATCTTTGATCAAACTAATTTGAAGTGGTTGCACTTTACACTCACAGATATATCAAATTTATTAGCTAAAATTCTCTATGTACAAACATAGCAAATAAATAGACACATGAAATAGTAAATGCTATTTTTACACTGCTTCTTGGAGTGGAGAAATCTTCTGAATAGGTGATAAAGATTCTACAGGAATAGCACTTTTTTTTTCACTGTATTGTTTAGGGAAAGCCATATTCTCTCCCCATATATTTATGCATTTGAAGCTCTAAAGGCACAGGTACAGGAAGTTTTATTTTGTCTTATATATTTATACATACCAAGCACTTATCCCATTCTAGCCTCCTCTATATCATTCTTCTCTACTTCCCTCTTGGGTTTGCTCAAAGACATTTAGCTGTGCAAAATATCAGAAGATTAGCATCATTTTTATTATGTTAGATCAGCTAATTAGTATATGCTTTGTCTGCTCAATTAAAGGAAAAACCCAGCATGAAAATCTTCTTTGATCTGAACAGAGATTACAAAAGCATCTCTGTAAAAATGAAAGTTGTGTTTCAGGCTTTCAGCTGGAATAATTCATACAGGGCATGCCACTCCAGTGGGGAACAAGCTCACACACTTAGGAAGGAGAAGGTTTTATCTTTACAGCTGTTGTACAGGATATTCCAGCTCTGCTCAGAGAATTTGTTATGTAAATGTCCAGGTTTCAATTCACACAGACTTTGTACCAGCTCCTCTACTGTTCTTCACTCTGAATTACCCTTAAATTTCCAGGTATCAGCGTAATTGGTCCTTCACTCTTGCAGAATGGAGCAGCCAGCCTGTGGGAGCTAAGCCACTCTCAGCCCAGTGCAGGATTCTAAAGCAGGGAAATGCAAGAGCTGATCATGTCATTCCAGAGGAATCCCATTCCATACCTGGCCCTATCCCCCCTCCAAGGGGCTGCTGGGGGACTTTGGGGAAGCCACAGTCACCCCCAAGCTGGAGCAGATCCCAGGGATTCTTTTCTCCTCCTCTCTCTGCTGCCAGTGCTGCTGTGATTGTCTCAGGACTCTTCAGATGGAGAGGCGATGGAAGAATGAAATTCCAGTCCAAGAATAAACTGTGTCAGATAAAAGGGATGAGAAGATACTGAGATTCAATGCTCTTGTTTAAGTGGATTTAGGCATCCAGAGGCAGAGTCCTGCTTCAGAATTCCAAAATCTGTGACATTCATGGATCAACAGCTGGGCAGGGCACCTGAATTTTGGTGTACACTGCCAATTTCCAAAGTCCAGTGGATGTGTTCCTTTACTTGCCCGGATCAGGATATGAAGGAAGAAACATGCATTGTCTTGATTTCAGAAGCTGCTTTTTGTCTGTTTTGACTTAAAAATGAATAAAAAAAGAATTAAAAATCTTGGCTGGATAGTGAAAATTGCTTCAAAACCTTTATTGGAATAAATTTTATCCCAGAAATTCGGCAGGGCTATCAAAATTTGGTCTGATCTGGATTTGAGAGCCACTATCTTCTAAATATGATTCTGAATTTGGGCTCAGGGAATGACACAATACACAGATGATGCAAAATGAGATGTTTCACATTGCCTCGTGCTCATCAGCTGATTCATTTTTATAGAAGAATAAAACACTCAAGGAAGAGAGTTTGGGAGAGTTGAGAAAGAGTAAAAAATCACAAAAAAACCACAACAAAAAACCACCCCAAATCCACTAGAAGCAAAAATACCATCCCCACCCACAAGATGTGTTTTTTTTAGAAAGAGAAGACCTCTGTGAGAATTCTGACAGATGCAGTGTGCATTTCTTAGTCTGCCATATCACAAGAGGTTAATGGCATCCTTTTAACAGGTAAAGACAATCCTAAAAAAATTTTTTTGATTGTTCTCCGGAGCTGAACATCCTGAGTGTGTGGTGCTTCCCACTCCTCCAGACAGGAGGTAGAAAAAAACACTTTTCTTCTTATAAAGTTTAACACAGAAAACTCTGAAATGATGAATGTGAAACAGAACAGATGGGATTTGTTTGTTCTTAAGATTGAATAAGAAAGGCCCTGATAACAGGGTATAAAATAATGAATAATCCAGTAAAGAAATTTAGAATTTAGGTTCTCTGTGATTCACAACATGGAAGAGATGGTATTGAATGAAACTGGAAAATAACACATTCAACACTGGCAAAATGAAGTTTTTTTTCATATGGCATCTGATTTCAGTGTGTAGCTAAATGCCAAGAAAGTTGCTAGGCAGGAACTCAGGATGAGAGATGGAGAAGAGAGCTGCAGAACCAACCACAATTCAGGGACTCAGTATTTGCTACTGAGAAGTAAAGAAATTTTAAAAAGAAATTATTTTTGTGATTGTGATGAAAACTGTATGGTACCAGCTTAGCCAACTCAGATTTATGGCCTCTCAGGTTTGTACTGTGAAAAATGCATATTTTATGATTGGCTTTTTACAAATAATAAAATGAACATTATATGTTTTATGTTAGAAAGTTGCACTGTATTAATTTTCTTAAGTAGTGTGTTAAATATAGTTTTAGGTGATAACATAATGTTAAAATAGAAACCATGCTATGCAAGATACTGTTTTTAAGAGAGGACTTGCACCAAAATAGCAGCCACAAGACAACTAAATCTTTCAGAGAAAAAGAATTTATTGCTCCATTATCGAGTTCTTCCTGCCTCGATCAGCCCTGAAGAGCTGTCAGGATTCAGAGGAAGAAGCTGGCACTGACCATACAGAATCCTGTGTTTGAATGGAATTTATGCATCATGTATGAGATGTATGAATATGCAACAGGCTGTTGCTTTTAAGGGTTAATCCTCTGTTATTGTGTGTCCTTTATTGAGCTTATTTTGCCCAGAAAAAGGTACCCGGACCATCCCTAACTCTCTGTTCTTATTGTCTCATATTGTCCTAAATCCTAATTGTCCAAATTTTCATTACTCTAATTATATTACTCTTTTTATAACCATTTTATTACATTTAAACTTTTAAAATTTTAAAAACAAGTGATTGGTGTTTTTCACAGTAGTATTTACCAAAAGCAATCACATTTTCCTCTTGGCTTTCCAGCTGCCTGATATTTATATTATGGAGAGAAGAACAATCTCTGGCAGAGCCCGTAGCTGGCAGGACAGGTGCCCGTGCCAGGGGTGGCTTTGGTGCCAGTGGCCTCACAGTGACCCTGAGTGACCCCTGGCTGTGACCTTTAAAAATAACCTTTTTAAAGGTCCTTTAAAAGCTGCTCTTGGTCAGTGGGAGGCAAACCCCCAGGCCTGGCTGTCAGCAGAGCCCTGCTGAGGAGCTGATGCTGTGGCAGCAGTGAGGTCTCCAGGGCTGGGTACTGAGCTGGGCTCTCCAGAACAGCCCAGGGGAGGAGAGGCTGTTCACAGACCCTCAGCCAAGAGAGCTGAGGTGTCACATTCACATTTTCTGAAAAATTCCTTCACTCAGGATTTTTCTCCTGGGAAGCTGAGAAGCCTCAGAGAAAAGGAAAACAATTCTCATCTCATTTGCTTCTCCTGTGTTGTGCTCATGTGGAATGTGTTTGGAGATTGCTTACCCACAGGTGATTGTTCCATTGGATTCTGCTGTGAGTTGTTTTCACTCTTTTTTCTGGCCAACCAGTGCCAAGCTGTGTTGGGACTCTGGAGAGAGTCACAAGTTTTCATTATTATATTTTTAACCTTCTGTAAGTATCCTTTCTATATTCTTTAGTATAGTTTAGTGTCACTGTCATATTTTATGAAAAATCCCTTCACCAGGATTTCTTCTCCTGGGAAGCTGTGAAGCTTCAGCTTCTCCATGTTTTGTTGCTCTGGAATGTGATTTGGAAAATTGTTTACCCAGCATGTGAATTGTTTTTTAATTAATGACCAATCACAGCCAGCTGTGTCGGACTCTCTGAGTCTGTCATGAGTTTTTATTATTCATTCTTTGCTAGCCTTCTTATGTCTCCTTTCTTTAGCATAGTATATAATTTCTTTTAATATAACATATCATAAAATAATAAATCAGCCTTTTGAGAACTTGGAGTCAATTCTCATCTCTCACCTCGTCTTGGGGACCCTCACAACACCACAACAATTGGTGACCACTGTTTAGTATAGCATTCTTTAATATAATATAGTATAATAAAATAATAAATTAGCTTTCTGAGAACATGGAGACAGATCCATCATTTCTCCCTGCCACTGGGGTCCCAGCAAATACAATCCTGTGTTGTCTGGGGCATAGCAGTGCTTGGAATCTTCTCATCCTCTGGCCCAGGGAAGAGAACTGACTGCTGTATTCCCAACTTTCAGGTTCTGCTTAGCTTCTGTAGTAGCCAGAGGAGGTACTTTTCTGTCTGTTTCTGACACGAAGCAAGAAAAGCTTTGAAATATGAAATTATTTCCCCTCTGTCTCATCCAGCTGCCACAATGAACAGCCAGGTCAGGGGAGAGCACACATCTATAAGGCACAGGAACAGGTATTTTGTGATGTTTATTGAGTGCATCTCCTGAGTGCTGCAATTTGGAGCATTAAGGGGAAAAAATCTGTCAGGAGCTGCACACCTACATTCACTACACACTTCTAAAAGTCACTCTCCAAAATAATTATACAAGCATAAAGATTGTGTTGGCACTTCTGTACTTTGAGGATTGTGCTTAGCTTCTGCCAGGAAAGGAAAAAAACTGCGTTGTTCGTTGTTCCCTGTATTGACTTTCTGTTCTTTGTGCTGAGACATTTTAAAGAGAGGATATTTTGGGGACTCTCCCACCCATGTATGGATTTTTCCCATCCTGTTATCAGCACTTACTGAGATGCAGTGTTGAAGGCTGGGCCACTGATCTTACAGAGCTCCAGCTCTGCCCTAAAATGTGCTTTCTGTAATCACTCAAGCTTTGTTACTTGCTTCTCTCTGTGGCCAGTTTGGTATAGAATTGCCTGGGATGGATTTTTCTGTTTTTTATTATTCTTGAAATGTTATTAGAGGAGCTGAGTTTGGGGCTACAGGGGATTGCAGAACTGTGATGGGTTCTGTCACACAGCTAAGCTCCCACCAGCTCCTTCCTCATTGCCCTGTGCAGCAGGTGGGGGAGAGAATCAGAAGAGAAAAAAACCAAACAGCTTGGGGGTTGAAATAAAGACAAAAAGAAGAGGTGATGCAAAGACAGACAGTCACCACTTCTCAGCAGGAATCTGAACAGTGACTCTTTTGGAAAGCTTTCCCCAGTGCTGTTGCTGAGCATGAAGTTTTATGGAACACGCCTTGACCAGTGTGGGTCAGCTGCCTCCTCTGTGTCCCCTCCCAGTCTCCTGCCCACCCCAGCCCACCTGCTGAGGGGACAGACTGACAAACAGACAAGATCTGGGAGCTGTGTGAGCGCTGTTTGGCAATAGCTGAACCATGGGTGTGATATCAGCACTGTTTTAGCCACAAATCCAAAGCACAGCACCATATGGGCTGTTAGGAACAGAATTAACTCTGTCCCAGCCAGGCCCAGCACAAGGACATAACAGCAACATTCATAATATTGTAAATGCAAACAGGTTTATGGATTTCATGTCTGTTGTTCTGCCTTCACTCCCCATTGCTTGGTACTTTCTTGGAACTTGGACTGTGCATCAGCCAAACAGGGAAACCAGAACTTCTCTGTGTATTTATTTACTGGCTGAGGTCAGTGGTGTTGCTGCCATTCTCTTCAGCAGACACAGAATTCACTTTGTATTCCCAAAGTTCAAATGTTGCTACAGGTCCAGACAGAAAGGATTCAGAAGGAACCAAACTCCAGGCTGTTGTTTAGAGCAAGGTATTAATTGCCACATTGGATTTGCAATCTTTGGGAAGACCTTTATTTCAGAGCAATCATTAGACTGATGGAGAAAGCCATTCATGAAATGCTGGATCATCATCACCTTTTGCTTCTGCTCACAAAGCCACAGGGAACCTGTGTCTGGTTTTGTCTGCTCTCCTGCTCCACAGAGATCAAGGGCAACCCTCCTTTGACTCAGGAGCCCACAAGGATCATTTCCAGGATTCACACATTCTGGTGTCCTGTCTGTGGGATAACACCCTGTGTCAGTAACAGAGGACAGACAAGACTGAAGTTGTTTCACTGCAGAGATTTCACACAACAGTGAGCAATTATGCTGAATGCCTTTGAAGATTGGAGTAGACCTGACTACACTGGGAGCTGATAAAATGGTTCATTTGTCCCATTCTTCTGTTTATCACAAGTCATTCATTTTAACAGGCTGGTTCCAGTTCTGCTCCTGAACTTCACATAAGACTTAAAAATCTTTTTACTCTTGATGCATACAAGCAAATCAGGCCATTCAACATGAAGCTCAAAACCATGTGTGCCTAAGGAGATTAAAAATGACTAACAAGATGGTGTTACTGAAAATTGTTTGTTGTTCACAGTACAGTCATGCTCTGTGATGCAATATAATGTAATAGTTCCTTAAAGATTAGGGCTGAAAGGCACACTACACAGATAAACACAGGGACAGAGAACCCCCTGGATCATAATTCTAATGGGAATAGGAGGGCTGAGCCACTGGAGGAAACCTTTTATGTGACTTTGGGTAAGTCACTTCATGAGGCATGAAGTAGAGTAAATAATAAAAATAAAGAATAAATAATAAAATGTTCTCCCTTTTGTATCTTCTGGAGAACCCACACACGATCTTTACCACAAAGAAATGTTTGTGGTTTGGCTACAAAATAAACCCAGCATTTTATTCCACATCTTACAGTGATACCACAGTATGGTCTGTAACCTTCTGAGTACAGAAACCCTTGTGTGTATTTAAAAGGACATGAGAATTCCTCCCAAAATAGAAATCCTGAGGGGTTTATTGAGGGTGATTGAAAGTTACAATGTAAAGAATGGCACATGGACTTCCCAAAGTCAAGTTCTAGGCCAGAAACAAAACCACACCTTAGCCTGTGTGAAAAATGCGTATTTTATAATTGGCTTTTCGCAAACATGAAAATGAATATTATACGTGTTATGTTAGAAAGTAATGCTGTATAATTCTCTTAAGTAGTGTGTTAAATATAGTTTTAGGTTATAACATAATGTTAAAATAGAAACTATGCTATGTAAGATACTTTTTTTAAAGAGAGGAATGAGGTACTCGCACCAGAAAGCAGCCACAAGACACCTGAATCTTTCAGAGAAAAAGAATTTATTGCTCCCTTATCAGAAGAAATGAACTTCTTCCTGCCTTGCTCAGCCCTGAAGAGCTGTCAGGATTCAGAGGAAGAAGCTGACACTAATCAGACAGAATCCTGTGTTTGAATGGAATTTATGCATCATGTATGAGGTGTATGAATATGCAACAGGCTGTTGCTTTTAAGGGTTAATCCTCTGTTACCGTGGGTCCTTTTTCGAGTTTATTTTGCCCAGAAAAAGGTACCTGGACTGTTTGTAACTCTTTGTTTTAATTGTCTCATATTTTCCTAATCATCCAGATTTTTATTACTCTAATTATATTAATATTTTTATGACCATTTTATTACTATTAAACTTTTAAAATTCTAAAACCAAGTAATTGGCATTTTTCACGCCTGTGAAAGGGGACTGTGTAATTCCTGAGAGAGAAAGTGTGCACCTGGGATGTTGCACAGTTTCCCTGGATATAAAGTTTTGACTATTTAATAGGGATCAAACTGGACGCTTTTATCAACAGATAAGGACATCAGCAGGCACCTGGACATGCACAGTGTAAAAATAAATTTTATGTATTTCTATATATAAATAAAAATATATTCATATATGAAATATCTCTTGGCTAAGAAGGAGATAATACAGAAAGGAAAAGGTTTCTGATTGTAAATCACCTTTCTGCAGTTACTCAGATATGATGGGTTGAAATGTGATCTGTTATTATTAAAAGGAATTGTATTGTGGAGACAGATTTTGAATTAAACTGACTTTATTTACTAATGTTCTGCAGCTTTGAAGTTCCATTTGTCTGGTAAAGATTTTTGCTTTGTTCAGAGTCCACTCAATTATTATGAATTTTACTGGGGGGGATGAACACTTTGAAATTTTCTCTTCACAAAACAGATGGGTCCTTTAAGTTTAATGCCATTGTCCCTGTGTTCTGCACAGCAAAGCAGGAGCTTCAGTCTTATTTACTTCAGGGGAGTATTGAAAATGTTTTCAGATTCGTCTCTCAGGTTTTTATGAGCTGCTCCATCACCAGGCTTGACTACAGGCTGAAAAGGTTGGGAATTCCAACCATTCCAGTTGTTTCCATCTCTGCTGCCACAGCAGCAAGACACGCCTAAGAAAGTTCCAGAACCAAGGGGGGACGTGGTCTGGAGACCCCAGCAGAGCTGGGACTCCACTGTGAGCCCTGCAATTAACTCATCCTGGGAAAATTCTGCCCTGGACATGCTGGACCCAGGCCAGCCTGACAGCTGCAGTTACCAAGGCATGGGATTGGAGGGGGAAATGAGACTCCAAGCAAGGTTCTCCACACCATATGTTTGGGGACTGCTCAAGGCCTTAGACTTTATGTAACAAAGCAATTCCATGACAAGATGCTGTTTAACCATATTTCCTCCTGGCACTGCTCGCTGGGGAGGGCTGGGCTCTTGTAGGAGGCATTTTCAGTGATCACAGAGGGTGGTTTGCCCAGTCATTGCTAATTACCAAGATCTTAATTTGCTAGCACCAGGAATTCCCCTCAGGCTTCCAACATTATTGAATTAAGTCCCGGCCAAAGACAATTAGCTACTCTTGAAAACAACTGTTGCAGTCTCTGGGAAATGTGGGGATGCCGTTTATATATTTATTTGAGTTGAGGAACTTTTTTCCTCTCAGTTACTCTGAATTCCGTGCAGTCTATTCAGAGGGATTTATTTCACTTTGTGGGACTATTCATTGCTGAGGGGAATGAAGGCTCAGCTGCCTTTTTGCCTTTTCCTGCGCAAACACCCTAAATGTGGGATTCTGTCACCTAAGCCTGTTCAGAATGTACTAGTAAGCCTCTCTGCATGTGATCTATTTGCCAAATCTTTGCTGAGATTAGAGGCAGCTTAACTGCTTTGAGCTGTGTGCTTGTCCATTTAAGTTCTGTGATGCACACAGCAATGGGAGGATGCTTTCCAAACTCTTCATAGCAGGAGAGGAGGCAGCCCTGGCTGCAGGGAGAGAGACTGGAAGAGATTCCTGTGCCATTTCTTATTTAAGCAGCCTGGTATTCCTGCAGAAGGAGTGGGGAAGCTCTGGAAGATTTGCTTTCGTAGCACACGTGAGCTGTGGAGATGTTTGTGTTTGCTTGGAGGAAGGAGATCTGATTGACAATATCTAAAAGCCCAAGGCAGCACAGAAATCATTCTGGATGCACACTCATGGTGCTGGGAAAGGAGAAAGTGTGGGGAGTGTTGCTTCTGTCTTGTTTCCCCTTGGGTGGAAAATCTAGGGACAGATAAATATCAGGCTTTTGGTGTTGAAGGGTCCTTGAGAGCTGGTGATATTTTTTTTACTGTTGATTTATATCATTATGGTTGATAAAGATTCTAGGAATGGTCCAGGATGTGTTTAATGTATGGTTTATCTGTCAGTGGTCCTTTTATTTGGATTATGGTAATTTATGAGAGTCTTGATGCATTGGATATGGTTCTGATGAGACTTGTGATTGTCACTGTCATATTTTCTGAAAAATCTCTTCACTAGAATTTCTTCTGGGAAGCTGAGAAGCCTCAGAGAAAAATGAAAACAGTATTATCCCATTTGCTTCTCCTGTGTTTTGCTGCTTTGGAATGTGGTTTGGAGATTGTTTATGCAACAGGTGGCTGTTTGATTGGTTCCATGTGAATTCTTTTAACTTAATGACCAACCACAGTCAGGCTGTGTTGGGACTCTGGAAAGAGTCACAAGTTTCATTATCATTCTTTTTAGCCTTCTGTCTGCATCCTTTCTCTATTCTTTAGTATAGTTTTAATATACCATTCTTTAATATAATATAATATTATAAAATAATAAATTAATCTTCTGAGAACATGGAGTCAGATTCATCTTTCCTCTGCACGATGGGGGACCCCAAAAATACCACAGATGATTACAGAGTAGACAGCAAAGAAGAAAGAGCGAATGGAGTGACAAGGAAAAAACCCCAAAATTTGTGCAATTTAAAACAAATTGGAAAGGGACATCTAAGCTGAAGAACACAGTAAATAAAGTTGAAGGTATCTGTTAATGACAGAAACTCACAAATGTGGCTACAACATTCCAGTCTGTCCCAGACAGCTCTGAAACAGAAACATTATTATTACATTTAGAGGGTTGTGTGATGCCCTTCTTGTAGGTCATGGGTGGCAATACGAACATGGACAAGACAGAAATCTGTGCACCTCTCAGTCTCTGTCCCAGAACAAAGGTGATCCAGGGCAGGGAGGACACCATGGATCCCATTGACTCATTTAACAGGCAGGGCATTCTCCTGGAGGATTTCTTGGCTCAATGTTCATAATTTTGCTACCTGGCCTGATGGCTTTGTTCCTACTGTAAAGGCCCTAGAAGAAGGCTTAAAGAAAGACTACTATTGAAAGTCTGATGAAGAACTGATATTTACTGTGTATAGGCCAGTGGATCAATTTATTTTCTAGAGCAGAATTCTGTAAAATAAGTAAATTTTCTGTTAGTGGAACTCAATAATTATGTCCACGTATTTTTTGTAGTAGGGAGCCCAGAACTGGACAGAGTTCTCCACGTGCTCTGACATCTTCTCTCTGTTCTTCAGCACTCAGAAATGTGTCCTTTGGGTTTTCTGAGCTGAATACCATGTCCTGGTGCTTGAAATCACAGACCCAGGTAACAGTTTTTGTTTTCCTGAGGCAAGTCACAGATTAAGGGCTGTTATCACATCCCTTTGGAAAAGTGGGTATTCAAAGCTTGCTATGCATTTCAATTTGCTTTTGAAGTTAATATTTATTATTTTTTATCTAAAAAACCCCCAAAACAACAACAAAAAAGCCACCATAAAATATTCACAATTGTTGAGAGTGATTTAGCAAAAGGGGGGAAGGAGATCTGGTAACAGAGTCCTGAATAAATGTTTTTACATTAAGGGAGTTTGTGATATGCACAGATGAGAGAAACTTCAGGAGAAACTTTGGGTTAAATTTAGAGTATTGTTTTCTGAATTGTATGTGAAGCCTCTATGTAAATCAAGTACCAATTTAACAGATACTCAGAAAATTGCCCAGGGCAGATTCTTTCAGGGACAAGAGACTGACACAGCCTGCTCACTCTTCTTTTAGGTCAAAGCATACAAAGAGCCAAAAAAATGTCAAGTGTGTGTTGAACAGTGGTTAAAATTCAGAGTCCTGTCACAATTTCATGGCAACCCTTTCAGTCTTGTCCCCAAGGCTTCCTCTCTCAGATTCCTCCTTTTACTTCCCTTTGAATTCACACTGCTCCTTCCACAGCAGAACTTGTATTTCTGCCTGTTCCCACTTTTCCTAATTTAACCTTGCAACAAAATTCTAGCACTTTGCATACATGACTTCCTGTGGAAAAAGTCAGAGGAAAAGGAGATTTTAGATAATTTATTTTTTCCTTTGTTTTTCAGCCTAATAACCCTAATGAATTGTCCTTCACCAACACATGTAAGTCCTTTTTTGAATCCACTGACCTCCAGAGCACTTTAGTCCAGTGAATTCCACACTGAATTACATTTCCTCTGTTGCATTTTGGACTTAATGATACCTTGATACTTAACACTGGTTCTTGTACTGTGAAAAACTGAAGGGTCACCTCCTGCTCATCTTCCACGATCCTGATTTTTAAAGGACTTTATCATATTCCTTTTTTAATGTTAATTGTTTCAAATAAATATGTTTGTAAATATGTAATTATCACTTGTGCCCTAATTGGAGAAGTGCTCTTGCTTTCCATCAACTCAGCAAGATTTACAAGAAAATAGAGGGGGTCTTTAAGGAGAAAAACTGGTTAGGATTATTTATTTCTATTACACAACTTCAAGTTGCTACTGGAACAGAGTTTATGTCTGAAAAAATTTTATTTTTTTGCTCTTTTAATGGGACATCAGATATACTAGAGTGTCCTAGTCTAGTTTTCAAAGGTCTTTCTGACTTTTGATGGTGTTAAAACAATTGAAAGCAACACTGACTTAAATATTCATCGAATTTTTGCTGAACTTTCTTAAATTTGAAGGTTGTAGTGCTTATGATTTACAAAGAAAAAAAATTGAATATAATCAAGCTGAGCTATTCCCAAATGTCAGATTTAACTGAACTCGTCAGCTGATAAGTCATGAAGTGAAGATTGGAATACTTTTTTGGTGATAAATCAAAATTTCGGCATAGATTGGGAAAATCTTTCTCCTCTGTTGGTAACATCAGGCTAAAGAGTCACAGAAAATTATTTATTGCATCAACACTAGAGAACCTCTCTATGATATCTATTATGCAGATACAAAAAGTTAAGTATCAACTACTTCACTGTGATCTCAAAATGAAAGCGTGCTATGGAGAGTAAAAATAGTAAAAATCTTGGTTTTTTTTTGTTTTTTTTTTTTTTTTTCTCAGTTTTAGCTGCTCTTAGCACCCCATATGATTGCTCTGTGCTAGGCAGACTTTAGGTAAAATAATGAAAGTTCTTGGAGAAGAGCTTGGTTCAAGTACAAGATGCAGCACAGGGCAGCTCCCGGATGCTGCCAAAGATCAGCTCAGAGAGGCACCACTTGGAATCCTGAAGGAACCAGAGCTCCCAGAGGGGAGCAGGGGTGTTCTGCTCACTTTTATCTGCTCTTTGGTGATATTCTCTGTTTTGAAGCAGCCTTGTTTCATGCCTGTTACTGTCTGTCTGGCCTGTAGTTTTGTCTCAGAGTTAGCTGGTATTAAAATTGCTTGGAACATCTGGGAAGTTCACCATCCCATGCAGCAGAAGGACAATTAAAGCAGCTTCAGCAGCAGCAGTGCTAGAGGGGCTCTTGCAGCTTCTCTTTTCTTTCTTTCTAAGCACTCAGGCACAAATCCTCTTTTTCTCTAAATATTTTTTGCATTTACTGTGCCTGTTTAAATTTAAATTAATATGGTGTTAACTGCACCATAACCTCTGTGCCACACAGGGTCACTTTTGCTGTTTTAAGCCACTGTTCCACACGATTCATTTATTTATTTGGGCTTGGCTTTCCCTGCCTTTTCCTGCAGGCACATTAGCCAGACTCCATGTAATTTTGGTAGACTGCACTCCCATTCCCTGCTACCTGTGGTGACAGAATCCTCCTTTCTCCCTCACCTTCTCCCTCAATGCTGGTGAAAAACAGCCCACTGAAGAGTCTATGGAGCATGAAATAGCCCAGGAATGGCTTTTCTCGCGCTGCTTAAACTTCATTTAATGAAGCTGAAATACAATGCCATCAGCTGAAAAATGGGATGGGAATTCACCCCATTGGCTCAGGAAAGCATCTGTTGTGGTGATCTGAAGCTGTCTTAGCTAAAGGCTAAACAGAGATATTTTTAAAGCACATTCTCATCATGGGAACAGGGAAATGGAGTCAGTGGAGCAGAGCACAGAGGAATGAGCTGGACTTTGGGATGTGTGTTGTAGGGGAGAGTTCAGAGCAGCAAGGGAATGAAAATAATGCTTAGGTTGTATCAACCTCCTAGGGAAATCAGCTTTTCAGTTGTTTTAAGTAAGTCACCTGTATAATTTTCTTTTTAATTAAAGGGTACTCAAAATTCTTGCTTTTTTTTTTTTTTTTTTTTTTTGGATTATTTCTGAATCTTCTCCATCTCCTCTTTAGCAGTAATATCTTGCCAAGCTGAACAGCATAGTTAAACAAAGATCATTGCTCCAGGCAAAATAAGAGTTTGAGACTGTTTCTTTGTAGCAGAAACCCATTCTAACCCAACCTGAAATTAATATTTCACATCCACATTTGGGTTTTAAGTTTGCTGACCCAAAAAATGGAAGACAACAATTAGACATTTATTGATTCACTGAAATGACTAAAGATCTGAACATTAGGAAGGAACTATGGGCTTCACAAAATAAAAGAATTATCCCTAAATTCTACCCAATCAATATTTAATTGCACAGAATCAACAGAATGAGGACAATAAAATCTCAAGAAATTAGAATCCTCCACATAATTCCTGAAATAAAAAATTTCCCTTTGGATTAAGGCTTGGTAGAGTCAGGGGAGAGTGCTGGATGCCATTAAAAAACTCAGAAACTTTCCTTTCTCAGCTGACTAGAGACCCTCTTTGTGCCCCTGCGCAGACAGGAGATGGCAGTCTTTAAAGCAACAAAAGAATTTTTTTTTTTGCTGGTGAAAGATCTTGGGCATCAGGCTAAACTAATTTTTTATACCTTAAAGGAGACTGTGGAGTCTCCATCCCTGGAAATACTCCAAAGCTGTCTGGACACAGTCTTGAGCAGGGAATTGAACCAGGTGACCTCCAGAGGTCCCTGCCAACATCAACCATTCTGCAATCTCTGTGATTTGTAATGAGAATAAAAGCAGGTGAATATATTATCATGTACGTTCTCACTAATTTAACAAACACAAAATCTTGGCCTCAGACAAAATTTGCTGTGCTGGGTGATGTCTTAGGGATTTCCTTTAATTTCCATTTCCAGGTCTGCATTAACCATTATGAAACCGTCTCTTCTATATTAGAAGTGTAATAAAATGCACTTAGAGTGCATTTTACACTCTTAAAGACTGACAGATCTTTAATATCTCTGCTGTTTCTGCAAGTGAAGACAAGGGTATGATCTCCTAATTCGTGTTTTAAAAGAAACCATCTTCTGGAATCAAAAGAAATGGACTCACTCTATTTGATAGGCACTGGACTTGTAAATTAATTTTAGAGGGGAGTCTTTTTTCAAGTGCTATTTTGTTATACCAGACATTTGACATGTCGTGTGTTGTCACCAACATGCACATTTACAATCAGAAATCTCCATATCTGACAGGGCTTATTTGTGAACAAATATAAAAATTGATACGTGTGTTTCTGCCAACTCAGCCAGCCAGCCTGCTCTAAAACAATGATAAATTATTGTTCAAATCTCGGGGGAATAATGAGCAGGAGGAATGGATGCATCATATCTATTAGACAACTGTATCTACGAGCTACTTTGTGAATGCTGACATTGAAGAATTCACTGTTCAAGCCACAGTGATGTGCAGAATTGAAAGGACTCTAGTCCTGCACAGAGAAGTTATTATGAATTCCCCCCAGTTCTGTGGCAGAAGCTGTTTGTTTGAGATGAAAAGACACTATTACACTGTCACACTGAAAGATGGCTCCTTTCAGCCAGCTCGGCCAGCCAGGGCCTTTGTCTGGAATGCATGAAAAACGGGATGTTTTTACAGCTTTCAAATGGAAAGAGGTGGGTAATAATGGCAGGTGGTTAGGAGCAATAAAACCAGTTCACCTTAAACACCTCTCTTCAGAGCAGGCAATTTATATGTTACCTGAGGGGAAGGGCATCCACCCATGTATGACTGAAGAGTGTAGTGTCATTTAATTTGTATTTATGGTTCGTGTCCTAAAATAGAGGTGTGAAGCATGAGTGGAGAAGTTGAATGGCTGCAGACAGACACGGCAGCACCATCATACCCTTCTGTGCTTCTCCTTCTCCTTCTGACAGCTTTTGGAGTGAGGCTGAGCATGGTCCTGCCAGCAGGGATTGAATCCTGGTCTTAACAACAAAATCCTTGAGGTTCTTGCTCTTGGTTCTCAGGGAGAGCTGAGTCTGGGTGCTTGGAGTTAGGCTGATTTTCAAGGACTGATCAGATTATAAACAAATATAGCAAATGATAACCTGTGCTGGTGTTTGCAGGGGTCCCAGGACGAGGGAAGAGATGAGAATCTTGACTCCATCTTTCAGAAGGTTGATTTCTTATTTTATGATATATATTATATTAAAAGAAAATGATATATTAAACTATACTAAAAGAATAGAAGAAAGGATTTAATCAGAAGGCTAGCAAGGGATAGAAAGGAATGGAATGAATGATAATAAAATCTTGTGACTGACCAGAGAGTCCAAGACAGCTGGACTGTGATTGGCCATTAATTAGAAACAACCACATGAGACCAATCAAAGATGCCCCTGTTACATTCCACAGCAGCAATCATTATTTAAATTTTGTTTCTGAGGCCTCTCAGCTTCTCAGGAGAAAAAGTCCCAGCAAAAGGATTTTTCATAAAATATGTCCATGACAATACCCATCCTATAATAGTTTAACACTCTGATATAAGGATATAAAGCCACAAATCTTTAGGGTGAATTTATTTATAACAAAGGAATAGCTGCTTTTTCCAAAGAGCTATTCCAGCTATGGAGAAGCAGCCTAAGGACAGAAGCTCACACAAAGCTGCCTTGCTCTGCTGAGGAATCTGCAGCAGAGACCTCCCCTGACCACAGAGAAAATCAAACCTCCAGACTCATGTGGAGATGCAGGAACTGGGAGATGTGGAACAGAATGGCTTTCAGTTCTTGCTCCTCCTTTCTGCCTGTCAATCCATCCTCATCCCTGGAAGAGTCTCCTTGCCACAGGGAGGAGATGTGGCAAAATCTCATCACAGAGAATTTCACCTTGGTACCCATTTCTCTGACACCCAGCCAGGGAATTTTGTGTATTTAGTGAGATGAACCAAGCAGGATCTGATCTGAGTATCACCCTGACAGCAGAGATGCTCTTCTCATCTGACACTTCAACAAAAGAAACCTTCAGTCCACACTTGGAGCACAAGCCCAAACCAATTAATAAATCTTTTAAGCCCATATCTCTTTCTCTTTTGAGAAACATCCTCTCTGTGCATAAAAGGCATTAAGAGAATTGCAAGAAGAAATTCAAGCCATTTTCCTTTGCCATTGAGTCCTAACGAGAGAGTATTATTGTGGGATATCTCCCAAACTGCGTTTGATGAATTCCCACAAAAAGATGAGGGGAAAAACCTCACTTTACTACATGTGTCTTTGATGTTCTCATAATAACAACTACTTCACATGTTAAGAAACAGCCAGTGAGTGAAAAAAAACAATTTCCATGTCCCATCTGATGCTTACATACCTTGTGAAAGAATGGTAGAGATAATCATAAAGGCTTCAAATCTGTCCTTACTGACAGACTTAGTTCCTGTAGCCTTTATAAATGAAATAACTTGTTATTTTCATTACCTCTGGACCCAAAACCAAGGGTGCATTTTGTTACATCTGAAGAAAATGTCTCTTTCTATTGGCTATTAGTAACCTAAAGGCCATAAGTAGCCCTGATCACCCACAGAAATTTCCATTTTCATGAGAACTGGAGCTGCCAGATCAATTGACTTGTCAGGACGGAGGGCACAGGGCCTTGTGAGATGGAAACTGATATTTTGCAAACTGTTTTGCCTTATTTAAGCTGAATGCCATTGTAAACTTGAAAAGAGCTACAAGGAGACTTAATTTGAAAACATAAAGGTCACTGAAGGCCTGACAAATGGGATGCCTTTGGCAAAACTGCACTCACTGACTTGAGCACTACCTCTGAGAATGAAAACAAACCAATGCAAGTTATGATCAGTTTGAATGCACAGAAAGACTCTGGGTGTGTTTCTGTCCTTAAAGGAGCCAAGCAGACACAGCCTTAGTGCTGCTCCAGCCAGACAAGTCTATTTGCTCCTGTTTGATGTGTGGTGTTAATAGTAAGTTGTGATAGCAAGGAGCTGCTGATTGACAGAGCTGGGCCCCTTTGCTCACACAGCAATCCCTGAAATTCACTTATTTTCCATTGAACCTACATCAGTTAATGACTCTTTTCTATACCTGGCCTAGAAATGTAAAGGCCAGTACAGAGAAGTGACGACTACAAGCTCCAAAACTGGAGTACAGATCTGTCATCTAATCCTAAGGTGTTACATTTTATGAAAAAACAGTGTTAGAGAAGCAAATAGATGCCAGTGAGAAGAATCAGAAGTGAAAAAGACCCCTTGTGTTTTCATGAGTGAAAGTCAAAAAACAGGCTTGACCACAATGCATGGTCAAGCATATGTGTATATATATATATATATATATATATATGTTTATACACTCATGGTGCACATATAGGTTATAAAATATGTTTAGATATTTACAGGATATTACATATATGAAATATGTTTCAATATTTACAGGATATTACATATATAAAATATGTTTAGATACTTACTTTTTTTAGTAGTCTCTGATACACATTAGGATGTTTTGTATTGGTAAAAAGATGATGAGGGATGGTTCCTTGATGAAGATGTTTTCTGTCCCTACAGCTTCATTCCTGCAGCCATATTTACCCTAAGAGACCCTCAGACCTTCTTTGAAAATTAGTACCTGAATGTGGATAAAGCTAAAGTTTTAAGATAAAATTTTTCCTCACCAGAAAAGTGTCTTGACCTCAAATATCCTTGATTTTGCAAGTGTGAGGAATACAGAATTCACATGGTGTCAATATAAGCTCCCCATCAGGCTGATCATATTTCAAACATGGGGAAATATAAACATCCAGATCCTGCTCATGACCCTTCTTAAGCACAGGATGGTAAATCAGGGGGTTTAGGAATTCAAATTCTGTTCCAAATTGCTTTCCTAGTGGAAAAGCCAAGGTTATGGCTGAGGTGCTAACAGAGAGTAAAGAAATCTGATAGTAGAAAGCTTCTTGCTCTTGCAGAAGGAGATGAAATGTGGATGTGCAGAGGCAGATGGAGTGAGTTCAGCCAGAAATAAGATTTGGTTTCCTAGAGCTGAGGGAAATTAAACATGGAAACAACTTCCCTCGGGAGGCAAGGAGGTCCTCAAGTGTTGTGTGTGTACTTTTCAGCGCAAGATTAAATGTCTTTTCAAAAGACAGGCTTTAATTCCACTTCTTGGAAGAATCTCTGTGGCCTGTATTTACAGAACACTTGCTAATTGCCATGCTTGGAGAATATAAACTCCCTATTTCTACAAGTTAGCTTAAAAAAAAATCCAACCATTAAATACAGGCACTGAAAGAAGGGACAAAAGAAAAGCAAAATTGTGTCTCAACAGCTTAAATTTGCCTGGATGGATGTTATTCCAGAAAGCTGTTCTTGGAAAGCAGTGCTGGAGAGAAAAAAGCTCCCCTGAGGAGTCCCTGTCCTGTGAACCTTGATGTCTGGGCTTCACTCCTGTTTTTGAGGGTAAAAAGGGTCATATGAGGGTAAAAAGGGTCTCTCATCCATGTGGAGTTGAAGATGTGTGAGAGCATTTGCAAACTGGGACACAAGTAGGGATAATTTTAATGTGAAAGGGAAGGAAGGGGAGGATACAGGAGCTGCTCTCTTCTACGAATTGGGGCAAATAAAGTGACTGCTACCACTGTTCATTGAAAATTAAAAGAAAATCAGTAAGAAAAATATTTTTGGTTAATCTAATTGACTTTTAACCCTTCCTTTTTGAATCCTTTTTATTAACTGCTTTTATGTTTGCAGAAGAACTGAAACACCCAGTTAGGATTTAAGCACTTTTTCTAGTTCTCATGAAGCAAGAAATAAATTTTGACAGAATTTTTAACCTGGAACTCTATTTTAAATAGATATGACAAGGAATTCTCCAGCCAAATTTAGACTATATGCATACCTAAATTAAGCCATAAATTGATAGACATCAGCTAACCCAAATAAAACAAGTGTTCTCCTCCCAGAGGTAACTTTCTTTCCTATCTTATGACTTTCTCTAGGTGGAAAGAAACCAGAATGTGTTAATGGTTGTGAAATTCAAAGATATGATCATTTTGTAAAAAGCCTGGCAAATTGTTCCTGCTTTTAGTTGGATGCTTTTGTATTATTGCAAACATGCACCTCTGTTAGTCCATAATGAGCAAATGCCCTTCACTGGTGCCATATTCCCTGGGCAAAGCTATGTGTCATTAATGAACAAAAAAAAAGGAAGCAGCCTGGGAGTAAATCATATATCAAGTCTAAGACCAAGACAAAAAAGATCCTCAGTCCATCTCATTAAGTGTTTTTTCTGTAAAAGAGCTCTTTCATCTAACCTTAGTTGTGTACATCTAGTTCAACCAACTTAATGTCAATTTGGGCCTATTTTTCAAAATGTTTATCCCCTATACTCTGTGCAAAGTACTCATGTTTCTTGTTAGTTCTCATTATATTATATTATTTTCTGAATTAAAAAAAAGTTAAAAAATATATATATTAAAAATTATGAATTCGAATTAGTTAGTTATCATTCAGAAGTGCTTAAAGTTTTATATTGACTTCACACTAAATTCATAATGAACCTACACTGTAGTTTGGAGCCTTGTCTGCTTGCTGATTCCTGGTGACAAGCCAGATTTTGTTTTCCATCCTACATTTCAGGTATTTGCTCACTAGATGATGTTCATGTCCAGAGAATCCTACAAGGTGCAGAAATAACTAAGCCTTGAAAGAGAGTTTGTCAGACATCATGGGGAATAGCATCTGGTCAAATCATTTTTTATGAAAAGTAGCAGTGAAAGATGTTCCACTTGAGAATTTTTGTTCACCCTAGATTGAGAGAAATTTGTCTATTTCCTGGTTTAATTTCTATTTCCAGGGAATTCCGTTAATTTTTTTTTTTTAATGATATCACAATACCACAGAGTATTTTTGCAGAAGAGTTAATTTTTGGTGCTACTATCAAGTGTTACCATTACTCTGTCTCAGAAAATTTCAAATTTTAAATTTTAATTTAAAAATTTTAAAGAACCCTCTTGCTTGGGACCTCTGGCAAGTGCTCCTAATGGCAGAGCCTGGCCCTATTTCTCTGCTTATCTTTATTTTCCTGCCATTCTGGAGATTAAAAACTGCAGCCTCTTTACAGTACAAAGGAGTGATGCACTCCTGATCACAAAGGGATGCACCTTCACATTTGTATTTAAAGCTGTGCTATGGATTTTGACAACATATTTCTCCAGAGTATCAATTTGTTTTGTTGTTAGGGTTTTTCCCCTTTGGGAAGATAGGTTTTATTGTCACAAAGCTTGTTCTCTTTGTCGAGGTATTTGTGGAGAAGGAAAAAGAAAAAAGCGGTACAGGGCTGAGAACACCTTATAGGTATCTCTTGTAAGGAAAACATTTTTCATTCATCTCCCAGCCCTCACTATTTTGCTTTTTTACCTTTCTCTGAACTTTCTGGAAATGCTGTTAACGTTTTTTGTAAGTGGGCTATTACAGGCAGATACTGAAGAAGTGTTAAATTGCTGATTCCTCCCTGCCCTTAGCCAGTTTCTTCCTGGTCCTGAACACAAACTGGTTGATTTCACAGTGGCTTTTTATTCCTTCTCAGTGTTTAATACAGAAAAAAAAAAAAGTCTTTAGAAAGCCCAACACGTTCTATACAAAAAGAGAACCTGATTTGAGAGGCAAAACTCTCCAAAGTCTCCCCAGCAGAATGTGACTGTTGTTGGTTAGAAAGAGAAAACCCTTGAGGTGTTACATAGAAGAACATTGAATTCTAAGGGCAGAGTAGTGAAATGCAGTGTGGCAGTCTGTGGAAACCCAGGGCACACAGGGAATATTTCTCTGTCTGCTCTGGGGTGCCCTGACCCCCAGGGGAGCACTGACTTTCACCCTCATTCATGGAGAAAGTTTCCCAGACTTCAAGATAGACTGGAATCCACAAAAATGTGAAATAGATTATAGAGAGCAGTGTAGGTGTATCCCTTGGGGAGAAATTGAGGTTTTGGGATTTTTAGT
This sequence comes from Agelaius tricolor, assembly GCF_023055355.1. Taxonomy (NCBI): domain Eukaryota; kingdom Metazoa; phylum Chordata; class Aves; order Passeriformes; family Icteridae; genus Agelaius; species Agelaius tricolor. Next base: position 2,883,751 of record NW_027269284.1, on the reverse strand, counting down.
ATGTTGTAGATGGAAGCAAGATGGAGGGCACAGGGTGTCATCCTGGGTTTCTTCTTCATGCTTCTTCTTCCTTCTTCTTCATGGGTTTGGGTGGCATTTTGTAATTGGGCAGAAGAGTCTGCATTGTGGGCTCTGTGGGATCAGTTATTGGGTTAAAAGGGAAAATAATCCAGGTGTCAGCTCTTAATTGGATAGTTTAGTCTTAAAAGCCCTTGTACCAAGAGATTGTTGGCCATTTTGTGCCTTCTAATGAAAGGCTGCAGAACTCACAGTAGAGAGACTGTTTTACTGATAAGAAATAATAAACACTTGAGTCTGAACATGAATTACTGTCTCAAGTGCCTTCAATCCAGACCCAGAGAAACCAACAACTGGGACCCCCACAGTAATCTGTGAGCAGGAGACCAGATCATATCCAAGGATTGATTCACCTGCACATGCTGTGATTTTGTTGGGGTTTATTTTGGTTTGTTCATAGATATGAGAACTCCCTCGTGTAGAATTGATCTGGCCATATTTATCCAGAACTGAGCTATGTCACTGTCATATTTTCTGAAAAATCCCTTCACCAGGATTTCTTCTCCTGGGAAGCTGAGAAGCCTCAGAGAAAGATGAAAACAATATTATCTGATTGCTTCTCCTGTGTTTTGCTGCTTTGGAATGTGGATGGAGATTGTTTATCCAACAGGTGGTTGTTTGATTGGTTTCATGTGAATTGTTTTTACGGAATGATCAATCACAGGCTGTGCCAGACTCTAAGGAGTCAGTCACGAGGTTTTCATTAGTATCTTGTTAAGCTTTCTGTAAGTATCCTTTCTCTATTCTTTAGTACAGTTTTAGTATAGTATTCTTTAATATAATATTAGTATGCAAAATAATAAATTAGCCTTTGAAGAACATGGAGTCAGATTGACCAATTCCTCCTTTGTCCTGGGGACCCAGCAAATACCACAAAGCTAATAACCTTCAACTCTCTTTATACTCATGGAGAGACACACATGGGCAATTCATCTCTTCATAGATGTGTGAATCCTCTTAAACAGGCATCCTGACTCTAAACACAGCCTGAGATACCGACAAGGATGCCAGCACCTGCTCTACAGTCAGGTCTCCCTCCTCTCTGGGTCAGAGAGCAGATCCTTTATGGATATTTGCTATGAATTCTGTGATTCTGTTCTATGTGGCTTTTATGGGGGGATTAATGCAAATGAAGTGAGGCAGTCAGGGAAAAAAAGGAAGAATTGGGATATGAGTCATACATTATTTCAGTGAGACAGCAAAAATTTTTCATTCCTCTTCTTCCTGTTGGACTCCTCCTTCCTAGCATGCTATTTCTGATGCCCTTTATTTCAATAAAGGAATTTTGGGGTTGGTTTTTCACTCCATCATTTGTTTGAAGGACTAATATTGTCCTATTCTCCTGTTCCTGAATGTGGAAGAAAGCATCACTATTTTTAGAGGCTTGCTATAAATAGAGCCACATAAACAGTTCATTTCCTGCACCAGTTCTGAGCTGAATTGTTTTAAAACATTGTCTTTGTTTTTTTTCTAAAATAATTTTAGAGAAGTTGGAAAAAAAAAAGCTCCAAGCTTCTTTTTAGCTCAGAGTAGGCATTTTTAAGTACTCTTCTGAGTGACTCAAGTACTAAGATAAATTTATGCTCATTCTTACTTATGGGAGAGGCAAGATTCAGCAAGGAATTGTTCAAGTGTTTAGTAAGGATTACCTGACTAAACCATGAGAAGAAAGAGAGAAAACATTGCTGCAATGGGAAATACCATCCTGAGAATGTTATATGATGGTTTGGGAATTTTTTCCTGATGCATTGAGAAAATGTGACAAAACCTTTCTTATAAAAGCAATGTTTGCACCCCAGCCTTCTGCTTCAGGTGTTGTTTGATTTGCATGATCATAGCTCTGAAAAGAAAAGGATCAAACACAAATACACTTCTAGCTTTTAGTGATTTTAACTGCATTTCTTAATGCACAGTGAGTTTTTGGGCTGGGGAGAATTCAAGTCTCATCCAATGGTGCTGGGAAAAGTCTCATCCAACTGGTGCAAGGCAATTTTACCTTTATTTCTGCAGCTCATGTTTTTGATGACAAGTGCAAATCTAGTTTTCCTTTGGGTTGGGAAGAGAAGAAGGAGTAGACAATTCTCATCTCTGCAAATTTTTCTCTGCCCTTTAAAAACAACTCACCTGATATATTCACAACATTCTCCTTTCCACAGAACTGAGCTCACAGTGAGTCCTGCTGGGTTCGAGCTTGCAGATCTGTGTACTCCAGTTTCAGCTGGTGAGCAAAGCAAAGCAAAGCAGACTGAGCTGTCTGAAAAGGAGCAGTCATGACTGCTGGTGGAGTGAAATGATGGGAAAGCTTTCAGGCTGCGTGACTTCCTTACACTCGGCTGCCCTAGATAAGGCTTTTGTGGTTCTTCTCTTGGCGGGAGTCAGCTCACAGCTGGAGGCACTTAACCAGCTTCAGCTGCTGCCTTGGTGCAGGAGAGGCTCTGTGTCAGAATCCCCTGCTGAATCCTCTGGGAGCAAACCACTGCTCTCACTCCTGCCTCTCCCCCTGCTCATTTCTACACCTGAGCCACGTGGAAGGGCTGAGCTGGCACCAGGGACAGTGGGGGGACATCAAAACCCCGGATCCCTCACTGCATCCTGCTCCTCTCTGAGTCAGGGGTGATGCTAGGCCTCATTTCCTGCTTAATTGAAAACCCTCACACGGGTCCTGCCTCCTGCCTGTGACAGTAAGAGCAATGTACCAGGAGTGCCAGCTCTAATTGAATTTTCAGGCTTTTGAAGTTGAAAGAGGAGTGAAATGTGGGGAGACTTCCATCGTCCCCCATCAGCTGAAGGTTTCTGTCGCTGGGGAGTGTCAGACAGAGGAAGGGCAGCTCAGCTTCTCCTGGTGCCCCACTGCCAGGTCTGTGAGGTACAAATGAGACCATCCTAAAGAAACATTCAATTCATCATCTCTTTCAAGGCCTAAGGCCCTTCAGGAATTTCTTTACTCTTTAGAAACTTCTTGTCAAGATTCCAATACAGAAAATGTGTGGTGTCCCAGAAGGTTGGACTCGATGATCCTGGAGGTCTTTTCCATTCTTTATGATCCTTTATGGATAGTCTGATTCCCTCTACTCATTTTTATTCACTTAAAGTGGGGTGAAACCTTGAGCTTTGACTATCTATAAATATCTATATGTCTATAAATCTATACATATCTCAATTCTAATTCATTCCATGTGGAGCAGTCCAACGCTCCAGCTCTGACAAACACTTAAACCCACTAACTTTCCATTATGGCTGTGTGTATATAAATAATTTTATCCCAGAAAAATTAATTCAGTGTTTCTCTACGTTGTGCACGTAGCTTGACAAAGCGTCTGCCTGAACAGGGCTGTGTAAAAATAAAAATAATCAGTTTTGTGCAAGTTTCATGAGTCAAGCTGCCAAGACATGTTTTTGAAATGGATAGATTGCTTAACTTTATTCATACATCTTATGGTAATTTCCCTTTCCTAAGGTATAAAAATGACAGATATGAATGTTTTGTGGTAATTTTTCCTTCCTCACATCTTTGATTTGGAAGTGAATTTAAGCTCTAGAAATTAGTGAGGGCTGAAGAATAACTCAGAGTGCTTTGCAGCGCAGAAAATGAACAATTTACATCTGAATCTAGGCTGTAGAGTAAGAACATGGAAGTGTCACTACAGACAAAATTCAGATTCTATTTCTGCCCTGCATTTCCATCTCATTTGGAAATCTTGCTCTGTTGCTGCAGTGGGTTCCATTCTGAACTCTGTAGGGTCACAAAAGGAAATGGAAGAGCAGATATATGGAAAGACCTGTGTGACATTGGCACAATGAGAAGAGAGATTCTGGTGTAAAACTCTCAGAACACCTTGAATTATTTCACTCTGTTGTGGGTCTTCATCCATGGAATTCCTGGAGGATGCTTTACTTGTGGATTCTGTATACAACAGGATGAGTAAAATAAGACATGATCTCTAGTTTGTCAGTGATTTTCTGGAAGAAAAAGACAGAAATTCTGGAAACCCTCCAATGAAAGCAAATTTTGAAAAATACTTGAAAATTGAGCTACACCCTTTACTTACAGCTCTAGAAACTGTTTACTGTTAACTTTATTATGCTTGTTTACTGCTCCCTAGTGCTTAATTATTATTTTTAGGGATGTAGGCTTTATTTCATCATTTTACCATAAGAACTGTCGCTTGAGTTGAGGAAACAGAAAGGATGGAATCTGCAATGCACAGCGTACAGCTGGTTGAACTGTGCACAGAAAAATCATTTACTGGCTCAGTTAAGCCTTATTATCTCTTTGAAAATTGTCCAGACACAGACTTTGATTATTATGAAATTGTTAATTACTCGAAATTGTTTGACAAACATTTTATAGAAACAGAGTCCAACTTAAGGGCTGGTCTCAAGCTGTCTTTTATTCTCCACCCCGAGCTCCTGCAATGTGCTGGTGGAACAAACACAATGCCTGATATGGTTTAGATGCATGAAGTCAGCAGAGGGGAAGCCAGTAGATGGTGCTCAAGGTTGTGAAGCCAAATTCTGGGGTTTAGGGAGGAGGAAAATGTGTGGTTAAGCACTGCAGATGTCAGTTTTTGTCTGTATGTGTATCTATGCTCAGCAGGTAAGTCCTCCAGTTTTTGGCTTCCCACCCATTTAAAATAGTTGAGGGATGGGGAGTTGGACAAAGTGTCCTTGTGAGCTCCTGCTGCCAGGAGAAATCACAGCACTGCTCTGGAGAGAAAAATCCCAGTGTCAGGAAAGCTTAAGGAGAAGGGCAAACCTCATGCAAAGGCCACAGTTTTCCATTTTTTCCGTCCTTCTTGAGAGATGGTTTACCCTAAAAATTCCTGTTATTTGCAGGATGACAGCAGGAACAACCCCTTTAGGCTTTGCTGTCCACACTTCACCCAGCTCCTTCAAAACCCTGGTACCAGTGATCATTGCCTAGGAATTATGTTCACACCTCATTTTTTCCAAAGAAATTCTCCTTTTTGAAAATTAGCATAACCAAATCTTCAAGTACTTCTTCTAAGAGCTCCCTGGGCTGCAGGAATTATTAATTGCCTCATTGCCTGCCTGAAAGATTTGGATTCTCATAGTGCAAGGTGCAGAAGTTCAAAGGGAGGTGTGGTAATTATCTTCCAGCACATCAGAGGTTGCTGAGAAGCAGGAGGCCATAAATTCTCCATCTCTGCTCCACAGATTGCAAATTTCAACAGGCTGAAATTAAAGCAGGGGACATTTAGTCTGAACATTGAGAAAACCCTTTGTAACTTTAAGGGTAATGAAGCACTGGACCAGATTTCTGAGAGAATATCCCTATCAACAGTGATTTTTAAGCAAAGGCTGGGAAAAAAGCATCAATTTTAGCATAAATAAAGTATATTCTGTTCTAAAGAATGTGTGAATGTGTGTGTAGGTGATCTGGATGAGTTCTCAAAATCTCCTCCATCCTAAATTCTGGTTTGCTCACCAAAGGTAGATTCAATTGGCTGTTTTTCATAGCTCTGCAAAATAGCATTTTTGATAATAGCAGCAGTGCAAAGACTGGACCTACCCATACAGGCTTTTTACCTGATTTATCACTTTTTACTTCTATTTACCATTTTACTTTTAAGCCCTATAAATACTCTGTATTTCCAGCTTTTGATAGGTAAACAGGAAGCCTGCTTGTACTCCCCAGTTCTCTCTGCTTTTTACAGAAAGAAGATAAAAGAGACATAAAACATTAAGTCTGCAATTTGGTCACATGTATATTTCATAAAGGCAACTTACTGAGTAATATATGGAAGGCTTTTGCAGGCAATCTTTACGAGGCACACTCTGCTTGGTGAGTGAGGAGCCTGCATTATTGATTTTAATAGAATTCTGCAGAGTAAGGATAAATTGTGGTAATGCTGCCTAAGAAGGTGCAGCAGACTAAGGCTCAGATGGCTGCTGGGATATATTCTGTGACCTGAACGCTGTTTTATGACCAATAGAGGCAGCAATTCCATAATGCACAAGGTCCAAGTGCAATAAACAGGGCTCTGGTGCCATAGATTTCACCAGGACTTGGAGCAATAAAAATGTTTATGATGCTGAGCATTATGGTGGTATATTGCTTGGAAAACATGCAACAATAAGAAGGGGATTGTGTTTGCAGCAGCACTTTGGGAAGGTTGTGGATTGCTCAGAGAAGCTTGCATCCACATTCTAATCTGTGTCCAAACAATTTTGTGTTCATTTCGCTGTTAACAGCTTCTTCCATATAATTTCTTCTGTTTTCTCCTTATAATGTGTTTTTCAAATTGGAACATGGAATTCATCTCTCTGTATAGCTGGATACAGAAAATGCCTATCTCAAAAAAACTCCTCTGTTCTATTTGGGTTAATTCTTTGTCATTTAATAATAATGAATTGCTTCTGCTTCGTAAATGTCCATTTGTATGCTCTCCCCTCTCAGCCTGAACAAGATGTTTCTCCTCAGCCCTTAATGAAGTTGAACTTAGCTCTTAATGAAAGAATTCTGGTGACATTCCTCTAGCAGATCTCCAAATGATGTAGAGTACTACCAGGATATCATTGCACTTGATTTTCATTTATGCCCCTTCCCATTACACTCCCTGTTGGAGAGGGATTATTATTAACATTTAATATGCTTTTATGTTAAACCTCATTATTAATTTGGAATATTCATATTGGGCAAGATGAGAAAAATACTAAATGCTGTTTATTATGCTGGTTTGTATCAGTGTGGGTTTATTGACACACCTGAAAGAACCCAAACGTTTATGTGCATAAAGAAAAGGCTGTGTTGGGACTGGTGCATTCAGTTCCATCTGCCTGGAGGGCAGGATGAGGACTGGCACAGCAAAGGTGCACTCAAAGGATTGAGGGAAAGGTTTGGGAGAGTCTCTGTGTGAGAGGGAGTGGAGTGCACAGATGTGTCTATTCACTCCTGGGCTCTAAAGCAGCCCCTGCTAAACAGAAAAATAGCTCAAATGGATTGCATAAGACAGATGAAGAAAGAGAAGGGAAAATCAGCCTCAAATAAGTGATTTGCCCAAGCTAATGCAAAATTTACTGGCTGGGTCATTACTAGAACCCAGGTTTCCAAAATCTCCAAGCCTCTGTCTTGGAACTGAGAAACAGCAAGAGAAGTTAAACAGTCCTGAGTGCCAAATTCTGCTTCAAATGCTGAAATCTTGTTTGTTAAAACAATAATTTTGCACATCAAGTGCAAAAACATTTGGAGGAAAAGAAGTTTTGCAGTAAATTTTGATTGAACCAGGCTTCTTTGTTCTTGCTTTATAACTATTACTCTTTTTTTTGGTTTGGTTTTAGTGTTAATCATTTATGAGAAAAAAGGCAAGGAGGGAAAAGAAGAAAATTCTGAAGCAATAAACACTGAATTGATGGAACATAAAATTCCCATGTATTTCAGCACCACTTGCTCATAGCAACAAAGTCTTCTGCATTGCTGTTGCAAACCTTATTTTTGTTTAATAAAGTTTATACAATCTGTCAGTTTTTAAATTAACTGCATGACTGGCTCTGACTTCAGTCACGACATTTTAAGACCATGTAAACATAATCACTGGCTGTGAGTGAAATACAAGGATGTGGAACTGGCAGAGACTGCAGTGAATGTGAAGGGAAAACTTGTTATTTTACTGACAAAACAAAACAGCAAAAATATATTTTTAAATGATTTCCTGACTGCTTTTCTTCTTCTCTTTTTTTTTTTTTCTTAAAAGGCATTTTTAAGATGCTAATTTACTTTTTTTTTCTTTTCCATGAAGATATGGCTGCTTATGCTTAGTTTGAGCTTTTGATAGTAATTTTTCACATTGATTTTCCAAATTGTTTTTCGAAATTGTATGACAATGCTGAGAAATGAGTTCATGAAATCAGACTCTTGCCACTGAATTTTCTGAGTGAGGGCAAAACAAAGAAGGAAGAAAAAAAGGCCTGCTTCTTCAAATGAATTTGATACATTTGCAACCATGGTCTGTGAAAAATATATATAATTAAGTGTGAAAATAAAGTGATTAAAATTCAAATCTGATGCCACTTTCCAGACTGGCTCTCTTTGAAGGGCTCATGTGGATTGAAACACAAATGCCTGTGGACAGCCCTGGTGTGAGAAACCCCAGGACACCATGGGCTCTGTGATACTGCAGGGTGATGAAAATGTCTTTTTGTTGAGCCTAACTCAGCTCCCTGACACACGAGAGGCTGTGTGTGGTCAGTCTGTCCTTTACAATGAGACCCTTAAGGTTTTCAGGTGGCAACAGATGCATTGCAACATCTTTTATGGAGGCTAAGGCTGCCTGCAGAGGTATCTGTTAATTCCTTTGATCATGGACCATTGTCTTCACTGGGCTCACTAAGCAGCAGCCCAACAGGAACAAGGAATAAATTCCTGGAAAAATCACAGACCATTGCATCCCTCCCTGCTTTGTGCTTCAAGTGACAAGTGCAAGTCTAATTATGTCTATATGTATTCCCATCTGAAATTCTTAATTGCTGAATAGGTTTTGCCCTATTCAGGGGAGAGGATGAGAGAACCAACCTGATGGATCTCAGCCTTGCTGCCTAATGCAGCACTGGAAGGGGCTCAGACACAGATGGAAGAGCCTGGTAAAAAAATCTGTCTGGGACAAACTCAGGCGGAAAATGCACTGTGGAATGAAAGGCAAACACAGCCTTTATGTGACCAGATGGGGATGGAGTCTGGGGGGATGCAGATTTCCTGTTAGAACTTTTGGTCCAGTTCAGCATACAGAGCCTCACAATATTAAAGTTTTCAGAAATCATTATTTTAGGGTAAGAATTGTAAATGCAGGGAACCCTGAGAAGGGGAATGTGAATGTGATGATGCAGAATGATGCATCTGGCTCCATGTTCTCAGAAGGCTAATTTATTATTTTATGATACTATATTATATTAAAGAATACTACACTATACTAAAGAATACAGACAGGATACTTACAGAAGGCTAAAAGATAATAATGAAAACTCCTGACTCTTTCCAGAGTCCCAACACAGCTTGGCCCTGATTGGCCAAAGAGTGAAAACAACTCACAGCAAAATCCAATGAAACAATCACCTGTGGGTGAACAATCTCCAAACACATTCCACATGAGCACAACACAGGAGAAGCAAATGAGATAAGAATTGTTTTCCTTTTCTCTGAGGCCTCTCGCTGCCTTTCAGCTTCCCAGGAGAAAAACCCTGGGCGAAGGAATTTTTTCAGAGAATGTGAATGCCACAGGTATGTATTGAATTTTCTCCTTCTTAGGATTTAATGCATGAAGGCTATGCTTACAGAGAGGAGAACAAAACAAACCAAGAACACAGACACTGTGAAATGTGGTCTTAGAATTGCAGTGATAATTATTTTTGATTGAAGGAGTATTTATAGATACTCCTCTCATTGATGTTGCTATAATCCAGAAATCACTTAACCTCACTGAGGAATTAACAAGAACCTTTCTTTTTTTTTAAATGGAAACCTTTTTTTATCCTCCTTTCAGCAGATTAGCAGGATTAAAGTTTTCAAAGTATGTTGGAAATATAGTTTAGGAGAACTGGTGGGCTAAATCCTCAGATGACATAAATCAGCTTACCTGTGATGATTTCAGTGAATACAGTGTTAATAAGAATGATATTAGATCACTGTGGAAGAGATAAAAACAGTAGGCAAAATATAAATTCACCACCCAGAGTTTGTAGGAAATCCAATATGAGATTAGAGGAGGGACAGGGGTGCTTTGTGCTTTTCTTACACAGGGATCTCATCTCCAGACTGTGAGCAGTATAAACACAAGGCACTCTGGGATTAGTTCAAAATATCTCCTGAATTCCTTCTGGGAATTTGTGGGAATCAGAAAAATAAAAACTTCTGCAGACAGAGAAGGGTTTGATCTCCAGCCTTGGGAGAAGCTTGGATTGATTTAAAATAAAATACACAGATAATGAGTAGAAAAATCATAAAATTATGTTTCTATAGTTGTAGGTAAGAATATGCCTTAAGTAAGTGAGCAACTGTATTGATGAGATGGTGAAGGGTTTATAATGTAGGGGTGTGGTTGTATGGAGTGAGCTAAGAGTTTAGAAGTTATAATAGAAGCATAAGTGTGCAAGTGAGACAGAAGCCATTGGATAAAAGTATCCACAGTGCAGTAAAATTAAGTAAAGGTGATAGGTCAGAAAAGCAAAATAAACCTTGTGGCAGCTGTCTATTGGGTTAGAAAGTTCTATATGGTCTTGTAACAAAGAACTTGCGACATATTTTGAGCTATGGCTGACTGCTTGCTCCTCTAAAATCTCACAGCCTCTGAGGCTGATGTTTATCTGAGCAATAAATTGTTCTTAGCCCAACTGTGGTCCCATCCCTTCAGTAAAAGCAGTGACAGTGACAGGAATTGTCAGGAAACCTTTTAAAAGAAACAGCTAAGGCTTATTAGTAGCACAAGTGAGGAGCCATCAGGATGGGAAGAGCTGGAATTTCCCAGAGCAGTTGGACAGGATGCTGGGTGCCACCAAGGTGCTGAAGTGAGAGCTGGGAGCACACCCCGCCCTAGACAACAACATATGGTAATGGAAATAACTTTAAAAAAGTGCCTAGTTATATATGGAACAATTAGTTTGTCTCAATAGAGATGTTTTATGCCACTTCAGAAGCCCTGGAATGCTGAACATATTTGTATTAGGGCAAAGCAATGAGAGGAGCTTCTCTGGAGTGGCAGCTGCAGTCTGGACAGGATGTCTGGTATCTTAAATAACATTACAATCCTGAGTTTACACCACGGGATTAATGCTCCAAGAATTCTGATGTTGTTTTATTTGACTGCAAATTAGAATTAGAAATATTAATTCTATGGAAAATTATGTCCCAGCCATCCATTTTTCTTCTTGCTTTTTATTTTCATGAACGTAAGGGGAGAAAAGCTTTTCTTTTAGACTTTATCAGGTGAATGTTTGTTTTAGTTAACCCCAAAATTTGCTGGTCTGTCTATGGGTAACTTTCACTTACTTGAAGTATCCTTGAGTATCAGGAAGTTGTTTATTCTCCCTGGAAGTAGCCCAGGTCATGGGAAAGATGATGAGGATCCTTGGAATTAAAAATGACATGTGCCATCCGACATAGAAGTGTTTAGTGTAATTTGAATGTAATTTAGTGTAATTTGAATTTAGACTGCACTGACTTCTCCCAAAGCACCAAAAGTGGTTCCAAAATCAGCATGTTCTCCCTTAGATCTGCTCAGTTCAGCTTAGCTGTATTCCTGGAAAACAGTGGCAGAAGAGCCAGGGGATGGTCTCCAGCAGAATCCCTTGCAAAGTCAGACTTGGCCAGGTGTGGATCAAGAAGAAATCTCATTTTGCCCAGTGCCTTGTTCTTGCAGAGGGTTGTATGTTTGGTTAATATATTGGGGTGTTATATTTCTATGTAAGACCTCAAAGTCAATTGTGGAGAAACCATAACAACAAGTTAATAAAAGTAACAGGAGATTTGTTACCAGGTCAGTCATGGAACTTAATGGAAAATATACCTCACATACAACATAACTTTTGGCAGAGAACATGAAAACCAATATGGGATATGAATATTTTTATTGATAAATGTAAGCATTAAGATTTTTTGGTCTGTGAGAATCCTGTGTCATGAAGTGGTTATAAAAGTCAGAAAAAAAAAATTGCATATTGCCAAAATGCAAGATGATTTACAAAATGTATTTTGTAAATCAAAATGCATTTTCCACTGGTTTGAAATTTTTTTAGGTCCAGCTTTTAAAGCTTAATTTAAAACTTTCTATGGAAGATGGGTGATATTTGAAATATTAACAAGGACTTAGGAGAGGCATCAGGAATTTGCAGTTGCAGTCACCACACCTGGCAAGAGTACTGGGTACTAAGCAAAGGAAGGGAAATATATTGTTTACTCATGCCAGTACAGACAATCTGGAGGCTAAATTAAGCATGATATAGACATAAAAATATAAAATAAGACACCATTAAAATTTGCATCCAAATAAATAGTAGCAGTAGTAATAGTAGTAATAATAATAAATCCAATTGGAAATGCCCAAGAGATTAAACTCAGGCTTATATATGCACAATCTACATTCCCAAGAGCTGTTGTCACTCTCTGCAAATGAAGTCTGTATTTTTCTTAAGAGAATGACACTTGCTGTAATTACTAATTGGGGGTTACTTCTGTGGAGAGTAATTTTATATCCATTTAAATTTTCTAAAGGATTATGTGTTATTGGGTCACTGTATCTATCTGCTGTCACATTTCACTTGTCAGCTACATGGTGAAAGCTCCATGCTCATTCACAGAGCAAAAACCTATTTCCATTCTCTTCTTTAGCTGAGTATAATTTCCTAGTGAAGTGTCAAAAAACCTACCCCAGAGAGAAATAATGAAGAATATAGTGCCAAAAATCAAGATTAAGAGGCAAGGAACGAAAGGTGTGTTATTCTCGGGGTCTTTCGGGTCGCTGCGACCCCGAGATTGTTAAAAGTCTCTTTTCCCAGCCTGAGCGCTTGAAGAATGAGTTGGAGCTCTTCAGTTCTCAGTCTCAAGGTTGTTTATTGTGTCTTATCTATAAAAAGTTTTCTCCTGCCCTGCTGAGGTCCGTTCAGCAAGACAGTCCAGGCACTCTGCCTGCCCCCAGGGGTGATGTTATGTCTTTATACTAAAAACTGTGTATACAATGTTTACAATTACTGCCCAATACCTGTCACCTATGTTAGACAGTGAGCTTCTACTCTAGACCAATCTGTAAGTGCCAACATCACAGCAGAAGATTGAGGCCAAGAAGAAGAAGGAGAAAGGCTGGACACACTCAGTTCCCTTCATCTTGCCCCCTGAACCCCCATTCTAAAAACCCCAAAATCTACTTTTTCACCTTGTGATAACTTCACTATTATTCTGCCTAAACTCTTGTGGCTTGCTGATCTTCATTTAAGGTTGGTAATTTGCTCCATGGGTCATAATCAAACCCACAGGTGTTCTGGGCTCTGTGCCAGGGCTTCTGAGCCCCCTGGCAGGGGTCTTGGCCATCCTGGACAGCCAGAGGGATGTGCTGGGTTCCCACATGTTATCAGGAGAAGAAAGGAAGAAAAATGGGAGTGGAGGCTGAAAGCTGCATGATTCACCTGCCTTCAGAGCCCAAGAGCTGGATCCTGTGGGATGAACCCCATGGTGGAGCAGAGGAAGAGTGGGAGGAATGCTGCCCTGAGGAGGAAGGAGCAGCAGCGAAGCCAAGGAGTGATGGACTGACCACAGCCCCCGTTCCTGTCCTCCCTGTGCTGCTGGAGGGGAGGAGGGAGAGAAACCAGGAGTGAATCTGAGCCCAGGAAGAAGGGAGAGGTTGGGGGGAGGTGTTTTAAGACATAAAAGGATCAATGTCTGTCCTCATGGTGCTGTGCTAAAAAAAATATTGGTTTACTAAAAATACTGATTTACTGGGAGAAAGAAGCTATTTCAGATTGCCCTACTTCTGCTGCACATTGGGCTCACAAACTTTGCCCACAGAAGAGGAATTTGGATGAAAGAGTCTCTTCATGTCAGTGTAGAGCTGGTTTTAGAAATGAGAATCTAGGGCAAGTGCTCAAGATTAAAGAATCGTCACAATGGCTGATTTGCATAGCAGAATGAATCACCCAATGTTTGAGTGAAAGAAGGAAAGCTCTCATACCTTCATGTGCCCCTGAAAGCTCATCCCTCTGGTGGCCAACGTGGCTATAAATACACCTGAGAGCAGGTGGCAATGGCCTTTCCCTGGATGATGTCCTACAGAACTGATGAGTCCTCAGGAAATATAATTTATCCAGGAATTTGTACACTTGTCGAAATCCATGAGGTAGGAAAAATGTTGGTATCTCATTTTACATAATTTTTTTTTTCCAGATGAAAGATACAACCTTTTTATCTCAGATGACCCAGAGGAAAAATTTGAATATAAACCTAAGTTAAAGCCTGGAGAGTGCTCCATCCTCTAGGCAGCACTGTCTCCTGTGGAATAGACACTCCAAAATCATAATCTTAATAGCAGGATAGATAATTTTGTGTAGCACTTTATCCTTTACATTCGTCAATATGAATGAAAGGGAAAACATCTGAATAACTTCAGCTTTCAGGGTACAAACCAGAAATTGGGCAGCAGAGAACAGGGATGTTTTTCTTCCATGTAGCCAATAATGTCAGCCTTGCCTCCTTTTCCTCCTCAGTTTTTTTTTTTCCTCATTCAGTTTTTTTAGAAAAAAGCAAATCCAAATATAAGCACATTGAAAACATAATAAAGACTAGTGCCTGGTTATTGAACACATTCACAGGATTCCAGGGAGCAGATCTAGAGCTGCCATTATCCAGAGAGATCAGATGCTTGTTCAGAGTCTGCAAATGACAGAATAAGTTAGAATGTTCAAAAAAAACCCCAAAAAAACCAACATAAAACCCCAAAAGTGAAACAACCCCCCCAAACAAATAAAAAAGCCAAAAAAAAAAAAAAAAAAACCAAAAAACTAAAACCAACCAACTACCAAAAAACCCCAAAAAACCTCCCAAAATCCCACAGATACCAAACATTTTCCTCATTATTATAACATTTTCCATTGCCATTCCAAATTCCCTTTACATAACTGTTTTGGTTTTGACTGGTAAAAATTAATTTACTTTATATTAGCTTCTATCATGCTCTGTTTTTTACCTATCTGCATGAACTTTTGTGGGCTGTCCTGGGACAGTGTCCACCTCACTGATTTCAGGAAGGAATCCAGACATGGGAGGAATTATCTGCTGAGTGCTTTCAATTTTATTAAACCATGCTGGACCTTATGTCAGAAAATATCTATTTGGTGACAGTTTATCTTTGTATCTGACATGCAGGAATCACCACCTTTTTACAGGTTCTGAAAAGAAAATTAAATGTTACAAATACACAACATGGAAATTAAAATTCTCTTCAAGGTTACCAAAATTTCCAGACAGGTAGAGAGGAAATGAAGAGCTCCTGGAAAAGTAAAAGACTGGAAATGGAATAAATGACTGCAGCTGGTTCCATACTTCATATTCTGAATTTTTAGTGTTAAATACGCTCTAAAGAAAGCTTTTAAGTCCTCCCCCCTTTTTATTTTTTCTCTCTCTCTCTCTGTCATTTTTATTTAAGCTCCTAAAATTAGCTAGATCTAAGAAAATAGAAACAAGATTTGCTCTTAAATCATTAAGAATTGAGTAAACTGTGGGCAGTTTGATGTCTGTGAGATTAGAACTAAGCACTTTTTTTCCTTTTTATGGGGGGCCCATGTACTCATAATGTTGAGAATTGAAGTAAATTGTAAGCATAGTTTAAGTTATGGAAAAAAAATCTTTTATAGAACTTTTATAGTTTTATCTTCTTCCCTTTACAGAACTTTCATAATTATAGGTATTAGTAAAATGAAACAAAATTTGGAAACAAAATTGTTTTACCTATTCAATCTTTTTCTCTAACTGCAGGAATTTCTTATGTAATTACCATTTCTAAATTCATTAAAATGGCTAAACTAATAATCTAATATATCTGTTTTGTCTATGTATTAGGTTAACATTTGTTTTATTTAACTTCCCAAAGAATAGTTCCTGTCATCCATTTTATTTTCATTAAAATGAGAAAAATATGACTGCCTATTTCTGCAATTTAATTATCCAGCTAATTTTGCAACCTTTGCCCGTAGATACTTAGAGACAGAGATTTATCTAAAAGCATTATGATATTATCTTGTCTCTCACTCATCAGAAAACCAGTTTAATGCAAAATTGTTTCAAGGGCACATTTTGGAGGGTTTGATGCATCCTTGAGCTCAAAAGATTATCAACTCCCAGGAGTTGAGCATGAAACCAGATGCTCAGCAGATGAGCTGCACTTTGAGCACATGCTTCCTTTGCAAACCAGACTTGGATTTAGTGGAATTTGGAATTTGGATATTGTGCTGTTTTGCTTTTTTTAGGGCATTTTCTGTGTTTGGCTCAGTCCCTTGCTGCATATTTTGGTGGTGTCTCTGCAGGGGGATGCTCGGTGAAGACAAACCCACAACTCTGGTATTAAGTAAAGCTTTGTGACAGGTTGATACTCCGTGTGCTGCAGCTGGATACAAAAAAAAAACTGCGTAGGAACAACCTGTACAACCCAGGGAAATTACATTCTTGTTTGTATTCTTACCAGAAAATCAAATGGTTCTGTTTTCACTGAATTGAAACTCGTCCTGCTGCCTCGCAGCAACAGGTTTTCCTTTATGAGGAGCAGGTGGCTAACACTGGAAAACCTGTTTTCATGGTGGCAAAGATTTATTGCCCTCAAAAGTGATCTCAGAAAATTTGCAATTGGTGAGCAAATGCTGTTTGAGAAGCAGTGTAGATAAGCAATGCAAGCACAAAAGGCAGAAGCATACATTTTGTCAGGGAACTGCCATTTTGTCTTGGGAACTCATTTTTATAAAAAGGCCTCCCAGTTCCCTATAACACAACCTAATGAAAAAAATGAAAGCTTGGAAATTTCTTGTGATGTCTTGGAATATCTTGAATCCTTAATTGTTTTAAATTAATTATAAAAATGTGTGGCTAAAAGAGTCTTGCATGGTCTCCAGCAAGTCTTTATTACTGCATTCTAAAATACAACTTTTGCTCATGGCTCCTGTTGAAGAACTGGAATGTTCATCACTAATTATGTGTTTAATTATGCTTTTCCTTCTTGATTGAACTGGAAAAAAGAGGGAGGCACTGACACAGGAGGCACTGAGGCACTTTTCTATTTTTCTTACCTAAAAAACTACTTCAAATTTGAAGTAGTGACTCAAAACACAGGTTGTGACATTTATTTCTGATTGATTTGACTGATTTCCTTGAGGCTTCACAGACTCACATTGGCTTTTTGGTTGATGAGATATAACATGAAATTATAGAAAGAAAAAAAAAGGAAAGCTATAATTAATACATCTAAACCAGATTTATCTTTGGTTTCAGTACAGCTGATGTGATAGATAAACCAGATTTATCTTTGGTTTCAGTACAACTGATGTGATGCATGTTAAAAGTGTTTGAGTTTTCCTCCTAAATTTAGCCAAGATTTGAACGAGATATTTGTTGTAAGAAGGTTTTCTAAGCCCCATCTGTAATCAATGGGGAAAGGAAGCACTTAAGGGTCATGTACCAGGTGTAGATAAAATCCATCTGCTCTCTTTTATCCTATTTTCAGATTGATACGGGCACTCACTGATAACTAATTTGATCCAAAGCTATAGAATTTAAGAGAAGGGACACATTCTCCTTCCTGAGTGAGAAGTTAATCTTGGCCCACAGGAGGAAACTCAAGCAGAGCTGCCCCTCTGCAGAGTTACCTGAGCTGGGGTGTCCTGCAGCCTCTGTGCTGAATCAGGGCTGCAAAACTCGGGGGTCTGGGGGCAAACACTGACACTCAGCTGTCCACAACAACAGACTTCAAGCAGGAAATCACAGTTTTTAATCCCAGAAAGAATCTGAGGTTTTTTGTGGATCTGGACATGAATAAAATGCATGATTGAATAAAGTCTAGAGCTTGCAGAAAAGAAGATCAACAGAGTTAAGTGTGTCATGGGGTTTTTTGCTTTTGGGTTTGTTTTATTTTTTTGTTTCTTTTTCAGACTGTGACTTAAGTTTCCATCAGAGGTTCTGCAGACTTCCATTTCCTTGTGTGAAAAGGCATATCCTTCCCATCTTCATCCATATTCAAACACTAATAAACAGATGGTCAAATTAAGGAGACCCTATCATCCAGAAAATTAAATGAATTAGAAAATCACCAGAGCTTAGTTTTCCAAAACATTCCTTCTTCCATTAAAATAAACACACCCAGCTTACTTTAGCCTCTGTTTTTTTCCCAAACACTTTCAGAATCATGAGATCAAATTATTAAGCTAGTGGAAAATCCCTTGTTGGTATTAGAAACAAGCTCTACTGGGAGGAAGACTAAGATAACAGCTGGTTATTACAGAACAAGATATTTCATTACATTGAACATATCTGCTTAAGAAAAAAGGAAAGTCAGACTTTGAACTTGTTGGATCAATGATTACAGTGGTATTGGAACTGACTTGAATAGCTGTATTCTGCATTGTGGAGAGAATAAGGAGATATTCTAATAGGATTTACTTGTTATACAAAATTCAGGTTAGAAAACAATTGACAAAGAAAAGAGGATCTTCTCATGCTCAAAGCAAAAGGCAGGCAGTGAGGATATTATATGAGGGCAGCAATTAATCCCATCCCATTAGGGCAGACTGCTGCCTGTGCTGTGGAAAAAGCTGAAATACAAAATGCAGGCAATTAATTTTAGGAGTTGAACAAACCTTGCTTTTGTCCATAGCTACCTTGCCCCTAAGGCTTTTGTCATGCAGGGAGCTGTAAGCTCTGTGTGGAGGGATCTGACACTTCACAGGGCACGAGGACTGCAGCTGAGGTGCCTTTGTCACCTCAGTGGCAGCAAGCAAGGGCCAGGAAAGGCACTGAGAGATGATCAAGAGAAACTTTTGGAGGTGCTAAGGAAAGAGGATGGCTCCTGCAACACCACCCCTGCCAGCCAACACCTTCAAATCAAATGATGGGAGATGTGGTTAGTGGGATGTGGAAACCCAGGGCACACAGGGAATATTTCTCTGTCTGCTCTGGGGTGCCCTGACCCCCAGGGCAGCACTGACTTTCACCCTCATCCATGGAGAAAGTTTCCCAGACTTCAAGATGGACTAGAAACCACAAAAGTGTGAAATAGATTATAGAGAGTAGTGTAGGTGTATCACTTGGGGAGAAATTGAGGTTTTGGGATTTTTAGTGTGTTGTGGATGGAAGCAAGATGGAGGGCACAGGGTGTCATCCTGGGTTTCCCCTTCATGCTTCTTCTTCCTTCTTCTTCATGGGTTTGGGTGGCATTTTGTAATTGGGCAGAAGAGTCTGCATTGTGGGCTCTGTGGGATCAGTTATTGGGTTAAAAGGGAAAATAATCCAGGTGTCCTTTCTTAATTGGATAGTTTAGTCTTAAAAGCCCTTGTACCAAGAGATTGTTGGCCATTTTGTGCCTTCTGATGAAAAGCTGCAGAACTCATGGTTGTGAGACTGTTTTACTGATAAGAAATAATAAACACCTGAGTCTGAACATGAACTTCTGTCTCAATCCAGTGCCTTCAATCCAGACCCAGAGAAACCAACAATTGGTACAGCCACAGTGTGACAGTTAAAGAATGAATTATAGCAATTTTAAGCTTAATTTTACGGTCAGTACCAGGAGCAGTAGCAACATGTGGATAACCAAATCCTTCAACAGCATCTGACTTACCAAACATGAGCTATACTAGGTAACATTTATTTAAGCATTTTCTACTGTCATCCTCTGTGCACTGATTGGCAGGGCCATGTGGGGCCCTCCTCTGGTGTGTGAGAGCATTCTTAAGCATTCTCAGATCCCTTTTCACCTCAGTCTCCACAATTTCAGATATAATTTTGGAAAAGATAATGTTCCTTCTCCTTTTCCACAGTATTTTTTTTTTTTCATGCTTCTGACAGCTGGACTATGAGATTTCTGAGAGAGCCCTGAACATATTGTGCACCCTAAATAAAGACAGTGAATTTATCTATTAACTCATGTTTGAAAATCAAGATGTTTGCTTCCCTTCTGGAACATCTTTTGCATCACAGTTCTCACTTCTTCCTCTCATTTGTAACAACCTCAAATATCCAACCAAACTATTCTGTGATAGTAAATGTAATGCTGGACCAGTCTGACTATTGGCATTTAAACTAGCACTGCTGATACTCCTCCAGAAGCTCTTATACCTTTCCCTGGAACAGATAATTCCACATGAACAAGCATTTTCAAACATTATTAAACATTTTCCAGTGGTTTTTCATGCTGCCCTTGTCCTCCTCTGAGAGCACACACAGGCAGCTCTTGGGTGCCCCAGAAGAAAATTGTGCTGGCTCATTTGCTTTGAGCAGCCTCCCTTTCTGCCCTCCTGCTCAACAGGTGAACTTCTGCTGAAAAAAAAAGGTTCAGCAGCATTTTTCTCTCTGAAAAAAATAGTAATTAAAAAAATATGCTTATCCTTTCATACTAGTGGAGTACACGAGGAGACATAAATTATCTGTGTCTCTGACATTTCCATTCTTCTGGTCAATGTTTGAAAATTCCAGGATGCAATGAACCTGGAAACCTTTATTTTTTTCAGAAAAAAACCCTCAGATAAGGTTGCTTTATTATCCCACATAGGATGCAGAGCTTGTTTTATGAGTCTGATGTTGTAAAGCAGCCCTGTGACTGCATTAAACAACTAATGCATTTCTTATCTAAGCTGTTCAGCCTGAAATGATCTATATATTTTCGTGATTTATCCTTCTTTAACCTCTTTCTTGAATTCCTATAACTTAACATAAGTAAATAAAATTAGGCATTAATTTTTAATGAAAATATTACACAGCAAACTGGGAACTCAGGAGGCTTGTTCTGGAAATGTCAATGCAAAACATTTCAACATTTCTGATATGAAAGGTTTTATTTCAGTATCTCTAAAACTGAGAGTTTTATTTCAGAAAAAGTTAACTGCCACTTTCAAAAACTCAATGCTTTCACACTTTTTTTTCCCAGTAAAATCAATTTACCAGATCCAATACACGTTCATGAGTAATTTTGTTGTTTATAAGACTGAATTTTTTAAAGTGATTTTTCTTTTCTCAGAAGAAAAAGCATCATCTCAGCTATGCTTTCTGAATTACTGCTTCTGCCTCCTTCCTTGCAATTTGCTTGTGAAGCCTGAAATCACCAGATACACAAAATGTACCCAAAATCCCCAGGTTGCAGTAAGACCTGACAGTTAAAGGTACCTCAGCTGAGGAGCAGATGAAGGGATTTTTTTATTGAAATAAATCCAGCATCACAAGAAGTAACTGAGTGAGGCTTTCCAGGGAGTGATGTGATGGTTTGTCCATTACTGCCCATGAGAATATTCAGCTCTTCATAGGGAGCATATGGCAACCTGGCAGCCTTAGCAGTTTGTTAAGAGCAAAGAGCACTTTAATATCATTTAAAATGTAAATCCTTAATGCTGATGCCAAATCCAGGCATCTATGGGTTAACCTGGATGCTGACCCTGCAGCAATCAGGTTTGGCTTGCCGGGCCAGCAGCAGAATTCCTCAGCAGAATGGATGTGCTGAACTTTCCCAGTTAACCCAGTGGGAGCCATGTGTTGGTGTCATTGTAGCACAGGAAAATTGGTGTTAAACCTGCCCATCTTTGCAGCCCTGCACTCTCTCTTGTACCACCACACTGCAAGGGCAATATTATTTTTTTTTTTCCTTTAGATGTACCATCCTTTTTGAACACTCAGGAGGTTTCCTGAACTTGTCTTCTGTCCAGGTGCAATGAAAGTGAGGATGTCAAAGCCCTCAAAGCCTTTTCCTTGTGAAATACAGAGCCTCAGAAAAATACAAAAATGCTTTTGCTGACTGCTTGCTTTCTCATGCTTTTTCACAAACAAATCCCTGGCCAAACTCAAGGTGATCAATGTGGTCTTTCAAAACCATTCCTCAGTGGCAGACAGTTTGAATAAATGAAAGTTAAGGACTCAAGAACCCAAAGCAATTTAATTTTTTATGTGCCAAATGAAACATAATCACTTTTCTATATTTACTCTACTAGATTTTGCTAGGCCCTTAAAACAAACAAACCAACAAAAAAACCTCAGGGAAATGAATGTCTTGAAAGAACTTATTTACCTTCATAGGAATTTTTATAGGACTTTTTAACTATTTAGAAATTCTAAATTAGCCAACACAATGTAGCCTATTGATGTCTCAAACAAATGACTTTGCACTTTCAAATAATTTCAATATTTTCATATATCTAACTAAAACTTAATATTTCTCATTTGCAAATTCTTGAAGGAGAGAGATTAATTTCTCATAATATCAGACTGAGAAAATACATATTTTTTGAAAGGGGATCATACCTTGCTAACTCTGAAACACTATGAAAAACAGAGTGTTTGGAGATTTTTCCAGAACTGTGAGGCCTGATAATATTTCCCAAAACAGGCATTAAGAAGAAGGTTCATAGCTGAAGTAAAATGACCTTTTGGCTTCTTGTTTATGGAATAAGGAGGAAAGAGGGAAAAAACCAAACCAAAAAACTGTAGGTGTTTTTAAAAGTAGAAATTTAAGAAATATAAATATTTTCACTTGTTGGCTCAGCCAAGTACTTGGTTCATAACCTGAAAAAAATCTTCAAATGTTTCTGAGTTTTAGTTCAGTTACATGAGCAGATACAGTGATGAGAAGAGGGAAATGATCTCTGGTGATATTTTAAAATTAAATTTCTTGTCCATATTCACAGAAGAAGCCTTTCCTGCAGTTGGAGAGAGGAATGTCTTGAATTTGTTCCACTGAATGGAGCCAAGGAAAGCACTTGGGCTTGAAATTAGAGGCAGAGGATGAATTTGGTCTTCAAACTGGGTGTCCTCAAAACCTTTTAATCTGAACAAACAGATCACAATTTTATGGGAAGTGTTTATTAGATTTATAGATGGGTAAACATTTAATGACTTGAAAAAAAAGGGGAAACAAATCCTCCTCTAGGCCTTGTCCAGCTGAGTTTCATTCATATGAATTTCAATAATTTCATCATAAAAAGGTTAAGAAAATTCTGCCTGTATGAATGATGTGTTAACCTAAGAGATGGAGCTCACCCTGAAATGTGACTTAAATCAATGGAACCGGTCCAGTCCAGGGCAAATGAAATCTTGGATAAATACAATGATTTTTACAAACCTGCTTGGCAAACCTGATCTTTATTGCAAAATACCAAACTACAAATCAGGAAGCATATGGATACATGACTTTGGAAACTGTAGAAGAGCAGAAGCTTTGTGAGGTGATGCCAGGGCATGCCAAGAGTGCAGAGAGGATCATTCCAAAAGGAAGAGCAAAAATGGCTGATATTTCTCTGAATCATACAGCTTGGAATCTATAGAAAATTGATCTGGGGATTTGACCCTTTTATATTTACTGCTTCTTTTAATTATTATTGTTTGGGTTTTTTTTTTTTTTTTTCCTAGTATGCTGGAAAAAAAAAGAATTAATGGAATGATTTCTATTCTGCTCCCAGTTTTAGTCCCTTACCTCACTCTGCACATATTGCTATTTTATTTTTCTAATGAGGGACCTCTCCAAGTGGGGCAAGCTGAGACCAAACTCTCTTGTAAAGGGCTGGAAGGAGCCATTGAATAAATGACATTAATTTTGCAAGGAGAGATAATATATCTAGTTACATCAAGTCACATGGCAGAAAAAACCCAGAAGCATGACCAAACCAAACCAGAAAACTCTTCTGACACTTTCTGATAAAATCTAATAAATCTGATTTTAAAGGATAGTTTCTGGGCTGCATATTTAAATCTCACTAAATTAGATTTATGTCCTGATGTTATCAGGCGTGATATGATAGTGTAGGGTTAATAGTAATTTTTTTTTAATTATGGTTTCTTTTAATGATTTCCTCCTCCACAAACTCATATTTTTTTTTATTTCCTTAAGTAATGAGTAAAATGAGTATTCACCTGCCTGAAAGTGATTTTATGATGATAGCAGGTTTATTGCCTACTGTTGGTAAAACACTTAGAGGCTCAGAACTGCCATGTATTATCATTATTGACAATAGAAACAACTCTAGTGATGAATAATACTTTTTCTCCCTGAAAATGGGCTTTAATTTAGATTAATTGAAGCATCTGTTACACGTTAATCTGATTTCCTGTATCTATTGAGGACTGAAAATAAATGTTTTAATGTTTTACCTTATTTGTTACTAAACTCTTTAGGACTGAGACTGCATTTTACACATTCATCTCTGACCCCGCATTGTGAATCATGTCAGAGTCTCCTGCTGCTCAAATTGTAAATAATATTATCTGGTAATTATGCATAATAAAAAAGTTTGCAGTAATTTCTTTATAGTGACTTGACCCCCATAACTTCTCTAACTTAAATTAAAAATGTATTTATGAATAGTCACCACGAGCTTTTTATACACTATAAATACACCATGATTAATTATCTCTAGGCATTTGATACACTGTAATTTATTTAGGATTAATGGACTCAGCTCATCAGTAAATGCTGAGTTCCTCCATATTTCAGGAATGTCTAATCCATTAGCTGCACTGAAGGTTATCTGTAAGAATAAATCAATGGGCTGATGCTTATCAAACACTGTGCTATTCAAATTGTTTGCACTCAATAATATCTGTAAAAAGCCCTGCTGTTTAGTTTGCCACAATTTAAGGGAGAATTGAATTGCCTGGAGTGATCTTCCAAGGGGATTATTTTCTTTGGTATACTGTCCCCAAAATTATTTTCCTTGGTATACTGTCCCAAAATTATAAACTACTTGTATGTTTAATTATAAACTATGCTGCATTCTTCAATGAGCATTTGTAATATCATTGTTATGGATGCAGCTATTCATGACTCTGAAAAAACCAAAACAATAACAAAAAAAACCCCAGTTTTTTGGCCACATTTATTTATTTGAAATTATATTTTAGAAGCACAGCAACTTTCAGGTTTAAGTCTAGAGTGTGGCTATCACATGGGGAAAAAAAACCACAAAACTTACATGCATGGTTAATGTATAAAATACACAGAAGAGAGGAAAGTTGGATAATTTTCAGTGCACCAGGGAAAGTGTCCATATTTATATTGAATAATATAACAGATGCAGTCACTGAATGGCAGCTATTCAATATATTATGTGCTCATTAGGTTTATTTGCTCTGTATCACACACATGAACATGTTAAATATCAAAATCTTGTCCCAAAGCACAGGGGAGCTAAAGAGAAGAAACAAGGAAGGGAAAGGGAGATGAGATACTCTATATTTATTATAACAGTATTTTGGCATAAGCATGAGCACAGGCTTGCCAATTTTTGATGGCAGCATCTGAATATTTTATTTTGAATTAAAGATTACTTTAGCTTGGAAAAAAGTTCCTATGAAACCCTACTTTTAAAATAGGGAGAGGTGTTTGAAAAATGGGGAGGGTTTGTAGAAACAAGTAAGGTGTGATGACTTTTAGGGTTATTTCTTATTTGTGCCAGCTCTTATTCTGCAGCTGGCAGACACAAACTCTTTAGGGCAGGTTTCTATCATTCTTGCCCACAATTTCTTGCTTAGCTTTTCCAGACTCTCATTCTGCATTTGGATCCAGCAAAAAACAAATACTGATGAACTCCTGGGTATATCAGGAGGGGATTTTTCAGTCCAGCATGACAAAATCATGTCTGGGAAAGGGAAATGATGCAGTGACAGCTGCCAGTTAGCTTGTGATCACTGACTGCTTCCACAGCATCTGCAGAGCAGCTATAGAGGGGCTTGGGTGGAAATTGAGAGTAGACACTGCTGTCTGTCCAATGCTGGCTATAACTTTACAGACAGCAATAATGACCCTGAAGCACAAAATTTATTTTATCACCTGTTCTTTTATAGAATTTGGCCCAAACGTTTTGTAATTTAAATGCATAGACTTATGATCAGAATAGCTCCTAAACCAATGAAATGTTGGCAAAGACATAAATCCAGTCCATGCCCACTGGTTCACAGCTCTACAGAGGCATAAAAAGAGCCTCAGGAAGACTAAGATAATGTGAAAAACACAGAGCCACTGGTCATGCCCAGATATTCCTAGCAGAGTCTCACAAAGATAAGAAAAACCAGCAGCTCACAGAGAATTTTTCCTTTGAGCTAAAAAATAATTATCTGACAATAAGGGAAATTAAAAGTTTCCCTTTGTGTACAAAAGATACTCTTTATGCTCCCTTGAAAACTGGAGGAACAAAGAGAGCTCACTTTTGTCCTGCAGAGCAGGAGGCTGAGCTGGCTGCTCAGGGCTCTTTCTTGATGGCACAGGCAGGAGAATGAAGGAAGGAATGAACAAATCCTTGGCTCTCAGAGGTCCTTGGCTCTTCTATCACCCCATACCAGACTCAACATAGCTGGGCCACCAATGTGGAGTTTGGGTGAGATTCATCTGCAGGAATAGAGGCAGGTGTCTGATTGAGGATGATGTGGATTTCTTGCTCAGTTCTATAGTGTGTGTTAATAAAATCTTCATGGAGCCTAAAGGGAGTTTAGAGGACTTGCTCAAGTTTTGATCTTGCCTGTATCAGGACAAAGTTAAGCCTTGGTGTGGAGTTTAAGTTTCCATTTGGGTTCTCCCTGTAGTCTTAGACATGTTGAAATGTATCTTGCTGTGCAGGGACTGCATGTCAAGCTCTTGGGCAGGTAAATTTAGAGGGAATTTATCCTGCCACAAAGTGATGAGATGTTTAAAACCCCTCAGGTTTAGATCTGTGTTCAGGAGTTCCCACTTCAGTTCTGGGTGCTTTTCTTTGACGACAATGAAGTTACTATTTCCTACAATGCTCTCATGCTTGGCCTTCCTTGTGCATATCAAGGATGGACTCTGAGTGTCAAAACCACTGAGCTCTGTCTTCCAGAAGAGTATAAAAATATCCAGCCCATCCATCAAGCTGGGCACAGCACAACTCAGTTTGTCATGACAACAAAGTAATCTGAGAGCTCTCTGATAATGATTCTAATAAATGCCTTGGTGCATGAGAGGCTTATCAGCAAAATGACAAATTGATAAAAGAGAAGGTTACACAAGAATTCAAATAAAAAGCTTTCAGTCCGTGTCAAGTATTTCTCCTTGCCTGGTAACAGCTGAATAGAGAGGAAATGAAAGAAATTCTCTTGACTGCAGGATGAAAACCACACACAGAGAAAGAAACCCTTACACCATGTGCAAGGCGGGCTTGACTTGAGAGCAGCTGCGGCTCTCTGGGGAACAAAAGGGGTTTGCTTTCACTGCCTCAAGGTACATAACCTTGGCCACAGAGTTAGGAGCTGTGGATGTATCAAATGAAACATCCAGGATCCAGCTCAGGCATCAAGGTTAGGAGCTGGAAGCAGCATGGCTGGCCCATACCTGCTCAGCTGCCACCAAAAGTACGGCAGCAACCTAAGGATGGGTCAGATTAAACTGGACCAAATCAGGTATTTCACCTAGGCCCAATAATCCTGAAGTAATTATTTAACTATTTTCATATTTTTCAGCTGTTGCAGAGTTATAAACATAGTGTTACTCTAACTCCTAACTTGGGGGTGTTTAGACAAGGCTTTGGTGGCACCTGAGGCATTAGGGGAGAGCAGGGTGTGCTGCTCATAAGGTTATCTGGAATTTGATCTCATCAGTGCACCATGTTATGTGGAAAGAAAATATTTGGTACCCAGAAAATAAATGCCAGGATGATTTTGAGAATTGAAGAAAAATACAGTGTCAGACTGTTTTAAATTTTTTGAAGAGTTGAAGTTTGAATACAGAGTGAAGATTTTCTTGCACTCTTGCAGTGTTATTTCGTTCAAATGTGTTTTTAACCACAGAGAATGTGTATTTTGTCAATTTTCTTTCTTTCAGAAGACCTGTGATATTCCCATAAACATTTCAGTGTGACACAGGCTTTTTGATTAAAGGTTTTTAGTTTGGCTTGCCAAACACAGTCTCTGAAATAGCACTTCTGCTCCTAAGACATCCAAGATTATATAAGCTACTTCTGGAAGCTACTTCTCTAGAGGCTGTTTGTGATCTGCCCTTTAGCTTCTAAATTTCCTGAAAACAGAGGCAGGCTGTTACCCACCTCTTAACTCTCCTTCCCAATGGAAAATTACTCTTCTGAGAAGTTATCCTAGCTACAAATGTGCAATGTGTAATCCTCCAGCTGTCCTGGAAGTGCACTCAGCTTCAGAGGAACTGAGTCTTCAATGTCTTGAAAGATTCTGCACCTTTGGTTTTGGTAAAGGTTGTTTGATTCTCCCTATCCCTTATTTCTTTTCCATGTTTTGTTGTAGAAAGGCAAGAATTCTTTTCAAGTTATTCAAAGGTTGTCTCTGATGTTTTACATGGTTCTGTATGGCAAAAACTTCTTGGTTTTAAATGGCCAGTAGAAGCTTGTAAAGCCTCACCACATGTTTCTCATTCCAGATTTCACATGAGATCGGTTTTATTAACAGAAAAACCACTTGTATTGTCCCATCTCCCTGGGCTGAGGTGAGAAGAAAGACCCCTCCTGCAATTATTACGTGCAATGTTCAACCTTTTAATGAATGACTCCATCTTCAAATGTAATTAAAAATAACTGATAATTTCGTTAGTTTTAATGAACATCTGGGATGGGGTTTCCTTCTGAGATTCCAATGGTGACTTCTTTTTTATCTAATCCCTGAGAGACAAGGTGTAAGGTGGCCATTTAATCTGTTTATTAGGATTAACAGATGGTGCTTCAGGAGTGTGAATGATCCTGTAGCCTTCTCTTGGACAGCTTTATTCACTCCCTGTCCCTTTTCTGCTGCTGTACCTGTTCTGTCAGCATCCAGCTGTCAAACCTGCACCCTACCCAGCTCCACCTTGTCCTCAGCAGGATTTTCCTCTGTACTATTAAATGTAGGATGAACAAGTGTTATGCATAATTGTGACAAGGAGAGCACATCCTTCATCTTAGTGGTGTTCTCACCAGCATTTTATTCCAAGTGTTTCTCACTAATCCCCAATTTTGGAGAAGAAGAGTATGGATGTGTATGGTGCTTTGTGCTTAGCCTCAGTTACCTCCTCTGCAGTTTGGCAAAGCCCCCTGATGTGTGAGGTCATGAGATCCTGTAGAACCAAAGATATCAACAGAGGTGTTGATTTGTGCCAGCTCTGGAGCCCTGTGAGCTTCTCCACAGTCCCTTCTTACCCCAAGTTCTTTTGAAGGGTTGAATGGTCTCAGCTTTTGGCCAGCTATGGCCAAAGATCTTAAAGGTCTCTTCCAACTCAAACGATTTTGTGATTCTCTGCATTTAGCAGAGACTACAAATAGCATCTTATTGCTGAGCAGGGAAGTGGAAAATTACAGAGAGTGAGTTTCCAGAAGGATGTCTAACAGCCTCTGTTTGTACCAGCAATAAAGTCTGGAAATAAAGCAGCAGCTTCACGTTTGCTGGAGTCCTGAAGCCCAAGGAGAGACCAGCTCTCTGTCTGAGGAGACTTTCAATCAAGTAGGATAATCCTTCAGATGCCTGTGATTGATTTTTGTTGCCCAAAGCCTGTTCTTGTTGTGTTAAATAATGTATCTGCCCTGTGAGACAGGCTGTAATTCTCTCTCTGCTGGAGCTGAGAGAGTTGTACCCATCTCCCAGCTGGGAGCAGCGACCTCTCCTCTCTGACATCCTTAGACACAAAAATCTGGGGCAGATTACAGGAGAAAAGGGAGCACACAACAGCATTTCCTTTGTGCACCCTCCCAGCATGCAGCAATCTGCAGCTTGGCTCTTAATGAAGCTTTCTTGCATGAATCTGACTCTCTTAATTAGGTTCTCCACAGCCTCCTGAAGGAGGGAGTGGAGCAGTTTAAGTGAATGACATGGAAATAAGCATAAAAAAAAATTCCCAGAGCACATTGTGTGCTGATGTACACAAGA
This sequence comes from Agelaius tricolor, assembly GCF_023055355.1. Taxonomy (NCBI): domain Eukaryota; kingdom Metazoa; phylum Chordata; class Aves; order Passeriformes; family Icteridae; genus Agelaius; species Agelaius tricolor. Next base: position 2,854,131 of record NW_027269284.1, on the reverse strand, counting down.
AAGAATCCTGCAGGCAAACCATTCTGGTGCCCTTGTTGAAGGACACTTCATTGAGTTTTGCTAAATGGAGCCATTTTAGGAAAAAGATTGGATTCAGCACTGTTAGGACATCTTATTCTGATCTCCTTTGAGCATTAGCCCAAGATTTATGAACCAATATATTGGTCATGTATGATAAAAACATCTCTGCTCTTCTGCATGTTCCACTGCTGCAAAGTACAGCAAAGTGAAACTTAGGTTTTAGTGTCTATTATTTTTTTTTTTTTCATTTAAAGTGGAAATGAAAGCAGGGAAGTAATTCAGAGATAATTTCATGAACCAAATTACTTTTTGTGCACATATAGCAAAGTACACTAATATAAATTCTAAGCTTAGACTGGATGGTTCACTGAGAAACAGTTTAATTTATCACATTAATTATGTAATTAAAGCATGAAGGAAGCAATGGTTTAATTGAATACAGGCAATGTTTATTTGTTCACACAGGTATTTTGTATCCTTGTAAATTCATCAAATGAAGAAAATGTTTGCACCACTATAACTGGAGGGCCTAATTTATCCTTTCTTTAACTACCTCCAAATATATAAAAGTTGTTTGTTTATTCATGCCTGGAAATTGAGTAATTTCTTTTTTTAGAAAAAGGTAAAGAGCATAGCAAAGTTAATTCTTATTGTAGAAATCTGTACAGAGATGCAGAACATACATTCATTTATTTCCCTGTATAACTATGCCATAAAGTAACACATGCTTGATTGTAATTCTAAAAGAAAACCTTATCTGCAAACCATATGCTCTCTGTGATGCCCTTATGCAGCTTGTTATTTTTTTCTGACAATATTCAAGTCAACTATTTTTCTAAAAAATGGCAAAGCAGTGAACATTTTGTTTTTGCTTTCATCTCTCACCCATCCACACAGAGATATTTAGCAGTGCTGGCTGCTAATGGGATGCACAAAGTTCTGTGGGATATGGAGTATGGATGACCTTTCAGCTTCATTATTGTACAGTTTATTTTATTTCATTTATTATTTTCATAATTCTAACCAGGCTGACATTACCTTGAGGTTGTGTTTTTTCATTCTTCCTTGAGATATATTACAAAAATAAGATTAAATTGTTAATGTAGAAGAGTTTGCAGCAGGAGGGATTTGGCGTACTTTTTTTTCTTGTTTTCCATTCTTATGTCCATTATTTTGATTTAAAATCTCCTGTGGAGACAGTAAAATATTTGCAAGGGCAGGGTGGGGAGCTGACAGGTGGGTTGTTCATCAGATCCATCCTCCGCTTCAAAGCCCAATCTGCAAAACATGGTGTGAACAAATAACTTGAGGCTTCTGGGTTGCTTTCAGTGGGGTTAATGATCTCAGCTGGGGGACTGGCAGGAACCAGAGCTCTCAGGGTGCAGGATGTACCTGCAGGCAGGTGAGAGGGAACAGATCAATGAACTCTGATTATCCCAACATTCTTGTGCCATCTCTCTCCTGGAGAGTGAGGGGATGAGAGAGACTTAGTGCAAGAGGAAGAACAAGGACTGCCATGCCTATTGCCAGATCTGACCATGACAAATTATCTTCTGCTTTTTCTATTCCTGTTTTTCTTTTTTTTTTTAACCCATTGTTTTCCCCTTTAACCATATCCTACTCCTGTTACCTTTTTCTATCTCATTCCCTCCATATTCTCTGCTGCTCACGTCTGTGTTATCTCTGCGATTGTTGGGTGGTAGCAGTTTTCCAGCTTCCAGACTCATCACATCTCTAAAGAGTTGTTGAGAAAGAATGCCACAAACAACAATGCAACAAAAAAAGTGAAGAGCTGAGACTCTGTAGAGTCTGAAGGCATCAGAACAAGTACTTGAGAAAATGGCCTCAAGTTACACCAGAGAAGGTTTAGATTGGGTATTAGAAAAAATTCTTCACTGAAAGTGTTGCCAAGAATGGGGAAAGCCTACTCAGGGAAGTAAGTGGTGGAGTCACCATCCCTGGGAGTGTTCAAACAACACGTGGATGTGGCACCTGGGGACATGGAACACAGAGGTGCTGGGTTAAGGGTTCACCCTGATGATCTTAGAGGTCTTTCCCAACCATAACAATTCTGTGATTCTGACTCTGCACTCCCATGTCCTTCTCAGCATTTGAAAATCTTGATGGAGCTCATGTTTGCCCACTGATTAACTAAACAAGAAGTGGCATTTTTGGAGTGTTCATCCGGTATTTTTATGAAGAATGGTTATTAGTCTGACAGAGTTCAAGCTTTTTCATCAGTGATTTGATAATAAATATGAATTTTGTGGATGACAAAGTGACATAGCCTGCAGTCACTTCATAAGATGTACCTGTTCAAAGAAAATTAGTTTTAATATCAGTTCAAAGTCACATCTTGCAGAAGAAGGAATGAAAAGCATTCTATCCAGGTCAGGGACCATTTTTTGGGAAATCAGACAGACTGAAAAATGCCTTTGGAGTGGATCTGGTCAAGCAGCCCTGCCCCAGCTGTCCACAAAAACAACCATGAAAAATCCTCGGTTCTATAAAGAGATAATTCTAAAATAAACAAATTTACCTTTTAAAATATCCCTGTTGAGGATGAAAATGTAATATTGCTCCCAGTTTTAATACCTTTGTATTGTGTGTGCAGTCTTGTCTCATTTTCTGTTCCAGTCCCACCTATGAAATGAGCATCTTAAGATTGTCTATCTTCCCAAAATGCACAATTTTATTTTATTAAGAGTCCATTTCAACCCAGACCTAAAATCAGGGGCATATTCAGAGATGTCCTCACTTTCTCTAAAGTGTTTCACTAATGACTCCCAGATGGCAATAAAACAATTGCCAGGGAAAACAAAATGTAATAATATTGTCACATAAATGAAAAGATGCCACAAATGAATGCATTTACAGAAAATACTTGAGAGCAGACAAGTGGCAATTGGTTTGCAATGTCTCTGCTGGGAAACTCCATACAATTATAATTAGTGCTCTGCCTCTTATTATTCAAACTTGGTTGGGAGATTGACTGCAAATGATTTTTTAATGGCTTTGGTTGTGTATTTTTCCTTTGTTATCAGACCATAACAGCAAGAAGAACAGTATTCTCACTGTACTCAATCTGCCAAAGTGTCCTTTGTACCAGATGGTTTTGGCTTCAGCAAGCTAAATTTAAATCATTAAATTATTGCACTGTATCCCATGTTATCATCCTGACAGACCTGGCAGCTAGGAGTTGGTTTCCATCAGTAGATTTTTATTCAAGATAAAAACTTAGTCAACAGGAAATGGTTCAAGTTTAGCCAGTTATTTACTTTATTGGTGCTTCCTTCTACCACTCATATTTCCAGCTTCATCCAGGCCTCCTACTACACCAGGCTGAAGATTATTTCCCTCAGTGGGAAGAGATGGTGTTGACAAAACAGAGGATCAACAAGAAATTGTAGGTGATCAATTCTCCATTGCTCTCGTGTTCCTTGATGTTTCCCAGAGTGAGGTCACCTGGGGAAATAATGGAGCGAAAGAAAAGATTAAGGTAGTTAGGGAAAATGAGGGGAGTAATGAAATTCTAGTCCTTTGACAGGTATGATGGAGCATCAATAATGACTAAATGTGCTTGCAGTGTTTGCTGCAATAACCTAAATAATATAATGAGGCCTCCTGTTACTAAAAAATATAGGAAAATATTACAGATACCTTACTGTCTTAAAAATTAGCAATATCAATTAATTTTCAGGTATTTATAGTACTATATTAATCACTAGCAAAACATGAGAGGCTTTCAAAAGTGATTTTGAAGTTTTTTTTTTCTTTTCTGCTATATAAGGAAATCATTGTACATATTTGTCAGTTGTAAAGGTTTGTTTTCTTTTTTTTAAGAAAATGGAGGAAAACAAAGAATGAAAAATCCTATCTATCTTTTCAATGAAGAGTATTTCAAATATCCTTTTATACATGCTATGGAAAGAAACAATTAATGTTATGCTCTGAAATAATTTATTAAAGAGACAATGGGACAGAGATAAGCAGTTGTGAAGGGAACTAAAAAACACTGGTGTGGGGAATCAGTGCATTAAATGAATAAGATTTGGTTAATGATGCAATAAAGAAACAGAGGAGTAGGACGGGGAAAGCAATCTGAGAAAAAATTCATTTTGTGAAGAATGAAGAAAAGGTTCTGACAGAGTGACCCACAGCTTGCACATTGACTGGAGGAGGTTGGAGCACATTGATCACCAATACACTTCATCTCTGAATAAGCACTCAGATCAGAAAGTGATGCTTTTCTACATTAGGGCAAACAGGGACTGAGAACATTCTGGGAAATGTAGAAGTAAAAAATAAGCTGCACTGACTGTGAGTTTGATTCATGTTAAATAGAAATAGGTGAGTTTTTGATGTGCACCCAAGATCACAGAATCATAGAAATGATGGAACAGTTGGGGTTAGAAGGGGCCTGAGAGATCATCTTGTTCCACCCCCCTGGCAAGGGACAACCTAGACCAGATTGCCCCACGCACCCTGGCCAGGAACACTTCCAGGGATCCAGGGGCAGCCACAACTTCTCTTGGCAAGAGACTAAACTGACTAAATTTGTAGAGAAAGAAAATAAAGAAAGAAGGAAAAAAGAAAACCTTCCAGTTAAACTTCCTAGACTGAAGAAACCATGGATAAATCCAATTTTTAACCAGCTATGAGGGCGAACAATTCATGATGATCATATCACACCACTGACCCCCCCTGTTATTGCATGTGATCTCCTTGAATTTAACATCTGTATTTTTGTTGGTGTACCATAAAAACTATATTTCCAAATCTTCAGGGTCACATTTCTAACTCCTTTTACCCTAGTTTTCCCTATGTTGGAGTCAGCAGTTCCCTGCACCACTGTGAGAGAATGTAAATGCCTCTCTAACTTGGGAAAAGAAAGAAAAGTTTCAGGGGAAATTAAGGAGAGAAGAAAAGAATGAAAATGCAAGTAGCAGCAGTGATGAAAGCTCCATCTTTATGAAGATACTCAATGTCCCTGTTCACTCCTTGTTCATATTGCCTGCCCCCTTCCATGGCATGTGACCATATGTTTAACAATTAGCTCGGTACAGATTTTTCTGTGCAGTTTTTATTGCCCTTATGTCAATCCTAGGCTGTATTTTGCATAACATTAGTCAAAGAATCAGTGGAAAAAAGAAATTATCATTTCAATTGCAAATTTAAGTGCTGTGATCAATATTCCAAACATGCTGAGCTATAGTATCAGAAACCATACTTAGAATAACATTTATATGCAGCTATTCCTTTCTGACAGATTTTCTGCCTAAGTACCGTGCCCAGTAAGAAAAAGAAGACAAACAGTGAAAGTTCTCATTCTGGGAACACACTGAGTGATCAGGAGAACAATGTGGAAATCAGAGATGTCCCTGAGGGATGTGTTTGTCTGAGTCAGTTCAAAACCCTTTAAACTGGTCTTTCAAAGGAACATGATGCTCTTATTTGTTCTGTTTTGCAGCAATGTGCTGATTAATGCTTGTGCAAATTTTGAGAAGACTAGTTTGGCATAAGGATTTGCTTTCCTTCACCCCTTCTGCTCCCTTTTCTTTTTGTGTGGTTTTTTTTTTTTTTGTGGGCCTACAGCTGACTAAGCCAATATCAAACTTAAAGAGGACACTTAAAGAAACTTTGGTGCAAAGTGAGACAGAAAATATCAGGCCCCTTGTTGTTCCTTGTTATATGAAGGCAGAAGTGCACAGCTTTCTCACAGCTTCATTTTTACAAAAAAATTACATCATAACCAATTTTTTTACTGGCATGAGAGATTTGCAGATCTGGAAGGGATTTCTGGGAAGATCAAACTTCCCTAAACAATATGGGCAACTCTATTAGAGAATCATGGAATCATAAAATAATGGAATCCTAAACACACAGAATGATAAACACATGGAGTCAGAACCTCACAGAATCACAGACTGGTTTGTGTTGAAAGGACTTTGAAGCTCATCTTGTTCTAACCTCCTGCCATGGGCAGGGACACCTTCCACTATCCCAGGTTTCTCAGAACCCCATCCAACCTGGCCTTGGACACTGCCAGGAATGGGGCAGCCACAACCTCTTGGGACAACTTGTCCCAGTGCCTCACCACCCTCACTGTGAAGAATTTATTTTTAATCTCTAATCTAACCCTGCTCCCTGTCAGTGTAAAGCCATTCCCTCTTGTCCTGTCACTCCATGCCCTTGCCCAAAGTCCCTCTCCAGCTCTCTGGTAGTCTTTTTAGGCACTGGAAAGTGCTGGAAGGTCTCCTGGGGCCTTCTCCTCTCCAGGCTGACTCCAGAGCATCTCAGCATCTCTGTGGCCTCCTCCAACAGCTCCACACCCTTCTTATACTGGAGGCCCAGTTCTGGACCCAGCTCTGCAGGTGGGGTCTCACCAGAGCAGAGCAGAGAGGCAGAATCCCCTCCCTCCACCTGCCCACCCTGCTGGGGATGCAAATCAGGACACATTTGGCTTTCTGGGTTGCCAGTGCACATTCTTTGAGGAACAAATTTAAGAGCAGTTACACAGCAGATACTACAGAAAAAGAATGGGCTCTTTTTAAGTATTAACCTCCCAGTCTCTGCTGACCAGGTTGTTATAACTACCACGGTGATGATCTCATATGAGAAACTCTCTCCTGAGCAGTAAACACCTGGCAGAAGAGGTGAGAATAGTAATTTCAACCTCTCTTCACAGAGAATCCTTCTAGTTTAAAATACCACAGATATTTTTAGTTGAAAACTCACTTTACCAGAGGACTGATGCTGCAGCCAGGGAACTTGCTGCTTCACTTTTGTCTCTGCCCTGATCTTTACAGTGTAAGCAACGAGATTCACAAAACAGCTTCTTATATCACAGCAGGAGGGCAACAAAGGCTTGCTTCAAAATACAGCATGTCATATCATCTCTGTGTGAGTCAAAATACTGGGAAACTTACTCTCCTGTAGAATATTTACCTGCCTTGGACAGAGTTGCAGGTTTTTAGTCAGTTTTAAAGAATAAAAAGCTGCAGTCTGATGTATCTTCCAGTGAAGAGCTCTAAAAACCTATTGTGAAGCACTTCAGGAGGAAACAGAGTAATAGTAATAGTAAAGTGCCATTAAAAAAAATAAAAAAAGGGTGCCAGGAAAACTGAGTAGGAAAAGGTAGACAGTATTTTCTGTAGAAGGAAAAAAATACAAGAAATATGAGCCACCTGGTCTAGGGGAAGGTATTCCTAGCCATGGAAGAGGGGCTGGAACTAGATGATCTTTGAGGTCCCTTCCAGCCCAAAATATTCTATGATTCTGAGATTTTTGTGACTGTGTGATTCTGTGACTCTCCCCCTACATTGTTAGGGGAGGTTTGATGTCCCCAGGATTCTGTGTATCAGGGACACAGCTTCTAACTTACACAGAGGTCACAGAAGGATTAACTCTGCTCACTAACTGTGGGTCCCTGTTCCTCTGGAGGCTGGATCCCAGAGAAATTTGGGTCTAATATACAGCTGGGGTATCTGGATTGAGGCAATATGCCAACTGCCAAGATGCCACCTAAAAATCCATCGGGGACCCACACAGAGCTGCTGAACATCTGATTGCTGTGGGAGACTTAAGCTTGAGGGGTGTAAATGGGCTCACTGTCTAGGACAGGGCTAAAATCAAATATATAGACCTACATCTGTAGGTGGGATGAAGCAGGAAAATGTTGTCATTAGTCTTGCTTGGCTGTAAGCAAGAAATTCCTGGAGTAACTGGGCCAAAGAGAAGTTCAGTCAAGGAGCCAACCAAAGAAAGAGAGAGTGGCAGCATGTTCAGAGTCTGTTGTGAAATTTGGGCAACAAGAAAGACTGCACAGCAAACATTGATATGACAAATGTTTCACTCTGATGTGAGAGATGTTGCACCCTGCCCATCCATTTTTCTGCTTCTGAGAGTGGTGTTTTGCAAAACACAGGCCAGCATGAAGAGTGAGTCTGTTCTCCCCTCTGTTGTTCCTGGCTCTGCACTTCTGCTGCTTGCCTTGTATTGTCAAGAACAAATTGAGTCTAAGGACGTGGCTTCCCAAGACATGGTGAGACAAATTAATAAGCTGTCCTTTCTTTTCCAGAAGGCAATATCTTCCTGCACACTCTCATCTTTGCTGTCCCCCCTCATCTGCTTTCCCACTGCTCACCCTTGGATGTTCTGAAGAGACTTTTCTGAGGTAATATACCTCAGTGAAAGGGAGGAATACAAGCTCAGTGAAATACTGGCTATTTTTCTGCCTTTTCAGTGAGTTACATTAATTCAGTAAAAGGTCTGACAGGTGCTAGAGGCAGAACAAATGGCTGAAAGATAAAATTATGTGGCTAGGAATGGAGGGGGGTGAGGGTGGGTGGGGGGCTGAGGTTAGTTAGGGAGTCACAACATGTAGAAGGTGTCTGGTTGGTCCAGGAGTGTGGGCACTTACAGGAAAGATGGAGAAAGAATATTTACTAGAGCCGGTAGTGACAGGAGAAAGGAGAATGGTTTCAAATTGAGAGTAGGTTTAGATCAAGTATTAGGAAAAAGATATTTGCTGAGAGGGTGGTGAGTCCCTGGCACAGCTGTGGATGCTTCATGTGTGAAAGTGTTCAAGGCCAGACTGGATGGGAGTCTGAGCAACCTGATCTGGTAGAAGGTGTCCATGCCCATGGCAGGAAATTTGGAACAAGACAATCTTTAAAGGCCCTTCCAACCCAAACCAGTCTGTGATTCTGCAGCAGAGCACATTCAGTGCAGGGAGCTCAGGGTGCAGCTGCAGTTCCAGCTGCAGGTTGAGCTCTGGGTGGCAGGAGACACATGAACTGCTGGCCCTTGGCATAACAAAGGGCACAGGGGCCTGTGGCCCAGAAAAGCGAATCAAAGGCTCCAGACTTTCCCCATGTCAAGTCTGTGAGGGTATAAAAGCCCAGGGCTTCCTTGGTTCACTCTCTGGAGGCACCCAGCTCAAGTTGTTGTTTTGTTATTGCACCAAGATTAAATTTGTAGGATCTGCACTTCTGTGACTCTGCTGTGGGAAACCTGGGGCTGAGCTGATAAGGAAACCTAATTTGACCCTGTGAGTGTGGGGCGTGTGCAGGGACCAAAGGCAGGCACTGGAGCTGCCTGCTGCTGGTGTAGGTGGTGTGGGTGTAACTGCCAGGGTGGCTCCTGGATGGCCTGACAGGGAAGGTTCCTTAAAAATTCTACGATTTACCTTTCCAATTAATTTTTCAGAATTTCACTTACAGAAATAATTTAATCTCACTGTTCCTCATGCACTGAATTAACCCAGGGGCTTGGCAACCCTGCAAACACCTGTCAGACCTCAGTGAGATGGCTGCTGGTGGAAGCAGGAGCCAGAGAAATCTCAGTTTGAAGTACAAACTTTATTTTCACATGTAGTTCATGCTGCTTTGTCATAAGGGTTTGTTTTGTTCTAACAAAACAGTGTCTCTGTCTTTTTGAAAGCAATGGCTGCTTTGTAATGCAATGAGATTTTTCTTAATAATGACACAACACATAATCCTGAAAGCCCGGGTTTACACCCATTTTCCATTTGGAAAAATGACCTTTTATACTATTATTGGAACTAGCTAGCAGACTTTGGCACCTGAATTTTGTTTCCTTTGTACCATAGAAAATAATTCAAAACCTGTTGCTCAGTGCACTGGTTTTGGCTCAGGTGGAGTTAATTTTTCTTCAGTAAGTTTGGAACATTTTTTAGTTTTTTGTTTGTTTGTTTGTGGTTTTTGTTTGTTTTTTGGTTTTTTGGGGGGGTTTTGTTTCATTTTGGGCATTTTGTTTATTTGTTTGGTTTTTTGTTTGTTTTTTATTGTTTTGGGGTTTTTTATGATGGGGAATTGGGTTTTTTGGGGATTCTCTTTGGTCTTATTCTCTACTAACGATAAACAAAATGGCAGGGAAGCACAGCCAGGACAGATGACCTGAACTGGCCAAAGGGATATTCCACACCAGAGAATGGCATGCCCAGCATATAAACTGGGGGAGTTATCTGGAACAGGACCTGATCTGGTTCAGAAAGGCAGCTCTGGCATTGCTGGTCAGTAAGGTAGTGAGCACTTGTATTGTGCATCACATGTTTGGATTTTTTTTCTTTTCAGCTGTATTATCAACACTATTGTTATTGTTATTATTATTATTATTATTATTATTATTATTATTATTATTATTATTCTTCACTATTACAGTATTTTACTTTGTTTTCAGTTACTAAGCTTCTCTAAATGATTAATTTTTGAACTTCTCTAAACCTACAAGTTTTACTTTAGATTCTCCTCCCCACTCCACGAGGGTTGGGGGGAAGAGAAGGGTTTTGAGCAAGGGCTGTGTGGTGTTAATTTCTGGCTGGGGCTGGAACCACAAGAGGGTACTTGGGTAGTTGGGAGTAGACACAGCACAGCTGAGGCCAAGGTCAGGGTTAGGGCACCCCAAAGGGATGTTCTGTACCATATTCCATCAGAATCAGTTCATAAAGAGGGAGAAAGAAGGAAGAAGAAGGAACCTGCTGGAAACTCAACCCAGCAGGGGCAGCCTGGGAGGGCCCTGGAGTGTGTGGGTGAGAACTTCCCTTCCTGGCACAGCTGGTGAGCCCACCAGGGGAACCAGCTCTGGAAAAAGGGGCAGGCAGCTCAGGAAGTGTTTGTGGATGTCTTCAGGTCATGTAGGAACAAAACTGAGCAAAAGCTCAGAACTTATTTGGCCACTTTTGTCAAGGATAATGAAAAGTTGTTTTATGAATACATTAAAGGCAATAGGAGGGCCAAGGAAAACCTCCATTCCTTACTGGACCCAGGAGGGAATACAGTCACCAAAAGTAAGGAAAAGGCTGAGGTATTTTACAGTCTCCCTGGAGGTGTTAAAGAAAGACTGGACATGACACTTATTGCCATGGGGGTGTTGGGACGTAGGATGGACTCAAGGACCTCAGAGATCTTTTCCAATTTGAGTGACTCTGTGATTCTGAGGAGAGGTTTGGAGTTATGGCATTGGTCTGCCCATGGGCTGGCAGGTGTTCTCCCATCTCCAGGAAAGATGGGCTCCATCACCTGTTATGGTGACTTGGGAAGATAAATGCCTTAACTCCAAACGTGTCCCATTCCTCTTCCTTCTCGCCCCCCTTTCAATATTCTGATCCCGTGTTCTGTAGTCCGGCAGATCCCTTTGGGCAGCTGAGCTCAGCTGTCTGTCTGTGTCTACTCCCAATTCCCACCCATCCCCAGCCCAAAGCAGCCCCTGGGAACGCTGGCCACCCCTACTGAAGGATGAGGAAGGTGCCTGGGCTGCCCTGCTCCACGGCAAACACCAGCACAGCACAGAGCTGCATGTCGGAGGGGCCGCTCAGCAGCAGCCAGCAGGAGTGGGAGCTGGGCAGCACCGTCAGCTGCCAGTCCTGCCACTGGGGCAGATGCTCCCAGGCCGTCTGCACCAAGTTCTGCACCCAGCAGGCGATTTCCTCCACGTCTAAGTAGGAGCCTGTGCAGAGGTTCTGCAGCAGGGGTGAGTGGTGGGTCTCACTGGTCTTGGAGGGGTGGGCAAAACATGGACTGTTCTCCGTTTGCCTGGAGCAGGTGCACTCCAGCGCCACACGGATGTTGGAGCACCTCTCTGGCAGATGTGTCCCACCATAGAGCTCCAGCCTGAAAGAGTGCCTGGGGGGTGGCTGCAGGAACACGAGCAGCTGGTACAAGATTCGGTCCTCAAAGATACTCCAGGATTCATGGATGCCGTGTTTCCCCGTGGCCGGGTGCATCTCCGGCATGAAAGTGTCCTTGGAAAGCACTCGGCAGACACGGAGGACGTCATGCATCATCTTCTTCACATCCCTGCACATGTCAGTAAGTCCCTGCATTGACAATACATGGGGCACAGAAAACAGCCTTACACTGTGGCGTTGTCCCTTGAGGGTTTCCTCCTCTTCCTCATCATCATCATCATCATCATCTTCCTCCTTGCTGCTACAGCTGTCCTGCTCGTAGCAGGTGCAAGTTGTAAACTTAATTTGCCAGGCCAGCCAGCAGACCTCCATGAGCATGGCTACTGCAGCAGCCCAGAAGAGGCAGAGCTGCAACCCAGAGAGGAGTGGAGCTTCTTGTGGGGACCTGGTCCACCCAATCTCCCACAGCAGCTGCATTATCTCCTGGTGCAGAAACCTCTTACGCTGCTGCATCTGCTGGACTGTGGCTGCATCGATCCGTAGGTCTCGTGTCTGCTTGAGCAGGATGGTCAGCACGACCACGAAGAATGTGGTTGCTGCAGCCATGGCCTGGAGAAGGTTGGAGAAAGGTTTATCCAGCAGGTCTGGGTGAACAGGCTTGAAGGGACCGCAGACCCTGGCTGGAGACAGCACAGGGCCCATCCTGCCCAGGCCACCGTGATGGTCATCCCTGGCTGGGCTGTGCCCCATGAAAGGGCAAGAGACACCTGAGCACTGTCTTGAGGCCCCATTCCTGCCATGCTGGAGCATTCCATGGAGCCAGGGGCACCTGGCACATCCCCAAAGCCTCCCTGGCACCACTGGGAACCCTGAGCTCTTCTGCCCCCCAGCCCAGAGAGTGGCACCCTGACCTGCCCTGCGGGGCCCAGGCCTCACTCTGAGTTAGAAACCCTCCCTGGGCATCTGTCCCATTCCCCATCCATCCCAGCCTTCCCTGTGCACCTGCACTCACCAATTGCCCAAGTCCAGCTGCAGGGGGATTGCCTGGTGTTGTCCCTGGGGATGGCTCCCACTGTCACCTGCTCCCTGTAATGTCACAGCCACCAGAGCTGACAAGCCCCAGACTTCAACCCTACCCCCTGCTCAGTGGCTCCTGGGCATCTGCACCAAGTCCAAACCCCACTGCAGGGGAGGTCCCAGGGGGTCTCTTGGCAAAGCAGGGACAGGCCCAAAAGCCAGCACAGGGAGCCCCAACTCCCACTGTCCCCAGCCCCAAGGGCAGAGCCTTGCCCTGCTCTGAAGGGCTCAGCCCTCACTCAGGGTTAGGACCCCCCTGGGCATCTGTCCAGTGCCCCATCCACCCCAGCTGCCCCCGTGCACGTGCACACAGGAATCAGCCCAGTCTGGCTGCAGTGGGGCTGCCTGGTGCTGTCCTTAGGGACAGATCCCACTGTGACCCATCCTCTGTGATGTCACAGCCACCAGAGCCTCATCACCCAGCTGACAAGAGCCAGAGCCTCTCAGCGAGTTCTGGACATCATCACCAAATACAAAACCACTGGGCAGGAGTTCCTGGGGCTCTCCTGACAAAGTGGGCAGCCCAAGCCACCTTGATGGTCATTCCCTGGCTGGACTGTGCTCCATGGAAGGACAAGAGACACCCAAGACACCAAGAGACACCAAGAGTCTCCCGAGGCCCCATCCCTGCAACAGTGTGCCATAAAACCCTGGGCATCCAGCGCATCCCCAAAGCCTCTCTGGGCATCTGGCACCCCCAAGAGCCCTGAATCCCTCTGTCCCCAGCCCCAAGGGTGGTCCTGGCACTGACTGACAGACCCTGGGATGGACTGACTGACTCCTAGGATGGACTGACTGACCCTGGGATGGACTGACTAACCCTGGGCACCAGGGATATACACACTCCATGATCCCAACCCAGTGGACAGAGCTGTGGCCTTTGCACTGATGGTTGCCTCACCTAAAGAAGCATCGCATGTAATCTCTCTCTGACCGTATCTCTTAAATTTTGACCTTTGCAGTGGTTGGGTCAGTTATTTCAATGGATTCTATAAATCCAGTTGGGTTCTTACAGAAGTCTGACTTGGATTTACTCAACTCTGGAAAGAGTTGCTGGTGGTTCTAGGGAGGATTTCTGGGGATGTTATTGTGTACCTGAAGAATGTCACGATCTAGAAGGATGTTCTTAACCTTATATGCTAGAGTTGCACTGCAAAGGTTCTTTCTGAAATTAGCTCCATTTGGCTTTTTGATTTTCTTAAGGAAAATGAAGAAATGCATGGGCATTGCATGCTACATAGTTCAAGTCTGACAGCTGGACAGTTCAATTAACTAATTCTGCACTGCCCTCAAAGGAAAAGTTTTGGGGAAAAAACCCCAAAAATTCACAAGGTTCTGTTTTCTTCTGGTAGGCTTTTTCTTCCTGTTATCTAATTTCAGTTATCTTTAAAAAAAGCATCTCTTGCATCTTTATTTTTTTTTCCTGAATCAGATTAACCTAGCACAGTATTTAATAATGAATTCCACTCAGCATGTCAGTAGAACAGAAAAGTTCTTTTGTCTGATCTTAGACAAGTTCTCTAATAGGTAAAAATGAGATCCACAGGGTAGGATATGCTAATAAATTATGAAAAGAATTTATTAGAATTTCTGAAAGGTATTTGACTTATCTCATAGAACATTTAATGCAGTTTCACGATTATCAGCCCTTTTCAGCTTGTTGCTTTAGAAATGCATGAGGAGCTGAGGATAACATTTGAAAATCATTTTTGCATCTTAACAGACTGTTCCCATAAAACTGTTACTGTTCTTTAACAGTAACTTCAATATTCAGCCTTACTAGGAGGACTGCAAAATATTTAGATACAAGCTCTAAACCCTGTATTAAACTCTTTTAGTTGTGTGAGGAAACTCAGCTTGGTGGGTGGCATCAATCTTTTGAGTAGCCTGAAACAAATACCTGAAACTTCTGGATTTTAACTCAGTCCTGTTCTGTTCAGTGACTTATTTTGTCTGTTCACTTGGTAAAACACATATGATGTGAGTCCCTCAGGAACTTCATCCTGTGAATAATAAATGAGTCTGCAGCATCTGCTTTATTGATGTGATGGATTGATAGCCAGCCTGATGATTGACACTGTGTAAATCACAGCAAAATCAGAAGGTATACTAAATTGAGATTAATGTCACCTATAATTAGACATGTAGTTATTTGTCATGATTGCTCTATGTCTTATTTTGTTGCTTTTTTCTAAAATGCAAATTATAAACAGGAATGGAAGAGATCTAAATTTAGGCACGCTTGGATCTAATCTGAAGTTTGGATGTGGCAAATTTTAAACACTGAGAACATTTGGATGAACTTTCAGGTGGGAACATCCCAAAACCAAGGGGCTCTTGAACTTTGTGGTTTTGCAGATCTGGGTTATTGTTCAAGGCTCCTTGGGAATTGTAGAAATATTTCTCAGTACAGGACAGATGAGCCCTGATGAGCTAATTTTCTGTAGTGCTTGGATAAACACAAATTTAGATGCCATACAACAGTCAAATGTGTTTATCAATGCATATTTATATAGAGACATGTAAATATATGTCTGTATTTGTTCAGAGACCTGAATAAATAGAGGAATACATTTGATTAGGCAGCATGATCCCTGCCTTCCATTGTTAATGATTAAAGTTTTGGAGTTCCCACCTGCAGTCAGCTGCAGGATCAGGAAGAGCAGAAAGTGTTTGACTGCTGCCACTGCACTGACAGCCATTCTCTGTCTCTCCTGGTGCCCTGAGCTACATAAAGTCCTTGGAAAACAGACCCAGTCTGAGGAAATCATGCTGAATTAAGCAAGATTTAGAAGTTTATATCATCCTGCATGTGTGCAGAAAATCCTTCAGACAGAAAAGTGACATATTGGCCTCATTAGGGACAAAAAGAGACTAAGAACTGCATTTCTGAGGGTGTTTAATAATTTAAAGAGGACTTTAGGTTATACTGAATTGAAGAAATTAGCCAGCTGTAGTTTGGGTATCATTACATAAAAGTCCATGCAACAAAACAGCATGAACTGAGATGTCTTGAGACCAATCTAAACCCAGGTGGTTGACTTCCTCCTTCTGATATTTGTAGATTCCAGTGTTTCTCCCACACCAGCAACCTACTCAGAGGCTTATAAGTCATCATATTTGACTGAATGTGCTGCAAATCTTTATAAAAAGAAAATACTCATCCTGATAGAAAAACCACATAAGTCCTGGAATTACAGTTTTTCTTTTCTAGTCCTGAATGGGAAGTTCTTTCCAAGGCAGTCTCTGAAAGACTTGTTCACAGATGATCACATCTGTGTCCAGATGAAATTAAAATGGCAAAGCCATTGGGGACCAATTCATAGCAGATGACAAAGAGGAAACAAACAGGGAAAATAAATTTAGAACTGACATTTTCCTTAATGACTTCTTCTTTGAACTTCTCTTAGAAACAGCTAGTTCTACTGCCAGGGGCTGATTTTTTCCAGGGTCTGTTGCAAAACTCAGCTGAATTTTGCAGCTGTTTTCAAGCACTAAAACCACAGGGCCTAAATATATAGACATACATTGATGAACCTCCTTATAAGTGATAATGATGAACAAATAATTCTAATGACTCCACTTGCTTTCTCCCAGTAGGTATCTGGGTTCACTGAGAAGATACCACATGTTCTTATTTTTTGTTTATTTTTATTAGCCTGGAGTACTTTTTTGTTAATGTTTGCTGCACAATCACCTTATGCCATATAGTAACTACAGGAAATTTCTTAAAAATGTTTCTCTATACAGTGACATTTGGTTATTTCAGCCACCTCTTTATGTTCTGTCCTACCCATAGTATCATATTGGTGAAATGAGTCAAAATTTCCACATTCACTCTCTTTACCTGAGTCTTTTATAATAACAATCCATATTCTAAGGCATCCAATCATCCATTAATTTTTGGATTTTTGGATTTCCACATTCACTCTCTTTACCTGAGTATTTTATAATAACAATCCATATTCTAAGGCATCCAATCATCCATTAATTTTTGGATTTTTCTGTCCAGAAAGTATATAAAAAGGGTTTGCAGGAAAATTATGGTTTTATAATGAATGTTTATCAGGAAAATCTTGGAAAAAAATAAAGTCCCATTGCTTGTCCCAGTAAATCCTCTTATCCTTCTGTAGATAGAGCCTTACTGAGGTATCCTATTTATCTGGGTTGGAGCACCAAAACTGTAATCCAGGATTCTCACCCCACCTGAGAATCATGAGGACACCCCTTTCCTAAATCATTCACTGTGCAAAGTGATTACCGAGGCAATTCTCATGTGCCACCTTTTTTTCTCCCTTCAGCATTTGTACTGAGATTGCCAGCATTGTCCTCACTAAGAGAGCAATTAATAAATTGGGGGATTGGACAAAATGAATGTTAGACCTGTTGGCATTTACTAAAGAGGGCCTGTGTTATACACCCCACTCAGAGATTTTCCAAATGATTTACTGACTTCAGTCTTCCTCCTCTTACTTGTGCTGCAGGGTGTGTTTACCTGTGATAAACAGGGCAAGAATGAGGTGTCTCTGGGCAAAAGATTTGCTGGTTCACTTAAGCCGTTTGAAGGCTGTAGGTCTCAGTGGTGCCATTTTTGGGTTTCCAAACTCTGTGAGGTAAATTAGCACATCAGGACACATTTAATGGAGGCTCAGACTGCTGTGGCCTGTGTACAGAATTGCTCCAGACATAAGAACCAAATGATTGGTCTTGTTCCATCTCAATTAGAAGCAGGGAACAAGAGATTTCCAGGCTCATTTCAGATAATCTTTTAAAAATCGAATCGTTTGTATCAGACTCACCCAAAGCATATGAACCCAATTGCAAATGTCAACTGAAAATCACATTGGAACTTCTCTCTGTATTGCAGCTTGCTTCTCTGCCAGTCTGTTGGCAATATTATGAAACTAACTTTTCCATCATGGTGGTATGTCCATTTTGGGGCCTGAATCCTGTATGCCATGGGATTGCCTGACAGTGGTCTCAAAGAGACTGAAATGTGAAAATCAGATGGCTTCTATTTGCAGGAGAGATTGAGATGTGAAAGCTTCAAGAACTCAATAAAGAAATGAACTACTAAGAAAGGAAAATATTTGAAGTCTGGAAAGTTCTGAATTAGTTGATAAGGGATTTTTTGCTATGATTTGATTTGAATGATCTCATCTGACTTATTCCAAACCCATAGTGACTCTTTAATACATTACCCACAACCCTTTTTATGCAGCAAAACCATTAGCTCAGCTGTGTGATTACAGTGCCTGACCCACACTCGGGTTTTTCAATCATAAATACAGCTGCTGAATTTTGGATTAAAAAGTGGCATTGTAGAAAATGTCAGAACTGGGAACTGAATTCAGCTTTTGCTCCATTAAGTAGTTGTTAGAAAACTAGACTAAAACAAAATGGCTTTTGTAAGGATTACCTTTCTTCCATATTTTTTCTGCTCTATTTGTTTTGCATGTTCACAGCAATAGCTACTTCTGAAAGACTGTAAAAGGTATGACTTAAAAATTGTTTTAAAGCAATAATTGTGCATTATTAAGTTGGAGCAGACTTTTGCTCAGCAGTCTTTTATCTAAATGTGCTTTCTGTACATAGGCTTGGATTTTTGCCTGTTGTGCTCTGTGCAGAATTGTTCATCTTGGGATTTTCATCTGAACAGATAAAATTAGAATTTTTTTCAACAGAGAGGCACATTTTAAACAAGAGAGATCCTCTTTGATTAGGATCTTCCTGGAAGTGCTTTTTGTTGAGTGTCCCTGAGGCTGAGAAAGCTACTGAGCTTCCTCTCCCATCTCTCACAGGAATATTCTATAGGATCATGGAATTGATACTGTTGGGAAAAATGTGTAAGATCATCAACTCCAACCATTAACCCAGCACTAAACCATGTCCCCAAAAGCCACATCCAAATGGTTTGTGAACACTTACAGGGATGGTGGCTCTACTCTGTCCACAGGCAGCCTGTTACAATGCTTGGCCACCTTCTCAGTGAATAAATTTTCCCTAATATCCAATCTAAACCTCCCTGGCACAACTTGAGACCATTTCCTCTTGTCCAGTCCCTCATTCCCTGGGAGCAGAGTCCAAACCCCCCTGGCTGCACCCTGCTGTCAGGGAGTTGTTCAGAGCCACGAGGTTCTCCATGAACCTCATTTTACCTGAGTCCCCCTCTTGGTTTGTTGTTGCTGAAATGCCTCCTGAAGTATTAAAAAGTCTTTTTTCCCAGCCCCGCGCTTGAAGAAGTCAGGATTCCTCGGCTCTGGTTTTCAAGGTTGTTTATTTGCTCTTATTTAATACATTCTTTCTCTGACCTGCTGAGGTCTGTCTGGCAGGTTGGGTTGAGGCACACTGACCACCCTCAGAGCAGTGTTATCTTTTTATACTAAAATCTATGTGTACTTTATTTACAATAATTTTCCAATACCTACCACCTATGTTAGACAGTCTGTCTCTCTCCTAAACCAATCCAAAAGTTTCACCATCACAGCAGAAGATGGAGGGCAGGAAGAAGAAGAAAGACAGGATGTGTCCAGATTCTTCTATCTTGCCTCTTGAACCCCTATTCTAAAAACCCCCAAATTCAACTTTTTCACCCTGTGATAAATTCCCTATCATTCTATTCAAACCCTTGTGGCTTGTAACTCTTCTCACAAAGTTGGTAATTGTTTCCATGGGCTAAAATCGAAGGCACATGTGTTTGTGACTCCATGCCAAGGTCTCTGAGACCCCTGCCAGGGTCTCGAGTCCTCCAGGGCAGTCAGAGGAATGTCCTGGGTTCTGACATCCCCCCAGCTCCCTCAGCCACTCCTGGTGCTCCAGACCCTGCTCAGCTCTGTTTCCTTCTCTGGACATACTCCAGCCCCTCCAAGGGTCTTTCTTGCCCCTCAAGCCCCCCAGTCCTCTCAGCCACCCCAGCCTTTCAGCAGCTCCCCAGTCCCTTCATGCCCATTGTCCCACTCAGCTGGAGCCCAGGGATGACACGGGATGATCCCCAGGAGGTGACACTGGTGGATCTCAGGGGTGACATGGCTGGGCCCTGACCACAGCATGGCGGAGGCTCTGTCCGGCCTAGGCCCGGCCCTGCTCCCATCCCAGGGGAAGCACACAGCCATGGGGGACCCCTGGGCAGGTCTGGGGTGCCAGAGCAGGAAATCAGGAGGGGCAGGACAGGCCAGGTTCTCCCAAAGTAATGTCACTGTGTCCCAGAGAGTGACATTGGTGAGGAGAGGGTGGGGAAAGAGCTGATGGGCCCTGCTGACACCCCAGCCCTTCAGGGAACAGCTCCACAAAGGCAGTGGGACTGCTCCTGGCAGTGACAGATGGACCCTGGCATGGACTGACTGACCCTGGGATGGACTGACAGACTCCTCGGATGGACTGACAGACTCCTGGGGTGCACTGACTGACTCTGGGATGGACTGACAGACTCCTGGGATGGACTGACAGACCCTTGGGATGCACTGACTGACCCTGGGATGGACTGACTTCCCCTGGGAACCAGGAAACACATGCTCCATGGTCTCAAATTAATGAACAGAGATGTGGCCTTTAAACTCATGGTTGTCTTACCCGAAGGAACCTCACTTGTAAGATAAAGGTCTCTCTCTCTCTCTCTCTCTCTCTCCTCTCTCTCACCATATCTCTAAAATTTTGACCTTTGCAGTGGTTGGGTCAGCTATTTCAAGGGACTCTGTAAATCCAGTTGGGTGCACAAAGAAGTCTGATTTGGATTGACTCAACTCTGGAAGGAGATGCAGGTAGTTCTAGCAGAAAGACGTGCAGGTGGTTCTAGGGAAGTTATCATGGGGCTGAAGAATGTCAGGCTCTAGAATGATGTTCTTAAAGAAGTTAAGTGCCTGAGTTGTGCTTAAGATCCCTTTCCTGCCCTTTCCCTTTCTTTTTCTAGATCCTCTTCTGGCTTTTCTTGATTCCAGTTTTCTTCTCTTTGCTCTTTCCATGATATGTTGGACTGTATTACTACTTGCATCCTGCTTCCATAGTATATGATCTGAAATATCTTTTTAATATTTTTTTTTTTTATTTTAGCTACTTGCATGCATTTAAGTTCATGATGCACATTTTTGAGTTTTTAAAAATAATTAATTTTTTGTCCCGTAAAGTGACAGAAAGTGGCCTGGGGAAGTGTTTTTATGCTTGTTTGCTTTTCCTAGTGTAACTTGACATGATTTCTGTTATGTTCAGTGAGATTCCTCTAGGATGAGAAAAGCTGTAGTTTCGATCATATCAAGTTTGAGAGTCATAAAGAGAAGATTCATTTTTCATTTTATGAGACTTGAAATAGTCTGAAGAAAGAAGGATGTCATCAGCATAAGAGAGAAGGAGATAACTGTACATTTATATTCTAGATTTCTTTTCTTATTCCTTGGCATTTTGTGAGAAAATAACACAAAATAAGTTTTGCAGCCTGAAGTATTTCTTTATGCCCAGTTAGGTTTTATCTTAGTTCTGAAACTAGGTTGCTCAAAATGTCAATGTATGCTGGTTACTAAGCAAGGCTTGCATCCATCTATTCATTTTAATGTTGAAAAGAGGAAGGAAACAAGGAACAATATTTTCTTTATTATTTACTACAAGACAAAATATTCTGTTTGAGTAATAGGTGAGGCAAGAGCATACATTGTGATACCTGAGGGAGAGAAGAGCTGACTTCCTGAGGAACAGAAGAGCTGACTTCCTGAGGACAATCAGTTGATGCACTTTGGTCTCCAAGTAGGACATGCCATAATTCAATCAATGGTGCAAAATGTGACATTGATATTTAATCAGGAAAGTGACACTCTCCGAGTTAGTCCACGGTTATCTGGGTGTCTTCTTATCTCTGTGCTTGTGGAGAGGATAGCACTGATGAGGCAGGAAAGTCACTGGAATTATCTCGGTCCAAATTCTATAGAAATAAGAACTTAAATTTAGTATCTACACTGGTGCCTAAATAGTTCATACCTTGTTGTAATCTGTGAGAAATTGTGACTGGTACTCAGCTCGAGATTGTAGTCACTGAAATGTCAGTGCCTACATCACAAGGTGGGTGTCCAAGCTTCTTTTATTGCCAGTGAGATTCAGAGAATAGAACTAATGGAGTTTTAGAGATTTCTCTTATCCTGAGTGGAAATGCACATTTCATCACTTGAGCACCTCCTTGGACTCCAGATTTCCTGAATCTTACCAATTCTCTACTGACTGATGAGAGATGGGACATGAAGCCCATTTGTAAATATTTGTTTTGCTTCTAACTCAGAACAAAATCCCACCTTTGGGCTGAGTTCTCTTTTTCCCAGTGCCATTTGAGATGCACTAAATTACCCAAAACATCAGGATGGTGTGTCAGGGCTGACACAGGACCCACAGGGTCCCAGAGCCCTTCACAGCTGGAGAGCAGGTGTCTCCTGAAAGGCACTCAAGAGTCTCCCTAATAGCACCAGGCAACTGTGTCAGCAACTGCATCACATTCATTTCATCTGGCTATAAAAAGTAGTACAACCATTTTTTCATATCTTCTTTTAACCTCCAAATATAGTCTGTCCTTTGTAGCACATTTCAGACTGGTGTATCATCTGTTATTAAGTATCGCCTAGGAAATGCTGAAAGAAAAAAGGAAAATGAAAGATTAAATAAATGAAAGTGGGAATTAAAAGGCAAGATCAAGAGAAAGGAAAAATAATCTTTAATGATTAAGAAATAACCCATCTCTGTTACTTTATTTTTATTTTAGGAAGGATTAATTGCAAATGATTAAGATTCTCCAGATTGCTAAAATTCTCAACAAATTGCTTTCAACAGCCTAAAGATGGAACAAGCAGAAACCTTTTGTGAAGGATGTGGGGGCAAGGGTCTTCTCTCACCCTTGTCTGCTAAACAGATTGCAAGGAGTTATATCCTCAAAAGGGTTAAACTGACTATCAAGTATAAGTCTAGTACAAGTCTTTTTCTCACACTTTGTTCTCTGAAATAATCCTATTAAAATAAGAAAATTTATTACATACCTATCTGCCCAGATTTTATCAATATTGAAACCTTTTAAAAAGAATATGTGATGAAATAAACCCTGCTCACCAATATGGTAAAATATAATAGACATCAAAGCAGCTAAAAGCCATCCTAAATCAATGCAGTAACTCTGCAGCAATTTCTAGAACAGGAGGTGAAAATCCCCTTAATAATTGATAAATGAAGGAAAATGTATAGGAGCGGATTTATCGAATACCACATTTGTGCTCTTTAAAGACCTTCATTATGTCATTAACACCACAGTGATAAAAAGCACTTCCATCATTCATCAACCATATTGTGTCTGTCCTGCCGTTAAACAGATGGAATAATCCCTGATCCAAGTTCCCAAAACTTTTAGAGCACACTTACTTTCATTTTCTTGCCCTAGGCCAATCCATTTAACAACCCATTTTAGCCAGGTTGGCCAGGTCTTCAAGTTGAATGTTATGAATAAGAAGCAGATTGAAAGTGACCTTTATTCTCCCTCCTCCTTCCTCTGCCAAAGCCTGGCATGTAACATCTGAGAGAATCTAAAGTCCAAGTTTCTATTCTTTCAAGGACATTCAGGAATTTTCCAGTACTGATAAATAAATAAATAAATAAATGGCTTCAATCTCATGATTAATTCTTTCATCATTTCCATGGCTTATAATGTGCTTATAACTGACATTTAGTAAATGCACATTTGCTTAGAGCTGCCTGTCAATGCTGCCAACCATTGCTTGAGCCATTCTTTCAATCATTTCAACAATTCTGTAGCTTCTGTGTCCAAGTCCCAGCCTCTGTCAAGAATATATTTTGTAATGTAACATGCACAACAAGAAGATACCTTCCAAAGAAGGAAGCTTGAGTTAAAAAAAAACAAAAAACAAAAAACAAACACATGAAATGATGACGGTCCAGTTCTAATTCTGTTTTTAAATATGTTTGCTTTTTTTACTCTCAGCTGTTCCTCAGCACTGCCTAATGACACATCTTTATCCTTCAGGTGTCTTCTGCCATTTAACAAGTTGACTTTAGATACAACCTAAAATTAAGGATATCCAGGTCATTTCCTTTTGCCATCCTCCACTTCTGTTTTGGGAATAGCTATCTAAGCAAATGGTGTGAGTGCAAAAAAATCAACCCCAAAATAACCATGAGAAAGTTAAGGATGGATGGAAACACAAGGTAAAAGGAGAGGAAAGAGCGTGTTTAACTATCTCAGGGACCTGTCAAGCTTTGGTGACAGTCTTCAGCTGGAATGGGTTCTGAACAAAGGAACAGCAGTCTCCCAAAGCTTTCTCTGCTTTCAAACTTCAGCTATGCAGGTGGGTAAACAACAGATGATCTTGGATATCTGGCTGAATAGAAAAGGCTCTGTTTTAGTGCATTGTCATCACCCCTTTGCTCTTTTCACTTCCAGCAGCCTTAGATGACCCATTCAGCTGAGTTTGGATTCATCCAGTTGCTCCTTGTCATTTTATGGCAAACCTTGCAATCTATCGTAGATGAAATTACAGCAGAGTATCAAGTTTGATATTTGAGGACTGCAGAGTATCTGAAGGGCTGTGCTAAAATGCTTTTTAGACAGTAAATCAAATATTATCTAGCAACCAAAACCTGTTCTTCCAATCAACTCATTACTAGGTCTTTATGCACCTCATATTGATTATTTCTTTCTCTTTTCCCAGGTGGGTGTAGAACCATAGGGCTGACGAGCTGGAGGAGAGTCTGTTCATCCTGTAATCTGTGTTAAACACTGCACTTGAAATGGCTGATTAGTGAGATGTTCATTAATGATACAGATGAATTTTCATCCTGTGGCTGGAATGATATTAAAATTCTTGGAGATATGTATGTCCTTCTGATGGACAGATGTCCCTTGCTGCCTTTCTCTCTTTAGGGGGATTTTTTTATCTTCTGTTTCATGGGACTTGATTTTCTGTTGATTTATGTCTATTTTAGGGTCCCTTATCTCTCTCACTTCTTGTTTCTGCTTTTGGAACCTCTCTCTTTCTTTCCTTCAGGGGCCTATTTCTCTTTGTTCTGTCTCTCATTTTCTGTGTCTGACACATCTGCTCCCGCCTCTCTCGATGTACAGTGTGATAGATGGAACATGACTGGAGAAAAAAAGAAAGTTTCAGTTCTCCCAGCAAGTGGAAAGGTGACCTGCAAACATCTGAACAAAAAAGGGAAGAAAGTTTATTTTTATGTGCTGAATATTCTGCACAGCAAGAGAGACAGCACATTTAAAGACTGCACAGGAGACACTTTAAACACCACCTACTCCATAGTCCATCCCATTAAATTCTGGGCACAGTTTTTCTCTTGATCTGTGTCTGTGTACACATATATATAAAACCAGCTCTGCTAATAGGGGGCCATGCTTGAAATGTGGTAGTTTTCCCATTGTTTTCAAAAGGGTTTGGATCCTCAAAGAATTTACCTTTCCTGCTATGAAATCAGTTTTATACCACCTAGCCAAAGAGGGAGCCAAGGAATCTGCTTCTTTCATATTTCAGATTTTCAGGCTCTTAAAAAAAATTTGCAGCAGCTTGTTTTATGATTATGTTTCAAATTCAGAGTCCGCTTTGGGGAAACTTTAATGATTTTTAATTATTATTTTAGAACAGAATAAACATGGTAAAGCTGAGGGAAAATATTTTTATTCATGAATGAAAAAGAAGAAAGGTTTTCCCAACCAGATCTGCTTTTAGAAGAAGGAAATTACTGTGGGCTTTCCTGAAAGACTTTGTTTTCTCTAATGATATTTATATGTCTGTAGGGGGATACAGTATGGGTAAATGAAGGTGGTACAGAATGTAATCTTATCCCCTAAAGAGTTGCAGCTGAACCAATCACTAAAGATTAGGAGCAGGCCTGATGTTAACAGGCCACACCTGTAGCCAATAAGAAGAGTGTTATAAAAGAGTGGATTGGTGGGAACTGGAGTCAGTTGGCTGCTGTGAGAGCAAGGAACAGTCAGTGCCTGGAGGAGATGCCTACAAGAAACATCAAAGAGGTATGAAACTCTAGCAATATGGAAACTTTGTAATATAATGGCAATAGAACTCTTCCAATATAATGGCAACAAATGTCATTATCAGTTTTGCATCTTATGTTTTATGTGAGCAGGGTTGGAAGCCAGAGCTGCGAGGTCTTGGTTGCTGACCCAGTAGCTCAGATTTTTGGGAGGTTTGAGAATAAAGCAAAAGAGAATCACCGGGAGGTTACTGCTATAGAGCCAGCAGGTGACCTTTGATAGGAGATGGAATTCCCAAACTCAATTTCAGGGATTTTGCCAGATTAGAGCCATGTGAGATCTACTCCCATGGGGGAGCTGTTCTGGAGCACCCAGAAATCCCCATATCCCCAGCATAATTGGAAAATGCTCCTCCTAAACCCCTGTCCATGTTTTGTCAGATCATTTGAACAAATACTGTTCTACAAAGTGTTGCCTTTGA
Source organism: Agelaius tricolor (assembly GCF_023055355.1). Lineage (NCBI taxonomy): Eukaryota > Metazoa > Chordata > Aves > Passeriformes > Icteridae > Agelaius > Agelaius tricolor. The sequence goes on along the minus strand of NW_027269284.1, from coordinate 2,827,929 downwards.
TTTATGGGTCAGGGTGATTCTTTTTGTTGTTTTTCCTCTTCATTTAAAAAGTGTTTCATTGGAAAATTGCAACTAGCTGTAATAGAAACTGTGAATTTGTTTCACATATGCCACCCAAGAGTCGCCAACTGGCGTGGTAAATAAGTAACAATTTATAAAGTGAAGCAATCTGAGAACATTCCCCAGCAGTTAACACATGGAAAGTATGAATATGCATGAGCCATTTTCAGGTTGTTATGGTGTACATTTTCATTCTGAAACAATTATAAAAAACATTATTAGAGAGGTGTTAAATGTGTCAGAGAAGCATTTGACACAGACATTTTCACAGAGCTCTTTATTTTGGGGCATTGCTGTTTTCTTGTGATTGTTTTTTAAAAATCCAATAAAATAGTGCTGAGAAAAAATTTTCTTGATAGTAATAAACTGATTTCCTATGAGAGGATTCAACTTAAACAGCCTGTTCCCATTTGAGGTCTCATTCAGGAAATCAGTGCCTGTGTTTTCAGAAGCAATCACCAAAGGTTTAAGCCTGGCCTGTCTTGTTCTTTACTGGATCCACTTGGAGTGAAATGCACCCAATCCAGCCAAATGAGCAAGAATTTAGTGCAAAAAGCCATGGTTTAGATAGCTGTAAGCTCTGGGAAGTCCCTGGATGGATGAACAGGACTCTGAGTGGTCCCTCCTGCAGGGATTTGGAATCACAATCAGAGCACAGGGCAGGAGCTGTGAGCATTCCCTCTGCTGAATGCCAGCAGAGATGGCTCAGGGTTTCTCAAGGCTATATTTACATTTTTCAACTTTCTCTCCCCAGCCCCTTTTTGTACCACAGGAGCAGAGGCTGACATCTCCCCTGGGTGGGGATCTTGTCCTGCACTGACAGCAGCTCCCTTTGTTCCCTATCCATGCCTGGGCCATCCCTGCTGTGTGCCAGGTATCCTATCCCAGGCAGAGGGCAGGTGCATGCCTTATCCTCTTGTCTTCCAGAGGGAGAGAGATTCCCTCTCCTTCCTTCACAGAGTGAAAATCCTTCCACTGCTTCTGAGAAACCACCTCATAATCTCACTTCACATCCTTGGAAATGTTCTCCTAACCTCCAGCCTAGGATTTCTTAGGGTCATTTAGGTCCTAAATAATCAATGAATAATCTAGCCTAGATTTCTTAGGGTCATTTAGGTCATAGGACAAGGAGTAATGGGTACAAATTGGAAGAAAGAAAGTTTAGGTTAGATATTAGGAAGAAATTTTTTTTCTCTGAGAGTGGTGACACTCTGGAACAGATCATCCAGGGAGGTTGTGGATGTTCCCGTCAAAGCAAGGGTGGATAAAGCCTTGAGCAACCTGCTTGAGTGGAAAGTGTCCCTTCCCATGGGAGGGAACTAGATGATCCTTGAGGTCTATTCCAAGCCCTTAACATTCTATGATTCTATGGGTTACTTCAACTTTTTCTCATGTGTCACCTCCTATCTGTCCTCCCCTAAGCAAAGATCACTTTTCTAAGATCACTTACAAAGGGCAATCCTGTTTTCTCTTTATCTTCATTTTGGTAAAACAGTGGTGTAGCAAATATTTCTCCAAATCCCCGTGGTACAGTAAATCTTGTCTTCCCAATTATCTTCTTCTTGCTTCCGTTGCAGTTATGCTGCCTCTTTTTTCACAAATAATCTGACCAGAACTGTGTGTTGTGTGATTATTGGCACTTCACTATAGTCACATATAGCAGAATGAATAATTCCTTATCTCAACAGTAAAAAAAAAAAAAGTAAGATTATATCAATGTTTTTATAGCTTCCTGTTCTCCCCATCTTCTATCATGTCCCATTAATAACCTCTCAGGATCTAGCAATAATTTTTCTAAGGAGATGTACGTTTCTTGGCACTAATCTGACTACACTTTCTTCACTTCTATTACCCCAGTAGTTGAGGAGGTCTGTTTCCTCCTGTCTGACATTTTTCCCCTCAGTTTATTGACAGCACATCCTTGCTTGCTGCCAAACCAAGTGATCAATTTCCTACTTTATTTTTGTGTCAGGGTCACTGATGAAAATACCAAGTAAAATTGGTCCCAGTGCTGATCCTCAAGAAGTGCATCTGAAGAGTGCTTCCAGGCAGGAAGGTTTTCCTATCATACAATCCATTCCCATATGCCTTTTAAGGGGATCTTTTGGACCTTGCAGCTTTTTAGCAATTCCATCTCACTCTGTTTTGGTGAAAATTCTCCATGTGGCTGATTATGTGAAATGCTTTCCTCAAGTCCAAAGAGATGAGAGCCAGAGCACTGCCTGTCTGCAGAATATACTTTCTATTACAAGAATAAAACCAGACTGAGCTAGTTTGGCTTGGTCTAAACTTGGTAAATTCAAGTTTCATTTTACCCCATAATCCTTTTAGCTCCATATCTTTCACTAATTTTTCACTTGAAAATGTGTTCTATATCTCTAACGTATTATTGAGGTCAGCTTAATTGTTCTATACTTGGTGAATTCCTTTTTCTTCCATTTGTAGGGAGCAGTATGTGCCTGCTGATCAATAGCCAGTGTCCCAGATTTTTGAAAATCTGATGGACATTGCTGCTAATTCTGTCACATTCTGAAATTTAGTCAGCTCAGCCCCCCTAGCTGAGATTGACTAATGTCTTTAGGTAAAATCTGTTCCCAAGTGTCATCACTCTTTCATCCATTCTACCTTTAATCCCAGAGGTCAAAATTATTATTGTAATTTTATTTTTAAAACTTAATTAAAACTAATTTCAAAACATTACCACCATCATCAACATAAATATTCCCTGTACCATCATCCCACATATCAAGACAGGTAGAGACAATATTTTATATTTTGGTTCTGGAAGACAGTTTAGGAAATCCATTTCTTTCTTTGCCCTTCATTTCATTTGGGAGCATCTTTTTCCCTTTTATGTTTTTTTCTAACAAAACCAGGAGATCAGTACCCTGTTCCTCCTATGCTTTGTGAGACTTGACTGAACAGATGGCAAATTCTCTGGGGCAAAATTTGCCTCTAACTATGTGTCTGAACTGGGTCTATTATTTGCTAGTGATAGTAATCAAAGATAAAAATGTTAATTTCACTTCCTTTTTTTGCTTCAGTGAAAGAGGTGAGTTGGTATCAGGAAATATAAGAATTAAGTTTTTGAGCAGAAATTTGCATGAAATTTGCACAAAGGCAAAATGTACCAGTAAGAAGTAGGGTTCTGTAATACTTTTGCACAAGTTTCTTTTTACTAAAGTATATAGAAATCCTGAAAGGTATTTAGGAGTAATGATATGATCTTATTTTCATAAGAGATTTGTTTGCTTTTTTTTTTTGAGTCCCAGCCATGGAAATATAAAATGTAGCATCATATCCATAGATGCAGGGAAGGGACAAACTATAATTTCAGTATGTTATGAAAAAGATAAAATAAGTCTTCCAAAACACCATAGAAGTCACTTCCTTGCAGTTGTGTCTGTGGCTTATATGACTTAAATGTTCCAGACTCTATTTTGTGGCATCCTTGATGGTTCCTTCTACCTCACAAATGCCCAGTAAAATAGAAGCAGCTTGTATTTTCAATTCAGGGAACTGCAGTTATGTGCTTTGCTCTGAGATCAGATTGCAAATCAGTCATATTTTTGTGGCCTACTTCTGTAGGTTGAAATTTTTATCGAGTTTCTCTCACTCAAAAAACTTCTGACTCTCCCCCCTGATACCCTCCTTAACCCAGTCTGAAACTTTACAAGAGTGAGAATATTAATGTGATGCTGAATTGCCCATTCATCCTAGGGTAGAACAATTTCTGGAGCACAAAAGAGCTTCTTATAACAAATAGAGATAATTATCTACTGACCATTTATCTAAAAAAGCAATAAAAGACAATAGCTTTAAAAAGCTAAAGCCCAAACATTAGTATAATTTATGGAACCATGCTAATTAATTTGCCTGAAAACTTTTAATTTATATGCTTTTGTTTCTCATAGGTTTTCTTACAGGCAGTCTCTGAAATCTGATGTCACAGGAAGCTCTCTAATTTTCAGATGTAAAAATGATCATAATTCAATCTAGACCTGGGTGAAAAAGCTTCTTCTCACTCCTTCACCATACTGAAAAATGAGGATCAGTAAGAAGAGATGTGGAAAAGATCTGGCTATAACTGGAAAAAATGCTGGGAGTAGGAAGGAGGAATTGGGTACTGCCATAAGTGAAAATATCAACAACATTACTGGGAGTATTTTCAGTCACCAAAGTCATCTATGTTACTTCAAGTGTTTCAATTTTAGATTATTTAATCCCTTCAATTTTGTGTTAATTTGCCAATTTAAGTTGAAATGTTGCTGGAGTTGGTGCCAATATCAAATATCAGCTTTCAAATGCCAATGTCAAAAAAGAAAAGTTTTGTCCTTGTTGAGACAGCTTCTACTGATGTAAATTTATTAAGTTGTGTACGTATTTTTACCTTAATTTTGAATGCTTTGGTATGGTACAAACAGAAAATTCTGAAAATTGCATGTAAATGTGAAGTTTCTAGTACATCAGAGATGCTTTAGGACATCCCATCTGGTCTGAAGGTCTCCCATACAACATTTCAATGATGAAAACCATGGCCTTGTGCCTTAAAAAACTCAGGATAATTTAAACAATCTTTTATTTTGTATAATTATTTAATTTTCCTCTTGCTTTGAGGAGATACAAACTTCCATTGTCCATTTTATTGAATAATGTTTATCGTGAGGCCACCAAGCAGATTGAGGGGGGAGCAGGGCTGCAGAGGAGTCAGCTCTGTGTGGAGCTGAAATCTGCAGCAATGTGGTCACTGCTGATGGGGCAGAAGCAGGGGACACAAAGCAGAGTTTTTGGCTCTGGAGCCCTCAGAGGATCAGCCAACCAGAACAGACATGCTGTCTTCTTATTTAATAGAAATAAAATTATTATTTCTTATTTAATAATATTCTTATTTAATAATATTCTTATTTAATAATATTCTTATTTAATAATATTCTTATTTAATAACTTCTCACTTTATTCAGCATGTAATCAAACCAGAAGGCAGGACTGTACACCTTAGCTTCTTTATTGTCCCAAATAAGCAGGGATTTCTGTTCTTATAGGCAAAAAAACCCCCAAGAACCAAAACAAAAAACCTTGATGCAACAGGTGCAAACATACAGAACTGCATGAACACAAACCCCTGCACGCACCTGTCTTTTCATACTGCAAATCCTGGATTGTGTGGAACAGTGTTCTGACAAAAATGGGAAAAAAATACAGATTCAAATGTTCATGTTGCAGAAATCAGGACTGACCCTGCCAGCTCTGTGCCATCAGAATGCAGCACCATCAGCAAGCTGCATGTCTGATCTCTTTTACAAGCTGCTGAGATAGCTGATGAAAGTTTGAAAATAGCTGTTTTTTTTTTCATTTTCATGGTGAGATTTATGTCTTGCACAGTTTGCTTCCAAGGCCTAGGAAATACATGGCATGCAAACACAAGGCATGAAGGAGCACAGGCAGATCTGTGTGCTCCTAGCAGGTTTCTAGGCTGAGCAGCAGCTCCTTGTGTTGCACAGAATGATGAATAATGAGGTTCCTTGTTAACCACTGCGTTTTTACAGAGCTGGTTTAAACTGAATTAAAGCACCACCATGGCTGTGGCATTCATGTTCTCTGAAAAAATCCCTTTGCCCAGGATTTTTCTCCTGGGAAGCTGAGAAGCTTCAGAGAAAAGGAAAACAATTCTTATCTCATTTGCTTCTCCTGTGTTGTGCTCGTGTGGAATGTGTTTGGAGATTGTTCACCCACAGGTGATTGTTCCATTGGATTCTGCTGGGAGTTGTTTTCACTCTTTGGCCAATCAGGGCCAAGCTGTGTTGGGACTCTGGAAAGAGTCAGGAGTTTTCATTATTATCTTTTTAGCATTCAGTAAGAATCCTTTCTGTGTTCTTTAGTACAGTATAGCATTCTTTAATATTATATACTATATAAAGTAATGAATTAGCCTTCTGAGGACATGGAGTCAGATTCATCATTCCTGCCTTCGTCAGGGCATTTCCTCACAAATACAATCCATGGCATTTCCATCTTCACTTCTACTGCTGTAAAGTGAATGTCTCACATTCCACATCTGCTGTGTCATATCCAGTTTGCCTGTAGCCTCTGTGACAGAAATCAGACCAGGAGGTGTCACACACATCAAGGCACAAGTTCTGGTGCAGCCAGACTGCTAAGAAAGGTCTTATTTTAATGCCTCCATCACTCCTAGCCCACAGCAGAACTGCATTTTATTTGCATTTTTTCCATTCCTTAAACATTCTCAGGGAACAGAAAGCAGGTGAAGGCTATCAAGCTTTATCCATTTTATTGTTTTGCCTTCCTTATTTGCCACTGCTGAAAGGCTTTGTTATTTTGACAGGTTCATATTCACCCTGATTGAAAGCAGTAGTAACTTGCTTATTCACATTGGTGAACTTGGAAAATTACTTTCTCAAACAATCTTTCCTTCTGCTGGTTTTTGAGCATTAGGCATTGACTGCAAATTGCCACATGGATATTTATTTTCATTGGTAAAATGTTTTCTTTTTTTTCTTATAAACTCCAGTGTTTACAAAGTTGGGGGTGGGGGGAACCATGATTACTTTCTTTTTTTTCTTCATATACTTGTACATCCAGAATCATCTACAGGCAGAGCATATCTTGCTAGAATAAAATGTATTAACTTGAGTAGCTCTGAGTTCACAAGACAAACTTAAATAAGGTTTTTGCAGCCCTGTCAATATATGGGGAGGACTGGCTGAAGAGATTGAGATTGTCTCTGAGGACTCCCTGCTTCTTGAGCCAAGGTCAAGGTCACTCACAATGGTTTTCCAACACAGTAAGGAAGTTCAAACAGTTTGGGGTTTGTTGGGTTTTAAAATATTTTTTACTTTGCATAGAAATTAGAAAAAGACTTCTTGATATGTGACATTTATGAATGGCTCCCTCTCTATCTTTCCCCATCCAAGGTTCAAATCAAAGGTTCCAAGGTTCCAATAAGAGACTCTTTTTTTCTATGTCATGGTCAGGGCACACATGAGAGATGTAAGAGACGTAGGAGGTGCAAATCTGGGTGTCCTGACAGTGCAGTTTTCAGTCAGAGACATCTCAGGAGAAACTCCTCCTGGCTTTACTCAGATTTATGGATATTTTATAAATGAGAGTTTCAACAAGACTAGCACATAAAAAAGTTTCCTTGTCAAGAAATCAGTGTTTTGTCACAATTCTCTTGAGTTTAATGAGATATCCAAGCAACTAAACAGAAGCATAAGTTTTCTTTGCCTTTTCCAACCGTGATAGCATCTGTCATGTCACCAAGAACTGTAAATGGGCAAAGAACAGAAATTAAAGATGAAAGAAGCCTATGATTTATTTATTTTGATTTTTACAAGCTGTAATAGAAGAACGTCTAAGCAGTGTCCCTTTGCCCTTGGAGAAAAAAAAAAATCCATGCAAGGAAAAATACAACTTAAATGAACCCCACAAAGTAAGACACAGACCTGTCTTCTGCTCTGACAGAGCCAGTGATCCTGGAACAAGTGTAGGAAAAGAAATCATTGATTCCCATAACAACAACAATGCACCAACTGCCATTGACCACTTGGAAAATGTTAATCTGGAGACAGACCTGTGGATTGTGGTAGGAAAATCCCTCTGCAGGAACTGAAACTATTTTTTAAAAATACAACTGAAATGCTAAGCTAGCCCTGAGATGTATAAAAATCTTTCCTTTGGGTCTACCACTACTGTAAGCAATGCTGCATAAAGGCCTGAGTGTGCACTGGAGATGCTCCATAAATGCTGCAGGAGTGTGTCAGTGAAGCTTTTGATCATAGATCCAAAGATCACCTCTCTGAAAAGTTATCTTGGGAAATTACTTTATCATTGAAGGCTGGCTTGTGTTTGTGGACAGTGAGTCTGCTGATGGAAACAGATTTTATAGGGGCAGATTTAATATTTTCAGATTTGCAGTTTAAATAATAATAAAACAGCAGTTTGGGACATAAATGAGACATTTTTCTCAGTAGGGGATAAGAAAAATAGATGCCAGAAAAGCTCACTGAGATTGTAGACTCAGAATTGCTGGGATCCCATGAAATTAGATTATCAAATACGTGGTTTTGGCTTGTTTTTGCAAGACATTCTGGCTTTTAGGGAGAGAAGGAGCTGGGCTTCTTTAGCACAGCACTCTGTTCTGAGCTTGGAAACTGGGAACTTGTGAATTGCTTTCAGCACATTTATGGCTCCTACAACAGCATTAACAGAACAGTTTTAGCTAAATTTCATTTCAAGGTTTCAACCTATTACCTGAAGGGGTCAGCAAGGCACCTAGTTTTCTGTCTGCTCTATCTTTCTAATCTCCCTAAGCCTGTCACAGTCACTGCCATAATCCTGCTGCTGATAGAGCCCTAAAAATGATCCTGTGCATGTTTAGTCAGGGGATTTCAGTCCCAGCAGAGTAGTGCTTGCAGCACAGGTACCTTATTTACCTGATGTCTTTGTAATGTGTCCTCCCTGTGTTCTAGCCATGCTGTTGACACTGATTTGTACCCATATTTCTGATGTGTTGCTCATCATACACTGCTGTTAAATCCCTGGGGTGTCTTGCAGGTTCATTCAACCTGCAGTTAAAAATCAGGCATTCTGTTCTCCCAGCCTCTTCACCACTAATTGCACAGAATCACATATACATGGAGTTTGGGCTTCATTTTTGTATGTCATTCTAGTCTTGTATTCATTTATGTATGTAATTTTAGTCTTGTATTTATGTATGTGGTCTTTCCTCTCTTGTGTGTCCCTAGACAATGGAATTTCTGACATGGATTTTATCAGTCTGAGCTCACTGAGTTTTGACTAGGTGATTTTCTCACATACATGTTTACCCATTGGGAATAAATTCAGCCAAATAATGTGGTTTTATGACCAAACAACTTTACTCAAACTGTCCTTTAAAGCAGTGTCCTAGAACTGTTTGCTGTGAATGCCAACAGCATTGTCCTTTTTTCCTCCAGGAGGAGAAGGTGAGGGCTAAAAGTGCAGGTGAGTGTTCACACACCCTGGTAGGACTGTCCACAGATACAGTCTGGTCTGTAGGAAATGGTTTCCACTAGATGGAGGAGGGGAGTTCTGGAAGTGGTTTTTAAAAAGGAAATAATCAGAATGAGAATCAGCTTGATTTTAAGGAACTGCTCAGCCTGCTCATGGAATATGCTGTACTTGATGAAGCTTTTTGCTCCAAGAGATGTCAGGCAGCTTCTTACAGCCCTGTGCCCCTGGCTGGAGCACCCAGAGGCCTGTGGAGACCCTCCCACGGTGACTGAGCATCCTCACCCCTGGAAGCTGGGAAAGGATGGGCAGATTTCAGGACTGCAGGAGCTGCCAGCTTTGCTGCTGGCTTTGCAGGGTGAGGAGTCTGCAGGGGAAATCTGCAGCTGCTGCTGTCACCAGACCCTGAGCACACGAGGTGCCATGGCCTGAATGGTGATGCCTTCCTGCAGGGACACAGCAGGTCTCACAAAGCCAAGGCAGACCCCAAAGTGCTCCAGAGGAGCACAGGGATGACTGAATCTGGTGCAGCATCCCTGGGAAAAAGCAGCAGCACAGTTTGTGAAAGGTGTTCATAGGCATTCTAAATGCGTGTTAAGCAGCCAGAGTGTTTCCCCCCCTCTTTCTGTATGATATTCATCTCATACAGATGAAATTTCTGAATGATTTAAGAATTTCTCAGTAGTTTTGGTACAAACTGGGGAAAAAACAGGACCACAGAGCTGTAGCAGCCTGAGGTTCCAGGAGAGTGTGTGCTGGGATTTGTACATTGCTGAAAATCCTGTCAGGAAGTGCCTGAATAAAGGAAAACTGGGACCTTGATTTTTTACTCTTTTCAGGTGCTTCAAAATATCTTTTAAATGCACCCATAACAATATTCTTCTCCCGTGTAGCAAAATTAAGAATTTCTGTTATGATTGCCTGATATTAAATATTTCTTTTCCTATTGCTGAACACACACACCACACTGGGCAGATCCCCCATTCTGGGCAGCCTATGCAGAGTTTTGGTGTAGTGGAAATCACAATGGACAAAGCAATTTTCCTGATCCTGCAATTATATTTCTAAACCAACACTGGAAATTTTTCTAAAAAGGGAGATGTCTCATAGAACAGTGATCAGATTGAAATTCAGAGTGCATGTTGTATACTTTGGCTAGCTTGAGGTTTTAAATATACTATGTGTTTTGAACCAAAGTGCAGAGTTTTCAGAAGAAAACTCTGAAAGCTTCTACTTCTAAAGTGTTGAATGCTCTCCTGAAACTTTACAAGAGTGAGTATATTAATGTGATTCTGAATTGCCCATTCATCCTAGTGTTGAATGCTCTCCTGCTGATTTTTGTATCACTGAACAAAAGAAATCAAACAAGAGTCTAAATTTCAAGGAAAAACCCTTTTAATTTTGTCCCCTTACGGTTATATTATTATTTTCAGCAGCCTTTTACCCATGCCTTCATCTGCATGTCACTATGAAAACTATTTTTCAATTAACAGTATGAAGTCACTTATATTGTCCAAGAGCTTTCATTATCCATAGCATATTCAACTTCTGAAATGGGAATTTGGAAAGGACTCGCATTTTGGTGACATTCTCTGGCAACTCCATTCAAACATGCCCATGCTGAAACAATTATTAGCATTTTCACTAAAAAGAGAAATTATTTAATGTCTTTGATGGGAGGAAGTGGTGCAGAATCAATGTGACAGGACCTTGCAGGACACAGCCATGGGGACAAACTGTGTGAGACTTTCTCTGCTCTGAGCTGTCCTGAGTGCTCATTCCAGGCAGAGAGACACTCCAGACATCACACAGACAGAAAACCACATCCTACAGCCTCATTTTCCCTGGGGTAAAGCTTTGCCCAACTGTGTAACATCACTGCCTCCTTTTATACATTGCTAGCATGGCTCCAGCTCCCACAGAAAGATTTCTCTGAGATCCAGCTGGGAACTTGGCGTGGGATTTGGTTTCTGATGGACAATACACTGGTAGCAAAATATATAGCAGTCCAAAAAGATATCCTACCTTAACTTTGTTGGCAAAAATACCCCCAAACAAACAAACAAACCCCAAAAAATTAAAATCACACAAAAACCCTAAACCCACCAAAAAACAAACAAACAAAAAATACAAAACAAAAACCCAAAAAACAAAACCTAAAAGAAAACAAACAAAAGCCCCCAGAATCTCCAACAACATTCTTCAAAACAAGCATCTGGGAAGAAAAATTTTTACTTGAAATGAAAAAAAAATCCTGAAATGGATTTTAAAAAATTTGTTTTAAAAGGAAAAATTTTTTCAGTCACAGTTTGAAATAAAAAATAATTGAAAGTAGAAGATATTTCAGAGAGAAAAATTTAATTTTTTTTCTATCTTTATTTGCCATTGGCTCCTGTGAACTTCAGATTGAAAACTAAAGGAGACTAAAGACTTAAAATGATCTTAATACACATAATATCTTCAGTAAAAAAGCATCACTACTGGGATGCTGCTCATTAATTTTCCTCTATGTATTAACAGCAGCACTGGCTGATGTCATTAGAAAAGGGACAGAATTTGAGACCTTAATGCATAGGGAGGAGATCCCTGTACCCAAAGTGTGATGTGGGCTTCAGCTCCTGCCCTTGCTTCCTTAATTAGTTGTGCTGTGAGCAATCCAATTAGAGAGGAAGCTGATTAGAGACCTCTAACTGAGGCATCACAATAACTCAGTAGTCCTCTGAGCCTCAAAATTAATGTAACTTGCTTTATTGTGGATTCTGTCTTTTCCTTGATTCACTAGTTCACCAAATTATCTTAGGGTGTAAACTTACTAGTTTGATCTTAAGCTTTCCCTTTACTGGGTTTCTTTGGTTTTGGTGACTTCTGAGGCACTCACTGTTACTGAAAATTGAACTGAAACCAGCCACTGTGATCACAGTTAGGGACTGAAAAAAAAAAATAATAGCAGTAAAAATGTATTAAAAATAAAATTTGCAATCAGGCTTTAATTTTATGGGCAAACTCCATGTCAGTCCATATCAGGCATTCAGACTGTCACCTCTGTTCACTTGACTTACACTCAAGCTTAGATTCTGTGAGCAGCCCTGCAGTTTCTGCCTAGGATCAGATGGAGCAGAGGACTGAGCTAATGAGGACCCACAGTTATTAAAATGTAGGCAGGACTGTCACCCAAGGTTTGCACAAATCTTCATGACAAGGCCTGGGACTGATTTCTGGATTAGTGTGAATAGATTCAAGCTGTTCTGCCCTGCCCACCAGATTAGCTGATTTTATGGTGGAAGAGTCACCATTTTTCCTGAAAAAGAGCCGGGAAAGAATTCAGGTTTTAGCAGCAGAGTTAAGTGAGCAGAAAAAGTCTGTGACTTTGGCCCTTGAGTGAAGTACTCAGGGTGCTGGGTCTCACCCCTTGGATTTTGTGTTGTCATCAAATTATGTAGTAGAAAGCCACTGGTCTGAACAAACATTAGACAGAAATTCTGACAGTGTGGATTTCAATCAGAATTTCCTTTCTGAACATCTGAATCACATCAGTCCCCACAAAATTTCTAATTTTTTTCCATTCTTGGGCACATAAAGCCAGGTCTACAGTGGGATCAATCATGGTTTGATGAAGGGGAAGAGAACCAATCAGTTTAATGAAGTGCCTCCTGCTGAGACTGAATACTTGATCCAGGGACCACATTTTTTAGATGAAGGTTAGGCACTAATGGCAGCCACAGCTCACTGGAAAAAAATGATATGAAAATAAAAGGGTATGAAAGGCACATCCAATTCAAAGTTCTGTAAGTACCAGATCATCATAAAATCCCTTTAATAAATTTATGAAGCCTTGAATTAATGTTAGTGGGGTGAGCTGAGATTTTGATAGTACTAAGAATGTTAGAAAATGCCCCCAGAAGTTGAAAGGAAGACGAGTTGAATGGAAATTCACAACTAGACAAAAATTATGGAGAACCTCAGGGCAGGTGACCACATGTGCTGTGGAGTTTCCCTGCTGTGAACTCTGCAAGCAGAAAATGGCAGCAGCCAAATAACCTGTGCTCCCTCCTGGTTCAGCAGTGCAGGGAGTAGGATGGGCACTCATGTGCTGATTCTATAACCCTGTTTATCCCAAGCCTCAAGCATGTGCTTAACTCTTTAGCTGCATGACAGTAAATTCACCAGAGGTGAGCACATGCTCAGGCTCTCTGCTCAGCCTGAGAATTCTGCCAAAATGCTGCAAATGACCCTATTTGTCATATTAGTATTGCAAACAAGCACACTTGACACCTTTCCCCCAACCTGCACACTAAATGAATGGATTTCACAGCACTTTTCCCCTTTGGAGCCAAGGAACACAATGCCATGACCCAGTCCTGCCTGCATTTCTTTCTCCATACTATGGAGTTGTTGAAGTTTATAAGGATGTTGACTTGGTCCTTTCCAGCAGTTTTTTTCCCCTGATTCTTCTGCCTGAAAAGTTCTTTTGGGGAGAGTTCTTATTTCAGGCTGGCATACAATCAGCTTAGAAGAAGGTGATGAGCATTTTACTGTTTGAATGGTTTTGTGTTTTGCTTGCTCTTAACTCCAAAAATGCTGTCACAGACAAATAAATAATCTGTACCAACCTTTGCTACTGAGAAGAACAAGACAGTTAAACTAATCTTTCTGAGATTATATTGATTCGTATTGATTGCATTCCCTAGAGGAAAGAAAGCAAGAAGACAGAAAATAGACACTGAAATCTTCATACAAATTTGACATGGGAGCAAAACTGTATGGCTAAAGTTTTATGAGGCTATTTCTGCTGTTTTCTTGTCTAAACAGTCAAAAACATAAGTCAGAACTGAAAAAGCAAGACATGATTATTTTTATGTATATGTTCCTTCAAGAAGAAAAATCCTTCTTACAGTGTAAGTCTAATGGGAAGATCCAATAGCACTGGACCAGAATTCAGATGGAGTGTTTCTACTATCCTTAATGAAAAGAACATTAAATAAGAATGATGGCTCTGGGAGAGCAAAAAGCTGAAAGAGTTGATGTAAACCTGAAAGAGCCAATGCCTCAAACACTCAGCAGAAGAGAACAGAAATGTTGTCATGCCAACCAGACAAGGTGTGGTTTGAAAAGAGGGTCTTGTGGAGGCAGGACAGTGATGTTCTGAGACAAACTTCCTTATCTCAGTAACTGTCTCTAAAAACAAGTTGGAGACAGACCCCCCCAGCCCCTTTTGAGAAGTTTGAGAATACCTAAATGTGCTTGTGTGAAGAAAAATAGCTCAACTGAGGGGCCAGGAGTGCTTCTGCCATCACAGGAAGCAGACCTGGGATGGTGTCGGGCCCCAGGGTGCTGACCCAGATCTGTTCTTTTTATTTCTATTTTCCTATCTTCTTTTCTTCCTTTCTTCCTCTTCCTAAAAGCTTAAATCATCTTTCAGCCTGTATGCCATGAGGTTAGAAGTTGAATCCCCTGCTGCTGTGGGCTGTTCAGAGTTTAATCCATGGGTTGTTCAGAAATGTTTAAAGCCTTTCTGCTGTTCAGCTTGTCATAAGGTTTAAATCATTGCTGCCATAAATAAAACTTCTTAATTGATTGATTGGCATTGTTTTACTTTAATTTAGCCCAGAGTTTGGCTGCCCCAGAGCCAGTGGCTGTTCAAGAGCTCCCTCATGGTACCCCACTGAACTTGATTCTCAATTAAATAAAGTTAAATTCATTGGGAATGGTGTCACCCTCCTCTCATCACACTCTGTAGCACACTCTTTAAGACTTCCATTTACAGAAAATTTGCAGTAGTTTCTTGTTTTGAGCTACACACAGGGCTTTTGAAACAAATACAGAAGGGAATTAAGGATCATGGGGTAGGTGGGATAAGAACCCCTCTGAAATTAGTCAATGGCTGAATCCCACTTTGGAATGCAGGTTTGCTGGGGTTTTTGGTCTAAAGGTGATGCAGCTTCTTTCCCTTCAAGAGTGTTTTGTTGCTGTAGTTTTGGATTTTATTTTTGTATTTTCTCACAAGATTTGATTTGTTGGCTTTGGCACAAAGAAGGGAACATGGGAGAGTTCTCCACAAATGCACAATGTCTTTGCACTTTTGACCATGATGCTTTCTCTGCTACAAAGGTTATTTTCTGTGATGGCCCCTACACAAACATGTCTTGTAAGATGTTTCAACATCAGATTTTAGAGGGCACTGGGTATGTGCTTGACCTCATTGAAGTGGATGGTAAAACTCTCCCTGGTCTGCTCTGGCCTGGAATTTTATCACAGAATGATGTGATGGTTTGGGTCTGAAAAGACTTTAAGGCAGGGACATCTTCCACTAGGCCAGGTTGTTCAGAGACTCATCCAGCCTGGGCTTATCATCTCCTGTGTTTATATTTTTCCAGTTTTTCACAATAAAGCCTGAAAACATTGATTTCTCTCCCTTTCTCTTTACTGCTGCACTCAAAGGTGATTATCCTGTCCTTGGTGGACTCCTTACAACCTACAACAAAATAGGTGGAAAATTTTGGTCTCCCTCAATAGCACTTTATACCTTTGTCAGATACATGCTACATTACAGAGGCACAAGAGGGAAAAAACTTTACTCTTTTGTCTGAATGGAGAAGCTAAAATCTCACTGTGATCCAGTGTTCTGCTTCTGTTGAGACACTAACTAACTTTAAAAAAAATTCATTTGATGGTACACTGTAAATTTGTCATGCTAAACTTTTCTTTAAATTAATGTTTCTTTAATTTTCATCAAAAATCACTGTAAGAATTGTGTCAGTTATATTTACAATGGAAAGAATAATTTACCAATTTCAGCTGGTTTGGGTTTTTTTTTCCCTGTACAATTATGAGAAGCAATGTTTCAGAGCCCAATCCCTGGATAGTTCTATTTTGTGTCACAATAGCTCACAATCTCTTTCACCACATATTTTTCATCCCAAAATGGTCTGGACATTTCTACTTCAATATGACTTCCTAAAGGACTTCTCCTTGGGTAAGACAAATGTTTCACTGATTTTGTAGTGCTAGAACAGCATTAAGACCCTATCTTATTTTTTTTTTTTTTTCCTTTTCAAGTACAGCACAATAATTAGCATGCTTTTAACAAAAAAACCTATCAAACAAACAAAAAACCCCAACAAAACCAAAAACCAATCAAACAAACAAATTAAGAAACCAGGCATAGAAACAAACCAAATTGACTAAAACATTCCCAACGGAATTTCACCCAACAACCAGTTTACCAACATCGATTAATTAATCCTCGAGACATTGAAGTTAGTTACTGTGGATGCAGACAAATCAATGGCCTGAAACTGTGCTGAGAGGGTTGTGTCTCTGTGCTGGTGTTTGTTAGATGTGCCTTGAAATGTCAGGCAGAGCCATTACCGTGGGGGCTGCACAAGTAACCTTTTCTGGGATGGCAGGAAGGAAATGGGGGTTATAAAGGCAGTCAAGTCCTCCACTGAGCTGACTAATGCACTGCTTATTTCTCATGACCAAAGGATAACCCTCAATCATATCAAATTTGGATGCAGAAATCTGAAATCTTCACAGAGCTCATATCCTCTTGTTTGTGTCTGTAGGAGGCTGAAAACTTTTGATCCTACCTTCAACAGCAAAAAAAGAAGATATTTCAAAGCAAAGAAAGTATTTTCTAAAGTAAAGTCACATTTCTGTAAAAGAATCATAAAATATTTTACTGACTTTTTAGTGCAAATATTCTTTAAAACTGAGCTTTCTTTCCAGTAGAAATGTGGCCACTTTTGTCAGACTTTTAATTAAGAAAAATATTTGCTCAGTGTACAGCATTGAACCATCTCAGATACCTTTTTTTTAAACACAACAGCATGAGCACAGATATTCTCCACAAGAGTTTAGGTTTAAGAAACAGGGATAAAACAACCTGGTGGTCCCAAATGTCCAGCATACTCAAAATAAGCCCTTTCCAACAGCTCCTCTGCCTTTCCCAGTGGTGTTGCTGAGTTATCTGACATCACTTCCATGTTTCCCAGTTCTTTGCTGGACTGGGACACAGGGCTGTGTCCGTCCTGTATTAAACCCCTCACGTAGGCTCTCTGTTGGGGAAATTTCCTTCTTTTTTCCTTTTCCTGCACAACTGACCAAGGGACCTACAAAGACAAATATTTCTTTGGGTGGGCAAAGTCTTGCTTTGCAGTTCTCTGTTTCTTAAGACAGCAGAGGAAATTAGGGAACAGTAGATCCAAGTTAGAGTGAGGAGTGTTGGTCACTGAAGACAAGAAGTCAAACCCAAGTCCCTTCAGACAAATAAAGCTTTCAGGGCTATCTCAATCTGAATTTTCTCCTTTTTTCATTGTGCCTCAAAAAACAATCATCTTTATAGCAGGGTAGGCAGAAAATAAAGGAAATAGTACAAAAGTGTGGTTGCAGCTCTCTTGGGAGAGGAGGAGATTAAATAAAACCGAGTTCAGCCCAGGAAAATAATTGGAAGATGGCTTTGTACTCTTAGAAGAGCTGTGAGAAGAATGGAATGTACTGTATTCTTTTCCTGCATTGCAAATAAGATGCATATTCTCCTGAGGAAAAAGGAGTTGCATATTGAGTATAGAGAGATGTCCAATAGTTTGGAAAAAAAACCACAGAATCAAGATAAAATTTAAGTAATGGTCTATATGCCCAGTAGTAGTAGAAGAAACATATGTTTCAAAGTGAGGAGTATCTGCCTATGTGGGGAGAAAAAGAAATGAATAAAGGAATAAAAAGGCAACAGGTAATCATGTGGGTGTGGGATAAAGGGATGTACATTTTATGCAAAAAAATGGAAAAGCTATTTCATTCTTGTTTGGTGGGAGTCAAGTAGCTGATGTATTTTTGTGGCTGTGATAAATAGAAAAATGCATACAATTTTTTTGCTACTTTAAAACACTTAAGCACATATATTGAGATTTATGGCATGTTGTCTTCTCTCAGTACAAGAATGCTGAATTACAGACAATATAATTTTCTAATAAAAAGCCTTCCTTTGCCTCCAAGTCCAGCAAATGGAATTATTTCTACTGAAGCATAAACCTGTACTTATCTGCTTGGCTGAATAATGTGGCACAAACTCTATGTATATATTTTGTTCACACACTTTAACTTTCACATTTAGTCTTTTTCCCAAAACTTGGCAGCTGACTTTGCATGAATCAGGAGCAGCCAGACAAAAGCCCCACAAGCTCTCATGGTTGTTTCCTTCCAAACATTCTGGAGAATTATTACAAATTATTCTGCCCTGATGAGAAGTCTCTGGGCTTTCTGACACTGAGCTGGTGGCCTTTGAAGCTGCTGGGTGTTCTTGGGATGTGCTTGGCCCTCCAAGCCACATTCCAGCCAGGCAGAGGCTGGGCCTCCTTCCCTTCTTCCCCATTTATTGTTTGGGTGGTTGGAGCACTGGAAGGGGGTATAGTGAAGATGGTGGTGTCAGTATTTAGTTCTCTGTGTGACTTTTTTAAAAGGAGTTGGTACCTTCCCTCAGGCTGGCACTTGTGTGAACGTATTGTATTTGCAGGCGACCCCCATGGCAGGGAAGAATGATGAATCTGACTCCATGTCCTCAGAAGGCAAATTTGTTACTTTCTTATCCTATATTATATTAAAGAATACTATATTAAACTATACTAAAGAATAAAGAAAAGATACTTACAGAAGGCTAAAAAGATAATAATGAAAACTCGTGATTCTTTCCAGAGTCCCAAAACAGCTTGGCCCTGATTGGCCAAAGAGTGAAAACAACTCCCAGCAGAATCCAATGGAACAATCACCTGTGGGTGAACAATCTCCAAACACATTCCACATGAGCACAACACAGGAGAAGCAAATGAGATAAGAATTGTTTTCTTTTTCTCTGAGGCTTCTCAGCTTCCCAGGAGAAAAATCCTGGGCAAAGGGATTTTTTCAGAGAATGTGAATGCCACAGGAAAGTCCCTATTTTGGACTTGGAATCCTCAAATATTTGTTCCCAGATTCAACCCCTTTTTTACCTAAGGTAGACATAAATTCTGATCTCACATCCTGAGTGGAGCTGATGCAGATGGAATCACTTCACCTGGATCTTTTTAAACTGAAAAATCCTATTTGTTTCCTGCAAAAATGATTTGCCCATGAAAACTCTGTGCAGCAGGATGGCATTTTTCTCTCATGAAAGAATTGTAAAAAGAGGTTTATGCACAGTTTCCATTTCTAGTGATTTTCAAAATGGTCTAAGTCTAAATAATGGAAGAAGAGACAAACTGCTAAAGAGAAGAGATAGAGGAGAGATTGTTTTCTTTTACAGTATCCATAAACTGCTGCTGAACAAAAACCTGGATGTGTTGTTTCTCTACATCTTCCTCCCTGCACTCTTCACTTCCCCCAAATACAGAACATTTCCCTGTCAGGACCCCGAGGGCAACAAGGCACAGGTAGCAATGCTGAAATTCATGACTTGATTAGCTGCTATCATTTATCGAGTATAAGCATAACAATATAATGAATAACTTGCAAGGTACCACTTAAGTCAGAATGATTGACATTTGATGGAAATTGGTTGACAAGAAGCTCAACATGACCCAGGAAAGTGCAGAGGCAGCCCCGAAACCACCCATGCCCTGGGCTGCAACCAAGGCAGCGAGGGCAGGTCAAGGAAGGGGATTCTGCCTCTCTGCTCTGCTCAGGTGAGACCCCACCTGCTGAGCTGGGTCCAGCTGGGCCCCCCACACAAGGAGAACATGGAGCTGTTGGAGCAAGTCCAGAGGAGAACACAAAGATGCTCAGAGGGCTGGAGCCCCTCTGCTACGGCGACAGGCTGGGACAGCTGGGGGTGTTCACCTGGAGAAGGCTTCAATGGAACATTCCGGCACCTTCTAATGCCTGAAGATGCTCCAAGAGGCTGGGGATGGACTTTGGACAAGGGCACGGAGTGACAGTTCAAGCAATAATGGCTTTAAAATGTTATTTAATGTTCAAATTTTTAAAGGTACCTTCTCACTCTCATCATCTAGTTGGAACTAGATGACCTTTAAGTTCTCTTCCAATTGAAATAATTCAATGATTCTATGACTTTTGTCTAGTCTACAAGTATGTCAGTCTACCACATTTCTGGTATGTGAAGATATATTCCACTTTATAGTAACTCAGGGTTATGTTTTAAATTGACAGTAACTTTTTCACCCTGGTTTCCACTTTATTTGAAGGAAAGAAACACATCCAATTCATACCTACATTGCTGTTTCTTGAAAATTATTCAGAATATCAGATTTCTTCTGGCCCCCAACCTGTTCCCTCCCTCAAAGTGGGACAGAATTCAGGTGTCAGGTCAAAGGCAAATGGCACAGAAGAAGAAGAAGGATAAAATTTTCATCAGATGCAACTTTCTTCTCTGACCAACTAATTAGGCAACATGTATTCGGGTTTGAAAGGTACACAGAGCCAGAAAAGGTTTGAAATGCAAGGAGGATTGGGAGGTAGAATAATCAATACAGATATTTGTATTCTGCAATCAGTGGAAGTTGTACTTTTAAATCAGGGTAACATTGATTTATGGATTGTTTCTTTTTCCTAGAAAAGAAAACAGGTGTGAGGTTTACAGAAAAGAGAAGCTGAATAATTTGACTTCTTCTTCTGTGCCTAATTTCTAGTTGCTGTCTAATGGCTGAGCTGTTTTGAGATGCCATCCTCAACTGTAGTTTGTAGAAACACTCCTGTGGCATCTTGGTCTATATATATTGGTTTTTTTTCTATCTCTAAGAGATCCAAATGACAGGAGACATCAATTAGAGTTCAAAATTCAATCCATTCATGCAGCCTGTGAATTCATTTAGCTCTAGCTCTGTAAATCCTTGGAACACATTTTTGGAAGGCAGCTGTTGCACAAGCATCTCTGTTTTCTAAATACATGATTGAGTTTACAGCTGTTTAAAACCACTTTAGTGTTGGCATAAAGACAGTGCATACACCTAGGTCAGCTTTGAATCATCCTTTAATTTTCCCTGAATATCTTAACTCTAATTTTCCTGTTTTATATCTGGCTTGATGATTTCATTTGGGTGTTTTCTTCTTATTGCTTGGTTATTTTTTTACAGAAAGGCGTGCTTAGATAGAAACTATTCCATTAATTTCAAGCAATTTACTCATCACTTGCTTGGGTTAATGTCTTCATGGCATCTCTGCAGTGACCCAATCAACTCCATTCTTATTTTCTTTTTTATTTTTTTAACAAAGTTGTGTACCAGTTTTTGGAGCTGCAGTTGCATTCTTCAATTTCTTCTTTCCATTCATTAGGCTCTCAACATGTGTTACCCCAGGAGTGTTTGTACTATTTGTTGTGCAATCTACACATAACAAAAATCGTTGCAAAGAGGACAGGGAGCACCTTGGATGAAAAACAATCAGCTTAGGTTCCTTTCTCAAAGGAATACTGAAGGTAATAGGAAATTTTTGCTGATGACAAATTCAGTTGGTGACCAGTGTGGGTTGCCCAGAATGAGCAAGAGACTCTCGTTTTTTGAGAACACAGTAGACAGAAATCTGACAAAAATGTCATTGTTGCATTTGCTCCTGTCAGGGGTAAAGGAGAGACCCTTCCATCAGCCACTTTTCTGTGTGTGAAGAGGGTTGAAGATCCTTGAGGAGTGCTGGCTTGATGGGAACGAAGCTTGTTCAGGAGGCTCCCAGCACACCCTGGGATCAAACTCACTCCTCAAAGAAGTTTTACAGTTAACCAGGAGATCTCATTAAGGTGATGTCTGCAGCTTCTGATGCCCTGACACACTTCTCAACACTGTAGATCAGAGACAAGTATGATTTAAGGTTTCAAGTCTCAGATTTTTTTGCTAATTGCTCATCAGGGAACATTTGCCTCACAGCTTGAATGTTAACAGTGTGTCATGAAGTTTGGATTAAAGAACAATCTTCCTCCCTTCCTTTCAGCAAGACAGGAGACACTTGGCTTTTGTGATCATTTGGCTTCTACTGTTTCTTCTCTTCATTTTATTTAGTTAGTTATTTTTACTGCTGGAAAAAAAAGCCATAGTTATTTTTATTAGAAGAAAAATTAATCATGTGGGTGGAAGAAAAGGCAAGATTGACTGCAAGAGAAAGTTTGGACTTCAGGTAAAAAAAGGAAGCACAATGGAGAGAGCATATGGACATTATCTGGTGATGCTGAAAGCTTCACTGGATAGAACTAAAATGATCAGATAAACAGAAATATGCTCTTTTTTTTTTTACCCCCAGCCGCTAGCACACAAAAGATCAAGGAGGTATGTTAGCAGCAGATCCCAATTCCCAATAAAAAGTGGTATAAAAAAAATCAATCTTGAAGCCAATTTTGTTAATGAACATCATAGAACATCATATAGTGACTTTATCAGACAAATCTCAGAATGGCTATACAATTCCTTAGCATTGCAAAGAAATGCAAATTTAATGGAAATTACCAAAGACCGATCTCTTTTCTTCCCCTGTTCCCAGGGCTGATAAAACATCCTATCAGGAACTTGTATCCACAAATTATTTGTGAGCAATGTAACTTCACCCTGAGTTTGGGCTGCCTCTAAGTCCCCCCTGGCCCTGTAGCTGGGCATACTCCAGGGGAGCCCATGGGCTGTTCTGCTCCTTCTGTGGTCACTCCCACAACAAAAGCCAGTTTCTACACAATAGGAAGGCTCCTTGTGGTCAAGTCAACACAATTTTGCAGCAGAAGGAAACAGACCCTGCCAGCACCAGACATGGGGGTTTTCTCAGGTGAAATGCGCCCTGGAGATGTGGATTTTGTGAGTATTTTTGTCTCCCGATTGCAAAGGGAAAATGACCACTCCACACGGAGAAGCTTGGTGATGAGCAAGAAGAATACCTAGAAGGTAAAGATGGGATTTCAGGGGTGAAAAGCAATGTCCTTATGCTCCTCCAGCAGCACCAGGTTGGTGTCTGCAGATGCAGCCTGCAATTCTTCATGGAAAGGAGAACTGCTGATGACTAACAAATCAAGCCTCAATGTCCACCTCCTGTGGGTTCAAACCCTCAAGTCTGTGTAGGTTATGTTCAGGTGTTGAAAACATTTACACTGGTTGAACAAGAGATTTTACTACTCAAAGAGGGGAGCCCTGTTACTCTGCATGAAATTTGTTTATGTCTCTGAGCCAGTTACTTGTTCTGGGGGAGAAATTCATAGCTGAGAAGCAACTCCTCCATTGTGAACACTAACCTCAGGCACTTCTCCAACTGCTGTCAAAACAACTCCTCCACTCCAGTCAGATCAGCTCTTCTGTTTATTTACCACAATTTTCTGATTTCTTGACTATTATGGGCTCAAATTGGACAGCATCACTGCATGAGGGACTTCAGTATTTAAGTTAATAATCCATTTGATTCCCTCAGTAAGAGATTTTCTATTGCTCTGAGAATGTTTACAGTCTGATTCAGTCCATTTTTGTGCTTGCTGCAGTCACAGTCATGCCTCTGGCTCAGTCACTTCGTGCAGCATCACACTTTGCATTCTTTAGGTCTTTAGATTACCCATAAGCCTACAAGTGTTTTTAGTACTTTTCTCCTCCCCACAAACATCTCATTATTTCTCACCCTTATGGGCTCTGATATCTGAAGTTGTCCTCATTGAAAGTTCATTTTAACTCTCTTCTAATTTTCTTTTTGAAGATGCAGATCCTGTGCAGAACTAATGTTTTTAATACTGTTAATTGTGCTATGTGTCTTGGAAAAAAAATACACCTAACAACCTTCGTATCTTGGAAAAAAAATACACCTAACAACCTTCTTGATCATACTCCCTGGTTAGTTTTCTTATCTGACACTTAAATCCCTTGGTTGCTCTATTAGGATGGAAGTAGTCCAAATTAGTGGTGTGTTGCCACTGTGATATGATCACCTAGTTAATTGCTAGGCCCTTAGAGATTTGCTTGGTTTTTTGCTCTAATTATTTCTTAGGACAATATTTCTGTCACCTTCAAGCTGTCTATATACACTGTGCAACCAGGAAGTCTTTTAAATGTGGACAATAAAATATCTTTTACTTTCTCAATAATATTGACCTAACCCTTAGACATGATTTTCTCACTCACCCATGTACATTGTAGTTTATATTTGTGTGGAGAAACTGTGCTTTTGCACTAATTTTTCATTCAGTATAAATACAACAAAAAAATATCGTGGTTGAAACTTGTGTTCTATCTGATTAAAACTCATTAGCAAAACTCTTTACAGAGCTCCAAATGGAAGGTTCTCTGCTCACTGTCCTGATGTCACCAAAGCAAGTTTGGTTAGCACTTGCCCCTGCAAGAGGTCATTGGATGACTTAGTGACAAAACAAAGATGTAACTCCTCAATTGTTTGCATGGTCAACTTAATCAATATTTTGGTGAATTTAATCAAAGCACAGCACATCTCCCTTTAGGGCATTTCCTTCCTCTGCAAATTGTGACATAGGGAGAAGGAGTAAAGGAAAAGCAAAAAGTTTTGTCAATTCCCCTGATCTTTATGATGTTAGATGAAGAAGACTGAGGGGAGTAAAAAATATCCTTATTTCCTTTCTGATTCAATCAGAGTGTATGGTTTTACAAGGAATTCTTTAGAGTTCAGTGTAAAAGAACTTAAAATCCTTGGAGAGAGCTCCTGGCAGTGTGTTAGATTGATGCCTCATTTTGGACTGCCATTCCTTAGGACCTGCTCTGCAGATCCCTTGGGGCTCACAGAGATTCTTCTCCAAACTTAGGGTATACATTTAGCTTCACCTTGCTGGTGAGTACCAACATCAGAGCAATTCACTCGTGTTCCTGTTACAGGCAACAGAACTCTGACAGTCAGGGGGGTTAATGGAAACTGGGGTTTGATTCATCTCAATCAGAAGTGAACATCTGAAATAGGTCAGATAAACTGTGCTCTGAAAGCATGTATATTTCTCTTTTGATCACAAAGGGAAAAAAAAAACCTCAAATAAACCCTCACTATATGCCTCAAAACCAGACATATAGTGCTTTTTAAATTTGGGCAGGATGAATCACAAGGAGTTGTAGATGGAGCAGTGAAATTGGCTATGATTCACCCTTCTCAAACAAAAAAAAAAGTAATCCATTTTAAATTGATGCTGTGATTTCCAATAAAAATGATCCTTCAGTGCCATCACAGGGGACAGCGTTCACTCCTAGTTTTTAAATACATGCTTTATTGATGTATAGCTGGAGAATTTTCCCCAAATTCACTGTGAACTCTATTCCAGCAATGCTTTGAAGAATTTGGAACTGTTGGAAGTAGCAGTCATCAGAGAAACATTCTTAATGACCTCAGAGAACCCTTTTTTTGTGTACTCTCCCCAGAAATGGAGTGTCCATCCTCAGAGAGGCTGTCTTTTAACAGCAGCTCTTGCAGCTGGAGCTGGTACAGGTTTTACTTGATTCAAGCAGGAGATTTTCAATATGGTGTAGTCTGGAGCCTTGAAAGCAACAGCTCTTCTTGCTCTTGTTCTCCAGCTGAGGAGCTTTTTGATGGAAGGACTTTTTCTTCTCTGAAAATGTCAGTCACAAAAGCCTAAATGTTTTTGAGTGTACTGATTTCACCAAAACTGGGCTCTTAGCATAAGCTGGGATGAGATCAAATGACAGTGATGTAAAAATAACTCAATAATCCAAATACATTTCTGGAATGTGAGTGATGTAACTTGAATTCCCATGGTGAGACTGAATAGGTATGTAAACTTTCACACTCTGTACAGCTTGGGTGTGTGTCTGCTGCATACAGCTATCATATTCCTGAATTCTTCATAAATTATCTGTTCAGAACAGCAGTTAACAGCTTTCTTTTTTTTATTTTCCTCTGTTTCCCCCCTTACTGGCCCTGCTAGCAGTGAGATCCTGTAGTTTTTTAACTGCTTGGGATAATGCACCATACATTAATAATATGCAATTATATATCAAAAAGAAAAAGCTGCCTTTACCAACCTTTCAAACATCATTTAAGAAAGGAAAGGTTTTACAGCAAAGTATGGAAAGTTGACAGTGCTTAGGGAGCACTGGAGAGGGTGACAAATAATTTACTAGTCTCAACTCCTGATAAATGGTGAATGCTTGTTCTGTTTGACCAAAATATAGCTTTGATATGAGTGGTTTTGGCATCTTACTGCCTTGTGAGAAAAATTACACAGCTTCAGGTTTTGACTCAAGCAGATGCTCTGTGCCTTATGTAGCTTCGTGTTTTAGGACCTCCAGGCTTCATTCTGTCTTTAATCTGCTGCTGGTTCCAATAGCAATGGGAAAAAATCCCCAAATAAATAAAGTAAAATAAAATAAAATAAAATAAAATAAAATAAAATAAAATAAAATAAAATAAAAGGAAGTCCAACGCGTCTATCTATGGACTTTTGAAGAATTTTGACTTTTGGAATGAAGTGAATAGAATGGCATTATCAGAATGTCACATGGCAATAAACAGACAAACACCAGGGTTCTGCAAAGGCAGGGACTGTGAAGTGAAGTCTCCCCCATCAGCCTTTCCTCTACATCACTATCTCCCAGTCACAGAGAGGAGGGAAGGGTGGATCTTCAGACTGGGAGAACAGAGAAGAGGGCTCAGGAAGTGAAAGCAAGAAGCACAAAGCTCATGTTTCAGATGGAGATTTCTCATAGCAAGCAAAAGTCTTCTGAGGACCTCAAATCCTCCCAGCCAGGCAGATGAGGAGGAGTTCAGCTGAGGAGGAGCTCAGCCCCACCACCCCTCACTAACCTGTAAACCATCACTACATTTTTCAAGCAACTCTCATGTTTCAATAGGATTATCCTCAGAAATCTGTTTTGGGATAAGTTGTGTGTCATTTTCCCCATGACATGGGAGGTCTTCGGGACCCAAAGGTGAGAAAGAGTCTCAAAGAGATGTGAGTCCTTAAAATTTCCTTTAGACAAAGAAATCCAAGCTATCCTTTCTTTTTTAATGTTTTCAGCATTGTTGATCTTGATTGTCAGCATTAAGGCACATGAAAAGTTCCCTATTTTCATAACATTATCAGCTGGTTTTTCCTGGAAATCATATCCATTAAAGGTTGCTGACAGACACCCAGAAAGTGGGAAAAACATGAAGGAATATCCATTTGTCTGGTGTTTCATATACCAGATTAATTTTGAAAGCATTTATTTTATCTTCATTTGAGTGGCCTCTTTTCAAGAGTATCCTTCCAAATATTCCCCCTTTTGTGGAGCCTCCCAATTAGCTTGAGCTCACAGCATCTTGAAAACAACATAAACACGCATTAAAGCAATTGCAATTTAAAAGAAGAAGTGATTAAAACACTTTTAATCGAGGCTTTTCAGGAATTGCCATCACCACTATTTTTTCCTGTATTTCATTTTGGTTCTGTCTTTATCTAAACAGAATTTTAAACTTCCATCTTCTAACTTCACTGCCTCCCAAACTGGACTAGAAAATTTTATTTCCAGAAGTGGAAATTTCCTTACTGCTTATGCTGCAGGTAGGGAAATGCTGCAGGATACATTTGAGTTTCCTATGGAAATTCTCATCATGGAACATTTTTCAAGGAAATCATTGGACTAGACTGTCAGTTAAAGATTGTATTGTAGATCTAGTAATTATTAACTTGATAATCTTGTTATCACCAAGAAGAAAAAAAATTGTTTCCCTAATCAAAAAAATGTACACTTAATTTAAATTCTTGAAGTCCTGCAAGTGTATGGAAAACGCTTGCCTGAAATGGTCGCTCATTTCTCACAAATATATTCAATGATCCTTTTTTGTTTTTTAAAAATTGATGTGTAAGAAACATATTCCAACTGGAGACTGCCCTGTGAATCATTAAAAGTGTTCTTGAAGCCCAGAGAATAAGCCATTGCTGATTTGAATGTGGAAGTACTTGAATTGTATATGCAAACATTGCAACAGTAGTTAGGAAAAACAGATTTATTCTATACTTTACCATGCAGATACATGCATAACTCTTTAAAATAGCTATGAACAATATTGACTTATTCAAAAGTATATTGACTTACACTTACTTGAAAAGTGTACTGACCTATATCTAGAGACAAATCTCAACTATTTTGTTTTGCCTCTTTCCCTGTGTTCTATCCTGATAATAGCAAATATTTGGAGCATTTTGCATTTTAAAAATGAGGAAATGCTGCTTTTTTGGCCTCTGTCCTGTGATGACAGTGAAACACGAGGCTTCACTCTCTGTGTCACCTGTTCTCTCCCATTTGCTGCTCCCGTTCAGTCCAACATTTCCCTGCCCTTTGCTTTTACACACAGCTCTGCCTTTTCCTTGTGACTTTCATCCTCTGCTTTGCCCTTCCTGGTTTTCCCTCCAATCTTTTGCTGATTTCCAATGGTGTTTTTTAGTGCTTGGTGCCATGGTGTGGACATTTCCATATGCAAAGAAGGAACCGGACTGGCAGTAACTGAATACAAGGGTGTCTTCTTGCACCTTCCAGGACATCTTAACTCAAATGCAGGAGAAATTACATTTTATAATTCCACCTAGAAAGCATGGGAAGTTATTTCCAGTGTAAACAAAAAAAAACAACCAACCAACCAATCAAAAAAACCATCAAACCCAAACAAAAAAACACCAACCCACAAAAAAAAAATCCCAAAACACAAACAACATGATCAATAAAAACCAGACAGATTGTGTCAGTGTTCACAAGAAGAAATAAATATATTTTGCTCTTTTATATGTACATAAATACAAGAAAATATTTGCTTTCTATGTATATAATTTTATTTTATAAGACAAATTTATGTATATTTATACACTTCCCCATAAGACTATACTAATCTTTGACATATTCAGCACTTTGTAAACTTTAACCAGAGTTCTGGTTAAAGTTTAACCAAATGTACATGAAAACACATTTTCCTCAATGTTTTTCAGCTCTTTTTCTTCACAATACATCCAGATGGAGGAAGTTTGTGTGCAAAACTATTTCATATTTTCTTGTCAATATTCTTTTGCAGAAGTTACATTTATGTAAAATTCAACGAACTGTTTGACAAACACAGCTGAAAACTCTTCCACATTGTACAACTTTACTGCTTGGTGTCTATTCAATAATTTAGAAGAAGCAGTTTGAAGTATGCAATTTTTTAGGCACTGTGACAGAAAATATGTCTCATTTAAGAAAAATGGTGCTTTTTTTTCACCTGTGTCAGTCAGAAACGCATATTGATGTTTTTAGATTGCAGCCCAGAGACCTGTCTCTGTTAAGTTGAACAGAAAATAATATGGTTAGACCTAAAAAGGTTTTAAGTAGGCTCAATTGATCTGTCCTGTCAAGATTCCTAGTGGGAAAAAGAAAAGAAAGAAAAAAGGGCTACTAAGTCAATATATTTTTCTTTTTTTTTTTTTCTTTTATTTTTTAGGAGGAAGACTGCAGTGCTCAAAGCCTCATCCCTTAAGGTTTCCCAAGAAAAAGAAAAACAGATTGAAGACTGGAAAAGTAGTGAAAACCTGAAATTTATCACAGGAAAAATAATTAAGATGGAGAACCATCTTAAGAAAGGAAATCCACCAGCTATTCCTCAGGAAAAGAAAACAGACATTTGGAATCTCATATTCAACACAGACACATCAGGATGTATATGCACAAATATATTGAGATGAAATTGCCTGCTTGGGTGCACAGGAGCCACCTGCAGCTCTGTCTCTCAGCTGCAAGTTTTTGCTTCTTTATGTGGCAAAAGGAAACCTTTTCATGGTCAAATCAGAAGAAGAGAAGAAAGATTCCAGCCTATGGGCTGAAGCAGGAATCTGAGTGGAGAGACTTATTTCTGCTGCTTTGTTTTCCCTGTTTGTTTTGTCAGTTCTACATCCACCACAGTCAGTTTTTCTTCCATGTTCCTCTTGTTTAGGGGAACACAAAATGCTCCCTAGAATTCCTCCAGCCTGCCTGATCCAAACTGACAAGAGTTGCTTGAATAGAGCTGATGTCAAGTGTTTTAAAGATGGATGTAAGTGTTTTTCTAATAGAATCCATCCTGCCTGAATTCCAGCTGAATCTACAGAAGAAGATAGTTTGTAGAAAATTATTGTGCAGTCAGGCAGGAAATTACAGTTGGAGAGAATTGTTTTCCTGGCCTTATTTTAGACCAACTTCTCTTAAAATATTTAAGTTCCTTATTTCTGAACAATTGTGGAACCCAATTGATTTTATTGTCACGCATAAAGAAAACAGTGTGGAGTTTTTCATCTGGCACCACTGAGAGAAACAGGCAAACAGAATTAATATTTTCTGACGTGGAACAGCACACAGATGATTGTATTCCAAACTGGGCGATTATGATAATGATTCACCTGCAGTATTTGCATGAGATGGCTGTAATGGAAGCAACTGCTAAAACTCCAAGCTATCAGCTATCTGTGAGTGTTTAGAAATCAGAGTTTATTTTCTCTTCAGTCTCTGCAATTGCTTTTTCCTAAAATATAACCCTGAGGGTGCCAGCAACTCCGGCACTCGTGCTTTATTGACTGAAGTTTCTTTGTTTCTCACCCAGTTCTGAACCTGCATCCTGGCTCATATTGGCTCTCTGCACTGGCTTTATGATCTCCTTTGATAGCCATGCACTCACTCTGCCTTCAAAAACTCCTTTATGTTCCCTGGCTAGAACTGCTCAGTGGGAGCTTTGGTCTGCATCAGGTTGTTGAAATTGCTGCTGATTCTGTAACCTCTTCCCAAAATGTACCTCCTGCTTGTCCTGCCCCTTGCAGGGACACCCCCTCCGAGGAGAGAAGAAAGAATTCTGTCTCAGCTCAGGGAAAGAGAAAATTGTAAGAATATAAGAAAAACACAAAGCTTAGAACTTTATTCCCTGAGCCTGCAGACTTTATCTTTCTGTTTGTTCTGTCCCTACTCACTGAAGCATGGATGCAAGAGTGCTGAATGAGTGTTTATGTGAGGAAAAAGGATGTCCTCAGCTCTGCAGTGGTTTGCTGTGCTCAAGTCTTTCCTTTATTCCCAAAGCCTCTGATTTGGGATAGCTGATGCCCAAAAGGTGGCTTTTGTGTTCACTCCTAACATATGGCAGTGTCACCAACATGCCACATGCCACTGCACTGCATCTCGTCACCACATCCAACCTTATAAAACAGATTAGGACACACCTCAGGTGTTTCCTATTCCAAGTTAGAGGTGGCATTACACAAATAAGAGATGCTGGCACAGCATGTAACTACTCCTGAGCAGTTAAAATTAGAATTTTCCCTTCAACAGGCTTTGAGCACTGACAGTGGCAGGTGTTTGGGAGACAGGGATGACAAAGGGCAGCCACAGGTAGCCATGGCTTGCATATCTTCTTTTCCAATGTCCATGTTTGTGTTCAGAGTGAGCTGAGCCATGAGGTAAAACTTGCCATCCATCCTCTTTGAGATGCTGTAATTCATCCCAAGAGGCTTTCAATAGTCCATAAGACAGAGAATGGATTTAATATGGGCCTGCAGAAGGTGACAAGAAAGAAATAAAGATTGCAAAGTGCTTAGCAGGATGACAGAATTGTATGAACAAAGCTGCTTGTAGCTGACACTTTAGAATTTGAAAGTCAGGGGCTTTTTCAGTAAAGTTTTCCCCTTACTACCTTCAGTGCTGGAAAGACATTGTGATGAAAAAGCTACTTTTTGCTGTTAAAGAGAGAGACATGAATTTCCCCCCCCACACTGCAATTAAAAAAATGCTATCAGGGTATAATACCAAAAGGAAGCTCCAGTCAGACCTTAGCATGAGACTCTCTAATATAGAGTGTGACAATCACAGGTGGAAGCAAAAGTTCAGCAAACAGCACTGGAAAGGATCCAATCCTCCTTAGAGTCCAGGGCTAAAGATTAACATTCCCTCCACAATATCTTGGAGCAACTCAGCTGTTACAAAACCCTTCCTCAAGCTCCTTAAATGCCAGTTTTTGGCTTCTTTTTTCTACCTCTGTTGAGGTCAGGATTGAAGGCACTTGAGACGATGGTTCATGTTCAGGCTTAGATGTTTATTTTTTCTTATCTATGTTACAGTCTCACAGGCAGTGAGCTCTGCAGTATTTCACTAACAAGGTACAAAATGGCTATCTCTTGCTACAAGGTCTTTTGAGGCTAAGCTATCCAATTAAGAAATGACACCTAAATTATTTTTGCTTTTAACCCAATAACTGATCACTCAAAATCCGCAATGCAGACTTTCCTGTCCAATTACAAAACATCACCCAAACCCATGAAGAAGAAGGAAGAAGAAGGTGAAGAAGAAGGTAAAGAAGAACAACCTGCCTCTGCCCTAAAACCTCCATCTTGCTTTGTATATATGTTACTATATTCTATATTCTAAAACCTTAAACTCTAGGTTTTCCACCCTGTGACATTACACACTTCTTTGGAAGCTTTCTCCATGGCCTCAGGTCCAATGCAGTGCTCTCCTGGGAGTCATAGTCTGTCAGTACAGGAAATCTAAAATTCTCAGCATCCAGAACTCCAACATCTCCCCCTCTTGTTTACACCTAAAGTCTCGTCCTGGGTACTGCCACATGTGTGCTTTGCCATTGCTGTGCCTGAGCCCATACATGGATTTAGCAACTGGGCTTTTTAGTCTTGATCTGCTTTCTGATCTTTTCTTATTTCTACTCTTCTGGTTTTGCCTCCATTCAGTAGTGCAGAGTTAAGACTTCTAAAGTTTAGTTTGTGTTTATCCAGGATATAGAAGAGTGGAGCTTTTATCTAATCTTGTGCTTCTTGGAGGTTTTGCATTATTTGCTTTGCAGAGGAAAAGAGTCTGAACTCTTAAGAGTAAAAAGAATCCCAAACCCCTAAAAATCCCAAACCTCTTTTTAAATCTTGAAGTGGAAGTTGTCATTATTTCTTTTCTTTTCTCTTATTTTCCTAGACATTATCCAGCACAGCTCTTCAAATGAGAGGGTGATAGGACATTTGCTCTTAGTAGTTGTAGCTCAGAGTCTATCAATGATGTTTTAAAGAACAGAATAATTCAGGTGAGACTTTAGAGTGTTTTGTATTAGTTTTTTTTTATTCACAGCCAAACTATAGGTTTTACTTATTTTCTATTCTTGTGGATGGCAAATTATATCAAGATAGACAACACAGGATGTGTCTATCTATCAGTCTTTTTCTCTCTTTTACTTATTTTAATAGTAAAACATGTGAGAGCACTGCAATGACAAATTAAATCCAGAAAAAATACCAAAAAAAGTCAACCTTTAACAAGAAAAGAAAAACAGCAATTTACCTTTTATTGGAAAATAAAAACAAATGGATACAATATAACAGAGCTCTTTCCTTCTATGTTCTGAGAACTTTGATTTAAAAGGGTGATAAAGTGGTGGTTAATAATGAGAAGGAAAGGAAGTCTTTATTAGGTTTGTACTACTCACATAAATATGTATTTTACATCCAAAACACGGCTGTTGGCTGAATACAGAACATAACACAACATAACAGGACTATAATCAATTTTTCATGAGTAAACCAGTTATTAATATAATAACCCTGACACTCTAACCCTTGGTCCAGCCAATCTCACATAGATTATTTTTTATTGCTTGTATCAGATCAAGAAAGAGAGTCCAGTGGAGCACTGTATCACACCAGAAGAAAGTTTCTGCCTCTTTTTGCATCCTCAGTAGAATTTTCTATGCCGGGAGAGTGGCTGGGTCTTCACATTCAGTAGACACTGGCCCAAGCTGGTCTCCAGAAACTGAGGCTGAACTGCCTGCATGTCATCCTGCTGAGAAGAATTATTTACCAGGAGTTTAACCACTGGCCTACAAAACGAAATGTCCACTCAGCTCATCTCTTTTGGGGATCTTTTTCTACTTAATTTTAGGTTTAGACCAAATAAAAAGCTTCTTTTAGACATGGTTTCACAGAATTACAGAGTCTGCTCAGTTGGAAGCGACCCACAAGGATTGAGTCCAGCTGTTGCTCCTGCACAGAACCTAAGATGAGCAATCCAAAAGAAGTAAATCTAAAAGAAATTTGATCTACTATTCAATCAGTAAAAGCCCAGGCCAGCAACTCTTGCACTGTTTATATTCCCCTTTGTACATTTGTAAGTGTTCAGAAAGAAAAATGTTGGAATTTGAATCTGAATTGTTTCATCAAATCATTTGTCAATTTTGGCTGAGTTGGAATTCAAACCAGAAATTTTTCATTTAAATTAATCAATTTTTTCTCAAAAAGTACTGTCTGAAATATGTGTACACTAAGGTGAGTCATTGGTCCCTCTAAAATCAATGTCAAAACTGTCATTGGCTTTATTGGCACTGGAGTTTTCACTACACCCAGCTGCCCCACTCTGTGCTAATTTACTGGTTGATGTATCCCATATATTTTATTTATGATTTTGTTTAAAAACCTGGTATGCACCAGAAGTCCCAGAGTTTTACATTTAGCTGCTTTCTGGTTTTCAGGGCCAGTACATTTTATCATCAGTCTTAAGACAGTTTTTATCTAGTCAAATTAAAATAGGAAAGGAATAGAAAGGAGTACTTATAAGTAATATATTTAATATACTTTAGACATAATTTTTCCAACACCCGGTGAATTAATTTGGTATTTATTTATTTGATTAATTTTCCTTTTTTCCTTTTTTTCCTCCTTCTCTTCAGGGAAGAGAAGTCCTTCTCCTTCTCTCCTACAAACCAAACCAGCTCTTGTGTTTGGTGCAGACATCTGCTTCTTTAAAAGAAATTGTCCCTCCTGATGTTTATGTCATGAAAAAATAAAGATTTGTTTTGTGGAAGGTTGATGTACATTCCTTGTTTCTCAGTGCCAACCCATAGAGACAAAACAAACTGGGATACACTGGAATATGTACTAATCCATCATTGCATCTGCTGCACACTGTGATCTGATAGAGAAATGTAATTTTGGGTTCTAAATTTTCATTTCAAACATTATATGTAAATACAGTCATAAATATGTATCCAATAGAAGCAGGTCATCTCTAAGATTTAAAGAAACCAGACAGTCTGAACATATTGAGCTACCTCATAATAGAGAAATGAAGGTAAATTAAGAACAGGTAGCAATTCAGAAAGTTAAAAATAAAAAGTCATCTGATGTTTAAACCTCTTGAGAAGGCTTTGAAAAAGCTAACAATAGAGCTCCTGTAAAACACAACAAAATAAAAATAGATGCTGTAGTTGCTGGATAAAAATAGTGTAGATTTAATGCTTCTTCAAACAGATGGCTGTAAAACTTGAGATGACAAATTATGATTTGTTCAGCCCAAAAAGAAGTCTTTCCAAAGGCTCTGTGAATTGTGATAGCAGTGTTAGAGATGACCTTGAGATGGGTTTAGATATCTTCAAATTTTTTTTTTTGTGAATTGAAATCTAGTATTAAAACCAAAATAAAACAGGGAAAACAAAATTAAATATTAAAATTTAGGGTTACCTAAAAGCTTTACTAAGATTCAATTTCTTGTCCTAGAAATAGTGGTAGGGGAAATGGAAGAAATCTTGTCTTTGATGCATTTTAATTCTTTCAGTGTAGTATTTTCAGTCACAGCTCACCACATTCATCATTCTCCAAAAGCAACAGCCCACTCCACCAGAGAATTGAAATTTATTTTCTGCTGGTGTGTCACTCTTGTTTCAAATATGAGGTGGAGGAAGGAATGAAGTACCCATCCATATGCACTTTTTTTTTCAGATGTTGCTGTACATAAAAGTGCAAACCAATTTCTTGAACATAGACAAAGATACATAAACCTCTTCTGAGGATTTTCCAGAATGAATTTTCCTACCAAAATTATCTGTTAACAGGCTGATAGATGGAAGTAATGACCAGCAAATCATTTAATACTCCCTACACCAGTGCTTTGCCAATGGCCTTGAAATGCAACAAGGATTCCCTAAGGAACCATACAAATTATGGATGTGATTCACTTTGTGCTGCTCCAGCCATATTCTGCTGCAAACCCGGGCTGATTTAATAGTTGTATGAAAAAATTCAGTCCTAAATGTAACCTGTTATCTGTAAGTTAATAGGTAAATAAAATATGTTCAGGTGTGTTTTATTAAAAGAAAAACCAAAAACAACAACAGCAAAAAAAAAACCCAACAACAACAACAAAAAAATGAACAAAACAACTAACACTTGTAAAATTAACCTCTGCCATGCATGGACTTTCTTATTTTCAAATTAAATAAGTTGCAATAATGATTGTATATATATGAACAGCTTAATGTTTCTATAGCAACTATCTTTTTGCAAAAAGTTTTAAACGCATTATTTATTATTAATGATATCTATTATTCTTTAATAATATCTATTATTCTTGTGCTCAAGGAATAGCCAATCTCATGGTGTTCAACAAGTTAAAAACTGAATTATTGAGACTGTGCTATGATGAGGACCAGGAAATCCTTAAACATTCTGAATAGATGGTCTGTATTATTCCTGAATTTTACCTTTTTTGGGTGTTGATAGAATAAGAAGGGTGTTAATTAACTTGGGAAATGATTTGTCTCTGCTGTAGCAGGCTCTGATAGTGTGTGCACAGCAGCACCTCTCTCCTTTTGCCCCCTCTATGTTCAGCATTTGTCTTTCCATTCAGGTGAAAAATAACAAAGGAATCAGCTGCTGTAATATATCTCACAGGCCTGAATTTAGTGCAAATTGAAGAGACAAGGTAAGAAGTGAAAAGAGTAAGGTAAATCAGACAAAATAAATGGATCTGTGAGACCAGAGGGGGGACAGGTCTGGAAGAAACCATAATTCAGCACAAAGTCCCAAGAAAATTGTTCCTTATCAGCTTCCCATTTGTCCTTCCTTGGCTGTGAAATTTGATTCTGCTTTCTGAGTCACATCCAGTAAATAACTTGATGCCCTTTTCCTATTTGTTCACACCACTAACTGGAATGGAAAAGGCATCATGGTAGAAAATGAATTGCCAGTGGGACAGCATGTGGGCTACAGTATATCACACATGTGCCTTGTCTTGTTCACTAAGCTGCAGTATTGCCCTGAGATTTAAATGTCTGAAATTCAAACTCTGCCAGCATATACTTTGCTTTTTCTATTTTAAGAACATGTGGAGAAACGATTTTCATAAGCAACTGCTTGTCAGTGGCAGCCATCCAGCTGCCATAAGAAACAGGAGACAATGTATTTTCAGAACATGAAAATGGCTGTGCTAATGAGTCAGGCACAAGTTTCATCTTTGGATCCATATTGTGTCTCTGCAGTCAAAATCAGATGCCAAAGGAATGGTATAACAGGGAAATATGTCATGTTGTCCTCACACTGCTAAATGTTTCAGTACTTTAGACAAAATTCTCTTGCATGACCACAGGAGCAGTTTCAACATGCAGTTCCTTAAAATCCCCCCACCAGTATTTCAGTCAAATGTTTTGTGAGAAAATATCCTCATGATCCATTTAAATGTACTCCCTGTCCAGGCAGCCACATAAAAGTAGGATTTCTTGCTTTTAAATACAAACTGTGAATGAGAGTTCAATGTGAGATACGCTTTCCTAAAAGGGCAATTTTTGCTCTAACTGACCTGAGGTTAGTGCATTTATTTTCTGGATAAATGTATAGTCAAGTGCTGAGGAAAAATGGCACCCTTGCAGATGGTTTATAAGTGGTGGGTGAACTTGTACAGCCCAATTTCAAATCCACTCCAGCTTTACTGCGGGGCTCATATTTTGTTTGATCTAGACTGTAAAGAAAGGGACAGAAAGGTTGTGAGCTGAATCATGCCTGGTCTCTGAGTCTGCTCACCTTTGGGGACAAGGATAAGACACAGGTCACTTCCCTGAGCCTGCTGACTCCTATATCTGCCCTGTTTGTTGGCCAGGTAAAAAGCAGCTGCTGTGGCAGCCAAAGTTGGTTATAAAACCAGGCATTGACATTCTGCTCGCTTTGTTCTAATCCTATCACTGGGATAAAGCAGTAAAGTTCAGGGAAAAAACTGTGATCTAGAGGAATCAGTGGGAGTTTCATCACTAACTTAGATAGTGACTGAATTTCACCCTATTCTCTTGGCAGGGCTTGTGTCTGTGTTATGCCTATATGAAAATGTAAAGCCTGGCTCCTGCTAGTTATACCTGAGTCTGAGTCTGGCTGGGGAAAGCCTGGAATTGAGTGAGCATCAGGAGTCTCTTGGTTTCCCTCCCCATGAACAGTGTTGAGTTCCCTAACAGGGATCACAGGGTTTAGCATGCTTGGTGTGTTGCTCCTGTTCTTTGAATCCTTGGACACACCTTTTGTTTCTGCCTGTATATAATTACACAAATCCATTTGAATAAGTGCTTTGTTATTGAAGGATCTTAAAGAGTCTATCACAATTGAGTCAACTGGGAGGAGGACAGTTTTATGAAATTATACCCTGGGTTAGAAAACTGACTGGTGAATATGGGTTAAAAATTTAGCTTCCTTTTTTCATGCAATAAGTAAATAATCACACAGAAATCACAGCCATGGTAGCACTTCAATGACATTTTCTTTATGGTTCAATAGTTAAAGGTGAATCTGTTGGTTTTGCAAAGGAAAAGGAACTAGCAAGTGAAGGTACAGCATCCTCTGTGTTCCCTTGTCACTGGCAACACACCTGGTGATCCTAATTCTGGTCACTCTCAGCTTCTCTTCTTACTCTCAAATCTCCTGGGTGGAATTACAAACTCTTGATGTGGCACAGCTCCTCATGTCCTTTCTCAGGGTTTGTTAATCACGTGCCTCTTTACTGGCTGAGCTCCACTCTTTGTCAGTGTCACTGATCAAACTCCCAGAGAGGAGGAACAGCAACTGAAACTCAGCCAAATATGGAGAAAAGCATTACATGGAAGAAGATATCAAAGGTGCAAAGACACATGTAGGCAGGGTGGCATCACTACAGAAAAAATCTGTCTGTTTGGGCAGGGACATGAAAGTCTTAAAATTCTCATGGGTAGACAGCACAGTTTTACACATCTTAGCTCACATCTTCTGTGTAGGCAAATAAGGAATAATTTCATGTAAGAAGTTTCCACTAACTCTCTCTAGGTCTGGGTTCTCTTGTCCCCTTCTTCTGACTCCCATGTTAGTTCATGTCTCCTTCCATCAGAGGGGTCAAACCAAATTTCTTCTGGAAAAAAAATCCCCAAAAAATATGGAAAGCTCTGCAATGAGGACTTGCCATGTTAACTTGGTGCTTTCAGACCTCTGTTTCATACAGCCATAACCAATAGCCATTCCATTTTGAATGGATTTTACTTATGTGCAATTCAGCCATTATTAGACACGCCAGCCTACAGACTATAAACAAAGAACCAGTAGCATAGAATGGGAGAGCCTGAGCTAGGAAAGAAAAATAAAACTCCCAGAAGCAGCACAAAAGTAATTTTTCTGCATTAAGAGCTTGTCACAGGAATGGAAAATCCATTCAGGAAGAACATTGATGTGAATAGAGCTTAACCATTCCTGAACCAGTTAGTCCCTGAACTTAGGGGAAAATGCAGCTTGCAGGATATGAACTGGTGTTACCAGCCAGCTGGGACAAACTGGTCCAGGAGATTCCCAAATACACCCCAAAAAACTGCTTGAGACAGAACTTTGATTAGTGTGTCCATGGTGAAGCCATTCCCTTGTGAATCCACTCTTAGGGAGAAGGAAGCACCCAAGACTTGTAGGTGCTCATGATCTAAAGGAACAACAAGAGTCCCAGGGTCTGATCTACAAAAACTCACCAAGTTTCAGTAATAAATCACATAATTGGCATGGCTATGGCTATGTTAGTCCCTAAGCTGGCCTACCCATCCCTGTGAGGGGGTTTGGGAGAAAGGGGTAGGGGGAAAGGGAAGGGAGGGAAGAGATGAATTAAAAGGAGAGAGAGAAAGCAAGAGAAAAGGAGAGAGAGAGCGAAAGAGATCAGCAGTCATGGTTCCAGTGTCGATCCAGCTGATGGTGATCTCATTCCTGTTCAAGCCTTGATCCAGATGGGATTTCGAGGGTCCTGGAAGCACTGCCTGGGATTGAGGGGGGTTCTTTCCACTGAGGGTTTTCCCTGCCCTGGAGACAGGTTTCTTGCTTTCTATGAAAATTTGTTGTCATGCACAGTCTGCTCTTTCAGACCTTTCTGGAAATAGGTCAAAGGCATTGGGGCTCTTTGAGTGGTCTGATTCTGCCCTGCAGTCCATGCTCCCTTCCTGGTTTCTTTGCTGCCCTTTGGTGTCCTGTGTTGTGCTCCTTTCCAGGGACTAAAAATGATGTTTG
Source organism: Agelaius tricolor (assembly GCF_023055355.1). Taxonomy (NCBI): domain Eukaryota; kingdom Metazoa; phylum Chordata; class Aves; order Passeriformes; family Icteridae; genus Agelaius; species Agelaius tricolor. The sequence continues at coordinate 2,787,680 of NW_027269284.1, read as the reverse complement.
TCCCTAAAAAATGCTGGTCTTCCTCTGCATGGGCCCCTTCTCCAGTCACAATTTCTCTTGTTATGTTGTTCCCAGTAGTGCTGGGTTACTCCCAGCATCTCTTGTGTGTTTTTACCAAGGCTGACTCCATGGTCATGCAGCTGTGGCTGTTGGAGACACACACACACCAGCCTCCTGTCTCCTGGGATCTGTACCTGTGCTGCTGCTGTGGGATGCTGGGCAGGCTGAGGGCCACCCAGATCTCTTCAGGAGGCTAATAATAATTTTATTAGAATGCATTCCTTTTTATAGACTGTCCCAACACAGGTGGACCTGATTGGTCAATCAACACACTACCACCTAATTAAGAAAACACCCTTTGGTAAACACCTTATGAGAAAACAGCTGTTCAAAACACCACCTGCGAGACTGTTTTCATTCTTTCTCTCAGCCTTCTCAAAACTCCCCAGAACAATTCCTAGGAAAGTTTATCTGTTTCTGTCTCTGTGACCTGGGTGAGACCTGTGCCTGCTCTCCTGCAGCACTGCTCAGCCTTTGGTCTCTGTCCCCTTTCCCCTGGGACTGCTCTTGGTCTCTCTTTTGCTTCCTTTGGGACAGTTCTTCCTCACTGTCACCTTGCCCTTGGGCCTGCTCTTGATTGAGAGATTCTTTCCACTCTTCCTTAGCCTGGACAGGTGACACAAGGGAAAGACACAACCGTGTAGAGGGACCTGGCCGAGCTTGAGAAGTGGAACTTCTGGAACCAGTGAGTTCAACAAGTTCAAGGTCCTTCACCATGGACAGGTCAGTTAAAGTGCAGTAAGAATAATACAAATATGCATCTATACAGGGACAGAAATAATGCACACACGTATCACAGGAACACATTGATATAGCACTTTCCACTTTTTCAAACCAAGAGCTCAATTTAGTTTCAGCTATCTCTGCTCTTTGACCTCCATGGAGCCATTTGGAGGAATCCATCTTGAGAATATATGTGGTTGGTGAAATCCAGTATCTATGCTTCCTGTCTCTGGCACTAGCTAGTGGCAAACCCTGGGAGTTTGGGCATGAGAAAAAGATGGTATTCCCTGGAATGCTCTCTTCATCTGCTACGTTTTAGGCTTTAGCCTCTTGTGGAGACACCGTTGATGTTTTTATACTGAAAATGACCTGCTACTGTGGTCAGAAGAAGAGTTACCATGGAGAAACACATGGTTAACCTTGAGTGGTTCAAGTCAAGCTCTGCATAGCTGCAGGAATATTTTCAAATCCATAATTTCAGTCTCAATCTACTCTGGCACATCAGTTCTTCAATGACTATTCCCTCACTCAGAAGATCCTTAGTGTGCAGATGGGAATGTTGCCCTCTAAGGGGATATCTCTCCTAGAAATAATATGAAGTGGAAGATTGCTTTATTTGGACAATGATCCAAGCAGGGATTCATTGGACCAGATGGCTAGAGCTGTGCTAGACACTCCAGGGTCAGTAATTATGGGGCTGGATGAAGTTGCCAGTGCTGTCTATAGATGTGTTTAATTTTTTCTAATGCATATGTCCACAGTAGGTTATGCAAATCACACCACTAAGCACCCGTCGTTCCCCAGCAGCTCTTGGGAGAGTAACTTTTGAGGTAATTGCACAGATAATAGGAATGCTGCTGCCATAGACAGAACCCCCCAATGTCCAAAATGTGGACATTGCTGCACTCTTTCCAATTGCAAAAAAGCCCAGGGTAATGGAAATCAAATTTTTGATTCCACCAAATATAACCTCTGTTACTGTTACACCTTCTTAACCTCACAAGAAAAAAAAAGTTTTTCTGCATTTAGTTATATTGTGCCAGGTATTATGTCAAACAAAGCTGGTTTTTTTAGTGTACTTTTCTAAACTTGCAGTAGTTTAGGCTGTCTTGAGAAGAGGGAGTTTTCTGGTCAGTCTTCAAGCAAGATTATTTTTTTCCCATTTAGATTTTGAGACTACTGTTGAAAACATAACATTTTAACATGCCTTCTGGCATCATTCATAAAGATTTAGTTTTGTGCATAGAGTGAGTATTGAGCTACCCTTCAAGAAAAATTGTAATAATGCTTTCTCACATACAGAAATAATAGAAAGGTGAAAATAAGATTAAAGTAAAATAGTCAAGGAGAAAAAATACTTTTCAATGTGTATATTCAGAGAAAAAGTAATGAGTTCAGCTAACTGGCCTCCTTTAGGGCTAGTCAAAGTTTCTTCAGTCAGAAACGATCCTCTAAAATAATGTCAGTAACTACTAAACAAAGTTATACGGCAAAAATGAAACCAGTTAATGCCTTTGGTGTAAAAGAGGTCATGACTATAGAAAAAGACCCAAAACCCCAAAGAAAACCCACGTATGTAATATATGCTTTCTGGTATTTTTCCATCCTCCAGGATTTTCAATCAATATTGTGCTATGTCACTGATGTGCCATAAAATGTCATAATTTTATTGATCTAATGTCAGGTCGATGGCATAAGAAAGATTTGAAATGACAACTGGAGTAGAGGGATTGTTAAATTTAAACTGATATGTTTGCCTTCCTGTCAAAACAGTGCACGATCCTTCAGCTCATCAGCCACCTGCCTGAGCCAAGCTGACTTCAAACAGCAAAGCTTCGATCAATATTTTTGGAAACAACCTCTATTGTTCCTTTGAGGCTTTTGGTTCTGTTTTCTCCCTGTCACACTCTCTTCAAATCTAAATATCAGGTTATGAAGATACTTATTTCACCTCAGCATGGCCTTTGAGCATGGGAAGTGCATGTTGATGTTCCTAATCTGCAGTTTAGCTCACCAGCAAATAAACTGAACAGGTAAAGCTGCTAAGGAGATTTCATTTGTGCAGAGTTTGAGTTAAATTTTTCAGAGTGTATCAGTTGGTAAGAAATTAATCACATTTGTATGGTATTTGCTTGTGATCATCTAGAAACATTCTACATAGCAGAGGTCTCTGTTCTCCTTGAGTTTCTCTATTCTGCTCCCACCAAAATGTATTTTCTCAGATACGTTGCTTGGATTCTCCTCTATAATCTGCTTTGTGGAAAAATCATCTTCAGAAGCCTTCCAATAGTGCGAAAAAGGTGTAAACTCTTGTGTCAGGCAATAACAAAATAAGCTAAGAAAGCACAGTTCATTTCCCATTTTAATTTTGTCTTCAAATGTCATCATAGGAAGAAAGAATGGAAAATAAATGTCTTCATTTTGACACTTTTAACTGAAGTGTTTCCACTAGTATTTAAAAATAGTTTTATCTAAAATACACTGACACTAATTTTTAAAAGACATCCAAAGAGAAAATATTTAACTTTGTCTGGGGAAAAAGTGTTCAAACTTACTTTAAATTTGCTAAGAAAACAAAGAAAAAAAAATTATCAGCTTAACTCATATTTTGTTTATTTTTTCAAGGCAACTATTAAAAAAGAAAAATCTACACACATTTGTCACATGCTTGATAAACTGAGAAACTCGCTCAGGCTGCTCCTCTTTAGCTCAACACAATCTTTGAGAACATCAACCTCATTAGATTATTTCTTTCACCAAGCCATCTCTATGGTCTTTATAAGCCAGTTCACCTTGTTAATGAACTACAAAAAATAACTTTTCCAGAGAAAAACCATCACATTTCAGGCTTGAAGAACAGAAAAACTCTTTGGAGTGCAGAAATAGTCACCAGACTTGAGAAATTGTACTTTCTTTCTTTCAGTGAAGCTCACCTGGTGGATTTTCTTGTGTCCAGCAATGTGGCTGAGCTTCAGGTTTTCCCTCTAATGTGATGATAAAATAATCCAGAAACATGAGGGCAAAATAATTTTGGTTTTCTTAGGAACAAATGAAAACCCTTCTTCTGATAAATGAAAGCATGGAAAAGGAATTAAATACTTGTGGGTTTGGGGATTGTCCAGAGTGAGAACAGAATCACAGAATCACAGACTGATTTGGGTTGGTAGGGAGAATAAAAATCATCTTGTTCCAAACCCTTTCCATGGTCAGGGGCAACTTGAACTAGACCGGGTTGCTCCAAACCCCATCCAACCTGGCCTTGAACACTTCTAGGCGTGGGTCAGAAGCATCTTCTGAAATTATCTTTTTTAGTTCCTTAATTTTCAAATGAAATAGTAAAAAAAGGCTCTAGGGCAGTATTGATTGAAAGTGTTTTGTTAATAACCTGAGATGAGAGGGAAAAAGCTGCCTATTTCCAGGCAGGAATAATTTTCAATAGATGCAAGAACCAGTGCAGGAACTGCTTCTAAGAAGAAGCTTCACAGAACAAGGTTACCCTGTGCCAGCAGCTCTCACTGTGGGCACTTGTGAGAGACAGGGAAGTAAAAGCAGCCTTGCATACCCCACAGGGGCATAATTAATGTCATTTTCCATCAGGGAGCAGCTGGCACAGGGAGTTGTTCTCCCATCAGAGATGCTGTTCTATTTCCTCCTGTATGTGCTCCCATTGCTGTGGCTGGTCCAACACGGCTTCCACTCCTGGGTGAATAAAGCAGGGAGCACCTTGGGTGATAATGGACCTGTTCTGTGAGAATCTGACATTGTGGGGTTTGTGATAGGACGCAGCAGGAATTTGGATGAGTTTTGGAAGAGAAGTAACTCTTCTCTGTACTTGCAACTACCCTTTAACTTCCAAAGCCTTAAATTAATGTTTCCAAGTCTTATTTTTGGAGGGATACTTGACAGTGTGCCAGAATTATGACTTACATCCAGCAGCACCTCATCTCTCCTACATGAGAATTGGGAAAGATTGTGTCTTAGTAAGGTGTGTGTTGTATTTCTGTTTGAAAGAGATCTTGCTGTTATTTATAACACTGAAAGCCTAGAACAAAAATAGACCAAATAAATCACTTATACTAAACCAAATAAATCACTTATATAAAAGTCTTTTGATGTATTATATAAGGGCTTTTCCTCAATTTCTAATTCTAAAACTAGAGGCACATGTACTTTTACTCTTTTATTTTGTTTCTAGTTTTCCCCAGTCACACCCTGTTTTCATGATATATTTTCTAAAGGCTTGTGATGACAGGCACTTATAGCAAGAGCATTGCTCATCTGAGAAAACAAAACTTAGCTGAATTCTCCTACAAAGTCCCTAACTAAGGCATGTGGCCTTAGTTCTAGCAGCAGCAAAATGAGAATGAGAAGTAGATAACAACAATTAGAAATGTGGTGAAAAATCTTGAGACAGCACTCAGACTTCAGTTTTCAGCTATTAACAGAAAATATCAGCAGAGAAAATATGAGTGCATGTAATTGGGGGAACAACATCCAAAACCAAACCATCCCTGGAATAAAGTGGAATGGGGTCAAAATAAGAGGGGGGATATGGAAGGTGTTTGCCAGGACAGGAAAAGAGTGAGGATGAATTAACTGTGCAGGGAGCTTGTTTCACCCAGGAGATGGGACAAAATAAACCTGAGGGACAGAAAAATCTGGTATTTTGTATAACTGGCAGAGCTGAAGAGGATTCTTCCTAACCCAGCAGTGTGAAGCCCTTCCTGAGTTAGGAGCTCTGGGAAGCAGGTCCCGACTGCCAGGAAGGACCCAGAGTGGGATTGACAGTGGGCACAGCCACAGGGACACAGGGACACAGGGACATGGACACAGAGGGACTTTGGGACTGTGACTTTGTGGCCAAGACTGGGTGAGCAGATTGCTGGGGACAAGTGAAGAATGGTGGATACTGTGCCAGAAGAGGGGACAGAAGGCACAGGAGGGAGAGTGGCTGGAGGAAGGTTTCACAAGGAGGTTCAGGCCATGGTCTCAGTTGGCTGTTCACAACCCAAACCCTGCCAGTCAGGTGCTTTGCTGTCTGTGCTCCTGCTGTAAACATTTTCTGAACAGTAAATCCTTGCCTGAGACACTCTGCCCAATAAACATACTGCAGCAGAGAATTAATTAGTAGAAAATTATGGAATGTGTAATAACTCAGCCTTAAAATAAGTCCCATTACTATTTTAACAAGAAAATGAAACAGGGCCCATCCAGTCAGATCAAAGATCCACTAAATCCACTGTCCTGTCTCTGGCAGTAGACAATACTGGATGTGAGGAGGAGCAGACCCCTTCACTTGGTGACACAGGAGCATGCAGGCCTTCATTCAGTTGCCCTTACCAGAGTTACTTTTGGTTTTTTGGCCCTTGACTGCTGCTACAGAAAGCACAGGCACGTGAGAGCCATCCAGATACCAAACACTTCAGGTGCCTTTGTGTGGGAATGGAACTGAGACACTGAGCTCTTATCAACTCAGCTCTTATCAACCTTAGCAGTGAGGATCTGAGGGGGCTGGTTCAGATGGAGACTCCACAGAGCATCAGAAACAGGTCAGGATCGTGTAGATGTGAACATTTTATTCACTGCTGTTTAGTATTATCCAGGAATTTCTGTCTCAAGCAGGAATTCAATGCCAGTGAACCTCACATGTCATCATCAATTTGGGCACAATTGAGTTAGCATGACTTAATGAGTTGGGTCTCATCAGCTGGACTGTGCTAATTGAGTGCCTGCATAGAGCCTGCACAAATAAAATGCATTAGCCTAAGGGTTAGGGACAGGGATTTAAGACTCTGTATCTTATTTTGCATTTGGGAAAAAACAAAAATGCAGAAAGGTGAGCTACTTCAGCTCTCCTGATAAGAACCTATCACTTACTAAGCCAAGGTTGCCCACTCCTACTGGATTGTAGATGTGTCTCATTCTTTCAGGGGAATACATTCCTTTAATTTTTTAAAACAAATGAATTATTGAAAATTTATTCAAAGCAGGTTTTTGGCCCTTTGTATCTTTCTGATGCAGAGAATGTCTATCCCTGTGTGCACTGTACCCTCAGGAATAAATAAATCACTTACATGTTTGTAGGATTAAGGCTTTGGAGCACATTTTTGAAAGAATGAATGTCAAGTTGCTTTGATGGTTCATGTAAACATGAGAGTTATATTTTACAAAAAACCTTCAAAGTTGTTAAGCCAGATACATCCCTTCTATTCCTTCCATGTGAATGTGATCAGTTTAAATAGAAAAAAACAAGACCAGTTTAAACCAAACATGTGGATTAAAGGCTAAGGAATCCTTACAGAGATGAACTTGGTGCTTCCGCATTTGAAGCTTATGGCAAAGCAAATATGGAGAGCTCTGCTTTTTGCCTGTGTTTTCCTTGGTGCCTGCTTATCCACCCCCTCTGTCACTCTTCCACCTTAACTGCTGGTGAATAACCAAGTCCTGCAATGAAGAATTACCTGTTTTGAGTCTTATCAGATATATCAGAGTTCAAAGGGAATATTATGCTGAAAATGATTGCCCTTAATGTGAAGAAGAACACATGGAAATTTATTGTAAATGCAGGTCCACCAACGAGGGGAGAGAATGATGCATTTGACTCCATGTTTTCAGAAGTCTAATTTATTACTTTATTATACTATATTATGAAAACTCATGACTCTTTCCAGAGTCCCAACACAGCTTGGCTCTGATTGGCCAAAGAGTGAAAACAACTCCCAGCAGAATCCAATGAAACAATCACCTGTGGGTGAACAATCTCCAAACACATTCCACATGAGCACAACACAGGAGAAGCAAATGAGATCAGAATTGTTTTCCTTTTCTCTGAGGCCTCATGCTGCCTTTCAGCTTCCCAGGAGAAAAACCCTGGGCAGAGGAATTTTTTCAGAGAATGTGAATGCCACAGAAATTGAGCTGCTTTGCAGATGATATGACAGGTTCATACGATGAGATCTGCAGGACGTGCCTTGGTAGATGGCTCTGGCACTACCTGATGCCAGTCCCAAATGCTTGTGAGGAAAACATAATAAACGCTGTGGAAACAAGATGACCATGACAAGAAACATAGGGAAACATTCCTACACCTACTTGTTATGCAGAAGTTTGATTTTGAGCTGGAATGTAAGAGATTATTTCTCTTTTTAAAGCACTTTAATATCCTTATTATAAATACTGACATTCACCTTTTTCCAAATAAACATTCACTTTCCTTATCTTTGCTTGCAGGATTCTACAATGTTCAAGTTTTAAAAGCATTCAGTATTTTAAAAAGGCAGGAGGAAAACAGGAGGTCAAAAGGCAATAGCAAAAGAAATATTTAATGAACATTCTAACTCATGGGCTACTGCTTGTAGTATTTAAGAGCATAAAGATAGTTTTTAATGCTGAAGTGTATACCACATAAGTTTTGTTTAATAAACACTTGTGTCAAAAATAATTTTTAGTTTATTTGCAAAACATCTTCTTGCAGAAACCTATTGGCCAGCACAGAAAAAATGTATTACAGGAGAAATATGCTGCTCTACTCATAAAATGCTAATGCATGTTTATTTAGAATGTGTGCTGGGAATAGTATTCATTTTGGAAAATTACTTCTAGATTTTGACATCTTCAGAGTATGTGTGCTCATGTGTGTGTGTTTAGATTATTTTTATTTTTGATCCAACATTTCTAAATCAATGACCACTGAACACCTTAAAAAAATATTTTAATGGAAATATTTATGTGCATGTCTTAGTATGTCTACATAATTTACCTGTTTAAAAACAAACTGTTTGGAAAATGAAAGTTTTGACCAGCACTAATGGAGTTAAGTTTTAGAAACCAGAGATTTCCCTGTAGTTCCATAAAGTCAAGGATAAGACAGTAATGTTCTGAGTGGCATTATAAAAGAATTAAATAATCAGGTTGCTGTTGATTACTGATATATAAAATAATATTAAATAAATAAACAGGTTGCTCTAAGATTACAAAGGAATGAGACAGTTAAAACCCATCAATATGGAAACAAAGACTGAACATAGAGCCAAGGCTTGTTTCCTGGGTTGGATATTCAATAGACTAATACAATATGGAATGGAATAATTCAAATACAATATCACTCTCTTAAGCATTTACTCACAGCATTTAGTGTCCTGTGATCTCTTTCCATAAGAAATGCAGGCAACAAAACCAACTATTAAATACATTAACTATTGAGTGCAGTCTACCTCTGCCAGATTGACACAAGGTTAAATTAGTTATTTGCATATTGTGTCAGTATGAAACACTCAAATAAATCACATATAGAGAGGGGCTGATGCTTCTGAGAAACAGATCAATTGAAAATGCCAATTAAAAAAATTATTGAAATATTCAATCTAATGAAGTTGGAAGGAAATGCTTGGAAAACATGAATCTTTGCCTTTATTGTAGCTGAAATGTGAAAAGTAAATCAATGTAAGAGGAAAGTCTGGACACACGTTGGGGTCCTGTTTGAGGGATTATTGTAGAACAGAGAAATCAGCAGCACTTCTAGAAGGAATCAATATTTCCTTCAGCATTGCTGTCTGTCCCAGCCCTGCCTGTGGACTGTGTAGTTGTGTGTGGAGGCACACACAGGAGCTGGGTGCTGTGCTCAGCAGTGCAAGATTCATGAGGGCAGTGGGAGATACAGGGGAAAAGCAGCTTGATTTTGTAGCCAGCGATGCAGCGACTCCCGTGGGGTTCAGTTGTTGTTCCTGATGTTGTTCACATGTTTTATTCAAAGACTATTTAATTCAGTGTTGGTAAAAGAGTTTGACACTGCCATCCCCAGAAAGGGAGCACTAGCTGTGAGCTTCCAGAGTTACTCTGGTTTTGTCTGGAAACTCTTCATCTTTTCGCCTTTAATTTTGATTTTTTTAGTAGCAGTGTGGTACAGGAGGGATGAGAAGCGTCTTTTGTCCAGCCTGGTGCCTGTGCAGGAAAAGGTTGTGTTCTCCTTGCTGGGAGAAGTTGTGCTTTTAATTGTTTACTGCCTCAAGGAAATCCACAGCTCCCTGTCCTGGTTTTTAACCCCAGGGCTGGCACAGAGTGGTGGTGGCACCATCCCTGCCTGGCTTTGAGTGAACAGTGGGAGCCACTCCAGTGCCAAAGGGAGACCACTGCTCTTCCAAAGGGAGCTGTGGTTCCCTGAGACTGGGAAGAGCATTCAGACTGGAAATGCTTCATCCAGTGCCACATGGGCACCAATTTCACCTTTTAAGCAGTAACTATGTTACAGACTCTGGTAGCACCTTCCTTTTTGAAAGGAAAAGTCACTTTGCACGTTATTAGAAAAATATATTTATTTATCCATCTGACAACATTCAGAACTACCATGAGAACAGCAGTCTGTGATGGAACTGTTCAGCTTGTTTTACCTGTATCCTCCAGCACTCAAATGGACTCAGGCTGTACAATATTGGATCAGAGGAAAACTCACCTGACAGAAACCTGCCTGGCTCTGCTGACTCAGTGGTGTGGATGCCTCTGGATCACACACAGGAGATGAGCAGGATCCCAGATGCTGTTAAAAGCCATGTGCCATTAAATTCTGTAAAGGATCAAGGACTTTTGCTTTGTTTTGGGTGAAAAGTCAAATTCTAGATTCTGGTAAAAAAAAAAAAAAAAAAAGATAGGATGAAGCAAAAGGAAAAAAATCTTTAAAAACAAATCAAACAAATAAATAGAAAATCAACTTTTTTTATATAATGGAAATGTAACTTGTTACTCTCTAATGGTTGATAGGGAGAAAATAATAAGGCTGTTTGTGGTCTGAAATCAACACAGAATTAACTGGGTTAATGTGGGATGAGAAAGGAACCTTTCAGCTCCCCAGGTCAGTATTGATGCTGACTGTGGTGTAGGCTCCAGCTTATGGAATTCAGATGCCAAAGTTTCTTCCTCTCCTCCACAGAGAACTTAACTGTGATGGTTTATTTTTCCCATGTGCTCGACCTGCACTAGAAAGGTCTGGATGAACCAGTTATCCTCCTTGGAGCTGTGTTGCTTGTGGTTTTCTTTGAAGTATTTTGCAGCTTTCCTCTTGCTTCTGTGTATTTTTCTCCTCTGTGTGAAGAGAGGACATTTCCTCCCAGGGAAAACACAGTCCAGGCATGCAGAAAAATACATCTTTAACCATCAAATATATTCAAATATAACTCGAATCAAGGACAGATTTTCCTCTCAAATACTCTTTCTCGTGCTAGGAGGGATATCAGAGCATATTCCCACAACAGGATTTTTGTCCCTAGTTCTCTTTGCAGCCCTTGGGACTCCCTTCATTTGGCATTCCTTTCTTCTCCCATCTTTCTCCCAGGCAGTCCCCAGTCTCCTATATCTTCCCTTAGGCTTTTTCTCCTTCATTGACTTTTTTTTTTTTTTTTCCAAAAAACAACCTTGTTCTGTGTGCTGCTGTACTTAACTTTAGCAACAGATTATCATTAAACCCAGACTAGAATTTCTTCAGGGCAATATTTCCCTGTACATGGTGCTTCATGGTGCCATCCTGCATTGCAAGTTTGCACGACTTACAATTTGAGTTATTAATAACAGCATTGCTAGTATCACTTATTTCACTCTATTTCTATATCTCCAGATGGCTTTTTTACTTTATTCTCTGTTAAAACAACCCATCTCCTTTTGAAAGCTTTTCTATTTTCCATTCTCATTCATCACGATTTAGCACTAGTTATTTTGAACATATATATTCTCAAGTAAACTATGTATAATGGGAGTTGGCACCCCCATTTAATTTTTATTTCAGAGCAGGGTCACTGTCAGCCACACTCTGGTCAGCTCTGACACACTGAAAATGACAACTGCAACAAGGAAAGCTGTCATGATCCAACAGAGATACTATTAATGATTCAATTATAAAAACCAGGAAGAATTTAATGAGCAGAAGGGATGTGGTAAATAGGGAGACTGTAAATTCAAAAAAAAAAAAAAGAGAAGAGAATGTTTGTATCCACTGTAAGGAACTAAACTGATTAAAACACCAAAAATCCCTGAAAAGGAGCAAATCCGTTTGGACAGCTTGGCTAACAGTACAGTCTTATTCCATATACACTGTAGATGCTGAGAAACAAATTGGTATTTTGAAGTATGGCAGCACAGAATTAGAATTGAAAAACAGCAGAAAAACATCAATGTTATGCAATTACTGTGTATCTGTGGTGGGGAAAGCAGAGTCTGGAGAGAGTTGGGGGAGCCAAACTGCACAAGTGTAAAAGGTTTTCAGACATAATTGAACTCCTCTGGAAAGCTGAAAGTAGAAAGACATATTCTGGAGACAATTGTACATGCAGAGAAAGAGAAAAGTAATTGTTCTCTATATCTGTGAACAGAGAGCAGGAAAGAATGCAAACATTTTAAGAATCTATCACTAATAGGAATAAAGTTCCCTCCAAACTGCAGGATGCAATATTTTCCCAAATAATTTCTGTACTGTTCCAAGGGGAAATAGAGGGTTTCCCTTTCCCCTGCATCTACAATGGGCCTGTTTGTTTCCATTCCTTCATGACCATGGACAGCACAAGCTTTGCTCTAAAAGAAAATTAATTTAAAGTCTGCTGATCAATGCTGTGAGGGTTGCTGTTCATTACCTGTAAGGAAGAGATTGAGCAAAAATGTTATTTACTAGTGAATTCTTCCTTCCTTTCTGTGGCTATGTCAGAATATGTTGTCCAGAATTACATAAACTGATTTTTTATTTTGTTTGGACACAGACTTCTCAGACAATCTTTAGAAGTTATGTTCAACCCCAGCCATGACTGTAATATGAGATTTAAAACCCAATCAACTTCTCTTTGGAAGGAGAAGAAAACTCCTCAAGTACTGACACCAGCAGCAAAATAATAATTCCTTTTTTTATCAGAAAAGAGAAATATGAAGGGAAGAGTTGTCACAGCAATGAAAATGCTTGCATTTGTGTGTGGATAGATAGATAGATAGAAAGATAGATAGATAGATAGATAGATAGATAGATAGATAGATGGATGAAGGGATAGATAGATAGATAGATAGATAGATAGATAGATGGATAGATAGATAGATAGATGGAGGGATAGATAGATAGATAGATAGATAGATAGATAGATAGATGATTGATAGATAGATAGATAGATAGATGGATGAAGGGATAGATAGATAGATAGATAGATAGATGGATAGATAGATAGATAGATGGAGGGATAGATAGATAGATAGATAGATAGATAGATAGATTAAAGTTATATCTAAGAATACATTAAAAAACCAGCTTGCATTTGAATGTTCAAAACTATGAAGATAGTTTCCATCAGGAAGTTTTTTTTTCATCTATCACAGACATCCACCATCCAAAGAATAAACATTGGTTTGGCACATTTCATTAGCATATATGTGATGAGATACCTTAGAAAAAGTTATGGCCTAGACATGAGCAGATACAGTAATTAAATATGCTGGGGCAGATTAAAATGGAAAAGGCTGAATTTAGAATCCAGGAAAGGGGAAGAAATGGATATAGTGTTAAAAGCTGGGGAGTTTTTACATATAGTTGTCTAGGGATGCACCAAAAAAATCCAACAGAGTTATTTAAGTTAATGTTTCACATCAAAATAAAGATAACTAAATAAAATTATGAGGCTAGCCTTGCACAGCTGCTGTTTGAAAAAAGTGCAGTGGTGTAGGAGCTGTTCCCTTAAATAAAATTTCTTTATGAAGAAATTGTACAGATGGATCCTTATGTGAAGCTGAAGAGGGAAGTGCAATATGAGACAAAGTCTGGACAGGGTTTTGTAAAACCAGGTACATATAAGGCAAAACTCACCAGAAGAGCAGAGATACCCTGCAAGGACTGAAGGAAGCAAACAAGATGTCCTGTTCTGAGGGAGATAGGAGGGAGAGCCTGAAGAAATCATCCTTCATGCCATGTTGTGGCAGAGACAGAAACATTATGGTTTTATTCATGCTTTTAAACCCTTTAGGGATTTCTCTTTTTATCTCTCTTAGAGGATACCCTCCCCGGGCTTTGCAATGCATCTTTATGTTTTCTGATTTTCCTTTATGAGTTAACTGAGGGTTAGCCTACATTTTATATTCCACCAACAATGCTTGTGTATTTCAGAAAATATGTTTCCAATCCATGATAGTCAGGGCAGTCTCAAAATTATAAAGCACGAGTGAGCTAAGGCTAAAGACAAAAGAACTTGCAAAAATTACAGCTTCCGGTCTAGATCTGGAATTTATGAAAATCAGGAGATCTTCATTTGTTGCTACATTGGGGTGCCTAACTCTGGGACATGCCTCCCACATTTTGTGTTCTAAGGTTAGGTCAATGCTGACTTTCATACCAGCTAATCAGATGTTACTTCATCCCTAATTTGAATTTATGTTCTTTTAAAATGGAAAGAAGGAGTATGGTCACAGAATCAGTGAGGGCTTCAGGCAGAGCAGAGGGTGTTTCCTGTTGCCTACCCTTGTACGTGCTTACACACATTTTCTGTCAGCCAAATTGCTCTTCATGTTTATATTTTTCATAAATTTATCTCATGACTTTGATCCACTGGCCAGTTATCTTAATATCTAGAGTCTAGAAAGTTATCTTAATATCTAAAGTCTAGAAAGATGGATACAGTTCTATGGACATATTTTAAAAAAATATGTTAAATTACATCTTTTTAAATGGACACATATAAACCCCTTCCTGCAGAAGATATAAAATGTCCTGGTAAATATCAATACTGGTGTCAACACTGTGTGCTCAGCAGCTGAAAATCAGACCTCTGGAAGCAGCTTTGTTGGAAACACTCCAAAAGGAAGCATTTACCAGGGAAATGTTTTTCTTAATGGGGAAAAAAAGCCCTCAGAAGGATTGGTGCATTCCTCTACTGATGAAATAGATTCTTCCTTTGGTGGCACAATAAAATTCAAGGTTGTCTGATAAAGTTAATGCAATAAATATGGATACAGGGAGGAAAGAGGAGAGATGAGGGGTGGAGTAAGAATAGATAAAATTCAATTTCATGAATACCAATATATTTGTATATCCACATATCTCTGCCAAATAGAAATAAAAAGGGAATGAGTTTTGCATTTTGTTGAGTCTACTGGGGAAAACAGACTTAACTGCATTCAGCATTAAAATAAGAATGAAATTAGGGGATTTTTCATGGTGCCAAGGCTGAGAGAGCTACAGGACACATAATACCACCTGCTAGAAACATCATTATAGTAAGGTTTTAGTGACTAAGGGGCTAAAGAGCGAAACAAGCCTCAGACATCCTTCAGGGGGGGAAACAGGACAGGGAATGCCCTAAGCCTCCACTTAATGTAAATGCTGTAACTCCAAACATTCCCTCAGAATCACAGAAGCAATCAGGGTGGAAAAGACCTCCCAGACCACTGAGGTCACCCAACACCACCATGGCACTGAATGCCACATCCAGTCTTTCCTTAAACCTCTCTACAAACAGTGACTCCAGCACCTCCCTGGACTGGCCATCCCAGTGTGAAGAAATTCCTTCTGATGTCCGACCTAAACCTCCCCTGCTGCAGCTTAAGGCTCTGTCCTGTCAACCTATCACTGATTGCAGGGAGCAGAGCCCAGCTCCCACCCCCAGATTTTGCATCTGCAGAGGACCTTTCAGCTGTAAATCACAGGACTGATTTTACTCAGCTCACATCCTCTGTCCCTGAGCTGTGATGTCTCTGCATACTGTGAATCTTGTCATCTCCAGGCTGATACATTCAGTGTCACCTGCATGTGTCTCTCTGTGTGAGCTACTTCTTTCTGACTAAACACAATCAGCAAAAATAGAAATTTCTACTCATCCCATCTCTGTGGGACCACAGAAACCCCTGACATTTGTCTGTAAGCTCTATTGTACACCTGGCCAGAACAATTCAGATTCTCCAAAGACTTTGTGTGGGCCTGCTGTGTCCCCTCAGGACAGTCAGGGTCTGCCACTGACCTCTTCAGGTGTCAGCTAAACTTCAGTCTTGGTGCTCAAGGCAGAGCTGGACATCTCCTCTGTATCCCACAGCACCACTAATACATTGTCTTATCTCTTGCACAGTCTTTCCTTGTTCCAGGAAACTTGGTCTTAGTAATAAAGATAACAGGCAAGTCAGTGTCTCTGCTGATTGTCAATATTTATTAAATTTTGCAGAAACACACACTAAATTTATCCTCCATAAGCCCAGGCTCAACTTAATCAAAGTTTAGCATGATCTCAAGGCTCCCTTCTGATTCTGTCAGTCAGTGAAATCTTTTTTATCTGATTTTTTCAGTCCTTTTGCTCTGTTCCACAATTGGGCTGGGCAGGATGAGGGTTGGGTCAAATGCCTGGGAGGTTTCTGGGGCAAATGCCTGGGGGGGGTTTCTGGGGCAAATGCCTGGGGGGGGTTTCTGGGGCAAATGCCTGGGGGATTTCTGGGGCAAATGCCTGGGGGGATTTCTGGGGGCAAATGCCTGGGTGGTTTCTGGGGCAAATGGCTGGGGGGATTCCTAAGCCAAAGCAAGAGATCTAATCCCTTCAGGGCCAGGCAGGGCTCTGTTACTGGGGATGGGTCAGAGGGGCTCAGGGCTCTCTGTGGTGGCATTGGGGGTTTGTCTGCTTTGCCAAGGGACCCCGTGGGAGCTCCTATGGGTCATTCAGTTGTGATGCCCAGAACCCACCAAGCAGTGGGTGGGGATGGAGTCTGTGGCTTGTCAACCTCATGATGTGGCTCAGGTGGCTGTGACATCGCAGAGAACAGGTCACAGTGGGAGCCAACACCAGGCAGCTCCTGCCTCATGCTCCCTCTCCCTGCTGGCCCCCTTTCCCCCCACCTGTCACAGGCCATGGCTGCTGCAGTCGGGTTCATGGTGGCCATGCTGGCCGCGCTGCCCAGGCTGACACGCGACCCGCAGGCCAACGCGGCCACGGCACAGCAGATGCAGCAGAGAAGGGAGTTCCTTCACCAGGAGATGACACGGCTATGGCAGGAGGTGGAACAGATGACATCCCTGGAAGGAGCCCTCGTCCATTATGTGTTTAAGAGCTGGCTGTTTTGGGCCACAGCAGCAGCCATGCTGGCGGAGGTCTGCTGGCTGGCCTGGCAAAGGAAGCTTGCCTTCAGCAGCAAGGGTGATAACAAGAGGAAACAAAACCTCAACAGAGCATGCAGTGCTGCCAGGCTTTTGGCTCACTCCACCTCATTACCAGTGCAGGATCTGCCTGAGCCGTGCAGGAATCTGAAGCAGCTGGTGCGAGACCTCCTGTATGTCAGCCGAGAGTTTTCCAGGAGGACTTTCATGCCACAGATTTACCCAGACAGAGGAATGGATGGCGGCCATGAATCCTGGGCTATCTTTGAGCACAGAATCTTCTACCAGCTGCTCGTGTTCCTGCGGCCACCCCCTGGTCACTCTTTCATCCTGGAGCCTGACACTGTGAGGCCGCACCCCGAGAGGTGCTCTGACATCCGTGTGGTGCTGGAGTGCACGTGCTCCATGGAGCGCGTGTTGGGATATTCCTTGTGCTTTGTCCATCGCCGGGGCAAGAAGGTGCTGCGGGATCACAAATCACTGGTCCTAGAAACCCTCTGCACAGGCTTCTACTTGAATGTGGAGCAAATCTCCAGCTGGGCGCAAAACTTGCTGTGTTCGGCCTGGCTGCGTTTGCCGCAGTGGCCGCGCCGGCGTCTGACGCCGCTGCCCTGCTCCCGCTCCTGCAAGTTCCTGGTGAGCAGCCCCTCCAAGGAGCAGAGCTGCACTGAGATGTTCTTTGCAGTGCATGAAGGCAGAACAGGCAACTTTGTAGTCCTGGAGTAGGAAGCAGCTTCCCCGTGGATCATCTCAAGTGCCATCATGCAGCTCTTGCAGCAGGACAAGCATGGGCTTGGGAAAGACAGGTCCTGCTGGCCACCCTGATGGTCTGTGACAGGGTGTCTCACATGGGGAAGTGAGGGAAGGGCTGTGCATCTGGTCTGCCTAAACTCTAATAAAGGAGAAAAATTTAAGATTTTTTTTTTCTTTTAACAAAGGAAAGAATTTTAGCACTTTTATGGAATGTTTAAAATGCAGTGACTTGTGGTCACCAGTTGTTGCAGTGTTGTTGAGGGTCCCTAGGACAAGATGAGAGATGAGAATTGATTCCAAGTTCTCAGAAGGCTGATTTATTATTTTATGAATTTATATTGTATTAAAAGAAAATTATATACTAAAACTACACAAAAGAAAGAGAAAGGAGACATCAGAAGGCTGGAAAAGAATGAATAATAAAAACTCATGATAGACTCAGAGAGTCCGACACAGCTGGCTGTAATTGGACATTAAATTAAAACAATTCACATGCTGGGTGAATTCAGTTGTCCAAATCACATTCCAAAGTAGCAAAACATGGAGAGGCTGAAGCTTCCCAGCTTCTCAGGAGAAAAATTCTGGTGAAGGGATTTTTCATAAAATATCACAGTGACAGTAACTTCTCTGCACAAAACTGGTTTATAACTGTCAAAATAAACCACTAATTAACAAACAGTTAAGTGCTGGTTGAGATTTTCCCTCAGTTCAGCACAAAAATTTAATTCTGCTTTGTAGTGTCATAATATTGCTAGCTTTTGTTTTATTTACTTTCTAACTTCATAGGGAATAAGGGAATATCCCAAATAAAGCACATAAATCACTGAATACTTGTTTCACATGTTAGTCTAGACTTGAACAGTAAGCAGAATAATCCATGCCTGAAGGACTGGAAGCTGAGAGATCACTGCATCTCTTCCCCTGTGCTGATGGGCAAAGGGACTTTTACCACAGGCATCATAATACGGCTGGGGTGCCCAGTTGAATTCTTGTCTATGAAACATCTGTTTTTTTCTCTATGTGAATTAATGTATAATTTGATCCATTGTAAAGAATAATAAAGTTCATCCCTTGCAGAGTGAGTTAGGGGGTTACACCTGCTGGTAGCACTGGCACATCTACATATTCATGGTGGGTTCAGAGTGGAGCATTCATGTAATGTCCTTACATTACATGAGGAGCAAGCTGCCTGTCTGAAGGGATACAAATGCCTGGAGAAATTCTGCAATAAAAGCCACAGTGCAGGTTTTGGAATACTGGGCAGGATATCTCCTGAAACAAATCACAGCAGACAGATTTTCAATACCTACTGCTCTGGACAAGCCCAGAATAGCATTGTTGTGAAGTTTAAGTTCATCATTTGTCAAGCACAGTGTTCCTATAGTGGCTAGTGCAGTGCAGTTCAGATTGTGAAATCAGTGCCAGTGTGAGCCACAAGTTTGGTGCAGAACAGGAAATTAGCATACAGGAGAACTGCTTGTGGCTCAACACTGCCCAACAAAAATCCTTCAGCCACCCTACAAAGAGCACTTCAGGTGAGACTGTGGCTTCATTTCAGCATGTGATTGCAAGACACACACACACACCCCCTAACTAGCATGAAACTGGATCAGGGCAGGTTTAAACTAGATATCAGGAAAGGTTCTTCACCCAGAGGTTTCACAGTTGTGAAACATAGTGGGAGTCCTTTGATAAAATTAATAAGAAAGAAAAAGACATTTATTTCAGTAATCCAAAGATTTCTCCAAACCCAGTGACACAAAATGCATGTAACATTAGTTTTTTGTAATGTTATATCTGACTGTTGAACATCTTGTTGCACCTCTTTTATGGAGAAGGAAAAATGTTAATGAGATTTCAAATACTTATGCATGAATCCTTTAATTCGTGTTCTTTTACCAGTCACCTACAAGGCATTGAGTATAAAACTATCATCTTCCATGTCTGGAGAAAAAAGATTAATGTCACTTGCCTCTTAAAGAGACCTGAAAAAAATTTCTTCATAGGAAGCAAAAGCAGCAGTCTAGCACCAATGGAAAAATTGTCAAATTCCAAGGAGAGCCCCTTCTGTCCACAACATCTCACAGCAGTGAGTCTTGGAATGGCAGTTCAGAGCTGGCCTACACACTGTATTAAAAATTGATTTCAGTCAAGATAAGACTGTAAAGGTGAGCATAAATCCCACTCTTGAAACAGATATAAACATTTCATTAATTATCTGCTCTCTACATTTGTGATGTTAGCACCCCTGGGATAGAAGGGGAAGATGGTTCCATCTGAAAATCCAAGTTCTGGCTGAGAGTATTTAAATAATGATTAAATGACTTTATGTGGATGTTATCTGGGGACATTAAATCTTTTAGTCAGACTTCCTGTGGTTTGCATGCCAGTAGTTTTCTGAAATAGGGAATTAGGGGTGAGGGTGGCATTCACTGGGAAGTCCATTTACATCAGGCAATTACTTTCTGAACAAAATCACACCTCTCATTTCACTGAGACCCTGTAGGTGAGTATAATTGCTCTTTTTTTATAGTCACAGCTGAATTATGTTCAAATTGCCTTCTGAGGAATGCAAGGAGTTTTTTTTTAATAGTAGATTTTTATTAGATAAACTGAGTCACATAAAAAAGTGAGTGATAAAAACTCTATCAGCTATTGAGTCACAAAGCCCAGGAATTTCTCCTTCTTCACTCATTGGCCCTGGTAATTATGTAGATCTTAATTAAACAGGCCTTTGGAGATTAGTATGGACATAGTAAGCAGACAAATATAAGGATAAATCTATCACAGGGAAAGAATCAGAATCTTTATGGCACCTACCAATAAAAAACAAAGTGTGGAGGAAAATTTTCTTGACAAAAGGAATATAAAAAGTTTCAGTACAGATCAGTTTCCCAGAAATATGCATTCTGTGTTAAAAAAATCAAGGAAATAGAGCCAGAATTCATCTGCTCTTAATTCTAACTCAGTCTTTGGGACTAATGTTTCTCACTAATTAAGCCCATCTGGAATCCTGAAGTATGGAGCACAGGGACTATGGCCAGGTGAATTTGGGCATTTGAAGGAGCACTGATTGCCCATTTCATGAGCCAGCAATCTTGGAATTTGGCCTGACCTGTTCTTCATGGTTTTTCTCTTTTTTTTTTCCTTTTTTTTTTCCCCAGCTACAACAGCCAAATCTCAAGAAAGGAACGAAGCGCAATTATCTTCAAGTTTTTATACTGATGAGAAAAAGCTACAAGGTCATGGGGAATAGGAAGAATTGTTTTGGCATGGAAAATGAAAATATAACAAAACTGCATAAGCCCTGGTAAGGCAGGTGCCTGTGTTAGCATTCATAGAAGGTTTCAGAGAGTGAGGGACAATGCAAACCATTTTAATTACAGCTGGTGCATGCTGGTGGAACATTAGTTTTACATCATGAAACCCACCATCACTTTCAAAGTGGTGAGGTTACTAAAACATTACTTTTCTGTTTAATTGTGATTGCCAAGTATGATGTGAATTTCCCCTCCTAATGCAATTTCATGCACCTTTAGGGCAGCATCTCTGTGAAAATTGACCTATAATTTGTGTGAAATATTATTGTAATATCCATGTTGGAAATGGAGCATAAAATTATACTAATATGTACACACAGGCCACATTTGCTTATTTTCAGGGCCTTGTTTCAAGACTATTGTTTTGTCTACTAGGTTTTTTTTAAAAGGAATATTTTTGAATCATTTAGTAAATATATGGAGTTTTAACTTTGATCTGAAAAAATTCAGATCACCATGACTCCATTGCTCTCCTTATATCAAAGCAAGAATCGTAAGAATTAGACTCAGGTTATTTACTCTAGAGATACAATTTTAAGACACAACTGAATTATTCAGTTTTACCTGTGACATCTGCAAACACCAGAGTTTAAATGTGTTACACTTTGCCCCTTTTTTCCTTCATTTAGGACACTGAAACACTTTCTTCAGTATTGACTAGTGGAGTTTTAGGACACTAAAAAGTGTGGCCCCTGTGGGCTTTTAATAGTGGGAAATATTTTTTACTAAAAAAAGAAAGCTAGAATCACAGAATCCTAGAATGGTTTGGGTTGGAAGGGAATTTAAAGATCATCTGGTTCCCACCCCCTGCCAGGGCAGGGACATCTTTCATATCCCAGGTTGCTCAGAGCCCCATCCAACCTGGCCTGGAACACTTCCAGGGATGGAGTGTCCACAACCTCTCTGAGCAAAGAATTCTTAAATCTCTCAGTAACCAATGAGGAGAGACATTTGCTCCTGTAGGAATTCTAATCTTGTCATCTGAGCAAACTCTGAATGAGCAACTTTTATTTCTAATGTTTAGCTCCCTGAAGCTGTGTGAGATGAAGCCAACCAGTAGTGTCCAAATCCACAGAAGAGTATAAATATTTCAGTCTATCTGAATCTCATGAATTTCAGAGACTCTGGGACTGGTTTTGTACCTGTGTAACTTTCTGGGAGAAACCTCCTAGGGGTTCCTAGCATGCCATAATTGTTGTGCAAACCAGAAGTCTTAACACTGTACAGCTGCTTGTAAAAAAAACCCTGATGAGGAAATAAGTTAAGTCTGAGCAATATCTGCAAATCTCAGAGATTATATTAATTTTTGCAAGCTTGCCTAAAACTTATATTTGCTTATATTCCTAAAAATTCAACAGAAATAGAGACCCAGTGATCTCTTGAATGGCTACAATTTCCAAAACCTTTTTCTGCCTTCAGAGAAAGTTTCTGCATATCACAGCAAGGCTGCAATTACTCCAGCACTGCAGAAATGTGCTCGTGCTAAAGAAAGAGTCTAATTATCCTCCTATTTCCAGCTTGTCTTTCTTGGTACAACACTTGAAAGGTTTGTGTCAGAGCATTGACTGTAATCACACATGATCAGTTTGGGGCTATCTTTAGGTCTCAGCACCTGTGTTTTGTTACTGAGTTAATTTGAGGGGATGTTTTATTGTTCAGGTGTCTGCACGTTGGACCTGGAAGGGAGAGAATGGATGAATGTCCACATTCAGTCAAGCTGGAGAGGAAGTAAATATTTACAGGAAATAATTGAATTAAGAACAAATAATGTGAATTATAATAGGAAAAGAAATTTCAATAAATAGGATAGCTCCTTGACAATGAGAAAGTCAAAATCCTCTATCAAATTGTCCCTGTGGGACTGTAGCCCAATGCTCCTTAGGGTGAAATCCTCAAGTTATGGACATTGTTTTCTTTTTAAGAAGGTTATCTATGCTCTATGTCACCAAAATATCTTAACAATGTGTTACTCAGCACTTTTTTCCCCTGTTTCAAAAATATTTAATCTTAACTTGGGCTAAATTTAGGACACTTTAAATGAAGAAACCTTTTTCTCTGTACAAAGCAAAACTGTCACTGTAAAGCTGGGCAGCAGCTCAAAAACTGACCCAGAGACAAAATGATGCCCTGAGAGAGAATCCCAATGCATTTTTTCTGTCATACCTGCTTCCACATCAGATTTTAGGGTTGTCTCTAAATTTGTGATTTATCAACTGGCTTGTGACTAAGATAAACACAAAGCAAAACTTTCCAACTGCTCTTGAACTCAGACTGATCAACTCCTTCAGACCTTCAATCTTGGAGTATAAATCAGAAGCATTATAAAAAAAAGAAGGATCTTTTCAGCACAGTTAGGAAATTGGTCTTCCTATATCCTTAACCTCTAGGCATGAAAATTTTTAACCTGCTCCATCATTCTAACTACTTCCATCCTTCCCCACCTCAGCATTGTTACCAAATATGCGGTGCATACTTACACAAACAAAATATACTGAAATCAGAGGCAATTTATGAATTACATTACTGACCAAAACAGCCTTTATGGAAATCCCCTCCATGACCAAAGCTCATCCACATAGTTGACCACATTATAAGAATTTGGTGGACCTTTCTGAGGGCAATGGAACCTCAGATTTTGCAAGTAGCCAATTGATTTTATCTCAAGTGTTTTAAATTCATCACAACTAAATGTCAGTTGTCTGTTGAATAGCAAGTAGGACCCTTAATGGAAACCAGTTAATCTTTGTGGTGAATTATTATTTATATAATACTCAAATACTGTTAGCCTCTACACAGACAAGGATTGTGAGGACAAGTCCTTGCCTTATAGAGTTCAGACTGAGAATCTGATTCTGCAAAATCTTTCTCTCATGAATTTATTGAATCAAGCAGTCACACTGAGTTCAGGGCTAAAATTCTTCTATACATTTAAGCACACACAAAATTTTTGTATATGTATTCAAAAGTATCACTTGAATCTATTTTTTATTCCATCTCTATTTAATTCCACCTCTGTTTTATTCTCTCTGTTTAAAACACCTAGAGAAGGTTTTGGAACACAACCAACAAATTTTTTCCTTGTAATACTACAATCAACTTCCTTATTATTGAAAAAATGAAATAGAAAGAAGCTTCCTACAGTCAAGAGAAATTACAATTATAGACATGCTTGGACTTCACCTTGAGGGGGTTTGCACTTTAAGGAATAAACAACATTTCTCTGGCATTCAAATAACAAAGGTGGATCCAGCACATATTCCTGAATGGCTGAAATCCTAGATCCTTCCCCTTCCTGTTTCTATCCTACCTTACATTTCTTCCTGTCAGTAAAGGCATATATTTCAGATGATGGCTGAAAACCAATCCCTTTAAATCAATAGGATCCTTGACACCGAATTTCAGAGGAATAGGCTTTGGCCTTGAGACTTTCAAGACAGGAATATATCATTATTTAAAGCCATCTCTGCAGAAGAAGTGGTTCAGGTGTTCTGATGTGCTTGTGGCTGAACTGCCAGACAGCAGACATTGAACCCCAGAACTCTGGATTTTAGTGCATGAGCTCTCCTGCCAGAGGGAAGGAAAGCTCCTCTATTTGCTCATTGACTTTTGTAGTTGGGCCAGCCAATATCAGCAGGGGGGAAAAAGGCACCACAGCAGATGGGCTACAAAGGCCAGCACCAGCTTGAGATGTTTTATATTAACCAGAATTGTGCTTTAAGAGGCAGAGGAGAAATGAGAACCCTGAGAACAAGCAGCCCTGCAGCCACTGCAGTTAAAGGGGGAAAGAAGGGGAAGAAGGAATTGTTGGGGGTTGTACTCCCATTTACTCCAGCAGTTATCTGAATGCCTCTCTTCCCTGGTGGGATGGGAGCAGTGGTGCTGTTTTGCATCCCTGGGTTCCCTGGTTTGTGAGGTCCTTCCTGCAGCTCTTACAGCTTTGTTGGAAACTGCCACATCAAAGGAACAGCTGTGGTTTCAGAGGGCACAGCATAAACGGGAGTGCTGTCACAGGAATGGATTCCTTCAAAACTATCCCTACTCAAATCTGTGTCCAGAGAAGCACAGAATCATCCAGGTTGGAAAAGAGCTCTAAGATCATCCAGTCCAAGCATTACCTAACACTGCCAGGTCCACCACTGAACCATGTTCCTAATCACCCACATGTGCTTTGAGCCCAAAGTAACAATCTCACTATTTCGCCTAAGGCAGTGCTATTTCTTTACCAGTAGTAAAGGAAATAAAATTAAATTATAAAGATATGAAGCCATTCAAGACCCTTTGGAGGCATCAAGTCCACTTTGAGAATCATTTGTGCAAACCATTTGAAGAAAGACTTTAGAGGCATTAGATAATGGGTACATATATGCTGGGGTGTGTGAGTTTATATATGCTCATGCACATCCACACATCCAGTTCTGGACCTTTTATTCAGACTTTCACATGCAACATATTTGAGAGAGTTATTTCCACAGAATCTCTTTTTAAAATAGTGCAAATTAAGATACTCAATAGCCATTTTTAATTTTTGGATGACAGCCTGCTTTCATAGAGGATGTTTATGTAATTAAATGCATGCAAAGCAGAAGGAGAGGATCCTGGAGAAATTAGAAAAGAATGGTTTTTGTGCTATCACTGCAAAGCAATAGTATTTGCTTTTTGTTATGTACAAAGAAAAATATATCTTCCCCCACTCCTGCCAGTCTAAAATGTACCTCATTGTTCAGTCCCCCTTTTGTGCTCATTTCCTTCTCTCTTTACCCCTTTGGCTTTGTGTTTTCAGCTGGGAGCCATCCTACCTAGTAGACCACTCACATATTTATAGCCTGGCAAATT
Source organism: Agelaius tricolor (assembly GCF_023055355.1). NCBI lineage: Eukaryota > Metazoa > Chordata > Aves > Passeriformes > Icteridae > Agelaius > Agelaius tricolor. The sequence continues at coordinate 2,761,910 of NW_027269284.1, read as the reverse complement.
GATTCATCCAGGAACCTGAAGTGTTGTCTGAGAGGCAGAAAGATTAAACACTTAGGAAAGAGACCTAGAATGGGTTATGGTACCTAAACTGCTGCTAAGGTGGGCTTGGCAAGCTAAAAAGGTGCAGTACCACTTGTGCCATGATAAGAGTGAATATAAATCCCATAGGCTACCTTCATCTTTTTATGCATTTATCTTCTTTTTCTTTTATAAAATGTTTATTCTTGGCAATTAAAACCTTGGACTCTTTGATTTGCTTCTGTTAGACTCTGTACATCCTCTGTAGTGTCATGAAATGTTCTTCTGGTCTCTGAGATTTAATGCAAAAAAAATCCCTCCAATCAAAGGACTTGGTTCTTATTCTGGCTGCTTGCTGTAACTTACTGAAATTCATAGGGCAAAAGTTGGGTCTTTGAAGAAATGTTCACTAATTTAAATAAATCAAGAACATTGGAATTGTTAAACTTGGCATTAAGGGTTTCTGTCGGTTCCTTTATTACCCAAATGGGATTGATCCTCCAGGAGGAAAGATCAAGGCTAGGTGAGAGTCTTAGTCAAGTAGCTGAAATTGGAGGGCTTTATCTGCATGTGAATAGCTTATCTTTCCCCCTCAGCACAATTCTTTCCATTTCCAGCTGTCTGCCCTGCAGAGATGAACCAGCTGTTTGTGAAGCCACTGCTTGAAATGACTGCCCCAGATATTAAGATAAAACCAGCACTTGGGTTGTGTTAAAAGCCTGAGCTCCAGTGGGGTCAGCAGTTGCTCCAATTGTAAATCAGTTTTCTCAGAAGCAGAAATGGGGTCAGTGAAGGGTCCTGGGGGAGAGCAGAAAAGGGGACCACCACAGATGATTCATGGTGTGTTATCATTAAAATGGGTGACCTATGCAGAATAGAGATGAGACAGATGAATGAGATGAAATATTATGAATATTAAAGAAAGAGATAAATACATATTTATGTATATTAGAGCAGTTAGTATCACTCATTTCTAAAGAGTGTCAAAGGCTGTAACCAAGCAGTTAAAGGCTGCTGCCTTCCTTTTTGGTGAAGTATATTTGCATATTTATTTTGCAAAATCTCTTGCAAATTAATTTGGGTCCACCAGACAACACAGAGGAAATGATGAAGTTTGATAATGGTGGATGCAATAAAAAAGTGAACAGACAAACATACTTGTGTAAATATATTTATACAGATGAGATTTGTCATTTTTTTATATTGTTGAGCATTCTATAAAGAAGGAGCAAAAAAACCCCTCATATATAGATAAACCTTGCATTGTCCCTGTAGCTGTAGCTTTGTGACAATGTGTTCACACATTTTTGGGACAAACGTTAGGGCTGTGTCTTGTAGGTGACAAATATGATGGAGTCTTTAGCGCCAGACAAGAGTTTGCTTATTTTCTGTGAAATAAGATTAGCACGGACACCAGTGAACAGCCCAACACAACAGCATTAACAGCAGTGAAGCTGCTTTTATAGCAGTCCTGACAATTCCCATGTCCTGCAGAGAGCAGCAGCTGCTGTGAGAATAGTGGTGAACACAAATAAAGTGAAAGTGTGGAATACCCTGTATGAAAGGTGGGTTATTTTCCATACTCTGACATTTTACACACACAAAAATATGCTTTATATAATGAATATATGTAAAGAGTCCTGGGAAGAATGATCTGACTGCACAAAAGGGTTGAAGTTTTGGGCTGGCAGTTAATGAGGGATTGTCCCATCCCTGGAAGTGTCCAAAGCCAGGCTGGATGGGGCTTGGAACAACCTGGGAAAGATGCCCCTGCTCATGGCCTTTTACTTAGGATGGCTATAGGAATGTTTTATAACCTATTGTTGTTACCAAACAACTGAAACAGAATGCCTTGGGTGATATCTCCAAATAATTTAACATTTTCAATGCCACATGATGGAATTAAAAAGAAAACAAAAAACAAAACAAAGAACATCTTGAGCTTTGTAATTAGTTCCTGTAAAAGATATAAATTGGAACTGCACCAGGTTTTAAAATATAATTATGATATGCTCTGTAATTTTGAAATTCTGTTGTGAAAGTACATTTGTTGTTCCGTCAGTTTTGTCTCTTGTACTTTGTCTTGTATATTATCACGTGATAGGAAAAAAAAACCACATAAAAGTTTGACTTTGAAAAAGTAAAAATGGGATAAAGTACATTTCTCTCTTTCCTCCTACTCAAAAAACTCAAAAGAAAATCAACTTTTTATTTTGGAATCATTTCCATTTTGATGGAATTGTGGCTTCAAAAAGCAAAATGGTTCTGTCAATGAATTTCATGCTGGCTCTATTGCTAAATCAATCATTTGAAATTAGAAACTGCATTATGAAGGAGCCTTCGGTATGATCACACACTAATTCTGTTTGGGTTTCTGAGTTTGTTTTCTTTCTTGAAGAATTCCTCTCCCTTTGAAGGTACAAAGTGGAAAGTGGCTGTTTCAGATGCCTTCTCCTTCATTGTTTAAGTACATTTTCTGCCTGCTTGGCCTTGAAGACAGGACTACTAATTACTTACTATTTTAATAATTTTCATGTTTTTCAGCCATCTTACATCTGTGTTTTTCATGAAAAACATGAAGAAACTTTTGTGACTTCCCCAAGAAATAAGCAAAGGACTGTTTTTCTATTATAAATCTAAAGTACTTGTAGATGAAAATCTAATTGATTATTTGGAATTCTAAGGAACACGCTTTTGAAGTTATTAGCACTTTGGAAACTTAAAGCATAGCATTTATTTTAACTCAAACCATGATTTAGAGTGCACAATTCTTCTGAAAATCAGACAGTTACCAAATCAGACACCAGAAAATGAGACTCAGAGCACAGTGAAATTTTAGTTTAAGTATTTTGACACCTTTACAGTTGATTTCAGGAGAGGGTTCAGCGCCAAAAGAAACTTCCTACCCAAACCTCCTCTTGCTGCTCCTCATGGGAGGTGATGAGTCCTCAGGACAGGCAGAGCAGGAGCACAGCTTGGTGTCTCACCTCAGTTCCCAGAATGCATGTGTGGCTTTAACAAGAATGTTGGCAGACTGTTGTGTCAGTGAGATGTTCCACCCTACAGCCTCTGAGGAATGGACACACTGACAGGCTGTCACCTATCACTGGCACCTGCTTAAACAACATCATTCTGAGACAAGAATAAAACCCACAACTGTTGCCATGTCCATTAGAAAAGAAGGTAACTTCAGAAGTGGAGAGGCATTTTGGGTATGACCAAGAGTCCCTGTTTCTGGCCAATGTGAAAAGAAGACAAATGGGCTTTCAGTAAAATCTGTAAGATATCGATTTTAGGACTTCTTGACTCAGCAGGTAGTGAACTTCTAATTTTTTTTTTTTTTTTTTTTTTTTTGCCACAGAAAGTTGTGCAAACAGCCTTTTTAGGTTCAGGAAAGCTTTGCGAACAACAGAGGCTGAACAAAATGGACTTGGATGTAGTTTCTAACATCACAAATCAGCTGGAGAAGGATATGTGAGAAGAGACCAGACCACCTTAGGGAATCCATCATATTGCATAGTCCTGGACCAGATGGGCTGCTGCTCTTATCAGAAACACATTTCTCATGTTCTCAGAGATAAACTGTTGTAATTCTGGCTAATTTGAGCCACAGTGTGTATATGGACTTTTCATGTGGACAAAGGAGGCAAAGTCCCATGATTGAGTCCAAGCATCTTTCATTACAAATGAAATTTGCAGCCATTTCTTGGCTAATTTACAGCACCTCACCTCTTCAGAGGGTTTGAGAGGGCAGACAGGAAATTACCACCACTCAGAGGACAACAATACCTTATTGCAGTGATGTCTCAGGTTTTAGCTTTTATATTTTTCAGATTCTGTGCTGCTTTAGTGTGTAGGTCTGGGCTTCATATTAAGGGATGGTGAGCTCTCTGCACAGAGCAGGGAGACAAAACAATTCCTGCTCCAGCTGGGCACCAAGGACAAATGATCCAAATCTCAGCCCCAAGAGCGCAAACAACGAGGGCTGAGGAGAGGAGAACAAGAAGGATGGGACTGCATGGGCTAAAGCTGTAATTGGACAATTAACTCCAATATGCAAATGGAGCAGAACTTATAAAAGTGACAGACCCTGTGGCCAGTTGTCCAATTTTTGTCACCATTTTGGTTCATCTTGGGTGCAGCCCTGGCTGGGCTCTTGTGCTGCCCAAGGTGGATCCATTGAGGCCTTTTAATAAATCCCTACTTTATTCTTTAGCTCTGTCCAGTCTCTGTTCTAGGTCAGCCTTCACAAGGCACCTGTAGCAAGGAAAATTTGTTGCAGGTGAATTTGAACAGAAAAGATCCCATTTGTTGTGCATCCACACAGGTGAATAGTCCCCCTCTCTCATTCTGGGGCATGTGTTTCTGTGTATTTTGTGCATCTCAGCAACTACAAATTCTCTCTGTCACAGAGCATTGAGGAATTCTCAGTTTTTTTTTCCCAGATTAAGAAATGAGAACCAGCCCTCTTGCAGTGCCCCTTTTCAGTGCACTGAGATTTGTTCATCCTTTCTTGAAACAGATGAAATAATAATTCTTTCAAGAAGACATTTAAGGACTCCAATGAGCTGGTTCTTATTCTAGCCTCAGTCATCTGTCCTTGCTACTCATTAAAAATGTAGTTAAAATGCTGTAGAGTCTTTATAATTTTATAGCAAATCTTTTCCTTAATGACTTAAAAATTTTCTCTCACAAGCAAAATACTCCAAATTTATCTGAATTAACCTCATTCTGTTTTGATTGGATTCATTCACTTCTCTCATTCATTTACACACTGTTGTAATTCAGCCCTGTTTGCTGCAGTTGCTACTCACTACATTAGTCCAAGAAGTCAGCCAAAGTACTTTTTTTCTTTTTACTAAATGACATATAAATAAAGCTGTGTAGTTATTTATGCAGATGATCTCAGTTCTCACACCAAAGATTTATAGGGAGGAGTCAAATGTGTCTATGAAATTTCTTTCTTCTAGTGGAATTTACAGCACATAGATGATTGTAATAAAAATTTTGCAAAAGAAAATTGAATTCTTTCTCCCTCTAAGTAAATATTCCTATGGACAATGTTTGAAATAGGTCCTTTTTTTTCATTTTTTTTTATTCCTCCTCCAGAAGCAGTACTTCACAAAAGCATTTGTTGTTCCATTACTTTATATAGCAGTTGAGACACAATTCATGGCAATTCCTTGCCTTGCTTTTTGATATAACTCTCAATTACCAGCCTTCACAAAAATGAACATACAGTGGGTTCTCTGGCCAGCTCCTGTGGTTAGTAATCATCAAATCCAAGAACATTGCAGTGGTGAACACTATAACAAAATCTTCGGGGTCTAATTTCTTTAACTCCAACTCTTTTTTTTTTTCTTTCTTTTTAAAGGTTTCCTGGGCATATTTGTTGTGTCAGCTACCTGCAATCTAAATTCAAGGACTGTTCCATTACAATAAAACCTGGTGCTAAGATTTTGTCAGCAAACCTTGAAAATGTGTTTTGATATGAGAGGATGAGGAGAAGAATGAGAAGGAATTTAAATTTTTCTCAGGAGATTAATTGTTCCCAGTTTTCTAAACATCCATTGAATACCATGCAAAGAGTCCTGGGAGGCTGAAATCTGATTTCCCACAGGGGCTTCTCTGTGATGCTGGGATAGGTGTTGGTATGAAAAAGCAGAAATCTCTTGCCAAAAAGGTCGTGAGTCTCTTTTCCCCTGAGCTGATAGAAATGCCCAGCATCTCTTTGTGATACTTCCTCCAGTTTTTTTCACAGATTGTCTCATTTCTTGGTTCATTGCTCACTGATTCTGCTCTTTCCATGGTTAATAAAGAGTAGCCCCTTATTGGAGAGCATTCATTGCTGCAATGTCCTCTTGGTTGTTTAAAGCCATTTCTGCATCTCTTCTCCTTTTGATGCTTCATGTTCCTAAATACATTTTTAGTAAAGGAACAACACTTCTGTCAAGAAGCCAAGAATACCACTCAGATAATCACACTGGTCTGGTAGCTCTGGAAAAATCAGTGGTTTTAGAATTAGAATTTAAGCCACTAAAAATTACTACTTCCCTTTTTTTTTTTTTTTTTTTTTTTTGCTACCCAGCATCTGTTAGCAGGTATTTGATTACAGCAAACAGGTTACTCTACGAAAAGACAATATAACTTTGTCTCTCCCTCCCCTGAAAACTCAATGAATTGCAATGAAAAGAACTGAATTGCTTTCAGTGATGTTGGGGCTCTCACCCATGGAGATGAAATGGATTGGATTTGCAGGGATGCCCCGACAAAGCCAGGAATGGTGAATCTGACCCATGTTCTCAGAAAGGTAATTTATTACTTTATAATACTTTATTATATTAAAGAATACTATACCATACTAAAGAATACAGAAGGGATACTTACTCAATGCTAAAAAGACAATAAAGAAAATTCATGACTCTTTCCAGAGTCCCGACACAGCTTGGCCCTGATTGGCCCAAGAGTGAAAACAACTCACACCAGAGTCCAATGGAACAATCACCTGTGGGTAAACAATCTCCAACCACATTCCATATGTGAGCACAACACAGGAGAAGCAAATGAGATAAGAATTGTCTTCCTTTTTTTTTTGAGGCCTCTCAGCATCCCAGGAGAAAATCCAGGGCAAAGGGATTTTATCAGAGAATGTGAATGCCATAGAAATGGGCTTCATCCTGATTCATGCAAGGGTTTATCAGCATTTTGTGGCAGTGGTTGCTTTGGAGATTGCATGAAGGAAAACCTGCTGAGTGCAAGTGAGGAGAGCCCGGCCTGCTCCTACCCCTGGATTCACTCTGGAGCTGCATTTAGAGATGTTCACCAAAACTCCTCCCATGCACAGCTACAGGGTGAGGAAAAAATGACAGGAAAAGTTCTCTATTGATAAAAAAAATGAGTTGCAGAACTTCTTTCCTAGGGATCAAGAGGATGTGAGATAAAATGTACATCCTCTATCCCATTCCAAGTGATGTCTGGGGTGTATTTAAAGAATCCTGTGGGTGTATTTAAAGAATCCTCTGATTTCACTGGGGTGTATTTAAAGAATCCTCTGATTTCACTCCACTACCACCAGCCCTAATTGGCCCTGGGAAGTGAAGGACCAGCCACCAGTTTTGTCCCAGCTCTGTCCACACTGTGCTGGCTCCTCTCTCTTCCTCCTGTACAGTAAGAGCTGAAATGAGGGATGCAGGACTCCAGGCTGCTCTCCAAAATGCAGTTTATTACATCCAGGACGTTACAGCAGTCCAGGGTTGTGGGTGACAGAGACTGTGCCTACAGCTGTCAGTTCCAGCTGCAGGCAGCCCTGGAGACCCTGAGTTTAGGTTACAATGCATTATAGACTTTGCTTTTGGTTACAATGCATTATAGACTTTTCTTTGCTGAGCATCTTCATACAGTAGAACCAATCTATATCTTAACTATTATCTCTAGCCTATCATAACTACTATCATTACCATATTCATGTCACTGTTCTCCAATCACTATAAGTTAGTACATTACAGTTTAAGCTAGAAGTTGTTATTCAGTTTTCTTGCAGTGGAAAATTCTGAGACCTTTTTTCTACTTGCAACATTTGCTGCCTTGTTTGCCTGTGCTCTCTTTCTGCTTGGTAAAAACATCTTCTTGTTTGGGGTGGGTTTATCCTTTGCTCTAAGCCATAAAAACCCCTTGTAACTAACACACCCTTTGCCTTCTTGGTTATCCAGTGAGACTGGCTCAGCAATTCTTTTCTTCTCTATCAAAACTTGCTTCCATCTCTATTCCTTCATCAGACTCTACATTCAAAATCTTTCTGCTAAGCACACATATCTGTGAGACATTCTTGTCAAACTGTCATCCTTCCCAACACTGTACCCCATCCTGCCCACTCCTGCAGTGCAGGAGGGATTCTGCCAGGGTCTGTGTGGCAGCTCCTGATCAGCAGTTTGGGCCTCCTGTGTGGAAACTCCTCTCTGATAAATCTTCCTGCTCCTACAATCCACCCATTCCAGTGGGAGCCTCATACAGGGAGCCTGGCAAGTGCAGCAGGAGGAGCCCTCCTCCTTCACACACCTTTCATTTCAGTTTCAGAGGAGCAGAAGTGAGGAATTATAAAGACATAACACAAATCTCTCTTTGCTTTAGCCTTGATAAATTCACATGACAACCTGAATGCTTTTTGATCATTCTGCTTAATGTGGAGACAGCTGAGCTTTGAAATTGCACTGTAACTTCCAGCTTGATTTTCTTTATGAATAAGAAACTGTCACCAATTCCACCATTGAAAGCAAATTTCCCTGAGTAGCACTTCTTAGGACTTGAGGAAATGAATGCTCCTGGACAATTTTCAGGTATGTCCTCATGAAGGCATCCCTGAGCATCTGTATCTAAAGAACACTTGAATAATCTTACTGGGAACATCAGTTATGTGTTGCAAATTGTGAAATAAAATTGGGTTAAACCAAAGAAGCCAAAAAAGTTAAAGGAGTTGCCTACACACCTCTCACTGAATATCAGCTCTTGATGCTTTTGCAATTCTCTTTCCCATTTCTAGTTTGGTACAGTGTGCCATGTGCAGGTATGGTACTTGCAAAAAAATATAATTCCTGCACAGAATTAGCTACTCTGCATCCTCTTTTAATTCAGTGTTAGGCCACACCTCAGGAAAGTTAAGGCTTTACTTTAGTCTGATGCAAAACAGGCATGGAAACTGTTAGAATAATTTAAAAATTAGCACAATTTGAGTAAGCTACAGAAAGAGCTACAAAATACACCTTTTTCTAATTGCTTAAAATTATTTTTTAAAACTTATGACACTCAAAGACCTGAGTTTGTGCTGCTTAATTTACATTTGAATAGAAATTGTAACTGCAACATTAGAAAGGTATTTACCACCACCATTGTTATGCTAAAAGTTTCAGGCTCTAACACAGACATAAGGAAACCAGCAAAGCAGATGGTGCAAGATTAAGGAACTAATCCACGCAGACAAGCTCATATTTCCCTTTCTCTTTTCTATTTCATCCTAACTTTTCACTTTCATCCTTCTGAATTCAAGGTTTCATTATTTTTTTGGTAGTAAAATCTTCAATGCTCACTTATTAAAACTCTGGTGTATATATTGCTAAGCACATCTGTCAGGACATTATAATAAAGGACAGCAATAGACTTAGGGCTGCAGTAAATCACTCTAGATCTATCAAACCTAAAGAAAATTTTAATTTCTGACAATCTTGCCCTTCCATTTTAACATTTAGTTTTCCTTCATTAAAAATAATAAAACAAGATGTATGAATATAAAAAAAATTCTGTATGTGTGACCTATAGAAAGTAATTGGTGTTAATTACTGTGGGTTAAAGTTGTCTGCTCTGGACCTACCTGACACAGGAGTGGAGGAGTTTGAATGCCTGCATATAATCAACCTTCACCAGGCCAGAACTCAGAAAGGAAGAGGTTCCCAAATTGTCTGCAATGCAGCAGCCTTTGCTGCTCTGCTCCATGTTTAGAACTTTCTCCTCCACTTTTTTCTCTTTCTCATCCACCCTCCCTCACAAAAAAAAATATCTACACACAGCTTCCCTCCTTTCCCCTCATTTTATTTTCAAAGAATTAATAGGAAATTTTGCCCATGGGAAACTCAGTAAGAAAGTGGCCTAAGTCCTGTTTCCAAACTGGTTTAAGGTCTAACCTGAGGTTCTGAGTGAGCAGCAGTTTTATTTCTCTCTCTGCTGTCCAGCCTCCACTGCCCTGATTTGCACAGCCCTGAGAGTCAATTAACTCAAGCAGGTAAACTTTCTTTTCCCCTCCTTCTGCCCCCACCATCTTATCTTTAAGACAGGATTTTGATTTTGTTGTATTTATCTTCATTTGACATCCAGGCTACCATGGTGTGATGCCTTTGTGGAAGGTCAAGCAGCAGGAAAGAAGAAAATCAAAGAGAAAGGGGAAGAAAACAAAAAGATATGTTGAGGAAAAGAGTGCATTAATGGGTGTGTGTGTTAAACCATGACAGTGTGTTATAATAATTCTTGGCATGTGAGGCTTTACATTGAGGAAATGCTCAATATAATGCAGATTCTCATGCAGTAAGAAGCACATGAAGGATGAAGCCAGAGAGAGGTTGCTAATAAATACCTTTCAAATGCTGCTGCCCCTGAGGCTGCTGCAATGACAAAGTGCTTTATATTCCTCCACAAAAGCTTAAATAAGTATAAAGATTATTAGAGTGTTTTGTAAGAAAATATAGAAAATAATGGAATTAAGTGTAGACCACTTAATGAAGGGATGACCATAAAGGGACAGCTAAAAGGAAGGGAATAACTGCAAGCTGAATTTTTAAGAGAACCTCTAGCAAAGCAAATGCACAACAAAGATTTAGAGTGACTGGGAAATGTGAGTTCTTCTCTGGAATTTGTGAAATTTGAATTTCTTCTCCTGGATTTGCCACTGAATTTGATTTTTTTTCCATCTAGGCTGTAAATGGGAATTGCCCCTTTATACTTTCATATAACACCTGCCCATTTTTATCCAGCATGATTCTAGTACCAGTATTCTTTTTGCAACATGGGTTTGGTCCAGTCAATAAGCAAACAAATCATTATTTCAGGTGATGTGCATATTAATTTGTTACTTATAGCATAGTTGTCTATTTTAAATAATTTTTAAAAAATATTTCCCTCAGAGTTTGGGATTTTTTTTTTTTACTGTTATGCTGATACACTACCTCTGTGCCTGGAATTGAATATTATACACATCTCATTAAAGGAGAACAAGATGTGAACAATGTCAAGTACATTTTGAAATTATGCACCTGTTTTTTCTTCATTTCTTTGACATTTTAAAATTTTGTGATTAATAAAAAATTCCACAGAGAAGGCTGACAGTTTTTCCCTACTTTAGTTTTAATTTTGGGTTATTTTGAGCTCAGACACTTTCCCCACTATTCCTTTAGATCTCTCTCCTCACAATGATCACAGTCAGTGCCAAAGTCATTGTACTGGGAGTCTGTAAAGCAGCAAAATGATAATCCCACCATTTGCCCTAATTAAATATCTGTCTTTGGTGGATTTTTTTCCACTCCACTCACAGATGTGAAGGCCATCTGTGCTGAGTTCTTCAGGTTGGCTTTGACATAGCTGTCACAGTTTAAATGTGACCAAAAAAACCAAAATATTCAGTACAAACTGTACAAACCTCTCAGGACTCCAAGTAAATCTCTGAAAAGATTGCCTTTAAATCCTCACTAATGTGGGCTTCAACTCCCCTGCGCTTGCAGGCTCGAGGAAAGCTGGGTGTCTCCTGCTTGTATAAAATCCTCCCCCCAATTTCTGTGTAGCAGGTAAGCCTAGAAAATGGAGGAAAAAACTCAGTGTCACATAACAGAGGAGTAGGATCTTGGCTTGGGTGCTTTCCTCTCTGCTCACGTGTTAGGGATGAGCCTCGGATGTCCAGGCTGTGGAAATGAATGTCACTGCCCCATGGCTGATGGGCCATTGGAAACTGCCAGGGGAAGAAGCACCAGGTCAGAGATTATCAGGTCTCTGAGCTTGTTTAAAATTACAGTGTTATCAAATAGATTAATCCAGGATGGAACTTTTTCCTCTAAAAGGAACTTTTTTTCTTTGGAGGTTTCTCTCCTGAAGGAAATGGGAAGGAGATGGGATCCACCAACCCCAAAGGTTTTTTTTACCATTAAAACCAATCCCTCCTTCAAGCTGAATGCAGGGGACAGCAATGGTCCCATCCTTGACCTTTAGGTAAGGAAACTTTTCTACTACAGCCAGCAAATAACAAGCAATCATACTGTGGCAATAACACTTAATGAATTGCCAAAAAAACTTCATTAAAAGTGTTTTGAAGGAATTATAGTAAAACAACTGTCAAATTTATAATGCAAACCCCACCAAATGTCTCCACATGGCCATTGAGCCTGATGCACTCACAGAAGGCTCTGTGCCTTTTGAAGTCAGCCTTCAGGTGAGGTGTGCCTTTGTGCTATTGAAACATCCTGTTTTAAGCATACTTCAAATACAGAAACGCTTCTTTTTATGATTAGTAAGTCTTAAAAAGAAATGGGGCAGTTGGAGATGGTTTAAGGCATAGCAGAAGGCCGAGGAAAAACTTCCTTCTCCTGTGTCTTTGGTTACAAAGCACTACAATTCATTTGACACTGTACCTCAGAGCCAAACCCTGCTATGTACATAAAAGGAGAAGGAGGAGGAGGAGGAGATAAAGATGAAGAAATGTAAGACTTCAAAGCACTTTTTCTCTCAGGAACTTACTAAGAGCTGTGAATAATTTTTTTTTTTTTTTTTTAATCTAAAAATTTTCCTTCCTATACTTACCGAATTCAGTCCTTCTAGTTGCTTTCTTTACACTCATGCTGAGCTGTAGATGACTCAAATAGTTTTGTAAGGGAGTTTAGGATACCCCACATGCAGCTGTATTCAGAAACTCTCTGACTTCACCTTTGAAGAAGGATTCCAGGTCTTAGGCAGCCTTGGCTGCCTTGATTATGCTGCTGCACTGCCTTTCAAATGGAGAGAGGGCAATTTGCTGTGAGCCAGTGAGATTATTGCTCCACTGAAAACAAAAAGACTTCCTTCAGTTTATGCCTTCAGAAGATTTGGATCTATATCTCCATAGCAGTAACTTTACAAACAATTTAGCTGTGGCTTTTTGTTTCCAATTTCATGACTTGTGTGTCATAATTCTTCTGAAATTGTCTGAAAACTTCTGAGAGTGCAAGGAGCTCTCAGCATAAATTGTGCTCTCTCCTTCACCATGAGGCTGAACATATAAAACAGAAGAGCTGTAAAGGGCTGGTGTGTGGCATTACAACCCTGGGGCACTTCAAACCCATCTCCTGCATTTTCTGCACCAGGGGAAAGGGAGGGACAAACACATTCCCTTCCACACTGGGTCCTTCAAGTGTTGATGCTTCAAATATTTCATGCACTTCTGAAACCTAATTGAAACATTCCAATTCAATCCAAACAGAAAGTGAAGTCAATAATGAAATATTCTTATATTAAGGTATAAATATGAAGATAGAGATCAGCTTTCGGCATTTTTTTGGCTTGAAGTTTTCCATTACCCTCTTCACCGGTCATAGAAGAGAAATCCTTCAGATCAAAGACAATAGGAGTTAGTAGGCTTATGGTTGAACAGAAGTGTGAACAATAGTATTTTTATTTATTTATTTAATAAATAACATAAATATTTAGAGAAATCTTTTGAAATATCCACTGGAATTCAGGTCCCCATTGAGTGTGTATAACTTGGTAAACAGGGTAGATGCAGACAGGAATCCTAAATTCTCTCAAGTTTTGCCTTGTGGATGTAAATTCCTTTGGAAGTGGTGGTATGACCAATACATTAAAATATTCCTTAAGCGGCAGTGCCTCTCTTTCATACCTGGACATTTGATCAACTCAGCCCATGCAGAGTTTTTGTTTATCTTTAGTGCATTGGATTTGACTGATTCCAACACATTTTCTTGTATATTCATATAGCCCAGCCATTTAGCTGAACCCTCACTAAAAAGCTCACTTGCCCTCCCAGTTTTAGCTGACAAAGAGTTCCACCAGGGCTACTTTTCACTCAATTTTCCTAGAGATTAACAACAACATCTCATACTAGGCCTTGTATTAGAAAAGCTTCAATGGCAGGAGAGTGAGAAGATGGAACACCAGGCTTATACCAAGTGGTGAAAATCATTACAGATGGGTCATCTTTACTTCAATCCCATCATGTATGCAGTTCAGCTCAAGTAGCGCATTCTCCTTTTTTAATTGATTTTTAAAAAATTATTATTTTGTAGACATGGCAAGCAGAAATGTGAAGGTTTCTAACCTCAGTTTGAAGCCTGAAAGCAGTCTGTGTTGTTAGAGACTGTTTGCTAACAATCAGCTTCCCTTCATAAAGTTCAAGTCTCCATCAGCCCATCCCTTAATTTCTTCACAGATCTCAATCACCTCACCATGGATATTCAGTATCACAGTAACTTAGGCAAACATCTGGCACTTATGCGTGCAAAATCCCTCTCTTTAGGGTGTTTCTGCACCTGATTTAGACTGCTCTGAAGAGGAAGATTGCCCAAAGACTGGCAGAGGGGACAGTTAATGTGCCACAACCACCAGCATGTGGTTTCTGAGGTGGGGCTGGCTCTCTCGTTCTGCTTGCAAACACAGTCAGGAAAAATGCACACCTGATTTCTTGTCATTGTGCCCACATGGAAATCCAAAGAGAGGTGTAAAAGAAGTCCCTCCTTGTCTTACAGTGTCACCAATGCCATGTTAAGGTGGTGTTGAAAGCCTGGCCTTTTACCAGTCCAGCAGCAATCTGTGCATGTGTTGGTGAGCTGAGAGCTTCTCCAGCCCATGCTCCTTTGTTCTGTGCTTTCCTATCTCTCTGTCATTTTTATAAACCACTACTGTAAAATCAGGGCACCCCTGACAAAGGAAAATGACTGGCATCTGATCCATGCCTTTGGAATGCTGAACGCTTGCTTTATTAAAACTAAACTATATTATATTATACTCTATTAAAGAGAGATACTATACTACACCATACTTACTTCTAAATACTAACCACTGAAAACTTGTGACTGTCAGCTGACAGTCCCAACACCCACACGTGGATCCAACTGGTCAATGAATCAAAACACCATCACCATAATCTAATCAAGCAATCACCTTGGGTAAACAATCTTCCAACACATTCCACATGTTCAAAAACACAGGAGCAGCAAATGAGATAAGAATTGTTTTGATCATTCTTTTCTCTGCTTCTCTCCGTTCAGAGAAGATGGGAATACCACAAACTATCACTTCTTTTTGGCTGCTTTTTGGTCTGTCAGTTGTTGAAAAGGGAATGGGTGAAGCCCTCCAGCTCATTTGTGATTTATGGTCCAGTGTCCAAACCTCTGCTCCTGTGCTTGGGCTCTTGAGGCCCTGAAGAATTTAAGTCACTCACTCATAGTGGTGAAGGAATGATGGCCTTCAAAACCATCCCAAGGTGGCCCCAATGCTGAATTACTTCTGTGCTTCCTGGCATTGTTATGGCCTGGGTCTGCAAGAGCTCTCCCAAATGTAAATTGCAGGACAGCATGGCTGGAGATATTTATCAGTATTCAGTACAAACAAGGCAATGATGTTTTCAAAGGAGGGAAAGTTTAGCCATGGTGAGACACCACTGGGTGTCAAGGACAGAGGACAGGCTGGTATTTAACAGCACAGGCACTGCAGAGGTCAGGGAATGTGGGGCTGTCATGTTTGCAGCTCCTGGCTCTGCATTTCTTCCCTAACCTGCTTTGAGCAGCTCTGTGATTACATGCTGGGTAGATGAGATCAGGTGAAGAGTGTGGCAGGGTCACCACATCTCCAGAGGGGCCACTGGAGTAAAATTCCCCTTGTACAACACCTCACTCTCCTTTTCTGGCAGGGAGGATCTCGGTTTCACATTCTCTGTCTCTTCATTTCTAACCTGTCCTTGCCCTTGGATGTCTGCTCAGAAATGTCTCATCATCCTGGTGTCAATGACATTCCTATTTCCTTTGGCAGCCTGAACCCATGTATCTGTTTATAAAATCAACTTTTCCCCATAATTAACTGGTTATCTGAATAGCTGTTTTCAAGGTCAGCACTTTTACATGAACAGGGGTGATCCAAAGAGGTAGAAAACTTTATTTTTTTCAGACGAAGATGCAAAAGACATTTGAAGAATATCACTGTATATATATGAAAATTGACCTGGTAAATGACTTTTTTTCCTGCAAGCACAGCTGTGAGGGGATGCAGATTAGTGGAGTACTGGTCTGAGAGTGGGGTCTTCAGTTTTAATCTCTGCCTCTGATTTATATTGAGACACTGAACTGGACCTTCACCACTTTTTCCACCTCATCTCCACCTTCAGAAAAGCTCTGACACTCACTAGGTGCACGTTCATTTCTCAGTGCAAAATGCTGACTTCAATGAAGCGTAAATTTAATGCCTAAAAATTAAACAGTTCAAATGAGACAACTGAGTCTGCAGCTGGGATGTCCTACACAGACTCAGCCTTGAGATGATGTAAAAAAAATCTAACTGGAGAGGCAGAAAAGTTTAATATAAAGAAATTAGTGTCTCATTAATTAGGAGGAGGACAACAGAGAGTGGTGGAAAAACTTCCTTGTTCCCTGTAGTTTGAGGGAAATGATACACACTTTTTTATTCTGCATTGCACTTCACAGGGTTGTCAAATACTGAAATAACCTGGGAAATAACTGTACAGCCTTGAGGATGCAAGATGACACCCCCTACACAATGCAGTCTAGCCATCTACATGGTACAATGCTGAAAGGTTACTGGTTTATTTATAAAATCATTAATGAGTTCAAAAATAATGGTGTCATAATTGACTTAAAATTGCTCTATTAGAATGATTTATCCTCATTATACAAGCTCAAATTGGTTTGAGGGTTCATAGTCACTTTTCATAGTCTTTTGTCTAATTTTAAAATACATTTAAAATACCTTAAAGCAGAAAATTAATTGAGTAGGTAGAGAATACAAAAGCAGGTTTGAAATAGAAGTAAATTTTGTTCTAGCAATTTAAATATATACTTCAAGAGATATGTGAGGAAAAAAACCAGAATTATATGGTTTACCTGCAATTTATAGCTTCAGATGCTGAATAAACACAGAAAAAAAATATCTTTCCTCTTTTTGTAACAAAACTAATATTTCATTGCTATGGGGAAAGAAAGGACTAATTTCTCAAGTATAGGTGATGTTTTTGTCAAAGGAAGAGCATGTTTAATTTCAGAATAGCACAGTCTGAGGTGCAGCACTGGTCTGTGCCTGGACATGGGACTTGAGTGAGATGCTCTGGTGCTCCTCAGCAGTTGGCTGCCCCAAGGAAGCCTTTCTCCAAAAGTCTCCTTTCTGTTTCACAGTGTGGGATTTTACAACTGCTGAACTGTTGATGAAATTAAATTATTTTTCTTATCTTTCCCAAGGCAATACCCTAAGAGGATTTCTGAAAGTAAATCCAGCCTTCATTACATCCTGTTCTTTGCTAGACAATCTGAGCATAATTCTGCTCTTGATTTCACCAGTGGAAATGAAATTACTCTGAATAGGAATGGGCTTAATGGAGGCTGAAATTCAGACTTCAGGTTTTTTCTACTCTTGAAAAAGAGGCGAGTCTCCAGTCACCCCAAATTTCCTTTGAATAGAAGTCCTGCTACAGCTGAGTGTCAGCTGGGGATTGAACTACCCAGGAATACACCAATACCCTCTGCTGTGCTCTGTGGGATGTTTTCCTTCAGGAAGATCAAACCCAGGTCAGCAGAAATCCATAAAATGACAAATAGCAAGAATTTTATAACCTCTGTGCACACACGTATTTGTAAGAGTTGTGCCAAAGGACCATCAGGTTACAGAACAAATCCAGATTTGTATTCTGTGCACAGGAAAACCCACCTACAACACACAATGCTCTCAATGAGTAGGCAGGGCAATGACTGTCCTTAAATAAAAGTTAAGTGAAATTAAAGTGAAGGCAAAGATTCCTGGGAGCCCAACTCTGGCCTCATATGGGACTAAAAGGCTGTTTTTTTACCAACAAAATGAAGATGGAATAAATCCAAGGCATGGAATGTCTCACCATGGCATATGGACATCATATGTCCATGATGGAAGATGGAAATGCCACTTTACTTAAGAGGATATAAAAAAAAAATTGCTTTTTATTGAAGTATGCAAAGCCTGGTGAAAGAAATAGAAAATTTTAACAATTCCTCCCTTTCTTGAAATGTGTGGGATAATTCACTATTAAGCACAGCATATGTTACAGTACCCTCCAGATGTTCATTGTGAGGAAGGTGTTGTTGAAGAGATTAAAATAGCTTCCATGAGACTTTTTGTCAATTTTCTAATGAGTTTCCATCTGCAGATATTTTTAGCTGCTAAACACAGATCCACTAACTGGGCTAAGAAAAAAAACAAAACAAAAACCAAACACCTTCAAATTCAAATTAGTAATTAATCTTACTCTGATTCTTTTATATGCTAGATCACATCAATAAAACATTAAGGAAAAGATAGTGAGTAGTTCTCAAGGTAGACCCTAAGATTTCAGGGGGAAAAGGCCATTTTCAACACTGAATTTGACTTGTGTTTTTTAAAAATAATTTAAATTTGAAAATTTCCCCAAATTGTCACAGTTTTAATTCACATGGCCCAATCAGGAAGTCATAAGGGGCAAATGGTCAAAAAATTAACTTTAAATTTATCAACTGTCAAATGCAATTGACATATTTTATAAAATTTGACCTGATATGGGAAAAAAAAAGGTTTTCTTCTCTGTTTTAAAAAAGGATAGAAAAAGAGAACAACCTTTGATGTGGGACACATTAATGGCTGAGAGATAGAAGAGTTTTCAAGGTACAGTTTAATAATCACTGTCAGTGTTGAAAAGGAGTTACCCAAACCTACCTGACCTCTATCTAAGAATCAGACATAATTATCAAATCACCTCTTTCCCATACTCTGAAGTACAGCTGTGGCTTTCACATTCCCTGAAAAAATTTCCTTCACCCAGGGTTTTTTTCCTGGGAAGCTGAAAGGCAGCAAGAGAAGCCTCAGAGAAAAAGGAAAACAATTCTTATCTCATTTGCTTCTCCTGTGTTGTGCTCATGTGGAATGTGTTTGGAGATTGTTCACCCACAGGTGATTGTTTCATTGGATTCTGCTGGGAGTTGTTTTCACTCTTGGGCCAATCAGGGCCAAGCTGTGTTGGGACTCTGGAAAGAGTCAGGACTTTTCATTATTATCTTTTAGCATTCTGTAAGTATCCTTTATGTATTCTTTAGTAAAGTATAGTTTAGTAGTCTTTAATATAATATAGTATAATAAAGTAATAAATTAGCCCTCTGAAAACATGGAGTCAGATTCATCATTCTCTCCCCTCATCAGTGAACCTGCATTTACAATACACTGGCTGTTCTGTTTGTTCAGAAGATCCTGATTGGTGGAAGTTTTTCCCAGAAAAAAACAGAAAATGAGGTGTGAGAGGCCCTCAGAGCTGTAGTGCCTTCTCTTTCAAGGGCAAGGATGAGCCCATCCCTGGATTCCCTGCGTGTCTGTGCATCATCCATGCAGCACTCAGGTGGTTTTGCTCACATTGGAGTTCCATGAACTGCTCATCAAAGCCATTTAGCAGCTTCCCCCTCCCTGCCTGCTATGAGCACCTCAAAGAGCTACTGAGAAAGCACAGGAAGGAGGAGCCTGAACTAGGTGATATTTTTCACGGTTTTATAAAATCTTTGTCCAGAAAATGTGTGTTGTTGCTGCCAAGTGAAGATGGTTTTGTGTTCATATTGATGCCCACTGCCATCCAGGCCATGAATAATGGACCCAGTGGTGTCATTTGTTGTGTCTTCTAATGCAAATATAATATAACTTCAGAAAATGTTGCATATTATACATTTCTTTATTTCACCTCTCAGTGTTACACAAACATACAGAAATGAACACCTTGTTCTTACAAAT
This sequence comes from Agelaius tricolor, assembly GCF_023055355.1. Taxonomy (NCBI): domain Eukaryota; kingdom Metazoa; phylum Chordata; class Aves; order Passeriformes; family Icteridae; genus Agelaius; species Agelaius tricolor. The sequence continues at coordinate 2,742,374 of NW_027269284.1, read as the reverse complement.
ATAGCCTGGTACTTCAGTATAATTCTTTATGTTCAATTTGGTCTTTTCTGTAATTTCATTAGAGAAAAAAAACCCTAATATAAATATAATGATTATGATAAGTAAAACAGTAATCCTTTTAAAAATCTAATCTACTCTTGCACAGCTTTCCCTGTGTTTCACTTCCAGCTTCTTTTAGTGGTATAGGATTGCCTTCTTTTGCCTTACAGTTAATGGTTATGGCTTTGGACAGCAGACAATCTTTTGTATGGCCTTGTAAAACATTGAGATAAATTCAGACTTGTAAAGTCAATAAATTTAGATTTTTGAGTATGAGGTTTGTGATTTAGAATACAGATTTTTTCCTCCTCAGTGTAACTCAAAAGAACCCTACTTAGGGTGTTTTTGGTAAACAGCAGGCAGCCATGTGTCACTAGGAGCTAAGACTAAAGTAACTGGACTATGAAGAGAGGCACTGATACTGCTGCCCTGTATTCAGAGGGAATGAAGAATAATGGGAATAATTTATTCTGAGGTCAGCAAATTTTCATTCAGCCAACATCTTGTCTTCCAGATCCTTCTCTTTGAAAAGAGGCAGGTTCAATCAGGTAATAAAATCATATTTTCAGCAGAAGATCTGCAAGTGTCAGGCTTATTCTACCACAAAAGTCTGAAGATATCCATGGGTAGCTTGGGTTTATTTCCAAGCAATTTTAAGGAGACACAAAATGTATCTGAGGCCTTGCAGCTCTAGTAATTCTAGCCCATTTCATGCATTGTCTTCAATCTCATTTAATGAGACTGAGCCTAAAACAGGATCCTTGTGAGTGGAACTATGAGTTTGCCTGAGGTCCTACAGGATCCACTGGGAGATCCCAAAGGGAGAAGTGACTGTGGGGTGGGTTTTATCTCTTGGTGAGTCTCACCAGCAATGCCCTGTACCCTACAGCATGGTTGCCAGCTCTTGGCTTCTTTTCTCTACCTCTGTTGAGGTCAGGATTGAAGGCACTTGCGACAGAATTTTGTGTTCAGGCTCAGATGTTTGTTTTTTCTTATCTATGTTACAGTCTCACAGCAGTGAGCTCTGCAGTATTTCACTAACAAGGTACAAAATGGCTATCTCTTGCTACAAGGTCTTTTAAGGCTAAACTATCCAATTAAGACATGACACCTAAATTATTTTCACTTTTAACCCAATAATTGATCACTCAGAGTCTGCAATGTGGATTTTTCTGCCCAATTATAAAATAACACCCAAATTCATGAAAAAGAAGGTGAAGAAGAAGGAGGTAAAGAAGAAGGATAACCCCTCTACCCTAAAACCACTGTCTTACTTCATATATATTACTAAATTCTATATTCTAAAACCTTAAACTCTAAATTTTCTACCCTGTGATACTACAAATCTAATATATGTGAGTGTAGTTTCTAATCAAACTACACTCCCAGAATTCCAGTGCTATCAATCAATTTTGGAAGCCTTCTCCACGGCCTCAGGCCAAATGCAGTGTTCTCCTGGGAGTCAGAGTCTGTCAGCACAGAAAGTTTAAAATTCTCAGCATCCAGGACTGCAACACCTGGAGTAGGTATTTTGTGACATGCAATGAGAACCAGAGCTCTCTGGGCTGGAAAAAGGAGATGCCATCCCATGCCAGGTGCACAAGCTGGGTCATTCCATCATTCCATCATAACATCATTCCAACCTTTACCTAGAAGTTCCTAAACTTGGCTGTGCTGCTGCTGTACCAACTTCCTTCCACACAGCCGTGTCTGGGGCCACTCAAACTGTGCTGAAAATAATCCTGCAGCCCAGCAGGAGAGGGGGTGGCAGCTCTAATACTCACCCCCATAAATAAATACTCTTACACCTCCAAACACATTTGGAGGATTTGCTTACACTGCTAATTTTTGGAGGTCTGAGTTTAAGCTCAAAACTCTCTCTTCGAGGTTTGTCCATCATGCCCACAGTTTAATCCCTTGGAGGAGAAAAGTTTTATACTGAGGCTCATTTTTAAGTCACATTTATTTTGGTGCTGTCAGGAGCACTGAACCAAAAATTGCACATGTAAAAATACCTTTCAACTCCCCAGAACTGTTCTCTCTTCTGGACTTTTAAGTGCTTTGTATCATTCACTTGGGGTCACATTTCTGTGCCTCTTCTGATGCTTTTCAGCTCTGAGGACTTGGGGTTTCTACGTGAGAGCAGACCTGTCAAATCTCTCCACTACTCTGCACAACAACTAACTCATTCTGTATTTAATTTTACAGCTCTCAAGTTGAAAACAAATAACATTATTGTTAATTTTGAAGGAGCTACATAAAAAATGCCATGATTCTGGAATAAAAGTGCAAGATCCTTGAATTTTCCATGGCACTAAATGTTGCATTGAAACATTTAAATAAATTGTGATGAGGTTAAACATCCCCAATCACACATAAAAGGCTTTTTTCCTTCCTTCCTATTACCAAATTCTTTAGCAGCTTGTTAATACTTCATTTCTGGTACAAAGAAGGGAATCTCAGCCCACCTGCAGGGATTATTTCATTTCATTGGTAGGTGAGGGATCAACAAATTTTCATCTCTTTCAAACAAGAACTTCCCTTTTCTACACATAAATGCCATTGAAAAATCTTCTCAAGTTTTCTGCTTTAAATGCTGCTTAAATAGAAATAAACTGGAAAACTGCCTCCTTGCACAGTGTAGCTTGAAGGAATGCAGTGGGAATCTCACAGAATCGTTACTGGTGATCACAAAGCAAGAGCCATTGACAGAAGAAATTAACAGTTATTTAAAAATGTTACTTTAGAGATTAGAGCAAAAATGCAGGTAAAATACGGGCATTTTGTAAACACCTGCAGCTGTAGAAAAGAGGTGCTATTCAAATATTGTTTAAAAATATTCATTTAGCCACTTAACACCCAGGGCTTGTAATTTATTTAAGAGCTAAGTGGTATGTGTGCATTAGACCTTCTTCATTAACACAGAGTGCTAATAGGAAGTTCTGGTTTTGCTTCAGTAATTGTCAGTTATTAGCACTGGAAAGCACAGAAACAGATGACTGTGACTGATCATCTGTTACCTGTGTTACACTGAAAAGAATCAATTTATAAAAAAATTACGGATAAAAGTACACGATTTTAAAAATACATTAACATTTGCTAACAGGCTATAAATTTGTGTTATGTAAGTGCATCTTTATTTAAGGATAATAAAACAAATACCTCTGTCGTTAACATTTTTATTTTTAGTTCTTAAAATTATTTAAGTACTTTAAGTTCCTGAAGACAGCTGTAAAATTGATTATCTGCAAATTTATACACAGCATCCAAAAAATAACATCTTCCTAACAAGATACTCTATTCTTAACAGTCCTGAACTATAATGTTAATAGGATTAAATGGGATTGCTATTAATCACAAACTATTCAGCCTTCAAAACATGCTTCCAACACCTGCTTGGAAACTCCATTTCTTGGAATTCAATTTTATCCTTGTTTTGCAAACTCTGATGTTCCATGGCCATGAAATCCATGTTCTCCCTGCCTGGTTCCCAGCTTAAACCGTGGTCTGCAGTGTCAGGTTTGGAAAGCAAGCACAGAGATGATGAAAACATTGAATCAATTAACAGAAAGTCCCAAATTTATTGCTCCCATCTTTTTGAACTCCTTTTGCCAGAAGGAGAAAAAAAAAATCCATAATCTGATTCTCAGAGGGTTTCACCATGCATGGCACAAATGAGCTTAGCAGACACCAAATTTATACTGAAATAAAGTATTGGTGCAGACTCTATAAATGATCTGTGCTGCTGGACAAGTGTGGGGCAGCCTTCAGGTAATCCTCAAACAGCAGAGCAGGCAGACTTTAGGGAATGTAGACCTCAGTGTGCCCAGAAATCAGAAAATGTGCTGAGGTTTGTGAGGGTTTATGTAGAGCAGCAGAAAGGGGATTCCCATGTCATCTCTTCCCTGTGGTATTGGCATTTCTCCTGTGACTCTCTTTTCTCTATCTTTAGCTCTTATCACTCACAAAAAACATGTTTGACACTGGTAAATCCTTGGAGGATAAAGGCCTTCCTAAGTAGGTTTGTTTCTCATGGGATATTTCAGGCAGTACAAAATGTTGTCGTTGTCAAAAATGTTTTTCAAAACCCCGGGAAGTAAGAGAGAGAGAAAAAACAGATCAATAATTTCTTCTTTTTTTTTTTTTTTTTTTCTTCTCTTGTGGTCAACTTTTATGGGAAAGAATTCAGTCACTGCAGCAGTGAAATACAAATGCAGGATGTTGATGTGAGCAGCCTGGATAGAAAAGATAATTCCTGAAGAGAGAATGACCCGGCAGCCTGGGAGCTGGCAGTCTGGAAACCCAGCTTGGGAACCAGAAACACCCTTGGAAAGTGCTGCTGGGCCTCTCTGAAGTACAGCTGGGCTGTCTGGAATCTGGACATCTTGAGGTATTACCAATAAACACAACCCCAAGAAATTGTAGTGACAACTCATCTGAAAAAGTGGAAATGGAGAAAATCGAGTGGGTCTGAAAGAAAAGGAAACATCATCTTTTGGCTGTTGCAGCCCAAATATGAAATTAAAAAGCATGTTTGTTGCTTGAAATGATGGTGTCCTGTACTGTCTGATATCACTATGGTATAAAAAGGGGTTAACTTTTATCCAAAATTAAATTTTTCTCTGTGAGGACTTCTTGTGCTGTAGGTACTCTGTACCTAAACAGTTGCATTCTCCATGTGAGCTTTCATTAAGATCTGGGACATCACTGGGGACACCTGTGTGGCTCCAGCTGTGCCATGGATTATCTTTGGAGGGAATCTGTTCACTGATTAATTTCTTTCTCAACCCATTGTTGAGTTTGGATTTTTAGATCCCTCTATGGGCTATAAATTTGCAGTTCTCTATGCTAAAATAGAGAAATTGAGAGGATAGAATCCTTGTCCTGTTATGGAATCCAGTGTACTCATGGCTGTGATTTCCACACACCTGTATGTTGGGTAATCATTTAGGTCATGACAGATGTTGTTTATTACAATTTTGGAGGAAGGAGAGGAGGTCAAAAATAAACAAATAAAATCTGGTATTTTCTTCAGGCAGAAATAGGGCAGTCTGTGTCCAGAAAAGTACAGGAGGAACTAAAAGGCAGTAGATATTGGTAGAAAGGTAAAAGAGTGAAACAAACAGGTAAAATTCAGCACATTGCACACAAGCAGATGGGAATCTCTGGGTGGCCCTCATGCTCAGAGCTGAGTTGTCAGAATGTGGAAAGGGAGCAGCTCTGCTGAGTGAAACGGAGTGAGTGCCACCAGCCAGAGCTGGCATTAGGCACAGCTTGCCTAAAGCCACCTTGCTTAAAGGACAGACAGCTGGACAATCTGCCATTGGTGGCTGAGCAAACTCAGGAAATCATGAAAGCTCATTGACTGAAAAAGCAGCAGCTGAAGATGAAATTAATAGTAGTTAAGGAAATATGATCCTTTTAGTTGTTGGGGTTTTTTTTGTTTGGTTGGGGTTTTTTTTTGTGTCTTTTTTGCTTGCTTGTTTGTTGTTTTGGGTTTTTTTTTTGGTTTTTTTTTTTTTTTTTTGCTTGGAGGAAGAGGAGGAGGAAGTAGACAGTGCAGAAGTCAGTACAGATCTTTTAAAATACCCATTATATGATCACAAAATTACTTTCTATTCCTGCTGGTTACATTATTCTAAGTCGTCATATTCTATTAACAAAATTGGGAGGATATTTTAAAGATTGTGGTCTAGAAAAGGTAAAGCAATTTCTAAATATTTCAGATGTGATCCATAAATATGATAACTCTGTGGATAAGTTACCAGCTATAGGCTGCTCCCTATCAGTGAAACAGTTCAATATTTCACTTTTTAATTGCATCCCAGTTTTATGGCAAGTTTCAGAACAAGTTTTTCACAGGGTTTGGTGGTGGATTTCATTCACCTTTCAGCAGCTGTGACTGGGGCTGAGCTGGGAACACACTGAGCTAGCAGAAAGGACCTTGTGGCATCCTGTGAGCCAGCTTGGCACAGCCTGGGGCCCTCTGTGCAGGATGCCCTTCCCATGCCCTGCTGCCTGCAGGACACAGCCAACACACACAGCTCACAGGCTCTGCCCACTCAGTCTCACAAAGCCTTTTCCAGCCCCAAATTCCTGGGCTGAGTGGAGCCCCAAAGCCCTCCAGATGTTTTTTGTCCCAAAGGTCATACAGAGAAAGCTACAAGTGACTTCTCCTGCTCTGGGGGCAATGTGCAGCCTGGCACTGACCCAGGCAGCCTTGGTGGAAATTGGTTCATGTTCCAGAGATGTGCAGAGGGCTGGTCTGTAGCTTAGGCCATGGTGGTGCTTTGCTCTTCTGGGGCCTTGTTCCAGAATCACTGCATCCATCATGACTCTTTCTATTAAATCCATGACTTTGAACCAGGCCTTTTGGTCATATTTATAACCTAGAGCTCTTAGGCATTTTAAACAGCATCATTATATTTCCCATTTTATTCCTTGATACTGGTAGAATTATTTCTGCTCAGCTTTGTCAAAAATGTATTAAACCTCCCAGTTAATATGACTCTGCATCACATGTATTCTTTCCTTGGAAAACACTTGGTCTGGTAATGTAGTTCTTTACATTGAAGGGCTTCAGAAATTATTAATTGAGATTACCTTGAGATTATGAACTTGCAGAACACTTTTTCCTCCCTGCGTTTGCAGGGATTGCCTGCTTGACCTATCCAGGGAGCCTGGGGGGTTCCTTGGTAAATTTAGAAAAAAAAAATACTTAGTGGTGTTGTGAGTGGGGGATTTGGATCACTTAAAGAATCACTGTCAAAGCTATTAGCAAGCATGGATTTAATATGATGCTGTAAAAGTGCAACTGAATGGTCTGGGCTGGAAGGGAAAAGAAAGATCCTTCATTTCCAACCCCTGCCATGGACAGGAGCAGTTTCCACTAGGGCAGGTTGCTCAGAGCCCCATCCAGCCTGGCCTTGAACTCAGGGACTGGGCATCCACAGCTTCTCTGAGCAACCTCTGCCGGTGCCTCACCATCCTCACAGGAAAGAATTTCTTCCCAATATCTAAATAAACATTAGGATATTCTTCCCAATTTCTTCCCAATTTCTTCCCAGTATTCCCTAGGGAATGCTAAGTATGATTAGTAAGAAACTGGTGGGAAGGGGTCTCTGCTGCCAGGTGATGTGCCATCTGCCTCTGATTTCTGTGGGTGACTTTTCCAAAGGTCCCACCCAGGGCAGCAGGTCCTATTTGACATTTTATTGCCTGCCACGATGCTCAAGGTCATGCTACAAAAAAAGACCCACAGGGCAGGTGAGAGCTGCCTTTGGTGGCCCATCCCTCCCTCCTGCAGGTCCTTGCCCCGAGGCTGGCACGGGGAGCTCTGCAGCACAGGCAGCCTTTGCTGGGCTCTTTGGAGCAAACACACCCCTGGAGAAAATGCATGCTCTGAAATCCCAAATACCACAGCACTGCAGCAATAATTCAGGTCTAACACAGTGCCACTTTTCTTATTTAAAAATGGGAATTCGCATCAAATGTGAAAGCAATCTGCTCCCATCAGGATGCTAAATACTGTTTTGTGGCTGGGTTAAATAAATCTTAATTAGGATGCTTAGTGTATATTTTCATTTATTGCCTTCCTTCCTCTCTTTTTTGCCTCTCCCCACACCCAAGGATCTGACTAGAACATAGTGAAAAATTGTAAAAATTAAAAGCACGGGGGGAAATACACAAAAACTAAACATGTGCATCTTCCCAGATGGTGAAATATCACGAGCCTATTTTTCTCATAAATGCAGCACATTTATTTGTGTGTCTATGTTTGCACATGTGCATATATTAAAAAAAAATATAAGCATATAAACATATAAAGAAAGGATGAACACATTCAAACATATTCTTTGCAGCTTATGGGGCAGAAAAACCTATAGAGCTTCAAATGACCATTTTCTGCAGTTCAATTTCCTTTGTAATGGAAACTAACACCACAGAAGTATGTACATTGTTCAATTTAATATGGCCAATGAAAATTTATATCCCTCCCTTTATTTTATTCTGAATTATATTATTGCAGAAAATGAGCAGAGCACGTGTGATTCAAAGGAAAAATAATCAGTTTTCATTTCCTATTGGCTTAGGGATATGAGCGAGCAAGCTTAAAAGAGAAATTTCTTCAGCAGAGCAATATTTTGTACAGAGGTTTTTTGGAGACCTGAGTCACTTAAAATGATTCCAGCAGAGTGTTGAAGTCCAATTTCCAAGGCAGAAGCATAACAGGGCATTTACACTCCCGTAAGGAGTGCTGCTGTTCCCAGTAGTGAATGTGACATTTCAGCTGCACCAGCCCAAGCCATAAGTAAAGGGTTTGTGTTCTTTGAACCCAAATAGACTCAGGTTTTGGATAAGTTGAAAATGAAAAGTGTATTTTCACTTGTGGCATGCTCTTTTCACCTCTCCCCATCACAGGCACAGCCCCTGCAGCCCCCAGGTCTGTGTTCTTTTAGGAGAGGGGACACTGAGGAACCTGGCAGTGGCAGGGCTGGGAATGATCACAGGCAAAAGACCTGGACCTTTTTCATCTTCATTTTTGTAGCTACAGAATTGGAGTGATGGGTCTGAGCTTCCTAATAGAGAGAAGATTTGAAAATATGGGGACAAAAAATGCAGAATCACTTTTTTAATATATGTAGGTAAAACACTTTTGCTGGTGGTTGAGGCCCTTGTGGATACACCAGATATTCCAGGGAATGTGGAGAACCTGAGAAACTGACTCCCAGCAAAGCCTTCATTGTGTTTTATATCCTCATGAGGGACATCCCAGCTGATTGTCTCACACAACCATATTTCTATGTCTTCAGCCAGTGAGCTGAATTCAACCAAACTGACCAAAAGACTTGAGAAAAAATTGATATTAATTAAATGCAATATGGGATCTTCCTCCAGACAAATGCTATCTGCAACCCATGTATATGAATTAATCATGAATTATCTTGAATAAATGTTCTTAGGGGAAAAACTTGCTGTGAAATGGTAGCAAATCAGTCAAAATGATACAGATATCAGGATTCTTTCTGTTTGCTTCTCTGCCATTCTCCACTATAAATAAATGTATAATCTTCCACTAACTACTTAGCAAGCTTTTTTTTTAATATTTGCAGCATTTTGACATCTCTTCATCTTTCTTCTTCCAAAAGTGGGCACAGGCAGCCTTTGACTGAGGCTAAGCTGGAACCAGATGTGATATATTTGGATATATTTGGGCTACTAAGGCCAAAACAAGAAGTTGAATTTTGTGGCTGCATATCAGTGAAATCAGGCATTACTGTGCCATGATCCATTCTGCAATGTAAACAAACAAAATATGTTTTCATTAAGGGCTTTGAAGTCCTTGATGAAAGGAATGATTGGAAAGAAGGTATTGTTGATTCCCTAATGAAAAAACCAGGACACTTCATGTACACTGGTTTTCAGGACCTCTTGAAGTGCTAATTGAAGTGAAAAAAAGATTTTTTTTTTTAAGCAAACCAAGGAAGCACAAGTTTGTTTTCCCAACTGTACCAATTAATGGTGCCTGGTGGCATTTTTTATTCCCCAAAACATTCCCTCTGCTTTCCAGGAGAGGGCAGGTCTCCTGTGTCTCCTGTCTCATGGGGAAGGGGTTTCACAAACTGTAATCAATGCAGCCAGGAGGTCATTCAGGCTCCTCTAAAGAAAAGAACTGAATTTCAACAATTGATCAGACTCTCTTAATCCCATTTGCCAACATTTACTACATTTCCATGGAGCTCCTTAGTGCATGTTTTTGTTGCCCACACGTTCTGCCCCTTATTTATGCTTTGGGCATCCTTTCAAACTTTCAGGTGACTTTAAGTGCATCTTCTGTAGGTGCTGAGGGCAGCTCAGAGAGCATCAGAAATCCATATTTAGGTATCTGAACCCCAGTCTGGGTCACCAACTGAGCTGTAACTGAGCCCAGCTTGACTGTGGAGATTAAGGTGCCACATCCTCTGTGTCCCTGTAGGATGTAGAAAGCAGAGCTCTGGTGGGCCCCAAATTCAGAAAACAGATGAAACACTGCATAGCTAAACCACTTCCACCTATGGAAATAGATGCATGGTGTGGAAATTTGCATTCACAAGCCTTGAAAACTGTTTACATTTACAGGAAGTCCCACAGGTTTGCTACCACAGAAGGGTTTGGCTCTCTAAACATTTATTAAATGCATAGAGACCAGTGGAAGCAATTGCAAATGAAGTTTCTAAAGCCATTCTAATGTACATTTAGCAACTCAGTTGTGAAAATCATCCACCTACAAAGCCAGAATAATGGATGCTATAAAGAATGGGGAAGTACAATGGGAATAACAGGGTTTAGCTGGGCTGTTTTGTAATTCCTGGGAAGAACATGTACAGTGAGTCATCCCTAATCCTATTTCTAATACATTTTTTAAATTTTGAGTCAAGCAGAGTGCCATCCACTTCTCCACTTGATCCCATTGTCCTTGACTCTAACTGGAATTTGATTTGTATGTGCCTCTTAAAGCCAGACTGCAAAAGTTTCATGTTCAAACTGCCTCTGTAGAGGACTCCTCCACATGCTCTAAAATCACCCCTGCCATAATGCCCAAAGAAAATTGTCATCTGAAACTCACAGAGCAGGATAGGAGCTGTGGTTATTGCTGCTTCTGAATTGCCAACACACCCTGGCTTTGCTAAAATAGCTCAGCACCTTTGCTGGATTTTTTCAGATGCATTTGTTATTTTTAAATTTTTTTAATTTATTTTTTTATCTTTTTTTTTTTCCTGTGGGTTCATGGTTGGAGCTGCTATCATGCTTCATCTCTTTGCTGAGCATTTAACAGAACCATTCTCTAACCTGTCTCTAGCCCTTGCCTACCTTAGGCTGCCAACAAAACTGAAATAGAAACCTTAAAAAGGTCAGTCAAAAACAGGAAAAAACCCCTGAATGCCAGCTCTTGCAGAGGGGTCAGGTAGGGCTTGACTAACACAACAGATGCTTCACTACTCATTTCTAAAAAGGCTCGTGGTGCAGTTTATTTTACCCCAGAAGGAAGGAATCAGTTCAGCTAAGAAAGAACTAATCTCAAAACAAAACCCTGACAGTGCTGCAGAGGATCCAACAGAGAAAAGCACCTTGGAAGAAAATTAAATGCAACATAAAAGCTCCTGAAGCTTGATAGCATGTTTTAGGCTCACCAGAAATCAGTAAATAAATGAAAAATGAGAGGTGAAAAACAGATTGGAGAGGTGTTTATTTTCCCCAAGGAGAACTTGAACATCCACTGGAGACCAGGGAAGAGTGTTAATGAAGCAAGTAGCATCAGGGGAGCTACTTGACTTAATACAGTCCTTTATTTTATTTATAGAGAACTGATTTTTCAATCAAAATGCCTCATGTGGGCTTACAAAAAGCATCCATGGGGGGAAGAGAAGAAAACTAAAGTGACTCCCACCTTATCACAGACTGATCTGTTGGGGATTTTATAAGAAATGTGCTTGGGAAGCTCTGTCAGGGCTCAGCTCAGATATGGGTTACAGCTTTGAAAGCAAGGCTGAAAACTGCACAGACAACCTGTGTGCTGTCTGTGACATCATGGGTAGCACTGCCACGGGAATTCCTGCTGGGGAAAAGGAAAATTGGAAGGAGGAAAGAAAGGCATGGCTGCAGAACTTCTGTTTCTTTTACAGATTTTTGTTTCTGTGTTTGTCAATAAAACAGGCCAGGACTTTCTCTGCTTTGCTAAAGACAAGTGATGTGGCCCATCTGCTCACTCCTCCCCTCCCAGGAGGAGGTAGATTTGATCTTTCTTCATATTAGTTATCATCTCTGGCCCCTTTCACCTCTCCTTATCAGCATTTCCTAAGAGTACTCATTAAATGGTGAGTAAACCCATATCTTTGGCCACAAAAAAGTTTTGATGCAGCCACACAGACTCAAGACTCCAGGAGAGAAATTATCCAAAAGGCTTTAAAGCCCAGTGGGGTCCGGGTGTGTGACTTGTGTTTCCTTGCTGGGAGCTGCTGTGGCACAGCTGAGTGCCCTGAAAACCAAACAAAGGGGAAATGTTTTGCCAAAGAACCTTTGCAAAAGGACAGATGGTCTGGAGCAAGTGGTTAACTGCAGAGAATTGATACAGTTCCCTTCATAATTGGCAATAAAACTCTATTTTACCTTTGGGGGAGAATTTCTTGAAAAAAAAAGACCTGATTTGAGTTCCTAGCAGGAGAAAAAAAAGAGTTTGCTTCTCTATCTAGAAAGTGCTGCTTGTTTTGTCATTGTAAATAAGGTCTGGCATCCCTGAGAGACTTTTGTGCACTGGGAATTTGAAAAAAGGCCATTCCCAAAGCTCAAAAACAAACGGATAGGTTAGGAGGGAAAGTGCTACAAGCCCTTCAGCCAGGTGAATTCTCAGAGGATTTATATACGGAATTTGATGTGAAAAGAAAAGACAGAGCTGATGAAAGTGAGTGTATATTGCAACCTTACTCATGATCAGTGAGAAAGCTTGAAAGAATCTTTTGGCCATGCATGACCAAAGAAAAAAAGCTGCATCAGCAGCCCTAAGAGCCAGCTTTGTCAGAGGACACAAAAAAGGAGTGGTAAAGGAAAAATAGGGCACTGAACACACTGAACACAGGTGATATATTAAATATTATTATAAAATTAATTAAATACACATTTCTGTGTTGAAAGGGAAGAAGATGTAAGTTGATAGAGAATAAAACATCAAATTTCCTGAAGCAATTGTTTGAGGAATGTGAACCCACAGGTCCTGTAAAAAACAGATTCAATTTAATCACTCACCTAAAAAGTACATTGCCCTGAAAACCTGGTCTGCTGGGGAGGAGGGAGATCAGGAAACTAGAAAGGTCAGTCCAGAGGAAACAGAATAGCTTTCACAGAAAATGGGATTTATATGTAGTGCTTGCCAGTGTGGCATTATGAAAAATAGGTATTGTCACACAGGTTTGGATTGTTTGGTAATGTAGACATTTAAGCAGCCAGTTAAGGAAAAACCTGTTCTTTCCAGCACCAGGCTGTGATTTATTTTCTGCATGTATGTAGGGAAATCACAGCGTACATAACCACTGATGGAATGAGCTGCCAGACTACTACCAAAATACCTCAAAATACCTGATTTTCTTTATTTGTATTTCATTTTGAGTGCTTCAAATCACTCCTTGCCTCCCCTCCACAATCCCATGCATTTCTAACATTAGTGCAGGTACCAGGAGCTGTGTGACAAAGTTCCTTTTCAGACTCAGGCACTTTGGTTCTTCCTTCTTTCACCTCCCCAGCTGCAAATGACATTTGTTCAGGCTGCTCCCCAGGTGAACCCAGGCATCCTTCCAAGCTTAAAGGCCAAAAGCTCACAGATGTCATATGTCTTTTCTGATATTTCCAAACAAAATGAATGTTCAGAAGTCATTTCCATTTTCCTCCCTGTATTTGTCTTCGAGTGCACTTCCCCCCTGTCTCATTTTCACTCCTTTTCTTCATTTTGTCCACTTTTCCTTTTTAGCTTGCATGTGTTTCCATTTGCATGTTCTCCAAATGCATGCTGAGAATTTTATGGTGACTCCAAAAGACATATGAGAAAAAAACAGGCAACATAATGCTCAAGGGGTAAAAAAACCAATATTACATATTGCAAAATATCTTCCAGACCCTAGACCATGGCTTGCCTTTTTGTTGGAGGCTTTGGAGCAGGATACCAAAGACTTGAACTTCTAAAAACTTCAGAATGTGAATATACTAAACCAGCAGAAAACTATTTCTGAGTTTGTTATGGGTTGGGGCTTTTTCCTATTATTTTTTTCTTTTCTTTTTTCTCTTTTTCTCCTTTTTTCCTTGGTGGCCTAGATTTCTGCCCAGCAAGTGGACAGAAAAGGCTCACTGAAGGTCAGATGGGTACCAGAGCTGCTGCAGAGGAAGTTGAAAGAGAATGAAGCCAAAAGGAGGGAATGGGAAAAGGGCAGGAAATGGGACCACAGCAGGGATCTCTTAGATCACCCCTGGCATTCATTTGGTCAGGGTTAAATGTCAAGACTACAAAGTTGTAGCAATACTGATTATTTTAAATCTTAGGAAATTATTTTCCTCTCAGACCTCTCCCTTTTATTAAATTATTTCATTATTCCTCCTGTAAAAGGACTGATTTAAGAATGTAATTTTAGTGATGACCATGAAAACAAGTTCTCTCGCGGGTTATAAAAATGTATTTTCCTTCCTCCACTTCAAGCATCACCAAGATTTCTCCTGTTTTCTCAGTGTCTCTCCATCTCTATTCCTATTCTGATTGTGAGTACCAAAATAATTTAAGGGGTATATCAGAGGTCTGCACTGAAATAAATTAACAAACTTTGTTTTTGCTTCACACCATTAGACAATTGTATCAAATTCCTTTTGGAAATCCTTGCACAAGCACAAGTTAGACAACTTCACCTTTCAGTCCTTAGCAAGACATTCCCCTCTTTAACCCAGAAACCACTTTTGATGAGCTGCTGTACTCTTGAACATTTTTATTTTACTACATCTCCAATATTTTTTCTGCCACCATTTGTTCCAACAAGGCTTTCATTGAATTAAATTAAACCCAAGAATGTGTAGATATGTAAAGAGAAGTCATGTTTTTTTCATAAAGTTGGGAAAAAATGCTTTGAGCACATTGAGAAAAGACCAAGCTAAGCACAGGTTAGAAACAACTTTTTTACATAGAATTATCAAATACCATGTCAAGTTAATACTAAAGCTGGGTGTCTGCCACTTGCAGGGCAATTAAATCTGGCCTAAGAAGTTTCATAATCATTCCTATGCTTTTCCAAAAATATCTACAAATAATTACCACTAATACACTGAGGCAGCTGCTATTTTGTTTTTCCAAGACCTTTGCTAAAATAAGACTGAAAGATAAAAGTGTTTATCATGCCTGTCCTGCTCTAGCATCTCACAGGCACACAAATATGAATTCTCAGGTAATGTCCACTTGCGTCTTTTCCTGGCTTAAATGGATCCTGCATCAGTCACATTTTTATGAACTGTATCTGCTGCTCACCTACACCAAACCATAATTTTACCACTAAACTTCAGTCCACTGCTGTAGCCAGGCTGAATAATTGTGCAGAGCTGAGGATCCAAATTTAATAATACAACTCAACATAGCTTCATTAAACACTTGGCAGTTTTACCAAATGACACCTCTGGTGTCTTTGATAATGTGGAAACAAGAGGTGGGACTGGAAGTTGATTTGTCATGGATACAGGGGTGGTGAAGGAAACTGAGCACCAGCAGGACTTTTTCATTGTAGATCTCCAATATTTTTCTTCTGATAATCAATGTGGCCAACACACTTTGTTTGTAATAGTCTTGCTTAATAGTACCATGTTATTTTTAAAAGAGTAAATTACAGATCAAATCTCCAGCTCAGCTTTGGTCTAGGTTTTTTTTGGGGGGTTTTTTTTTGGGTTTTTTTTTTTTTGTTGTTGTTGCTTTTTGTTTTGTTTTGGGGTTTTTTGGTTGTTTTTTTCCCCCAAAATAAAGAAAGAAAGGAGGATAAAACCTTATCAGGAACAGAAAAAAGTGTGGCATTCACATTTTCTAAAAAATCCCCTTTGCCCAGGATTCTTCTCCTGGGAAGCTGAGAAGCCTCAGAGAAAAGGAAAACAATTCTTATCTCATTTGCTTCTCCTGTGTTGTGCTCACATGTGGAATGTGTTTGGAGATTGTTTACCCACAGGTGATTGTTCCATTGGATTCTGCTGTGAGTTGTTTTCACTCTTTGGCCAATCAGGGCCAAGCTGTGTTGGGACTCTGGAAAGAATCACGAGTTTTCATTATTACCTTTTTAGCATTCTGTAAGTATCCTTTCTGTATTCTTTAGTATAGTTTAGTATAGTATTCTTTAATATAATATAGTATCATAAAATAATAAATTAGCCTCTGAGAACATGGAGTCAGATTCATCATTCCTTCCTTTGTCAGGGCACCCCACAAATACAGTAGAAAAAGTGTCATAGAAAATTCCAATTTGGAAGGGACCCACAAGGATTGAGTCCAAGCCTTGGCCCTGCACAAGACACCACCCACCCTGTGCCCCAGAGCATTGTCCAAACACCCCTTGAGCTCTGCCAGGCTGGTGCTGTGACCACTGGGGAGTCTGCTCAGGGCCCAGCCACCCTCTGGGGGAATAACCAGGATGTCATAAATGGTTTTCAAAAATATCAAGGAAAACTTGTCCTCTGGGTTCTCCTTCATGCCAGCTCCTTGGTAATATAAAAAGTTCTCCCCTGGCACTCTGTAAATGTAGTCCAGGAACTTAAAACTAGCAGATATGCAGACATCAGTAAAATTGATAAGGCTGTTAGACTCCCAGAAGCTGTATTGATTAGCTGGTGGGACACTTTATCAACTTGTCACAATTAAGTGGTATTTTAATAGTCCCCTTTTCCCATTTAATTGTTTCTCTTCTTCATTAACAATGTATGAGGCCTAATGCTAAAAGAGTGGCATTCCTTCCAGAGGGATTAGCAGTTTCTGCAGGGAATTGCCTGTTTTGCACACCCCTCCAATGTGAATTTTATCACAGCCATCAGCTGAAATCTGCTCTTGGTTTCTGCATCCACTGATTCCCAGCCCATGGAGATTGGCAGGATTCACAAAACTTCTCAAGTGTGAAGTGTGAGTTTGTTTGGTGTCGGAGTGATTCCAACCAACGCTCCACTCCTGCACAAATATGTTGGAGGCTGATGCAACAGTAAACTCACAGTGGCAGCTCTCAGTTGTCTTTATTTTAGGTTGGCTGTGAGGAGTATTCAAATTTATTAAGATTCATCTCTTTTTTTCTTTTAGAAAAAAAATGCAAATTTGTAAAAATGTGCTTCGTTAAAACTGAAGTTGTTGAATATTTCCAATTCAAAGACAGAACCTGCATATTTTTTAACAGCAGTTTTATTTTAGCAGGAGGGATGTTTATCAACACCAGCAAAAAACCCAAGCCCTTGCCATCACTTATTGAAAGGGTGTGACAGCCAAAAAAACACTTCATGCCCTTTGAGGTTTGGCTTTCACACATTGATCACATTTCCTACTGTTTTTATAACATCTGTCACCATTTTTACACAACCAGCCTTCTAGATATGTAGAACCCAAATGCCTTTACTAAGATCCCCTTTTCAGTCTACAGGAAAGTTAATGACCCATGAAAAATGTCATATCATTTATTCAAAGGACAACAAGGATAATTTGTGACCTCCTGCTGTCTCAGGAGGTGATGACACTTCACCCTTGGCTTTTCTTGTTGATATTTTCAAGCAGGGCAGCCAATGCCTAGGTAATTAAATCACTCTAAGTAAACTTCATTACTGAGTTTCATGCAGTGCATTTTTCCCCTTCAGAAACGTTAAGTGAAATCCACCTAAGCAGTTGCAAATTATTAAATATATCAGAAAACACTTCAAAAATATGGTCAGAAAAGAAAAGGAGGACACAATGATAATCTTCCCTGCACAGACTTTCCCATCCAGCTTTAGGAGCTGGGATCAGTTTTCTTCAGACAGACCAACTCTGATTTGTAGCATTGACACCCACCCTAGGTAAATATAAAGAAATTCAAATGTCTTGCACTGAGGCATATAATCCTTGCCTGACTGCCTGAACCAAAGCAAACACAGCAGTAACTCAAACACGGGGAGGTGAGCCAGGTGGGAAGAATGCAAATGGTCTTTATGATCCTGTTTATTTGGCTATGTGGAAGTAAAGTCTGGGTGTGATGTTTATCATCAGATCTTATGTGGTGGTGTCAAACCTGAAACAAGTGTTCTGCAAATCCTTTAAAGCTGTGCAATTATTCCTGACAGGACAGAGTAAAAAATTCAGCCCTGCAGTGAGGCAGGAAAGGCTTAGGTAAAACAAGAGAAAGGAAAAATAAAACATTCTTGGGAGGTTTGTGTGGGGGTGTCGTGGATGTTCAGGTCTCTTAAATTGTCTGTGCCATGTTTCTGACTATAATGCATTAAACAGGGAGATTATCTGTCTTTGAGGACAGATCTACAGGGTGCTGACTGGTTTTATTCATTGTTGAAGATTGCTACAGAATCCAGAGACTTTTCTTCCCATGTTAAGTGACATTATATAAAAATAGTAGAACTTTGTTTCCCTGTAAAAAATAGAATTCTGTCCTCCTAATTACATAATATACAGCAAACATTTAGCTTAACTTTCTGTACATGCAGCTTATTTTCCATTAAAAAAATTTCATTCATTTAAAAGAGAATCTAGGAAAGAAAAAAGGGCTAGAAGGTTTCTATTGCTTCAACTACTTCTTTAAAGTTGAGAGTGTGGAAGATAAAAAATTACATAATTATATAAATGTAAAAAACACCAGTATTCTTTAAACTTCTCAGTTCTCAACTCCATGATGTGTAATGAATTGTACTTTCAGTGTACCTATTGATTCAACACAACTCCACACAACCACACACCAAAACTTAAATTGGATTTAAGCAAATGAGAGGTGGGGAATTCTGTAATTACTTTCTGTGTAATTAAAAGGTCTGGATCCATGCTGATCTTCTCTGCACATCACTAAACCAATTTATCACTTTTCAGCCACTTAATAAACTTCAGAGGGAGCCAGGCAGTCAGAACTTGTGTTATTCTGCTGGTGTCAGGGGCATTTCACAAGATCTCACCCTTCCCCTCACCCTTCTTGCTGCCACATTTCCAGAGCAGTTTCCTCCCAGCAGCTTCTCCCCCATCTCTGAGCACCACTGGTAATTACATGCACTGAAAAAACACCTCTGAGCTTGAATTCCTACAGGTCAAGCAGTCCCAGCTCTCTCAGCCTCTCCCCAGTGACAGATGCTCCAATCCCTGACCCTGAAATTAAAATAAAGCCAAAATTTAGGATGTCCATTATCAGAAATAGCAACACTTCTTATAAACTGGAATAAACAGTTTTCAGAACTGGGTTCTCATGAATAAAAAAGTGAGATAATGACAGAGGCAGATCAACAGGAAGGCATGGCAATGCATTCAGGGGAAGCTACTACACTCAGTGCTGGATAAAAACTTGTCATTCAGTGAGGTGTGTGCAAATTCAGGCATACACAAGATGATAATGCAAGCTCTGCAATTACTACCAAGAATAAAAGGACTTTATCAGCAGATCTCAATGGGTGTGTTACAAAGAACTAGAATAATTTGTAAAACTGGGAACTGGGACATCTAGCTGCAAAGTGACTGACAGTCATTCAGAAGGCCAGTGTCAGCCCTGGGAACAGAACCAAGGACATTCTAATCCCTGGACAGAAACACTACAAGTTATCATTTATTTTTCTCTCAAAATGTGGTTTTGTCAATGGGTCATTATCTTGAGCTAGGAACATTGTTTTTGAGGTCTTTGTGCCCATCAATTTCTTGGTGTTCCTGTGAAACAGATGATTTTTATCCCCCCTGTGGTTCCTGCCACAAGAACATCTGTGCATG
The DNA here is from genome assembly GCF_023055355.1 of Agelaius tricolor. Lineage (NCBI taxonomy): Eukaryota > Metazoa > Chordata > Aves > Passeriformes > Icteridae > Agelaius > Agelaius tricolor. The sequence goes on along the minus strand of NW_027269284.1, from coordinate 2,722,873 downwards.
GGGACAGGCAGAAAAGTCCCCAGTGTACTGATCCTATTATCCAGCTCCCAGAACGTGTAATGTTCTGCTCTCTGCAAATCACAATGGACTTGATTCAAACACTTAAATATAGAAACCATCAATTCCCCAAATGGCTAATAATTTTTGAAAAGGGATACATCATTCCTGCTATTTTTTTTTTTTTTTTAAAGAAAGGCAGATATTGGGGAAACAGCTGTTTTGCACCCATGGTACTTTGGGAATGTTCAGGATCACAGATGACCAGTACTTGTTTAAGACACAAGAGCTGCACTTTTTGGCTTCTAGGTAGCCAGCATACCAGGGCAATAAAGAATGGGTTTGGGAACACTTTTTAAATTCTAGCACATGCTAGAAACAATCCAGGAAACTGCTAATATCCAAAGATGAAAGGCACTTCAGCTGATCCAGGGTTCCTTCAGTACCAACATCCCAGCAGGCAGTAATGAGCAGTGCAGTGCTCAGGAACCATTCTTGTTTCCAGCTGAGTAGTTCCTTGAATAAAGCTTCTTTCCACAGGTCTTTGGAACCTTTGGAAAGAACTGAAAGTGTCAGGCAAGGTGAGATGATGATTTCCATCCAGACTGCATTAGCATTTCTAATCACAGTGTTCTTCAACCTATGGACAGGTACAGTCCTATTTTCTATGGATTTCTATGGATATTTCCAGGGAATTATAGGCTTGAGGCTAATATTAAAGCTGGATAATTACCATTTGTTGCCTTGTTGTTCAGATTTGTTGTCTTCTTTTATTTTCCTTTAACTTTGTGCTTTTTTCCCCCCTCTCTCTTCAGGTGAATTTATTTTCAGTTTTTAATCTGTTTCAGAAATATGGAAGCCATCAAGTTCTGGTATTAAAAAGAAGTCTGAAAGCAACAGCAATGGTGATAAATGGGGTTGTGGATTACAGTGCTTACAGGGATTTAATTTTGGACCTCTGTGCCAGGGAAAACTGCAGCAAAACCTGCATCTAGGGTCAGTCTACAGAATTTGTACAACATTCCTCTGTGTGATATAGAAAAGTACAAAATTACCTGCCCAGGGCACAATGGAACACAGCAGTTTGCCCACAGACTTCACTTGGGGTAGAATTTATTACAGAATAAATGGGTTCTCACCTGGCCAGGCACACCCAGAGGAAAAGGAAGGTGATGATGCCGTTAAAGGGCATCACCTCTGCAAAGAATTTGAGAAAAGGCTTTTGGTGGGAGGATGAGAGAGGAAGGAACTGGATAATTAAAGAAATAAGCCTGAAAAGTTTTACTTGAGCCTTTTTTTTTTAATTTCAATGATACCATTCTCTTTAGGACAAGAGAGCTTTGCTTAAGGAGAAGGCAAACAAGTTTGAACCCTTGTTCTAACACAAATCCTTCCAGTGATGCTCTGCATATTTTGACCTGCTGAAATTTTGTCCTCAAAGCTGTTAATTCCTGAGCCTTAAACTCCAAGCTCTGGAAAGACATACGTGTCAAGGGGTAAATTTTTTGGGATTCTTTTTGATTTTTTAGGGTTTTTTGTTGTTGTTGTTGTTTTGTTTTGGGTTTTTCTGTTTTGTTTGGTGGGTTTTTTTATTTTTTAATACATTTTTAATATATTTTATATATATTTTAACATATTTTATTATATTATTATTGCTATGAATAGAATATGTAATATATTTTATTTTATTAATATATTTAATTGTATTAATACTTTTTAATATACTTTAATGTATTTTAATATATTTTTAAATATTTTAAAATATATATTTTAATTTTTTGGGGGGGGGTTTTGCTTGTTTGATTGGTTTTGTTATTTATTGTTTTGGTTTGTATTTGTTTGGTTGGGGAGGGGTTTTTCCCTGGGAATGCCCCATTCCCTATTGATTTATTCCTTTTTACACTATCTAAACTAAAGACCCTGCTGTGCTCTGAGCCCTGCCACCTTTCCCATTCCTTGGGCTGCTGGCAGAGCCACCAGGAGCATTTCTGTCACCCCTGGGAGGTCCCTGCTGCTGTGCACACAGAGCAAACAGGGGCACAGAGGAGCTGATGGGCTCTGCCCTTCCGTGGAATGACCCTGAAACCTCCCACCAAAGGGGATTTAATGCCAGCAGGTGGGTACCACCCACCCTGCCAGAGAACCCTCCTTTGTGAGCACTATCAGGGGCTGGGAGCAGGGGCTTGTATTCAGGATGCAGTGACAGACTCCTGATACGGAGTCTATAAAGCTGCATCTTCAAATTTATGTTTTCCACTGAAAGATTCCTCTCACAAAGCTTTGCAAGACTGAAAATGCAGGGGAAGTAAGGGAAATTGTTAAATAGCAGTCATTAAAAATACAGGCAGCTCATAAAATAAAAATAAATTAGGGATGAAATTGTTGGTTATTGTTATTTAGGGGAGCAACAAAAAGGTTTTCTTGCATTTTTTGTAATGTATTTTTTTTTGTGTATCAGAAAAAGCCACCCAAAATACACCCGAGAAATTCCAACATGAAAGGGTGAAATAATATAGAAAAACCTTAACTCCTACAGTAAGAGTTAAGGTAATAAAGATAAAATAAAAAATAAACTATTAGAGAAATTTGATAACTCATATAATTGCCATAATAATTTCACGTTCTACCTAATAGAGAATAAAACTATTAACGATTCCTAATAATTGTGTTTCTAGTAGTAAATTTTCAGACTATTAAAAAAAATGGCTGAATTCTGTTAAAATGCAATGAAATATTAGGAAAACTTTGCATTTCAGGCAAATAGCTCTGAATTGACCAGAAGATGAGGAACAGTGTTACCACCAGGAACTATTTGCTATTGTTTGAATAAAAGGTGTTTTTATTCACTTGAGCAGGCTAACAGTCAAGCACTATTGATTCTGTCCAGGGAGCATGCTTAAAGCAGGACTACACAACAAAATGCAATGGTTTTCCAGGTCACAAAACACAATTATTTGTCTTAGTTGCCAAATATTTTTTACAAAAAAAAAAAAAAAAAGCAAAACCAAAACCAAAATAAAAAAAATCCAAAAAGAAACAAGTTTAAAAATTAATTTAAATTTTTCCGTTGAAAAAAACTGCATTTGAAACTTTGCCTAGAACTGTTACGGATAGAAAATGGTGATGTGAACAGAATTTTAATAAAAGAAAATTCTCAGGTCATGTGAGAGTAACTTCTAGTGACTAGAGGAAATTCAGAGACATATTTAACTGACTTTGAAATATTCTAAAAGAAAAACAAAGAGCTTGAATGATTTATATTTTTCCTTTCACACTTTTCATTTGTGCATTTTTTCAAGAATATGTTTTATTTGTTTTAAGAATTATCTAATTGCACAATTTTATTTTGATGTTAATGCAGATAAAATCCCCACTCACAAGTCTGTTTCTTTAGCTAGCAACACCACTTTAAGAGTCAACTATAATTCTGCAAACACTAAGGAATTTTCAGGACATTTTCAAGATTATTACGACATTTTCCCCAGAAAACCTTCATCGTTTTCTTTTAAAACAACTTTATACTATTTTTTATTTCCCCCCAGAAATAAAGCAAAAACTACTCTACAATGCAGTTCTTTTGTTTTTCAGCAGCTTTTCTACTTTCATTCCCTGTATTTACAGCTAGACCCAACACTGACATAGATTTTGGGACTTTCGTTTGCAGAGTACACACCAGGTAAGAAATCTGTTATCTATAAAGGCCTGCTCTATAATTCTGAATGCTCTGAAATAATGAGCTTTTAGAGATAAAACTTCCTTGTGCTAAACAGAAAAGGTGCATGATCCCAAGGGTCTGTGCAAATGTCACTGCTTGAGTACCTCCAGAATGGCTCTAATTGCTTCCCAAGTGCCACAGAGGAGAATTTCTACTTATCCTTTACCTGGGGTGAGGGCCATGACAATTCTGACAATTTCTTGCAGCTCAGTCAACCTTTTTTCTTAATATTTTTCAAGTTAACATAAGGCTCTGTGGAAAACTTTGCTTCCAGCTTGTGATTTGCACTCGCAGTAACATCCCCAATTCAATGTGAAACTGTCCATTATTCTCCAGGTGTTTAAGGATTCATGAGTCTGGACTCCTTTTAAATTGGTCTGGAGCCAATTTGGATAATTTCTTTTTCTTTTTACTCTTACTTTAAGTCTTCTCTTTTTCTTATGCCTTTTCCATTTAACTTAGCAAGTGGCTCTGGCTTGGTTTGGGATTGACCCTGAATTGCCCTCTTTCCTTCCCATGGACTTTGATGTGGAGAACAGGTTGTTCCAGGACTCCTGAATAGTTTTAAAGAGGGTTCTGGGCATGGAAATGGTGTAAAATCATGTGGAAAGAATTATAATTCTTTGTTAAATTCTTCTAATAACAGAGGTAAGGTTGCACTGCCTTTTCATGTCTCTGTTTCTTCATACTTCATCTTGGTGGCTTCTCCTCTTTTCCCCCTTATCCTGACCAACCCTTACCACACTAGAGATGAAGGCTCAGATGTTGGGCATGGGCTGGACCTGTGGAACTGAGCTCAGCAAAACATTGAAATGGCCATAATGATGCCCAAGTCCTTAATATTTCTTCACTTAAAAAACCAAAAACTTAATTGGGAATTCAGCTCATTCAACACTCTGGCTGCTAGCTCTTGTTGTTTTTTGTTTGTTTGTTTGTTTTGTTTTAGTTTGGTTTTTGTTTTTGTTTTGGATTTTTTTTTGTTTTGGTTTTGTTTTTGTTTTGGGGTTTTTTGGTGTTTTGTTTGTTTGGTTTTTTTTAGTTTTGTTTGTTTTTTGTTTCCTCTTCTTGGTTCACCAAGAATCACAGAATAATCATTGTGAATCTCCTCCTTTACCTGAAAAGGACCCAGAATCATATTAAACACATAAAACCAGAAATGAATAAGTGCATTTCTTCTACTCAATGCTAAACTTCAGTAATCAAGGGTGTTTTAAGTTTCACTGAAAGTCTTCTAGTATTATGATTGCTGTTACTAAAATTATATATAATATTAATTAATATATATTATATATATTATATATTATATATTATAATATATTATATATTATATATAATTAATATATTATTGATATAGAAATAATATATACTATTAATTAATATATATATTAAGTAATATAACAATACATTATAATACAAATACTGCATCATGACAATGGTAAATCTCTTTCCTTAAATGACAGTGTATTTGTTTGAACAGCTTAGGGTTTTCACCAGTATTTATAGAACACAGAAGACAAAAGGGGAAATGGATTTTTTTTTTTCACCTCAAATTTAATAGAAGAAAAAATATCCATTAAGAAATCACTTTTCCCAGTGGCAAAAAGTGAACATACCAGTACTTTTCTGGAAGAAGAAATTGCCAGGTAAACCTCACTGTATTCCCAGGTGAGAAACAGCCTGCTAATCATGACAAAGATCCATAAGTTATTTGTTAGAGCTCATTTTTAGCCCATTAAAATAGCACAAACAGTCTTGGGGACGTGTCCTGGGTGTGCTGTGCAGTTTTATTGCCTCTCTGCCCCACCAAGCCTCCAAGGACAGCTTGGAAACCCAAACTCCCACGTGTGGGTCTGGCTGTGCCTGTGCTGTGTCCTGGTTCTGCCAGGACTGAGCCTGGGGATGCATCCACAGTGGAATTTCCTGTGCCCAGGCATTTGGCACTCGTCAGATTTGCTGCTCATCCAGCACAATCTGGAGTGAGCAGAAACTTCAGTCATATCTAAAGCTGCTGTTTGCTCTCATTGAAGTGAACAGTGGGAGCAGTGCTGGCTCCAGGACAGCAGCATTAATCTGAGGCTCTAAAAATTAAAGGATTTTATTCAGGAAATCCTTCCCTTGACATCCAAGAGTCCAAGCTTCCTGCCTTGGATTTATGGACTAAAGCATTTTAAGCACTTTCTGTCCTGTAGAACATTTCCTTCAGAATATGGCCTGGGATAATCAGAGCCTGTGACAACATCTCTGCTCAAATGACAGAGAAAAAAGCTGCCCAAAATGTGTAAATGCTGTAGCTAAAAACGTTTTCATGTGCCATATATCATGGAAAAAGCAATCTGATCCTGCCTGTCAGAGAAAATAAAATGCATTAGGAAAGTGTAAAATCATTTGCCTTAAGTGGTTTGCCACTATAATAGTGATGCAATTTTCTTTAATTCAATCACCAAAGCTCTGCCTTAATCCTGCCTCTAACCTCGGTGATGCAGCACTTCTGTAGAGGACAGGTCAGAGCAGCCTGTGCCAGACTGCTCCAGATCAGCAGATTATTAATGGTGACTTTTTCTCTTCCCATCTTCTCTTCCTCTAGGAAGATAAACTCTTTTCCCTCCTTTTACTCAATTCTTCTGGGGTTTTTTGCAATTTTTTGTTCTCAAACTGCAAACCAATTTACTCACCAAGCCACCACCCTGCAATATCAGTTCTAAAAACTCTTTTAATTAGCATGAGGTCATCTGTGTCAGCTGCTTTCAACAATTCCTTTTGCACATTATGGAAGGAATAAGAAACTGATAAAACACACAGACTGTAGCCATGGGCAGTTTGGGTTTCTTGGGGTTTTTTTCCTTTCAATACTTTCAAGCAATACAATGTACTGTATTTAACTTTTAAAATATTAGCAGCTTTACATATATTTCCCAAAGGCACTGTATCAAAAGTTACAATCTAAAGTGAATATAGTCTAAATCCTTTTGATATCCCCACTCAAGTGTATTGCAGCTGAATTTTAATGTCTGGGTTTGCTTTCCAAGGGAGTTTTTTTTTCCAAGGTGGTTTGTTGCTCATGTGAGGCACATGGAAGATGGACAGGGACAATTAGGAGGCTGGAGGAGAGGGTCAGCAAAGCCCTGCTGGCTCTGTGAATGGATGGGCTGGTTCCTCTGCATCCCCAGCTGGCAGCGGTGTCACTTTGCTGATTTAATCTGGATAAAGTGCAGAGCCAGTTTGTCCTGCAGTGCACATGTAGAGGGAATGTGTAAGCACAGGAGCCCCCTGTGGTGGAGGGAAAACCTTTCCTCTCTATTTGCACACACAGCTCTTGGGGCCTTTCAGGTCCCTGCAACCCCAAGAATGTTAAAAGTTTCTTTTCCCAGTCCGAGCACTTGAAGAATGAGTCGGAGCTCTTCAGTTCTCAGTCTCAGAGTTGTTTATTGTGTCTTATCTATAAAAATTTTTCTCCTGCCCTGCTGCGGTCCATCCAGCAGGACAATTCCAGGCACTCTGCCTGCCCCCGGGGCGGTGTTATGTCTTTATACTAAAAACTGTGTATACAACGTTTACCATTACTGCCCAATCCCTATCACCTATGTCAGACAGTGAGCTTCTACTCTAGACCAATCTGAAAGTGACAACATCACAGCAGAAGATGGAGGCCAAGAAGAAGGAGAAAGGCTGGACACACCCAGATTCCTCCATCTTACCTCCTGAACCCCCATACCAAAAACCCCAAAATCTACTTTTCCACCCAGTGATAACTTCGCTATTATTCTACCTAAACTGTTGTGGCTTGCTGATCTTCATATAGGGTTGGTAATTTGCTCCATGGGTCATAATCAAACCCACAGGTGTTTTGGGCTCCGTGCCAGGGGTCTTGGCCACTCTGGACAGCCAGAGGGATGTTCTGGGTTCCCACTCACAGCCTCAACTTATGCCAAGAGAGGTTTAATTTGGATATTAGGAAAAAGTTCTGCACTGGAAGGGGGGAATGTTGTGCCCCAGGAAGTGGTGGAATCACCATGACTGGAAGTGTTTGAAAATCACGGAGATGTGGCACAAAGTGACGTGTTTTATTACTGGGCCTGGCAGCGCTGGTTTATGGTTGGGCTCCCTGATCTTAGAGGGCTTTTCCAACCTTAATTATTCTGTGGTCCCATGGATGGATGACAGGCTGGGATCCCACATCATAAGCGAGGAGACACAAGCCCTCCATTGGTGCAATTTCTTTGGAGTTGTGTGAAGTTTTGCTGTAAAAAGGAATCTGTGCTTAAACTTGCAGAGATTTAAGTCCAGATGGATTTTCTAATTCACACTCCTAATTTTAAATGCACTTTATTTTTCCTCATTTTAAAGCAGTGTAATTTCTCCTTCTTGATTTTCTCCCTCTGGCTGTCCTTTACAGCTGCATTTCGTTTTTGTCCTGAGTGCACTCTTCGATTGCCAAGGCTGCCATGCCCCCATGACTCACAGCTAATTTCACAAAAAACAGAGGTGCATAGCTTTTAACCCTGTGGCACATGAAAGTAAATAGAAAGGAAACTAGAGAAGGAAAAAAACCCCATCAGTTCCACCCTAAGACATCAGAGAGGCAAAGGATCAGGGAAATGCACATCATGGCCTTCCAGATAAAGAAACCCTTAAATTGCTGCTGTAGTTCCTCTGTTGTACTTTGCTTTTTTTTTTTTTTTCCCTTGTGAACTGAAAAGCTGATACCACAAGAGGGAGCAGAGACAGGGACATTTTCCACTTTCCTTTGTGATTTTCCCTTCCTCTGCAGGTCTGATCTCAGGACTTGAACAAAGACCTCAGGAAGCAAAGTCACTTCTGTGGATGGACTTGGCTGGTGCAGAAGTTGAGCAGGAAATAAAACAGCAACTGTTGAGCTGCAGGAGACAATGGAAATCCTCACACATTCACATCCTTCTGCTCAGAGGAAGATTTCATCTTTCATGGCTACACCAACAATTATAGATTTATTGGAGCTGAGTAACAAAATTTATATTGGTAAATTCAGGCTGATATTGAGTGGGTTTAGCTGCAACAGTTTCATGAGAACTTCTTGCCCTCTAGACTCATTTATATCCACATGAGCAAACTGGCGCACTAAATTTAATTTCATTTAATTTTTCCAAGAAGTAGATAACCTAAACCCATTACATTTCAATTTGGCTTGTTTATTCATCTGTTTAAGATGCATGGAGATGACATACAAAGATAGTTAAGATTAATGAGTAGCTGATTAGTAGTTGAGTTTGCAGATGGAAACAAAGCACCTGAAATAATTGCAGCAGGAAACTCATGACATTTATTTTAATTGGTTGGGGATGGTTTTGTTTGTTTTTGTAAGGGCCAGATTGCTTACAAAGCCATTTCCCTTGTGCCACTGAAATAAAACACAGAAGTTATCTTAATACAAAAGAATGTGGTAGACACAGCAGGCTGCAGCAATTCTGGTGAGTTTTTAATTTGTTTTAAGAAAGGCCTTTATTTTTGAAAGCTTTTAATCATCAGCCCAGTTTTAGGTAAGTTCTAATCTTTGCTACCTGGAATTTTGGCCAGAGAGAGTTGCAAGCACAACAGCAGTCAAGTGGATCAGATATTTTTTTCCATTTGATGTGAATAAACATCAGGTCATAAAGAAAAGCAAAGTGCAGCTTATTTAAATTGATGGATAACACTGAAATGTTATTAAATAGGCACAAGCTTACCAAGGAAGAGCTTTAAGTTGGTGAGTAGAAGAAAATTTACAAGTGTCAGATGAAAAGAGAATATTACAAAAATTGCAATTGGGAATAATTATCTGCAAAAAATAATCCTCAGGAGGAGATAGAATTTGAGAAAATGGTGATAGAACCGTCAGCTGTGATGCCAGCAAAATGGCTCAGTGTCCTAAAAAATGTCTTCCATTCATCACTTGAGGGCCTCAAAAAGTGGCATAAAAGACCCTTTCATATCACCCACACTTCACATTGCTGGTTTCCAGGATAAATTACTTCCAAACTAACCACTCCTTAATTTCCTTCCCCCAAATGGTTGCATCTCTACTTTGTGAGGGCTCCAGTTGATCCCTGTGACTTTGTTGAACAAGGAAGATCTTGGATTGACGCTTCTAAATTCTGCAGTTATGGTGATTTATATGCATGAGAAAGAAAATCAGTGAGGAAGTCACTTCTTTTCCTCATTTAACACCATTCCTAAAAGCATTGCTGGCAGACACAACCTGTCAGTGTTGGCCACCTCAGAGACCACGCAGCCTGTGGATCATTTCTTACCTTTGTTATTGGGGGACTGTGTTCTGAGAGGCCCCTGACCTCTGCACAGTGAGAGAATGAGTAAACAGTTGGCTGAAAAAATCTATTTTGGTTTGGTTTTTTTTTTTTGGGTTGTTCTTTTTTTTTTTTTTCCCTTTCTATTCTTCTTGCAATGAAATATGATTCAGCATCCCATGGTGGTTTGATCCACGCATGGAGCTTCAGGATGGACTTAGTTCCTTTGCTCTAGGGAGGTTCCCACTCTGAGCTGCAGCACAACAAACTGCACTCACATAAAGTAGTTTCACTTAATATAAATAAAAACTCTTGAATTTTACAGCCTCCTCTCCTCTCCTCATTCCAATGGAGTAAGTCCCATTGTTTTAGGATAAATTTCATTTGCATTCCCAATGGGGCTGGGTTTCTAACCTTTCCAGAGTGATGTCTAATCATTATTAATGGTGATTTTTTTGTCCTGAAAGAAAAGGGAATGATTTAACATGTTAAAAATGACATGGTCTGGTAAATAAATCAGACACTGATGAGGCAAAGACGTAATGCTATTTTTTCCTTTTTTTGTTTTTGTTTTAACAGGTTTCTTGAGTCAGCTGTTGAATGTTTCCAAAAGTGTGTGAAATTACTCCCTTATGAAGAATTATCACTGTTAAGCTATCTCTAAAATCTTAAATCCTAACCCTCTACACTGCATCAGTTCTGAGCACCTAAATGGTTCTCTGAGAGCCCTTAGCCATAATTTCCGCTTTGTGAAATTTTCTAAGCATTTGGAGCCAGGGGAAGAGCTCATCAGAAGCAGCCGGGGACATCCCTTTTATTCATTCAGAAGCCCCACCCAGAACACCTAAATTATCACTAGCAATTTACCCAGACTGGTATTTGCCAGGATGTTTTGACATCAGCCTGTTCCCTGACAGCCTTGGCAATTCCCTGATCACTATGCAAATGAAATTAGCAGCAATAAAGGGTGTGGGATGACATGTCTCCTGAAAGAATCAGCTATCTCCAGGCTGATTATTTTTCTGGTAAAAGTCAGGCTTGATAAGGATCCTAAAAGAAGAGAGGGTAGATACACACAGTAGATTTTTGTGGGTAGGAGACAGCATGACAAAAAGTGAAGTGTGGGTAAATAAAGTCAAGATAAACCAATTTGTTGGACCAAGATCACAGAAATAAAAAAAAACAGGATTATTGTCAAAAAAGTGGGGGAAAAGAATATGCAACTTTCAGTTCTTTCAGAATTGACATGGAAAAGACAATGAAAAGCTAATTGCATCTTCATTTTTCCTGATACATGCATGATAAATCTATAATTTATCATTAACTTGGTATTAGAATAGTTTTCCTGAAGATATAGTAAATCTGAACTGGAAGTGGGAGGAGTCTGGAGCACTGCAAAATACAGAGTTTTACCTTCATTTTAAACATAATCATGGAGCACAGACAATTTTATATCTGCTGTGTTTGGGAATATTGGCAATTCTGATTTAGGCTCTCCTCTTCAAAGAGATGATTCATCAGAAATGCATTGGTTTAAAGATCATCTGGAAACTTAAAAAAAACCAGGAGGGCAGAGATGAATCAGGTGAGGAAATGTGTCCTGCCAGTCTTCCTTTTTTGATGGCACTTATGATTGGCAAGTCATGCTGCAACATGATGAACACTTCTTGTCAGAGGCAAAAAAAAAAAAAAAGTGCTGAGCTGGAGGGTAAATCTGGGGGAAGGAAAAAAAAATTAAAAAAAAAAGAGGAAGCAGAGAAAAAAAATCAGTTAACTTTGATAAGTTCAGAAGATCCTTTTCAATACCCTCACCTGAAATCTTGCTAGTCCTTTTCTTGGCTTGATTGTAGAGGTGGAAAACTGAACTCTTTGGGAAGTTCAGGGAATTGTTTCCAGGATGAAGAAGAGCTGGTTTGTGGCTACTCTGAAGCTGGGCTGGCATTACCTTTGTGGATTTATAGGCAGAGTGGGGATCAGGTACTTTGGAGCACCCCAAAAGCCTGGGTTCTTTATTGGAAAGATCCTCTCTTGGTGCCATGAGCAGGGTTTAGAGCTGTGCGACAGCAGAGGATGCTCCAAGACCATGGAGACATCACCAGGCAAAGAGAAGTTTCAGGGGGGGGAAAGGGGAATTCTTTTCCTCAGTAGTGTCTATTACTCTTCCTTGCTGTAAAATTATGATTATCTTAGATTTAGCACTGTCTGCCTTTCATGATAATCCAATAGAAAACAGTTTCTATTAATTGCTGTAATGTATTGCCCTAATCATTGCAATGTTCTTGGGCAAAGTTTATTGGAGTACAAATGTTTTCTTCAGCAAGAAATAAAGGATTTTGATTTATTTCCATCCTGCCTGCAATAGTTTTGGAAAATTTGTTTTCTGACTGAAACCTATGGGTTTGGCTGGGGATTTTTTTTTTCTGACTTTCTTTTGTCTGTGGAAGTGCAGACTGTGATTTGAGGCTAAGGCTGGACCTTCCAGTGGGAAAAAAATGGGTAAAAAAAATCCCTGATGCCTTTGTATCCAGCACAATAACTGTGGTCATGAAAAGAGCAGGAAGGTTTGGAAGGCTCCTTTCTTTGCCTAAAAATGTCATAAAAGCTGACAGAACCCAGTGAAATGTTAGTTTTGACAGACCAACATGTTTTGCTGAAAATGTTCTGAAAGTTCTACTTCTGAGTTGGCAAAAGACAGAAAGAAAAAAAAAAAGGCCATTTTCTTTCTGAAAAAGGTAATTATACATTATACTTTTCAATGCATTGTTTTCTGAAAGTGATGTAATTCTTCCAGGGAGGACTTTCTGAATTATGGTGATCATTTTAGCATAATGGAAACTAAACTGCTCACTGCTTAACTGAAAAGGATTGGGTGGCTGTTTCCTAGGAAACAGGAAAGAAAGGGTTTGGGTGTCTTTTAGAATGTAAAATATACACATTCACACTGTGTTAGAGTCACATGGTGAAAAGATGTGCCATAGATAGTGTAATTACTGCTGAAAATGCCAAGAAATGGCACACAGGTTTTCTGGAAGACCTCAAAGTCTTCCTCATTCCAGAAAGTCAATATTTCTTCCAATGGTCAAAATTTACGAAGGACTGGAATTAAAGCCCAAGTGAAAGAACAAAAAACAAAAACAAAAGCCTTTTTTCCTTAAAATGGAAACAGCAGAATTGGACTTAAGTCAGTGTCTGGATATTTCAGGCAGAGTAATATTGATGTACAGCAGAAGAGAAGGCACCCTGGTGGTCTGGGCTTGATGCAAGAAGGGAAAAGTGGAAGAAAACAGCAGAAAAGCAGAGAAGTGGAAGACAAAAAACCTCAGGGAGTCAGGCTTGTGCTCCTGCTGCTGTCAGAGAAGCAGAGGGGTGAAGGCAGAGCATCTCAATAGAGCATCCCTTTAGGAAAACACTTTCCAGCTTGTTCTAACTCCTGTCTCAGGGGCAGCAGCAGCGGCTGCCAGGCAAATTCTCCGGGGTGCTGGGATAAGAAAAGTGAGCTGCAGAGCCTCTGCCCATGGCAGCTCCCTGCTGGGAGCCTGCCCCAAGCTGGGCTTTGATCTGAACCCAGAAGTGCTGCCTGTAGTTAGTTCTATCACAAGGCAAGGCAGAGCAGTGCAAACCTGTGGAAAATGGTCACAACAAAACCTTCAGTGACATCCTGCCAAAGAGTTTCTGCAGACTTCTCAAAGCTTTCCAGTTCTACCTCACTTGGACGGAAAAGGCACACCAGGCATTATTTGGTCTTTCCTCAAACACAGAAATCACAGAATCATGGCATGGTTTGGGTTGAAAGGGAGTTTAAAGACCATTTTGTTCCAATCCCTGCTCTGTGCAGGGTCACCTTCCACTGCCCCAGGTGGCTCCAAGCCCCATCCAGCCTGGCCTTGGACACTTCCAGGTATCCAGGGGCAGCCACAGCTTCTCTGGACATCCTATTTCATCTGTTTCTCTGAAAACATTAATATATTTTAGTTATCAAATACCAAGTGTTTATTTCTTATATCTTTCATGACAGCAAATTGCATGCTGCCTCCTTGCCTTGACAGCAAATTGCATGCAGCAAATCTGCAGCTTTCTCTCTAGGCTGAGATGCTGTGGTGTGGAGATGAGCCCATTTCAGACAAGTGACAATACCTAGCCAAATCCAGAGCCTTTAATTATGGACACGAGGATACAAAAATCAAATTAAGAACCCAGCTTTCCTACTAAGCCAGCACTTCATTCTGCCTCACCCACCCAACAGATTGTGTCAAGAAAAGCTGACCAGGCATCTTCTGGCGTTTTGTTGAAGAGATCCGATGAAACATTAGAAAAATGTTATTTAAAATGTCTGTATTCAGCAGTTTCGTGAAATCTAAGACACGCTTCATAAAAAAAGATAGGAAGAAACAAAGGGTAGGTGTGAGATTTTATAACTGATTTTATTTTAGAAAGCCCTCTTGTGTGGTTTGCTGTCCATGTGTGGAATGCCCAGTGCCATGGGGCCATGAAGGACTGCTAATTAAAAAAATAAGAGATGCTGTAAGAGATCTGCTGCAGCAGGAAGGCAGCAGTGAATGCACAAACACCAGAGTGAAAATCTGCCTCTATCCAGCAAGCAATGACCAAGTTATAATGGTGAGCTGAAATACAAATAACCAGAAGAGATACTATAACACTAATGATCTTTCAGGTCAATTTTGGTTCTGCAAAAAAATGCTGATAAATAGATATCTATGAATTCGAACTGCTATTAGTTTGAAACTGTGATGCTGACAGCATCAATTCTCAGTCTCTTTTACACAGATTTATATGGCCTTGTCATATTCTTTTCACATATCAAAAATAAAACCAGACAGGTGCAATTGTCTAAATGTTTGAGCATGACTTCATCCTATGAAATGACCATGATCAAATATTTTCAGGTATTAGGAATATTTTTTATTCTTTTTATTATTATATTTTTTCAGTTGTAGACCTTTTGTCAGGCTAACAAATCAGCATTCTCCATTCCAATATCCAGCTTCACACATTGAGAAATTAATGAAAATGATCCTAAGGGTACAGCAGGATCTTCTTCTACTAAATGTGGTATTACAGAGATTAGGAGCTGTGGTGGTGTTTGAGGGTCTCTAGGACAAGGGAAGAGATGAGAATCTTGACTCCATGGTTCAGGAGGCTGATTTATTATTTTAGGATATATATTATATTAAAAGACAATTATATATACTATATATATACTATATGTTATATATATATTATATATAATTATATATTATATTATATATAATAGACATTATTATATATAATATATAATATATTATATATTATATATATATACTATATACTATATACTATATATTATATTAAAAGACAATTATATACACTAAAACTATACTAAAGAAAGAGAAAGGAGACATCAGAAAGCTAGAAAGGAATGAAAAATAAAATCTTGTGACTGACCAGAGAGCCTGACACAGCTGGACTAGGATTGGTCATCAATTGAAAACAATTCACATGGAACCAATCCAAGATGCACCTGTTAGTGAACCATCTCCAGACCACATTCTAAGCAATCAGATAATTATTGTTTACATTTCCTTTCTGAGGCTTCTCAGCTTCTCAGGAGAAAAATCCTAGTGAAAGGGTTTTTCAGAAAATATGTCTGTAACAAGGAGCCTCTGCCTGCTCTCTTTCTTTTATGCAGCTCAGGGATGTATTTTCAAGCCCATCTGCTGTTGCTGATGTGGGGTGGGATGTCCTTTAATGGGATCTCCAGGAGATTAATGTAATGTCTCTGATATCAAGCCAAACAAACCCTTGTGCGTCTTCCCCATCAGGCAGAAAGGCTTTGGCTTCCTCTCAGTGCCCAGATCTGCTCCTCATCCTTTGGGCTAATTCAGCCTCATTGCTTAGATTTCAGAAGTAGGGAGCTGAATCCCTTGCCTTGTGCACATTTTCAGAATATCCTTACACTTTTCTGTGACTCAGATCCTTCCCTGTTATTGTATTTGTGTTCCCCCAAGACAAAGGAAGGAATGATGAATCTGACTCCATGTTCTCAGAAGGCTAATTTATTACTTTATTATACTATATTATATTAAAGAATACTATGCTAAACAATACTAAAAAATACAAAAAAGATTCTTACTAAAATGCTAAAAAGACAATAATGAAAACTCGTGACTCTTTCCAGAGTCCCAGCACAGCTTAGCCCTGATTGGCCAAAGAGTCAAAGCAACTCACAGCAGAATCCACTAAAACAATCACAGCAGAATCCACTAAAATAATCCAAACACATTCCACATGAGCACAACACAGGAGAAGCAAATGAAATAAGAATTGTTTTCTTTTTTGCTGAGGCTTCTCAGCTTTCCAGGAGAAAATTCCTGGGAGAAGGGATTTTTTTCAGAAAATGTGAATGCCACACCCTGTAAAATGGTAATTTTACTATTTAAGTGCAGGCAGGAGCCTCAGGACAAGTGAAAGTGAATTGAGAGAATTCAGCTGCAGAAACATCAGTGAGAGCCACAGTGAAATGGGGCATTTTTGCTGAGATACAGCATAACAGGGTGCTGGGAAGTTCATGAGAACTTGCTTTAATGCCTTCAAAAATTTAAAAAAATATTTTAAAGTTAATAAAGAACAACTAAAAATGAAGAGTTGGTAGATTCTCACAGTTATTCACAATTTTCCTGTCCTATGAGAAGCAGCTGAGGGAGGGAGTGAAAGCAGCCAGGAGGTAATTAGAGTGTTGCAAATCAAAATTGCCTTTCCACTGCCCAGTGACAAATGGCCCTGGATTAGAAATGGCCTTTCAGGTAAATTCAGTGCCAGGAGGGTGAATGTTGGATTATCTGCAAGGCAACACCACAGCCCTGATGCAGGTCTGGTGTCTCAAATCTTCAAAAATCGAAACATTCCTTTGCTCCTCAGCATTGAATTAGGTCACATGTGCCACATTTCTGGAAGATGAGAAATGGAATTATTTTAAATATGCCTAATTGAGAGGAACAAATCCTACTAGAAGCAATGGGATCTTCTGGGTTGCTCATGTTCGGTGCTCAAAAATTAGTTTGACGACAAATCTCATTGAAAACAAGAGGAATGTAGCACCTTCATTGCTTTGAGGAGCTTTTGTTTAGAAAATTCTGCATGCAAGCTAAATATTTAATTGTTGCCATTTTGTAGTGACATTGAATATAATCCCACCATTATCATATTCAGACTGATTTGTAAAGTTCGTCACTAGCCGGTCTTGCGAAATGAACGTGTGATTTTTTTTAGCTGTTATTTATTTCAATACATCAATTTATTTTAACACATAAAATAGTGGGAAAATTGTATAAAATGGTATTTGAGAGTAGAAAAAGAATCATATCAATTTGTTTATTTGAGCAACTGTACTGAGATAACAAAGCCTTGCTCAACTCTCTCCGAGGAGCAGCAGTTTTTTAAATGTTTTCCTTTAAAAGGGGATGGGAAATGGATCAGTAATTCCAAAAGAACTCTTTTATTTAGAAGTTACTTAGAGCAAAGGGATCTGTGGGGAGCCGGATTCACCAAGCCCTCGGGAGCCTCCATGAGCTCCAATAAGGGAATGCAGACTTGCCTGCTTGGATTATTTCCTATCATCCTCAAGAAAGATTAATGTTTGGGAGAAAAATACACAAATGCAAACCTTAACATGCTTCTGGTTAATCCCAGCCACCACTAAACAAACTCCAATTGCCACCAAAAGACTCCTGCTGTGTTTGAAAGGCTTTGGCCATGCCTTTAAAAAGAAGCATTTTCTGGCAGTCTGCTCTAGCTCAAGCAGAAGTTGCTCAGGGCAGCAATGTCTGAGTAAAGGGCGATGTCTGCCTGATGGCTTTCTGTAATAAAGGATGTCAGAGCAGATTATTGCTGTTGTCCCCTCCAGCTCTCACACCTCAGAAATGACACACTTGCCTGACCAGACACTGAGACATGTGCCCTGTTTTTTTCTGTCTTTTTGTTTTTTTTTTTTTTTTCTTGTTGCTCTCTGGGGGCATCAAGTTACTGATGCAGCTCCAGCTGAGCAGTTGCATAAGCTGAGAAGCTGGCAGAGAGCAAGGGAGTAAGTGATGCTCATTCCTGAGGGTTTGGTGCTGATAGAAGGTAACTGCATCCCACTATGGCTTTCTTTGTGCCTTTTTGGTCCTAAAACAGCTTCTAGGGCAGGGAAAAAATGATAAGAAGTGGCCTGGATCCTAAGTGTTGATGGATAGTTGGTGGGGTGGAGAGGAAATTGTAAATACCAGGGTGCAATTATTTTTAAATCCTGGTGAATTGATTTGAATGCATGATTTGAAGGTACAGTTATAAATACAAGAGCTCAAGGTCATTCTAGCCCCAAATTCTTGCCTAATTTGGAGGACAAGACATTTTAGGCACTGCTTCCAATAGCCTGGACTCTATTCTGGACAAAAAAATCTACTTGAATGCCACTGCTGCAATGCCACCTGGCCCCAGGGCCATGGAAAACTCTCAGCCTGGGTTAGTTCAGAGCCTGAGCAGCAGCAGCATCCCAGCAGTGAGTGGAAAATGCAGTGTGGGTTTGTCAGAGCACAGGTTCCCTGGGCTGACGGAGCTCTGCTCTGCATGAGCTCTCTGCCAGCATCTCCTGGAGTGAAATGGGCTGAGCAGGGCAGGAAGCACTGGGGGAGCCAGGAGTTGTGGTACTGCTGACCCTGTGTTTGGCCTCATATTCTCATGGAATTGGGGGAAGTCTCCTTCTGTGGGTATTGTAATTGCAGGGAAGACAGGAATGATGAATCTGACTCCATGTTCTCAGAAGGCAAATTTATTATTTTATGGTACTATATTATATTAAAGACGACTATACTATACTAAAGAATACAGAAAGGATACTTACAGAAGGCTAAAAACATAATAATGAAAACTCCTGACTCTCTCCAGAGTCCCAACACAGCTTGGCCCTGATTGGCCAAAGAGTGAAAACAACTCCCACCAGAATCCAATGAAACAATCACCTGTGGGTGAACAATCTCCAAACACATTCCACATGAGCACAACACAGGAGAAGCAAATGAGATAAGAATTGTTTTCCTTTTCTCTGAGGCCTCTCAGCTTCCCAGGAGAAAATCCTGGGCAAAGGGATTTTATCAGAGATTGTGAATGCCACATGTGGGGTGTGTCATCTGGCAGCTCTCCCTGGTGTGCTCCCAGGCACTCATCATCAGGCACCAGGGAGCTGGAAGGGAGCTGTGGCTGCTGCAGCCAGGTCAAGCTGCCAGAGGCTGTTGCCAAAGGACAAGTCTCCATCTGGACTAATTTAAAGCTGAAAAAACGTGTGAAGTTCCATGGAAAAAAAAAATACAGCAAGGAGAAGGATCTTGCAGGTTATCCCAAATTTTATTTATGGGTAGATCCCCCGTAATTTTGTAAGACAAGGCAAGAGATTACTCTATAAGTAGTTGCCAATAAAGCAGTGAAGAGGTTAAAAGTAGCTAAAAAATTATTTCCCAAAGGGCAAAATTTATTTTGAAGACTCCCAAAACATGATGGCATTTAATTCAGCCTCAAACCCAGTGTAAAACCTTTAAGAAGACACATTTTAGAAAGAATTTTCATTCTTGAACCCCAGACTGCAAAGAGGATGACAGCGAGAATCTGCCAAACATAAATGCAAGACTTCATGTTTTTCCTGAATGCAGTAAGATCTATTGCCCAAAATTCTGGTTTATTTTGGTGTTTAAACATTAGATTTTTGGAATTGAGCCTAAAATGTTGATGCCTGATATCTAGGCATGCTAGTAAAGTCTGTTAAAAATTTTGAAGTCTTAGCCTTAGCTTAACCCTTGATCCTTTTCTGTTGTGGGTCATGAAAAAAAAAGTGGGTTCAAAATATGATTAATATTTCAACTGACAGAATTTAATTTATACTGTAAACGTTTTCACAGAACTGATATTGCAGGCTCTCTCTGTGCCTGTACATTCAATTACAGTTGTAAATGGAGACACAACTATTGCCAGAAAACTGAGGTTGTGTTTTCAGCAGGTGAGAGGCAGGTTGGCAGATCTGCAGCACTTGAAGGGCAAGACAAATCAGGGTCCCTGTGCTGCAGCCACTGCCCTGTGCTGTGTGGTTCTGTGCATCTGTGCAATTGCTGTAACCTCACTAAGATCTGCTGTAGCTCTTTGCATGGTTTTCCATCACCACAGGTTTTTATTTACAATTCTGGAAGGCTTAAACCATGTCTGGAAACCACTGGAAGTACAAATATTTTATGAGAGCTAATGCTCATTTTCTGAGCTGCTAGATTCAGGGTGGGGATGAGCTGATGTCCCACAAGGGCTCTTTATTTGTATGTGACATGTATTAAATTCTTCTGATTAGTTGCTGCAACATCACTGATGTCTGATACCTGCAGAAGAATGTAGTTGCATGAGTTTATCCTGAAGTCACATCAAAAGCCTGCAAATGTTTGACCATATACTATATAAATATTTTTTCTTTCATTTAGCATTATATATAGCTAGTTTTGTATTTCTTTATTTTTTCTTTCATTTACCTATTTCTTTTGCTTCTACTCTCCTTTTTATTTAATCAAGGGTGGGTTTTTTCTGCTTTCTGTAATAATTCAGAAGGCGACAAACAACCTGGAGCATCATTAGCAAAAACTTTTAACCCTGCATTTCAGATGCTAACAAAACACACCAGCAAAGCAGCATAAGAGGATCCAGGAGAGAAACCTAATGTGACACAAGGTGGCTGTTTTTAAAGCATGGGTGCATGTTTTGTCCCACTGAAAGCAATGGCACAGTTATTTCCACAGCGAGGAACAGCAGCTGCAGTTACACAGTGGCTGCAATGAAAAATTACAAGGGGTGTCTGTTCTCATATTTGAGATAATGGCCTGATCACCAGCTGAAGTCAGTCAGAAATCTCTCCCTGTGGTGTATTATTGCCCAATTAGGTGTATTATGGGGTTTTGCATCCCTTCCTGAAGCATTCTGTGTGGGCCAGATGATGAGGGTGCGTTGGATGGGCCATTGCTCTGTTCTCAAATGGCAATTCTGTACTCTTGTGTTTAAGGGAAGCAAATCACGGGTGAGGTTTAATGAGGCAGAAGGAGAGAATTTCTACCCTTGGAAATTGTTTGTTCAGGGTCACATTTTCCTACTTGTCCACCTCCCTCCTGCCTGAAATTCTCAGTGATTGGATTCTGGCAGAGCAAAGGGAGATGCTGTTGTTTTTTTCAGGCAGAGTGGAGGGCAGAGCCACTCAATTAACTGCAGACCACAGTAAACAATCCCATCTCTTTCAGCAGGGACTACCTTCATTCTGGCAAGGGAGACATCAGGAGAGTGACAAGACTGCTGAATAACTGCATAATACAAAACCTTCACAGTCTTTCATTACTAGATGTAGGAAAGGGATATTTAGATGACTGAAACAGAAAATGTGAGAGCAGGCCAGTGTAGCACATAAGTGACTGATGAAATGAATAGTCTGACTCCTCTGGAGGAGAAAAACATGATACCAGTGATGTGGCTGAGTCTGAATGACCTGGAACAGCTCCCTAGTGTTTGCAAAGCTTTCTTTGACTTAATCATATCAGAGTTTGCAGACATGGAAGGAAATCTGCTCCAGGGAAGAAGAGGAGCCTGTGTGGATGTGCTGTATTACTGAACACTGCTGTTACTTCTGTGACTCACCTGGGGACATACTGGGCACCTCCCAGGCAGGAAAGGCTTGCCTTGGATAGTCCTGAGTCCTGTTCTCAGCAGTCCATCACCTCCCCACTAACACAGGCAAGGCTCACTTCTGCAGGTGTCTTGGTTTGGAAAGACAGGAGTCTGCTAAAGAAGGCAGGAGCCTCCCCTGAAATGGAGAATGTAAACCCTCCCCACCCCTCCAAATTGCTATAAATTTTAAATTAAGGGGCTCTCAGGCAAAAAAAATATGGGAGTGGAAAATAACAGTTCTTTAATAGGGAAGAAAATAAAAGGATAAAATAAACAATGCAGTGAACTAGAACAACACTGAGAGAGTCAGAACCCAACCTGACACCCTGTGGGTCAGGGTGTTGGTAGCAGTCCCATTGGAATTGTGGCTGCAGCCCTCCTGCAGTGTCAGGTGTGGTTCTGCTGGAGCAAGGGGGTCCTGTAGAGAAGGATGTGTTCTTCCTCTGAAGATCCAGTGGAAGAAGAGGGAGCCACTGTTCCTCTGGGGAATCCCGTGGAGAAGCCGTGCTGGTGTCTCAAAACCTCTGGATTATATCCAGGTAGGAATGCTTGGCTCCTCCCCCCGGGCTCACATCTCCCAATGGGATGCTGTAGTTCTTACCAGCCATGCAGTGACATTCAATAGCTGTTATCAGCAGATGTCCCCTCCTGAGGGAGGAGTGATTGTGATCACTCAGAGAGAGATAAGGCAAACTGCCCACTTGACAAAAGACAATCTGCCATACAGATGGCAAGGGAATACATCTTGCCTTGCAATGTGGAACAACAAGGGAAAACCAAGCTGGTGCTTTCAGAATTGTCCAGAGTTTGCT
Organism: Agelaius tricolor; assembly: GCF_023055355.1. Classification (NCBI taxonomy): domain Eukaryota; kingdom Metazoa; phylum Chordata; class Aves; order Passeriformes; family Icteridae; genus Agelaius; species Agelaius tricolor. The sequence goes on along the minus strand of NW_027269284.1, from coordinate 2,700,380 downwards.
CAGCCTGCCATCCAAACCCCTGTGAGGCAGCTCTGGGCCAGCTCAGCAGCCAGTGTGACACAGAGCTCAAGGTGACAAACAGGAGATGCTCAGGGGCACTTGCGCCTGACACTGCACCTGCAGCACAGTGCCACTTTTCTGTCACCACTTCTTTGCTGTCTCTGCATGGCTGCAGGACAGGTGGGGATTTTGTCACCTCAGCTGCAGCTCAGATGAATTGGGTTGTGCACCTTCCCCTTTCCTGCAGCCAGAACCACTGCTCACCATCCACAGCCACACCAGAGGCACAAAACCCTGCTGCAGCTGTGATAGGGTGTGATAGAATCCTGAGATTGAAGCAGTGCAGGACATGGGCTGTTGAATGAGAGAGTGAAAGGGAAAAGGAAACTCAGTGCTGCCTTCTGGTACAGCTTTTATCAAGGCAGTGAAGTCCTTGGAAGGACCAAACCAGCTGGGGAGCTGGAAAATGGTGAGAGCAGAGAACATCTCCCCAAACCCAACCCTCTCAGAAACTTCACTGACTCCTTGTAGGAAAAGTTCATCATCACTGCAGTCCCTGGCACTCTCATGAGCATTTTTCATGGCTTGAATAATTTCAGTAACACCATTCTGCTGTAGGGTAACTGGGCTCTGAGTTTCTCCTGGGGCAATCAGCATTTTCCAGGTGCAACCTAAATCTGAGCATCTCCCTCCGTCCTTGGTGTTGTTAAGGGAATCATCATGGGCAGATGAAAAAATGAAAAAAAGATTGGTTTGGAAATGAAAATTACACTGAGTGTTTTTGACTTCTGAAGATCATTTTCCAGGCATTTAGTTTGAAAGAATCTTGAAAAATGAATTGGAAAAAAGAAAAAAGCCAACAAGAAGAGATGATACAAGTTTTGTTCCACAGCAAATTTGAGTCCATTCTGAGGGACTGTGTCATGATCACCTCTGGAAGAGAGGGAGAAATTTATATTAGTTTTTGTAAGCTTTATAAGTTTTTTTATAAGCTTTCATAAGTTTTATATTGTTTATTAATATACCTAAGTCCTCTCTTTAAAGCAGAGAGCAGAACTTCATGCATGGTAAGGGAGAATTGCAACTCCACTCAAGGGGATTATTTTGAAGACAGTAGAAGGAATTTCCTTTTGTTTTGTGAGTAAGAAGTACAGAACTGAAAAAAATCTATAAGTCTTTTACACTACTTACTGTAAGGAGACTATCAGTTGAAAATAAATCCAGTTCTGTTTCTCATTCAATAATTGTTCCTGATTACCATCTTCCTAAATGCTAAGTATATATTTATAGCACACTGACATATTTAGCTGGTTTTATTAAAATTGCTGAAAATGTTTATGCCATTCATCACTGCTTTATTTCAGTGCCTTCCTTGCACTTCAAGTAGGCAATATAATGAAATTCTGATCCTACATAATCCATAAGTTTTTTAATACAAGGCACATTTGTCTCTAGGAAGAACTAGCTCATCCTCAGCAAACAATGTCACTGCTATGCAGAGAGATAGAAACATTTGGAGCAAAACAAAATGTAGAAATTCAGATTGGTTGATGGTAGGAAAAGGTCATTTTGTTGATTTTCATCAGGGAACAGAAGAACCTCAAAGAGTGAAGACTGGGTTGTTAAATTACTCCTGAGGATCATCAGCAGCTTTGTTTGGCTCTTTCCAGAAGTGCTCATTTCACTCCATTACAGCACAGCACCAGAGAGATGCATCAAGTGGTTCAGAAAAAAGACAAAAATCATTGCTCTAAAAATGTTTGTTATACAAAATTATAGTTTATGGGAAACAGGAACATTTTGCAGCTCCTTTGTCTGAGGAAAGTTTTCTTCAGCTGAAAAAGCTGCTGAAATGCCTCTATCTTGGTCTCCATGAGAGGAAATGAAAGGCAATAAAATCATTTCTCTCACTTCTGAGCCCATCACTGGCCAGATCTGGGGACTGGACCAAGTTCAGGCACCTGGAATTAAACTCATTGCACCTAAAAGTGTAAAATGTGGACTCTCACCTGGTGCAGTGTTAGCCCAGGCCAATGGGTCAGCAGGAGACACCTGCACACATCTGAAATAAATGGAGATCAACCAGTCTGCCTCTCTGGATTAGGGGACCCAACATCCCATTTTTTGGACTGAGCACTTGAATTTGGGCTCAGCCTGAAGGCTGCACCGAGTCTGCAGGGAGCCATTCCATCTTTGAATAAATTGACAGTCCAGTGACTAAAGAACTGGTCCAGTTGCTGCAAACTTGGAGCTCCACCCTGCCTTTATTGTTGTATCTCTGTAAACCTCCCTCATGAGAACTAGTTCTGCCTACCTGTACAGATTTTGGGGTAATATAGTCCTGTGCCAATCATTCCATTATTTTCTTTTTACCTCTCAGCTGAAAGAAAGATGGAAAAATGAGGTTTAAAAAAAATAAATTAATCAACAGTGATGGAAACCTTTGTAATTTTATAGAGATCTCTGTACAGATATGCAGATCTGCTGAAGACATTGTCTGCATTGGTTTTTTTAGCTAGAATTGATGGATATTATCCTAACTTAAAGGTAAATCAAGGTAAACTAAGGTAAATTAGGTAGTTTTCTTTCTTAGCAAGTAGTGACTTGAATTTACCTATGCATGCACTTTTATCCCAGCAATTTTTCAGTGCCTCTTTTTAGAATCACTCAAACAGTGTGGATCTAGAGGAAATTAAAAAAAAAATAGACAGAAAAAGAGTCTCATCGGTATTTTTATTTAATAAAATTAAATTTTCTTCTCCACTTTATTTAATTCATATGCATTCTCTGTTTCATAGCCCTAAGAGTATACTACAAAGATGAACAGATGTCCTGGTAGATATTTTTTGTAGAAGAGTAAAAAATCTAGGATGCAAAAGGGACATGTTAGTCTTTGTATTAACTTAGGCAGTTTCCTATCACCTGGAATTTGTCCATTCAGTTTAGCTTTTCTGGCCAAAGGAGTTTGTGGATTGATTTTACAAGTCCTCTGGCTTGAAAAATACAGCTGCCATATCCAGGGGTTCTTCCCTGATTAATTTATTAAGGTTTGAAACTGTGCCCCACAAAGGCCTCCTAAATTCTGCTGGTTTGAGGGACAGGTCTGGAGAATGGTAAAGAAAAGCCATTAAAGGAACTTTACCATCAACTGTAGTTGTGGTTGTAGGAGAGGGGGTCTCAGTGAGATCAAATTGCAGCTGAGAGTGAGAAAAACTGAAAAGCTTTCAGTGGATGTTGTATTTTTTTTTCTTTGTAAGATTTTCTCCCATATCTTTAGTTTCATTAGTCATTTATTATCCCCTGTCTCATCAAAACAGATCAGGTTGTTGTGATTTGTCTCCTGTTGCTCTGTTCCATCAATTAAAACATAAACTGAAGCCCTCTGCTCCATGATGGAGAAATACAGAAACACCCAAGTTGCAGCGGTACCAGGGCTCATGTTTTCTAACTTTTCCTGCTCAGAAACAAGTTATTCCAACGTGATATGTTGTTTTCTGTCAGTAAATTAAACTGCACCTGACAATCCTATTTATTTTGCCTTGTAAATTGCCTGCATTTTATGTGACTCTTCACTCAGCTCTGTGTAAAGTAAATGTGAGCAATAACCACTACATCCCCCAGAGGAGAGAGAGCACTGAATACTGTTTGCTTGTGGAATTGTCTTCATCCTATGAGGCAAATTCCAAAGGACTAAAAGAAGCTGGGAATGGCCTGAATCTGAAATTCCTGAAATTCCTTCTACTGCCTTCAAAATAATCTGAGTGGAGCTGCAGTTCTCCCTCACCAACCATTAAGTGCTGCTCTCTGATTTAAGCAGAGAATTTAGATATATTAATAAACAATATAAAACTTATGAAAGCTTATAAAAAACTTGTAAAGCCTATAAAAACTAATATAAATTTCTCCCCCACTTCCAGAGGTGATCAGGTCACAATCCCTCAGAATGAACTCAAATCTGGAGACAGAGGAAATAGTGTTTGTACAGCTGATACCTCCACAAAAGCAGAGTGTGACAAAAACACCTTTGCACTGGTATTTCACTACCTACTGGTCTTGTGCATTCCAGCAAAGCCCTGTGAAAAAGAAACAACTTCATGCTAAATTCACTGTAGGTGCATGACCATGTAACAGCCTGAGCTAAGAAATCCTGGATTTCCTCACAGGTTCACAGAGACCTTGCTTGGAAGAGACTCCAGAGGTGACTCAGTGCAGCCTCCTGCTTGGAGCAGGGCTGCTGCTGGTTGGGGGCTGTGTACAAATTACAAATGGGATGGGAATGTTAGGAACAAATCTTGAGCTGTTTTATTTTTTAGCATTAGTTTTATTACATGGTCATGAAAATGGGAAGATGTTATCAGCTCACATCTCAGGCAGCAGACAAAGAACTTAATGTTAAAACTTCTAAGTTTTTTGACCAATCACACAAAGCAAAATCATATTGACAGTAGTTCTATCTGACTACTATAAGCACATATACTTTTGGTTAAAACAATGCTTGCTTATTACAATACCTGCTTGCAAGCCTTAAAACACAATGCAAAGAGCTCCACTAGTAAGCTTAGAACTTCTTAATATTTTGCTAGATATACTTTTTTGTAGCTTAGGGAGTTATTTTAGACAAGCGTTAATACGCAGACAATTGTTCCAGTTGTCTTTATTTTTCTACTGCTTACATAATTTTTTTGCTGACCTATCTCATGGCTACTGCCTAGCTCTAATCACAGTTCTGCTGTCTTTGAGGGCTGCTTTATGCAGCTTTCCCAAAACCCTCTGATTTTATGGATTCCTACACAGGGCCAGCGCCATGAGCAGATCAGGTCAGCCTTGCCTTTGACTGACTCAGTCCAGAAATCCCCAAGAGTGAGATCAAAACTCTCACAGGGGAACCTGCTCAGTGCTGCAGCACCCACTGGGTAGGAAGGGTTTGCCCAATATCCAAGCTGGACCTCCCAAGATTCCACTGCCATTGCTAGTAATGGGGAAAATTGGCTTTTTTTTCTCTTTGCAGTGGCTCAGGCTGACTTTAGATCAGCTCCTTGGTATCTCCTTCACCAGAGGACAGGACCCAGCTCCCCCACCTCTCCAGACAGGTCACAATCCCCAGCTCCCTCACCAGCTGCTAATACCTCTCCCTCCACAACCCTTTTGAAATTATGAGCCCAAAACCAGACCTATATTTTAGGTGCAGCTTCACTGGCACTAATAGGGATAAAAAATACCCCTGATCTGATCCCCCACTGCTCCTTGGGAAGATGAGGGTGCAGTTTGCCTTATTTACAATGAGAGCACCCTGCAAAAGTGACTGCTGAGAGCACTGGGACATGGAAACTTCAATCTAAAATCCTGCATATGCCAGCATACTTTTTTTTCCTATAAATCTTAGTGACACTTCACCTGTACAACCTTGCCAAGGTAAGGTTTACTGTGCACTTACAAAAAAAAATGATTTGCAGACTTGCTGCTTGCCTGGTATATGCAATATTTATTTATTAGTGTTTTGATTTATAAGACTTATATAAGAACGTACATTTTCCAAGCTCTAGGAGATTCTGCTGTAAATTAGAAACAGTCACATAAAATAGACAAATTATTGCTCCTCCCAGAAAAGTAAAAAAAAAAAAAAAAAAAAAAAGACACCCAAAATTGTATTGAACTTTGATTACTGTGTCTTAGTTTGTATAAAATACACTTGGGATGTTCAGTATCTCCCACAGCTATGCAGAAATAGATAAGAAATTCCACAGGTTGCTCTGACTATTGCAAAACTGAGTTTGCAGTGGGTCACGAGAAAAGCGCAAATTTTAATGGTGTGTGACTCTTATGGAATGTCTTGCCTAGGAAGGGACTAAGTTGTAGCTGGTGGTGCTGAACCCAGGGGTGGCAGTGAGGGACAGGGCAGGAAACAGGGCCAGATCTGCTGTCATATAGTGCAAGAGTTCTATCGTCATTACATTGCAAGGGTTCCATATTGCCAGAGTTTTGTACCTCCTTGATGTTTCTTGCAGGCAGCTCCTCCAAGCACTGACTCTTCCTTGTCCTCACAGCAGCCAACTGACTCCAGCTCCTACCAATCCACTCTTTTATACCACTCTTCTGATTGGCTACAGGTGTGGCTTGTTATAATCAGGCCTGCTCCTAATCTTTAATAATTGGCTGCAACTCTTTAGGGGGTAAGATTACTTTCTACCTTTATTTACTTATATTCCATCCCCCTACACAGATCCACCCTTGTATTTCTGGCTGACACCTCCAGCCCCTGGCTAGCTGCAGGTTATGTTAATCAGTGTTTGGTTGGGCTGGTGGCTTTCAGTGCTGAACTCTGGCTTCTCCAGAGAGAGCCATCAGCTGTAGCTGCTGTGGCCTGAAGGCTACTGGCTGTTAGCACAGGTTTCTGCAGCCATAAACTCCTGTACAGGAATTTGGGAACTTTGGATGAATGTTTAGATAATGAGGAGACTTTATAACACTCAGCTGCAGTGTAGGGAAGCTGCTTCTTTACATAATCTGTGATTGAGCTGTGGAAATCTGTGCCACAAAGTGCTGTGCACAATAATTTTCCTTCCATTAAATTGTCCCAGCATCTTTATTGTCCCTAGAGATGCCTGGACAATTTAATGGAAGGAAGGCACATAAGGGATATTTTTATAATAAAAAAATGTAGTTTTGTGGTTAACAGTTATAAAGAACAACACAAGTTGCTCAAAGTGTCTCTACAGAGAGAGCTGCTGGAGGATAAGAGGGGGTTTCAACAAGTAATCTTGGGCACACACCCAGTAATTAGTTTTTCTCTAGGAATTAACTGCAGGTCACTGATGGAAACAGGTTTTTGGATGTGCAGACCTTGCTCCAATCTAGTGTTTTTCGTGTGTACCATCTCTGGTGCTTCCTCTGGAGTTGTAGAATCGCAGATTAGGTTGGAAAGGACCTTAAAGATCACCCAGATCCAGCCCCTTGCCATGAGCAGAACCTTCCACCAGAGCAGGTTGTTTAGTCCAGTCAGAGCACAAAGCTCCTCTGGATTAGGAATTACCCTGTGAAGGAGCTTCCAGAGCCTGGGCACCGAGAGCTGAACAGATGAAAAGTCACATAAAATCAATATCTGTGAATGTCTCCTTGTGTGTTGGATGCTGTTACTCTCATCTGGTCTCACCACATGGCAACACCAGAGAGACCAGCACTGGGTTTAAAATCCTGACTTTTTAAAGCAGTCAGCTACTCCACATGACAGCTGACTTTTAACAGTCATCAGCTCAAATATGGTGCTTCTTTATGAAATTTAATAAGATTAAAAAAAGAAAAAAAAGAGAAATTTCAGATTGATTTAAAGGTGCTCATAGCCAGATATATATCAAAAGAAGGGGGAAACTCAAATAGGCAAAGTTTTACCATGGAGTTTTATAAATTCTAGTGCCTCAAATATCATCCAGTCTATTCTGGAAGAAGGAAGCTTTTAAATTTCCTCTCTGACAAACTGGATTTTAATCCCCAAATGTTAAGCATAGAGGGCTCTTCAAACAATTTCTAAGCACTTTATTGTTCAACAGAAGAGATTTCCTTCTTTCACTTCTTCTTGCTTAAGGAGAAAGCAATAATTCTGTTTGCTCAAAAATTTTAAGAAGAAAAACCTGAGGCAGAGAAGGAACTTGGAAAAAAATAGAAAAGTGAAAGTTTCAGAAAGATCCTGGTGACACCAACCTAAAAAAAAAATTTTTAGAAACCTTAATGAATTCTTAATGATTGCACATCACAACCTATAATCCTCTAGAGTTCAGAGAAGACAATCAAGTAACAACTTCCTTGAAATGCCTTAGCAAATTATGAGCAAATAAAGACATGTTAGGAACAACAAGAAATGTCATTCAGCTTTTGTCATACTGGTCTTGGTAAATCCTACTGGTTAAGTAATTTAAAGAATAGAAGAAAACCTACCTGGAAATGGAAAGAATTATGAAAAATCAGCAAGAATTGAAAGTGTGTATGTGTGTATATATATATGTATGTATATATATATATATGAACACATTTTCTTTCTTTTCTTTCTTTCTTTCTTTTCCTAGTTCATGAAATATAATATAAATATCATTTATATGAGAAGATAAAGAGGTGATCAATTCAGAGCCTATCACTGGCTCCATCAGGCAAAGTGATTTTTTTATCTAGCAAAAACACCCAGCACATAAAACAGAATAAACCAATCACCACATTGAGTGACTGGAAGTAAAAGCTAAACAGGTATATATTAAAATATGGGCAAAAGTTAAATGGAGGAGATAATCCACCAAGGTGACAGTTTGCCTTTGAGTATGGTGATTCTTTATGTGAGAATAAGATGATTTTCTAGAAGGGATGTGTTGGGTTTTTTAGGCAAGACAAAGAAAAGCCTAGAAAATGGATCTACCAAGACAAGTGGTGCCGTGGGTGAGTGCCCAGTGGGGCTGCTGAGGGCTTGCACATGTTCCTGTCAGTGGCTCTCAGCCAAGACCAGCACCAAGTGAGGTGGTGATGAGACTGCTGCATGCAAGCAGAGCTCTGGGAAGGCTTGGCAGAAAAACAAAGCCAAGAATAAATCCCCAGGAAAGTGATGGTTTTAATTATCACTCAAAACATGAAGGCAGCAGGTCATGGTATTAGACACTGCCTGGCTGGCTGTGGTACAGTGTTGTGGGGTTGTGAGGGTCTCCAGGATGAGGTGAGAGATGGGAATCTAAGTTTTTAGAAAGTTGATTTAATATATTATGATATTATGTTATGTTATATTATATTATAGGAAAATTATATACTAAAACTGCACTAAGGAAAGAGAAAGGAGACATCAGAAGGCAAGACAAGAATGAATAATAAAAACCCGTGACAGATACAGAGAGTCTGACACAGCTGGACTGGGATTGGTCATTAATTAAAAACAATTCACATGCACCTGTTGGTAAGCAACTTCCAGATCACATTCCAAGCAATCAGATAAGTATTGTTTACATGTCTTTTCTGAGGGTTCTCAGCTTCTCAGGAGAAAAATCCTGGCAAAGAGATTTTTCAGAAAATATCATGGTGACAGTATAGCACATGAGGAGTGTGAGGATGACACAATTTGTGTGAGAATCTCTGACCTTGACAATCTATCAGGGTGAAAACTTGGGACAAGGTGGTGTGATTGAAATGCATCACCAGAGAGAGGGGAGGGTGCCAATTACATGATGGCAATCAATGATGAACAAAGCCAAGCTGTAAGGACAGGTTTATTGGATATGGGGGAAATATTCCTCCCTGCAAAATGGCCATGGAGTGCAGAAAAGTGGAAGTTTGTGTGGCTAATCAGCAGCAGAGCAGTTTCACCTAATTTCTGTTCTTCCAAAGACATGAGCACTTGGATATTCACAGGATTCACAGAATGACCAGATTGGAAGAGACCTTCAAGATCATGGAGTCCAACCCAGCCCCAGCACCTCAACCAAACCCTGGCACCCAGTGCCACATCCAGGCTTTGTTAAACACACCCAGGGATGGGGACTGCACCACCTCCCTGGGCAGAACGTTCCAGAACTTTGTCACCCTTTCTGTAAAAGTCTTTTTCCTAATATCCAACCTGTATTTCCCTTGATGCAGCTTGAAACTGTGTCCTCTGATTGTCCTGAGACATTTGTGACCACTGTGGAAAGGAAACCTTAGAGATGCAGTCAGCACAGGTTTGTTCAGGGCTACAGAATCACTGCAGGGCAGTGCAGGCAAATTGGATTGGGGAATAAATTCCTGGGAGAGCTCCATCTGACTCAGAGATCTATTAATTTGTGAGACAACTGTGACAGCTTCCATTGTTAGTTGTTACTGAACTCACAGTTCATGAAGACAGGAGAGAAGCAACACTAGATGAAATCTGTCTAGTACAGGAATTAAGTCATAACAGTAATGATAATAAAATACTAATTACACCTGAAGCAGCATTTTAATAATGATAATTCAGATTATGTTAATGTACCATTCTCTTTAAACATGCTAACTACCTGTTCAAATTGGAGAAGGTCAGTGCAGTGTGTGGCTGGCTCTCATCAATTTTTTTTCTTATAACCTGAAATTCACAGTCTTGGCTGACATCCATTTTCCTTTTCCAATCAGCAGTTTACATTTTAAATTCATTCATTAGGTAATAAAAAAAAAATCTTTAATTAAAAAAGTAATTTATTCTTAATGACTCCAGGTCCTATAAACTAACAAAAAGTACTGCTTTAATCCATTTATTAGAGTCTGAGTGACATGTTATCTCCCCAGAATGCTAAATATGATCATTATCAGCTTTGTTTACTCAGCACACACTGAGGATTTTTGGCTGTGTGGAGATGCTGGTGCCCTTTATTACTTAAACCCTGGCTACAAGACCTGCATGGTGACTGCAAGCAGTGCCATTAAGTTTGATATCCATTAGATTAGGAAACATTTCTTTGATAAGAAAGGGCCAAGGTAAGAGTTGATATTCTAAAGGGCTGTTTGTGGTGCATTCAGCAGAGTTTCAGTGTTTGTCAGAAGCTGAGGGAAGAGGAAAGAAAAGTGTTTTGGCTAAATGAGTATGGTTTTTTAAGAAAGAAAGAAAGAGAGAGAGAAAGAGAGAAAAAAAGAGAGAAAGGGAGAAAGAGGAAGGAAGGAAGGAAGGAAGGAAGGAAGGAAGGAAGGAAGGAAGGAAGGAAGGAAGGAAGGAAGGAAGGAAGGAAGGAAGGAAGGAAGGAAGGAAGGAAGGAAGGAAGGAAGGAAGGAAGGAAGGAAGGGAAAGAAACTGTAGGTATTCGCTGATTTTTTATACAGCATGTTCTTGTCTTTTTCCATGTCCAGGGTTAATTCTTTTGTACCAAGTGAATAAGGCAGTAGATTTACGTAGCAGGGTGGGGAGGAGATGGGGAAGAGAAAGGAGGAAATAAATTCAGACACTGAACTGGCCTGCCTTGGAGGGAAATTAAGGTCTGAGTATCTGATACTTGCTCTGTAAATACACAAGAGCCCCTTCCTTGGTGCTGTGTGTAACAGCACAATCAAGCCAAAATTGATATTCTTGCAGATATTTTCTGGAAATGGGGAAAATTATAGTTTTTAATGGTTGCTGTTGACTTCAAATTTTCATTCACTTTAAGCACGACTTTTCTATTTTCAGGTTCAGAGAATGCACTCCAGTGTCAGTCACAGAAGTTCAACATTTATAGAAAATCATTGTGAATGTAAATCACATCCCGAGTGAATACCTAGGAAACATCAGCTCATGATGAATGCAAAATATCAGAGATTAGCTCTAGAACTTCTCATCTGAATTCAGAAATAAAACATTGTAAGTAACCATTACAACTGTCATGCATTCAGCAAAGCCTCAACTTTATCTGTTTCATGAATTGGGCCTTGTCAGCATTTAGGAGAAAATGAGATGGACAAAAAGAGGGAGTGAGCAAGTGCAGTACTGATTTGCCAGGAATTTTCCTTCATTGGCACAGGACTGTGAAGTGTAAATTAAGTTATGGTCATGTCCAGTAATGGTAATTTGTGATGCCATAAAATCAAGTTCATTGCCTGGCATCAAGATTAGGCATTTTTTGCCCAGTTTATTTGATTTTAAATATTCCTAAGAGTTGTGGGAGTGGTGTGCTTCAAGTAAGGTAGGCTGGAAAACGAGAAACATGCTTACAAAATGTTCTACACAATTACCCAATTGCTGTGGAAACTGCTTTCTGAGTTTAAAGCATCCTTTTCACTGCAAAAGTTTGCACATTATGAAATAGTCCCACTCCAAAGGAATATTTTGGGACCTCTTTCAGCAGAGAGCTTCCAAAGGAAAAGGTTTTTCTGACACAGTCCTTTGTATCAAAATTAATCTATTAATCTGACTCTGAAGACTTGATCAAAGATGGATAAGCACTAAGTGGAGAAAAGACTATTTTCCAGTGTATTTTAACTCTGTATTCATTGGGTTTAACATCTTTCTTGAAGTCAGATTTACATATGAAAGAACTCCATTCCCTCAGTATGTAGAAAACTGAGACATGTAAATCTGCAGCTTCATTTTCAATAAACCTGACCCAAAAGCTTTCAGCTCAGAAGAGGAACAATTATTCCAGCTGAAAACTGGAAATGGAAGCTGTCCCTTGGACAGGACACATCTGATTTCTGCACCATCCCTCCCACTCATCTCGTGGTGTCTCTTAGAGCTCCTCAGGACACAGATGCCACTGTCCCTCTGCCAGGTGGCCCTGGCGCCTCAATGCAGCTTTGATTTTTTATAAGAGGCCTTTTTCCTAGTCCTTCCCTCACCTTCTCTGCCCTTTTACAAATTTCAAAACATCAGGATCCATGCTGATTTTTCAGCATAAGTGCATGCTCTCTGGTTTTGATGGTGGTGTTACCAAGGATACCATGATATATTTTACTGAAGATGGTAATAACTCTTCTTATTTTTTATTTTCTGGACCAAAGTAATGTTTTGCTTTCCAGTCAAGAGCTGATCAAATGATAGTGCAACTTCAAGTTGCTACGGAAACCAGACTACAAGTACAAAGATACAATATTTATTGAATATCTTCCTTGCAAAAGCATATTTTTTCCTCTGTATGCATTCTCTCAGAATTGTATCTTAGAGCAGGTGACATCAGTTCATAAACTGAATCCAATAATAACTGTAGCAAAGTATGTATGGAACAATAAAAGTGCTTTATTGCAGTAATCCCCAAAGACTTCACATGGTCATCAGATAGTAAAATTCAATATAAATGGTAAAGAAAGCAGTTGCCCACTTTCTTCTCTGTCAGTGTTGATAATCCATTTTACAAAGAGCTTTATGGAATATTGACTTAGAAGAACCTGCAACAGTTTTTGCAGTCACACCTTTTGACGTGGAATATATTTTTATTGGCCCTACAACCAAATAGCTATGAAAAAAAAAAACATCAAAAACCAAACAAAATCAGATACTGGATGTTAAATCTGTTTTCTGTAACTGAAATAGACAGAAACTTTCAAGATCCTTGTAGAAAGTAGCATTTAAGAAGATTTCCATGGGCATTTCCAGTTGTTTTAAGAGCAAAACTCCGCAGGTGAACCTGCTGGCTGGTGCAAGGGGCTGTAGCTGAGCAGCTCTGCCCCTCCTCAGGGCTTTGTGCCAATGAGAGACTGCATTTGAGGGCAGTTTACAGGAAATGATGGATATAAAGGCTCATCAGACAACAAGGAAATTTTGTCATCATGAATTAGTTCAATGCAGCTTTTTGCAAACATCATTTGGACTGGACAAGAGGCCTCCCTCTTTCTTCATATCAAGAGGGGCAGAAAGCTGATTATTCTTAGGGTTCAATCTGTCTACTTTTGTCCAGTTAAATTATGTTGAAGGACTTTTGTTTAGGTTTTTTTTTGAAATGCAATACAGTCAAAGCTTGTTGGCAGGAGAATGTGACAAGAGAGGAACCCCTCAGCAGAGTGATAGCTCAAAAAACCCACAAGCTGCTGCTCTTGTTTGAATTTTGAGCTCCATTGACTTGAGCATGGTTTCATGGAGCTGAACAGCAGGAATATTTTGTCACATACATGTGAAATACCCCAGCTAAATGTTGGTGTCTCCTGGCTGAGTGTTTAGGCCAGTTAACTGAGATGAACGCCAGCAGAGATTGATTAATCACATAAACCCCAAATAATATCCAAGATAGGTGAGATAAATCATGTCCTGAATTGTCCTAGTTGAGACAGAGACAATATGAAGAAAACCCCATTTTCAGAAGTCTTCAAACTCTTTTTATTCTAGCATTCATGCTTTTTATACATTCTTACAAAATCATAAGTTTACTCATTGGTCACTGAAGACAAACAAAGTGCTTATTGAAAAAAGCAGTTGCAGGTTTCTCTTATTTATCCTTTTTTCTTTCTTGGTTTCTATGTCAATGACCTTGGTAGAAAATTCTTTCAGGGGTAAACATGGATCCTCTCATCAAACTCCTCTCTGGCCCACAGAAGTCACTGTAAAACCTCTTCCACACTGAGTAGCTCTCTGTTAAATGCAGAGGGAACCCAGGCAAGAAGCAAAATGAGATGCCAGGCACACAAATTTGCTGAGATGAATCTCACTTCTGGTAAGAGACAAATCCTGGCTAACCCCAAGCAGATGGACAGAACAGCATCCCTGAGGCTGTGGGATGTGCAGGAAGCCCGGATCCCAAAGCAGGAACACCTGAGCACAGGTGGAGGCTCAGGGATGCTTCAGGAGAGGGGACACACAAATTTAAGGAGCTGGAGGTGAAAGGGCATTTGGGGAGAGGCTGTTTGTGATTGCTGTGTTGGACACACAGCTCAGAGGAGGATTTGCTGTCTCAGGCTATGCTGTGCCAGGCTGAGCACAGAGCAGAGGCAGACACTGCCTCCTTTAAAGCAGCAGGGCTCCTTTCTGTGCTCAGCAGGGTGGGTGTGCTCTGTGCCACTCCAGGCTTTCATATTCTTCAAGGAAAGGGGCTCATCAGACTTCCCTGCAGAGAAGCAATCAAGCATACACCCATCAGGTTGGGCCCAAGAAGGAGAATATGTAAGATGTGCAGCTATTTCACTGGTTGGGTATGGCAATACACCTCTTATCTGTCCCACAGGAGGTAAAAGAGCAGTTTTGTTGTGGTATGAGAATTAAAAAAAAAAATCTCAGAGCTGGGATTTGCTTTTAGGTTATCAGAAAATCTACTCAGCTTTGCAGTGTGGTGGAGCTGGAATCCTTGTTTACTTGTTCCCCTTCTTAAACTTATTTGCACAGGCTAACATCTCTAGTGTGACACCTCTGTCCCACTGCTGGCAGATTTCCATCCCCCCAGAATTAGATTTCTGTTTCTTCCCTCCCTATCACAACTCTGTGTTTGTCTTTTTTTTTTTTCTTCTCACAGCTTTTATCTCCTGACCTCAGTCTGCATTTTCCTTTTCAGTGTTTCATTTTCCTTCTCTTCATGGACAGCATTTGTGTCCATCACATGCCTTGGAGGGAGATAAGAGATGAGGCTCTTTATTGTGAGCAGTGAATCTAACAAAAAGTAAATTACCAAAAAAATGACAGATTCACCAGCATATTTAAGATGAAGTCTGAACAATTATCAAGGGCCTTGCAATTAATTTCCTCATGTCTCCACCTGCAGCTTGTTAGCAATGCACCTGATTCCAGCATGAGGGAATGTGGATTCCTATTAGAGATTGTCATGCTCTTGTGTAGGCACATGAATTTTTCATGCAGATGCTCCTATGGTTGGGTGATTGCTTCTGCAGAAATATTTGCTTCATCACTAATATATTAAATAGGCTGCAGACAGTAGAAAAACCTGGCTTGAGAAAGGGAAAAAAGCTGGCACAGGCTGAAGCCTGTCACATCTAAATGACAGCCATGTAATAACTACTGCCACTGTGATAATGCAGCTTTACCTTCTCTTCTGTTATTTCCCAAATTAAAAATGATGAAGTGCTGCAGCTACCAAACCCTACGTTAGCCTAATATATTCCCACGTCAAAGAGAAAATTTCTACCAGATAAATAACGAATCCATTTCTTTCTTTGTTTCCTGATAAAAATCAAAACTGCTTGGTCCATGATTGAAGGTCAGAATTGACACTGCACTTCCAGAGAGCACAGACATTGATTGCTGGAGGAGGTTTTTAGCAAACAAACTTGAGCAGATCAAGTCAATATCTACTTCAACCTTTTCACACACTGTTGATGTTTTTGTGAGAGTTAGAAGAGAGCTGAAAAGAGGCTCCTTTCTATCTGGTTATAATGAATGTTTTTGGGTGGGGTTTCTTCAGTCTTAACCAAACCAGTGCAGAAGTTTTGGGTGACGTTTCCATGATTGTTCCATTCTGTTCATTTCTAGAAAAAACCCTTAAATTTATCCTATTTACCTAATTTTGGAGAGCCACAAACCCAAACTCTCTGCTTTAGACTCACTCATATGGACAACAGAAAAATGCAGGCATGACTCAGCCCAAATGAGATTTTCTACACCTACTTGCCTTCACTGGCAGCACAAAGAGCAGGAGCTCTGCAGCTCTCAGTGGAGTAAGAGATCTCCCAGTTGTAAAGATTGGAAGCTCTAAAGTAAAGATCAGAGCACTCCCTTCTGCTGTCAAGAAAACATCTGTGAACTGGAAATTGAAGACCCCATCTGGGGCTCACAGAATTGTGACTTTCAGGCTGGAAATTCCATAGAGCAGACTTAGTTCAAAAGACAGATGGAGGATTTGTGTGAGTCTCAAGAATCTTACTTTAAAGCTGCTTTCACTCTAACCTCAGCATCACGACTGCAACTCTCTTACGTACAGGTTAATTTAATTTTTTTTTCCCCTCACAGTTTTCATTTTTCTCAGAAGACTGGCTGTCTTTTTAATCTCAAAGAAACTGTATTACCTTTAATTCAAATAAGGTTTTGCTATACTTGAAAAGGAAATTTGGTGAATTTTATCTGGATACATAAAACAAGAAAGCATGACAGCTTCTAGGCATTTTGTTATGGCTCAACTACCACCAGGAGTCAAACACCTTCCAGTTTTGTGCTGACAGATTTCAGCCTCATCACCTGCTCATGTTGCACACTGGAGTAGCTGGAACACAAATATATTTTTGTGTGGCTGTCCTTAGATCAAGACACAAGTTGGATGATAATTTGATTTGGCTCCGATTAATTCCTGGCACCAGACCCCAAACTCAGCTGTCCCAAACAGATGCAGTTAAAATTTGGCTTTTGTCATCTCAGAGATGGATTGAGCAGATGGGATCACAGGGTTGGGCTCCTCCTCCTCACCTGTGCATTATTACCTTGTGTTTCCATCCAAACACTGATATTTGAACTGGAAACACACACTGCCTGGCAATGGGTACAAATCTGGTGCTGGGATCCTTTCATGGTAATTAGTCTGAGCATGGTGGTGATTGAACTCCTCAGCCTTGATTTGTGTTCGCCCCACCTAAACATTTCACAGATTTTTCAGCACCATTTGATTAAATATTTCTTCAAGATCACTGTTCCTCAAAAGGATTCCCATGAGAATGTTTAGACTCCCAACCAAAATATTTGCATTTGGTTTTGGACAACAAAGATCAGTGACAATAGACTTAGAAGTCATCAATGAACAGCAAAAGAAAACATATAAAACCTCCTAATGCGACAGATGAAAAACTCTACAAGCTAATCATCCCAGTTATTAAATAAATATCTGTAAACAACCCATATCTTTAAAGACTCAGGATCAGTTCAGAAAAGGATCAAATAAAAGGAATCAATTTAAACATAAATGACATTCAAAATAAATGTTTTGACTAGTGAAGTCAATGCAGAATTGATTAAAGAGCTCAGTGTGTAGAGGTTGCAGCTGACTAGGTTTAGCTTCTGAGAAAATGTTTCTCATGTTACTAAACCTTCTGTTATTTTATTTTTACCCTGGTATGATGAAGCAGATTTATTTCTTATTTACAATGAGGTACTAAAACAACACCATGGCTGGAGCTGATGCTGCACATATGAGCTGTGCCCCAGAAATCTCTATTTATAATGTTGTCAAAGCAGCCTATAGATGATTTAGGGGCAGTAGGATCAAAACAACCATATTTATAAGCTCTGACATACCTATATTTAAGGTGAATGTAGGCAAAGCACATGACCAACTGGATTAGACTTGGAGAATATTAAAAAAAATAAAATTAAAAAAGTTAAAATTATGTAAAACAAGATTATCAGCTCTGAGAGAGAAATGATGGGTTTTTAAAAGTCCATAAATGTGAGAAATTCAGGCAGAATTAAGACATTTTCTGGAATTGTACATACTTCGATATCCTTGGAGAGGGAGGATAGTATGTGATTATAAGGTGGAAGTGGGAACCTGCTGGGAGGAAGGAAAATTTTTTTTCAGGAGAAGAATGTCTGAACTCAGAGGGAGGCTTACCTTAGCTGAGGAGGTGAACACAAAAGTTAAAGCAAACTTTAGAAGCTAGAAATAGGTGTAAGGTTAAATTAAAAAAAAAAATCCACACAAAAGTAAGCTGAAGCTTCAAATGACAGCTGCAGCAGTTGCCAGTTACCAAATTTTGAACTGAATTCTAGTCTGGGTGAATGAAGATCCAGAAAGCAAAGTGTGATCAGTCACAGATTTCTGGGTGCTGTTAATTGGGCTGGAGAGAATTAATTATTGGATCATGATTCCACCATAATACAAATACAGGGTCAAAAATGGGCTTTGGTGTTTGAAAATAACATTTTACATCTTCAGTAAAGGTTGGGAGTGGACAGAGTGGGAAAGGAGAGGCTGTGAGGCCACAAATATTAACCAGGGTGTGAGTACAGACCCAAGGCAGCAATTTCCTCCACTTTGAAGCATTCTTGTGTTTGTTTAGAGGGTAAAACAGCTTTCCAAACAGTGCTGTGCCCAGAGGTGAGCACAACCCTGACTCAGGGCTGGAATGCATTGTGTGAATTGCATCCCCTTGTCACTGCCAAACCCCACCAGGACAAAAAAAACACAGACTGAGCCCTTTCCTGGTTATTGAACAGATACATTTATCCACTATTTTTATCTATTCCTTCCCACATCACTGATTTTAAGGGAGGGTTTGAAACAGGATAATGTCATTAGATTGCAGGAAGCTCCTCTTGGGCCTGAGTGGGCAGCTGGGGTGATTTCTTTGGAGCAGGGTGGCATTTGCTGGGAATGACCAATATGAGCAAACTCCTTAAAAAATGTGATTACTTATTTTGCAGTTCTAAAAGCAAACACTTTTGAAAACCTGTCCTTGTTGTAAATGTCAGTGTCTTGTTAATGAATACAAGTGTTTGTGGGGAGGAAGGAGAAATGCAAAAGGGTGTTTGCTGTGCGTATTCACAGGGCTGAATTTCAGCCTTTAAGAGCAAATAAGGATGGCTCTGCTAAGTTTGATTGTTATTGCTATATTCTGGCTCTTAATAGAGCAATATGCCCAGAAGAAATGGAAAAATAATTGGCTATATTTGATCCTGTCTCATCAATCATTCCCCCACCCATCCATCCATCCATGCATTTAATGAGAACCACTGAAGTTTCCCTCGGAAGTAATAAACAAAAATACATCCTGCAATTAATTCAGGCATTGCAAAATGTCCACTTAATTTTACTGGGTGTACTAAATCAATTCTATGCTTCACTCAGTGCATTGAGAGAAGCTGGCTGGCAAGAACTTCATCTGTTATTAACTCACAATGCAAGTGAAGTTAATGTCTTTTTGCTGTGAATTGTCCTCTGCTGTTAAACCTGAAAGTCAATGGGACAGAGGAGGAGCTGACTCCTTGTAAAATGCAATAGTTATATTCCATTTTTCACCTGCAACCAAGTCCTGGTAAAAGCTCTGGCTTCCAGCATCCTTTGCTGGGCTTTACTTTTTTGAGAGAAAAACGTCCTGTTACTCTTTCAGGTGAAAATAATTCTTAAAGTTCCCTCTGAGAAATAAACTAGGGTTCAGATAGTGATTGCCATAGTTAGAAATTGCAACAGCACAGTTAAATTTAACTTTTACTTGCATAAATGACAGCAGTGCACTACTAGGCTCTGTTCTACACATGGGCTTTTCTCAGCCTTCACTGGCTTCTTTTTCATTTACATTTCCTCAGTTGATAAAGGTAATGTGGAATACTCTGGTGCAAGTTTCTGGTATTTTTTTCATGGCACTTTGGATTCTTTTTTTTTTCCTCACTTTTATCTTCATTCAAGTTTTAATGACCTCGGGTTTATGTTAAGTCAAATCTTTTTGGTATCATACCTTTAAGTACAACAATGGGGAGCAGATAAAGAAAAGAAGATGGAGTGAGATAAAGTTTCATCAAAAAAGACATCTCGGGTTCATTGAAGAGTGATTGACAATTAAAATATTTTAAATGAAAAACTTCTTTGAGTCCCATCATGATTAATTAGAATGTTTCATTTGAGTTTTGAATACTAAAGCTCTGGTTTATCTCATATCACCTGACCAGTGTGGTTGAGATCCATGTAAACCTTTCCTCAAAAATAAAAATATGGGCTTGTAGATCTGCCGTAGTCTAATATTCCCTGTGTACAGCATGAGAAGGTACAGACATCGAATTTTAGAACTTATTTAAGCCAGGATGAACCATTTTCAGAAGATTTTTGTCTTCTGCAGAAGTGTCAGAAGTGTTGAGAAGTTTTCCTCTCTACATATCTCCACTGGCTTCTGGTTCCTATTTTAGAGTCATCCATTGCTTAAAGTGATTTCAGCAATTAGGCACAGAAGTTTCCAGTGACTTGCAGACATCAGGGAAATATTTCCTGATGCTCCCAGCTGAGAATATCAGAACTGCTGATATGTCGTCTGTTATAGCTCTTTCTCCCTTATCCACCCACAGATTCTTGACCTCCCAACCCTCCTCAAGAGAGGATTTCTAATATCTCCTGAGTGCAGAAATATGAGGACTTATTCCAGAAAAGAAGGATTTTTTTCTACAGATGAGATTCTGTCACTCCATTCAAGCAGCTAATTTTGGAACACAGATTCTTACCCCAGGGGCTAAAACTCCTTGGGCTTTGGGGTCAGCTGAAATCCTCCTGAACTCCATTAAATGCATTGAATTGATCTGCATTGGCCAAGAAAACTCCCTCCTGTGTAGAAAACATTTGTATATCACTGGTGTTGAATCCACACTTCAAATAACATCTCACAAACTCAAATTTAAAAAAAAAAAGAATTGCTGAAAAAAGGCTGTTTGCCTGCTTCCTGCTTTGCTTTGCTATCATTACAATATCAGTCCCCACTTCATAACTAAATGTTGACAATGTGTCATTTAGCTGACAGGATAAAATCAAAATAAATAAACATAAAAAATTGTAACAGGGTGCTACCAATATTTACTAAATATTAATGAACATTTGCATCACTGGGCTTTGAATGGAATTTGCTGCACAAAGACTGCTTCAGCTTATTGTGTGTAAACGATAAATGGGACAAGGGGTAGTGGTTTTAAACTAAAAAAAAATGTTGATTCAGTCTAGATGTAAGTATTTTGCTACAAAAGGTGTGGTGAAAGGCTGGCACACGTTGCCCAGAAAGGTGGTAGACCCTCATCTCTGGAAACATCCAAAGTCAGGACAGATCTCTGAGCAACCTGACCTAGTTAAAGATGTCCCTGCACATTGGGGTTGAACTAGGTGACCTTTAAAGGAGATTTCCAACCCAAACCATTTTTGTTTCTGTCATTCTGTAGCATTAAAGTTTGAGTTAGTCACTTACAGACACCTGTAACAGTTTGGAAGGAGCACAAGTACCTCCAGAGGGCTGGATTCTGCTCCTGGGCTGGGGCAATCCTGATTTTACACTGAAACTGGAGAGCATCTCCACAGGAGGAGATCTGTGGGTTTGGGTTGATGGCAAGTTGAATATGAGCCAACAGTGTGATCTGTCAGCTCAAAAGGACAACTGTGTAATTTTCAGATAGAAGAGATAGAAATATTGGAGCCCTATGTAAAAATGCAAACATGAAGAGGAGGACAGTAGGTAAAGATTCCAGTTGTCATGTCTGTCAACCCCTTCAGCACATTTTAGATAAATTGCAGTTCATCAGATATCCATAATCCCACGTGTTTGCAGAACTGACAATTATTGATGATGGAAAAAATAAGATCACACACATAAGAAGCCAATCCCATCTTCCTGTTCAAGTTCTGCATATTTGACTGAGAGAGATGGAGCTGCTGAGATCTGTTGCCTGACCCAATATGCAAATAATCCCTTGGACGATGAAAAGCCATTGGGATTTCTCCAATAGTCTCACACAGCTTTCAAAAAGAGGCCCTGGTTATTAAATATGATCAAAAGTTGCATGAGTAACTCAGAAAGGTTTTGTGTTACCTTTAGGGAAAGTGTTGAGAAAGTGGGTCAAACAAGCAAATCAGGCAGGAGAGAGAGAAGAGTCTCTTATCAACACAGCTTTGGAGCCTGTTACAAGGTAGGCCAGTGAAATCTTTGAAGTGTTTGTAATTGTTTATGTCTTCCAGTTTTCAAATAGACAGATGGAATGGGCCTTATTTTCAGGAGACATAAACCAGGTGCCTTTGGCTTACATCAGCTTTGACCCCCAGGACAGGAACCAGTGTGGTCACAGCAGATTTATCTCTGGGTAGCAGAGTGGGCCACTCAGTGACAGACAGGACTGACTGGCAGGTGATTTGTGTCCTTTTCATTGACTTGCTGAGAGGGTTATTAGCTCCTGAGGCAGGCAGAAGAGACAGCTGAGTGCTGCAGGAGTCAGGTGGGAGCAAGACAAGAAAAGGCATTTCCTGTGTGCTTTGTCCTGCGGAAAAGAGACAGAGCTGTGACACTGCCAACAAGTGATGTGACGGCAGCTGTAGCCCTTTCTGAAAGCACCACTTATCCCTCCTCCATCACCCATAAAACATCTGCCACAGCCCTCACTCATCCCTTAGGACAGCCCCTGGATAGACCCAGGCTGCTCTCTGTGCTGCAGCAAAATTTAGGCTGAGATCTGTGTGAGGTTTACTGCTCTGCTCTGGTTGAGAAGGAGGTGATCAGTCAAAGGCTGGGCTTGGTGATCCTGGAGGTCTATTCCAGCTATTCCAATCTGAATAATTCTGTAATTAATTTGGCCTGGACTGGAGTTGTAGTTGTGCTCCTTAGAATGAGCCTTCTTTAGCTCCCTCTGTCTTTCTGTAAATCCAGCTGGTTTTGCTCAGCAGCTGAAAGTTGTACCTGAGAGCCCAACTGGGGTTTGACTTGGTCTTTCCACAACTGTAACACAGGGAGAGTCATATTTAGCAGTTATCTAAATTGCTTTGAAATCTACAAAGAACCCCCAGATTTAGAGCTGAAACCCCAGCTCTGAATTTTCATTTTTTCTAGAACAATCCTTTCCCATGACATTTTTCTACCTCTGTGAAAGTGCATTTCTTCCCCCACCTTGAAAACTGTATTTTTGGCAGTTTTTCAATGTTCTTTCTTGCCTGAGAATGGCCTCAAAAATATGTGATCAAGTAATACAGAGTTTTTAGGCCAATAGCAACATTACAGTGCTGTGCAGGAGTGACAGAGAAGCCAAATCAATGGATGGAAGCTTGTGGTTAATGCATTATCTGGATCTAAAACTGTCAATCTGTAAGCTTGACAGATAAGTTGTAGTCACTGACATTTCCAAATGCTTATGAGAAATGCTGTACTTGAAAGCACTCACCTCAATTTTTAAAAAAATCTCATGTGTTGAGTGGCTTTCACACTGACATCCCACACTTGATGTGGTGCTCCCAGCTCCAAAAGAAAAACAGGAAAAGGTCCTCAGCAGCCAACACCCAAAAACTCTGCCTGGATCAGGGCTGAATTTTAGTTGGGCTGGATGATCTCCAGTGGTCCCTTTTCAGCCTCAACTGGTCCTTGTGTAAATCAATCTCACAATTGTTTATAACCCAGGAAATTATATTGCCTTTTTATGTAAACACAACTTGGTTTTGAGTGAAAAGAAGGAAAACACAATGACCTCAGAAATCATCATAACCGATTTTCCAACAGTTAGTTTTAAGTCAGAAGTTATTTCTGAAGTAGTTGTTGGGTCTACAAAAGTTTATTTCATGAGGTCCTTTTAAAAAGTTACCAATGACATGGTCAGCACTAAGGTTTGTTTCTTAATTTATGACATGTCTGTGCTATTTCTATTCTATGGTCTTTCCATTGATAAAAACTTTTTGCAAGACTGCACCACCACCACTCTGTTTTCCAAAGCTGGGCTCATGGTAAAACCAAGCAACGTTAGGCATGACCAAAACCAAAAAGGGAGCTACTTGACAATGCCAATATTTGGGCATTTTACCAGCGGTCTTTAAAAATGTTTTTGTAAATATTTGAGTAGGATTTATGCACACTTTAAAATTTGAAAAAAAGTCAGTGAATAAGGAACTTCAACTCTTATTTTTCTTTTTTTTAAAATCTGCCTTTGTATATTATAGGGGAGAACTAAAGGGAGACATCCAAAGTCCTGTTCGAGCAAGTCAGCATTGTAGATGGATAACTTCCTCTGTTACTACCAGTTAAATTAAAAGGTTTTAACTCCAAATACACTATGGTCAATCAAGAAGTGCTAAAAGTCAAATAAAACACATTTCTTTGTGGCTCTTTCTAGAGAGACATTGCAGGTAGAAGATGTGTTTCACTTACTGTGATTGAGTGCCAGGGCTGATGGATTGGTTTAATGTAGACACCAGCAAGCTTTGCAAGCTTCTAACAGGAAAGCATTTAGAAAATGCAGGAGAATACTAAAGGCAGCAAAAATGTCATTGGAGATAAATGAGAAGCTCTGAATTAGAAAAAAAAAAGAGTAAAAATCAGATTTTTGTGTTTGGACTAGAGAAACTTCAATGTCCTAGGTTGGCTTTAAAAGCAGTGAAGGCTAGAAGAACACTTTTCAGGTTTATCTTTCATAGCTGCAGAAGAAGGAGAACAGGGCAGAACCACAGAGGAACATATCCAGTCAACCACTGGAACGTGTGATAATGCTGAAAATTTTTAAAATAATTTCTCGTTTTTCAGAGTCATTGGGAGGATTCAAATAATTTTGGGGGGGGGGGGATCCCATGGTTTTTTTTCTTTTCTATTCCCCTTCCTATTCTGTCAGGGGGTAAATGCTGTTCATCTCTGGTATTCAGCCAAATTCAGCCTCTCTCTGCACGGCTGGACCTGCAGTGCAGCTGAGCTGCTTTTACTCCACATTCCCCCATTGCTGGCTGCTCCTCAGGCCATTCCACCTCCCAGGCTCCCCATGATGCCTGAGAGGCTGACCTAGAACAGAGGCTGGACAGAGTTAAAGAAATTTATAAAGTAGGGATTTATTTAAAAGGCTTTCAAAGGATGCACCTTGCGCAGCACAAGATGGACACCAGGTCACGAGTTTTCACACTTTTATAAGTTTTGGTCCATTTACATGTTGGGGTTAATTGTCCAATTGCAGCTCCAGGTTATGAAATCCCATCATCCCAGATTGCTCTCCTCAATTCTCTAGTGTTTGTGCATTTTGGGACTGAAACTGCACCAGTGTTCTTGGGCTGGAAAAGGATTGTTTTGTCTGACTACACTGTGAGGAGAACTTGCCGACACTTTATATGAATTTCAGTCACACACTAAGGCAGTACAGAATCTAAAAAACATGAAAGCTAAAACCTAAGGCATCACCCACACAGTGCCAATCAGTCCTGAGGGCTGAGGCCCCAGGACTGAGGCCCTCACTCATCCCTCTGTGTTTTACTGCACAGCCACAGCTGCACATTCCTCTCTCTGCAGCTTTTTCTTTCCATCTCCACTCTGGGGAAGTTTCCATTGCTTGGTTGTCCTCTAGTTCTTTAAAATTCCTCCTGTAGTGATATGAGCAAACTTGAAGGGACATCTTGTGTCCTGTTTCTTCCATTACCCATGCTTCTTTTAGTGGTTTAGGAGTGCTCTGTAGATCTCTTCCAGCAAAACAAGCAGCAAATTATATATAACATCACACCAGGTGTTTATCTGCAGTTTAAGAGAGAAAATATTAAATTACAAAAGTGTAGAATGACCTTAAAGATCATCCAGCTCCATCTTCCCCTGGGGAACAGGGACCTTCCACTAGACCAGGTTTCTCCAAGCCCCATTCCAACCAGGCCTTGGACAATTCCAGGGATGGGAAACCAGACCCATATCTGATCTACATCAGCTGATGTACCTGGTTCTGCTCCTCACCTGTTGTGCAGGGGAAAAAAAATTCAGCTTTGAGGGGTCCTGAAAATCCCTGAGGAAGGGACTGGCATAATGCCTGAATACAAATTCTGAAATTACACTTAAATAATTAAAATAGCTAAAGAGGCACAGGGATGAGTTTCACCTTATTCAAGGTTTTAATTTATTTGTATTCCGATCAATTAAATTAAAAAGAAAAATCAGAATGGTAGGATTTAAAAATAGTTTAATAATTCCAGGAAATGTGTAAGCAATGAAACTTTTCAGATTTCTTCTTTAACTCATTTGGAAGAATTTATGCATATTCTGAAATTACCTATATTTCAGTATGCAAGCAAATACAAATAGTGATGAAAAAGTTGAGCCAATATTAAATTGAATCTCCCATGTACATAAATAAACATTAAGTTTCTGTCACCATGCTATCAGTCAGGTTGGTGTACAGATGTGGTATTTATACCCTAAGGAATTATTCTTGCTTCTCTGAGACTTTTCTTTATAAATCACTCACAGGAGACAGGCTGAAGAAAATTAAGCAAGAAAATCATCAATACCTTGCACATGATCTGGGAAGAAATACATAAAATACTTCTATTGATCTAATTTCTATTTAAGTAAGCATATTTCTTTGAAGCAGGATGCCTATGCAAATTCCACAATGACAGATGTTTTATTGAAGGGAACTTAATTGAACTGTAGCTGGTTTAGATTCTTAATTGTAAAGTATCAGCTCCCCCATGTGCCTGGGTGGACCTATGGGTTTGGCACCATTTCATCACTGCTTCTCCCCGTTTTCTTTTTAGAAACAACAGCTCTGAATGCCACTGCCTCTATTTTCATTTCCTGGATTGGTTTGGGGTTTTTTTGCCTTGAGGAAGAGTTTATAATTTCTGATGGAAGCACTCCTTGGATTCTTTCAATACTAATGGGATGCAGTTTGCTCTTTTGGAGCCTCGCTGCAGTTTGGAGGGGTTCTGTACAGAGACCTAGACACGTGGTTAAGGAAAACACTTTGCAATCGATTTCACAGCAAGAGGACAAGCTCTGCATCTTTTGGTTCAAAGATAGTCTACAAAAAAAATTAAATTAGGTCTGGGGTGAAGGGCAGTATTTAAAACAATTATGTCCTCCTGTCCTATCCTGTCCCATTTTTAGCATTTCTGTGCCAATATGATAATAATTACAGCATCTCTTTTCATGCTTAATGGGCAATTTTCTCTGTAATGAGTGCAAATATGGTTCCTTTAATATAAATCATAGAAATATATTGGTATGGACACATTAAGGTTCTATTAGCAATAAATGTTTTCCTTCTCTGCTGGCAGACAACATTTTCCCCTGCTCCCAAATAAACAAGTATTGTGTGCACAAATTGGAGAAAAAACCAAACCAGCTTAGAAAAGAAAATGTTTTTGCTTTGCTCTCTAAACATTTTCAGTTCTAACAGTTTTGGGAAACATTCACTGCAGTTTTAGACAATCTCAGAGCTGCATGTGGTGGAAATAAATTAGTACAAAATACCTTTTCAGGAATCATCTGATGGATGTGAGGAAAAACAAACCCAAGATAAAGGTGGAAAGCTAAATAAGGATGTGAGTATTAATCATTCAGCAGCTCAGCCATAGATATCTGTGCAGAGACACAATTTCTCAGCTGGTGTAAATCAACAGAGACCTGTCAGAGCTGTGTTGATTTATGTCAGCTTGGGATCCAGCCTCATGTTGCTCCTAAAGCAGGAGACAACATGTCTCTCCGAGTTTGCTCATATCACTAAGGGAGGAGTTTTAAAGAACTAGGAAACAATCAAGCACCAATTTCCATTTATAGTCATGGACAATTTAGTTTCCAATCCCTCTTCTTGGCTTTGACAAATCTCTTTGTAAAGATACTACTTCACATTTACATATTTATATATTTTTATATATACCTTTCCTGGAATGTGTGTCCAGTAAAACATCAATTTTTTGGGAATTTTGGGAAAATTAAGTTCTAATTACATGTGTAATAAACCACTGCCCTTTTGGATGTGGTCTATGAAACAGAAGGGAAAAAGTTTCATGTTTTGTTTGGAGAGTGGCAGCAGGTTTAATAACAGAACTGTAAGAAAAATGATGGGAGTGAGAAGTTCACCATCATCTTAATTTACACAACACAGGAAGCCTGCAGTGCAATACATTGTGCCTGTTAATTAGTTTTCCACATAAGTAAACTTTCCAGGTAGTATGGAAACATTGGTCAAGACAACAAATCAATTTCATATTAGAAAAAGCCATCATACGAACTAGAAAAATATAGCTGAGCATTTTCCCCCATTTATTTGTGTTCTCAGTTGTTTTTTGGTAATACCCAATAAATTTCAGTTGAAATAAATCATCATATACAGGGAGTCATTATTATCAGCAGGAGTAGCAGAATTCCAGGTTGCAAGACTTCTGGCACAGGGATGTTCTGCTGCTGCAGCTGCTGGAGCAGTGTGACCCCAAGAGCAGCAGAGCCATGCAAGTAAATATATTGTTATTCCAGTTGTTGATGGGATTGGTGGTGTAGCATCAAAGAGAAGGGAAATCTGCTGCCACTTACTCCATCTGCCAAAATGTATTTGCTTTGTCATAACTCAGATCAAGAGTTTACCAAAGCAAGGAGGAATTTCCTTTGTGTCTGGTATGAATTGCTTTAGAACAATGCTTCCTCATGTAGAAAAAGGAATCCAAAATAAGGAACTCCCACCATCTTGGCAATTTTTTTCCTATCTTCTTCCACAGAATAAAAGTGAAAATTCAAATGTAATTTTCAATATATTTTTAGTTCTTCTTCTCTTTGGAATATGATTTCAATTCTTACATTTCCTTCAGTGCTATGAAAACATTTAATTTTTATGATGTTTTTTGATGAAACAGAAGAATTTCTCTCTGTCTAGGTACTGGTAGATATCCACTAGATAACAAACCATAGACTTCCTGTATATGATGATTTATATCAAGTGAATTTAATTCAATAGGAAGTTACTTATTTAATTCAGCAGTAAAATTTCACACATTAAATCTAGATAAAAATAGATTTTCCTATGCAAAAATTATATTTTTATATTTTTTTACTTTATTTTATTTCATAACTCCATGGATTTCTGTCATGTTTTTTTCAAACTCAAATTTATGACATTGTTTTTAGATTTAGATCAATGCTTGATAATTTTTAAAAATCCACCATTGAGATTGATTTTACATTACTCCCTAAGCAAATTTTGAAGTTCTTACCAAAGTATTTCACTGATCCGTACTTGTTGGTTTTATCCTGGTTCATTCCCCTTTCCCTTCCTCCTAGACCTGGGGACTAAAAAAATATGGGTATTTGCAGGGATTTGTTATTGTTTTACACTGTATAACCATAAAATGTTTCTGTACTTTTTAAAGGTAAATAAATCAGTTGTGTAAAATGAATAAAAGCTATGAAACATCCAGATGGAGCTTTCTACCCATCAAAAAGGTAATCAGCATTTTGCTTAGCAACCACATTTTAATTATGCCCGTTAATCTTGGAGGTGGAAACAAAAGTGGAAAATCTGATGCTTAACTAAAATTGATTGACTCAATAGAATGTCCCTGAATAAAAGGAGAGGAATAACCTGGCCTTTGGAAACCAGTACACAAACTAAGTATAGTTAAAGTGATTTCATCATTTGAAGGTGTTTGATTGACCACTTGTGCCTTTATTGTCAGCAGTGTTTTAATCTTTAGTAGTTTTGATAGTAATCTTTTGAAGGGAAGCAATTTTGAGGGAGAGAATAATAAGGATGTTGCTTCTTCAAGTGAAGGAAAAGCATGTTTTACCACAAAAATGCAAAACAAAAATATGATGAAAACAGCAATCTGTTAACCAATCCCTCTTCCTATCATTTTTTCTAGGAATGGACTGACCTGGTGATGACCATGACTACCAGAACAAATTAGAAATAATCAGATCAAATATAAGACATTGGAGTAATTTATTATCCCTCTACGATTTGTGGGAAGAGGAGCCTTCAGATGCAGAGCCACCTCATCCCCAAAAGTTGTTTAACACAGGTCAGATGGATCACCTGCCCATTTGTGTGCCTTATTTGTATGTGGTAGAAGAAGAAAAAAGATTCCTCTGATAAAATGTGGATATCTGCATGTGGTACTAAAATAATATGAATTACCACAGTCTAAAATGTTCTAGAGGAATATCTACTTAACAACCTCTCTTTCCTTCCACTTCCACAGAACCTTGACTGTGCAGATGAGCTGCAGAACCTCAATGTGGGTGAGATTTTTTCACAGCCCTTGTGTTTCAGATGTAGTTAAACCCAGTGATCAGATAGGGCTAGAGATTCTAAAAGAAAAAAAAAAAAGAAGAAATTTTATTGGAGTCCTTGGCATTCATATGAGAACAAATGGCAGAAGCATAGTAAAAAATAAAATGAAATTAGTACAATAATCACCTTATGAAATTGATTCCTCAGAATTTAAAGGAATGAAAAAAATTCTATAATGTGTGGTGACATGTTAACATGACTATTTTTCATGTTTTTTCCTGTTTTCATGCAATAAATATATACAGGTATACATGTGTGTGCATATATATATGTATATGTTCATAATACATATAGCTGTGTATGCATATATATATACAAAAAATAAAAATCCTGCAATTTGAATTATGAAAGCTCAAGGATCTTCTAGTGACATTGAGGCATCTTTTACAGCCTAAAAGCTCCAAATCAAACCAAATCAAACCTAACAAAAATAAAGAAAATATCCACTGTAGTGGCAAATTTAAAAATTAATAGAAACATTCAGTTTGAAATAAGTAATATCTGTGAAAACTTGGTGTCTTCTTGAACTCCTGAAAAGAACTGGAAGAAGATAACCCTGGAAACAGTGAAGAAGTCTTGCACTAACCTGAAATTTGTTAAAATCAGTTCCACACCTTACTCTAGAGACACTTTTATAAAAATTGCTGTGGTGGTTTCCAGCATCAGGACCTCCTTGTGGTCAGCCTGTGTTTAAGTCTGTGTTAAAACATGTGCCCAGTCTGGCTTTGGAGAGAGTTCTCATCCCTGAACGGCCAGGGAGGAGAAAAGTGAGATTGAACTGTACTGACTTTATGCTGAACACCCAGAAGTTAACACAACTTGCCAGCCTAATTTTCAAAAAGCTGATTCCTGTGCATTTGATTGAAAGAACCTGTATGACACCAAGATCATCTTCAACTGCACCATCTGGTAGCAGCTCATCTTCTTACAGGAGCTAAGTGTGATGAAAGCTGATTTGACAATTAATGCAGATGTCTCCTCAGGGGATTTGTTGTACATCTCACTTCCACCAGCAAGATTATGATGCAAAAGTCTCTTTGGGCCTGATTTTTATCCCATTCTTGTGGATTTTGAAACAGGAACTGCACAAATGATACAAGATCTGCATGTTAGCAGTAAAGTCGTGTTAGGGGTGAATCATAAACTCTCCTCTTCAGGCTAAGAAAATAATCATAAATTTTCCATCCCTTGCTGAAATTTAACAGTCTGCCAGGTGGCAACCACCATTTCAGAGACATATGCTTGAAAGGCAAAATGTCTATCCAGCCATCCTGAGACAATTGCCCTCACAAATGTGATTCCAGTGAAAGCTTTACTGGATTTGGAGCCTTACAGCAAAATTAAACTCACAGTCCCAGAGGCTTTTAAAAAACACTTGGCCCGATGATAGAATCACTCTGTGCCAGCAAATGCTTAATTTTTCTTTTTTCCTTTTTTTTTGTTCTCATCTAGAGTATCCCCAAAGTGGATGGGGCATTGTTTCTTGTCTTTTAAAGATGCAATTGTGAGCAAAGATGCAGACATCTGGACCAGTGTTCAGCCAAAATTTCTGATGTCTTTTCCAACACTGCTTATCCTTCACATTATCTGGAGGGTAAAAAGTAAGAAAAAGCAACCCAAAGCAAAACTCACTGTGCACACACACCCACAAAAACTTGCACCTGACCCTTTGGAGGCCTGAATCAAGGCAGTGGAAAAAGTCTCCTGGATTTAGCTGTGGGCACAGTTAAACACATGG
Source organism: Agelaius tricolor (assembly GCF_023055355.1). NCBI lineage: Eukaryota > Metazoa > Chordata > Aves > Passeriformes > Icteridae > Agelaius > Agelaius tricolor. Next base: position 2,668,602 of record NW_027269284.1, on the reverse strand, counting down.
CATCACTCCCTTCCACACTTCTGTCAAACCTCCCAGAGCATGACCTGGACAGATTTAATAAATAGATGAGTTCAGGTTTAATAAATATATGAGTCTGGTCACAGAAGCCATGCCCTTGCTCTGTGGTCTTCAGTCATTGGGGATCTCCTACTTGAGATTCCCAATGACTGAACTTGAGCGCTCCACTTTTTTTTTCCTGTTCACAAAAACATTAATTGATTTTATTTGTGCTAATTTCTCCAAGCTAGTCATCCATGCTGCTTTTCAGATGAAGTTTTCTTAGGAGTTTTCTTCTATCTAATTTTCTTAGACTAAATAGGGTACAGAGATGCTCTTCTCTTTGGCCAGTTGCCTCAGGAATTCAGGAGAGGGAGCAAGAAATTAAAAATTACTTTTACATAAACTAGTCAGAATCACATGAAAATATTTGCTTTAACTGTCATTCATAGAATCATGGAATCATAGAATCATTTAGGCTGGAAAAGAACTTTAAAGTTGTCAAGTTCAACACTTAACCCAGCACCAACACTAAATCATGTCCATAAGCACCCCATCTTCACATCTTTTAAATATCTCCATGGACAGTGACCCAACCACCACATCACATTGTTCTATTTTCATGACAGAAAATTATTACACTCATTACAGCCAAAACTCTTTCACAGTGTTTTTTTCCAGTAGCAAAATGTGGCTTTAAAAGCAGAAAGAGATGAAAAAATTGTGAGCAGGTGCTCCTGGCTCCAGCAGGTATTCCCAGTGGATGTATTCTGTTTTTTTTGATGCACCCATCTGTGTGGTCTTACCTCAGGCGATAAATGACTCTAAAAGATGTGACATTTGCAGCTCAGTGATATTATGGACTGGCCAGCACTATATCAATCACAGCTGCCAGATGCAAATGCAGCCTGTCACCAAAAGAGATCCCTTTTCCCAAAGCAGTTTTATGTCAAGATGAGAGCAGCGTGTTCCTGCCTGAGCTAACACAGAGCAACTCTAGCAAAGTTCATGGAATTATACAAAACTTAATCTAGGTTACATCGACCTATATATGGTAAAACTCTATTTTATCTGCTTCCTTTTAAACTCAGAGATGTCAGTGATGCTCCTGCTGAAGCAGGAAATCTGTGCAAATCTGGGCCCACGTCCTACTACTGGAACTAGCTGGAATTTTTACTGGAACTAGGTGGAGTTTTTACTGGAACTAGCTGGAATTTTTACCAGAACTAGCTGGAATTTTTGTATGGGCTGGTATTACAACTGGGGAGCACTGGGACTGCAATAATTTAAATAGCAACAGGACACTTTCCTAGAACAGCATCTGAGAGGTGTGAAGAAGCCTCACCCAGCTCACTTTAACCCTGGGACACCTGGCACAGCTGGGTAACTATCCTGAAACTTTTACTAGAATTGCCTCCTGGATTTTTTCGTCTCTGGCCCATCCCATGACTGAATCAGGAATCCCAAACTTCTGGATTTCTTTGTGCACTAGAAGCAATAGGAGACTGGAGGTATATATCTGGGAAATTCAGATGTCTGAATTGATGATGGATGAACCCTAAGGCTTTCTGGAATGCTAAAAGTTAGAGCAGACTCAGAAGGGTTTTTGTGGGTTTTGTTTTACTAAACCTGGCCACAGTTAGTCCCTTTAAACCCTGTTGGGGTCCTTACAACACCTGCTGGGATTCCCCTCCAGACAAACCTGGTGCTTGTTCACCAATTGCAGGCATTTCTCACAGAGGTTTAAAGCTTTCTGCTCTTTCTGCAGCTTTGAAATATTTATAGGTGTTTGTAATGACTGAAAGGCCTTCTTGGGAAACTTTCAAGCTGTTGTTTTAAAAATGCATAAGTATGACTTGCTTTAACAGCTTTTTCTGAATTTAGATGCAAAACACACGTCCTGTTCACTACTTACTCACTCACTCAAGTTTTGTGCTGGGAGAAGAGAGCAAGTCCAGGCATTTTATTTATTAATTTGCCCTTAAGACCATTAATACTGCAGCAGTGATTATGACTCTTTCTTAGCAGCAAGAGATGTGCAGAGGATTTATTGACAACTAATTTTTTTTTTTTTTTTTTGTCACTGTTGTATTTTGCAGTACATGAACTAACTGATCTTTAAGGTCCCTTCCAACCCACATCATTCTCTGATTCTATGGAGTTCTCCTTAGAGACAGAAGTGGTTATCCTTTTCTCAGCCCTGCTCTTTCTGTGCCCATCAATCTGAAATTCTCTGATGTTACAAACTCTACAGAGAAGCATGGTGGGGGAAAAAGTTATTTTCTGAAGAAGATATTTTCTGAAAAATCCCTTTGCCAGGATTTCTTCTCCTGGGAAGATGAGAAGCCTCACCTTCTCCATGTTTTGCTCCTCTGGAACGTGGTCTGGAGATTGTTTATCCAAACATGTGAATTGTTTTTAATTAATGACCAATCACAGCCAGCTGTGTCAGACTCTGAAGCGTCCGTCACGAGCTTTCATTGTCATTCTTGTTTAGCCTTCTGATGTATCCTTTCTCTTTTTTTTAGAATAGTTTTAGTATATCATTTCTTTTAATGTAATATCATAAAATAATAAATCAGCCTTCTGAGAACTTGGAGTCAAATTCTCATCTCTCACCTCATCCTGGGGACACAACACCGCAACAAAAGATGAAATAATTGTTGGTTACCTGTTTTCAAATAAGTGGCAATCTTTCTAGTTTTGCACCTTAGTTTTCAGTTCTGTTACAGGTTATCATTATAAAATATGTAAAATAATAATAATAACAGCAGTTATAGAAATTTTCTGAAAATATTATTATGACATCATCAATATTACCACTTAAAAACTTTACAGCTTACAGCATTTTATAAAAAGGTCACTATTACAATCCCTGTGGCTTTTTTAAATGGATGGTAAAACCAGGGAGTAGAGACAGAAATTCATTTGTTCAAGGTCACTCCACAGAGCACCAGAAAAGCCATGAATTGAAATCAGGTTCTCACAGTCCCCAGCCAGCTCTTTAACTTATGGCCACAATGCCTCTTACCAAGGACAGCAGGCACTTAGGGGAACAAAATACCACAGCATTAAACAAAAAGCACCACATTAAAGATTTTTTGCTTTGCACACTTTATAGTCCATTCACTTTTATGAATTCCAGAAATTCACATTTATTTGGGAGGCACAAAGGAGAAAGACATGGTGACTGCAGCTGTTAAAAAACTTTTTGGACAGCAGTTTTTTCAGAGCAAAAGGGGCTGGGATGGTCCTGCAGGCAGAATGTAAAAGGAGGAATAGAGTACAGTTACTCTAATAATTATAGTTATTGTAACTCCAATAATTATAATGCCCTATCGTTCAGGTGAAGAGAAGATTTGAGGAGAGTATAATTATCATTGAGACATCAGCGTGTTCAGGTGAAGAGAAGATGTAGGCAATACATGAATGGTTTGGTTAGTAGGCCCAAACACTCTTTTCTTTCCTGCCTTTTTCACAAAATACAGAACCCCAGAATTGCAGAAAGGTTTGTGTTGGAGGAGACCTTAAAGATCCTTCAGCTCCAGCTCCCCTGCCATGGCAGGGACACCTCCCACTGGAACAGGCTGCTCAGCACTGCCCGAGGCAAAATCTCAGATTCCCATGCTCTGATGGGATCTGGAACAGTGAGGAATCACCCAACACCTCAAGATAGCAACCAGCAGGCAGCAGTTAAGGCTCAGCTGTCTCCACTCACCAGTACTGGAGTTTCTGAAGCTATTTCCAGCTCTAGATTTATTTGTTCACGGACTTTCTCAGGATCACTTTATCCAGTGTGATCTGGCAACAAACAAACCAAAAACCCAAACCAGGAGAGATATCAAGAAGGCGGGGAAATCTTCATTTGTTGATGGCCTCAGAAGTTAAGTAAACACTAATTTCCTTTGTCCAGAGGCAATCCCTACTGCCAATTATTAACATTATTTTTTGATTATTTCAGCAAATCTCAAAGGGTCCATGCTGCATTAATACTGACCTGTAGGCATTAGCAGGATGTGAGAAGAACTTGCTCCACTGGCTGTGGGGCATTCCCACTGAGAATATTTGTAGAAATGCAGTAAAAATATGGAAACTATTAAAAGCTCTGGATTCTCAATGACCTGAAGAATTTGGGGCACTTAAGTTTTTTTAAGGTTTTCTTTTCCATAAGATGGGGAAAATAAGTAGATTTAAAGCAGTTTAAAACAAAACAAAATGAAACAAAAAAATCCCAAACCAAACCAAACCATGCAAGATTATTTTTCTAATCTTCCATTCAAATATAATTTTGACACTAAGCTTGGTTAGTAAATGTAGTGGGTCATATTTTCCACTGATGCAAATATTTCAGGATTTATGGGGGAGATTTTTGAGATCTGTTTATGTTTTCCCCAGTGTTTCATAAAGGACTGTGGATCAGTGTAATAAGGAAGGGTGGCAGCTCTGCCCAGATGTTAATTGCTTCTTCCTTCTGGGAAATGTGCATGGATAAATTGCATGAATAATTGAACTATGTGGCCAAACAGTGAGGAAGAGATTAGATGAAGCTGAAACACCTGCATGTATGTGTGCATTACAGGAAATATTCCATTCAGATGAGGACGATCGTTTAAAAAAGCAGATTAATGAAAAGGTGGCTTTGAAAAGCAGCTTCTTTCTGATGGATGGAGAAAAAACATTTGGGCCTTCCTCCACTTTGTCTTAACCACTGACATGGTGTCTCTAGCAAGATATCACCACCTGACTTTTTATTTCCATCAAATAGATCTCCAATTACTGTTTTTGAGCAACTGATGTCCTAAATTTGCAAGATTTTAGGATTTAACTCATTATAAATTTACTATTTTACCACTGCGGCTACTAATAGCAGCAACACCTACACCAACACCAACACATGATTGTTTTCTCTATGGCCAACGTGGGACTTTTCAGAGAGCACAAATGAGTGTGGGGAAATATTTGCATACTCTGAAGAGCAATGAACAGTTTGATTTATTTAGATTCTGATGTCATTAAAATTGTTACACCTATTTGATAGTGGAGATAAGATTATAAAGAATATTGGATGCTTGCATTCATCAAGAAAACTGAGACATTTTTCTCACTAAACACTTTAAAAATTATCTTAATTTTCCTTTTGTTTAGAACTAATTGCTCTCTTTGTGCTTTTTCAAGAGAGGTCATCAAATAACCAATATGCTCCTCTTTTTAAAAATGTTTTCTTCCATGGGAAACCATATATTTTAATTAAGACCTGAAAATATTTGCATTGCAAATTATTTTCTTTCAAATTTCATCATATCAAAATAATGTTCTTATCTGTTTCCATTTCCAAATGAACTTAATAAGGAAGCTTTCTGAGAAAAGTGAAAAGTGTAGGTGGAAATGAAATATTTGAGTATTTTCAGTTAGCCAAAACAGAAATGAAATTTCCTGTGCAAAACAATTGAACCATCACTTCAGCACTTTGAAGAATGATTCCTAGGAAAAGGAGCAATTATATAAAAAGATTAGACCCAATTTTGCACTTTATAATAAGCAGCATAATTTAGCCAAATACATTGGGTTTCTTCTCATTCAATTTAGGATTAAATTAAATTCTTCATTTCACCAGTACATATCTGAATTAAATAAAAAAGTTTGGACTTCTTTATAAACTAAATTTGCTATCATGAGCTAATGCAGAGACACAGGCACCAGCCAAGCCCTGAGAAATGAATTAATACTTTTTAGAGGTGAATAGGCTGGTTGTTTTCTCACTTTTTAATATCTCTGAGTCCCAAATCTTAAAATATAACAAGAGGAAAACAGTTCAGTATATGTGTGCATCAGGTGTTGTTTGCCACTCTGAAACAACCCTCCTACCAAAAATATTCAAAATAATTTAATGATTAAATATAAAATAATATTTTAAAAGCTGTGAAAAATAGTAAAAACACCTTTAAGATTAGACCATTGCTAGAAAATGAAGTTATAACATTTAAGTCCATTACTTATTTCCTTTTATCATTAAATCTATTTTGATGTCATAGAAATGGATGGATGGATGGATGGATGGATGGATGGATGGATGGATGGAGGAATAAATCACTGAGAGTACAAAAATATCCATTATAATAAGACTGTTATACAAAGAGTACAATATTTTTATTTAATTCAAACATATGTGCACTTTAGAATTGCGTTATATGGTGTATTATAATAAAACAATATCAGTAAATCCATGGCTCTGATTTTTCTGTTCAGTGTTTGTCATTCTCTGTATTATTCTCAAAGACTGTGTGTGTCTCTGACTCTACTACAAATAAATCAAACTATGTGTTTTCACAGAGTTTAATACTTTGATTCTTTAAATAAATTAATGCAGATCTTTTGCTCTAAATAAATAAAACCTGTATACATAGTACCCCTCAAATGGGAAATAGATTAAATCTGTAAGAAATGGACCAGGGTCTTTCAGCAGCATTGAGGTTTGGTGGTTTTTCTTGCAAAATGTGGGTCTGTCACTGAAAATGAACCCTAAACCTTGAATCCTATTTGCCAAAAGTGTTTTAAAATTAAAATTTTTTGCTGTCACTCACATGCATTTAAGAGAGATTTTTAAATAAGTTGAAGAAAGCAAGAGCCCAAAGAACTTTAGATTCCAGTTTGTACATTGCCTGATTGGGCATGGAAAGCCTGTCATAGCAAATTCCATGGTGTGATTCCTACTCCAGCTGTGTTTTATTAAGTTGTAAAGGCAGAATTAAGGATTTTTATATATTGGGATTTTCGAAAGCTCTTAATTCCCAGGTTTCAATTAAATTGCTCAGCATTTTTAAACACCAAAATATCTTTCAATATCAGCTTCAAAGCTCCTGGTCTTGGTACTCATTGCACACAATCCCCTTAATTATAAGAGCTGAGCACTTTGCTGTAGTTAATGGTTTTTATTCTTGTGAGACAGGAAAATTCTCTCACAGCTTTGATAGCCTGAAAATGGCACGTGAAATAGATTTAGAGGCTTTCCCAGAGCCACACAGAGAGGGTGGGATGGAGCCAAGAAGTGAACTCATGCTCCTCAAGTTCAATCCACAGCTCTCTCTGGTCACCCCTCTTTGCTCCTGGAAAGTGCCAGAGGGGGAGAAGATCATGGTTTGAGACTTTTGTCTCCTTTTTGTTGTTGTCTGACCCCTTCCCTAATTATTTTGCAACTTTATATTCTAGAACAAAACCAAGTCCAGCAGAATCTCACTGCCCTGCAACTTCATTACTTGGAAATTGTGACTGCAGTGCTTCGTTTGCCTCTGATGTTGCTTCATAAGTTTTGGAATTTTGGAATTCTGCAGAGAGCAGGCCTGTGTCTCTGCAGTCCCTAATTGTGACACCATAATTCCACATTTAACACTTGGAGCTGCTGCCCATGGGTTTGTTTTTTTGTTTTTTTGTTTTTTTTTCACAATCCCCTACAGGGAGAGATGGAGGCCAAATAAACAAATCTCCCTCTGGGTGAGGATTCAGGTGTTGACTTGGAACTTGATGAGGGAAAATAAGTTCAAGTGAGGCAAAATGGCATTAAAAAATGTGAAAAATAGAAAGGGACTGAACTAAAATGTGAGGTTTTGTGCTTTGGGAAATCCCAATGCCATGGATTTCCATTCTTAGCACTTCATTTCTGTATTTTCAGAATGAGTCAAGGAGTGTGTAGGGAGATTCATCACAGTGGGGGAGGCTGCACAATTGAGTTCAAAACCACATGGAAGCATTTTAACTGTGATCTTTTGAATCACAGGAATGTACAGTAATGGAACAATGTGACAAAAAATAAAATTTTTGAATATACCCAAGCATTTTAAAGCTCTTACACATTTTATGATTATTTTGATGCCTCCTGGGGCTTTCAGAACACACAATATTCTGCAGTGACCTCATCACCCATCCCAAACATCACTAGTTCAAGGAAAAGTCATGTCTGATTTGGCAGCTCTCCACTCCTGCTGCTCCTCCTGTGGCTGAAGTCCCATTGAGGGGGTTTGTGCCATCTCACTCCCAGGAACGTCACTGGAGGGAATTGTGAGCACAGGTGAGGGAGAGCAGCAGGAATAGCTGAGATGTCCAGGACAGAGCCTCATCCTTCTGCATTTGAGGTAACAAATTTAGAGATGAGAGAAAAGCAGAGAAAAAGAGGCAGACAGTACTAAATGTATGGAACTTTCTTTGATGGATTGTTTTCCAAGTGCTCCAGGAAGCATCTGGGGCTGAGACTTCATTTTCAGTGACATTTTACTTGCCAAAATACAGCAGAGAAAAAATTAAAATGGGATCACAGGACATAATTCTGAATTAATATTTCCCTCCTCTTTATCTTCCTTCAGCTTTCATGTATGACCCCCATCACAATAAAGTCTGAGATCTGTGCAAACCTACAGTGATATAAACTGATACAGTTCTTAGTGAAGCTTCATTAATTTGTAGTGATGGAGATGTGACCCCACTAACATCACTGGAGTTACTTTGATGCCTTCTACTAATTCAGCAAATGGCTTTGAAGGACATGACTGATTATGCTGCTCTGAGCTTCTTTGAACAAAAGTGGATATTTCTCTCTGGAACTTTGAATCTCCTATGACATTTCAAGTGTAACTAGCAAAATTATAATCAGAATCAAACCCAAAGGATCAAGAAATGAGAAAGAGTAATTACATTATCAGATTAGAGAAATAAATACCACAGTCTTAAAGGGGGGACAGATGTGAAAAATGTTTTGTTTTTTATAGAAGAAAAGTCAGGCAATACCTACTTCAGTGTAAACTCCATGTTGTGCTCTCTGGGAGGCGAACACACAGGACAGCATACATGGGACAGAACACATGGGAATGCACTCTGAGCAGAAAAAGAAAACATGAATTTTTCTGATCTGAGGATGAGACAAGGAGAAGGGCTGAGGTGGAGGAAGGGAAGAGCATCCCAGCCCCCCTTGCTGTGGAATATTGGGATGAGAGGAATCTTTGGTGCAAGTCCCTGCACTTGATGACATGCCATGCCTTTTGATGGCTTGCACTTTGGGAAAGATTTTTTTCTTTTTCTTTTTCTTTTTTTTCAGCATCCATGCCATGGCTTTTATATCCTCCCCTCCAAGTTGTGTCTTCCTCCTTGACTTTTTCCCTTGCTTTTGCAACCTCTGTGAGCTTAGTTTTGGCATCTTTTGGGTTTTTTGCACTGCTCTGATATTATCCCGCTCCATTTTCTTAGAGTCACTAAATTGCCCAAATTTCTGAATTTTCTTTTTTTTCTTCTCCAGTTGCAATTCCTTTGGTGATATCTCCATTCCAGCCTGTTTCTAAGTCCTTCTTTTCTCTTTTGGCCTTCAGCGGGGATTTCAATGGAATATTGGGGATGAGCAGCACCACTGAAAGTCTTATTTTTCCCTTTAATCCCCAGCATCAGGCATTCCTCCCTGCTCCTGGAGTGGCAGAAGTGGCCAGCACAGCAGTGGCACAGGCCAAGCAGGATGGAGGCTGTGGCCACCATGCTGTTCCTGCTGATTTATGGTCAGAGCTCCCCACCTCTGCTGCCTAAAGCTGGGAAAGGCTTGGTCCATATGAAGCTTATAGATATAAATCAGATCTCTCTCAGCCATGTGAAGTTTTATTAATTCCTTGAAGTTTTGAAGAAGAAATTATCTGGATCAAATTCAGGTTCTCACAGCAAATCCTCCAGAATATTGTCAATACTTGAAGGCTCCCCTCAGTGTTGTGCAGTGCTCCCCAAGCATCCCTTGGCCCATGGACTTTGTGTGAAGGAAAGCCTGGAAACTCTTCTGCAATCACTGACAAGTGCCCAGCCCCTGTCATTTGTCACTGCTGTGATTTTATTTCTCACTGGTGTAACCCCACCATCCCCAGGACATATTCCCACAAGGCAGTTTTTCCATCACCACCCAGTTTTGGGGAAATAAGCAAGTTTAGCTGTTCAGAAGTATGTAGTGCTTTTCCAAGTTAGCCCCAGGGAGAAAAATTGCCATTATCAGTTTGCTAAACACACTCAGGCACTCTACCAGGCACAGACTTTGAGGCACCCTCTCCATCCTTTCTCAGAGCTGGATAGATTTGTTATCCTCCAAGCTTTTATTTTTTGGCACATCAACACAGATCTATTGCACTCCTAACTCTTATTTAGAGGCAGAGCTTCATGACTGGGGCTGGCTGCTGTGTTTGCTGGGTTTCTGGCTATTTTCTGGGGCTGACATGTGGACATGCAGCTCTCGACAGGCAATCTGCATGACATAATCAAAAATCTACTTCCCGAAAATCTCATCATGTCACTTTTGATTGTAAGTTCAAGATGTCAGTGAATTTGAAGCTTTATAGTGGGAGTTGAATTTGAGTATTGCTATTTTATTCTGCTAAAATCAATAATGAAAGCTACAAGTCTGATCAGTTGCCATGACTTCCAGGTTTATTTTGCCAACACATTTCCAAATTACAACTCATGCTATCACCTGAACTTGAGTGCTGTTTTCTTTTAGATTCTCTGCTCTCACTGTGGAGTTTTTTCCCCCTCAGTTGTTGGCTTCCTGCTTTTTTGAGGAATTGAGCAGAATGGGAAGTGACATACATTGTAAAACTGAAAATGGGAGCACATGGAAAGAGTGATGATTATTTCTCTACTTCTTCCTACCTGTCCTTGAAAACCCAACAGAGGAGTTCAGATATTTAGACATTACTTTTTTTCAATTTACTTCCAAATATTTCACAACCTTTGTTTTTCATAGCTTGTTTTGGGATACAAAAATGTGATTGGTCTATCCATGTGTGTAGCTCATAATGTTTAGTTTCTATTTCGCTGGCTTGGTGCACTTAGGAGTTGGTCATGCCAACCATAGAACATCTTAATTTCATGGATATTGCACTTCAAACACATCCAGCAGACTTTAATTGCTGATGTTATGGAATAAAAAAGGCTATGTTTTTAAAAATTTAAAGTGTTTAATTGTATATAATATATTACCTGTTGAGTTACACTACATTTGGGATTCTGTTTCAATTAAATCCAAAAATCCTTTCTTTTTATAGCTTTTCAGGCCTCCTGGTGCACTTTTAAAAATCTTAATTAATTCTTAGAGTCTTTAAGTACAGCCATTTAAAAAACTGCTCTTTTTTCTCCTTCACAAACTTAGAAAAGTTGTTTGTAAAAAGGAAACCTAAGAACAATTAACTAATAAGAAAATCTGAAGATCTGCATTTCAGAAAAAGGGTAAACTTGTCTTTTACAGTATTTAAGATTTCAGATGTGTCCTTTATGTCAGCAATCAGAATATTACTGATTTGCTTTTTGCTGAAACAACTCATTTGGTAAAATAAGAAACAGAAATTATAGCAGGAAGTGAGGTGGGAATAATCCTTCAAGTAGGAGTTTTAACTACATATGCATGTTCTGATTTTAACTGTGTTTCTGCTACTCCTGTCACTTTTTCTGTTAATAAATACTGTACCTCCATTTCTATATTTTCTTTTCCTGTTGCAATTAGATTTAGAGCAATAAAAGGTCTTGAATTTTTATTGTGTTAATAATAATTATATAATAATTTTATTCATATTTTATAATGATTATTAAATATTAAATTAAACAATACTAATTATTAATTATATTTTTATTTATAATTTTATTGTGATGATAATAATAATTAGACAATGCCTTCATTATAGTAACAATAAAAAACTTTTTATAGCAGATCCACAAAAAGGATCAGAGGGCTGTAACAGAGAGAGTTGGAACTGTTTAGGCTGGAGAGGAGAATCCTTCTCCCACAGTTGATCAGATTAAACAAACAGAAAGTGAATTGTGGTTGGTACCACAGCAAGAACTAATAAATTACAGCTCAGTTATGTGAAATTATTACTGTGATTACCCAGTGGGTTTGATGTTGGGTAATCAAAGAGTATATAAATAAAGATTTTGGTTAAACAATATCTTCAGAGCCTTTAAGCAGAACTTAAGAAATGTTATTATTCTTTGTCCAGTGTACTAATAAAAGTGGCAGCAAAATATACTCTAGAGGTCTCTGGTATTTGATCTCATCCAAGAAATATTAAGAAGAAAAATTAAAATTGAAACAAGTACTCAAAGTTTGCTGTTAGATCAAAACTACTCAGTGTCCAAGTGAATGAGTGTGTGTGAATACTGAGAACATCTTTGGTGTTGTAGGAAATTGATGCAGCCAGAAAAAGTTGCCTAATGGGTCAGAAATCTCTGCCATATTACTGAGGTGTCCCAAACACATCTGTATAAATAGTTCTTCTCTAAGATTGCTTCCCTTAAGGAAAACAAAAATTTATCCCCTATCTTTTTCATTTAAAGCATAAACCAGAAAATCTGTGTGGTGGAGACATGAATCACTGCCAGGGAAATATCAACAATACAAGTTTAAAAAAAAATCAGTGCTGTATATCCGCTTTGCATTTTTACTGCTAACACAACTGTTGACATTGTAAATTGACTCTTAACATCATAAATGGCTCCTCACACATTGTAAAGTAAATCCTGTGGACTTTTATTAGTATCATAAATGGCTTTTTAACATGGAAATAGCCTCCTTCCCATGGCAGTGTAAATCCCATAGGCTTTATGGACAGCATAAGTCATGGAGTGTATTGCACTTTGCTGTCGGCGCTGGTTTTCACTTAAAAACTAAATAAAAGTTTGAGGAAATAAAACACAGGGATCTGCACATTTTCAGCTTTGGCCACCCTTCTTTTCCTGCTCCTGTGACCAATGTGAAATATTAAAAAGGTTTGATAGTTTTTTCTTAAGTTTAACTCCCCTTTGCAAAATCAGAATGTTGAAGAAGGGTTTCCCAGTCTGGATATTTCAGGAAGGGCTGACAAAGCTGACTAAGCAAACATAGGAAGCTGTAAAAGATGTAAGAAACTGTGAAATGATAACTATTTTATCACCCTGATTTCTTTGGCACCATTCATTTGCAAAGGTCCCAGAGCACTACAGAAAACACAAACTGCGTGTTAGGAAGAAATACAAGGGAACACTTTTCTGAAAATTACCACATAGTCCATATTCTTAAATTTTAATTCAGAATTCTGCTGTGTTCCTTGGCTCTCCCTTGAAATGTCTGCTTCACTGAGAGTGAACAGCAATAATTGTTTATTAGCACTCAGTACAAATTCACTACCCTTTCAGATTTAAAGCATAAACAGAAACATTTGCAAATATGGATGATTTTAGGGGTCATGCCCTAAATAGCTAACTTTTAAATTAACTTCCTCAGTGACATCCACGGTGATGATTTTTCTGTGTGAGCAAAAACACCTTATTTAAACAATTTAAAAGCCATTCAAACAAGCTATTGCTTGGAAGCTGCCTGAGTGGGGTTGTTGCTGTGGTTCTGGTGTGTTATGGCTCCTGTAGCTGCACACACAAGATATTCACTGTTTATGCTGCTGACAAGGTGGTAACTCAGATATTTGGGGTTACCTGAGAAGACCCAGATTGCAGAACTGAGTAGAGTTAATTGAGATGCTGAAATACACATCACTCACTGCATGTCAGGGAGTCCATTCCACACATGCAGGATTTCCAGACAACCATCAGACAAGGAAATAAATAGTGGATAAACCCATAAAACTGTCACTGTGCTGTCAGGACAGAACACAGAGCAGTTTCCATTGGATCCCCTGAGGAAATTAATCCAAATTATTACAGCTTGAGTAATACATATCTACAAAGGCAATGCATATCTCCTTTTACTGTAATTCAGCTAAAAAATAGCTTTCATGTATCTGCACATCTGTCTATATTTTTCTATAATGATTAGAGCATTAGAGTGTTCACTGATAGCACATGTGGGTTACATTCTTCTCTTGCCCTAAGAACATTTTGTCAGAGGGATCTGAAGTGCATTTGCTCAGCTGTTGTCCACACTGCAGGTGAGGACAATCCTGTTCCTACCACTCCTATGGGAACAGCTTTATCCAGCCACGGTTTAATGCAAAGTATAAACCAGAGAGTGTTTAACACACTGGCCATTCAATTCAGATTTCTGAGGGTGAGTTGGATGCTTGAGTACTTTTGAGGAGCTACATCAAAGTTTCAAAAGCCAGATTTGAGAATGGCATTACAAGCCCTTCACCAATAACATGATTAACCCCTCTCATCAGTGCATTCTGGAATTAATCTGTAAGAGCTCACCTACCTCATGCTCCCTTCTGATATGTAAAAAGCCCTGACATTTCACCCTGCTCTGGTAGGGCAGCAGCTCTTTCTGCCTTCATGAGCAGTGCAGCTCCTTCCAGGTTTGTTTGACTTTTGGGCTGTGCTCAAATCACCATGTCAGTAATCCTGTTTTAAAGGAGTCAGTGACACTCTCCCCTTTTCTACCAGAAAAAAAAAAAAGTGAATGCAAAACTTCTTCTACATAGATCAGCTTAAATGTAGCTAACAAAATCATAAATGTTTTTACCAGACCTGAGTCTTTTCAATATGTAATTACATTAACATACATGTTCTATTCCTGTTCACATAATGTAATGGGACAACTAGATGGCATTTTTTTCAATTTAGAACTAGAAAGAAATTTCTGAAGACATTCAGACAGCACCAGCTTCAGAAGGCTGCTGAAATATTTAAATATTTAAAAGTTTCTTTTAAAATTGCCTTAGAGGAGAAAAGATTATATTGTGGAGATGGTCTGACTTTGAAAGTCAGCTCATTAATCATAGTTAATGCTCCTTGTTATAGCAGATAGTTATCTGCTTCTTATAGTTTCTTATGAGCCCACACTGCCCACAGCATGAAAATATTTCTGATCCATCTAATAAAAATTTATAGTGTCATTCCTTTCTAAGGTTGGTGTCTTATATTCCTTATAGTAGGTATCTATGAAGTAAGAAAGCTTCAACATGTACTTGAAATTTTACAGATGTTTATATTTATTTCCAACATTAGTAGAATACATTTATGCGTAAATGCACAGGTATGATATTATATTTGTGAGCATCAGGTTGTTCAGGATTTTGCCTAGACAAGTTCTGAGAAGCTGCAGGGATGGAGATCCATCCCCATGGCTCATCCCTCTTCTTGTGTTTAACCAGTTTTGTAATGAAGATCCTTTCTCTCACATGAAATCCATATCCTCAGGAACACCTTGTTCTAATTAGCTGTGTTTGATTGGAACTAAAGCAGCTCAGTAGATTAAAAGGTCTGGATTCAGGTGATGTGAACATCTAACTCTCACTTCTGAAATGCTCTCCGACATCAGCTGGTTGGTTTATAATGAAGTGTAATTTAATCTTTCTGCTAGGAGCCCTCATGACCCCATGGCAAAGGTGAATCACAGACAGTTATTCACTGTAATTCACTGGAGTTTCCTTTGCAGCCCAGCTCAGGCTGTCTCTTAATGAATTAGCTGGCTAATTGCTGCTGCTGTTGATATTTCCTTCACCTTGAGCACTGCCCCATCCCTGGGAATGCTCCTGGTGGCTTAAATTCAGGACCATGGGGCGACTCCAAAACCAGATCTCCAATCTGAAAAGGCTCTGAAGTTTCATTGCTCTAAAGATGTATTGTGCTCAGTTTGTTGCACATTAATTAAACGGGTTTTTTTACATTTATTCATCATTTTCGTGCTTAAGTGAGCAGAGACTTTACACCTAAAGCTCAGTGAGACTGACAAGTGCCCTGCACTTTTAAAGCAGCTCTGAATGTTGTTTCTGTCCAGCATTTGTTTCTTCTCTTGGCTAATAATGACTATTTTATACCCTTTATTTAAAATCATTGCCTAGAAAAGTGCATGAAGATCCACACACACCTAAAGGTTTCTCAAAGAAGCCTTCTACCATATTTTCCTTTTCTTTTTACAGTTTAATGCACAGTCTGGAAGTCACTGGTCATTTCTGCTGTATTTGCTTCAATAAAGAGACTGTCTTATCATTACTAAACTTGCACTATGAATTCCTTCCTGGGTGTGTAGATCTGCACAAGTTCAGCCCTGCACAATTTCAATGTTGACACGTTACCTTGTAAGCCAAGGAACTTCTCCAGGTGATGGATGTGGTTTCCTGCCTCCTACCTCTGGAAAAGTGTGGCAGCACCTTTGTGTTAGTCTTGATTTGTGAAAAGCAGATGCAGAAGGTGATGAATGTGCCTCCCCTGCTCTCCCTCTTGCTCACTGTGTCTGCCTGAGAGGGCTGTGAGTCATGAGAAGCATCTGGGAGTGAGTTCTGGCTCCTCATCTGGAGAAACGACCTGGCACATGTCAAGCAGAGCACTTGAGCTCCTCACATGCACTTTTTGGCAAAAACCAGAAACCTGAGCTAAAAGAATGATCCAGGAAAATCCAACCAAATGTCCCAGAAGCCATTAACACCTCCAGTTTCAGCTGGTGTTCCTCAGACCTCCTAAATTGCCACTCTTGCTAAACTGGGTGTCTAAATATCTTCCTCCTTCCAAGTGTGTTAATGATGGAAAATCCCAAATATTTGCCTTGGCATCCAAAGGAAGCCTAATGTGCTATAAATGTTTGCTCCATGCCTTATTCACTTCCACAAAACATTCTTGAGTTAAAAAACTGCTGCTGGAGGTTCCTCTCATGGAAACCAAGTGGCAAAAATGCTGGCCCTACAGCTGGGATGCCTTGACCCTGCCCTTGTTGTGTGGTGTAAACCCAAAGCACTTTCACCCTGGAATTGAGGGGTTAATCATTATGGAAACCTTGTTCCTCCTGCTGGTGCTGGGAGAAGGCAGGAGTCATCACTGCTCAGTCCAGTGCTCAGAATCAGGAATCTGGAAAAAAAGCAGACAAGAATTTCAATGTCTGGTGTGTCAGTGCCAGCATTTAGCTGCAGCTAAAGGGACTGCAATTCTGAATCTTAAATTCTGGTTCTTTTGCTAATAACCATTGAATATAAATTCCTTTAGAAACATGAGGGAATAGGATCTAGAATTAACATTTCAAGAAAAGTTCCTTTTTTGCTCTTGTGTTTGCACTCCAGTTCAGAGACCCTTTTAAGCCCCTTTTTCTAAGTTTTTTCCGGTTCTTTAATTTCTTCTACTACAGCACAGAGAGACAAAATCTGGAAAGGGTTCATAGTATGGTCACTAGAAGGGGCTTCTCTGGTTGTGGGAATAATTTGTTGAAATCTATTCAGCTGAAGTATTTAAATAAATCAGTCAATTTCAGGCTCTGAGACCCCATATGTCATTAAATTACTGACTTTAGAGACTCTTCAGGTTTACAAACTCCATAAAACAGTTCATACAGAGATTTAGACATTGCTGTGCTGTAGATTGCAATACCTAAAGACTTTTGCTGAAATGCTGCCCTCTTGCTTTGAGGGCTGGCTCAGTAGTGATGAGTGCAGACAAAAACAAGACCGTCACAATGGTCAAAAACCCAAGAAGATTAGCACTGTAAACTATAGTAGAGGAAATGTATTGTATTTGAATATCTGTACTTGAATATGTGTATAGAGGCTTTGCCCCAGGAGGTCCCGGTTGTCCTTGATGGGCTGCAGCTGCGATGTCCTTAATTGACCTACAGCTGTGACCAATGAAGAGAACTGGGATAAAAGGGGGTGGGTTAGCCAGTCAGGGAGAGCCTTGATAGAGCCCTGAACTGAGAAAGAACAACATGCAGAAGAAGGAGTCTGTTCTGTGAAGATCTGCAGCCATGAGAACCCACCAAGGAGGTATGGACTTTAGAGATCTGATAACAACAGTATGGGACTCTAGAAATAGAATGACAACAGTAAACTTTTCAGCTATGAGAACCTCAAGGTCAGATTAACTGCATCTCAACAGCCTCGTTGGTTCCAAACCCTACCGTGTGCTGTGCTCTGAGCTTTGCTCCTCACAAACCATCCTGGCAAGATGTCTCTGAGAATAATTCTCAGAGCAGATGAAGGCAGTGCCATGGGATGGGCACAGCTCCCACAGGCTGACCCTCACTCATGCTCCCAAGAGAAGAATTCTCCCTGGGCAGGCTGTCACATCCCTCCTTTTCCAGGTGATGGCTGAGCCCCCACTTCTGTGTCTTGATCACAGTGAATTTCTTCCCACTGCAAAACACAGACAGTGAATTACCTCTTCTTATTAATGAACAACTGTTTTTCCCTTTGAATAACAAAAAAAAGCAACTTTATTTTACTATTTTATACCTTGGCCTTGAGTGTTTTCCCTTATTCTCTTTGATTTTGCAGTACAATGATCCCCAGGTTATCTCCATCAAGAAGGTGAGAGTGTTCTAAAGCAGAATGGATCATCCCCAAATTTCAGAGTTAGTTACATCAGAATTCTCAAAGGAACTGCTTTTTTTTAAGCTATTATAAACTGACTGAACTCAAGTTTTGGATTTGAATTTAGAGTCCAACATCTTCATATTGGGTCTGAACTTTGCCATCAGTACTGATCTTTCTAGATGAACCTAAAATTCTAATAAAATTCATTGATTAGTGGAGTACTCACTATCTGGAATTTGACCTAAAGTTTTCCATAGTGATCACCTCCCCACAACCCAATACAGACTTTCTGGTTAGTTCCATATTTATTATGCAATGCAATTGCTAGAGAGCAACTGAATTTTGCAGGAGAATGTAGGAAAAAAATATATTGGAATTCAAAGATCAAAACTTCACCAGCAGATTATATTTCTGTGTAAGGTGATGAATTGCAGTGTTTTGATTTAGTGAAGGTTCTGTAAAAAATAGGTCCTGAGACTTCTCCATCTTACTGGAGTATAAATGAAAATAACTCCTTTGATCTACTCTGATGTAAGCTATAATCCAATCCTCCCTTTTCTTTAGGAGTTTATTAGCTGACAGTCAGCGGCTTTCTGCAGCATTTAATGGAACATTGCATTATCTGTCATCAGTTTTCCTCCCTGAAACCTGTACATCCTGCAGCCTAAATGCAGCTTTAAGGGGTGTAGAGGGCTAAAGAGAACAAGATCTCCTCTGTGTGAGCTCTGCACTGCAGCAGCCTCAGAGCTCAGCCTCCCCCTCTGCCAAGTCAGGGATGGTTTTGCTGAGATTAAAGAAGAAATTGGACTGACATTGATAACTGTTCTGAGATATATTTTCACTTTCTCCTGAATTTTTTTACAGGCCTGATGTCTGTTTGTTACCACAACAGGCGCTACAGATGCGTTTTCTACACGTCCAAATGTGAGATTATGTGAGTTAAAAGTCACATAAGGTAGATCCCAATCAGAAACCTTAAGAAAAGCACACTCTGCAGAGATGCAGAACCAGTTAAAGCATTAATTGAGTCTTTTTTGTTTTCAAATGAATTATTTGTTTGGACAAAATGAGCATTAGAAAAAGTATGACTTTCTTCAAAAAAGTTTCAGGTCTTTTATAATTTTAGCCCTACAACTAAAATGATGACTGAGAATATAAAAAGAAGTACAAAACAATTAATGGTTCCATCGTAATGGTGGTAGAAAGTAGGATTTTGGCATTTGTTTGGGTTTGATTTTTTTTCCTAATCTAATGAGAATGTTAAATTACAGTTTTATGAAAAAACAAGCAAACAAAAACTTCCCTCAATTTGTAACAGAAAAAAAATTTCACAATGCGAAGAAAATACTCCGAACAAACTAAAATTGGTCTCTTGCTTATCACTCAGCTTCTGGGAACAGGCACAAAACAAGGTGTCCATTCAACTAAGAGATGCAATGAAACGTTTTTATGATTTTCTGATTTTATGACTCTAACTTCAAATCCTAGAAACAAACTTTAGGAAGATCACAAAGGTATCTAAGTGAAAATTTGGTTTATTATATATTTTCAGAGGTATATTTCACTTGTGGTTTCTAGGAAACATTATTTTACACTGAGTTAGGAATTCAGCAATGCACATAATCAAACTCTCTTTCCCTAACTCCCAAGTTTACAGTTGTTCAGAGAAGTGACAACAAAAATATCTAAAAGAAAAAAAAAAAAAGCAAGCTTCCTCCTGGTTGGGTTTTTTCCCTTTTTAAAGATAGTTTAAAAGTTTTTTTTCGGAGATGGCTCAGTGTATGCCCAGATTCACCATCTCCAGATTAATGAACTGGGCCTCATTGAAAATGGGAGTAATTTTTTAATCTTTGCCTCTTTTAAAACCATTAAATGTTTCACCAGCAAACTTATGGCTGTTTGTGTTGGTCATCTTTTTGGCTGATGCTCCTCTTTAAGATGTTATGGCTTAGCCCACACTGCCCTGACAGTATTGTGTGCTTTCTTTTGAACCCTGTGAGACTTATTTTTCTTTTTGCCTCCATAGATGCCAGTCCAAATTGCATTGACTGATTGTCTGTGACCATCCAGGCTGACAAACTGTGACTTAAATGGGACAGTGTCAATTTTTCTCAGACAGGGAAAGGTCATTTCAAATTCAGAAGCCTGGACCAAAATAATCCATTGAATCTGAGTTATTGGCTTGAAGGTTAACATTTCAGTGATGTACAAGGTCATTAATATGATTAATATTTGCTTTGTGACTGCCCAGTAAGGATTGCAGAAGCCATGAGAGGGAGGCTGGTGGTTGTTTTCCAAGCCAAAGCAATGTTATAATAAAAAAGAAGCTTTGAAAATAATTGTGGAAAGGGCCTGTCCTGGTGCCAGTGTCTCCAGTCAGTAACAGGGTTTGAGGAAAACATTTGATATTAACTGCAGGGATGGGGCTCTGTCCCTGACAGCCTTCATCATCACAGTCCCTTTTGATTTCACTGGGGAAGTTTTGCCTGTATAACCTTAAAAAAAAAACCAACCCAGATTTCTACAATTATTTTCTTTAGGATGAGAATCTTTGCTGCAAACTAAATCGTGCATGGGTGCTGTGGTCTGTAAAAACAAATAAATTTACGTGCCCAGGTGGAGAATTTCTCAGAGCTGGACACTGCTGTTATCACCATTCATACTGCACATGCATCAATTCTCTCCTGGTTTGTCTTTCAGCAAAATACAAACAAATCATGTTGGCAGTTTTGAGGATTATTCACCCCAGTGACCCCTCTCATGAAAAATCAGTGTCCAGAATGCAGTTTGGCTGCTTATGGGCCTCCCCCACTATTCCAGAATTTTCTCTCTTAAGCAGCTATCCAACTTGTCTTCTTTCCAGCCCAGGACACAGTGTAAATTCTCAATCTCACAGTATAATAATACATTTCTGATAGCCTAAAGCAGAACCTTTGCACTCCCTTACTTATCAGGAAAAAAAGTACGAAGACATAGTTTTTATAGAATTATTATTATTAGGAGAAGAGAGTATTACATATGTCTGGCTTCAAGAAATCACTCTGAAATCTGAAACGAGTGTCATGGTTTTATAGTACAAATATAGAAGCTAAGATTCCAAAATTTGGTTTTGTTTGGTTTTGGTTTTGTTGTGCATTATAATGATTAAAAGACAAATGAAGTAGGAATGACAGACTGATCTGAGAGATTTAAAACTGTCAGTCCCTGTGATCTAATGATGTTGACTTTCTATCAGCATCAGGATTTCTCAAACCTTCATCCACTCCACAGCTGCTGCAGCTCATGTTGTGTCCCCCTGCAGGTGTGTTTGTCTGAGCACTGACACAAACCTAATTTTCCTCCCAGACAGGAAGATCCTCCATTATAAGTCCAGTACAATATTTTAACTAATAATTTAACCAGTACTAATTTTAACTAAAAACTTTATATATTTTAAAGTTAATTCCATACTGTGGTTACTAGTAAATTGAATTAATAGAGGTAAAGGATACACAGCAATATATTTTGGAATGGAATTAATGGAATCAATTCAATTTTTGGAATTAATTCAATTCATGGAATTAATTCAATTTTTTTAAACTGAATATCCTATTTTATTTTACTTGTTCTCATGCATATAGTATATTTAATTTTGGATTAAGAGCTTGGAATCCGAGCTTGAAGTCCCATTTCAAAGTTCTTGTATTTCCATGGGCTAAAGGCAAGACCCACACCTTTGATCTAGCACAAGTTGAGTTCATATTCTTGGGTAATGCAGCTCTTCACTGCTGCTTGTGCCCAGCTTTTCACTCAAAACTTTTTTTTCTATATTTGAATTTCACAGTGAGATTTGTCTGCATGGTGGTATTAGAGTCCAATGAAAGCTTTCTTCTACAAGAGCAGGAATGTTTTTCTGCTCTCTGACATCAACAACATGACTCACCAGAAAGACATGAGGAGTATTTGGTTAGGAATTATTATTTGAAAACTAAATTAGATTAAAAAGAAAAGAAAAAAAGAAAAAGAAAAGTTTAAAATGGAGAAAGTATTTGTTGATCTTTCATCTTGAGACCTTTACTTTTTCTTGTGGAAAGTTTCTGTCTATTGCATTTTCCCTTCAGTCCTGCATAAGATGGTAAATACTTATTTGTCATCCTTTAATCTACAATCTTCAAGATTTTTTTTTGTAGATTCACAGGCATAAAGTGCATTTCAAGCAAATAAATGTGTATTGATCAATTGAAGTAATTAATTCCTGAATATTTTTCAAGTAATTAGGGAATTCATAAGGTTTTAATTCTGAAAAACAAATCTGAAAAAGACGAAAAAGAAGCAAGTATAGCAACAATGAAAGAAATTGAGCTGCATTCATACAGAAAGGTGTTTTAATCCCTTAGTGATTTGTTAATACTTAATGGTGGCTAAATATGAATTAATGAATCAGATGTATCAAATTATTGAGCTAATCAAATTAACAAATCAGAACAGATTGCTGCAGAAAAATAATTAAAACCACAGCCTTCAACTTGAGGTCACTGTGTGGAGCAGTACACTTAAACTATTTCTGTGAATTCTGCTCTGAGATCATAAATAGATCCACAGGATGTTCTCCTGACAGTTGAAATGTTATTCAGAACTATAAATGTAAAATAAAGAATATCTCTCTTGAATGTAGCTTCTAAATCTGTGGGTCACTCAGCTTGATGTTCTGATCTAAAAAGAGATAAGGAGATCAGTTTTATTTATCAAAGAATAAAATGTTGGCCTTACCACAGTACAAGTCTGTCTAAATTCGTACCTGTTACTTCTTGAATGAGGAAATTTTGGATTAGTGACTTCTATGTGATCATCCTTAAATGTTAATCAATTTTTAGCAGTAACTGGTGAAAACTGTTTTACTGTTAACTAATTAATTAGTTATTGCCAGAGTCTCTATTATTCAGTGCAGCACTGTTAACTGGATTTCATTGCTAAAGGCTGGTAAATTAATTTTTAATGGACTGTATTTCAAAATTTAATAATGAGACAATACTATTTAATTATCTAAGCCAAACACTGAAACAATTTCAGGGCAGTACATGGCACTTATGAAAAGTTAGCCATTTATCCTACTAGAAACTTTATATATCCTTCTTTATGCCATAAATATCAAGCAGTGCCTCTGAAGGTCTGCCTTGGCTTTTTGTTACTTAGATTTTCACATTGTGTCTCTCCACTTGAAGAGTTCTGTCTGCACTACAAAGGGGGAAATACTGCAAATAAGCAACTGACAGTAAAAATGTCTTAGCTGGTTTTGTAAGGCAATAAAAAAAAAAAGATGTGAAAAGAGCATCTTCTTTCCAAGTACAGAGTAGTGTACTGGAAGAGAAGATGTGAAAAGGTGATAGACAGAACATGACTTGATGATATGCTGCACAGAAAATATGGGGGAAAAAAACCAGACTTCATATCAAAGTGAAGATTTCTGAAACGCTTCAGTAAGTGAAAAGTGCTATAAAGCCTAGCAAAGAGTATTTGAGTATTCCTACCCTCACTGCCAGCTCGTGCCCAGCATTAGAGGGGTGCCCCTGCACCCTCAGTGCTTCTTCCCAGGTGGGCAGTGCTGAAAGTGGGAGCTGGCTTGGGTGGCACTGCAGGGAGGTGGCACTGGTGCTAACCTCGGCCCAAGGGCTGTGGAAATTTTTTAAAGGTTTTACTGAATTCTAAATATCCCAAAAAGTAATGATGAGATTACTTCTACTGAAAAGAAGAGATGTCCCTGCCTGTGGCAGGCAGGTTGGATTCTGATTTTTAAGGTTCCTTCCAGCCCAAACCATTCTGTGATTCTGTGATTTTATGACTCAGTGGAAAATGTTGCCAGGGCTCTCTGCTCTCACAGCACCCTCAGTCCATCTGTCCAAAATTTGGTTTCAGTTTTTGTTTCATTCTCTTCTGGAAGTAAGGACATGAGGTTCCTCCCTCTTTCACTTCCTCCTTCTGCCTGACTGATTTCCTTTTATTTCATTTTTCTTTACTTAAAATGGCACAGAAGTACCTTTCCCTTCACCACTGCGACCCTAAAGTTTCTGGCTGGTTTTGCTATGACGTTTTTCCAGCATTTTAAAATATCCTTGTAAGTTCTGGGGGCTCTTTCCAAGGTATTTTTTTACATCAAGGATCTCCAGAAACTGGTAGGCAAATAGTACTGTGCTTAACTGAGACTTAATTCTGCCTGGGCTTACAAAGGAGGCTACATTAGTAAAAATAAGTGCAAAGGCAGGGACCTAAGAAATATTCCCCCTTTTTTTCCTGCTGTGGTTTTATCTTATGCCATGGTTTTATTCATCAGGATGCCATCAAACAATCCCTGACTAAAATTCCTTGAATGCAGATACTGTTTTGGGAACTGTATGGATGAAGTATCTGTCGTGTTGCTTTTGCTGCAGAGGCATTTCCATTAGTTATTTGTACATTTGTGTACTGAAGATACAAAAATGAAGAAAATTACTTCTTGTAGTGTTTGCATTGATTATAAAGAAATAAAAGATTACAAACTTTAGTGGAACAGTGAAATGATCCATTTATTCAATCTAATAAATTTGCATTGATGGGGTTTAATATAATGTCAAAAGTACATTTCAAGCAATATAAATTGATTTTATTGCATATGAAATCAATCCTTGAAGACTCTAGCTTCTGGCAGAATGTAAAAATAACTGCAGACTCTAAAATTAGGGGTGTCTGTCTCTGTATGTCTGTGTTTGTGTCTCCAAATGCGAAAGGCTAAAGTTGTGGACTTCAGTTTGAACTGGTTTCCTTGGTAACTTGCTCATAAAGTTCCATTTTCCTCCTAGTTTCTTTAATATTTTAATTAAATAACCCTTAACAACGTATTAGTTTCTAAGTTACAATATTCCTGACGGTTTTTATACTGTGTGAAAACAGTTTTTCCCTTAGCTCTTCTCATAATTTTGATTACAAATTACAAACATTTGACTTGTGACTTCACAGAAAAAAATGCTTTGCTATTACTGCAAATAATGCTAATATTTTTTATTATTTTCTTAGTACTATCACTCTTAACACTCACATAAATACATAAATTTTACACCAGAAAAGTTTTAAGTTAAAAGTTCTTCACCCACTATTTTCAGTAGCAGCACAATTGTTATCCACTCAAACTGGTGGTTGACATCAGTAGCAGATTTTAGTGACAAAAACAGGAGCTCACAGGAGCTGGAACTAAAGTAATTTTTGTAACTTTGATCAATATTTGGGGTTCCTTCAGCCTCTTTTGTCAGAGGTTTTCACCTTCTGCAGTGCTCACTTTTTCTTCAGTGGATGTTGTGAATATTCCACAGACACCAACATTTCCAAATGTGTAAAATAACCCACCTCAGAAAGGAAACCCACAGTTAAACAAAGTGCTAGGAAAGCCCATTTTTGCAAACTGTCTCTCCCAGAAATTCAACAAAGGCAAAAATCAAACTTATTTTGGTAAATATCAATGGGAAAATTACTTGCTGTGAATTCTCACTCCATCACTCACAACACAACTGTCAACTTTGTGCTGTTTTGTACCTATGAAAAATTCTAACTTTGAGGAGGCTGCTTATATAAAGGTATGAATTTAGGAAAAACCTTCAGAGCAAGAG
This sequence comes from Agelaius tricolor, assembly GCF_023055355.1. Classification (NCBI taxonomy): domain Eukaryota; kingdom Metazoa; phylum Chordata; class Aves; order Passeriformes; family Icteridae; genus Agelaius; species Agelaius tricolor. Next base: position 2,642,762 of record NW_027269284.1, on the reverse strand, counting down.
TTAGGTAATAACTTCCCACAACAGTCAAAGATGCTATTGAGACTTTTGTAACAATGCTCAAGATTTTGCAGGAGACAGAACAATACAAACATCCAGAGAATCTTTCAGAAAACAGAAAGCTCTAACTGAAAAGTCAACAGAAATTTAGGCATGGATGTGGGAGCTGTTCCTATGCATTCCCAGATTCTCCAGCTTTGTATTTCTCCTTGGATTGAGGTTACACTCAGTCCTACAGAGGGCAATGTGTTATCAAGGTGCTCAGCAGGGCTGTGAGCAGTGGAATGTGGCATCTGTTAAAACCTGCTCATAAATTCCTAATCCCACACACAAAAATTAAAGGGTGTCATATTGATCTCATTTTATTTTGTGCTGCATGCAGCTTTTGTGTAATGGCACATTTAATAATGGCATGCTATTGTTATCTCTGCAATACCTATATAAGCTGTGTTTCAATAATTTTTTTTCTCCTGGTGAAGAAAATACATAAATTTTCTTATTAAATATCTTTAATATTATGAAAAAATGTGATGTAGTTAAACCATTTTATTTCCCTCTTTTAACAATTGCTACAACATGGTAATTACAGAAATACTATTTGAATAGAGGCAAGCAGAAAAGGAACAATTTCAAATTTAACAAAATCAGTTTTACTAGCTTTCAACCAGTCTGAAAATGCTTTTCTTATTCAAAATGATCTCTTTTATATTTTAGTGAGGACAGTATTTTATTTTTACTATAGAATGTAGTATTTTATTATCAATAGAAACCACTGTTAAAAAGTTGACTTAATATACTGCTTATGTAAAGCAGTAGACTTCCACCAAAGGCAGATCCCACCACCAAGACTGAGAACTGAGAAGACAAAATTGGTCAGAAAATGATATTGTCCTGTTGGAACCGTGGTTACTGAGAATTTCAGACTTTCTGTGATGACAGGCACTGACCCCCAGGAGAACACTGCATTTAACCTGAGGCTGTCTAGAAGGCTTCCAAAATGGAATGATAGAACTGGGATTGTGGGTGTGGAGTTTGAATAAAAGTCTTTAATATCACAGGGTGGGAAACTTAGAGTTTAAAGTTTTAGAATATAGTGATATATGTGAAGCAAGATGGAGCTTGTCGGGCACAGGCTGGTTCTTTCTTCTTCACCTTCTTTCTTTCTTCTTCACCTTCTTTCTTTCTTCCTTCACCTTCTTTCTTTCTTCCTTCACCTTCTTTCTTCTTCACCTTCTTTCTTTCTTCTTCACCTTCTTCTTCTTCACCTTCTTCATGGGTTCAGGTGGTTTTGTGTAATTGGATAAAAAGGTTCACATTGCGAGCCATGGGTGGTTGGTTATTGGGTTAAAAGTAAAAATAATTTAGGTGTCATTTCTTAATTGCCAGTTTATTCTTAAAAGGCCTTGTAGAAAGAGTGATAGGGCTCCATTTTTACCTTGTTAGAGTGAAGTGCTGTAGAACTCGTGGCTTGTGAGACTGTAACATAGATAAGAACTAATAAACATCTGAGTCCAAACAAGAAATACCATCTCGAGCATTTAATCCTAACCCTGGCAAAAAGAAGATAAAACTTGACATTGCCCCTTTACAAAAGCCCAACCTCTGCCTCTTAAAGACCCAGAGGGAATGCCATTAATCTCTTCCACAGAAAACTTCCATCATCATCACTGTCATTATCCTGGACAAGTCTGCATGAAAAACAATCAATCAGCTTAAATTCTTTAATGGCATAGAAATAAAAGGAACCTGCCACCTATAAAGGGAAACTTTGAACATGGAAGAAACTGGTGCTCATTATCTTCCACCTCTCAAGTTCATTACAGGACTCAGGGTTTTCTTGGGGTTGTTTCAAGGTCCTCTTGAGCCAACCAACAGCAAGAGATTTTCCCCCTCTGGGGTTTAAGTTTATTGTGGAGGAAGCTGGAGTAATTGGAAGCAAGATTTGGGATGTTGCTGTTTTAGCTGCAAGTTCTTCATGCCTGTGCTGTGCTCTACCCTGCTTCACGTGACTCCTCAGCCTCTCTCCCTTCTTCCTCCAAAAGGTTCCTCCAGGTGTTCCAGCACACCCCCACACACAGTAACTCTGTTATCAGACAGCTGGAAGATGGTTTGGAAAACATCTGCATTGAAAACACACAAATAACTTTGATTTTAGGGTTTGTACCTGCCTAGGGAGGCAGCACAGAAATTGGTGTGTTGGAAACTGGAAAGTGCAGAAATTCCTGACACAGTGAGGAGCAGCTGGGGACAGAATAAAGCAGCAGCTTCCTGCATCCAGACTCTGCTCTCTGCATCCAGAGTGAGACATGACTGCAGTGTGAACCTTTAATCTCATGAACATTGCTGCTATCTTTTCCATGAGCAAAGCAGTTGTGTATAAATGGATATTTTTAAGAGGACGATGGGAGTAGATAATAGATTTCTGCAAGCTGAAAAAGTACTTATCTAACTTCCCACAGCCCCACAGAAATAAAATTCTTAAATCTCCCTCCAATGCCACCATGAATAGATCAAAATAGGGAAAAGTAATGAAAATACAGGGAGCAATCAGCCACTATTGTGAGGATGAATTTTATAATCCTTCAGAAATGTTATATGCAACATAATTTTAGACAGAATAGCATTTCTCATTCTTTTTCTGTCCAGGAAATAATCTTCCAAAGTGTCTGACCAAGAGCACTGGCTGACAGTAGGAAAGGAAATGGATTCAAAATGAATTTAGTTGATATGTTTGTGTTGTTCCTCTGGAAGAAATTCAGTGTTAATGACGTTATTCATTCTGAGAAATTGAATAAATGTATCAGGACAACAGTGAAATTGAAATGTGCAGTGCTAATGCAGTCATCACCCTTAAGTCCTTTCCAGTTTCTTATGGCCTCAAAGCTTCCAAAACTGTTGTATGTGCTGCATCAGCAAATTGTTGGCCCGTGCCTCTGCTGTGAATATTTTACATATCCTAGGAAGGATTCTGGCCCTTGACATCCAGGTAACATCAGTTCAGCATTTACCACACTTGGTAAACATTCTCCAGATTGCGCATTAAGGGCCATTAAAAGACAAAAAAAAAAAAAAAAACAAAAAAAAAACCCTATATCACTCATTTTTCACTATTTGAGTTTGTAAAGAAAAAATGAAAGGAGAATTAATATTTCTGAACAAAAGGAAAACTGATGGAAAAGAAGTAGGCAAAAGTACCAAGGCAATGGGGGTTGCAGTCAAAGGTGCCTCTCATAAATCTTGTGTGCATTTTTTCACTGATGAGTTTCCCAAGGCTGCATGTAAAAATAGATTTGAAGAGGACTTATCCTTAATCCTCCCCTAAATCCCCTTTCTGCCATCCATCCAAGAGACAGATAGGAATATAGGAATCCAAGGTTTACACTGATGTCTAAAGAAAAAAATATTATATTCAGTTAATATTTTCATCTACTACAATTATATTGCTGATGCTGAATCCCAGGCCAGAGAATCATGGTTAGTCAAAGTGGGGTCTTTGGTACAGTGATATGCACTGAAATATGGCTAAAGAAGATGTAAAATTCTGGGAACACTTTAATTTGTAAAACATCCTAACCTGATAAAATTGTTTTGGTTTTTGATTGTTTTTCTTTTAACCTGTATTAATTCTGGGATCAAAAAAACCCCAAGGAAATCAAATTAAACCAAACCAAAAAACATAACAAAAAAAACTCTCCCAAATTATGGAACACTCCGAGACTATTTTTGAGCCTTGAGAACTAAATTTACAAGGTATCATAACAATATATATTGTATCAATATACATGTGGTTGTATTAATCTATTATCAAGATTGATTTTTTTTTTAGTTTTAGGAGGATTTTTTTTTCCTATTTCCTGCAGCATTTCATGAAATGCAGCATTTACTAAAATTTTGTACAATTCTAGGATCTGGGATATGTAAGTTTTGCAGGTAAGTCTGCTGATGAAAGAAGAAAGATGAGTTGAAAAGCCTTGCAACTTTAGACCCTCTGTCTCATTAGGTGAAATCTCCATCAGCAACACCATGTTAACTTCCTTATTAACAATTTCAGATATTTTAGTGGCTTTATAATATCTCTAGGATATAATTTTCTGACTTTCAGCTTCCCCTTCAGAACAAGAAAGCTGAGGCACAATGAAGCAGGGGAAGAGGCTGCCCAGGAAGGTTGTGGGATTAAAACACTTTGAGATTGTCAAGATCAGAATGGATAAAGCTTTAAAGCTTTTTTAAACAACCTGATCTGGATTCATGACCTGGTTCTGAGCTAGGGCATCAGGCCAGAGACCTCCTTCCAATTCTGTGACTCTCTATCTTCATGTCTCATTCCCATGTCTTGATTATCCTTGGATTATCCAAAATTGAGCTAAACACTTGTGTTTAGATGACTAAATAATGGGAAATATCCATTCTCTTGAACAGGACAAACCCACTGTTAAAGCTGTACATGAAAAGGCTCTTTAGCAGATGATGTCCATAAAAAGGGAAATCTTCAGGTCTAAGCCATTTTTTCAGCATGGCTAGAAAAAAAATAGACCTGGTAGACTCAGAGGTTCTTTATGACATCTGAGTTTGGGTAAGAGAGAGAATCATTCTTAACAAGATATTATTTGAGACGAGCATGTATTGTTTGCTAGCTACCATCCTAAAACCAGATGTGTAGAAAAATTCCACAGCCCCTGCCCCCAGACACACACTTCCCCTTTTTTCAGGGCTCCTCCCCTGAATGAAGGATTGCAAGCAAATATTGCCTAGCTTTGCAAGGGCTGACAACCTCCCTTGATGTCAACAGAGAATATTGAGGGGCTACTGCTGCAGTTCATTATGCAAATTGCTGTAGTCCCAAGGAAACCAACTCTTTTATGCAAATAAATTGTTTACAAGCCTATTTATATCTTAATAATGGCTTAGCCTGGGTGCTTTTTGTTTCTGCTGGCACTAAGAATTTAAGCAGGATCTTTCTATTATCCACACATATTTGTGAGCTGGTGCTGTGGAAGGGATTGACCGGCTCATTTCTATGCAAGGATTCTTTGCTGTATCAAATGAGTTCTCAATCCATGAAGCACATTTCCAGGGTTTAAGAAAAATTAAAACATTAAGTAACTGCCTCCTGCAATTTGGCCAGCAATATACAAACACAAAACTGCAGAAATTGTGATGGTTCCTGAAACGCTGTAGATATTTTTCTTATGAATTAAAAAAAAAAAAAAAAAAAAAAGTGTATTCTGCAAATAAGATTTGTTTGGCCTATGAAAATTTTATAAGCAAGTGAATGGATTCTTTAGCTAATAAAGACTTGCTAAAAAGTCAAATGTTCAAAGTAACTGTGTTTAAATAGAGAAAAGGACTTCATTAGCTAATTCAACATTCTTGTGTTTTGTTGGCTATTAGGGTTGGGTTTTATATAAAAATAATTGCTTGAAAATAAGAGGCAAAGTCCATCCTTTTCATGTTTCCTTTTTTTCAGAAATACATTCTCAACATTTTTTAAATGACATGTCAGGTCTGTAAGTTTGGTTTCAATAGAACATGAAAAAAAAAACGAAAAACAAATCAAAGTCAACAAGAATACACAAAGTAAAAAAATGGATGAACTCACATTACAGAAACATGCTGATCCCCCCCTCATCTTTTCCCCACTTTTCACAATTTAAGGCAAATATAGGTTGCTACATTATGAAAGGTTCCTGGGTCTCAAAGAAGATTTTAACAAGATATTTCTTCCTTCCCCTGTTTTTTCATCCTGTGAATTTCTCAGTCTTTTTGCTACCCTGTCCTACCTTTAACAGAGATAAGGTTCTCTTCACTTAAATAATTAGTTTGACCAGGACTGAATTCATATGAAAGGTGTGGGGTTTAAACCAAAAGTGTCATAACCTTACATGTGCTTTTTTGGTCTGAAGTTTTTAACAAGAAGCTTTGTGGAAAAATGAAGTGATACCACCATTAACTTCCTTTAAAAAGAAAAGCCAGTTGTCTACTTCTTTTTAGATGATGCAAATGTTAAAGGACAGGAAATTTTAGGCTGTTAGGCCTGACCCTGTACAGATGCCAGGGCATTCCTAGTGAGCACATCCAATATTTTCATGGATGTAGCTTTCAATGGATTTATGGCATTGATTTGTTGCATCAACAGGCAACGTGGTACCCAGAAAGATAAACCTTCCAGTGGGATCTTGCCAAATCTACTTTTTTTCTCAAGATAATAAAAAATTTCAAGGAATCCAGTGACTTAACGTGGCTGCAGACCAACTTTTCCTGATTGTTCTTTTATGCAGAATTCCAAACGTCATTAGACAGCTAATTTTTTTTTTTTTTTTTTTTTTTGCAACTGACCTGTAATTGTGAAGATACCAACTAGGACAGGATGAACTCTGAGTCTCCTAAAAAGAAGCCAGGCACCCCAAATAATGCCAGGAAAAGGCTAAAAATTGAACAATTCTTCTAGAATTAAATGAAAATTTAATAAAGTAATTTCTGTATTATTCTGATGAATTAAAAGCTTAAAAACATTGATTTAAAGATTTAATCTTTATGACTTTTATTTGATTACTTCATTAATGAAACTTTAATTAGTGGAGTAAAAGAGCAGCTTATGAGTTACAAATATTGCTTTGTGTAGCATAGCTTGATCTTTTCCTAAATTCTTAAAATTTAAGCAGAAATGCCTGATTCCACCTGAATTATAAAAATCTCAAAGCCACCAGGTTGCTTTGCACAGGAGATGTGTGCATTGTCATTGGATAGATTTATATCAGATATTAGGAAGAAATTCTTCATAAGTTGTTGTCATCTTTTGTGGATTCTTTGTTAGAACTGGAAAACGTGTTCAACAGGAATGGGAACAGAAGTGCCAGATGGACTAATAAAGAAAGAATGAACTCATGAACCTCATTTCTCAAAGAAATTAGGTAAAAAGTCCCTGCCAGAGTAATTTTTTTCTCCTGTAAACTTTAAAACTGGTGTTAATAATGTTAATAAAGACATTTGTATCTGCTAATGCTTAACTTAGTAAACACTTAGTTCTGGATGTTGGGCTTGGAGGAACATACCTATTTCTTCTTTATCTATTCTTGCAACTTGCTCTGTTCTCTTTTCTTTCATTCTTTAAAAAAAAAATTGTCAAAACTTTTGATTAGAGGCTATTGGTGAAGCTGAATTTTTGAAAAGCTGGAGGAAAACACTAATAATAAAAATAACTAATAGTGGAGCTCCTCCGTGATGGATTTTGACAGAGCTTTTCTATTTAAAGAAATAATTGAGTTCTATTAAATTAGTTTCTTCTGTCAAATTATCTAGTTTTAACAATACTTAAGAAATGCCACATTTCTTTGCTTGTAGATTACCCATACTGAGATCATCGAAGTCTTGTGAAATGAAGGTTATTAGTCAATTCTGACAGCTTATGGTAAATCTCAATCACTGAATGTCATAATAAAATTTCAAGTATTTGGAAAGCCAAGCCAAAGTGTGTAAGCAAAGAATCTAAATTAATTTTTTTAAGTTAAAAGACTTTGGTTTTTTTCATGTTGGGTCAAAATCTCAACATATCTCACTGTCTTATACTTCATAAAATCGCAGAATTTTTCATTTGAAAGACTTCAAAGACCTTCTTATTGATGGTCCCATGGGCAGGGACACCTTCCACTGTCCCAGGCTGCTCCAAGCCCCATCCAACCTGGCCTTGGACACTGCCAGGGATCCAGGGGCAGCCACAGCTGTTCTGGGCACCCTGTGCCAGGGCCTGCCCACCCTCACGGGGAAGAATTTCCTCCAAACATCTAATCTAGATCTCCCCTCGTTCAGTTTGTGTCCATTCCCCCTTCTCCTATCACTGCCTGCCCTTATACAAAGTCCCTCTCCAGCCTCCCTGCAGGCCCCACTCATTTCCTCCTGAGCCTCATTTCTCTCACTTTTTCCATGTGGAGTGTGAATACATGATGAAATTCCATTCTGTCTGATCCATTTGACATTTCCACAAATGCTTCTGCTCAAACATGGTTATGAGCAAGGTCCCTTCCAACCGAGGATTCTATGACTGGGGCCTGCTCTTAATCTCAACCCAATATAATACAGATTGCCAGGGCAGTAGCAGAAAGAGCTGTGGAAATAAATCCTTTCTTTCCAATGATCTGAGGAGAAATCTGCCTGATAACTTTCTCCTCAGAGGTATTGAAAAATGTCCTTATTTCCTCACTCATGAACACCACCATGGCTCTGCACAGTTGTGTATCTTCAGCAGAGTCCTTGGGAGCTGTTCCTCCTGCAAAGGGAAGGGATTTTGTGGGAAGAGCTAAATCTATCCTGCAGACCTGCACCTATGGTGAATTGGACTGTCAAACAAATGGTTTTGGTGATGCACAGTTTAAAACTCCTTTCAGCAATGTAATTAATTTAGTCAAAATCTTCAATCCATCCCAATGACAAAACTCCCTCTTTACTGTATTTTTTAAGGAGCTATTTTCACCACTCCCCACACACCTCTGGTGGGGGTACAGAAGCAAGACTGACCAAGTTTTACTGGAGACATGATGAGTGTGTGCAAACACTATTTGTGTGAATCAGTAACAGGCTATTTGCTATTTTTGCTGCAAGAAAACCACACCTGATGTTTTCAGGAATTCTTATTCACTGAAGCTTTCAACATTTTTCAAGGTTTTGAATTTTGTTTTTTACTCCTCAGCTGAATAAAAACAATCCTTCAAGCAATAGTCACTTTTTTGAAATGTTTCAGTTTCAACAAAGCAATGTATTTTAAATACCTCTAAATACCTTGAAGATATTATTTCCCTTTTCAGATTAGTATGCCTGTCTATGAGTTTTCATAAGAATATAAGGCAACAAAACCAATTGCCCTCAAAGTTAATAGGAATTTGTTGCCTAGAAACTGTATACTTCTTTAAAACTAATTAGTTGCCTAGAAACCACACAAATCCCTAAAACTTCTGTAGTTTCAACAATGCCTAAGTGACATGCACTGTTTCATGCAAGAAAAAAGCAAGGTTTGAAAATGTGATTTTGATGGCAGAAGTGTGGGAACGTGCTATCAAGGTGTAAGCAAGCACTGGAACACTTAGAAAGCCTTAGGATTGGGATCTGGAATGTGATTTTACAGGTATTCCCTTGAAGTGGGAATATTTTTAATGTCCTGGAGTTCAGGAGAGCACCGTGTGCTGGAATATCTCTGCCAGTAAAGCTGGACTTTGCAGGCTGATGCCCAATAATCCTTTTTTTTTTTTTTTTTTTTTTTTTGCTGTATTGCCTTACATGAAGTTGGGAAAAGCAGATCTGGGTGGGGGCCAATTCTTGGGACAGGTACTAAGGGAACCCCAGGGAAAGTCAAAAGCCCTACTAAAGTTTTCTGTAGCTGCAGTAAACTAAATATTCTAAATATTGTACTTTGCTCAGCTTACACACATGTTCTACTGCACTCTTAGGGAAGAGCTAATAATCCCCAAAAAAACAAGAGAGCATAAAGCAAGCCTCATATAGAACTTCTACCACACTTAGTGTCATTAACTCAGTGAATTCAGAACAACAGACTGTTTTTAGAAGAAATAATTAATTTTTCTTTTTTTTTCTTTTTTTTTTTTTTTAAAGAAACACAGGCACATGTCTGGCTAAACCCTGAGTTTTCATTCCCATGAGACAGAGCAATGTTAAACAGTCTGTTCATCCTTGTGCTTCAGTGCTCAGAGGTTATGAGTTTATTAGAGGGAAGTTTATTTTCTCTAAGAGAAGTTATTTTCTCTTGTTTAACACTAGATAACAATTAGGAAGGGATATTTACTCTCCTTAAAAATATTCATCAGAACTGTCGGATATCAAATGAATGTTTCACTGCAATTCCATTCTCACCTTTTAAGAAAAATGGCATCCCTAAAGTGGAGCTCAGGCTGAGAAGCAGTCATATGAGGGCACTAAGTTACTTCTTGTTCACCTGAGCAGTCTCTGGAAGGGCTCAACAGAAGTTTGAGATCTGCTGAGACTTGGCTGAGAGCTCTAAAAAGTAAAATCCATTTTAAAATCCACTGCACTGTACATCACACCCAGATCCATGCAGCTATTGCATTCACACCAGGGTTAGTCTGCTTTAAATGTCCACTGTGCAGTCAGCATTTTTTTCAGCTGTTCATCTAACAAGGCACAGTGAAGGCATAATGACAACAGGAATCTTGGTTTTCTTTTGTGGAGCAAATAAGTGGAGCTTCACAGATTTTAGGTATTCACTTACTTACCTATTATTTCTTTCTTTTTACCATGAAAGAACAAGTAGGCAATGAGATCTAAGCCTGACAAACTCCATTTCAAATGGACTACTGATCTAACAAAAGATGCAAATTATTCCAATAAGGACACACTTTATTTATTGTCTGCTGTTGAAGCAGCTGCATCAAAAGGAGTCTGCATGGAAAACACTGAATGTGAATCGATATCTACAAAAACTATTTCAACAAGCAAAGATAAATGATTTTCTAGCACAGTTTCTGCTGAGCTGCTGCCATACCTCTATTTATATTCAGTGCTGTCTGAAAAAAAGTGCTCTGAAAATAAACACTGGGAAAGTAATCACCTGAGATCTGACACTTTCAAACTAGTGGTCAAAATTAGTATTCTGACATCATGAAGTCCCAGTGTATGTGACTGAATGGCTGCTGTTATTGGGACACACTGATTTATCATCTCCTGCATGGTGCAGAAATAAATTCAAAAGCTGTATAATAAAGTCCCATGTGACAAAAAATAGAATTTCATTAGATTACTTTTACATTGCGACATTTAATTTTTTATTTTTATATTATAAAATATAATTTATAATTAGCATTTTTATTTTTATAATTACAATTTACAATTTTTATTTCATTTAATATACAGAAATTTTATGTGAAAATTATTTTAGAAAACAAGTCTTTAAATCAGATTATTCAGGCTGCTAAAACCCCTTCCCCCCAAAATATCTGGACAAACCAGGTGTGGCATTGTTATTCTCTAAGAAAATTACATTTTCAGAAGCCTCAGAACATTAGGCTTTATTGTTTTTATTATCATGCTGAAATGTTTTTAAACATGTTAGTTGTCATTTATGAATGCCTCAGAAAATAAGGCCAAGTGGGTTTTGAACATGTTTACTTCTTTACACTCAGAGATAATCTTTCCAGGTAAATTACTAAAAGAATGAAGAACAAATCCCAATTACCATGACAAATTAAATTACACTTAAACCTAGTAATATTTACTTCGCTGGAAGTGTTTTCATCTAAAGAATTATGGGGAAAAAGAAATGTTCAGGTGCTGAGTCATGCCACGATGGTCTTCTTTCCAATCCCAGACCTGAAGAGTCAGTCAGCTCTGTATTTTTGCATTTATGTTTTTTTGTTTTAGTTAGAGTCACAGTGGAAGGGCAGCTGGAGACATACAGGATACATCAGTCAACAGAGATACAAAGAATGCAAGAATGCTGAAACAAAGGAAATGTGTGATTTTTGAGAAATTTATCAGTACAGTGGGTCCCTTCTGAGACAAAACCTTTGATTTAGGGAAAAGCTGAATATAAACTCTTCTTCCTGTTCTTCTCTGAGGAGTGGGTGGTGGGGATAGTGGGAGGTACAGTCCCATGTTTTAGAGCCATAGCTACTGCAGGTGCTGGGCTGGGAGACCTTGTAAAGTCTCTGAGGGAGGTTTATGGCTACAAATCACCAAATCTAAAGATTGTGCTTCGTTATGGGTCATTTTCCCTCTGGGCAAAAATAAGAACCTATGATTTTTTTAATGTTTCATTTTTTTATTTGATAGGGTTTCTGTAATTTTACTTTTTTAGTAAATTGAGGCAAAACAGCTCAGTCTTAGTCCTGAAAGGCAAATATTGGTCTTGGCAACTAAGGTAATCACACAGCCCTTCAGTAATTGCAGGTGATTTCATAGAATCATAGAATGGTTTGGACAGAGACATCTTCCACTATCACGGGTTTATCAGAGCTCAATCCAGCCTGGCTTGGACACTTCCAGGGATCCAGGGGCAGCCACAGCTTCTCTGGGCACGCTGTGCAGGGCCTGCCCACCCTCACAGTAAAGAATTTCTTCCTCATGTCTGATCTAACCCTGCCCTCTGTCAGTTTGAAGCCATTCCCCCTTGTCCTGTCTCTCCATCCCTTGTCCCAAGTCCCTCTCCAGCTCTCTTGCAGCCCCTTTAGGCACTGGGACTATTTACTGGGAATGTGAAACTGTTTCAAAAGTGTAACGGCCTTAGAGAGGGAGATTTAAGGGAGCTCATGTTTTTGTGTACTTTGATTTTTTTTCACTAGGGAGTTGACTCCTTGAAGGAGAAACATTGGCTTGTGATGTTGCTGGATCCTGCCCCAGCCTCCCCCTGCATTCCAGCAGGTGGAGAGGAACCCTGCTGGGTAAAGAAGGTGTGAGACAAGGTGGACAGGTACATGAGTAACCACAAGTCTGAGGCATGCTGGAAATGGTTAAGTTTTGAGGGCTCAAAGATGTGAATTTACAAACATCCTTGGTGTCACCATGATATTTTCTGAAAAATCCTCTTTGCCCACAATTTTCTCCTGGGAAGCTGAGAAGCCTCAGACAGGAATGAAAACAAGAATTATCTGATTGCTTTGGAATGTGGTCTGAAGATTGTTTACCAACAGGTGCATCTTTGATTGGGTCTGTGTGAATTGTTTTTAATTAATGACCAATCACAGCCAGCTGTGTCGGACTCTGAGGAGTCAGTCATGAGTTTTCATTGTCATTCTTGTTAAGCCTTCTGATGTATCCTTTCTCTTTCTTTAGTGTAGTTTTATAATATAATGTAATAATATAATGTGATATGATGTAATATAATATAATGTAATATATAATATAATATAATATAATATAATATAATATAATATAATATAATATAATATAATATAATATAATATAATATAATATAATATAATATATCAGCCTTCTGAGAACACGGAGTCAAAAGTCTCATCTCTCACCTCATCCTCACAAACCCCACACCTGGGAGCACACTCACCTGAGAATGGCTGTGGTGGGGTGAAGACTTCTCTTGCCTTCAAAACAAAGGGATTGCTTGAGCTCACACTGAGTGTCTGGGATCAGTTTTCCAAAGGAAGGTGCTCAAATCGCTCTGCTCAGGTTTAGACACACTTCTTATTCCAGCCCTTCCCTCGGACAGAAGTTTTGCTGACCTTGAGGGCAGTTTTGCAGAGCAGGAGGCTGCAGAGAGGTAACTTCCATCCCTATTAGGGCTGCGATACCTCCTTCACATTCCCTTAAATTACACCAAAGCCTGTAAAAAGAAGAGTTTAATTTCTTTGACACTCACTGCTTCAGCTGCTGGCACGACAAGTTGTTTCTCACTGGAGCTCTCTGAAGTACTATTGATTTTGGCAGGATGGCTAAAATGAGCTACTGTCTGCTTCTCATCATCTCCCATGGACAATGGAAGACAATTGTGGACAATGTCCAATCTGCTTTGGAATCACAGGGCTCTCACTGGCAATTTCAAATAATGGGCAATACACACTCCATGGTTTAGGTCCAATTGTGTTTTGTCAGAGAGCACAACTCTTCTCTTTTGCAACTTTGAATAAGATGACTCATGCTGCCTTGCCTTTTCAGCTTCTTGAGTGAACTATACCTAGTGTCATTTTTAACATTTTTTAATAATTAAATACACTCTGTACTCAGAAAATGTGGTTCCCATATCAGAAGAGCAAAGGAGAATTTATTGTTCACTATCTCATAAAATTATTTTGTCTTTTGTGGCACAATTACAGATAGAAGTGGCTGCCTACTCTTAAGTTTTTGAAGTCCTTTAGGTGGTGAAGCTTCTTTTGTGAGAACATCAAAATTAAATATACAGGAACAAAGAACAGAAAAACACCACTTTGTTGACAACTTTGTTTAAATTTGTACAAGCCACAAACAATAGAATCTAAATGTGATTTTCTCTCTTCCTGACAGGCATTTGCTTTATTTGATTATCTCTTTACAAGATGTTTTTTATTTTATAACTGTAAAAATGAGGAAGAGTTTTCAGACAATGCTTTGCACAGGACTGAGTGACCTTGGTGCTCTTCAGCAGAGGTTTCCTGCAGGGTCACACAGGTGGGAGTTTTCTTCTCTGTAGAATGACAGATGTGACATCATGATGGAGACACAGGCTCTGGATAGACACAGGGCAGGAAAATGACAACAGGACACCAATTTCTCTGGTCTGTACCATGTAAGGACTCAAGCTGTTGAGTCACCGGCACCTCAATATGAGTAAGGATTGAAAAACATCCTCACTGTGAGGGCGGGGAGGCCCTGGCACAGGGTGCCCAGAGAAGCTGTGGCTGCCCCTGGATCCCTGCAGCTGTTCCAAGCCAGGCTGGATGGGGCTTGGAGCAACCTGGGATAGTAGAAGATGGCCCTGATCATGACAGAGAGGTTGGAACTGAATGGGCTTTCAGGAACCTTCCAAACAAAGCCATTCTATGATGATTCTATGATGAACGTGGCTGTTATGAGTTAGCTGTAATATAGTGAGAAAATATTTCTGTTTTGACTTCTATTCTTTTATTCAATTTATGAGTGCTCAGCTGGGTGTCTGGGATTCCCAGTTGCTAGAGCAGACCCTGGAGTGGTTGGTAGTTTGTCACCATGATATTTTATGAAAAATCCCTTTGCCAGGATTTTTCTCCTGAGAAGCTGAGAAGCCTCAGAAAAGACATGTAAACAATAATTATCTGATTGCTTGGAATGTGGTCTGGAGGTTGCTCACCAACAGGTGCATCTTTGGTTCCATGTGAATTGTTTTTAATTAATGACCAATCCCAGTCCAGCTGTGTCAGGCTCTCTGGTCAGTCACAGGTTTTTATTATCATTCTTGTCTAGCCTTCTGATGTCTCCTTTCTCTTTAGTACAGTTTTAACATACCATTTCTTATAATATCATATCATATCATATCATATCAGCCTTCTGAGAACTTGGAGTCAGATTCTCATCTCTCACCTCATCCTGGGACCACCATCACCACAACAGTAGTTGGAATAAAAGCAATTAGTATAAACAGCAATGGCAGTGGGAAGGAACCCTGCAAATCCTTTAGCAAACAGATGAGATTTGAAGTCCATGCAGTGTTAATCTAAATGAAGCATGCTCTAAGCACGGTGGAAAAGCTTGGTCTGCAATTTTTATAACCCTTTGATACACTAGAGATCACATTTATCCCTTGTCTTCATTCTGATTTTACAGCTCACTTACTTCACAGGAAGTCAAGTAATTTGGGATTCATTTATCAGCCTCAAGACGAGCTGGGGAACATCCCACTGGGGAGAGGTGATGATGACTTGGCCTCCTAGCAATCCCTACCCAAACCACCCTCTGCAATGTGTAACCAACTGTGCTTTCACTGAGTGAACACCAGAAGTGGCACTCTTATTTTACTGAACAAAGGCTCTGCCTTCATCAGCTCTCATTATGATTTGATTTATTGATGAGGACAAGAGAATGCTTTTCAAAGACAACAGAGAAAAGTTTGGAGAAGGCACACAGCAGTGTTCAACAGGGCAGAGACCACCATGCTCCTGTGGCAACACTCTGTGGCTACAGGGGAATATCTGGTGAGCAATGGCAACTGAGACCAGCCCTTGGTGGTTTTAGGAGTTCTCTTTTGGGGGGTCACACCATGATTTGTTCTAATTTTTTAATTTCTAGCATGCCATGAAACTGTTGTACATTGCAGCACACCTGCAGCCATTTAGGACTTTATAGCTGCAGTTACTTTTCACACCTCAGATGTCTCCTCTTTCACTGCAGCAGAGGGGATAAAACCCAGATCACCTTGCTTATGGTGGCTGTTAATATTGTGGGGACTGTTGAAGTTCTAAGTGGGATCCCAGTTGCACACATGTGAGAGCTGTGCTTTGGGTCTAATTCCAAAGTCACTTTGCTGATCACACAGTAAAACCTACTGGACCAAAAAGGGACTGACAATTTAAAACAAAAATATTTCATTAAAGTATATGACAAATTAAACACCTTCTACGCTGTTTTTTTCAAACTTTCTTTCCAATGCACATAACACATAAATCATTTACATGAAGGAAAATATGGAACATAACACTGTGATCAAGGTGGTAGAGACTCTAATGAATGTCTTAGTGTAAAAAGGCCCCTTGACCAATTAGGGGAAACTTCTTTGATTAACAGCCTTTGTATTCACTCTCTTTCTTTCTCCTTTATAAGCTGTTAATGGGTATGTCAGCTAAAAAAGTAGCCCCATAAGAATCAGCTTTGGAAAAGATAATCTGAGATCATCTAAGTTCACTGCCATTACCGTGGAATTGTTCTCTATAGCATTGTTTAAGAAGCTTTATTCAGCCTAATTTTGGGTAACTCAATCACAAAATTATTTTTTCTGTTTCTCCACAGGCTTCATCACTAGCTACCTGAATAGTTTAAAAAGAAATAAGAAGGGGTTTTTTTAAATCATAATTCTATTGCTTTAGATATTCTATAACCTATCACCTAGCATGACCTGTAACTTCTTTATGTAAATTAATTCTAATGATTTTTCAGCTGTATTGCTGCAGAGATCAGAAAGCCACAGATTGGTTTGTGGAGCTTTGTAAATTTAATTAGATGACATAATTTTTCTGTTGATAGTGGAAAATTTAATCAAAATTCTTTTAAACACACACACACACACATTTAAGTATATACAGAAAACACACACCCCCCTGTTCAGTCTGTTCTAATGGTAAGATCATGGAGCTTAGGCCCTATTTCTATTTTAAAATATGCATTATAAATTATGAAATGCATATTCATGAGATTATTTCTGTTTGTTCTTTCATCCAGTGTCTAAAAAGGCTCAGTGACTGATATGAAGATTGTATGAGAGCAGCAGTACAAGAAGTTCTTTCCAACCTTAGAACCACAGGGTTTTCACAGCAGACAGAGATGTGAATTCAGGCTATAAAATACTTCCAGCTTCTGCAAATCACTTTATTTTCAATAGGAAAAATGTAAGAAAAGCAAGTAGAAGGTTTATGCTAAGTCCTGTTCAGGACTGTTCTGCAGTAGAACATCTACTTCCAGGCTACCCCCAGAGATAAATTATGGCATCTCCATAATTCTGCTAATTGCAGCAATCAAAAATGTCTCTGCTCCATTCTCACTTAGTCCATGTTTAAATCTATTGTTTTAATATTCTATTTTTACTTCCTACATTTTTCCCCTCTCTAATCCATCTCTGAGAACCTATGAACTCAGAGTCCAAAAGCAATAAGACAAGACTTCAAACTTTAGCTCAGCTTCCATTTCAATTTTTTGTGTAATTATGCTTTAGTCACTTTTTAGGCATCAAAACCCACTGCATATTGATTATCCAGGTCCAGGAAATGGTGAGGACAAAGATATTCTGTCCCACATGATAAAGGTTAATGAAATGACTGCCTATGTTTAAGCTATCTGAAAAAAAAAAAACACCAAAAAAAACACCACAGGATACCCATCCTGGGCATCAACCCCCAAATCTGGGTTAATATTTCATCTTTTTATGAAACCTGAGTTCAAACAATTCATCTACACTTTCTCACAAACTTTTTTATTCAGCAACCTTCCTCCTCCCTTTTAGAGAATAAGACAACTGAAGATGACTTTATTTACCCATTTTCAATAGCGTGGCAGTGCTGGTGGACATTTTTGTGTAGGAATCTGAATTTCTGCAGTTACTTTTGCAAAGGAGACAGAAAGCCCATGCTTGTCATCCTTAGGTTATAAACCAAATTATTATATTGCATCCTACAAGGGCATAATTATCCCTGATACAGAGAGCACATTTACCAGGAGATAATCACATTTCCAGCAAATGTGGCAGCTCCTGAGCTAATGGCAGTGCTATTACCTAAATATGTTACCCATTTCAGCTAATTAGACCTGCAGAAAAATTCAGAGAATTGCCACCCCCATCAATGTTGATGGGAGAAACAGAGCTCCTATAGAAACTCCAGCTTCCCTGTGTGCATATGTGTATTTGTGCTGCCTATACACCTGCTAACCTGGCAAGAAATTTTCCAGGACACAAACTTATAGTTTCACATTGCTTAAAAATTGTGACAAATGCATGCTAAGGCTGAGGGTGTGGGGGATAAATGTATAATACAGTTTAAAGAGCCTGAAAGAGCCTATTTTTTTTTTTTTACTTGGTTCAAAAATCACTGCCAGGTTTGTTTGGGTTTTTGTTTTTTTTCTCCTCATGATTCAGCAAAAAATTTCCCATATTATTCTTGGAAATCCTTCCAATTACATTGCATAAGTGATGATTTTATGCCACTGTGCCAGCAATGGCCAGGCCACGTTTGGCCAGAGAGCAGGTGGAGTTTCATACCACAGCACCAGCAAGGTTGAGGGAATTTTTCTAGTAAGATTTACAATATAGCAGAGCTCCCTCTGAAAGAGAAAAAAGCACTCATGGGTAAAATAAAACATGACTGAAGTTTCAGGTTAACAGTTAATGATCACACAGTTCTTTGCAGGCAATTACTGCAGTCTTTTTAAAGTCCCTTTTGTGGCTGCTGATGGGGCCCTTGGAGGTTCCTGTAGTACTGATACCATTTCATCAAACCATCACTTTGCTTGCATCTGAAAATGCAAAGTTTAACATTCTCCTTTGGAATTATTTCATGTAATATTCTCCCTCACAGTCATTCAGCTGACTGAGACTTATTTCTGCAGTGCAGCAACGTCTGAGAACACTGATATAACATCATATAACACTGAAACTGGAATCTCTGAACAAGTTTAAAAATGTGCAAAATGGATTTACCACTGACTGTCATGAGTAAAAAACACCCCAACCTATTTATTTGCATTATTTTGGGGTTTTTCCTTCTCTCTAGGTTCACAGTCAGCAGAGAATAGTTTAGGAAATGACACGGTTTAAGATAACACATAAGACCAGTCCTGCACTAAAGACATACAATAGAAATGCACTCAATGGAAAAAGCTGATAGCTGTTTCTGCACATAAATACATACATTTAGACCCAAATAAGCAAATAATTTCCTTAAGGTGACAAGAAGTCTTTAGAAATGTTCATTGTTCACCACATCCTTTCACATGGGCCATGCAAATGGAAGAAGGACAACCAATAATAATCCTCTGTCCTCCTATCTGAGTGTGCTTTCATCCTGGTGCATCATCAAATTCTCTATTTTCTTCCAGGACTCAAATGCACATTTCCATGGTACAGGGGGGCTGGCAGGGTGAGGCAGCTGCTGGTGTTCAGCGTGGAGAGGAGAAGGCTCCAGAGAGATCTCAGAGCCCCTTCCAGGGCCTGAAGGGCTCCAGGAGAGCTGGAGAGGGACTTGGGACAAGTCCTAAGTGTGACTTTGTGTGACAGCACAAAGGGTGAATGGCTTTGAACAAGAGGACAGGTTTAGATTGGATCTTGGGAAAAAAATTCTTCCCTGTGAGGGTGGGGATGTGTGACGGTGGTCACAGGGGTCCTTGGATGAGGGAAGAGATGAGGATTTGACTCCATATTTCAGAAGGCTTGATTTATTATTTTATTATATATATTACATTAAAACTATACTAAAAGAATAGAAGAAAAAGTTTCTCAGAAGGCTAGCTAAGGTAAGAACAGAAAGGAAAGAATGATAACAGCTGTCTGAGACAGCTGGGCCTTGATTGGCCATTAACTATAAACACCCAACATGGACCAATCACAGATCCACCTGATGCATTCCACAGCAGCAGATAACCATTGCTTACATTTTGTCCCTGAGGCCTCTCAGCTTCTCAGGAAGAAAAAATCCTAAGGGAAGGATTTTACATGAGAAGATATCTGCGACAGGGAGGCCCTGGCACAGGGTGCCCAGAGAAGCTGTGGCTGCCCCTGGATCCCTGGAAGTGTCCAAGGTCAGGCTGGATGGGGCTTGGAGCAACCTGGGATGGTGGAAGGTGTCCTGTGGAAGATTCTTGTTTAGAAATGATTACATATCATTATATGTAATTTCAATTTATCTTATATCGTATGATTTAGATACTCCAACTATCTAAAAGCATCCTGCTTGCTGAAGGGAATATGAAGTATCCAAGGGGTTTCTTGGTGAAGGCTGGATATGATCTTGTCTGTATTTTGTCCAATTAATTACTCTTCAGTTGTCTCACAAACAGCCTTCCTCTAAAAATAAAATCAGTTACAGAGCATGGGGTTTGTACTAACAAAATGTAAGAAGGACTAAAAAGAAAAACTTTTAAAAAATTAATATCTGAAGATCAGCCTTAGCTTGCAGTTACAACAGTGACACAATATCCTGAAAAGTCTGAAATAAGAGATATTTATTTGCAAGTTGAACTACAACTTGTAAACAAAATTTGGAGATTGATTTTCCATGGATTTAAAACCAGGGATACAATCATTCAAGAGAGAATGCTCACCAAAGCTCTTGTACTACATGGTGCTACATTAATATGCATGCACAGTCACAAACATATGTCATGCACAAAATGCAACCTGTCATGAAAATCACAGTGTATTACTTTTTTCTCCCCACTTTTTCTGGAATCACTTTTTAAAAGAGTATTAACATAAACATTTAGAGTTTCTATCCACAGACATTTACTACATTTATCTTACTGCTTCAAGAAAATATAAAATAATTTATATAAACTATCATGCTCTGATATCATTTATGTCCAAATGTACAGCTTTTGAAATTTTTGCTTATAAAAAGATTCACATTATTTAGGTCAAAATACTGGATTTATAACTCAATATATATTTTCTATTCTAACCTAATTTATCTTCTATAGATCATTTGATAATCCATGAGCATCCTGAAAAGCAAAGAACTTTACCTCATTCAGAGCAAGGGAGGGGACTTCATTCGGAGTGTAGTGAAGGAAAAATATGAATTGATACATTATGCTATTCAACATTAATGGCTTAAAAAGAAAGAAATGTTCCTCGCATTTATGTGACTTTACTGTTTCATTTTATATGATCCATTAGCTTTTCTTTTCTTGCTTCAGGGTGGATTTGATGAAGACAATATAATCACAGGGCCCATCAGTCTGTGCATTTTGAATCATGGAATCATTTCTTTGAGGAAGAAAGTAATGACAGTTTCATAAACACAAGTTTTCATTGTTTGACCATCCCATACCACAAAAAGTTTTCTTGTGATCTACTGAGCTACTTGGATCTTGTGTTGCCTTTGGAGAGATGAAGGAATGAGTAGTTATAATTCTTTGGGACATGGTAGTAAAATAGTTTGGAATTGACCAGAAATTATTTAGTAGTTCATAAAAGGACGGGAAGGATGAGAAAAACAGAATTATTTCAGTCTGGGGAATAAGCAGAATGAAAGCAATGAAAGCAAGAACTTTGTGTAAGTTTTTAAAGCCTGCTTAGGGTCATGTGCATTGGTTTTCCCTGTCCACCACATTGTCCACTGTCCCAGGGAAAGGAGCTGTGAGCAGCAGACAGCTGAACACCTAAAAAGGTGCAGGCTGGAAAAATGAAGAGCAGACTGTGGCTCCAGGAGCAGTGGATTCATTCCAAAGACAGTGCAGAGTATTGTTTCTGCAGTCACATCTGCATTTCCCAACAGTTGGAATCACCCTGGGGGACACATCCTCACCACTCCCTTAACTGCAGATTGGGCATTTCATTTACCCAGAGAAAGTAGAAAGAACCTGCAGAAGGAAAACAAAGCTTTGCAAATATATTCAAAGAGGAACAAGTAAGTTATTGAACTGGGGAGAGGTAAACATGCAGAGATAAAGGTTTGCAAGGAACACATGGAGGTCTGACATCAACAGGCTAGATTCCAAAGGAAATTTCATTTCCCTTTCAGAAGGGAAATAGAAATTTGTGAATCCGAAAAAAAAGGCTTACAAACACTCTGGAAAGGAGATAGGATCAAATGAAGTGCGAGTGAAAAACGCCAAAAAACGCAGAAAATCAGGAGTGTTAGTGCCTTCAACAAATGGTCTGTAAGGAAAGGAGCTGATTGCAAAGGACCAAAAGAAAACAAAACTGAACTGACAGATGTGGCAAAAGCAGGGGAAAAAGTCAAGGAGGAAGACTCAACTAGGGGGGGAAGATATAATAGACATGGCATGGATGCTTAAAAAAAACAAAAAAAAATTTGTTCTTTGCCAGACACCAGTAAGTGCAGGCACATGCATCAAAGCTTGCAAAAAGTGATCCCCGATGAAGGCCAAAAGAGAAAAGAAGGATTTAGAAACAGGCTGGAATGGAGATATCACCAAAGGAATTGCAATTGGAGGAGAAAAAAAAAGAAAACTGGGAAATTTGGCCAATTTAGTGACTCTAAAAAAATGGAGCGGGATTCTATCAGAGCAGTGCAAAAAACATAAAAGATGCCAAAACTAAGCTCACGGAGGTTGCAAAAGCCAGGGAAAATGTCAAGGAGGAAGACACAACTTGGAGGGGAGGATATAAAAGACATGGCATGGATGCTTAAAAAAAAGAAAAAAAAAAAGAAAAACATCTTTCCCAAAGTGCAAGCCATCAAAAGGCATGGCATGTCATCAAGTGCAGGGACTTGCACCAAAGATTCCTCTCATGGTCCCCATTGAAATCGCAAGATTCCGTTTCCCTTCCCGAAAGGAAATGAAATTTCCTTTCGGGAAGGGAAACGGAATCTTGCGAACCCAAAAAGAAAGGCTTGCAAACACTCTGGAAAGGAGATAGGATCAAATGAAGTGCGAGTGAAAAAAACGCCAAAAAAGGCAGAAAATGGGGAGAGTTAGTGTCTTCAAGAAATGGTCTGGGAAAAAAGGAGCTGCATTGCAAAGGAGCAAAAGACACCAAAACTGAGCTCCCAGATGCTGCAAAAGCAGGGGAAAAAGTCAAGGAGGAAGACTCAACTTGGGGGGGAAGATATAATAGACATGGCATGGATGCTTAAAAAAAACAAAAAAAAAAAATACAGGAATCTTTCCCATATACAAGTAAGTGAAGGCACATGCATCAAAGCTTGCCAAAAGTGATCCCCGCTGAAGGCCAAAAGAGAAAAGAAGGACTTAGAAAGAGGCTGGAATGGAGATATCATCAAAGGAATTGCAACTGGAGAAGAAAAAAAAGAAAATTGGGAAATTTGGGCAATTTAGTGACACTAAAAAAATGGAGCAGGATTATATCAGAGCAGTGCAAAAAACCCAAAAGATGCCAACACTAAGGTCACAGAGGTTGCAAAAGCCAGGGAAAATGTGAAGGAGGAAGATACAACTTGGAGGGGAATATATGAGGGACATGGTATGGATACTTGGAAAAAAAAAAAAAATCTGGAATCTTTCCCATATGCCAGTACCTGCACGAACATGGAGCAAAGCTTGCCAAAAGTGATCCCCGCTGAAGGCCAAAAGAGAAAAGAAGGACTTAGAAACAGGCTGGAATGGAGATATCACCAAGGGAATTGCAATTGGAGGAGAAAAAAAAGAAAACTGGGAAATTTGGGCAATTTAGTGACTCTAAAAAAATGGAGCAGGATTATATCAGAGCAGTGCAAAAAACACTAAAGATGCCAAAACTAAGCTCACGGAGGTTGCAAAAGCCAGGGAAAATGTCAAGGAGGAAGATACAATTTGGAGGGGAGGATATAAAAGACATGGCAAGGATGCTTAAAAAAAAGAAAAAAAAAAAAGAAAAAAATCTTTCCCAAAGTGCAAGCCATCAAAAGGCATGGCATGTCATCAAGTGCAGGGACTTGCACCAAAGATTCCTCTCATGGTCCCCATTGAAATCGCAAGATTCCGTTTCCCTTCCCGAAAGGAAATTTCATTTCCTTTCGGGAAGGGAAACGGAATCTTGCGAACCCAAAAAGAAAGGCTTGCAAACACTCTGGAAAGGAGATAGGATCAAATGAAGTGCGAGTGAAAAAAACGCCAAAAAAGGCAGAAAATGGGGAGAGTTAGTGTCTTCAAGAAATGGTCTGGGAAAAAAGGAGCTGCATTGCAAAGGACCAAAAGACACCAAAACGGAGCTGAGAGATGTTGCAAAAGCAGGGGAAAAAGTCAAGGAGGAAGACTCAACTTGGGGGGGAAGATATAATAGACATGGCATGGATGCTTAAAAAAACAAAAAAAAAAATACAGGAATCTTTCCCATATACAAGTAAGTGAAGGCACATGCATCAAAGCTTGCCAAAAGTGATCCCCGCTGAAGGCCAAAAGAGAAAAGAAGGACTTAGAAACAGGCTGGAATGGAGATATCATCAAAGGAATTCCAACTGGAGAAGAAAAAAAAGAAAATTGGGAAATTTGGGCAATTTAGTGACTCTAAATAAATGGAGCGGGATTCTATCAGAGCAGTGCAAAAAACCCAAATGATGCCAACAGTAAGGTCACAGAGGTTTCAAAAGCAAGGGAAAATGTGAAGGAGGAAGATACAACTTGGAGGGGAATATATGAGGGACATGGTATGGATACTTGGAAAAAAAAAAAAAAAACATACAGGAATCTTTCCCATATACAAGTAAGTGAAGGCACATGCATCAAAGCTTGCCAAAAGTGATCCCCGCTGAAGGCCAAAAGAGAAAAGAAGGACTTAGAAACAGGCTGGAATGGAGATATCACCAAAGGAATTGCAATTGGAGGAGAAAAAAAAGAAAACTGGGAAATTTGGCCAATTTAGTGACACTAAAAGAATTGAGCGGGATTATATCAGAGCAGTGCAAAAAACACTAAAGATGCCAAAACTAAGGTAACAGAGGTTGCAAAAGCCAGGGAAAATGTCAAAGAGGAAGATACAACTTGGAGGGGAATATATGAGGGACATGGTATGGATACCTGGAAAAAAAAAAAAAAATCTGGAATCTTTCCCATATGCCAGTACCTGCACGAACATGGAGCAAAGCTTGCCAAAAGTGATCCCCGCTGAAGGCCAAAAGAGAAAAGAAGGACTTAGAAACAGGCTGGAATGGAGATATCACCAAAGGAATTGCAACTGGAGAAGAGAAAAAAGAAAACTGGGAAATTTGGGCAATTTAGTGACTCTAAAAAAATGGAGCGGGATTCTATCAGAGCAGTGCAAAAAACACTAAAGATGCCAAAACTAAGCTCACGGAGGTTGCAAAAGCCAGGGAAAATGTCAAGGAGGAAGATACAATTTGGAGGGGAGGATATAAAAGACATGGCAAGGATGCTTATAAAAAAGAAAAAAAAAAAGACAAAAATCTTTCCCAAAGTGCAAGCCATCAAAAGGCATGGCATGTCATCAAGTGCAGGGACTTGCACCAAAGATTCCTCTCATGGTCCCCATTGAAATCGCAAGATTCCGTTTCCCTTCCCGAAAGGAAATGAAATTTCCTTTCGGGAAGGGAAACGGAATCCTGCGAACCCAAAAAGAAAGGCTTACAAACACTCTGGAAAGGAGATAGGATCAAATGAAGTGCGAGTGAAAAAAACGCCAAAAAAGGCAGAAAATGGGGAGAGTTAGTGTCTTCAAGAAATGGTCTGGGAAAAAAGGAGCTGCATTGCAAAGGAGCAAAAGACACCAAAACGGAGCTGAGAGATGTTGCAAAAGCAGGGGAAAAAGTCAAGGAGGAAGACTCAACTTGGGGGGGAAGATATAATAGACATGGCATGGATGCTTAAAAAAAACAAAAAAAAAAATACAGGAATCTTTCCCATATACAAGTAAGTGAAGGCACATGCATCAAAGCTTGCCAAAAGTGATCCCCGCTGAAGGCCAAAAGAGAAAAGAAGGACTTAGAAAGAGGCTGGAATGGAGATATCATCAAAGGAATTGCAACTGGAGAAGAAAAAAAAGAAAATTGGGAAATTTGGGCAATTTAGTGACACTAAAAAAATGGAGCAGGTTTATATCAGAGCAGTGCAAAAAACACTAAAGATGCCAAAACTAAGGTCACAGAGGTTGCAAAAGCCAGGGAAAATGTCAAAGAGGAAGATACAACTTGGAGGGGAATATATGAGGGACATGGTATGGATACTTGGAAAAAAAAAAAAAAAATCTGGAATCTTTCCCATATGCCAGTACCTGCACGAACATGGAGCAAAGCTTGCCAAAAGTGATCCCCGCTGAAGGCCAAAAGAGAAAAGAAGGACTTAGAAACAGGCTGGAATGGAGATATCATCAAAGGAATTGCAACTGGAGAAGAAAAAAAAGAAAATTGGGAAATTTGGGCAATTTAGTGACACTAAAAAAATGGAGCAGGTTTATATCAGAGCAGTGCAAAAAACCCAAAAGATGCCAACACTAAGGTCACAGAGGTTGCAAAAGCAAGGGAAAATGTGAAGGAGGAAGATACAACTTGGAGGGGAATATATGAGGGACATGGTATGGATACCTGGAAAAAAAAAAAAAAAATCTGGAATCTTTCCCATATGCCAGTACCTGCACGAACATGGAGCAAAGCTTGCCAAAAGTGATCCCCGCTGAAGGCCAAAAGAGAAAAGAAGGACTTAGAAACAGGCTGGAATGGAGATATCACCAAAGGAATTGGAATTGGAGGAGAAAAAAAAGAAAACTGGGAAATTTGGCCAATTTAGTGACTCTAAAAAAATGGAGCGGGATTCTATCAGAGCAGTGCAAAAAACATAAAAGATGCCAAAACTAAGCTCACGGAGGTTGCAAAAGCCAGGGAAAATGTCAAGGAGGAAGATACAATTTGGAGGGGAGGATATAAAAGACATGGCAAGGATGCTTAAAAAAAAGAAAAAAAAAAAGAAAAAAATCTTTCCCAAAGTGCAAGCCATCAAAAGGCATGGCATGTCATCAAGTGCAGGGACTTGCACCAAAGATTCCTCTCATGGTCCCCATTGAAATCGCAAGATTCCGTTTCCCTTCCCGAAAGGAAATGAAATTTCCTTTCGGGAAGGGAAACGGAATCTTGCGAACCCAAAAAGAAAGGCTTGCAAACACTCTGGAAAGGAGATAGGATCAAATGAAGTGCGAGTGAAAAAAACGCCAAAAAAGGCAGAAAATCGGGAGAGTTAGTGTCTTCAAGAAATGGTCTGGGAAAAAAGGAGCTGCATTGCAAAGGATCAAAAGACACCAAAACTGAGCTCCCAGATGCTGCAAAAGCAGGGGAAAAAGTCAAGGAGGAAGACACAACTTGGGGGGAAGATATAATAGACATGGCATGGATGCTTAAAACAAATAAAAAAATAATGCAGGAATCTTTCCCATATACCAGTACTTGCAGGCACATGGCAGCAAAGCTTGCCAAAAGTGATCCCTGCTGAAGGCCAAAAGAGAAAAGAAGGACTTAGAAACAGGCTGGAATGGAGATATCATCAAAGGAATTGCAAGTGGAGAAGAAAAAAAAGAAAATTGGGAAATTTGGGCAATTTAGTGACACTAAAAGAATGGAGCAGGATTATATCAGAGCAGTGCAAAAAAAACTAAAGATGACAAAACTAAGGTCACAGAGGTTGCAAAAGCCAGGGAAAATGTCAAAGAGGAAGATACAATTTGGAGGGGAATATATGAGGGACATGGTATGGATACTTGGAAAATAAAAATAAAAATTCTGGAATCTTTCCCATATTCAAGTAAGTGCAGGCACATGCATCAAAGCTTGCCAAAAGTGATCCCCGCTGAAGGCCAAAAGAGAAAAGAAGGACTTAGAAACAGGCTGGAATGGAGATATCACCAAAGGAATTGCAACTGGAGAAGAAAAAAAAGAAAATTGGGAAATTTGGGCAATTTAGTGACACTAAAAAAATCGAGCGGGATTATATCAGAGAAGTGCAAAAAACCGAATAGACGCCAAAACTGAGCTGACAGATGTTGCAAAAGCCAGGGACAATGTCAAGGAGGAAGATACAACTTGGAGGGGAATATATGAGGGACATGGTATGGATACTTGGAAAAAAAAAAAAAATCTGGAATCTTTCCCATATGCCAGTACCTGCACGAACATGGAGCAAAGCTTGCCAAAAGTGATCCCCGCTGAAGGCCAAAAGAGAAAAGAAGGACTTAGAAAGAGGCTGGAATGGAGATATCACCAAAGGAATTGCAATTGGAGGAGAAAAAAAAGAAAACTGGGAAATTTGGCCAATTTAGTGACTCTAAAAAAATGGAGCGGGATTCTATCAGAGCAGTGCAAAAAACATAAAAGATGCCAAAACTAAGGTCACAGAGGTTGCAAAAGCCAGGGAAAATGTCAAAGAGGAAGATACAACTTGGAGGGGAATATATGAGGGACATGGTATGGATACTTGGAAAAAAAAAAAAAAATCTGGAATCTTTCCCATATGCCAGTACCTGCACGAACATGGAGCAAAGCTTGCCAAAAGTGATCCCCGCTGAAGGCCAAAAGAGAAAAGAAGGACTTAGAAACAGGCTGGAATGGAGATATCACCAAAGGAATTGGAATTGGAGGAGAAAAAAAAGAAAACTGGGAAATTTGGCCAATTTAGTGACTCTAAAAAAATGGAGCGGGATTCTATCAGAGCAGTGCAAAACACATAAAAGATGCCAAAACTAAGCTCACAGAGGTTGCAAAAGCCAGGGAAAATGTCAAGGAGGAAGATACAATTTGGAGGGGAGGATATAAAAGACATGGCGAGGATGCTTAAAAAAAAGAAAAAAAAAAAAGAAAAAAATCTTTCCCAAAGTGCAAGCCATCAAAAGGCATGGCATGTCATCAAGTGCAGGGACTTGCACCAAAGATTCCTCTCATGGTCCCCATTGAAATCGCAAGATTCCGTTTCCCTTCCCGAAAGGAAATGAAATTTCCTTTCGGGAAGGGAAACGGAATCTTGCGAACCCAAAAAGAAAGGCTTGCAAACACTCTGGAAAGGAGATAGGATCAAATGAAGTGCGAGTGAAAAAAACGCCAAAAAAGGCAGAAAATCGGGAGAGTTAGTGTCTTCAAGAAATGGTCTGGGAAAAAAGGAGCTGCATTGCAAAGGATCAAAAGACACCAAAACTGAGCTCACAGATGCTGCAAAAGCAGGGGAAAAAGTCAAGGAGGAAGACACAACTTGGGGGGAAGATAGAATAGACATGGCATGGATGCTTAAAACAAATAAAAAAATAATGCAGGAATCTTTCCCATATACCAGTACTTGCAGGCACATGGCAGCAAAGCTTGCCAAAAAGTGATCCCTGCTGAAGGCCAAAAGAGAAAAGAAGGACTTAGAAACAGGCTGGAATGGAGATATCATCAAAGGAATTGCAAGTGGAGAAGAAAAAAAAGAAAATTGGGAAATTTGGGCAATTTAGTGACACTAAAAGAATGGAGCAGGATTATATCAGAGCAGTGCAAAAAAAACTAAAGATGACAAAACTAAGGTCACAGAGGTTGCAAAAGCCAGGGAAAATGTCAAAGAGGAAGATACAATTTGGAGGGGAATATATGAGGGACATGGTATGGATACTTGGAAAATAAAAATAAAAATTCTGGAATCTTTCCCATATTCAAGTAAGTGCAGGCACATGCATCAAAGCTTGCCAAAAGTGATCCCCGCTGAAGGCCAAAAGAGAAAAGAAGGACTTAGAAACAGGCTGGAATGGAGATATCACCAAAGGAATTGCAACTGGAGAAGAAAAAAAAGAAAATTGGGAAATTTGGGCAATTTAGTGACACTAAAAAAATCGAGCGGGATTATATCAGAGAAGTGCAAAAAACCGAATAGACGCCAAAACTGAGCTGACAGATGTTGCAAAAGCCAGGGACAATGTCAAGGAGGAAGATACAACTTGGAGGGGAATATATGAGGGACATGGTATGGATACTTGGAAAAAAAAAAAAAATCTGGAATCTTTCCCATATGCCAGTACCTGCACGAACATGGAGCAAAGCTTGCCAAAAGTGATCCCCGCTGAAGGCCAAAAGAGAAAAGAAGGACTTAGAAACAGGCTGGAATGGAGATATCACCAAAGGAATTGCAATTGGAGGAGAAAAAAAAGAAAACTGGGAAATTTGGCCAATTTAGTGACTCTAAAAAAATGGAGCGGGATTCTATCAGAGCAGTGCAAAAAACATAAAAGATGCCAAAACTAAGGTCACAGAGGTTGCAAAAGCCAGGGAAAATGTCAAAGAGGAAGATACAACTTGGAGGGGAATATATGAGGGACATGGTATTGATACTTGGAAAAAAAAAAAAAATCTGGAATCTTTCCCATATGCCAGTACCTGCACGAACATGGAGCAAAGCTTGCCAAAAGTGATCCCCGCTGAAGGCCAAAAGAGAAAAGAAGGACTTAGAAACAGGCTGGAATGGAGATATCACCAAAGGAATTGGAATTGGAGGAGAAAAAAAAGAAAACTGGGAAATTTGGCCAATTTAGTGACTCTAAAAAAATGGAGCGGGATTCTATCAGAGCAGTGCAAAACACATAAAAGATGCCAAAACTAAGCTCACAGAGGTTGCAAAAGCCAGGGAAAATGTCAAGGAGGAAGATACAATTTGGAGGGGAGGATATAAAAGACATGGCGAGGATGCTTAAAAAAAAGAAAAAAAAAAAAGAAAAAAATCTTTCCCAAAGTGCAAGCCATCAAAAGGCATGGCATGTCATCAAGTGCAGGGACTTGCACCAAAGATTCCTCTCATGGTCCCCATTGAAATCGCAA
This sequence comes from Agelaius tricolor, assembly GCF_023055355.1. Classification (NCBI taxonomy): domain Eukaryota; kingdom Metazoa; phylum Chordata; class Aves; order Passeriformes; family Icteridae; genus Agelaius; species Agelaius tricolor. The sequence continues at coordinate 2,612,181 of NW_027269284.1, read as the reverse complement.
GATTCCGTTTCCCTTCCCGAAAGGAAATGAAATTTCCTTTCGGGAAGGGAAACGGAATCTTGCGAACCCAAAAAGAAAGGCTTGCAAACACTCTGGAAAGGAGATAGGATCAAATGAAGTGCGAGTGAAAAAAACGCCAAAAAAGGCAGAAAATCGGGAGAGTTAGTGTCTTCAAGAAATGGTCTGGGAAAAAAGGAGCTGCATTGCAAAGGATCAAAAGACACCAAAACTGAGCTCACAGATGCTGCAAAAGCAGGGGAAAAAGTCAAGGAGGAAGACACAACTTGGGGGGAAGATAGAATAGACATGGCATGGATGCTTAAAACAAATAAAAAAATAATGCAGGAATCTTTCCCATATACCAGTACTTGCAGGCACATGGCAGCAAAGCTTGCCAAAAAGTGATCCCTGCTGAAGGCCAAAAGAGAAAAGAAGGACTTAGAAACAGGCTGGAATGGAGATATCATCAAAGGAATTGCAAGTGGAGAAGAAAAAAAAGAAAATTGGGAAATTTGGGCAATTTAGTGACACTAAAAGAATGGAGCAGGATTATATCAGAGCAGTGCAAAAAAAACTAAAGATGACAAAACTAAGGTCACAGAGGTTGCAAAAGCCAGGGAAAATGTCAAAGAGGAAGATACAATTTGGAGGGGAATATATGAGGGACATGGTATGGATACTTGGAAAATAAAAATAAAAATTCTGGAATCTTTCCCATATTCAAGTAAGTGCAGGCACATGCATCAAAGCTTGCCAAAAGTGATCCCCGCTGAAGGCCAAAAGAGAAAAGAAGGACTTAGAAACAGGCTGGAATGGAGATATCACCAAAGGAATTGCAACTGGAGAAGAAAAAAAAGAAAATTGGGAAATTTGGGCAATTTAGTGACACTAAAAAAATCGAGCGGGATTATATCAGAGAAGTGCAAAAAACCGAATAGACGCCAAAACTGAGCTGACAGATGTTGCAAAAGCCAGGGACAATGTCAAGGAGGAAGATACAACTTGGAGGGGAATATATGAGGGACATGGTATGGATACTTGGAAAAAAAAAAAAAATCTGGAATCTTTCCCATATGCCAGTACCTGCACGAACATGGAGCAAAGCTTGCCAAAAGTGATCCCCGCTGAAGGCCAAAAGAGAAAAGAAGGACTTAGAAACAGGCTGGAATGGAGATATCACCAAAGGAATTGCAATTGGAGGAGAAAAAAAAGAAAACTGGGAAATTTGGCCAATTTAGTGACTCTAAAAAAATGGAGCGGGATTCTATCAGAGCAGTGCAAAAAACATAAAAGATGCCAAAACTAAGGTCACAGAGGTTGCAAAAGCCAGGGAAAATGTCAAAGAGGAAGATACAACTTGGAGGGGAATATATGAGGGACATGGTATTGATACTTGGAAAAAAAAAAAAAATCTGGAATCTTTCCCATATGCCAGTACCTGCACGAACATGGAGCAAAGCTTGCCAAAAGTGATCCCCGCTGAAGGCCAAAAGAGAAAAGAAGGACTTAGAAACAGGCTGGAATGGAGATATCACCAAAGGAATTGCAATTGGAGGAGAAAAAAAAGAAAACTGGGAAATTTGGCCAATTTAGTGACTCTAAAAAAATGGAGCGGGATTCTATCAGAGCAGTGCAAAACACATAAAAGATGCCAAAACTAAGCTCACAGAGGTTGCAAAAGCCAGGGAAAATGTCAAGGAGGAAGATACAATTTGGAGGGGAGGATATAAAAGACATGGCGAGGATGCTTAAAAAAAAGAAAAAAAAAAAAGAAAAAAATCTTTCCCAAAGTGCAAGCCATCAAAAGGCATGGCATGTCATCAAGTGCAGGGACTTGCACCAAAGATTCCTCTCATGGTCCCCATTGAAATCGCAAGATTCCGTTTCCCTTCCCGAAAGGAAATGAAATTTCCTTTCGGGAAGGGAAACGGAATCTTGCGAACCCAAAAAGAAAGGCTTGCAAACACTCTGGAAAGGAGATAGGATCAAATGAAGTGCGAGTGAAAAAAACGCCAAAAAAGGCAGAAAATCGGGAGAGTTAGTGTCTTCAAGAAATGGTCTGGGAAAAAAGGAGCTGCATTGCAAAGGATCAAAAGACACCAAAACTGAGCTCACAGATGCTGCAAAAGCAGGGGAAAAAGTCAAGGAGGAAGACACAACTTGGGGGGAAGATAGAATAGACATGGCATGGATGCTTAAAACAAATAAAAAAATAATGCAGGAATCTTTCCCATATACCAGTACTTGCAGGCACATGGCAGCAAAGCTTGCCAAAAAGTGATCCCTGCTGAAGGCCAAAAGAGAAAAGAAGGACTTAGAAACAGGCTGGAATGGAGATATCATCAAAGGAATTGCAAGTGGAGAAGAAAAAAAAGAAAATTGGGAAATTTGGGCAATTTAGTGACACTAAAAGAATGGAGCAGGATTATATCAGAGCAGTGCAAAAAAAACTAAAGATGACAAAACTAAGGTCACAGAGGTTGCAAAAGCCAGGGAAAATGTCAAAGAGGAAGATACAATTTGGAGGGGAATATATGAGGGACATGGTATGGATACTTGGAAAATAAAAATAAAAATTCTGGAATCTTTCCCATATTCAAGTAAGTGCAGGCACATGCATCAAAGCTTGCCAAAAGTGATCCCCGCTGAAGGCCAAAAGAGAAAAGAAGGACTTAGAAACAGGCTGGAATGGAGATATCACCAAAGGAATTGCAACTGGAGAAGAAAAAAAAGAAAATTGGGAAATTTGGGCAATTTAGTGACACTAAAAAAATCGAGCGGGATTATATCAGAGAAGTGCAAAAAACCGAATAGACGCCAAAACTGAGCTGACAGATGTTGCAAAAGCCAGGGACAATGTCAAGGAGGAAGATACAACTTGGAGGGGAATATATGAGGGACATGGTATGGATACTTGGAAAAAAAAAAAAAATCTGGAATCTTTCCCATATGCCAGTACCTGCACGAACATGGAGCAAAGCTTGCCAAAAGTGATCCCCGCTGAAGGCCAAAAGAGAAAAGAAGGACTTAGAAACAGGCTGGAATGGAGATATCACCAAAGGAATTGCAATTGGAGGAGAAAAAAAAGAAAACTGGGAAATTTGGCCAATTTAGTGACTCTAAAAAAATGGAGCGGGATTCTATCAGAGCAGTGCAAAAAACATAAAAGATGCCAAAACTAAGGTCACAGAGGTTGCAAAAGCCAGGGAAAATGTCAAAGAGGAAGATACAACTTGGAGGGGAATATATGAGGGACATGGTATGGATACTTGGAAAAAAAAAAAAATCTGGAATCTTTCCCATATGCCAGTACCTGCACGAACATGGAGCAAAGCTTGCCAAAAGTGATGCCCGCTGAAGGCCAAAAGAGAAAAGAAGGACTTAGAAACAGGCTGGAATGGAGATATCATCAAAGGAATTGCAACTGGAGAAGAAAAAAAAGAAAATTGGGAAATTTGGGCAATTTAGTGACACTAAAAGAATGGAGCAGGATTATATCAGAGCAGTGCAAAAAACATAAAAGATGCCAAAACTAAGCTCACGGAGGTTGCAAAAGCCAGGGAAAATGTCAAGGAGGAAGATACAATTTGGAGGGGAGGATATAAAAGACATGGCGAGGATGCTTAAAAAAAAGAAAAAAAAAAAAGAAAAAAATCTTTCCCAAAGTGCAAGCCATCAAAAGGCATGGCATGTCATCAAGTGCAGGGACTTGCACCAAAGATTCCTCTCATGGTCCCCATTGAAATCGCAAGATTCCGTTTCCCTTCCCGAAAGGAAATGAAATTTCCTTTCGGGAAGGGAAAAGGAATCTTGCGAACCCAAAAAGAAAGGCTTGCAAACACTCTGGAAAGGAGATAGGATCAAATGAAGTGCGAGTGAAAAAAACGCCAAAAAAGGCAGAAAATCGGGAGAGTTAGTGTCTTCAAGAAATGGTCAGGGAAAAAAGGAGCTGCATTGCAAAGGAGCAAAAGACACCAAAACGGAGCTCCCAGATGCTGCAAAAGCAGGGGAAAAAGTCAAAGAGGAAGACATAACTTGGGGGGAAGATAGAATAGACATGGCATGGATGCTTAAAACAAATAAAAAAAAAATGCAGGAATCTTTCCCATATACCAGTACTTGCAGGCACATGGCAGCAAAGCTTGCCAAAAGTGATCCCTGCTGAAGGCCAAAAGAGAAAAGAAGGACTTAGAAACAGGCTGGAATGGAGATATCATCAAAGGAATTGCAACTGGAGAAGAAAAAAAAGAAAATTGGGAAATTTGGGCAATTTAGTGACACTAAAGAAATGGAGCGGGATTATATCAGAGCAGTGCAAAAAACACTAAAGATGCCAAAACTAAGCTCACAGAGGTTGCAAAAGCCAGGGAAAATGTCAAGGAGGAAGATACAACTTGGAGGGGAATATATGAGGGACATGGTATGGATACTTGGAAAAAAAAAAAAAAAACATACAGGAATCTTTCCCATATACAAGTAAGTGAAGGCACATGCATCAAAGCTTGCCAAAAGTGATCCCCGCTGAAGGCCAAAAGAGAAAAGAAGGACTTAGAAACAGGCTGGAATGGAGATATCACCAAAGGAATTGCAATTGGAGGAGAAAAAAAAGAAAACTGGGAAATTTGGCCAATTTAGTGACTCTAAAAAAATGGAGCGGGATTCTATCAGAGCAGTGCAAAAAACATAAAAGATGCCAAAACTAAGCTCACGGAGGTTGCAAAAGCCAGGGAAAATGTCAAGGAGGAAGATACAATTTGGAGGGGAGGATATAAAAGACATGGCAAGGATGCTTATAAAAAAGAAAAAAAAAAAGACAAAAATCTTTCCCAAAGTGCAAGCCATCAAAAGGCATGGCATGTCATCAAGTGCAGGGACTTGCACCAAAGATTCCTCTCATGGTCCCCATTGAAATCGCAAGATTCCGTTTCCCTTCCCGAAAGGAAATGAAATTTCCTTTCGGGAAGGGAAACGGAATCTTGCGAACCCAAAAAGAAAGGCTTGCAAACACTCTGGAAAGGAGATAGGATCAAATGAAGTGCGAGTGAAAAAAACGCCAAAAAAGGCAGAAAATCGGGAGTGTTAGTGTCTTCAAGAAATGGTCTGGGAAAAAAGGAGCTGCATTGCAAAGGATCAAAAGACACCAAAACTGAGCTCACAGATGCTGCAAAAGCAGGGGAAAAAGTCAAGGAGGAAGACACAACTTGGGGGGAAGATAGAATAGACATAGCATGGATGCTTAAAAAAAATAAAAAAAAAATGCAGGAATCTTTCCCATATACCAGTACTTGCAGGCACATGCATCAAAGCTTGCCAAAAGTGATCCCTGCTGAAGGCCAAAAGAGAAAAGAAGGACTTAGAAAGAGGCTGGAATGGAGATATCACCAAAGGAATTGGAATTGGAGGAGAAAAAAAAGAAAACTGGGAAATTTGGCCAATTTAGTGACTCTAAAAAAATGGAGCGGGATTCTATCAGAGCAGTGCAAAAAACATAAAAGATGCCAAAACTAAGCTCACGGAGGTTGCAAAAGCCAGGGAAAATGTCAAGGAGGAAGATACAATTTGGAGGGGAGGATATAAAAGACATGGAGAGGATGCTTAAAAAAAAGAAAAAAAAAAAGAAAAAAAATCTTTCCCAAAGTGCAAGCCATCAAAAGGCATGGCATGTCATCAAGTGCAGGGACTTGCACCAAAGATTCCTCTCATGGTCCCCATTGAAATCGCAAGATACCGTTTCCCTTCCTGAAAGGAAATGAAATTTCCTTTCGGGAAGGGAAACGGAATCTTGCGAACCCAAAAAGAAAGGCTTGCAAACACTCTGGAAAGGAGATAGGATCAAATGAAGTGCGAGTGAAAAAAACGCCAAAAAAGGCAGAAAATCGGGAGAGTTAGTGTCTTCAAGAAATGGTCTGGGAAAAAAGGAGCTGCATTGCAAAGGATCAAAAGACACCAAAACTGAGCTCCCAGATGCTGCAAAAGCAGGGGAAAAAGTCAAGGAGGAAGACACAACTTGGGGGGAAGATATAATAGACATGGCATGGATGCTTAAAACAAATAAAAAAATAATGCAGGAATCTTTCCCATATACCAGTACTTGCAGGCACATGGCAGCAAAGCTTGCCAAAAGTGATCCCTGCTGAAGGCCAAAAGAGAAAAGAAGGACTTAGAAACAGGCTGGAATGGAGATATCATCAAAGGAATTGCAAGTGGAGAAGAAAAAAAAGAAAATTGGGAAATTTGGGCAATTTAGTGACACTAAAAGAATGGAGCAGGATTATATCAGAGCAGTGCAAAAAAAAACTAAAGATGACAAAACTAAGGTCACAGAGGTTGCAAAAGCCAGGGAAAATGTCAAAGAGGAAGATACAATTTGGAGGGGAATATATGAGGGACATGGTATGGATACTTGGAAAATAAAAATAAAAATTCTGGAATCTTTCCCATATTCAAGTAAGTGCAGGCACATGCATCAAAGCTTGCCAAAAGTGATCCCCGCTGAAGGCCAAAAGAGAAAAGAAGGACTTAGAAACAGGCTGGAATGGAGATATCACCAAAGGAATTGCAACTGGAGAAGAAAAAAAAGAAAATTGGGAAATTTGGGCAATTTAGTGACACTAAAAAAATCGAGCGGGATTATATCAGAGAAGTGCAAAAAACCGAATAGACGCCAAAACTGAGCTGACAGATGTTGCAAAAGCCAGGGACAATGTCAAGGAGGAAGATACAACTTGGAGGGGAATATATGAGGGACATGGTATGGATACTTGGAAAAAAAAAAAAAATCTGGAATCTTTCCCATATGCCAGTACCTGCACGAACATGGAGCAAAGCTTGCCAAAAGTGATCCCCGCTGAAGGCCAAAAGAGAAAAGAAGGACTTAGAAACAGGCTGGAATGGAGATATCACCAAAGGAATTGCAATTGGAGGAGAAAAAAAAGAAAACTGGGAAATTTGGCCAATTTAGTGACTCTAAAAAAATGGAGCGGGATTCTATCAGAGCAGTGCAAAAAACATAAAAGATGCCAAAACTAAGGTCACAGAGGTTGCAAAAGCCAGGGAAAATGTCAAAGAGGAAGATACAACTTGGAGGGGAATATATGAGGGACATGGTATGGATACTTGGAAAAAAAAAAAAAAATCTGGAATCTTTCCCATATGCCAGTACCTGCACGAACATGGAGCAAAGCTTGCCAAAAGTGATCCCCGCTGAAGGCCAAAAGAGAAAAGAAGGACTTAGAAACAGGCTGGAATGGAGATATCACCAAAGGAATTGGAATTGGAGGAGAAAAAAAAGAAAACTGGGAAATTTGGCCAATTTAGTGACTCTAAAAAAATGGAGCGGGATTCTATCAGAGCAGTGCAAAACACATAAAAGATGCCAAAACTAAGCTCACGGAGGTTGCAAAAGCCAGGGAAAATGTCAAGGAGGAAGATACAATTTGGAGGGGAGGATATAAAAGACATGGCAAGGATGCTTATAAAAAAGAAAAAAAAAAAGACAAAAATCTTTCCCAAAGTGCAAGCCATCAAAAGGCATGGCATGTCATCAAGTGCAGGGACTTGCACCAAAGATTCCTCTCATGGTCCCCATTGAAATCGCAAGATTCCGTTTCCCTTCCCGAAAGGAAATGAAATTTCCTTTCGGGAAGGGAAACGGAATCTTGCGAACCCAAAAAGAAAGGCTTGCAAACACTCTGGAAAGGAGATAGGATCAAATGAAGTGCGAGTGAAAAAAACGCCAAAAAAGGCAGAAAATCGGGAGTGTTAGTGTCTTCAAGAAATGGTCTGGGAAAAAAGGAGCTGCATTGCAAAGGATCAAAAGACACCAAAACTGAGCTCACAGATGCTGCAAAAGCAGGGGAAAAAGTCAAGGAGGAAGACACAACTTGGGGGGAAGATAGAATAGACATAGCATGGATGCTTAAAAAAAATAAAAAAAAAATGCAGGAATCTTTCCCATATACCAGTACTTGCAGGCACATGCATCAAAGCTTGCCAAAAGTGATCCCTGCTGAAGGCCAAAAGAGAAAAGAAGGACTTAGAAAGAGGCTGGAATGGAGATATCACCAAAGGAATTGGAATTGGAGGAGAAAAAAAAGAAAACTGGGAAATTTGGCCAATTTAGTGACTCTAAAAAAATGGAGCGGGATTCTATCAGAGCAGTGCAAAAAACATAAAAGATGCCAAAACTAAGCTCACGGAGGTTGCAAAAGCCAGGGAAAATGTCAAGGAGGAAGATACAATTTGGAGGGGAGGATATAAAAGACATGGAGAGGATGCTTAAAAAAAAGAAAAAAAAAAAGAAAAAAAATCTTTCCCAAAGTGCAAGCCATCAAAAGGCATGGCATGTCATCAAGTGCAGGGACTTGCACCAAAGATTCCTCTCATGGTCCCCATTGAAATCGCAAGATACCGTTTCCCTTCCTGAAAGGAAATGAAATTTCCTTTCGGGAAGGGAAACGGAATCTTGCGAACCCAAAAAGAAAGGCTTGCAAACACTCTGGAAAGGAGATAGGATCAAATGAAGTGCGAGTGAAAAAAACGCCAAAAAAGGCAGAAAATCGGGAGAGTTAGTGTCTTCAAGAAATGGTCTGGGAAAAAAGGAGCTGCATTGCAAAGGATCAAAAGACACCAAAACTGAGCTCCCAGATGCTGCAAAAGCAGGGGAAAAAGTCAAGGAGGAAGACACAACTTGGGGGGAAGATATAATAGACATGGCATGGATGCTTAAAACAAATAAAAAAATAATGCAGGAATCTTTCCCATATACCAGTACTTGCAGGCACATGGCAGCAAAGCTTGCCAAAAGTGATCCCTGCTGAAGGCCAAAAGAGAAAAGAAGGACTTAGAAACAGGCTGGAATGGAGATATCATCAAAGGAATTGCAAGTGGAGAAGAAAAAAAAGAAAATTGGGAAATTTGGGCAATTTAGTGACACTAAAAGAATGGAGCAGGATTATATCAGAGCAGTGCAAAAAAAACTAAAGATGACAAAACTAAGGTCACAGAGGTTGCAAAAGCCAGGGAAAATGTCAAAGAGGAAGATACAATTTGGAGGGGAATATATGAGGGACATGGTATGGATACTTGGAAAATAAAAATAAAAATTCTGGAATCTTTCCCATATTCAAGTAAGTGCAGGCACATGCATCAAAGCTTGCCAAAAGTGATCCCCGCTGAAGGCCAAAAGAGAAAAGAAGGACTTAGAAACAGGCTGGAATGGAGATATCACCAAAGGAATTGCAACTGGAGAAGAAAAAAAAGAAAATTGGGAAATTTGGGCAATTTAGTGACACTAAAAAAATCGAGCGGGATTATATCAGAGAAGTGCAAAAAACCGAATAGACGCCAAAACTGAGCTGACAGATGTTGCAAAAGCCAGGGACAATGTCAAGGAGGAAGATACAACTTGGAGGGGAATATATGAGGGACATGGTATGGATACTTGGAAAAAAAAAAAAAATCTGGAATCTTTCCCATATGCCAGTACCTGCACGAACATGGAGCAAAGCTTGCCAAAAGTGATCCCCGCTGAAGGCCAAAAGAGAAAAGAAGGACTTAGAAACAGGCTGGAATGGAGATATCACCAAAGGAATTGCAATTGGAGGAGAAAAAAAAGAAAACTGGGAAATTTGGCCAATTTAGTGACTCTAAAAAAATGGAGCGGGATTCTATCAGAGCAGTGCAAAAAACATAAAAGATGCCAAAACTAAGGTCACAGAGGTTGCAAAAGCCAGGGAAAATGTCAAAGAGGAAGATACAACTTGGAGGGGAATATATGAGGGACATGGTATGGATACTTGGAAAAAAAAAAAAAAATCTGGAATCTTTCCCATATGCCAGTACCTGCACGAACATGGAGCAAAGCTTGCCAAAAGTGATCCCCGCTGAAGGCCAAAAGAGAAAAGAAGGACTTAGAAACAGGCTGGAATGGAGATATCACCAAAGGAATTGGAATTGGAGGAGAAAAAAAAGAAAACTGGGAAATTTGGCCAATTTAGTGACTCTAAAAAAATGGAGCGGGATTCTATCAGAGCAGTGCAAAACACATAAAAGATGCCAAAACTAAGCTCACAGAGGTTGCAAAAGCCAGGGAAAATGTCAAGGAGGAAGATACAATTTGGAGGGGAGGATATAAAAGACATGGCGAGGATGCTTAAAAAAAAGAAAAAAAAAAAAGAAAAAAATCTTTCCCAAAGTGCAAGCCATCAAAAGGCATGGCATGTCATCAAGTGCAGGGACTTGCACCAAAGATTCCTCTCATGGTCCCCATTGAAATCGCAAGATTCCGTTTCCCTTCCCGAAAGGAAATGAAATTTCCTTTCGGGAAGGGAAACGGAATCTTGCGAACCCAAAAAGAAAGGCTTGCAAACACTCTGGAAAGGAGATAGGATCAAATGAAGTGCGAGTGAAAAAAACGCCAAAAAAGGCAGAAAATCGGGAGAGTTAGTGTCTTCAAGAAATGGTCTGGGAAAAAAGGAGCTGCATTGCAAAGGATCAAAAGACACCAAAACTGAGCTCACAGATGCTGCAAAAGCAGGGGAAAAAGTCAAGGAGGAAGACACAACTTGGGGGGAAGATAGAATAGACATGGCATGGATGCTTAAAACAAATAAAAAAATAATGCAGGAATCTTTCCCATATACCAGTACTTGCAGGCACATGGCAGCAAAGCTTGCCAAAAAGTGATCCCTGCTGAAGGCCAAAAGAGAAAAGAAGGACTTAGAAACAGGCTGGAATGGAGATATCATCAAAGGAATTGCAAGTGGAGAAGAAAAAAAAGAAAATTGGGAAATTTGGGCAATTTAGTGACACTAAAAGAATGGAGCAGGATTATATCAGAGCAGTGCAAAAAAAACTAAAGATGACAAAACTAAGGTCACAGAGGTTGCAAAAGCCAGGGAAAATGTCAAAGAGGAAGATACAATTTGGAGGGGAATATATGAGGGACATGGTATGGATACTTGGAAAATAAAAATAAAAATTCTGGAATCTTTCCCATATTCAAGTAAGTGCAGGCACATGCATCAAAGCTTGCCAAAAGTGATCCCCGCTGAAGGCCAAAAGAGAAAAGAAGGACTTAGAAACAGGCTGGAATGGAGATATCACCAAAGGAATTGCAACTGGAGAAGAAAAAAAAGAAAATTGGGAAATTTGGGCAATTTAGTGACACTAAAAAAATCGAGCGGGATTATATCAGAGAAGTGCAAAAAACCGAATAGACGCCAAAACTGAGCTGACAGATGTTGCAAAAGCCAGGGACAATGTCAAGGAGGAAGATACAACTTGGAGGGGAATATATGAGGGACATGGTATGGATACTTGGAAAAAAAAAAAAAATCTGGAATCTTTCCCATATGCCAGTACCTGCACGAACATGGAGCAAAGCTTGCCAAAAGTGATCCCCGCTGAAGGCCAAAAGAGAAAAGAAGGACTTAGAAACAGGCTGGAATGGAGATATCACCAAAGGAATTGCAATTGGAGGAGAAAAAAAAGAAAACTGGGAAATTTGGCCAATTTAGTGACTCTAAAAAAATGGAGCGGGATTCTATCAGAGCAGTGCAAAAAACATAAAAGATGCCAAAACTAAGGTCACAGAGGTTGCAAAAGCCAGGGAAAATGTCAAAGAGGAAGATACAACTTGGAGGGGAATATATGAGGGACATGGTATTGATACTTGGAAAAAAAAAAAAAAATCTGGAATCTTTCCCATATGCCAGTACCTGCACGAACATGGAGCAAAGCTTGCCAAAAGTGATCCCCGCTGAAGGCCAAAAGAGAAAAGAAGGACTTAGAAACAGGCTGGAATGGAGATATCACCAAAGGAATTGCAATTGGAGGAGAAAAAAAAGAAAACTGGGAAATTTGGCCAATTTAGTGACTCTAAAAAAATGGAGCGGGATTCTATCAGAGCAGTGCAAAACACATAAAAGATGCCAAAACTAAGCTCACAGAGGTTGCAAAAGCCAGGGAAAATGTCAAGGAGGAAGATACAATTTGGAGGGGAGGATATAAAAGACATGGCGAGGATGCTTAAAAAAAAGAAAAAAAAAAAAGAAAAAAATCTTTCCCAAAGTGCAAGCCATCAAAAGGCATGGCATGTCATCAAGTGCAGGGACTTGCACCAAAGATTCCTCTCATGGTCCCCATTGAAATCGCAAGATTCCGTTTCCCTTCCCGAAAGGAAATGAAATTTCCTTTCGGGAAGGGAAACGGAATCTTGCGAACCCAAAAAGAAAGGCTTGCAAACACTCTGGAAAGGAGATAGGATCAAATGAAGTGCGAGTGAAAAAAACGCCAAAAAAGGCAGAAAATCGGGAGAGTTAGTGTCTTCAAGAAATGGTCTGGGAAAAAAGGAGCTGCATTGCAAAGGATCAAAAGACACCAAAACTTAGCTCACAGATGCTGCAAAAGCAGGGGAAAAAGTCAAGGAGGAAGACACAACTTGGGGGGAAGATAGAATAGACATGGCATGGATGCTTAAAACAAATAAAAAAATAATGCAGGAATCTTTCCCATATACCAGTACTTGCAGGCACATGGCAGCAAAGCTTGCCAAAAAGTGATCCCTGCTGAAGGCCAAAAGAGAAAAGAAGGACTTAGAAACAGGCTGGAATGGAGATATCATCAAAGGAATTGCAAGTGGAGAAGAAAAAAAAGAAAATTGGGAAATTTGGGCAATTTAGTGACACTAAAAGAATGGAGCAGGATTATATCAGAGCAGTGCAAAAAAAACTAAAGATGACAAAACTAAGGTCACAGAGGTTGCAAAAGCCAGGGAAAATGTCAAAGAGGAAGATACAATTTGGAGGGGAATATATGAGGGACATGGTATGGATACTTGGAAAATAAAAATAAAAATTCTGGAATCTTTCCCATATTCAAGTAAGTGCAGGCACATGCATCAAAGCTTGCCAAAAGTGATCCCCGCTGAAGGCCAAAAGAGAAAAGAAGGACTTAGAAACAGGCTGGAATGGAGATATCACCAAAGGAATTGCAACTGGAGAAGAAAAAAAAGAAAATTGGGAAATTTGGGCAATTTAGTGACACTAAAAAAATCGAGCGGGATTATATCAGAGAAGTGCAAAAAACCGAATAGACGCCAAAACTGAGCTGACAGATGTTGCAAAAGCCAGGGACAATGTCAAGGAGGAAGATACAACTTGGAGGGGAATATATGAGGGACATGGTATGGATACTTGGAAAAAAAAAAAAATCTGGAATCTTTCCCATATGCCAGTACCTGCACGAACATGGAGCAAAGCTTGCCAAAAGTGATCCCCGCTGAAGGCCAAAAGAGAAAAGAAGGACTTAGAAACAGGCTGGAATGGAGATATCACCAAAGGAATTGCAATTGGAGGAGAAAAAAAAGAAAACTGGGAAATTTGGCCAATTTAGTGACTCTAAAAAAATGGAGCGGGATTCTATCAGAGCAGTGCAAAAAACATAAAAGATGCCAAAACTAAGGTCACAGAGGTTGCAAAAGCCAGGGAAAATGTCAAAGAGGAAGATACAACTTGGAGGGGAATATATGAGGGACATGGTATGGATACTTGGAAAAAAAAAAAAATCTGGAATCTTTCCCATATGCCAGTACCTGCACGAACATGGAGCAAAGCTTGCCAAAAGTGATGCCCGCTGAAGGCCAAAAGAGAAAAGAAGGACTTAGAAACAGGCTGGAATGGAGATATCATCAAAGGAATTGCAACTGGAGAAGAAAAAAAAGAAAATTGGGAAATTTGGGCAATTTAGTGACACTAAAAGAATGGAGCAGGATTATATCAGAGCAGTGCAAAAAACATAAAAGATGCCAAAACTAAGCTCACGGAGGTTGCAAAAGCCAGGGAAAATGTCAAGGAGGAAGATACAATTTGGAGGGGAGGATATAAAAGACATGGCGAGGATGCTTATAAAAAAGAAAAAAAAAAAAGAAAAAAATCTTTCCCAAAGTGCAAGCCATCAAAAGGCATGGCATGTCATCAAGTGCAGGGACTTGCACCAAAGATTCCTCTCATGGTCCCCATTGAAATCGCAAGATTCCGTTTCCCTTCCCGAAAGGAAATGAAATTTCCTTTCGGGAAGGGAAAAGGAATCTTGCGAACCCAAAAAGAAAGGCTTGCAAACACTCTGGAAAGGAGATAGGATCAAATGAAGTGCGAGTGAAAAAAACGCCAAAAAAGGCAGAAAATCGGGAGAGTTAGTGTCTTCAAGAAATGGTCTGGGAAAAAAGGAGCTGCATTGCAAAGGAGCAAAAGACACCAAAACGGAGCTCCCAGATGCTGCAAAAGCAGGGGAAAAAGTCAAAGAGGAAGACATAACTTGGGGGGAAGATAGAATAGACATGGCATGGATGCTTAAAACAAATAAAAAAAAAATGCAGGAATCTTTCCCATATACCAGTACTTGCAGGCACATGGCAGCAAAGCTTGCCAAAAGTGATCCCTGCTGAAGGCCAAAAGAGAAAAGAAGGACTTAGAAACAGGCTGGAATGGAGATATCATCAAAGGAATTGCAACTGGAGAAGAAAAAAAAGAAAATTGGGAAATTTGGGCAATTTAGTGACACTAAAGAAATGGAGCGGGATTATATCAGAGCAGTGCAAAAAACACTAAAGATGCCAAAACTAAGCTCACAGAGGTTGCAAAAGCCAGGGAAAATGTCAAGGAGGAAGATACAACTTGGAGGGGAATATATGAGGGACATGGTATGGATACTTGGAAAAAAAAAAAAAAAACATACAGGAATCTTTCCCATATACAAGTAAGTGAAGGCACATGCATCAAAGCTTGCCAAAAGTGATCCCCGCTGAAGGCCAAAAGAGAAAAGAAGGACTTAGAAACAGGCTGGAATGGAGATATCACCAAAGGAATTGCAATTGGAGGAGAAAAAAAAGAAAACTGGGAAATTTGGCCAATTTAGTGACACTAAAAGAATTGAGCGGGATTATATCAGAGCAGTGCAAAAAACACTAAAGATGCCAAAACTAAGGTAACAGAGGTTGCAAAAGCCAGGGAAAATGTCAAAGAGGAAGATACAACTTGGAGGGGAATATATGAGGGACATGGTATGGATACCTGGAAAAAAAAAAAAAAATCTGGAATCTTTCCCATATGCCAGTACCTGCACGAACATGGAGCAAAGCTTGCCAAAAGTGATCCCCGCTGAAGGCCAAAAGAGAAAAGAAGGACTTAGAAACAGGCTGGAATGGAGATATCACCAAAGGAATTGCAACTGGAGAAGAGAAAAAAGAAAACTGGGAAATTTGGGCAATTTAGTGACTCTAAAAAAATGGAGCGGGATTCTATCAGAGCAGTGCAAAAAACACTAAAGATGCCAAAACTAAGCTCACGGAGGTTGCAAAAGCCAGGGAAAATGTCAAGGAGGAAGATACAATTTGGAGGGGAGGATATAAAAGACATGGCAAGGATGCTTATAAAAAAGAAAAAAAAAAAGACAAAAATCTTTCCCAAAGTGCAAGCCATCAAAAGGCATGGCATGTCATCAAGTGCAGGGACTTGCACCAAAGATTCCTCTCATGGTCCCCATTGAAATCGCAAGATTCCGTTTCCCTTCCCGAAAGGAAATGAAATTTCCTTTCGGGAAGGGAAACGGAATCCTGCGAACCCAAAAAGAAAGGCTTACAAACACTCTGGAAAGGAGATAGGATCAAATGAAGTGCGAGTGAAAAAAACGCCAAAAAAGGCAGAAAATGGGGAGAGTTAGTGTCTTCAAGAAATGGTCTGGGAAAAAAGGAGCTGCATTGCAAAGGAGCAAAAGACACCAAAACGGAGCTGAGAGATGTTGCAAAAGCAGGGGAAAAAGTCAAGGAGGAAGACTCAACTTGGGGGGGAAGATATAATAGACATGGCATGGATGCTTAAAAAAAACAAAAAAAAAAATACAGGAATCTTTCCCATATACAAGTAAGTGAAGGCACATGCATCAAAGCTTGCCAAAAGTGATCCCCGCTGAAGGCCAAAAGAGAAAAGAAGGACTTAGAAACAGGCTGGAATGGAGATATCATCAAAGGAATTGCAACTGGAGAAGAAAAAAAAGAAAATTGGGAAATTTGGGCAATTTAGTGACACTAAAGAAATGGAGCGGGATTATATCAGAGCAGTGCAAAAAACACTAAAGATGCCAAAACTAAGCTCACAGAGGTTGCAAAAGCCAGGGAAAATGTCAAGGAGGAAGATACAACTTGGAGGGGAATATATGAGGGACATGGTATGGATACTTGGAAAAAAAAAAAAAATCTGGAATCTTTCCCATATGCCAGTACCTGCACGAACATGGAGCAAAGCTTGCCAAAAGTGATCCCCGCTGAAGGCCAAAAGAGAAAAGAAGGACTTAGAAAGAGGCTGGAATGGAGATATCACCAAAGGAATTGCAATTGGAGGAGAAAAAAAAGAAAACTGGGAAATTTGGCCAATTTAGTGACTCTAAAAAAATGGAGCGGGATTCTATCAGAGCAGTGCAAAAAACATAAAAGATGCCAAAACTAAGCTCACGGAGGTTGCAAAAGCCAGGGAAAATGTCAAGGAGGAAGATACAATTTGGAGGGGAGGATATAAAAGACATGGAGAGGATGCTTAAAAAAAAGAAAAAAAAAAAGAAAAAAAATCTTTCCCAAAGTGCAAGCCATCAAAAGGCATGGCATGTCATCAAGTGCAGGGACTTGCACCAAAGATTCCTCTCATGGTCCCCATTGAAATCGCAAGATTCCGTTTCCCTTCCCGAAAGGAAATGAAATTTCCTTTCGGGAAGGGAAACGGAATCTTGCGAACCCAAAAAGAAAGGCTTGCAAACACTCTGGAAAGGAGATAGGATCAAATGAAGTGCGAGTGAAAAAAACGCCAAAAAACCCAGAAAATCGGGAGTGTTAGTGTCTTCAAGAAATGGTCTGGGAAAAAAGGAGCTGCATTGCAAAGGAGCAAAAGACACCAAAACGGAGCTGAGAGATGTTGCAAAAGCAGGGGAAAAAGTCAAGGAGGAAGACTCAGCTTGGGGGGGAAGATATAATAGACATGGCATGGATGCTTAAAAAAAATAAAAAAAAAATGCAGGAATCTTTCCCATTTACCAGTACTTGCAGGCACATGGCAGCAAAGCTTGCCAAAAGTGATCCCCGCTGAAGGCCAAAAGAGAAAAGAAGGACTTAGAAACAGGCTGGAATGGAGATATCACCAAAGGAAGTGCAACTGGAGAAGAGAAAAAAGAAAATTGGGAAATTTGGGCAATTTAGTGACTCTAAGGAAATGGAGCGGGATTATATCAGAGCAGTGCAAAAAACCCAAAAGATGCCAAAACTAAGGTCACAGAGGTTGCAAAAGCCAGGGAAAATGTCAAAGAGGAAGATACAACTTGGAGGGGAATATATGAGGGACATGGTATGGATACCTGGAAAAAAAAAAAAAAAAATCTGGAATCTTTCCCATATGCCAGTACCTGCACGAACATGGAGCAAAGCTTGCCAAAAGTGATCCCCGCTGAAGGCCAAAAGAGAAAAGAAGGACTTAGAAACAGGCTGGAATGGAGATATCACCAAAGGAATTGGAATTGGAGGAGAAAAAAAAGAAAACTGGGAAATTTGGCCAATTTAGTGACTCTAAAAAAATGGAGCGGGATTCTATCAGAGCAGTGCAAAAAACATAAAAGATGCCAAAACTAAGCTCACGGAGGTTGCAAAAGCCAGGGAAAATGTCAAGGAGGAAGATACAATTTGGAGGGGAGGATATAAAAGACATGGCAAGGATGCTTAAAAAAAAGAAAAAAAAAAAGAAAAAAATCTTTCCCAAAGTGCAAGCCATCAAAAGGCATGGCATGTCATCAAGTGCAGGGACTTGCACCAAAGATTCCTCTCATGGTCCCCATTGAAATCGCAAGATTCCGTTTCCCTTCCCGAAAGGAAATGAAATTTCCTTTCGGGAAGGGAAACGGAATCTTGCGAACCCAAAAAGAAAGGCTTGCAAACACTCTGGAAAGGAGATAGGATCAAATGAAGTGCGAGTGAAAAAAACGCCAAAAAAGGCAGAAAATCGGGAGTGTTAGTGTCTTCAAGAAATGGTCTGGGAAAAAAGGAGCTGCATTGCAAAGGATCAAAAGACACCAAAACTGAGCTCACAGATGCTGCAAAAGCAGGGGAAAAAGTCAAGGAGGAAGACACAACTTGGGGGGAAGATAGAATAGACATAGCATGGATGCTTAAAAAAAATAAAAAAAAAATGCAGGAATCTTTCCCATATACCAGTACTTGCAGGCACATGCATCAAAGCTTGCCAAAAGTGATCCCTGCTGAAGGCCAAAAGAGAAAAGAAGGACTTAGAAAGAGGCTGGAATGGAGATATCACCAAAGGAATTGGAATTGGAGGAGAAAAAAAAGAAAACTGGGAAATTTGGCCAATTTAGTGACTCTAAAAAAATGGAGCGGGATTCTATCAGAGCAGTGCAAAAAACATAAAAGATGCCAAAACTAAGCTCACGGAGGTTGCAAAAGCCAGGGAAAATGTCAAGGAGGAAGATACAATTTGGAGGGGAGGATATAAAAGACATGGAGAGGATGCTTAAAAAAAAGAAAAAAAAAAAGAAAAAAAATCTTTCCCAAAGTGCAAGCCATCAAAAGGCATGGCATGTCATCAAGTGCAGGGACTTGCACCAAAGATTCCTCTCATGGTCCCCATTGAAATCGCAAGATACCGTTTCCCTTCCTGAAAGGAAATGAAATTTCCTTTCGGGAAGGGAAACGGAATCTTGCGAACCCAAAAAGAAAGGCTTGCAAACACTCTGGAAAGGAGATAGGATCAAATGAAGTGCGAGTGAAAAAAACGCCAAAAAAGGCAGAAAATCGGGAGAGTTAGTGTCTTCAAGAAATGGTCTGGGAAAAAAGGAGCTGCATTGCAAAGGATCAAAAGACACCAAAACTGAGCTCACAGATGCTGCAAAAGCAGGGGAAAAAGTCAAGGAGGAAGACACAACTTGGGGGGAAGATAGAATAGACATGGCATGGATGCTTAAAACAAATAAAAAAAAAATGCAGGAATCTTTCCCATTTACCAGTACTTGCAGGCACATGGCAGCAAAGCTTGCCAAAAAGTGATCCCTGCTGAAGGCCAAAAGAGAAAAGAAGGACTTAGAAACAGGCTGGAATGGAGATATCATCAAAGGAATTGCAAGTGGAGAAGAAAAAAAAGAAAATTGGGAAATTTGGGCAATTTAGTGACACTAAAAGAATGGAGCAGGATTATATCAGAGCAGTGCAAAAAAAACTAAAGATGACAAAACTAAGGTCACAGAGGTTGCAAAAGCCAGGGAAAATGTCAAAGAGGAAGATACAATTTGGAGGGGAATATATGAGGGACATGGTATGGATACTTGGAAAATAAAAATAAAAATTCTGGAATCTTTCCCATATTCAAGTAAGTGCAGGCACATGCATCAAAGCTTGCCAAAAGTGATCCCCGCTGAAGGCCAAAAGAGAAAAGAAGGACTTAGAAACAGGCTGGAATGGAGATATCACCAAAGGAATTGCAACTGGAGAAGAAAAAAAAGAAAATTGGGAAATTTGGGCAATTTAGTGACACTAAAAAAATCGAGCGGGATTATATCAGAGAAGTGCAAAAAACCGAATAGACGCCAAAACTGAGCTGACAGATGTTGCAAAAGCCAGGGACAATGTCAAGGAGGAAGATACAACTTGGAGGGGAATATATGAGGGACATGGTATGGATACTTGGAAAAAAAAAAAAATCTGGAATCTTTCCCATATGCCAGTACCTGCACGAACATGGAGCAAAGCTTGCCAAAAGTGATCCCCGCTGAAGGCCAAAAGAGAAAAGAAGGACTTAGAAACAGGCTGGAATGGAGATATCACCAAAGGAATTGGAATTGGAGGAGAAAAAAAAGAAAACTGGGAAATTTGGCCAATTTAGTGACTCTAAAAAAATGGAGCGGGATTCTATCAGAGCAGTGCAAAAAACATAAAAGATGCCAAAACTAAGCTCACGGAGGTTGCAAAAGCCAGGGAAAATGTCAAGGAGGAAGATACAATTTGGAGGGGAGGATATAAAAGACATGGCAAGGATGCTTAAAAAAAAGAAAAAAAAAAAGAAAAAAATCTTTCCCAAAGTGCAAGCCATCAAAAGGCATGGCATGTCATCAAGTGCAGGGACTTGCACCAAAGATTCCTCTCATGGTCCCCATTGAAATCGCAAGATTCCGTTTCCCTTCCCGAAAGGAAATGAAATTTCCTTTCGGGAAGGGAAACGGAATCTTGCGAACCCAAAAAGAAAGGCTTGCAAACACTCTGGAAAGGAGATAGGATCAAATGAAGTGCGAGTGAAAAAAACGCCAAAAAAGGCAGAAAATCGGGAGTGTTAGTGTCTTCAAGAAATGGTCTGGGAAAAAAGGAGCTGCATTGCAAAGGATCAAAAGACACCAAAACTGAGCTCACAGATGCTGCAAAAGCAGGGGAAAAAGTCAAGGAGGAAGACACAACTTGGGGGGAAGATAGAATAGACATAGCATGGATGCTTAAAAAAAATAAAAAAAAAATGCAGGAATCTTTCCCATATACCAGTACTTGCAGGCACATGCATCAAAGCTTGCCAAAAGTGATCCCTGCTGAAGGCCAAAAGAGAAAAGAAGGACTTAGAAAGAGGCTGGAATGGAGATATCACCAAAGGAATTGGAATTGGAGGAGAAAAAAAAGAAAACTGGGAAATTTGGCCAATTTAGTGACTCTAAAAAAATGGAGCGGGATTCTATCAGAGCAGTGCAAAAAACATAAAAGATGCCAAAACTAAGCTCACGGAGGTTGCAAAAGCCAGGGAAAATGTCAAGGAGGAAGATACAATTTGGAGGGGAGGATATAAAAGACATGGAGAGGATGCTTAAAAAAAAGAAAAAAAAAAAGAAAAAAAATCTTTCCCAAAGTGCAAGCCATCAAAAGGCATGGCATGTCATCAAGTGCAGGGACTTGCACCAAAGATTCCTCTCATGGTCCCCATTGAAATCGCAAGATACCGTTTCCCTTCCTGAAAGGAAATGAAATTTCCTTTCGGGAAGGGAAACGGAATCTTGCGAACCCAAAAAGAAAGGCTTGCAAACACTCTGGAAAGGAGATAGGATCAAATGAAGTGCGAGTGAAAAAAACGCCAAAAAAGGCAGAAAATCGGGAGAGTTAGTGTCTTCAAGAAATGGTCTGGGAAAAAAGGAGCTGCATTGCAAAGGATCAAAAGACACCAAAACTGAGCTCACAGATGCTGCAAAAGCAGGGGAAAAAGTCAAGGAGGAAGACACAACTTGGGGGGAAGATAGAATAGACATGGCATGGATGCTTAAAACAAATAAAAAAAAAATGCAGGAATCTTTCCCATTTACCAGTACTTGCAGGCACATGGCAGCAAAGCTTGCCAAAAAGTGATCCCTGCTGAAGGCCAAAAGAGAAAAGAAGGACTTAGAAACAGGCTGGAATGGAGATATCATCAAAGGAATTGCAAGTGGAGAAGAAAAAAAAGAAAATTGGGAAATTTGGGCAATTTAGTGACACTAAAAGAATGGAGCAGGATTATATCAGAGCAGTGCAAAAAAAACTAAAGATGACAAAACTAAGGTCACAGAGGTTGCAAAAGCCAGGGAAAATGTCAAAGAGGAAGATACAATTTGGAGGGGAATATATGAGGGACATGGTATGGATACTTGGAAAATAAAAATAAAAATTCTGGAATCTTTCCCATATTCAAGTAAGTGCAGGCACATGCATCAAAGCTTGCCAAAAGTGATCCCCGCTGAAGGCCAAAAGAGAAAAGAAGGACTTAGAAAAAGGCTGGAATGGAGATATCACCAAAGGAATTGCAACTGGAGAAGAAAAAAAAGAAAATTGGGAAATTTGGGCAATTTAGTGACACTAAAAAAATCGAGCGGGATTATATCAGAGAAGTGCAAAAAACCGAATAGACGCCAAAACTGAGCTGACAGATGTTGCAAAAGCCAGGGACAATGTCAAGGAGGAAGATACAACTTGGAGGGGAATATATGAGGGACATGGTATGGATACTTGGAAAAAAAAAAAAATCTGGAATCTTTCCCATATGCCAGTACCTGCACGAACATGGAGCAAAGCTTGCCAAAAGTGATCCCCGCTGAAGGCCAAAAGAGAAAAGAAGGACTTAGAAACAGGCTGGAATGGAGATATCACCAAAGGAATTGCAATTGGAGGAGAAAAAAAAGAAAACTGGGAAATTTGGCCAATTTAGTGACTCTAAAAAAATGGAGCGGGATTCTATCAGAGCAGTGCAAAAAACACTAAAGATGCCAAAACTAAGGTCACAGAGGTTGCAAAAGCCAGGGAAAATGTCAAAGAGGAAGATACAACTTGGAGGGGAATATATGAGGGACATGGTATGGATACTTGGAAAAAAAAAAAAATCTGGAATCTTTCCCATATGCCAGTACCTGCACGAACATGGAGCAAAGCTTGCCAAAAGTGATGCCCGCTGAAGGCCAAAAGAGAAAAGAAGGACTTAGAAACAGGCTGGAATGGAGATATCATCAAAGGAATTGCAACTGGAGAAGAAAAAAAAGAAAATTGGGAAATTTGGGCAATTTAGTGACACTAAAAGAATGGAGCAGGATTATATCAGAGCAGTGCAAAAAACATAAAAGATGCCAAAACTAAGCTCACGGAGGTTGCAAAAGCCAGGGAAAATGTCAAGGAGGAAGATACAATTTGGAGGGGAGGATATAAAAGACATGGCGAGGATGCTTAAAAAAAAGAAAAAAAAAAAAGAAAAAAATCTTTCCCAAAGTGCAAGCCATCAAAAGGCATGGCATGTCATCAAGTGCAGGGACTTGCACCAAAGATTCCTCTCATGGTCCCCATTGAAATCGCAAGATTCCGTTTCCCTTCCCGAAAGGAAATGAAATTTCCTTTCGGGAAGGGAAAAGGAATCTTGCGAACCCAAAAAGAAAGGCTTGCAAACACTCTGGAAAGGAGATAGGATCAAATGAAGTGCGAGTGAAAAAAACGCCAAAAAAGGCAGAAAATCGGGAGAGTTAGTGTCTTCAAGAAATGGTCTGGGAAAAAAGGAGCTGCATTGCAAAGGAGCAAAAGACACCAAAACGGAGCTCCCAGATGCTGCAAAAGCAGGGGAAAAAGTCAAAGAGGAAGACATAACTTGGGGGGAAGATAGAATAGACATGGCATGGATGCTTAAAACAAATAAAAAAAAAATGCAGGAATCTTTCCCATATACCAGTACTTGCAGGCACATGGCAGCAAAGCTTGCCAAAAGTGATCCCTGCTGAAGGCCAAAAGAGAAAAGAAGGACTTAGAAACAGGCTGGAATGGAGATATCATCAAAGGAATTGCAACTGGAGAAGAAAAAAAAGAAAATTGGGAAATTTGGGCAATTTAGTGACACTAAAGAAATGGAGCGGGATTATATCAGAGCAGTGCAAAAAACACTAAAGATGCCAAAACTAAGCTCACAGAGGTTGCAAAAGCCAGGGAAAATGTCAAGGAGGAAGATACAACTTGGAGGGGAATATATGAGGGACATGGTATGGATACTTGGAAAAAAAAAAAAAAAACATACAGGAATCTTTCCCATATACAAGTAAGTGAAGGCACATGCATCAAAGCTTGCCAAAAGTGATCCCCGCTGAAGGCCAAAAGAGAAAAGAAGGACTTAGAAACAGGCTGGAATGGAGATATCACCAAAGGAATTGCAATTGGAGGAGAAAAAAAAGAAAACTGGGAAATTTGGCCAATTTAGTGACTCTAAAAAAATGGAGCGGGATTCTATCAGAGCAGTGCAAAAAACACTAAAGATGCCAAAACTAAGGTCACAGAGGTTGCAAAAGCCAGGGAAAATGTCAAAGAGGAAGATACAACTTGGAGGGGAATATATGAGGGACATGGTATGGATACTTGGAAAAAAAAAAAAATCTGGAATCTTTCCCATATGCCAGTACCTGCACGAACATGGAGCAAAGCTTGCCAAAAGTGATGCCCGCTGAAGGCCAAAAGAGAAAAGAAGGACTTAGAAACAGGCTGGAATGGAGATATCATCAAAGGAATTGCAACTGGAGAAGAAAAAATAGAAAATTGGGAAATTTGGGCAATTTAGTGACACTAAAAGAATGGAGCAGGATTATATCAGAGCAGTGCAAAAAACATAAAAGATGCCAAAACTAAGCTCACGGAGGTTGCAAAAGCCAGGGAAAATGTCAAGGAGGAAGATACAATTTGGAGGGGAGGATATAAAAGACATGGCGAGGATGCTTAAAAAAAAGAAAAAAAAAAAAGAAAAAAATCTTTCCCAAAGTGCAAGCCATCAAAAGGCATGGCATGTCATCAAGTGCAGGGACTTGCACCAAAGATTCCTCTCATGGTCCCCATTGAAATCGCAAGATTCCGTTTCCCTTCCCGAAAGGAAATGAAATTTCCTTTCGGGAAGGGAAAAGGAATCTTGCGAACCCAAAAAGAAAGGCTTGCAAACACTCTGGAAAGGAGATAGGATCAAATGAAGTGCGAGTGAAAAAAACGCCAAAAAAGGCAGAAAATCGGGAGAGTTAGTGTCTTCAAGAAATGGTCTGGGAAAAAAGGAGCTGCATTGCAAAGGAGCAAAAGACACCAAAACGGAGCTCCCAGATGCTGCAAAAGCAGGGGAAAAAGTCAAAGAGGAAGACATAACTTGGGGGGAAGATAGAATAGACATGGCATGGATGCTTAAAACAAATAAAAAAAAAATGCAGGAATCTTTCCCATATACCAGTACTTGCAGGCACATGGCAGCAAAGCTTGCCAAAAGTGATCCCTGCTGAAGGCCAAAAGAGAAAAGAAGGACTTAGAAACAGGCTGGAATGGAGATATCATCAAAGGAATTGCAACTGGAGAAGAAAAAAAAGAAAATTGGGAAATTTGGGCAATTTAGTGACACTAAAGAAATGGAGCGGGATTATATCAGAGCAGTGCAAAAAACACTAAAGATGCCAAAACTAAGCTCACAGAGGTTGCAAAAGCCAGGGAAAATGTCAAGGAGGAAGATACAACTTGGAGGGGAATATATGAGGGACATGGTATGGATACTTGGAAAAAAAAAAAAAAAACATACAGGAATCTTTCCCATATACAAGTAAGTGAAGGCACATGCATCAAAGCTTGCCAAAAGTGATCCCCGCTGAAGGCCAAAAGAGAAAAGAAGGACTTAGAAACAGGCTGGAATGGAGATATCACCAAAGGAATTGCAATTGGAGGAGAAAAAAAAGAAAACTGGGAAATTTGGCCAATTTAGTGACTCTAAAAAAATGGAGCGGGATTCTATCAGAGCAGTGCAAAAAACATAAAAGATGCCAAAACTAAGGTCACGGAGGTTGCAAAAGCCAGGGAAAATGTCAAGGAGGAAGATACAACTTGGAGGGGAATATATGAGGGACATGGTATGGATACTTGGAAAAAAAAAAAAAATCTGGAATCTTTCCCATATGCCAGTACCTGCACGAACATGGAGCAAAGCTTGCCAAAAGTGATCCCCACTGAAGGCCAAAAGAGAAAAGAAGGACTTAGAAAGAGGCTGGAATGGAGATATCACCAAAGGAATTGCAATTGGAGGAGAAAAAAAAGAAAACTGGGAAATTTGGCCAATTTAGTGACTCTAAAAAAATGGAGCGGGATTCTATCAGAGCAGTGCAAAAAACATAAAAGATGCCAAAACTAAGCTCACGGAGGTTGCAAAAGCCAGGGAAAATGTCAAGGAGGAAGATACAATTTGGAGGGGAGGATATAAAAGACATGGCAAGGATGCTTAAAAAAAAGAAAACAAAAAAGAAAAAAAATCTTTCCCAAAGTGCAAGCCATCAAAAGGCATGGCATGTCATCAAGTGCAGGGACTTGCACCAAAGATTCCTCTCATGGTCCCCATTGAAATCGCAAGATTCCGTTTCCCTTCCCGAAAGGAAATGAAATTTCCTTTCGGGAAGGGAAACGGAATCTTGCGAACCCAAAAAGAAAGGCTTGCAAACACTCTGGAAAGGAGATAGGATCAAATGAAGTGCGAGTGAAAAAAACGCCAAAAAACCCAGAAAATCGGGAGTGTTAGTGTCTTCAAGAAATGGTCTGGGAAAAAAGGAGCTGCATTGCAAAGGAGCAAAAGACACCAAAACGGAGCTGAGAGATGTTGCAAAAGCAGGGGAAAAAGTCAAGGAGGAAGACTCAGCTTGGGGGGGAAGATATAATAGACATGGCATGGATGCTTAAAAAAAATAAAAAAAAAAATGCAGGAATCTTTCCCATTTACCAGTACTTGCAGGCACATGGCAGCAAAGCTTGCCAAAAGTGATCCCCGCTGAAGGCCAAAAGAGAAAAGAAGGACTTAGAAACAGGCTGGAATGGAGATATCACCAAAGGAAGTGCAACTGGAGAAGAGAAAAAAGAAAATTGGGAAATTTGGGCAATTTAGTGACTCTAAGGAAATGGAGCGGGATTATATCAGAGCAGTGCAAAAAACCCAAAAGATGCCAAAACTAAGGTCACAGAGGTTGCAAAAGCCAGGGAAAATGTCAAAGAGGAAGATACAACTTGGAGGGGAATATATGAGGGACATGGTATGGATACCTGGAAAAAAAAAAAAAAAAATCTGGAATCTTTCCCATATGCCAGTACCTGCACGAACATGGAGCAAAGCTTGCCAAAAGTGATCCCCGCTGAAGGCCAAAAGAGAAAAGAAGGACTTAGAAACAGGCTGGAATGGAGATATCACCAAAGGAATTGGAATTGGAGGAGAAAAAAAAGAAAACTGGGAAATTTGGCCAATTTAGTGACTCTAAAAAAATGGAGCGGGATTCTATCAGAGCAGTGCAAAAAACATAAAAGATGCCAAAACTAAGCTCACGGAGGTTGCAAAAGCCAGGGAAAATGTCAAGGAGGAAGATACAATTTGGAAGGGGAGGATATAAAAGACATGGCAAGGATGCTTAAAAAAAAGAAAAAAAAAAAGAAAAAAATCTTTCTCAAAGTGCAAGCCATCAAAAGGCATGGCATGTCATCAAGTGCAGGGACTTGCACCAAAGATTCCTCTCATGGTCCCCATTGAAATCGCAAGATTCCGTTTCCCTTCCCGAAAGGAAATGAAATTTCCTTTCGGGAAGGGAAACGGAATCTTGCGAACCCAAAAAGAAAGGCTTGCAAACACTCTGGAAAGGAGATAGGATCAAATGAAGTGCGAGTGAAAAAAACGCCAAAAAAGGCAGAAAATCGGGAGTGTTAGTGTCTTCAAGAAATGGTCTGGGAAAAAAGGAGCTGCATTGCAAAGGATCAAAAGACACCAAAACTGAGCTCACAGATGCTGCAAAAGCAGGGGAAAAAGTCAAGGAGGAAGACACAACTTGGGGGGAAGATAGAATAGACATGGCATGGATGCTTAAAACAAATAAAAAAATAATGCAGGAATCTTTCCCATATACCAGTACTTGCAGGCACATGCATCAAAGCTTGCCAAAAGTGATCCCTGCTGAAGGCCAAAAGAGAAAAGAAGGACTTAGAAACAGGCTGGAATGGAGATATCATCAAAGGAATTGCAACTGGAGAAGAAAAAAAAGAAAATTGGGAAATTTGGGCAATTTAGTGACACTAAAGAAATGGAGCAGGATTATATCAGAGCAGTGCAAAAAACACTAAAGATGCCAAAACTAAGCTCACAGAGGTTGCAAAAGCCAGGGAAAATGTCAAGGAGGAAGATACAACTTGGAGGGGAATATATGAGGGACATGGTATGGATACTTGGAAAAAAAAAAAAAATCTGGAATCTTTCCCATATGCCAGTACCTGCACGAACATGGAGCAAAGCTTGCCAAAAGTGATCCCCGCTGAAGGCCAAAAGAGAAAAGAAGGACTTAGAAAGAGGCTGGAATGGAGATATCATCAAAGGAATTGCAACTGGAGAAGAAAAAAAAGAAAATTGGGAAATTTGGGCAATTTAGTGACACTAAAGAAATGGAGCGGGATTATATCAGAGCAGTGCAAAAAACACTAAAGATGCCAAAACTAAGCTCACGGAGGTTGCAAAAGCCAGGGAAAATGTCAAGGAGGAAGATACAATTTGGAGGGGAATATATAAAAGACATGGCGAGGATGCTTAAAAAAAAGAAAAAAAAAAAAGAAAAAAATCTTTCCCAAAGTGCAAGCCATCAAAAGGCATGGCATGTCATCAAGTGCAGGGACTTGCACCAAAGATTCCTCTCATGGTCCCCATTGAAATCGCAAGATTCCGTTTCCCTTCCCGAAAGGAAATGAAATTTCCTTTCGGGAAGGGAAACGGAATCTTGCGAACCCAAAAAGAAAGGCTTGCAAACACTCTGGAAAGGAGATAGGATCAAATGAAGTGCGAGTGAAAAAAACGCCAAAAAAGGCAGAAAATCGGGAGAGTTAGTGTCTTCAAGAAATGGTCTGGGAAAAAAGGAGCTGCATTGCAAAGGAGCAAAAGACACCAAAACGGAGCTGAGAGATGTTGCAAAAGCAGGGGAAAAAGTCAAGGAGGAAGACTCAGCTTGGGGGGGAAGATATAATAGAAATGGCATGGATGCTTAAAAAAAATAAAAAAAAAAATGCAGGAATCTTTCCCATTTACCAGTACTTGCAGGCACATGGCAGCAAAGCTTGCCAAAAGTGATCCCCGCTGAAGGCCAAAAGAGAAAAGAAGGACTTAGAAACAGGCTGGAATGGAGATATCACCAAAGGAAGTGCAACTGGAGAAGAGAAAAAAGAAAATTGGGAAATTTGGGCAATTTAGTGACACTAAGGAAATGGAGCGGGATTATATCAGAGCAGTGCAAAAAACCCAAAAGATGCCAAAACTAAGGTCACAGAGGTTGCAAAAGCCAGGGAAAATGTCAAAGAGGAAGATACAACTTGGAGGGGAATATATGAGGGACATGGTATGGATACCTGGAAAAAAAAAAAAAAAAATCTGGAATCTTTCCCATATGCCAGTACCTGCACGAACATGGAGCAAAGCTTGCCAAAAGTGATCCCCGCTGAAGGCCAAAAGAGAAAAGAAGGACTTAGAAACAGGCTGGAATGGAGATATCACCAAAGGAATTGCAATTGGAGGAGAAAAAAAAGAAAACTGGGAAATTTGGCCAATTTAGTGACTCTAAAAAAATGGAGCGGGATTCTATCAGAGCAGTGCAAAAAACATAAAAGATGCCAAAACTAAGCTCACGGAGGTTGCAAAAGCCAGGGAAAATGTCAAGGAGGAAGATACAATTTGGAGGGGAGGATATAAAAGACATGGCAAGGATGCTTAAAAAAAAGAAAAAAAAAAAGAAAAAAATCTTTCTCAAAGTGCAAGCCATCAAAAGGCATGGCATGTCATCAAGTGCAGGGACTTGCACCAAAGATTCCTCTCATGGTCCCCATTGAAATCGCAAGATTCCGTTTCCCTTCCCGAAAGGAAATGAAATTTCCTTTCGGGAAGGGAAACGGAATCTTGCGAACCCAAAAAGAAAGGCTTGCAAACACTCTGGAAAGGAGATAGGATCAAATGAAGTGCGAGTGAAAAAAACGCCAAAAAAGGCAGAAAATCGGGAGAGTTAGTGTCTTCAAGAAATGGTCTGGGAAAAAAGGAGCTGCATTGCAAAGGAGCAAAAGACACCAAAACGGAGCTCCCAGATGCTGCAAAAGCAGGGGAAAAAGTCAAAGAGGAAGACATAACTTGGGGGGAAGATAGAATAGACATGGCATGGATGCTTAAAACAAATAAAAAAATAATGCAGGAATCTTTCCCATATACCAGTACTTGCAGGCACATGGCAGCAAAGCTTGCCAAAAGTGATCCCTGCTGAAGGCCAAAAGAGAAAAGAAGGACTTAGAAACAGGCTGGAATGGAGATATCATCAAAGGAATTGCAACTGGAGAAGAAAAAAAAGAAAATTGGGAAATTTGGGCAATTTAGTGACACTAAAGAAATGGAGCGGGATTATATCAGAGCAGTGCAAAAAACACTAAAGATGCCAAAACTAAGCTCACAGAGGTTGCAAAAGCCAGGGAAAATGTCAAGGAGGAAGATACAACTTGGAGGGGAATATATGAGGGACATGGTATGGATACTTGGAAAAAAAAAAAAAATCTGGAATCTTTCCCATATGCCAGTACCTGCACGAACATGGAGCAAAGCTTGCCAAAAGTGATCCCCGCTGAAGGCCAAAAGAGAAAAGAAGGACTTAGAAAGAGGCTGGAATGGAGATATCACCAAAGGAATTGCAATTGGAGGAGAAAAAAAAGAAAACTGGGAAATTTGGCCAATTTAGTGACTCTAAAAAAATGGAGCGGGATTCTATCAGAGCAGTGCAAAAAACATAAAAGATGCCAAAACTAAGCTCACGGAGGTTGCAAAAGCCAGGGAAAATGTCAAGGAGGAAGATACAATTTGGAGGGGAGGATATAAAAGACATGGAGAGGATGCTTAAAAAAAAGAAAAAAAAAAAGAAAAAAAATCTTTCCCAAAGTGCAAGCCATCAAAAGGCATGGCATGTCATCAAGTGCAGGGACTTGCACCAAAGATTCCTCTCATGGTCCCCATTGAAATCGCAAGATTCCGTTTCCCTTCCCGAAAGGAAATGAAATTTCCTTTCGGGAAGGGAAACGGAATCTTGCGAACCCAAAAAGAAAGGCTTGCAAACACTCTGGAAAGGAGATAGGATCAAATGAAGTGCGAGTGAAAAAAACGCCAAAAAAGGCAGAAAATCGGGAGTGTTAGTGTCTTCAAGAAATGGTCTGGGAAAAAAGGAGCTGCATTGCAAAGGAGCAAAAGACACCAAAACGGAGCTCCCAGATGCTGCAAAAGCAGGGGAAAAAGTCAAAGAGGAAGACATAACTTGGGGGGAAGATAGAATAGACATGGCATGGATGCTTAAAACAAATAAAAAAAAAATGCAGGAATCTTTCCCATATACCAGTACTTGCAGGCACATGGCAGCAAAGCTTGCCAAAAGTGATCCCTGCTGAAGGCCAAAAGAGAAAAGAAGGACTTAGAAACAGGCTGGAATGGAGATATCATCAAAGGAATTGCAACTGGAGAAGAAAAAAAAGAAAATTGGGAAATTTGGGCAATTTAGTGACACTAAAGAAATGGAGCGGGATTATATCAGAGCAGTGCAAAAAACACTAAAGATGCCAAAACTAAGCTCACAGAGGTTGCAAAAGCCAGGGAAAATGTCAAGGAGGAAGATACAACTTGGAGGGGAATATATGAGGGACATGGTATGGATACTTGGAAAAAAAAAAAAAAAACATACAGGAATCTTTCCCATATACAAGTAAGTGAAGGCACATGCATCAAAGCTTGCCAAAAGTGATCCCCGCTGAAGGCCAAAAGAGAAAAGAAGGACTTAGAAACAGGCTGGAATGGAGATATCACCAAAGGAATTGCAATTGGAGGAGAAAAAAAAGAAAACTGGGAAATTTGGCCAATTTAGTGACTCTAAAAAAATGGAGCGGGATTCTATCAGAGCAGTGCAAAAAACACTAAAGATGCCAAAACTAAGGTCACGGAGGTTGCAAAAGCCAGGGAAAATGTCAAAGAGGAAGATACAACTTGGAGGGGAATATATGAGGGACATGGTATGGATACTTGGAAAAAAAAAAAAATCTGGAATCTTTCCCATATGCCAGTACCTGCACGAACATGGAGCAAAGCTTGCCAAAAGTGATGCCCGCTGAAGGCCAAAAGAGAAAAGAAGGACTTAGAAACAGGCTGGAATGGAGATATCATCAAAGGAATTGCAACTGGAGAAGAAAAAAAAGAAAATTGGGAAATTTGGGCAATTTAGTGACACTAAAAGAATGGAGCAGGATTATATCAGAGCAGTGCAAAAAACATAAAAGATGCCAAAACTAAGCTCACGGAGGTTGCAAAAGCCAGGGAAAATGTCAAGGAGGAAGATACAATTTGGAGGGGAGGATATAAAAGACATGGCGAGGATGCTTAAAAAAAAGAAAAAAAAAAAAGAAAAAAATCTTTCCCAAAGTGCAAGCCATCAAAAGGCATGGCATGTCATCAAGTGCAGGGACTTGCACCAAAGATTCCTCTCATGGTCCCCATTGAAATCGCAAGATTCCGTTTCCCTTCCCGAAAGGAAATGAAATTTCCTTTCGGGAAGGGAAAAGGAATCTTGCGAACCCAAAAAGAAAGGCTTGCAAACACTCTGGAAAGGAGATAGGATCAAATGAAGTGCGAGTGAAAAAAACGCCAAAAAAGGCAGAAAATCGGGAGAGTTAGTGTCTTCAAGAAATGGTCTGGGAAAAAAGGAGCTGCATTGCAAAGGAGCAAAAGACACCAAAACGGAGCTCCCAGATGCTGCAAAAGCAGGGGAAAAAGTCAAAGAGGAAGACATAACTTGGGGGGAAGATAGAATAGACATGGCATGGATGCTTAAAACAAATAAAAAAAAAATGCAGGAATCTTTCCCATATACCAGTACTTGCAGGCACATGGCAGCAAAGCTTGCCAAAAGTGATCCCTGCTGAAGGCCAAAAGAGAAAAGAAGGACTTAGAAACAGGCTGGAATGGAGATATCATCAAAGGAATTGCAACTGGAGAAGAAAAAAAAGAAAATTGGGAAATTTGGGCAATTTAGTGACACTAAAGAAATGGAGCGGGATTATATCAGAGCAGTGCAAAAAACACTAAAGATGCCAAAACTAAGCTCACAGAGGTTGCAAAAGCCAGGGAAAATGTCAAGGAGGAAGATACAACTTGGAGGGGAATATATGAGGGACATGGCATGGATGCTTAAAAAAAATAAAAAAAAAAATGCAGGAATCTTTCCCATTTACCAGTACTTGCAGGCACATGGCAGCAAAGCTTGCCAAAAGTGATCCCCGCTGAAGGCCAAAAGAGAAAAGAAGGACTTAGAAACAGGCTGGAATGGAGATATCACCAAAGGAAGTGCAACTGGAGAAGAGAAAAAAGAAAATTGGGAAATTTGGGCAATTTAGTGACTCTAAGGAAATGGAGCGGGATTATATCAGAGCAGTGCAAAAAACCCAAAAGATGCCAAAACTAAGGTCACAGAGGTTGCAAAAGCCAGGGAAAATGTCAAAGAGGAAGATACAACTTGGAGGGGAATATATGAGGGACATGGTATGGATACCTGGAAAAAAAAAAAAAAAAATCTGGAATCTTTCCCATATGCCAGTACCTGCACGAACATGGAGCAAAGCTTGCCAAAAGTGATCCCCGCTGAAGGCCAAAAGAGAAAAGAAGGACTTAGAAACAGGCTGGAATGGAGATATCACCAAAGGAATTGGAATTGGAGGAGAAAAAAAAGAAAACTGGGAAATTTGGCCAATTTAGTGACTCTAAAAAAATGGAGCGGGATTCTATCAGAGCAGTGCAAAAAACATAAAAGATGCCAAAACTAAGCTCACGGAGGTTGCAAAAGCCAGGGAAAATGTCAAGGAGGAAGATACAATTTGGAAGGGGAGGATATAAAAGACATGGCAAGGATGCTTAAAAAAAAGAAAAAAAAAAAGAAAAAAATCTTTCTCAAAGTGCAAGCCATCAAAAGGCATGGCATGTCATCAAGTGCAGGGACTTGCACCAAAGATTCCTCTCATGGTCCCCATTGAAATCGCAAGATTCCGTTTCCCTTCCCGAAAGGAAATGAAATTTCCTTTCGGGAAGGGAAACGGAATCTTGCGAACCCAAAAAGAAAGGCTTGCAAACACTCTGGAAAGGAGATAGGATCAAATGAAGTGCGAGTGAAAAAAACGCCAAAAAAGGCAGAAAATCGGGAGTGTTAGTGTCTTCAAGAAATGGTCTGGGAAAAAAGGAGCTGCATTGCAAAGGATCAAAAGACACCAAAACTGAGCTCACAGATGCTGCAAAAGCAGGGGAAAAAGTCAAGGAGGAAGACACAACTTGGGGGGAAGATAGAATAGACATGGCATGGATGCTTAAAACAAATAAAAAAATAATGCAGGAATCTTTCCCATATACCAGTACTTGCAGGCACATGCATCAAAGCTTGCCAAAAGTGATCCCTGCTGAAGGCCAAAAGAGAAAAGAAGGACTTAGAAACAGGCTGGAATGGAGATATCATCAAAGGAATTGCAACTGGAGAAGAAAAAAAAGAAAATTGGGAAATTTGGGCAATTTAGTGACACTAAAGAAATGGAGCAGGATTATATCAGAGCAGTGCAAAAAACACTAAAGATGCCAAAACTAAGCTCACAGAGGTTGCAAAAGCCAGGGAAAATGTCAAGGAGGAAGATACAACTTGGAGGGGAATATATGAGGGACATGGTATGGATACTTGGAAAAAAAAAAAAAATCTGGAATCTTTCCCATATGCCAGTACCTGCACGAACATGGAGCAAAGCTTGCCAAAAGTGATCCCCGCTGAAGGCCAAAAGAGAAAAGAAGGACTTAGAAAGAGGCTGGAATGGAGATATCATCAAAGGAATTGCAACTGGAGAAGAAAAAAAAGAAAATTGGGAAATTTGGGCAATTTAGTGACACTAAAGAAATGGAGCGGGATTATATCAGAGCAGTGCAAAAAACACTAAAGATGCCAAAACTAAGCTCACAGAGGTTGCAAAAGCCAGGGAAAATGTCAAGGAGGAAGATACAACTTGGAGGGGAATATATGAGGGACATGGTATGGATACTTGGAAAAAAAAAAAAAATCTGGAATCTTTCCCATATGCCAGTACCTGCACGAACATGGAGCAAAGCTTGCCAAAAGTGATCCCCGCTGAAGGCCAAAAGAGAAAAGAAGGACTTAGAAAGAGGCTGGAATGGAGATATCACCAAAGGAATTGCAATTGGAGGAGAAAAAAAAGAAAACTGGGAAATTTGGCCAATTTAGTGACTCTAAAAAAATGGAGCGGGATTCTATCAGAGCAGTGCAAAAAACATAAAAGATGCCAAAACTAAGCTCACGGAGGTTGCAAAAGCCAGGGAAAATGTCAAGGAGGAAGATACAATTTGGAGGGGAGGATATAAAAGACATGGCGAGGATGCTTAAAAAAAAGAAAAAAAAAAAAGAAAAAAATCTTTCCCAAAGTGCAAGCCATCAAAAGGCATGGCATGTCATCAAGTGCAGGGACTTGCACCAAAGATTCCTCTCATGGTCCCCATTGAAATCGCAAGATTCCGTTTCCCTTCCCGAAAGGAAATGAAATTTCCTTTCGGGAAGGGAAACGGAATCTTGCGAACCCAAAAAGAAAGGCTTGCAAACACTCTGGAAAGGAGATAGGATCAAATGAAGTGCGAGTGAAAAAAACGCCAAAAAAGGCAGAAAATCGGGAGAGTTAGTGTCTTCAAGAAATGGTCTGGGAAAAAAGGAGCTGCATTGCAAAGGAGCAAAAGACACCAAAACGGAGCTGAGAGATGTTGCAAAAGCAGGGGAAAAAGTCAAGGAGGAAGACTCAGCTTGGGGGGGAAGATATAATAGAAATGGCATGGATGCTTAAAAAAAATAAAAAAAAAAATGCAGGAATCTTTCCCATTTACCAGTACTTGCAGGCACATGGCAGCAAAGCTTGCCAAAAGTGATCCCCGCTGAAGGCCAAAAGAGAAAAGAAGGACTTAGAAACAGGCTGGAATGGAGATATCACCAAAGGAAGTGCAACTGGAGAAGAGAAAAAAGAAAATTGGGAAATTTGGGCAATTTAGTGACACTAAGGAAATGGAGCGGGATTATATCAGAGCAGTGCAAAAAACCCAAAAGATGCCAAAACTAAGGTCACAGAGGTTGCAAAAGCCAGGGAAAATGTCAAAGAGGAAGATACAACTTGGAGGGGAATATATGAGGGACATGGTATGGATACCTGGAAAAAAAAAAAAAAAAATCTGGAATCTTTCCCATATGCCAGTACCTGCACGAACATGGAGCAAAGCTTGCCAAAAGTGATCCCCGCTGAAGGCCAAAAGAGAAAAGAAGGACTTAGAAACAGGCTGGAATGGAGATATCACCAAAGGAATTGCAATTGGAGGAGAAAAAAAAGAAAACTGGGAAATTTGGCCAATTTAGTGACTCTAAAAAAATGGAGCGGGATTCTATCAGAGCAGTGCAAAAAACATAAAAGATGCCAAAACTAAGCTCACGGAGGTTGCAAAAGCCAGGGAAAATGTCAAGGAGGAAGATACAATTTGGAGGGGAGGATATAAAAGACATGGCAAGGATGCTTAAAAAAAAGAAAAAAAAAAAGAAAAAAATCTTTCTCAAAGTGCAAGCCATCAAAAGGCATGGCATGTCATCAAGTGCAGGGACTTGCACCAAAGATTCCTCTCATGGTCCCCATTGAAATCGCAAGATTCCGTTTCCCTTCCCGAAAGGAAATGAAATTTCCTTTCGGGAAGGGAAACGGAATCTTGCGAACCCAAAAAGAAAGGCTTGCAAACACTCTGGAAAGGAGATAGGATCAAATGAAGTGCGAGTGAAAAAAACGCCAAAAAAGGCAGAAAATCGGGAGAGTTAGTGTCTTCAAGAAATGGTCTGGGAAAAAAGGAGCTGCATTGCAAAGGAGCAAAAGACACCAAAACGGAGCTCCCAGATGCTGCAAAAGCAGGGGAAAAAGTCAAAGAGGAAGACATAACTTGGGGGGAAGATAGAATAGACATGGCATGGATGCTTAAAACAAATAAAAAAATAATGCAGGAATCTTTCCCATATACCAGTACTTGCAGGCACATGGCAGCAAAGCTTGCCAAAAGTGATCCCTGCTGAAGGCCAAAAGAGAAAAGAAGGACTTAGAAACAGGCTGGAATGGAGATATCATCAAAGGAATTGCAACTGGAGAAGAAAAAAAAGAAAATTGGGAAATTTGGGCAATTTAGTGACACTAAAGAAATGGAGCGGGATTATATCAGAGCAGTGCAAAAAACACTAAAGATGCCAAAACTAAGCTCACAGAGGTTGCAAAAGCCAGGGAAAATGTCAAGGAGGAAGATACAACTTGGAGGGGAATATATGAGGGACATGGTATGGATACTTGGAAAAAAAAAAAAAATCTGGAATCTTTCCCATATGCCAGTACCTGCACGAACATGGAGCAAAGCTTGCCAAAAGTGATCCCCGCTGAAGGCCAAAAGAGAAAAGAAGGACTTAGAAAGAGGCTGGAATGGAGATATCACCAAAGGAATTGCAATTGGAGGAGAAAAAAAAGAAAACTGGGAAATTTGGCCAATTTAGTGACTCTAAAAAAATGGAGCGGGATTCTATCAGAGCAGTGCAAAAAACATAAAAGATGCCAAAACTAAGCTCACGGAGGTTGCAAAAGCCAGGGAAAATGTCAAGGAGGAAGATACAATTTGGAGGGGAGGATATAAAAGACATGGAGAGGATGCTTAAAAAAAAGAAAAAAAAAAAGAAAAAAAATCTTTCCCAAAGTGCAAGCCATCAAAAGGCATGGCATGTCATCAAGTGCAGGGACTTGCACCAAAGATTCCTCTCATGGTCCCCATTGAAATCGCAAGATTCCGTTTCCCTTCCCGAAAGGAAATGAAATTTCCTTTCGGGAAGGGAAACGGAATCTTGCGAACCCAAAAAGAAAGGCTTGCAAACACTCTGGAAAGGAGATAGGATCAAATGAAGTGCGAGTGAAAAAAACGCCAAAAAAGGCAGAAAATCGGGAGTGTTAGTGTCTTCAAGAAATGGTCTGGGAAAAAAGGAGCTGCATTGCAAAGGAGCAAAAGACACCAAAACGGAGCTGAGAGATGTTGCAAAAGCAGGGGAAAAAGTCAAGGAGGAAGACTCAGCTTGGGGGGGAAGATATAATAGACATGGCATGGATGCTTAAAAAAAATAAAAAAAAAATGCAGGAATCTTTCCCATTTACCAGTACTTGCAGGCACATGGCAGCAAAGCTTGCCAAAAGTGATCCCCGCTGAAGGCCAAAAGAGAAAAGAAGGACTTAGAAACAGGCTGGAATGGAGATATCACCAAAGGAAGTGCAACTGGAGAAGAGAAAAAAGAAAATTGGGAAATTTGGGCAATTTAGTGACTCTAAGGAAATGGAGCGGGATTATATCAGAGCAGTGCAAAAAACCCAAAAGATGCCAAAACTAAGGTCACAGAGGTTGCAAAAGCCAGGGAAAATGTCAAAGAGGAAGATACAACTTGGAGGGGAATATATGAGGGACATGGTATGGATACCTGGAAAAAAAAAAAAAAAAATCTGGAATCTTTCCCATATGCCAGTACCTGCACGAACATGGAGCAAAGCTTGCCAAAAGTGATCCCCGCTGAAGGCCAAAAGAGAAAAGAAGGACTTAGAAACAGGCTGGAATGGAGATATCACCAAAGGAATTGCAACTGGAGAAGAAAAAAAAGAAAATTGGGAAATTTGGGCAATTTAGTGACACTAAAAAAATCGAGCGGGATTATATCAGAGAAGTGCAAAAAACCGAATAGACGCCAAAACTGAGCTGACAGATGTTGCAAAAGCCAGGGACAATGTCAAGGAGGAAGATACAACTTGGAGGGGAATATATGAGGGACATGGTATGGATACTTGGAAAAAAAAAAAAAATCTGGAATCTTTCCCATATACCAGTACCTGCACGAACATGGAGCAAAGCTTGCCAAAAGTGATCCCCGCTGAAGGCCAAAAGAGAAAAGAAGGACTTAGAAACAGGCTGGAATGGAGATATCACCAAAGGAATTGCAATTGGAGGAGAAAAAAAAGAAAACTGGGAAATTTGGCCAATTTAGTGACTCTAAAAAAATGGAGCGGGATTCTATCAGAGCAGTGCAAAAAACATAAAAGATGCCAAAACTAAGGTCACAGAGGTTGCAAAAGCCAGGGAAAATGTCAAGGAGGAAGATACAACTTGGAGGGGAATATATGAGGGACATGGTATGGATACTTGGGAAAAAAAAAAAAATCTGGAATCTTTCCCATATGCCAGTACCTGCACGAACATGGAGCAAAGCTTGCCAAAAGTGATGCCCGCTGAAGGCCAAAAGAGAAAAGAAGGACTTAGAAACAGGCTGGAATGGAGATATCATCAAAGGAATTGCAACTGGAGAAGAAAAAAAAGAAAATTGGGAAATTTGGGCAATTTAGTGACACTAAAAGAATGGAGCAGGATTATATCAGA
Organism: Agelaius tricolor; assembly: GCF_023055355.1. NCBI lineage: Eukaryota > Metazoa > Chordata > Aves > Passeriformes > Icteridae > Agelaius > Agelaius tricolor. The sequence goes on along the minus strand of NW_027269284.1, from coordinate 2,573,077 downwards.
GCAGTGCAAAAAACATAAAAGATGCCAAAACTAAGCTCACGGAGGTTGCAAAAGCCAGGGAAAATGTCAAGGAGGAAGATACAATTTGGAGGGGAGGATATAAAAGACATGGCGAGGATGCTTAAAAAAAAGAAAAAAAAAAAAGAAAAAAATCTTTCCCAAAGTGCAAGCCATCAAAAGGCATGGCATGTCATCAAGTGCAGGGACTTGCACCAAAGATTCCTCTCATGGTCCCCATTGAAATCGCAAGATTCCGTTTCCCTTCCCGAAAGGAAATGAAATTTCCTTTCGGGAAGGGAAACGGAATCTTGCGAACCCAAAAAGAAAGGCTTGCAAACACTCTGGAAAGGAGATAGGATCAAATGAAGTGCGAGTGAAAAAAACGCCAAAAAAGGCAGAAAATCGGGAGAGTTAGTGTCTTCAAGAAATGGTCTGGGAAAAAAGGAGCTGCATTGCAAAGGATCAAAAGACACCAAAACTGAGCACCCAGATGCTGCAAAAGCAGGGGAAAAAGTCAAAGAGGAAGACATAACTTGGGGGGAAGATAGAATAGACATGGCATGGATGCTTAAAACAAATAAAAAAATAATGCAGGAATCTTTCCCATATACCAGTACTTGCAGGCACATGGCAGCAAAGCTTGCCAAAAGTGATCCCTGCTGAAGGCCAAAAGAGAAAAGAAGGACTTAGAAACAGGCTGGAATGGAGATATCATCAAAGGAATTGCAACTGGAGAAGAAAAAAAAGAAAATTGGGAAATTTGGGCAATTTAGTGACACTAAAGAAATGGAGCGGGATTATATCAGAGCAGTGCAAAAAACACTAAAGATGCCAAAACTAAGCTCACAGAGGTTGCAAAAGCCAGGGAAAATGTCAAGGAGGAAGATACAACTTGGAGGGGAATATATGAGGGACATGGTATGGATACCTGGAAAAAAAAAAAAAATCTGGAATCTTTCCCATATGCCAGTACCTGCACGAACATGGAGCAAAGCTTGCCAAAAGTGATCCCCGCTGAAGGCCAAAAGAGAAAAGAAGGACTTAGAAAGAGGCTGGAATGGAGATATCACCAAAGGAATTGCAATTGGAGGAGAAAAAAAAGAAAACTGGGAAATTTGGCCAATTTAGTGACTCTAAAAAAATGGAGCGGGATTCTATCAGAGCAGTGCAAAAAACATAAAAGATGCCAAAACTAAGGTCACGGAGGTTGCAAAAGCCAGGGAAAATGTCAAGGAGGAAGATACAATTTGGAGGGGAGGATATAAAAGACATGGAGAGGATGCTTAAAAAAAAGAAAAAAAAAAAAGAAAAAAAATCTTTCCCAAAGTGCAAGCCATCAAAAGGCATGGCATGTCATCAAGTGCAGGGACTTGCACCAAAGATTCCTCTCATGGTCCCCATTGAAATCGCAAGATTCCGTTTCCCTTCCCGAAAGGAAATGAAATTTCCTTTCGGGAAGGGAAACGGAATCTTGCGAACCCAAAAAGAAAGGCTTGCAAACACTCTGGAAAGGAGATAGGATCAAATGAAGTGCGAGTGAAAAAAACGCCAAAAAACCCAGAAAATCGGGAGTGTTAGTGTCTTCAAGAAATGGTCTGGGAAAAAAGGAGCTGCATTGCAAAGGAGCAAAAGACACCAAAACGGAGCTGAGAGATGTTGCAAAAGCAGGGGAAAAAGTCAAGGAGGAAGACTCAGCTTGGGGGGGAAGATATAATAGACATGGCATGGATGCTTAAAAAAAATAAAAAAAAAAATGCAGGAATCTTTCCCATTTACCAGTACTTGCAGGCACATGGCAGCAAAGCTTGCCAAAAGTGATCCCCGCTGAAGGCCAAAAGAGAAAAGAAGGACTTAGAAACAGGCTGGAATGGAGATATCACCAAAGGAAGTGCAACTGGAGAAGAGAAAAAAGAAAATTGGGAAATTTGGGCAATTTAGTGACTCTAAGGAAATGGAGCGGGATTATATCAGAGCAGTGCAAAAAACCCAAAAGATGCCAAAACTAAGGTCACAGAGGTTGCAAAAGCCAGGGAAAATGTCAAAGAGGAAGATACAACTTGGAGGGGAATATATGAGGGACATGGTATGGATACCTGGAAAAAAAAAAAAAAAAATCTGGAATCTTTCCCATATGCCAGTACCTGCACGAACATGGAGCAAAGCTTGCCAAAAGTGATCCCCGCTGAAGGCCAAAAGAGAAAAGAAGGACTTAGAAACAGGCTGGAATGGAGATATCACCAAAGGAATTGCAATTGGAGGAGAAAAAAAAGAAAACTGGGAAATTTGGCCAATTTAGTGACTCTAAAAAAATGGAGCGGGATTCTATCAGAGCAGTGCAAAAAACATAAAAGATGCCAAAACTAAGCTCACGGAGGTTGCAAAAGCCAGGGAAAATGTCAAGGAGGAAGATACAATTTGGAGGGGAGGATATAAAAGACATGGCAAGGATGCTTAAAAAAAAGAAAAAAAAAAAGAAAAAAATCTTTCTCAAAGTGCAAGCCATCAAAAGGCATGGCATGTCATCAAGTGCAGGGACTTGCACCAAAGATTCCTCTCATGGTCCCCATTGAAATCGCAAGATTCCGTTTCCCTTCCCGAAAGGAAATGAAATTTCCTTTCGGGAAGGGAAACGGAATCTTGCGAACCCAAAAAGAAAGGCTTGCAAACACTCTGGAAAGGAGATAGGATCAAATGAAGTGCGAGTGAAAAAAACGCCAAAAAACCCAGAAAATCGGGAGTGTTAGTGTCTTCAAGAAATGGTCTGGGAAAAAAGGAGCTGCATTGCAAAGGAGCAAAAGACACCAAAACGGAGCTGAGAGATGTTGCAAAAGCAGGGGAAAAAGTCAAGGAGGAAGACTCAGCTTGGGGGGGAAGATATAATAGACATGGCATGGATGCTTAAAAAAAATAAAAAAAAAAATGCAGGAATCTTTCCCATTTACCAGTACTTGCAGGCACATGGCAGCAAAGCTTGCCAAAAGTGATCCCCGCTGAAGGCCAAAAGAGAAAAGAAGGACTTAGAAACAGGCTGGAATGGAGATATCACCAAAGGAAGTGCAACTGGAGAAGAGAAAAAAGAAAATTGGGAAATTTGGGCAATTTAGTGACTCTAAGGAAATGGAGCGGGATTATATCAGAGCAGTGCAAAAAACCCAAAAGATGCCAAAACTAAGGTCACAGAGGTTGCAAAAGCCAGGGAAAATGTCAAGGAGGAAGATACAACTTGGAGGGGAATATATGAGGGACATGGTATGGATACTTGGAAAAAAAAAAAAAAAAATCTGGAATCTTTCCCATATGCCAGTACCTGCACGAACATGGAGCAAAGCTTGCCAAAAGTGATCCCCGCTGAAGGCCAAAAGAGAAAAGAAGGACTTAGAAACAGGCTGGAATGGAGATATCACCAAAGGAATTGCAATTGGAGGAGAAAAAAAAGAAAACTGGGAAATTTGGCCAATTTAGTGACTCTAAAAAAATGGAGCGGGATTCTATCAGAGCAGTGCAAAAAACATAAAAGATGCCAAAACTAAGCTCACGGAGGTTGCAAAAGCCAGGGAAAATGTCAAGGAGGAAGATACAATTTGGAGGGGAGGATATAAAAGACATGGCAAGGATGCTTAAAAAAAAGAAAAAAAAAAAGAAAAAAATCTTTCCCAAAGTGCAAGCCATCAAAAGGCATGGCATGTCATCAAGTGCAGGGACTTGCACCAAAGATTCCTCTCATGGTCCCCATTGAAATCGCAAGATTCCGTTTCCCTTCCCGAAAGGAAATGAAATTTCCTTTCGGGAAGGGAAACGGAATCTTGCGAACCCAAAAAGAAAGGCTTGCAAACACTCTGGAAAGGAGATAGGATCAAATGAAGTGCGAGTGAAAAAAACGCCAAAAAAGGCAGAAAATCGGGAGTGTTAGTGTCTTCAAGAAATGGTCTGGGAAAAAAGGAGCTGCATTGCAAAGGATCAAAAGACACCAAAACTGAGCTCACAGATGCTGCAAAAGCAGGGGAAAAAGTCAAGGAGGAAGACACAACTTGGGGGGAAGATAGAATAGACATAGCATGGATGCTTAAAAAAAATAAAAAAAAAATGCAGGAATCTTTCCCATATACCAGTACTTGCAGGCACATGCATCAAAGCTTGCCAAAAGTGATCCCTGCTGAAGGCCAAAAGAGAAAAGAAGGACTTAGAAACAGGCTGGAATGGAGATATCATCAAAGGAATTGCAACTGGAGAAGAAAAAAAAGAAAATTGGGAAATTTGGGCAATTTAGTGACACTAAAGAAATGGAGCAGGATTATATCAGAGCAGTGCAAAAAACACTAAAGATGCCAAAACTAAGCTCACAGAGGTTGCAAAAGCCAGGGAAAATGTCAAGGAGGAAGATACAACTTGGAGGGGAATATATGAGGGACATGGTATGGATACTTGGAAAAAAAAAAAAAATCTGGAATCTTTCCCATATGCCAGTACCTGCACGAACATGGAGCAAAGCTTGCCAAAAGTGATCCCCGCTGAAGGCCAAAAGAGAAAAGAAGGACTTAGAAAGAGGCTGGAATGGAGATATCACCAAAGGAATTGCAATTGGAGGAGAAAAAAAAGAAAACTGGGAAATTTGGCCAATTTAGTGACTCTAAAAAAATGGAGCGGGATTCTATCAGAGCAGTGCAAAAAACATAAAAGATGCCAAAACTAAGGTCACGGAGGTTGCAAAAGCCAGGGAAAATGTCAAGGAGGAAGATACAACTTGGAGGGGAATATATGAGGGACATGGTATGGATACTTGGAAAAAAAAAAAAAATCTGGAATCTTTCCCATATGCCAGTACCTGCACGAACATGGAGCAAAGCTTGCCAAAAGTGATCCCCGCTGAAGGCCAAAAGAGAAAAGAAGGACTTAGAAACAGGCTGGAATGGAGATATCACCAAAGGAATTGCAATTGGAGGAGAAAAAAAAGAAAACTGGGAAATTTGGCCAATTTAGTGACTCTAAAAAAATGGAGCGGGATTCTATCAGAGCAGTGCAAAAAACATAAAAGATGCCAAAACTAAGCTCACGGAGGTTGCAAAAGCCAGGGAAAATGTCAAGGAGGAAGATACAATTTGGAGGGGAGGATATAAAAGACATGGAGAGGATGCTTAAAAAAAAGAAAAAAAAAAAGAAAAAAAATCTTTCCCAAAGTGCAAGCCATCAAAAGGCATGGCATGTCATCAAGTGCAGGGACTTGCACCAAAGATTCCTCTCATGGTCCCCATTGAAATCGCAAGATTCCGTTTCCCTTCCCGAAAGGAAATGAAATTTCCTTTCGGGAAGGGAAACGGAATCTTGCGAACCCAAAAAGTAAGGCTTGCAAACACTCTGGAAAGGAGATAGGATCAAATGAAGTGCGAGTGAAAAAAACGCCAAAAAACCCAGAAAATCGGGAGTGTTAGTGTCTTCAAGAAATGGTCTGGGAAAAAAGGAGCTGCATTGCAAAGGAGCAAAAGACACCAAAACGGAGCTGAGAGATGTTGCAAAAGCAGGGGAAAAAGTCAAGGAGGAAGACTCAGCTTGGGGGGGAAGATATAATAGACATGGCATGGATGCTTAAAAAAAATAAAAAAAAAATGCAGGAATCTTTCCCATTTACCAGTACTTGCAGGCACATGGCAGCAAAGCTTGCCAAAAGTGATCCCCGCTGAAGGCCAAAAGAGAAAAGAAGGACTTAGAAACAGGCTGGAATGGAGATATCACCAAAGGAAGTGCAACTGGAGAAGAGAAAAAAGAAAATTGGGAAATTTGGGCAATTTAGTGACTCTAAGGAAATGGAGCGGGATTATATCAGAGCAGTGCAAAAAACACTAAAGATGCCAAAACTAAGGTCACAGAGGTTGCAAAAGCCAGGGAAAATGTCAAAGAGGAAGATACAACTTGGAGGGGAATATATGAGGGACATGGTATGGATACCTGGAAAAAAAAAAAAAAAAATCTGGAATCTTTCCCATATGCCAGTACCTGCACGAACATGGAGCAAAGCTTGCCAAAAGTGATCCCCGCTGAAGGCCAAAAGAGAAAAGAAGGACTTAGAAACAGGCTGGAATGGAGATATCACCAAAGGAATTGGAATTGGAGGAGAAAAAAAAGAAAACTGGGAAATTTGGCCAATTTAGTGACTCTAAAAAAATGGAGCGGGATTCTATCAGAGCAGTGCAAAAAACATAAAAGATGCCAAAACTAAGCTCACGGAGGTTGCAAAAGCCAGGGAAAATGTCAAGGAGGAAGATACAATTTGGAGGGGAGGATATAAAAGACATGGAGAGGATGCTTAAAAAAAAGAAAAAAAAAAAGAAAAAAAATCTTTCCCAAAGTGCAAGCCATCAAAAGGCATGGCATGTCATCAAGTGCAGGGACTTGCACCAAAGATTCCTCTCATGGTCCCCATTGAAATCGCAAGATTCCGTTTCCCTTCCCGAAAGGAAATGAAATTTCCTTTCGGGAAGGGAAACGGAATCTTGCGAACCCAAAAAGAAAGGCTTGCAAACACTCTGGAAAGGAGATAGGATCAAATGAAGTGCGAGTGAAAAAAACGCCAAAAAACCCAGAAAATCGGGAGTGTTAGTGTCTTCAAGAAATGGTCTGGGAAAAAAGGAGCTGCATTGCAAAGGAGCAAAAGACACCAAAACGGAGCTGAGAGATGTTGCAAAAGCAGGGGAAAAAGTCAAGGAGGAAGACTCAACTTGGGGGGGAAGATATAATAGACATGGCATGGATGCTTAAAAAAAATAAAAAAAAAATGCAGGAATCTTTCCCATTTACCAGTACTTGCAGGCACATGGCAGCAAAGCTTGCCAAAAGTGATCCCCGCTGAAGGCCAAAAGAGAAAAGAAGGACTTAGAAACAGGCTGGAATGGAGATATCACCAAAGGAAGTGCAACTGGAGAAGAGAAAAAAGAAAATTGGGAAATTTGGGCAATTTAGTGACTCTAAGGAAATGGAGCGGGATTATATCAGAGCAGTGCAAAAAACCCAAAAGATGCCAAAACTAAGGTCACAGAGGTTGCAAAAGCCAGGGAAAATGTCAAAGAGGAAGATACAACTTGGAGGGGAATATATGAGGGACATGGTATGGATACCTGGAAAAAAAAAAAAAAAAATCTGGAATCTTTCCCATATGCCAGTACCTGCACGAACATGGAGCAAAGCTTGCCAAAAGTGATCCCCGCTGAAGGCCAAAAGAGAAAAGAAGGACTTAGAAACAGGCTGGAATGGAGATATCACCAAAGGAATTGGAATTGGAGGAGAAAAAAAAGAAAACTGGGAAATTTGGCCAATTTAGTGACTCTAAAAAAATGGAGCGGGATTCTATCAGAGCAGTGCAAAAAACATAAAAGATGCCAAAACTAAGCTCACGGAGGTTGCAAAAGCCAGGGAAAATGTCAAGGAGGAAGATACAATTTGGAGGGGAGGATATAAAAGACATGGCAAGGATGCTTAAAAAAAAGAAAAAAAAAAAGAAAAAAATCTTTCCCAAAGTGCAAGCCATCAAAAGGCATGGCATGTCATCAAGTGCAGGGACTTGCACCAAAGATTCCTCTCATGGTCCCATTGAAATCGCAAGATTCCGTTTCCCTTCCCGAAAGGAAATGAAATTTCCTTTCGGGAAGGGAAACGGAATCTTGCGAACCCAAAAAGAAAGGCTTGCAAACACTCTGGAAAGGAGATAGGATCAAATGAAGTGCGAGTGAAAAAAACGCCAAAAAAGGCAGAAAATCGGGAGTGTTAGTGTCTTCAAGAAATGGTCTGGGAAAAAAGGAGCTGCATTGCAAAGGATCAAAAGACACCAAAACTGAGCTCACAGATGCTGCAAAAGCAGGGGAAAAAGTCAAGGAGGAAGACACAACTTGGGGGGAAGATAGAATAGACATGGCATGGATGCTTACAAAAAATAAAAAAAAAATGCAGGAATCTTTCCCATATACCAGTACTTGCAGGCACATGCATCAAAGCTTGCCAAAAGTGATCCCTGCTGAAGGCCAAAAGAGAAAAGAAGGACTTAGAAACAGGCTGGAATGGAGATATCATCAAAGGAATTGCAACTGGAGAAGAAAAAAAAGAAAATTGGGAAATTTGGGCAATTTAGTGACACTAAAGAAATGGAGCAGGATTATATCAGAGCAGTGCAAAAAACACTAAAGATGCCAAAACTAAGCTCACAGAGGTTGCAAAAGCCAGGGAAAATGTCAAGGAGGAAGATACAACTTGGAGGGGAATATATGAGGGACATGGTATGGATACTTGGAAAAAAAAAAAAAATCTGGAATCTTTCCCATATGCCAGTACCTGCACGAACATGGAGCAAAGCTTGCCAAAAGTGATCCCCGCTGAAGGCCAAAAGAGAAAAGAAGGACTTAGAAAGAGGCTGGAATGGAGATATCACCAAAGGAATTGCAATTGGAGGAGAAAAAAAAGAAAACTGGGAAATTTGGCCAATTTAGTGACTCTAAAAAAATGGAGCGGGATTCTATCAGAGCAGTGCAAAAAACATAAAAGATGCCAAAACTAAGGTCACGGAGGTTGCAAAAGCCAGGGAAAATGTCAAGGAGGAAGATACAACTTGGAGGGGAATATATGAGGGACATGGTATGGATACTTGGAAAAAAAAAAAAAATCTGGAATCTTTCCCATATGCCAGTACCTGCACGAACATGGAGCAAAGCTTGCCAAAAGTGATCCCCGCTGAAGGCCAAAAGAGAAAAGAAGGACTTAGAAAGAGGCTGGAATGGAGATATCACCAAAGGAATTGCAATTGGAGGAGAAAAAAAAGAAAACTGGGAAATTTGGCCAATTTAGTGACTCTAAAAAAATGGAGCGGGATTCTATCAGAGCAGTGCAAAAAACATAAAAGATGCCAAAACTAAGCTCACGGAGGTTGCAAAAGCCAGGGAAAATGTCAAGGAGGAAGATACAATTTGGAGGGGAGGATATAAAAGACATGGAGAGGATGCTTAAAAAAAAGAAAAAAAAAAAGAAAAAAAATCTTTCCCAAAGTGCAAGCCATCAAAAGGCATGGCATGTCATCAAGTGCAGGGACTTGCACCAAAGATTCCTCTCATGGTCCCCATTGAAATCGCAAGATTCCGTTTCCCTTCCCGAAAGGAAATGAAATTTCCTTTCGGGAAGGGAAACGGAATCTTGCGAACCCAAAAAGAAAGGCTTGCAAACACTCTGGAAAGGAGATAGGATCAAATGAAGTGCGAGTGAAAAAAACGCCAAAAAAGGCAGAAAATCGGGAGTGTTAGTGTCTTCAAGAAATGGTCTGGGAAAAAAGGAGCTGCATTGCAAAGGATCAAAAGACACCAAAACTGAGCTCCCAGATGCTGCAAAAGCAGGGGAAAAAGTCAAGGAGGAAGACACAACTTGGGGGGAAGATAGAATAGACATAGCATGGATGCTTAAAAAAAATAAAAAAAAAATGCAGGAATCTTTCCCATATACCAGTACTTGCAGGCACATGCATCAAAGCTTGCCAAAAGTGATCCCCGCTGAAGGCCAAAAGAGAAAAGAAGGACTTAGAAACAGGCTGGAATGGAGATATCATCAAAGGAATTGCAACTGGAGAAGAAAAAAAAGAAAATTGGGAAATTTGGGCAATTTAGTGACACTAAAGAAATGGAGCGGGATTATATCAGAGCAGTGCAAAAAACACTAAAGATGCCAAAACTAAGCTCACAGAGGTTGCAAAAGCCAGGGAAAATGTCAAGGAGGAAGATACAACTTGGAGGGGAATATATGAGGGACATGGTATGGATACTTGGAAAAAAAAAAAAAATCTGGAAACTTTCCAAAATGCCAGTACCTGCACGAACATGGAGCAAAGCTTGCCAAAAGTGATCCCCGCTGAAGGCCAAAAGAGAAAAGAAGGACTTAGAAAGAGGCTGGAATGGAGATATCACCAAAGGAATTGCAATTGGAGGAGAAAAAAAAGAAAACTGGGAAATTTGGCCAATTTAGTGACTCTAAAAAAATGGAGCGGGATTCTATCAGAGCAGTGCAAAAAACATAAAAGATGCCAAAACTAAGCTCACGGAGGTTGCAAAAGCCAGGGAAAATGTCAAGGAGGAAGATACAATTTGGAGGGGAGGATATAAAAGACATGGAGAGGATGCTTAAAAAAAAGAAAAAAAAAAAGAAAAAAAATCTTTCCCAAAGTGCAAGCCATCAAAAGGCATGGCATGTCATCAAGTGCAGGGACTTGCACCAAAGATTCCTCTCATGGTCCCCATTGAAATCGCAAGATTCCGTTTCCCTTCCCGAAAGGAAATGAAATTTCCTTTCGGGAAGGGAAACGGAATCTTGCGAACCCAAAAAGTAAGGCTTGCAAACACTCTGGAAAGGAGATAGGATCAAATGAAGTGCGAGTGAAAAAAACGCCAAAAAACCCAGAAAATCGGGAGTGTTAGTGTCTTCAAGAAATGGTCTGGGAAAAAAGGAGCTGCATTGCAAAGGAGCAAAAGACACCAAAACGGAGCTGAGAGATGTTGCAAAAGCAGGGGAAAAAGTCAAGGAGGAAGACTCAGCTTGGGGGGGAAGATATAATAGACATGGCATGGATGCTTAAAAAAAATAAAAAAAAAATGCAGGAATCTTTCCCATTTACCAGTACTTGCAGGCACATGGCAGCAAAGCTTGCCAAAAGTGATCCCCGCTGAAGGCCAAAAGAGAAAAGAAGGACTTAGAAACAGGCTGGAATGGAGATATCACCAAAGGAAGTGCAACTGGAGAAGAGAAAAAAGAAAATTGGGAAATTTGGGCAATTTAGTGACTCTAAGGAAATGGAGCGGGATTATATCAGAGCAGTGCAAAAAACCCAAAAGATGCCAAAACTAAGGTCACAGAGGTTGCAAAAGCCAGGGAAAATGTCAAAGAGGAAGATACAACTTGGAGGGGAATATATGAGGGACATGGTATGGATACCTGGAAAAAAAAAAAAAAAAATCTGGAATCTTTCCCATATGCCAGTACCTGCACGAACATGGAGCAAAGCTTGCCAAAAGTGATCCCCGCTGAAGGCCAAAAGAGAAAAGAAGGACTTAGAAACAGGCTGGAATGGAGATATCACCAAAGGAATTGGAATTGGAGGAGAAAAAAAAGAAAACTGGGAAATTTGGCCAATTTAGTGACTCTAAAAAAATGGAGCGGGATTCTATCAGAGCAGTGCAAAAAACATAAAAGATGCCAAAACTAAGCTCACGGAGGTTGCAAAAGCCAGGGAAAATGTCAAGGAGGAAGATACAATTTGGAGGGGAGGATATAAAAGACATGGCAAGGATGCTTAAAAAAAAGAAAAAAAAAAAGAAAAAAATCTTTCCCAAAGTGCAAGCCATCAAAAGGCATGGCATGTCATCAAGTGCAGGGACTTGCACCAAAGATTCCTCTCATGGTCCCCATTGAAATCGCAAGATTCCGTTTCCCTTCCCGAAAGGAAATGAAATTTCCTTTCGGGAAGGGAAACGGAATCTTGCGAACCCAAAAAGAAAGGCTTACAAACACTCTGGAAAGGAGATAGGATCAAATGAAGTGCGAGTGAAAAAAACGCCAAAAAAGGCAGAAAATCGGGAGTGTTAGTGTCTTCAAGAAATGGTCTGGGAAAAAAGGAGCTGCATTGCAAAGGATCAAAAGACACCAAAACTGAGCTCCCAGATGCTGCAAAAGCAGGGGAAAAAGTCAAGGAGGAAGACACAACTTGGGGGGAAGATAGAATAGACATAGCATGGATGCTTAAAAAAAATAAAAAAAAAATGCAGGAATCTTTCCCATATACCAGTACTTGCAGGCACATGCATCAAAGCTTGCCAAAAGTGATCCCCGCTGAAGGCCAAAAGAGAAAAGAAGGACTTAGAAACAGGCTGGAATGGAGATATCATCAAAGGAATTGCAACTGGAGAAGAAAAAAAAGAAAATTGGGAAATTTGGGCAATTTAGTGACACTAAAGAAATGGAGCGGGATTATATCAGAGCAGTGCAAAAAACACTAAAGATGCCAAAACTAAGCTCACAGAGGTTGCAAAAGCCAGGGAAAATGTCAAGGAGGAAGATACAACTTGGAGGGGAATATATGAGGGACATGGTATGGATACTTGGAAAAAAAAAAAAAATCTGGAAACTTTCCAAAATGCCAGTACCTGCACGAACATGGAGCAAAGCTTGCCAAAAGTGATCCCCGCTGAAGGCCAAAAGAGAAAAGAAGGACTTAGAAAGAGGCTGGAATGGAGATATCACCAAAGGAATTGCAATTGGAGGAGAAAAAAAAGAAAACTGGGAAATTTGGCCAATTTAGTGACTCTAAAAAAATGGAGCGGGATTCTATCAGAGCAGTGCAAAAAACATAAAAGATGCCAAAACTAAGCTCACGGAGGTTGCAAAAGCCAGGGAAAATGTCAAGGAGGAAGATACAATTTGGAGGGGAGGATATAAAAGACATGGAGAGGATGCTTAAAAAAAAGAAAAAAAAAAAGAAAAAAAATCTTTCCCAAAGTGCAAGCCATCAAAAGGCATGGCATGTCATCAAGTGCAGGGACTTGCACCAAAGATTCCTCTCATGGTCCCCATTGAAATCGCAAGATTCCGTTTCCCTTCCCGAAAGGAAATGAAATTTCCTTTCGGGAAGGGAAACGGAATCTTGCGAACCCAAAAAGTAAGGCTTGCAAACACTCTGGAAAGGAGATAGGATCAAATGAAGTGCGAGTGAAAAAAACGCCAAAAAACCCAGAAAATCGGGAGTGTTAGTGTCTTCAAGAAATGGTCTGGGAAAAAAGGAGCTGCATTGCAAAGGAGCAAAAGACACCAAAACGGAGCTGAGAGATGTTGCAAAAGCAGGGGAAAAAGTCAAGGAGGAAGACTCAGCTTGGGGGGGAAGATATAATAGACATGGCATGGATGCTTAAAAAAAATAAAAAAAAAATGCAGGAATCTTTCCCATTTACCAGTACTTGCAGGCACATGGCAGCAAAGCTTGCCAAAAGTGATCCCCGCTGAAGGCCAAAAGAGAAAAGAAGGACTTAGAAACAGGCTGGAATGGAGATATCACCAAAGGAAGTGCAACTGGAGAAGAGAAAAAAGAAAATTGGGAAATTTGGGCAATTTAGTGACTCTAAGGAAATGGAGCGGGATTATATCAGAGCAGTGCAAAAAACCCAAAAGATGCCAAAACTAAGGTCACAGAGGTTGCAAAAGCCAGGGAAAATGTCAAAGAGGAAGATACAACTTGGAGGGGAATATATGAGGGACATGGTATGGATACCTGGAAAAAAAAAAAAAAAAATCTGGAATCTTTCCCATATGCCAGTACCTGCACGAACATGGAGCAAAGCTTGCCAAAAGTGATCCCCGCTGAAGGCCAAAAGAGAAAAGAAGGACTTAGAAACAGGCTGGAATGGAGATATCACCAAAGGAATTGGAATTGGAGGAGAAAAAAAAGAAAACTGGGAAATTTGGCCAATTTAGTGACTCTAAAAAAATGGAGCGGGATTCTATCAGAGCAGTGCAAAAAACATAAAAGATGCCAAAACTAAGCTCACGGAGGTTGCAAAAGCCAGGGAAAATGTCAAGGAGGAAGATACAATTTGGAGGGGAGGATATAAAAGACATGGCAAGGATGCTTAAAAAAAAGAAAAAAAAAAAGAAAAAAATCTTTCCCAAAGTGCAAGCCATCAAAAGGCATGGCATGTCATCAAGTGCAGGGACTTGCACCAAAGATTCCTCTCATGGTCCCCATTGAAATCGCAAGATTCCGTTTCCCTTCCCGAAAGGAAATGAAATTTCCTTTCGGGAAGGGAAACGGAATCTTGCGAACCCAAAAAGAAAGGCTTACAAACACTCTGGAAAGGAGATAGGATCAAATGAAGTGCGAGTGAAAAAAACGCCAAAAAAGGCAGAAAATCGGGAGTGTTAGTGTCTTCAAGAAATGGTCTGGGAAAAAAGGAGCTGCATTGCAAAGGATCAAAAGACACCAAAACTGAGCTCACAGATGCTGCAAAAGCAGGGGAAAAAGTCAAGGAGGAAGACACAACTTGGGGGGAAGATAGAATAGACATGGCATGGATGCTTAAAACAAATAAAAAAAAAATGCAGGAATCTTTCCCATATACCAGTACTTGCAGGCACATGCATCAAAGCTTGCCAAAAGTGATCCCTGCTGAAGGCCAAAAGAGAAAAGAAGGACTTAGAAACAGGCTGGAATGGAGATATCATCAAAGGAATTGCAACTGGAGAAGAAAAAAAAGAAAATTGGGAAATTTGGGCAATTTAGTGACACTAAAGAAATGGAGCAGGATTATATCAGAGCAGTGCAAAAAACACTAAAGATGCCAAAACTAAGCTCACAGAGGTTGCAAAAGCCAGGGAAAATGTCAAGGAGGAAGATACAACTTGGAGGGGAATATATGAGGGACATGGTATGGATACTTGGAAAAAAAAAAAAAATCTGGAAACTTTCCAAAATGCCAGTACCTGCACGAACATGGAGCAAAGCTTGCCAAAAGTGATCCCCGCTGAAGGCCAAAAGAGAAAAGAAGGACTTAGAAAGAGGCTGGAATGGAGATATCACCAAAGGAATTGCAATTGGAGGAGAAAAAAAAGAAAACTGGGAAATTTGGCCAATTTAGTGACTCTAAAAAAATGGAGCGGGATTCTATCAGAGCAGTGCAAAAAACATAAAAGATGCCAAAACTAAGGTCACGGAGGTTGCAAAAGCCAGGGAAAATGTCAAGGAGGAAGATACAACTTGGAGGGGAATATATGAGGGACATGGTATGGATACTTGGAAAAAAAAAAAAAATCTGGAATCTTTCCCATATGCCAGTACCTGCACGAACATGGAGCAAAGCTTGCCAAAAGTGATCCCCGCTGAAGGCCAAAAGAGAAAAGAAGGACTTAGAAAGAGGCTGGAATGGAGATATCACCAAAGGAATTGCAATTGGAGGAGAAAAAAAAGAAAACTGGGAAATTTGGCCAATTTAGTGACTCTAAAAAAATGGAGCGGGATTCTATCAGAGCAGTGCAAAAAACATAAAAGATGCCAAAACTAAGCTCACGGAGGTTGCAAAAGCCAGGGAAAATGTCAAGGAGGAAGATACAATTTGGAGGGGAGGATATAAAAGACATGGAGAGGATGCTTAAAAAAAAGAAAAAAAAAAAGAAAAAAAATCTTTCCCAAAGTGCAAGCCATCAAAAGGCATGGCATGTCATCAAGTGCAGGGACTTGCACCAAAGATTCCTCTCATGGTCCCCATTGAAATCGCAAGATTCCGTTTCCCTTCCCGAAAGGAAATGAAATTTCCTTTCGGGAAGGGAAACGGAATCTTGCGAACCCAAAAAGAAAGGCTTGCAAACACTCTGGAAAGGAGATAGGATCAAATGAAGTGCGAGTGAAAAAAACGCCAAAAAACCCAGAAAATCGGGAGTGTTAGTGTCTTCAAGAAATGGTCTGGGAAAAAAGGAGCTGCATTGCAAAGGAGCAAAAGACACCAAAACGGAGCTGAGAGATGTTGCAAAAGCAGGGGAAAAAGTCAAGGAGGAAGACTCAGCTTGGGGGGGAAGATATAATAGACATGGCATGGATGCTTAAAAAAAACAAAAAAAAAAATGCAGGAATCTTTCCCATTTACCAGTACTTGCAGGCACATGGCAGCAAAGCTTGCCAAAAGTGATCCCCGCTGAAGGCCAAAAGAGAAAAGAAGGACTTAGAAACAGGCTGGAATGGAGATATCACCAAAGGAAGTGCAACTGGAGAAGAGAAAAAAGAAAATTGGGAAATTTGGGCAATTTAGTGACTCTAAGGAAATGGAGCGGGATTATATCAGAGCAGTGCAAAAAACCCAAAAGATGCCAAAACTAAGGTCACAGAGGTTGCAAAAGCCAGGGAAAATGTCAAAGAGGAAGATACAACTTGGAGGGGAATATATGAGGGACATGGTATGGATACCTGGAAAAAAAAAAAAAAAAATCTGGAATCTTTCCCATATGCCAGTACCTGCACGAACATGGAGCAAAGCTTGCCAAAAGTGATCCCCGCTGAAGGCCAAAAGAGAAAAGAAGGACTTAGAAACAGGCTGGAATGGAGATATCACCAAAGGAATTGGAATTGGAGGAGAAAAAAAAGAAAACTGGGAAATTTGGCCAATTTAGTGACTCTAAAAAAATGGAGCGGGATTCTATCAGAGCAGTGCAAAAAACATAAAAGATGCCAAAACTAAGCTCACGGAGGTTGCAAAAGCCAGGGAAAATGTCAAGGAGGAAGATACAATTTGGAGGGGAGGATATAAAAGACATGGCAAGGATGCTTAAAAAAAAGAAAAAAAAAAAGAAAAAAATCTTTCCCAAAGTGCAAGCCATCAAAAGGCATGGCATGTCATCAAGTGCAGGGACTTGCACCAAAGATTCCTCTCATGGTCCCCATTGAAATCGCAAGATTCCGTTTCCCTTCCCGAAAGGAAATGAAATTTCCTTTCGGGAAGGGAAACGGAATCTTGCGAACCCAAAAAGAAAGGCTTGCAAACACTCTGGAAAGGAGATAGGATCAAATGAAGTGCGAGTGAAAAAAACGCCAAAAAAGGCAGAAAATCGGGAGAGTTAGTGTCTTCAAGAAATGGTCTGGGAAAAAAGGAGCTGCATTGCAAAGGAGCAAAAGACACCAAAACGGAGCTCCCAGATGCTGCAAAAGCAGGGGAAAAAGTCAAAGAGGAAGACATAACTTGGGGGGAAGATAGAATAGACATGGCATGGATGCTTAAAACAAATAAAAAAATAATGCAGGAATCTTTCCCATATACCAGTACTTGCAGGCACATGGCAGCAAAGCTTGCCAAAAGTGATCCCTGCTGAAGGCCAAAAGAGAAAAGAAGGACTTAGAAACAGGCTGGAATGGAGATATCATCAAAGGAATTGCAACTGGAGAAGAAAAAAAAGAAAATTGGGAAATTTGGGCAATTTAGTGACACTAAAGAAATGGAGCGGGATTATATCAGAGCAGTGCAAAAAACACTAAAGATGCCAAAACTAAGCTCACAGAGGTTGCAAAAGCCAGGGAAAATGTCAAGGAGGAAGATACAACTTGGAGGGGAATATATGAGGGACATGGTATGGATACTTGGAAAAAAAAAAAAAATCTGGAATCTTTCCCATATGCCAGTACCTGCACGAACATGGAGCAAAGCTTGCCAAAAGTGATCCCCGCTGAAGGCCAAAAGGGAAAAGAAGGACTTAGAAACAGGCTGGAATGAGATATCACCGAAGGAAGTGCAATTGGAAGAGAAAAAAAAGAAAATTGGGAAATTTGGGCAATTTAGTGACTCTAAGGAAATGGAGCGGGATTATATCAGAGCAGTGCAAAATACCAAAAGATGCCAAAACTAAGCTCACAGAGGTTGCAAAAGCCAGGGAAAATGTCAAGGAGGAGGACACAACTTGGAAGGAAGGATATAAAAACATGGCATGGATGCTTAAAAAAAAGAAAAAAAAAAAAAAGAAAAAAATCTTTCCCAAAGTGCAAGCCATCAAAAGGCATGGCATGTCATCAAGTGCAGGGACTTGCACCAAAGATTCCTCTCATGGTCCCCATTGAAATCGCAAGATTCCGTTTCCCTTCCCGAAAGGAAATGAAATTTCCTTTCGGGAAGGGAAACGGAATCTTGCGAACCCAAAAAGAAAGGCTTGCAAACACTCTGGAAAGGAGATAGGATCAAATGAAGTGCGAGTGAAAAAAAACGCCAAAAAAGGCAGAAAATTGGGAGAGTTAGTGTCTTCAAGAAATGGTCTGGGAAAAAAGGAGCTGCATTGCAAAGGACCAAAAGACACCAAAACTGAGCTGAGAGATGTTGCAAAAGCAGGGGAAAAAGTCAAGGAGGAAGACACAACTTGAGGGGAAGATATAATAGACATGGCAAGGATGCTTAAAAAAAATAAAAAAAAAATGCAGGAATCTTTCCCATATACCAGTACTTGCAGGCACATGGCAGCAAAGCTTGCCAAAAGTGATCCCCGCTGAAGGCCAAAAGGGAAAAGAAGGACTTAGAAACAGGCTGGAATGGAGATATCACCAAAGGAAGTGCAACTGGAGAAGAGAAAAAAGAAAATTGGGAAATTTGGGCAATTTAGTGACACTAAAAAAATGGAGCAGGATTATATCAGAGCAGTGCAAAAAACCCAAAAGATGCCAAAACTAAGCTGACAGAGGTTGCAAAAGCCAGGGAAAATGTGAAGGAGGAAGATACATCTTGGAGGGGAATATATGAGGGACATGGTATGGATACTTGGAAAAAAAAAAATAAAAATCTGGAATCTTTCCCATATGCCAGTACCTGCACGAACATGGAGCAAAGCTTGCCAAAAGTGATCCCCGCTGAAGGCCAAAAGAGAAAAGAAGGACTTAGAAACAGGCTGGAATGGAGATATCACCAAAGGAATTGCAATTGGAGGAGAAAAAAAAGAAAACTGGGAAATTTGGGCAATTTAGTGACTCTAAAAACATGGAGCGGGATTCTATCAGAGCAGTGCAAAAAACATAAAAGATGCCAAAACTAAGCTCACGGAGGTTGCAAAAGCCAGGGAAAATGTCAAGGAGGAAGATACAATTTGGAGGGGAGGATATAAAAGACATGGCAAGGATGCTTATAAAAAAGAAAAAAAAAAAGAAAAAAATCTTTCCCAAAGTGCAAGCCATCAAAAGGCATGGCATGTCATCAAGTGCAGGGACTTGCACCAAAGATTCCTCTCATGGTCCCCATTGAAATCGCAAGATTCCGTTTCCCTTCCCGAAAGGAAATTTCATTTCCTTTCGGGAAGGGAAACGGAATCTTGCGAACCCAAAAAGAAAGGCTTGCAAACACTCTGGAAAGGAGATAGGATCAAATGAAGTGCGAGTGAAAAAAACGCCAAAAAAGGCAGAAAATCGGGAGAGTTAGTGTCTTCAAGAAATGGTCTGGGAAAAAAGGAGCTGCATTGCAAAGGAGCAAAAGACACCAAAACGGAGCTGAGAGATGTTGCAAAAGCAGGGGAAAAAGTCAAGGAGGAAGACTCAGCTTGGGGGGGGAAGATATAATAGACATGGCATGGATGCTTAAAAAAAATAAAAAAAAAATGCAGGAATCTTTCCCATATACCAGTACTTGCAGGCACATGGCAGCAAAGCTTGCCAAAAGTGATCCCCGCTGAAGGCCAAAAGAGAAAAGAAGGACTTAGAAACAGGCTGGAATGGAGATATCACCAAAGGAATTTCAACTGGTGAAGAGAAAAAAAAGAAAATTGGGAAATTTGGCCAATTTAGTGACTCTAAGAAAATGGAGCGGGATTATATCAGAGCAGTGCAAAAAACCCAAAAGATGCCAACACTAAGGTCACAGTGGTTGCAAAAGCCAGGGAAAATGTGAAGGAGGAAGATACAACTTGGAGGGGAATATATGAGGGACATGGTATGGATACTTGGAAAAAAAAAATAAAAATCTGGAATCTTTCCCATATGCCAGTACCTGCACGAACATGGAGCAAAGCTTGCCAAAAGTGATCCCCGCTGAAGGCCAAAAGGGAAAAGAAGGACTTAGAAACAGGCTGGAATGAGATATCACCGAAGGAAGTGCAATTGGAAGAGAAAAAAAAGAAAATTGGGAAATTTGGGCAATTTAGTGACTCTAAGGAAATGGAGCGGGATTATATCAGAGCAGTGCAAAATACCAAAAGATGCCAAAACTAAGCTCACAGAGGTTGCAAAAGCCAGGGAAAATGTCAAGGAGGAGGACACAACTTGGAAGGAAGGATATAAAAACATGGCATGGATGCTTAAAAAAAAGAAAAAAAAAAAAAAGAAAAAAATCTTTCCCAAAGTGCAAGCCATCAAAAGGCATGGCATGTCATCAAGTGCAGGGACTTGCACCAAAGATTCCTCTCATGGTCCCCATTGAAATCGCAAGATTCCGTTTCCCTTCCCGAAAGGAAATGAAATTTCCTTTCGGGAAGGGAAACGGAATCTTGCGAACCCAAAAAGAAAGGCTTGCAAACACTCTGGAAAGGAGATAGGATCAAATGAAGTGCGAGTGAAAAAAAACGCCAAAAAAGGCAGAAAATCGGGAGAGTTAGTGTCTTCAAGAAATGGTCTGGGAAAAAAGGAGCTGCATTGCAAAGGACCAAAAGACACCAAAACTGAGCTGAGAGATGTTGCAAAAGCAGGGGAAAAAGTCAAGGAGGAAGACACAACTTGAGGGGAAGATATAATAGACATGGCATGGATGCTTAAAAAAAATAAAAAAAAAATGCAGGAATCTTTCCCATATACCAGTACTTGCAGGCACATGGCAGCAAAGCTTGCCAAAAGTGATCCCCGCTGAAGGCCAAAAGGGAAAAGAAGGACTTAGAAACAGGCTGGAATGGAGATATCACCAAAGGAAGTGCAACTGGAGAAGAGAAAAAAGAAAATTGGGAAATTTGGGCAATTTAGTGACACTAAAAAAATGGAGCAGGATTATATCAGAGCAGTGCAAAAAACCCAAAAGATGCCAAAACTAAGCTGACAGAGGTTGCAAAAGCCAGGGAAAATGTGAAGGAGGAAGATACATCTTGGAGGGGAATATATGAGGGACATGGTATGGATACTTGGAAAAAAAAAAAAAAAAATCTGGAATCTTTCCCATATGCCAGTACCTGCACGAACATGGAGCAAAGCTTGCCAAAAGTGATCCCCGCTGAAGGCCAAAAGAGAAAAGAAGGACTTAGAAACAGGCTGGAATGGAGATATCACCAAAGGAATTGCAATTGGAGGAGAAAAAAAAGAAAACTGGGAAATTTGGGCAATTTAGTGACTCTAAAAACATGGAGCGGGATTCTATCAGAGCAGTGCAAAAAACATAAAAGATGCCAAAACTAAGCTCACGGAGGTTGCAAAAGCCAGGGAAAATGTCAAGGAGGAAGATACAATTTGGAGGGGAGGATATAAAAGACATGGCAAGGATGCTTATAAAAAAGAAAAAAAAAAAGAAAAAAATCTTTCCCAAAGTGCAAGCCATCAAAAGGCATGGCATGTCATCAAGTGCAGGGACTTGCACCAAAGATTCCTCTCATGGTCCCCATTGAAATCGCAAGATTCCGTTTCCCTTCCCGAAAGGAAATGAAATTTCCTTTCGGGAAGGGAAACGGAATCTTGCGAACCCAAAAAGAAAGGCTTGCAAACACTCTGGAAAGGAGATAGGATCAAATGAAGTGCGAGTGAAAAAAACGCCAAAAAAGGCAGAAAATCGGGAGAGTTAGTGTCTTCAAGAAATGGTCTGGGAAAAAAGGAGCTGCATTGCAAAGGATCAAAAGACACCAAAACTGAGCTCACAGATGCTGCAAAAGCAGGGGAAAAAGTCAAGGAGGAAGACACAACTTGGGGGGAAGATAGAATAGACATGGCATGGATGCTTAAAAAAAACAAAAAAAAAAATACAGGAATCTTTCCCATATACCAGTAAGTGAAGGCACATGCATCAAAGCTTGCCAAAAGTGATCCCTGCTGAAGGCCAAAAGAGAAAAGAAGGACTTGGAAACAGGCTGGAATGGAGATATCACCAAAGGAATTGCAACTGGAGAAGAGAAAAAAGAAAATTGGGAAATTTGGGCAATTTAGTGACACTTAAAAAATGGAGCGGGATTCTATCAGAGCAGTGCAAAAAACGCCAGAGATGCCAACACTAAGGTCACAGAGGTTGCAAAAGCCAGGGAAAATGTGAAGGAGGAAGATACAACTTGGAGGGGAATATATGAGGGACATGGTATGGATACTTGGAAAAAAAAAAAAAAAAATCTGGAATCTTTCCCATATGCCAGTACCTGCACGAACATGGAGCAAAGCTTGCCAAAAGTGATCCCCGCTGAAGGCCAAAAGAGAAAAGAAGGACTTAGAAACAGGCTGGAATGGAGATATCACCAAAGGAATTGCAATTGGAGGAGAAAAAAAAGAAAACTGGGAAATTTGGCCAATGTAGTGACTCTAAAAAAATGGAGCGGGATTCTATCAGAGCAGTGCAAAAAACATAAAAGATGCCAAAACTAAGCTCACGGAGGTTGCAAAAGCCAGGGAAAATGTCAAGGAGGAAGATACAATTTGGAGGGGAGGATATAAAAGACATGGCAAGGATGCTTATAAAAAAGAAAAAAAAAAAGACAAAAATCTTTCCCAAAGTGCAAGCCATCAAAAGGCATGGCATGTCATCAAGTGCAGGGACTTGCACCAAAGATTCCTCTCATGGTCCCCATTGAAATCGCAAGATTCCGTTTCCCTTCCCGAAAGGAAATGAAATTTCCTTTCGGGAAGGGAAACGGAATCTTGCGAACCCAAAAAGAAAGGCTTGCAAACACTCTGGAAAGGAGATAGGATCAAATGAAGTGCGAGTGAAAAAAACGCCAAAAAAGGCAGAATATCGGGAGAGTTAGTGTCTTCAAGAAATGGTCTGGGAAAAAAGGAGCTGCATTGCAAAGGAGCAAAAGACACCAAAACGGAGCTGAGAGATGTTGCAAAAGCAGGGGAAAAAGTCAAGGAGGAAGACTCAGCTTGGGGGGGGAAGATATAATAGACATGGCATGGATGCTTAAAAAAATAAAAATCTGGAATCTTTCCCATATGCCAGTACCTGCACGAACATGGAGCAAAGCTTGCCAAAAGTGATCCCCGCTGAAGGCCAAAAGAGAAAAGAAGGACTTAGAAACAGGCTGGAATGGAGATATCACCAAAGGAATTTCAACTGGTGAAGAGAAAAAAAAGAAAATTGGGAAATTTGGCCAATTTAGTGACTCTAAGAAAATGGAGCGGGATTATATCAGAGCAGTGCAAAAAACCCAAAAGATGCCAACACTAAGGTCACAGTGGTTGCAAAAGCCAGGGAAAATGTGAAGGAGGAAGATACAACTTGGAGGGGAATATATGAGGGACATGGTATGGATACTTGGAAAAAAAAAATAAAAATCTGGAATCTTTCCCATATGCCAGTACCTGCACGAACATGGAGCAAAGCTTGCCAAAAGTGATCCCCGCTGAAGGCCAAAAGGGAAAAGAAGGACTTAGAAACAGGCTGGAATGAGATATCACCGAAGGAAGTGCAATTGGAAGAGAAAAAAAAGAAAATTGGGAAATTTGGGCAATTTAGTGACTCTAAGGAAATGGAGCGGGATTATATCAGAGCAGTGCAAAATACCAAAAGATGCCAAAACTAAGCTCACAGAGGTTGCAAAAGCCAGGGAAAATGTCAAGGAGGAGGACACAACTTGGAAGGAAGGATATAAAAACATGGCATGGATGCTTAAAAAAAAGAAAAAAAAAAAAAAGAAAAAAATCTTTCCCAAAGTGCAAGCCATCAAAAGGCATGGCATGTCATCAAGTGCAGGGACTTGCACCAAAGATTCCTCTCATGGTCCCCATTGAAATCGCAAGATTCCGTTTCCCTTCCCGAAAGGAAATGAAATTTCCTTTCGGGAAGGGAAACGGAATCTTGCGAACCCAAAAAGAAAGGCTTGCAAACACTCTGGAAAGGAGATAGGATCAAATGAAGTGCGAGTGAAAAAAAACGCCAAAAAAGGCAGAAAATTGGGAGAGTTAGTGTCTTCAAGAAATGGTCTGGGAAAAAAGGAGCTGCATTGCAAAGGACCAAAAGACACCAAAACTGAGCTGAGAGATGTTGCAAAAGCAGGGGAAAAAGTCAAGGAGGAAGACACAACTTGAGGGGAAGATATAATAGACATGGCAAGGATGCTTAAAAAAAATAAAAAAAAAATGCAGGAATCTTTCCCATATACCAGTACTTGCAGGCACATGGCAGCAAAGCTTGCCAAAAGTGATCCCCGCTGAAGGCCAAAAGGGAAAAGAAGGACTTAGAAACAGGCTGGAATGGAGATATCACCAAAGGAAGTGCAACTGGAGAAGAGAAAAAAGAAAATTGGGAAATTTGGGCAATTTAGTGACACTAAAAAAATGGAGCAGGATTATATCAGAGCAGTGCAAAAAACCCAAAAGATGCCAAAACTAAGCTGACAGAGGTTGCAAAAGCCAGGGAAAATGTGAAGGAGGAAGATACATCTTGGAGGGGAATATATGAGGGACATGGTATGGATACTTGGAAAAAAAAAAAAAAAAATCTGGAATCTTTCCCATATGCCAGTACCTGCACGAACATGGAGCAAAGCTTGCCAAAAGTGATCCCCGCTGAAGGCCAAAAGAGAAAAGAAGGACTTAGAAACAGGCTGGAATGGAGATATCACCAAAGGAATTGCAATTGGAGGAGAAAAAAAAGAAAACTGGGAAATTTGGGCAATTTAGTGACTCTAAAAACATGGAGCGGGATTCTATCAGAGCAGTGCAAAAAACATAAAAGATGCCAAAACTAAGCTCACGGAGGTTGCAAAAGCCAGGGAAAATGTCAAGGAGGAAGATACAATTTGGAGGGGAGGATATAAAAGACATGGCAAGGATGCTTATAAAAAAGAAAAAAAAAAAGAAAAAAATCTTTCCCAAAGTGCAAGCCATCAAAAGGCATGGCATGTCATCAAGTGCAGGGACTTGCACCAAAGATTCCTCTCATGGTCCCCATTGAAATCGCAAGATTCCGTTTCCCTTCCCGAAAGGAAATGAAATTTCCTTTCGGGAAGGGAAACGGAATCTTGCGAACCCAAAAAGAAAGGCTTGCAAACACTCTGGAAAGGAGATAGGATCAAATGAAGTGCGAGTGAAAAAAACGCCAAAAAAGGCAGAAAATCGGGAGAGTTAGTGTCTTCAAGAAATGGTCTGGGAAAAAAGGAGCTGCATTGCAAAGGATCAAAAGACACCAAAACTGAGCTCACAGATGCTGCAAAAGCAGGGGAAAAAGTCAAGGAGGAAGACACAACTTGGGGGGAAGGTATAATAGACATGGCATGGATGCTTAAAAAAAACAAAAAAAAAAATACAGGAATCTTTCCCATATACCAGTAAGTGAAGGCACATGCATCAAAGCTTGCCAAAAGTGATCCCTGCTGAAGGCCAAAAGAGAAAAGAAGGACTTGGAAACAGGCTGGAATGGAGATATCACCAAAGGAATTGCAACTGGAGAAGAGAAAAAAGAAAATTGGGAAATTTGGGCAATTTAGTGACACTTAAAAAATGGAGCGGGATTCTATCAGAGCAGTGCAAAAAACGCCAGAGATGCCAACACTAAGGTCACAGAGGTTGCAAAAGCCAGGGAAAATGTGAAGGAGGAAGATACATCTTGGAGGGGAATATATGAGGGACATGGTATGGATACTTGGAAAAAAAAAAAAAAAAATCTGGAATCTTTCCCATATGCCAGTACCTGCACGAACATGGAGCAAAGCTTGCCAAAAGTGATCCCCGCTGAAGGCCAAAAGGGAAAAGAAGGACTTAGAAACAGGCTGGAATGAGATATCACCGAAGGAAGTGCAATTGGAAGAGAAAAAAAAGAAAATTGGGAAATTTGGGCAATTTAGTGACTCTAAGGAAATGGAGCGGGATTATATCAGAGCAGTGCAAAATACCAAAAGATGCCAAAACTAAGCTCACAGAGGTTGCAAAAGCCAGGGAAAATGTCAAGGAGGAGGACACAACTTGGAAGGAAGGATATAAAAACATGGCATGGATGCTTAAAAAAAAGAAAAAAAAAAAAAAGAAAAAAATCTTTCCCAAAGTGCAAGCCATCAAAAGGCATGGCATGTCATCAAGTGCAGGGACTTGCACCAAAGATTCCTCTCATGGTCCCCATTGAAATCGCAAGATTCCGTTTCCCTTCCCGAAAGGAAATGAAATTTCCTTTCGGGAAGGGAAACGGAATCTTGCGAACCCAAAAAGAAAGGCTTGCAAACACTCTGGAAAGGAGATAGGATCAAATGAAGTGCGAGTGAAAAAAAACGCCAAAAAAGGCAGAAAATTGGGAGAGTTAGTGTCTTCAAGAAATGGTCTGGGAAAAAAGGAGCTGCATTGCAAAGGACCAAAAGACACCAAAACTGAGCTGAGAGATGTTGCAAAAGCAGGGGAAAAAGTCAAGGAGGAAGACACAACTTGAGGGGAAGATATAATAGACATGGCAAGGATGCTTAAAAAAAATAAAAAAAAAATGCAGGAATCTTTCCCATATACCAGTACTTGCAGGCACATGGCAGCAAAGCTTGCCAAAAGTGATCCCCGCTGAAGGCCAAAAGGGAAAAGAAGGACTTAGAAACAGGCTGGAATGGAGATATCACCAAAGGAAGTGCAACTGGAGAAGAGAAAAAAGAAAATTGGGAAATTTGGGCAATTTAGTGACACTAAAAAAATGGAGCAGGATTATATCAGAGCAGTGCAAAAAACCCAAAAGATGCCAAAACTAAGCTGACAGAGGTTGCAAAAGCCAGGGAAAATGTGAAGGAGGAAGATACATCTTGGAGGGGAATATATGAGGGACATGGTATGGATACTTGGAAAAAAAAAAAAAAAAATCTGGAATCTTTCCCATATGCCAGTACCTGCACGAACATGGAGCAAAGCTTGCCAAAAGTGATCCCCGCTGAAGGCCAAAAGAGAAAAGAAGGACTTAGAAACAGGCTGGAATGGAGATATCACCAAAGGAATTGCAATTGGAGGAGAAAAAAAAGAAAACTGGGAAATTTGGGCAATTTAGTGACTCTAAAAACATGGAGCGGGATTCTATCAGAGCAGTGCAAAAAACATAAAAGATGCCAAAACTAAGCTCACGGAGGTTGCAAAAGCCAGGGAAAATGTCAAGGAGGAAGATACAATTTGGAGGGGAGGATATAAAAGACATGGCAAGGATGCTTATAAAAAAGAAAAAAAAAAAGAAAAAAATCTTTCCCAAAGTGCAAGCCATCAAAAGGCATGGCATGTCATCAAGTGCAGGGACTTGCACCAAAGATTCCTCTCATGGTCCCCATTGAAATCGCAAGATTCCGTTTCCCTTCCCGAAAGGAAATTTCATTTCCTTTCGGGAAGGGAAACGGAATCTTGCGAACCCAAAAAGAAAGGCTTGCAAACACTCTGGAAAGGAGATAGGATCAAATGAAGTGCGAGTGAAAAAAACGCCAAAAAAGGCAGAAAATCGGGAGAGTTAGTGTCTTCAAGAAATGGTCTGGGAAAAAAGGAGCTGCATTGCAAAGGATCAAAAGACACCAAAACTGAGCTCACAGATGCTGCAAAAGCAGGGGAAAAAGTCAAGGAGGAAGACACAACTTGGGGGGAAGGTATAATAGACATGGCATGGATGCTTAAAAAAAACAAAAAAAAAAATACAGGAATCTTTCCCATATACCAGTAAGTGAAGGCACATGCATCAAAGCTTGCCAAAAGTGATCCCTGCTGAAGGCCAAAAGAGAAAAGAAGGACTTGGAAACAGGCTGGAATGGAGATATCACCAAAGGAATTGCAACTGGAGAAGAGAAAAAAGAAAATTGGGAAATTTGGGCAATTTAGTGACACTTAAAAAATGGAGCGGGATTCTATCAGAGCAGTGCAAAAAACGCCAGAGATGCCAACACTAAGGTCACAGAGGTTGCAAAAGCCAGGGAAAATGTGAAGGAGGAAGATACATCTTGGAGGGGAATATATGAGGGACATGGTATGGATACTTGGAAAAAAAAAAAAAAAAATCTGGAATCTTTCCCATATGCCAGTACCTGCACGAACATGGAGCAAAGCTTGCCAAAAGTGATCCCCGCTGAAGGCCAAAAGAGAAAAGAAGGACTTAGAAACAGGCTGGAATGGAGATATCACCAAAGGAATTGCAATTGGAGGAGAAAAAAAAGAAAACTGGGAAATTTGGCCAATGTAGTGACTCTAAAAAAATGGAGCGGGATTATATCAGAGCAGTGCAAAAAACATAAAAGATGCCAAAACTAAGCTCACGGAGGTTGCAAAAGCCAGGGAAAATGTCAAGGAGGAAGATACAATTTGGAGGGGAGGATATAAAAGACATGGCAAGGATGCTTATAAAAAAGAAAAAAAAAAAGAAAAAAATCTTTCCCAAAGTGCAAGCCATCAAAAGGCATGGCATGTCATCAAGTGCAGGGACTTGCACCAAAGATTCCTCTCATGGTCCCCATTGAAATCGCAAGATTCCGTTTCCCTTCCCGAAAGGAAATTTCATTTCCTTTCGGGAAGGGAAACGGAATCTTGCGAACCCAAAAAGAAAGGCTTGCAAACACTCTGGAAAGGAGATAGGATCAAATGAAGTGCGAGTGAAAAAAACGCCAAAAAAGGCAGAAAATCGGGAGAGTTAGTGTCTTCAAGAAATGGTCTGGGAAAAAAGGAGCTGCATTGCAAAGGAGCAAAAGACACCAAAACGGAGCTGAGAGATGTTGCAAAAGCAGGGGAAAAAGTCAAGGAGGAAGACTCAGCTTGGGGGGGGAAGATATAATAGACATGGCATGGATGCTTAAAAAAAATAAAAAAAAAATGCAGGAATCTTTCCCATATACCAGTACTTGCAGGCACATGGCAGCAAAGCTTGCCAAAAGTGATCCCCGCTGAAGGCCAAAAGAGAAAAGAAGGACTTAGAAACAGGCTGGAATGGAGATATCACCAAAGGAATTTCAACTGGTGAAGAGAAAAAAAAGAAAATTGGGAAATTTGGCCAATTTAGTGACTCTAAGAAAATGGAGCGGGATTATATCAGAGCAGTGCAAAAAACCCAAAAGATGCCAACACTAAGGTCACAGTGGTTGCAAAAGCCAGGGAAAATGTGAAGGAGGAAGATACAACTTGGAGGGGAATATATGAGGGACATGGTATGGATACTTGGAAAAAAAAAATAAAAATCTGGAATCTTTCCCATATGCCAGTACCTGCACGAACATGGAGCAAAGCTTGCCAAAAGTGATCCCCGCTGAAGGCCAAAAGGGAAAAGAAGGACTTAGAAACAGGCTGGAATGAGATATCACCGAAGGAAGTGCAATTGGAAGAGAAAAAAAAGAAAATTGGGAAATTTGGGCAATTTAGTGACTCTAAGGAAATGGAGCGGGATTATATCAGAGCAGTGCAAAATACCAAAAGATGCCAAAACTAAGCTCACAGAGGTTGCAAAAGCCAGGGAAAATGTCAAGGAGGAGGACACAACTTGGAAGGAAGGATATAAAAACATGGCATGGATGCTTAAAAAAAAGAAAAAAAAAAAAAAGAAAAAAATCTTTCCCAAAGTGCAAGCCATCAAAAGGCATGGCATGTCATCAAGTGCAGGGACTTGCACCAAAGATTCCTCTCATGGTCCCCATTGAAATCGCAAGATTCCGTTTCCCTTCCCGAAAGGAAATGAAATTTCCTTTCGGGAAGGGAAACGGAATCTTGCGAACCCAAAAAGAAAGGCTTGCAAACACTCTGGAAAGGAGATAGGATCAAATGAAGTGCGAGTGAAAAAAAACGCCAAAAAAGGCAGAAAATCGGGAGAGTTAGTGTCTTCAAGAAATGGTCTGGGAAAAAAGGAGCTGCATTGCAAAGGACCAAAAGACACCAAAACGGAGCTGAGAGATGTTGCAAAAGCAGGGGAAAAAGTCAAGGAGGAAGACTCAGCTTGGGGGGGGAAGATATAATAGACATGGCATGGATGCTTAAAAAAAAGAAAAAAATAATGCAGGAATCTTTCCCATATACAAGTAAGTGAAGGCACATGCATCAAAGCTTGCCAAAAGTGATCCCCGCTGAAGGCCAAAAGAGAAAAGAAGGACTTAGAAAGAGGCTGGAATGGAGATATCATCAAAGGAATTGCAACTGGAGAAGAAAAAAAAGAAAATTGGGAAATTTGGGCAATTTAGTGACACTAAAAAAATGGAGCAGGATTATATCAGAGCAGTGCAAAAAACACTAAAGATGCCAAAACTAAGGTCACAGAGGTTGCAAAAGCCAGGGAAAATGTCAAAGAGGAAGATACATCTTGGAGGGGAATATATGAGGGACATGGTATGGATACTTGGAAAAAAAAAAGAAAAATCTGGAATCTTTCCCATATGCCAGTACCTGCACGAACATGGAGCAAAGCTTGCCAAAAGTGATCCCCGCTGAAGGCCAAAAGAGAAAAGAAGGACTTAGAAACAGGCTGGAATGGAGATATCACCAAAGGAATTGCAATTGGAGGAGAAAAAAAAGAAAACTGGGAAATTTGGCCAATGTAGTGACTCTAAAAAAATGGAGCAGGATTCTATCAGAGCAGTGCAAAAAACATAAAAGATGCCAAAACTAAGCTCACGGAGGTTGCAAAAGCCAGGGAAAATGTCAAGGAGGAAGATACAATTTGGAGGGGAGGATATAAAAGACATGGCAAGGATGCTTATAAAAAAGAAAAAAAAAAAGACAAAAATCTTTCCCAAAGTGCAAGCCATCAAAAGGCATGGCATGTCATCAAGTGCAGGGACTTGCACCAAAGATTCCTCTCATGGTCCCCATTGAAATCGCAAGATTCCGTTTCCCTTCCCGAAAGGAAATTTCATTTCCTTTCGGGAAGGGAAACGGAATCTTGCGAACCCAAAAAGAAAGGCTTGCAAACACTCTGGAAAGGAGATAGGATCAAATGAAGTGTGAGTGAAAAACGCCAAAAAACCCAGAAAATCAGGAGCGTTAGTGTCTTCAAGAAATGGTCTGGGAAAAAAGGAGCTGCATTGCAAAGGATCAAAAGACACCAAAACTGAGCTCACAGATGCTGCAAAAGCAGGGGAAAAAGTCAAGGAGGAAGACACAACTTGGGGGGGAAGATATAATAGACATGGCATGGATGCTTAAAAAAAATAAAAAAAAAATGCAGGAATCTTTCCCATATACCAGTACTTGCAGGCACATGGCAGCAAAGCTTGCCAAAAGTGATCCCCGCTGAAGGCCAAAAGGGAAAAGAAGGACTTAGAAACAGGCTGGAATGGAGATATCACCAAAGGAAGTGCAACTGGAGAAGAGAAAAAAGAAAATTGGGAAATTTGGGCAATTTAGTGACTCTAAGGAAATGGAGCGGGATTATATCAGAGCAGTGCAAAAAACCCAAAAGATGCCAAAACTAAGGTCACAGAGGTTGCAAAAGCAAGGGAAAATGTGAAGGAGGAAGATACAACTTGGAGGGGAATATATGAGGGACATGGTATGGATACTTGGAAAAAAAAAAAAAAAAATCTGGAATCTTTCCCATATGCCAGTACCTGCACGAACATGGAGCAAAGCTTGCCAAAAGTGATCCCCGCTGAAGGCCAAAAGAGAAAAGAAGGACTTAGAAACAGGCTGGAATGGAGATATCACCAAAGGAATTGCAATTGGAGGAGAAAAAAAAGAAAACTGGGAAATTTGGGCAATTTAGTGACTCTAAAAACATGGAGCGGGATTCTATCAGAGCAGTGCAAAAAACATAAAAGATGCCAAAACTAAGCTCACGGAGGTTGCAAAAGCCAGGGAAAATGTCAAGGAGGAAGATACAATTTGGAGGGGAGGATATAAAAGACATGGCAAGGATGCTTATAAAAAAGAAAAAAAAAAAGAAAAAAATCTTTCCCAAAGTGCAAGCCATCAAAAGGCATGGCATGTCATCAAGTGCAGGGACTTGCACCAAAGATTCCTCTCATGGTCCCCATTGAAATCGCAAGATTCCGTTTCCCTTCCCGAAAGGAAATGAAATTTCCTTTCGGGAAGGGAAACGGAATCTTGCGAACCCAAAAAGAAAGGCTTGCAAACACTCTGGAAAGGAGATAGGATCAAATGAAGTGCGAGTGAAAAAAACGCCAAAAAAGGCAGAAAATCGGGAGAGTTAGTGTCTTCAAGAAATGGTCTGGGAAAAAAGGAGCTGCATTGCAAAGGAGCAAAAGACACCAAAACGGAGCAGAGAGATGTTGCAAAAGCAGGGGAAAAAGTCAAGGAGGAAGACTCAGCTTGGGGGGGGAAGATATAATAGACATGGCATGGATGCTTAAAAAAATAAAAATCTGGAATCTTTCCCATATGCCAGTACCTGCACGAACATGGAGCAAAGCTTGCCAAAAGTGATCCCCGCTGAAGGCCAAAAGAGAAAAGAAGGACTTAGAAACAGGCTGGAATGGAGATATCACCAAAGGAATTGCAATTGGAGGAGAAAAAAAAGAAAACTGGGAAATTTGGCCAATTTAGTGACTCTAAATAAATGGAGCGGGATTCTATCAGAGCAGTGCAAAAAACATAAAAGATGCCAAAACTAAGCTCACAGAGGTTGCAAAAGCAAGGGAAAATGTCAAGGAGGAAGATACAACTTGGAGGGGAATATATGAGGGACATGGTATGGATACTTGGAAAAAAACAAAAAAAATCTGGAATCTTTCCCATATGCCAGTACCTGCACGAACATGGAGCAAAGCTTGCCAAAAGTGATCCCCGCTGAAGGCCAAAAGAGAAAAGAAGGACTTAGAAACAGGCTGGAATGGAGATATCACCAAAGGAATTGCAATTGGTGGAGAAAAAAAAGAAAACTGGGAAATTTGGCCAATGTAGTGACTCTAAAAAAATGGAGCGGGATTCTATCAGAGCAGTGCAAAAAACATAAAAGATGCCAAAACTAAGCTCACAGAGGTTGCAAAAGCCAGGGAAAATGTCAAGGAAGAAGATACAATTTGGAGGGGAGGATATAAAAGACATGGCAAGGATGCTTATAAAATAGAAAAAAAAAAAGAAAAAAATCTTTCCCAAAGTGCAAGCCATCAAAAGGCATGGCATGTCATCAAGTGCAGGGACTTGCACCAAAGATTCCTCTCATGGTCCCCATTGAAATCGCAAGATTCCGTTTCCCTTCCCGAAAGGAAATTTCATTTCCTTTCGGGAAGGGAAACGGAATCTTGCGAACCCAAAAAGAAAGGCTTGCAAACACTCTGGAAAGGAGATAGGATCAAATGAAGTGCGAGTGAAAAAAACGCCAAAAAAGGCAGAAAATGGGGAGAGTTAGTGTCTTCAAGAAATGGTCTGGGAAAAAAGGAGCTGCATTGCAAAGGAGCAAAAGACCCCAAAACGGAGCTGAGAGATGTTGCAAAAGCAGGGGAAAAAGTCAAAGAGAAAGACTCAACTTGGGGGGGAAGATATAATAGACATGGCATGGATGCTTAAAAAAAACAAAAAAAAAATACAGGAATCTTTCCCATATACAAGTAAGTGAAGGCACATGCATCAAAGCTTGCCAAAAGTGATCCCCGCTGAAGGCCAAAAGAGAAAAGAAGGACTTAGAAACAGGCTGGAATGGAGATATCATCAAAGGAATTGCAACTGGAGAAGAAAAAAAAGAAAACTGGGAAATTTGGGCAATTTAGTGACACTAAAGAAATGGAGCGGGATTATATCAGAGCAGTGCAAAAAACACTAAAGATGCCAACACTAAGGTCACAGAGGTTGCAAAAGCCAGGGAAAATGTCAAAGCGGAAGATACAACTTGGAGGGGAATATATGAGGGACATGGTATGGATACTTGGAAAAAAAAAAAAAAAAATCTGGAATCTTTCCCATATGCCAGTACCTGCACGAACATGGAGCAAAGCTTGCCAAAAGTGATCCCCGCTGAAGGCCAAAAGAGAAAAGAAGGACTTAGAAACAGGCTGGAATGGAGATATCACCAAAGGAATTGCAATTGGAGGAGAAAAAAAAGAAAACTGGGAAATTTGGGCAATTTAGTGACTCTAAAAAAATGGAGCGG
The DNA here is from genome assembly GCF_023055355.1 of Agelaius tricolor. Taxonomy (NCBI): domain Eukaryota; kingdom Metazoa; phylum Chordata; class Aves; order Passeriformes; family Icteridae; genus Agelaius; species Agelaius tricolor. The sequence continues at coordinate 2,539,442 of NW_027269284.1, read as the reverse complement.
GATTATATCAGAGCAGTGCAAAAAACATAAAAGATGCCAAAACTAAGCTCACAGAGGTTGCAAAAGCCAGGGAAAATGTCAAGGAGGAAGATACAATTTGGAGGGGAGGATATAAAAGACATGGCAAGGATGCTTATAAAATAGAAAAAAAAAAAGAAAAAAATCTTTCCCAAAGTGCAAGCCATCAAAAGGCATGGCATGTCATCAAGTGCAGGGACTTGCACCAAAGATTCCTCTCATGGTCCCCATTGAAATCGCAAGATTCCGTTTCCCTTCCCGAAAGGAAATGAAATTTCCTTTCGGGAAGGGAAACGGAATCTTGCGAACCCAAAAAGAAAGGCTTGCAAACACTCTGGAAAGGAGATAGGATCAAATGAAGTGCGAGTGAAAAAAACGCCAAAAAAGGCAGAAAATCGGGAGAGTTAGTGTCTTCAAGAAATGGTCTGGGAAAAAAGGAGCTGCATTGCAAAGGAGCAAAAGACACCAAAACGGAGCTGAGAGATGTTGCAAAAGCAGGGGAAAAAGTCAAAGAGAAAGACTCAACTTGGGGGGGAAGATATAATAGACAAGGCATGGATGCTTAAAAAAAACAAAAAAAAAAATACAGGAATCTTTCCCATATACAAGTAAGTGAAGGCACATGCATCAAAGCTTGCCAAAAGTGATCCCCGCTGAAGGCCAAAAGAGAAAAGAAGGACTTAGAAACAGGCTGGAATGGAGATATCATCAAAGGAATTGCAACTGGAGAAGAAAAAAAAGAAAACTGGGAAATTTGGGCAATTTAGTGACACTAAAGAAATGGAGCGGGATTATATCAGAGCAGTGCAAAAAACACTAAAGATGCCAACACTAAGGTCACAGAGGTTGCAAAAGCCAGGGAAAATGTCAAAGAGGAAGATACAACTTAGAGGGGAATATATGAGGGACATGGTATGGATACTTGGAAAAAAAAAAAAAAAATCTGGAATCTTTCCCATATGCCAGTACCTGCACGGACATGGAGCAAAGCTTGCCAAAAGTGATCCCCGCTGAAGGCCAAAAGAGAAAAGAAGGACTTAGAAACAGGCTGGAATGGAGATATCACCAAAGGAATTGCAATTGGAGGAGAAAAAAAAGAAAACTGGGAAATTTGGCCAATTTAGTGACTCTAAAAAAATGGAGCGGGATTCTATCAGAGCAGTGCAAAAAACATAAAAGATGCCAAAACTAAGCTCACGGAGGTTGCAAAAGCCAGGGAAAATGTCAAGGAGGAAGATACAATTTGGAGGGGAGGATATAAAAGACATGGCATGGATGCTTAAAAAAAAGAAAAAAAAAAAGAAAAAAATCTTTCCCAAAGTGCAAGCCATCAAAAGGCATGGCATGTCATCAAGTGCAGGGACTTGCACCAAAGATTCCTCTCATGGTCCCCATTGAAATCGCAAGATTCCGTTTCCCTTCCCGAAAGGAAATTTCATTTCCTTTCGGGAAGGGAAACGGAATCTTGCGAACCCAAAAAGAAAGGCTTGCAAACACTCTGGAAAGGAGATAGGATCAAATGAAGTGCGAGTGAAAAAAACGCCAAAAAAGGCAGAAAATCGGGAGAGTTAGTGTCTTCAAGAAATGGTCTGGGAAAAAAGGAGCTGCATTGCAAAGGAGCAAAAGACACCAAAACGGAGCTGAGAGATGTTGCAAAAGCAGGGGAAAAAGTCAAAGAGAAAGACTCAACTTGGGGGGGAAGATATAATAGACATGGCATGGATGCTTAAAAAAAACAAAAAAAAAAATACAGGAATCTTTCCCATATACAAGTAAGTGAAGGCACATGCATCAAAGCTTGCCAAAAGTGATCCCCGCTGAAGGCCAAAAGAGAAAAGAAGGACTTAGAAACAGGCTGGAATGGAGATATCACCAAAGGAATTGCAATTGGAGGAGAAAAAAAAGAAAACTGGGAAATTTGGCCAATTTAGTGACACTAAAGAAATGGAGCAGGATTATATCAGAGCAGTGCAAAAAACACTAAAGATGCCAACACTAAGGTCACGGACGTTGCAAAAGCCAGGGAAAATGTCAAAGAGGAAGATACAACTTGGAGGGGAATATATGAGGGACATGGTATGGATACTTGGAAAAAAAAAAAAAAATCTGGAATCTTTCCCATATGCCAGTACCTGCACGAACATGGAGCAAAGCTTGCCAAAAGTGATCCCCGCTGAAGGCCAAAAGAGAAAAGAAGGACTTAGAAACAGGCTGGAATGGAGATATCACCAAAGGAATTGCAATTGGAGGAGAAAAAAAAGAAAACTGGGAAATTTGGGCAATTTAGTGACTCTAAAAAAATGGAGCGGGATTCTATCAGATCAGTGCAAAAAACACTAAAGATGCCAAAACTAAGGTCACGGAGGTTGCAAAAGCCAGGGAAAATGTCAAGGAGGAAGATACAATTTGGAGGGGAGGATATAAAAGACATGGCAAGGATGCTTATAAAATAGAAAAAAAAAAGAAAAAAAATCCTTCCCAAAGTGCAAGCCATCAAAAGGCATGGCATGTCATCAAGTGCAGGGACTTGCACCAAAGATTCCTCTCATGGTCCCCATTGAAATCGCAAGATTCCGTTTCCCTTCCCGAAAGGAAATTTCATTTCCTTTCGGGAAGGGAAACGGAATCTTGCGAACCCAAAAAGAAAGGCTTGCAAACACTCTGGAAAGGAGATAGGATCAAATGAAGTGCGAGTGAAAAAAACGCCAAAAAAGGCAGAAAATGGGGAGAGTTAGTGTCTTCAAGAAATGGTCTGGGAAAAAAGGAGCTGCATTGCAAAGGAGCAAAAGACACCAAAACGGAGCTGAGAGATGTTGCAAAAGCAGGGGAAAAAGTCAAAGAGAAAGACTCAACTTGGGGGGGAAGATATAATAGACATGGCATGGATGCTTAAAAAAAACAAAAAAAAAAATACAGGAATCTTTCCCATATACAAGTAAGTGAAGGCACATGCATCAAAGCTTGCCAAAAGTGATCCCCGCTGAAGGCCAAAAGAGAAAAGAAGGACTTAGAAACAGGCTGGAATGGAGATATCACCAAAGGAATTGCAATTGGAGGAGAAAAAAAAGAAAACTGGGAAATTTGGCCAATTTAGTGACACTAAAGAAATGGAGCAGGATTATATCAGAGCAGTGCAAAAAACACTAAAGATGCCAACACTAAGGTCACGGACGTTGCAAAAGCCAGGGAAAATGTCAAAGAGGAAGATACAACTTGGAGGGGAATATATGAGGGACATGGTATGGATACTTGGAAAAAAAAAAAAAAATCTGGAATCTTTCCCATATGCCAGTACCTGCACGAACATGGAGCAAAGCTTGCCAAAAGTGATCCCCGCTGAAGGCCAAAAGAGAAAAGAAGGACTTAGAAACAGGCTGGAATGGAGATATCACCAAAGGAATTGCAATTGGAGGAGAAAAAAAAGAAAACTGGGAAATTTGGGCAATTTAGTGACTCTAAAAAAATGGAGCGGGATTCTATCAGATCAGTGCAAAAAACACTAAAGATGCCAAAACTAAGCTCACGGAGGTTGCAAAAGCCAGGGAAAATGTCAAGGAGGAAGATACAATTTGGAGGGGAGGATATAAAAGACATGGCAAGGATGCTTATAAAAAAGAAAAAAAAAAGAAAAAAAATCCTTCCCAAAGTGCAAGCCATCAAAAGGCATGGCATGTCATCAAGTGCAGGGACTTGCACCAAAGATTCCTCTCATGGTCCCCATTGAAATCGCAAGATTCCGTTTCCCTTCCCGAAAGGAAATTTCATTTCCTTTCGGGAAGGGAAACGGAATCTTGCGAACCCAAAAAGAAAGGCTTGCAAACACTCTGGAAAGGAGATAGGATCAAATGAAGTGCGAGTGAAAAAAACGCCAAAAAAGGCAGAAAATCGGGAGAGTTAGTGTCTTCAAGAAATGGTCTGGGAAAAAAGGAGCTGCATTGCAAAGGAGCAAAAGACACCAAAACGGAGCTGAGAGATGTTGCAAAAGCAGGGGAAAAAGTCAAGGAGGAAGACTCAACTTGGGGGGGAAGATATAATAGACAAGGCATGGATGCTTAAAAAAAACAAAAAAAAAAATACAGGAATCTTTCCCATATACAAGTAAGTGAAGGCACATGCATCAAAGCTTGCCAAAAGTGATCCCCGCTGAAGGCCAAAAGAGAAAAGAAGGACTTAGAAAGAGGCTGGAATGGAGATATCATCAAAGGAATTGCAACTGGAGAAGAAAAAAAAGAAAACTGGGAAATTTGGGCAATTTAGTGACACTAAAGAAATGGAGCGGGATTATATCAGAGCAGTGCAAAAAACACTAAAGATGCCAACACTAAGGTCACAGAGGTTGCAAAAGCCAGGGAAAATGTCAAAGAGGAAGATACAACTTAGAGGGGAATATATGAGGGACATGGTATGGATACTTGGAAAAAAAAAAAAAAAATCTGGAATCTTTCCCATATGCCAGTACCTGCACGGACATGGAGCAAAGCTTGCCAAAAGTGATCCCCGCTGAAGGCCAAAAGAGAAAAGAAGGACTTAGAAACAGGCTGGAATGGAGATATCACCAAAGGAATTGCAATTGGAGGAGAAAAAAAAGAAAACTGGGAAATTTGGCCAATTTAGTGACTCTAAAAAAATGGAGCGGGATTCTATCAGAGCAGTGCAAAAAACATAAAAGATGCCAAAACTAAGCTCACGGAGGTTGCAAAAGCCAGGGAAAATGTCAAGGAGGAAGATACAATTTGGAGGGGAGGATATAAAAGACATGGCATGGATGCTTAAAAAAAAGAAAAAAAAAAAGAAAAAAATCTTTCCCAAAGTGCAAGCCATCAAAAGGCATGGCATGTCATCAAGTGCAGGGACTTGCACCAAAGATTCCTCTCATGGTCCCCATTGAAATCGCAAGATTCCGTTTCCCTTCCCGAAAGGAAATTTCATTTCCTTTCGGGAAGGGAAACGGAATCTTGCGAACCCAAAAAGAAAGGCTTGCAAACACTCTGGAAAGGAGATAGGATCAAATGAAGTGCGAGTGAAAAAAACGCCAAAAAAGGCAGAAAATGGGGAGAGTTAGTGTCTTCAAGAAATGGTCTGGGAAAAAAGGAGCTGCATTGCAAAGGAGCAAAAGACACCAAAACGGAGCTGAGAGATGTTGCAAAAGCAGGGGAAAAAGTCAAAGAGAAAGACTCAACTTGGGGGGGAAGATATAATAGACATGGCATGGATGCTTAAAAAAAACAAAAAAAAAATACAGGAATCTTTCCCATATACAAGTAAGTGAAGGCACATGCATCAAAGCTTGCCAAAAGTGATCCCCGCTGAAGGCCAAAAGAGAAAAGAAGGACTTAGAAACAGGCTGGAATGGAGATATCACCAAAGGAATTGCAATTGGAGGAGAAAAAAAAGAAAACTGGGAAATTTGGCCAATTTAGTGACACTAAAGAAATGGAGCAGGATTATATCAGAGCAGTGCAAAAAACACTAAAGATGCCAACACTAAGGTCACGGACGTTGCAAAAGCCAGGGAAAATGTCAAAGAGGAAGATACAACTTGGAGGGGAATATATGAGGGACATGGTATGGATACTTGGAAAAAAAAAAAAAAATCTGGAATCTTTCCCATATGCCAGTACCTGCACGAACATGGAGCAAAGCTTGCCAAAAGTGATCCCCGCTGAAGGCCAAAAGAGAAAAGAAGGACTTAGAAACAGGCTGGAATGGAGATATCACCAAAGGAATTGCAATTGGAGGAGAAAAAAAAGAAAACTGGGAAATTTGGGCAATTTAGTGACTCTAAAAAAATGGAGCGGGATTCTATCAGATCAGTGCAAAAAACACTAAAGATGCCAAAACTAAGGTCACGGAGGTTGCAAAAGCCAGGGAAAATGTCAAGGAGGAAGATACAATTTGGAGGGGAGGATATAAAAGACATGGCAAGGATGCTTATAAAATAGAAAAAAAAAAGAAAAAAAATCCTTCCCAAAGTGCAAGCCATCAAAAGGCATGGCATGTCATCAAGTGCAGGGACTTGCACCAAAGATTCCTCTCATGGTCCCCATTGAAATCGCAAGATTCCGTTTCCCTTCCCGAAAGGAAATGAAATTTCCTTTCGGGAAGGGAAACGGAATCTTGCGAACCCAAAAAGAAAGGCTTGCAAACACTCTGGAAAGGAGATAGGATCAAATGAAGTGCGAGTGAAAAAAACGCCAAAAAAGGCAGAAAATCGGGAGAGTTAGTGTCTTCAAGAAATGGTCTGGGAAAAAAGGAGCTGCATTGCAAAGGAGCAAAAGACACCAAAACGGAGCTGAGAGATGTTGCAAAAGCAGGGGAAAAAGTCAAAGAGAAAGACTCAACTTGGGGGGGAAGATATAATAGACATGGCATGGATGCTTAAAAAAAACAAAAAAAAAAATACAGGAATCTTTCCCATATACAAGTAAGTGAAGGCACATGCATCAAAGCTTGCCAAAAGTGATCCCCGCTGAAGGCCAAAAGAGAAAAGAAGGACTTAGAAACAGGCTGGAATGGAGATATCACCAAAGGAATTGCAATTGGAGGAGAAAAAAAAGAAAACTGGGAAATTTGGCCAATTTAGTGACACTAAAGAAATGGAGCAGGATTATATCAGAGCAGTGCAAAAAACACTAAAGATGCCAACACTAAGGTCACAGAGGTTGCAAAAGCCAGGGAAAATGTCAAAGAGGAAGATACAACTTAGAGGGGAATATATGAGGGACATGGTATGGATACTTGGAAAAAAAAAAAAAAAATCTGGAATCTTTCCCATATGCCAGTACCTGCACGGACATGGAGCAAAGCTTGCCAAAAGTGATCCCCGCTGAAGGCCAAAAGAGAAAAGAAGGACTTAGAAACAGGCTGGAATGGAGATATCACCAAAGGAATTGCAATTGGAGGAGAAAAAAAAGAAAACTGGGAAATTTGGCCAATTTAGTGACTCTAAAAAAATGGAGTGGGATTCTATCAGAGCAGTGCAAAAAACATAAAAGATGCCAAAACTAAGCTCACGGAGGTTGCAAAAGCCAGGGAAAATGTCAAGGAGGAAGATACAATTTGGAGGGGAGGATATAAAAGACATGGCATGGATGCTTAAAAAAAAGAAAAAAAAAAAGAAAAAAATCTTTCCCAAAGTGCAAGCCATCAAAAGGCATGGCATGTCATCAAGTGCAGGGACTTGCACCAAAGATTCCTCTCATGGTCCCCATTGAAATCGCAAGATTCCGTTTCCCTTCCCGAAAGGAAATTTCATTTCCTTTCGGGAAGGGAAACGGAATCTTGCGAACCCAAAAAGAAAGGCTTGCAAACACTCTGGAAAGGAGATAGGATCAAATGAAGTGCGAGTGAAAAAAACGCCAAAAAAGGCAGAAAATGGGGAGAGTTAGTGTCTTCAAGAAATGGTCTGGGAAAAAAGGAGCTGCATTGCAAAGGAGCAAAAGACACCAAAACGGAGCTGAGAGATGTTGCAAAAGCAGGGGAAAAAGTCAAAGAGAAAGACTCAACTTGGGGGGGAAGATATAATAGACATGGCATGGATGCTTAAAAAAAAACAAAAAAAAAAATACAGGAATCTTTCCCATATACAAGTAAGTGAAGGCACATGCATCAAAGCTTGCCAAAAGTGATCCCCGCTGAAGGCCAAAAGAGAAAAGAAGGACTTAGAAACAGGCTGGAATGGAGATATCACCAAAGGAATTGCAATTGGAGGAGAAAAAAAAGAAAACTGGGAAATTTGGCCAATTTAGTGACACTAAAGAAATGGAGCAGGATTATATCAGAGCAGTGCAAAAAACACTAAAGATGCCAACACTAAGGTCACGGACGTTGCAAAAGCCAGGGAAAATGTCAAAGAGGAAGATACAACTTGGAGGGGAATATATGAGGGACATGGTATGGATACTTGGAAAAAAAAAAAAAAATCTGGAATCTTTCCCATATGCCAGTACCTGCACGAACATGGAGCAAAGCTTGCCAAAAGTGATCCCCGCTGAAGGCCAAAAGAGAAAAGAAGGACTTAGAAACAGGCTGGAATGGAGATATCACCAAAGGAATTGCAATTGGAGGAGAAAAAAAAGAAAACTGGGAAATTTGGGCAATTTAGTGACTCTAAAAAAATGGAGCGGGATTCTATCAGATCAGTGCAAAAAACACTAAAGATGCCAAAACTAAGCTCACGGAGGTTGCAAAAGCCAGGGAAAATGTCAAGGAGGAAGATACAATTTGGAGGGGAGGATATAAAAGACATGGCAAGGATGCTTAAAAAAAAGAAAAAAAAAAAGAAAAAAATCTTTCCCAAAGTGCAAGCCATCAAAAGGCATGGCATGTCATCAAGTGCAGGGACTTGCACCAAAGATTCCTCTCATGGTCCCCATTGAAATCGCAAGATTCCGTTTCCCTTCCCGAAAGGAAATTTCATTTCCTTTCGGGAAGGGAAACGGAATCTTGCGAACCCAAAAAGAAAGGCTTGCAAACACTCTGGAAAGGAGATAGGATCAAATGAAGTGCGAGTGAAAAAAACGCCAAAAAAGGCAGAAAATGGGGAGAGTTAGTGTCTTCAAGAAATGGTCTGGGAAAAAAGGAGCTGCATTGCAAAGGAGCAAAAGACACCAAAACGGAGCTGAGAGATGTTGCAAAAGCAGGGGAAAAAGTCAAAGAGAAAGACTCAACTTGGGGGGGAAGATATAATAGACATGGCATGGATGCTTAAAAAAAACAAAAAAAAAATACAGGAATCTTTCCCATATACAAGTAAGTGAAGGCACATGCATCAAAGCTTGCCAAAAGTGATCCCCGCTGAAGGCCAAAAGAGAAAAGAAGGACTTAGAAACAGGCTGGAATGGAGATATCACCAAAGGAATTGCAATTGGAGGAGAAAAAAAAGAAAACTGGGAAATTTGGCCAATTTAGTGACACTAAAGAAATGGAGCAGGATTATATCAGAGCAGTGCAAAAAACACTAAAGATGCCAACACTAAGGTCACGGACGTTGCAAAAGCCAGGGAAAATGTCAAAGAGGAAGATACAACTTGGAGGGGAATATATGAGGGACATGGTATGGATACTTGGAAAAAAAAAAAAAAATCTGGAATCTTTCCCATATGCCAGTACCTGCACGAACATGGAGCAAAGCTTGCCAAAAGTGATCCCCGCTGAAGGCCAAAAGAGAAAAGAAGGACTTAGAAACAGGCTGGAATGGAGATATCACCAAAGGAATTGCAATTGGAGGAGAAAAAAAAGAAAACTGGGAAATTTGGGCAATTTAGTGACTCTAAAAAAATGGAGCGGGATTCTATCAGATCAGTGCAAAAAACACTAAAGATGCCAAAACTAAGGTCACGGAGGTTGCAAAAGCCAGGGAAAATGTCAAGGAGGAAGATACAATTTGGAGGGGAGGATATAAAAGACATGGCAAGGATGCTTATAAAATAGAAAAAAAAAAGAAAAAAAATCCTTCCCAAAGTGCAAGCCATCAAAAGGCATGGCATGTCATCAAGTGCAGGGACTTGCACCAAAGATTCCTCTCATGGTCCCCATTGAAATCGCAAGATTCCGTTTCCCTTCCCGAAAGGAAATGAAATTTCCTTTCGGGAAGGGAAACGGAATCTTGCGAACCCAAAAAGAAAGGCTTGCAAACACTCTGGAAAGGAGATAGGATCAAATGAAGTGCGAGTGAAAAAAACGCCAAAAAAGGCAGAAAATCGGGAGAGTTAGTGTCTTCAAGAAATGGTCTGGGAAAAAAGGAGCTGCATTGCAAAGGAGCAAAAGACACCAAAACGGAGCTGAGAGATGTTGCAAAAGCAGGGGAAAAAGTCAAGGAGGAAGACTCAACTTGGGGGGGAAGATATAATAGACATGGCATGGATGCTTAAAAAAAACAAAAAAAAAATGCAGGAATCTTTCCCATATACAAGTAAGTGAAGGCACATGCATCAAAGCTTGCCAAAAGTGATCCCCACTGAAGGCCAAAAGAGAAAAGAAGGACTTAGAAACAGGCTGGAATGGAGATATCATCAAAGGAATTGCAACTGGAGAAGAAAAAAAAGAAAATTGGGAAATTTGGCCAATTTAGTGACTCTAAAAAAATGGAGCGGGATTCTATCAGAGCAGTGCAAAAAACCCAAATGATGCCAAAACTAAGGTCACAGAGGTTGCAAAAGCAAGGGAAAATGTGAAGGAGGAAGATACAACTTGGAGGGGAATATATGAGGGACATGGTATGGATACTTGGAAAAAAAAAAATAAAAATCTGGAATCTTTCCCATATGCCAGTACCTGCACGAACATGGAGCAAAGCTTGCCAAAAGTGATCCCCGCTGAAGGCCAAAAGAGAAAAGAAGGACTTAGAAACAGGCTGGAATGGAGATATCACCAAAGGAATTGCAATTGGAGGAGAAAAAAAAGAAAACTGGGAAATTTGGGCAATTTAGTGACTCTAAAAAAATGGAGCGGGATTCTATCAGATCAGTGCAAAAAACACTAAAGATGCCAAAACTAAGGTCACGGAGGTTGCAAAAGCCAGGGAAAATGTCAAGGAGGAAGATACAATTTGGAGGGGAGGATATAAAAGACATGGCAAGGATGCTTATAAAATAGAAAAAAAAAAGAAAAAAAATCCTTCCCAAAGTGCAAGCCATCAAAAGGCATGGCATGTCATCAAGTGCAGGGACTTGCACCAAAGATTCCTCTCATGGTCCCCATTGAAATCGCAAGATTCCGTTTCCCTTCCCGAAAGGAAATGAAATTTCCTTTCGGGAAGGGAAACGGAATCTTGCGAACCCAAAAAGAAAGGCTTGCAAACACTCTGGAAAGGAGATAGGATCAAATGAAGTGCGAGTGAAAAAAACGCCAAAAAAGGCAGAAAATCGGGAGAGTTAGTGTCTTCAAGAAATGGTCTGGGAAAAAAGGAGCTGCATTGCAAAGGAGCAAAAGACACCAAAACGGAGCTGAGAGATGTTGCAAAAGCAGGGGAAAAAGTCAAAGAGAAAGACTCAACTTGGGGGGGAAGATATAATAGACATGGCATGGATGCTTAAAAAAAACAAAAAAAAAAATACAGGAATCTTTCCCATATACAAGTAAGTGAAGGCACATGCATCAAAGCTTGCCAAAAGTGATCCCCGCTGAAGGCCAAAAGAGAAAAGAAGGACTTAGAAACAGGCTGGAATGGAGATATCACCAAAGGAATTGCAATTGGAGGAGAAAAAAAAGAAAACTGGGAAATTTGGCCAATTTAGTGACACTAAAGAAATGGAGCAGGATTATATCAGAGCAGTGCAAAAAACACTAAAGATGCCAACACTAAGGTCACGGACGTTGCAAAAGCCAGGGAAAATGTCAAAGAGGAAGATACAACTTGGAGGGGAATATATGAGGGACATGGTATGGATACTTGGAAAAAAAAAAAAAAATCTGGAATCTTTCCCATATGCCAGTACCTGCACGAACATGGAGCAAAGCTTGCCAAAAGTGATCCCCGCTGAAGGCCAAAAGAGAAAAGAAGGACTTAGAAACAGGCTGGAATGGAGATATCACCAAAGGAATTGCAATTGGAGGAGAAAAAAAAGAAAACTGGGAAATTTGGGCAATTTAGTGACTCTAAAAAAATGGAGCGGGATTCTATCAGATCAGTGCAAAAAACACTAAAGATGCCAAAACTAAGGTCACGGAGGTTGCAAAAGCCAGGGAAAATGTCAAGGAGGAAGATACAATTTGGAGGGGAGGATATAAAAGACATGGCAAGGATGCTTATAAAAAAGAAAAAAAAAAGAAAAAAAATCCTTCCCAAAGTGCAAGCCATCAAAAGGCATGGCATGTCATCAAGTGCAGGGACTTGCACCAAAGATTCCTCTCATGGTCCCCATTGAAATCGCAAGATTCCGTTTCCCTTCCCGAAAGGAAATGAAATTTCCTTTCGGGAAGGGAAACGGAATCTTGCGAACCCAAAAAGAAAGGCTTGCAAACACTCTGGAAAGGAGATAGGATCAAATGAAGTGCGAGTGAAAAAAACGCCAAAAAAGGCAGAAAATCGGGAGAGTTAGTGTCTTCAAGAAATGGTCTGGGAAAAAAGGAGCTGCATTGCAAAGGAGCAAAAGACACCAAAACGGAGCTGAGAGATGTTGCAAAAGCAGGGGAAAAAGTCAAGGAGGAAGACTCAACTTGGGGGGGAAGATATAATAGACATGGCATGGATGCTTAAAAAAAACAAAAAAAAAATGCAGGAATCTTTCCCATATACAAGTAAGTGAAGGCACATGCATCAAAGCTTGCCAAAAGTGATCCCCGCTGAAGGCCAAAAGAGAAAAGAAGGACTTAGAAACAGGCTGGAATGGAGATATCATCAAAGGAATTGCAACTGGAGAAGAAAAAAAAGAAAATTGGGAAATTTGGCCAATTTAGTGACTCTAAAAAAATGGAGCGGGATTCTATCAGAGCAGTGCAAAAAACCCAAATGATGCCAAAACTAAGGTCACAGAGGTTGCAAAAGCAAGGGAAAATGTGAAGGAGGAAGATACAACTTGGAGGGGAATATATGAGGGACATGGTATGGATACTTGGAAAAAAAAAAATAAAAATCTGGAATCTTTCCCATATGCCAGTACCTGCACGAACATGGAGCAAAGCTTGCCAAAAGTGATCCCCGCTGAAGGCCAAAAGAGAAAAGAAGGACTTAGAAACAGGCTGGAATGGAGATATCACCAAAGGAATTGCAATTGGAGGAGAAAAAAAAGAAAACTGGGAAATTTGGGCAATTTAGTGACTCTAAAAAAATGGAGCGGGATTCTATCAGATCAGTGCAAAAAACACTAAAGATGCCAAAACTAAGGTCACGGAGGTTGCAAAAGCCAGGGAAAATGTCAAGGAGGAAGATACAATTTGGAGGGGAGGATATAAAAGACATGGCAAGGATGCTTATAAAATAGAAAAAAAAAAGAAAAAAAATCCTTCCCAAAGTGCAAGCCATCAAAAGGCATGGCATGTCATCAAGTGCAGGGACTTGCACCAAAGATTCCTCTCATGGTCCCCATTGAAATCGCAAGATTCCGTTTCCCTTCCCGAAAGGAAATGAAATTTCCTTTCGGGAAGGGAAACGGAATCTTGCGAACCCAAAAAGAAAGGCTTGCAAACACTCTGGAAAGGAGATAGGATCAAATGAAGTGCGAGTGAAAAAAAACGCCAAAAAAGGCAGAAAATCGGGAGAGTTAGTGTCTTCAAGAAATGGTCTGGGAAAAAAGGAGCTGCATTGCAAAGGAGCAAAAGACACCAAAACGGAGCTGAGAGATGTTGCAAAAGCAGGGGAAAAAGTCAAAGAGAAAGACTCAACTTGGGGGGGAAGATATAATAGACATGGCATGGATGCTTAAAAAAAACAAAAAAAAAAATACAGGAATCTTTCCCATATACAAGTAAGTGAAGGCACATGCATCAAAGCTTGCCAAAAGTGATCCCCGCTGAAGGCCAAAAGAGAAAAGAAGGACTTAGAAACAGGCTGGAATGGAGATATCACCAAAGGAATTGCAATTGGAGGAGAAAAAAAAGAAAACTGGGAAATTTGGCCAATTTAGTGACACTAAAGAAATGGAGCAGGATTATATCAGAGCAGTGCAAAAAACACTAAAGATGCCAACACTAAGGTCACGGACGTTGCAAAAGCCAGGGAAAATGTCAAAGAGGAAGATACAACTTGGAGGGGAATATATGAGGGACATGGTATGGATACTTGGAAAAAAAAAAAAAAATCTGGAATCTTTCCCATATGCCAGTACCTGCACGAACATGGAGCAAAGCTTGCCAAAAGTGATCCCCGCTGAAGGCCAAAAGAGAAAAGAAGGACTTAGAAACAGGCTGGAATGGAGATATCACCAAAGGAATTGCAATTGGAGGAGAAAAAAAAGAAAACTGGGAAATTTGGGCAATTTAGTGACTCTAAAAAAATGGAGCGGGATTCTATCAGATCAGTGCAAAAAACACTAAAGATGCCAAAACTAAGGTCACGGAGGTTGCAAAAGCCAGGGAAAATGTCAAGGAGGAAGATACAATTTGGAGGGGAGGATATAAAAGACATGGCAAGGATGCTTATAAAAAAGAAAAAAAAAAGAAAAAAAATCCTTCCCAAAGTGCAAGCCATCAAAAGGCATGGCATGTCATCAAGTGCAGGGACTTGCACCAAAGATTCCTCTCATGGTCCCCATTGAAATCGCAAGATTCCGTTTCCCTTCCCGAAAGGAAATGAAATTTCCTTTCGGGAAGGGAAACGGAATCTTGCGAACCCAAAAAGAAAGGCTTGCAAACACTCTGGAAAGGAGATAGGATCAAATGAAGTGCGAGTGAAAAAAACGCCAAAAAAGGCAGAAAATCGGGAGAGTTAGTGTCTTCAAGAAATGGTCTGGGAAAAAAGGAGCTGCATTGCAAAGGAGCAAAAGACACCAAAACGGAGCTGAGAGATGTTGCAAAAGCAGGGGAAAAAGTCAAGGAGGAAGACTCAACTTGGGGGGGAAGATATAATAGACATGGCATGGATGCTTAAAAAAAACAAAAAAAAAATGCAGGAATCTTTCCCATATACAAGTAAGTGAAGGCACATGCATCAAAGCTTGCCAAAAGTGATCCCCACTGAAGGCCAAAAGAGAAAAGAAGGACTTAGAAACAGGCTGGAATGGAGATATCATCAAAGGAATTGCAACTGGAGAAGAAAAAAAAGAAAATTGGGAAATTTGGCCAATTTAGTGACTCTAAAAAAATGGAGCGGGATTCTATCAGAGCAGTGCAAAAAACCCAAATGATGCCAAAACTAAGGTCACAGAGGTTGCAAAAGCAAGGGAAAATGTGAAGGAGGAAGATACAACTTGGAGGGGAATATATGAGGGACATGGTATGGATACTTGGAAAAAAAAAAATAAAAATCTGGAATCTTTCCCATATGCCAGTACCTGCACGAACATGGAGCAAAGCTTGCCAAAAGTGATCCCCGCTGAAGGCCAAAAGAGAAAAGAAGGACTTAGAAACAGGCTGGAATGGAGATATCATCAAAGGAATTGCAATTGGAGGAGAAAAAAAAGAAAACTGGGAAATTTGGGCAATTTAGTGACACTAAAGAAATGGAGCAGGATTATATCAGAGCAGTGCAAAAAACACTAAAGATGCCAACACTAAGGTCACGGACGTTGCAAAAGCCAGGGAAAATGTCAAAGAGGAAGATACAACTTGGAGGGGAATATATGAGGGACATGGTATGGATACTTGGAAAAAAAAAAAAAAATCTGGAATCTTTCCCATATGCCAGTACCTGCACGAACATGGAGCAAAGCTTGCCAAAAGTGATCCCCGCTGAAGGCCAAAAGAGAAAAGAAGGACTTAGAAACAGGCTGGAATGGAGATATCACCAAAGGAATTGCAATTGGAGGAGAAAAAAAAGAAAACTGGGAAATTTGGGCAATTTAGTGACTCTAAAAAAATGGAGCGGGATTCTATCAGATCAGTGCAAAAAACACTAAAGATGCCAAAACTAAGGTCACGGAGGTTGCAAAAGCCAGGGAAAATGTCAAGGAGGAAGATACAATTTGGAGGGGAGGATATAAAAGACATGGCAAGGATGCTTATAAAAAAGAAAAAAAAAAGAAAAAAAATCCTTCCCAAAGTGCAAGCCATCAAAAGGCATGGCATGTCATCAAGTGCAGGGACTTGCACCAAAGATTCCTCTCATGGTCCCCATTGAAATCGCAAGATTCCGTTTCCCTTCCCGAAAGGAAATGAAATTTCCTTTCGGGAAGGGAAACGGAATCTTGCGAACCCAAAAAGAAAGGCTTGCAAACACTCTGGAAAGGAGATAGGATCAAATGAAGTGCGAGTGAAAAAAACGCCAAAAAAGGCAGAAAATCGGGAGAGTTAGTGTCTTCAAGAAATGGTCTGGGAAAAAAGGAGCTGCATTGCAAAGGAGCAAAAGACACCAAAACGGAGCTGAGAGATGTTGCAAAAGCAGGGGAAAAAGTCAAGGAGGAAGACTCAACTTGGGGGGGAAGATATAATAGACATGGCATGGATGCTTAAAAAAAACAAAAAAAAAATGCAGGAATCTTTCCCATATACAAGTAAGTGAAGGCACATGCATCAAAGCTTGCCAAAAGTGATCCCCGCTGAAGGCCAAAAGAGAAAAGAAGGACTTAGAAACAGGCTGGAATGGAGATATCATCAAAGGAATTGCAACTGGAGAAGAAAAAAAAGAAAACTGGGAAATTTGGGCAATTTAGTGACACTAAAGAAATGGAGCGGGATTATATCAGAGCAGTGCAAAAAACACTAAAGATGCCAACACTAAGGTCACAGAGGTTGCAAAAGCCAGGGAAAATGTCAAAGAGGAAGATACAACTTAGAGGGGAATATATGAGGGACATGGTATGGATACTTGGAAAAAAAAAAAAAAAATCTGGAATCTTTCCCATATGCCAGTACCTGCACGGACATGGAGCAAAGCTTGCCAAAAGTGATCCCCGCTGAAGGCCAAAAGAGAAAAGAAGGACTTAGAAACAGGCTGGAATGGAGATATCACCAAAGGAATTGCAATTGGAGGAGAAAAAAAAGAAAACTGGGAAATTTGGCCAATTTAGTGACTCTAAAAAAATGGAGTGGGATTATATCAGAGCAGTGCAAAAAACATAAAAGATGCCAAAACTAAGCTCACGGAGGTTGCAAAAGCCAGGGAAAATGTCAAGGAGGAAGATACAATTTGGAGGGGAGGATATAAAAGACATGGCATGGATGCTTAAAAAAAAGAAAAAAAAAAAGAAAAAAATCTTTCCCAAAGTGCAAGCCATCAAAAGGCATGGCATGTCATCAAGTGCAGGGACTTGCACCAAAGATTCCTCTCATGGTCCCCATTGAAATCGCAAGATTCCGTTTCCCTTCCCGAAAGGAAATTTCATTTCCTTTCGGGAAGGGAAACGGAATCTTGCGAACCCAAAAAGAAAGGCTTGCAAACACTCTGGAAAGGAGATAGGATCAAATGAAGTGCGAGTGAAAAAAACGCCAAAAAAGGCAGAAAATGGGGAGAGTTAGTGTCTTCAAGAAATGGTCTGGGAAAAAAGGAGCTGCATTGCAAAGGAGCAAAAGACACCAAAACGGAGCTGAGAGATGTTGCAAAAGCAGGGGAAAAAGTCAAAGAGAAAGACTCAACTTGGGGGGGAAGATATAATAGACATGGCATGGATGCTTAAAAAAAAACAAAAAAAAAAATACAGGAATCTTTCCCATATACAAGTAAGTGAAGGCACATGCATCAAAGCTTGCCAAAAGTGATCCCCGCTGAAGGCCAAAAGAGAAAAGAAGGACTTAGAAACAGGCTGGAATGGAGATATCACCAAAGGAATTGCAATTGGAGGAGAAAAAAAAGAAAACTGGGAAATTTGGCCAATTTAGTGACACTAAAGAAATGGAGCAGGATTATATCAGAGCAGTGCAAAAAACACTAAAGATGCCAACACTAAGGTCACGGACGTTGCAAAAGCCAGGGAAAATGTCAAAGAGGAAGATACAACTTGGAGGGGAATATATGAGGGACATGGTATGGATACTTGGAAAAAAAAAAAAAAATCTGGAATCTTTCCCATATGCCAGTACCTGCACGAACATGGAGCAAAGCTTGCCAAAAGTGATCCCCGCTGAAGGCCAAAAGAGAAAAGAAGGACTTAGAAACAGGCTGGAATGGAGATATCACCAAAGGAATTGCAATTGGAGGAGAAAAAAAAGAAAACTGGGAAATTTGGGCAATTTAGTGACTCTAAAAAAATGGAGCGGGATTCTATCAGATCAGTGCAAAAAACACTAAAGATGCCAAAACTAAGGTCACGGAGGTTGCAAAAGCCAGGGAAAATGTCAAGGAGGAAGATACAATTTGGAGGGGAGGATATAAAAGACATGGCAAGGATGCTTATAAAATAGAAAAAAAAAAGAAAAAAAATCCTTCCCAAAGTGCAAGCCATCAAAAGGCATGGCATGTCATCAAGTGCAGGGACTTGCACCAAAGATTCCTCTCATGGTCCCCATTGAAATCGCAAGATTCCGTTTCCCTTCCCGAAAGGAAATGAAATTTCCTTTCGGGAAGGGAAACGGAATCTTGCGAACCCAAAAAGAAAGGCTTGCAAACACTCTGGAAAGGAGATAGGATCAAATGAAGTGCGAGTGAAAAAAACGCCAAAAAAGGCAGAAAATCGGGAGAGTTAGTGTCTTCAAGAAATGGTCTGGGAAAAAAGGAGCTGCATTGCAAAGGAGCAAAAGACACCAAAACGGAGCTGAGAGATGTTGCAAAAGCAGGGGAAAAAGTCAAAGAGAAAGACTCAACTTGGGGGGGAAGATATAATAGACATGGCATGGATGCTTAAAAAAAACAAAAAAAAAAATACAGGAATCTTTCCCATATACAAGTAAGTGAAGGCACATGCATCAAAGCTTGCCAAAAGTGATCCCCGCTGAAGGCCAAAAGAGAAAAGAAGGACTTAGAAACAGGCTGGAATGGAGATATCACCAAAGGAATTGCAATTGGAGGAGAAAAAAAAGAAAACTGGGAAATTTGGCCAATTTAGTGACACTAAAGAAATGGAGCAGGATTATATCAGAGCAGTGCAAAAAACACTAAAGATGCCAACACTAAGGTCACAGAGGTTGCAAAAGCCAGGGAAAATGTCAAAGAGGAAGATACAACTTAGAGGGGAATATATGAGGGACATGGTATGGATACTTGGAAAAAAAAAAAAAAAATCTGGAATCTTTCCCATATGCCAGTACCTGCACGGACATGGAGCAAAGCTTGCCAAAAGTGATCCCCGCTGAAGGCCAAAAGAGAAAAGAAGGACTTAGAAACAGGCTGGAATGGAGATATCACCAAAGGAATTGCAATTGGAGGAGAAAAAAAAGAAAACTGGGAAATTTGGCCAATTTAGTGACTCTAAAAAAATGGAGTGGGATTCTATCAGAGCAGTGCAAAAAACATAAAAGATGCCAAAACTAAGCTCACGGAGGTTGCAAAAGCCAGGGAAAATGTCAAGGAGGAAGATACAATTTGGAGGGGAGGATATAAAAGACATGGCATGGATGCTTAAAAAAAAGAAAAAAAAAAAGAAAAAAATCTTTCCCAAAGTGCAAGCCATCAAAAGGCATGGCATGTCATCAAGTGCAGGGACTTGCACCAAAGATTCCTCTCATGGTCCCCATTGAAATCGCAAGATTCCGTTTCCCTTCCCGAAAGGAAATTTCATTTCCTTTCGGGAAGGGAAACGGAATCTTGCGAACCCAAAAAGAAAGGCTTGCAAACACTCTGGAAAGGAGATAGGATCAAATGAAGTGCGAGTGAAAAAAACGCCAAAAAAGGCAGAAAATGGGGAGAGTTAGTGTCTTCAAGAAATGGTCTGGGAAAAAAGGAGCTGCATTGCAAAGGAGCAAAAGACACCAAAACGGAGCTGAGAGATGTTGCAAAAGCAGGGGAAAAAGTCAAAGAGAAAGACTCAACTTGGGGGGGAAGATATAATAGACATGGCATGGATGCTTAAAAAAAAACAAAAAAAAAAATACAGGAATCTTTCCCATATACAAGTAAGTGAAGGCACATGCATCAAAGCTTGCCAAAAGTGATCCCCGCTGAAGGCCAAAAGAGAAAAGAAGGACTTAGAAACAGGCTGGAATGGAGATATCACCAAAGGAATTGCAATTGGAGGAGAAAAAAAAGAAAACTGGGAAATTTGGCCAATTTAGTGACACTAAAGAAATGGAGCAGGATTATATCAGAGCAGTGCAAAAAACACTAAAGATGCCAACACTAAGGTCACGGACGTTGCAAAAGCCAGGGAAAATGTCAAAGAGGAAGATACAACTTGGAGGGGAATATATGAGGGACATGGTATGGATACTTGGAAAAAAAAAAAAAAATCTGGAATCTTTCCCATATGCCAGTACCTGCACGAACATGGAGCAAAGCTTGCCAAAAGTGATCCCCGCTGAAGGCCAAAAGAGAAAAGAAGGACTTAGAAACAGGCTGGAATGGAGATATCACCAAAGGAATTGCAATTGGAGGAGAAAAAAAAGAAAACTGGGAAATTTGGGCAATTTAGTGACTCTAAAAAAATGGAGCGGGATTCTATCAGATCAGTGCAAAAAACACTAAAGATGCCAAAACTAAGGTCACGGAGGTTGCAAAAGCCAGGGAAAATGTCAAGGAGGAAGATACAATTTGGAGGGGAGGATATAAAAGACATGGCAAGGATGCTTATAAAATAGAAAAAAAAAAGAAAAAAAATCCTTCCCAAAGTGCAAGCCATCAAAAGGCATGGCATGTCATCAAGTGCAGGGACTTGCACCAAAGATTCCTCTCATGGTCCCCATTGAAATCGCAAGATTCCGTTTCCCTTCCCGAAAGGAAATGAAATTTCCTTTCGGGAAGGGAAACGGAATCTTGCGAACCCAAAAAGAAAGGCTTGCAAACACTCTGGAAAGGAGATAGGATCAAATGAAGTGCGAGTGAAAAAAACGCCAAAAAAGGCAGAAAATCGGGAGAGTTAGTGTCTTCAAGAAATGGTCTGGGAAAAAAGGAGCTGCATTGCAAAGGAGCAAAAGACACCAAAACGGAGCTGAGAGATGTTGCAAAAGCAGGGGAAAAAGTCAAGGAGGAAGACTCAACTTGGGGGGGAAGATATAATAGACATGGCATGGATGCTTAAAAAAAACAAAAAAAAAATGCAGGAATCTTTCCCATATACAAGTAAGTGAAGGCACATGCATCAAAGCTTGCCAAAAGTGATCCCCACTGAAGGCCAAAAGAGAAAAGAAGGACTTAGAAACAGGCTGGAATGGAGATATCATCAAAGGAATTGCAACTGGAGAAGAAAAAAAAGAAAATTGGGAAATTTGGCCAATTTAGTGACTCTAAAAAAATGGAGCGGGATTCTATCAGAGCAGTGCAAAAAACCCAAATGATGCCAAAACTAAGGTCACAGAGGTTGCAAAAGCAAGGGAAAATGTGAAGGAGGAAGATACAACTTGGAGGGGAATATATGAGGGACATGGTATGGATACTTGGAAAAAAAAAAATAAAAATCTGGAATCTTTCCCATATGCCAGTACCTGCACGAACATGGAGCAAAGCTTGCCAAAAGTGATCCCCGCTGAAGGCCAAAAGAGAAAAGAAGGACTTAGAAACAGGCTGGAATGGAGATATCACCAAAGGAATTGCAATTGGAGGAGAAAAAAAAGAAAACTGGGAAATTTGGGCAATTTAGTGACTCTAAAAAAATGGAGCGGGATTCTATCAGATCAGTGCAAAAAACACTAAAGATGCCAAAACTAAGGTCACGGAGGTTGCAAAAGCCAGGGAAAATGTCAAGGAGGAAGATACAATTTGGAGGGGAGGATATAAAAGACATGGCAAGGATGCTTATAAAATAGAAAAAAAAAAGAAAAAAAATCCTTCCCAAAGTGCAAGCCATCAAAAGGCATGGCATGTCATCAAGTGCAGGGACTTGCACCAAAGATTCCTCTCATGGTCCCCATTGAAATCGCAAGATTCCGTTTCCCTTCCCGAAAGGAAATGAAATTTCCTTTCGGGAAGGGAAACGGAATCTTGCGAACCCAAAAAGAAAGGCTTGCAAACACTCTGGAAAGGAGATAGGATCAAATGAAGTGCGAGTGAAAAAAACGCCAAAAAAGGCAGAAAATCGGGAGAGTTAGTGTCTTCAAGAAATGGTCTGGGAAAAAAGGAGCTGCATTGCAAAGGAGCAAAAGACACCAAAACGGAGCTGAGAGATGTTGCAAAAGCAGGGGAAAAAGTCAAAGAGAAAGACTCAACTTGGGGGGGAAGATATAATAGACATGGCATGGATGCTTAAAAAAAACAAAAAAAAAAATACAGGAATCTTTCCCATATACAAGTAAGTGAAGGCACATGCATCAAAGCTTGCCAAAAGTGATCCCCGCTGAAGGCCAAAAGAGAAAAGAAGGACTTAGAAACAGGCTGGAATGGAGATATCACCAAAGGAATTGCAATTGGAGGAGAAAAAAAAGAAAACTGGGAAATTTGGCCAATTTAGTGACACTAAAGAAATGGAGCAGGATTATATCAGAGCAGTGCAAAAAACACTAAAGATGCCAACACTAAGGTCACGGACGTTGCAAAAGCCAGGGAAAATGTCAAAGAGGAAGATACAACTTGGAGGGGAATATATGAGGGACATGGTATGGATACTTGGAAAAAAAAAAAAAAATCTGGAATCTTTCCCATATGCCAGTACCTGCACGAACATGGAGCAAAGCTTGCCAAAAGTGATCCCCGCTGAAGGCCAAAAGAGAAAAGAAGGACTTAGAAACAGGCTGGAATGGAGATATCACCAAAGGAATTGCAATTGGAGGAGAAAAAAAAGAAAACTGGGAAATTTGGGCAATTTAGTGACTCTAAAAAAATGGAGCGGGATTCTATCAGATCAGTGCAAAAAACACTAAAGATGCCAAAACTAAGGTCACGGAGGTTGCAAAAGCCAGGGAAAATGTCAAGGAGGAAGATACAATTTGGAGGGGAGGATATAAAAGACATGGCAAGGATGCTTATAAAAAAGAAAAAAAAAAGAAAAAAAATCCTTCCCAAAGTGCAAGCCATCAAAAGGCATGGCATGTCATCAAGTGCAGGGACTTGCACCAAAGATTCCTCTCATGGTCCCCATTGAAATCGCAAGATTCCGTTTCCCTTCCCGAAAGGAAATGAAATTTCCTTTCGGGAAGGGAAACGGAATCTTGCGAACCCAAAAAGAAAGGCTTGCAAACACTCTGGAAAGGAGATAGGATCAAATGAAGTGCGAGTGAAAAAAACGCCAAAAAAGGCAGAAAATCGGGAGAGTTAGTGTCTTCAAGAAATGGTCTGGGAAAAAAGGAGCTGCATTGCAAAGGAGCAAAAGACACCAAAACGGAGCTGAGAGATGTTGCAAAAGCAGGGGAAAAAGTCAAGGAGGAAGACTCAACTTGGGGGGGAAGATATAATAGACATGGCATGGATGCTTAAAAAAAACAAAAAAAAAATGCAGGAATCTTTCCCATATACAAGTAAGTGAAGGCACATGCATCAAAGCTTGCCAAAAGTGATCCCCACTGAAGGCCAAAAGAGAAAAGAAGGACTTAGAAACAGGCTGGAATGGAGATATCATCAAAGGAATTGCAACTGGAGAAGAAAAAAAAGAAAATTGGGAAATTTGGCCAATTTAGTGACTCTAAAAAAATGGAGCGGGATTCTATCAGAGCAGTGCAAAAAACCCAAATGATGCCAAAACTAAGGTCACAGAGGTTGCAAAAGCAAGGGAAAATGTGAAGGAGGAAGATACAACTTGGAGGGGAATATATGAGGGACATGGTATGGATACTTGGAAAAAAAAAAAAAAAAATCTGGAATCTTTCCCATATGCCAGTACCTGCACGAACATGGAGCAAAGCTTGCCAAAAGTGATCCCCGCTGAAGGCCAAAAGAGAAAAGAAGGACTTAGAAACAGGCTGGAATGGAGATATCACCAAAGGAATTGCAATTGGAGGAGAAAAAAAAGAAAACTGGGAAATTTGGCCAATTTAGTGACTCTAAAAAAATGGAGCGGGATTATATCAGAGCAGTGCAAAAAACATAAAAGATGCCAAAACTAAGCTCACGGAGGTTGCAAAAGCCAGGGAAAATGTCAAGGAGGAAGATACAATTTGGAGGGGAGGATATAAAAGACATGGCAAGGATGCTTATAAAATAGAAAAAAAAAAAGAAAAAAATCTTTCCCAAAGTGCAAGCCATCAAAAGGCATGGCATGTCATCAAGTGCAGGGACTTGCACCAAAGATTCCTCTCATGGTCCCCATTGAAATCGCAAGATTCCGTTTCCCTTCCCGAAAGGAAATTTCATTTCCTTTCGGGAAGGGAAACGGAATCTTGCGAACCCAAAAAGAAAGGCTTGCAAACACTCTGGAAAGGAGATAGGATCAAATGAAGTGCGAGTGAAAAAAACGCCAAAAAAGGCAGAAAATCGGGAGAGTTAGTGTCTTCAAGAAATGGTCTGGGAAAAAAGGAGCTGCATTGCAAAGGAGCAAAAGACACCAAAACGGAGCTGAGAGATGTTGCAAAAGCAGGGGAAAAAGTCAAAGAGAAAGACTCAACTTGGGGGGGAAGATATAATAGACATGGCATGGATGCTTAAAAAAAACAAAAAAAAAAATACAGGAATCTTTCCCATATACAAGTAAGTGAAGGCACATGCATCAAAGCTTGCCAAAAGTGATCCCCGCTGAAGGCCAAAAGAGAAAAGAAGGACTTAGAAACAGGCTGGAATGGAGATATCATCAAAGGAATTGCAACTGGAGAAGAAAAAAAAGAAAACTGGGAAATTTGGCCAATTTAGTGACTCTAAAAAAATGGAGCGGGATTCTATCAGAGCAGTGCAAAAAACCCAAATGATGCCAAAACTAAGGTCACAGAGGTTGCAAAAGCAAGGGAAAATGTGAAGGAGGAAGATACAACTTGGAGGGGAATATATGAGGGACATGGTATGGATACTTGGAAAAAAAAAAATAAAAATCTGGAATCTTTCCCATATGCCAGTACCTGCACGAACATGGAGCAAAGCTTGCCAAAAGTGATCCCCGCTGAAGGCCAAAAGAGAAAAGAAGGACTTAGAAACAGGCTGGAATGGAGATATCACCAAAGGAATTGCAATTGGAGGAGAAAAAAAAGAAAACTGGGAAATTTGGGCAATTTAGTGACTCTAAAAAAATGGAGCGGGATTATATCAGAGCAGTGCAAAAAACATAAAAGATGCCAAAACTAAGCTCACAGAGGTTGCAAAAGCCAGGGAAAATGTCAAGGAGGAAGATACAATTTGGAGGGGAGGATATAAAAGACATGGCAAGGATGCTTATAAAATAGAAAAAAAAAAAGAAAAAAATCTTTCCCAAAGTGCAAGCCATCAAAAGGCATGGCATGTCATCAAGTGCAGGGACTTGCACCAAAGATTCCTCTCATGGTCCCCATTGAAATCGCAAGATTCCGTTTCCCTTCCCGAAAGGAAATGAAATTTCCTTTCGGGAAGGGAAACGGAATCTTGCGAACCCAAAAAGAAAGGCTTGCAAACACTCTGGAAAGGAGATAGGATCAAATGAAGTGCGAGTGAAAAAAACGCCAAAAAAGGCAGAAAATCGGGAGAGTTAGTGTCTTCAAGAAATGGTCTGGGAAAAAAGGAGCTGCATTGCAAAGGAGCAAAAGACACCAAAACGGAGCTGAGAGATGTTGCAAAAGCAGGGGAAAAAGTCAAGGAGGAAGACTCAACTTGGGGGGGAAGATATAATAGACATGGCATGGATGCTTAAAAAAAACAAAAAAAAAATGCAGGAATCTTTCCCATATACAAGTAAGTGAAGGCACATGCATCAAAGCTTGCCAAAAGTGATCCCCACTGAAGGCCAAAAGAGAAAAGAAGGACTTAGAAACAGGCTGGAATGGAGATATCATCAAAGGAATTGCAACTGGAGAAGAAAAAAAAGAAAATTGGGAAATTTGGCCAATTTAGTGACTCTAAAAAAATGGAGCGGGATTCTATCAGAGCAGTGCAAAAAACCCAAATGATGCCAAAACTAAGGTCACAGAGGTTGCAAAAGCAAGGGAAAATGTGAAGGAGGAAGATACAACTTGGAGGGGAATATATGAGGGACATGGTATGGATACTTGGAAAAAAAAAAATAAAAATCTGGAATCTTTCCCATATGCCAGTACCTGCACGAACATGGAGCAAAGCTTGCCAAAAGTGATCCCCGCTGAAGGCCAAAAGAGAAAAGAAGGACTTAGAAACAGGCTGGAATGGAGATATCACCAAAGGAATTGCAATTGGAGGAGAAAAAAAAGAAAACTGGGAAATTTGGCCAATTTAGTGACTCTAAAAAAATGGAGCGGGATTATATCAGAGCAGTGCAAAAAACATAAAAGATGCCAAAACTAAGGTCACAGAGGTTGCAAAAGCCAGGGAAAATGTCAAGGAGGAAGATACAATTTGGAGGGGAGGATATAAAAGACATGGCAAGGATGCTTATAAAATAGAAAAAAAAAAGAAAAAAAATCCTTCCCAAAGTGCAAGCCATCAAAAGGCATGGCATGTCATCAAGTGCAGGGACTTGCACCAAAGATTCCTCTCATGGTCCCCATTGAAATCGCAAGATTCCGTTTCCCTTCCCGAAAGGAAATTTCATTTCCTTTCGGGAAGGGAAACGGAATCTTGCGAACCCAAAAAGAAAGGCTTGCAAACACTCTGGAAAGGAGATAGGATCAAATGAAGTGCGAGTGAAAAAAACGCCAAAAAAGGCAGAAAATCGGGAGAGTTAGTGTCTTCAAGAAATGGTCTGGGAAAAAAGGAGCTGCATTGCAAAGGAGCAAAAGACACCAAAACGGAGCTGAGAGATGTTGCAAAAGCAGGGGAAAAAGTCAAAGAGAAAGACTCAACTTGGGGGGGAAGATATAATAGACAAGGCATGGATGCTTAAAAAAAACAAAAAAAAAAATACAGGAATCTTTCCCATATACAAGTAAGTGAAGGCACATGCATCAAAGCTTGCCAAAAGTGATCCCCGCTGAAGGCCAAAAGAGAAAAGAAGGACTTAGAAACAGGCTGGAATGGAGATATCACCAAAGGAATTGCAATTGGAGGAGAAAAAAAAGAAAACTGGGAAATTTGGCCAATTTAGTGACACTAAAGAAATGGAGCAGGATTATATCAGAGCAGTGCAAAAAACACTAAAGATGCCAACACTAAGGTCACGGACGTTGCAAAAGCCAGGGAAAATGTCAAAGAGGAAGATACAACTTGGAGGGGAATATATGAGGGACATGGTATGGATACTTGGAAAAAAAAAAAAAAATCTGGAATCTTTCCCATATGCCAGTACCTGCACGAACATGGAGCAAAGCTTGCCAAAAGTGATCCCCGCTGAAGGCCAAAAGAGAAAAGAAGGACTTAGAAACAGGCTGGAATGGAGATATCACCAAAGGAATTGCAATTGGAGGAGAAAAAAAAGAAAACTGGGAAATTTGGCCAATTTAGTGACTCTAAAAAAATGGAGCGGGATTCTATCAGATCAGTGCAAAAAACACTAAAGATGCCAAAACTAAGGTCACGGAGGTTGCAAAAGCCAGGGAAAATGTCAAGGAGGAAGATACAATTTGGAGGGGAGGATATAAAAGACATGGCAAGGATGCTTATAAAAAAGAAAAAAAAAAGAAAAAAAATCCTTCCCAAAGTGCAAGCCATCAAAAGGCATGGCATGTCATCAAGTGCAGGGACTTGCACCAAAGATTCCTCTCATGGTCCCCATTGAAATCGCAAGATTCCGTTTCCCTTCCCGAAAGGAAATTTCATTTCCTTTCGGGAAGGGAAACGGAATCTTGCGAACCCAAAAAGAAAGGCTTGCAAACACTCTGGAAAGGAGATAGGATCAAATGAAGTGCGAGTGAAAAAAACGCCAAAAAAGGCAGAAAATCGGGAGAGTTAGTGTCTTCAAGAAATGGTCTGGGAAAAAAGGAGCTGCATTGCAAAGGAGCAAAAGACACCAAAACGGAGCTGAGAGATGTTGCAAAAGCAGGGGAAAAAGTCAAGGAGGAAGACTCAACTTGGGGGGGAAGATATAATAGACATGGCATGGATGCTTAAAAAAAACAAAAAAAAAATGCAGGAATCTTTCCCATATACAAGTAAGTGAAGGCACATGCATCAAAGCTTGCCAAAAGTGATCCCCACTGAAGGCCAAAAGAGAAAAGAAGGACTTAGAAACAGGCTGGAATGGAGATATCATCAAAGGAATTGCAACTGGAGAAGAAAAAAAAGAAAATTGGGAAATTTGGCCAATTTAGTGACTCTAAAAAAATGGAGCGGGATTCTATCAGAGCAGTGCAAAAAACCCAAATGATGCCAAAACTAAGGTCACAGAGGTTGCAAAAGCAAGGGAAAATGTGAAGGAGGAAGATACAACTTGGAGGGGAATATATGAGGGACATGGTATGGATACTTGGAAAAAAAAAAATAAAAATCTGGAATCTTTCCCATATGCCAGTACCTGCACGAACATGGAGCAAAGCTTGCCAAAAGTGATCCCCGCTGAAGGCCAAAAGAGAAAAGAAGGACTTAGAAACAGGCTGGAATGGAGATATCACCAAAGGAATTGCAATTGGAGGAGAAAAAAAAGAAAACTGGGAAATTTGGGCAATTTAGTGACTCTAAAAAAATGGAGCGGGATTCTATCAGATCAGTGCAAAAAACACTAAAGATGCCAAAACTAAGGTCACGGAGGTTGCAAAAGCCAGGGAAAATGTCAAGGAGGAAGATACAATTTGGAGGGGAGGATATAAAAGACATGGCAAGGATGCTTATAAAATAGAAAAAAAAAAGAAAAAAAATCCTTCCCAAAGTGCAAGCCATCAAAAGGCATGGCATGTCATCAAGTGCAGGGACTTGCACCAAAGATTCCTCTCATGGTCCCCATTGAAATCGCAAGATTCCGTTTCCCTTCCCGAAAGGAAATGAAATTTCCTTTCGGGAAGGGAAACGGAATCTTGCGAACCCAAAAAGAAAGGCTTGCAAACACTCTGGAAAGGAGATAGGATCAAATGAAGTGCGAGTGAAAAAAACGCCAAAAAAGGCAGAAAATCGGGAGAGTTAGTGTCTTCAAGAAATGGTCTGGGAAAAAAGGAGCTGCATTGCAAAGGAGCAAAAGACACCAAAACGGAGCTGAGAGATGTTGCAAAAGCAGGGGAAAAAGTCAAAGAGAAAGACTCAACTTGGGGGGGAAGATATAATAGACATGGCATGGATGCTTAAAAAAAACAAAAAAAAAAATACAGGAATCTTTCCCATATACAAGTAAGTGAAGGCACATGCATCAAAGCTTGCCAAAAGTGATCCCCGCTGAAGGCCAAAAGAGAAAAGAAGGACTTAGAAACAGGCTGGAATGGAGATATCACCAAAGGAATTGCAATTGGAGGAGAAAAAAAAGAAAACTGGGAAATTTGGCCAATTTAGTGACACTAAAGAAATGGAGAAGGATTATATCAGAGCAGTGCAAAAAACACTAAAGATGCCAACACTAAGGTCACGGACGTTGCAAAAGCCAGGGAAAATGTCAAAGAGGAAGATACAACTTGGAGGGGAATATATGAGGGACATGGTATGGATACTTGGAAAAAAAAAAAAAAATCTGGAATCTTTCCCATATGCCAGTACCTGCACGAACATGGAGCAAAGCTTGCCAAAAGTGATCCCCGCTGAAGGCCAAAAGAGAAAAGAAGGACTTAGAAACAGGCTGGAATGGAGATATCACCAAAGGAATTGCAATTGGAGGAGAAAAAAAAGAAAACTGGGAAATTTGGGCAATTTAGTGACTCTAAAAAAATGGAGCGGGATTCTATCAGATCAGTGCAAAAAACACTAAAGATGCCAAAACTAAGGTCACGGAGGTTGCAAAAGCCAGGGAAAATGTCAAGGAGGAAGATACAATTTGGAGGGGAGGATATAAAAGACATGGCAAGGATGCTTATAAAAAAGAAAAAAAAAAGAAAAAAAATCCTTCCCAAAGTGCAAGCCATCAAAAGGCATGGCATGTCATCAAGTGCAGGGACTTGCACCAAAGATTCCTCTCATGGTCCCCATTGAAATCGCAAGATTCCGTTTCCCTTCCCGAAAGGAAATGAAATTTCCTTTCGGGAAGGGAAACGGAATCTTGCGAACCCAAAAAGAAAGGCTTGCAAACACTCTGGAAAGGAGATAGGATCAAATGAAGTGCGAGTGAAAAAAACGCCAAAAAAGGCAGAAAATCGGGAGAGTTAGTGTCTTCAAGAAATGGTCTGGGAAAAAAGGAGCTGCATTGCAAAGGAGCAAAAGACACCAAAACGGAGCTGAGAGATGTTGCAAAAGCAGGGGAAAAAGTCAAGGAGGAAGACTCAACTTGGGGGGGAAGATATAATAGACATGGCATGGATGCTTAAAAAAAACAAAAAAAAAATGCAGGAATCTTTCCCATATACAAGTAAGTGAAGGCACATGCATCAAAGCTTGCCAAAAGTGATCCCCACTGAAGGCCAAAAGAGAAAAGAAGGACTTAGAAACAGGCTGGAATGGAGATATCATCAAAGGAATTGCAACTGGAGAAGAAAAAAAAGAAAATTGGGAAATTTGGCCAATTTAGTGACTCTAAAAAAATGGAGCGGGATTCTATCAGAGCAGTGCAAAAAACCCAAATGATGCCAAAACTAAGGTCACAGAGGTTGCAAAAGCAAGGGAAAATGTGAAGGAGGAAGATACAACTTGGAGGGGAATATATGAGGGACATGGTATGGATACTTGGAAAAAAAAAAATAAAAATCTGGAATCTTTCCCATATGCCAGTACCTGCACGAACATGGAGCAAAGCTTGCCAAAAGTGATCCCCGCTGAAGGCCAAAAGAGAAAAGAAGGACTTAGAAACAGGCTGGAATGGAGATATCACCAAAGGAATTGCAATTGGAGGAGAAAAAAAAGAAAACTGGGAAATTTGGCCAATTTAGTGACTCTAAAAAAATGGAGCGGGATTATATCAGAGCAGTGCAAAAAACATAAAAGATGCCAAAACTAAGCTCACGGAGGTTGCAAAAGCCAGGGAAAATGTCAAGGAGGAAGATACAATTTGGAGGGGAGGATATAAAAGACATGGCAAGGATGCTTATAAAATAGAAAAAAAAAAAGAAAAAAATCTTTCCCAAAGTGCAAGCCATCAAAAGGCATGGCATGTCATCAAGTGCAGGGACTTGCACCAAAGATTCCTCTCATGGTCCCCATTGAAATCGCAAGATTCCGTTTCCCTTCCCGAAAGGAAATTTCATTTCCTTTCGGGAAGGGAAACGGAATCTTGCGAACCCAAAAAGAAAGGCTTGCAAACACTCTGGAAAGGAGATAGGATCAAATGAAGTGCGAGTGAAAAAAACGCCAAAAAAGGCAGAAAATCGGGAGAGTTAGTGTCTTCAAGAAATGGTCTGGGAAAAAAGGAGCTGCATTGCAAAGGAGCAAAAGACACCAAAACGGAGCTGAGAGATGTTGCAAAAGCAGGGGAAAAAGTCAAAGAGAAAGACTCAACTTGGGGGGGAAGATATAATAGACATGGCATGGATGCTTAAAAAAAACAAAAAAAAAATACAGGAATCTTTCCCATATACAAGTAAGTGAAGGCACATGCATCAAAGCTTGCCAAAAGTGATCCCCGCTGAAGGCCAAAAGAGAAAAGAAGGACTTAGAAACAGGCTGGAATGGAGATATCATCAAAGGAATTGCAACTGGAGAAGAAAAAAAAGAAAACTGGGAAATTTGGCCAATTTAGTGACTCTAAAAAAATGGAGCGGGATTCTATCAGAGCAGTGCAAAAAACCCAAATGATGCCAAAACTAAGGTCACAGAGGTTGCAAAAGCAAGGGAAAATGTGAAGGAGGAAGATACAACTTGGAGGGGAATATATGAGGGACATGGTATGGATACTTGGAAAAAAAAAAATAAAAATCTGGAATCTTTCCCATATGCCAGTACCTGCACGAACATGGAGCAAAGCTTGCCAAAAGTGATCCCCGCTGAAGGCCAAAAGAGAAAAGAAGGACTTAGAAACAGGCTGGAATGGAGATATCACCAAAGGAATTGCAATTGGAGGAGAAAAAAAAGAAAACTGGGAAATTTGGGCAATTTAGTGACTCTAAAAAAATGGAGCGGGATTATATCAGAGCAGTGCAAAAAACATAAAAGATGCCAAAACTAAGCTCACAGAGGTTGCAAAAGCCAGGGAAAATGTCAAGGAGGAAGATACAATTTGGAGGGGAGGATATAAAAGACATGGCAAGGATGCTTATAAAATAGAAAAAAAAAAAGAAAAAAATCTTTCCCAAAGTGCAAGCCATCAAAAGGCATGGCATGTCATCAAGTGCAGGGACTTGCACCAAAGATTCCTCTCATGGTCCCCATTGAAATCGCAAGATTCCGTTTCCCTTCCCGAAAGGAAATGAAATTTCCTTTCGGGAAGGGAAACGGAATCTTGCGAACCCAAAAAGAAAGGCTTGCAAACACTCTGGAAAGGAGATAGGATCAAATGAAGTGCGAGTGAAAAAAACGCCAAAAAAGGCAGAAAATCGGGAGAGTTAGTGTCTTCAAGAAATGGTCTGGGAAAAAAGGAGCTGCATTGCAAAGGAGCAAAAGACACCAAAACGGAGCTGAGAGATGTTGCAAAAGCAGGGGAAAAAGTCAAGGAGGAAGACTCAACTTGGGGGGGAAGATATAATAGACATGGCATGGATGCTTAAAAAAAACAAAAAAAAAATGCAGGAATCTTTCCCATATACAAGTAAGTGAAGGCACATGCATCAAAGCTTGCCAAAAGTGATCCCCACTGAAGGCCAAAAGAGAAAAGAAGGACTTAGAAACAGGCTGGAATGGAGATATCATCAAAGGAATTGCAACTGGAGAAGAAAAAAAAGAAAATTGGGAAATTTGGCCAATTTAGTGACTCTAAAAAAATGGAGCGGGATTCTATCAGAGCAGTGCAAAAAACCCAAATGATGCCAAAACTAAGGTCACAGAGGTTGCAAAAGCAAGGGAAAATGTGAAGGAGGAAGATACAACTTGGAGGGGAATATATGAGGGACATGGTATGGATACTTGGAAAAAAAAAAATAAAAATCTGGAATCTTTCCCATATGCCAGTACCTGCACGAACATGGAGCAAAGCTTGCCAAAAGTGATCCCCGCTGAAGGCCAAAAGAGAAAAGAAGGACTTAGAAACAGGCTGGAATGGAGATATCACCAAAGGAATTGCAATTGGAGGAGAAAAAAAAGAAAACTGGGAAATTTGGCCAATTTAGTGACTCTAAAAAAATGGAGCGGGATTATATCAGAGCAGTGCAAAAAACATAAAAGATGCCAAAACTAAGGTCACAGAGGTTGCAAAAGCCAGGGAAAATGTCAAGGAGGAAGATACAATTTGGAGGGGAGGATATAAAAGACATGGCAAGGATGCTTATAAAATAGAAAAAAAAAAGAAAAAAAATCCTTCCCAAAGTGCAAGCCATCAAAAGGCATGGCATGTCATCAAGTGCAGGGACTTGCACCAAAGATTCCTCTCATGGTCCCCATTGAAATCGCAAGATTCCGTTTCCCTTCCCGAAAGGAAATTTCATTTCCTTTCGGGAAGGGAAACGGAATCTTGCGAACCCAAAAAGAAAGGCTTGCAAACACTCTGGAAAGGAGATAGGATCAAATGAAGTGCGAGTGAAAAAAACGCCAAAAAAGGCAGAAAATCGGGAGAGTTAGTGTCTTCAAGAAATGGTCTGGGAAAAAAGGAGCTGCATTGCAAAGGAGCAAAAGACACCAAAACGGAGCTGAGAGATGTTGCAAAAGCAGGGGAAAAAGTCAAAGAGAAAGACTCAACTTGGGGGGGAAGATATAATAGACAAGGCATGGATGCTTAAAAAAAACAAAAAAAAAAATACAGGAATCTTTCCCATATACAAGTAAGTGAAGGCACATGCATCAAAGCTTGCCAAAAGTGATCCCCGCTGAAGGCCAAAAGAGAAAAGAAGGACTTAGAAACAGGCTGGAATGGAGATATCACCAAAGGAATTGCAATTGGAGGAGAAAAAAAAGAAAACTGGGAAATTTGGCCAATTTAGTGACACTAAAGAAATGGAGCAGGATTATATCAGAGCAGTGCAAAAAACACTAAAGATGCCAACACTAAGGTCACGGACGTTGCAAAAGCCAGGGAAAATGTCAAAGAGGAAGATACAACTTGGAGGGGAATATATGAGGGACATGGTATGGATACTTGGAAAAAAAAAAAAAAATCTGGAATCTTTCCCATATGCCAGTACCTGCACGAACATGGAGCAAAGCTTGCCAAAAGTGATCCCCGCTGAAGGCCAAAAGAGAAAAGAAGGACTTAGAAACAGGCTGGAATGGAGATATCACCAAAGGAATTGCAATTGGAGGAGAAAAAAAAGAAAACTGGGAAATTTGGGCAATTTAGTGACTCTAAAAAAATGGAGCGGGATTCTATCAGATCAGTGCAAAAAACACTAAAGATGCCAAAACTAAGGTCACGGAGGTTGCAAAAGCCAGGGAAAATGTCAAGGAGGAAGATACAATTTGGAGGGGAGGATATAAAAGACATGGCAAGGATGCTTATAAAAAAGAAAAAAAAAAGAAAAAAAATCCTTCCCAAAGTGCAAGCCATCAAAAGGCATGGCATGTCATCAAGTGCAGGGACTTGCACCAAAGATTCCTCTCATGGTCCCCATTGAAATCGCAAGATTCCGTTTCCCTTCCCGAAAGGAAATGAAATTTCCTTTCGGGAAGGGAAACGGAATCTTGCGAACCCAAAAAGAAAGGCTTGCAAACACTCTGGAAAGGAGATAGGATCAAATGAAGTGCGAGTGAAAAAAACGCCAAAAAAGGCAGAAAATCGGGAGAGTTAGTGTCTTCAAGAAATGGTCTGGGAAAAAAGGAGCTGCATTGCAAAGGAGCAAAAGACACCAAAACGGAGCTGAGAGATGTTGCAAAAGCAGGGGAAAAAGTCAAGGAGGAAGACTCAACTTGGGGGGGAAGATATAATAGACATGGCATGGATGCTTAAAAAAAACAAAAAAAAAATGCAGGAATCTTTCCCATATACAAGTAAGTGAAGGCACATGCATCAAAGCTTGCCAAAAGTGATCCCCACTGAAGGCCAAAAGAGAAAAGAAGGACTTAGAAACAGGCTGGAATGGAGATATCATCAAAGGAATTGCAACTGGAGAAGAAAAAAAAGAAAATTGGGAAATTTGGCCAATTTAGTGACTCTAAAAAAATGGAGCGGGATTCTATCAGAGCAGTGCAAAAAACCCAAATGATGCCAAAACTAAGGTCACAGAGGTTGCAAAAGCAAGGGAAAATGTGAAGGAGGAAGATACAACTTGGAGGGGAATATATGAGGGACATGGTATGGATACTTGGAAAAAAAAAAATAAAAATCTGGAATCTTTCCCATATGCCAGTACCTGCACGAACATGGAGCAAAGCTTGCCAAAAGTGATCCCCGCTGAAGGCCAAAAGAGAAAAGAAGGACTTAGAAACAGGCTGGAATGGAGATATCACCAAAGGAATTGCAATTGGAGGAGAAAAAAAAGAAAACTGGGAAATTTGGCCAATTTAGTGACTCTAAAAAAATGGAGCGGGATTATATCAGAGCAGTGCAAAAAACATAAAAGATGCCAAAACTAAGCTCACGGAGGTTGCAAAAGCCAGGGAAAATGTCAAGGAGGAAGATACAATTTGGAGGGGAGGATATAAAAGACATGGCAAGGATGCTTATAAAATAGAAAAAAAAAAAGAAAAAAATCTTTCCCAAAGTGCAAGCCATCAAAAGGCATGGCATGTCATCAAGTGCAGGGACTTGCACCAAAGATTCCTCTCATGGTCCCCATTGAAATCGCAAGATTCCGTTTCCCTTCCCGAAAGGAAATTTCATTTCCTTTCGGGAAGGGAAACGGAATCTTGCGAACCCAAAAAGAAAGGCTTGCAAACACTCTGGAAAGGAGATAGGATCAAATGAAGTGCGAGTGAAAAAAACGCCAAAAAAGGCAGAAAATCGGGAGAGTTAGTGTCTTCAAGAAATGGTCTGGGAAAAAAGGAGCTGCATTGCAAAGGAGCAAAAGACACCAAAACGGAGCTGAGAGATGTTGCAAAAGCAGGGGAAAAAGTCAAAGAGAAAGACTCAACTTGGGGGGGAAGATATAATAGACATGGCATGGATGCTTAAAAAAAACAAAAAAAAAAATACAGGAATCTTTCCCATATACAAGTAAGTGAAGGCACATGCATCAAAGCTTGCCAAAAGTGATCCCCGCTGAAGGCCAAAAGAGAAAAGAAGGACTTAGAAACAGGCTGGAATGGAGATATCATCAAAGGAATTGCAACTGGAGAAGAAAAAAAAGAAAACTGGGAAATTTGGCCAATTTAGTGACTCTAAAAAAATGGAGCGGGATTCTATCAGAGCAGTGCAAAAAACCCAAATGATGCCAAAACTAAGGTCACAGAGGTTGCAAAAGCAAGGGAAAATGTGAAGGAGGAAGATACAACTTGGAGGGGAATATATGAGGGACATGGTATGGATACTTGGAAAAAAAAAAATAAAAATCTGGAATCTTTCCCATATGCCAGTACCTGCACGAACATGGAGCAAAGCTTGCCAAAAGTGATCCCCGCTGAAGGCCAAAAGAGAAAAGAAGGACTTAGAAACAGGCTGGAATGGAGATATCACCAAAGGAATTGCAATTGGAGGAGAAAAAAAAGAAAACTGGGAAATTTGGCCAATTTAGTGACTCTAAAAAAATGGAGCGGGATTATATCAGAGCAGTGCAAAAAACATAAAAGATGCCAAAACTAAGCTCACAGAGGTTGCAAAAGCCAGGGAAAATGTCAAGGAGGAAGATACAATTTGGAGGGGAGGATATAAAAGACATGGCAAGGATGCTTATAAAATAGAAAAAAAAAAAGAAAAAAATCTTTCCCAAAGTGCAAGCCATCAAAAGGCATGGCATGTCATCAAGTGCAGGGACTTGCACCAAAGATTCCTCTCATGGTCCCCATTGAAATCGCAAGATTCCGTTTCCCTTCCCGAAAGGAAATTTCATTTCCTTTCGGGAAGGGAAACGGAATCTTGCGAACCCAAAAAGAAAGGCTTGCAAACACTCTGGAAAGGAGATAGGATCAAATGAAGTGCGAGTGAAAAAAACGCCAAAAAAGGCAGAAAATCGGGAGAGTTAGTGTCTTCAAGAAATGGTCTGGGAAAAAAGGAGCTGCATTGCAAAGGAGCAAAAGACACCAAAACGGAGCTGAGAGATGTTGCAAAAGCAGGGGAAAAAGTCAAAGAGAAAGACTCAACTTGGGGGGGAAGATATAATAGACATGGCATGGATGCTTAAAAAAAACAAAAAAAAAAATACAGGAATCTTTCCCATATACAAGTAAGTGAAGGCACATGCATCAAAGCTTGCCAAAAGTGATCCCCGCTGAAGGCCAAAAGAGAAAAGAAGGACTTAGAAACAGGCTGGAATGGAGATATCATCAAAGGAATTGCAACTGGAGAAGAAAAAAAAGAAAACTGGGAAATTTGGGCAATTTAGTGACACTAAAGAAATGGAGCGGGATTATATCAGAGCAGTGCAAAAAACCCAAATGATGCCAAAACTAAGGTCACAGAGGTTGCAAAAGCCAGGGACAATGTCAAGGAGGAAGATACAACTTGGAGGGGAATATATGAGGGACATGGTATGGATACTTGGAAAAAAAAAAAAAAAATCTGGAATCTTTCCCATATGCCAGTACCTGCACGGACATGGAGCAAAGCTTGCCAAAAGTGATCCCCGCTGAAGGCCAAAAGAGAAAAGAAGGACTTAGAAACAGGCTGGAATGGAGATATCACCAAAGGAATTGCAATTGGAGGAGAAAAAAAAGAAAACTGGGAAATTTGGGCAATTTAGTGACTCTAAAAAAATGGAGCGGGATTCTATCAGATCAGTGCAAAAAACACTAAAGATGCCAAAACTAAGGTCACGGAGGTTGCAAAAGCCAGGGAAAATGTCAAGGAGGAAGATACAATTTGGAGGGGAGGATATAAAAGACATGGCAAGGATGCTTATAAAAAAGAAAAAAAAAAGAAAAAAAATCCTTCCCAAAGTGCAAGCCATCAAAAGGCATGGCATGTCATCAAGTGCAGGGACTTGCACCAAAGATTCCTCTCATGGTCCCCATTGAAATCGCAAGATTCCGTTTCCCTTCCCGAAAGGAAATGAAATTTCCTTTCGGGAAGGGAAACGGAATCTTGCGAACCCAAAAAGAAAGGCTTGCAAACACTCTGGAAAGGAGATAGGATCAAATGAAGTGCGAGTGAAAAAAACGCCAAAAAAGGCAGAAAATCGGGAGAGTTAGTGTCTTCAAGAAATGGTCTGGGAAAAAAGGAGCTGCATTGCAAAGGAGCAAAAGACACCAAAACGGAGCTGAGAGATGTTGCAAAAGCAGGGGAAAAAGTCAAGGAGGAAGACTCAACTTGGGGGGGAAGATATAATAGACATGGCATGGATGCTTAAAAAAAACAAAAAAAAAATGCAGGAATCTTTCCCATATACAAGTAAGTGAAGGCACATGCATCAAAGCTTGCCAAAAGTGATCCCCACTGAAGGCCAAAAGAGAAAAGAAGGACTTAGAAACAGGCTGGAATGGAGATATCATCAAAGGAATTGCAACTGGAGAAGAAAAAAAAGAAAATTGGGAAATTTGGCCAATTTAGTGACTCTAAAAAAATGGAGCGGGATTCTATCAGAGCAGTGCAAAAAACCCAAATGATGCCAAAACTAAGGTCACAGAGGTTGCAAAAGCAAGGGAAAATGTGAAGGAGGAAGATACAACTTGGAGGGGAATATATGAGGGACATGGTATGGATACTTGGAAAAAAAAAAATAAAAATCTGGAATCTTTCCCATATGCCAGTACCTGCACGAACATGGAGCAAAGCTTGCCAAAAGTGATCCCCGCTGAAGGCCAAAAGAGAAAAGAAGGACTTAGAAACAGGCTGGAATGGAGATATCACCAAAGGAATTGCAATTGGAGGAGAAAAAAAAGAAAACTGGGAAATTTGGCCAATTTAGTGACTCTAAAAAAATGGAGCGGGATTATATCAGAGCAGTGCAAAAAACATAAAAGATGCCAAAACTAAGCTCACAGAGGTTGCAAAAGCCAGGGAAAATGTCAAGGAGGAAGATACAATTTGGAGGGGAGGATATAAAAGACATGGCAAGGATGCTTATAAAATAGAAAAAAAAAAAGAAAAAAATCTTTCCCAAAGTGCAAGCCATCAAAAGGCATGGCATGTCATCAAGTGCAGGGACTTGCACCAAAGATTCCTCTCATGGTCCCCATTGAAATCGCAAGATTCCGTTTCCCTTCCCGAAAGGAAATGAAATTTCCTTTCGGGAAGGGAAACGGAATCTTGCGAACCCAAAAAGAAAGGCTTGCAAACACTCTGGAAAGGAGATAGGATCAAATGAAGTGCGAGTGAAAAAAACGCCAAAAAAGGCAGAAAATCGGGAGAGTTAGTGTCTTCAAGAAATGGTCTGGGAAAAAAGGAGCTGCATTGCAAAGGAGCAAAAGACACCAAAACGGAGCTGAGAGATGTTGCAAAAGCAGGGGAAAAAGTCAAAGAGAAAGACTCAACTTGGGGGGGAAGATATAATAGACATGGCATGGATGCTTAAAAAAAACAAAAAAAAAAATACAGGAATCTTTCCCATATACAAGTAAGTGAAGGCACATGCATCAAAGCTTGCCAAAAGTGATCCCCGCTGAAGGC
Organism: Agelaius tricolor; assembly: GCF_023055355.1. Lineage (NCBI taxonomy): Eukaryota > Metazoa > Chordata > Aves > Passeriformes > Icteridae > Agelaius > Agelaius tricolor. The sequence continues at coordinate 2,500,005 of NW_027269284.1, read as the reverse complement.
CAAAAGAGAAAAGAAGGACTTAGAAACAGGCTGGAATGGAGATATCATCAAAGGAATTGCAACTGGAGAAGAAAAAAAAGAAAACTGGGAAATTTGGCCAATTTAGTGACTCTAAAAAAATGGAGCGGGATTCTATCAGAGCAGTGCAAAAAACCCAAATGATGCCAAAACTAAGGTCACAGAGGTTGCAAAAGCAAGGGAAAATGTGAAGGAGGAAGATACAACTTGGAGGGGAATATATGAGGGACATGGTATGGATACTTGGAAAAAAAAAAATAAAAATCTGGAATCTTTCCCATATGCCAGTACCTGCACGAACATGGAGCAAAGCTTGCCAAAAGTGATCCCCGCTGAAGGCCAAAAGAGAAAAGAAGGACTTAGAAACAGGCTGGAATGGAGATATCACCAAAGGAATTGCAATTGGAGGAGAAAAAAAAGAAAACTGGGAAATTTGGCCAATTTAGTGACTCTAAAAAAATGGAGCGGGATTATATCAGAGCAGTGCAAAAAACATAAAAGATGCCAAAACTAAGGTCACAGAGGTTGCAAAAGCCAGGGAAAATGTCAAGGAGGAAGATACAATTTGGAGGGGAGGATATAAAAGACATGGCAAGGATGCTTATAAAATAGAAAAAAAAAAGAAAAAAAATCCTTCCCAAAGTGCAAGCCATCAAAAGGCATGGCATGTCATCAAGTGCAGGGACTTGCACCAAAGATTCCTCTCATGGTCCCCATTGAAATCGCAAGATTCCGTTTCCCTTCCCGAAAGGAAATTTCATTTCCTTTCGGGAAGGGAAACGGAATCTTGCGAACCCAAAAAGAAAGGCTTGCAAACACTCTGGAAAGGAGATAGGATCAAATGAAGTGCGAGTGAAAAAAACGCCAAAAAAGGCAGAAAATCGGGAGAGTTAGTGTCTTCAAGAAATGGTCTGGGAAAAAAGGAGCTGCATTGCAAAGGAGCAAAAGACACCAAAACGGAGCTGAGAGATGTTGCAAAAGCAGGGGAAAAAGTCAAAGAGAAAGACTCAACTTGGGGGGGAAGATATAATAGACAAGGCATGGATGCTTAAAAAAAACAAAAAAAAAAATACAGGAATCTTTCCCATATACAAGTAAGTGAAGGCACATGCATCAAAGCTTGCCAAAAGTGATCCCCGCTGAAGGCCAAAAGAGAAAAGAAGGACTTAGAAACAGGCTGGAATGGAGATATCACCAAAGGAATTGCAATTGGAGGAGAAAAAAAAGAAAACTGGGAAATTTGGCCAATTTAGTGACACTAAAGAAATGGAGCAGGATTATATCAGAGCAGTGCAAAAAACACTAAAGATGCCAACACTAAGGTCACGGACGTTGCAAAAGCCAGGGAAAATGTCAAAGAGGAAGATACAACTTGGAGGGGAATATATGAGGGACATGGTATGGATACTTGGAAAAAAAAAAAAAAATCTGGAATCTTTCCCATATGCCAGTACCTGCACGAACATGGAGCAAAGCTTGCCAAAAGTGATCCCCGCTGAAGGCCAAAAGAGAAAAGAAGGACTTAGAAACAGGCTGGAATGGAGATATCACCAAAGGAATTGCAATTGGAGGAGAAAAAAAAGAAAACTGGGAAATTTGGGCAATTTAGTGACTCTAAAAAAATGGAGCGGGATTCTATCAGATCAGTGCAAAAAACACTAAAGATGCCAAAACTAAGGTCACGGAGGTTGCAAAAGCCAGGGAAAATGTCAAGGAGGAAGATACAATTTGGAGGGGAGGATATAAAAGACATGGCAAGGATGCTTATAAAAAAGAAAAAAAAAAGAAAAAAAATCCTTCCCAAAGTGCAAGCCATCAAAAGGCATGGCATGTCATCAAGTGCAGGGACTTGCACCAAAGATTCCTCTCATGGTCCCCATTGAAATCGCAAGATTCCGTTTCCCTTCCCGAAAGGAAATGAAATTTCCTTTCGGGAAGGGAAACGGAATCTTGCGAACCCAAAAAGAAAGGCTTGCAAACACTCTGGAAAGGAGATAGGATCAAATGAAGTGCGAGTGAAAAAAACGCCAAAAAAGGCAGAAAATCGGGAGAGTTAGTGTCTTCAAGAAATGGTCTGGGAAAAAAGGAGCTGCATTGCAAAGGAGCAAAAGACACCAAAACGGAGCTGAGAGATGTTGCAAAAGCAGGGGAAAAAGTCAAGGAGGAAGACTCAACTTGGGGGGGAAGATATAATAGACATGGCATGGATGCTTAAAAAAAACAAAAAAAAAATGCAGGAATCTTTCCCATATACAAGTAAGTGAAGGCACATGCATCAAAGCTTGCCAAAAGTGATCCCCACTGAAGGCCAAAAGAGAAAAGAAGGACTTAGAAACAGGCTGGAATGGAGATATCATCAAAGGAATTGCAACTGGAGAAGAAAAAAAAGAAAATTGGGAAATTTGGCCAATTTAGTGACTCTAAAAAAATGGAGCGGGATTCTATCAGAGCAGTGCAAAAAACCCAAATGATGCCAAAACTAAGGTCACAGAGGTTGCAAAAGCAAGGGAAAATGTGAAGGAGGAAGATACAACTTGGAGGGGAATATATGAGGGACATGGTATGGATACTTGGAAAAAAAAAAATAAAAATCTGGAATCTTTCCCATATGCCAGTACCTGCACGAACATGGAGCAAAGCTTGCCAAAAGTGATCCCCGCTGAAGGCCAAAAGAGAAAAGAAGGACTTAGAAACAGGCTGGAATGGAGATATCACCAAAGGAATTGCAATTGGAGGAGAAAAAAAAGAAAACTGGGAAATTTGGCCAATTTAGTGACTCTAAAAAAATGGAGCGGGATTATATCAGAGCAGTGCAAAAAACATAAAAGATGCCAAAACTAAGCTCACGGAGGTTGCAAAAGCCAGGGAAAATGTCAAGGAGGAAGATACAATTTGGAGGGGAGGATATAAAAGACATGGCAAGGATGCTTATAAAATAGAAAAAAAAAAAGAAAAAAATCTTTCCCAAAGTGCAAGCCATCAAAAGGCATGGCATGTCATCAAGTGCAGGGACTTGCACCAAAGATTCCTCTCATGGTCCCCATTGAAATCGCAAGATTCCGTTTCCCTTCCCGAAAGGAAATGAAATTTCCTTTCGGGAAGGGAAACGGAATCTTGCGAACCCAAAAAGAAAGGCTTGCAAACACTCTGGAAAGGAGATAGGATCAAATGAAGTGCGAGTGAAAAAAACGCCAAAAAAGGCAGAAAATCGGGAGAGTTAGTGTCTTCAAGAAATGGTCTGGGAAAAAAGGAGCTGCATTGCAAAGGAGCAAAAGACACCAAAACGGAGCTGAGAGATGTTGCAAAAGCAGGGGAAAAAGTCAAAGAGAAAGACTCAACTTGGGGGGGAAGATATAATAGACATGGCATGGATGCTTAAAAAAAACAAAAAAAAAAATACAGGAATCTTTCCCATATACAAGTAAGTGAAGGCACATGCATCAAAGCTTGCCAAAAGTGATCCCCGCTGAAGGCCAAAAGAGAAAAGAAGGACTTAGAAACAGGCTGGAATGGAGATATCATCAAAGGAATTGCAACTGGAGAAGAAAAAAAAGAAAACTGGGAAATTTGGCCAATTTAGTGACTCTAAAAAAATGGAGCGGGATTCTATCAGAGCAGTGCAAAAAACCCAAATGATGCCAAAACTAAGGTCACAGAGGTTGCAAAAGCAAGGGAAAATGTGAAGGAGGAAGATACAACTTGGAGGGGAATATATGAGGGACATGGTATGGATACTTGGAAAAAAAAAAATAAAAATCTGGAATCTTTCCCATATGCCAGTACCTGCACGAACATGGAGCAAAGCTTGCCAAAAGTGATCCCCGCTGAAGGCCAAAAGAGAAAAGAAGGACTTAGAAACAGGCTGGAATGGAGATATCACCAAAGGAATTGCAATTGGAGGAGAAAAAAAAGAAAACTGGGAAATTTGGCCAATTTAGTGACTCTAAAAAAATGGAGCGGGATTATATCAGAGCAGTGCAAAAAACATAAAAGATGCCAAAACTAAGCTCACAGAGGTTGCAAAAGCCAGGGAAAATGTCAAGGAGGAAGATACAATTTGGAGGGGAGGATATAAAAGACATGGCAAGGATGCTTATAAAATAGAAAAAAAAAAAGAAAAAAATCTTTCCCAAAGTGCAAGCCATCAAAAGGCATGGCATGTCATCAAGTGCAGGGACTTGCACCAAAGATTCCTCTCATGGTCCCCATTGAAATCGCAAGATTCCGTTTCCCTTCCCGAAAGGAAATTTCATTTCCTTTCGGGAAGGGAAACGGAATCTTGCGAACCCAAAAAGAAAGGCTTGCAAACACTCTGGAAAGGAGATAGGATCAAATGAAGTGCGAGTGAAAAAAACGCCAAAAAAGGCAGAAAATCGGGAGAGTTAGTGTCTTCAAGAAATGGTCTGGGAAAAAAGGAGCTGCATTGCAAAGGAGCAAAAGACACCAAAACGGAGCTGAGAGATGTTGCAAAAGCAGGGGAAAAAGTCAAAGAGAAAGACTCAACTTGGGGGGGAAGATATAATAGACATGGCATGGATGCTTAAAAAAAACAAAAAAAAAAATACAGGAATCTTTCCCATATACAAGTAAGTGAAGGCACATGCATCAAAGCTTGCCAAAAGTGATCCCCGCTGAAGGCCAAAAGAGAAAAGAAGGACTTAGAAACAGGCTGGAATGGAGATATCATCAAAGGAATTGCAACTGGAGAAGAAAAAAAAGAAAACTGGGAAATTTGGGCAATTTAGTGACACTAAAGAAATGGAGCGGGATTATATCAGAGCAGTGCAAAAAACCCAAATGATGCCAAAACTAAGGTCACAGAGGTTGCAAAAGCCAGGGACAATGTCAAGGAGGAAGATACAACTTGGAGGGGAATATATGAGGGACATGGTATGGATACTTGGAAAAAAAAAAAAAAAATCTGGAATCTTTCCCATATGCCAGTACCTGCACGGACATGGAGCAAAGCTTGCCAAAAGTGATCCCCGCTGAAGGCCAAAAGAGAAAAGAAGGACTTAGAAACAGGCTGGAATGGAGATATCACCAAAGGAATTGCAATTGGAGGAGAAAAAAAAGAAAACTGGGAAATTTGGGCAATTTAGTGACTCTAAAAAAATGGAGCGGGATTCTATCAGATCAGTGCAAAAAACACTAAAGATGCCAAAACTAAGGTCACGGAGGTTGCAAAAGCCAGGGAAAATGTCAAGGAGGAAGATACAATTTGGAGGGGAGGATATAAAAGACATGGCAAGGATGCTTATAAAAAAGAAAAAAAAAAGAAAAAAAATCCTTCCCAAAGTGCAAGCCATCAAAAGGCATGGCATGTCATCAAGTGCAGGGACTTGCACCAAAGATTCCTCTCATGGTCCCCATTGAAATCGCAAGATTCCGTTTCCCTTCCCGAAAGGAAATGAAATTTCCTTTCGGGAAGGGAAACGGAATCTTGCGAACCCAAAAAGAAAGGCTTGCAAACACTCTGGAAAGGAGATAGGATCAAATGAAGTGCGAGTGAAAAAAACGCCAAAAAAGGCAGAAAATCGGGAGAGTTAGTGTCTTCAAGAAATGGTCTGGGAAAAAAGGAGCTGCATTGCAAAGGAGCAAAAGACACCAAAACGGAGCTGAGAGATGTTGCAAAAGCAGGGGAAAAAGTCAAGGAGGAAGACTCAACTTGGGGGGGAAGATATAATAGACATGGCATGGATGCTTAAAAAAAACAAAAAAAAAATGCAGGAATCTTTCCCATATACAAGTAAGTGAAGGCACATGCATCAAAGCTTGCCAAAAGTGATCCCCACTGAAGGCCAAAAGAGAAAAGAAGGACTTAGAAACAGGCTGGAATGGAGATATCATCAAAGGAATTGCAACTGGAGAAGAAAAAAAAGAAAATTGGGAAATTTGGCCAATTTAGTGACTCTAAAAAAATGGAGCGGGATTCTATCAGAGCAGTGCAAAAAACCCAAATGATGCCAAAACTAAGGTCACAGAGGTTGCAAAAGCAAGGGAAAATGTGAAGGAGGAAGATACAACTTGGAGGGGAATATATGAGGGACATGGTATGGATACTTGGAAAAAAAAAAATAAAAATCTGGAATCTTTCCCATATGCCAGTACCTGCACGAACATGGAGCAAAGCTTGCCAAAAGTGATCCCCGCTGAAGGCCAAAAGAGAAAAGAAGGACTTAGAAACAGGCTGGAATGGAGATATCACCAAAGGAATTGCAATTGGAGGAGAAAAAAAAGAAAACTGGGAAATTTGGCCAATTTAGTGACTCTAAAAAAATGGAGCGGGATTATATCAGAGCAGTGCAAAAAACATAAAAGATGCCAAAACTAAGCTCACAGAGGTTGCAAAAGCCAGGGAAAATGTCAAGGAGGAAGATACAATTTGGAGGGGAGGATATAAAAGACATGGCAAGGATGCTTATAAAATAGAAAAAAAAAAAGAAAAAAATCTTTCCCAAAGTGCAAGCCATCAAAAGGCATGGCATGTCATCAAGTGCAGGGACTTGCACCAAAGATTCCTCTCATGGTCCCCATTGAAATCGCAAGATTCCGTTTCCCTTCCCGAAAGGAAATGAAATTTCCTTTCGGGAAGGGAAACGGAATCTTGCGAACCCAAAAAGAAAGGCTTGCAAACACTCTGGAAAGGAGATAGGATCAAATGAAGTGCGAGTGAAAAAAACGCCAAAAAAGGCAGAAAATCGGGAGAGTTAGTGTCTTCAAGAAATGGTCTGGGAAAAAAGGAGCTGCATTGCAAAGGAGCAAAAGACACCAAAACGGAGCTGAGAGATGTTGCAAAAGCAGGGGAAAAAGTCAAAGAGAAAGACTCAACTTGGGGGGGAAGATATAATAGACATGGCATGGATGCTTAAAAAAAACAAAAAAAAAAATACAGGAATCTTTCCCATATACAAGTAAGTGAAGGCACATGCATCAAAGCTTGCCAAAAGTGATCCCCGCTGAAGGCCAAAAGAGAAAAGAAGGACTTAGAAACAGGCTGGAATGGAGATATCATCAAAGGAATTGCAACTGGAGAAGAAAAAAAAGAAAACTGGGAAATTTGGGCAATTTAGTGACACTAAAGAAATGGAGCGGGATTATATCAGAGCAGTGCAAAAAACCCAAATGATGCCAAAACTAAGGTCACAGAGGTTGCAAAAGCCAGGGACAATGTCAAGGAGGAAGATACAACTTGGAGGGGAATATATGAGGGACATGGTATGGATACTTGGAAAAAAAAAAAAAAAATCTGGAATCTTTCCCATATGCCAGTACCTGCACGGACATGGAGCAAAGCTTGCCAAAAGTGATCCCCGCTGAAGGCCAAAAGAGAAAAGAAGGACTTAGAAACAGGCTGGAATGGAGATATCACCAAAGGAATTGCAATTGGAGGAGAAAAAAAAGAAAACTGGGAAATTTGGGCAATTTAGTGACTCTAAAAAAATGGAGCGGGATTCTATCAGATCAGTGCAAAAAACACTAAAGATGCCAAAACTAAGGTCACGGAGGTTGCAAAAGCCAGGGAAAATGTCAAGGAGGAAGATACAATTTGGAGGGGAGGATATAAAAGACATGGCAAGGATGCTTATAAAAAAGAAAAAAAAAAGAAAAAAAATCCTTCCCAAAGTGCAAGCCATCAAAAGGCATGGCATGTCATCAAGTGCAGGGACTTGCACCAAAGATTCCTCTCATGGTCCCCATTGAAATCGCAAGATTCCGTTTCCCTTCCCGAAAGGAAATGAAATTTCCTTTCGGGAAGGGAAACGGAATCTTGCGAACCCAAAAAGAAAGGCTTGCAAACACTCTGGAAAGGAGATAGGATCAAATGAAGTGCGAGTGAAAAAAACGCCAAAAAAGGCAGAAAATCGGGAGAGTTAGTGTCTTCAAGAAATGGTCTGGGAAAAAAGGAGCTGCATTGCAAAGGAGCAAAAGACACCAAAACGGAGCTGAGAGATGTTGCAAAAGCAGGGGAAAAAGTCAAGGAGGAAGACTCAACTTGGGGGGGAAGATATAATAGACATGGCATGGATGCTTAAAAAAAACAAAAAAAAAATGCAGGAATCTTTCCCATATACAAGTAAGTGAAGGCACATGCATCAAAGCTTGCCAAAAGTGATCCCCACTGAAGGCCAAAAGAGAAAAGAAGGACTTAGAAACAGGCTGGAATGGAGATATCATCAAAGGAATTGCAACTGGAGAAGAAAAAAAAGAAAATTGGGAAATTTGGCCAATTTAGTGACTCTAAAAAAATGGAGCGGGATTCTATCAGAGCAGTGCAAAAAACCCAAATGATGCCAAAACTAAGGTCACAGAGGTTGCAAAAGCAAGGGAAAATGTGAAGGAGGAAGATACAACTTGGAGGGGAATATATGAGGGACATGGTATGGATACTTGGAAAAAAAAAAATAAAAATCTGGAATCTTTCCCATATGCCAGTACCTGCACGAACATGGAGCAAAGCTTGCCAAAAGTGATCCCCGCTGAAGGCCAAAAGAGAAAAGAAGGACTTAGAAACAGGCTGGAATGGAGATATCACCAAAGGAATTGCAATTGGAGGAGAAAAAAAAGAAAACTGGGAAATTTGGCCAATTTAGTGACTCTAAAAAAATGGAGCGGGATTATATCAGAGCAGTGCAAAAAACATAAAAGATGCCAAAACTAAGCTCACAGAGGTTGCAAAAGCCAGGGAAAATGTCAAGGAGGAAGATACAATTTGGAGGGGAGGATATAAAAGACATGGCAAGGATGCTTATAAAATAGAAAAAAAAAAAGAAAAAAATCTTTCCCAAAGTGCAAGCCATCAAAAGGCATGGCATGTCATCAAGTGCAGGGACTTGCACCAAAGATTCCTCTCATGGTCCCCATTGAAATCGCAAGATTCCGTTTCCCTTCCCGAAAGGAAATGAAATTTCCTTTCGGGAAGGGAAACGGAATCTTGCGAACCCAAAAAGAAAGGCTTGCAAACACTCTGGAAAGGAGATAGGATCAAATGAAGTGCGAGTGAAAAAAACGCCAAAAAAGGCAGAAAATCGGGAGAGTTAGTGTCTTCAAGAAATGGTCTGGGAAAAAAGGAGCTGCATTGCAAAGGAGCAAAAGACACCAAAACGGAGCTGAGAGATGTTGCAAAAGCAGGGGAAAAAGTCAAAGAGAAAGACTCAACTTGGGGGGGAAGATATAATAGACAAGGCATGGATGCTTAAAAAAAACAAAAAAAAAAATACAGGAATCTTTCCCATATACAAGTAAGTGAAGGCACATGCATCAAAGCTTGCCAAAAGTGATCCCCGCTGAAGGCCAAAAGAGAAAAGAAGGACTTAGAAACAGGCTGGAATGGAGATATCATCAAAGGAATTGCAACTGGAGAAGAAAAAAAAGAAAACTGGGAAATTTGGGCAATTTAGTGACACTAAAGAAATGGAGCGGGATTATATCAGAGCAGTGCAAAAAACACTAAAGATGCCAACACTAAGGTCACAGAGGTTGCAAAAGCCAGGGAAAATGTCAAAGAGGAAGATACAACTTAGAGGGGAATATATGAGGGACATGGTATGGATACTTGGAAAAAAAAAAAAAAAATCTGGAATCTTTCCCATATGCCAGTACCTGCACGGACATGGAGCAAAGCTTGCCAAAAGTGATCCCCGCTGAAGGCCAAAAGAGAAAAGAAGGACTTAGAAACAGGCTGGAATGGAGATATCACCAAAGGAATTGCAATTGGAGGAGAAAAAAAAGAAAACTGGGAAATTTGGCCAATTTAGTGACTCTAAAAAAATGGAGCGGGATTCTATCAGAGCAGTGCAAAAAACATAAAAGATGCCAAAACTAAGCTCACGGAGGTTGCAAAAGCCAGGGAAAATGTCAAGGAGGAAGATACAATTTGGAGGGGAGGATATAAAAGACATGGCAAGGATGCTTATAAAATAGAAAAAAAAAAGAAAAAAAATCCTTCCCAAAGTGCAAGCCATCAAAAGGCATGGCATGTCATCAAGTGCAGGGACTTGCACCAAAGATTCCTCTCATGGTCCCCATTGAAATCGCAAGATTCCGTTTCCCTTCCCGAAAGGAAATGAAATTTCCTTTCGGGAAGGGAAACGGAATCTTGCGAACCCAAAAAGAAAGGCTTGCAAACACTCTGGAAAGGAGATAGGATCAAATGAAGTGCGAGTGAAAAAAACGCCAAAAAAGGCAGAAAATCGGGAGAGTTAGTGTCTTCAAGAAATGGTCTGGGAAAAAAGGAGCTGCATTGCAAAGGAGCAAAAGACACCAAAACGGAGCTGAGAGATGTTGCAAAAGCAGGGGAAAAAGTCAAAGAGAAAGACTCAACTTGGGGGGGAAGATATAATAGACATGGCATGGATGCTTAAAAAAAACAAAAAAAAAAATACAGGAATCTTTCCCATATACAAGTAAGTGAAGGCACAAGCATCAAAGCTTGCCAAAAGTGATCCCCGCTGAAGGCCAAAAGAGAAAAGAAGGACTTAGAAACAGGCTGGAATGGAGATATCATCAAAGGAATTGCAACTGGAGAAAAAAAAAAGAAAATTGGGAAATTTGGGCAATTTAGTGACACTAAAAAAGAGGAGCAGGATTATATCAGAGCAGTGCAAAAAACACTAAAGATGCCAAAACTAAGGTCACAGAGGTTGCAAAAGCAAGGGAAAATGTCAAAGAGGAAGATACAACTTGGAGGGGAATATATGAGGGACATGGTATGGATACTTGGAAAAAAAAAAAAAAATCTGGAATCTTTCCCATATGCCAGTACCTGCACGAACATGGAGCAAAGCTTGCCAAAAGTGATCCCCGCTGAAGGCCAAAAGAGAAAAGAAGGACTTAGAAACAGGCTGGAATGGAGATATCACCAAAGGAATTGCAATTGGAGGAGAAAAAAAAGAAAACTGGGAAATTTGGGCAATTTAGTGACTCTAAAAAAATGGAGCGGGATTATATCAGAGCAGTGCAAAAAACATAAAAGATGCCAAAACTAAGCTCACGGAGGTTGCAAAAGCCAGGGAAAATGTCAAGGAGGAAGATACAATTTGGAGGGGAGGATATAAAAGACATGGCAAGGATGCTTAAAAAAAAGAAAAAAAAAAAGAAAAAAATCTTTCCCAAAGTGCAAGCCATCAAAAGGCATGGCATGTCATCAAGTGCAGGGACTTGCACCAAAGATTCCTCTCATGGTCCCCATTGAAATCGCAAGATTCCGTTTCCCTTCCCGAAAGGAAATTTCATTTCCTTTCGGGAAGGGAAACGGAATCTTGCGAACCCAAAAAGAAAGGCTTGCAAACACTCTGGAAAGGAGATAGGATCAAATGAAGTGCGAGTGAAAAAAACGCCAAAAAACCCAGAAAATCGGGAGAGTTAGTGTCTTCAAGAAATGGTCTGGGAAAAAAGGAGCTGCATTGCAAAGGACCAAAAGACACCAAAACGGAGCTGAGAGATGTTGCAAAAGCAGGGGAAAAAGTCAAAGAGGAAGACTCAACTTGGGGGGGAAGATATAATAGACATGGCATGGATGCTTAAAAAAAACAAAAAAAAAAATGCAGGAATCTTTCCCATATACAAGTAAGTGAAGGCACAAGCATCAAAGCTTGCCAAAAGTGATCCCCGCTGAAGGCCAAAAGAGAAAAGAAGGACTTAGAAACAGGCTGGAATGGAGATATCATCAAAGGAATTGCAACTGGAGAAAAAAAAAAAGAAAACTGGGAAATTTGGGCAATTTAGTGACACTAAAAAAATGGAGCAGGATTATATCAGAGCAGTGCAAAAAACACTAAAGATGCCAAAACTAAGGTCACAGAGGTTGCAAAAGCCAGGGAAAATGTCAAAGAGGAAGATACAACTTGGAGGGGAATATATGAGGGACATGGTATGGATACTTGGAAAAAAAAAAAAAAATCTGGAATCTTTCCCATATGCCAGTACCTGCACGGACATGGAGCAAAGCTTGCCAAAAGTGATCCCCGCTGAAGGCCAAAAGAGAAAAGAAGGACTTAGAAACAGGCTGGAATGGAGATATCACCAAAGGAATTGCAATTGGAGGAGAAAAAAAAGAAAACTGGGAAATTTGGGCAATTTAGTGACTCTAAAAAAATGGAGCGGGATTATATCAGAGCAGTGCAAAAAACATAAAAGATGCCAAAACTCAGCTCACGGAGGTTGCAAAAGCCAGGGAAAATGTCAAGGAGGAAGATACAATTTGGAGGGGAGGATATAAAAGACATGGCATGGATGCTTAAAAAAAAGAAAAAAAAAAAGAAAAAAATCTTTCCCAAAGTGCAAGCCATCAAAAGGCATGGCATGTCATCAAGTGCAGGGACTTGCACCAAAGATTCCTCTCATGGTCCCCATTGAAATCGCAAGATTCCGTTTCCCTTCCCGAAAGGAAATGAAACAGGCTGGAATGGAGATATCATCAAAGGAATTGCAACTGGAGAAGAAAAAAAAGAAAATTGGGAAATTTGGGCAATTTAGTGACACTAAAAAAATGGAGCAGGTTTATATCAGAGCAGTGCAAAAAACACTAAAGATGCCAAAACTAAGCTCACGGAGGTTGCAAAAGCCAGGGAAAATGTCAAAGAGGAAGATACAACTTGGAGGGGAATATATGAGGGACATGGTATGGATACTTGGAAAAAAAAAAAAAAAAATCTGGAATCTTTCCCATATGCCCGTACCTGCACGAACATGGAGCAAAGCTTGCCAAAAGTGATCCCCGCTGAAGGCCAAAAGAGAAAAGAAGGACTTAGAAAGAGGCTGGAATGGAGATATCATCAAAGGAATTGCAACTGGAGAAGAAAAAAAAGAAAATTGGGAAATTTGGGCAATTTAGTGACACTAAAAAAATGGAGCAGGTTTATATCAGAGCAGTGCAAAAAACACTAAAGATGCCAAAACTAAGGTCACAGAGGTTGCAAAAGCCAGGGAAAATGTCAAAGAGGAAGATACAACATGGAGGGGAATATATGAGGACATGGTATGGATACTTGGAAAAAAAAAAAAAAAAATCTGGAATCTTTCCCATATGCCAGTACCTGCACGGACATGGAGCAAAGCTTGCCAAAAGTGATCCCCGCTGAAGGCCAAAAGAGAAAAGAAGGACTTAGAAACAGGCTGGAATGGAGATATCACCAAAGGAATTGCAATTGGAGGAGAAAAAAAAGAAAACTGGGAAATTTGGCCAATTTAGTGACACTAAAAAAATGGAGCGGGATTCTATCAGAGCAGTGCAAAAAACATAAAAGGTGCCAAAACTCAGCTCACGGAGGTTGCAAAAGCCAGGGAAAAAGTCAAGGAGGAGGACACAACTTGGAAGGAAGGATATAAAAGACATGGCATGGATGCTTAAAAAAAAGAAAAAAAAAAAGAAAAAAATCTTTCCCAAAGTGCAAGCCATCAAAAGGCATGGCATGTCATCAAGTGCAGGGACTTGCACCAAAGATTCCTCTCATGGTCCCCATTGAAATCGCAAGATTCCGTTTCCCTTCCCGAAAGGAAATGAAATTTCCTTTCGGGAAGGGAAACGGAATCTTGCGAACCCAAAAAGAAAGGCTTGCAAACACTCTGGAAAGGAGATAGGATCAAATGAAGTGCGAGTGAAAAAAACGCCAAAAAACCCAGAAAATCGGGAGAGTTAGTGTCTTCAAGAAATGGTCTGGGAAAAAAGGAGCTGCATTGCAAAGGACCAAAAGACACCAAAACGGAGCTGAGAGATGTTGCAAAAGCAGGGGAAAAAGTCAAAGAGGAAGACTCAACTTGGGGGGGAAGATATAATAGACATGGCATGGATGCTTAAAAAAAACAAAAAAAAAATACAGGAATCTTTCCCATATACAAGTAAGTGCAGGCACATGCATCAAAGCTTGCCAAAAGTGATCCCTGCTGAAGGCCAAAAGAGAAAAGAAGGACATAGAAACAGGCTGGAATGGAGATATCATCAAAGGAATTGCAACTGGAGAAGAGAAAAAAGAAAATTGGGAAATTTGGGCAATTTAGTGACACTAAAAAAATGGAGCAGGATTATATCAGAGCAGTGCAAAAAACACTAAAGATGCCAAAACTAAGGTCACAGAGGTTGCAAAAGCCAGGGAAAATGTCAAAGAGGAAGATACAACTTGGAGGGGAATATATGAGGGACATGGTATGGATACTTGGAAAAAAAAAAATAAAAATCTGGAATCTTTCCCATATGCCAGTACCTGCACGAACATGGAGCAAAGCTTGCCAAAAGTGATCCCCGCTGAAGGCCAAAAGAGAAAAGAAGGACTTAGAAACAGGCTGGAATGGAGATATCACCAAAGGAATTGCAATTGGAGGAGAAAAAAAAGAAAACTGGGAAATTTGGGCAATTTAGTGACTCTAAAAAAATGGAGCGGGATTCTATCAGAGCAGTGCAAAAAACATAAAAGATGCCAAAACTAAGCTCACGGAGGTTGCAAAAGCCAGGGAAAATGTCAAGGAGGAAGATACAATTTGGAGGGGAGGATATAAAAGACATGGCAAGGATGCTTAAAAAAAAGAAAAAAAAAAAAAAGAAAAAAATCTTTCCCAAAGTGCAAGCCATCAAAAGGCATGGCATGTCATCAAGTGCAGGGACTTGCACCAAAGATTCCTCTCATGGTCCCCATTGAAATCGCAAGATTCCGTTTCCCTTCCCGAAAGGAAATTTCATTTCCTTTCGGGAAGGGAAACGGAATCATGCGAACCCAAAAAGAAAGGCTTGCAAACACTCTGGAAAGGAGATAGGATCAAATGAAGTGCGAGTGAAAAAAACGCCAAAAAACCCAGAAAATCGGGAGAGTTAGTGTCTTCAAGAAATGGTCTGGGAAAAAAGGAGCTGCATTGCAAAGGAGCAAAAGACACCAAAACTGAGCTCACAGATGCTGCAAAAGCAGGGGAAAAAGTCAAGGAGGAAGACACAACTTGGGGGGAAGATATAATAGACATGGCAAGAATCATTAAAAAAAAGTAAAAAAAAATACAGGAATCTTTGCCATATTCAAGTAAGTGCAGGCACATGCATCAAAGCTTGCCAAAAGTGATCCCTGCTGAAGGCCAAAAGAGAAAAGAAGGACTTAGAAACAGGCTGGAATGGAGATATCATCAAAGGAATTGCAACTGGAGGAGAAAAAAAAGAAAATTGGGAAATTTGGGCAATTCAGTGACACTAAAGAAATGGAGCAGGATTATATCAGAGCAGTGCAAAAAACCCAAAAGATGCCAAAACTAAGGTCACAGAGGTTGCAAAAGCCAGGGAAAATGTCAAGGAGGAAGATACAACTTGGAGGGGAATATATGAGGGACATGGTATGGATACCTGGAAAAAAAAAAAAAATCTGGAATCTTTCCCATATGCCAGTACCTGCACGAACATGGAGCAAAGCTTGCCAAAAGTGATCCCCGCTGAAGGCCAAAAGAGAAAAGAAGGACTTAGAAACAGGCTGGAATGGAGATATCACCAAAGGAATTGCAATTGGAGGAGAAAAAAAAGAAAATTGGGAAATTTGGGCAATTTAGTGACTCTAAAAAAATGGAGCGGGATTCTATCAGAGCAGTGCAAAAAACATAAAAGATGCCAAAACTAAGCTCACGGAGGTTGCAAAAGCCAGGGAAAATGTCAAGGAGGAAGACACAACTTGGAGGGGAGGATATAAAATACATGGCATGGATGCTTAAAAAAAAGAAAAAAAAAAAGAAAAAAATCTTTCCCAAAGTGCAAGCCATCAAAAGGCATGGCATGTCATCAAGTGCAGGGACTTGCACCAAAGATTCCTCTCATGGTCCCCATTGAAATCGCAAGAATCCGTTTCCCTTCCCGAAATGAAATGAAATTTCCTGCTCATTTCTGTCTGGTAATTTTAAAAGTATATTCTATTTATTTCTAGAAATATTAAATTTAAGTATAAAAAATAAACATTTCTTTCTCTCTTTTATTTTTAGTTCAATATTTGTCACCTTATCAGGTGTCAGAAATATTTGAGCGTAACCACCAGAATAAATTTCACACATTCTTTTGAATGTGTCTTTTCTCCTAGACCAGTTTTCAATATATTCTATTAATCCCAGATTAAGTATGTGAGAGATTGGTTTTTTTGTACAGCTTTTTAGAAGCAGCTACCAAGTGATTCAGAACTTGGAAATTTCTTAAAAGTGCATCTCTTTGGCAAATTCTTTTGAATAATGCACCCAGCATAGTTGTAGGTTTTCACAACCAATTGCAAGCTATTTACTAACAAAACAAGAGAAGACATTTGCAATAAAGTTCTATTCACTGAAATAATCTGGTCTAATTTACTGCAGCACTGAATTTTTCTCATTTCCAGAGGAAGACCACTCCACAGGCATCCATTGATTTGTTCTACACTTCAATTTTCAAGGTGTTAAATCCTGCTCTATTCATTTTCTGCTGCAAATCTAGTTTGCATCAAATGCCTAATGGATTCCAAACACAAGAAAACTTTCCCATTTATAAAGATTTTAAGTACATCTCTGGTTTTTTTTCCAAAATAATAATAGAAATCAAGTGTGGCTGCATGAATCTGACAGTTGCACAACCTTTTCCCAGATTTCTTTTTGATATGGTGGTTGCTTGTCTCTCCTAAAGGATTACTTCTGCATTTTGGGGGAAGAGCGGGAGTGAGACTGAAAAATTACACATACATGGAAACCAAAATATTGATTAGGAAGCTGTGACTCACCTACTCATGCTACATTTATCTCTTTCCTTCCTATGGGAAAGATACTGAGAAAAAAAAATACAACATGGATCCAATCCCGTCTTAAATAGTTTTGCCATGGTGGATGTCATTAAGTCCCAAAATACCAAAAAAATTGTTCTTTTGCTCTTGTTTTTAATTGCCCAGCTGTTCCTTGGCTCCTGTTGAAGACACTGGTACGTTTTGCTAGTTTCAATAAAAATAGTCAAATGAACATTTCTACCAATGTGGAAAGGTTTTGATGGAGCGCACTTTTCCCTTTTATTTTTTTATATTTCCTATATACATAATCTAACACACACTTCACAAAAATTGAAAGAAGGGCTGAAAAATCCCTCCCTTTTTTTTACATGAAAATTTTTGACACTGTTAATATTTCTTTTTTGCTTGAAGTCCATATCTTAGGGAGAAACTCTTCCAACTTGGTGATGTTTGATATTGTTATCTGACAATTTTGTACCAATACTTGAATCTGGGCCTGGCTATCTAACTTTAGGAATCCTTTCTTACCCAATGCTTTTGCTTTACTTGTGTCCTCCTGTGCCACCCTAAATAAAGTCTTGGAATGAGATTCATATCCCATGACTGGAAATGCCTACAAATGCAGATATCTACATATGAGGAAGGCATTTAAGTGTTCTCTGCACTCATTGGGATGACATAGTCACTGCTCAAGTGTAATTCATCTGGCCTAATTTGGATGTCTTCATTAGGATGAAAGGAATTGTGCCCTAGAAAAGTCCACTTCTTCCACTGGCTGTAAATTGAGTGATTTCAAGAAGATTAAATGAAGTTATACTTGTAAGTATAGTTTAGCAATATAAAGTGAACATTTTCCATTTTCTACTGGTTTTTAATACTTCACTTAAAGTTAGTTATTCTCTTTTTCTTGCTTAAGAACATTTTAAACACATTCAACCAGTTCTTTCCCAAAGACACATTATTCCAAACAATTTTTTTACCTAATCTCTTCTGTTCATGTATCTTTTGCTTACATCCATCTAAAAAAATGATGCCCAGAAGGAATGTACTGCTCTTTTCTAATTGGATCCAAGACCTAGTCAGTCAAGTTTGGGGTTTTGTTTCTGTAATTATATTTAGAGAGATTATAATTATACCCTTATGTTCCTCAGCCTCATTGTTTGCACTCAGCTCTTTGCCTCCAGCCTTACAATAAACACACGAAGCCCAACTGTGTGCATTATCTCATGGACTGCTACCTTCCTCCCCATCCTCCTGACAGGTTCTTGCTCTACAAAATGCAAAAATATTCAGACAGTAATTCAAAGAATCTACCTCTACCTTATTCCAGCCCTACAACTTCAGGTCATATGTCTAAAACAGTTCTGCAATCACTTCTTTCCCCTTTTTGAATCATTAAATAGCCTTTTCTCTTATGAAATGAAGCTGAAACAGGAAGATAACAAATGGCAGAAGTGACAAGCAGTCACTTTGGTAAATCTCACATTGTGCTTTTATCTCATTTCAGATTTTACCATTATTTTTCTGGTGCAGCACATGCTTTCCCTTATTAATTTGTCTACATTTCTCCAACAAAAGATTAACTTCCATCATGTCAGGGCGTCCATTTGTGTGATTGTTGTAAACAATTTTTTGCTTCATCTGCCCATTGTGCAAGATGCTTTAAAATCTCACACTCTTTAACAACTTTGATCTCCCCCACCTGGTTTTTCACCCTAAAAGCATTCCTTCAGCATCCTGTCTTCCTCCTGAGAAAAAATCTAATTTGTTTCAACATTTGTCCAGAGTTTTACTAATGTCTCCAGCAATGACTGTAGGTCATAGTCAAGGCAAGATACATGTCTTAAACACTTAATAGTAGACATATTCAATTTTATTTTCAATTTAATAAGGAAGATCTTCCACCCAGTAGCATCTTTCCCCAACAATTCTGACAAATTTATTCTTTTTTTTGTGAATGTGTGTGGAAATCATTCTAATAAATGCTATGAATTCCACCCATTCCAGTTTCTTTCCAATTGATAGTTGTACACAAACCCCTTGCACATATTTGTATGGAATCTTCTCTAACTCATTGATCTTAATTAGCATTATTCCCAAAGGGCTTTATTTAGATTGGTTCACCTCTTTATTGGCACTTTATGTACCATGGACAGTGCTGGCCTCATATGGACTACAATAAAAAAAAATTGATTTTAAGGGCCAGCCATCAAAGGTAACAGTTTTAAGTCCTGCCAGACCAAGCCACATGAGATTAGAAATCCATTGAAATGAATAAAAAGAATCTTAGCCAAATTTAGGATTGTGATCTCTGGTGTGTCAAAGCAAATATAAACACAGTTGTGTGTATATAATGTTTTCTGAAATCTTGAGGTGAGATTTTTTACTTGGAAAAATCTTAACATCCTCTTAGATTCAAAAGTGGAAAATCTTAATAACCTCTTAGATTCAAAACCAGAAAGTATCCACTTTATAGCACACATGGAAGTGGTTTGTGATGTTCTAAAAGCCTCCTGTATCTACATGGATTATTTACAAGTATTTTATCTATGAATAATGGCCTATTTTGCAGCAGGAATTCCTTTAGAGATCTCTGGAGTGGTCAGACTTTTCATCCACATTAATGTTAATTAACACAAATGAGCATACAAGCCATGCCTATCAGTTGGTCTAATTACAGCAGGACCTGCTGGACAAAATTTTGGGGATAGCTGAAAATTTCCATTGGAGTGCCCTGCTATGACAGATGGGGAAAATTTAGTTTTATCTGACTTCTCACTTCTTACACTAACTCCAGGAGACTTGTGATCCTGATTATCAACCAGCATTGACTAGGTGCCTATTTTGGCTTTGACTTTTGTGCTTGCCAATCAAATCAGAGCTCTTTGGCAAATAAAACCCCTATTCAGCCAAGCCTGTTGGCTCATGGAGCTCCTCCCTAGGGAGCATTTGATTATAAACTCAATAAACAGCTGCCAAGGAAGGAGCAAAGCTTCTGCCGTTTGTTGCTGTACTGAATTTTGCAGACAGCTCTCCCTGGGGGCTGATGCAGAGCTCCATCCTGGCTGTAAACACATCTGGGATCAGTCTCACCCTTGTAGATGTTTGTCATGGGGTTCCATGGCTCTTCAAGGGAACCGGTGAGGTGTGTGGGGAGAGCAGTTGAGTAAATGAAAAGGGTCAGGTCTCATGTGAGATATTTCAGAGAGATGCATCCTTCGGGGGGAAGCTGGAGCGTGGTAAGGGCACAGCTCTACTCAGACACATTTTCTGAGAGGTGTGTGAGTGACCTCAGTGCACTCCTGGAACTGTATCCAGACTGCTGTGTGGTGCCATAAGGATCTCTGTAAGGATCTGTCCTCTGGGACCTGCTTGTGGCTTATTGCAGCAGAATGGTGTCAGCATGGCCACTGACTGAAATGTAACTCTTAGAGGAGTGTGAAAACACATTCTGAGGGGTCGATAGGAGCCAATTACAGAAATACAGATGGCTTGAAGAAAACAAAGTTGTGTTTGAGTTCTGTCCTAAACTGAAGTATTCCCAAGTCTTTATATTCTGCTACAGCAGTTAACCATATACTTTACATTTCCACTATCTGCTCAAGCAGAATTGGAGAAAGAAGTGATACCTTATTGTTTCTGTGAGAACTGTCTCACAGGTAAAGCACAGTACAGTGGTTACTCTTCCTGAGATGAACTGTGACTGCCAAAAGATTTTAAGCTTTTAAGCTTTTGTGCATAACTTGAAAAGTAAGAGTAATTACTTTGAAGCTAAGGGAGCATTCATATGCTTAAAACCTTTGTTATACTGAAAACTGACAACTCATCCAGAAGATCATGGCTAAACAGCTGAGTTTCCTGTAAGTAGTTTCCACACTCAGTCAGGGAGATTTCATGTCTTAAGGAAAGATTTAGATAGGCTATGCCTCTAAAAACTTTATAAACTATGCATTCAGTAAGTTCCTCTGAGGATAATGTAAAATTTTACATATGTGGTGCAAATCCCATTATTTATCCATGGCATCTTGCTGGATGTTGTAATAGTCCTTGGGGGCAGCAACAGAAGTTGCATCTCTTCCTTATGGCAAGTTCAGAGCTTGGAAACTGTGCTCCACAGTGTTTAATGTGCAGCCAACCCAAAGCCTGTGACTCCGGAGCATCAAACAGGCAGTGTGACAATGGCTGAATGACTGGGAGGAACAGATTTCCCCTCACAAATTAACATGTGCACCATAATAAGTCTTGACTTATTTACTTGAAATAAAGGAAGTCTAAAAGGTTGGCTGGAAATCACATAGTTACAGAATCACAGAATGTTCAGGTTGGAAGGGACCTTAAAGACCATCTTGTTTCAACCCCCTGCTATGGGCAGGGCCACCTTCCCCTAGACCAGGTTGCTCAGAACCCTGCCCAAACTGACCTTGAACACTTCCAGGGATGGGGCAGCCACAGCTCCTCTGGGCAACCTATTCCAGTGTTTCGTGAACAGCAGGAAGAATTTCTTCATGAGAGGGGTGGTCAGGAACTGTAATGGGGGGAGCAGGGAGGTGGTGGAGTCACTGTCCCTGGAAGGGTCCAGGGAAAAGCTGGATGTGGCACCAGTGGTCTGGTCTGGCCAGCAAGGCAGGGATTGGTTGGAAGCTGGACTTGACCTTGGAGGTCTTTTCCAGGCCTAGTAGTAATTCTGTGATTAATTTATTTTTTTAAAAACAATAATTAGGATCTCAAAGAGAAATGCTGATACAAACCTCCAATACTGATATAAACCAAAATACCAGTTCAAACTCTATTATATTCAATAATAAAACAGTTATTATCTCTGCAATGAACTTTAGTTCAGTGATGTCCAAAATGAATTTAAAGTTTCATACATTTTGCTTCTGCCTCAAAATTCTGGTTTCTTTTGCAAAAGCTAGTGTAGTACTTTATAGATATTGTGTACTGGAATTGCTGCTTTGAGTGTGGACTGAAATGCCTGTTACTTGTTTCAAAGCCTTCTTCCAACAGTCCTCTGCAGAGACACTCAATTTAACAGCAAAAAAATAGCTCTTGATGTAGAAACTCAGCAGTCATGTCAGCACAATGTTGTTCCTCAACTAATACTTCTGCTTCAATGAGGGCAGCCTTGTTCTGCTCCCAGAACATGAGCTGAGGTTGGTGCACAGACCTGAAATGTGCAGGTTTGGGGACTTGCATCAATTGGGAAATATTCTATCTTCAACTCAGAGCTGCAGAGACTGTTGTAGATAGAGAATTATTTATGTCTTTTTTGGAAAGAACCTCTAGAAACCTTCAGCTTTTAAATCAAAGTAGGATGTGGGCAACCATGAGCCACAGAACTAGTAATCTTATAGCCAAGTCCAAAAGTTTGAGGGTTGGGATTTCAGTCTCCATGAACAGCCTCTTCCTGTGGAACAACCTCTTCCTGTGCTGCATGGAATGACCCGAACCTCACAAATGCTTTAACTCAAGATGAGAGGGAAAAATAGGCTAGATATTAGGAAATTATTAATCTAAAAATAGGTTAACCTCTATCCCAAGGGAAATATAGGTTGGATATTAGGAAAAAGTTTTTTATTGAAAGGATGATAAAGTACTGGAATTGTCTGCCTGGGGAGGTGGTGGAGTCACCATCCCTGGATGTGTTTAAAAACAGACTGGATGTGGCACTGAGTGCCAGGGTTTAATTGAGGTGTCAGGGAACAGGTTGGGCTCGATGGTCATTCTGTGATTCTCTGATTCTGTCTGAGTGTATCTGTGGCTCCTACTCCCTCCACAGCAATTCTCAGGCCCTTTTCAGCAGGGAGGTCACAGGATTTGCAGAGCTCTGTGCAAGAGTTTGGAGCATTTCCCAGTTCACATGAAAAATTTCATTTTCTCCTTGGTGGACTTTGCAAGTTGTCTCCTGACTAAAAGTTTGCTCCAGACAAACAAACTCAGTTGGTCTGAAATTCTACATGTTGGTATCTCAGCCTCTTCCCATAATTTAGCATAATCTGCAAGTGTGCTGAAGGTTCTCTCTGCCCCATGGTCTGGACTGTGGCTGAGGAAATGAAAAGTGTGGGCATCTGTTGTACTCAGTATTACTGTCACTGCTAAATTAATCTTATTTTCCTTAAAGCCACCTCAATGGTCTCATGGATTAGTTAAAAAATTAGTTAAAAAATATTCAATTCATAACTCATGGAAATTATCTGTTTCCCTCTGTGTTTACAGCAGATAACATCAACCTTGAATGAAGATAAGCAAAGCATTGTCTTATGTGAAAGAAAAATTCCTGCCACTCACTTTTGTCACTCATTTTCTTCAACAGAAATTTTTTGATTCATTTATATGATTAATTACTTATATAATTTTGGCAATTTTTTTGCTGGTGACTCTCCACATGAAAGATTTTTCTGTTGTACTGCCCAGCTTTAAATTATGAAAATAATATACCTTAAGAAATATCTAGGACTATTTGCTATAGTGTAAGAACTGGAACTTAAAAGAGAACAGTGGAACAAATTACCTTTCATAGGTGTTATTGATCCCAGAAATCTGAACAATGAAAAGATTGCAAATAACCTCTATTGGACAAACTTTGCAACAGAATTTAACAGCCTCAGCTGGTATGAGACTGATGAAATATTTAAAAATAAAAAGTTAATCAGAGCACCAGTTGAACTAATTTATTCTTTTTTCTCCTCACTTGAGGCAGGATTAAGATCAGCACAGAAATATTGCATTTAATGCAAATCAAATGCCAAACTTCTAGATATTTGCTGCGGGAGTCTTATCACTTTATATTAGATGGATGTA
Organism: Agelaius tricolor; assembly: GCF_023055355.1. Lineage (NCBI taxonomy): Eukaryota > Metazoa > Chordata > Aves > Passeriformes > Icteridae > Agelaius > Agelaius tricolor. The sequence continues at coordinate 2,476,486 of NW_027269284.1, read as the reverse complement.
GATATTTGTACCCAAAGTGCACACCAAGGTTTCTCTTTACAGCTGCTTTATGCCCTGCATAAGTGTTTGATGTGGGAGCCTACCTAGCCATTGCTAGTGAGCTACACCAAGTGCAATAAAGTTAATTTATGAGGGTTTGTGCATGCACTCAGCTCTAGTGTTTCCACCTGATTTCAAACTCCAGAGAGAAATGCTCTGCATCACCACAGGCAGCAGGAACCCCTTCAGAAAGAGCAGGCACATCTGAATTTCTATAAAATGGTCATGTCAGTTTGGAACCAAGGAAGCTGAGGATGATTATAATCCATCCTAACTGGGGCAGACAGACTAGGCAGGAAACCACCATCCAAGTTTAAAATTGACAGTGCTGAATTGCCAGCACCCCTGCTATTACCAAAGAAATGCACTTTTCACTCTCACATGGACAGCCCTCCTGAGCTGCATCATTTCTAAGAGCTCACACTTTGGTAATGCTTAACTCCCCATGGGGAACTTAATGGACCCTTCCAGTTTGCAGCAGCCGAGTGCCAGTGGGATGTGACATCCTGGGCTTTGAAACACAGCTTGCAAAGAACATGTTGTTCTCCATAAAATTCTGCCCTGGAAGGTAGATACCTAAATGTGTTTTCAGACCCCTTAATCAGTGGTATGATTCTCTCTGTGTGCATTAGTCTCCATGGGGCATAGGTACTGCCAGAGATAAAAACAAGTGGTGAGGTCTCAGAGCACACAGAACTGACTGAGCAGGTACATCAAGAAGTGCTGGCTGACTGCCTTCTGCCTAATCTAGCCTGTTATTAAAAAGACATCATAAAATGCATCCAGTCACAGATGTTATAAATCTTAAGCAGGTCTTACAATAACACAGTACAAGGCAGGTCGTCACTGACAGTCAGAAAAGTTTTTCCTTATTAAAAAAATGCTTGCTATGATTTCAGGTCTAAAATAATAATAATAATAATATTAAATTCAAATCCAAACTTCCTCAGATAAACTTAGCTTACTGGTGAATTTGAAATATTAAATTTTACCACTATGTATAGTTTTCTAAAATACTGTAAGACCAAGACAGCCAATGTTAGATGCTGGCATTGCTCATATTGACACTTCAGTAGCTGTGAATAAAATAAAATAAACAGGTAAATAAGACCATACACCTAAATTAGAGCAGCTTTACACAAGTCAACACACATCTGTCTTTGTTACAAGCAAAGAAGTGAGGGCACTGGCAAGTGAAGAGCCAAATGGGTAAAAGATGCCAAGAAGTTCAGCATTTCTGAGAACAGGGAGAGTGAAGGGGACTGCGGCATAAATAAAATTGGCCATCATATTGATTAAAGGAGTAAGTTGTTTATTTTTGCCTTTGACTCCTGGAATGATAAATGTAAGACTCTGAAAAGTGGCAGAACAATTCCATTTGCTTTAAGGCAGCATGGGCAATGGGTTGAACAGAAAGACCTCTGCACTGACAGAAAGGAATGGCAGTGAAAGTCCCATAGCACGACTGATCACACACTGCATAACACAGAGAGAGGTGATGCACAGCTCCAATGCATATTTAGTAAGTAAGAAAGGTTGTTTTCATACAGAAAGCCCATTTTAGGATTCAGAAGATGGGGGCCAAGTTGCAGCTCTGCCACTGATCTGTTAGTTGCTGTCTTCCTGATTTAACTCTCTCTGAGAGGGAGGCAGCAACACCTTTTTATGCACCCTCATAAATTCTGTGGTGACATTTATGACCTTTCACACAAGTCAAGACCTGACTTTAAAAACTTTTTAAAATGTGGATCTAAAGCAGATTCTAATCTCTACAGGAGACTGGAGGAAATAAATGGCTGTGACACAGATTGGGAAGTACAGGGAAATCTTGGTAGTTTATTGTTCTGCAAGGGAGGCAGGACTTCTTACACATCAGAACCTCCACCAAGACTTCTCAGAAGTATCAGGACAAAGGAAAATCTCAAAGGAGGTTTTGACCAGGGACAATGGAAAGAAAAGGTGGTTTCTTCCCAGCATTTTCCCCATGGAAAAATAATGAACATACATAAATGCAAACTGAATAGGCTGGAAATGGATCTGTGTGCAATGGGCAGGACAAAAGTGGGAATCAATTTCTGAATACCTAATCACAGAGAGCAGTAGGATGGTGATAATGAAAGGATTTGAGATGAAAGGCTTATCAGATGCACTAGACACACATGGGGACATGTACAGACCAGTGTGCAAAAGCCAAAACAAAAAGGTGAGCTGAGCAAAACCAGACTCAAGTTGTCAAGGTCAGAGCAAATACATAACAGAGATGGAACAGCTTGGGAGGCTGGAAAAGGATTTTTCTTATCTCTTATTTCTATTTAGATTGCAAAACCTGTCATGCAAGACCTCTTTGTGGCTTTGAAAAGCTTTTTACTTTTAGGTGAAAAGCTGGTTTATTAGCTGCTAGACTTGGATTTGAACTTTTTACTTGCCATATATTTTTTTTTTTCCTTATTGCAAGGCATACAAGCACTATCTTTCTGGATGGCATGTTGGCCATCTCAAATATAAGCCTGAAAACAGAAGGTTTGCATCTGGAGTGCCAGCTGCAATACAGCAATGAAAACAAAGGTTCTGGATGTCCACATCCTCCATCTCTCTGGGTTTTTTTCCTCTTTCTCTACAAAAGATTATTAAAAGATTGTGTATGTGAGGCATGAGGTCACAGGGGTCCTTCCTGTCCCATTCATCTCTTCCCATTCCACTTTCTCCAGCCATGGTCCTCAGTATCTCTAGGTTGAAGATGTCTGGGTTGTCACAGCTGTGTATTTAGGACACTGAGATAGTGATGATGTGGAAATATATTACCACATATGTTCATACTGAGTTAGCTTTCCACATCTGTGCAGCAACAAGCACTCTCAAAATTTGTCAAGAAAAGAGAAATTAGATAGTAGCTGCATTTGAAACTCAGGCAAAATGTACAAATAACATAAACATCCTAGGTTGCAGCAGTATAAGATAATTTTTCTTTCATTTTTAATGTAAAATATTTGATGTATTATAAAGATTGCAAAACAGCATGTGAACCAGTCTATGTTAAAATATACAAATGGACATAACTGAATTTTGATGCTTTCATTTCATTATCTCTATCATCTGTCATTTTACTTGACTGGAGATGGGAGGTCTTCCTTCCTACCTATTTTCAGTGTAAATTGTCATTTTTTTTCTGCAGAAGGCTTTAAGGACAAAAAGAAAATGAAGCAGAAATAATGTAAAAAAAAAAAACTGGGGGACAAAGAGGGAGATTAAGACAGGAGTGAGTTAAAGCAGAGAGAAGTACAGGAGCAAGAGAAGAGCTGAAGATTTGTAGGACAGAAAAGGTGACTGCAATAATGAGCCCCTTAGCAGGCAAAAACCTGCCCTGGATTGTGAGTTACTCAGACCAGCTCCAAGAATCTGAGACCCCAAGCTGGGCTGCTTTGTATGCTTCCTTCCACACACACCAGGACCAGGATTGCACCTCCAGCTCCCAGCTGCCTCACAGCAGTGCTGGGGATTCAGTTCTGGGAGAAGAACCAAAATATTTGGCTCCGTTTGTGTATGAGATGCACAGCGAGTTCCTTTCGCATCTCTGTGAAAAACTGTGAGATGGGGAATGAAAAACAATCAAGGCAATAAAATCAGCCTGTCTGACTGTGTGTGCTGGTTTCAGCTGGGGTAACCTGGGGTGGGGCTGTGTTTTGGGTTTGTGCTGAGCACAGGGGTGACGATACAGAGATGTTTTTGTTGTTGCTGGGCAGGATCACACAGAGCCAGGGCCTTTTCTGCTTCTCCTGTGTTGTGGCTCTATTTCTAGAGTCCCATACTGTTGTTATAATCTGATTTCTAAAGTCCATACCTCCTCAGTGTGTTCTTATGGCTGCAGATCTTCACAGCACAGACTCCTTCTTCTGCATGTTGTTCTCTCTCAGTTCAAGGCTCTCCCTGACTGGCTAACCCGTCCCCTTTTATCCCAGTTATCTTCATTAGCCACAGCTGCAGCCCAATTAAGGACATCACAGTCACAGCCCATCAAGGACAACCAGGACCTCCTGGGGCAAAGCCTCTATACACATATTCAAATACAATACATGCATTTTGCTAGGACTCAAAGGCCACCTCTACTATATTTCCCCCTTCTCTTTTACTTGTTAACAGTTGCACAGATATTCAAGTACAATATTTCAAGTACAACACACACATTTCCCCATGACTCACAGGCCATGTACAACACACACACAGCTCCTTACTCCAAGGCCATACTCTTGGCGCAGCTCCTTGACCCAAAGGCTATGTTCTCTTGCAGCTCTTGGCTGTCTTATCTTCTACCAACTATCACCACAGCTCTTGGCTGTCTTATCTTCTGCTAACTGTCACATCGGGGTCACCAATCACTGTGGTTCTATTTCTAGAGTCCCATACTGTTGTTATAATCTGATTTCTAAAGTCCGTACCTCCTCTGTGCGTTCTTATAGCTGCAGATCTTCACAGCAGCGACTCCCTCTTCTGCATGCTGTTCTCTCTCAGTTCAGGGCTCCATCAAGGCTCTTCCTGGCTGTCTAACCCACCCCCTTTTATCCCAGTTATCTTCATTGGTCACAGCTGTAGCCCAATTAAGGACATCGCAGCTGCAGCCCATCAAGGACAACCGGGACCTCCTGGGGCAAAGCCCATATACAGATATTCAAATACAATACATGCATTTTGCTGGGATTCAAAGGCCACCTCAACTATACTCCTGCAGCCAGGCTAGGGAGGGCTGGGGCTGCCTGGGAGGAGACACAGCCAGGACAGGGACCCCAGGTGACCAAAGGGATATTCCAGACCTTATGGCATCATGCTCTGGATATAAAGTGAGAGGAAGAGGAGGAAGAGAGGAAATTAAACCTCTGTAATCTTTTTTTTCTGGCTGGGGAGAAAGAAGTGGAAAGACTTCCTGCAGAAATAGACTACGAGGGGTTACATACCAAGTTATGCAGTTGGCTGCTCCACTAAATCAAACTATCATATAGTAATAAAAATTATAAAATATGTGCATGTTACTGGCTGGATGGAAAGCATTTTTGTCTAGAGCTGGAAAATGGATTAATGGCAATTAACTTGGGTTAGTGGACTCAAAGGACTTAAGGTGGAAAATGAAAATACCATTTGCTCTTTGATTTCTGGATTCCACTCTGATATTTTCAGTCTTTCTGCTGCAGCTAAGGGATAGGTTTTTGCTTTGAATGAAAGCTGAGATTCATATTTAGTGTATTTGCTGGTTTGTGTTGTTTTTTTCAATAGCTGGAATTATTCAGAAAACAAATGAGATGGCAAAAGGAGCCATTTCCTGCCTGTGTGTGCAGTGTTTTCCAGTCACAGGGATTTGCACACTCCCTGTGTATTTTTCAGCACAGAAAAGTTCCCCTGGTAGCAAGTTTAAGACTATGAATAACATATTTTTCTTATTTACCTGCTGCTAATTCCTAGCTAATGCTCCACAGTTCCACAGAGCACAGGCTGAATACAGCAGTTTGGGACAAAAAAAAAAACCAACAAAAAAACCCCAGAAGATCAAGACTTTGCAAGTTTATTCTTTACTGAACAATTTCTCCTTCCAATCCATACTCTGATTTGCATTTCATATCCATAAATTTCCACATTTGTCTCTATAGTTTTTCAGTTTGAAGTTTAGCAACGACCATTGCTGGAGGATTCAAGGGAAGTGTTCCAATGATTAATTATTTTCACTCCAAAGAAACATGCCCTGTGTTGTTTGAACAAACAGTTGCTGTATCACTTGTGCCTATTTTTACCAGAGAAAGTGCCTCAAAGTTATGGAAGTATTGTTTCCTTCTATACATAGAACCTTTTGCAAATCCTGTGAGTGATTCCCTGTGTGAGCATCAGAAGAGTGGAAGAGAATCATTTCTCACAGCAGGAAGGGGATGAAGGGAACATCCTATCTTTGGATAGGGGTTTTGAGTTATTTTTCCCTTTCTGATGCCAGCAGCTGCAGAGTTGATGCTCATGTAAAGAAGGATGTCAGTGTGGCAGGCTGTGAAGAAGAGTGCAGGGTGTTTGAAGAAGCTGTTGAAAGAGAACCAGTGGCATGAGAGAAACATGCAAAGCCCCTTATAGCAACAAAACCATCATAGATTAGAGAGAAACAATGGGAACAGGTCCCAGCTCAGCAGGGAACTGCCAGGTTTGTCTCTCAGCAGTGGGAAGATGCAGCCATGGCTAAAATCCACCAGAATGACCAAACTGAGAGCCCTGCTCTGTTCCCAGGTCCTCCTTCCTGTGCAGTTCATGGAGGTGTTCACTGGGTCATGCAGAGGAAAATAACCTGGCTTTTTTTTTTTTTCTTTTTTGTTCAGGGTGTAAATAATTCTTTGTCTCCTCTTAGTGCAGAACTTTCCTGGATGTATGAGCTGAATCAATTTTGAGCCGAGGATATTGAGTTTTGTGTGTTGGCAACAGGGCTTGGAGTTGGTTTCTGATGCACAGGTGAGCTTGTCTGTGCAACTTCCTCATGAGAGGAGAGAATAATATAATTTTAAAAACAATAAAAGGATGGGCACCTGAGAAACTGGAAAATGAAATCATTCAATCTGTTTTCCCTTACCTGATATTTTATTCCTGCTAATACAGATCCAGACTTTTACTATAATACATTAGTTAGAGAGCCAACCTAGAAAAGAACTGTGTCTAATTACTTTTTTTTGGGTCATTTTCTCTTTTTTTACCTGGTTGGCTTCTTGCTGTTTTTTTTTTAGCAACTTCCAGAGAGACATCTGGTCCTGGTCCAAACAGAGATGAAGGGCCCAGAGACAACAGTGAGATGAGAGTCAGCAGGACTGGGAAGGAAGCAGTTCATCCATATTTGGGAAAAGATAAATTTTTCCATGACTCTTTAATTTAAGATTCAAAGAATTTGTTAAAAGTGATTTGTAATGGAAATACGGCATAAGTTAACTCTGGATAGAGGATTAAAACCCCCTCGTAAATTAACAAATTGTGATGTGCTGTAGTAAGTAGATATCCCTGTCCAGATTTCTACTTTTTTTTTTTTTTTTTTTTTTTTACACACCATTTGCCAGGTAACAGCTCCTGGCAGAACACAGCACTTGTCCTGAGATTCATGAAAACTTAATGGAGCTTGATTTCAAAAGCACAGAGACAAAAATAGGTGGTTGAAAAATATCTTAACACAGAGTGTTTTGTAAAAGCCTCCTGTGTCTCATAAGATAATATCTTACAACATCAATTTTGTCCTTGTTTTCTGTTAGCTCCATCCTGCCACATTATCTTTTAATGAATCTCCCGTTTTGCTGACCTGACTAGTGACAAATCCATTTTCCTGTTTCAGGGAATTGAGTAGAAATAACCTGAAGAAGACATCCAGATTTCCAGATAACATCCAGCCAAGAGGCCTCTGCTCCTTGTAAATCTCCCCAGCTGAACAGGCTGATCCCCTGCTGCCATTCTGGATAACCCCAAAATATCATGGCTGGGGTGGAAATGGATGAACAAGACTAAATGTTGCCACCTGTCAGTGACCTGGAAGGATTTATCAACTCAGGCAAAAATGGATGAAAAAGAAAATAAGGAGAAATAGCCATGGTCACGATGCTGGTCACTGACAGTAGTGGTAGATAAGATCCCCTGCTCTCCATCCTCCCTCCTGCTCTGTTTTTATCTCTGACATCCTTCACCTGAATTTTTGTAATTTTTTGTAAATTTAAGTAGACATTTACAGAAGTTTTCCTCCTAAGATGTTAAAAAATCTCAGATTTTACAATCCATTCTTAAATCATACTATGGCAACATTATAATAATTCAAATTTCATTTTCTGTGTACATTGGAGCCCGGAGAGCTGTGTGCTGAAAGATAATTTTCATTGCTAAGAGTATCACAGTGCAGATATCCTAATAAAAAAAAATATATTGTCTCCACTTGGAAGAGTTAAGTACACTTTAATTAAATCAAAACCTCTGAGTTTGTAAATGATTTGAAATTTTTCTATATCAAAGCCAAATTTATGGGATATTTGGTCTTCACAAGATTAAGGCATTTATGCTTGTACATAAAATAAAAAAATCACTCAGAAAATATAATTAAAAAGCCTCTAGGGCTGGTAGAGCACAGATGTTTTAAAGATCATTGCTTAGATCTCCCCTAAAGTCATCTGAGCCTTATTTTGGATCAGCCTAAGAACTTGGGTTTGTCTCTTGGTCACTTTACTGGAACTTTGGAACAAAACAAGTTTTATTCCTGTGCTATTTCTTACCTATATTACCAGTATGCAGGTTAAAAATGTACCTAAGCAAGAGCTTTAAAGGGCATGTAAAGGATAATCTGATTTTTAGAAAGAAAAAAAATGCAGAAGAAAACCCAGCAGAAAAAAAGTTCAAAGTGGGATAATATTTAGCCACCTTAGTTTAAGGGCAGTCTGTAATATATTGCTCAGAATTCATGGCAGCATTTAATTTTATCTTTACACTAGGTGACAATCTCACAGGCTTAGTGAGTGCATCTGGGCTCATTTCATAGCAAATGCCCTGGAGAATCAGCTGGTGGTGTACTTTAGTTAATAATGCATTTATTAGCAGAATTTGAATAATTCAGAGAGATTTATAGCTGGGAGTGAAGGGAGTTTTTTTCCCCTGACCTAATATAGGAACTTCTTCATAACAAGTGGCTCCTCTGCCACAGGTGCCCACCTATAAAACCAATATAATGACATTTATCTTCCCTTCAAACATCAATTAATGTTTTTCCTCTGTCAGAAGCTTCATGAAGTCCCTTAGTCCCAGCTCTGGATGGGAAATAAACACTTCCATGGACTCTGAGGGGCATGAGGTGTGTTAGGCTGCCAATCTCCATAAGCTCGAGCTGTATTCTGTTTTCTTTTTCCATAGCTGTTTTTTTCCTAAATGACAAGAATTAGAATTTAATACCAGGGAAAACAAACAGACTTTTAATTAGCAAAATGTTTTATTTCTTGTTCCAAAGATTTGCTCCTTCCTGTATCTACTTTCCATATTTTTGGTTATTTTAAAGAGAGAGAGAGAGAGAAAACCCAGATAAACCTGATGGAGTTTTCTCAGTAATATCTATATCTGACAAAGTTATTCAACAGGATTTTTTGCTGTAGTGCTTTTCCACCCAAAACCAGCTAAAAGCCATCTTCAATTTATTAGCTTTTAAAAATTTCTGTTACCCTGTTTTTCTGTTTAGGGAATTTGTAAGTGGCAAGAGCAGGGCAGGGAATCCAATAAGTTTTGAGCAAAGCAGTAATGTCTGAGAGGATATCAGTATACCCCATTTTTATTTTCATTTTTAGATATGGGGAGAAATGTGAATACTTTACAAACAAGATACTGGGCTTTACACCTGAGACTGGATCACTATTAAAAACGATTAGATCTTCCCAAAGTAGCTGGATAAATGCACATGCAGCTCAGCTGTGCCACAAATCAACATTTTGTATTCAGTGTGTTTGTGCTGATCACAGCTTTCAGTCAGGTCAATCTCATCTGCTTTGTTTACTAAACACCACATGTATCACACCATGCCAGTTTTTATTGATTTGAATTTCATTCAATTCCACTAAATGCTACAAAATGCTGTGGCTGAGTCTGGCACTTCAGATTAAAGCTGCCAAGAGTTGCACATAAACAGCAATATTTTTGAGTTAAATAAAAAGTATTTAAGAGCTGCTGTGACAGCAGGCTGGATGGTCAGTGCAGAGGAGGCTCTCATTCTTAGCTGATGCTCTCTGTTATATTCTGTATTCCCAAATTGTGTCTGGGCCTAAAAATCCTTATCTAAACTCAGCCCAGCATCTTGAAACCAAGTCCTGTATGCTGCTAGCAGCTAAAATGCAGCTGTGCAGGTCAGCTACAGAGAGGGAGAATAAAAAATAAAACTAAAACTTGAGGCTGTTTAGCACAATAGATGCAAAGGGATTCACCTGCCAAGGACCCCCAGCTCAAAGCCTACAGGTGGCCACCACACCAGGGGCATGGCAACAACCTCTGAAAGGTTAACACAGCTTTTTGTAAAAGTGAGCTGACCTGGGCTGCTGGGTACTTACCACCCTGGGCCTTGCATCCTCCCTAGGTCAGAATCATAGGTCTCATACAAAGCCAAAAGTTCAGTATTTGAAAATGTCAGAAGTGTTTGTGAGAATTACGATAAGACTCCAGCCAGTCAAAAAATTCTCAGGTTAGTTCCTTGTTAGAGCTGCAATTTCTTTAGGGAAAAAAAACCAAACCAAACCAAAGCAAAACAAAAAACCAAAAAAAACCCAAACCAAACCAAACCAAACCAAACAAAAAACCAAACCAAACCAAACCAAAACAACAAAAAAAACCCAAAACAGAACAAAAAAAAAAAAAAAAAAACCCACAAAAAACCCCAAAACAAAACAAAAAAAACTCTGCATGTTTGAATCCGAAATTTATAACTCTGCTTAGAGACAAACAATTTGGAACCAAAACTCCATTTTTGAGTGAGCATGAGCCAAATCTCTTCCAATTATTGCTTGGAATGCAGTCAGACAATCCTTTCTGAAATCATGCTGAGTTTTCCATTGTGCTGGCCCATGTAGTCCCAGGTGACCTGCAGTGATGGTTTGTTGGTTCCATGAAAATCAGGGATCAGACTGCTTTGCTTTTCCCTTGTATCCCATTGCCTGAGCTGACTTGGCCAAGTTCCCTCCATATGAATCTTTTCACACTCATCACTTATACAATTAATATAAAATTATTGGGGTGTCAGTCGTGAAGTTCCTCCCAACTGGGTGACCTCGTTTGACCTGCAAGTCTGCCATATGTGGAAACCAGACCCATGAACTCACCTCAAGTTCATTCAGCTTTACTGAATTCAAGGGAGCTCCAAATTGGGAACTTGTAGTGCCAAGTTTAACATTTCACATCTGGGAAAAACAGGCAAGTCTGAAAGTAAAGTGTTAAAGCTTCCACTTCTTTCCCGAAAAAGGAAATTATTCATTTAGAGAAATATTTTATTGTTATTATTTATTTCGAGATAATAATAATAAAATTAATATTTTATTTTTATTGTTATTTATTTAGAGGAATAAGACATTGCCAGTCCTCAGCTGAGGACCTCAGCATCTGTTATGAGCAGCAGCACAGAATCTGGAAAAGAGGAATCAGGAGCTCAACTTCTGAGTGACCTGAAAAGCTCTGTACGATTTCATCATCTCCTCCCAGGCCTGGGCACACAGAACAGCCCAGTGAGAATCCAACCCTCCTGCACTGTGCACTCTTATCCCCTCTGGAAAATGTATTAGAAAATATATCTGAAAAAATTGGATAATCACTGCCCTGATGTTTTGTTTGCCATTCCTTTTAAACCTCACAAGCATTGTGGCCAATCCTCATGAAAATGCTGATTTTTAAAATTGGAAAGAAGATGGTTAAACCAAAGCCCACCTTTTCAGCAGAGGCAGAAAAATCACTAATCTCCACTGCATCCCCTCAGGTTCATTCACCATTGGACTCTTAGGTGGCATAATCACTGTGCTGAGATTTCCTGGAGGCTACTTTACCTATATTAACCTCCAAAACAGATCTTTTGGGATTATTAGACAAATCATTCTCCTATTTCTCTGTCTCATTTGCACCTGCTCTCCTGCATTGTGTTCAGTTACAGGGATCAGAGTGAGGCTTTCCTGAGGTAAAATGAAATACAGGACACAGGAAAATGATTCTTTGTGTGTTTGAGTCAGAGAAAAGTTGCTTACAACAAATATCCCTAGGTAAATTAAAAAAACCTCAAAATTTTTTTTCATCCCAAAATCAAATATTTAATTTCAAATTATGTATTGTATTAACCCTTCCATTTATTTTATATTTTAAATGGAATTTAATATTTAAAACAATTTTTTTATAACATCAACATAAAGCACCATGAAATTTTTAATATTTATTATACATTTTTAAAATAAATTTGCTCCCTACTTCTTACCAAGTAGTTGCAATAACTCATCCTTTTCAGATAAATTAACTTTTGAAACTATTTACTCATCTGAATGTAAATAAAATGGATATCTCAATCAAACTCAGTACAGCTGAAGACAAATTAGTATTTCTTCTCTTTGGCTTGTATTTGAAGAGTTGTTGTGATGGTCCAAATGTAAAAAAAAAACCCAAAAAAACCCAAAAAAGCAAACCAGAAACAACAGCAACAAGAACACTCCTAAATAATTAAATAAATTTTTTACATGTTCTTTTGTTTTATTTGCCTATATTTCAACAGACAGTGATTTTGATTTCAAAATAAGGTCTTCTAACTATATTAAGGTATTTTTTTTTAACTTGAAGAATGTTCATGGTCACACAAATTTTTTTTTTTTTGGCATCCTGGAGGTTCCAGTTTATGTGACTTTAGTCACTGATTTCTTTTACAGAAATACCCTGAGAGTCATTTCAAGAGGCATTTGTGTCAAGCTGGGAGCCAGCAAAGCACTTAACTGGGTGTATTTAATAAAATGCATTGAAATCACTGTGCCAGCCTGCAAGCTTGAACATAAGAATGTGCTCTGATGAATTACAGCAGATCAGAAGTTTTATCATCACTGGAGTCTAGAGAGGTCTTCAAATTTCTCACTTCTTCCCTCTTTTTAGCCTGTTGTTAAAGTGAAGTTTTATAACTGGAAGGTTTCTCTTGTATTTGCAGGGATGCCCCAACGAAGGCAGGAATGATGAATCTGACTCCATGCTCTCAGAAGGCTAATTTATTACTTTATTATACTATATTATATTAAAGAGTACTATACTATACTAAAGAATACAGAAAGGATCTTACAGAATGCTACAAAGATAATAATGAAAACTCCTGACTCTTTCCAGAGTCCCGACACAGCCTGGCCCTGATTGGCCAAAGACTGAAAACAACTCCCAGCAGAATCCAATGAAACAATCACCTGTGGGTAAACAATCTCCAAACACATTCCACACGAGCACAACACAGGAGAAGCAAATGAGATAAGAATTGTTTTCCTTTTCTCTGAGGCTTCTCAGCTTCCCAGGAGAAAAATCCTGGGCAAAGGGATTTTTCAGAAAATGTGAATGCCACAGGTTTTGGACTGTGATCCATCACTGGAAGGATGTGGGATTTGAGATCACTTGATCATTCAGTTTTAGCTTTTAAATAACAGTATTAATTTTTTGTAAACAGTCCTCTCTTTGGCTGTCTCAGATAGTGATTTCTGGCCCAGCAGTTGCTTGGATGGGGTCACCAGCTGCTCTTTGTGTCAGAAGGTCAGAAGCAGGTGAGGTGTGGCACCCTGAAGTCAGCCCCTAGCACCAAAGTTTAAATCTGTAGGGCTGGGCTGTGTGCAGGAGGTGAGTACAGAGTCATTCTGCATCCCTGGGGAACTGCTGGGTTTGAGCAGTGCCTCAGCTCTTGGCACAATCTGTGGAGTTTTGTGTCCATCAAGTCACCCTTTGTCCCTTGGTGCCCCCAGGGTGAGGGTTTGTAGCTTTTGAGCAGAACAGAGCAGCCAGACCCTGTTTGCTTTCCCAGAGCAGAACTCCATGGTGTTCCCTCCCTCTTTCACAAAATCTTGGAATCATGGAGTGGTTTGGGTTGGGGAGACCACAGAGATCACACAGTTCCAACCTCACTGCCACAAGACACCTTCCACTGTCCCAGGCTGCTCCAAGCCCCATCCAACCTGGCCTTGGACAATTCCAGGCATGGAAGTGCCTTCCACAGCTTTTCTGGGCACCCTGTGCCAGGACCTCAGAACCCCCACAGAATTTCCTCCCAATACCAATCTAAACTTATTTTCACACTGATTTCATGGATCCACTGCCCTGTCTCAGTGCTGTGTAACACCTGAGCAATACTAATGATGTCAAGATCATTGAAGGCATTGTTCTCTATGAAATTAATAGAAACAGAAATTAATTATCCAGAGTAAGACTTGCCCTGATCTCAGTCACCAAGAGTGAAACACATCTGCTTTTAGCTGGGTATCTAATGACAGAAGAGAGGAAAAAAAAGGGTAAATCACCCCCTGTGATACTTCTCTCTGGTGCCTAGCAAAAGAGTTTAGTTAAAACACATAAATCTAGAGACAGCAGTGGCAAACTTAATCAGCTGCAAGGCCAAGGCATAAAGAATATTTAGATATTCAGCTCCTATCAACAAGTTATGCAACCAGGTGTATAATTATTTGAGCTTACAGGCACTTTTTGTGATATTTTTCATGGCAACTAATAAGACTAAAGGTAGAGATGACTACAGAGAAAAATCTGAGGGGGTTTTGCCTTTTTATCATAAAATTCCATACATCTCACTGTATTTTTTATTCTATTACTCTTTTTTACGATGGAACATTGAATGCGACTGCTCTAGAGAAATTCTTGCCTTACAATAGATTGAAATTGAAAAACATTAAAGTTTATGGCAATAATTCTTCAAATTATAATTGCCTTTCCATACAGGGACTTTTTTTTGTGTGAAGCTATCAAATGTTTAATAGCAGACCTTTACATAAATGCAATTTTATTAAAAAAAAAGTAAAAATACAGCTGCTTACATTATTGGTATCAATCCCTTGGAAGCTGGCTCATAGTGCAATTACTGCTTATTTCTAAGGGAGAAGAATAGAATAACTTTAGGAAATATATTATTTGATATTTTTCAATATCATATAAATGTAAATGTAAACAAATTATTCCTGGGGAAAAAAAAAAAGACAGTATGTAAAGAACAAAATAGTGGTTTCTAGTTTATGGCTGCAATATTCTCATCTGCCACATTTGTTCACCCACTCCAGCAAGAGGCTGAGCACTGTGAGAGAGTGACAGGGAGCTCTGGGAGGCCTTTGGGGAAGTTGTCTCAGGGGAAAATGCTTTTGGGAAGTTGTCTCCGGGGAAAAAATGCTCTGCTCCAGCTCATCTCCTTGCTTTCTTGTGACAGCAGACCTGCATCTCAGAGAAGGAAGCCTCAGCATCTCCTGGCAACAAACCATCTGCTCTGTAAAGCTGCAGGTCAGAGCTTTGCTGTGAGTTTTTCAGCTGTGTGATAGGAAATTCTCAGCAGTGATGCAGAAGTCATCCTGCAGAGCCAATGATCAGTCATTGAATTTTCCTCATGCTTTTAAAAGAAGCCTGAAGACTTTTTCGTGTTTTCATGTCTTAGATAAAACACAATGGAAAGAGGAATTGGTTGTCAAGTTTGCTGCTTCCAAGGGTTTTATGTGGGAGCCTCAAAAAAAAAAAAAAGCAGAAAAAAAGAAATGTGATAATGTTATAAAGAATTAAGTTAGTCTGATGGCAGATCACTTAAAAGAGGAATTCTTCAATAGAAGCTTGTGGTTAAATCCTGGGTTATCAGCACCTGGCAGGAAGCAGATTCTTCTTACTGCATGTAGTGTAGGAGAAATGCTGAACAGTACATAACTCCATCTTTTTTTCTGTTTATTCACTGACATTCTCATCAGACATTTCTCTTTTAATTATGAGATTTTGCTTTTCCCTCTAAGCCCAGAGCAGAGGTTTCCCTACTCATATATCAGGAAATACTTTTCTAAGCAACTTGGAAATGGCTGCCTGGGCTGGATTTGGGTTTGAGAGATGCTTTTCATGGAAGTGCAAGATGAGTGAGTGGAAGGTTGCAGGCTCCAGGGTTTGTGAGGCACAGAATATATCGTGTGTGTCTGGAGAAAAGTGCCAGTGCCAGCCACTGGACCCATTCCCAGGCTGCTCTGCATCTCTTGTCTCATCAGGAATAACCTGCTTTGCTTCCCTCAATTTATTCATGTTGTCAGGGATGGCACATGGACATGGCAAACTACGGGACATGACAAAGAAATTGCTGGATGTGACACACAGAATTATCTCAGGATAAGACAAGATGTTGACTGTGAGGGATGATGGAGTTCAGAGGTGGTGAGAGGGGAAGTTATGGCAGTAAATTAGCAAAGTCCATGGATAATGAGAGGGGAGTATTTGGAAACCTTTTAGGAATAAAGCCTTACAGGAAAATCAAGGTAATCGTGTTTCAGATAACTATTAGGATTTGTACTGTTATTGATAAGTTTCTCTCTCTTCTTGGTCTCATTCTTTCCTGTTGTTCTATATGGTAGTACTTCAATATTTACAAGCTGTATTGATATTTTATATTTTTTCCTGCCATACATCAGAACCCACCACTGCCAGAACATTAATTTGCATGGGCAAGACAAATGCACATGTGGGAAAATGAGATATTAATGAAACCAACACCTCAGGCTGTGTGTACCTATGCTCAGGGATGTAAAATGTATTGTCCAAGTTGCTCTCAATTGTAGTTCTTCTTGCCTGAAAAATTTTATATATATATATATATATAATTATACATATATATATATATAATATATATATATATAATTTTTGTGTGTGTTATAGAGTACTAATAAGAAGGATTCTTCCTCATGCCTTTCATAACTCGATGTAACGAACTATATATTATTTAAAAAATGAATGAACTGGAGAACTAAAAGTACACTGGGCAAAGAGGGACAACTCAATTAATCCTATTTTAAATTCATTTCAAATATCAAAGCTTTTAGCCTTTCTGTTGTTTTTGGTAAACAGGCTCAAAAATAGTGAGGTGGTTAGGAAAACAATGGCAAAATGAAGCCTTAAATCAAAAGAGCTGGTTAAGAGATCAAAACCTGGGTTGATGAGATTATGAAATACTCTGAGTGCACCTGATTTTCTGAGACTTATTCTCTGTATTTAGTCCAAATATTTTAAATAATCAACCATATTTTCATGATTTTGGGAGAGATGCAGGACTTGATTGAGTGCACCTGATTTTCAGAGATTTATGCTCTGTATTTAGTCCCAATATTTTAAATTAATCAACCATATTTTCATGATTTTGGGAAAGATGCAGGACTTGATTCCCCACTGAGGTGCCAGTGCCTGATTTTAGCAGATCACTGAAAAACCACAGAGGAACGGCCCCAGTCTCAGAGCTCAGGATCTGCTCCAAACTGAGAGCTGTCTCTGAGCTGCTTCCCTGGAAGCCCCACCCTGCCCTGGAGCAGAGGGAGCAGGAGGCAAACACAGCCAGGACCTTCTCTCCATCAGGAGCTTGTTGGGGTGAATAACTCCTTCCAGGGCTCATCCTGCCTGAGCTTAGTCTGTCTCAGCCCACCAGTACAAAAATTACTTTTTAAAGCCATTATTGTCGTACTACATCAAATTCTTACTCTCACACACTTATTTTTTTTTTTTTTTAGCCAGCTGGAGAGAGAGCATAATCTTTCTAGCCAAAGACCTAAAGGGGTGAGGACAAAAGAATAATCTTTTTGCTGAAGAACTCCCTTTTTGCCAGACCTACAGAGAATTTTCTCTACTATTCCTGCCCTCAATCAGGAGGTCGACATAGCCCTGACCCTGTGCATGCTGAGCTGTTCTCCTGCGGATTTAAATAAAATACCCAAAAGGAAATTCTGAAGTGGAGCCACAGAGCACAGGTGATTCTTCCTTTTTAAAGTTAGTATTCAGGTAAGTACTGCAGACTTTAATTGAAGAAGGTTGAGGTATTATTGTGAGGTCTTGACATGAAACAGCATCTATAGATTTGGGTTAACTTCAGTGACCCACTAGCTAAGGATTAAATATGCTAAAAATAGTTAAGAATAACTCATTTTATAGAGGAATAATAAGAGGAGAATAAATTGGGATGCAGTACTGAACTCGAATTTGAAATATGGTTAATTTTTAAAAAGAATCTGTGCAAGGGTGATAGAGCTGCTGTAGAACAGAACCTGTCATTTCAGAAATGCCATTAAGTCATCTCACTCTGTCCTCTTGGGTGTAAAATTTCCATTTAAGCAAAACACATCTAGGCAGCACATACAGTGAAAAAAAAAGGTCCAAAATGAGTAAAAGAAACGCTGGAGGTCTGCTGCATATTTTGAAAGATGGATTTTGCCCATAGTGTGAAAGTTAATGCAAAATGATCTCCTGTTCTCAGAATTCCATTTAGCTTTCATTGCTGAGCCTGACCCTATGTGATAACACATTAATGCTGGCTTTGGACTCAGTCCTTCCAATAGGGAATCCTGGTTTTATCCACAGCCATCAAAATAAAAATCCAGCAGTGGAGGCCAGAGTCCATGGAGCTGTTTAGTCAAAATATAATCTATTGATTTCATTAAAATAGATGCTAATGACTCCTCATTATTAACAATCATATTGAAAGGAAGATTTCAACTCTAAAGACTCAGTACTATGTAAAACAGAAGATTGCCTTTCTGCAGGGACAGACTAGCAATAATGAAGGTATCACAGAATTATTTGACGAGGCTGTAAGCTGTACCTTTTTGAAAATGCCTTGTTTATCTTCTGTTAAATTGCTTAGTTAGGAAAGGTTTTTCCCTCCAGGAACACAATGTTAAAATTTGCATAATGATCCTTTTTTTTTCAGCAGTTGGAATTATTAATCTTTTATATCTCATTCATGATGAACATGAAAAAAACCCTGTAAACCTGTCAGTAATGCAGTGCTGAACTCTGCCCATCACAGAGAATAGTGTTTGGTGTTACATCTGGCTCTGTGGACCTTGCAGGACCCAAAAGTGGTTCCACACAGCTGAACCAATTATCATGATATAAAGCATGAAAAAAACCAATTCCTTTCAAAAAGAGTTCTAATGACACTCAGCACTACAATTTCTGTCCAGCATGGATTTCTTTCTGGGACTCAGTAGCAATGTTTTTGTGAGGGCAGTGTTTGAAAGTAAAACCAGTGTCCAAGGATTATTTACCAAATTGTAGCAGAACCAATTAAGTAATTGGAACAGGAAACCATAGTTTGCTGGAAAAATAGTTTGTGAGAGGCAGAAAAACATCCAGAACAAGCAAGCAGTGGACAAAAAGTTTATTACAAACAAGAGGAAATGGAGTGTGGAAAAAGTAGTGGTTTAATTTCCATCTTGGAGTCAGGGACAGGAACCTGAACTAACCTGAAATCTTCAAAATGCCAGATAAGAACCATGATCAAAGCCTCACTTTTTAGCTACAGCTGGCTAAGGTACCCCTTCTGCTTGCAAAGTGCAAATTAATGGGTATTCACAGAGATTTTTGTCTACAGTTAATTAACAGCCTCCTACAGACTTACTCCTGCTAGTACTGTCCACTTTCTCCCTCCCAAAACAACCCAACTGTGAATCTCCAGACTCCAACATGACTAAATTCTATTCTAACATGGGCACAACCAAAAGCCAACATGAATATATTACACCCATAGCCCGCAGTTTTTTCCTCTTAATAGTACATAGTACAAGTTTTTTCCTCTTGTAAATAGTACATAGTACAAGTTTTTTCCTCTTAATTAAAAGCTGTAGAAATCTTACCACTCTCTTAGTCCTGTGCTTGAGTCAGAAACTTTTCATCAAGTGCTACTAAAAAATAAATTTGTCTGCAGCCAAAAGAGCTGAACCATGAAAATTCAGGACCAAAACCGAAAGGGATCTGCAGTAATTAATAAGCACCTAATCCAGAAATGACTGGGAATCTCTGGCAGAAAACCTTACTAACCTTTCATGCCCTGGTATGTGCAGAAACAGTGAAAGCTTTCAAGATACCTGCAGTTCTTGAGCTGAGAGCTGTCCACCAAAAAAGGCAGAACTAGTACAAGGCAGGCTGCAGAATGCAGCTGTTGTTAAACCACGAGAGTGAGGGGAGGTTTGTGAAAGACAGAAAATTATAATAATCTGCATTTGCAAGGAAAAGGGAATTTACACACCTACCCTGCCCTTTGTATTCCCTGCTGCTCAGCTCCCCATGAGGCTGTGTTGGCCAGGTTGCAATTCCATAACTCCTGGCTCAAGGCTTTTAAAACACTGTGTGGAAAACAAGAATGCCTCAGACAGCATCCTGGTTTCATTGAGGGCCATCAAGAGTTTGATGCTCCAGTTCACAGTTTTAGGGACCAAAGTCTTCACTCTGGATTCAAGCCTAAGTAATAATTTGCTCTGAAAGTTTAATGTTAAACTAGTTGTTTACCTATTGTACATACATTTTATTCAAGTGCAAATCATTACCTTCGCTCCACCTCTTTTAGAAAAGCAGAGAAAATAATTCTTACTCAGGCTTTAAGCAAAAATGGAAATTCAAAACCACCACATTTCTTCCCAGCCTCAGGACTTTTTTGCTGTATAATGAACCACTACTTCAAATGCAACATTTCATTTAGAAAACACTGTAGCCACATTTTCTTATTCAAAATTATAATATTTTTCATTTAAAATATAAACCAAAACAAGAAGACTTTGACCAATGTTCTATAGGAATGCCAAGTAAACACATTTTAAATGACTGTTTGAGGAGTTTAGGTTTCTTCTTCTGATTGTTGATTTCTGTGCACCAATTTCACCATGAGAATGATACAAATATATGTATTAAATATGCTGATTTGAAGACAGCAGGATTATCTGAGCATTGCTCTCAGTTTCAACACATCCTAATAGAAACCAAAACAATGCTCAGTTGCAAGAATGGCATGAATAAATCTGTTAAGAAGTTTAAGAAGCATTTAATTAGTGGAGCATAAATAAAATTGAGCCTTTCTAACAGGGAAAATGGAACAAGAACTTAAATCTCATTGGCACTTTGTTATCTCAGAGTGACAAGGACTCTGCCTTGTTTTGCAGGAAAGTTAAAACCAGCTTTATTCAGAACAGGTGAAATCCTGATTCCATTTAACCAGGGGAGTGCACAAGATGTCCACAACCTGGTTCAGGATTTTACCCCTTTAGTTTCTTAACATCCAGAGGATTTTACAAATTATTTTGTAAAACCTTGCATCTACTGCAAAATGTACTTATTTGCAGATGTGGGAAGCAATCTCATTTCCCACCATTAAGACTGCAACCTGCAATTGTTGCTGGAGAGTTTGGCTGGAATGTGCGTTGATTCTTCCACATGTGGATTATAGATAAAGGTCTTGCATCAGTCATACTCTGTTTTATGAAATAAAATTCAACAACAACAGCAGCAGGTAGATGCATAATCAAGATAATGTTATCATAAAAGTGTAGAATAGACAAAACGTTCCCTTGGCTGTGGCCTGGGTAAAGCCTCTTGCCTAAATTGGGACTGACATGAAATTCAGTCCTAGGAGCCTTCCTTTCAAGAAGTTATTCAATATCAGGCTGGGCAGTTTGCTCATGTAGAAGAAATCTGATGGTTCATATAACTACCTTAAAGTAAGCATTTTCCATTAAAAAATTCCTATTTCCAACACACAAGTCCAACAAAAGCTTGTATTTGGTATTTTCACAGCACACTGCCCCAGACATGATGCATTCAGAGAGAACAACACATGAAGGGAAACCAGCTTGTGTAGGAGACTGGGAACTTGAGAAACTTGATTCCAAGATTGCAACTTACCATTTTGGAAAGTCAAGTGCAACCTGGCATTTTCACTTGCTAAATTTCAATAGAATTTAATTTCATTCTCTACATCCATGGACCATATCACTTTATTCTCTTTTCCTAACCTTTCTCTCCCTTCTTCTCCCATTAAATATACACATATATTTTGTCTCTAGAGGAAGGAATTATATCCTCTACATGCATAAAATAGAATTTATAGTTTCTGTCTTTTAAAATAAGTACGTCCGATTACAAACAACAAGGGCTGTTCAATACTATTTAAAATCTTAGACACATAAATCCCTCCAAAAATGCATGAGGGTAAAGGCCACATCCAAAAAGTCTGAGGTAATAGTTCTTTTTTTCCCTATAGTTTCTTTTTCCCTATATCCATTGCTATGGATTTCAATAAAAAATCTGTTGGTAGCATATCTTGTACCAAGCCCTGTGAGATTCCTTCAGCACATAGGTTCATTCTTATAAAAATAAGCAAATAGACAGGACAAAAAGTGAGATTGGAAACTGATTCCCAGCTGATTTATGTGCATATTTTCTATCTCAGTGAAAGATGGAGAAATGAATGCTTTTCAGAAAGGCAATCTCACAGTGGACAGGCTTAGAGTACAACTGAGGGTATGTCTTGAGATCACAAGAGGTGTGATGGTTTCTCCACCACCAAAATGGGGCTTTCCTGCTTGCTGTCAGAAAAAAGAGTAATTAGAGATATCAAAGGCAGTCACTGGGGCTGGCTTCTTGTTGTAGCACTGGTTGTAGGATCCTGAAAATTGCAAGCAAGCTCCTAAGTGTTGGCTATAGATCATGTAACATTTATAAGCAACTCCATAAAACAGGATAACTAACTGGAGAAAACAAGAAATTAAGAAATTTAAATATTCCATGCCAATTAAAAAAGAAAAAACAAACAAACCAACAACAAAAAACCTGAAAGGGTAGTTTCAAGAAGAAGAAGATAATAGAGATATATTTACATTATAAGTCATGGTAAAGGGAGGATAGAGAGACACTACCAAAATATAATTCTCAGTGTAGTTGCAACACTTCTTGTTTAAGAGTTCATGATCTGAAAACCACAAGTTCAAAAGGTGTCCCAAAGAATTAAGAATGGGTGGGCCTCGTTTTTACATGGCTTGGAAGACATCTAAGGGAAAGGAAGAGTTTTATCAGTCAGGGGCATCCTATCTCTCATCTCTTCTATTGTTGTAGTCTTGGATATAAGTACAAGAACCCTTTAGAAAAAAGAAGGTTTTCTGCCCTTCTCACCTCTTCTTTCTTCAAACAGTTGTGCAGATCTTAAAATATGAATAAAAACCCATGGGGCCAATTTTTTCAAAATGAAGAGGCCGACTTCCACCTCTTGACTTTGCCAAGTCAGAGTTCAACGAGACTCCTCTGAAGAGAAGAGAGCCCCGAGTTCACCCGTGGATCACGAGCGTGGCGGTGGCCAGGGGTCTCGGAGAGCCTCTTCCAAGAGGAGCTTTGTTCTGGGGCTCACAGAAAGTCAAACGCCCACCTGGTTTCATGTTTCACAATGCTCACTTCCAGCTCAGAGCCTCGTCTCTCACTGGCTGATCTGTGCAATAGTCTTTCCCTTCTCTGCAGTTTCGATTTGTGTGTAAGTGAATGTCATTCATGCCGCTGATTCAGTGATGGGAGTAGGGTGTTTCTTCTAGATGAATCTTTCTGCATGCCATTTAGGGTGAGATTAAGCCCATATTCCACCATATTCCAACGCTGACCAATTTACTATTGTGTTTCCCCAAACCCTGGACCTTTTCTACACTTAAAATTGGCCCCTTGAGCCAGACCGCTGCCATATTGCCATTGCACAAGACAAACCAGCCAAATTCAATTTTCATTATTCAGTTAAACTGTGGTTTTAGCCACACACTGATTTTGTGATATTGCAAATTTCTTGCAAGTGTTGGGATTGATACGTTTAATAGAAATCGAGGTTAGTCTTAAATTCCCATCTGCTCAAAAAGTAAGAGATTGTTTTTCTTGTACTTCTGCATTAAGATTGAGAATTTGTAACTCAATTTCCTAAATGGGAACAGGAAGCAGAACTATGAAATTTTACTAGATTTCTAAAGTGTCTGTAAATTAAACTTTTGGCTTGAATGGAAGAGCAATATTCTTAAAATGCTTGGATGCAAACATCTTTTCCAGCGCTGTTTTTTACCTTCTGCAGGTATGTGATAGCTTGCAAATGATGGTAATATTTTAGATGTTATTAAACTAAGAAATCCTTCCTCAATGTCCTAACCCTCTGCCACAGAAAAGTCAGTAATTTTTTTATCTGGGAAGCATGAGTTACTTGCTGCTTGAATGTTAATCAATTCATAATTTGATTTTTTGCATTCATCAGAATTCTATATAATTTGAGGGTAATCACAACCCCTGCTTCCCAAATAACACATGCAGAAATATTCAAGTCCAAGCCATCCAAATCTGTCCGCTTTTAAAGCATATGTCAGGTTTTCCCCCATCCTGCTTTATAATGTTTATAATTATTAAGCAATATTATTATACAAATTATACCATATGAAGTATTATACATTTTATAGGTATAATTAGATATGCATAAGTACTTTATATGTATTTTATGTATTATAGAAATCATTGCCAAAATATTAAAAGCTGCATTCTTCATGATTGGAAGTTTCCTATTCCTCTCTCAGTGTAGTTCAACCTTAATGCTTATAGGAGATTTGAAAGACCTGAAGGCAGGTTCTGCAGTCCCAGGAATCAACAGGGAGTTTTACATTATTTACCACCTGCTGTTCTGGACAAATGTTAATTTATCCTTTAATACCATATAAATCCTAATATTTCACTATAAATTCTTTTAAGGGAAGAGACAGTTAACAGCATGTGATGATCAGGAATAGAAATGAGTGACAGGGGAGTATTGATCAGGAATTTAGACACTTACACTACATTATCTGTGAAAATGATACTTGGCTGATTTGACTGACGAAAAAATTGAGTCCTACAGCTTCCTGGAATTCTTTAAAAATACAGGTTTTCACTAAATATGGAAATACAACAGCAAATCCATAATAGTTGTATGATTACTTATTTATGCCCAGGCTATGACAAAGTAGAATGTGCACTCCACCATTCCAGTGTATCCTGGTGAAATTTAATTGAAATTAGAGGTGTTATTGGGGTAGGCATAAAACAGCTGAATCTCACTTATGGAGGTAGATTTGGGCTGTGAAAATGCAAATCCCTGTTTACAAACCCCTTTAACGTGTGATTTCTCAGAGTATTAAGGAATTTGAGAGCTGGCATAGACCACTGAAAGTTGTTCAGCAGAAACAGAATTTGAAAGGCTCCAAAATTTGATTTTGCAGTTCTTATCACATCAGTACTTCAAGAGAACTCTCAAAGATGGCAAAAAAAAGTCATTATGAGAGACAACTATTGGGTAGGCAAAAAATCTGAGCAGAACTATGCAGAAATTAATTTTGTGTGAATTAGGATGACTGAATTTTGCTGGCATTTGCACTCTTGAGTGCATATAATATACTTCCCATTCTCAGGGGACATGGAAATGATGACATCTGCATTGTCTGTGAATGTAATACAACAAAGCTCATAAATTGATTATGTGTCACTGGAGTCATTGGAGACCGTACTTCAGCTGAGGTAGAGCCACTGACTGTCCTAGTTCCTCATTTTTTAACTTTTTCTTCTAAAACTGTCCTTTTGTGTAAAGTTTCTTTTTCTTTTCTCATTTTTCCAAAGAGATGATTCTTCCCATTACAATCCAAGTCACCAGGTCAGGTATTGTTCACATTGTTCTTTTTTTTTTCATCCAACAAGTATTAAAAAAGGAAGAGTTTTTCTATTACTCACAACCTACTTTTAAGCTGATCCAACTCAGTTTCACTTAACGTAGCACTAGCAAGGACCTCATTCCTGTATTAAATGTATTAAAAGTAGAATATTTTATGGTGGAGAAAATTTAGTGGAGGTGTGTAAATTTGTGGAGCTTCAGTGATGCAGGGAGCTTGATCCATCATGCTATCAAAGAGCTTGGCAGAACACATCATATTAGAAGGAAAACACACAGTGGTGGGGATTTACCCTCATATAGAGTCTGCCATCTGGGAGCCTCAAGGTTAACCATCAATTTATGGTCTGTTAGTTCCAGGGAGAGCTTTGAGATTCAGGATCAGTTTTGAAATACACCACAAATATCCCTAGCAAAAAATGTAGAGGAAAGTGGAAGGAGAGTACACAAATGTGAGAATTTACTGCCTTTTTATCATCAGGTAAGAAAAGTCTCCTGATCAATACAGATAATTCAGTATAAACTCATTTAAAAAATGAACACAGGAAAATTAATCAGTCCAAGGTCCTTCCCCTGCCCCTGAAGCCTGTGGCATAAACCCAATTTACACTCAGAGTGATTTAGGTCTTTATTCAAACACATGATAATAGTTGAGTTTTTTGGGGATCACTCTCTTCTTATGCTTCCCTATTATCCCAGAAAATACTCACTGGTGCCTCCTGTAACCCAGATTATGGACTGTGCTAGAAGCTGGTGAATTAGATAATCACAGATCACAGATAATCACAGTGCTTGAGCCCAAGCCCTCATACAGTTTTATCAGCAAGTATGGGCACAGTCAATGCAATCCAGGGTAAACCCCCACAGATTTGGTGCACAGAGAGGTTTAACTGCCTCAGTCATACCCAGATCCTTCCAAACTCCCTACACACCTTGCCAAGAAGTTTGCATGGCATGTGGACTCCCACTGTGATGTTATTATTATTATTCATACCAGGATATCCAGGCCAGTGCCTCAGTCTCAGAGCCATGTTGGGTTGCCTTATGTTTTTATTTGAAAATATCCACCTTTTCATAAGCTTCAGCATAGGTGGTTTGAGACCTGTTCTAAGATCTTGCTCCTACTTGATCTGGAGGAAAACCCTGAACATTATCCGTGTTTTATGGCTTTTGACTCAAGACAGTGGTGATGCCTTGTGAAGGCTGAGCTAGAGCAGAGGCTGGACAGAGCTAAAGAATAAAGCAGGGATTTATTAAAAGGCCTCCATGGATTCACCCTGGGCAGCACAAGAGCCCAGCCAGGGCTGCACCCAAGATGAACCAAAATGGTCACAAAATGCACGGCCGGTCACGGGGTGCTCTTACTTTGATCAGTTCTGCTCCATTTGCATCTTGGAGTTCATTGTCCCATTCCAGCTTTAGCCCATGCAGTCCCATCCTGCTTGTTTTTCTCTCTCCAGCCCACGGTGTTTGTGCTCTTGGGCCTGAGATTTGGATCATTTGTCCTTGGTCCCCAGCTGGAGCAGGAATTGTTTTGTCTCCCTGCTCTGTGCAAGAGCTCACCATCCCCTGACATGAAGACCCACACACTAAAGCAGCACAGAATCTGAAAAATACAGAAGCTAAAACATGAGGCATCAGTGGCAGCAGAAACATTTGCCAAAGGGTGGCCAAATGGCAAAGCAGGGGCTGATCCAGATCTGCTGAGCCCAACACTTCTGCCTACACCATCTACTCTGCTCTCAAAAATGCACCTCAGCCTCAGGGGACAGATGGGCAGAGGTGGGTGACAGACAGGAGCGCTGCTCTGCCCACAAACCTCTCCCAACATCGGACGTGTGTCACAGACACATTTTATGAAAAATCCTTTCCTTAGGATTTTTTCTCCTGAGAAGCAGAGAGGCCTCAGGAGCAAAATGTTAACAATGGTTATCTGCTGCTGTGGAATGCAACAGGTGCATCTGGGACTGGTTCATGTGGTTGTTTCTAATTAATGGCCAATCACAGCCCAGCTGGCTCGGACTCTCTGTCCAAGACACAAGCCTTTGTTATCATTCCTTCTATTCTATTCTTAGCCAGCCTTCTGATGAAATCCTTTCTTCTATTCTTTTAGTATAGTTTTAATATAATATATATCATAAAATAATAAATCAAGCCTTCTGAAACATGGAGTCAGTTCCTCATCTCTTCCCTTGTCCTAAGACCCCTGTGAACACCGTCACAAATGTGCAAAATGCAGGCACGTGCAGTATGATATTTTAAAAATCTGATCCCAGCACCTACAAGAACCTCACAAACAGGAGAAAGGAGATGAAACAATACAAATGAAGATTTGTTAAACTGCTACCTTTCTTGACTGCTAAATTAAACATGTATATTTGGGTGCTTTTCTTTGGAAAAATGATGCCTTTGCGAATCTTAAACTGCCAGATTGAAAGTGAGACTTTTTGTTTCATTTCAAGGAACTGATTAAATGGGATAAGTTAAATATTTTTTTGGCTTGACTTCTTTACTACTGTTCTAATTAAACACTGGAATAATCTTGTATTGTGGGTTTTGATGAGATAACTCATCACTTGATCACTCACAATGGATGGCTTTGTTGTCAAATTAACTACTGAGTGTGTCTTTGGGGATGCAGTTATTTTTTTTTCTTTTCCTTTCATTGAAAATATTGCATTTGAATCAAAGTACTTGAAATTAAACTTTAATATGAGAGAGTAAAAAGTTGGGTTCTCGAATTTCAAAAGGAGCTTTTATGTTGGTGGATTTATACTTAAATTTTTAGTAGCTAAATGTGATTAAAGACTCATTTTCTTCCAACAGCCTGAAATTAAGGTGAAAATCCCAGCAAGTGTTGGAATATAGATCCTCTCTCACCACCCCCATCTGCTGAGGATCTTTTCCATTATCAGAATCACACACTCAACCTGCTTTAGCCCTGAATCTTCACCTCTCTGCTCCTGCTGTCTTTGTCCCACATGGCCTGCACTACCTACCAGCCCACAGTACCTGCTGCTATAAAAGTGCAGGGGTGGAGAGAGAGAAAGACAAAGGCTGATAATCCTTTGGTATTCTATGACAACACAGCCATGTACAATGACATCAAATATAAATCATCAGTCAGAAATCCTTGACATGTAGCCCTTGGAGGAAGACAAAAGGCAAGATAATTTCTTAAGGTGTATTTAAGTTCTAGTGACCATTGTTTCCTGAAAATCAAAAGTTTAATAGTTAGATGAGTATACTATTCTAACATCAAATCATTCTAGCGCCGTATTCAAGGTAGTTTTACAGCATAACCTCAATTTGTTTTCTTGCACAATTTCATTACAGGATTATTCAGAGATTTGCTTATACTGGTAGAGACCATGAAGAATAAGTTCACTGTCACACCACAAATGTAGAGTTTTGCTATCTAGTTTTACTCACCTAAATTGCAGTGCTATGCTCTGTGAGTTGAATCCTACTGCTTTTTTCTTGTTTTTCTAGATGAGTCATGATTTACATCCCAGTGAGAGAAAAATGATACAAATTACACAACCAGCAAGAAATAAAAAGGGGAAAAAGATGGATGAAAGGAGAATCAAATCTACAGATTTATGAACTAATAGTGCAATTTCCATAATGTCTTTACCTCTGTGTTTTATTATTGCTTTATTTATCTTTTTGTTCTCGGGTTAATCTCATATTCATTTGTCCCATAGATAAATTCTAGATTATTAAAATATGAATTAGATGAGAGGACATGCTGTCTGATTAAAATAATATCCGGTTACTACATGCTGATATACACCCAGGCTAAAATCCAAATATTCAAGCATTATCAAGCTACAGCATGTTTTAACAGCATAGCCTAAAACTACTAATTGTATTACAGGAATTAAGGGTGGGTTTATTCACTAAATGAGAACAGCAAATAATGAAGTAGATGATTTAGCAAGCAGAGGTTCTCCCAGGCTGCATCTTAATGTATCACTGGAGAGCCTTGTGAACTTCTGTTCAGAAAGACAGCCTATTAAAAATGGCATATACAGGAAAAACCAGAACTTTTGAAAGAGAATCAAGGCTGATTGATGTCTAAAATATTTATTTTAAAATTTACTTAACAGATAAGAGAGATAACAGCTATTGCTACTGCAGCAAAATTTGTGTTGGGTTGTGATTAGAATGCAATGCGCTGCGTTTTTATTAACATGCTAAAATTAGTGCATCATTCACTTCCTCGGCGTAATAAATAAAAATGTATAAATAAATAATTAAAAATCAATAGTGATATGATTAAAACATTTGTGATATGAATAAAAACATTTTATTCCTCACCCAGTACCTTAACAGGAAGGGTGGCACAACTCCGTGATGTCTCAAGTTCCTCAACACTGTGTTCCAAAGATCTGATTCAGGCCCTGAACAGGAGGATCTCACCCCTTTATCTCCCATGGGAAGGTCTTGGTTTGTCCCTAGCTGGACACCCAAACCTAAAAATCAGGATTTGCAAACCCAGGCAATTTTTATCTATGTTAATGTCCTATGTTTCTTAAATTAAGAATTCTTGGGGACAAGAAAACGATGCACTGAATGCTTATTTAGTAAACAAAGACAGTAGAGATATGGCCTGATCCTTCTTTAATTTAATTCAATGTAGAGAGTCCCATTAAGCCTAGGTAATATGAATTTAGAATTTAATGAATAATATGCATATTATTTCTGTTTTGAAGGGTACATAGGGAATTACTAATAATAAAAAATGCACTTTTCAAAAACCTTCTTTATTGTTATGACTTCCTGACTCAATTAAGATTTTAATTATAGACTCAATATTTCATGTTTTCATTTGTAATGTAGTTAAAAACTAGATTGCTACTGCTGAAGAAAGCTTAGATATAATGTCATTAATTCAAAATTATACATTGGAATGCAATCTGTTACCATTTGATTAACCTATCAGGCATCTAGATGTGTTATTTTGCTGGCATTTCAAACACCATTTGAATATCAGTAAGAAAGTGGTTAAACTATGCTAATTGACACTCTGGAAGTGGATTGGTTACTAACTTGTAGCTGCTTTGAAATATCTCAGTTAAAGCCTAATCTTTCTCAAGTAGATTGCACTTAAAATATTTTAATGGACATAATTAAAACTTAATTGTTTATGTTATTTTTTCATCATAATTGGCAGATTAATTAGATATGGATCCTCATAGTACTGTTTAATAGGTGTTCTTGTTATCAGCTGACATTTAAGACTGTGGCAATCACTGTTCTTTCATGTTTTAGTATCTCAGCTGAGAAACAGTGCTTTGGCAAAGAAGGAATGAATATAATTGTCCTGATTTTATGGAGCAGTGAAATTGCTACACTGGATCAGAGCTATGAACTTTCATCTTCCCTGATGTGTGCAAGAACCAGATGCTGCAAAAGAATGAATAAATCCTCCTATTCCCACTCAGCAGATGTGCAATATCTCCCCATGGAGGTCTCATTGTAATCCCAAAGGATTTGGATTAAACCATTAAGTACAGGGTTCATTTTATTTTCTTTTATAAATCTGTGGTAGTTTGGACTAGGATCTGTCTGAATATTTCTTCTCCATATAAACCCACAGTTTCCATTAGAACTTCTCTAATTCTGACTATTTCCTTTGTGAAGACCACTAATTGATGACAGAGTGCATTTTAAAATGGTAAAAACCAAGTGCTTGCAAAAAATCCAACAAAAATCATCCCTGAAATTACAAATGCTGGTCTCAACTCCAGATTTCTTTGTATGAGCAAAAGGATCATTAGGGAGAAAGGAAGTAAATAAAATTTTACAGAATAAGTTCAGATCTGCACATTTTCCTTGGAAGAAAATTACCATCCCTCAGTATTCCTGAAAAAAAAAATTAAAATAAACAGACTGAAAAAAAATAATCACATAAGAAACATCAAGCCTTTGTGCTAAAGATGTCACACCTGCTCCCTAGGAATCAGCAGAAAATGGCTAAAATTGGCATGAATTGTGACAGTATTCAGCAAGAGCATGGCAGGACCATCTCTTTGGGCAACCCTGTCCCTGGGACATCACAGATTTCACAGATTTCACAGATTTCACCTCTCTGCCTGGCCAGCACTGGGAGTCCTGACCAATTCCCGTGTCAAAACTTCCTCAAAGTTGCTTTCCAGAAAGGCTGATTGAAAACTTTCTTGCTTCTCAGCAGCAGTTCACCAAAATTTATATCAATCAATTTATGAAATGCAAACAAGCTTTAACTGCAAATTCTCAATCAATTTTATTCCCAGAAAATGTTAAATTCGATGTATGATTTCTGGAAAGGGGACATAGCTACCTCAGGGTGCACTGAATAATCATACCTGAGTTTCCACTGAATTCCAAAGTTTTATGTGCTTCTTCCTATTTTTCCAAGAAATTTCCCTGAATAAATTGCTCACACTGTGGCATGAGGCTTTCTGCAATGTGAGCACATGACAAGGAAAGGTAAAGATAAATTCATATGCAAAATGTCATTTTTACTACCTATAAAATATGTACAGTGGCAAAAGAGAGTCAGACTCTCTGCCTTGAGCTGGAGGCCTCTGGCACAGGATCCGAAATTTAAAAGTAGCATAAAAGACTGAGAGAGTGCATATATAATATAATATATATTATATATTATATATTATATATATAATATATAATATAAGACTCAGAGAGTGCAATGTACTCAACAGAAGAACAAAAAGAAAAAAAAATTTGGAAAAAACCCCCATGAAATGTCCAGAGATTTGGGAAATGTCTTGGGTAGAACAGGGGAGAAACAATAAAAATGCATGTGAATATAAACTCATTGACTCTCTGCTTCCTAGTCTAGATTCCATCCTCTGTTATGGATTTAAACATATATATTTTAAAAGAACTGAGAGGGGATTAAAGAGGGATTAAATCTTCTCTCTTTTTCATTCCAGGGAAAAGTTCCTAATTGCTGCCCTTCTACTGGTAGTGGATAAAGGATACAGAAAAATCTTAGCCTAATGATTAGAGATCTGGTCTAGGAAAAGGGATTTCACCTTTCTTTTCCTGACCTCTTTGGAAACTTTATACAGGACTCAGAAAAGAAATGAACCCCTCAGAGAGGCAACATCACATCCAGCTCTTGCCTTGCCTTCCTGACCACCTGGCTGTGGAGGAGGGTCCTAGAAGGGTAAATATCCCTCCAACCCCTGTGTCCTCTGAATGGCTGAGGGTGCTTAGGAAAAGATCATAAAAACCAGGGAAACACTGATGGGCAGAAAAGAAGAGAGATTTAATCCTGGTGCTTTCCTTCTGACCCTATGCCAACTTTCCTTCCTATGCTAGGGCTAACCCAGGGCTAACAACATGTACAGTTCTGTTGGAATAACCAAAGATAATATTTTTTTTTTTTTTTTGCAAACATGAATATTCATGCAATCATAGATATATAATCTTCAAAGCCATCTTCAGTCTATCCATCCCTCCCAGTTCAAGGCAGAGGGAATGCTATATTTAGTCTGCAGCTTCCCAGATAAAGAATTTAGAGCAGCAGCAAAGGGGGAGAAGAAAAATGGGCTGTATTGAAATTGTCCTGGGATACATTACACAGTAATTCATGAACCTGCTGTAGCTAATGCTGTTATCACAAATCTACTGTTATTTACTGTGCTAGGGCGTGCAAAGAAATGCTCAATTCAGTTTTACATATGTAAATTAAACACATAAACCTGCACATCTTTCCTTATTAGGCTGTGAAATGTTATGACTCAAATGTGACAAATAAGTTATTCATAGGTACTGGTGGCCATCCATTTTAAACTATTCCCTGCAGACCACAAATACCTTTATATCCTAATGAATTCCCAGACTCTCTGGCAGAATCAGCCAAATAGATTTTAAATATTTTAAAGCATTTCTGAATAAGACAGTAGGTAGTCCACTCTAGATACTGCTATAGCAAATAAAAGACTTTTCCTATTTTGGTTTTTTGGTTTTTTTTTTTCCCTCCTCTGGATTCAGTTTGATTGCTGTCTGGATACTTGAAGAAAAATTTGATTAATTTTAACAGATGAAGAGTCATTTGAGTTAAAAGCCACCTTAGAGTCTTCCACATTTCATCTTCTTGCATTAACACAGAGCTGAGACTTCCAGCTGTAAGGAAGTTCTGATCTATTTTGCCAGTGAGTAATATGGAATTTGAGAATTCAAAGCTGAATCCCCAGATGTACCACAGATTTAATTTGTGACATAAAGAGGTCCCCTAATTACTTTGTACCTCATATTAAGCTCTGGAAAAAAAAATTATGTACACAGTACATTTTGATGTCTAAAATATACTACAAATGAAAAGGGAAAAATGGCGCTGATATGTAATCTCTGGGATTGTCTCAGGGACCTGGGCAATGAAAAGTTCAGATAAAGAAAAGAAATGGGGAACTGATGACAACTGATTTTTTTTCCTCAATTCATGATGCTGAGAAGGTTTGACAGAAGAGACACCATGATTACCCAAAGCCTTGTGGAAGAAGTAAGGCTACAGACAAAGAAGAATGTTTGGGTCCATTCTTGGCTTGGCAGTACCTGTTCCAAAGCCAGACAAACAAAATGAAACACAAGTTATATCCAATGTTTTTTGCTTTTGTAAAATTTGAGGACCCTTTAGTTGATACAATTTTACCAGTATTAGAAAAGCACTCTCACTCTTCATTCCAATAATTGGCGCAATCTTGTCAGCATTATAATGTAGTTCTAATTACCTACATTCAATAATGCAGAATATAAATAGGAATGGGAAAATGAGAAACCTTGTAATCAAAGGAGACAGGAACTTAATTCAGATTTATATTTTTTAAGTAATGAAAGATTGAGATAGAATACATTTTTTGTTATTAAGTTTTGAGGAGAGGGAACTTTGTAAAGGAGAACATAGAGTGAGCTTGAGTAGTGTCTGTGAAGATATTAAAATAGACAATAGGTGAGAACAGCTGGGATCTCAAATACCCTTCCATCAGGGATAGTGAAGTCTGGGGAAAAAAAAAAACCAAAAACTTCTAAAACTCCATAATTTTAAGTCTGGGAATTGCTGTCCTCTGTGTCAAGAAAAATCTTGAACCACTGATCCATTCTTCTGTATGCTTGTGGAAGGGCAAAATGTTTTAAAGGAAAATTCACAAGCCTACCTCAAGCAGAGAAAGGAAAACCCTATTTAGACTGAGTTTTGTGCTGCATTATTCTTATTTGTTAAGGCAGAACCTGGGAATGGACCTGATCACTAACCACATGCCTGGGTGCATGCAAGACTTGCACATGCAAGACTTGTGATAGATGGGTAAATTGTATTTTTAACAACTATTACTTCTGGAAAGGATATGGCTTGAAAAGGAAATAATCATGTTAGAAAATCCAGTTTCACCTTTCAGAAATTCCAATACAGTGCTGTGATGTGTCATTTGAAAGAAGACAGCGCACGGATTGGGAGTGAGGAATGAAAAATGTTTGTGCCTATTCAGAATTCTTTGAAATATAATAAAAATTTAACCAGAAGATTTTTATACACCTGAACTTACAAAGGCAGCTGAACTGTTTTCTGAAAGGACTTTCCTTTGCATGCCTGTGTCAGGTACAAGGAACATGAATACTTAAACCTGCTCTTGGCTGCTCTTGAGACACATTCTGATTAGAGCAAGGCATGTTCCCTCCCAGGGCTGTGACCTCGAGAGACCATGTACTTTTATAGAGCTAAAAGTTTGTCAGCCCCAAACTTCATAGATTCCTGGGTTTCCTCAGGCAGATGATTAAGGATTTTTTCTTGAGAAAAGTTTTTAGGTAAGAAACACATTCTAAAATTATGGAAAACTTTTGTCTGCTCTTTCATCTGTAATGCTGTTGCTTTGCAGGGAGCCAGCTGTGCCTGTCAGGAATGCAATGCCATAATTTTGATAGATTGGTATTTTCTTGTTTTATGGAAAGGTGAGAGGTAGGCCCTAGGAAGTACTTAAGCCTTAGAAGTAGAAAATTTTGAATTTTGTTTTATTTTAGGGTTTTCCCACACCTATGACTAGGCCATTGAGAAGCACAGACAGCCACAAAGTAACTATATTCCAATACCCACAAGTGTCCATTAAGCATTATCCATACCTACAGAGAACTAAAACAGATTTTATTTAAGGCAGGAAAAGCCCTTCTGAGTATAATTAACCTCATCAAAATGAATTTTTATCAATTTACTTTCACAGGAACTGCCCTGTGTGTATTTACTGGCTCCTGTTCCTATATGCTACTTGTTTTGTTTTAAAGTATTATTGTTCACTTCAACTTTGTTACAAATTACTGCCCTTCAGGGGTATTAGTCAGGAGTCTTATGCAACAAACCCATAAAGAAGTGGAGGGAATATCAGCCAGTGATTAATCACATACAGGTCTCAAAAAGAGATTTCTTCCCCTTTTATCCATATCTCATGTGCAGTCTCCAGCCTCCTGAGACAAAGCTGAGGTTATCTGCAGACTGGCAATAACAGCATACACTGTGGAGGTGAAGAGGAGATAAACCAAGCCTCTTTATGGAACTGCTACTGGCAAAACAAATGCCCCAAAGGGCTGGAATTGGCAGTTAACTCTAAGCTGTTTTCTTCAGAAGTACAAAAATAGCCTTTACGTCTTCCACCAAAGCAAAACATTGAGCCACTGCATTTAGACAAGAGAACATTCTTTCAAAATTGGCAAGGGAGAAATGTTTTAGTTGTTGTGTAGTTCTTTCACATCAGCTGTGAGGTTTGTGCCTGCAGTTTACTCAGCAAATTTCAGAGCACCTTTAATGTTTTATTTGTGTTCCTCTAAGCCTTGGCCTTGAGATTCAAAATGACCCAGTGTCTTAGGTTGGAAATGGGGGTGTGTGCTCTATCACCATCTGTCAGAGGTGGGGCAGTGCTCTGCTGTTCATTGGGCAGTTTTCTTTATCACTTCCACAGCCAATCCTCCCTCCAGGAGATCTCTGCTGTTCATGGGCCATTCATTATTAATTCTCTTCTGTCCATGGCCAGTGAGTGTCCCTGCATGGCTGATCCAATTCCATCATCCCATGGGGAGATGCTCTGCCCAGGGGAGGAGCCAAGCATTCCTACCTGGATCAAATCTGAGGTTTGGGACAGCCCAGCAGCCTTTGCCCAGTGCATTGCCAGAGGAGCAGCTTCTGCTGCCCTGCATGGCCAGAGGGAGCCCAGGCCCATCTGCAGCAGCCCTGGAGCTGCAGAGGAAAACTCCCCCCTTGTGCAGGATCCCTGCTCCAGCAGAGCCACAGCTGGCACTGCAGGAGGGCTGAGCCCCCATGGGATGGGGCTGTGCCACCCCCCTGACACACAAAGGGGGGCAGCTTCTGTTCTCACTCTGCAGTGTTGTTTTGTATTACTGCATTTTTTATTTTATTTTAATTTTTATTTTTCCCCTAATAAAGAACTGTTATTCCTACTCCCACATCTTTACCTGAGAGCCCCTTAATTTCAAATTTATAACAATTCAAAGGGAGGGAGTTTACATTTTCCATTTCAAGGGAGGCTCCTGCCTTCCTTAGCAGACACCTGTCTCTTCAAACCAAAACACCCAGTGTGTGTTGGCCAGGTTGGATGGGGCCCTGAGCAACTTGATCTGGTGGGTGATGTTCTAACCAGATGATCCTTAAGGTCCCTTCCAACCCAGACCATTCTATCATTCCATGATACACTTCCAGTTTAGCACAGTCTCAAAACTAACTGGATAATTCTGTATAATCCCAAATACTCCAGATGATGCTCTAGGGAACCAAGTGAATAATTTTAAAGCCTCAAAGCCTCACACTGCATCCCAGTGTGGACAGCAGGCCATACCAGACTGGCCACTCATCTGCAGGACTGAAGAATTCAGCTGATGTCTCTTCAGGCAGTGATGGCTCAGGGCTGAAGGATGTAAACACCAATCCCCCAGGATAAAGAAGATCTAATCTAAATCTGCCCTCTTCCAGTTTAAAACCCATATCCCTTGTCCCATCACTACATTCCCATGTAAAATCCCTCTCCAGCTCTCCTGTAGCCCCTTCAGGCACTGGAAAGTGCTAACATCCCCTTGTAGCCTCTTTTTCTCAAGGTTTGACAACCCCAGCTCTCTCAGCCTGCCTTCATATACCCACAACATGGATTGGTGCCTGTCCCACTCCTTCCTTATTCAAGAACACAGGCCAATTCATATATTTAGTTATGTTAAAAAGGGCTGCATCCAAGCACATATATGAAAGTTTGGAGGAGGTCTAGAACATTAGGTTTACATTGCTGAAGAATGTAGACAGTGTTTCTTTGGGGGTTTGGGGTTTCTTTTTAGTACAGAGCCTTAGTACCATGTCACCCTTGTTCCTATTCTGGCTTCTCTGTAGTGGAACTCACCAAACTAATTTAAAATGTTCAGGATTCACTATTACTCATTTATAAATTGAGAATGTTCCATTCATGTCTTGCACAGGCATGTGTAGAGATTACTTCCTTGTTTTACAAGTGTTATGTAGCATAAAATCCCTTTGTTCCAGAAGTTAAGACCTCAGCTACAGACATTTTGCTTTGGATTAAAAATTGGCATGCACTGCTTCCTTCAGAAACATAATTCTTTTGGCAAAATGCCCTTCTATACTTCAACAAGTCTTCTTTTTTGAACATGGATTTTTACTCTCTGCTTTTTTCACTGTTAAAAAGCCCTTTTAAAAATTTAATACACTTAGACATATATTTTCTAATTCATAACAAGACCTTTGTTTTATTCTTGCTTAATGTATGGTCAAGAGAAAATTATTCTCCTTGATTTAAGTCATTATGAAACTACAGGTTTTTTTTCTTTTCATCTCCAAATGTATGATTGACATACATCCCTCTGTGTA
This sequence comes from Agelaius tricolor, assembly GCF_023055355.1. Classification (NCBI taxonomy): domain Eukaryota; kingdom Metazoa; phylum Chordata; class Aves; order Passeriformes; family Icteridae; genus Agelaius; species Agelaius tricolor. The sequence continues at coordinate 2,438,366 of NW_027269284.1, read as the reverse complement.
TCTGAATAAAAAATAAAAATGAATTTAAAAATAATATTTAATAAGACACAAAGTGTGTGTGTCATTGCTGAGCTGTATTACAAAAGCATCCATGAACTGAGGAGCAGAAATATATCAAGAAAGCAAATAAAGCAAGTAATTGTGGGGTAAGTGATGGTTTTCCTCTTTTCCTGTCAATAAATACCTTGCTGTTCAGAATCCAAAGACAATTATAAGTACTCTGGATTACCCAGAAACAGTTTGTAGAGGGTGAAGGGAGAAAATAATCTAACCCAGACTCACCTAAAAGTTAGATGAGTATGTCTGAGCTACTTAGAACATTTATAACCACTGGGAATTTTTTTTTCCATTTATAACCATTGGGGGAAAAAAAAAAAAGAAGAATCCTCAGAGAGAAATTCATCCAGTCTGTGTAAAAGATCCCTGCCAGTGTCTGATGGGCCTTTTACTGGGACAACCCAATTCCTAGCAGGCATTCAGACATTTAACATTTAAACAACAATAGAGATGAGTCCCATCCTGGATTAAAGCTTTATATCAAGTTCCCTGAAGTTTTTTTCCCCCATGATTTTGCTCCCCAAGTGTATTTACACAGCAGAATGGGCAAATTGCCCTCTTAGCCTATGTATGCTGCTTGACTTGTCAAAAAATGCTGTTTTCATTTTACACAAGGCTAGCTGATAAAATTTGACAGTTTTGCATGGGGTGTGAAATTATTCATATAACTCTGGATTTTTCTGCTTTTCAATGCCATTTTTAATTGAATCACCTTTACATATTTATTAGCTTACTCAGCTGGTTACAGGAATCAAAGAATAGAAATCATTGCAAAACTGGAGACTCATTTCACAAAACACTTAGATGAAGTTCAGACCAATATGATTTTTTTAGTGTCCAAACATCAAATCACTGTTAAAGCAAGGAAAAATGGAAACTCAATCAGACCTAGGCCTTTACATGTGGACATAAAATTTGTGTGAATATTTAATTTTTTTTCTTTCAATGCAGAAACTTCTCAGCTTTCATACATCACCCAAAAAAGTATTTCTTAAACTATTTCTTTAATTATCTGTTCCCATTTCTTTTACCTCTATTGCAGGCAGTCATTTTATCTGCTGTAGCTTTTGCACCACATATATTTGTTTTCATGTGTGCTGAGAAAAGACCAGCCCAGTAAAGCATGCTCAGGGACACAAATATATGTCTACATATATATATATATATAAAATATATTTTTCTTCTCATGTGACTCTCTAACCAAATGAGACAGCTGTTATTCTAGGCAGGAAGCCAGGCTGGGATTTAAAGGCAAAAGGAGCCTTAACACTAAAATAATTATTTAAAAACAACGTACAGCAGCTGTAGTCAGCAGTACAACCTGAAGTTCAGTGTTTTTTTCACTGCAGCATCACACTCCATGTTCATGTAATGAGAGAAATCAGTTATAGGTTGCTGAAATTTGATGTTACAAATATCCAGAAGCTTTTGCTTGTTAATTGTGTGAAAAGTTAATGGCATGTAAACTGCTTTTTAAATCTTATTTTGTTTTTTGTGTTTCAAAACTCCTGTTTGTCAGAATTTAGAGAGCTGATGGAAGAGGATTGAAGCAAATAGTGTAGTATCAGAAAATGTTATAAATGCATGAAACAGGCACAGATGAGTTAAACACATAGATTGTGCTTAAGGACATAAAGGACCATTGAAATTACACCAGAAATCAAACTTGCCCAAACATGAGAGCTCATCTCTCCTTTCTTCCTCTACGAGAACAGTAAGCAGAATACAAAACATCTGTACTCATAAATAAAATTCCCATCTAAGCAAGATATCAAACACGGAGATGAGTTTAGCCAAGTGCTATCTGCTTTCCCTATTATCACTGCTATTTGGATTTCTGGTTGTCCAACAATCCCAGGTGCACTTTGCAGCAGTTGCTGACCTGTCTCATGAGTCCTCTCTGAGACAGTGGAATATCAGCTTGCTTAAACCATGGCTGCTCCTGCCTGGAAAAGCTAAATGAAAAATACTCAAATTAAAGGAGCTTGTCAGCAGATGAACCAGAAAGAGTTGGACAGCCTGTAGCTCAGAAAGGTGCTCAGAAAATTACCCCAATGCTTACAAATACATATTATTCAAATCCAAATCTGATGAGAATTGTTAGTGTCAAGAAAAGAGGATGCAATTGATATACATTCTACCCATTTTATTTTTTGCCTAGTTTTAATATTTAATTGCAAAATGCCATTGAGATTTCAGTGCTGATATTTTTTTTGGCACATTATTGAATTGGGAGACTATATTTATTTATAAGATGTTTATGAAGGCCATGACCTAGGATTTCTACTCAGAATGGCATTTAGGACTCTGATTAGATCTCTGTGGAACTTGAGTAAGTGTATAAAATTAACTTTTCCTGAATCAGGATTAAAATAAGCTGTTATTTTCTGTTTGAGAAAGCTTCTACTAACTGGCAGTAATAGCTTAAAGAGATAAAAAGGAGCTGTCAGTCTCAAAAAAACCTTGGCTTGAAAGGAGGTTAATCTTGCTAAATCCTAGATTGACAGAGATCTTGTATGGATTCCCAGAGCTGAATATACATCCAGATGAACAGAAATGCCATTTCAAAATCTCTCAGAATTAGCCCCAAATTTTCTAAAGTATTAATCCAAAAACCTTCATCTGTTTGTTTATTTATTTATGTAGCCTGCTTTCTGGAGAGGAACTATGCACATTTATGTCCTGAATCCAACCAGTAAGATACAAGCCTATTCAAAATAGATGGTTTAATAAAGCAATAATCGAACTGTGCTTTTAACACAATTAAAACATGCTACTTCTCTGCAAGCAGGACCAATTTCAAAGGTTTTCCTGCTTGTACACTGAAGTCTGCAGGAGCTGTGCTTTGTCCAGACGGGTTTTTCATCCTCAGTGTTTTCCCCCACAGCAGTTTCACCAAGGAGCATCAGACCCTGGTGGATGTCAGTGTTTTAATCTCTGTGCCAGGTATTTTTCAAGTAAGGTGTCAGAGGAGTTAAACTCTTCTGGACCCACTGATTTAACATCACCTTCTTGTCCTGGAAAAGATTTCTAGGCACAGAGAAGAGAGCAGTTTTGCCAAAGTGTCTGTGCTAGCTCAGTGTGTGCTGGGTGGCGCATGGAGATGGTGGAGTGTAGGCAACACAGGTAGTTTAACAATTTAGGGGAAAAGAGGCAAAAAGAGAGAATAAATCAGAAAGAAAATAATTATATCAAGGAAATCAAACCATTTCAGCGTCAGGTGGGGTTTTTTGTTTGAGTGTTTTCAAGCCTTCTAGATTGGCAAATTGTGAAGTTGGGATTGGATGCAGAGATTAGAAGGGAAACTAAACAAATCTAACAGGACTGCCAGGACTGTTAATGCCAAGACTCTTACTCCAAACTCTGCCTCGTTTGGCAACAATCTATTCCATTTGTGAAATGGGACAGAGGAAAAAATGAACATGAAAGGACTGAGCCATTCAATAATTATCAGCTGAGATTCAATTTAGGGAACAGCTGAGAGAAGGTCACACCAAATTAAAGGGAAAAACTCAATGATCTTCAGAGCACCTCTGATGTGCTGTGTTGGAATGAAATTCCCTTTGCCTTTACTTGGAAGGGAAGCAAACCCATTCATTTCAGTGGTATCTGGGATTTCTTTCTTGGAACACCAGTTCTTGGTGCTGGTGGTGAGGAACATAGGTAGTGATAAAAGCAGTTTGGCTACAATTTAAAAAAACAGTTATGCCATTTCCAAGGAGAATGGAAAGTCACAGATCTGAATAATCTAAATTAACAGGCACTTTGCAGCAAAGTTGAAAAAGAGGATAGCCAAACCTTTGCTGTTAGGAAATATGGAGTTAATGTTTGTATATAGGCAGCTGTTTGTATATTTGCAGCAAATCCACCTTTAAGCCTTTGTCAGGGAATCTGAAGCCAAAGGTTGATTTGCTGCAAATTTGTTTTCCAGGAAAGCAGATTTAAGATGAATATAGTATTTTGTAGCATTCCTGCTTACATTAGCCAAAAGAAAAAAAAAAAAAGGATTAAACTTCTTTAACTCACTACAGAAGTAACAGAACATTTATTCTTGGAAGGTAGGGGGTTGGAAGGAGGGCAAGAACAGAAAGAGAGCTGATGGGGAGCATTTGTTGTATGCAAAATTCACTGCAGTACAGGAAGCAATAAACTGTGATTATAGTGTATTACATGCAAACCATGTGCCACATCTACTAAATCAGTGTTTCTCTGTGCCTGGTAAACACAATAACTAACCCCAGTGTTAAGATATTTCATCCTTTGAACTTGTTCAAATAAACCATTCCTCCTTAGACTGCTTAGGGAAACTACTTGGAGCAGCTTGCCAAAGCTAAATCCTGGGTCAAATTTATATTTGTTGTTGCAGATGAATCAGTTTTGTAATTCCTTTCTCTACTCTCCCTGAGCTTAGTATGGTGCCCTTTACTTTAAATTGGAATCTGGAATCTTTCCAAAAACTAATAGAAAGTTCTCTGAGACAACATTGTGAGCATTTGTTTGATTATCTAAACAATTTCTCAGCTTCCTCCAAACAGAAGGACTCTTACAGGGAAGGGATTCAAGAGCTGAACACATTTAGACTGGTGAAAGGCAGTGAAGAGGGTATTAAATCACAGTTTACAAGTACTTATGAGGGATTTAAGGCATTGCAAGGATTCACTAGGCATTGCATTTTTCTATTGCAAAATACATGGAGAATTTAATTTGTCAATTTACCTTCAGTCTGCTTGCAAAATGCAGGAATTACTACTTCATGAAATACAGGATTAATGTCTACCCAAGCACTCAGAAAGGACAGGCCAGGGAAAGCTGTAGTACTCATCACAATCATTTTAAAAGCTTTTCAGGGGTCCATGAAATAAGTATATGTTTGGATAGATAAAATAGAAAACAGCAGATAGTGAAAACAGAATACATTTTTTGCCAGGGGAGCTTTTTCGAGTTCAACATATCTAATCAAGCTATTGAAATAGAAAGAAAATAACTCACCCCAAACTGGTTTACTTTCTGTTCCAAGCCATTAGCACCTCAGGAGAAGCAGAAGAAAGTTTCTTTGCCACTTAAAGACTGTTCTCACACACCTTAAATAAGCAAACAAATAATGGAAGCAATTCACTTAAAGACATGGGACATAATTGCAAGGATTCTGTGACACTTGTCTAAATCAACAAGTGGTGAAAGAGCTGAAACCTTTCATTATGGCTGTTGTGTTACACAAAACACCTGCTGAAAACACCAAGCAGTGCTCAGAGTGCTGTGTCCCTCCAGCCTTCCCACCTTCCCTCATCCTTTGCCATCTCTGCTCCAGGATGGATTTAGAGCAGCTGCCACGAGAACGCTCTGCCACAAATGTGTCTGATTTTGAAGCAATTCAGTTTCTGACCTTCTGAAAACCCCACTGAATTTCACTGTCTAATCATATAGTGGGTGAAAAAAAATTATTATTTCTATCAGTTTCAGAGCAGCTTACTTGGTTTTCTGTTTTTGGTTTTATTCTGTTTTCAAAAGTGAATGATGCAAGAATTTTCTCCTGACCATTCCTCATTCTTTTTCTCCATGCAGAGAGAATGATTTTTTCTCTCATGATTTTGTTGGTCTCTGTCATACTCTCCCACACTTTCCTCATCTAAATACTTGCTTAAATTTGCAAAATTGCTCAAAATACTATATAGAGAACATTTTTTTTTCATTACTTTGCTCTTACCTGTCTATTTTTTTGATTCTGTCTCTTTTTCCAAGTCAAGAAAATAATTTCTAAACAGGCACAAAGTTAAGTGTTTCTCTTAAATTTTTTCCCTCTTTTTTTTTTGTGTTTTATTCTCTACCATTTTTAACAGCAGTGCCCTGTTTGCCTTCATGAAAGCTCTTTATTACTGAGCAGGATTTCTGAAGAGCCCAGAAACAGTGACTCTGATCCTTTTCAGACTGGCAAAAGTTAATTTAGCAGTTGCCTCTCTTTATGTACAGTGAGAATTTCTGTCCTGTGTTTACTCCTTTGCATTTAACAGGAACTGTCTTCCATCAGCAATTGCAGCTCTTTATCACCCAGCATCAGGAAAACCTGCTGCAATTTCTTGCATGTCTTTCAGTTTAAAATGTCCTGAATCATTTTCTGTCAGCTGCAAATTTTGTCACTTCTCTACTTGTTCCCTTTTTTGGATCCCTTATGAATATTTCAAACAACACAAGTCTTGCACAGATTTCTTTAGTGACAACTGTGAAAACTGGCTTTTTTTTTTTCTCTAATCTTGAAAGAGTTGTAATTCTATCTCTCTTATTCCTTATGCCTTTTTTTTTCATATACCCTCAAGTAAGTAGTTGGGTTTTTTAAATTCCAGCTGTACTTTAGAAACCACAAGAGATTTTGAATTTTGTTTGATTATTTGTTTGTGGGAGAGTTTGTGGTTGGTTGGGGGTTTTGGCTACTGATGTATTAGACAAGACCTGTAGGGTGTGAGAAATAAATTTTGTCTACAAAATCTTTTAAAACTCTTTTCCACTGTGTCCTAATTACACACATGACTTTTAATTCTACTGAAAATTCTAGGATATGTTGGGTTAAGCAAGTTCTCTTCAAGCTTACTTCCTGATCTCTTAAAATATTTTGGTTTTGTTTAATTTTCTGGGTTGAGGTGATATGGAGATTGATGGCTCACTGTGGAGACCATTACTAGGAAATGTAAGAGATGAAGTTCATTGGAAATGTCAAGAACAGCCACTTCCTTCCCATTTCAAAAGGAAGACTTCTACTGGGATGAAATATTCATAGTAGTTTTTTTTGTTCCTAATTAAAGACAAGGTTGATTGTTATAGTAGAGGAAATGTATTTGAATATGTGTATAGAGGCTTTGCCCCAGAAGTCCCGGTTGCCCTCGATGGGCTGCAGCTGCGATGTCCTTAATTGGGCTGCAGCTGTAACTGATGAAGATGACCGGGATAAAAGAGGGCAGGTAAGCCAGTTGGGGAGAGCCTTGGAGGAGCCCTGACCTGAGAGAGAACAGCATGTAGAAGAAGGAGTCAGTGAAGATATGCAGCTATGAGAATGCACCCAAGAGGTATGGACTTTAGAAATCTAATAACAACAATATGGGACTCTAGAAATAATAGAAGAACAACAAGTGGTGATCCCGACGTGATAGTTAGCAGAGCATAAGACGGCCAAGAGCTGTGACAACATAGCCTTTGGGTCAGGGAGCTGTGAAAGAGTATGGCCTTTGAGCAAGGAGCTATGTGTGTTGTACATGGCCTGTGAGTCATGGGAGAATGTGGGTGTTGTGCATGACCCGTGAGTCATGAGAAATGTATGTATTGTAATTTAACATCTGTATAACTGTTAACTTAAGTAAAAGCAAAGGGGGAAATATAGTAGAGGAAATGTATTTGAATATGTGTATAGAGGCTTTGCCCCAGAGGTCCCGGTTGCCCTCGATGGGCTGCAGCTGCGATGTCCTTAATTGGGCTGCAGCTGTAACTGATGAAGATGACCGGGATAAAAGGGGGTGGGTAAGCCAGTCAGGGAGAGCCTTGGAGGAGCCCTGGCCTGAGAGAGAACAGTGTGCAGAAGAAGGAGTCTGTGCAGCGAAGAGCTGCAGCCATGAGAATACATCAGAGAGGTAAGGACTTTAGAAATCTAATAACAACAATATGGGACTCTAGAAATAATAGAAGAACAACAGATTGTCACATCACAAATGACAGGGTTAGAAGAAGTGTGGATTTTATGTTTTATAAAAATCAATGAATGCAAAGAGCAGCTGTAGGATTGTACTCCTGAAGGAGAATTCTGGTGTTCCTCAGCTGTGCTCACCCTTGGTTTCAGCTCCCGAGGATCTCAACCAGCCTTTTTGCTTTCACCAAGAGTGAATTTTCATTTCAAGCAACAGAGTAGTTTGCTTTTGTGATCACCTGAGTTTTTCACACCTTAAAGTGGATCAGTTTTGGTACTTACCTGTTAAGTCATACTTTAACAGACAGCACAGCATCACTGAGAGCCAGAGGAGAGCCAGACCAGCCTCCATCTCCCTTCCCAAGTGACGGAACCAACAAGTTATAAATAAACTCACATTTGAATTGACTGACTGGTCCTCCCATTCCAAATTTGGTTACTGTGTAGATTAATTTATTTTGGTGCAGAGTAAAGATGTATTTAGGATAATTTAAGAATCAGAAAAGCAAGATAGCTCTGGCACTTGATAAATGAAACTGGGTAATGTTTTCACCATATCGCATGTCTGAAGGAGGAAATGAAAATTAAATTTATTGAAATAAAGACTCTAATGTGCTGTTCAGTGGTATGGGAGAAAATGGGATGTCAAATCCCAGGTGCTTAGGGGGGGATGCAGAGAAGAGAAAAGTAAATTATTGTACATTTCAAGATATTTGGGAAATTATGACCAAAATGTGGACAGAGATGATCAGCATTTCTTCCAAAGACCAGGTATTTCAGTAGTTTTTTCAAAGCAATGTTTGCTTTTCTACCTACGTGCTTCCTTTCTCTCTTTCTCTTTAATTCAACTCCAGGTATAAATTGTGAACCTTGAATATTTTTTCCCCAAATATTGCTTAGGGTATTTCCTACAATAAATAAATACATAATTTTCCAAGTTTCCCACGTCCTTTTCAATAATTTTTAGGGTTTTTTTCCAAGGAGTAGGAAAGTACTGGTAAATCAAGAGCTGAGAATCCAACTGGGATTTTTCTTTTCTGTTAACAGGTCATAGTGCTAATAACATTTACTTAATCACCACTGTTATCAGTAATCTTAAAAAGTTAAATTGTCATGACTTTATATAAACATTGTAAGGACAGAAGTAGCAGACAAACAAGAACCGACAATATCATCTCATTTCACTTCTGGGCATGCAATTCTGAAGGAAAATAGTTACTTTCATCAGGAGGAGCAGAGCCTGTACTGCTGGAATTTGAAATTCTCTGTGTTACTCTTCCCACCAAGGAGTGTCACATCACTGCACAAGGGGAAGCAAAGGCACAGCTGCCACATGAAACAATCCCATTGTTAAGTGGAAAGGCTGACACTTGAGCTCTGCCTCCTTTTTGCCAAACTAATTCATCTTTCCCTCTCTAGCCACCTGCCCATCTTTATAAGGCTTTTCAGCACTCAATTATCTGCAAAACTTCTGTCCTTCTTTCGAGCTTGATGAAATTGGTCAACAGATCAGATGCCAGTACCCAAGGACAGACTGGCAAATGAGCAGCCAACACAATCATGTCAGCAAAAACTTCTCCAAGAAAGAGAGAGCCACAAGCAGTAAAAAGCTGCTAGCAACAGATTAATGGAAATAAATTTAGTCACCAAAATGGGAGGCCGTGACAAGTCTTCTTGCAGAAGCTGCTCCAGCTTTAATGAAAGAATTAAAGATTCATCAGGCTACAGGGAAGGAGCAAAAAGAATCATGACTCTGTCTAGTGGTTAGGGCACATGCCTGGCTGAGGAAGGATGCGAGCTGTAATTGCTTGGAAAGCATCGGTGCTCAGAAGATGAGTGATGAGAGTTGCTCTCACCAGATACTTCTCATACCTGGCTGGCTGCAGCATTCATCTGTGATGCCTGGTTTGTCCCTACAGGTGAGGAGGAAACTGGATATTAATAATTTTTTGAATCTTTAGTAACACTTTCCTCATGTAATCGTTGCTGCTGAAGCAGAGCCCTGGTTGTTGCCAAAGTTCTGTGTGTTGGGCATCCTCCCTGGCTACCTCCTGCCTCAATCTCTGCAGGGAGGTAAAAGGAGGGACAGGCACCTGGGACTGGAGGCAGGACTTCAGCAGGATTCCAAAACCCTGCAAAGATGAGGAATTTTCAGCCTTTCTCAGGAGGAAATAAACACACTGCAAGAAAAGCCCTTGTTGATGGTCAGCCATGGGGTGGATAACTTCATCGCTCATGTCTGTAGCGGGAAGGAACCAAGTTAAATGACTTTACTCCTTTGGAAATAATGGAAGGTTTGGGTTAGAAGGAACCTTGAAGATCACCCAGTTCCACCCCCTGCCCTGTGCAGAGACACCTTCCACTATCCCAGGATGCTCCAAGCTCTGTCCAGCCTGGCCTTGGACACTTCCAGGGATCCAGGGGCAGCCACAGCTTCTCTGGGCACCCTGTGCCAGGGCCTCTCCACCCTCACAGTAAAGAATTTCTTCCCTAAATCAAATTTAATCCTGTCCTCTGGCAGTTTAAAACCATTCCCCCTTGCCCTAGTATGCATTCCTATGTTAGGTGAGCTGTGGAAGGCCACATCAGCTGTAGGATCACACACTTCTCTCCAAGAAAGCCTTGCCTGGACTGCTGTAGAAATTAAATAATAACTATACAAATACTAATTTCTAATTATATGTAGACTACTAATGATTATTTTATCACAGATTTGGATTGGGTTTGCACCAGAAGCAAACCAGAAATGACAGTTTCTTGCTTCTCAGAAAAATAAAAAAAAAAAAACTACCTCGTGTCAATTTTGCCACCATTTTCATTTTGGTTACAGGTGATGGTTGTATGATATATTGAAGTAACATTTTTGGCTATGGAGATATAGCTAAAAATGGTGTATTTGTCTAAAACAGAGTGAGACATGTCTAGATAATATCTAATCTAGGAATATATGGTAACTCAGAAATCATTCCAGCCTGTTAGCACAGAATTAATCACGTGCTGTTGGCAGGGCAGTGGGAGACCCCTGGATAACTCACAGATGTTTACCCCATTAGTTACACAAACATTTAACACCACATGGATTTGTATCATCACACATTACAAATTTATAATTTATGATTGGTTGATATTGTTGAGCATTTCTGAAGGAACCTCACTTTCCTCACCCAATGCACAGGGCCAGAATCAGCCTGCACAGGTCAGTGAGGAGTGCAAAGAGTGACTCAGCAAATGCCAAAAACCATCCTGGGCCTGCCTCCCACCTTCCTGTGCAGCAAGACGGCAGGGAGCCAAATTCACAGGGACAGTGTGTTTCAAAGTTGGTTTAACCTCATTTACCCTTTTTTAGAATTGACCATTTTTTAGAATTTACCCTTTCTAGACTTTAGGTGGGGATACAGTGCTCTGTGCACATGGCTTAGGCAGAGTCCATAGCAGTCGTGACAGGAACAAGGCATTGCTCTTTTAGCTGCACCAGCTCTGGGTGTCAGGAGGCTACTGAGGGGTAGGCTAGGAGAATTCCAGAGAGCCAAAGAGGTAAAAAATGTGGTTAAAAGAAAGCTGATGAAATAATCAAATAAGTACAGTATGGTGCACTTAAAAAAATAAATTTAAAAAAGAGAATATAAAAGAGGGAAGGGAAGGGAAGAAATGAAAAGAAAAAAGAAGAAAAGGAAAGAACAAAAGCACTCCTGACTTCAACACATGCCAGCTCAGGTGACACATCAAAGTGGACATTTGTCAGGAGTTGGATGTTAGATGAAGCAAATCCCCTCAAAAGTTTTGCTAGAGCATCTGCCTGTGTGATAAAATTTCAGCAGGGAGAGGAGTCTGACCCTCTGGTCCCTTTTTACCAAGGGCAGCAGCTCTGCAAGGGGATGGCATTTCTCAGGAAAGCAATGTCAGCTGGTGAGTCTGCTCCAGTACCATGGGCCTGTCAGCTGCTGGAACTGAGCAGCCCAGCTTTGATCTGCAAGAAGCTGGCTGGGAGCACTGGCTGCTCATCTCATTTCAATTTTGCAGAATTACAGCAGGTAGCTCCAATTTCACACCCTGCTTCCCTCACAACATCTCTTCCCAGTGAAGGTCACAGCCTGCTCTGGATGCACAGGATGGATTTCTCCTCCAGTCGTGCCATCAGCAGCAAAAGCAAGATGGAACAGGTGCTTTCTGTGAAAAGTCTGTCTGTCCTGTGCTCAGGTGTGTGACTGGGGTTTGCAAGATGCCCAGGCTGGCTTTAAATTAGCTGGCTTAAATATCCAAAATATTACAGAAAGTCAAACTGCATTCAGGAGCTGCCCTGTGCTGATCTCCTGTGCTTCCATCCCTACCAACATTTATCCAGCAGGGCTTCCTAAATGGATTCCCAAGGATGTACCAAAATCAGAGGCTCTTTATTTGTGCAGAGTCCAGCTCTACATGGTGGATGCTTTCCACAAATCCCCTGAAAGTGCCCTGCCAATAATTTTTCTCTATTTTTTTTTCCTCTCTACCCCACTGTGCGGTGGTAACACCTTATCACCACTACAAATAAGAAAGTCACACCTTGAGATATCACCTTGGGATGGGACAAAAAAACTTTTTACACCTAATGGACTTTATTGATCAGGGATAAGAGTCAATAGCTTGAATATAGTTACCTACCATCATTTTGGGTTGTGTGGAGCATCCTGACTGCTGCTCCAGCTGCTGCTCAGCCATGGCAATGGGCCAAGGTGCACTTTTAACTACAATTACATTAAATATTAACATTCAACCAAGGCTAGCTACCACAACAGTTTTCTTAAAGGCAGTCACTGATAGAACTCCCTGCCTAACTTTCAAGGTCTCTAGAAGGAAGACAAGCCAATAAATTCTGAGGCAATAATTGAAAACAACCACCCTAACAGCCAATTCAATTATATTTTCTCAAAGGATGAAAGATTCAATTCATTGGATCAGTGGGTGAATTTTTCCATGTACTTTTTGTGTTTTCAAGGGGCACATAGAGAGCAATATTTGCTGGCAATATTTAACCAGCACACCAGAGTGGGCAGATGAGCAATCAGAGCTGCCCCAAACATTAATTTTTCACGAGTGGCAGAATGCTCAGCTCAGTAAAGGAAACGTTTAGCATGAGCATGGTTCCCTTCAGGGGGAAGGTGGAAACATTCTCAGTGTGATGAGAGAAGGACAAGTCAGTTTAGAATAAGCCATGGACTGTAAGTGAGGGTTACTTAATCCAAAAGAGGGTAAAGTGAGAGTAATTACTATAATTGCTCTGAACACAAGAACACTTTTCCCCATAAAAGCAATACTTGTGAATTTACTCTCTGTGCACTGAATTTGCAATCTCAGATAAGGAGTCTCCCAGAAAACCTTAGAGGGATGTAGAGTAAGACTTCATCTTAGAGTGCACAGATGAGATGCACTCAAACATCTACAAGAGGAGATGGTTTCCAACTCTGAATTATTCACAGTAACATCGGCTGTGAGTAGAACGATGCATTTTTCTATTTTAAAAAAATCCCAATGAGAATGTACTCTGAAGAGATCTCTCTGAAGTGTTCATTTCAAAAATATATTAATAATATAATGGTGTGTGGGGGGGGTGAAGCATGTCATCCATGAGGTGAAACTGAGATAACTGGATTTGTTAAGCCTGAAGAAGGGAAATACGTGGGGAGACCTGATACAGGTTGAATCAGTGTCTGCTGGGTGGATAAGAGACAACAGCATAAATGGAGAGATGTGGACTAGATACAAGTTATTTTTGGTTGTGTGAACAGTCATGTAGAGGTCCAGGTTGCCCAAGGAGCTTTTGCAACCTCCACCCTCAATCCTGACTAAAAGAGGACCTAAGAACCGACCTCAAAGTTGAGCTGACTTTGAGCAGAATGTTGGATTAGACAGCTCTTGACATCCTCTCCATCATAAATTATTTCCTGGGTCTACAATTCTTTGTCAAAACCAAAATTTATGTTGTTGGTGATGTCCCTCCTTTAGGCAGATTGCTCACCAGATTTCCAGAACAGGCTGCCAGATTTGAAAAATGGCTGGTGAAGCCAATCTGAGAATAGAAAGCAAACAGGGTGTGAGGCATTACAGGGAAAGAACATGCTCAGAGTCAAGAGGAGGCACTTTGGGATGAACAAAACCTTCACACCAAACCTAACAGAATAATAGTGTTCTTCAGTGATTAAAAGTGAATATAATGTGACACTATTGATTTTTTTATTGTTGCACAGTAATAGATTTTTAAATCATGTACAAGACAAAAAGAGTGAAAAGCATAAAAAAGGATCAACACCCAAACTTCCTAAATAATACCCTAGGTAATATTACTATCTTTTTCATTTTTGCAATAAATTTTGGAAATATGTTGGAAACATTTCCTGATATTTTCTGGAAATAGATGGTTTAGCATTTCAAACATATCTAAGAAGTACATATGGGAGAGAGAAATTTTTCTCAGTTGAAGGATGTGTTCAGAAACCATGTCTGCCTTAAATTGATGCATCACACTATGGGATGCAAGCTATTTATTACTAATTGCTTCTTTTCCAAAAGAATTCATCACACTATATATCAAATTTTTGAAGAATTGACACAGAACTTGCACTGAAATTGTGATTAAAAGTAGAACTACCAATAGAATGTTGAAGAAAATTTTGTTTTGTTTAAAAAAATCCTTAGATCCAGTATCTTTTCAGATCTTTCATTATAAGATAGTAGTCATAATTGTTTCCACCAAGTATACATTCATTTTTTGAGTACTTTGGGGTTTTTTTTATACCCCATTAACAAATTAACAAATTAACAAATTAACAAATATTTGTTTTAATTTACAAAACACATTTTAAATCTCTGGCACAATTGAATGTGACACACAAGGAAGTGTTCTTATACTTAAATAAAAGTCAGTCAGCTATTTTCAGTCTAATAGTATAAAAACTTTAATGTTTAATAAGAAAGCATTGAGGTCCTAACATTTCCTTAAATATTTACTATTTTTTAAAATAAAGTTTAATTATATTGTATGTTCTTGGGAAAATTTATGGCATTTCCTCCTCCTCAGTTTACATTTTCCTGCATATACTTTATTGAAAACATTTTAAGTTTTTAATTTTTTTTTCTGGAATAGTTCTGGATATCTAAGGCTCTGGAAGATATCTCAATATAGCTGTCTTCAATTCAATGTCCACATTCATTCAAAATTAATGAAAATATGTCACTTCAAATAAAAAATCATTCCAACACCTTCTGCTTTTGTTCCTCACATAACACAGGGCTTAGCATCTTCTGAATTATGATAGGAACAATCCTGCCTTGAAAGAGAAAAATGAAAAATCCTACAACCATCTCAAATACAGCTGACATTTCACATTAATTAACAGGGAATGACTCTTCATGGAAAAGATAATTACCCTCTGAAAAAAAAAGATATTGAAGATATCTGCCAATAAAAACCAGAAGAATACATTCCAAAAGAGTCCTTGCCATATCCTCTCTTGGAAAAATTAAAATGAGGTGGACTCAAGTGAAAAAAGATGCCTGTGTCCCTTTAATCCTGATTGTGTAGAAAGGATTTATCATACAGATTTTTCTCTTGGAAAACCTAGAGCTTCCATAGTGTTGTAACAGTGCATCCTAAAACAGTTTTTCAGTGCAGTTCTCATTTCTTAGGAACTGAGGCTATGGCATAAAGTTGAACACTACAAAAGCAGGCTCAGTTTCAGATTTAGCAGGTTTTTCTGTTCAAGCTTGTAATCAGTGTGATACAGTTTCTTGTGTTCCTGGTAGCTTTGGGTCAGGCATTTGTTTTTTAGTTTGTAGAAATTCTGAACTGGTTTAAGATTACTGAATGCAGTATTGCTCTTTAATTCTTGCATTAAATTGATGAGGAGTCAGATATCTGATGAGATTTTGCAAAAATGAATTCATTATTCTAGAAAAAATACTAATTGATTAGGTAAATTGCCTATCAGGAAGCTCACCCTTTTTGTTGGTTTGTCTATTTGTTTGGTTTTTTTGGAGGACACTCTGGAATGGGATTCAGCTGCTCTACAAATGCAGAGCAAGACTGAACAACTGTTGGCATCAAGGAGAAATAGTGAACATAGCTAACAGGGTGCTTAGGGTGTAATTAATCATGCTGGATTTTTTTTGATGGGGGGAAAAAAAAGCAGAAATTATTCTTTGAGATTGGCATAGAACTGTTCATAATGGTAAATGACCAATATCTTGATTTTATGTCTCAATGAGGCTCATGAATGCAAAAAATTATATGCATATTTAGCAGTATTATAATAAAAAAACACATTAAAAATCAAGTCTAGAAATTAGCCAAAAGTATTAGTTATATTTATAGCATGGAAATCAGTTCCAGGTTGCTCCTTACCTTTATTAGCTTTGGGCCAGAAAGCTCAGTGCACGCATTCCATTAAATGTCTATGTCAGGAACACAGTTCTAGGCACCTTCCTTAGGGAAAATCAAGGGTAAGCATGTCAATATAAACACTTTTCTTGGGGTTTAAAAACCAAAACTCTGACTTTCCATGAATCTCTGCTGACAAAAATATTAAAAAGTTGCTTGACCTGACCAGTTCTTCTCTGTTCTCTGTGGAGATGATTAGTAGATCAATATTACCATAATGCTAAATTTATGAGCATTTTCAGTCTTAGGAGCCCCATTTAAATACTTTTTTACAAAAAAAAAATTAATCACCTTTTTATCGGTTGGTTGCACAGTCTTTGATGTACAAAACTGTACATTTTGCCTGCAATGTGGGGATGCATCATGCTTGTTAAGGATTGCAAAGAACAATCTTCAGATGAGATCCCAAACAGTGCTGGTCCTTCATGCTGCATTTTATTGCTGTCTCACAGGTTCTTAATGTAGGGATGGATTAAATGGAAACTAGCCACTTATGAAAGCATTGAAACAATTAGACTTCATCAGAAGCATTCCTTGGCATCAGGAACCAATTTTAAAGAGTGTTTTCACTGCCTCTGCAGCCAACTGCTCTCTCCTTAAAACACGGTGGCTGCACTCAGCCGGGCTACTCAGAGTGAGCCCTGGAATCTCCTGCATGCCAAACTCCCATGGGAATGATTCCTGAAAATTTTAAGTTTAAAAAGATTGACTCAGTCCCAGGGGAGATCCTGACAATGTCAGGGAAGAGTGTCCCCAGATGTGTTTGAGTTTACACGATGGATTTAGGATCACAGTCAGCAGAGGTGGCTGTAAAGCTGGTCTGAGACAGATCTCCTGGGTGGTCCCATCTGCCTTTTCTGTCAAGGCTGAAAACTCTCTGAGGTGGGCTGGCTGCAACATCTATTCATGTATTCTGTAAACATCTCTGCAGTGATTGCTCTTG
This sequence comes from Agelaius tricolor, assembly GCF_023055355.1. Taxonomy (NCBI): domain Eukaryota; kingdom Metazoa; phylum Chordata; class Aves; order Passeriformes; family Icteridae; genus Agelaius; species Agelaius tricolor. Next base: position 2,421,287 of record NW_027269284.1, on the reverse strand, counting down.
GTCTCTGATCTCAGCTGACTCTCTTTGTCTGTGGCTGAATATGGTGCCATTCACATAAAGCAACACATTAAACACTCAGTACAGTGCAGGTTTCATAATACACTGAATTCTATGAATATTCAATATATTTTCCATTTGTATGATAGCTACATCCAGACACATATTTTTTTATTTTAATTCTTTTTTTCCTTAAGACTATAGAAATGTGCTCTCTGTTAATGGAGTGACAAAACTATTTTTTGTACCCTTAAAAAGGAAATAAGCCCAGAAGTTTCTCTCCTCAATTAGATGAAAAGACACCTCATAGGAGTTGGGGGACTTCACCTCAAACTTAAGAATAGCTAATTGGACAGGAGCCAAAAAGTCCTGCCTGAGAAATTTACTGGAAAAAGAAGAGAACAAAGAAACTGATGGCTTTTGTGAGGTGTTTTACCAGGGACACGAGGGCCTCTTGCACCTGGCTCGGTTTTTCTCTGTAAAGAGTTTTGTTATTTTGCCTTTTATTAAAACCTTTTTGTTTCCAACACTACCACAGAAACCATTCTGCTGATTTTATGCCTTCTAAGGTAGCTGAGCTACCTTGGGTGTTAAATAGATCTGCAAGAGCTTATGAGACCTGGCTTGAGGAGACCCATATTGCATGACAATTGCAAAATTTTTATTTAAATGCAACTATTTTTTTAGATTACATAATATGTGTTTTTTTAATATATAGAAACAATTTCAAGGTTTAAACATAGGTTTTCATTTATATACACATATTATTCTTCAGTCTACTGTCAGTTCTTAGGGGACTGACATATTTAAATTCAGCATGCAGAGGCCTGGCTTCTTAATCCTACCATAAAGGCTTCTTTTACATAAAAATGAGGAGTTAAATTCTGCTGTCAGATATGCTGATGGAAGCTTGTTGACATCAGTGGGATGGCACCAGAAGGGCCTGGCACTACTTTTGTTCCCTGAATTCAACAGCCCCTAGGAGCATGCAGCTCTTTTCAATATGAGGATGGTTTTCTCTGTCATATTCAATAATTCAGATGATTTGAACTTAAATGAACAGCATGTAGGGAATTTACAGTAGATGCTTAGACTACTGGAAGGAACCCTCTGGCACAAAAGTTTCTTTTGCTGTACATTTTATTAGCAGTCTGTAGGCTGGAAGACAATTTTTGTTGGTGTTTTTCTTTGCCAGCTGCTCATGGACCCAAAGGTGTATTTCTTTCTTGGGTCACAGGGTTAATGAATTTTTGCTGCCTTTGTATTTCTATTTCATGACAATGAAAACTTCCAGTCAGGACAAAAAAAAAAATGGACAAAGAACTAAGCAAGTCTCAGTATTTTGGCACTGGAATTTCCTTAGAAGTAATTTCCCCATTTTTATAATAGAAGTACAAATAAAATTACTCCTAGTGAGTTTGAAAATATATCTGCAAAGGGTTGTGTAGACTAGTGCAATCTTTTCTCAACTGTTTTCCTTCAATGTGTCTCTTTTTGGGTTCATTTATGTCAACATCCAACAATTTTGCACAAGTTCTGTAACATCCCTGCCCTTCTAGACTACTTAGGTGACTCTGTGACCTGATAGACAGAGATCCACCAGAAATGTAGAAGTTGGAGAGCTGAAGCATTGGTATAAAGCAGTAAGAAAAGCTTGGAGAATTGGAAATAGTACTTAAAATTTATCTTCTTGCAATTGCTTCTTTAATTGCAAGGCCTGCAATCCAATTTCCAATCTGACAAAGGGCATCCTGGGGGTTTTAGCACACAGGCTGGGGACCAATGACTCAGTCAGCTTTTTATTACTCAATTTGTGACAGCCTGCAAGAGCCCCATTTTCCAGGCAGACTCCTACTGTGCTGGGAAACTTTTTCCTATGGAAAACAAACTGGAGTTGATGGGTAAACTGGGAGGAGTGAACTACTAACCCAATTCCATGTGGAATTGCTGCTCCCAGAATTAACAGGAGATGTTCCACCTATCAGGTTTGCACATTTTAAGAGACTGCAATTCTTACTTTAAGGTGTCTTTAAGACTGAGCCCTAAGAATATCAGCCTGAGCTTCAAGCTGATAATGCAAATACCATTCAAAACCTGACAGGTTTAGCTTAATGGCATCTTAATTTAATATACAGATGTCTAAAGACACGTAAGCTGAGAAACTCTTTGCCCCTAAGTATTTGGATCCTGAGTGCTTGCATAAAATTAAAAAAAAAAAAAAAAAGAAAAATGTATGGAAGAAAAATCTATCAGAGGATATCTTTGCAACACAGACTGCTGGAAATTGGAGTGTTTGGGAAAAGTATCTCTGGACAATTACTTTATTCTTACACTTGTCTTCAGGTGTCTACTACTGGCCATTTTATGGAATTGTATAAAATGGACCAATGCCATATCACAGGATCACAGAATCATTTTGGTTGGGGAAAGAACTCCAAGATCATCAAGTTCAAATTTTGACCAAACACCACCCTGTCAGCTAGAGCATGGCACTGAATACCACTTCCAGTCATTTCTTAAAAACTTCAAGGGGTCACTGACTCCCCCACCTCCCTGGGCAGTCCATTCCAATGTTTAGCAACCTTTTCCATGAAGAAGTTCTTCCTGGTGTACTGTATTTGCAGGGCACTCCCAACAAAGGAAGGAATGATGCACCTGACTCCATGTTCTCAGAAGCCTAATTTATTACTTTATTATACTGTATTATATTAAAGAATACTATATTATACTTTACTAAAGAATACAGAAAGGATACAGACAGAGGGCTAAAAAGACAATAATGAAAACTCCTGACTCTTTCCAGAGTCCCAACACAGCTTGGCCCCAATTGGCCAAAGAGTGAAAACAACTGACAGCAGAATCCAATGGAACAATCACCTGTGGGGAAACAATCTCCAAACACATTCCACATGTGAGCACAACACAGGAGAAGCAAATGAGATAAGAATTGTTTTCCTTTTTCTCTGAGGCCTCTCAGCTTCCCAGGAGAAAAATCCTGGGCAAAGGGATTATTTTAGGGTATGTGAATGCCACACTGTTGTCCAACTTGAATGCCCCCTGATAGAAGAATATAGAAGGTGTCATAGTCTCATCCAAAAATGAGTTCTGAACTGGCCCCACTGAACAGCTCTCCAAGGTCTGAAAGCAGCATTGCTCCCTTTATGCAGATCAAACAAGCTCCCAGGGGGAAAGTGGAGGTCCTTGCACGATGTCCATCCACCTATTTCTTATAAATGATGTAATCTGTGCAAGGTTCAGCATTTTATCAGCTCTGGGCACTTCAGTTAGTTATGCTGTATTGAACAATCACACATACACCTATTTAGAAATTAAACAAGCAGAATAAGCTTGTGTGCACTGTGCACAACTGCACTTTAATCTTTTTATCTTAAATCTGCAGAACAGACTATTTTCTTTCATTTTAAAGAAACTGCCATCATATCTATTACTGTTATGGATGACTTCTCTTTAAAAACAAATTGAATGCAAGAGTTCAAGCTAGAAAATTGTATTTTGGCTGAATGGGAGAGTCTTGTTCTTTAGAGGCAGAACATTAAGACAGCAATGGCTTGAGGATGTATCTGTAAAAGACATATTGATTTTTAATAAATATAATGCACCAGTCACTTTGTAATAGCAAAGACACATGCAGCACAGTGCAGGCCTTCTGCTCCTTCTAAATGCATTCATATATATGTTCTGACATATATATGTTTATAAACCAGTAAGAGTACCTTGCACAAAGCAAAAAGGGCATGAGAAATATATCTACATATAGACACATATATCAAAAAATGTACTTACATATGAAAGGCCTTCTTGCCATTTCTTTTTTCTCCCTGTTCTTTAGAACTACTTTCAAACAACATCTTTTCTTTCTGAGAGGGAGATGCTTTCAGGAGTGTTGATATATCAGATATTTCAGAAGGTAATATATGAAGGGAGAGTAAGGACAGTGTTGAAAAATCTCAATAACTCTTCATAACTATTACCTTACACAATTGAGGGTCACTGAACAAACAAATAATCTGCCTGCAAACCAATCACCCCCTGAAAACCAAAAGCCAGTTTATGTATTTATTTCATTAGCACATCTATGTCCATGAATCCATAAAAATGGGGTTCAGGGATCAAAAATAAATTTTTATGGCCTCTCCAGAGCACAGACTAGGGAAGTATAGAAGGAATTTAAATCATAACATGTCTTACATTTCTTAGAATAACATTTTAACTAATAATGATATTTTAATGCAGATCCTGGTGCTACTGAGTGGACAGGAAGCAATTATATGAGTCTTGAAAATCAAAAGGGTTTGATGCAGGGGAAGATATTGCTGGCTTGGGCTTGTTTTCAACTTCAGACATTATTGCTTGGGGAAAGAAAATGCAGAGAGGGGAGTGAGTTGCAAACCACTGGAGGAGCCACTAGACAGCAGTGAGGGATCAATAACTTAAAACTGCTGCTGCAAATGTCTTGGGTTGAGTGAAATGAATCTTTCCAGACCTTGGAAGATAAAGTGTCTTGATCTCCTTTAGCAGCTGGATACCACATCTTATGGATATTTTCCATGAACAAACCAGAATTACCTAAAAGCTTTTATTTGGTCCTGTGGTCCAAATTTCTTTTAGGAATAAAAATAACAAACACTAGGAAGAAATGTGTCACGTCCAGCTACCATCTCACATGGTGGTCATCAGCATTCATGACCTGATGAAAGTGAAAAGGAGAAGGGAGAAAAGAGGGGAGAGAGAGCTTTGCTCTGAGTTTATTTCAGTTTATAATAATCCAAAGGAATATCCTTTAATTACTTCACACTGTGAACGATCATTATGTCCCATATGATGTCACCTTGATCCAGCATAGCTGATAATGACAATATGTCTGTAATAAATAAGGTAAAGGTGGCATATTATTCTCTGAGAGATTAGTATTCAATTGGCAAACTGCATTCTATATGGAAAAGACTGTGTCATTTAAGATTAAGTACCTTTTTGTTTGTTACCATAACAGATGTTTCTAAAACCTATTAAAAAGAATCATAGTGCTGTTTTTGTCTAATAGCAAAAAAAAAAAAGTAGAAAAAAATCAGTACCTTATCGCTACAATTTACCCTTAGAAACTTTCATTAAAGTACTTTAAATCCACTTTTATTTTCTCCCAGCTACTCATTTTATTTTTTTTTCTGAACTTTCATCTACAGGTTATTTGGATTATCAATGCATTGGTAACAGGTTTCCTTAACTGCTTTTCCAATGTGAAAATATTATTGCCTGTGGGTTCCTGTGTTAAAACAGTTGTTCTCCCAGAACACCTCTCCTGAGAGATGTGTGTCCCTGTTCTCACTGCTGAGCCATAGAGAAGCCACAAAAAGAGCAATGTTAAAGGTTTTCCATGCGAGGGGAAATGTTAGAAATGTCAAGGAAGCTTGAAGCTGGTAATTTCCAGTCACTTGTTCATTTATGAATGTGCACCAAGCATCCAGATCTGCAAAGATACTGAGTACTCACACATGTCTTTGAATGTCTTGTCTATCATTTTGACACTGCTGAGATCCTGTCATGTCCATAAAAACCAGAATTCTCACTGGTCTTCAGCCAAAACCCTTAATGTTGGCACCCTGCTCTGACAGCAAAGGCCCTATTGCAAACTGGAGATGTGGAGTCTCTGTCTTTAATTCCTTGGGCAAAATAATCTGAATTCAGCTCTGTTTTATGCAGCACCCTGCACTGGGCAGCACGTGGGCACAGACATCTTACCAAAGCAAGTGAGGAGAAGGGTTGTACAAGGATTTGTGCCTCACATGAACATTAATTTACTTGGCCATGTGGTTCTCCTGTCCCTCACAGTTGTGCCTACCAGACTTTTTGTAAGTACAATTCTTCATTCTTATTTGCCTAAATGAAAGCATGGATTTGTCAATCCCTTATCAATATTTTTTTTTAATAATCTTTTTGTCATCATCAATGTCCTGCTAAATCTTGAGGTTTATGGTATGTTATTTGGCAAATAAGGAATGTATAAATGTTGGCTAAGGGCTCTAGGGCTGTAATGTGGAAGAATGATTAGCTGAAAAACAAGTTTCTGGTCTGATGGCTCTAAAAGCATTTGAGGTTGTAGCTCTCAGAAGGAAGAAAAGCTTGAATTGTTTGATGTCAAAACACAGGTAAGTGGTTTGGGAAATTCAGAAGAATAAAAAGCATTGAAATCCACCATTCTGCTTTTTTGTAAAGTATAAATGAATTTTTTTTAGATGCAGGCATCTGTTGGAACAGAAGTTTGGCTACCAAACATTCAATTGTTCACATCATCCTTCCAGAACATTAGTATTAAGAAAAAAAAAAAGAAAAGGAAATAAGTGATAGTGCTCTAATATAGAGAAGTAGGCTATATGAAAAAGACTTAATCCTTCAAATTGCTGAACAGTCTGGCTAAATTCCACTTAAATTTCCATTAAATCCTTGAACTCTGAATTAAAAGATTTAGCGCATATGAGCCAAAGTATGTAGGACACTTTGGGCATAAAAGGATCAAATAACAAGAAATAGCAGGAAAAGACAAATCCTCAAACAGAAAATCATGCTTTGACTGTGGTTTTCTGAACTCCATTCACAAATAACTTAAGACTCATTTAAAGCCTCATTAAAGCTTAGCCCAACTCTCAGAGCTTTCCAGAGCTTTTCTGAACCATGTCCCACAGCCTGGAGACCTAGCAGGAGCAGGGATGTAATGCATTTTCCAACTGGAAAAAAGGAATTGCTTCACTTTGCCTAAAGATTCTCTTTACATCACCACTCATTTAGAAATCTGCTCTTGAGACCAAAGCAGTGTATGTCAGTGTGCTTATTTATTAAGATTTTAAAGGATTAAGTAAAAAAAAAAAAAAAAAACCCAACAAAAAACACCCAGAGACTCCACTTGGGAAAAGAGGGAAGAAAAAAAGGAAATATGTTTATTTTTAATGTTACTTATTAGAGTACTTTCAAGCTTTTCACCCAAACCCCAGATGAAGATGCTGCCAGATTTTAGAATTTTGAAATGCCAGATGAAATTACAAACCCTCCACAGTTTGGGGCTGTGGAATTCCTTTCTAAATCCATTTCCTGCCAGCTATCTGTCACCTGAACGTGTCACACACTCTGCCTGCTGCTCAGATTGATGCCAAATGATCTGCAATTACAGTGTGCTTAACCTGGAATCTGCTAACACCTCTGAGCTTTGCAGAAGGCAACTTTCAGGTTTAGCAAATCCTTTAATTACCTTCCAGGAAGACTTTCACACCAGAGTAGGATCATTTGGCTGCAGATATAGAAAATTACCCATTTTACCAGGGCACTGACACTGTGCCAAATCATCCCTCTCTCTGAGCTACACTGGAGTAGGAAAATGTGAGAAAGGGAATCCAATTTCTTTGTCCTAAGAGGACACCAGGAGCCTCTCCTCCCCTTTGGTGACATGGGGGTATCAGTTGTGTTTAAAATTCTCATCCAAAGCACAGGACCAAATCTGGATGCATTGAGAGTCTTCATGAACATTCTGAGTGAAAAGCTGCAGAAACGAGCCAGGAGGAAAACGTAGAGGACAGCAAAGATTGCTGCCTAACTGAATGAACCAAACAAGGACATTCCCCATGGAATACATCAACATTTTTCTGTTCCAGAAGAATTTTTCACAGAATTGTTTGCTTTTCTGACATTTTCCCCTTTGTAAAATGGTTATATGGCTTTTTCACAGTGCAAAGATAGAAATTCTTCATGATGAACTGACATTTTAGATGCAGCTCAAACTACTGCAGTGCCAGGGACTTCCAGGAATAGCAGATCTGCAGACCTGTGGGTGCTCACATTTTGCAAAATTTCCTCAGAAGGTTCAGTGTTTTCATCCTGCAGATGAATTTATCTAATTAAGCTTCTTAAATTATTGTTTGCTTTTCTTTGGTTTTGCTCTGTTCTCATTTGTGCTCAAAGGAATGAGTTAAACAAAAAAACAAAACAAAAACCAGCCACAATTGGCCAGGTTTAATTCTAAATCTACCTAGGATAAATATGTGAATTTCAAGGAAAACTGAAACATGACCTTTCATGTTGCTGTGGGTTTTCTTAAGGATTAAGGCAATAAAAATCATCACAGTGTTCTGAGGTAGACCTTCACTTCTATTTGCCCAGGGGAGAGTAGAATACACATGATGTTGCTCTGATATCTGAGATGAAATCTTCACAGGGAAATATTAAAGGATGAAAAACAAATGTTATTTTAACTGTCAGATTGATCTTCTCAGTAGCTGTAATTAATCACAGTTACTGCTGTAAAGAGACTCAGAACTCTCTCTTAAAGAGGTCAGATGGTAATGAAACAAAGTTATTCTCTCATGTTCCTTTCAGAAATTGCCAGCAAACATAAATGTGTATGAGCTGTCATCCAGATGAGCTTTTCAGGACTTAATAACCCATTTAAAACTATCAGTGCTGGCAAAGCAAAATCATAAAAGACCTTTGAACTTTGCAAGGACGTTTCCTCTTTGAGCAATTTAGCCTTTGCATATGGATGGCTCAGAGCCATATGCACAGAATAACATTTCACCACAGGATGTCATCTTCGATACAAAGAGAATGAAAGAATTAATCTCTTATGTGAGTCTGTACTGTTTGTTTGGATTGCTGCAAGAGATGTAACATGATACTTTAAAAAACTGTAGGCAGAGGGCAGTATGACACATCAATAAAGGAGATTTTCATGAGTGGATTGCTGGTAGAAAACCACTGCCATGACAAAGTTTGTGCTTCTTGGGTGTGGCAAAGCAATTCCAAGTAATTATTCTCACAGTCCTAAAATATTAAAGTGTTTCAACCTTTACCTGGCCTGAAGTTCAGTTCAGAAACCTTTTACTGTGTCCTGCAATATGAACAATTACTAGAATCACTAGAGCTGGTTGTTTCTGGGATTTAGTATTAAGGCCCAGATTCAGCTTGTTAGGTTATTGCCAAGCACAAATTAAGGTTATTACCCAAAATACTCATCTGTCAACCTAAATATATTTGCATCTCATTTGTGGTGATTATCAGAATAACACCAAGAAATCCTTAGGAGTAGAGATGAATGCAATCTTCATGTCAGGAAAACAAAGGGGTTATAGGGATTCAAGAAATACTGGAGTTATTTTGCTCTTCCCTTTTTGTCTCTGGTGGGTAACTGAGCACTGGCTGACTGACATAAAAAATTACAACTATATTTCTTTAGGCATTGTCACATGTACATTTCTGATCCTTATTTGTATGGAAACACACAGCCTTGATGTTGTAAAGTTGATCTTTTTCCCCCCCAGAATTATTACATTTGTCAAATGTACTTTTTTCCTTGATTTATCTCCCATTTATATAAAATTAACTGCTGGGAAAAGGAGCAGATGTCACATTAAATAACAGACTGGCCATAGCACCAAAAGATACCTTTCTGAACCCTGCAAGGTCAGCGTGGCCATTGTTGATTGCTGCAATCACATGGGAAGAGTTTTCCTAGTTATCACTTGCTCCTGGAGATTACAATCTCTCCATGTTTTTGAAGTCTTATTTAAATGGTAGACTAAGGGGAATATTCTTTTTTCCTTCAAGAAAATATGTAATAATCTGTGAGCAGCAGTGCATTATATTTTAATAATTTAATGCTTGCTTTCAAGAGTGACAGCAGCCTAGGAATTTGCCAGATCCTGTTTTTTTTTTTCCTTTGAAAGTTCTTCCCATCTAACTACACATGCATAAAAATCATAGGTTGCCTCTTGCTGACAGTGCAATGCTACCTTTTCATTTTAAAAGACAAAGGTCAGATCTATATGTTTGTTACACTCAGGCAGAATTTCTCTGCTGTATTCTGCTTTTTAAATTCCTGCTGTCAAGAGAAGAGGACAGGTTTCACTTTTTTTCTGTTTGTGTGAGCTGAAAATCACTGCTTTATATATATCTAGCATGACTTCTTGTGAAAGGAGACAATGTATAGAACTAATTTTTCTCCACAGATCTGACAAGGCCAGCATTTCATAGGTTTACAAGCACAAAAGTTTTTCTAAAAAAAAGCAGCCTATAAAAATAATATATAATAGAAAGAGTGAAGGAAACAATATTGCAAAGCTGGAAGTACATCAAAATTGTAGTAAAAAAAATGCTTTTGACAGACTACAAAAAGTGCTGTTGGCAGGTTACAGAGTGATCTGTGTCATAAAAAGTAAAGTTGATCAATGGCAGGCATAGGATCTGTAGATGATAGCATGAAATAACTTTTTTCTAACAAAATTAGTCTCACACTTGCAGAATATAAAGCCCTGTACTGGCCAGCCAATACCTATATCCTCCTCTCCCCATTTGAACCCTGGGATAAAATGTGCCATATGAAATACAGGAGAGCCTGCACCAGCTTGTTATCGAGGTTGGAACTGGATCTACTTCCAATCTATCTCCATTTTCTTCCATCCACCTCCCTCCTGCAACTGCAAAATGAGAGTCTCCATGAAACTCATAAAAGACAATTCAATGTGTGGTTGTGTGGTTGGTGCCAGGAGAACAAGGAATTATCAGGACTTTTGGATGGAGAGGATAGGGACAGTCATGTTCCTGCTTCAGTACCTGCAACCCTCACCCTGGAAAGAGGAAACAGCTGGAATCACCAATTTTAGGCATTTTGAGCAGTGTGTAGGGCTAATGAGGGAACTCTGGAGAGCAAGAAACACCTCTCTGAAGGAAAGAGATTATGGTTTACACTACTACTGCCCCTCATAATTTGTATGTAATCTTTGCTTAGTGTTAGGTAATGAGGGCTCGCAATGGTAATTAGGATTCTTTTTCCTTTTTTAAAAATTTTATTTATTTAATGCAGTTTCAGCTCAGTGAGTCCCTTTCCCAGATCAGTCAGCTCATGGATCTGTCTCAAAACCTGAAATCACAGCCAGAGGGCTGTCTACCAGCAATCCAGGTAGACAGCATTGGAATTGTGTCTGGGATTCAATGGACAGTCATATGAAGCTGCTGCCTCTCCAGTCATCTCACACCCTCAACCACAGCTGAATCCAGGAGCTGAATCCAGGAGCTGAATCCAGGGGCAGCCAGAGATAAAAACACTTCATGGTCATGTGCCTATCAGCTGAACTTCTTCTGGAGTTGGAGGTAAATCTTTGGGTGTGTTATTTCTTGATTTTTTTTTAATTATTTTCTCATATTTGACCTAGCCATGCTAGTTTTAAAGATTGTGATTCAAAGCTTTGATTGTCTGGGTTATTATGTCCTTTTAAGTAAAGCGTAATATTCTTCTCTAGAAGCACTTTGCATTTACTTTTCACTCAAGTGAATACAAATTGAAAGCCTCTGCAGTTGTTGTTTGCAAGCTGTTGATTATAGATTAGAGACAGAAAGGAGGAAATCTGTTCCCTAAACAATGAAACTCAGAGAACACCTATTCATGTATGAAAACAAAAAGCACATAAAGCTTGTAAGAGTAACCATCTTCCTTATGCAATTTGCAAGAAAACATTTGCAGTCAGATAACATGAATAGATGAGGGGACAAGCCAATCATCCTGTGTTTAATTGTCCATGCTATAATGCAATAAATCTGTATTCCAAGGAAAGCTTTGGAATGAGATCACTGAATGTATTTCAGAGTTCTGAAATTATTATTGATTCAAGGATAATTGTACATATGCAAAGCACAGTTCACACTGGAAAAGGCCTGAGTGTGATATAATAATCTGCAGAATGCCATCAATAACAGCCTTTGAGGCCACCCTCCCTTAATTGAGAAGATGTGTCACATTTGCAGTCAGACTATTTATTATGCAGACAGACATATTGCTTCCCTTTTTTAGCTGGATGAAGGGGACCTTCCCTTCCTGTTAGACATCTGGTGATAAATGCTGCTGTGATGTCATTCTTTATATCTCCATGTCACTGCACTTTGTATGCATTTGGCTTCACACAGAAGTATTAGAGCAGGCCTTTAAATCCAAAATCATCGATTGGCATGGGTATTTCTTAGAACAAGCACCAATGTGGATTGTCTTAATTTCTTGTTGAGCTACTCTCCCAACCACATACCTGTCTGTGGCACTTAGCTCATGGTAAATATATATGGAATTGTCTTGGTTTGAAAAGACAGGTGTCTGCTAAGGAAGGCAGGAGGCTCCCTTGAAATGGAAAATGTAAACGCCCTCCCTCTGAATTGTTATAAATTTGAAATTAAGGGGCTCTCAGGCAAAGATGTGGGAGTAGGAATAACAGTTCTTTATTAGGGGAAAAATTATAATAAAATAAACAATGCAGTGATACAAAACAACACTGCCAGAGTCAGCCCATGCCCTGCCCCCTGTGTGTCAGGGGGTGGCACAGCCCCATCCCATGGGGGCTCAGCCCTCCTGCAGTGCCAGCTGTGGCTCTGCTGGAGCAGGGATCCTGCACAAGGGGGGAGTTTTCCTCTGCAGCTCCAGGGCTGCTGGAGATGGGCCTGGGCTCCCTCTGGCAATGCAGGGCAGCAGAAGCTGCTCCTCTGGCAATGCACTGGGCAAAGGCTGCTGGGCTGTCCCAAACCTCAGATTGGATCCAGGTAGGAATGCTTGGCTCCTCCCCTGGGCAGAGCATCTCCCCATGGGATGATGGAATTGGATCAGCCATGCAGGGACACTCACTGGCCATGGACAGAAGAGAATTAATAATGAATGGCCCATGAACAGCAGAGATCTCCTGAAGGGAGGATTGGCTGTGGAAGAGATAAAGAAAACTGTCCAATTAACAAAAGATAACAGCCCCACCCCTAACAGATGACAGTAGATCATACATCCCCTGCCACATTTTGCATTTCCTACCTAAGACAGGTGTATATGACTTTCAGTCAGAGATCCAAGGCGCAAAATAATCATCGTTATCCCTGTAGTTATTCCAAGCGCATGTCACTTTTCCACATTTTCCAGGGTCTGTCCATTCTTGTTCCCCTGGGTTCTCCCTCTGTCCCCTGGCGTTTTTTCTCTCTTGGTTTAAGAAGCACTCTTTGGTCCTTGGAGTGTATTTTACCACTGCCCACTATGTTAGATCCATCCCCTCAAATCAGCTCACATGGGCAATCAATCAACAATCCTATGGCAATAACTTTCATCGCTGCTGACCCAAACTACATCACAAATGGTTATTTTGTGATGCTTCAGGACTTATTGCTGACATCCTGAAATATGCAGTCTTCTTGAAATTGTTGTGTGCATCACTGTGAAGGTAATTTCTTTTTCACCATGGTTATATATGCTACAATTCTTGCAAAGAAAAGGTTACCTCTGGAACTGGACAGAAATTATCTTAGAATAATGTGCATTGAAGAAGGAAAATTTCCATTTAAATAGTTGACAACAGCTAAAAATGTTTGAGAAAATGTCACTGTAATCACATTACAAAATAACCCCTGACTATTTCATTGAGTTGTGTCTGTGGTGGGTGAATGCTTTCTGCCAAATTGATCAAACTACTTTGGTTTGACTTAATAGCACAGTTTATGTCACAAACTACTCTGTGAGTTTTTCTTTTCACTAAACTTTACCATCTCCCACCTTTCTAGTTTGGTATGGGAAAAACTGTGTTATCTTCCCAAAGGAATGAATTTTCAAGGTGAAAATCTGAAACTATGTGGAATTACAGAAAAAAAAACCAAAGCCAAAACAACAAAAAAACCCAAGCAACATTAGTTTTTCCCAAAAGTAAATTAATTAGAGATTGTCTTGTTTAATCCCACAGCAGATGTGATTACCACAGCCTCTTGTTTGGTCTCCCTACATTGATATGGTCTTCTCAACTGCTCAAGGATTCCATGTCCTATAACAATATGTTTTTAGTAAATCTTTGATATGACTTTTTACTTACACCTTTCTCAGCCAGAACACCTTCCTCTACCTTCCACTGATCCTTCCTTTCTGTGTCTTTTACATTTCTCTATTTTTTAAGTGTTATCTGTAATTTTACAGTGTAGAGCCAAATGGCCTATCTGTGGTGTTAAGGATTTAGTAAATAACTATTTTGTTTTGATTATGAGAACAAGAGCTGCTCTGACAAAAGCATATACTGTGTAATGCTGTGATTTATTCTGTGATATGATGGAAAAGAGAAAGCAAAAACCAGACTGTACATAAATAAACCAAACACTCACTTGCAATTAATATAACTATTATAGTTTGGCAATAGATTGAGTATAATAAATACATAAACATAAAAACATAACATAAATACATAACATAAAAATGTACATAAAAATTTGTAGCAATTAATGGAAGATCATTTGGGCAGGGATCAGCGTTTCAGAATTAAACTCTAGTGTAAGTGGGCAATGCAGAACTGCCACCAGCAAACTACAAAAATCCCATTTGAGCTTCATTGGTTTCAGATGTATTTGAAATGACAGGAATTGGCTGCCTCCTGGCCTAACGAGCAGAACAACAAATTACATGCCAGCTCATTTTAAACAAAGGAAAGGGCATCTTTACCTTAAAGAGGGAGATTAAAAGTTTCCAAGTGCACTACAGACAACTGCCTGCTGCCTGAAAGAGGAGTGGGTGTTTATTGTTAAATGTTTTATTTGCCACGTTGCTGTGCCAGCCAGGACTGGTAGTGCTGGCTCTGGGTGGGTTATGCAGAGCAGCTCCCAGCTCATGGTCATTTATGTGAATGCAAAATCAGAGCATGATGGAAGCAATCACCATTTCCTGAGCTTTTGCTTTCCAAACCAGCTACTGTTTGTATTTCAATCATGAGCATGCTTTGCTGGAATTTTTGCTTTCTTGCCAAGGGATTTTACATAAATGGTAAATCTGATGTAAATCACTGTGGTTTGCCAAACACTGAAGAAAGTTATCACTCACAGAAGTGGAAAATAAATTATGGGAAGTTTTTAGTTCTATGATCTATGGAGCTGAGGGCTTTCTCTCATGTGATAAAAGACTTTTTTGTAACAGATCTTATTCCAGAGGAATCATTTAATATCTTGTGAATGAGTTGGATTTCCTACACAGGGCTGGTAGATATTCCAGTCTATGTAGCACCTATAACCAAGGAAAACCAAGATGTTTCATGCCAGCAATGTCAGAAGAGAGTCAGGAAAGCAGGAAAAAATTCTGGACTTGGAGAGTTTAATCTTCCCTAAGTCTCATTTTTCTTGAAGCAGTCTCTCATCAGTAATGTAATAGAAATAATAATAGTGTATTCTTCGTGCATATATAAACATAGTGGGACAGAAAATGTAGGTGTTTATGTTGCTGCAGGATTTTAATTTTATGTTTTCATTCTTCAAGTCTTCCTTTATTTTCTCACTAAGAAAGTATTTACATTATTTCTTAATTGCTAATATTGTGTTCTTGAAAACAACTCTTTTTCCATTTTTTCTGATGTTTTTACTTACAAAACCAAACCTGTCATACTAGGAAAAAAAAAAAACAGAATGAAAAAGATTGTTGTCAGAATGTTTTCAGCTATGTTATGAGAGAAAGAATGATGAAGGAATCGTGATCTCTTCTCTTCTCTTTTCTTCTCTTCTCTTCTCTTCTCTTCTCTTCTCTTCTCTTCTCTTCTCTTCTCTTCTCTTCTCTCCTCTCCTCTCCTCTCCTCTCCTCTCCTCTCCTCTCCTCTCCTCTCCTCTCCTCTCCTCTCCTCTCCTCTCCTCTCCTCTCCTCTCCTCTCCTCTCCTCTCCTCTCCTCTCCTCTCCTCTCCTCTCCTCTCCTCTCCTCTCCTCTCCTCTCCTCTCCTCTCCTCTCCCAAAGCACAAATTGCTGATTTTTTTCCTACTCTCTTACTCAGAGACTTATTCTACCTATCACTCAGTGTTCCACAAAAATATTGTTAAGGTGACTTGCCCTTGCCAAGCAAACTGCATTTGGGCAGGAGGTACAATGGGAAGGAACTAAGAAGAGAGAACAGTGGCACCATGGACCCACCTCTTATTCCAGGTGGTGCCTGGGATTTAGTTGACTTCTAGGAAAGGCATCACCCTTGGATTCCCATGGCCTGGTAAGCACATTGCACCTCTCAAGAACAATATAAAAAGACCTGATAGCAAAGTATCTATGAATGGATCACAGGAAAAATTACATAAGGAAAAACCATAAAGACCAGCACTCCATCAATTTCTGCATTTTAGTGAATCATTCTCTCGAGACATCTAAGAAGATTTGTGATTTTATCCTGTTAATATTCAACAAATTACAGTGTCATAAAAATTTGGGGCTATTTCTAATGCCTCAATTGCACTGTGAATACTTTCTTTGGTAACTAAAACAGATAAATATGTTTTAGGTTATGTGTCTCCAATTGCTATGATATTTATGGGAACTGTACATAGAAAAATCTGAACCTGTCCTCCTAGCAGTTTCTTTTCGTAACATTTACAGCAATCTTAGAAATTTTTATGTTATCTTTTCATGTCTGATTGTAAGTTTTCCTGCATATATTAATCCTGTTGTGATATGAATCACTTGTAACAAGAATCAAGTACCTAAATTTCAATACAGAGGAGGCAAAGCCAAAGTGAACACACACATATGCTCCTTCAAATAAAATTATTGATTGATGTTTTCATGCACAGAAGCTTCACTGACAGCTTGTGTCAGAGGAAAAACCATGCTCACACCAGTACAAAATGTGTTTGTTAATGACTTTTAACTCTTCTTATGTCTATGTGCTATCTAGAGGGTAACAAAATGTGTTTGTGGTTAAAATATCTAATCAAAGAACAAATGCTGCCGTATGATTTTCAGGGACTATGTTTCACATTGGGTTAATGCTAAACAACTGAACCACTTTTACTCAATCCATCCTTTGAAGAGCTGATCATCATTTCAAAGCCTACACCATGTTAATTCAAAAGGGCTGTTGATGAGCATGTTTTGAATAAGTGTTATAAAATGTTCACAAGGGATTAATTCCACAGGAAAGCAGTGATCAATCAGACATCAATTCCCCTACCCCACATTTTTGCTACAGATGGTGACAAACAATCCCTCTGGAGATTCCTAATACAGCCAGTGAATATGAACCTTGAATTCCAGGTATTGATAAATTATTTATAACAGATTCATCAGCCATTAGGTTACACAGGGGAAATTAATAGTATTCAATAATCCTCAACTCCATACTTTTGCCAGTAGTAGTGAAAATGTGCTGGAGTGGAGTGCAATCATCAGGGAAAATTCAGTGGAAGACGCAGATTTTGCTTTTCCAGTTCTTTCTGCTCCCATATATAGTCCTGCTCCAAAAACATGGACATTACAGCATATCAGTTTGGTCCTGGATCACCAAGGGTATGGTTTCATCCCATCAGTCCTATCCATGACATCTTCACATTTAGGATCCCATTAAAAGAAAT
This sequence comes from Agelaius tricolor, assembly GCF_023055355.1. Lineage (NCBI taxonomy): Eukaryota > Metazoa > Chordata > Aves > Passeriformes > Icteridae > Agelaius > Agelaius tricolor. The sequence continues at coordinate 2,403,925 of NW_027269284.1, read as the reverse complement.
GGAATTAACACATTATTGTAGATACAGAGAAAATGCCCCATCCCTGAGGTGTCCAAAGCCAGGCTGGATGGGGCTTGGAGAAACCTGGGGTAGTAGAAGGTGTCCCTGCCCATGGCAGGGGGTGGAATGAGGTGATCTTAAGGTGTCTTCCAAACTAAACCAATCTGTGGTTCCTTGGATTGGAGTTATCAGGAGTGATCTATCAGAAACAGTTTTACTTTTCAATTTAACAAATCCCTCTCATGGCCTTTTGTATTAAACAGACCAGGCTTTACAAGGTTTTACAACTCTGCTTAGTAGAGTTGTATCTACTTCCTTAACAGAAAATAAATATTTAAGCAGAAATACTACTGATGTAAAATTGAAAGGAACACTGTGCAATCGGCTCACAGATGAAGACATAAATATGATGTATGTACATAATACTTGATTCTGTGAACAGCAATCACAAAGCCAGGGGTGAACTTCACCATCTCTGTGGTGAAAACAAGTCAGCTTTAAGACAGGATGTTGTGACTATTTCTAAGTCCACAGGATGCCTTGTGAAGGCTGACCTAGAACAGAGGCTGGACAGAATTAAAGAATAAAGTAGGGATTTATTAAAAGGCTTCAATGGATGCACCTTGGGCAGCACAAGAGCTCAGCCAGAGCTACACCCAGAAAGAAGCAAAATGGTCACAAAATGCACAACCAGTCACGGGGTCTCTCATTTTTATAAGTTCTGCTCTATTTGCATATTGGGATTAATTGTCCAATTACAGCTTTAGGTTATGAAGTCCCATCCTGCTTGTTTTTCTCTCTTCAGGCTATGTTGTTTGTGCTCTTGGGTCTGAATTTTGGATCATTTGTCCCCAGCCAGAGAAGGAATTGTTTTGTCTCCCTGCTCTGTGCAGAGAGCTCATCATCCCCTAATATGAAGCTCAGAATTACACACTAAAGCAACACAGAATGTGAAAAATATCAAAGCTAAAACCTGAGGCATCACATAGATGCAGTGAACCACTCTTGTCACCTGGGAACAAAATTCCCTGGTGAAATCATGATTAAAGTATCAGTGACCACAAAGCAACTCTCAGAAACACCAAGAACTGTCTTTTTGTGGATCTCAGCTGTTTCATGTGACCATGGGACACAGTAAAGGGAATATTTTTACCTTGAGTTACTTTGAAGATCCATTTTTAATGAGAAAGAAGTGGTAACGTAAGTAAATGACACGAAACAACTCTGCTTAATCTTGTCTGAGAGGGACTGAGCATTCTTCAGTCAGCACTGACTGCCATGATTTGCTTCAAACATCTGCCCAAAATCCAGCAGCCTTTCAGTATGGGATGAGATGAATAATGTCTCCTCCTGCCTGGGCTAGGCAGAAGCTAAGTTGTTCAATTAACTCAGACAGACACTCTCTGTGCTTTGGGCTGAGATGATGTGGCTGCTCAAAACACTTGTTTATTTTTAGACTGCTGCTTTATTCTAATGCTTATGATTTAAAGAAACTAAGTTAAAGCACAACTTAGTTTTCTTCTTCATTTATAAAAAATCCCTTTTTACCTGGTCCTTTTGCCTCCTCCCAAGACCTTCTCAGGGGAGGGTATGGATCAGAGACAGTATAAAACTTCTGAGACAAGAATTCACTTCATTTAAAAGCAAAATTTTTTCAGGAATAAATTTAACAGCCATGAAGCTGCATCTCAGAGATCTGGAGTTTGAGAACAATACTTCCAATCAGCTTAATTATATGCTTCCAAAATACAGACTTCTCATGAAGGCATCTTGCAACCTTTTCTGGGTAATGATACTTTGGAGTAACCTTTCAAACATATTGACTGCATAATAAAGAAGGAGAAAAAAACCCCCAGCACCAAGGAAAGTATGAAAAAATTTGCTAGAAAATAGAAATTAATTCCTTTAAAGCAGAACTAATTCTGTACATTTGTTCAGAGTTAAATGCTTAGACCCAAATACTCATTTTGGCAAAGTAGCTTTAATTACTAGGTTAATTTTTGAGTAATTTTATAGGAAAATATAGAACTCCTGGATGTCTCAGATTCAAAATTTGTGTTAAAAAGAAAAGGCTTTTCAACAAAGCTTCTCTGTATCACTGTTTTAATTCAGCAAAGTTATCTTAGAAATTAAAATGTTCCTTTATATCATTCTATTAGTTTTATTCAAATGGAAAGAGAAATCCATTTTAATATGTCATAGTTGGAAGCAGAGATGAAATGGCACGACAAATAATTCTCTTACATGTATCTGTTTCCTTTGGCTTTCTGCATGAAATAAAGAAAAGCTGAAAAACTGCAAAACAACATAGTGACTTATAAAATCAATGTGCTACCTCACCAGGTCGTACATCACCTTTTTAATCAGAAAAAGATCTTTGCAGTCCATCCTTCTCCCTACACCCCAGAATACCAGCTTATTTAAGACTACATTCATCCTCTTCTCCTGAGTATTTTAAACATGAAGAAAAGCAGCATTTTTTGTGAATTTTATTCTACTTTTTCTTAAATTTTATTTTATTTTATTTTCTGAGCCCCTGTTGACTTAAAGCTGGCTCAGGATTTCTCAGAGGTGTGTGCAAAAATCAGTTCTGAGCCCTCTGCAAGCAGGCAGGGTTTGGCAGAGAGGGCAGCTGTTCCCAGGGGTGCATCCATGCAGCCCCCCCAGTGCAGCCCCTGTTCTGCTGCCTCCCCTTCCCTCCCCAGCTTGGCTCTCCTCAGGTCTGGTGTGGATAAAATGGGCAACAGGGATGTGGCTCTTTCATCCTTCCCTACCCCAAGCAATGCCTTGCCCTCTGCAGCTGCCAGTTTTGCCCATGCCTACAGATAGTTTGGATTTGCCTAAATTCTGTATTTATCTCCAGTTAATACCCAAAGAGGATCACACTGTGCTTTGGCTGAAGTCTCTGTGTTACACTGGGCTCTACAGCCCTGCACTGCTGAAATCCAAGGTTATCCAAGGAAATGGGAGATCCCCCTCACTGCAGGGAATGTTTATCCATCCCCACAAATGTGAGCTCCTAGGAAAAAAACTCAAAAACTGTGGTATTTTCAGGGTCACCTGTGGCAGGAAGGAAATGATGAATCTGACTCCATGTTCTTAGAAGCTAATTTATTATGATATGATATGATATGATATTAAAGAATGCTATACTAAAATGATACTAAAGAGTAGAGAAAGGATACTTACAGAAGGCTTAACAAGATACTAATTAAAAACTCATGACCCTCTCCCCAGAGTCCTGACACAGCTGACTGATTGGTCATTAAATCAAAACAATTCACATAGTGGATAACGAATCTCCAAACCACATTCCAAAGCAGCAAAACACAGGAGAAACAATCAGATAATTATTGTTCTCATTTTTCTCTGAGGCTTCTCAGCTTCCCAGGAGAAGAAATCCTGGCAAAGGGATTTTTCAGAAAATATGACAGTGACAAAAAAGGGTTATTTATTACCAGCTACACCTCTGTGTTCACCCCTGTCTCCCTTTGGAAACCAACTCTCTTGGGATCAAGTGCTGTATAATGTAAGGATTGATTAGGGGTTTGGAAATTCTTGCTGGATGTTGTGTCTGGCTCACCTGGCATTGCTGTACCATGTGTATCAATACAAGATGGGTTATGACTCTCATCTTTTCAACCAACGCTTTCTTCTGAAGTTTCAGAACCATCCTCCAGACACCTTTTTGCACATCAGTAATTTCGGTTCAGTGTATCTTAAAGACAACATTTAGTTTTCTAATTTATAAGCAGAGCTGTCCTTGGTCCCCAGTGCATGAGAAGAAAAAGTTCCATTCCCAGCAAAGCCACCTTCCATGGATCCCAAACACCTCCTCATCAGAAAACAACATCTGTGTGCCTTGCACAGTGCAAGGAGGCTGCAGCAGAGTGCCCAGGGCATTGCAGAGCAGCAGAAAGCAGAGCTGAGGCACGGAAACCCAAACTCTTCATGGCAAAACCACAATTTTTTTTGGTTTTGTCCACCTCCTCAATTAGCCTAATTTATCCTAATTTTCCCATTCCACATGTGTGGCATTCACATTCTCTGAAAAAATCCCTTCGCCCAGGATTTTTCTCCCGGGAAGCTGAGAAGCCTCAGAGAAAAGGAAAACAATTCTTATCTCATTTGCTTCTCCTGTGTTGTGCTCATGTGGAATGTGTTTGGAGATTGTTCACCCACAGGTGATTGTTCCATTGGATTCTGCTGGGAGTTGTTTTCACTCTTTGGCCAATCAGGGCCAAGCTGTGTCAGGACTCTGGAGAGAGTCAGGAGTTTTCATTATTATCTTTTTAGCATTCTGTAAGTATGTTTTTTTTGTATTCTTTAATATAGTATAGTGTTCTTTAATATAATATAGTACAATAAAGTAATAAATTATCCTTCTGAGAACAGGGAGTCGGATTCATCATTCCTGCCTTCATCAGGGCTACCCTGCAAACACAATACACGTGTCCTTCAACCTTTTACAATCACTGTAATTTCTCTATGTGTGTGCAGCCTTTACATGTCCTAAACAGGTTTCTACTTTCTATACAAGTCAGAGATGTGAATTCGTTCTTCCCCACTTGCTTTAACAGAAATCTCCATTTATTTTGTGAAGGGCATGGAAAACCTTGTTGCTGAGCCTTGGCTTTATTGTGAACGTTTCCTTTCCCTGTACCCCTTGTGCAGTACAAAAATCAGATTCAAGACAGAGCCATTGATGTGAAAATAAGATTTCAGTCAGTCTTGCCAGTTTGAAATTTATAATATTCTCCTTTTGTAAATGATGTGTCTGATTCCCTAACTTCCTTGCTGAATGATTGTTCACTGGGATATTTATTTTTTCCATTTTTTATGTTTTTAACAGTTCTGACTTGGGCAAAGTAGTGGCTGTGTTAGAGCATGACACTGTGCAGCTGAGAACACTTTAGGAAAAATTAAAGTTACAATAGAACCTAATATAGGTTGATTGATTGATAGGAGGGATAGTTTGGGTCTAAATAACTATTGATATCATAGGAGGGATAGTTTGGGTCTAAATAACCATCCTCTGTTGCCAAAAGAAATCCACTTACTCCCTGTCTCCACACACTAGAATATTTTCTAGAACTACTATATTTACTTTATGCTAATAAATGCTGTTGCCAGGGAAACAGCCCCTTTTCCCACTAATCAAGCTGTGTTTAAAAAGCAGTAACTTGCAGAGATTATAGTAGTTAGAAACTTGTCCTTGTGGCTAGGAGACCCTTTCTTCCTCAGGCCATCTGACTTATTTGATGCTTAGGCGAGGTACCTGGCCTCTTAAAGAATTCCTCAGGATTTGCCTTTTTTTCCCAAAGAAATATTTAATCCATCTTTTTTTCCAGTGGAAAAAGTTTAATTTATCTCTTGCTAAACATCTAGCTTGATATTAAACTGTGCCTTGGTATAGAAGCAGCAGAGTTCTTTCTGAAAAACCTGGGTGGCTTGACTAATGACTCTCCCATCTCAAAGGCATGTAACACTCACCCTAATTTCTGTGCATTCTTTCACAGGCAGAAAGAAACCCAAAAAGCTCTAGGAACCTTCCCTGAGAATAAAAAAATCTGAGAATGATGAAAAAGAGGAAGACATTTTCTTAGCTGCTGAGGCGACCAAGCTCACCTCCTTCTTTGTGTTTTCCTCATGGCTAGCTCATAGATTTCACTGTTTAACTAAATATTATTATTAGTAGTAGTAATGTTAATATTATTATTATAATCCAAATGTTATTTAGCTGGGGTGACTGACTGTACTCCCCAAGGGGACCCTCGGGGGCTCATTCGAGGCTGGGAGTTCAGTAGAAAGCTGGGCAGCCAGTGATGTTCAGCAGGGAGCAAACTGAGCACTTGTGACAATCTGGCTCTAATTGGAGCTGACAATGTTTATTTTCTGGAAGAAAACTTCAGATGACAGGGGTGGCTCCATTTGTAACTCACTGAAGTCAGATCTTCCTCCTAGGACTGTGTTTGCCCTGTGTGTTAAAATCCAATAATTGCTTCTTCCATTCATTCTCTTTGTGGACAGAGCAGCTGTCAGGAATAAGGAAATAGTTTAGGCATGAAATGTTAAAATTCTTCATCTTAGTCTCTGTTTTCTAAAGCCCTTTTACATTTGTTTTACAGTCAGTTCTTATGAATATTCATAGTAAGAAAGAATACTCACATCGCTGCTTGTATAGGCATGCAAAACCATTTCTAGGAAGAGATTAATTCTTATTGACTTTCATCTGTGTTTTCAGTCCTTAAATTAGGCAAAAAAAGAATTAAATTAATTTAAATAAATGGCATTGAGGGAAAATAATACATAATTGGATTAGTTCTCAATTTTTGAAGAGTCTGATAAATCCATAGAGTTTTCTCTCTCTTTTTCAAAGGTCTGTAGCTTACTTCATGCTCAAGGTGAACTGAAGGAAAGTACAGTTTTAAGTTCTAGTGGTTTAGATACATGTACAGCAGGTACATGTTTGGGGCATGGAAGGATACATTTGCTAAGAATCTGGTGAGCCTTTGTTGAGTTCTGAATAGATCTGATGAATTCAGAGAGATGTACTGCTAAATTTTAATAATATGGAAAAGGGAAGATGAGAACTGTGACAGCCAGGATTCCTAACATTAAATCTGGAGTGAATGTGACAGTCAGAAAGACCTGGAATTCCATTTTCCTAGACAAAATCAGCTGCTGCCACTACAGTTGCAGATGCATAGAGCCTGGGTTTGACTCAGAAGTCACTGAAATAATCATTTTGTGTAGGACAGAGAGGACGAGCTCCCAGATGGGGACTGCCAGACGTGGAACCCTGATCCATTCCCATCTCTAGAGCAGCTCCCTCTGAGGGCTCTGCTGCAGCAAAGCTGCCCTGTTAACGTGAGCTGCTGTGCCTGTGCCCAAAAATAACCCTGTGCTCACTCGACTTGTTCCTAATGCAGCCATTAAACCTTGTCTTAGCAGAATTAGGCAGCCTTTAGCAGGCAGTTGGATAATTAACAGCAAATCCTTTATGTGCCACCACAGCGGCACTATAAAGGACATAGAAGCAGACTAAACATGCTGCTAATTTTTAATGGACTTCTCTGTGTGTTCAAGCCTCACAGGACCTGGGTGAATGATTCCACTTGTGAAAAGTACAATAAAAGTATTGCTGTGCTGTCAGTGTTAGTAAGATTTATGCAGATTTTAATGTGCAAAATTCTGGCTCCAGTCTGGGCAGCAGTTCAGGAGAGTTTAAATCAGGGCAAAGCTTGCAGCCAGGTCCAGAGCAGAGTAACTAACTTCACATCCTACCCTCAAACCTGCTGACAAGGTGGCAATATAGGTCCATAATATTCTGCAACTCTTATAATGTGCTGCCACATTAATACAGTGATACTAATAAAATAATATTTCAATTAACATTATCATCAGATAAAATACCTATGTATTGATTTGAAACTTAAAAACACAGAATAATACAGGCTTATGAAAAAAATGTATTTCAGAGGTTTTTTTTTAAAACAGCCACACTTTTATTTACATATATAAAAAATTTCAGCTCATTCAAATGCCTCGTAACACACCAAAGTTTTTTCTCTGGTGCTCTGATAACACTGCTAGGTTAACACAGCTGCCATGTACTGTGGAAATTAGAACAATTTTATACTATGTTAGAAACTAAAGTGGCTCCCTGCTGTTGACAGAGGCAAAATCCCTGTACTCAGTATTCAGATTTTTCCACAAGGTACCTCCAGGTTATTTAGTATTTCTCTACAGTTCATATCCTTCACTTACTCGAGCAGCAGGAGATTTGCCTCTCATTCTCAAGGAAAGAGAAAATAAGATTAGATAAATATTTACATTTAATGTTTGGGGGTATTTCATATTTTCCTTGCCCATTAAATGTTTGTACCTTCATTTTCACCCTTAATGGCAGATTTCCAGTTTCCCAAGGAGTGTCTTCATGTCAGTTGTGATTTACTTGGCACTAATATATATTATGTAGGTTGTAGCATGTAAGTTTTCATTACACCCCTGTAACTGAGTTTATTTCTTACTGCTTTTTGTGTGGATCTGACAGTTTTGATCAATTAATTCTAGTTTACATGTAACACATCCAAGTTCACTTGAAGTCTGTCAGAAAAAAGCAAATGTTAAGTATTGCATGCCATATCCTTGCCATATGAAAAGCAAAAAAAAGCTTCTGAAACCAATATTTAGCTAAATCTTTAGGCAAAGAAATGGCCCCTCATTCTTCTATTGTTCTTTAATGATAAAGATGTGAAAAATGCTGATCACTTGTTTTTAAAATTTTAAAACTTTAATAGTAATAAAATGGTTATAAAAATAGTAATAAAATTAGAGTAATAAAAATTCGGGCAATTAGGATTAGGACAACACAAGACAATAAAACCAAAAAGTTACGGATGGTCTGGGTACCTCTTTCTGGGCAAAATAAGCCCAAGAAAGGACCCACGTTAACAGAGGATTAACCCTTAAAAGCAACAGCCTGTTACATATTCATACATCTCATACATGATGCATAAATTCCATTCAAACACAGGATTCTGTCTGGTCAGTATCAATTTCTTCCTCTGAATCCTGATGGCTCCTCAGGGCTGAGTGAGGCAAGAAGTTCATTTCTTCTGATTAAGGAGCAAGAAATTCTTTTTCTCTGAAAGATTTAGGTGTCCTGTGGCTGCTATCTCAGTGTGAGTCCCTCATTCCTCTCTTTAAAAGAAGTATCTTACAAGCATAGTTTCTATTTTAACATTTTGTTATAACCTAAAATTATATTTAACACACTACTTATGAAAATTAATACAGCACAACTTTCTAACATAACACATATAATATTCATTTTCATATTTGTGAAAAGCCAATCATAAAATACCCATTTTTCACAAAGAGAACACAGAAAAAAATTAAAAGGCAAAATTTAGAATGGACAATTTGTCCCATAGGAAAATGCTCCTTCAGTATCTGTCTTTGTTGAATGAGAGCCTGAAAACAGTGACAAAAATCTGCTCCTCTGTGAAGGATTTGTTGTTGAAGAGGATTTCACAGTGAGGTGAAGCAGTGGAGAACCATCAACCCATCAAAGGTATAACCTGGTTATACCCAGGGAGTGAAGAGCTGAATGCTCTCCCCATCAGTGACCATCAGTTGTTTTCCCTTTGCCAATCCCTGCATGGGTGGAATCACAGCTCTGGGTGGCTCATTTGTGCCTTAGGGATTACCTTATTGTATTTGCAGGGACCCCTGTGGCAGGCAGGAATGATGAATCTGACTCCATGTTCTCAGAAGGATAATTTATTATTTTACAATATTATATTATATTGTAGAATGCTATACTATACTAAAGAATACAGGAAGGATACTTACAGAATGCTAAAAAGATAATAATGAAAACTCCTGACTCTCTCCAGAGTCCTGACACAGCTTGGCCCTGATTGGCCAAAGAGTGAAAACAACTCCCAGCAGCATCCAATGAAACAATCACCTGTGGGTGAACAATCTCCAAACACATTCCACATGAGCACAACACAGGAGAAGCAAATGAGATAAGAATTGTTTTCCTTTTCTCTGAGGCCTCTCAGCTTCCCAGGAGAAGAACCCTGGGTGAAGGGATTTTTTCAGAGAATGTGAATGCTACAATTACCTGGAATGGTTAAAACAGGGGTGAAATTGGCTGTCATCCCCAGGAGCTGCTGGGTGACATATTTGAGCCTTTTAAGCAGGATTCACCATTATTTATATTTTTATTGACAAGCTCCCAGTGTAAAATTTGGCTTTAGTTGAAAAGCACTGATTTTTCAGAGTCAGGACTGATATATGGCTGCAGGATTTAGACCTAGAGAAGACAATTTAAATCCTTTAATATATGTAGCTTGGCTGCAATGAAAGACCTTAAAACACATGGGGATGGACACACAGCATCAAAATATGGCAGAGATCAAAAAATAAATATTTTCAGGAAGAGTGTACTGATGCTGCTTTTAGTTTCCTAAAAGGGGTATTGCTCATTCATTCACTTGCTGAATAATTGTGTTACTTGGAGCATCCTCAGAACTTTTTGAACAATTTCTTATTGTGGATTTGGAAGTGCTCAAGTGCTTTTGACATCTAATTGTGTTTTAAAATTTAAATACTTTTATGATGAATTTTTGAGGCAGGTGGTGGTTTGATTAAATTTTTAAGAGCTCTGATTATGCAAAAAATGTGAAAAGTATTGCATACATTTGTAAGTTATTTCTCAATAAAATTTAAACACTATTTTCTTTGAAAAGAATGCATTGAGACTGAGAGTAACTTCCACTTTCTTTTTAAAGATTTTGATGTGTTCATATGTCTATTTACAACTATATCTCTCTATGACTAATATCTGAAAATCATTTTTGTCTGAATACAGAGTTTTGGAAATCTTGAAGGTGTTTTTTGTTTTGGTTGGTGTTGTAGCTTTATATTTTTTTATGGTATGCTGTTTTGTTGTTGTTTTTCTTTGGCAACGTGAAAGATTTAATTATCCAGATTCTCTAAATCTGTAGTAAACTTAATTTTATTCAGACAGTATGGCAGAGCAAAAAACTCATATACTCAGATATCAGCAAACCTGATTAAATGTAAATCACCATAAATTTAAATATCTCAGTGGAAAGATGTAGTGAAAGAAATGCATCCCAAGCAGCTGTTTCATATGGAGTACTGAGGAGTCAACAACACCAAGCCCCAAAACTACCCTGGCACTATGTAAAGCTTAAAACCAAGCTCTTGATCTGCTGATAAGCTGTGATAAATACAAACCAGACATTACATTCCTATTTTTTCTCTGTTCTTGTGGGATTAGGCTTGTTGCAAACCATCTAGAGATGCTGTTTATATAAAATAATCAAAGATCTGAGGTGGGAGGCAAGTGGAGGCGATTCATGAGCCATTTAAGGTTCAAAGGCCAGTCAGAGCTCGAATTTTGTAGATTGCTACAGTAAATGAAAAACAAAACCACCAAAAAAAAACAAAACCAAAAAACCAACCAAACAAAAACCCGAACAAACAAAATAAAATGAAAACAAAAAATAAAGACACATTAAAAATGTATTTCCTCCCATTCCTTTATTGATAAAATAGAGAATACATTGTCACCTGGAGCTGATCACTCCAGAGGAGACCTCTGAAACAATTACCTTTCCACAGTGTGAGAACCCAGGCTTTAGGAGATTCCCAGACAGAGATCCCATGGCTGAGAGATCAAAAGGTTTGTTGATGTATGAATTTCCTTGGGTCAACCAAATTGTTTTAGGCCCAGAAAACCCCTGGAGACGGTTAGGAAAATGGTCCCACTGCCCAATGATGTTGAGAGTCCCCAGTGATGTGCTCCTGTCACTAAGACACCAGCTCTGGGACAAAATGCTGACTCCTTTTCTGAACACATCTGGCTCTATAATGTGAATGTCATTGCAAATGCAGCAGAGAAAATACACCAGTCATGAAATCAGCCACATGTTCATGGAGCTGCTGCCTCAAACAGCAAAGGAATTTGCTCTCTCTCCTTTGAGGGTTGCTAAGACACTGCTTTCATGCCTATGCACTTAGAGCACTCAGACCTGGATGAAGGAAGCTCAGGTTGCAGTGCTGATGATAAATTGCTGACCCAGAACTGCACAAAGTGGGTTTCTGAGCCTGAACCTCCAGCACCCCTGGTGAGTGCACTGGCAGGATACACAGTGCTGAACGAGATAACTGCCATGAGATTTACATTTCCAGTCTGTTTTGGTTATGCATTTTTTGCTTTTCATCTTGATGCCTCCAGTCTGAGCTCATGATTCAAGCTGCTGGATGGGTTAAAGTGATCCAAGAAACAGCTACAGGGAGTTGTGTGTCCTTATTTGTGTAGAGGATGAGTTCCATTCTGTACATCCTGGTAAATGTCATTCATCAGGGTGTCAGATATCCCAGAAATTCACATTACTTGAAAGCCAATACAGTGCCAAGGGAAGAGCCAGAGAAAAGGCTCTTTTTCTTGTTGCTGGGGATGCAAGAAAGGAAACAACATAAAAACCAAACAAACCCTGCAAAACCAACTGCTCTGACCATGGCTATACTCTTATTCTAAGACAACTACAAAGCATTGAGATAAAATTGCCAAAGTTCAGAGGAATCCCAAAACGTGGACCAAAAAATATGGCTGGCACAGCACAGTATTGACATTAGGAACAAGAATAAACAGCAAGTGGTAATAGGAAGTGAAAAGACATACAATCCAGTCTTATGAATGACAAAATATCCTGGATAACTCTGTTAGAAAAAAAATTAACAAAAAAAAAGTCTTTTTTATTAACCACTCTTTTATCATGAAAACTTAGTCTTCCTCTTTTTTTCCTTTCTCCCCCTCCCAATAAATGTCTTCAGCCAGAATGTTTCATGTAGAATATGAAGTGCTAAACCTCTTGCTGAAACATTTTACATTTCAGTACAAAATACATTTATATTTATGAAACCTCATCAATACAGATACATTATTCACACAGATGTTTAACATACCCACAGAAAAGCAGATCAAAAGGGTTGGAAAATAATCCACCCAGACACAACAGAATGGAAGAAACTGGTTTTGTCCAGCAACCAGAGATTGGCACCCTCATGTTTTTTTCCATTAGAAGGTGGAATTTTATCATAAAATTCAATGGTATTTTTTTTTTCTAACATAGTTCTGAGTAATTCAGGGCTGAATATCACCAAATGGTTTGAGACTGAAAGGACCTTTAAAAGTCATCTTGTCCAGCCCCTCTGCTATGGACAGGGATATCTTTCAGTAGAACAGTTTGCTCCAAGTCCTGTCCAATGTGACACATCCTGGGATGGGACATGAACAATTTCTGTGTCAAATCTGTTCCAGTGTCTCACCACCCTCAGAGTAAAGAATTTCTTCCTTGGGTCAAATCAAAATTTTCCTCTTTTAAGTTTAAATAAGTTAAATTGTCACTTGTCCTACTGCTAGTAAAAAGTCCCTCTTGACATTTTAAATCCTGATCAGGCATCAAAACACTGCTCTGAGGTGTCCCCAGAGCCTTCTGTTCCCTAGACTGAGCAGTTCAATCTCTCAAGCTTCACAGGAGAGATGCCCCAGCCCTCGGAGCATCTCTGTGGATCTGCTCAAATAAGAAGATGTCTCTCTGCTCTTGGAGGCCCCAGAGCTGGACACAGTGCATCCACAAGAGCAGTGGATGTCCAATTTTCATCCACCTCCACCCCCAGGTCCTTCTTGGCAAGGCTGCTGTCAAGCCCCTCATCACCCACTTGTTACTGATGCTGGGGACTGCCCCCACCCTGGCACTGACCTTGCCCTGGCCATGCAGAACTTGATGGGTTTCTGCAGAAACCAATCCTTGAAATGTGGAATGAAAATGACTTGCTGTAGTCTTATAAGAGCCTACTAATTTTTAATTTTTTTTTAACTTGATAACAGATGTATCAATGCTTTATTTACTGGTTGCTGTTCAAAGCCTGTTTTCCAAACAGAATTGTTCATTTCTAGAGCGATATGTAAGGCTATCATTAGAACTTTTTTTTTTGAGAAATGCCGTACTAAAGAAGTTTCTTCTTGTGTAGAATTTTTATTGATAAGATTGAATCAATTTCAATGTAGGGCTTTTTTCAGTTCACTGACAAAGTCACTAACAGCATAGAATCAATAAGTTTATTGCTTTTTGAGAACAGTTAACTCAATTTATCAATTTAGAGGCCGCTCAGTAGGAGGTCACTTAAATACAAGCAAAAGAGTGGAAGAAATAGATTGGAATCCTTATTTTTGGTGCCAAAAGTTCTTCCAGAGAGCTCTTTACAAAGGTAGTTTTTGAAACAGGTTAGATTTCAAAAGAGAAAATGTCAGTCCATGGGAACTCCTATAATACTCCAAATAGGAAGACATAGTTTGATCTCCTTCCTCTGCCTTGCTAAATACTGCATTTCTTTCTATCAGACTGTTCACATTGCTACCACAATATAAAGCAAAACAATATAAAGCAAAACCAGTGTAAAACTGTGGTGCTACAGAGAGAAGGAGATACACATCATAATCTCAACTGTTCTGATGCACACACCAGGACAGACCTGCCAGCATCTCTATAAATACAGAGAATATTTTCTGTGTGGCACCGAATTGACCATTTGAGATTGTCTGGCCTCCTTGGAAATGTAAAAATTGCCACTCTTTAAGGCCAAACTCTTTCCCCTGTGGAAGCCAACATCATCAGGAGCACCAACAAATATCTCAATGACTTCAAGTGCATTATTGTTGAGGGTGAATTCTCCTCAGTAGACTTACAGACAATAAAGGGAGTACATCTTTAGCCATATATGTTGTCTTTGTGTTCAAAGATGACAAAAACATCCCTACAGGGTAATTCCTCCCTTCCTAAAATATTTGATGTCAGATAACTTACCTTTTAGGGATGCCTACACTTGAGAAGAGAAATTAAATTTAAAGTTTGAAAGAGTAAAGCATTTTTCCCTTTCCCAGCTGAAGCAAATGGATGTTTAAAACTCCCTTTCAGCAAAGAAAACCCATGCAATGAAACATGAGGCAGACACATGGCATTGGAAAAATGAGAACAAAAGCCTCTTCAGTCCAATTTATTACTGTTTGATGTTAGAACTAATAAAAAGACTCTCTTGTAATGTGACACACCAGGGAAACTTCATAATAGATAATGCTGTCATCCTGGAATTCTGTGTTTGCTATTTGATCAACAGATGGTGGTGATATAATTGCCAATGACACAGAAAAGAGACCAAAACTTCAGGAGCTAAGAATTTACAAACTGCAGACTTCAGTACGTGTTCAGGTGCTTTTTCTTCATCCTTCAAAAAGTGGGTTATAATATTTCTGAAATATGCATTACAAGATTGTAGTGGAAACCTGCTGAATATTTCATTTTCACTCATCTGAAGTAGTAAAGTTACAGAAGAATGCCTTTAAGCTGAAAAATGTAGTTTTACAAGCAGAACAACTCGATTTGGGAAATGACCAATGCTTTTCTTTCACTTTTTTGTTTCCAAAGTGGACACTTTCAGCAGCTGGCTCCGCAGGTTTTATTTTTTAATGTTCTGTAAGATCCTTTTTGCTGAGTAATGCTTCCAGTTGCTGGTCACATCATCTGAAGAGCAGATATTTTACTGCTGGGTAGCAGAATAGGCTTTTTCAAAGAAATTCTGGCTGCAGACAACTTTGCTGTTTCTTTGGAATCATCCATAGAAGGTCAGGTATGCAATGGATTAATTCCAGGGTTGTCTAGAACTGAACAAACAGGTTAGTTGTGATATTTGCTATCATGTAATTCAAGCCTGAATATAATTCAAATACAGTTTAATTTATCTAAGTTTCAGCCACTGTTGAGGGAAGAGATTTGACAGCCCAACTCTGGAGTTGCCTCCTGCCACTAACCACAGAGAGGAATTCAGATGTCTGGGTTTGAGTAGAAACTTTTAAAAAGATGAAACCAGGTGGGATCCATCATGAATTAGATACAGAAATCATCAATGGCAAAATCACTTTGCCTTGGACTCAAATGTACGTTGTTCTTAACAATTAGTTACCTGACTATTAAAATGTTTTTTTTTCTTTTGCCTGAATGTTGGCAAACCCCAATAGTTTCATTGTCTATCTTTTGGTACTGTAGGCACTGCCTTTAGCAAAAAAAAAAAATAGACTTTTTTTGTAAATCAATAATTCTAGGGTTTGATCCCCCATTAAATACCATATCAATGAGCTCAGCTGTGTGTTACATGCAAGAACTCGCATTCATGTTATTGGTTTCATACTGATTTCTTTTCCATTTAAACATCTACCCTTGAGCTATGAAAAAGTAAATAAGGACTTCTTAATTTACCTTCTCTGTGGCATTCATTACCCTGCATGTTTCTGTAACATCCTGTATTAATCACCTCAAAGCTGAGCATTCTTCCCATGCCTTCAAGAACTTCATCAGGCTTCTTTGGATCTCTTCCATTTGTGCTATACATTTTTTAGATGAGATAATGGAGAAGGAACAGTGCTACAAAAGGCTAAGTCAGGAAAGCATGTAATGATATTATTGTAGCTCCAAATTTGGTTTCTAGACCTTCTCTAAATGCCTTTATGTTTTGTTTTTTTCAGTTTTAGCTACACAAAGAATTACCTGTAAAGACTACAAAGACTTTTTCTATAATGATTCGAGGTGCACTTTAAGTAGGTTCCAGTGTGTTTGCTACCTTACTATTGTTTGTTACCTTTGTCTCCACAGCTGAATGTTCATCTGCTGTTGTGCCACATTTACCTTAAAGTATTCTAAAACCTCTATTTTAGTTCAACCATAAATTAAGAGAGTTAATGTGGTAGAGAAAAGCACATGATCTGCAGAAAAGAAGTGTGGATGAACATGAGGGCACCATTAGAAGTCAGCTCCCAAACAGCACCAACTAGACCTAAATCTTCACTGAAAAATGTTTTTCTAAATGTTTTGGTTTTGTTTTTTCTTTTGAAATTCCAGTTAAGAATTCTGCAGTATTTTTGCACAGGCTTACCTGGTGCTTAATCTCTGTTAATATTAAGGCAGAAGCTGAAGCTCACTGGCACTTGTTTCCATGTAGTGAGTAGGTATTTCTATGGATCTTTCTAAAAAACAATCTGAACATTTGAGGATTGCATTCCTTCAGTCTGTTCTTTTTCTTCATAAAGGTCACTGTATTCTCTCAACCTTCCATCACAGAAAAACATGGTAGAGGATCACAGCAGTCCTGGTGATCTTGAAAATAGTAATCAGTAATTTTATTGGATCTATCTGGCCTTTACTAACTCAGAAAGTCCCTGTGCTGTTGAAAATGTTCCAGCTTCATGCATAACACTGATAATTTATAGTCACACCACATTGAAACAAACATACCTACAAATGTTTATGCCATAAGCAAGTAGAGAAATTTTTCAACGCATGTCATATTTGGGATATGGTCCTATAAGGGATTCACAAAGTTAAGTTGCCTGATCCTGTTTTTTCCCCTTCCTATTATAAAACATAAGATTTTAAAGGGAGAAATTGCCATGCCTAAAGTCTAGGAACCTTCAAAACTTGGGGAATACCTGAAAATTATGAGGTTATTCTGATGAAATCACAAGTATAAGGACCTAAACCCAAAAAATTTTTATTATTCCATTTCTCAGCTTTCTGTAATTTTTGTTGTGAAGAAAATTTCCTCAGTTTTAGAGGAAGTGAATGTTCTTGCTGCTTTGAGAATTCACTTGTGCAGCTGAACATTGAAACAACAAGCAGCAACTGACAGGAAGAGAAAATATCTCCAATCATTGCCTTCAGGATTTTGTTGCAGGGAAAGAAAAGGTTCCCTAATTTTCTGAGCAAGTTAGATAAAGCAATTGGATTAAAAAAATTACCTGTATGAGATGATCACAATTACAGTCTGAAAGACACAGCAGTCTTGAAATGCCCTTTTGCCATTCAAGGCTCTCAGTGCTTCTGCTGATTGAGGGTGATAAATCCATACTTATTTGCATTTACATAAGAAAATGGACATTGGGTTACAGTAGCTTAATTACTAATCCAACCTTTATGCTTTTTTATGTCTCATAATTACAGGAAAAGGCAAATATTCACCCATGACATAGGATAGCAATTAGTTTTATTCAGGCTGATCATATTAGCTTGAATGTTTTCTTATACACAAGGGAAAAACTGAACTTCAGAAAAGCTTCTAGGTTGGGTTTAATAATTGCATCATCTCAGCATAGAGACCATCTTGCTTTGTCTGCTCATTCATTTAAAAGTACCAAAAAAAGGCAAACTGATCTTTCTTTTCATAAGCAGAAATTTAATATCATTATGCTAGAATTAAAGCAAACATGTTTCTGTTTGATCTTAGGCTATTCTTTGGCAGAGATGGGGAAATATAGAGAGAGAACATCTGAAATCTAACAAACACCTGTTAATGAAGGGAAAAGTAGATGGGGCTGATTCCTCCATTTATAATTTACAGAGGACCTCAGAAAAAAAAAAAAAATCCCATGTCTCTGTCCCCTCTGATGCTCACAGGCTTCTGTCCAGCCTCAGGATTTAATGCCTTGAGCTCATCCCTAATTCAAACTCTGCCAGTGATAGCTTGTGAGCTCAGCATATGCTCAGTTTCCTGATATCAAAAACAAGACCTTGATTTCTTCTAAACTATTTATACACTCTCAGAGCAGGCAGGCAAGTTTATCCTGACAATATGGACCCCTTGGCAAACCTGTGCTCCATAGGGCAGGAGTTCCTGAAGCGAAGGATCCATTTTAGTGCAGTTTTGTAGAAAGAAATGAGCAAATCTCAAGCAGTTTCCTTTTGCTGCCATAAGGTGGGAGGAAATTTGCCCCAACAGGAACCTCCTGCCAATAATGTTTATACCTTTTCCTTCACTTTAAAGCCTTATCTAAGGGCTTCACCTGAGATGGGAACCCCTGTGCAGAAACTGCACAAATAGAACAGATGAACAAAGCTCTCCTGCTGATAGAGACAGCAGCACAGGAACATGACTTCTGCATGTAATGAAATCCACATTGGCCTGGGGTCATGATAATCTCAGGCTTAGCTGTCACCTTCTATACACCCTGAAAATTCACTCTTGCAAAGGAAAAATCACTTCCCCAGCACTCTATAACAGATTTTATAAAAATAGCAGGACCATTACATTAACTTTACAGAGAGGAAATAGGAACACAGAGATTTATTAATTTGTAGAATGCCTGTAGAATGAGCGCATGGCACAGTACCATAATTCTCTGAGCTATTTTACAGCAGTAAATAAAATAGCACTAAGAACATTCTCTGGCCCCATGGCAGAAAGCACAGAAAAGTTTAATGGTGGCTGAACTCTCTTCTCCCAGAGAACAGAAACTGAACCCCAGGATTTGAGGTGCAGCCACACCAGTGCCCAGCACAGGGAGACAATCACTGCCCTGGTCCTGCTGGCCACACTATTGCTGATAAAGGCATGGGGGGCATTGGCCTTCTTGGCCACCTGAGCACATTTTGGATGATGTTCAGCCACTGTCAGCATCCCCAGGTCCTTTTCTATCATGCAGCTGGTCCAGCCACTCAGCCTGGAGGTCTGGAAGTCTGCAGGCCATTGTTTTGGCCAAAGCGCAGACCCAGCACCTGCCTTTGTTGAACCTTAGACCATTGGCCTTGGTCCGTCCATCCATCCATCCATCCATCCATCCTGTCCAGATCCATCTGCAGAGCCTTCCTGCAGATCAACACTCCCACCCAGCTTGGTGTCATCTCCAAACTGACTGAGGGTACCTTCCTGTTGTCATTACATTGCAAGGGTTCCATATTGCCAGAGTTTTGTACCTCCTTGATGTTGCTTGCAGGCAGCTCCTCCAGGCACTGACTCTTCCTTGTCCTCACAGCAGCCAACTGACTCCAGTTCCCCCTCAGCCAACCAATCCACTCTTTTATAACACTCTTCTGATTGGCTACAGCTGTGGCCTGTTAACATCAGGCCTGCTCCTAATCCTCAATAATTGGCTCAGCTGCAACTCTGGGGGGGGGGGGGGGGGGGGAGGGGGAGGGGGAGGGGGAGGGAGGTAAGATTACTTTCTATACTACCTTTATTTACTTATGTTCTATCCCCCTACACCTTCCTCAATACAGAGATTAAACAGGGCTGGCCCCAGAAGTGTTCCCCTGGAGAGCACCAGCTGTGACACTCCACCATGTGGATGTGGCTCCATTCCCCACTGCTCCCTGGGCCTGGCCATCCAGCCAGTTTTTCACCCAGCAAACTGTGAACCCATCCAAGCCATGAACAGCCAGTTTCTCCAGGAAATATGAGAATATGATGGGAAAGGCTTTCCTAAATTCTAAGTAGACCAGATCCACAACTTTTCCCTCACTTCACCATGTGAGGCACCTTGTCACAGAAGATTGGGGTGGCCAGCAGGCCCTGCCTTTCCCAAGCCCATGCTGGGCTTGTCCTGTACCCAAGGTGATCTGCTCCATGACCTTCCCTGGAAACAGCCTTTAAGATTTCCCTCTTGAAGAATGTCCAGCCATCCTGGACTCCTTTGCCCTCCAGGAATGTCTCAGCAGGGATTCTCCCTCCCAAGGGATTCTCTCAACCAATCTTCTAACCAGGCCAAACACTGCCCTCTGGAAGTCTGAGGCAGAAGTTCTGCTGGCAGCCCTCCTATGTCTCCAGAAATCCCAAATTCTTATAATTTTGTGATTTCTGTGCCTCAAGAGGGCCTCTGACCATCATATCACCCACAAGTCCTTCTCTGGTTGAAAACAACAGAAACCACACACTCCAGGAACCTCCCAGACTGTTTCCTCTCTGCTGGGCTGCATTTCCAGCAGACATCTGGAGCTGGAGTTCCCCATGGGAACAACAAAATATTTAAGAGACATCCTAAGTGTGTTCTCTCCATTTTTTATCCAGTATCATGTTGTACTGCCAGACTAGGAAAATTTAATTTGAATCTTAACTCTCATTTAGTCAAATTTCTTTTCTGAGGAACGTAACAGATCTTGGGAGGGGTACTTGGACGTTCAAACCCCACAGTATTGTCATGAAGTCTTAGCTGGCAAAACATGAAGCTAATGAATTGATTAATGCTGTTATCAGAGTGGGCTTACCCTTAGAAAATTCAACAGATCAGGGCACTAATTTTATGTCTTCTCTGCTAAATGAGGTGTGCAAGCTGTTAAAAATTCCCCTATCACACAGAGTTTCGTATCAGCCAGAAACAGATGGGCTTGTAGAATAATCAAACATTTAAGCAGATGCTAAGAAAATTCATCAGCAGTGAACCAAAACATTGGGATAAATTGTTACCTTTTGTTTAGTTTGTCTATTGGGAGGTCTCTTAATCATCAATTGGTTGTTCCCCATACCTTTCCAAAAATACTCAAGAGGCAGCCACTCTGAATTTGTGTTGTTTGCAAATTATCTGACATTTGGCAGCCTCACATTTTCACCCAGATAAAATCCTTCATAATTATACTGTTCAAATATGTAAATCAAGGCCCTGATCCTGCAGATAGATCGACATGACTGGAAGGGTATAACATGCACATGAATGACAGCAGTAGTTCCAAACTGGCAATCTTTATGAAATATTGATGCTGTAGATGGATGAAGCTGAACAATTCTCAAAACAAAAGCAGTGACATTGAGACAAAGGTGATTATTAGTCTCATTTATGCTCCTCTCAATCAACAACAGATTCCCTGCAAAAATACAGAGAATTGTTTGGGCAGGGAACACACAGATTTACACTATTGCTGTGTGTTCATTTCCCAGATCTGAAAATCTTTCAGCAGATCTGGGATAAGTCATTCATGGTTAACAACAAGAAGACATTTTTATGTTTAAGGTTGCTGGTTTAGGGTTTGGCATATGGGCTTGAACTGACCTCACAGTGACACAGCCATACTGCATCTGCTCCTGGAAACATAAATTTTCATGACAATATTTCTGGTAGCTCAGGTTCTTTCTCATGCTGCTGGGTAGTAGAATGTCATTCCATTGAGCTATACTATCAAGCAGAAAAGCAGCTCTACTGTATTTTGGATGACTAATAAGACATGAAATATAGCTAAATCTTTCAATGCAGCTATTTAATTTTCAGTAATGTACTATATTTTACTACTCAGGAAACTACCCAGCCACTGTGAGAAAGTTTAGCTGATGATTAAAATGTCTGTAGAAATACCAATGAAAAAGTGTCAAGGAAAAACTATATATATATATATATATATATATATATATATATATATATATATATATGTACATACACATATGGTCTGTGAGGGACCCAGTTATGTTGAAAATTATGGAAATGTAAAAAACTGTAAAGTTTGGCTCGGTGAATTCTCCAAGAATGTATTAAATTAGATTAATGTAATGTATAGTTCAAATTATTCTTTGCCTACTAAAGGTTTTTGGCAAAGCTCATAAAAATGTTGGTCACCATCAAAATATCACAAGGAGATTTTGTGACTAAAAGAAGAAAAATTTGTACTATATTGCTCTAGAACAAACCTTTCAATTTTTTCTTTCTACCCAAAGAGAAATCTTACCAACTTTTTTCTTTTACAAACATCATAATTTTTTTTTGTTTGAATTTACAATTAATTAAGTTTTGTTCCAAAACGTTTTAGAGAATTTAGAAGAATCAAGAACTTCCTCTCAGTTTTATTGTGGTAAAACATAGCAAGACACAGGGAAGGAAATGGAGGAAAATAAATATGAAAAACTGCTCATTCAGCAAATATTCATGAATGATTCATGGATACTTTGGGTTATCTTGAAATTGAAGTTATTGGCACACAGGTAAAAATAAATGGAAACTAAAAGCAAAGCAAATGTCAGGGAAGATCAGGTCATCAGGATAATAAACCTGAAGCCAAGTTTTGAAAGGAGATTTGGCACCTTTCAAGGCACATTGGTAATGAAAGAGTAAAAAAAGAAAAGAATAATTAAATTTTAGATGGTTTCAGAAAATGTAAAACCCATCCTCTTTCCAATTCAACTATTTTTTTCTCCCTCTCCTATTTTTTTAATTCTGTGGAAGTATCCTGTATTGAGAATATCTATTTTCTTTCACTCTTTTTTCTGTATGCTTCCTTTCTTGAGGTTTTCCTGCCCTCAGTATTTTCTGATGCTAAATATTTGAACCCACTTTAAAATATCACAGATGTTTTTTTTTGTTTTCATTCTCTTCTTGCTTCATTTGTTTACTTAGTTTTATCAGGTTAAATAGAATTTTATGGGGGAGGGGGAGGTAGGGGGAGGAGTTGATAGTCAAAAAGAAAAAGAGATGGGGAAAAAACAGGAAAAAAATTCAAACTTTTATGTAACAGAATGGATCTGTTGTGCGACATCTCTTCTGCAATGTCCAGGGGAACTGGCTGTGAAAATGCCTGTGTTCATTCTGTCTCTTTCCCTAACTGCATGACTCAGAAAATTTTAAAGAAACACGGTAAGAAATGATCTTTCACCAGATAAATTTGGTCCTTCAACTGTGTGAAAATCACTTGTCAAGATAGGTCAATTATTTTCAATTGTTTGGCTGCAGTGATTTAGCTGAACTAAATATTGACCATGCAGAAGAACAATGACTTCACTGTCTTTCTGCCATCAGAATTGCTTGCTTGGGCCTGCATGTTTTTAGTAATTTTATACAAAAACATACTTGCATTAAGAGTTTGTGTTTGAGGAAGCCTGTCTACCAATATTAAAGCGGCAAAAAACTTCAGGCACAGGGGACATCCTTTTTATAACAATGCTCGGTCCAACACAGGAAATGAGAAATGAGACCGAAGCTGCACTTCCTGACAGCTTCCCAAACCCTGCATCAACAGGGCTAATCCAGTTTATTCCATATGGCATGAATTAGGGCACAGGAAAATAGGCAGCTGTAGATTCCATCCATCCATCCATCCATCCATCCATCCATCCATCCATCCATCCATCCATCCCCGTCTCACTGTCCTCTTAAGTCATGATTGGATCATGAGGGAGGCAAAGATTTTTGTACTGGTGCCTGAAGTTTTAGCTTTCATATTTTTCCATACTGCATTAGTATATAACTCTGAACTTCATGAACTTCATATAAAGTGTTAGCAAGTTCTCCTCACAGTTTAGTCAGACAAAACAATCCTTTTCCAGGCACAGAACCAAGGGCACTGTTGCAGCTTTGAGCCCAAAAAGTGCAAATAACAGTGAATTGAGGAGAGCAATCTGAGAGGATGGGACTTCATAACCTGAAGCTGTAATTGGACAATTAACCCCAGTATGTAAATGGACCAAAACTTAAAAAAGTGTGAAAACTCATGGCTCTGAGTTCATCTTGGGTGTAGCCTTGGCCAGGCTCTTGTGCTGCTCAAGGTGCATCCTTTGAAGGCCTTTTTAACAAATACCTCCTTTATTCCTTTAACACTGTCTAGCCTCTGTTCTAGGTAGACTCTCAGGCATCAATACACCTTTTAAAATGGGAATATATTCTGTGTTAAATTTTCAGTGAGAGATCAGGACTGTTCCCTGGCTGTGAGCTGGAGATGGAAACCAGACACGTTCAATCCAGAAGTTGCTTGCACTCTTAAACAGAGAAGGAAAATAACCACAATGAGCACAACTTATCTCAGGGTCAGGATAGCTTCTCTGTTTTCCAGCATTGCCACATGATTGATTTACCAAATTAAATTCTAGAAACTCTTGTTCAAATACAGAGTTTTAATTCTCTACAGGAAATTCTCTGGCCAGTGCTCTGCAGCAGCTGAGAGGGTGAGGAATGGCAGGAGTCCCTTAGATCACCCTGTTCTGTTCATCCAGGAAAAAACAGATATCAGACCCATTGAAAAAGTTAGATTTTTAGGTAAGTCAAGCCACCCATTTAGTTTTTTTAAATGTTCACCCCATTTACCTCTTTCCTCCTTTTATGTGTTAATGCTGGGTTTGTTACTCTTCTCCATGCCATATTCCTGTTCCCTTAAGAGGCTCCTGCCTTCTTGCTGGATAATACAGTTGGACTTCTCAGGCATCCTACTTTCATAATGGTTAACTTTTAAAACACTCAACTCAGCAAGTAAAAGACAAAACCAGAAAAAGCCTGGGGTACTTGACTCTTTGCTTTAATGGCACATTAGAAATTTAATTTTAAATTCCTGGGAAAGTTATCTTTGCTGTTTAGCTTAAGTGTTGCCTCCAGATTAATATCTAATTTAAGAGCAGCTATCATTTTCCCTTTGTTGAATTTTTTTTTCATAATAACTGCCTTCAAAGTAGCTAAAAATATCCTTGTGATACAGAGCAATAAATGTTTGCAGATATGAATCCCATTATAGTTTATAGTGATTAAAACATGAAAAAGGACTTGGTCTTTGAGAGTTCTGCTGTAATTTGAAGCAGACAGACCTAAGAGCAAATAGTTGTATTTATATCCTTTTTACCTCAGGGCTTCAAACTGTAAAGGGGATGACTATCATTTTTTCAAAAGGATACTTAGAAGATATCAGATATTAGGTTTGCTGTTATCCTCCTCTTTACTGTGGGTTTCATAGTTATTCTGACCAATGCACTAGCAAAGAAGAGACTGAGATAGTGAATGCTGATGTGTTTCCAGAGAAGAGAAAACTGAGGACATCTGTCTTTCACAGGATATCTATATTTTTTTTTCCCTGCAGCAGCATAAACACAAAAGCATTAAATGTATTGCTTAAATTATAAAGACTGCAACACGAACCAGACTCTTATAAATCAGATTTCTTGGTTTATTTTCTTGTCTTGTTCATTTAATTTGTTGTGGTTTTGCTTTTTTTTTTTTTTTTTTTTTTGGTTGGAGGTTTCGTTTTTGTTTGGCTGGTTTTTGCTGCTGTTGTTTTGGGTTTTTTAAATTGAAATTTAAATTTACATAGCTCAAAGAAGTACCCAAAGGATCTGTGCCAGCTGTGATCTCAGGAGAGCCCTAAGCATGCCCATCAATCTGTGCCTACCCCAGGCTGTAATCAGCTATAGAATACACTGTACAGGGAAGATCTTTCTCTCACTAAGACATTCTTAAACACTCCCACAGAAGCCTAATCAAAAGCTAACAAAGCTTTCTCCCTCATGTGTTTCAAGATATAAAGTGATTTCATTATTCATCTATGCAACTTTTACTCTGTACTCACATAGACTAGAACACCTTGCACAGACAGACAATTAAATGTGATTACCCTGAAATTCTTGATTAATGCCTTTCAGATTTTTCACCTGACTGCAACTGTGGAAATTTATATCTTGGCTAACAGGTCGATTTTGAACATCTATTTAGCATTTGGTGGAACAAACCATCATTTCAGGCAGAGGGGTTCAGTTGTTTTGCCAAGTGGATGCACCTGAACTTGTCGGTCCTTTTCTACAATGTAGTGATAAATGGATGTGGGCTGTGGGGGGAGGAATTAAAAAAATATAAAATAGAAAACCAGACCCTTTGCTAGCTGCAGAGTCACCACATGAAGCAGCTTCTTGTGCTGAGGGCTCCATGCCATGAATCCAGCTCACTGCAAGGAGGTGGGAGTTTTTCAGGCACTGCCAGACAGCGTTGGCGTGGCCCCAAAACCCCACACTTTTGGTGCTTAAAAATACTTAGAGCAAGGAGAGGATTATGGCAGGAGCTTTTTCAGGCTCAGTCCAAGCAACTCAAGCTGTGATAAGGGATTCAGTTATTTCCTTCATCCAAATGCATGTGCTCAGGATAAAGAGGGAGACACACACAGCCCTGGGATGGCAGAGTGGGAAAGTTTTAATTCTCCATCAAACATTTCACAGTGTCTCACAGAGAGCTCCAGGAAATCCTAGCACTTACCTGTGACTTTCCACCTATTTTTACTGTTACATAAAATTGATACCAACATCTTAATACAAAGTTCAACCATAGAGTTAATGACCATTTATATTTAAATAGGTTTAACCAAAGGGGATGAGTTTAAATAGGTTGGTTTGTTTTTTAGGGTTTTACAGGGTTTTTTTTTTTGTTTGTTTGTTTTTTAATGAAGCCAACATGGATTTGAAGTAATTTACAGTAATGCTGAATTTCTTTAAAAAGCATGTTATAATCAAAAATATCAATCTCAATGAGATTTCTTTTTCCAAAGATAACTGTGTACCTAAAGGAAAGCAAACAACTTACCATCTAAAATATGAGCATATGTGGCATTTAGGGACATGGTTTTTTAGTGAACATGGCAGTGCTGGGTTAATGGATGGACTCAATGATTTAAAAGATCTTTTCTAACCTGAAAGATTCTCTGGTTTTATATCTTTGGCCAAGTAAGATACTCCAATGAGAAAACACAGAATATTATACTCTTTCTTCCTGTGCTCTCAGAAATTTGTTAATGCATTCTTCAGCTCTATTTCAGTTTTCTTAAGGGTTATAAAATCACATTGACAGTAGTCAATTTATTTTAATGAACATCACACAGAACAAAACTGGCCCAAGTTCTCTGGCTATGGTTTATCAATGCATTCAAAACCATTGGAGAAAATGGCCTCTATAAGAAAAAGTAAAAATTCCCATTCATTTAAGAGTTTCTGTTCATCATGACAGTGAGAAAAATAGCTACAATATCAGCCTTCAAGATGCACTCATTAGAAACATGTAAATGTAAACTGCCTTTTGATTGGTGGATTTCTTTTAGGGGAACTGATCAAGAAATCATATTCCTACAAGATGAAGCTGGTTTTTCATCTGCCAACTTTGGCTGCAGAACATCAACGTCTGGAAAGTTTTATATGGGATTTGTGGGATTTTTTTTTTCTCTCAGAAGGTCCTGTTCTAACTAATCTGGAATCTGGTTTGGGAGACAGTCTGAGTCATCTTTAAAATAGAAATATTTCATGGTTGTGGTCTTTATTGGTTTTTGTTATTTGGGATTGGGTTTTTTTTTTTGTGTATGGGAGGGGTGTATTTATTTCTCATAACCTTTTGTCCAATCAATTGCAGCAGATTGTGATCAATATGCACAATGATTATTAGAACTGCAGTTGTTGCTACCAGGTCATATCTTCTCCTACACAAAAATCCCATTAAATTTTAGTGCAGGAGTATGCCAGATTTTTTGGCAAGGTAGATTCATTCCATCCCCACAGAAAGAAATTATTTTTATTATAAATTAATTAGTTCAAGTCTGAGATGCAAGTCTGAGTGATTTTATGATGCATCACTGTGGTTCTCTGTGCTATCAGATCCATTGTGGGAAAGGCTGTGTGTAGGTAGATAAATCAAGGAAGAAGTAGAGTTTTTATTTTAAATCTTACAAATGTCTGCTGTTTACACTTCATTGACATGTTGAAGGGAATATCTGCAGGAACTGAGTTTAACAATATTTCAGTGTATGATGCTGGCTCATTCACACCCTGCCATGTTCAATACTGCAGTTTTAGAAGTTCAGAGTGTCAGAAACAGATAAACTCCAAGTTGAATCTGTTGCTTATTGGCTCACAAACAAAAGCCTATTGTTAAATCCAGAACTAACATCATTGCCAAAAGTGAAAGTGAATAATCTGAGATGGAGAAGACAAAGAATTCTGAAAGTTAAAGTTCCTATGGCAACACTGACTTGGACAACCTGCCACAAAAATTAATTGTTTCTCTGTTCCTTAATGGTAGGAGATGCAGGTAGGGAGAACACTGCTGGAATAAACATGGTCAAACACCCACAGCCTTTCTGATAAAGTATGTTTTGATATCAAACAAGCCTGTCAAGCCCAGATTTTTAAATATCTTCAGAGAAAATGTGAATAAGAAACACAGACTTAAGTACTAATGCACAGATTCAGTGTGCTATCCTCTCATGGAGTATAAATTTGTTTATACACACACCCCAGCAAGCTTGCATCCAATTCCTACACTGATTTTTTTCAATTTAAGAGACGCTTTTGCAATCAGATACAGAGTTTACTCTGTTCTTTTAATCTCATTTACTTCGTTTCTCAGGAGAATTGTTTCCTGGAAATCAGCACTGAGAAGGTATTTGAGAGGAGTTTACCTGCCTGTAATTAATTACTTCCTGTATCTGAGGTGTGTTGCAGTGTAAACCAAGAATAAAAGCCTCTTTACCAGGTATTTTAATCAAGATCTTGCAGTATTTACTTGTCTCCAGCAAGAAAGCATTTGTCTCCATGATCCCAGAGTTCTGCTAAGGTTCTTACAGAGAATCCAGTATGCTCAGTGGAAAATAGGCATGGGAAATATTTAACAAGTGTGATAAAAAGCATCTGAATGCCAAATATTTTACAACTGCAATTTTGAGGCACACAGTGTAAGCCTTGTCACCTGTACACCTCTGCTTAAATCTTCCCTCAGGATTTTCTTTGTCCATGTCACCAAGACAGTTCCAGACTTATAATTTTAAAACATTTTCCATTCAAATGGCATGGTTCTTGACAAATATCTTAAAGCCTGTAAGATCTGAAAACCTCCTCATTTGCCAGCATGCTTTGTATCCCAGGATGCTCTAATTCTATAAAATTTGGGGAATACTCTGACCTTTAAGATGAAACCTCACGGCACATACGATATCTTCATACCAAACCACAGAAGTGATACTAATTCACACAATTTTAACTGACCCATTGTGATGTGCATCCAAATATTAATATTCTAAGATCCCTTTTCCAGAGGTGCCTTTGCTCTCAGAGCCAATATTCTCCACTCAAGCTATTCAAACAGCAGGACATTGTCTCCCAGTAGAAAATCATCTCTGCAGGATTTTATCACAATTCTTTAATTTGAGACTAGTGAGAAACTGTGCAATCCATTAGGAAAATGAGTTGTTTAACATCCTACCTGGGATTGTTACACCTTCTCCAAAGGACTATTTCTGCAGGATTAAACTAAGGCTGCTGAAGTACACCAGGGCTGAATCTTGAGTTCTTGTGTCAGCTGAAGACTTGGCTCCTTTCCCTGAAGCTTTCACTCTCCTTCCCAGAAGTGTCAGCTGAAATGAGATGACAATTCCAAGGGCACCATTGACTTTTCAGCAAATGAGCAATAGCCCAGCACTGTAACTCCTGCCAGGGACTGCCAAGAAGGGGAACTTGGTTTTCTTGTGTTTCAGTAAGTCTGAGATCTATGGGCAGCTGACCTTCAGGGTCTGTGGAAACTGTCCCTGCATGGATGGAAGATTTACATTCACCTCCATGGTATTTTGGGATGTGACAGAGTCAGTTTAAGAGCAAAATAAACTTCCTTCACTGCTTTTCTGCAATGGCCCTTGTGGTCTCTTCTAGAGAAGATTTCATAGCATTTGCCAGGAGGGGCGAAAATATTAAAATTTTACAAGTGGAATGCATTTGAGAGTGTCCTCAGAACTGTATGCATATTATCTCAACATAACCCATCTTTTGTAGACAGAGAGTTCTTTCTTGATAGGCCACAAAAATCATCCTGACACAAGCACACAGGATTTGTGGACAGATGGAACTTAAGCACTTTGAGCTGTATATGGAGACAGGTTTGGACATAGAGGGCTGAAAAGTTGTTCTCAGAACCAGGCAACACCAAAAGCACTGCTTCCAAAACATCACTTCAGGCAAGAAAAGTAAATCCTATACCTGTTTTCAAATTACTTTCTTGCACAGCCGAGCTCATTTCTATTGTTCTAAAGGATTACAAGCTGCAAGGCAAAGTTTAAAGAGACAATACTTTAAAACACCATGTGCTTGGGAGAATCAACACCTGAAATACAAATCAAGGAGGAAGAAAGCACCTCCTTCTTGGTGACAGAAGTGGTTTTCAGAAAAGCAAATGAAGGTTTTCAAAGCATTTTCTTGTCTGAAGTGTCTTTTAGACTGTTCAAATGGTAAAATCTCCTACCACTCCTTTAAATGTTAGAGGTACTAAGCCTTAGATATCAGATCCAGCTACCTTACTCTTCTAACAGTGTCAGATCTTGAGACAACTTTTGCCTTTAATATGTTAATATTTTTCAGCAATATGAGCATGGATATAATCCCACTTTCCTTTATACCTCTCCTCTCTTCTTGTGCTTTATTGGATTCACGTGTTTTGAGAGGAGAATGTAATACTAATAATCATCTCAAAGAAAATCTGCTAGGGCCACTTCCAGCTGATGCAGAGGTAGTTTGAGATACAATGTGTGGCTTTAAGAGCAATCTATATTGTAGTATAGGACCTTTTAGAGAGAATTGTAAACCCAGCTTTGGAATTGCTCTGCAATGTCATTTAGCTTCTCAGTAACTCTCCAAGTCCTTGCAGAAATACAAGGATGATCAAAGGTACAGGATGGTATCAGCATGATGAGTGTATAATAGACCAGCTCTTTTCAGCCTGGAAAAAAAAAATAGATGAGTGAAGAAGTACATGACAGATGCCATCAGTGGCACATAAAAGATAAAAAGATAACATGTCGTTCATTGTCTCTTTCAATGGAATGAAATCTAAAGCAGGCAGATCCAAACTAAGCATGAATTTTCAAAGTGGAGAGTTAAAAAGTACTCCTTGCCTTTTCAATACTTTTAGGAGTATTGAAAAGGCAATTGATGAAGTTGAAGATAATAAAATAAATAATTCACTGTGGGCTATTATGTAATGGCACTTCTGATGGTTAGAGGGACTCTAAACAGATATTTTGTCAAACTGGGAAAAAACACTCCAGAAAAGGATCATAGCTGATTTCTCCCACTCCTATATGTTATTCCATTTACCAAATATTGGTCATGTTGTGTGACAGAATACAAGGTCAGATGCACATTTCATCTGATGCACTACAGCCGTTCCCTTAGTGTAATTGTGTGGAAAAGTATCAGACCCTGCCTGGAAAATATAAGGGAAAAACCCCATATATTATTAATGTTGGGAATAGATTTTTCTGAATGCTTTGCAAACTCACTTGAAGTATCAAATGTTACTAAATCATGCTCATTGATAAAGAAGTGCACACTCCTTTCCCCATTTTTTCCTTGTGTAGATTGTGATTGAAACAGCCTGACCAGAAACCTTGTACAGTTAAGACCATTCAGGACTTGGAAACACAGTCTCTTAATCCAGGGAAGAGATTATTTCAAAATCTTGGTGATAGCTTTGCTGTAAACTGGTCAGGAGTTTCTTTTCTATATTAATGCTATGGAATTCCTAATCCCAGAGGATGGCTGAACCAACATTAACTTCCTAATTTCTATTTCTAAACCAGACAGGTGCTTGTAAGGCAGCAGAGACCTCCACCAGGTACTACCATAACATTTAACAGGTTTGTTGTCACACAGTACTGGTACCACTCAGAAACCAGAACAGCAGATTGAGGAAATACTTTTGGTCCTGTCACCAAGCCTTGCTTAAAAAGAGTTGCAAAGGAACTCCCAAAATAAGATTGAAGAGGTGAAGATGAAAACTAAAAGCGCAGAATGAAACACCATCCCTACTTACCCCAGTGTGTCACTATTTTCAAAAGAGATGGAATACACTTGGAAATTCAGTTAGAACTTGCTGGTATTAAACAACATTACAGTTAACTGAGATCAAATAAATCTCATTTCTCAGTGAAAAGAACCAAAGATATTGTATTTCTCCTTTCCAGAAACCTCGAATTTTTCAGACCTACCTCAGGACTGTCAAAATTATATGAGGTGACAAGTACAGGGCAATATCAGTACCTATTGTCCTTTTTGTTTGTTCTTTTTTCCACTCCTCTAAGTGACTTTATCTAGAGTAAGTCAATATTGGGTTAGACTACACACAAGTAATTTTCTAAAAATTTTAATTATTAAATAATTTTATATTATTAAATAATTTTTCTTCATATTTCCTGGCCTGGCAACTGTTCATGTTATTTGGTTTCTTGCAGGGTAGGTTGAATTTAAATAATGGCTAAGTTGGAGGCACAGCCACTTCATGGTAATAAGTTTTTCTTGTGAAAATTAAATCACTTCTATCATACATAATAAACTCTGCTGGTAGAGATGTTGATCAGTGATGGAACTGAATGTCCTCTAAGTGGTTAATCTTTAAAATAAATTCTTCAGCATTCAAAATCGTTAACTGGTAAAACTGTAGTCATCTTGTAAATAAAGTTGGGTCACAAGTCATAAGATCCCTTACATCTTAAAAAGTCCTCTGCTTGTATGGTAACTGTTCACAGACTAGATTTATCCTGCTGTAAAAAGGGCACCAGAATCCTGAAAACTTTAGCTCAATGGTTGTGTTATTACAGAATACAGCAGCGCTGATACCAAAATTAATATGTCTTCTCATCTGAAAATATCAGAGGAAAAACTTCCCCAAATGGAACAAAAAAAGAATTTCACATACCTCCATTTATCTCTGGAGGAAGTTGTTCAGAACAGAAAGTTTAGACTTTGCTACAGAAAGTGATAACAAGTTATTTAACAAATTGCTGTGACTGTGCATCTGAGGTTTTCCCAATGACACATACTCAGCTCATGAAACGGTAAGTGATAAAA
This sequence comes from Agelaius tricolor, assembly GCF_023055355.1. Lineage (NCBI taxonomy): Eukaryota > Metazoa > Chordata > Aves > Passeriformes > Icteridae > Agelaius > Agelaius tricolor. Next base: position 2,370,961 of record NW_027269284.1, on the reverse strand, counting down.
TTACTTGATGTAATAAAGAAGCATCAGTTGATTTTCCATGAGCCAAATTGCACAGAATGATAAATCTTCATGAGGTACCCTTTGGCTTGAAGAACATCTTTAAATTTATGAACAGTCCAGCTATCAACTCAAAGCTGGCTCTCCATGTTTCCATAAGTTGGGTGTTGGAAATGATAGACCTGCTCTTTAAAAACGACTCTGTTTGCACGTGCCTGACTTAAAACACCTCAAAGAATTCTGATGAGAAGGAGGGATTTTACTCTTCTCAATACCTTGTATTGTAAGCAGAGAACTTAGGCCCAAGTGGCTGCCTGCAACATTTTTCAGCATTACAGTGATGACATAAACTACCAGAATCTAACTTATCTGGTGTTACTATGAAGGCCAAAAACTTCAGAGTCGTTGGAATAACTTCTCATATCTCTACTCCCTCTTCTCTCTCAATTCTTGTGCCATTTCTCTTCTTGCTCTTTTAATGAATCTTTATTTAATAGTTGAGGAGTGAGCAGAGCCCCATTCAGTGTTTAAGTTTCTGCATAAAAATACAAGAAAGAGTCATATGACCAGTTCTATGCTCCCTGACAAAAGCCCAAAATTACAACCTTCAACCTAATGTGTGCCTGGAAAAAAACTTGATCTTTTCATGTTCATACACTGTGCATGGATGAGTCTCATTTATTAGCAGACAGGTAGATTCTTGCATTACAGCTGAAGTGACAACTCCATTAGCATTCAGAGCAGATACTCACGGAATTGGCTGACAACACAGTTCATGTTTATATGCATGGGATGCATTTACACTTATAACTATGTCATGATCTACAACATCAGCTAATGTGAAAATTATGCATTTAGGTTTAACACTGTGTAAATGCCAGATAGGCAGGATGGAAAAGTCCATTTAGCTTTTTAAGTACAGCCTCCAAAGGCAGTTTAGAATTTTTAGTTAGCAACTACATTAATAATTTTTTTGTTCTTTTATTATAGAAATGGGTAGAAAAAGCCATTTGACACTTTGAATACAATGAACAACTCCACCTGCTCTCCAATATTTGCTTTTATTGCAAAAGGCTGTGCTTTTATTGCAAAGCTATTTACTACAAATAGCCTTACTATAACAGCCTGTGTTAGTATCTTTGCTATAATAACCAAGGATGTTCATGTCACTACATTAACCACCATTCTCTGACCCTGAAGGGTTGAAAGTCTTTCCAAGACAAAGTGTTTTTCTTTGTGCAGAAATTATAAGTATAGTACTGCCTTTCAAGAAAGAAAAACATTCCTCTTGGCTAATTTGCCTCATCATAGTATCCTAAAAAACACACCAGCCGAGCATGTTCTGCCCTGATCTTAAAACACAACTGGCTATAGGAGTTTATCTATAGGAGAATTGTCAGAGCATGGGGTTTAAATAATTCTTTTAACCAATGCTGTCAGCTGTAGAAGCACAAAAACACTGCCACGTTTGGCAGCTGCTAATAAACTGGTGGGATTTCCATTATTCAGGTGAGTACATGCACAGAGAACCACTATCACTGAGATATTTTCTGAAAAATCCCTTTGCCAGGATTTCTTCTCCTGGGAAGCTGAGAAGTTGCAGAATAAAATGAAAACAATAATTATCTGATTGCTTCTCCTGTGTTTTGCTGCTTTGGGGTGTGGTTTGGACATTCTTTACCAACTGGTCATTGTTTTATTGGTTTCATGTGAATTGTTTTAACCTAATGACCAAAAATGACCAAAAATGTGAAACTGTTTCTAGGAAGAGAAACAAGAAGTGTTCTGGCTTATGCATCTCATAAAAGAAAGGGTCAGGGGAAGTTAATCTGCCACCTGTGCCTGTCTCAGCCATTATGCCAACTGGTCACCAGCAGAGTAAGATGTTTTTACTCTTAAATAAGTCTTAGTTTGGCTATACTGAATAATTTTTGTATCAATATATCAAAATAATTGAATGCAGAATTTCTTGGTATTTTTTACCATTATTCCCTCTGATGAGCACATCCCTTTAGAGACCCTACCATAACCTACTGCTGCTATCACCACTAGTTTTACCTCTACCATTTACAGAAGTAAAAGTGAGTTTGGGTTATTTAGGCAAAAAATTGTGATTGTAAAATCTAAGCGTTAAATTTCTCATCTGGAGGGGAAATCCAGCCCTTTACCAGTGTGACTTCCCTGATCATTAGTTCATGAAACATGGATATTTATGGGGAGAAAAAAAACATTTCTAGTAAAAAAAGAAAAAAAAGTCTAAGCTGGTGTCTTAACTTCTAAGTCATAAGAATTCTAACTTCAATACATGCAAATGAATATTTTTTGCAATATTTCTTCCAAAAACTCTGCAATTCCCTGTTTGCATGCACTCATGCATGGGCATCCTCAAGACAAATAAAACATTCAGTGGATTTATCCCACATCTTTTATTTTCAGTTAATGGCTAGTAAATCCACACCTTTTTGTACTTATGTTAGTGCATAAATAAACAAAATAGCTCCTACTTAGAATTCCAGTTCCTAGAGATTTAAAGAACTCCCTTCACAAATAACCTTGATTTCAAGGCAGTTAAATTCAACCTAGGGTTACAAAACATGCATTATTCATTTTCCCTATGACTGCTAAAAGTGATTTAATCTGTTTATAAAGGGGGAGTTCAATTTTATTAAACTTTTCTTAACAAAGATCCCTGTGCTGCAGAATGTTTTACCTTGAAATTGTCACCCTTGCCTCTTAAACAGAATCCAGAGAGAAAAAAATCTCTCCTAAGACATAACACCAGTCATATAACATTTATTCTTAGGCTTTCTAATCATATTTTCTAACCATTATTAATTTGTAATTAAGAAGCAATGAGCAAAAATTATTGCAAGGTTTCATTTCTGCCCCAATTAGCATTTTGGATTTTGCTTTGGGGTCCTCATTACAAACAAGTTGTCAAGCTAAATGATGTGGCAAGTTATCTATATTTAGCAACCTATAATTTTAGCTTGTGTTTTACTGGTTGAAAACATGAGCAACTGACATCACTGCAGACAACAGGAAAGAAGAATGAACTAATATTAAAATCCCCAATAGCATGCATTAATCTTTTGTGATTAAAACCCTCTGCCTGGCCTTCCTTTGAAAAGACAAAGACTTCCAAACTGATTAAACCTAGAGGCAAGGCTGTTTTGCATATATCTTGTAAAAATCCTCAAGCTGCCCTAAACTTCAGTCTAAAAATTAGCCACAATCAGATTTTTCTTAGATAGCCATGTACCAGCTTGGAATTCTTCCAATTTTATTCCTCAAAATCTGATAAGCTTGGAGTCCAGTTTTTATAAATCAAAAGCGTGCTTGCATTTTACCTGATTTCATCACATGTTCTAAAACTGGTCTAGAAAACTGGGGTCTGTTTATGCTTCTGAGTTCAGTGAGATTTGCTCTTAGAAATCAGCCATGATTTCTACACTTCTGCTCCGAGTGGACAACATCACACCAGGAGTACATTCTAATTAATTCCAATGTTAATTGGCAATTCATTAAGCTTAGCTGTGCCACCAATTGAGTTTAATTCTACCCAGGTATCCCCCAATGTATTCAGAGGCACAGCCACATATCTCTTTACTTTAGGCTTATTCCTACAACTCCTGAGGTGGAAAAGAGCTCACAAATATATGGTGGGTAAAATGCAGTCAGAAACAATCACAGCAACTTTGATGTCAAAGAAGCTCAAAAGATCTGTGCAGAGGTTAAAAGCAGCTGCTTGGATCTGGAGAAATCAGTTCCAGTCTCATTCATCTGAAGTCACTGCAAGTTCCACTCCTGCCTTCAACACCACAAATACTGAATTAAGGACTACATCTGTACTCAACATTTTTCCAAGCTGCTGGAAGGTTTTACATGGTCGATGCAATTCCCATCATAATTTTCCCTCAGAACTACATAAATCTGGGAGTTGGTTTGAAGCCTCATTTCTGAGAACAGGGACCATACTTTAGACTAATTGTTGCACTTTAATTATTACAAATGGGAGGAAATAATTCCATTTAAGATACTAACAAGAGTTAGAAATCCTCATTGGGTCAATAGCAGGACATGGCACTACTCAGTGTGACTTACTGAACACGAAAGCGTCTTCTTATTATGAAGTGACTGATTAGCATAAAAAGGGAATTAAAATTATTAGTGGCTGGGATATTTTTGAGGTGGATTCTGATTTCTCTGTCCAGATGAAGACTGAATATATCCAGTCTTGATATCAAAGAATTTTACAAAAAACACTGTTAAATATAGAATTAACACTGAAACTGGTTTTTTTTCCATTATTATTTGCAACAAGTGCAAGATGACAAACACATGGCAGATTTCCAGTGTTTCTCCAAATACTGTTTTTAATACTTTGCAATAAAATTGTTTATGTGATATGTTGGCATAATTGCTTGCAGATACAAATTAAGAAATTATTTCCTAAGCTGTGCAGAACTGAAATCCTATGGCATAAAAGTAGGAGTAAATAAATACTGCAATATATTTTGCAGAACATTTTAATGCACTGTGTGTCCTATAAATCAGGAGAAATGCACTACTTCCCTTGCTTGCCTGGATTTAGTCCTACAGAAGATAGGGTTACCTAAACTTCAATCCTGCCCTGAACTTAATCCTTTGTATTTTATCTCTAAAAGTCTCACCAAGTGTATGAAATAAGACATTGAATCATACTGGGGATGATGGGGAAAAAAGAGCTTAAAAGCTAGAAATGGATAAAGCTAAATCAAGCCAATGAGCACCATAAAATCTGCTTGAAGTCAAAGTGCCTTTGCCAACATTTTTGGCAGCTTAATATTCCAAATATTCAAAGTTGGATCCTTAGAAATAACTAGAAAATGTCTCCTGTCCATAGCCAGACTTCACAGAGAAAAGTTGTTTCTTTTTCACACAGGTAATGTTTAACTCTCCTGATCTGTCTAGCTGCAAAGATCTGGACATCTCTTCAGAAGATGTTTGTGAGACTTTCATGAGTACAATACTGTATTATTGAGTGGCTGTTCCCACAAGGTTCCTATATCCCCTGAAGAACACCTTTCAAAAATATTTTTTTTCAAAAAGCAGGTCTGGCTGCCGAATTGCTGTGAGTTTATACTTAATAACAGACATTTGCAAAACAACATAAAATTCCAAATAAATCAAACCAGAATGGTTGTTTGACCTTGAATCAAAGCACCCTAACAGAGCTTCTGTCCACACATCTACACTCTTTTTTCCTCAGAACTGTCAGAATAGAATTTCCTTCTTTTTGAACCAGTAATAGTGCTTGGCAGTAACTCTAAGCTGCAATTCCAAGCACTTAGAACTCAGTCTCCCTTTTAAGCTTGAGAGCAAGCTGGTGATTCAATATTTCTGTCATAAAGACACTCCCAGGCTTTTTCTGCAGATACAATGACCAAAAGAGCTGAAGGTCTCATCACAGCTCAAAGACTTCTAATTCTAACAATGGAGCAACATCCAACCCATATCAACCATCAAAGCTCTACATACATTATACTGCCAGCCTTTGGACCATCAACTTGGCTGCTCACTGACATCAAGGTAATGAGAAATAAATTGTATCCTGAATATCCAAGTGCTGTGTGTCAGGAGCAGCACACTTATACAAACTTCTCATGAAACATGAAGTAATTTCTACATAAGGAAGCTTAAGGAAGTAAAAAAGCCAACAAAAATGCCAAAATATCAATTTTCTGCTACTTAAACAAAAAGCAGCTGAAAAGCATGTATAGTTTACCTACCTCTTGTTGCAGCCATGTGCTAGAACAGCAAGGAGATGCAGAGCTTGAGTTCCAGCTTCCACTTAAAACATTGGCAACCAAGCTAGCAGGAAAACTGGGTTTTCTATTTTTTGTACTTCAGTTTATGCCAAAATCAGGCTAAAGCAAACAAAATAATTGCAAGTAACTGAAAAAGAACACAATTCTTGTTTTCCTGGAAGTATTAGCATCACCTTTCAGCGTGCTTGAACTCAAGTTTAGCCCCCAGATGTCACTGTCATATTTTCTGAAAAATCCCTTCGCCAGGATTTCTTCTCCTGGGAAGCTGAGAAGCCTCAGAGAAAAAGGAAAACAATATTATCTGATTGCTTCTCCTGTGTTTTGCTGCTTTGGAATCTGGTTGGAGATTATTTATCCAACAAGTGGATTCTTTTTATTTAATGACCAATCATGGTCAGGCTGTGTCGGGACTCTGGAAGAGGTCACGAGTTTTTCATTAGTATCTTGTTGAGCCTTCTGTAAGTATCATTTCTCTATTCTTTAGTATAGCATTCTTTAATAGAATATCATAAAATAATAAATTAGCCTTCTGTGAACATGGAGTCAGATTCATCAATTCCTCCTTTGTCCTGGGGACCAGCAAATACCACACCCAGACCAGGTTTTGGAAGTGATCTGGATATCCTAACCACACTGCCTGTGGGATCTCAGCACATCGTTCCCGATGTCCAGAGATGCCAGGAGAACCCTTGGGGGTCTCGAAAACCCTGGAATGTTGCCAAGAGTGTTTGGTGGCTTGATTTTGATCCATCCACAGAAGTAACAAGAGTTTGAGGACAAGAGAATCACTTTAGAGTAAAAGGTGTAAAAGAGACACATTTAGAGGGTGAGATATAGACTTTAAGGTTTTTGGTACAGGGGGGTTATGGAGACAAGATGGAGGGATCAGGGCGTGTCTTGTCCTTCTTCTTTCTTCTTCTTGTCTTCCATCTCCTGTGATGATGTTGGCACTTAGAGATTGGTTTATGGTGAAGGTGCACTTGCTAACATGGGCGAAAAGCATTGGGAAATAAAGGTAAATATCATGTACGTAGATTTTAGTATAAAAAGACATGACCGCCCCGTGGGTGGTCAGAGAGTGCCTGTGACTGCTTGCAGATCAGACCTCTGTTGGGCAGACAGAAAAATTTTGTAGATAAGAAACAATAAACAACCTGAAGACCAAAAGCTGAAGAGTCCAGACCCGTCCTTTGCATCGCGTGCCACCCAAGAACCACCGTACCCGTGTTGGGGCAGAGACAGACAGCCGGACCCGACAACTGCCCATTAGCTGATGATCCCTAATAGGCAAATGCTACTAAGAGTGATGTAAATTTTATTTATGTAAAACTTTGGAGGAGGTTATGACACTGACAGTAGAGTTAGTCTAGGGAAAAAAAAGTCAGATTAGGTTTAATCACAATATCTTAACTAACTTATTGATGTTGGCAAATATGCTTTCAGAGCATAACTTTACTATGAACTTGCTTCTCCCTAATACAACCAGGAGAGGTATTTCCAAATATATTCCATATATTTTACAGAAAAAAATTATGACATTCCACATATTCAACAATGTCACATGCAGTTCTAAATTTCTTATTTTGGTTGCCCAAACTAACAATTCAAATAAGTTATTTATTTGAAGTTATAAGCTTCAAGTAAATTAGGTTTTTGTAGTTATTTGATGTTTCCTAATTAATAGAGTAAACCAGGAGAAAAAAAATACATTATATTATACAGGTTATTTTACCCAGATCATAAAAAAAACAAACCAATTACCATGAATCAAGCATTAGATGCACTTTTCCTTTTGATTATGCATCTGCTATCCAGCTTGATAAGACAAGAATCATCAGATACAAAGGCGTTACGTCGAAAATAATTACAATTAAGATTAACATAGCCAGAAGCCAACCCTTCATTACAGCACTGAAGAAATTTCATGTTAATGAGAAGGCACATCTTCTAAACAGACAGTTTCACAGCTTTAGAAAATAAGAACTCCTTTTCCTTCCAGGCAAACAAACAAAAATGACAAAGTAATTTTCCAAGTTCTGAGGTCCTGCCAGGACCTGTCTACAACTACAATATCTGAATTATCAGATCACTTCTCTTGTTTTGTGTTTGGATTTCAGATTTATTTCACTTGTAGGCACCACATTAAAAATCTTGTGATTCCAAATGGTAGTTGCCACTTCATTCTTCAGTTTTATTTCTTATTTGGATATTACTCAGAAGTAGTCTGCAAATTAAGAGTAAATATATCATGCTATGGATTATTACTATATACCTCTGCTTGGTTCTTTGATGGTAGAACTTATAAAAGCAGAGTGTTTAACATGAATTCTTGTTCTCTTCATATTTCACTATTGCCACATTCAGCTACAATAGGTTGTTACCCAAACTGCATATTAAGTTTTCTTCATAACTTGGTTGTGGATTTTTGTTTGGCGGGACTCTTTTTGTTGTTCCTATTCTGTTGTTTTTTGGGGGTTGTTTTTTCATTAGATTATAGACAAAAAACATGCTATGGAACCACATAACTGAAAATTTAATGAAGTCAAGGTAAATGACAGCCAAAAAACAACCCCAAAAACTTACCCACAACTTACACTTAAATCCCCACTTCCCATTGGAGGTCACCTTCCTTTTGCTCATGCACCTGATTTTGACTTTCAAGAACACTTATATACTTTTCCAAGGAATTGAAATTTAAAAGATTTATATCCTTTTCATGTTCTTTTCTGACACCTCCCTCATTAACAAGGTGAGCACAACAGCTGCATTTTTCAGTCATTAAAACCCTTCTTGTTTCCATCTGTTTGTTCTAAACCTTATTAAATACTGGCAAACCCATTCATAGCCCTGAGAGATTAAAGTTTTTTACAGCAGTATCTTCCCCATTAAAAGAAATCTCAGAGTTGCTGCTCTTCACCCAGCTGGTCTGCAGATAGACTGGATAACACCAAGGTTAAAAATCCTTATTCATAGACTCAGAGAATGGTTTGGGTTGGAAAGGACCTCAAAGATCATTTCCTTCCAACCCCCTGCCATGGGCAGGGACACCTTCCACCAGACCAGGTTGCTCAGGGCATCCTCCAACCTGGCCCTGAACACTTCCAGGGATTCACTGCTGTTCAATAATGCAGCCTTTTCTGACCTGCACCACCCTCCTAAAAATCTGTGGGATGATAAGGAACAGCTGGACCCCAGTAAATTTCTCTTTCTAAATACATTCAGAACTCACAATATGAGATCCCATGGCCCTTTCTAGACAGGGAATACCTCTGCTGTTATTACTTGCAAAAATAGCTAATTATTTTTGGCAAAACTCAAAAGACTAAATAAACTGATGAAACTGTCCTAGTTAATTTTTCTTATCTTTTTTTCAAAGCCCTGATAAACTGAATTTAGTGTAGCAGGAAATATCACAGAGGTACCTATTAAGATCTCACATGTGAAAGAGATTAAATTCAGATAAATGAAGATTAAAGCAGATTTTGCAAACATTGATCTATTTTATATTTTGTAAGGAGGTACAGATCATAAACACCCAGGCAGCACAAATATATCCCAGGATTAGGAGAATACTACTATCATTCTCAGTTACTGAACTAAAAAAAAAAATAAAATCCATACTATAAAAAATTACAACTTCCTGAGTAACTACCATAGGAATGAAGAAAAAAAAAAGAGGAAAAAGTAAATCTCATCAGCTTCAAGCAGAGATTTAGGCAGTTTAATTTTCAAACTTCTTTAGATATTCATCTTTAACCCCTTTTTACTACCAGAACAAGAATCTCTAAGGAAATACAGACTTCTGGAAAGAAAATACCTACAGAAATATTCAAGCATTTCTATATTTTTATCTCTTTTCTTCTTCCCCCTGCTAGTGTTCCTAAGTGCTCAAGAAATGCCTTAGTGAGCTGCTCTGTATTATATAGGGACATCGACTTCTCCCACTGCCAGCAGGCTCTACTTGCTAATTAGCCCTTAATTAAAATGAGTTGCAGCTGGTTTGAGACACTCCCCTCTCCCCAACCTCAGTGTCCTGTTTCTAATTTCAGAACTAATAAAAATTCTCACAAGCCAGTCTGGTCTGGGTACTTTTCTTGAGAGAGTATATTCAGCATTTCTTTAGTGCTCTTTCCTCTTCCTCTTCTCTCTTTGTTTTCTAAGCACAAAATTTTAAGAATAGATTTTGCTTCTTCTTGGGTTTTTTCTTCTTTTTTTTTTTTTTTAATTTCCCTAGTGCAGTGAATTATAATTTTTTTTCTTTTTCCTAGCTTTGAAATTCGTTTTAGCTGTTGATTTGATGGGGCTTTAGGCTGGAATAGACTGAAAGCCTGACAATAAAATCTTGCTAAGGGCCAGTGCAGATGTGTTACAAGGTTCCCAGAAACTGCTGCCAACACATTTTAACTGAGCCTTTTGATGTCTGTTATTCCTGCATTTCCACTCAATTGAATTAAATTCCATTTGGATTTTGTGACGAGGACAAACATCCACAAAGGATGAAACCAAAGCTCACAAACTCGATTTGACCTTCCCTGGATTTGCAGAAGTCTGCAAGGATGGAAAGGCTGGGCAGCCTCTTCTCTCCCTGTTGTGACTGTGTCTCACCACGTTAGTGAATAAATATCACTGAACAAACCTTGTTTTAGCTTCCTCTTTATGTTCCTGACTCACCTTTCTGAAAGTTAATCTGATCTAAGCCAAGAGACACATTAGGGTCTCCAGGAAATGCTCTGAAATGGTTACTGTACCAGAAAAATAGAGATGTGAGCAGAGTTTTAAAGAAAAAAAAATCTGGAAGGAAAAGTGGGGGAAAAAGAAGTGTATGGATATATTCACTTAGTTCTGAATGAGCAACCTGAAATCATGGCTTGTGTATTGTCTTAAAAAAAGATATATTTTTCACTTAAATATAACCAAAAAAAGAATTCAGTCCACTGAGCATGAGAGGTACAAGAGAGAGAGAGGCAAATAATGGCTGCATTCTTTTATTCTCCCCATAGGGATTGATCTTATTAGGCAAATAATATCTGAAGTTCTTCTCTGCTTCTGTATTGGCAACAGGAATGTAACCACTCCTCCCTTGGACAACTCTAAATACAGAGTATGACAACTGCAGTTTACCTTTCTGCTCTTTCCAGAAGTTCTAGAAGGGGTTTATCTCAGTTCTTGGAGCATCTGGATCCAGATTATAGTTTTATTAATTTATTAAATTTATTTTCTGTCTTGCTATCATGCTTATGTTTCTCTCCCAGTCAAAAGTCAGAGGTTTGGGATTGGTTTCCTCCCTGCTCTCCACATGTGAACTGAAAGTCAAAATAAATCAATAAATAGGCTATTTGGGGGAAAAATTTAAATGTTTTATGTCAGATTCATTTGTTTAAATTTTAAGATAAAATGTCATTGCATCATTTCTGAGGAAAAAAAAAAGAAGAAAACTTCCTTCTGAAAATATAAGAATGCAACAAAAATAAAAAAAAAATCCAGCTTTATTAAGCCCTGATATATACTTCCTTCCTCATGTGTGTTTCCATCTGTGAATCTCCCATGAGTTCAAAAAGTCAAAACAAAAATCCTAAATAATAAAGCTGATTTTAAAAGGTGTTTGTAAAAAGAACCTAACTTTGAAAAACTGCAGGTTGAGAGATGCCTTCTGTTCAGGTTTAATTTACAGAGAACATTTAATAAGGCAGCACCAAATGTTTCTTTGTTTCCAATCAGCTTTCTAAATTAATGCAATGCATTTTAGCATTTGTCATGCAGAGAACATTTTTTGTCAGCATTTAATGTTCAAAATGCCAGGTTTTGCCTTACTGATGATCAGCTCTGGTCACTTACTGCTGTGATCTCCATACCTCAGGAGATTTTACTTTGGGTCTGAAGCAAAAGTGCTTCTAGAGGCAGCCCAAAGTTGCATCTAGAGGCAGTTTGGTGTTGCCAGAGGTAGTTCTAGTGCAATTTCCCCCTCTCAGGATAATTTCAAAGGTTGTTTCAATTTAAAATATCCTCACAAATGGAAATCCCAGATCCCTCTGTGACCGGGCACACCCCAGATGTGTCCAGCCCTACCAAGTTGTGTGCTGACTTTTCTCTATAATATCTTTTTCTTCCTTTATAGGAACTGATACTTTTGGTAAATTAAGTGAGATATTTTAATGATATCCTCTAAAGATAATCATGTCAGATGATATTGAGCCCTGGGTGTGCAGCTGACAATGCACAATCAAAGGCTGGATGCAGTCCCTGCCTGATGTCCAAATATCCATCAGGCTGAGGGCTGTGGTCTCCTGCTTTTCCTTCCCAGGGACTTTTTTACAAACACTGAATGACAGATCCTGCCTGGCTGCACAGAAATTCTTACTGAAAATTCAACAGCTGAGCAAAAACTGCTTTCACCTTCCAGAAAACTCTTTCCAGAAGTTAATCCTAAACTTTCCGATGTTAAAGATAAATTTTCCGTAGGAAGTTGACAGATTTTTGACATGTTCTGTCTGTCTGAAGGAGATGATACAAGTAAAAAGACACCTGAATTTAGCTCTTATTGGAAACATAGAGAAATAACTTTGAATAGAAGAAACTTGGTGCTTTTGAGAAAAAGCAGAACTTGTAAGAAACAGAAATGTCTCATTCAGCAGATGATTAAACTTCCCATTGTAAAGGAATGAAAAAGATGTTACAATCAATGTTAGGACTTGCAGTGAATATACAGCTGAGATAAAAATGGGAAAATGGGAATTTTTTTTTTTTCCCAGCACTCTCAAATTCAGGCAGTGAGCTAGAAAACACAAGAAGATGTAAGACTGCCCTGCAGCTCCAGTAAGTTTAGTCTCATGTTACTTTCCTGCAAGCGTCCCTGAAGGTGTAAGACAGTGAGCAATCAGCTCAGAAAATTACTAGATTCACTTTGTGTGATTCACTGTGTGTGGCCAGAGGGGGATACTTTGTTAAAAGACAATGAGAAATAGAAAGTGTAATGAGATCCTAAGCTCCTCTTTTAGCCATGCATCTAACGGTAAAATATTAGTATAGTGTGAAGGAAATACAGAAAGAAAATCACTGTAAATATCAATGCAACATGTAGCTTGGGTGAGCTGATTTATGTCCAAGGGCAGTCATCGTAAATCCATGAAAGAAGTCATTGTAAAATCCATGGAAAAGACAGGGGAAAACTCTAATTTCTTTATGTACAGGCCAGGCAGAACAGTTATTAATTTTTTCTTACTTGTACTTGGCATACCTGCTGTGCTATTTTCATACATTTTACAAAAAAATGGGATTTGGAAGTGAGTTAAAAGAATATTCTGTCTAGAGGGAGTTTTTAGATTTCAACATATTATGAAATTCTGAATAACTTTTTGATGGAAATGAGGATGTGTTTTGGCCTTGTTTATAGAGTGAAATTAGTTATTAAACAGTAAAAAAAAATAAATAGAAGAGAAACTTCTTGACTTGTTGGACTGAAGTAACAATTTATTTCAGAAGGGTGTTGACATCATGCAGTACTGTGGTGTCACAGGAAAGGCAACAGGTTTGAGGTTTGATTCAAATGCTTTCAGGTTTGTTCTCACCTCAGATTTGGGGATCAAAATGCATTTTACATCTTAGATCTGGAGATGTCATTCATCACATTTTCTGTAGAGGACAGGTGCAGCACATTGTGGGAAATACAATTTGTTTTTCCAGTCACAAGAGAACTGTGGCACACTTTTTAATTTACTCAGAGTCAAGTTTTATTGGCTCAGGATAAAGTTTCAAGTGAGCTTAAAAATGGTACTGCTTTAATATGGGTTCGAAACAATATAAAATAATGGTATAGTATTCCATTTTCCAAAGAAAATATTGTGTAATCTTAAGGAAAGAGAATGGAGATGACTGAATAATCTTTCCTGAAGTTTTGGGTGGGTTTATTTGGAGAGATTTCTTTGCTTGTTCTTTACCCAAGCCTTTCTTCTTTACCTACTTTCAATCCAGAATTGTTCTTCCAAAAACATCTTTCTAAAATGTCTATTTCTCCATTCAAACCAAGGTTGGTGTGTGTCTTGGTTTTGAAAGACAGGTATCTGCTAAGGAAGGCAGGAGCCTCCCCTGAAATGGAAAATGCAAACCCCCCCCCCCCTCCAAATTGCTATAAATTTTAAATTAAGGAGCTCTCAGGCAAAATATGGGAGCAGGAATAACAGTTCTTTATTAGGGAAGAAAATAAAAAGATAAAATAAACAATGCAGTAAACTAAAACAACACTGCCAGAGTCAGAACCCAGCCTGACACCCTGTGGGTCAGGGTGTTGGTAGCAGTCCCATTGGAATTGTGGCTCAGCCCTCCTGCAGTGTCAGGGGTGGCTCTGTTGGAGCAGGGATCCTGTAGAAGGGTGTCTTGTTTTCCTCTGAAGATCCAGTGGAAGAAGAGGCAGCTGCTGTTCCTCTGGGAATCCAGTGGAGAAGCTGTGCTGGTGCTCCAGAATCTCCAGACTATATCCAGGTAGGAATGCTTGGCTCCTCCCCCTGGGCTCACATCTCCCAATGGGATGCTGTAGTTCTTATCAGCCATGCAGTGACATTCAATAGCTGTTATCAGCAGATGTCCCCCTGGAGGGAGGAGTGGTTGTGGAAGAGATAAGGAAAACTGCCCAATGAACAGAAGACAGCTGCCATGCAGGTGGCAAATAGAATACAACCTGCTTGGCAATCCAGGACAGTGTGCAATACTGCATTTAATAAATCTTACAAAAATTGTTTATGCTCCTGGAAGCTGATAACTGTGTTCACTCCTTGTGCGTTTCTCAATGGTCAGTCTGCAACAAATTGCCAGTTGAAAAACTGGAAATTGGAAGGTTTCCTTTTCTTAAAGAACATTTAAATCCCTCTGCTATTTTTTAGGCACTCAGATGCACTCAACCACTCATGTGGAGCCTGCTGTATTTCCAGGAACAGTACTTGTGCACTTGACTAGAGTTTAGATGGAAATCATCTCCTGTTTGGTATAGAAAAGCTACTAAATGAGAAAATAACCTTTCATGATGCTAAGTCAGGTCACTAGGAAAAAGTGTTGATGTCCTACTTAAAAAGATCAGAGACAATATGACTGAGGTCAGGGTGATAACACTTAAAACTCTTTTTCCCTGTGATGGATGTAAAGAACACAGGGAAAGATGGGAGGGACAGGTGGAGATGGTTTAAGTGGTGGCATTTAACAAAGGGATGTCAAGCAGAAAGCTGACATCTGTTTTCAACTCCATCGTTATATTCATCACAGAAATGTTTAGAAGCACATACGAAAAAAGAGAATTTCAAGAAGAGTTGGCTTGATGGGTCTATTTTCATGTCTCTTAAAAGGATAACCAGGCTAAGAAAATAGTTAATCCCTAGAAAAGAGTTAATTCCCTAGGAATACAGCACATCTGGAAAGATCACAGCTGTACCAGAAGCCAGATGTTGCAATAATCTTATTGTGACTGAGAAAATAAGAACAACAAAAGAAAGTGGGAGAAAAGCACACACAGTCATAATGGATGGAAAAGTGACCTTTTTAGTTTCTGTTTTTATGAAGGCTAAAACATTGATTATTCTGGAAATGTTTTAATTTCTGAAGAATTTTGGAGGATAAAATAAAAAAGGTTGTTTGAACAGCTGGCTGCCAAAGCCGTGGCTTGGAAAGTGGGTTCAGACTTGGCTTCACAAGCAACCAGAAGTTCTCTCTGTGATTAACCCTGCATCCATTGCAATTTTGTTGTGGGAAGAAGGAAAAACTGTCTAATAAATGAGACATTCCATAAGGAAGGGAACAGGTTCTAGTGAAAAGACTAGAAGAAAGGAGGAAGGAAGATTCCTTCTTTTAGGAACTCTGCAAACATGACTCCAGCAAGTAATCTCATCTCTCAATTTCACTTATTTATCTCTTGTGATGCTTTGTTTCCATTCTAATAAATATTTCAAAGTTCAGATTTGCAAAAGATTTTTTTTTCAATCAGCTTTAATTATTAAATCAAATAGGTTAAATTAGTAAAAGGACAAAAGATATATTTCATATAGAATACTCTTCACAGAAATTGTACATGGGCATTATCTGACTATGTGGTTCTAATAAATACCTGAGTATCTATATTTTTTTTCTCCTTGAATTATGTATGCATTAGCTGCAGAGTCTATAAGCATAAAGAAAACTTCCTGGAATATTTATGACATAAATATTAATAGCAGCAATAACTTAATTCAAATGAAAAATAAACATACTTACAGTATGCTCTTTTTCCTGATTCTGAACTGATTTGATTGAGATGTTGCAGCTATTGAGAAAAACATGATCCTTACATTGTGTTTGCTATACAGGAATTCTATATACTGATTTGAAGCTATATTTAAAATAATGATAATATTTTTGCATGCCACAGAAAGTATAAATCATTACAAAAGCTCAAGTATATTTGAATGAAATTATGTCCTTATGTTTGGTGTCATAATTTTGTTTGAATAACCAGGTAAAATAATAAAACTATTGAATTTGTTAGGCAGCACTAGCACAAAAAGAAATAAAAATTAAAAAATATATATGTGTATATGTGTAAGTAAAAAATATTTGTCTATTCCAGGGAGGTTTCCGTGCCTGGAAATGTTCAAGTGTTCAAGGCCAGGCTGGAAGGGGCTTTGAACAACCTGGTCTAATGAAAATTGTCCCTGCCCATGGCAGTGGGTGGGAACTCAATGGTCTTTAAGAACCCTTCCCAAACATTCTGTGATTCTGTGAGAAAATTTTGACGTGGATGTTGAACATACTCAGTATTCTTCCAATATAATATAATATAATTGTGTTAAAAAGTATATAGATTTTAAAATAAATTATTAAAAATATATTAGAAATTTTCAACGTAAGTTTTGAAATTGAAGAAGTAAAAATGCTTTAGGGCAGCAGCAGGGAGCAAAAATCACTGTTGGTGTTTAGACATCTTTAATCACTACACAGGAAAGCAAAGTATGTCCCCATCTTTTTATGGAGGATGTATGTATTGATAAACAAATATTCAGGAGATTTTCAGTTCAAATTGTAGGAACAAATTACATAGAAACAAGTAGGAAATGGCTAGGAAGTTGCCATAAAAGTTTAAATGGATTAGAAAAGGATTTTGCAAATTCATGGAAAATTGGTCCATCCTTTTGAGTGTTAAACACAATCAGATGCATCAATTGGCATCCAGAAAGTCCATAAACTGCTGACTGCAAAGATAATGTCCCCAGAGAAAAATCTGCCTGCATAATGACTATTTCTTTTTCAATCCAACTATCCTGTTGGCAAGCAGGATGCTGGAATAGGAAAAAGCTGTAGCCTGCCTCAGTATGGCAATTCTCTGCTTGTTATTGGGAGAAAAAAAAAGATTTAAGTACTTCAGCACTTAATTAAGTTTGTAAATGTGTCCCAGACTTAAGGTTGAACACACAATTAATTTATTTGCTGATTTGGTGGGTTTGTACTTCATTGTGCCAGTTATTTATTGCAGAACTCTAAGAGGTTCCAGTGATCCCAGCACAGACAGTTCACAAGAGTTTACCCTTATTTTGCCCTGTTCCAGTGCCTCTGGCAGGTGAACTTTCAGATCTTTGAATTGAGAAATGGCTGCTTAAAACTTTGAGGTGAAGTGTGAAGAGCAGCAAGATCACATCCAATTAAAAAGTAATTCTCCAACAATGTTAACTTACAGGTCACTCATCTTTTTAAGAAGCCATAAATAATTTATTCATTACTAATTAGCTGCATCTACTTTACCATCATATCTCCTATTTAATGAGCAACATGAGAGCATTATGTTAATTTAAAACTATACGACTTGTCAAAAAGGAGTCAATTAAAAGGATTCTCTTCAGGAGGCTCTAATAGAATTCAGGACAGGATTACATCAGAAACGAAATTGAACTTTCTGTCCTGTGGGTATTTTGAGAGTTCAAACTTCTGTCCCAAACAGAAACAAATAGAGTGAATCTGTTTATTGCTAAGGAAGGCAGAGGCATGTCAGTTTGAATCAGTCACTCTGTATATCCTGATTGTTTATATTTCATGCTTATATTTCAACTCTACTCTGCAATGTGCTCTCAGGAGATTGGATTAGGAAGAACCTTTTTTGGAGCAATTCTACAGATGCTGGAAGCAAAAATTAGATTTATTTTATTTTCTGAAAAGTTTTGAAGGGTGAAAGAGCCTCCCCACGGTCCCATGATGTGACTCCTGTTGGCACAAACAGTGGAGAAGGACTTTCAGATCTCCTCCTAACCAGCTCCGCAGGGCAGAAGCTCCCTTATTTTCCATATGAAAAGACAGCTCCAGGGAGTGTTAAAAACCAAAACCTAGCAAAGTTAAGGAAAGGATTCATCTCACACAGTTGGGTTTGGTCAGATGCTTTGGTGTAGCAGGGATGTGGGCAGAGGGCTCAGAGTGGGACCTCTGCAATGCAGGCTCTGAAACAAGGCAAGGTGACTCCTGCCACAAAGATTTGGAGCTAATCATCATAAATAATATTTCTGTACCTCTCAATCCTTCAGGACAGCAGATATGACTGCAACCTTTTGTCTAATTTCTCAAGACTTCTTGCAAATTTTGTACCAATGTACAAAATTAGGACCACAATTTCTAGACGCTGGGAATACAGGGTTATTTTTATCTACATATATAGAAATGCTCTTAAAAAAATAAAAATTCCACTCCTTATCATTTAAAACAGTTGACCAGCTCACTAAACCTTAGATTTCTAAAAGAAAGCTCCTAATTGAAGGTGAAATATTATCTACAGTTAATAGCAAAAGACAGACAAATCCAGAACCCACACCAGTTTGTTTGGAAACATAATTTCGGATTCCCACTGGAGAAAATCACCTTTCTGAAGGCATCAAGCCTGTACAAAAGCATGTGTGTTATGGACAGGCAGAGTGAGCTGTTAACATGAGAGTTATTCTGACCTGTGGAATTCAGAATGCAGGAGTGGGAATGAGAAAGAGCACAAAGGAACAACAAGATCATGGAGCACCACCTTGCCTTGTTTCGCGGTTACTTTAAATTTTCATGACTATTTAAATCGGATTAGCTTCAATTCTCAAATGGTGTGCCTGAAAAAACAATACTCTCTCCTCTAATGAAAGGATAAATCCAGAGAATTTAGAGTGCCAAGAGCAAGCCTACAAAAGCAAAGGAATAGTCTAGCAGACTTTAGGAGGTCTTTACTTTCATTATTTTACAGACAGCCTTTCTCTTGCTCAAACAAAACATTTCCCACCCAAAGCTTATGAACAGGATGTTATCTTTGCACCAGGACTTGCCAGAGATGAGATGGAAATCTCCTGAGTTTTAGACCCCATTTATCTTGCGCTTGACTCTTTTCCAGTTGATGATTAATTAATGGGCTGTGGAGCTCTTAGCAAGGCTTTCCCTTGAACATCTCTTGGTTCCATCACACCTCCAGAGCTCTGGGCTGCAAGAGCAGCTGGGGGGTCCCTGAGCCCCTCTGATGTCAAAGGGAGCTGGAAGTCAGACACCAGAAAGAAAACACCATCATGTGGCATTTTAACAGGTTTGTCTTCAAGTAGGTTTTAAAAGTTGCCTTTTTTTTCCCTTTTTTCTATTTTTCTTTTCTTTTTTTTTTTTTCCTCTCTAGACTCTCTCTGTAATCTAGAGATCACACTATTGTCAGGCCAAATAAAACAGTATATACTTCTGAACGTTCTGAATGAATTTTTATTACAATCAGATCTATTTCCAGCAGCGCTCAGTTTGCGTATTTCTCACTCAAAACACTGAATATCAGTAGTAAAAAATAAAAGCAGGACCTTGATGGTTTTAAAATAACTCTGATACCAAACAACTCTTCCAGGCTATTAACTCTCTGGGAATGCAGCTTGCCAGATAAATCAGTTCTGATCTGTGGCCCACATTGTGTTTATCCCAGTTCCTTAGAGACAGTTCTACAGTTCTCTCATCAGGTATTGTCTGCTTAATAATTTCATATAAGTTTAAAAAAAAGAAAAAAAAAAGAAAGAAAAAAGAACACGAAAGCACACTTTCTTATTTATGTTCTTAGAAAGCACCTTCTTATTTATTTTTTCTTAATACAAAAAGGAACATTAAATTATTAAACCATTTTAGAGTCCCACTCTTCCTGGAAGAAAATACAGAGCAGTGCAAACTAACATTACAGTGGCACAAATTAATGTGTTAATTTTGAAAAGAAATATTCATTTATTCATGTTGTCAAGATGAGAGGCATTTTCTATAAATTCACAATAATACATGCACATCTGAATTCTATCACTATGGGACAGAGTTAAGATTGTTTTAAAACTTTAATACAAATTTATTTATATTAAATCATAGTTGTTCAACATTTTCAAATTAGAGTTTCCCTAATTATTTTTTTTTTAAGTTTTGACTCATCATGTAATGGAATTTAGGTGTCACACTATAGGCTCCTTTTTGTTTCCTGCTTCTTGCAGGGTCATTCAGAATAATCCAAAATTTTTAAAGGTGATTAGGGGTTAGGCTTTAGATATCACTTTAGATAGCTTTAGATTTAGATATCACTTTAGATAACTTTAGATAAGCTTTAGGTAACTGCATTTCATTATCTTTAGCCTCAACTCTGCTTTTCTTGTTTTATCTCTTCCCCTGCTCCGTCTTATCTGTAAAGAAACTCATGTATGAAGTTATCTTTAGAAGAACAATTTTGTTCAGTGCCTGCTGAAGAAATTTTCATTTATGGAAAATAATGTAGGTGGAAATGCCTATCAATCCTGTGCATTTTTCAGTCATACCTCATGCTCCAGATGTCAGCAAGTTGAAGGCCTCCATCCACAGCACAGGCAATAAAAATGTCATAAGAAGTATAGAATTAACTTCATAATTTGAATGGAAAATTAACTGAAAACTTGGAAAAAGAAATAAATTTTAATAAATGTCTGAAAAAGAACACCTGGAATAAAATGATTCCACAAAATTTATGCCTTTTTATGCCCTTATTGTAAAAATCCTAAAAATAAAGAAATCATGTCTACTTTTAGCTGGTGATGGTGGATAAATTTCCAAGTCAACATGTTTTTAACAATAGTAATGTGAGAGTAGCCACAAAAACACTAAGGCCTTGTCCTGCTTCTAAAGGAGTTAAAATTAGAAAAGCAAAAGCACAGAGAAAACATATTTAAACTGCTTAAAGATTAATAATTGCTTCACATTCTTAAAAAAAAAACCCTCAAATCCAACCATTTCATAAAAATAAAAGCATAACTTGATTTTGGTTGTACCCCAACATAGTATAGTTGGGTTTTGAAACTTTCTCAGAGCGCTCCTCCTTTCTTTTCCTCCAATAAATATATTTTCAGAGAATATCTGATATGTCTTGATTTCACTGGATTTGGGTATTACTGACCCTTTTGTGGCAGTTTCAGAAGGAAAGCCATCCACACCTCAATGATATTAATAAGGAGGTGACACTGGAGAAGGGACTTGTCCCCAAGGCAGTGTCTGGGACAGAGCAGGCAATCTCTGAGCTCTCATCTGGTGCCAGTACTTGGATTTCCTCAGCACAAGGAGGAATTTTTCACTGCTGTGAACCCTTCCCTGCTGCTCTGGTTGTTCATTTGACCATTATCCAACCTTCAGTCCTCCCACTGCTCATTTTCTGTGTCCTCAGCAGGGCTGAAATAGCTGAAGTGATCTGTCACTCGTGGCATTCTGTTACCTCTCAGCTACAGATTTATGGTGCTCTTATCTACATGACATGGGTAACTCACATCTGAGGTACTGTGCTGCTTTTACAGCTCTGTGCACAGCTTGGTGTGAATCTCCACAACTGGAAAAGTGAACAATTGATCTTTATTTTCATTAGTTCACTGAAAAATTCCTCAGGGGTTAGAGCTCAGCCTTACCACTGTGTGAGCGTCGTGCCCTACTTGAAAAATCTGATTTGTATCATAATGTCACTGTGTGAGTTGTGTTCTCCTCTAGCACTTCTGGGTTAAGGGTTATTCTGCTTCTCCAAAGACTTCTTAAATTTTGAAGTAAATTTCTGAATTATGATAAATCTTCAGAACCATACAAAAAAAAAACCAAACCTAAAAAACCAAAGTACCCCAAGCAACCAAACAAAAAATACCAAACAAGCAAAAAAAGCTCTGCATAATACCTTGTATGCTATGGATCTTTCAGAAACCAATGTGGAGAATTGGAAGGGGGGCTGACAGAAAAAAAAAAAAAAAAAGAGTGTTTTTTTGAACATAAAATTATGGGGTTCATCTGTTCCTACATCAGCAATTGCACAGAGCCTTGAATTTTTTCCTCAGCAGTGATCCCAGACATTGTCAAAGCCTGATTATCTCATAGAGTATAGGGTTTATGATGGCTTTTCACTTTTTCATGGAGAAATTTCAGGAAAAAAATACAAGTCCATAACTTGAATATCTCAAATGTAAAAAAGAAAATGTTTGAGAAGAAGGAAGACTATTATAAAGAAGGGAGTCAAACACAATATGCATGTGTTAGTGTGTAAATGTAAATAAATGTGAAGATCTATTTATTTATATTCTCAACTGTGCAAGTGTGAAGTTTTACACAGATACATACACAAAAATGTTTGCAACAAAATTGAGAGAACAAAACCAATGACACTGGATTCTATCTTATTCTTTGAAAGATGAAATGATTTTCTTCAGAACAGCATTTTTGTGTCTTTATCTGGCCTGCAATAATTTCTGTTTCTAGTTTCTTATAGTAACAATTTTGATACGAATGCATCCACCTACAATTTATATTAATAGCAGACATCTTCAATAGCTCTCAAACTGCAAATTATTTTGAAAGGGAAACATCTGTACATATTGCTATTCTGATTGTAAAGTCTGTGAAAACATTTTTCTCCCTGAGCTTTGCTTGTTTTTAATATTGGAATAAAAGTGGCTTAGCTATGCTGAGAAAATACTTGATCAAAATGTTGAAACCAAAGATTTGGTGTTGTGTCTGCACACAAGGGGAGCTGCTCAGATGGTTATCAAAATCCCCCTGATGTGGTATTTTTGGGGTTCCTCATCATGGGGAGGAAAGATGAATCTGACTCCATGTTCTTAGAAAGCTAATTTATTATTTTATTATACTATATTATATTATACTATACTAAAACTATATTAAAGATTAGAGAAAGGCAGAAGGCTTAACAAGATACTAAGGAAAAACTCATGACTGCTTCCAGAGTCTGACACAGCTGGACAGTGAATGGTCATTAAGTTAAAACAATTCACATGTTGGATAAACAGTCTCCAAACCACATTCCAAAGCAGCAAAACACAGGAGAAGCAAATGAGATAATATTGTTTTTCTTTTTCTCCGAGGCTCCTCAGCTTCCCAGGAGAAAATCCTGGGCAAAGGGATTTTTCCAGAAAATATGACAGTGACACATTAACATGCTTAAAATAGTCTTTACTCTCCATCTGATGGTAACTTCTGGCACTGATAAATTAATATTTTTAACTGTCAACAGTTTTCTCAACAGATGAAGCTGAATTTAGTTTAGTTTAGAGCGGTGTAGTGAGAGCAGTTGTTTCATCTGCATTTGCAGTGTCTGTTAAAATGTGGAGATGACAGAAAAGACCTCAGTCACTCAATCCTCAGAAAGAAGAAATCCAAAATATCTACACTTTAAGCTTCCAGTAGAACAAAATTAAGAACCAGCAAATAATTTTTCATTGAGTTGCACCATCTCCCCACATCCGTAGATCCTTTAAGTATTTTTTGAGAATTAAGTATTCTCAAAGTATTTTTTTTTCTGATTGGAAAACTTCTTCATTCCTGCACCAATTTTCACAGCCTGTACTTTCATATTTTTGAAAAGCTTTTGGAGATCTGTACAGAAATATGTTCATGCATACTAAAGTACAGTTAGGTTTGTATTGAAATGGAAACCCAAAACATGCTTGGAAAGACTTTTTCACACATGTCCATGTTTTAGGTACATCTCATTCATGAGAATATGAACTGTTTGATTGCAATATATATGTTGTTATATCATTACCCCTTTGATAAAAAAAAATGCCATGAAAATACTCCCCAGATTAATACGATATTTTTTACCACCATGCTGTTAAGGTCAAGAGTAATTTCTCCATAAATAAGAAAGAGCAGTCAGTTCCACACAGAGCAGTCAGTTTCAATTACAGCTGGGGAAAAAGAGTATGAATATTGTCTCTGTGAAAATTGGTGCCTTTTTTACTATTGATTGACCAGCATTCCTGTAAGTTATTACTAATTGACTAAATAAGTATTGGTTTAAAAGACCTGCTTTGAAGAATTCTCACAAAGTAAAGGATAACCAACAGGATAAAATGGTGACAGTAATTCTGGGTTAACTAAAAATTACTATTGAAAATTTTTGGTCTGAACCCTACAACCAAACTCATAATTATATACAAAAATGTATACATAGTTAATTCCATATTTATTGTAATTGCTTATATCATAGTGCATTGCTTAAGTCATAGTGCACTTTACAGGGGCCATTTTACTGTTCATTCCAAATTAGCTCATCTGCATTGTTTTTTGTAAACATACATTTTTCAACTGTGATCCTATCTTTCATTTTTTCAGGTCTGTACAATAGATGGAACTTAATTTGTATCATATTTCCTAAGAATTCCATTTTCCTGAGTTAGAGACTACTACCATAGCCTTTTCCTTGCAATTTATCACATTTGATTTCACATACTGGTTTGGTTTTCCGGGCTCCCGATATTACTTTCACCTTAAACAAACCTTATGTTCTAAGGTCCTGATATTGGGAATAGGAAAGGGGGGAGAAAATCACCTCAAGGTAGCAGAAAGTTGGCTAAAGGAGCCAATAATAATTTCTGTCTCTCTGCTGTACTTTACTGGATTAAATGCAGTACAGCATGATGTTATTGTGACTTTCATTAGTGTTTTGGGGAATAATAGTGTGTGCAAAAAATCCCTATGTTTAAAAGGACAGTTTTATAAAACCAGAAGTAAGACTATCTGTGATCTCAGGATTACCTTCACCTTATTGCAATTGGCTTTCCTTTTGCCAATTTTCCAGTTAAAAACTTTCCACAGGAAATATAAATCCTTGGACGAACCTCAGCTGATCTCCAACTATTTCTGTTCAAAAGCCACCAAGATAAGCTGAAGGAGTTGCAATGTCGGTACTTCACAAAATTCCTTTTCTAGACAAGATTCTCACTGAATTATCTGTCCCAAAATTCACCACAGCCTCACCTTTAAGTCCATGGAATGATTTCTTGTGGCAGCCAGATGTCTATAATGCATGATAACACAAGTCAGCTGAGGGCCTTTGGCTGGAGAAGCAAAAGTTCACATCTCAGGCTCAGTACAAGTCTTGTACCAGAGAGAAAAATGAGGACTAGAATAATCCAGTTTTTAGTGTGATTAAGGCAATAAATTTCCAGTCTCACATTTTAAAAATACTAGATATACAAATACCACCAAAAGTTAGTTTTTAACTCAGTGTTAAGAAAATGTTTTGACCAGAAATTCTTAGCCAACCTGCCTAGCATCAAGAGCAAAAAATACAATATAACCCACAAACAAAAATTCAACCTCAATATATCATTATGCAGTCTGGACCATCATTTTTATTCAAGAAAAATATATGTAAGACTCCTCAAAGTCAGCAGAATCTTCATTCATCTATTATATCTGGAAATCACAGCCTAGAAATATGTCAGAGAACAGTAACATGCCAAACCAGCACCTTATGTCCTCACTCACATTTCTCAGCATGTTTGTAGGTTCCACAATCCTCTGAAAACATGAGAATAGAAGATCATCCATAATCCCATCCCATCCATAATCCCATCCCATCCCAGTATCAGTGCTGAAGTGAAATATAATTTCCTTTAAAAAAGTTTGAAATTACTGAGTTTCCAAAATAAAAAAAATCTAGTTCACTTTTTAGTGCCTGGAAACATTTGTAAGAAAAGGCAGGAAGTTAGACAGTTTTACATACAAGTAGAATGAAGACAGTAACTTTTCACATCTGCATTTCTCACCTCCAAGTTTTATATAAACAACAGCTTTTTTATGTTTCAGAAAAAAAAAAACAATGTTCAATTGTTATTTTTTCCCTTTCTCCAAGCCTCTGTCACATGACATGTTGTTCTTTCTGCCTCCATCATCCATATTCTATAGCTTTGCCAAATCTCGTGTCCTTTCCTCAGCTGAAAAGTTCCAATCTGGGTGAGTTTCAAGTCAGATAAGAAGTATCACAGAACTGCATCTTTCCAATATGACAAGCCTGTATTTCTAGAAAATGCACTCAAGAAATAGCATTCTGTTAGGCTCAATAAAGACATATTTACAGAACCTAAATGTTTACACCCTCTCACATTTACAGCCTCAAGTTAATCTTTGATGACCATAGTCTGTGGCATTCACATTCTCTGAAAAAATTCCTTTCACCCAGGATTTTTCTCCTGGGAAGCTGAGAAGCCTCAGAGAAAAGGAAAACAATTCTTATCTCATTTGCTTCTCCTGTGTTGTGCTCATGTGGAATGTGTTTGGAGATTGCTCACCCACAGGTGATTGTTTCATTGGATTCTGCTGGGAGTTGTTTTCACTCTTTGGCCAATCAGGGCCAAGCTGTGTCAGGACTCTGGAGAGAGTCAGGAGTTTCCATTATTATCTTTTTAGCATTAATTAATTATCCTTTCTGTATTCTTTAATATAATATAGTATAATAAAGTAATAAATTATCCTTCTGAGAATATGGAGTCAGATTCATCATTCCTGCCTTCCTTGGATCATCTTTGCAAATACAATAATAGTCTGTCATGCTTACGAATTTATTTTCAGAGGTATTCTATGAGTTGAGGTTCCTCACACAAAGTTCCAAGAAAGCAGCAGTTCAGACCAAGGTGTGGTAAACTTTGGTCCATCTCTATCTCTGCTTGTGCTGGTTGAGAGAATGTTCCTTTATGGGAGTCAAGTTGGAGAAAGTAACAAGGTTTGTGCCCATGGAGACCAGTGCTGTAGTTTGACAGTCATGTTAGGGCAGCAGGAGGCAACAATATCCATGAAAAATGGATGTACTAGGAAGTAAACCCTAAAAACAAGAATTGTGAAATAGTAATTTCAAAGGAAAAACAACAAAAACAAGAATAATAAAAATAAAAAGCCCACCTCAATACAGATGTGAAAGAATAAAATAAATTAATTACTCAGATTGTTAGTTTGTCCTGCTGATATTGAAAATCCATAATTATGACATGAAAATTAATTTGAAATTCAAAGTTATATCTACAAATTCAGGTACAGCATTCAAAAAAAGAGAAAGGATTAAATTCTGGCATAACAGAAGTCAATGGATGTCCTGAAGTCAATGACAAAATTCTCCTGAATTTAATTAGTTTAATATTTTAAGTTCAGAAAATCCAAGAGCCATGAACTCCCATCCAAAACTCATGACTCTCTGCAGAGCACTGGAAATGAGTGGAGACATGAAATATCCTATTTTCTAGTGATCTGGACATTTCAAGAGCTGGTAGACCACAAAATACTATTATGAGAGGGTGCAAATTTTGAGTGGAAACAATCTTAAATTATTTATTCTGGAAAAGATACGGAAGAAGCTAATTTTGCACCAGAGGCTCAGTAAAGGAAGCATCAAACAAATCTCCCTGAGTTTTTCCACTCTGTATATTTGGACTAGACAATAATGTGCCCCCCTGTGTGTAGAAAGATCATTAAAAATACACAAGTCCCAGCCCTAGGCATTGCTGTAGCCAGAGTTAATACAAACTGTGCTGAAAACAAATCTTTAGCCACAAGGACCTCGTGTGGGTTTGAAAGTTCATATTCTATATTGCTTGTCAATATTATTATCTGCAGGGAAAAATAAGGTCTATGAAAAATAAAAAATCGGTGCATAAACAAAAGTGTATTTTTGGGGGGGGTCATAGTTAATTATAGGGGTTTTTGTTATAACTACTTCCCCATGAATATACATAAGCCTAAATATCCCATTACTGTTTAATTATACAGCCATTAGAAGAAGAAAATTGCCAGTGAAAGCAGCTATGAAAAATGTATATCATTTACAAAATCATACATAATATACCACAGATATTTTCAATATTACAGGGAAAAAGATGACTCTGAGGGTATCAGCATTGCATTTAATCGCTTTTATACATTATCAAGTCTTTCATTGTGTAGAATTATGAGGGAGCTGGAAATGAAAACTCATCTGGGTGCCATTTTAAATCATACATTGGGCTTATTATAAGATATCAGGAGGGCTCATTCCTTCACCTGAGCTGTTGGTTTACCATCTGGACTTTTTAGTCATAAACTTCAAAAAAATTTCATTAAGGTGTGACATTAACCTTCAGCACAAGGTTTTCACATTCTAGTATAACTTTGCAATATTGGCAAGCTGACTTATTGTTTTCAGCTTTTTGCTGTCATTTCTTGTAATGACTGTTTGCACTTTGAAACCACAACAATTCACGGGTATGTGAATTAATAATTCAGGTAAACACCTTTTATATCTGTGCACAAACTGGCAATTCTTCCTGCATGTGCATTTCTGGCTCTGAACAGCAGACCCTATAAAGTACATAAACCACTGTATTTTTTTTGCCCCAGAAATGAGAAAATTCTTTTTCCCTCCATGCTCTAAGTGAACTGAAAATTACTTCTGTTTTCCTCAGGGATCTTATGAGCTACTGTATTTCCCAGATATCCATTATTAGCAAAAGGCAGTGCGCTGTTTTCTGTTCACAGAAAGTGGATATAGAACAACCTATAAATTTAAAAAAAAACAAACTAACTAAAAGAGTAAAAAAATTTGGGCATCTCATCATATGAAAGCCCTCAGCATGCCCAAACTGACTTTCTTTTCTGACGATGTCTGTTGCTAAGGACAGAAATTCCATATTTAAGTTCTGTGTTATTTCAGAAACAACAAAACAGGGACAAAAGTAATTATCACACTCATATGAAGTTTTGAGACAGAAACACTTGGGGAACTATTAAAAATAATTCTCCTATGTTCTTTCTTAAGTCTGATGACAAAGAAGATATTTAAAAGAGGAGAAAATTACAGTTGACTAGTCATAAAGGAAAATATTATACTGATTTTAACTATGCTATAGGATAAGTAAAATAAAAACATTTCACAGTAAGTTGGGGAGCAGAGATGACACAATGCTATGTCTGATTCTCTATTTTGCATATGCATACACATAAAATAAGCAATCAGCCAAGACAAAAATAATTATTTTTCATTTCATAATGAATAAGTAGTGTATGAATTTACTTTCTTCCTGGATATTTTTGCTGATTAGCTGGCTGAAAATTTACAGCAACACTAATTTCCACCGGTCAGCTACAGCGAGCAGTAATCAATCCTGTGACAGGGAGCTGTAAAATGGGGACCAAAAACTAAGCTTCCTATAAATACTGAATTACCCATCAGCCTTTAAAATATTCTGATTAATCATTACTCTAAAACACAACTGACTGCTTTAAAGAGCCCTGAGCAACTGATTCCAGACATCAAAAATGACATGATCATGTTTGAAATCAGTCTTTTCTTCTTGTTTGGCTTTATTGGCGACTAAGGGATACTTTGTGAATACCAAACTAACTGAATTTGTTGTACAAAGTGTTTGTTTGATCTATTCCCCATTCATTTCCATGAAGTCAGTTATCTGCCCAAGACAGAGTAAAACATCACATGATTTACAGCATACAAAGATCACAAACAACATTTCCAGACTTAGTGCACAGGGCAGGGGAAATTCATGCTCAGACTTGGGGCATCTTACACTACTGGAGTTGATTTTCCACCCATAAAGAAGTCCTGCTTTGGCAAATGAGATTTCTGAGCAGCCCAAATATCAGCTTTCTCCTGTTTCTGCTGGATTGTCAGGTCTATTGGCACTGGCCTTCCCCAGTCTCCCATCTGGTCTCAAATGCCTACTTGAATTTTTGAATGTTTCTTGAAGTCCTAATTTTCTTTCACTTTTTTTGTACATGCTCCATCAGCTTTAATTAAAATCTTAATAGGTGCATTTAGGTGCTAAGTGGTACAAGAGTTTTATTTACAAGCATGGTATTCAAACTCTTCAGACAGGTTCTATAAGTCTTTCCTCCTCTCCACACTTTTTCTAGCATGCTCAACAAGTTTGTCCCCAGTTTCTCTGAGCTCAGCTGATCAAGGGTGTGGCAATTCCACTGTGAGTGGTCATGGATTTTTGTCATGTGGTACCATGGTAACAGGTAGAGACACTGAGGATGAGCTGTGCACTCTTTTATTCTCTCTACTTTTAGTAAAATGAGCCTTTAACTGAAATTTCTTCTATGGGTGTAAATGTGTTATTCCTGCAGCATATCCAGACTGGCATCTGAGATCTGCTGCTGGCTCTCAGGGAAGCATCTTCTTCATACCAACCAGGACCTTGATCTCTTAGGTTACAAAATCAGTTTTAAAACATAGCTCTCACCTTTTTGGCCAAAGGAACTGTAGATGAATGTAAATGCCATCAAGAGCTCTTTAATCAATGTACTGCATCATCAATGTCCTAATCAAAGACTCTGCCAGTGGACTTTGTACACTAATCGATTTTCTGATGAGAATGTTAGTCTCATTATTATTTACAAAGCTAAAAGTAAGGACAGAACAAGCTGATTTTAAACCTGCTGTTGGTAGCTAATTACCCAAGCTCATTAGTATCTTGATGTACCAAAAGTTTTGTTATGGCCAAAAGAGAGCACACCATATATATGGAGCTATGAATTTATTGTTAGCACAATTGAAGTTTTAACAATGTAGTTAATTTGGGCTGTGTAATTGCATATATAATTATGGTAAATCTTAATTAATAATACAATTAAAATTGTTGTACAGGTGCCTTCTCAATCTGGACAACCCTTTAGTCTGGTGCTGTCCTCAGTTTCCTAATTTTACTTGTACTTGTTATCATTGCAAACTAAAGCTAAACTAGGAGACAATTCCTCATTCAAGGGACTCTGATATTTGTTTCTACAGAGAAAGCACAAATCAGAGCAAGCCAAGGTGATCTCAGACAAGTTCTGACACCCTGCAGTGTCAGGATAAGGACTTCAAAGCTTGACGTCTCTTACCAACAACAGTAAAAGATGTGCCTGTGTTAATTGGTCTGTGATCCTCATCAACTTTTTATTCATGTCAGGCTCCTGCACTTAAGGTTTGCCCACCAGTTGAAATCTGCATTAATTTACACTTCCTGGGCGCAGACATTTTCCTGCTACCACTAGAAGGTGAGGACACTTAACCAGACATTTCTGAGCTTCTTGTACAGCTAACAAAATAATTATGTTCCCATGTCCCATTGGTTTCAGGTAGCCAGAGCCACCAGAACAATGCACCATGGTGCAGGCCTTGAATGGAGATAATGTGACACCACTGCAAACATTGCTCACAGGCACTCAGAGATGCTCAGTCTGTGTCACAGTGACATTGGCTAAATATAGACATCTCAAATAGGCCAGATGATTTCTCTAAAAATGCCTGTGTCTCTCACATGACAATATACAGAATTGAATGGCTCAGCTGTAGACATCCACATTGTGGAGATGGGGCCTTGAACGTGATCATTACCTCCCTAAACCTCTAATTCCAGTCTTCTTTTTGCTGGAGATTAAATTCTACTTTTGATTACAATTTAATATCTCCCAACAACATGCTGCTACAAAAAGAAACAGACAGCTGGCTATAGTAACTCCTTGTATTTCTCTGATTACTGCCAAAATTCTTTCTTTCTGTCTGTTAAGGAAAAAAAAATAAGACAAAAATCCCCAAACTCTAAGCTTACCCAAAAGCAGCCAAGATTTAGTGAAATATTACAGCAGAAGTCTATTTTATCCCATGCACAACAAGTGAATAAGCTGTCATTGCTGGTTGTTTGCAATATTCATCTCTGGATGCAGTTTTAATTTTCCTGGGAGACAGCTGATTGTGCATGCCTGCACACCCATGCACAGAGACAGAGAACCCATAAAATACTTTCCACGCATGGCATCATTTATCTTAATAGTTGTTAGTGCTGCAGTTTCCACTTTAACAGTAATCATGACACATTTGTTACTTGATTTATTTGAATAGCACTGTCAAACATTGCATAAACAATACTGTTCTGGGACCTGGCCAGAAATTTCAAATTACATTTTAATATTTATGTTCCTTCAGACTCCAGGAAGAAAAATACTGATGCTGGCTTGTGATTTGAATTGCTGTTACAGCAAAGCCAGAATAAGTCTGCTGTTTTCTATAACTCATGTAATCTATCATGATATTTCTTTAGCTGATACAAGTAAAAAGAACATTAGTTTATATTTGCAATAACTGGCAGTAACTAAAATAATATTTAGGTGGAATTAAAGTATGCTTGCAGCTTCCTGGATTGGCTTTCTAAATAGCTATCTCTATCTCAATCATCTCTGTGACTTCACAGCACTGAATAGCTCTGCTATTGCTTTAGAACAGCATGAGCAGAGCTTGCTTTCTGAAATGTAAAACCTCCCTTTGAGTCCTTACTTTATATATTCCACTTAGCACCATCCATTAACAGCAAAATGTTCATTATAGCTGTGAGCTGATAACAAATTATTATTAGGACCACTATGTTTATTAGTGGTATATTTTTGGTTAGCTGTCTCTAGGGGCAGCATTTTTTTCTGCAGTTAAAATGTCCCACCATCAGAATTACAATTATTGTAGGATAAATGCTGTGGCAGGGTTCTGTTAGTTTCCTGCTGCTAATGAGAAATGATAAGGATATTGACAATGTTTTGTTCCCCTTTCCAGTGCTCCATGAGCATTCAGAAATCAGGGCCTTCAATGACATCTTCATGGGAGTGAGGCTGGGCTTTTCCTGGCTGTATTTAAAACCTTCTCTTTGTCAGTGGCCATCTGGATGTGTGTTATGTCCTATTGTGTGCCAAATTATATCGTTGTGTCCATGGTATCACTTAGTGTGGTTTGCTTTCTGTGACAAACCAGCAATAATAATTACTCCTTATCCTTTGCATTAATGATGATACTTACATGGAGAGAGTGTAGGGCTTGGTCTCATTGTCTATCAGGCAAAATTGCCACTTGTGAAATGGCAGAGTTCATGCAGAAGTGGGTTCTCTTCTCTGAATCGTGCCCTGCTCTCTTCACTGGGGGCAGTGGGATGCACCTTAATGGACCAAAGAGCCCCTGAATTCACCAATACCTTGCCCCCAGCCCTCCTGACAATTATTTCTTTTTCCTTTGACAAAAATCTGTATTTTCCATAAAATTTCACAAAGTAGGAAACAGAGAACTCATTTGGAAACTTCCCTCTTTTTTTTCAAGTAGTTTTCATGAAAATTTGTAGTGCCAAGGAATCCAAGGAAAATCTAAGGAAAACACAATCAGATGAACATCATTAAGCTTGAGGAATAGACAGACAGGAACATCATGATGTTCATTTTAAAAAGAGAAAATTCAGGGACTGACACCAACCAGCGCAGGCTCACAGGCAGGGAGCTGACTATGTATTAGGCATTCCTGAGCAGCAGGATGAATTATGGCCACTTGAGGTCCCTCACAACAATTCAGATTTTAGAATTGCAGATATAACCAAAGCACATGTACTTAGCAGCAGAGGAAATTAGCTGACCTGCTCAAAACCAGACGAGGCAACACGCAGTGAATGAAGGGCTAAGGAATTAGGATCAGGGAGAAAAACAGGAGGCAAAATTATTCTTCTATGTATTGACACATTTGGATAAACAGGGTCTGTACCCCAAAGTGAAGCCATGTGTCTCACTAATACATTAGTCAGAAAAGGAAGACACAAGAGGTTGTAACTCCACCTCCCAATAAATGAGAACCACCACATTTACCACCCAGCCATATTCCCAAATGCCACACTCATACACATGTGGCATTCACATTCTCTGAAAAAAATTCCCTTCACCCAGGATTTTTCTCCTGGGAAACTGAGAAGCCTCAGAGAAAAGGAAAACAATTCTTATCTCATTTGCTTCCCCTGTGTTGTGCTCATGTGGAATGTGTTTGGAGATTGTTCACCCACAGGTGATTGTTCCATTGCATTCTGCTGTGAGTTGTTTTCACTCTTTGGCCAATCAGGGCCAAGCTGTGTCGGGACTCTGGAAAGAGTCAGGAGTTTTCGTTATTATCTTTTTAGCATTCTGTAAGTATCCTTTCTGTATTCTGTAGTGTAGTGTAGTATATTATACTATTCTTTAATATAATATAGTATAAAAAAGTAATAAATTATCCTTCTGAGAATATGGAGTCAAATTCATCATTCCTGCCTTCATCAGGACATTTCCCTACAAATGCAATATACACATGCCTTCTGAACATCTCCAGGGGTGGTGTTTCCACCATTTCTCTGGGCAGCTTTTTCCACTGACTGACCAAACATCCCAGCCACTTTAAAAAGGGTTAAAAGAAGGACCTTGGAGTTGTTCACCAGTCATCCCCACCTCTGTGCCTGGTAAGATCATGGAATGGATGCACCTGGAAGACCTGGAAGGAATGTGGATGACAGAGAGGCCATCAGAGACAACCAAAGTGGTTTTCACAAAGGGCAAATCATGTCTGAATAACCTGGTGGCTTTCTTTTCCCACCTAAGTTTCCTCTCATTCAATTTGTGTGATTAAGGATTTAAATGGGATTTCAGGAGTGTATTCTGCTAATTTTCTCTTTCTGCAACCAACTGAGTTGAATACAGAGATGTCCTGTGATTGAGAAAGGCAGGTCAGTGAAAGCAGTGCTAATGGTAAATCTAATGTACATGTGTATTTGTACTTTAGCTTCTGCAGCCTTGGTGCTGCAGATGAGCTGATATAATATTGCAGTTGCTAATTTGTCATGA
This sequence comes from Agelaius tricolor, assembly GCF_023055355.1. NCBI lineage: Eukaryota > Metazoa > Chordata > Aves > Passeriformes > Icteridae > Agelaius > Agelaius tricolor. The sequence goes on along the minus strand of NW_027269284.1, from coordinate 2,336,249 downwards.
GAGGTTTTATTATCGCTCTTGTCACCTTGAGTGCCTTACACAATCAGATTGCTCTCTGCTGGGACAAAATATCTCATTTCCTGTGATATGCAGTAATTGTTATAATACAAAAATTCTCTCTGTCTTTGTATTCTGGAAACATTCATTTCATGCTTTCTCCAACAGTTTCAGCTGATTTTCACAAGTTGCTAAACTGTTACTTAAGTGAAATAAAAACTCATTTTTTCCCTTCCTATCTCCACTAAATCACACAAATTTGTGGAGAGAAAGTGAAATCTACTCTTTAAGGTTGCTGTCTTTTTTTGATTTTTATTGTGAATCTGGCAATTAACAGCCATAGCTTCTGGAATCATGTCATTAAGGAGTTTAAAGAAAACTTTGGAATTGTTATGCTCAAGAAACCAGAAGGAGGAAAAAAAAAAAAAAAAAAAAAAAAAGACCTCAGTTTCCTTTTTAATCTTCATGCATTTTATTTTTCAGGGTCTGCCTCCTGACTGTAAGAGTAATATTTCAGTTCTGTGCCTCTTTCCTTCAAAAGCTCCAATGACTGTGACAATACAATGCAGTCCATAAATCAGAGTAGAAATGCCACAGATGATGGGGAAACAAGACTGAGGAATTAGTTATCAGGAGAACAAGCAGAGCACACATATGATTAATCAAAGAGTATGTTTTGTAGAGTTATGAGTCAAAGTCTAAATGGGATATTCCATGGCTGCTACTTTTACTTTAAACCTTTATTCAGGAGAATGGGATATTTGAGTCTAAATTATCTCTGCATAAATTACATGGGGACAACCAGATTCTTGATGGTGCTGTCTTAAAATTGTAAAGATCAGATGATTCATTGTCAGAATTGTTGGATTTTCAAGAAAATCCTTGGAAAACCACCCTTTTTGTAGAGCCCTTGGCATCTTACCTTGCATTTGTGCTTATCAGGGGATGGAGCAAAGACATTGATGCCATTATCTCCATGTTGGCTCCAAAAAGGAGCAAGTGGCAGGGTGTGGTAGTGTCTGTATCTTGCTTTCTTCAGCTGTGAATTCTCAGTTTCCTTACTTGCTTTATGCCTCTGTCTGTCCCTGAATGTCTTTTTGTGCTTCCTTCTTCAGATGGGCTCACACATTGAAGAACTGCAGCACTAAAGCCCAGGAGAAATCGAGTGTTTTGCTCAAAATCTCCTTTTCTGGAAATTTACTGGAATATTATCTTCGCTTATTTTTGTCTGTCTAGACTATTAAAATGTAATAGACTCCCCTGCTTCCCAGAGAGGTTGGTTTTTGAACTGGATATGGTCTATGAAAACTCTTCTGTCATCTTTCTCTGTAAGATGCACAGAGGGAATTCTTGGATGATCCCATTTCTATAATTAATTACTCTCTGAGCTGTGTTTGTTCTTTAGGTTCTTGCTAAAATTGATGCTTTCAGACTTCTTTCTGTGTTAAGGGACAAGAGGATTTGTTCAATATTCTTGGTATTACAGAGTTGGAACAGAGCTGACATTTTATATTCATAGCAGTTAATCCACCTGTGAGTATGCACATCTAATCCTTTTAAAGACTTTCCCTTTGGAAATTTTAATCTGTGTATGTTCTTATGAAAATCCACTAATTTTTCTTTCCACTGTAATTAAAAAAGTTGGCTATATTTTGTAATTGATTCGTTATCTTTTTTTACAATTTATCATTTACTCTATTATGTCATTTATCATCTTTTTATAATTAAGCTAAATCTTTTCATCCTCCCATGTTTACTGGTATATTTCAGGCAGCATGTAGTTAAAAAAATACCCAACAACAAAAAAACACCAGAATAAAAAAGACTTTCACACAATAAAAAGATTTGTACTGATCTGGCTCTTTTAAAGTTTTGTGGTAGCGTTTTATTTGTTTGTGTTGTGGATTCTAAACACTAAACTCAAATAATGCTTTTACATTTGGGGATAAGTCCAGAGTTGAAAAAAAATTTTGATCTTTATGTCAGCAGAAAGCTCTTGGCAGCACAAGGCTACATAAGCCAATTAAAATTTATGTGTTGAAGACCTGGAGCCTTAGGAGTCATGGCTCATTTAGAGAACTCCCCTAGTGGCATTTGATTTCTTTCATAAATGTGTTTCATCTAAGTAAGGATGGTTTGTGAGTAGGAAAACAGCACATCTGGAGACAAATCTAAAATATCATTAATGACAGAACAGGTTTATAAATATTGTGCAGCGGCTGGCAGGGAATATTGCACATACACTACCCAGAAAAACTGAAAATCTGCCCGATTACAATTCTCAGTACCTGACTAAAACCTATTATTCTTCACAGTAGTTGACTTTTGCATGGCTTAGAATCTAAATAATTAGGGATGTAACCAGCCTTTGTTTCATAAACCAGCTTGCTGCTGTTTGGAAATGAAATTTCTGTGATTCTCATGAGGTTCAACAAGAGCAGGGCGAGGTTCTGCCCTGGGCTGGGGCCCAAGGTCAGCACAGGCTGGGGGTGACCAGGTGGAGCAGCCCTAGGAGGAAGGATTGGGTGAGAGGCTGGACATGACCCAGCCACGTTCTCTTGCAGCCCAGAGAGCCCCAGGTGTGTCCTGGGCTGCATCCAAGGCTGTGTGGGCAGGTCAAGGGAGGGGGTTCTGCCCTCAGACCCCACCTGCAGAGCTCCTCCAGCTCTGGGGCCAAGCACAGGAAGCACCTGGAGCTGCTGGAGGGAATCCAGAGGAGGCACCAAGGTCATCAGATGGCATAAAAATCATAAAGAAAGGCTAAAAATCATAAAGAGAGGCATAAAAATCATAAAGAAAGAAATCATAAAATCAAGCCTGCTCTCCTGGAATCAGTGGTGGCCTTGTGAGAGGTAGAATTTTGCAAGTTTCCATTTAAAAGCAATCCTGTTGTGAGCAATTTGTTAATATAACAATCTATCCCTGGATAAAAAACAACTTGCACCTGTATAAACTGGTTTTACATCATTAGATAGAAAAATGAAAACTATTTTTACACCATTAAACGAAACTGGTTTTACACCGTTAGATAGAAAAATGAAGCAAACAACTTTCCCTGCATGCAGACCCCCAGAGTTTGAGTGACCAATCAATACAGAATAACAACTTGTTACTAACCAATAAAAGTAATTGGCAAGAAAACAACCAACCAATTGGAGTCCCACAAAGGGTCTGTAAAACTGTATAAAAAGGAGTTATTCACATAACTTTTTCCTTTAGCCTTTTTCTGCCATGAAAGAAATGGAGCCCTGTGTGATTTATTCCCATAATCAGAGGGATGGAGCAGCTCGAGTGTGAGGAGGGGCTGAGAGGGCTGGGGATGCTCAGCCTGGAGAACAGAAGCTCCAAGGTGACCTAACTGTGGCCTCTCAGTGCCTGCAGGGAACCTGCAAGGAAGTTGGACAGGGCAACTCTCAAATATTTGCAAGAGCATGGAGTGACAGAAGAGGAGGTAATGGGTTTGGACTGAAAGAGGGTAGGGTCAAATTACATATTAGGAAAAAATTCTTTACTGTGAGGGTAGTAAGGCACAGGTTGCCCAGAAAAGCTGTGGCTGCCCCAGATGTCTCTGGAAGTTTCCATGGCCAGGCTGGATGGGGCTTAGAGAAACCTGGGATAGTGGAAGGTGTCCCTGCTCTGTCAGCAGGACTGGAACTGGGTGATCCTTAAGATCCCTTCCAACCCAAGACATTCTGTGGTTTCATGATTCTCTGATTCTGTAGAGATACGATACATTATTGTTAACTCCTTCTTCTGAAATATTTTGTGCTGATAATTACAACTCTCTTCCTACTTTCTCCTCAGCCCAAGTGTCTCAGTTAACCCCTGGTGCTGACCAAGTATCCCTAACCTGATTCTCTTTTTGACCTCACTAGAACTTACCAGATCCATGACCTCCACTCCCCCAGCCTTTAACCAGGAACCTTCCTTCAATCAGGGCACAGGGACTCAAAATCTAACAGCTGAGGCAACTCTTGTTATACACTTATATACCTGAACTCTTATACACCTGAAATATTCTCTTCTGAAAGATAATAGTTTAAGTGAGCACCTTACACGATGCACTGGTCTCTAACTTTTGCTAGTAAAGTTTACTGTAAACCAAAAAATGAAATAATTTCTACTTAATTAGTGGCAAATCGTGTCATTGAGATAGAATGTGAGATAAAAACATCAGAGTGAGCCATTCTACAAATACCTATTATACTAAATACAAGGTTACTCTGTTTGGGGATATTTTTTTTTTAAATCAGCCATTCACTGTTCAGAACTAATTACATGTCTATTTTCATAAATTATGAGGATTAAAGTCACCATGTAAGTGTCTGTTTCCACTCAAAATGGTCAAGAATTGTTTGATCTGTTGTGCAAAATATGTTTACCCACTGGTCAGATCTGTACTGTTCTGGTCTTCAGCTCAGCTGAAAATGTCATTATGAAAAAGACAATTTGTCACCTTTTTGTACCTCTCCCTGCAATCCACAAAAGGACAGCAGTTTGTGTTCTATCTGTAATTTATTTCCTAAAGTAATTCCATCAGAATATTTTCTGATGTAAAACAAGGGAGTAAAAAGATGAAAAATAAAATATACTGAAAAAAGTAAAGTCTGTGAAAAACCTAATTAAACAGATCACAAAATAAGAAATGTATTGTATCCTTAAATGTTATTGAGAGATCTGAAGAATTAATCATTGCAAAACAGCCCCAAGAGAGAAATACAGTGGGAATATATATTACAGGGAATATATATTACAGAATCAGGAGAAACAAACAGAATGCCATTTTTTTGGAAACTTATTTGTACATAATCATTATTTTAATAGTTATTACCTAGTGCAAATTACAAATCTGTGTTTGCTAACCCATAAATTGCATTCAGTAGATTTTCAAAGAGACACAGCTAGTAAAAAGCTTCAGCTAATGGAGAAATTACAATCTGAGTTGAAATTATTAAGAAAAATAATCCTGTTCCTAAATATTAAAATTATTTTTGGGGTCACAATTTGAAGCCATGTCTGACTACAGCTGATTAGAAAATTGCATGGTTATGCATACAAGCATACATTGTGCATTTTTATACACACTAGAACATGAGGTAGTGACAATTACAGTAATTTAGCAGACCATGGAAAGAGGAGTCAGGGTTCTTTAGAGACTAAGAATAGAAATAAAAACAAAAAATATTCATCCAAGAAAATTCACTGTCCCAAGCCACTCTGCAGGGGTGATTAATTTTCTAATTCAGGGTCACAAAATGATATCAAGAGAGAAAGAAGACCCATGACAGTTAACACAGGAATTTTTGTTTTCCTTTGGAGTTTTCAGCTCCTTTCATTGCCCACAAAGAAAGCCATGAGCAATGAGGTGATCAGGTCACAAGCTTGGAGTTAAGTGGGATTAATTCAGAGCAGAGCTGCGAAAACTTTTCCTGTTTTCTCCTAAATGGGTAAACAGCCATATGAGGGTATTTGGAGACACTCCTGAATTTTCAGGTGGTGTTGGGCTGTGGGGGAACTCTGACCTGGCATCCTGCAGAGCCCTGGCCGGGTTAATGGGATAAACCGACAGCGGCCAGCAAAAGGCACTGAGAGCAGCAGGGCCTCGTGGCAGCTGAGGCACAGACACGTGAGTACTCAAGGCTTTTTAAAACACATGCCTGCAGTCCACTCAGCAGAGAAAATGAGGTTAACAAAGCAGCCTCTTCCCCATCTCTCTGCTCCCAGCAGGCACCAGGTGAAGTGCCTATGAGTGCTTGACAAATACCAATTTCTGTAAACTCTGGTCCCTGTTTGTTTCCATTATCTCGGGGAGTAGCAACTTCAGTCACGAGTTAAGGGCTGACAGTTACCCTGGAGAAAGAATAACAATTAACTCTGCTCCCAGCCAGTGCCAGGGAGGAGGAAAATAATTGTGGAGCTTCTGTTATTTTTCTCATTAGCCTGTGCAGCATGCCAGGAGCTGGACTGTGCAAAGAGGAGTTTGCAGCTCCAGTTTGCTGCTACACTTCACCAGGATAACTGCACAGCTTGTACGTTGCTTAAAGGTTTAAAACAAAAATAATCCAAATTTCAGCACATCTTCAACTGGATATGAAAGCAAAACTAATTTCTCTCCTCGTATAGCACATGCCATCGTATGTGCTGATCTTTCCAAGACATGGTAATGATAAATATTCTCAGAAAGAATTGAAGATTTTCCTTTGTTCCTACTGTGTAACTTCTCTCTCTGACTGATTCAGAGAGTGGGGACAGAGCTATCACACCTTGAATAAAGACTGAGTGTCTGAGGTTTGAGCAACCTGCACCACACAGATCCTGCTCTTCTTTACATCACATCAGTATTTTAAGCTGATGTATTACATAAGCAATTTAAGTTGAGTAGACTTCTTTAAGTGCACTTAAAGCAGGAGAACCAGTTTGACCCACACTGTGAAAAATTTTTCCTGAGACAGCTGCTCTGAGTGGGTGAGGAGGTTAAGCAAAATTGCTTCTCAGAGGTTGGAACCTGGGGGTTATAATTGCTTCTCAGGGGTTCTAACCAAAGCCTGTTTCCCCATCTTTTTCTCCATGGTAATTCAGAAAATACCATTGCTTGGCAAAAGTTCAGCTCGTGAAGTTAATGACCTGACATCCAAGACCGTGATCGAAGAGAACAGAAACCAAAGTACTGGGCTGATCTGGTATTTTAATTTAATTTGATAATGAAAATGAAAAAGATATTTTAGCTTAAACCAAAGTAGGATTACAGAAAGTTGTTTTAATGTTTAAGTGATTTTTAATGTCTTTAATTGACAAAAGAACACTCAAAAAGTCTTAAAATTTACATTTCACAGAGGGTATTTTTCTCTTTTTTTCATTTTTGGATGCTTTTACTTTTCTTAAGATATAATAGATTTAAAGAAAGAAAGGCTGCAAAATAGTCACATGGAAAAAGGCAAATCCTTTAATTTCAAAAAGTTGGGGGGAAATATTCTCCCTTTACTTTTCCTTTCTCCATTTCTCAAAATATTCAAAATAGTTAATTAATCAGATATTGTCTTACAGATTATTTTGGATTTACCTTTCCCTCAAATACATATTTACAGAACATAGGGTACAAAAAGCTTTGCTAAGCTCCAAGTTACCACCATTGTGTGCAAATTGAAAACTGTGGGACAACTCCTTTAATATCTGACCTGAAATAAAAGTCTTGTCTTTCCCCTCATTTTGATTCTCTGAATTTTCCTATTTTGTTTTGATTAAATCTGTCTAGTTCAATATTCCTATTATAGAATATATAACACCCATACAGTTGTGTGTGTGTGTGTGTGTGTGTGTGTGTGTGTGTGTGTGTATATATATATATATAATGTTTCAGTCTTTCCAAACCTACACCTCTTACTATCACTGAATGGTACTCTGCCATTTTAAACTTTACTTTCTGTTTCAGGTTCTTTCAGATTTCAAAAACCTTTTCAAAGGTTTTTGATGTTTTGATACATTTCCCTGTTAAGATTTTTTAAAGAGTTTATTTATGGGTTTTAGCTTTCAGTGGAAACAGAAAAAGGGAAACAAAAGAGGCATTAGCATAAAAATACACAAGGGGATGTAAATGGCCTTTGAAGCATAACTTTACTGATTCTTTATTTTTCTTAGTCTTAGATCTATTCAATTACAATCACACCCCCTGAAGAAAGATGGTCTGAAGTGAATTAAGAAGTTACTCCAATTAGTTTATTCATTCATTAGGAATACACTTCTGGGCCTGCAGGACTATGAAAAGAGGAGTTTCAAAGAGCAAGGATGCTTTTGTAGCATAATCCATTCATTAGAATAATTTTACTCATTAAATGATGCTTTATGACAGACTACAGAAGAGCAGTATTGAAATAGTGCAGAAAAATATAATATCATTTATAGATTAGTTAAAGTAATATATATACTTTTTTAATTACCTTCTTAGTTTACTGAGAATAATCTTTTTGAGTTATAGCCTTTAAGTGTGACTAGTTTCAAAGTAGTAGTCAAAACCACACAGAGAAATTTTTCTGGCTGGGTTGGATGAAGTTTCAGCTAAAATAGTAAAAAAAAAAATTCTGACTGGCTTCACAGGATTCCACAAACTCTGAAGAGCTACAGCTACTAGTGATCATACATCATTACAAAAAATATTTTTGTGTTTCCTTATCTCTTTGTAACCTCATAATTGATAGTTAAAATACAAATCAAAGCTAAAAGTCTGATTTAAGTCTTGATCCATCCAGTCAAGCACTGTAAGTTTAAATTATAAGATTAAGAAACCCTGAGAAAAAAATAGCACGGAAAATATAAACAAAAACCCAAGCATCAAATTTCTAAAAACATTTTTGAGAAAAAAATTATATTTTTTATCTATTTAAATTAAAGCTTACTAAACTGCACCTCTTAAAAATGTTTATCAGTTATTAATCAGCTTATTTTATATCTAGACAAAGTGGATTGATTCTCATTACAATAAAGAAATTAGAAAACTTCAAATAATTCTGTGGGATCAATTTTAGAGAGGTTCACCACAAATTAAAGTAGAATACTTAGAGTTTTTTGACCATTATGCAAAAAACCCCAAACAAACAAACAAACAAAAAAAAACAACAAAAACCAAAACAAAACCAACCAAACAAACAAAAAATTCCAGATGTCAATGCAGAGTAACTCTGTCTACTGGGAGGAAAAAAAATGCAAACCTTCCCTGTATTTTTCTCTGTGGAGAGATGTTTTCATGGGGGAAAAATTAGAAAATAAAGCAAAACCACAAAAATAAAACCCAAAGCCAAACAAAAAGATTTTCAACTGTTGCCTAAATATGAAGATATGTTGTAAAGCAAGGAAAGTTATACCTAGATTTGACTGAAGTATTTTTCTACAAACATTTTTTGTAACAGGTCACAGTCACATCTGCTGCATTCCTACCATAAGTTAAGCACTGTAAGAGTCTCATCTGTATTTAGTCTTCTTTTCTGGACTGTGAAGCTTTTTTATTAAAGTTGAACTGAATATTTTACGAGAAATTTTGCAAAACTATAAACCTAAGAGCACGTGGATATTTGAAATTTTGAAGCACAGTCATCGTACAGAATCAGAGTGATAACAAACATAATTATAGTGACATAATTCTACAGAAGTGGAGAGGAGGCTGTTGCAGGTGAGTCTATGAGGGACCAGCAGAAAATACACTTCTACGGATGCCTCAGGTTTTGGCTTTTCTATTTTTCAGATTCTGTGCTGCTTTAGTGTGTGGGTCTGGGTTTCATATCAGGGGATGGTGAGCTCTGTGCACAGAGCAGGGAGACAAAACAATTCCTGCTCCAGCTGGGCACCAAGGACAAATGATCCAAATCTCAGCCCAAGAGCACAAACAACGTGAGAGAGAAAAACAAGAAGGATGGGACTGCAGGGGCTAAAGCTGGAATTGGACAATGAACTCCAAGATGCAAATGGAGCAGAACTGATCCAAGGGAGAAACCCCATGAGCAGTCGTGCATTTTGTGACCATTTTGGTCCATCTTGGGTGCAGCCCTGGCTGGGCTCTTGTGCTGCCCAAGGTGCATCCATTGAGGAGATCCTTTTAATAAATCCCTCCTTTATTCTTTAGCTCTGTCCAGTCTCTGTCCTAGGTCAGCCTTCTCAAGGCATCAGTTTCTGGTGACCCAGATGGATGAGATGTGGTACCTGTAAAATAAAGAAGCTTCTTCCTCCCCTGGCCTGGCCTCCCAAACACTCTGGGAGCCAAGCAACTGGCAAGGAGCATTCACTGCAGATGGATCAGCAGCAGCTCACGTAACACTGTGCAGATGAATCCATCTGGCACCAAAGTGTTGGATATGGTGTTTTTGTTAGCTGTTTACCACATTTTTTTCCCCACTCTACATAAAAGCAGGGGAAGGCTTTTTCATGTCCACCAGCCACATTCTCTAAACTTCCTCTGCAGCCAAGAGTGTGTTAGAGCAAACTGCTCCTCACCCTCCTGCTCCTGAGTCACTTTGGGATGCTCTTGAACGTTGTCCCCTCTGCAAAAGGATGGCAGATTGTTTGGGCTGTGATTAAATTAGGCAGGCACAGGTGGCATCACCTATTGTAAATTTGTCAACTTTTTACATCTACAGCAGCAGCTGCTCTTCTTTGCCTTTTAATAACTCAACAAAGGGGAGAGGGAAAGGATGCTGAGCCCATGGGGTGCATCACATGGAAAAGTCCCACAGGTTTCAGAGAGCTGGGATGTTCTACATGCCATTGTTCAGTGACAGATATCTCTCTGCCCTGGTCCCCACAAGGAGATCTTGGGGTAAAGGGGCATTAAATCAGCAGCAGGGAAGAAATGCTGGACAGTGTTGACTTTGCCTTCAATTTAGATTTGGTTAATGACCTAGGAAAATCTACAAAGCTCTGTAACAGTGTGCTGGTTTAGGGAAGAGAAGGGTCCCTTAGACATGGCATTACCCACGTCTTTGGAAGCAATAATCCTTAAATTTCATCACTATTTTAGTTAATGCAGAAATTAATCAGCTCCAGTTCTTACTCTAACCTTTCCACATCATCATAACAATATAATCTACATTATATTTCTGACATTTTGTCATATTAGTTCTTTCTTTAAGTGGTCAGCATTCTAGCTTTCTTTATTCTTCAAAAGTTACTACTATCAGTAAACATTTTACCAAGTACTAGAAATTTTTTAAAAGTGTATAATATGCGTATTTTGCAAAATTTGTCGTAACAACATAGCATAGGTAAAATTGCCTCCATAACAGGACTCACACTATTTGTAAAGTTCTCATTCTTTACAGTTAATTGCCATTGAGTTGTTTTCTGATCCTGCTGAAATCATGTTATTTTCATTTTAGGTTACATTAACAAATTATAGTTTTCAGTTCCATTTTCACTTCCCATTAGTAGTAACACAGTTGTCCCCTTTTTGACCCTCAAACATTTTCATTGTACAAAAGATACTTTTTAAAATTCAGACCCAAATTTGATGTAATAATATGAGCCTACAATACTGCCCAGCAATTTGATTTGTAGGCTAACTTATTATTCATTCATTAATTACTATACCACGCTTTAAAATTTTCTGATAATTTTTTAGGATTGCAAAGAAAAGATACAGGAGAACTAAAGAAGGACCTGCATGCTTAGATCTCATCTTTTTCTTCAAGTTATACCAGGTATTTCAGCAAAAGATGTTATTTCCCACTATAAATATCCTTATTCTTTGAAAGGAACTGAAACTGTTGGTTCTTTCCATAGTTTTACCCAAGCAGCTAGATTGAGGCAGTATGTAAATTTAAGATAAAATTTCAAATATTTTATTGTGAACAAAAAATAAAGTGTAATGACAAGGAGCTGACCACAGAAAAACAGGGAATGCATTTGTAACTGGTCTAAGAAACACTCCCCAGCAGAAGAAATACACAGATAAAGTCACTGGGAAGTTATTTTTCTGTTCAGTGTCACTAAATAATCAGATATCAGATTGAAAAATTGAGCAGCATTTTACTTGAGGTCTATAAAGTGGCTGGAGCATTGGTTTCATGTGATGATGATGAGAATGATGACAGTGAGGATGAGGAGGAGGATCATTATGGACGTTTCAAGATAAGCAGGGCTTCTTTGGGTGGGAAAGCAGCCTACTGTTTCTCCAAATAAATACCTCTGAAAACATGTCACAACATTGTCAGGCAGACATTTACTTGTCACCTGTGGCAAATAAATACAGCATTTTGTCTCTGTCACAAGGCAAAACCTGAGTTTGCCAAACATTAGAGAAAAGTGCAGACACTTGCACATAAACCCCCAGACCCAGCAGCAAAGTGCTTGGAGAGTGAGGTGAGAAAAAAAGTGATAGATATTTTTAAAAGGGGGAATATTTACTAGATATGGGACTTAAAACTACAGGGCAGTGCAAAGACATTGACACAGACAGCAACTCAGGCCATTAATGTATCACACATGGTCTTTTGAGCAGCTCTGGGAGCTCGTGCTGCTGCTGGATCCCTGTTTTGTGCCATAGGACATGGCATTTTTGATCCAGCCATAGGAATTCAGGACACCCATTTGCTCTGCTCTGCCTTTGCACAGCCAGGTGTCCAAGGAAATGCGTGAGTGCCTGATTATTACCTTTAAACACAAGGGCATGTTGTGGAGGCCAGACTAAAGCCTGTGCAGATCAAGAGAGTTTTTATTTACTGCAGCTGTCTTTAGATCAGGCTGTCAGTGTGCTGGCATTTCTGGTATTTGTCCTTTTTAGGAGTGACACAGGTCCTACAGTCCCATAATTACCTTAACAGTTCTGATTTCCTTGGGCGCAGGGGAAGAAGTTTCTTGGTTATGGACAAAGACAAAAGAGCTAAACCTTCAAAACCATGAGCTCTGGGAGCTCCAAATTCACTCACTGAGTCCAAATATGCAATTTCCAACTAATTTTTGTTACTTCATTAAATTGATGAATGTTTTACAAGATATAAATTGCTCTTGTGCAATTTGGCTTGTGCAGTTTGGCAGAGCAAAGAGGTGCCACCCTTGATGAGAAAACACAGAGGCAGGAAATCTAAGGGTGAATACAGATAAAAGAATAAGCAAGATGAATTGGCTGGTAGATAAGGCAGGTTGGAGATCAGAAGACCCTTTCAAAATATTAAAATAATGATTATAAAATCCTCAGTCTGGAATAGCTTTTTGAAAACAGAGCACTTTTTGTGTTTTGGATAATGCTGTACAACCTGTGATAGCACAGAAGTTGGATAACCCAAAAAGCCTCTTTCAAGACTCCTGTTTCAGCATTGTCCCACAATAAAACTCCTGATATGACATAGTTTTCATTTATTCACAGATGTTAACAGAACCTTTCTGATTTAAAAATGCAGTGCTCCAGACCAAATTCATTTTGTGAAAATGTACCAGGGCATTAGGTTTTATTCCAGTGCAGATTGGATATAAACATTTATGTCTGGAAAGCTGCTGCAAAGTCAAATTATCCTCTGGCCAGCTTTAGCTGAGTATAATACACACAGGTGGTTCTTACCTGCTTCTTTGAAAGCAGGAACAAATGACAGAAAAATCCCCAAAACTAACACTGACTGCAACTACAGGCACAACCTGGAACCATGTGCACTGAGAATTTCCATGCCAGTTGGTGGTCTCAGCTTGATTTCCTGTTTCTTTCATTTAATTTTATATTACTCAGACATTTTAATTTCTACCTGTTACTAGATATATTATGAGATTTTTTTTTCTGTTTTTTTTTTTCCCTACCTGCAAAGCTATCAGGGAATCAACACCAAAGCTCACAGATTCTGTCCCCTCATTCAAGAGTTCTCTCACAGACATCCTCAGTTCGTGCTGTTTATCTATATATTTGATTCTCTCACTTCTTTTTCCCTCTTTGCTGTCATCCATCCAGCACAATGCTTTCTAAGCAGTGATGGATCATCACACAGGTAAGTGTTTCATTGATATTTCCTCTCTGGCTGGTATTTGGAAGCTTTCAGTCTGCACTTTAAAAGTCCCAACGTTAATTAGGCTCCCTGCCTCTCCAGGGTTTACATGTCCTTTTCCATTCCCATAAAAGACTTCAGAAGTAATTTGGAAAAAGAACTGGTGCAATTTTTCAAGGTCAACTTTGATACAGTTTCGTGCCTTGTTAGTATCGATCAGTGCTCCCAGTCTAGTGTCACTTTTTTATTTGTACACTCTTTTTTAGTGTTCCCACCTCTTGGTCATCCTGTCAGCACAGAACGTGGACAAGATGAGGCCTGGCACTGCACTTCCATTTGTTGTCCTGCTTTTGCACTGCCTCAATCTGTCCTACTCAATTTTTGGTTCCTTAACTATGCCAATGTTTAATCCAGATGAGAACTCACCATTAGACTCGTGCTTGTTGGTTCTGTGCATTCACTGTTTGTCTTTTCCTATGCAGTGAATTCTTTGGAAAAGCCACAATATTTTTAATATCTAAGTTTCCCCACGTTGAGATCTGAGCTGGGCACTTCTAAGGATGGTGACTGGGCCTTTAAAGGAAGGAATTTTCCCTGGAAAGACAGTAAGATGTGACTCTCAATTTTTCTAGTGAAACACTCAACTGAGTAAGGTCTTATCCTCTGTGAGGATGTGAGTAGACAGGGCCATAACAGGAACATCTCTGCTACAAACCAGTTCCAGAACACAAATCTGAATGGAGCAAAAATCTGCAGCTCATGTTGGTGCAGACAAGGCAGTCATGGTGGCCTTCTCTGTGCTTATCAATAAAGAGGAGCCAGTACAAAAAAATACAGATGCTGACCACGGAGTTTATTTCCTTATCTGAAGGGACCTGGGCCAGTTATACACGTTCTGTTCTCCACTTGACTCTTTTGATCCTCTGGCACTCACAACAACTCTGTAACACAGCTTTGCCATCCCTGTTGAGAGCTGCAGCTGAGCAAACTGCTCACGTTTGTTTGGATGCTGTCGATGGGGAAATTCCTATTTTATATCCTTGAGATAAAGTGACAAATGCAGTTTTTGGAAAGATGAGAAGGAGCTCTCCATCTAAAGATTTCTGAAAGCACCAAATAAATCTGAGGTGTACACACTAATTGTAACTGCAAAATATAATCTGTTGAAAGGACAATTTAAAGAGGCACAGCATTTGCACCCATATTCCACAGATCCAAGATGATTTTGCAATGTTACTGCCATTATTCCAAGAAATGCGTAATATTAAGTGTACATTATCATACACATATAGGCTGAGCAGAGTTGAAGTCAGAAACTTTAAGTAGAAGAGGTCCATCCATATATTTCTCAGATATATTTTTCACAGACCCTGAAATATCGAAAAAAACCCCATAGGATTGGATATTAAATGCTTAATAATAATCCAACTTTATTAAATAAATCTGCAAGTACTGACAAGTAGTGTGGAGTATATATGTGTGTGCAAGGCTACAAATATGAAGAAAGAGGAAACTCTTAATCCAAAAATGAAATCAGATAAAAATAGTGAGATGGAAAGCAATCATCATCTTTACAATTCCCATTTTACACCTGTAGTTTGAAGGCCAGAAGCAGTTACATGGTGTCTGAAGCTGTCAGTCTGAGGTGGTGCTGAAAATTGAGCCCATATATTGAGAATATAAACCTTGTACTGTGTCCTTCAAATCTGCCTTTGACTGAAGCCAGAGAAGCTCCAGCTTCCTCAGCACCTTGAGGCTCTGATTTCCTTTGGTTTTTTCACACTCCATAGACCTCTTCCTTACTGTCCAGTGGCACTGACTCGGTAAATGCACAGAAACAGATGGAGAATGACATTGGCTCAGCTCGAGGTAACTCATTCAAGTAATGAAGCAATTATTTCTAGGAATGCAGGATCAGCTCAGACCTCTCAGTCATCTCCCATCCACAGAGACACCCCCAGCAGATGCACTTACGATATCCTTGTCTCCATTTTAAAAGCAGTTAAGAATTTCGCTAACACATGATGGAGTTGCTGCAAAATTGCATTATGAATAATTAAATTGAAACCACTTTTCCCCCACTGCGGTCCATTACAGGGCTTTTCCTTTTCTTTGATATAGATAAAATCAGAAAAGAAGAAAAGAATCAGAATGGGGAATACTTCTGGTGTCGGATCTTATTGCTAGAGCAGGTTGGTGGCAAATCTCCAGCAGAGTGCTATAAAAGTCTTACTCGGGGGTTTCCTCTTGATAAGTTGTCTGCAATATGAGGTTTTTTGCAGCAGAACATTGAACAGTGGCATAAATTCCCTTGCAGTGCTCTCAGGCAAAAAGCACAAGATGATCCTTTCCACACATGTTCCCAGTGAGATACTCTATTATGTAAGAAGGCACTTTGTGGAAAATAGAAATAATCTTTTAGGATCTAAGCTTGCCTGCCTATACATTAACTTTCCCAGGGAAGCTGAGAGCTGGTGCCATTAGTTTAAACCATTTAAGATCCAAAAATTGACAACTGGGAAGGCTGGCATAGGCAAATATTAACTCTTTCTGTTGAGCTTTGCTGAACTTTCAGCTTTCTAAATCTTAAAATGTCTAGTCAAAAGTAGAAATAGGCTCCCTGCTTTTGATTTAAGACAGGAAATCACCTCCAGAGAATGATTTATCCAATGCAGAGACAGATCTCCAAGACAGCTGTGACCTCTTTTGGAGATGCCTTTCTCTATTATTCCAAGGAAGACTGCATACCAGCCTGTTAGTCTGATAACTTTGTGCAAAAGGGTTCCTATCCCATAAATCAGAGTGAATTCATATCCCATAGTTCTACTGTATCAGCTGGCAGCATCTCAAAATAGTGATTTGCTTTGCTTTTTCTCATTTTGCCTTCATTATTTTAGTAGCAACATGTGTGCCTCTTCCCCTTTGATGCTCCTCACTCTCTTTTCATGACTGCATTAGTGGTAGAATAAATTTCCATCTGTGACTGCAAAGACATCACTGGCCATAACAAGAAAAACATGATAGAAAATACTTTTGTACATGGTGCTTAAATTTTGTATTATCTCCTCACCAGTAAAGCAAACCCTCCAGGCTCCTTGCCCCATAATTAGTTAAATACCCAATTAAACAGGATGTCTAAAAGCATGCATATGTTCAGGTGCACCCTACAAAGCTATCTTTTGGAATACAAAATAACAGTAATGCAAAAGGAAGAAGAATTATTCAGGAATAAAATGGAAGATGAAATCAAAATGATGATATCCCACCTTTGGAAGGAAGAATGTCTAGAGATATTGAGTCAGAATAGTGAGAGGACTCCAGCCTGGTTTTAAGCTGATGTTTGGAAAAGCCACAGCTGGACAGCAGGATTTCCTGCAATTAACTGGTGATTTTTTACCTTTGGAGTGAGGAAATCTTTCTGCTCTGGCATTGCAGCAGGTGACAGTAACACTTGGATACACTCTGACAGCCTCTGAGAAACAATTTGGGAAACTTCCTATCAAAAGATTGCCAGTGTGCTGCTCACTGCACAAATCCAAGAGCCATAGGATTGATGGCAGGTTTCTGGGGTTGGGGTTCTTTTCCCACAAATAAGCATTTCATTTTCTTTAAAAGGGATACTTATCCTAAAATGTATGGATTTCAGCAGTTCTTCTCACAGTAAGTTGTTCAACCCAGGCCCATCACAGATATAAGTTGTTTTGCTTAGGAACACACAAAAGCCTCTGTTTTCCAATCTGTTCCTTTCCTTTTCAGTACCCTCTGTCTGTTTACCAGATCTGCCAGGCTTAAAAATCCACTGGATGGCACAATATTGGCTACTTTGACAAAAGACCCAGGGTCATGTGCAACCTGTAAAACCCTTCTGAGAAACTGTCTTGGGCTGGAGTCTCACACTGATTTAGGAGGGTGGCCAGAGGGAAGCCATTCTCAGAAAGTCGTAAGAGTCAAAGAAGGAAAAAGCCAAAATGAATCATCCAGCCCATTGCTCTGAAAGCACAGGGTTGCTTGTAGAATACATTTAAGCCTCATCGAGTTTGGAGGATCACCAAGGCTGACATTTTCCTCCATTTCCTTGGATTGTATCTCCATTCCAGAGTAAGTCCTTCTTTTCTGTTTCCAGGATTCCAATGGGGATCAATTTTAGCAAGCTTCAGTCCATGCCCCTGCACTTCACTGCATCCCATGCCTTTTGATGGCTTTCACTTTGGCAAAGATTATTTTTTTTCAGTATCTGTGGAGGGATAAAATGTGAAAAACAGAACATAGTGCAGAAGGTAGTCTCACACCTGAGGAGTTGCAGCTGTACAAATCACCAAAGATCAGGAACAGGCCTGCCCTTAACAGGCCACAGCTGTGTCCAAGATGAATGCTACAAAAGAGTGGGTGAGGAGAGTTGGAGTTTTTTAGCTGTGCTGTGACGAAAACCTCAGTACTGCAAGGAACTGCCCATGAGAAATCACCTAGAAGGTATGGGACTTTAAAATAAGATGGCAACAAGTATCAATGCCATGTCTCTCATATCTTCCCCTCCAAGTTGTGTCTTCCTCCTTGACTTTTTCCCCAGCTTTTGCAACATCTGTGAGCTTAGTTTTGGCATCTTTTGGTCCTTTGTACTGCACCTGATTTAATCCTGGTCCATTTTCTTGTAGTCACTAAATGTCCCAAATTTTTTTTTTCTTCTTCAATTGCAATTCCTTTGATTGTATCTCCATTCCAGAGTGTTTGTAAGTCCTTTTCTGTTTTGGCCCTCAGCAGGGATCACTTTTGGCAAGCTTTGCTGTGTGTGCCTGCACTTACTGGTATATGGGAAAGATTCCTGTATTTTTTTTTTTTAATCATCCATGCCATGTCTATTATATCTTCCCCCCCAAGTTGAGTCTTCCTCCTTGACTTTTTCCCCTGCTTTTGCAACATCTGTCAGCTCCGTTTTGGCATGTTTTGGTCCTTTGCACTGTGGCTCATTTCCTCACAGACCATTTTTTGAAGGCACTAAATCTCCCAATTTTCTGTGGTTTTTTTCAGTTGCATTTCATTTGATCCTATCTCCTTTCCAATGCATTTTTAAACCTTTCTTTTCGGGTTCACAAGATTCCATTTCCCTTCCTGGAACCTCATTTCCTCCCAGACCATTTGCTTCTAGTCACTAAATGTCCCAAAGCTGAGCTCACAAAAATGAGGAAATTCTCTGAGTTTAGCCATTCCTGGGCTAGGTGAGCTACAGTGGTGCCCATGTGTGTCCTATTAGCTACACTATCATGGGCTAATTCAATTTAGCTTTAGTGCAATTATCTCAGGTTATCTATGACCTAAAAACATGCATAGATAGTTGATGTGCCTCCACTGATGTGCAATACTTTGACAGTTGATTCAAGCTCTCACAAGGCTGTTATAGACTGGGTTTTCCTTATTTCCTTCTCATTTTCTTACTTTTGTTTGTTTTACAAAGTGAGTTTACGTACTTGCTTGTGAAGGTTTACGATTCCCCTCTCTCAACCAGGTACAGATCAGCTCTAGTCAGAGTTGTATTAACTTGCTCTTGCAGTGCCACGTGTCAAGCCTGGGATCCCATCATTTCTTGCAGGGTTTTTTTATTCAGTGGGGAGTCATAATGGACCTGGAGAACTTCCACACAGACTTCTCTCCCAATAGCAAAGAGAAGGAGCAGAGCAAACCCAGAACTTAGTCACTTCTAAATGTAGGCATATTTATTAAGCACATTAATTCCTTCTTAAATATAAACATGTAGTTATTGATAGACTTTTCATGGGTAAAATCTCTTTTCCCTGTCTAGATATGTATTGCAAAATATCATAACAAAAAAAAAAAAGCTCTGTTCTGATAAATTAAAAGTACTGACCCAATGCTTTCTGGGAAAAATTATTCTCATTCAAACCAGTATTTTTCTACAGGATGTACAGTTTCTGCTGAAGTATGTCACAGGTATTTTATATATTTATCTGGAAAATATTGACAATTCTTAAATTTGAAGTTATTTTTATTGAATGTTAGTTATCATTATTAAGTTTTTTTATCTTTATCAAAAATACATTATTTGCTCCACCTGAAAATTCAATAAATAGTATTATTTCAATAACAATTTAATATAAAATATTGAATACCTGCAAAGAACAAAAGTGAGTTTTGAAAAACAAAATACAAGTACTAGTTTTTCCTCTGTTCTCTCAGAAGGCAGTAGTTCATCACAACAAGAAAAAAACAGTGTCACTAGGAAATAATATAGTGTTGTTAGGTTCCTCCTGAGAGGAAATCTTCACAGTACACAGCACATAGTCATATAAAGCTGGCAAAATATGAATAAATGGATGGTAAAGTGAGTAAAAATCCAATATAAAAGAAGATCTAGAAGATTCTACAGGTACTGAACAACTAGGAGTCTATATGATGGCGCAGTTTAATGATTTTGGGGGTGAGACAAGAGTTCACCATGTTATTTATTTTGCTGCTTCTTTTTCTCTTTTTTATATATAATACCTCTGCTATTCCCTGGAGGTCATTAAAACACCATACCAGCAAGTATCAGATCAAGCTTGCCAGAAAAAGTGTATAAAACAGGATCTGGGACCAGTGTGTAAATTTTGGTGGATGGAGGTGTATAACAAATCATCATGGGGGACATACATTTTTTTGTTTGGGTTTTTAAACAGCAAAATTCATCAAATGCACAAATATCCCACTAACAGTGCTGCTAGCAAGAAGAGGAAAAAAAAAGCAACAGGGAGCTGTTTACCCTGGAGAAGAGGAGGCTTGGGGGGCACCACATTTCTCTCTACAACTGCCTGAAAAGAGGCTTTAGCCAGGTGAGGGTCAGGCTCTTCTCCCAGGTAACAAGTGACAGGACAGGAGGAATAAGTCTCAAGTTGTGCTATGGGAGGTTTGATATTTGATATGGGAGATTTGATATTAGGGAAAATTTCTTCCCTGAAAGCATGGTCAAGCATTGGAACAGGCTGCTCATGGCAGCGTTGGAGTTGTTGTCCCTGGAAGTGTGCAAAGAATGTGTAGGTGTGGCACTTGGGGACGTGGTTTAGGGGTGGAGGTGGCAATGTTGTGTTAATGGCTGGGCCCGACACTCTGAGAGGTCTTTTTGATCCTGTTCATACAATCAATTCCTGTTCTAGCTATTGTTTTTTCTAATACTTTCCAAAAATGGTTATTTTGCTTACCTTCCCCCTTGTTAATTTGAAATATTTGTGCTAATATCTTCTCAAAACAAAGATATTCGCCAGCAGTGCTTGATTTTCATTTGACAATGAAACCATTGGGTGTTCCAAAAGAAGAGTGCAGGTGGAATGGATCCAGAGGAAGGAACTTTCTGGCACCTGGACAGCAAAGGGTCAGATCAAGTGACAAGCTGTTGCCAATGACATAATCCAAATCCTTACCATTGGGCTGATGAGGTAATCAATAAAAAGTCTCCATGGCTTTAAATCAGTTTTTATTAGAGCACTCTGAAGCATTTGGTTTTAGGACCCCATTGTTATTTCATGTGTTTTGGAGCCTCAGCACACTCTAACTGGATCTGAGCCTATTAGCAAATAGCCCATGAGCTACAGCACCTGTGCAGTGGCAGATGTTCCCTGCAGCCCTTAGAAAAGGCAGGTGTGGAGGAATCTCTGCCTCTGCTGGTCTCAGCTTGCTCTGTAACATCAGTAAAAACTGACTCATGACAACAAACAAATATTCATTATTTTCTTCCAGCACAGATTTTTTGGGTTTTGGGGTTCTTTTGTTTTTTTTTTTTTTTTTTTTCCTGGGATTTGTTATTTCATGTTAAGTATCTTTGCTAACAGTACAGAAATGCAACCATCTCCTGAATCTCTGCATTTTGTTTTACTGCAATAGAGGATGATTAGTTTTACCCTTTATTAGAGCCTTGTGTCAAAGGTTCCTTCTTTTCATCTACCTCAAACCTGTCACCTTTGAAATTCACTGGTTGCCTCTTTGTGACTGTATAACAGAACTTTGGATTGGGATATGGTAATTGAACTCCCAATATTTTTTATTTTGAGCTGCTAAACTGCTTGCAAAGGTAAATAATGGCAATTTTACAATTCCTTTTCTATAGAACAAGATTTCTAGAAATATTTTCATTGCTCTGTGATAGGTGCAGTCTCTGGAGTTACATTACCCTCTCTGGGCATTTATTTTGAAGTGAGACCAGTAGATCAGAGGAGGTTTGGCCTCTAGATCTGTATAATTAATTACAATTAGGTCATATTGTTTTCTGGCTGGCTGGCCATGCATTTAACATCCTGTATTCTCTTGGGACCTATCCAATATCCATTGAACAGTGAACTGCCTCTAGTGGTGCCCAGGGATCTTGCCTGAATGAAGCTGTCACTATCACTCCCTTTTCAACCTACATAACTTATGCTTTTTTCCCATCCAATTTCATTTAATATTGAGAAAATGAGTTTGGAGAAGATACCTCCAGATTTCTTCTTCTTTGGGTTTGATTGCTATGAGTAGTTTCTTTTCTCATCTGCAGGTCTTGGTGTCCTGCTGTTCACCCTAATTTCCATGTCTTCTGTAGAGAAAATATTCATTTTGGGATATGTGGCACTATGAGATATATTTCAAAAAACATGTGAATTTCATAAGGAAACGTGCATACATTCTCTTGTTCCATCTGAGGTGTTTTTTTATATGATAAATACATATCTCTCATCTGAGACTTTATTCTTAGCCCAGAGTGCTTTCTAAGCATCTGATGTATATCTTGTGTGAGAAGCTTGTTTTATTCCCATTTTTCCAGCTTTCATGGTTATTTTATCAACAGTTGATTTGCTACATGGACACAAATAGACACACATGGTGGAACTGCAAATTCCATAACCAGGGCAGAGCAGAGGGGTTTTCTGTGACCCAGGTTTCATATGAAGCTGTGTCACTTGCCCACAGTGCTGCCTTCCCTGGAGATCTGTCAAAGCAATAACAAGTCCGCGTGATGACAATTAAATGTTGCTCCAAACACATCAGTCCAAACTCAAAGGACCTGATCCAATGCAATCACTGCTAACTCCCATTAATTTCAGTGCACATTGAATTGGTATCTCAAATTTAACTGCATCCTATTTTCACCTCTTTTAGAGTGTGAATATATTAAAACAGCAAATCTGGATCAGCACTCAGACCCTCTAAGCACAGAAAAGATCCATCTGAGTAGCCAAGGCTATAGTTTGCCACAGGGATAATAACAATTGGCAATGAGAGCAGGAGGCTTTGCAGAACTCTTGATTCTGTAAGAAGATTTCTCTGTGAAAGAGAGGTACAGGAAGAATGATAAATATTCTAGATGAGTAGTGAGAATAATTACTTGGAAAAAGAAACTTTCAGTGTTTGTACACAAGCAGAGAAGGAATCCCTGGCCTACCTTATCCAAAATATTCAATATCCCCATGCTGCTACATTAAACAAAACAAAGTCTGCAGATGTTTTCTTGGGTCCTATCTGTTTGGCCTTCCTTAAAGCCTGTATAACTCATCTGTTTAACAAAAGAAATCATTTGAACCATTAACTGTTGTCATCTTATTGCAAAAGTTCCATACCTTCTCAGTGATTTCTCATGGGCATCTCCTCACAGCACTCACTCCTCCTTCTTCCCAGTACAGCCAGGAAACTCCAACTCTCTTCTAACCCACTCTTTTATAGCACTCATCCTTATTGGACACAGCTGTGGCCTGTTAAGGGCAGCTGTTCCTAATCTTTGGCAATTAGTACAGCTGCAACTCTTCAGGGGTGAGATAACCTTCTGCACTACCTTTATTTTCTTACATTCTATCCCCTCACAATTCTGCCTTTTCTTTTAATTACAAAGTTGCAGCATGTCTAGAAAGATATGTTCAAGTAAAT
Organism: Agelaius tricolor; assembly: GCF_023055355.1. Taxonomy (NCBI): domain Eukaryota; kingdom Metazoa; phylum Chordata; class Aves; order Passeriformes; family Icteridae; genus Agelaius; species Agelaius tricolor. The sequence continues at coordinate 2,312,928 of NW_027269284.1, read as the reverse complement.
TGATATTATAACATATTCACGGTTAACAACCTGAACCTAATTTAACTGTTTAAGCATTTTTGAGATTGAGGGTTCTTAACTGCCAGAATTTTAAGACATCCAAGCCTTTCTGAAACAAACATAGACCCTTCTAATATGTCTTTTTACTTCCCTGCAAGCAGAAACTTTTACTCAACAGATGTCTTCCAGAGACCACATTTCACCATGGCCTCACTGCACTCTTTGAGAACCCAGCACCATAATTATGGGAAACTGCTGAATATTTTTAAGAGTGCCTCCCTACCCTATCCTTCTCTTCAAAATTATGATTACTGCATAAAACATGATAAAACTTACTTGTCTTAGAGAAAAAAGAATGTGAGGGTCCTTTGGTTTTGCAGATCTCTGTATGTTACATTAAAAGGAAATATTAAAGTTTACATGATTTAAAGCTCTGCAAGTTAAAACAAAGGAAAGGAAAACAAGCAGAAATAATGTTTTGCCTCACGTAGCAAACAGCAGAAACAAATAGCTTGCAGGGCACCAGTTTTGCCATCCTTTCAAGAAACAGATCAATAGTGAAAATGTGCCTAATTTTTATTAATCACTATTGCTGTAATTTATTTGGATATAAAATCCATATTTCAGTCAAGCATTGAGGTAAGGGTACTTCTTATGGGCAGAACACAACTGGGTGAGGTGATGTGGCTCTGATTATGGAAATGTAATTTTATGTTCATGCACTCTACATGAGCCTACCTCTCTTTCACCCCGTGCTCCTGAAGGGACACATCAGCTCCAACAGTGAAAGGCAGGCAGATCAGCAACAACTCACACCAAGAGTTCTCCAAGGTATTTGGGGAAAGCAGATGCCTCAAGGAAATGGAAATTCATTGACTCATTGCATAATTCTGTCCTGAGATTATTTTCTAATCCTTACTCCTCTTCCTCTGCCACTTTTTTTCTTCTGGTGGTTTGTTTATAATTTCTCCTATTCCCAAAAGTTGTAGCACCCTTCTCAATATTAACCTACTACGTAGATTTTTAAAAGTTAAAAGCTCCTCAATTTATAACCCTTGAAATACTGCATAATATTACTAAGACAAAAACACAGATGAGATCCTTAAATTCTAATTGATGTAAAAGAATTTAACATAATCCTTGTCATAATCTTTCCCTGGGCTTCTTTCTGGAGATTAAAAAAATGTCTAACACCACTAATGCTGCTTTTGTATTCTATGGCTGTAGTGAAAGAGCTGCAGAGAGATTGTTATAATAGTTATCCAAGCTGACCAGGAGAGCCACAAAGCTGACAGTTCTGCAGTTATGTTGATATTTATGCCAGCACTTCATTATGTTTCTTAGGAAATAATCTCATTTTCAGGAACCAAATTCCACTGTGGGAGACCTGAGCACTTCTGAAATTCTATGAGATTTGGCAAAGTCACAGCAGATGTTGCTGCCCTTAGTTTAAAACAAACTCTCTGAATGTAATTACACATTAGGCTTCAAGGAAAAAAGCAACTACTGTGAGTAGTTAACAATAAACTTTGCCAGTGAGTATTTTATTCCATCTTTTTTACACATATTTCAGAAGATATGGGGTTCACCACCAATGGGAACAGTAAGATGGATTAGAGGGACACTGGTCTCAATTGGCTGCTCTCAATCTCTTCAACTGCTCTGTTGTATTTTTCTGCTGTCCCAAAGCTCAGTACCTTCGAAATGAGGGTTTAATTTTGCTCCTATCTCCATGTTTTCCTGGGCTGCTTAACACAAAATGCTGTTGTGGAAACTCAAAATACAATAAGAGTTTTGTCAGAAGTTCAGCTTCAGCAGCTCTGAAAACACAACCTGTAAGGGGTCATCAAGGGAAAGGCTGGCAGACAGAATTCAATGTCACCTCTACTTCTCAGTTCTTCAGAAACAGAACTGAAGAGTTTTCATCTAATCTCTTGATAAAATATATTTTTATTAGTGGTCACTATGTCCAGCTAAATTTTTTATCACATGGCATTTTGCTGCTTACATTTATTGCTTGGTTGGTTAGATTCTATAAGCAATAACTTAACTTTTTATGCAACAAAATCTTTCACAGAAACTCTTCACTTTCCACAGATATTTTATTTTCCTTCTGCTTTTAAAGGTAACTTTATTAAGACTATGAATGCAGTCCAGGTCAGTACATGAAATCATTGGGCATTTTTCATTTGCTGAAAGCTACCTGTTTGGTAAAAGGATCACATAGAATTTTCTGAAAGAACTTTTTAAGTTCTTTTCCTTTTTAAGGCAATTTTCTTTTTTAAGTAGAATGAAAAAAACCAAAACAACTCTTAGTGTTTACTTAATAACATTTGAGTTCCCCTTCTCCTTGCTGAAGGTTTTCCCCAAACTTGCAGGCAGTGCAAGCTTTTGTAGGTAGAAGTCATGCCTACTGCCTGTGCTGCTGAGCAGATACCAATAAATATGGTACCACTTCTTGACATTGCTCCCAGAACCACAAAAAATGTTTAAATGCTATGTAGGGATGCTAAAGCTGTGACTCCACAGTGACATTTCTGTTTTTTCTTTGTCTAAGTACCAGGAGGTGTTGAAAGGATACTGTCTCTACTTTACTTCTCCCTGTATTCCTATATTCCTCTCCACCCTATTCCTATGCCAGTAGGAAAAACTGTACAGCTTGAGGAAAACCTGGAGGTCCTGAAAATTGGCATGTCTAGCATAGGGTTAGTTTTCAACAGATCAATTTTTTTATTTGACCATAAAATAATTTGTCTGGTCAAGGATGTTTTACAGATTTAATAAAGAGCACACCTTGCCTAAGTCTAGATGGTTTTCCAGTTCTTTCTGTGGAGCAGCAGTGGTTACATCCCAGTCTGTCACTGTCATATTTTCTGAAAAATCCCTTCGCCAGGATTTCTTCTCCTGGGAAGCTGAGAAGCCTCAGACAGAAATGAAAACAATAATTATCTGATTGCTTCTCCTGTGTTTTGCTGCTTTGGAATTTGGTTTGGAGATTGTATATAATATAAGCACATAAAATAATAAATTAGCCTTCTAAGAACATGGAGTCAGATTCTCAATTCCTCCTTCATCCTGGGGACCCAGCAGATACCGCACCAGTCATTTGCTGGGGCTACATAAATAGATGGTCCTATAGACACATTAATATTTATCTTTCCATGTTCAGGCCCACAGCTGATGCTGAGGCTCTTTGACAGCCTACCATTTCCTTGTATCAACACTATTTTCAGTCTCCTGCCTGACTCTACTTTTATAAGTTTATTGCAGTGTCAGTCAAATAACAGAAGTGCAGAAAACAGTGTTTGAACACTCTTCATGTATTCAGATCTGCAAACTTAGTTTTGAAACCCATCCCAGAGTGCAATTTGGTCCTCCTTTCAAGAGCTCCCAAAGACATCAAAAGACTGAAAGAACTTTACATCTTTTGCTGCATGGCTTTAATTTTTGACAGATCTAATAAGAACAGTTTCCCCTAAACTTCTGAGCAATTCTTCCACTTGGTGCTTGGCAGGTTTTCTTTTCTCCTTGATTAGCAAGTATTTGTCTTTCAAAAACAACCTAGAAAACAGTGTGTCAAATATAAATGAGCAGTCATAAATCTGATCAGAAAAGCCAGAGACACAAATCAAGTCGTGGGTTTTCATTAATGAGATACCACCACCTAATTGCAGACAATATTTTGGGAAGGTTTGCACAGGCAGTGGGCATCTTCAGGCCTTGAAAGACAACAAAAGCTTCAAGAGGACCAAGTTACAAATTGCACAGAATTGATAGATGGAGCTAAGTCAGCTTCTTCAAAAATGTCTCTTCACACTAATTTATTGATTTTTTTTCTTCCATTAGGTCTTGGTATTTCTCTTTTTACAGAGAGTGAAATCATTAGCATTAGTTGGTAAATTGACATGAAATCTTCATTGTCAGTTTCGTGTTGTGTGCAGTCTCTCTCGAATGCAGAAAACACTTTATTTTACTCTGTTAAATTACTGATTTGTGCCTCAAGTACTTCCTTTGTAATTTGAATTGAATGCTGGAAATAACTTGCTGAAGCAGTAGGGTTGAAAATCAGGGTTAGAGATTTCACTCTCTATCTTTGCTCTGACATTGACTCACCAGGAGTCATTTCCCCTCGCAGCCATTTACCCCTCTAAAGAACATGAGCACAGTTTTGCTATCTCATGTGGGCATTTTTAAAAGTATAAGCCAACATAAACAGCATTTTGAAGACCAAAAGAACTGACTGCTTTTATTATTAAATAGCAGGGTTTAGTTTGGTCTTAATTTGCTCTCTACTTTTATTCTGCATATATGAACTGACTTGTTAAACTGTCATAAATAGTTTACATCTATTTTTCCTCATGGTTTTGGAAATCATTGCATGATGTGAGCTGTGATCTAAAGCTAATTGAGACCTGTAGAGAAATTCTTGCTGACAAAAATGCAGTGAGATGGATCAGACTCTCAGGGAATCAAACATAACTCTTTTTTGAAATATTTATTGTAAAATAATGTTATCCACCCATTCTTTCACAAGCCTTTTTGGCCACAGCATGGGGAATCTGTAGACAACTGAGATAAGAGCAGACACCAAACAGTGTGAAATTTTAATCATGAAAAGCAAAAAATGAAAACAGAGCTAGCAAAGAAACCAAACCAAATGGGATGGGAAATGACAGAAAAGTTCACCAGCCAGAATAATAAAAAATACAAGTTTAATTAGTTGTAAAATACAAAGTTTTAGTCTATAGTAAACTGACATTTCAAATTTCAAGGCAAAGTTGGAAAATGGAATTTAACACTGGATAGAGAAGAAATTAAAAGTATATGGAAGCAAGAATTTTAAAAATTAATTCTTTTTTTTCCTAGCTGATATTCACCTGTATAAGTCTCCTCACTGCTCTTTTATATTCCATCATCTTCTATATATTTTTAGTTAGGGAATACTATTTGGCAAGAAGAAAATTATTAGTTTGAATTCCCATTTAGTTGTTTCTTCTTTTAATAAAAAAAAAAGGAACAAAGATGCTCCTTCAAAATTCCTTTGAATATTCTAGTTATTTTAATGCTTGTTTCTGTATTGACAAGGACTGATTGCTTTCCTACATTATAGAGTGCTAAGAACTTTCATATTCCCCAGCTTCACTGAATTTTGAACCTTTTGACTGTGTTTTGCCAGGGCAATTTCTGTGCAGTGGATCTGTTTTAATCAGACCAGGCATTTTGCCATTCACCATTCACACACATTTTTCTATTACTTTGTACATCTCCAAAGACAAAAAATAAGCTCTTCAAAAATGCAGTAAACTGGCTCTCCAGATGTGACAGATCCAATTCAGATTAGGCAAAACCACAAAGTTTATTTATTGTTACACGCTCCGCAGAAGGAGAGATTTAGATAATGGAATGGAATGGATTATATCTGTAGCTATGGAAAAGAAATGTTATATAAGAGTTACAGAAAACACAAATATGCAATAGGCAGATAAAAACCAGCCTTTTTTCTGACATCACTGCTCTGTGGAGAGAGGAGGAAAGAAAATCCACCCCTGATATTACTCTTTATTCTCAGTGGTGGGCTGAGGACATAATTTCCAAAAGCCTTGTGGATGCAGGAGCCCTGGTACAGCCCCACTGATGCTAAAAGTCATCCTTGCAGATGGAGATGGTACAAAACTCAGTGCAAGGCCAAATTCAGGTTTAAATCTGGACAAGGCAGGTGCAGCTCCCATGGAAGGTGTTAAGCCAAATGCAGTGGCAGTGAGGGCAGGGAGGAAATCACTCCTGCTGTTTATTTTGCTGTGGAATTTAGCCCAGAAGTTAATGGGGAAGCAGCACCTGCCCAAATCTGCTCTGAAAACTCCACAAGATGCACACAGACAAACAACCTCACTTGATACAGGAATTTATTTCTACTGCTGCTGTTTCACTGGCCTCCTTCCAGAGCAGGGCTTTGCCCAGGCAAGAGGAGTTAGGACAGTGACAGCAGATTTGGGTCCTACTTAATTCCATTTCATGCTAATATTTCATATATTTGTGAAACCTTTGGAGTTTTTGGCCTTGAAATGTCTGTCATGCTCAATACAGAGCCTGAAAGGAGGGGAGGAAGCAACAAAAACCATCCCACCATCTGTTAGTACAAATCATTTTCCCAGCAAAATGTTGGTTTGGTATGTTCTCGAAATAAAATCTACTTCTAAGCAATCTCAAATGTTGTGAACAGACAAGCTTATTAGCACTTGTCATATTTGATATAGAAAATACTGGAATTAATTTCCTCCTCTACACTGATAAAGTACTTGCACAGAAGTCTGGAAATATAGCAGAAATTTGTGTTTTACAAAGGGAAGTTGTACTTCAGTTGTGTAATTTCTTTGGTAATCTCCATTGCCATGCAGAAAAAAACCTGTAGTGGGTATGGAAAACATACAATTCCCATCTTGTAGGCCTCTTGGAGCAAAGTGCAGATCTCTCTTCTGTAGTTAGTGTTTTAGAAAGTCAGAAATTAGAAATATGGTTTTAATATTTTATAAAACATTATATAATATAAAATAGTTCAAATAGCCTGATCTGGTACAGGACACTGTATAAATGGGATTAAATACTTCAGTATATTAGATAAATGGCCATGACCAGGAATAACAGAGTACAAGATGAATACTCTGTCTGAAAGTTCAGAAGTCATGTTAGACCAGGTCTATCCCAACTGAATTTATCTTCCATTCCCTTCTTTGATCAAAGTCACAGAATTTTTCATTCTACCTTTTACTGAATTTCATCAAGACTAAGATTCTTCACAGAGCTGATTATTCCATCACTTATACCTTTTATATGTTTATCTACAAAATTGTGCAGGAGTTTTACTTTGGCTTTTTTTGGTGGTTTTTTTTTTGTTTGTTTGTTTCTTTGGGGTTTTTTGGGGGGGATTGTTTTTTTTTTTAAGGCATTTGTCTCTGACAGCAGCACCATTGCCTCTGAAATTCTCACATTTTGTTCTGGATATTTCACTTTCTGGCAAAAAGCAGAGAACAAGTACACCATAACAAACTTCACATTTTACAGCACGAGAGATTGCCCTGCAATAAAATTCCATAGAGTATAAGCCATCCTCCTTTTTCCAGACATCTTTGATCCTCCAAAATTTCCAAGTTGCCAAATTTAATTATGGCCCTGCAGTTGTTCACTTTGAATGAGCACACAATAAACCATGGCAATTTCCCCTTGTCTGTCTAGAGAAGGACTGTGTCAGTATTTTGCAGTATGATTGTTTTATGGAACAATAGCATATTCAGCCTTTATCCACTCTACAAACCCTTTAGAAGTGCTCACTGTACTCTGCTTTTCATCATCTGCCAGAACTCCAATTGCCACATTGATATTCAAAAAGTTCTGCTAGCAAAGCTTTGCTACCTCAGAGCCTGACAAAGTCACACCAGCAGCTGACTGTTGGGCCAGGAAATGTCCTTTGGACAGAATTGTGCTTTCAGAAAAGTTCTATAAGGTAACCTTGGGCTTTTGAAACAGGCAGTGCAAAAATTTGGCAGAAAACACAAAAAAAACCAACAAAACAAGAGCGAGGAAATAAACAAAAAATCCAGAACTTGTGGTACAAGTAAAACCAATCAGGGTTTGGTTTTAAACCCAGGGGCCAAAAAGAATGAAACAAATCATATGCACACGCTTCAGTCTGCCCTCCTCCCTCCCAAAATTGGATGACCACATCCAAATTGCCTGTTATGACCAAGTTTTAGTATTTGCTGCTACTCACACCCTTTGCAAAAGTTATCTTCTAGTTGCTACTGGCCATAAATAGGATACAAACTGAGAACTGAACAGTCTGGACAATTATCTGTTGTTCCTTGAGGCACGCTTTATTTACCAGTACAGGTATATATAGAGGCTATATCTGCAGCAGATGTATTTGAAAATAGCCTAACCAAATCATCTGTGGGGATTAGGAATCTCTTCTGGACATAACACTTGAGGATACTTATCTTATTGTCCTTATATGTGCTGAGTAAATATGTTTATTTAGGATTAAACTGTACTTTGCTTTTTTTTTTTTTATGGTCAATACAAATTTATAGCTTTGTCATTCTCTGCTGTTATTATTTCTGTTGGGAATTCAAAGTATCACAGAGGTCAAAGACACCCAGACTCCTGCTCTCATTTTTGTCATTTTTGTATCAGAGAATTCATGGTAAAAGAAATCAAATAGCGCCACTGATGCATTTTGACCCCAAGCAAGGAGGTTTATGTCTAACTTTGATACTTTGGTTAGAAAAAAAAAAAAAAGGGTGAAACAAAAGGAAAAAAATGGACAAGCTGATTAATTAATTTTTAATTGAACTAATTTGCATGGAATTGTGCTTGTGGTGGTTCAGAAAACAGTCACCTCTGATTAATAGATATGGCAAAATTAGAAACACTAACAAGCTTTTTTGGTATAGCCCATTAATCTAAATAGTTTCTTCTAAGTCAAGCCTGTTTTACACAGACATTTTAATTTACAGACCTACTTGCTACTTGGACCACTCTTTACATTTGGCAAAATTTAGCTACAAAATTCAACTAACTGATATTCCCAGAAGAACTGAACAGCTTTTCATCCTCTGCATAGATGATTAGCTTTGGTCAGCTGCTACACACCCACCCAGCCTCACCCTTCTTCTTCAGACATTTTTAATAAGGAAAACAGTCTCAATTTCATGGCCTATGTGTCATAATTCATGGTATATGTCCGTGTCACAGATATCTAAGAGATTTCAGAACTTTTTATTTTTCCCAGGAGAAAAAACCCCCATATTCTGGCATGAACTGCAAACTATTTTCTATAAACAAATCACCTAGCATTAGTTTTTCATCAGGTGTTGTTTTGAGGAGGAAAAGTTCCTGCTGTTTCTTTGCAAGGACTCAGGAGAGGAAAATGTGGAACTAACCTGAGAAGAACCGAAGCAGAAAGAAAGGAATAGGTATATGAAGAATATATTAAATACATGAAAAATTCTTTCTTAGGTTTAAAGTTAGTCTGCAGGTTTATAGAGTGTGTTTTTTGCCTCATATTTTATGCTGGTTGCTAAAGATATAGATGGTTTAGGTCTTTGAAGACTTCATACTTATCTCCTACACTTTGAGAGCAAATTATGAGAAATAAGTGAGCAGTGAGTGGAAGATGTGCAACAGAAAGATGACAGAAAGCCTGAGATGTGCATTGTCAAACAAATGTCATTGTATTGTCAAGAATATGCAAAACATTGGCTGAGAGCAGCTAATTTGAGTGACACAATCACTGTTCTATTTTTCCCACCTGGACAAGAAACTTCTCTTGGCTTCTCTGTCACTATTGATACCTGATTTTAATAAGCATTAAAATTCATGCCAACACTTTGAAATAATGACAAATGTAACAAAAAATATCTCCAGGCTCTGCATTAGACAAGTTAACATAAATATTGGTGGATAGGTCTTGAGCCAGTGTGGATCAATGTGCCTCCCTTGGAGTCAAAGCTATTATGTGTAATTACACACCCCAGCTCTTAATTCTCTCTTTTCCCCTTGAGGGATGGATTTTTTCCAAATATCTAAAAATGGATGGGAACATCTTGTCTCACTATAAATATTCAAGGAAAGCCAGGTACCTGATACACACAGATGTTATTGCTAGTAGGTTCTTTGATGGTACAAGCTAGGGAGATCTGTTTGAATTTCTGTACTTTCTGGGAACTAATGGGATTCTCTCACTTCTTGTCTTACTCATACAAACCAAACCTCGCTGCTTTTGGGGGCTAAGCTGAACATATGTGCAGAAACAATCTCTGGAACCTTGAAATTTCTTCAGCTACAAGTAAAGCACAAGGCTTTTGTCTTGCCTCCAAATGTAAATGCACAGCTCCCATTGAGGTGCTTGGCAGTGGGTACACATATCTTGAGGTAAGAAATTGGTGGATTTCAGTCAAAATAATTACATAGAGTGTTGTTTACACACTGATGTATTTCCCCAGTAACACAGTAGTAAGAGTGGAAACCAAAGTGCTGCACACTTATGGGCCAGCTATGCTGACTCCAAAAATAAATAATTGTGCAGCCAAATTGCTTGGACACTCTGTATGTGCTATACTGAACATCTTTGCAAGTATAATTAATAAATAATGAGATTTTTAGCTGTGGATTATCTTTCTTGCATTTGCTGTGTCGATCTCATTCTAAAAAGCAAATAAAGCAAATGAAAAAAACAAGAACAGCAACAAATGTTAGCTAGTTTTAAATTTAAACTGCTGGGTTTTCTTTAGAAATAAGAATCTGAGTTGCAATGTAGTTTAAGGCAGTAAAATTGATTGTTTTGTAAATTTTGTTTATTTTTATCATAGCATATTAGATCACTTGCTCTAATACTGTGGACACAGAATGTTGAATAGATGTCTTGAAGATTAAATGGCATCTGGAATATTTCCAGGACATCTGTTACATAATTTAGGTATGCTAATTCCTAGGAGTTACAGTGTAAAGTTTTTAATCACTTTGAAAATGTGACTGTCCTTGACTTCTTATGCATAAAGAAATAAAAGTAAGCTATATGGCAGTGAAAGTGATTGTCTCTCAAATCAGCTCATACCCTCAATTCCTTCATCAGCCTCAGCTATTTCAGATCATACCAACAGTTCCTCATTTCCCATCCTAAAATGTGACAAAGCTTGTCCTGGAGACTGGCACCTTCAAGAAGCTCCAGAAGACAGAGAGCACCAGCTGTTATGTGACTACATGCAAATGGGATTGTGTCACAAAACGATGATTAATTGAATTAGGAAAAATCAATGAGGTGCATTTTTATCATCTTCCCCAGTTCAGGGTTCTTATTGACTAACACGAGTGAGTTTGCTCCTGGTGAGTCTGATTTGTGTTGTGCTTATTAAAATTATCCTTGAAAAGCTTTGTTTGTCAGGGTTTTGTGCTCTTTTTTTTTTTCCATCTGAATAGGGTGCACAAATGGCATTTGCTTCTTTGAGAATGTATTTACAATTTGTAAGAATTCAAAACTTTAATTGCACAGCAATCCAGTCTAATTGGTTGGTTGTTAGGGCTTTTCATCACCTGAATCTTCTCTTGCTCATTGTTTGTCTTGTATACAATGATTCATTAGACATCTTAGCATGACAGAAATCTTGAAATTTCTGGAGTGTTTACAAAGAATTGCTGTTTTTTCATAATTGTATTTGATGTAACAGGAACTGGTGGTGTGGAATATACATAAGTTTGCTCTGTTTAACTTTTGTAATAGGTACAGGGTTTATTCTAAAAATATCTCTCTTTTCAATGTAACTTTGTCCATCTCTTTAGTAGCTACATAATCTTAGCTGTGTTTCTGACATTATTTATCAAGTAATTAAAAAAGATTTTTTTATTACTAGAAGGTAAATATTTTTCTTAAAGTTGAGATAGAGATATAGACAAGAAAGAACTGAAGTTACCAACATTTTATAAAGGATAAATGACACAGGTTTGTTTTTTTTTGTAATCTGATACTGATCTTGGGCAAAATAATGGAGCAGCAGACAAGGGGTTGAATTAATATTAAAGGTAAAGAAAGGTAAAACAATTAATATTAATCAACATTGAAGAAAAGGTCACCAAGCTAATTTAGTATCTTGGCTAACAAGACAAAAAAAATTGGCTTATGAAGGAAATGGCTGTGGTGGAGTAGACTGCAACTGAACTTTTGACTTTGTTTTATATATAAATATATAAAAATAAAAATAAAAATAAAAATAAAAATAAAAATATCGAGAAAGAAGATTACCCCTCACATTTCATAAGGCAAGTGTGAAACAGGGTTGATATTTGTCCATAGGGGGTTGACATTCTATTTGTTTCCAAATATATCAGTTCTTCCCTGTGTATTGTCTCAACCTCTGATGGGATTGGTAGCTACAGTTACAAGACAAGTACCTTGGTAAAATTATTTCTAAAATAATTAAGGATCATTTCAAATCTCCAGATCAAAATGAACTCCCAGTAATCAAATGGGTTTGGTTTTACAAAGAATTGCCAATTGAGAAGAAAGAGACACATGACCACTGCTTCTACTGACAAGAAATTTTCTAGAATTAATTCTGTTTTCCAATTTTCACTTAACAGACGGAAAAAAAAAACCCTGAAAAACTGAGATTACACAGGGAATAAATTGAAAGGTTGGAGAACACAGTGAAAAACACAGGTAGTTCCATGTACCTAAATTATGAAGAGAAAGAATGAAGAGTTGCATGAAGACAGTCTCAAAGAACTGAAGTGGAAATGTGGAACAGGATCATAAAAGACTTTAACACTCTGTGTCTATTTGGCAACTGGAAAACCAAATCTGATTCATGCAGTACTTCCACCTTTTCTCTGGAGAAGACAGAAATAGCAATGCCAGCAGTAAATTTAAGCCATAAAACTAAATGTGTTTTCCTGAATCTGCACAAAGCTTGGTTGGGATCTGCTGAGGTACCCGAGTCCCAGAAAAGAGGAAAAAGGATGGAGTGGGAGGACAGGACATCTGGAAGTTGTGCAGGTATCACTTTATTGGGATGTATTCTGGCTTTCCAGCCACAGCAAAGTGACAACTTGCACTCAGAAAGTGCCAGATACTGAAGCAAAAGACAAACTGTGTAATTCTCAAGCCAACAGAAGTTTTAACCAAATAAGCCTGACCTGTGAACATCGCGTGGGCAAATGTTCCCCAGGATACCCTGTCCAGGGAGATCATGGAAATTTTTCTGAAATTAAGCCTCCAGCCTGATTCCTTTAAAAGATTGACACTGATTATCTGTGACAGGGATTACATTCCCAGCCAAGGTAATCAACTGCTCGCTGCACCATGGTTGCACATCATTAGTTAACGATAGCCACCATTGCTCTCATCTGTCTTGCTCAAACTCTGGAGACAAAATGCATTTCTCTTGCTGGATCCCATTGTCTCTTTGATTGCCAAGCTTCTAAGTGACTCTCATGTGTTCAATTAAGTTCTCATTTACTTCTCTTTAGCTCCTCCGACACCTTTTTCCAAAAGAGTGAGGTGTTTCCTGCTGAGATTGCTAATACAACAAATGGACTCCTAATGAAACAGACTGCCTTTAAATCCACAACACCGTTGCCCTGAGGTAGCCCAAGAAACTGTGCTTTTATCAGAAAGCCACACTGAAGGCTCCAGGGCCATCATTATCTTTTCAGGCCTGAGCAGTAACATCTGCCTTTATTTCCTTTTCTGGGTGACAGCTCTGAAGGGCTGACATTAATCGCCAACAATCTCATGATGGCATGTAATTGCATATATCAAAAAATATTCATCCTGGGGGCAGCTGCCAGCGCTGGATATCAATCCAATTAAATCCTAGCATGGAGATAATTGTTTGTCACTCACTCCAAGGAAGAGAGTGACATTAATGCTGTGTCCCACAAGTGACCTTTACGTCATCTGGCCTTCATCAACTAATTAAAAGGGTTATGAGCATATCCCATGTCAATCACATTGATTCAATAGACTGAGCTAAGCACAGAGACTTGAGTGGAAGTAAGAATGAAAACTTTTTTTCCCCCAGCTTCTCTTTTCTGGATGATACTGCTGATATTAATAACAAAAGGGCATTATGCTGATTGTGATTTAATTGCAGCAACATAGAAGGAAGCAGTTGAAAATGGCGACACGGTTTCCTCTCTGAAGAAAAAGGACTTGAGGAAGAAACATTAAGAAAATAGATGAAAATTTTCAAGATCAGTTATAAGTTCCTAAACTTTTCTCTACATCAATCCAAATACAGATGGGAATGATGCATACAAGTGGAGGAAAACCTACAGGCCTGTGAAGGGAAAACCTACAATATCTGTGAGTTGGGCCAGTTGAGTTGTTCTTTCAGCTCAAGTGATTTAGTGATCATAAATCAGTGAAAAAAAAAAACCAGAAAAAAAATCTGTCTCTGCCTTTCTCTTTATAAAGGCATTTGATCACCAGCTCATATTCTGTTTACTTAATTAGTAAAGGACATCCATGACTGCTGCATGGGGAAGTGGAATTCCACCTTTGTGTAATTCACATGACATTGCCTTAGTGCTGTAACAAGATAGTTTTCTAAAGCCTTTTGCCATAATTATAGTTTCTTTAATTAGCAAAGAATACTGCAATTAGTGTCTTTGCACATTGCAGACATCATTATTGCTACATTACCCGTGCACGTCACTTGCTTCAATGGTTTTGAATTAAGTATAGTTCACATTCAAGGTAGCTCTTTTAACTTTTTAAATTCTCCATGATCTAGATTAATATTATGACCTAGATGGTATCCTTCTCATTACTCCCTCCAGATCATGTTCTCTAGTATGCTACTGTAGGTCTTTTTACTTTTTGTTTTGATTAATATATTTTTAGCAGCAAATTTCCAATCCTTTTTTTATCCAAACACATTTTTGCCTTGTCCCAACTTCATTTAAATTTACTATTAAATTGCAGTCGTTTATGACTGTTTCTAACTTTGCAATTTAATTTAAACTTTCCATTATTTCTGCTGAACTTCAGGGATGCTTTTAATTCTTACAAAGGAGTGAAAAATCTCTTTTCTGTACACAGGGTAAAGTCTCAGCTCCAGAAGATACATTTTTTATAATTGTTATTGCAAAAATCTATTTCTGTCTAAATTTATCCCCGATTTTCTTCGTGAATAATTTGAAGAATGAGGTTTAATTTTGGTATTCTTCTAGCAAAGACTGAGACTTTATCTTTCAGCAGGTGGCTTATCTGTCCAACCCTTATCTGCCATTTTCACAGGCTTTATATTTAAAAGTTCTACCATCATGTATAATAATAATGTATAATAGGTATAATATTTATAATATTAATATGTATAACAATAATGATGTAAGGACCAGAGCTGCCTTGAGACAAGCTGAGTCCAAAGAAGACTTGATCCAAATCCATGAAAGGATCCTTGAATTTTTTTCTGTCATCCCAATGACTTGGGAAGGATGGGGATGACCTCAGAATTCAAACACTCCTTGCCTTTGCTGGCACCAGGTCTGCAGTTGCCATTTGGAACAGCACTCACCTGACCAAAAGGGATAAAACACACTCTTCTACATCTGGATTTGTCCCTCAAAGGTTTTCCCTATGAAAAGAGAGAGATACAGGGATTTTTGTAGTGCTATTATAAACATCTGGTATGGGGATGGAGGATTTGCACCCTGTTTTCCTAATTTACTTTAAGTGGAGCATAAGCTATATTCATTTAGATCCCTGTCTAATTTGGGTCCTATTTAATTTTATTTGCATTCTTATTTCAAATTCTCATAACTCTTCTGGCCCAAGCAGCCACCACTGTTAATTTTTTTGCAGGAATTTTCCCCATTAATAGTTTGAAGATTCAGATAATTTGAAGGTGATTCCTCTCATTCAGGGAAGATCACGTTGGAAAAATATTCCTGTTAAAAAATTATGTGTGTGCCCATAATTGCACTTATTAATCCTGTTATCTTCAATATTGAACTTACATGGTGACAGAAGGTCCTGCTTCAATAAATTTGTGGACCATATGGAGAAGCACTGCAGAAAAAAATATTCTTTTCACAAAAAAGATCAATGCAGAAAGAGGGGAAATTCCAATACCAGTGTTACATAGAAAGACTCTGCAAGAGGCCCACTGAGACAGACCTCTTAGGGCTTTCTCCTGGGTTTAACTACACCAGTCACCCCTTTTTCAGCCTGCTTCAAGAACTTTGACCAAAATTAGATTTATTTTTTTATTTCAGTCCTCTGTCTTATATGAAAGAACATCTACTGGAGAGCATTTGTCATTTTAAATCTCTACTTATGGTAATAAAAGAAGAGGCACAGATCACCATTATAAAACAAATCCTTGACAACATCAAGGACAACATCAGCAATATCCATCTTGTTGCAGCAGCATTTTGGAGCACAGCTATTCGTTTCTTTCTCCTTCATTAAAACATTTTATCATGCTAATTATCATTATGACAATTTTAATATTAGAACTCACTTTACTACCTGCAAAATGAAGTCTTTTAAGGATTGTCTTCCCCAGCCATTTCTCTTTCTGGAGTTGGGCAAATAAAACTACATTCAGAATAACTTTAAAGAAAATTATTTCTGTTCACTGATACCTAAACTTCAAAACAGTAAATAAATCATAATCTTTCAGTAACCCTGCTGCAATGAACTAATCAGTAGATTCTTTCTCAAGCCCTAAAGTGAGAGAGATTCTGTGCTTTGCATTCAGTGAAATTCACTGCAATAAAACAAAGTTTTTCTGATAAGAAATTTATTTTTTATTGCACTGTGTGGTGTAATTCTCTCTGGGTGCACATGAAGGACCAGATAGAGGAAATTCAAATGGAAGACCTGTACCTGTGGCCTTTAAAAACCTGTTGTGCCTATTAATATATAGTGATGTTATTGTTTGGGAGGGTTTTCCCTATGGCGAACAAATGCCAAAAGTCGCAACAAAACTTTTGAGTATCAGTCAAGTTCCATGCTTTGAAACTATCCAGGAGAGGCCAGGAGAAATGAGGGAACATTTTTCTTTTCCTTGCCTGGGGGGGAAAAAAAAATAAAAATCACCCTAAATAGACAATGCTAAGCTTGTAGCATGCTCAGCATTTCTTTGGAGGAGAAAACAAAGATCTTTAATAAACACTAGAATCCACTTTCAGGGCATTAAATCCATTGCACAATAATGGTTTTAAGGTCAATGCACCTAATGTCCAAGCAAAATAGAAAAGAGGAAAGAAAGGAAACAAAATCAGAAGCACGTGGGGAAAGGAGGAAAAGGAAATTTAGGAGCAAGTGAGCAGGGGAAGCTGAATTGTATAATTCAGCTGTTGGCTTTGATAACTTTCTTTAACTGGGGACAGAGGTCAATGGTTCTCTTCCTCTGCTATGGATAAAAAAAAAATTCAAAATGTAAGATTCCAGTTTAGAGATCTGTTCCCATGCAGAATCCTGTGTCTTCAGGAATAAAGTTAGCACAGCTCTCACAGGCAGCATTTCCCAATAATGGGCAATAAAACTTGTCTGCCCCATCCTAACCCAAGAATACGTGCTTCAGTCATTCAAAAAAAATGAATTGTTGATGGTTGATATGTAATGGCTGAAATCCCACTGCATATCCCAGGGATTTAGCAGAATTCAGGAGACATGAGTTTTGAACATATCTTCTTTGGGACAAAGATTTAAATACAAAAAATACTGCATATGAGCAGAGGCAGTCCAATCCCACCTCAGGTCACACAGTCTAACTTTCAATATTTTTCTCTAAAGTCCTTAAGGTGAGTTACTGAATTTCAGTCTACAAGAACTATTTGTTCCTGCTGAACAAATAACATGTACTGCTACTGAAGCATGAGACAACAAAAGTCCTCTCTGAATGAATTTATGAATCAAATACATCTACTTGGAAGCTTTAAGATAAAAGAAATTTGAAACAGAAATATGAATCCTGGGCCTTGGTAATACATAAAAAAAAAATAAATTATAGCCCTCTGTGACAGTAGCTGATAACAAAAGACAGATCCACACTCTGGAGTTATTCATTAAAGCTCTTTGGTGCTGTGTTCTTTTGCTTTCAGAGAGAGAAAGGTTTGCCAGGATAAGATGAAAGAGACTTGTAGCTCTTCTGTACAGTGTGCATATTGATTTTGTGTGCTTTGGGTGAGGGATCCAATTGCAGGACTGGGTTTTGTACTCTGCTTCAGGCCACTTCACTTTTCTGCAACCCATCATCTTCCTGGAGGACACAGGTTGGTTCAGATGGTCCCCCAAGGAGACCCAGAAAGATAACAGGCATGAAAAATTCTGGTGAGACACACAGGCTCTTTATTCTTCAGGTTTTGTTTCATATCTCTGACC
This sequence comes from Agelaius tricolor, assembly GCF_023055355.1. Taxonomy (NCBI): domain Eukaryota; kingdom Metazoa; phylum Chordata; class Aves; order Passeriformes; family Icteridae; genus Agelaius; species Agelaius tricolor. The sequence goes on along the minus strand of NW_027269284.1, from coordinate 2,295,044 downwards.
AGTGGGGAGCTTTACCCTCATAAAATTTGCTGCACTATATTTTGTGTGTTTGTGAGTATTAATTACATAGGTCCCCTCCTCACAGAGAATATAAGCATTCCCTTGCATCCCCTTTATGTGTGTTAGTAAGGACAAGAAATTATGTTAACTGAGTTTCCAGAAGGGTAAATATATAAGTTATAGATGCAGCTCAACTTCCAGGTTAAGACATTCAAAGTTAGGTGCTGAAATGTGCTGAGTTTGTGAGGGGTCCCCAGGACGAGGTGAGAGATGAGAATCTGACTTCATGTTCTTAGAAGGCATATTATATTATATATATTATATTATATTATATTATATTATATTATATTATATTATATTATATTATATTATATTATATTATATTATATTATATTATATTATATTATAAAACTGTACTAAAGAATACAGAAAGGATACAGACAGAAGGCTTAACAAGAATGAGTAATAAAAACTTGTGTCTGACTCCTCAGAGCCTCGACACAGCTGGCCATGATTGGCCATTAATTTAAAACAATTCACATGTTGGATAAACAATCTCCAGGCCTCATTCCAGAGCAGCAAACACAGGAGAAGCTGAGGCTTCTCAGCTTCCCAGGAGAAAATCCTGGGCAAAGAGGATTTTTCAGAAAAGGTGACAGAAATGTTTATGGCCTCAGTGCCTAAACTCTCATTCCAGCCCATTTCCATGACTCAGTACAGAAAGTTGTGACTGTGAAGTGTTCAGATGGTCAGGTGGAATCATCCACATGGCTGAAAATGCTTCCCCAAATCCCACTGCACTGGCTGGGTGCCCTCTCCTGTGCTTGGATACGCAGTTCACACACAGGCACCTACAAGGCAGCACCAACATTTAGAAATTTTTTATCTACAGTTGAATCCCACCAGATTATATCAAAGGACACGGATACATAACATGGGGCAGAGCTTTGCAGAAATACCAACATTATTTATCTTAACTATCCTATAGAAATTCCACTATTCAGCCCAGATAATTCATCATGCTAGGTAGAGGTCTTCAAAGGTGCAGCTGAAAAAGATCTTTTTTTTTTCCAAGGAGTATCCCAATAGAAAAATGACCTCCTAGCTTTTAATACATGTTAAATATCATTGGCATAAAAAGTTGTGAAGTTCATGGCTGTTGTTATGCCTTTGCCACATCTTGGCTGACTCTTCCCAAGGATACTTAGACCATGAAGAAGAGTGAAAGAGAAAAAAGCATAATACATTATTCAAGGTTAGTTAAAGTACAGACTTGGCTTGCTTTGACATTCCAAAATCATTTTATTCCAACCCCCCACTAAAACATAAAAGACAAGCAAAAAATCTCTGTTTGAAAATGAAAATGTCAAGAAAGTCAAGAAAATACTTATTTTTTTCAGTAGTCTGCAGAGTTTTTCCTGCATGTCCCAGGCAGATCTCTGTTCATATTATCAAGGTCCTTGTATGGTATCTGTGATTTCTGCAGAACTAATCTCATCCACAGTTCCATATCTTCAAAACACTGATCAGATCAAGGGGGGTTTTTTGCACCTATAGAGATAAATTAGCGCTTGTTTTGATTAATTAATCTGAACTATTTCCACATCTACCTCAAGACTGTGGTAACTGTGCCCAGAATGCCTCCTCCACAGTAGCACTTGTAAAAGGAGCCTTGCTGTGAAACTCAGACATAGGTATGTATAAACCCAGGATAAATATCTGCTCAGCCAAATCTCTGTCCATCAACAGAGCCATAACTCCTCCTCACATTTTGCCCCTACCTGTAGGCAGAAATCTGGATCAGTGTTAACAAGAAAATGAGGGGCACTCCTAGGATGCATCCCAGAGACGTCCAGCTGCCCCAGAGTTTTGTGGGCAGGGTATCTCCAGTGCCCACCTGAATCAGGATCTTCCCTATCCCCGGTTCCTTGATATCAGTGGGAGCTCTGAGCTCCTCTGGCTTGCAGGAACAACAATTACAGGTTGACCTCTTCCATAATTCCCAGTACTCTAATTTATCCCATATATCTTAGGCTGAATTTAGAAAACCTCAAGTAGAGGTCACAAGGCAAATGAGGGATCCTCAGAATTGTGTATGTGCCCCTCCAGTTGCAGACCAGGTCAGAGCCAGTTCTCTCTTTCAGAATTATTAATTCCTTTAAATAATTAGCAGACATGCCACTCAATTATCCTTGATTTCCACATCCCATTTAAAGGTCACTAGGTTTCAGAGTCATCCTTAATTTGGCATAAAATTTATCTGTCCTTCCCAGCTCTGGCTTTACATCCCAGCAATCTGAAAAGCACAAAATTAACTTTGACAGCATTAACTCTTTGGTACAGTGGAGTGTGCATACTTCCTCTGCTTTCACTCATGGCAAAAGACATTGTTCAATTATTTAAGTTTAAAGAAAATTACATTTCCTCAGCTGTTTTAAATAAACTATGCCTCTTCTTATAGATCATATTTCAATATTTATACTTATTGAATGTATTAGGACAAAATTGATGCCAGCAAATGTAATACAGCAAAAAAAAAAAATCCTATCCTGAATTCTATCCTCCTTTATCCTTGTGAGCATTATTAAAAAATAGAAGATAACCTGATTTTATTTTATTTATGATGTCCTTTGGGTCACAGAGAACTGTGATTTCTCACAGACCAACTGAGTTTTCAATATGCAGAATAAAAAGCTGAATATTCTTAGCTATGCTCCATGACTGATTATTGTCCTTTCTTCTTTCCTCTAGGTGATGCCAAATTAAATTGCATTCAGTAAAAACATATAAAATATAATTAACCTTAGCAACCCAGTTATCCTTTGTGTCCCTTTTTCCACCGAGTACAGAGTACAGAGAAACATTTCTTTTTTACAATTACTAAATATTCAGTGACAAAACAGAGAGTTAGCCAAGTGTAGCTGTACCACAGGTAACAATATTGAGATATCCAAACTTGCAGCAGTGGTTTGGAATGAAAAGCTTTTTTGAGTTTGGGTCATTACTTTAGTCAATATTTTCAGTCAGTATTTCCTTATGAACTGATTCTGTACCTTGAAACAACCTCAACAACTGGACTGAGTTGTGGCCCTGTCCCTGACTGGCTTGGAGGTCCTGTGTACATCCCATCCCCTGGGTGTTTGTCACCCTCCCACCCTCCCCTGCTTTATGGAGTGCAGGGAAGATGAGGCAGTCATTTGAAATATAAAATATTGCATGATTTTCTGACATTACAGGGAGTAAATGCAGGCGAGCCCCCAGTGTGTGGGAAGAATGATCAGCAGGACTCCATGATAGCAGATGGCTAATTAATTACTGTATTATTCTATATTATTCTATGCTATATTACACTGAATTACACTACATCTAAACTGAAACTGAACAAGAACTCAACTGAACAAAATCCTGTGACTGTCTCCTGACCAAGGGTCAGGACACAGCTTGCAGAGATTGGTCAAGAAAACAAAACACTCACACCAGAATCCAATTACAAAATCAGTTCAGGTAAACAATCTTCCATAGTGAATTCCACTTGTGCACAAATAGGAGCAGCAAATGAGATAAAAATTGTTCTGATCACTCTCTTCTCTGCTTCTCTCAGGTTCAGAGAATCTGAATCCACAATTACCAGTAGATCCAAAGCACAGGATGGAAGCAGTTTGGCATCTCCGGAAAAGGATCCTGGCAGTCCCCAACACTCACCAGGAGACAGTGGCTGATTGTCAGAGAAATTAATTAATTATTTAATTAATACCTGGCTGCACAGAGCTGTGTGGCTGGCTGCTCTCTGTGAGAAGGAAAGATGCATAAACTGCTTGGGAAATCCTTGGATTTTGTTTAACAGCTGAGGTACCAGTTAGTACCAGATATCTTTCTTCCACTTGGCAGTTTTGGTAAAATCTCAGGGAGCAAACCCTCTACCTTCAGTCTTAGAAATCCATCATCTTAACACAGAGATGTTGCCTTAGGGCTAGGCAAAAAAAACCCTTAAGTTCCTTATCTTTTTTGGGTTGTTGCTGCTATCATTTGTTCAACTATCGTTATAGAAAAGTATTTCTCAAAATGCTGAATTAATTTACAGGATCTGCTGACAGAAGTTGTGAGAATGCACTGGTAAATTACACATTAACTGTGAATTTCCAGTGGACTCAACTTCCATCAATACCTAAATAACACTAAATGTAGATGGTTGCAAAGAGCCACAGGTGAGCATAAACATCTCTCAGGAGATCATAATCACCTTGGGACCACTACTGGATGTCACCACTGGATACCACAGAACTCACTGCTCTCACTGCAGATGAAGCTTAATTGTTATTATGGTTGAGTTTCATGTATTAAGGCAAAGAAAAGCTTTCCCAAACCCTTCTGATCACCACATTGTCATGAGCTCATATGAGTTATCTTTGCAGTTCACTTTGAATCTGGAATTAGTAAAATTCATTCATTTGCTCAGCAGTTCCTTCACACCTGATTGTTTCTTCATTTGTCTTTTCTATTGCCATTGAGGAGACAAACGAAGGAAATTACCAGTTCATCACTCAGCTGGGCTGTGGACACCTTGTTTAATGATACCAGGGATACCCCAAAATAATGCTAAAGTTCCTGGGAAAGGTGAAGAAAAGAGAAACTAAAGATAAGAGAGTAAGACATATGTTTCCTTCAGAAAACACCATTCCTCCATAAATAACAAGAAATAATTTCCAACTGGCTGTTTCCAAAACTACTCATCTCTTACTCTCTACCTAAAAAGATACCCAAGGGATTCAAGCAACTGCTGTGTCCACGATACTTAGGTAGTTATCGTTCAGAAGCAAAAAGCTCAGAGTACAATTAAACCTTCCCTCTGCCAGGCCCTGTGTAAATCAGCAGATGTAGAAGGCACATCACAGAAAGCACAGATGAAAAAACAGATACCATCACTGTGCCTCCTTTATGGGGATTAGCCAGAAAGATCAGCATTCCCTAAAGCAGCTGCAGTGTCCATGTTTATTCTCCACAGGATACAGAGGGGTCCACACTGTCCTGTCAGGACCCCAAGCTGAGCATCTTCCAGGTCCTACCCAGCCTTCCACAGGCAGCACAACTTCCTGGGAAGGGGATGGAGATCCACAGGCAAAAACAAAACAAACCCCAAATCACACAGCATTTGCTGCTTGGCTGTAAGGCCAGAGTCCTCTGAATTTCACTGCTTCACAGCTTTGGGAAGTTTGAACTGCAGCCTGAGCTAGTGGCCTTGCTCATATCATGGTGCAGATACAGAAGAAAAGAAATTCATTTGCTGTCTCCTGGAGACCAAAGGCAGCAGCAACCTATGGGCAATGCCTGCAAACTCCCTTTCCTTTTTTCATCTATTGGCAAATGCCCCTTATCTAATATCCCTATCTGTAAATTTTATATTTCATTACCCAAAGTGAAATCACGGCTGTGACTCAAGGAGCAAAGAATTCAGAACAAGCCTGCCAGTCATGTGTTTTCAGACCAGGCTAAAAGAAAAGAACCACTGTGATAGCAAATATCTGTACACAGCACTGCTTTCATCATCCTCTCTCTGTCAGAACTTGTTTTGATTTTTTTTTTTTTATATTTTGTTATGAATAAAGGCTATACATTGACTATTCTATGTACTCAGGTTGATTTTGAGACTGTTCCCTTCAGTTAGATGAGAAGGAGCTTGACTGAAGTGTGTTGACATAGTTTAGTTATTTAAGACAATTAAATAATCTTTTCTATGCATGTATTATTTAGCACTTCAAAATACCAGCACCAGTCTATGTGTAATTAACACTTTTGAAGATTAATAAGCTTTGGGGTTTTTTTCCCACTTTTTAAAGAAAAACCTGTGCCATGAATGCTGAGCAATGGCAAAACTTTGAAACACAAATATAAATTCAACAAAATATGTACTGATAAGCTCAAAGGGAAAAATCAAATTCGAGGGAGGGGTGAACAAGGAAGAATTGTATTTCAAAGAAAGGTACAGTGTAGTACTATATATTAACTCTATTTTGGAGTATATTGTAGTATCATAACCCCCAATTATCTGGAAGAAGGGATGCACTGATACAGATCTTTTTATAGCACCAAATCCTAGAACGCTCTGAACTCATATTGCAGAACGTTTTCTCAGCTGTCTGATTATTCTGTTTTATGAACCAGCTTTATTTGAAGGATGCTTTCTGCACTCACTTGGGGCTTAGGCTCTGAGAAATTTCCATTACATTGGGCATCCTGGGATTTATTGAATAGAAATTGCTGCAGAGGGAAGGACTTTGGGTTCTCTCTAAAGCTGGGACTGGTAAGGTGAAGCCCTCCCTTCCATCTAGCCTGGGGCTGCATGCACTGCTCATTACTCCTGTTATTTCTGAGCTAGAAATGTTACCTAGCAGCTTTAGCCTCATTATGGCGAGCACAACACACACAGGGAGAACAAAGCAACATTCTGCTCTTTGAGTCACCCTTCTTGGAAATACACCTCAGACCCAAAGACAGCTTTATTGAGACATGGCCACCCTCAGGAAGAGTGAGGCAGGGACAGTAGTTTGTAAGAACCGATGGGGGATTAGTTATCAATTAATTTGTCCATCCCTCAAATATTACAACTTTTCCCCTTGACTTACCTTAAAGAAAACATGACATATGCATCAATAAATTGGATCCCAGTCTTCTGAAAACGAGCTCAATAACATATCCATCACATGCTCAATAACATATCCATCACATGCTCAATAACATATCCATCACATGCTCTTCTAATCACTTCTGCCTTTGCAGTAAAATCTGCAGGACAAACAGAGTCTTTAGAATCCAGCTAAAACTGGACCTACTCATCAGCACTGGGTATTTATTATTATTATTATTATTATTAATAGTAGTAGTAGTAGTAGTAGTAGTAGTAGTAGTAGTAGTATTAAATTATTATTATTATTATTATTATTATTATTATTATTATTATTATTATTATACTGTTATTACTATTATTATTATTAATAGTATTATTTATTAAATTTGCAACAAAGCAAAAAGCTACATAAATTGAGGATGTGAGAATCCACTAACCATATATTCAAAATCAGTAGCATTTCCAGTGGATTTCTGTGCTTTTCAGATCGGGGGGTAAACCCAGGCCTTGTACTTAGCTTTCAATGACCTCTGACACAGAAGAGGTCAAAATTGAGGGTTTTGATCTTCTAGTGCTGGATATGTAGATTTAGTTTTCCCCAAATTAAAGCAGGCTGCTAGTAAGCAAATATATTTTTTAAATGTTCAGAAATTACAGTATCATAGAATCAATTAAGTTGGAAACGACCTTTGAGACCATTGAGTCCAACTTATAACCAAAGACCTCCATTTCAACTCTTGCTGTGTCCAATCTTTTCTTAAACACCTCCAGGATCAGTGTCTCCACCATCTCCAGATAATTACTTCATATTAGCTTCAATTAAGTCCCATTTTAACAGATTTTTATTTCTTGAAAAACAGGTTCATTTCAATTTATGAGGCCTATGTAATTTAAGCTTCCTAATGCCCTGGAGTTTTGTTTCAGTTCTATTTTCTAACTACCAGCAATGTATGATCAGTGGAAATTAGAAGAAATTCCGGTAACTTCAATAAAAATTGGTAAGTAAAAAAAGTCAGCCTGGTAATTGCCCATGATACCAAGTCCTTTAACTTTTCTATTTAGGCTTGAAAAATTACACTTTGATTTCTGATAATTTTCTTTCCTCCTGATTTTCCTCCTTCCACCTGCTCTGAAATGTAAACAAACCAGAACATGGATGCTCTTTTGGGGTGAGTATTTACTACCACATGAACACTGAGCTTCAGTGTATCACAAGCGTGGCACCATTTATTCAGAAATGCTTTGAAAAACTGCATTCTCCAGATTTTCTGCATAAACAGGAGGGATCTGCTTGTTTTATAAGTGAGCTGAGCCCTGTGAAGCACCAGCCATGCTCCTGAACTATCAATTCAAGGGATTCATTTAGACAAAAAAAAGTTTTAAGGCTGTCTACTTGACAGGAGGCGTATTTTATAATCTTTCACTTCTCCCATTGTGTAGGAAGCAATTCTACACTGGTAGTTTAACCTTCATCTACAAAGAACAATTGTTCTCTTCATGAAGTCTGTACTGTTTTCACTTCAGGAATACAATGAAGAAATTATTAATGGCTAAAGTTCCAGGAAGAATTGTGTTCTTATAGCAAACACTGCCAGTTAAACACAGACAAATATTGGTTTAAAGGTATATAATTCCTAACATCTGGGAGGGTATTTTTCTTTTTGTTTGGTTGCTCTTGTTTTGTTGTTTCATTTTTCCATTTCCTGTTTCTCTTTTTCTGATGTTCAAATATCTTACAAATCTCTTCCATATAGCTGGCCAGACCTACATAACAACATTCAACCAAAAATATACATCCAACCTGTGTGTGTTGCAGTATTTCTGAAAGAAAATTACTAAAATCCTATGTCAGGACCTGCTCATTAGTGGTAGGAGGTGGCAGTAGAAGAAGAATTAAATATAGATCCTACAAGATTCATAGGGTTACGTGCTAAGAAATTACAAGACCAATGTAGAACATTTTGCCAAATGTTCCAAATCCCAGGATTCCTTATTGCAGAAAAATACATTTCTGAAGGAGATTTCCAGTTAAATGTTTTTTTTCTCAGCCTCTGCTGTTTTGAACCAGGATGTCCTTCCAAGGCTCAGGCAGTTTCCAGGAATTAGGCATTAATTTGGCCACTCCTGTTGCTGTGAATCCTTTTCTAACTCAGAGTCTTGTTCCATGTATTCCTAGGCAGGCTCCCCCATGACTGACCCTCCTTCAACCACTTATAGGCAGATTTAGGGTGAATTATGTATTTAATAGATGAGAGTTTAAACCTGTGATTCCCATTTTCACACAAACATCCTACCCCTGGTTTCAAGACCACAAAAACAGCAGTGAAATGAAGATTCTCCCAGGGCTGGAGCATCTCTTCTGTGAGGACAAGCTGAGAGCTGTGATTGCTCAGCCTGGAGAGGAGAAAGCTCCAGGGAGACCTTCCAGGACCTTCCAGTGCCTAAAGAGACTCCAGGACAGCTGGAGAGGGACTTGGATAAGGGTCTGGAGTGACAGGACGAGGGGGAATGGCTTCCCACTTTACATCTGGAAATGCAGAAATCTTAGAAATCTTTCTTAGTAGAAATCTTTAAGGCAAGATCAATTTTGATAGAATTAAAAGCAGTTTAAAATATGATAACTAATTTCAGTAAAAAAAAAAAAATAGAATAGAGTCTGGCTTCATTCTGTTACTTTGAGGGCTGTGTGAAAACTAAGAGTATGAAAAATGTTAAGAACATGTACCAGGAATATATAATAATAATAATAATAATAATAATAATAATAATAATAATAATAATAATAATAATTATTATTATTATTATTATTATTACTACTACTAATACTAATAATAATAATAATAAATGTCTGATTTAAAATAAATGTCTGATTTAAAAGACAGCTTGAAACTGGACTTTATTTCTATGAAAATAAGGCAATGGCTGAACAGAACCAGTAAAAATTTAAGAGTACCACACTTACACAAATAAACATGAACACAGCCAAAAGAAAATCAGTCTGTATATCTATCAAAACAAATAGAGGACAGCAAGAACAGATAAGAGATTCTTTTTAGCAGAGGATTTTGTCAATTACAGATCTAACCAGCCACAGCTGAATAACATCCATGCTTGGGTGAAAGATCACTGTCACAAACCAAGCTCTGTAGATGAGCCACAAATAACTGTGCTCAATTCATCAGTAATTTTACATGAGCTGAGCTCATCCCTGCATTGTCCCCATAACCCACAGACAAATTCCTCTTTATGGGGCACAGAGGCTGCACTGCAGCTTTTCCACTGGGTCCCACCCTGCTTTTTGTACCTAACACCCCCTTTTCAGAAAGAATTAACTAATGAAAGGAGTACATTAGAGTCCTGTTTCTGTGTTTATTCCCTTCTTGCTCGGTTTATATGTTGCCAAATACAGATTATAAATTGCAGGTTAAGACTTCCCATCACATATGTGGGAGAGCTTTCTTCTGAACAACTTTGCTGCAAAGACAAGGCACTGAAGGCAGTTTCTTCATAGGTGTTGAGTTTTGAGGTACCTAAAATTACTGGAGTACTAAAAAGTTATGGAGATCCTCTGAGGCAAAAAGAAGGTTCCCTGCAACCTCATTATTGGGGTTGTGAAGCTCTGGAATTCCTACGGAGTTCTCCTGAGACCTGTGGTGCTTTTTATTTAACACCTCCCTCTCTGATGAACACATGTGAAATGCATTGACCCATTTTTCATAAAAATACCTGACCACAAACATATTTTACATATAATGAAGCTGCAGAGATGCAGTCCTTCAGGACATCAATTAATACCTGTGTGAAAATCATAATTTTCAGTTTTCAAGAGAGTGGTTTTGGTCCTGTCATATTGACAGTGTCCATTCTGCTCCTGCAGTTTGTTTTTTTTTCTGGCTTCTCTGCATTCAGACACTGAATCATCCACTTTCCTCTGAGACCACATGCTCTATCCATGCCACAATCAATATCCACAATATTTAGGAAAACACTGTGCTAAGAAATATTCAATTTTTAGAAAGACATGCCTGGGAGTTGAGGAATGCTGATATGAAGGCATCAGAGGAATTTCCACAAAGTACTAAATTGAAATATATGGGCAAGAGTAGGCAGGTATTTAACCCAGGCTGAAGAGCATTTATACTTGGTAATTAAGCCCATTGAGGGCATGAGTCAGCTTCATTTTGATCCAATTGAATCCTCCTGGGAATATGACTGACTCTAAAAAAATCTGCCTCTGTGAGTCCAGTCACAATTATAAGATAGGGGCTAATGCTGATGATACAGTTAGTCTGAGGGATTGAAACAACTTCAGTTAATTATGATCTTAAAATCCCTAGAGAAAATTTCTAAATGTCTCAATCTATGTTTTCCCAGGGAATCCTGGGATGTATTCCTTCGTTAATTTTTTCTTACTTGTAAAATGATTTTTCCCTGCTGGTTCTATTAAATGACCTGTCAGAAGGACTAATGAGATGAGTATTTTGTGATTAGTTTGCTCTTTTTGCAGTGTGACCTAAACTGTGGTTTGAGTTTTAACTGCACCATCACACACAGGCTTAAAACTCAAATTATTAGGCACTTTAAAAAAATTTTTTTTAAAAGGGAGAGAAGATAAAAACACACACTATGAACTAAAACTAATCTGTGGACATAACCTTTGAAGAGTTTTGTTGAGAGACGTTGCCATACAAACAATAGTTCCAGAAATGTCTCAGCCATGAAGAAAGTTAACTCCATCCTAGACAAAACCAGCACAGGAGATTAAGTGTTCCCCACAAAGCTGGGTGGTATCCACTGCAGTTAATTCTGGGCACCTGGCATGTGGACCTTTACCTCTGGAATGCTGGTTTGGGTTGCATTTCTAAAGAATGGAATAAAGAATGGCTTTTAATACTTGCTAAAACGGACAGACAAAGCAGGTTATCAAACCCCCACTGTCTTTTCATCATTGGCTGTAAGCAGAAACTTGAGATGCAGCTGAGATCTCATTCTGGATGTCTGAAACAAAGGTGGACAGTGAGGAATTTTCAAATAAGGCTGAAGTCTTACAGAGGAAATATCACCTACTGCCATCCCCTATTTTTGCTTTCTTTGAGGACTATTAGAACACGAACAATGGTCTTGACATGTCAGAAAGACAAGAGTAAATACTCCCTAGAAAAAGAAAAAAGCTTTCCCAGTGTGGCACCACTGAACACGCAGTGAAAGTCTGCACCACTGAGCTCAGCCCTACTGCTGGCAGCAAAATCTTGGGTTCTGTGTCTTGCTCTCACCTTGCAGCTGTGCTGCCAGGAAAGCCATGAAAATTAATTGAGTCACTCAAGTACTGTGTTATAATTCTCTTTTTAATTGACTTGGTCCCATTCTCAGCACTGTTAAAATTCAGATGTGTACATTCTATCTATTGCCAGGTACACCATTTTTTTTGTTCAATGTGTTTCCAGTATTTACCATGGATCATCCTCTTGTCATTGTGCTGAGAACCAGGTGTAGAACTGGCAATGTGTTTAAGTCTTGGTGCATTTACATGAATTTTTTACTATGTCCATAATGATTCATTCTCCTGAAGTCACAAGTGCTCGTAGCAGTGCTCTGGAGATTCATCACAATATGTCACACAGTAAAAAATGCTCATTAAAACAGTGAGAGAAAATACTATTCTTGTGGCAAGATTAGTGGCAACAATTTTGGAGAGAATGTCATTGTTTTGGCCAAAAACAAATCAGTAGTAAAGGCACAATCTGTTTTCATCCTGCAATCCAGGCAAAAATGAAATTGCTGAAGAACTTTGTTCTTCAATTTTCAGTGATATTCAGAATTATTTGGATTATATTAATGTTCTCTATATGTTCTATCACCTAAATCTCTAAACTTGGAAATTACCTGTAGCAAACACATGATCTAAGGAATTAGTAAACTTTTTATTTTCCAAACACACAAAAACCAAAAAAATTAATTTCAATTAAAATTTAGCTTGCATTGCAGCAAAAGATTCATTGCAGAACTGAAGAAAAGGAAAAATAATCACTTCTGAACTTACTACTTTACATCATGCCCCAGCATTTCTTTTTGTGATCTTCTTTCTGCCAGGGTGCCAAAGCATCTTCCACATGGGGAGTTTGTTATGTGCTTTAAAAATTGAGGGGTTTTTTCCTGAAAAATTGAGGAAATACAGAGATTTGATGATTCTCATAGCATGGTTTGTGTGCATTATACTGATGTCAGCTATCACCAGAATAAATAGAGCTCCTTTCACTGGGACTTGCCTTCCTTCAAGGCACAGAGGAATACAACATTATGGCATTTCCCTGCTCCATGTTGCATTGTAAAGAAAATCCTGGCTTTATTTAGGCGCTGTGAGCAAAAGAGACATCAAATAGATGCAATTAAGTAAATAATTACAACAACAGCTTGTAAGGGAATTTGTAGAACATGCACTCCTGGCTGCCTGGCAGAACTGTACGGGAAACTGTGCAAAGAAATTTGCCAAAACCCGAGGTACCTCTAGAAGAACAAGTTGTTCTCACAAAGCAAGGTTTGCAGACTTCTGGAGGTATAAAACAGCCTAAAACTCTCCTACAAAAATGAAAATTGCTTTAAATTATTATTTTATTTTTGCTTTTTGTCTCATGGAAAGGAGAGCAACTCCATTCTAGTAAGATAAGAATGATTAACCCTTTTTTAATAATTAAGACAAAATAGACGTAAAGAATCATCAGTTTGAATTTGATTTTCTTAATCCATGTCAAACACTGCCTTCAAAATTGGTTGTCTTGACTAATTTGGTTTTACTGGAGACTCTGTCAATAAATGTCCTCAAGAAAAGATGTTCAAAGCTCTACAAATGAAGTCAAACTGGCCTAGAAGAAAACTTTGGGGGAAAAAAAACAGGTCAATCTTGACTATTGATGGATCTCCCTCTTTGTAATTGTTTCTGAGGATCTCACTCATCAGTCTTCTCATGGGGGGAAATGGAATTCATCACCACAGCCTTTATTCTAGTGCAGATGATCCATTTCACGTGCCATAACAGAACCCTAAAATGGATTACAGCCTAGGAAAATGCAGAGAGAAAAAAGGCTAACCTTCAATTACCATGATTAGAGTACAAAAGAAAAATAGATCTAATTTTTTTAAGTGCTCGTATTTCATTTTGTGAATATTTACAAAAAAACCCAAACCAAACCAACCAAACAAAAAACCTCCTAACCATAAGTGCCTGAGATATTTCATATTGCTGTCTCTCCAAAATCTGCATTAAATGAGACTGTTATCTAACAGCTTGACAGATCTTGTCCTAAAATCCTACTTAGGTCAGATTCACCTGGTCATTGATACCACTCTTTTGCAAGAAACCAAACATCCAGGAAATGCCAACACCACACATTCAGAATAAAAATAATCTCAAAGGAGTCAAATAAGACCAATATGTTCAAAAGCTTTTCCATGACTTAAAACCCCTCTGAGTTAGGAGCAAAATTGCCTGCACGTTGGAAGATCAGACTTCAGAGCAGGGTGAAGGATTTTTTTTCTCTAAATTCAACCATTTCTGATCACTGACCTGTTGTTTCCAGGCTGAGAGCTCCCTGTTCATGCAAACAGTGCTGAGCTCTCATGGCCTGTCTCACAGGAGGACACAGGGGACACTTGTCCCACACCAAATTTCTCATATCCCTCATCCTGAGCAGGTCTAAGTTTACCAATATAAGGACTTTCATTATGACCTAAGCATAGTATCAAATTTTTCATGTTTTCCACAGTATCCTTCCCTCACAATTTACCAAGATATCTCTTTGCTGTGAAATTTCATCACTTGTTAATGGGCTAAAAACAATACTGAAGCTGAAAAAAATATACCCCAAATGTAGTCCAGTTTTGCTTTTGCAGGTAAAATAACTAGATTAACAACAATCACTTAGTCTTTCATGCCCACTTTGCCTTGTAAATTTTTTAGCAGATGATCACTTTTTTTTTTTTTATTGTGAACAATAAAGTTTCCCTTATTTTTCTGCACTCATATAAAGCAACCCCACTAAAGTCAACGCTGGTAAAGTGGCAGATGGTAACAATTAAATGTGAAAAATATCTTCTGCTCTTTGCAGGAACATGGCAGGTACTTCCCAAATATCCAAAAAGGAGAATCTAATTTCCTCATTTGCTGCCCCTGGCAGGGTATTTCTACATGTACAAATAGGAGAGGGATGAGCCCTTACACATTTCACAAGCAGAGGTTCAGAAGTACATCAGTAATTCAGTTTATCAGAATTTGTTCTTCTACTGTGCTTTAGAATTAAAACAGGGATTTCCCCATGGCAGGAGATTTGGAATAAGATGATCTTTAAAGCCCCTTCCAACCCAAAACATTCTATGATTCTGTGTTAAAATAACTCTAAAATAGGGAAAAGCTGGAAAAGGTGATCAAACAGGTAATGTTTGAGTCCATTTTAGGTGAGGTTCATTCAACAAGTGACAGAGATTTATCCCTCTGAGAATTTTAGCATAGATGAAAAGGACAATCAAAAAATAGTGTTCAGCAGTGGTGAAAAGGTTAGAAAGACATTAGAAAGTGAAATTATTAAAAATCAGAGGGAAACAGCACTGTTTGAAACCACAGATATGGAATATAAAATTTCTCCCAGACTTAGCATATGTGTACTCAATTCCAAGATCTCAGAATTTCCTATGTGGAATGGGGTGATTCACATAATCTATCTGTATCTGGGTTTTGCATCTGTAAAATGAAGAAAAGAAGGGATGAGATCCAAAACAATTTAGGTCATTTGAAAGCAAAAATTGAATCTTGCAAGACGTATGTGGTAATCTTAGTAATCCTTCTAATCTACTCAGTGGCTTTGGCTGAAATGCTCTCCTTAGTGTTACACAACACACTTCAAAATAGTTGTGAACAGCTGGAAGGAGGCCAGAGAAGAGAAGCAAAAATGATCCCAGAGATCTAGAAAATAGCTCTGACAGGACGCTGAAGAAAATGTAATTTTTAGAGCTTGGGAAAATTGGGAATACAAAACCCAAGAGCAACAACTTAACTGTAAGAATCTGTAAGAATTTATAAAGGCAACTGCAGGGGAAAAAAAAAAAAAGAAGAAGAAATAAAGTGTTCTCCATACAGTAGTGGATAGGGCAAGCAATATGGTCAAATATGAAAAGAAGGAGATCTGGAAATTTAGATTAAATTTCTCTTGATGCAGTTACTGAAGTACAAGGAAATGTTGTATGGGTAAACTACAAAATCTGCATTAAATGAGACTGTTATCTAACAGCTTGACAGATGCTGGCCAGGAATGGCATGTTTGGGACCTGTCTGTGACATGAGAATCACCAAAGTTAAATATTTACATATTAAAAAATAAAGTTGCAGATCATCATCAAGCAGTTGTGATCCCAGTCTTTCATGCCAACACAATGTCTGCAATACGTCAGGAAATGCCAGTCTACTGAAGTTTCACACACAAAAATACAAAGGTATCCTTCACTTCATTTCATTTCCATTTACTTTATCAATGGAAATTAATCTAATTTTGCTACACAACCACTTCCTTCTTTAATATGCTTTGAATGTATAGCCATTAGTGAAGGAGATGCTTCATTAAAATCTGCCTGCTTTTTTTTAGAGTAAAACTCATAAAATTCGCAAGATTTCATTTAATCAGTTAAGTTGGGAATTAATGTCAGCACTACTTTCTTCCTCTTGTTATTAAGGGAATTTGACTGTTTGTAATTTCTTTACTATTTAATATGGAGACACCTTGAAATAAACCATCAGTACTTTCAATAAAAGAAAGAGCTTTGAATTTCAGAGGTGAATCGTGCAAACAGTAGGCCATTATGGTCAAGACATTTTTTATTTCCTTTGAGAGATGAGTCTACTCGGCACAGGGATTTAAATTATAAATCATGGATTGCACAGTAGGAACAACAGATTCTGATAATTTGGATGGCTAACATACTTTTGAACCCCTGCTTGTGAAAGGTGTAAGCACTCAGCTCTATCCTAGTTGTACATGTAGGAATCAGAATATCTATGAAAAGAAACATAAAGCCAACAGGACCTTGAGAAGGTCCAGACATAATAATGTTTCAGAAATAGCTCCTCTCCACTGAGAGGCAGCTCTGTGCTCAGTCTAGCTCTGACTTTCTTTATTTCAATGCTGAGAAGTGTTTATTTTTGTGCAGTCAGCCACTGTCAGTGACTGCTCCCTGGCCTGAGGGTGATGTGCCAGGTGCGTTCAAGGAGGCCCTTCCTTCCTTCCTTCCTTCCTTCCTTCCTTCCTTCCTTCCTTCCTTCCTTCCTTCCTTCCTTCCTTCCTTCCTTCCTTCCTTCCTTCCGTCCTTCCTTCCTTCCTTCCTTCCTTCCAGCATTTGTCATCACCTTAGGTATGACTGATATTGGCAGTCTCCCCTCAGGGTCACAGCTCTTTTATTTCTAAAATTATATTACCAAAAATTGTATTACCAAAATTTTTCTCTTTCTCTCTTTCTTTAATGCCATTTAATCTGATTTCAGACTGGATATTAGTTGCAATAATCAGGTAATTCAGGACCTAGAAAAAAGAACTAGAACAGTTCTTGTTTTTCTGTCTTCCTCTCCATCATGGGAACAGAGGAGGTCTCATGGGACCTCTTCTTCCTGATCACACAGAGTCACAGAATATCCTGATTTTGAAGGGACCCACAAGGATCATCCAGTCCAGCTGCTGGCCCTGCACAGCCCCATCCCCAGGAGTCACCCCCTGTGCCCCAGAGCATTGTCCAGACACCCCCTGAGCTCTGCCAGGCTGGTGCTGTGACCACTGCCCTGGGGAGCCTGCTCAGTGCCCAGCACCCTTTTCCTAATACAAAAGCACTTGCAAAGAAAAATCATCTCAAAGCTCTACAACCCAGGTAAAAGTTGAAGCACAGCTAAAGCTAAGACCTTTCAGCAGTCTCAGAGCTCTGTGCAGTTTTACTCTGAGTCTGTGGGTGTTTCTCTGCTGTTTTGCAGGAACTGTCCATGGTGCCTGGCTCTGATGGCAGGAGCAGGAGGCATGGCTGAGCTGGTGGCCATTTGGCTAAAACCTCTTTTCCTCTCAAGAAAACCAAATGCCTTCAGGGCAGTGTGTTCATGTTGCACACATGAATTTTGTTCTATACCAAGCATTTCCAAAAAGGCATTTGTTTGGCCAAAAATCTTGCCCCTGGGTGTGGACAAACCCACATCCAGGCCCCATTTATCTTACTGGTATAACCAAGATTTTCTGTCCTGAGCTTGTCTGAGTTATTCCTTTCCTGACACCTGCTTTGATTATTTAGATGATGATCACTTGTGACAGCATTTTTATACACTGGCACGCTAAATAATAATAATTTGAAATTTAACAATGAGTTATACGGCCCATAATTGGCAAATTAAATTCATTCAGATATCTCCATAATGTCCAGCTTTATCACATCAAATGGCCTGACATCTGTTAGAAGCCAGGATTTACATATGGAATAACTTCTTGGAACACTTAGAGAAAGGCTTTGGTCATATGGAAGGTTTCAGTGAAACACAGTGAAAGGAACTGAAGATGTGAATAGTCATAGGGGTGCCTGCACTAGTAATCAATAAAACACCTTAGGATTTCTCTCAAAAAATGGTTACTCATTTTTTATCTCCAAATATCCATGTTGAAACACATACTTTGTCCTCTGGGCTAGAATGACAAATACAATCTTCTATTTCTTTAGTGTTCCTGCTGGTACTTCCTAAGAACGTTTGAATATGAGAGTTCTACAAAATGTCTGACACTCCAAGACCTGGATAAAATGCAGAAACCATTACACATTTCAAAAGCAACTTGTCTGATGACAGAACCTCAGCCATGTCTGCCACCACTGGTCTTATAGATGGGATTCATCTATTTTCTTCAGTGCTTTTAATTTTTAACAGATTTTGGACAGAAATAGATCACTCTATTTCTGGCTTGTTTGCACTTTGATTAAGTATTTCAATTGAGGTGGCTCTGAAAGAGAAAATCCTGTTGTCTGAAATAGCCCTTGGGCTTTTTGAGGAAAACACTGCTATAGACAAATCACAGGATTATTTCATCAGCCAGAGAGATTTTCTCTCCTGCATGTGAGGTGTGACCAACAGGTTATCTGGGCACTTAGACTTTAATTTACCTATTCATAGACAAGTAAGAGAAAACCATTACTTAGCCTTTTAATAACTAAAAAAAGTGATTTAGTATAGAAATGGCTGCTGTTGCAAAACAGAGATGTAAAATGAAAATTTTACTTGGCCTCTCAGCAATGTATCATCTGACCAGAGAAAAATGAAGTCCCATGAATTAACTTGTATGGAATTGCACAGAAAAGTATGGAATGATTTATTATTTTTCTACCTCTGATTTTCAGCATTATTTGTTATTCACAGCAATAGAAAGTCATGAAATTAATATACAGATAGACTCATATATTTATTCAATATGTTAACATATTGCTCTTCTCACTGCCTAACATAGAATTTCTTCTGCAAATACCATGAGTGGCTGCCCATTATTTCTTTTTTGATCCCATGCTCTTCAAAGTGTGTCTTTGCAGTCCCTCAGCTGCCTATACCAGACTATAGTAACCATTAATTACTATTCAATAACTTATCATGCCTCAGCTGAACTATGGCAACCTGCTGTGACAGTGCTCTGGGGTCCTGTAACAGGAAATAATGTATATTATCTCCTATATGTCATGGCCTAAGAATATATGCACACACAATCATTTACCACAGCCCTGCTGATGAATGGTAACTTATTAAATAGTTGTAATTTGAGTGGTCCCTCATTAAATAGCTGTAACTCTAAGTCTGCTTTCTATCTCATTTTTATGTTTGTGAAACAAGCATTTTGTGTGTTGTTATTAATAGGATGGTGGCTCACCAACATGGGACCTCTCAGGTGCACCATGGGATTTGTGTTACAGGTTCTGAGTTACAAGGATGGACCTTCCAAAAAAAAAAAAACCTCAGGGGGATTTTTGCTTCATAAAACTAAAATAAATTGAACTAAGTTTTACCATAAATCATTAAGTCTTGATCTAAGATGTGGGGACTGTGAGAAGGAGGGAAGGGAGAGAGATGAACACATGACACTTCGAAAAGTTCCAAGTCAATTGGTGACTTTAATATATGGTATTCAAAGACAAGAGAATTTGCTGACCTGAAAATGGACTTAAAAGTAAAGACTAAGAATCCACAATTGCACAAACCAGAAATAAATTCCTGTGATGTCTTAATTTTTAACTGTGAATGATACCTGACAAGACTGATTTTTTTGACAAAGGCATGAGTCTGCACTGCTATAATTTATTCTTAGCCTCTTCATTTGCTTAGTACAGGGCAATTTGCATTAAGAGCCTATTTTTTCCCTCTTCTGTGTTGTTTGTTTTTCAAATGAATTTATGTTTATGGTGGGAGGCATGAGAAGCCATGGATTTTGCCACAGAGAATAGCAAGCATTCAGCATATTTACTTTTTGGTTCCCTGCTGATTTGCCAGAAGTAAAAAGATCATTTAGTGCACATTCAGTGCACTGGGGCCCCAATGGGGCAGGTCAGTAAAATGCCAGCTGGGCTGTCAGTTAGTGCTAAACATGCTGCTGACTTTTTTTTGGGGGTGTTGTGGACCTGTTGTTGTCAGGTTCAATTCTCAAGTCAAAACTCCCACTGCTGCCATGCTCTTTGCAGTCTGTCTCACTGATTTTTCTCTGGCTGACCTGCTGTCTTCTGCTGTTTCTGTCTCTTGTGAAACCAGTGATGACTCTAGCTGTATGCATAAAAAGTGATGAACTTTTGTAGGATTTCTTCTAAACAACAAAAAAACCAAAAAAAAAAAAAAAAAACAACAAAAAAAAACCAAACCCACAAAAAACCCCAAAACAACAAACAGCCCCAAATCTTCATCACTCATTGTACAAATTTGATTTATTTTAGTAGAATGAACTATAAGAATGAGGCTTTGCTTATCCCCTCTGTTTGTGCTGTCACAAGGCTGTGTTTGTGCTGCTCTCAGTGACAGCAGGTGAGGTTGATTCCCTTCCTTACCTCTGTACAGGTGTGATTTTCTAATCCCTGTAGTTTTTAGCAAGTTTTAACTCATGAAGGTGATCTGGAATAATGGAATATTTCCTTGAAGAGACTGGAACATTTAGTACTTGGTTTTTAACACTGGTGTATCTACTGCTCTTGTAGCTTCCTAACATTCCATGGTGCAGAACAACACCCAGCTTTCCATCAGCACACTCCAACAAAAAAAATCTGAATTTCTTGCCAGTCAGATGCCAGCTCAGATTGGGCAGACAGGTTATGGGCATGCAGGGATGGTAAATGCACCTGGGATCATTGCCTCACAACAAATCATGTAAATGATCCCTCTTCCTCCTCCCAAACTGCCAATTTCCACACAAACTATGGACCAAAACAGTGCCAGAGATGAGCAATTAAAGCATATCCACAGTCGTGTTCCAGTGTCAGGAATATTCCCAAGCATTCCTTAATTCATTTTTGTAAGTGTTAATAAAGTGTCTGCCAGTCATATGGGATTCCAGAGTTTTGATAATAAAGTGATTTGCATAAAATAATATGTCCAAGTGCTTGTAAGTAGATTTGGGATCCAAGCTTTTTCAGCTTCTGATCAAAGCTCCTGACTACTGAGCTATTCAGCAAATGCAGGCTGTAGCTGTCTTCAAATAGTTGCTTTTTCTAAATTAAAGGCTTTGGATTCCAATTAGAGGGCAGCAGCTTCTTCCAGCCCAAAAAAAGGCCAGCCTAAGACATAAACCCCATAGCTGGTCCAGCCACTTGATTGGGGTATTTTCCTCGAGATTTGGTGCTGGAAAGTTCTTTCCATAACAATGGGGGTCATGCAGCCAATGCAGGACACAAATCTCCCCCCAGAACCAGGATGGCCCATTGCCTACTGGAAGGGAGCCCAATTTCCTCAGCTGACATCCCTAAAAATTATAGATGTCTAAGTTCTACAAATTAGAATTTAGGTGCAATGATTCTTTCTCCTATGGATCAGGGTCACAGAAAAAAGCAACACTTCCATGTACAAATTCAAACAAATCAGGATCAAAGTTGTTTATTGATTGCTTAACAGCACATAATTAACAGGGAATAAGTAAATTCTGCATCTCACATAAATATCAGCAATACAGAAGATTAAACACAAGCCTAGTCCGGTTCCAACAGAATATTGATGGATCTCTATCAATTTCTAAACAGTGAGGAAGTCCCCTGGGATCACATCTGAACATTAAACAGAAAAATAGATGCTGTATGTACAAGATTCTCATTTGGGATCTTGGTCTTATATTGTTTACACACTTGGGCCATGACAGAAGGATAAGAAATTATTCCTGACTGTTTTCAGTGAAAAAACTGAATGACAATTTTATAGGTATTCTTACCTGTATCATAAAGGATTAATTTTTTAGGGTTTTTTTTGAGTAAAATATAAAAATTGCTCTATAGAAGTATTTTATTTTAGAACTGCACTTTATTATTTTTGCAATTTCCAGATGATGCTTGTAATGGATAATTAAGTGGTCTTCTTATATTGTTTCAAGAAAAGCAATTATTACTTCCAGTTGTCATTTTAAATTAAATGTGGATATGTATGCATGTAACTATACATGAATGTGTGTGTATATACATAAATAGGAGAATCCCACTCAGAGGATGTGATCCATATCCCTGCCAAAAAACCACCAACAAATCAAAGAAACAAAACCACAAAAACACCCAACACAAACCCCCGCAAAACAAACAATAAAAAAAAAAGAGAAAACACCAAACAAAGTAATAATTAAAAAAAACAAAAACAAGACAATAACAACAAACACAAAAAAAAAAGAAAAAAAAACACGCCACAAAAAAGAAAAAAAAACCCCAAGCAACTATGGAATCTTTCTTTAAATATGTGAACAAGTGTGAATTCGAGGTATAACATAAAGTAGATGGCATTGCTGGAGGAAAAGAAATAAGTAATAAACAGGTAGAACAAGAATATCAGAAGTGACTGCTAGGCAACAGTGGTGTCTTCTTTCAAACGCCCAAAGTCCCTGTCAGTTTAAAAGAAAACAAATGAAATAAGAACAAACCCTAAACAGCTTCACCCTGCTCCAGCTCCTCAGGCAAAACCAGAGAAATCTCAGGACCAAAGAAGATGAACCCACACTCATGACCAGGAGGTTTTCAAGCCAGAAGGCAGAAAAGGATCCCTCTGTGGTTGGAGAAGCAGAATAAATCTCACACACTTCAGCCTTGAGAGCTTTGAGTTTGTTATTTCTGTATTCAAGAGGTTTTAAACACACAGAAAACCCCAAGCTTTGTTTGTCCTGATTTTATTTGTTTCTGTTTGAAACTGAAGATGAAACCACTTTCATTAATCTACACAGGCAGGTTTTGCTGGCTTTGTGATTTGTTTGAACTAAGACTAGTGATACATTGTTTGGGACTAAAATTTATCTCCAAGTCTCCAATAAATAAGATTTTTCTACTTATACTCAAAATACTAAAGTGAGGAAGGTTTTATTACAATTATTATTATGCATGCCTCAGATGAGAAACCAGCTAACTGGGTTATCTCCAGAGGCCAAAACATGCTGAAATTTGAAATTGAGAGCAGTGAAATCTCAGTGATGCTCTGGGCTACAAGCTCAGCCCCTTTGCCCTGCAGAGGGCACAGATTCATATTTTTACATCTTGGAGCACAGAGTAGTCATCACCACCGTGCTCCCCTTTCACCAGTGGATATGACTGGCAATAATTCATCAGAAAGTAGGTATAATATTGAATTTGGAACTAGCATGAAAAAATTTATTGTATTAATTTAGTGTATTATTTAGGGTATGTTCACGTAGCCACTCATTCCCTCTGAAACCAGTGTTAAAAACATCCATTAAGGAAGGCAGCCTGGATATTCTCAGTTTTGGGCAGATTTTTCCTGTGAAAGTTAAGCAGGAATGATAAGAAACCTCCCATGCTCCCTGCTTTTCTTGTTCATACAAGATGCATTTGAGAGGCAATAGAAAATTTCATGTCTACCATAAATCTTGAGTGTTAGAGCTTAACTATAAGTTTTAAACACTGTTATTCACTCACCCCTCATTAATTGTATCCCAAAATACCAAGTGAGCTTATTTAGGTGAACACACAGGGGCAGTTTAGGCCACTGAATAATCACTGGAGAGGCCAGACAATTACTGTACTCTTGTTTTCCAAAATTTACTGGTACAGGCAGATTATTTTCCATTTCCAGGCATAGCAGCCATTCCCAGAACCAGCACAGGTTGTTCACCAGTGGGCCCTGAACTTCTGCCTGGAGGCAGGGAAGGTTGGGAAATTCTGGACATGAGCAGGGACCTTGTGAGGAGGTGTGGTGGTGTTCACAGGGGTCCCAGGATGAGGGAAGAAGAGATGACAATCTTGGCTCCATGTTTCAGAAGGCTGATTTATTATTTTATTATATATGTATTACATTAAAAGAAAATTATATATTAAAAACTATACTAAAACAATAGAAGAAAGGATTTCATCAGAAGGCTAGAAAGGAATAGAAAGATCATAAAATCTTGTGACTGCTCACAGCCTTGACACAGGTGGCTGTCATTGGTCATCAAGTAAAAACAATTTCACATGCTGGGTAAACAATTCTCCAAATCACGTTCCAAAGCAGCAAAACATGGAGAAGCTGAAACTTCCCAGCTTCTCAGGAGAAAAGATCCTAATGAAAGGATTTTTCATAAAATATGTCTGTGACAAGGAGGAATCTTACAGCCCTTCAGTCTTGGCAAAAGGAAACCCAACTGGAAGAGCAAAAGGAATCATAGCCAACATTTCCCCGCTGACTCTTCATTCCTCTGGCTCACAACAAAACTGAATTTTCATGTGGCTAAAAGCCATTTATTTGCTGGTATTTAAAAGATCTGTCACTACCAGATTCAGGCTGAACTCAGATTTCAAACTGCAGAGTTTGAAGGAGAGCTTGAGGGAGCTGGAGAGTGATGACACACATCTCCAAATCTGCTGCTGGAGGATTACAGTTGTAGGCAAGAGATCAGTAAAGGTTTGAGATGGTTTGCCTGGTGGCAGCTGTAATTGTACCCACAGGACTGGAGTGGCTCATTCCCATGGCAGCAAGCCAGACCCTCCTAAGGCTGCAGGGAATCTAAAGGTCACCCAAATT
This sequence comes from Agelaius tricolor, assembly GCF_023055355.1. Lineage (NCBI taxonomy): Eukaryota > Metazoa > Chordata > Aves > Passeriformes > Icteridae > Agelaius > Agelaius tricolor. The sequence continues at coordinate 2,270,199 of NW_027269284.1, read as the reverse complement.
TCAATTAATTAGTTTATGGGAGCTGACACTTTTTTTGTGGCTTCCCTGAACTGTTAGGAGGGTTTACTTTCCTGGTTTTGCTTTCTTTTTATTTATTGTGGGGTTTTGGTCTGTTTTTATTTGATGGCTTGCTGGGGGACTTTTGGGTTTGGTTTGTTGTTTGGGTTTTTTAAATCCAGATGCACCCTTCCTCTGTGTTGTAGCTGGGTTTTCCCTTTCAATAGGAACAAAAAGGCTGCATTTGAGTGTCTTACAGATGCACTTTATCTTCCATTCCCAGAAGGCCAAACTAGAGTTATAGCTTTAAAAATTTCTTTCTGATTCATCTTGGTAATTGAGGTACTTGCATATTTCTTGACAAGGTGATTCCACGTGTCCCATGCATGTGGGGGACATAATTCTGTTTGTTTTCATGGACTTCAGGTTATTCAGGAAAGAGAAGTAATCAGTGTTTTGCACTTCTTCCAGATGGGAATCTGAAGAAATAAAAGAACTTTACTAAGGGGTGAGGAAGGGGGCAATTCCCATACGAAAATCATTATTTCTGTCGAAATGACACTGCATTGTATGACATCTATCTCTGTCCTCAGAGTAGAAAATAAATTATGATAAATTGTCTTTAAACACTTAACTTTTGCATTACTGAAGGTGGATGTGAAAGCCCTGTACAATTAGGCAAGCAAGCAAATAGATTTGAATCCTGGCTCCATAGAACCTCAGAATTATTTAAAGCAGTGTGGATGTGGCACTTGGGGACGTGGTTTAGTGGTGACCTTTGCAGTGCTGGGGGGATGGTTTGACTTGGTGATCTTAGAAGGCTTTTCCAACCTAAATGTTTCTATAATTTTATGAGAAAATGTAGAAAACATTGTTGAGAGATTATAATCAGGCAATAAGAAACACTGCTGGGGAGCTCTAACTAAGGCTACTGGTTACTGCACCTGAAATTGGGAATGAAAATTTCTGCAGAAAGAACTTTCTAAATATTTGTCATTTTTATTTTGTTTGGCGTGATAGGAGTCAGCCTTTAATTAGTTTTCTGAAAAGGAGCAGTGCAAAAAGGTTACTACTATAATTCTGTTGATCCAAAATCTTTGAAATATATGCTTATACTTTAATGAGGGGACTATTCTCCCCCAAGAAATCACCATGACAAAGCCAAAGTCAATGCAGCTCCCTTCACTCAAAGCCAGCATTATTACAGTGCATTCAAAGCCAATGTTAAAACAGTTCCCTTCATTCTGGAGAGTCAAAAAAGGTAACACCCATAAGATGAACATGTCCTTCCCTGCACTTGTCAAAGCATGGAAAGGGGGACTCTCCCCAGCAGGTTTCTCACTGAGGACCCTCCCTCCTGAGGACTCACCTCTTCATCAAACCTCCCTGAGAAAGCCAACTTCCAGTTCAATTAAAATAAAAACTCTGGCTCCCCCCTCGCACTAATCTGTTATGGCACTAAGAGGATTTAAGGAGGTGTGAAGTAAATGGATTTTTCTACTCTCACTGGAACAGCTCTAGCTGATTTTCAAGCGTAATGTGATCATTGTTTTTAGTACTTTGGGAAATGTTAAGAGGGGAGTCCTTCACTAATTTTAATCTAACAATAATAGAAATAATATCCAAGAATCAATGTTGTTCTTATTAGATTTACCTTCATTGGCTACTGTTGTACTTCCCTGGTGTTTGAATGTGCAGATGGTTTCAAATCTTTCTGTTTATTTAGGAGAAGCCTTTACTTCTCTTCTTTGTACTCATGGCTATTGACCTAGCCCCTGAATAAATTCCACGTCCAGTGTTATGACAACATCAACTAAGAAATGGAAAAAAAGGTGAAAAAATAAATTACAGGTTTTCTGGTTCTAAAGCTAAATATTTCATTAATGCTCTCCCCTCTCTATTGAGGATGTTGCACCATTTAGATCAATTAAGAGGAGTTTTTGAAGGATATTACAGCTGCAGTTGCCCTGTCAAAATAAAGGCTGATGCCACTGATGTTGTGAGTGTACATTTGTCACTGTGCAGCCACCTGTTAAAATAGCTTTTTAAAGCCTTTCAGATTGCATAAGTGTCTCTAACTATTGTGATAAGGAGTTCTACCTTATCCAGATTAGCTCCAAATAAAAATAATTTAATTTTCCTGCACATCTCCGAGGGCACAGTTAATCTGTTAACCTCCAAACAGCTTTTATCTCGTGCAAGTCCATTTTCTGTTAACTCTGTGACAAGCACTGAGAACAGCCTGTTTCAGGTATTTTTGGTTTTCACCTCTGCATTGAAAGCAGGGAGTCAAATGTAAGTACCAACAGTGAGAAAGGCCACAGTGATAAGGTTTTCCTATAGAGAAAGCAAACAGGTAGATAATTACCTGACTATTCTCAAGTAGCTCAAATGTGTTCTGAGCAGGGAAGTATTTCTGCAGGAAGCAATCTCAGCATGGCTTTACTGTTGTAATAAGCAAAGAGTGCAATATACACAGTGCAATGAGAGAGAGAAACAAAGTGATTGAATGCAATCTTTTAAATTCAAGAGAATAGGATTTGTTTCTGCATGTGGTCCACTTGTAATATCAGCGATTCTGCTTGGCTCTTACAGAGCTTTTTTCATCAAAATGTCTCAAAGAACATTATAAAAAGGTGTGATATCCCTTTCTGTAACATTGAAATCAGACTTGTACGAGGGTACTCATCAGTCACTTTGATCAGGCAATAATAAAAACCTCCTCCTGAAAATTTTCAGTGTTCTTGCCATTTGCCAAAGCTGCTTCTCTCTACTACCTACTCAGAAACCAGCCAGGAGCTACTTCATTGAAATAACTGTAATTAAACCTCTGAAGCACAGTGTGTGTAGGACTCATGGCCTCCTGTCCCTAAAAGCAGAAGCCTTGTGCTGTGCACACCCACGTGGCCCAAGGAACAAAGGAACTGAGGGCATCCCAACAAGGCTGCACAGAGTTTACCTTAAATAATGACTGGTAGGTATAGATTAGGATCCAGACTTGAAAAGCAGAAATTGATTCTGCTCTATAAACCAAATATCTCCATTATTTATGTCCTATGCTGTTTAGTTAACTCCCCTTTAAGGAAACTATTTACTTTACTGTAAGAGAATTTGATTGCTGAAAGATCAAAAAAATAACCCAGAAACAGACTGCATTTTTCTGTGAAGTTAAATATCCACAGTATTTCCTAGCTGGATCACTCCATTCTTCTTAAAATCAAAACACACATTGAGAGCAAAGCCAATCAATTAGAGATCCCAACCAGAAAACCTTTCTAATCAGAAGTGAAGCCTTGCATTTCTCTCTCAGCATTTAGGAGATTGCTCTGCAACACTCTCACTCAAATTGTATTCATCTCCTCTCATATTTGATGAGTTTATGTATGCAACAAGGAGAGAACAGATGATGTGGGATGTGCAGGGCTTTCAGAATGAATGGTTCAGAAATTCTGCTGCATGGAAATCAGGTAAAAGCATTTTCTCCAGAGAGGTCAGGAAATCCACAATATGGGATGAAAGGGGAGGTGGATTTAATTTCATTATACAAATTCATGGCTCTCTTCCTCATCAGATTTCATCATCTTCTTAAAGGAAAAAAAAAAAAACAAAAACAAAAACCCAGTAGAAGGCAAACAAAAAGATGGACAGAACTGTAATGTGCCATTAAAAAAAAAAATCATAAAAAAGGGTTGCATTTGCCTGGTGTATAAAATGTGAGCTCTTATATCTGACTTCTTATCCCTTGGCTGAACCACAATATCAGTTTCTCCCAGCAGGTACCAGCTCTGTGTGTGTGTTTGCAAGGGTTTTTATTCACTTATGGTGCTCTGGAAATAACAGGCCTTCATGGAAGCACTTCATAGAACAGCAGGATACCCCTCAATATATCTTACAGAAATTCCTGCTGGTTTCTGTGTTGTTTCCAGGAAAAGAAACACAGATGATAATGTAAACTCAAAAGGTGCATTTCAGGGGAATGACTGCTACCTGCAGGGTAAAAATTATGTTACTTTGGTGGTACTGCAGAATTCAGTATTTTTGGGTGAACCCAGAAGAAAGAGTTGAATTTATTTTTTTTTTTTTTTTAATTTAAAGCTGCTCTGCAGAGAGTTGTTAGGTTCAGAAAAGGCAAAGCTGTCATTTGCCATGTAAATAGGAGTTTGTGGACTGTCATGATCGCAGAAAGAACTAGAGAGATGCAGTCCATGGGAAGTGGGGACAGTTCCTTGCTCTTGGAAGGAAACCTAATAGCACCTGCTGGAAAATGCCTTCAGTGTCAGTGGGAGGGGAGATCTGTGACAAGCCCTAAATTTCACTGAAATGCTGAAGTTTAGAAATACTGTTCTGGTCACAGCTGCTCCCTTGCCTGCCACAGGGTAATAAAAAATATCCAGGTTTTCCACAGAATAAGTGTATTTATATGCAAGCAATAAGGACATTCTGCTTGGATGAGGGGGTCTTCAGTTTAAGTTTCAGATCTAATGACCAGTTGTGGACTCTGTAAAAGACACGTCCCTCACAACCTCCAAAAATGACTGTATTCATAGTGATTTATGAAGAATTTATTGATTTTATGGGTTTTTAATGAATTAAGAGATTGGTTCCTTTAGTGACATTTCATACATTGAACTCCAGATAATAAATTTCAAATGCACAAATTAAATAGTTTCACCCCTGAAACTGTTGATGTCTAAAAATTGTAACACTTGGTCAGAGATTTTTCCTTGAACTCTAGACTGGAAAAAGGTTTCTAAGCTATACTGGCAAAGTGTAAAATGATTTCACCAACTCACTGTGGTGTTGTCCATTAATTCTTCCACTTATAAACCTGTCAGCAAGGGAGAGACACATGCATTGTTCCTTATGCTCAATCATCTCCTCTAGAGGCTGGTGACTGGGGCAAAATCTTGTTTCCTCCTAATACCCAGGTCTACAGCCTGTTTACTCACTTATGGAGATAAACAAAATGAGCAAAACTTCATTTCTTTGGGGATAACAGTTATAATTTGATGAAATATTACAAGCTTTATTATCTGGCCCAAGTCTTAGGATTTCCATCTTTAAAATTCAGCAAAAGACCATAAACTTTCAGACTAATTGCTAAATGCAAAGCATATAGTTCAAGCCATCATGTAACTTATAGTTTATATAAAGATCAACCACGAGCCAATCGTATCATCCAATGGAACAGCTCTCATGTTTTCCCCAAACAGTTACAAAAAACACCAAAGAAAGACAGGAATATTTCAGTCTGTTCCCTATGACTCTCAACAATTTAAATCTGATTATCAGTCTATTTACTAAAAGTACTTATGGCTGACCAGAGCTATAGTATGCCATTCATCTCCAAGGAGCTGCAGCTCAGTTTCTGCACATCTCAGGGTTTCTACCTGGACTATCCCTCAGGAGACACAAGCACAACAGTGTGGGAATTGGAAAAGCCACAGAAACTGAAGGGTTTGATCTCCAGCCTTGGAAGAAGCTTGGATTGATGTAAAAATACAATACACAGACATTAAGCAGAAAAATCATAAACTTATGTTTCTATAGTTGTAAGTAAGAATATGCTTAAAGTAAGTAAAAAACTGTATTGGGTAAGATAGTGAAAGGTCTATAGTACAGTAATGTGATTGTATAGAGTAAGTTCAGAGTTTAAAATTTATGACAGAAGCCATTGGATGAAATATTTCAGTGTAGCAGAAGTAAGTAAAGGTGATAGGGTAGAAAAATAAAATAAACCCTGTGGCAACTGTCCATTGGATTAGAAAATTCTATATTGTCTTGTAATGAAGAAACTTGTGACTACTTAGAGCTATGGCTGACTGCTTCCTCCTCTAAAATCTCACAGCCTCTGAGACTGATGTTTATCTGAGCAATAATATGTTCTTAGCTTGAAAATTGTCCCATCCCTTCATTTCTAGCAGTGACAATGACACAGCAGCTTCCCTGTCCTCTCCCAGTGCATTGATCCCTCTTGGCTGGCTGCAGTCACAAGCTCGGAGCTCACTTGTGAGCAGCAAGTAAAGAGTGAAATTCTTCCTCTCTGACAGAGAACCTGTGTTTCTGTTGAGTGGCTTGGAAGGCTGTTTTGGTTTTTTTTTGTTTTTTTGGTTTTTTTGGTCAGGAAATAAACCTGTGCCCAGGTACCAACATAGCCCTGGCTTAACTGTGTGGCTCCAGCCCCAACACATGGTGCAGGCAGATGATGGTGGGAGAGCAGGGTATGAGCTTTCTACACTTCCCTGCCTCCCCTGACTAAATCCAGGTATTTTTAGACCAGTGCCAGGATATTTGCATAAATCTGATAGTGAACAGGAAGGCAGCTCTGGCTCCAGAGAGTTGGCAGGCTGCTCTGCCTTTGGCTTGGGCCATTGAGGAGTCAGGCAGCTGAGACACCAGCTGTGTCTTCTCTGTGAACCTTCTGTAGATTCTGCTGGAGTGACTTGGAAAAAGAAATTCTGAAGATGATAAATAGGGATGATATTGCTGCCAAGAGCTGGTTAAAGGGAGCATCTGTTGTGAGGGATGAAAGCTGTAGAGGAGATAACTTGTACTGGTGGTCTTTATTTCAATACCTGGAGACATTAGTGAGCCTAATACAACTTTTATGAGGGAGAATTGACCCAGAGTCCTTGGGATCATTTTAATTCCCACTTCAAAGGGCACTCAAATGCTTACAGCACTTACTGGTGACCATGGGCAGAAACAGACTGAGGTCCCAATCCCTGCCAACAGGAGATGCATTTTCCATCAAAACACAACTGGGGACAATCACATAAAGAGCCTCTGGAAGTGGAGCTGAAGCCTCCCTGTCCTCCCAGAGGAGACATTCCCATCTTTTCTGTTGGAGCTGCCATTGTTTTCATGTTCTCTTTCCAGTCCAGTGAATTCTGAGTCCTTTCTCTGTGCACTGCAAGGTTTTTCATCTGGCACTGCTGGGGCATCCTGCCCTCCCTCCAAGCAGCCTTGAATCTGTTGGCTGACCTACTTGCCAGAACCACAAGGAGTGGGGAGTTAAGTCCTGTTAAGCAGAGACAACTGAGCTCAGATCTTCCAAACCTCTGCTGGCTGCTGATCTGCTGCCACATCCCTGCTGTGCCAGTGAGTCTGCCCTGGAAAAGCAGCCACTGCTATGTTTTCTGGGGCAAACAGGAACCAATAAACATACTTTTTTCCATTCACTTACAAGAGTTGTGGCATGGGGATCCTTGGGCTACTCAGGGAGTAGAAATCCTCTTTTGGAAACTCTGCATGGGCTTGGGGAGTGCAAAATGTGCTGGAACATAGGCTGAGATAAACCAGTAATGTTCAAGACTGAAAATCTGAAATTATGGGTCAAAGACCAGTCCAAATCCCATTTATTGGGTTGAGGTCTTTTGAGTCTTGTGTCAGATGTCATCCTCAGTGTTACACAGGGAAAAATTGATTTCAGAGATAACTGAACAAATCTCATCTCTTGTATTTTGTTGTGGTTTCCTCTGCTTCTATTTTGTTTTGGGCTTAACAGTATTGAAGATAATTAGCCACTTACTGAAGGCAATCTAGTAGAAGATAGACCATGTTTCTCTTTTTTGTTACAGTAAGAGAGTAAAGACCCTCCAAACCCTGTGGAAAATAAACCTGCTCTTCTCACTGCTCCTCTCCTCTTCAGAAATAACCACTTGTACTAATAGTTTTTACCCTGAGAGGCAAAATCACTATACATGCAGTCTGAAGTGATAAACAGATTTTCTGTTTCCCTGCTCTCTCTGCACTGTTGGATTTCTGCCACAACTTTACTTTTTTTGCCAGATGACACCTGACTTTAACAGTGAGAGGGTGCAGTGAGAAACAAGCTCCAGTCATAGCAGTGTGTACTACATCAATTTACCTGTGATTAAACCCAAGGCTGAATGGAAAATCATTAAGAAGCACGAGTTCATCATTTCAAGACCTATGAGAAGGGCACTGCCTAGAAATCACTGCAAGAAGCTGGTACAGGTGTCTGGGTAACAGCTCAAACAGGTGAGCAGCTCATCTGAGGCAATTAATACATGAATATAAATATTTGACAGTCTCATGAACATGTTGTCTCTGTAGTCAGACAGCTTTTGAATTCCCTCTGCTTCATTAGCTCAGTTCATTTCAGTATCTCCAGCCACAGCAAAATCCCTAGTTTGCATTTACAGCACAACAGGACTCTGGATTTGGTATCATTGATGAACCACCAGTGAGAAAAGCCCCATGAAAGGGAGTTACACCTCTCTTGTTAAAAGAAAGAAACAGCAAAAGCAACAAAACATAAAAAACCCACCCCAAACAAACAACAAAAAACCAGGTAAGGAATGGGCCTAATTCAAATATTTGAATTCAACTTTTGCACTGTAAGTAACAGAAGGACTTACTACAGAATTTCAGACCTCAAAGCACACACAGTAGCTACCATTTGTCATTTTTTGTCATAAATACTTTGTACTCTTGGTAATCTCAAGGAAATTCAGGAACTCACAGCTTCCCTGCCCCACGAATAGCCGTGGTACAAATTCTCTGGGTTTCTGCAAATCTCTGCTCAGTTTATGCAGGTGTGTTTTTAGGAATTTAGGGAAAGGAGAGCTTCTCAATTCTAAATGGCAGCACTGGTGTACATAGAATATGGCAAGTACAGTACCTGTAATCTTGAGCACAGGTGAGCCCTTATGGTGACAATAGTTTTTCTAAATTTTGTCTTGGCTTACACAAGGCTGAGAAGTTGAAATCCTGACATTTCACCTGCTCTGGGAATTTGGTTGAGAAATTTAATTTTGCAGGTTAATAATACCATGTTGAAGTACCCTGAGGGAAACAAATTTGGCAATATTCCTACTCCAAGGCCATTTTTGTTTGTTTATAATGTTCCTTTTTTTCTGTGAGTCTTTCCATGGCATTTGTCGACAGTTCTTAGAAGCAGCCTCATAACAGCAAGTAAAAGAACCAAAATAAAACACCACAAAGCACAGAGAGACATTTACTTACCAAATCCTATGTAGACCAGTGCTGTCATTTAAAAATCTTTGGATGCTACCATTTCCCCAGATTCCTATAAGTACACCTTCTGAATAAATTGAGCAGAGGTTTGCAGAAACAAACAAACTGACAATTTGTACCAGGAATGCTAAAAACCAAGATGGGAAACCACCACATCCAGCCAGGGACCATGATATAAAAAATATAAGGAATAAACTCTAGTCCTCTCAGGGACATTAATAGCACCTTCCATTTGTTATTCAAAATGCTGAACCTCCTCCAAGAAATTGTCAACAAAGTACTTTTATTTTTTTCAAAAAATATGACCAGAGGAAAAAGGAGGTGATGACCTCCCAAGGCCCAGCACCCTGAGAAAGGCTAAGGAATTGGTTTAAATCTCTTCAGTTTTTGAGAGAGTTTGAAAAATAACATTAGGTGAATTTTCAGAGTGCTGGGATATTCTGTGAAGAAAGTTCCTCCTCCTGAGGCTGTCCCTCTTTGTGAGGCTCAATTAAAAATTAATTGAGCTGAAAGGCGAGAAAATTATGATTCTATAGGTAAGTGATCAGGCAACTTGCTGTTTCTGCTCCAGTGAATACTTCACACAAAATTATGTAAATATTCACTAGGATGTCAGGAACTCAGTCTCCCCTGCCACATGAATACCCTAATCACTAGGATCACAGAGTCTTTTGCCCAATGAATATTTAGTTGTTCTCTAAAGCCTAGCAGTTTCAGCAGGAGGCTCAAAAGGCTCTCCTCTCGAATACCTAAAGCAGAGGGGCTGAAATATTGGAAATTTGAAGTTTAACCCTGACCAGCAAAGGATGGAATGGAAGTCAGATATCCCACAGCCATTAATACATTGAATTAAAGAAAGGACACAATGCTAGTTGTGCCAATCCATTGTGATGTTTTGAGAATCATCTCCTGCATTGTGCAGACAGGCAGGGAAAATGTTTCTGTAGCAGAACATACCATGGGATTTCCAGGCTACATAGAAGTGCTGTGATCACTACAGCATTAACTCCATAGCAAAGCAACAGTGAAAGAGATTGTGATACAAATAAACATAATGAGCACTAACAAATTACCAGGAGCAGATGATATTGCCTCCAGACTTCTACAGGACCACACAGATTAAATAAATATACTATACATATGGTATAGTGTGGTCACCAATTGCTGTGGTGTTGTGGGTCCCAGTATGTGGTGAGAGATGAGAAATTGACTCCAAGTTCTCAGAAGGCTGATATATTATATTATATTATATTATATTATATTATATTATATTATATTATATTATATTATATTATATTATATCATATTAATATACTAAAATTATACTGAAGAAAGAGAAAGGAGACATCAGAAGGCTTAACAAGAATGAATAATAAAAACTCATGACTGACCAGAGAGTCCGACACAGCTGGACTAGGATTGGTCATTAGGTAAAAACAATTCACATGCTGGGTAAACAATTCTCCAAATCACATTCCAGAGGAGCAAAACATGGAGAAGCTGAGGCTTCTCATCTTGCCAGGAGAAGAAATCCTGGAGAAGGGATTTTTCATAAAATATCACAGGGACAGTACATTATATTTAACCTTGCACTTAAAACCTCGTGGTATCTGAATACAAAAACACAGGGAATGGAATAGCAGTTCTTAGAAAATTTACGGAAGTGCTCAGGGAATAACAGTCCTCTAAACCTAAGATCTCTACTGGGAAAATTAACAGTTACACTAAAAAATTATAGAATACACCCTTGAATATTTGAATTATTTTTTATTTGAGAAGAGGAATCATGGCTTCTGTTGACGGTGCTGTTTAAAGAGGTCGAGGAACATAAGGGATAAAGTGGCAGGAGCTGTACAGTCTGTTTTAATTTCCTACAAAATTTTACCAAAGTCTTTTGCATAGGCTGCCAGAGCACTGAGTATCATGGGATGAGAGGGGAGACCCTCACATGCATTAATCTCTGGCGAAAAAGCAGGAATTCAAGGATAACTGCAAAAGGTCATGTCTTGCAATGCAGGATGGTTATCACAGCAGCTGTGCAGGAGCCTGTCCTGGAACTTGTTCTGTTTATTCTGCCAAGAAATGACCTACAGAAGAGGGATGATCTGTGTGGTGATAATATGGTGTGAATTATGATGATCCACCATTATATGAGGCACTTAGCAACAGGACAGGCTGTGAAGAATTTGAGGAGGGCTTTAGAGGCCAGAGTATCTCAGCAATAAAATGTCAAATGAAGTTCAACACAGATAAATATAAAGTGATATAATGGGGAGAACCAATCTTACCTGACACATGCTGTGTTAGCCTTGGCTTCCAGCCAGACTCCTCTACCCTTTCCCCTCAGTGGGGCAAGGGGGAAAAATAGGATTAGAAAACTTATGGGCTGAGATAAATATTGGGAGATTTTTTTCCAATTACTATCGTGGGAAAAAGCAGGCTTGAATGGGAGGGAAATAATTTAATTTATTGCCAATAAAAATAATTAGTTAATTATGGCATTTTTAATTATTAATTAAGGTGGCGAGAAACTAAAATACAAATGTTAAAACAACACTTTTCCTTCCTGCATTCCCAATCAAGGGTTTCTCAATGGCCTGCTGCTCCACCCTGGGCTCTTCCATAGGCAGATTAACTTGGAAGAAAAATCTGTTAGAAATCCAAATTTTGTTCTTAGGCAGTTTTAGTGATCTTTATGTGCAGAACAGTGGATGTATTTATTTTTATTTTAACACAGTACAGAAAACAAATTCATGAGCTCTTGCACATTGTGGCAAAGAAGCAGCATTTTGGGAATAAGGTACCTACACATCTCTCTTGATCTGAGTATTCCTCTACTGAAAAAGAGGAAAAAATGCCCTGAGTGACTAAAAAATCTATTTTAACACTGAACTTTAAGAGGAAGCCTGATTGATTTGCATATGTTGTACATCGAGTTTTAGGCACCGGGGTCTTTGATATAATTGCAAATTAGATTGTCAGGTTTCTTTGCACTAGTTACCTTCTTGTCTTATTCTATTAAATTTTTGGATGGTAATTTAGATTACTTCTTTGCAGTTTTGTGGTTTCTCTTGAAATGTGGGGTTCTTTCTCTTGTATTTTCTTTATTTGGAATGGTAGTAAATGGAATTAGAAGATAAGTGACTATCATTTTGTGAAATGAAATTACACCACTGGAATGGATTTCCAGTGTGTATTTAAATCACATGATTTTTAAGACTGTATCAGAGAAGCAGATAGCAGGAAATGATGCAGCTGGAGAATTTGTCCTGGAAAAAATCTCAATGTTGGTTCTGTCTAATCCAGAAAGCATTGGAGAATGTATTTTGGGTCAGGTCAGAAATATTCTAGCTCATAGAGTTCAAATCATAATCTAAAAGTGGTGCATAAGTCTCTTCTAGCATATGTGGTTTAGAGTGTGTAAAAAGAGATAATGAATTCTGAAAAAAAAGCCCCCAAATGTAAACTCTGAACCAAACAAGACCAACAAGGCAGACAAACAATGAAACCTCCATGCTGATGAAGACAGTGAACCCCTGCAATAGATGGTTTATACCCAAACATTTTAGCTATATTAATAATAAAATATGGGAGAGTTGAGTATATCATCAGTACTAAATTTTCATGGTAGATTGCCATACTTTCAGTCTGAAGAACTTCTAATAAAAAGGAGGTGACAGGAATGGAAAAAACAAAGAACATCCTCAGGGCAAGGTTCTGTCATACAGGTCACCATATAGATACACCTGTGCAAACTAAAATATTTTAGGATGTTTGCTCCTATCAGTGGCTTAGAAAATGCTGATGAATTAATTTACAGAAAAGAATTAGAAGCTATGGTATTACCTTTGAGACCCCCATAATGCTGCTGTTCTTTAAGTACACAGACTTCTTCCAGAGCATCCAGTACTCTGATAGAACCTGTGGGCTGAAAGGAAAAATGCTACTCAGGTTCAGCAGAAAATTTATGACATAAAGATGCCATTCTGATGTATTTTTCAAGTAAGAAAAATATTTAATCATCAAATCAGCAGTGGACAAAGGACAACACGTGACTTAACTCACTACTGGCTAAGTAGGTCTTTAGCTGGAGATTGCTCATTTAGACATCTAAATTTAAGTTTATAGAGTACAAAGATGAAACAATTTAGATTTACTCTGGGTGGTTGCCAAGGCAAAAAGCTATCAAAAAGCAAAATTACCAGAGATCACTTGGCCACTAAAAGTTTTGGAGGTGCAAAAATAATCAGGAGGCATATGCAGGGCAGGAAGCCAGAGTGTTAAACCTCAGTGGTTTATCATACTGCTGCATAAAAGGAGGCAATATATTCTGTGCAGCTTTGTTCTGCTGTCAAGGAGGTACAGGATGTCAAAGATTATTACAAACTGCATTTTTAACAGCATCTTGACCTATTAAGCTATATTCTTTATATAGTAATTTTATACATGAATTATACATACATTTTAATGCAGTTCCAGAACTCCTGTTTAGAGTTTTTGGGGTTTTTTTTATTCTGAGATGGCAGAACACAATGCAAAATGGTTAAAGCATTTTGAAGTGCTGCAGCTTTGACATTTAACTGAGACTCTGACTTGTGCCAATGAATATGCATAAATCATATTGTTGAACAGAAAAATATAGCAACTGGGATTGGAAAGTGAGAAAGATGAGATCAATTTGTTTTGAATTTTTCATGAAAGAGCCTTATATTTAAAGAGTGACTATCAAGGCAACTCAAAGAAAAGGTATATATTATATTGGCTGAAAATACTAAGAAAATATTGTGATTTTAGGAAACTAGATGGAAGTGGGTCTTTCTTAAAGTGAATTACAGGCCAGCATCTGAACTTCCCTCTAATAAATTCTTTATGCTTCTGTGTTGTAAGGGGCTCCCCCTCCAGAAGGCTTCAAGCCCTGGGGATTTTTTCTTTCCCAGTTCACCAGAGACAAAAAGAAGGAGACTTTCTGCACCAGGAGCACCCTCACATCCCTGCCCAAACCAGCCAGGCTGCAGTTCCCTGCCCCTTGGCCAGCCAAGGGGAGGCTGAGCATGAATTACCCCAAAAAAACACACGTAGAGGGATAGAATGCAAGAAAATAAAGCCAGTGCAGAAGATAATCTCCCTTCTGAGGAGTTGCAGCTGTACTAATCACTAAAGATTAGGAACAGGCTTGCTTTTAACAGGCCACAGCTGTGTTTAATGAAGACGAGTGCTAAAAAAGAGTAAGTTGGCTAGGTGAAGAAAGCTGGAGTTTGTTAGCTGTGCTGTGAAGAAGAAAGAGTCAGTCCTGTGGAGACCTGCCCATGAGAAATCACCAAGAAAGTACAGAACTTTTGCAATAAAATGACAACACACACATGGCTCTGCAGCACCTGGTGAACCCCTGCTCCCAGCAGCCTTGTCCTCTGCTCACCTTGACCTTTGCCTTTCTTTGCCTTGGCCACCTCCAAAATAATAATAAAAAATCCCAAACCCTTATGATGTCAAAATAACCAAAAATTGGTATGTGATAGTCCTCTTTCATATAAAAATTGAGGATGAAAAAGCTGACCTTCACTCCTGTATTTGATGATGTTTTTTTAATTTTATCTGAGCTTTTCCAATACCTGCTGGAAATACAATCTGGGCAGAACCTGCATCGCACAAACCACCCCAGTGCTTCCTGAATGTGATGTTGAGCCATTCATTTGGAGGCATTGTTTTGGAAGCTGGAAGGGGAACAATAGCCCTTTGATGAAAAATTCTAGAATTTTGGGGGCCGACCCACTCAGCTGTGCTCACTCATTCATTGACTTGGAGAATACAGCTTGCCCTTCCAAAAGCAATTTTGCACACTGATGATATACCAAGAAGTACACAGATTTCCTGACATGAGTGATTTCTTTGTCTCTTTGTGCAACATACCCAGTTGTCAAGGATATCATGATATTTTTAATACACCCAACTGCTTTGAAAAGATAAAGTAAAATAAATAAATAAAATATCATGCTTTAAATTTGCTTTTCAAAAGAAAAAGAAGCAGAACACAGTGTCTCAAAGGACTAATCCCAACTGAAAGCTCTTCATGAGGAAAACATAAAAGCCTTTCGGTTATTTGCATTCCCTAATTTTTTTTGAATTGTATTCTTTGGTAAATAATTTATAAATAGTAATTGAGAGCATTTTGTTGTCTTTAACCATGTTATCCCAAGAGTAATATTGAGAGCTCTACAGATCAAAATGTGATTGAGAACATAAAATAATAACAGGATTTGTCCTACTTTATCTTTCTCTTCATCAAGGCTAAGAACAGTGGTTCTTTATGCTATATTGTTATTAAAACACTCATTTTCCCCTTCCATTAGTTATGAGGCAACATGGAGAGCTCACCAGACATAAATGACAGCTAAGCAATAATTCTGAGTACACTTTTGGCATTGCCAGCTGTACAGGTAGGTCTGGCCCAGCTGTTGCTCTGCCTCAGCTCTTTTCCTAAAGAAACTCTTTTCAAAGGTCACCCTGCCAATAATAAACTCATTGTGAATTTACATGGGCAGTGGACAGGAGCCAGTCCATCTAATCCTCTTTTTATTCAGGTGTCCTAACACTTAAACCTCCTGTGAGCTCTGGGTCGAACTCCTGAGAGTGTCTGCAGAATGTTCATTACAAATCCTGTCCTGGCATTTCCTGGTCTTCACCCAAAGTAAGTAATTATTAAATTATAAGAAAATGACATTCTGGAAAATGAGGTGCTTCCTTGAGTGTTTTCTTGGGGATATTTACTAAAAATATTAATACAAACTACAAATACATACACTGATATGGTCAAAATACAGACTAATATGCATAATTTGATTTTGGGTCCCAGACCACTGATTTCCATTGACATTTCACTCCATGCCCCTTTCTCCATGTCCAAAATTACCTGGATGGTTCTCTGGCATGATGACTGGCACCTATCTCATGGCAGCTGTGTGCTCCAGAAAGCAATTGACTCTCATATTTAACTTCTCTTTCCCTTTAATTCCTCTTAAATGACTCCCATAAAGTCCTTACAGCAAATTACTTTTGTTGCTTTCACCACACATTTGTAAGTGATATAATACCTTTTTAATATCATAGTGACCAGAAATAGAGTGATGCCTCATGCCTGTTTCCTTCAAAAAATCATTATCCTCTAATAAATGTCTCAGAATACTTTCAAACCTTAATCTATGCTGTTTTATCTCAGTGGTGCAAACATTTTTAAAGATATACCTATTTACAGTTTTGTTTCCCTTGAGATATTCTCCCCTCAGTAATCTATATTTTCCTATTATTTTAATTCGCTTCAGAAAAGCAGCCCTGTGGTCAATATTGAAGAATAGCAGGGGGTAAAGTCAACTTTATATGATATAAACAGAAAATGTCAAGTTGCAGTGACTGTTGGAGCTCCTTTCTTTGCTCCTTGATGGGAGAGTCTTGGGAAAGCCCCCTGCTATCCGTGTGTTAATGGCATGGCCCCAGTTCCAAGCCCATCTGCATGGATGCTCACAGGATCCCTCCGCTCCTCTGTGGGTTTTCAGGGAACAGACTGGCACCAGAGAAGTTCCTGAGCTCACCACAGCTCAGGAGTTTGCCTTTCTTGCCTCTTTTGGAGCCTCCACCAAACCCCCCAGAGTTTGTTCCAGGGGCTGAGCGCGTCCTTCACGCGCCTGGTGCAGGCTCAGAAGTGACAGATACGATTTTGATGCAAAAGTTTTTAATAGAATACAAGTCAGCTGCAGTAATTACTCCCATGAGATCATGATATACAGCACTGGCTATTTATTTTGGGAAAGCTGTTTGTCTGTTTTCTCAGGACTGCTGGGTACAGTCTGTTCTTTTTGTCTGCTTTGTCTATCTGCTTTTCCAGGCTGTTCCATTCACCTTACTCTCCTCAGCGAACCCCATTAAATTCTCTACACCAAATGCAGGCATATTTATATTTCAGTCCCTTTCAGTAAGCATGTGTGATTTTTATTTTCTTCTGTCTTATTGGAGTGATAAACTGTGCAGAATATCTTCAACTCTGAGGAGGTAAAATCAGTGTGCAGTGTGATATCTTCCAAGTAATGCCATCTTCCAGAAATCAGTTTCCATTTTAGAAAAACAATGGCAAAACTGCCTGAACTGATTTCACAATGGGTTTTTTTGGTTTTTTTTTATGTAACACTTGATCAGACTTCGAGGTTTTAAAATAAACAGTGCAATAATGTCATCTCAAATAGATTATCCTGAGTATTTCTTCCTCTGAGGAAACATATTCCAGCCAAGATTTTTACTCTGTTTCTGTCTCTTTATTCTGATTTCTACATGTGGAAACAACTTTCCCTAGGGCTACATCTACACCAGCAAAATAAATGTACCCAGAGATATCTTAAAGCAAGGAGGCCAACTGGTCCTGGACACCTCTTATCTTCCCTACCAAACTGTTCCAGGCTCTGGAGCAGGGTGTGTGTGTGCAAACTGCCTGCTGGAGTGGCTCTGGGGCTCCAGCTGCCAAACCATGTCCAGCAATTGTTCAGGGAAAGAGCTTGTTGGAATTGGCCAAAGCCATGCCAGGAAACGTTACTGGAGTAAATGATGGAGCTCCAGTGCCAGGGAATCTTCCCAAGCACATTCCACTTCACTGGTTTAGATGCAGACCATGCCATTTCTCCCTGAGAGGGACTCTTCTGCTCACCAGCCGTGCCAAACCAGCTCTCATTTGATTTTCATTCGGGAAATTCTGTTCCTCCAGTGGCCAAGATCATGCCTAAAGGGGTATGAAAGTCACTTATCCCAAAGTGAGTGTCAGGCTGTGTGAGGAGAAATGCTTCTGGTGCCATCTGGTAATGTTGAAGAGGTAAGAGAGAGGGAGAACAGCCACCATACAAACATCTTTACATAAAATCTTCTCTGGGAGACCTCAAGAACTCCTGAATTTCCAAAAGCTTGCCAAAAAAATCAATCTCTTTGATAATTTTTAGCCCTTGACCACCATGGGTACAAAAAAATCCCATACCCTTGTAAATAAATTCAGCCCCTCAAAAAATGGAAGAAAAAGATGAAGGTAATAGCAGAGATGTCTGGGTTTTTCCCAGCACTAGGTGATTTAAGCAGACAGCATTCACCTCAGCTGTTCTTCACCAATCACCTAAGAACTAAATCCTGTGGATGTCCCCCATGCTATGTAAGGGTGCTATTAGCAGTTGCATCTCTGTCCAAGAAGTTCATTTTTCTGTAGTTATATTATTTTTGTATTATTTTTATATTATTTAATATTTTTATATTATTTTTATTTCCTGCTGCCAAATTCATTTGCCTGAAGTTTTACTCCCTTTACTCCCTGACTGCTTTACTCCCTTCACTAGCATTTTCTTCTGACTTTTCCTTATTATTTTCACCTCTGTAAAGGGTCTTCTCCTTTTTGCATAGTTTTCTAAGGGTTTACCAGTCTGGTATGTGGTACATTCCCACTATGCAAGGAGAAAAAAGTTATTTTTGCATTTGAACCAGACAGTGATGAAGCTTGTGCTCATTTTCAGTTCCAGTGGGAAATAATATTTCCCTCCTTGTTGGCCCAGTGGGAGTTGCCTGTGCTCTGGATATGTTCATTTTCCTCTCTGTGAGCCAGCAAGTACCCACAGCAAAAGTGTGCTCAGAGGAAATTTTCTGCTGCGTTGACTTGGGAGTCTCTGCTGTGACAAAGGACACAAATTCCTCCTGGTGCCACAGCAGAGGCTGCATTTTATTGATGGGGAACTTTGCACACTTGCACCCCAGACAGCAGCAGGTTGCCTGCTCTTCCTGATATATTCAGATTATTCACATTAATCCTAATTGTTCTTCCTCTGCTTTTGTCAGGCCCAAGGGACACACTCTATCTTGAATTCATCTTCGGAGCTTCTGTTCGCTTAATGAAGACAAGTTCCTGCTCAGTAGGCAAAAGGTGCTTTAATTTTGTTCTCTCTTATGTCCTAAATGAAAGAGCTTCAAGTTCTTGCAATTTCACAATTATTTTTAACCTCCTGGATCCCTAAAGGCAACTTCCATCCATTGAAGAAGTAGTAAATAATAACTAAAGACACAGTAGCTCAGATGAGCTGTAGCAATGAAAACAATTGAGTGTAAGAAACAAAAATCATGCAATTTTATAGGTTTTTATCTTTTAAGGTTGGATTAATTTCACTTAGCTTTAAACACATGTGCTATAGATGACATGCATTGTTTTCACAAACTTCCATCTCTCTCTCCATGGGCAACAGAAGGGTCATGGGTCATTAGCATAACCGGCTTCTAAACTTTTAAATCAACAAAATTATATAAATATCAGCTAACTTTTGGGTCCTTTCCACTCTAAAATACGTGTCTTTGAAGATCAAATCCCAACTATATTATTAAGATATTTTTCCTTTTTCCCCAGCCCATTTGTTAACAAAGAAAGCGAACAAGAAAGTGAGGAATCAAACAGTGGAATATACACTGGAGTGACTTTACCCAAGCCCTTATATTTTCATATATTTCATACATATATATATATATACACACATACATATATATAATTCGTATTATATAAATTTATATAAATATATTTTATATGAAAATATGAAACTTGAGTCTCCTGTTTGCTTATTCAGACCTTTGTAAAAACCAAAATTCTAATGGATAAGGGTATGACAGAGTCCTAATTTCAGATATTACAGATAATTGCCTAGGGGTCATTTTGAGTCAAGGAAAAGGGATCCAGAGACCAATTTATTCCCTCCATTTTAGACAACTATCTCAGGACAGGGTAAATTCCTGTATGGAGTTACCTATTTCCATTACTGGTGGCAGAAGGAATTGGATAACAGATATCAGCTGGCAGCTCCCTTTCAGATGTCTACAAGTTGTGGTGGCAAAATGTGCCCAAAAAAAGATCACATTATAAACACCAACCCGAGTGACACCTTCCAACAAGAGGTGCTCATTTAGCAATAAATGAAAATTATTTCTCAAAAAAGCATTCAAGTTTCTGTTTGGTTTTGAGACATCCTCAAATACAGCACCAAGCATTCCCAAAGTTTTCACATACAAGGGACTGTTATTTTCCAGTGGAAAATGCAAGGATTTTAATTAGGAGGGAATAGGTGTGTATGAGGTGGAGAATGATGAGCACTCCATGCAGGAAATTCAGTTTTACGTCTCTGCTCAGCCTGGGTCAGAGTGAAATGTTCCACCTCCAATTGCTCTGTACCACAGGAGAAACAGTTCATCTTCATGGAAATTTTTTTGGATTAGCTGAAAACTAGTTCTAGGAAGCTGCCTTTGCAGAAGAGATGTCAAAGACAGGAATTAAAAAAGGGAGGACCTTTCTCATATTTGCAAGTAGGATTTAAGAAGCATAACTGTGGCAATGTACTGATTGCAGTGTTGCTCCTGAGAGATACATTCTGCGAAGCAAAACACACCACAAATTGGAGAGTTTTACTGCCAGCCACAAAAACTCTTGCTAGAATTAGGTTTCCATTTCAAAAGAAACTCTGAAAAGCCAGCATTTGGAAGAATATCTAACCAATCACTCCCCTTCCCACGTGCACTCAATTTTAAAAAGATGTCTCTTCTGTATCATTTTAAATAACATCCATTTCTTTTAACAATACTAATCCAGCAGATTTCACTACAGCACAGGGGTTTTTTAGGGAGTGGAAATGTCCAGCATTGTACATTATGATTGCATAAGCACCAATAGACTCCCTCTGTTAAGTGAAATGCTGTGAAATTATTCCATTTAATCAAGTTAATCATGGAAGTGGCAAGGGACCAGCTAAAATACATCTCTCTAGTTTTAGGAAGTGTACAAGACTAGAATAGCAAGCAGTCCCTGCATTAAATCACAACTGGCCCCACAATTGCATCATGATTGCACAGAAGGGAAAAAATAAATTGTTCTGTCAGAACCAGCATATGCAATTACTTTATTTGCCCAAGATAATTGTTGGTAGAAATCAGGCATGCAGCTTATCATCTGTCACTCAAATGTGATCTGCGTGCTTGAAAATATATTAAAGTTGCTATAAAGATGCATTTCTACCAATTTTACTTATTTTCAGTAAACTGTAAACAAAAGTGATTTTCATACATATAATTAAAAAGAGAAGCTGGCAGAGGAGACAGGACAACTAATGAGTCCTGGACTAGATATCTAGTGGAATATCCTTGAAATTATATTTACAACAATGCTTTTTTTATCAGTTTATTCTATTTCTCCTGGTTTTCTTCAAATTATTGATTTAATCCCTATATTAAGTCACCCTGTTCTTCAACCAAGCCTTCAGCTGCCCTGTCTGCAGTGGACAGAATAAACCACATTTACCAGCTGCATTTCCACAATCTCTATTTTGTTCTAGAAATTCAGGGCATTCCCCTTATTTCATATTAGGCACTTGGGAGACAGATTTGTGACGTAATTTTTGGGTACATCCTCTAACAACAAAATAGAAATCCTTTAAATTAGTGGCACCCATGGAGGTACTGGACTGGTTTTTCACACCATATTGCTCTGGGCAGCCCTGGATTTTTACATAAAATTAAAAAAAAAAGATCCACAACTCCCATACCTGATTTACATTCTTTGAGCTGCCTAGAAATTGGAAATATGGCATTGCCCACTCTGCAATCCTCCTAGATCTTTAAATACTCATTTTATGTGTGTGGGTGTTTATATCTCCACATATGTACACATCTCTATATTCACAGAAAGATATAATGGTACAGGACAAGGTTATCCTTGCATTACCTGCAGTAAAACCCTCTTTAGTGCACTGACACTTGGATAAACTGATAGACATGAAATATTTTATTTTTGCCTCAGTTCTCCCTCCCATGCCATCTCACCCAAGAGATGTCACCATTTTGTACCTCTGAGATTTGTCTCAGAATCCAAGGCTTTCTGAATGAAATACAAATACATAAATAAAAATGTTGTCTCCAAGGAGATTGTGGCTGGAAATTGGGAATTCACACAAGCAATCTCCAGACACTGAAATTGTGGAATTAATACAGTAGGTGCTTTTTGATGAGAAAAAAGAGGAAAATAAACAAACCATTTTAGGAACAATGCCCTTGCTTCCAAGAAATCTTTAAATATTTTAAACCCTATTTAGCCTTCTAGCAAAATAACTCCCAGTGTTGCACCCTTTTTATCAAATGGATGTTTATTGATTGAATAAACTCACTTCATTGCCAGTGGTCTGGTGTCTGCACCAAGACACTTTGTTGAGAATTTTGGAAACTCCTAAGTTCATTCAGCGTTCTTTATTTTGTCACAGTGATTTCAGAAGGATTCTGCAGTTCAGAGGGGATTTGTAAGGGACATGCTCAGCACACTCCAGCTTCCATGTGGGGATGATCATGGCTTGATTTATGCAAAAAAAAAGCAGAAAACCATGGACCACAGACCATGGGCAACCATTGTATTTGGGAGAACTGTGTTCAGCACTCCTTAGCAGAGCAGGATTCTGGGAAACAAACAGGAATTCTGGACTTTATTGGGAAATCTGTCCTTTGCAAACAGCAAACATTTCTATTTACTTTGTTTTCCTTGTCTTCCATATCAGGCATTAACTGAAGGTTGTGTTTTTGTTGGGGTTTCTTTGAACAGAAAAATGTAATCAAACTTCTGGGTATCCTGTGTTTTAAATCCTACTCTAAAACTCCTTATCTAGCTCAAATGGTGATCTTAAATATAAAATCTGAATGTTCAAAGCCTGTTATAAAGCACACTCCTACTATGGTCTTTTACCTGTGTAGGATACTGATGGTAGGACTAAACACAGAGTTGATGTTATTTTTTTCTTTCCCCTGTGTTTTGTGCAAAGCCAAAATAAATGATGGTTACTCAGGGGAAATAACTTCCAGAAGAAAGACATAAAATTTTGAAAATCAAAACAGTAAAAATAGTTACATAAATCTCACAGAAGCACAGAATGGTTGGGATTGAAAGGGACCTCTACAAATTCTCTGCACTGAATTCTCTGCTGAAACAGGTTCATCTAGTTCAGCTTGCACAGGATCATATCCAGGCAGGTTTTGAATATCTCCAGAGAAGGAGACTCCATTTATTTCACTCAGATCATATTTTCCTTAATTTTCAATTGCATCTGTAAAATTAAAATAATTTATGAGTGCACAGAGTCATTTCTTAGCTGCTTGTGTACAAGTACCTTGTTTTTAGGCTCCTGTGAGATTGTGAACATATGGTTGCAGTGAAGTTTTGGATGCCCCATCCCTGGAAGTGTTCAAGGCCAGGTTGGACAGGACCTGGCCAAGTGGGTGGCAACCCTGCCCATGGCAGAAGTTTGGAACTAGGTGACCTTTAGGGTCCCTTCCAACACAAGACTTTCCATGAGTCTTTCATCCAAGTAAGGAATTTACTGTCCTTAGCAACCAATCTTTTACTCAGCACAGTGTTTCTCACCTCCCCACATCCCCCAGATCTTTTAGCAGCACAACCTTCTGTGTCCCTGATTTAGTCCAAACCATTTTACAGCAATTTTTTCTGCTCTGGGATGATGCATTGCATCAACCCACAGAAACCTGAGGTTGGGAGGATGGCTTCAGTGCCACCTGAGGCCCAGAGATGTGAAATGTCCTGTTTGGAGATGGCTGCAACCAACACCACACACTGATAGAGGCCCTGAGTTTGCAGAATCAACGCAGCCAATTCTATCCACTCATCTTGGACAAAAATCTGTTCTCAAGCAGTGCCTTTCATATGCAACTGTCCATTATACACAACTTCAGCTTTTTTTTTTTGCTCTTTTTCTGGGATTTTGGGTCTTTCCCAAGTTTTATTCATCCTTTTGAAGACGTGCCTGGTGCAATCCAGATATTGACGCCCTTAAGCACAAAGTCATCACTCTAAAAGAAATAGGACATTTTCTCCCTCAAGATTGGAGTTAAAAATATCAACAAACTGTGAGTCAGTGTGATCATTTATGAATGACTTCTGAATACTTAAAAATTAATCTAATTTCTGAAAAAAAAGAAAAGAAAAACCAACATTTTGAGGAATCAGCTGTCCCCAATCACTGAGATTTACATTATACTATAGAATATTTCATTAGCTGGCCTTATTCACTACTTGATGCATTTTCCACTCTCATTCCTACCTACCATAATCAGAAATCTTTCTGTCTCTCTCTGCCCTTCTTCTCATCCATCTAAGTACATAGGCAGCTTAATACTGATTTTTTATTATTCCCCAGAGCCTTAGAATGATTCTATATATTCCTCAGCAGCCATCTCCACCGAGGAACATGGCAGCTGTTCAAAGCTCAGAGTAACCCCCCGCGTGACATTTGAGGGGAGAAGGAGCTATACTTGAAATTACCCTCTGGATTTCTATTCAGTGGATGAAGCTTTTCCAACTGGAAGCCAGCCAGGACAACAGAGCTAATCATCTCCCTTCTGCAAGGCATGCCATGTGTCCTTTGGTAACCAGAAGGGATTAGAAATACAATTTTGCCTGTCACGCAGGAGGCATGGCTCGGTACCACCAGGGTCAGCAGTGCTGCCCAGGGTACCCTGCTGAATAATTAACTGAGAACAGAGTTTGCCCACAGCTTTCCTTCTTTGAAACTGCAAAGCTGCACCAGCCAGGCTTTTGCTGGAGTTCTGATGGACTCATAGCCCCCAAGAAGTACAGCTCTGAGGTGTAAAAATACTGTGAGATGAGAAAAAAGGAGAAGGAATACCTGATAATCTGCTTTTTTCATGCAGTGTTATGAGTGAGGCCAAGTAGAAGCTGACAGAGGATTTAGACACTTACAAGCAAGCTAATCCCAAACCTTAAAGTTCAGAAGAACTCATGCATAAGTAATAGGCACATTTTGATCATGTCTGATGCTTTATAGAAAGGCTTTGATTTTCCTCTGGTGCAAATAAATTAGCAAATAAAGAAACTTTGACCATGATTTGTTTTTCTTTGTCACTTCACTGTGTTAACTAACAATTTTATCACAGACCATAAGACATCTGACCTGTTTCCTAAAGCCTCAGCTCCTGAGCCTGAGGATGGAAATCTCAACCTTAAGAGGTTTCTCTCCTTCTTACCCATCTCATTCTCTTAGATCTAATTTTCATAACCTTTTTTTTTATAGTATATTTTTTGAGACTTCAACAAAACCAAAACTTAAGTCTTTCCCTGCCCTACTCTGCTCTTGTGAGACCCTACCTGGAGTGCTGGGTAAGACTGAGAAGCAAAAAGCAAAGCTACTTCAAATCACAAAAGGTGACAGATGAGGAGGTATCAGACTCATGTCATGCATATGGTGCCCAATGATAACCAATTCTGACCAAAAAAAATTTTACTTTATTGTTGTTTTTGCTTTTTAAATCATGATAATTATATAACATTAAAATATAATGTAACAATAATTATAATGTAACAAAATATAACAATAATTATTGTCGTTTTTGCTTTTAAAATCATGATACTAATATATTATCTTCATTTTATTCACCAGACAGTGCACATGGATTGCAGACTGGACTCTCCTCAGTTGCTGCATATGCACATGCAGTGCTTTTGGTAGATTCAACTCCTGTGATTGAAGGAATCTTATTTAATGACTTACTTTAATTTTTTTTTTTTTGGTCTGGTATAAAAGAAAGTTTACCAACCACAGGTTTGATCATTTTCTGACTCTTAGATTTGGTATCTAGATCAGAGACAATCTTCCAAAAATAGTTGATGGAGGGACATCACACTGAACCAAGACTCCTAAAAGTTGTTCTGTAGCATGTAAAATATGTAGAATATGCCCAAAATTTGCATCCTTCCCCTGAAGGGAAACTGAACTCAATTGCCCAAATGTTTCCTAGCACCTTCAAATCACACTGCACTAGAGACAGGTTCCATGCTTTTGCTGCACATTTCAGTGCAAAATTCTCTATTGATATTAGGAAGAAACTCAAAGGGTAGCCAGATAAAACTATTTGGGTCTTTGAAATTAATGATGTAAAGCCAATTAAGTGGGTTAGGTTTATGTTCAGTGTTTATAAAGCAGATAATTCAACAGTACTTCATTCTTCTCTTGGTAAGCTTCTGCAAGTTCTCGCCACAGCAACAGATTTTTTTATTTCAATTTTTTATGGTCTGGGATAGCTGGGATTTACCTTCATTGCTTCACTTTAGAAACACCAACATCAGCTTAGGCAAGATCCCTGTGCTGCTTTATGAAATAGGAAACAGGCTTAGAAACATCAAAAAGGTTTCAACTGTTTATTAACGCCTGATTTTAGCAACTGTATAAAGATCTCTTGAGTAGAGATAAACACAAGTTTCAGACTCTCTTCAGGTCTAAACATTCAATTAACTGCTTAGTTACTAATCAGTTTATCAGAAACATGGCTTTCACCAGCTGAGCCCTGAGTCTAAACACTGACAGGATCTTACAGGTATTTATCATTTGTGTGGAGTGAAGCAAGAGAAAGAAAAATACAGTTTTACTGTACAAAATAATAGGTTTCTTATGTTCTTGTTAAAAATCACTCTGTGTGACACACCTAGAGAAACACAGAGTGTTACAGACCCATGGCCTTGGGCATATTCCTATTGACATTTTTTCTTTTTACACCATGCTTGAAATTCATGTTCATTCTAATAAAAGCAAGCACTCAAACTGATCATGTTTTTCCCCCAGCCAGAGTCATTGAATCAGAATTGTTTGGGTGGGAAGGGACTTTAAAGATCTTCCCTTGCACTAATCCAGGTTTTTCAGAACCCTGAACAACTTTCACTAATCCAGGTTTTTCAGAACCCTGTCCAGACCGGCCTTGAACAATTTCAGGGACTTCCACTTTTTCTGATCATTGTTAAATCAATTCTGTTGCTCAAACTGGTGACCAAAAATCTCCTCTCACCAGCTCCCATACTGAGTTACCCTCAAATGTTCTTTCCCTCC
The DNA here is from genome assembly GCF_023055355.1 of Agelaius tricolor. Lineage (NCBI taxonomy): Eukaryota > Metazoa > Chordata > Aves > Passeriformes > Icteridae > Agelaius > Agelaius tricolor. The sequence continues at coordinate 2,243,266 of NW_027269284.1, read as the reverse complement.
CAGCAGCACGTAGATCTAAGGCAGGTTCTCGACTTTGATTGCTAAAAGTGGTCTCCTCCTCCAATCGATTTCCAAGGGGTTTTTGCACTCACATTTGATTTTCACTGACTCACAGGTTACCTCTTCTCTTTTGATCCAAAACTCAACCACTGAAATTCACATTATTGATTGTGTCCATTTCCCATTCCCTACAATTTTATTTTGCTATGACTTTATAGGGCTTTCTTCAGTCAACAATTTTCCCCTGCTTTTAACAAATATATTTGAAGAAGTGAAAGTGGATTTTTAAATATTTTTTTCTTTCTAATGAATTTTTGATATTAATGAACTTTTGCTTTATGCAATACCTCAGCTATCACTAAAAAACTTCAAAATAAAACTCAGTGCTTTGCAGAATATCAATCATTTTAAAAGATGATAAAAAAGTGGAAAGAAGTATGTGGAAATTTTTCTGCCATGTTTTTCCATTTCAAAATTTCTGTTGTATTCTCACTAAAGCTCTAAATTGACTTACATTTCCAAGAACTCACTGTTTACATCCCACTGAAAGAATAAGTATTTCTCGTACTCCACAGGAGAATTTAACAAAATTAAAGTGATTGAACTGAATTTGAATAATCAAAATCAATTTTTAAATGTATAAAAATAAAAAAAAAAGAAGTTAGCTTGCAAGAAAGAGGTTCTGAAAATTTTGGGATTATTTTCTTTAGAGTATCTTCATTTCTACTAACATTTCAGGATTTATTTTTGGGAGGAAGACAGCTAGATACTTTTAGGAGGTCAGAAATCTACTTATAATTACTACCAGTAATGCAATGCTTTTAAGCATATAAATAAACCAAACCATGCCTCACCCAACAGATGTATTTAAAATATAGTAGACCAAATGTTGTCTTTTTAATTAAGAGAAAGTGTGGCATCATTTGGTCACTAATCTGAAGCTCACATGTTTAAAAACATTTCATTTTTTTTTTGATGCTAAAGAATCATAGAATCATTAATGCTGGAAAACACCTCCAAGATCATTGGATTAACCAGCACTACCAAGCTCACATTAATCCATGTCCCCAAGTGCCACATCTACACACCACACAAGGTCTAAGGAATGTCTAAGTTCATCCATCCAAATTTGCCTTGCTCTGTTTTCTTAATATTTCCAGAGAGGTCTATCACCATATTTCTCTTCACAGAGAAAAGCAAGGCACAATTCTTCCCAAGAATATTTCTGAGTTTCACATTCTCCGAACCTCAGAGAAAGAAAAAAACAATTCTTATCTTATTTACTGCGCCTGTGTTGTACAAAAGTAAAATACAATCTAAAAATTATTTACCCAAAGTAATAGTGTTTTATTTCCTTGGCCTATCAGGGCAAAATATGTGTGTATATCAAGTCTACCAGCTAACAGTCACAAAATTCTATACAATGGTATGCAGCTGAGTGCTTAGCAAATTCAATTTAAATATAATATAATAATCATAATTAATATAATATAATATAATATAATATAATATAATATAATGTATTTAATTAAACTTCTAATAAAATAAAGTCAAATACATCATTCCTATCCTTTGTTGGAGCATTTCCCTATAAATACTATAGAGGTCCCTGCTAAAGATTTCCATGGGATTGGCAACCTCTTGGACTGTGACCTTGCAGTTAAAGTTTGAGTTCCTGAAAACATTGACTTTCCATCAGAAGGCTGATGCAGGTGGAAAGTCATCATCAGTGACACACATCAGCCTTTAACTGAATCGAGGGGAAGTTGGGTCTTAGGCCCCTAGACACTCACTTGTCTCCTCAGAGGCTTTGGGGTGGAACAGAACTGCAGAATAAAAAGGTGGCCTAAATCAGAAAAGGAAATGAATGTTTCTTCAGTGGTCTTCTTCTTGGTATGGAGCAGGGAGTGGAGAGACTTGGGTATTTGCAAGTTGTCTTTAAGAAATGACCTCTATTCCAACCTTGTTTAGTTTTGCCTCTCTTTGTAATTTGATGGAAATATTTTGTAAATTCTCAGCCGTCCTCATGGATGAGAAGGAATCAAGAGAAAGAGAGGTATTAAAACCTTTTTTCTCAATGCCTTCAAAATAAAATACATTTTTCTGACTGAAAATTGTATTTTAGCAATTGCTTCAAATATTTATAAGAAATAAATGCAATATACATAAGTAGGAGGTTAATATTTCACTTTGGAAAAATGAGCTTTGTTTCTTGATGATAAAAGGAGTTTATTTATCTAACAAATATTCAAACATGTTAATATCTGACATATTCAGGAATTAATGGTTCTCCTTATAATAAATGGAATACACTGTGGTTTTTCTCATTTTTTCTTATTATTTTTTCCTGACAAATTATTAATTCAGAAAAATACTGTGCATATTGGCCCCATAATTAGAAGGGGAGATTTAATTTGTGACACATGGCAGACAGATGAGTCATGGGTCAAGCACAGATATTTTCAAGAATTTTGAGTGCTGACATTTACATCATAGACATATCCTGCTGAGGCAGTCATCCTAGGCCAACTATTCAGTTAATTAAGAGAAACAGGTAATTTAGGACATTATGTTGTTTCACCAAGAATTGACTCTGTCTTTCATATAAAATTAGTGGCACTGTAATCGTATTTGCCAGGGACATTTCATGAAATGAAACCTGTTTTGACCTTCTGCTGAAACTCCCCAGTATTCCACAGGTCAAAGAGCTTTGGGTAGAACAGTTGAGTAAGTCCTATAAAGAGAGAAAACAGCAGAAAACAGTGCCCCACAAAACTTTATTTAGGGGGAAAAGTTGGTAAGAAAGCCACCCAGTGTTTGGGCTCCTCATGGACATTTATTTCTAGTTAGAAACAAAGAAAAGCCATATATTGATAGATAGCAGTTCTTTAATTTTCTTTCTATTTTCCTCTCTTATTGCCTTTTCTGGTTCCCTGTTGCACGAGGACCAATTCTTTTCCCTGTGTCCAGTAACAAAATTCTGTCAAGCCCTTCCCTTTCCTGGCTGTTGCTCTTTTGGTGGGTCTGTGAATAATACACACAGTCAAATGTGCACAGGACTGTGCTGGGCTCTGCTCCACTTTTCTAACCAGAACAACTGGCACACATTCTGTTAGATGTAAAATGTAAAAAGAGCACCTGATTCTTAAGGATATGAGATAACTTTTCTTTAGCCTTCAGGATCCTAATTAATTCCTTGTGATATGTATAAAGTTCACACGTGTTCTTGAGGTGGTATAAAAAGAGCCTAACTCTGATATTATATGCTGTATAACTCAAGAAACAGAAGGTGACAATATAAAGAATAAAAAGGCTCCTAAAACCATGTTGGAGAGCTGCAATTAAGGATGTGCAAGAAACCAGCATTTCCATTTTCAAACTACTAAAAGCTTTACTTTATGGCATCCATTATTTTTTTACATCATTTTCCTGTGGAAATAAAAAAAATTCTCAAAATTGAGCAGAACACTGATAAATAATTTTGCAGGATGCTGTGATCCAGATTGTATGGCTCCTTGCAGGATGAAGTCACTTCTCTTTTCTTCTCCTCAAACCTGCCCTACACTGTCAGTGTTTTCTTTCTGTCCCCTCTATAAAAAGAAGAAGACAGAATGTGCATCCTGGATTAAGGAGCAGAAGAACCTTACAGGTTTGTGATGTAGCTGATGCTCACAAAAGAAGAAAATATTTTTAATTTATCCAGCAACTCTAAATCTGGCTCATTCTTATTAAGGAGTAGGACCATCCATTGGTGTGGTCATGGATGCACTCACTGAGGTGAGATTCCTCAGTGCCACACTTGTGTACCTCAAACACTTCAGATTGCATTTCCCCTGTGTACTGGGTACAGAATTCTGTGTTAGCACCAGAAAATAAACTGTACTCAAGGTAACCATGGTGACACTCACACAGATGCACTGTGGATGGTGCATGCTACAACATGGAAATCTAAAAGGTAAATGCTCTGGATTTCCTCCTGGCCTGAGGAACTTCAAGCAAGGAGACCTGAACCCAGGGAACCAAATTTGGAGAGATGTCACCTCATCCTCCTGAAGATCACTAGAAAACAAATCTCATTCCCCCTTTCAGTTTTCCCAGGGGACATGATACAAGCAGCTGTATCTGACAGTCATGAGTTTCAATTATCATACATGGGCATCAACACTGTCTTTGCTTTAAGTAAAGCTCTATATTTAGGTTTCCCTGTTCACTGAGCCATGTTGTTTGATTCAGAATAGGGTATGAGCAAAATAAAGGCAATATGAATAACCAGGGACTCTGTTGCTGAGAAATCCAGTGGCAAAACACAATAAGGCTCAGTGGAAGGGAAAGATCAGATGTATAAAGGTTACAGTGTGAAAGATGTAAGAAATCCACAATATTCCTGCAATAAATACAAAATCTCTTAAAAGAACAGAGAGTGAATTTAGGAACTGGTTCTGGCTGGGCTTATTTTGGTTGACCAGCACTTATGTAGATAATGCCTTGCTAATAGCAAACCTGTCTATCCAACCCCATGTGGGGCTGCCATATGTCCAGCAGATCTGTACATGCCATGTTTTTCTCTCTAGATCTGTAAGTGTTTTGGCTCATTTTCTGGGATTTCCAGGCATCTGGCAGCTCATATGGGCAAGCAGGCCCAGCTGAGCTGCCGACCTCAGAGGCTCTGAATGCGTATAAATCAACCCCAAAGCACATGTCTAGCAAAACACTGATGGAAATGTGACAGGGCTAGACTGTGTGTGTCTCTTATTCTGTGAGCTGTCACAGTTAAGAAAACAGGAGGTAGCTGAAGCAAAATTAAAATATGGCCTTCATGAAGCACAATGCAGCAAGGTGCCTCTGGTGGGAGAGGGAAGCACTGTGGAGAACAAGGGGAGGTGGAAAGAGTTAATGCACCTGAGCTGTGCAGGGCCCAGGGTAGAACCAGAGCCACAGAGTGCATTCAGCCAGAGAAATCAGAGCCTGCTGCTGAGAGGATAACTGCTGTTCCACAGCCCTGTGCTCTCAGGGGTGGGATAACACGAGAGAGGAAGGATGGGCTAATGCTGCCTGTGGACCACATGCAGCTTGAGGGCAGTTCAAGTACATCTTCCCTGTTCCAGCTATGAATTGATCTCTGCAGGATGCAACTGGCACAAGGGGAGACACGACCAAATAATGCAGATACCCAGATGAAGCAAAACCACAGGAACTGCTGAGACTCACAGAGCTGAATGACACAGATTTCAAAGCATATTCAGGTCATGCTGGTGGGGAATTCTGAACAGGTTTTCTTGTGACTTGGTCTGTGTGATGCCCTTCCCTTTACCTCTCCAAGAGGGGTTTTGTACCTTGTGGCAGAGATTTTGGGTTGCAGCTGATGGAGCCAGGAATTTTGGACACTGCGATGGCAGAAGACACTTGCTGAAATCAAAATCAAATCAAATGCAAAATGAGTAGCAGAGAAGCTCTGCAAGTTGCTCTTAAATGACTTTAAGGCTTAAGGAGTTTAGCAGGAATAACACAACCTCCTTTTGAAGCAGTAATGTGGAATAATAAAAACAGTAGTGCTTAAGGCTGTGTAACAGTCTGTACACAAGAGAATTTCCCAGATAATTCAAAAGTGACACTGAGGTGTAAGCAGGCTGCAGACCAAAGGCAGAAGACAGGGAAATATTTGCTTACAGCACAACACCATCAGTGACAGCATCAGTAAAGTGAAAGTGAGTTACGTGGTTACTGCTTTAGGAAAAAAAGAAGGCATTAATCTGCACTCTGTAAAGGAAAAACAATAAAGCTGTTAAAAACATTGGTCTCCCAAGAAAATAAGGAGTTGAAAAAAAAGGAAGGTAAAGAATTTATTATAATAAAAATGCCAAAATAATGAAACTTTTCACACAGTACTCCATTATAAAAGTGTTTGTCACTCAGTCCATGGCATCCTGAAATCGTAAGTAAAAAGGAGGAATAGCACAAGTTTGAGGCAATAAAGGGAGAGAAGAGACAGTGATTTAGGTGAACTGCAGGCAATTGAGGACTGACTCAATAAATTATATCAAATCTCATTATGAAAACACACGTGCTAAAGCCACAGATGAGGAATATTGTAGCTGGGATCCCAGAGGCTTTTCATAGCACCCACTGAGGAGAGAGACATAAGACAGTTGAATTTGAAAAGGCAGCTGCAATCTCCAGCAGCCAGCATCATCTCACCTGCACCCCAAATGCTTTAAGATGTCAGCTCCTGGTGGGACAGCTGTGATGTTTCCTAATGCTGCTGCTCCGTGGAGAAGCAATGGCATTGTGAGATGGTGTAAGGAAATGAAAACAAGCATGAGCAAAGATGGAAAACCATTCCAGCCCTGCTTCTGAGCCTTTTCCCCAGAGGTTTGCTGCTTTGGCTGCCCTGAAAAGGCCACACCAGTTTAGGAAGCCACTAAAGCAGTAATAGAAATAATAATAACAGTAGTTACAGCCTGCTTTATGCACTCTCTGTGTGCAGACCTTCACTGCTGACAAACCAAGGCAACGCAGGAATGAGATTTTGAAATATGCTGCCAAGGCCATGAAGGAAAAAACAAGCTGAAGATACCAACACAGTGAATGTGGAAGGACTTTTGGGACCTTAGGATAATCAAAGTAATAGAAAAAAAATTATATTACAGGAATTGCACACTGTTTAAGGGGGAGGTGAAAGGAAACCAATCACACAGTGATTTGGGAACACTATTAGAGTGGAGACTGCAGGGCAGCTCAGGCTGATAGGGCACTTCATTATGAATCATGATTTTAGCATTGAATATCCCATCTAGCTGTGAGATAGTCATCAACCAAGAGCAGTTTATTGGTAGAAATGAATCAGCTCACAGCCATTCTCTTTTGTGAGCAATATGGCAATGGGAGTTGCAGGAGGTCACCCAGCTGGGCTGTGCACTGCAGCACTGAGGGCTGGGCTGGATTCAGGCTGAGCTGAAGGATGCTGTGGGTCAGAAATACCCACTTAATCACTGCTCTTTAGTGTAACTCACCCTGCATTGCAATTCCCCAGCCTGGGGGCGAAGCAGGGGGCAGACACTCCTTTTTGTGGTCTCATTTCACCCCTTCTAATTCACAGAATGTAAGGACAAGTCTCTTTATCTTTATCCCCCCCCCCCTTTTTTTTCCCTTTCTCTAGCCCACTCCTTTTTAAAGTACCATTTTTAATAATGGTCTTTGTTTAGGAATTTTCTCTCCCACACAATGCTTCAATATTTCAGAGGGGGTTAAAAAATTACAACATCACTGCAGATCTGAACTTGCAATTGCATGATGCTCCATATTTTTAATTTAATATACAGATGTCCTAGCTTTATTCTACTTCAAGATTTATTATTTATTCCACTGAGTATTTTTTTTTTTTTTTTTTCAGAAAAGGCCAGTGGATATCCTTTTAACTTTTTTGTCACTCAAAAGCAGCTTCATGTTTTTCCAAGAACTGAGGTTAGAGGTACAACTATCAGTGCTGAAAGCACTGATTCCTCACTTGTACCAATGAACTTCTAGCCATAAATATTCTTTGAGTGACCAAGCCATGAGGTAACTGAAGTTGCATAGTGTTAATGTAAAAGGACTTATTTGCTTAAAAATCATCCTTTATCTGCATTGCTACCAGGATTCTGCTTAGTCAGGCTCTAAATATTACAGTAGAGACATAATCTAATGATGGACTCAATGTTATTGTTAATCCAAGTCTGAGTCTTGTCAGGGATTACAGTTTGTAGAAAAGTGGACTGTTAAAATTCTCTGTGGTTAATTGGGATTCTGAGTTGAAGTTTCATATAGAAAACACAGATTGAAGCTTATTAAGAAAATAAGACTGCTACCACTTTTCAATATCAGAGTATTTTAAATACTATTTTATGAAAAATCTACGTTTTCCTTGTCTGATCACTTCTCTATGACTCCACAACATGAACCTGATTGCATTTCAGACTTTGCTTATATTATATTTGGAGAATTTTTTTACTTTTCCCTTTAAACACATATAACCCTAAGCCAGCAAATGGATCCAACTTTCAGGGGGAATTTCCAAAGCATAACTTTTCTTATACAGGACCTGAGAAGAAATAATGGATGAGTTCATTAATAACACTGATCAACCTGGTGGAACACAGTCCATAGATCCACTGACTTTTCCAACAGCTGCAACAAAGTCACGAAAAAGCTGAAATTGATTTAGGAAATCAACAACTTTGGAGACATTGGTGAGTATTTCCATGTGGGGGTCCTTGTTGTAGATGTAGACAGATACAGAGAAAAGTTTTTCCATGTACTGAAGAGCCAAGTTCCCAGTGTAACCAAACATTCCTGTGGTTGCAAGCACACAGGACTGAGCAATTTTGTTGGACATGCAGTGTTCATCCCACCAATGAACAAACTGCATGCTGCTGGGATTCTCTCTCCCTGTGGTTTGTGAAGGTTCACAAACCCTTTCAAACATTTCCTCTTTGGTCTCTTGTTCCTTTCCAACACCACTTCTGCCATGTGCTTTATTTTCCTTTTTCACTATGTTTTTCCTTTTTCATTTTCTTACTTTTCTGTTTTCCCCTGTATGTTCTCCAGGTTCTTGTTATCTTTTTTCTTTTCTTTATCTTTTTTTCTTTTTTTGCTTTTAATACACCATGAGCAGTCATTTTGCATGCAGACTTCTCAGAGAAAATGCACTAATTAGGAGTGAAAATATAGCACAAAGAGATTGACAAAAATGGTGATGCATAAATACCTTCCTTGACACACATTCTCAGCTGACTTTCACTGAGTCAAAGGTTGGATTCAGACTGTTTCCAAGAAAAGCTTGCCATATCTCTGGGTTTCCTCATTTGGCCTCATCAGGTCACTTTAACAGAGCTCCAAAAGTAGAAATAAAGGGAAACTCTTTTGGAATATTTTAGCAGATGTACACTGGATTTCTTTCAGGAGCACTAATTTGACCTCAGTAAATTCTTCTCAAATTTGCATCCATTTAAATCCTTCTAAACAGGCCAGAGTTTTCCAGAGTTGGTTCCTAATGAGGCCCATAATTAGATTCTGTGCCATTTTCCTGGAATCCCAGGCCCTGCACTGAAATGGCAGAACAGCTCTGCTGGTGAGGGGAGCCAACATGCAGAGCTTGCCTGCTCCAAGCTTTCCATGTGGATCATCTCTCCACGAGCAGATTTATTTATTTGTTTCATTATTTGATATTTATTTAATTTTATGATGCTCTTTGTTTAATGAAAGAACATAAAGACCAGGCAGAAATCAACAGAAGTCAACTCAGACCTTCAGCACCTGATTCAACTTCAGCAGTGTCATTTGTCTCTGATGACAGAAGGGTGAGGGAAAAATACTTTTGAGTAAGTTTAGGTACAATGAGTCTGCATCTTGCTGTTCCCATTGATTTGGTTTTTTTTTCCCATGGAGTTTCCTGATATTCTCTTCAACCTCAGTGTTCAGCTTTTCACATTTTTCTGTCATTTACAAAGAAACCCAGAAAACTTAAAGTTGTATTGTGAGTAATCTGATAATTAATGGAAACAGAAGATGTTCAGAATAGGGTTTTCATTTTTCCATAGCATTTTCTAAGAGATACGTTAAATTTAAGGAAATCTGGACTACAATGGAATAATTAGAAATATAAAGCTGTTTGAATGATAAACAGCAGAGCAAATGTTTTGGAAGTTTTAGATAGAGGCAGGAGTTTTATGAGTGATTTGCATCAAATAATTTTATTTGATGAATTTTGCTGTCTTTCCTGTTGGTGTTCTGTGAATATTTACTCATTATGTGAAATTATTCAGAAATTACTTTAGTGAATAATTCTTGGTTTGCAGATCCCTTACAAATAGTTCATAGCAGATATTTGTCATTTTTTCTCTTTTTTTTTTTTTTCTTTGATGAGGTTTGTAAGCATGGAGCATTGTGTCTATTACTTAGCAGTTTGGTTTATATAGCAAAGCAACACAGCAGGAACTGCAGATTTTCCATTATGCTATCTGAAATCCATTTTAGTGAATTCAGTGAATATTGAAGCTTGAATGTTTTGATGAGTAGAATTCTCATCAGTAATAACTGAGCTCATACAACTCTGCAGGAACAGAAAATATGCAGGAATAACATGCTCTGATAGACTCTGAGTTGGGGGCAGGTGGGTGACTTTGAGTTCCCTCCTAAATTAAACTATTTTATGATTCCAGAAATGAATGCCTTCAAACCCAAATGAGTCCATTTCTATTCCTTATTCTTCCATACTGAAATGAGAGGTGGGTTCATCTCTGCACCTCCAGACACCAAAGAATTAATTAGGAATTGTGTCTGAATTCTTCATTGATGCTCTCCCTATTAAAACAGAGGTTTCCTTCTCTCACCTGTCTCAGACCTGTTGTGACAGTGTGTAGAATTTACACTTCTGGGGTACTTGCAATATTCCACTGACTGACAAGGGTATCTATCCATAATCTGGAAACCCTGTGCCACCCTAAGAGGGAAGAATTCCTTCCTGATATCCAATATGAATTTACCCTATTTCAGTTTAAAGCTGTTGCTGTTGTGGCTGCACTTGTCCAAGATCAAACTGGAACAAGAGGAGACATCAGGATAAGGAGGGAGATGTGGAATTAGCTTCCAAAACCTCTTAAAAATCTGGCTGGCTTGACAGAAAAGAAATTAAGGAATAAAAAATACATGCATGGAAGAGAGAGATAAAAACAAGGAATGTGAAAACTGCTAAAGTGAAAGGACAATGTTAGAAGAGGGACTAGTGGGGTTAAATGAATATACAATCCACATATGAATATGAAAGGATTAATATGAAACTAGAAATATTTTGTAAAAAGCAGAGAAGGGAATTTGAATTTGGACTTGGAGTAGTAAAAAGCCTCACTAGTTTCATGAAAGGGATTATATCATTAGATATATCAAACCTTATAATTTTTGGTATATCAAACATTTCAGTCCTATATTTCCCTCAGCTTTTTGGGGTCTTTCTTGGGGTTCGTTTTTTTTTTTGTTTTCTTTTCTTTTTTTTTTTTTTTGGATTTTTAGTTTTTTTTTGTTTGTTTGTTTGCTTGTTTTTTTTTTTTGTTTTGTTTTATTTTAAAGGAAAGACTGAGAATCAAAAAAGTGAGGTCAGACTTTTCTCTGGAAGTCATGTTGGAATTGAGGACTGCAAACTGAGCAGTAATTATTCACTCATGAAAAAATTGTTCTACTTCAGATTTCTCCTGTTCCTCACTAAATTTCATACTCACAAGCTTTTACCAGAACATTTCACCCACGAAACAGCTGCTCAATTGTTAGAGAAGAAATGCAGTCAAGAAACTCTGAAAAACCAGTTTCATTCTCATGATTACTGTGTATGTTCAGGAATCACCAGCACCCAGGGAAATGCCATCTTTCTATTGCAGGGAAAGGGTCATCCTCCTGTTTTAATACCTCCAAGGGTTACTTAATGTATTCCAGATATCTGAGGCCTATGTCTTGTGAAGAGAATTCCATTTTTTCAAATACTAATTTAGAGGGACAGGTATTTCATGCAGGCAAAAAAATTTCTTTGCTTATCCTTTTACTCTTCTTCAACTATTAAAAGTTTCTCTTGATGGCTTAATTTAACCTTCTTCAATCAGCTGTTTCATATAGGTAAAACCTCATAAAATAAGGGTCTTGCTACCCTTGTAAAATCATGGATAGAAGTAAAAGGGGACTGTGGGAGTGACTCAGCTGGGAGAGAGAGACCTGAGAGATGTGAGACACTCTGACTTATTGTGTTTGCAGGGACCCCCGTGGCAGGAAGGAATGATGAATCTGACTCCATGTTCTCAGAAGCCTAATTTACTATTTTATGCTACTATATTATATTAAAGAATACTAAACTATACTAAAGAATACAGAAAGATACAGACAGAAGGCTAAAAAGATAATAATGAAAACTCCTGACTCTTTCCAGAGTCCCGACACAGCTTGGCCCTGATTGGCCAATGACTGAAAACAACTCCCAGCAGAATCCAATGAAACAATCACCTGTGGGTGAACAATCTCCAAACACATTCCACATGAGCACAACACAGGAGAAGCAAATGAGATAAGAATTGTTTTCCTTTTTCTCTGAGGCTTCTCAGCTTCCTAAGAGAAGAATCCTGGGCAAAGGGATTTTCCAGAAAATGTGAATATGATACTGACTGCTGCATGTCCACATCATGCTGTGGGGTGGTTGGTTGGCTTGGGCTTGTTATGCCTTAAAACTGTGTGAACTGATGACTGGCTAACTGCTGAAAAAGGCTGCTCATTACTTTTTCATTTTAAATAAGAACAACTCCATCAGAACAAGGACCTGAAGTTCCCTCAGCTGTTTGTCTCACAGCGCAGGTTTTGCTGGCCTTTCACTCTGTGTGGATGGAGGAAGGAGATTTTGTCTTCCCACCACAGTTATTGTCGTGAACAGTGGAAGAAATGCTTCACACAATATGCGTGAGTGGCAAATCCCAAAGTTTATTGAAAGCTCACACATATTTATATTGGTGTTAATGAAGCTTATACATATTGCAAAAGCTGAGCCCATTATTGGTTAAAGCACACTTAGATCAACCACACCTACTTCTATGCTCTAATGATTATTTTGTTTCTATGTTTGCATTCTTCTAGCTTCTCTACCTAGGATATCTTCATTTTCTGGCAAGCGATTTTCTCCCCCATCTTCCTGTTGCAGCGAAGGTCACCATGACCTCTGTCAGTGATTGGCCACTGGTTTCACAATCCCCAGCTTGTTTCCCCTATCCTTATCCAACGGTATCACATCAAAGTGGCCTTTCTCAGCTAGCCAATTATCCAAAAAGCTCTCTACAAGTTATCACTGAGAGAAGCAGGATTTCATTTCCTGGAGGTGCAAACCCATCAGGTAACCCAGGCTAACATTCTGCTTTTAATTCAGCCACTTTTCCTATTCCCAGACTCCTATTCCAGCATCCTGCTGACACAGAGATGTCAATCAGATTTCAGTTTTCATTTCTTGCTTTCCTGCCATTCCTGTCTGCTCAGGGTGACCATGCAGGCTAATTTATTCCAAGAGCTGATTTCCCAGCAGTGTCCTCTCCCCATAATTCCCCAGGGAAGACAACTTAGTGATTACACCCATTCTTCAGACCATTGCCTGGGAAAGAAAGTCACAGCAACGTGGTTTTAGCAGTCAGGGGACAAGACTCCACACACTGGATTATGTTTGACCAGGACATTATTGATACAGACTCATGGCTCAGCACAGAGAGAACGAGAGTGTGAATTGTGTGTCACAGCCACAGCAGCCTCACAGGTTACTTCTAAGGATATTCCTGAGCCACTTACATGTTTTTTTCCCTTAAACCCTGCTCTGGCTGCACAAGGAAGTCCTTTGGGGCATAACAAAAAGAAACTGGCAAACGTGGTGATGAAGAACTGAGTGGCATGCAGCAAAACACTCCTCCCAACTTTGCTCTGCTGTCAGAGCAATTTTTCCTGATCTTCCTGTCCATGAGCTTCATTCAAGCTTTCCCAGCAGCCATCCAGGCACTTAATGCAGGTCTTCAAGCTGCACTGCACTTGGACACGATGTGTGTTGCTAATAATCTAAAGTGACAAGACAGCAGAAGAGCTTTTGTTTAAAAAAAACTTATTAGCTGCATTTGATAAATTGAAAAGGAGCCTTTATAAAGGCCTAAGGAATGCCCAAACCTCATTTACTTTCTGTGGACTCTGAGTGGAAATTTTAATTAGAAATCGGATATGTCATGCGCTGTTCAGGTGATGCAAGGTTTTTTATATTTTATTTATTTATTTATTTATTTAAAGAATTCAGCCTCTGGGCAGCTATCACTTATTAAGTATTTTCAGTCAAGTGATTTTTTTTTTCTACTCTCTTGTGATATGCAGTGGAGACAGTTTTTGACAATATATTCAAAATAACTTAGAAACGTTCTCTCTGTGTAAATGGTGTCTCAGTATTTACAATGAGGCTGTACTTCTGCAGATCAGGCTTCTGCTGTGTGGAACCATGACCAAAACAAACAAACAAAAATCCTTCTTTTATTTCACCCCAGAACAAAGGCTCAGCCATTTCCCCAAAATGCAAGATTTCTCTTGACTTTTTCTGCAGTTAATTTAGGCTCTTTCAAAGGGGATGCAGCTCTAGTTCTATGTAAAGCTGTGCTAAGCCAGAAGTGCAGAGCTGAAAAAACTTGAAGATATTGTGTAAACTTTTTATGGACTGCTTTGCCTTGCCTTCTTGGCTTCTTTTTCTGTTAAGGTCAGGATTGAAAGTGTTCAAGATGATATTTCTTGTTCAGACTCAGGTGTTTATTATTTCTTATCTATATCACAATCTCACAAGTTCTGCAGTATTTCACTAACAAGCTACACAATGGCCCTGAATCTGTCCCTACAAGGTCTTTTAAGGCTAAACTGTCGAATTAAGAAATGACACCTGAATTATTTTCACCTTTAACCCAATAACTAATCCCTCTTGGCCCTCAATGTGGACTTTTCTGTCCAATTAAAACATACCACCCAAACCCTTGAAGAAGAAGGTGAAGAAGAAGGTGAAGAAGAAGGACCAGCCTCTGCCCTACAACCTCTATCTTGCTTTATGTATATCACTGTATTCTAAACCCTTAAACTCTAAGTTTTCTACACTGTGATATTACACACTTCTATTCAAACTCCACACCCACAATCCCAGTTCTGTCATTCCATTTTGGAAGCTTCTCCAGGGCCTCAGGTTAAATGCAGTGTTCTCCTGGGGGTCAGTGCCTGGCAGCACAGAAAGTCTGAAATTCTCAGCATCCAGGGTTCCAACATTGCCTTATAAAACCCAGGAGGACCTTGTGGGCAGGAGAGGGGTGAGGCAGCCTCAGTACTGCTGCAATCAGGGCTGTGAGAGGGCAAGGAGAGGGCTGCATGAAGGACTTGTGCAGCTGGAAACATCTGGTTTGGTACAATAACAAGGAGAAATTATTGGAGGCCTCCCTTCTTAGTGTTGGCTGAGACATAACAGTAGAAATATCTGTGGGGCCACGTGCGGCTCAAGATGCAGAATGTCTGGGCATCTGATTGTTTCCTGAGTGCTCTCCTAGCACAAATGGAAGCTCATTTCCCACAGAAGTTTTTCCTTAAAATTCCATCCTAAAATGTTAATATTTGAAGATACCAAAAACTTTTTTTTGATGATCCTTTTCACCTGATCTTAGTTTCCTGTTTCAATGCCTTGGCATTTCTATCTCTCTTTCTCTCTGTAGAGAATTTTCACTTTCTTTTTCACCTAAAGACCACCAAATTATTTTATTCAGTTGGGTAACATTCCTAATGTACCCAAGCAGGGTCACACCAATGTAAATTCAGTACTGATTGGGCAGAATATGCAAAGAAAGTAAACCTTAATTATCAACTCTTTGACAAACTTGCTCTCTGAAAGCTGTGACATTTTAATTGGTTCATGTTTAAGTTAAGAAATGAAAATACATATGTCAAAGGAGATGCTGTCCTCATGTCTGAATACACAGGGAATGATGTGAAGAACCCAGAAATTTCATAACCCAATTATTCCTGCCAATTTAGGATCCTTCCCTGGGTTCCTCATTGGCTGTGTTGACTTCTTTACCTTACAGAAATATCACAGATAAGGTTTACAGGCAGTGTGAGGGTTTAAATGGGAAAGCTAAAGTGAGATTTATAGACTCTCCTCCACTGAACCAGCTGCATGAAAATAAATATTCACTGACTGTTACACGGATTTCTTGAAACAAGAACACTCTGTAATCTTGCTATCCATCTTTTCTGCAAAATTATTAAAATATGTAGCTACATTTTGCTGCCACTCAGACCCTGATGCTTTTAGCAAGGAAATCCTTTGCTTGACATACCCAGTAGTGTACAGACTGTTTAATATGTATAGAACTGGTGTGTTCCTTGTTTAACAGGTTTCAATTTACATTTTCATATCAGGAACCAGTCTTGCGCCACCATCCTGGGCAGGAGCTGGAAAAGTCTGCTCTGAGATTTCTCCTCCTGAGGTGGGAACCTGCCCTTGCCTATAAAGACTCTAAAGAGCCAGTGCAGACTCACCCTCAAACATCTCCAAAAGCTTGTTTTGGAACCAGGATCACTTGCTTTTCTCAGGATGGAAGAGTGAAGAAGGAAGGGAAATCCCAGATTATAAACACCTGCCAAATTTGGCTGTGGATGGGACTGTGACAGATTCAACCTCTTGCAAGTTTTGTGGATAACCCTTTAAAATCTCTGTGATCATAGCTGTAAAATCCATTAAAATGCCAAAAAACCAAGTAGAAATGGTCAAGTAATCAGTAATGCATATTTAATTAATAAAGCCATTCATTAAATAACAGTTAATATCTTACCAGAACACTGAATTTGCACCTGTCTGTAAAAAACTGCATTTTCCCCTTAGAAATCCTAACAGAGCTTTGGACACATGTTTTCATACTTACCTTGTGTGTCATTTAGTATAAATAAGAACTTTTAGTTTGGTTATGTGAGCTCTTTGCTAATGTAAGAATATTGAAAAATAAAAATAACTGAGCTTTTCTTCTCAAAGCCCAATAATAATGATGAGAAACACCCATTTTGACTATTTTGGAGTATCCTGCCAGGACAGCACTTATTAAAATAGCATTTTAATATGTTGTTTCTCTCCATTAAATCCTTAGAATAAAAATAAATCTCCTTTTTCCCCCTTTTTATTTTTTAATAAAAGGCACTTTTCTTCCAAGGCAGAGCTATTTATCTCCAAGTAGAGAAAAAGCCTGGAACCAGATGAGAAACAGAAACTTTTTCACCAGCTTCCTCTCTGGCTGTTCTTTCAGTATTACTTCCTAAGTCCCAGAGGTTACATAATGAAAATCCACAGTGGATTCCATGCCATATCTGTCTTGCATTGATTTTCTGCCCTTTCCTCCTCAAAATGAGGAAAAAAAGCACCAAAAATGAGATTGTCACAGCACTGCTGCCTTCAATTGACCATCATTGTGGTTACAGTGACCATTTAAAGAATAAACTCTGTATTTCAGACAAGGTATAAAGGGAGATGCAGTTTTAAAATAAATACCAGTATAAGGAGGCTAAAAAAATGTTTTAAACCTGTGTTCAGTTCATATCTGCAGATCATAAATAAGAAATATTTGTACTTTTGGAGATATTTTGGGCTGTAGAAAGTCCTTAGTGCTCTGGCAACATGTAGTAAGTTGCACAGGACTGTGGAGCCCTCAGCAGTTGTTTTAGGTTTACCAATATTTGCAGGATTTAGGGTGCAGAATTAATAGGGAAAAAAATCTATTCCTGCTGTGCTAAAAGGCATATGAATAAACCATTGAGACCATAACAGTAAAAGGCACCTTTTTGTATTTCTATTTTTAAAAAATATTTACCAAAATCATACATATGTAAATAAATATGCATACATATACACAAACTAGCTTTTAAAATGAAAATAAATGTATTTACAGGGGAGATGGATAGCTAAGACAGAAAAAAAACCCTGCAGTGATATAATTTTTAATTATAATTTCAATGAATATATTTATCTTCAGAGTCACTATGATGCTTTTGTCCCCTTCATTTCAATGAAAGAAAAAGGTAATTGAAAGATTCCAGCCAACACTTTCAGCCTTTGAGGGCAAAATAATTTAAGACTTTGTAAATTAAAACTGAGGTAAATAGAAATTAGGCTGAAATTAGCAGTGACAATGTTAGTTATTCTACTGAAGGAGGGGTCCCATGATGAGTGCCAAAAGAAATTGTATATTAGGAGTCTGATTGCAGTGTAAGATGGTTAGAGAGGCTCAGTGTGCCATAAAAATGCAGGTATAGCCTTTACTGAGACTTTACTCATTCAGAGAAACCAGGTCCGATCGTGGCTGATTAAAAGTCACAATTTGCAGGCATTTAAAGGGAAGAACAAACGCATAAAAAGACATTTTTAAATTGAAATAATTGTCTGAGCTCTAGAAAAGAAAGTAATAGATTTGATTTTATATTGGAATTGTGAAAAAAAAATCTTTTATTTAGATGTGATGGGGTTTAAGCCCTGTAGGCAAACAAGCCCAACACAGCTGAGGTAGGTGGGAAGATAGGGATCTTCTTAGGTAGATAGGGAGGGGGAGAGAGGGACAGAGAGATGAACTTCCACTGAGAATCCACCCTGGATAACTCAGATCCAAGTTAAGGCATCGCTGTTTTCTCTCTGTGCACTCAGAGGTCTCACCATGGGCTCCACAAGGCTCCAAAGATGTGCCAGGATCATGGCTTGCAGATCCAGCAACCACACTTGTAAATTGTGATTATATAATAATCACAATTATAATATTGATATATATTATATGATATATAATATATAATCTATATTATAATAGTGATTATATTTTAATGCAGACATTGCATTTGGGTGCCTAAAGCCTGAAAAGTGGCCTGAGAGCTCCTTTAGTCAAGCAATTAAATAACATCCAACCTCCCCTTCTCCACCTCTCTGGCACTACTCCCCCATTCTGACTGCAGTGGTTGGCTGTAATGTGGGTTTGGGTTGGTTTTTTTTTCTGTCAGAGAGAAAAATCAGCAGTAGTTTCATACCTTTCATGACTTTTTCATTATTATTTGGAATAAATAATGTAAAAAAAGGTTGATAGGATTTGACATGGTTGTGCCACCAGTATTGCTTACACTTTCAGCAGCATCTAAGGTAGTATTTCAGTGCTGGATTTTTGACATTTGTGCTTTGTTAAAACCACATCCCTTCTCTCCTGTGAACAGAATACATTAAATACTGTGCAGAAGTGTGAGATTAGCTATCCCACAGCTGAATTTGTTTCAATTCAAGTGTGTGTTCATATGCCACATTCACTGCAGGACTCCAACACTTCCCAAACCTGGCTGACCTTTGTGACACCTGTTTGGGAATTCACCAGGTAGCATTAACCTGGCTGAAGGTAGCATGGGATGTGACAAGAGTGCAAGTAAGAGGTGGGAACAAGATTAGCCTGGCAGATCATTGCTGTCTAGATTTGCATCAGTTATGTATATTTTCACACACTTCTTAAAGTCACAGATCCATTGAAACCCTTCTGTGTTGCTGTCTCAACCTCATTCAACAATTTCAATAATTTCTTACTCCATTTTCGCTTATTTGACATCTCTTTGCCTTTTTCCCTATGTTCAGCTCTCTGTTCAAGCTGATTCTGCTCTTGAAGCAAAATTTGCACATAAGCAGTGCCTGCTTTAAGACCACACAGCATGGACAGCACTAACATGCATTAGCTCCACAATAAAAAAGAAGGAAATTATTCCTGAAATACCTTTAAGGAGCCTAAAACACCTGGAATGAGCCTAAACATAGCCATGCTGACTTGAGTGTTGCTCTGAGTTACAGAAGTATGAATTTTGCTGCAGAAATGCTGTTTGCTGGTAAATCTGCCACATCCACAGGCTTTATCCAAAAACCAGGCTGTGAAAGCCCCTGTTGGGTTCTCCAGCTGTGTCATGAAGCACTCATGAGCTGAAGGCCAGCAGAAGTCAATGTGCAGAAGGACAACCAGGATACCACCCAGAAGAAAATCAATAAAAATATGCAGCCTCTCCACACTGCTAGAAATATATTCCTCTAATCTAAATGAATCTGTTTTGCTACAGTTTATACCCATGAAGAATTCATTCAATGGCAGCCTCTTTTTTAATTAAAAGCTGCTCTCTCCATCATCTCTTCACACTAAAAAAAACATGTTTAATCCTTTTCTATCAGCTTTTTTCCCCAGCTCAGATTTTCCACGGATCTCCTACAGACTCCTCCTTTCTCTGGGAGTGTTTTGTACAAATATGAGCTCAGCTAAAACCCTGTGAGTTGCTGCTGAGTGAAAAGGGAAGGCACCTGCAACAGCACAGCATCATTGCCTTGCTTTCCACTTGTGACCAGCCATAATCCCAAGGCTGACTTTAGAAGAATTGCTGATTGTTGCCTGATTTCTGTCTGTGAAGCTAATTACTCCCACCTGCATGCAAAATATTGCATTTGTCCCCATGAAATTAATTGAATTTCATTTTTATCTGTTTGCATCTCTAAGAATTTGAATTCTAAGCCTGTCTTCTAAAATATATTTCCTGTGTCTGGCTCATTAGATTTAACAAAAACATTGACAGAGATTGACCTGGAAGAGCTCATTGCAGAACCCCCTTCAGTGTCTCTTCCTATCAGTATCTATACCACAGCTACAGTTATTTTTTTATTTTATTTTATTTTTATTTTACCTGTTAGTTTTATCTAGACCTTGGCTGCTTATGAGAGTTCCATCTGAGACCACATCAAAAGCATTCCTAAAGCCAAGATTCATGATATCCACTGCTCCTCTCCATCCCCAAAGTCTGTTGGCTCGTCACAGAGGGAGTTAAGATTGGTTTGACATGATTTTTTCATGTCAAATCTATTCTGGCTGCTCCTCATCTTCTGCTCATCACTCAGATAATAATCTGTGTTGCCTCATTACTGATTTTGTCTGTGTCAAAAACAGTCTGACTTTTAATGCAAAATTTCTCCATTAACAGTTTCCTTCATAACAGGTGAATTAAGGTAAAGTATATGAAAATACTTTATAAATACTTAAAAAAACCCACTACTTTTGGGGGGGGGGGGGGGTTAGAAGCTGGTTGATTATTTGGGGGGTTTTGTGTGCTTTTTTCCCCATGACAATATAATGAGGATATGCTGGGTTTTCTTTTTAAAATATACAAAGTGGAAGTGAGAGTTCATTGTAAAACTCAACCCGTTGTAACTCCGGGTCTCTCAGAGCTGCTTCTTTAATAAATATACATATATACATTGCTGAAAAGTCTATGAACCTTTTGCAAAAATATAAAATTCATGTTTTCTGAAGAGCCTATTACCCAGGGAAGACATCTCAAACACAAGGTACAAAATTCATATTTAGGTAGCATAAGGGAAGATTTTCTTGCCAGTTGATTTCAGCCTTGCTGCAGCAGGGTGAGAGGACAGCTCAGGCTCTGCAGGTGGCTCAGACTGTCCAAAGATGCCAGTCAGCCCCAGCTGCACACAGGTACCTGTCCATGAGGCTGGTGGAGCCCAGCACCATCTGGGATGGGTCACTGGGCACCCATCTGTCCTCAGGGTCTGCACTCATGACAAGTGCTGGACCTCACCCAGCCCCAGGGAGACAAACACTCCTTTTCCTCTCACCTCTAACCAAGCCACTACTTTTTTTCCAGCCGTGGAAATATTTTAAAGCAGGTTTTACACCCCCTTTTCACGCTGCTGTCAGGAGCTAAAATGTTGCTGACATTCAGCATCTCTGGAGTCCAGCTCTGGCAGGGAGCAGGAGAGGGAGAGAAACCCGTCTGGAGTGAGCAGGATGCAACCAGAGCCCACTGTGGTGGTGGCAAGAGAGGTCAGGCTGGGACAGCTCTGCATCAACCTATGGGTCCTGCATCAACCCCAACACTCCCCATTAAGGCCTGGAAGTCCTGCTCTGAGAAGTTCAAATCATGGCAATTTATTAGCAGAGTGGTGACAGCATTTCTCGACAGCACCGTGAGGAATCTGTCCTTTGTCACACCGAGGGACACCAACATGTTCGAAGTCACAGAGACATTTTGTGAAAAATCCTTTCCTTAGGAGTTTTTTCTCCTGAGAAGCTGAGAGGCCTCAGGAACAAAATGCAAACAATGGTTATCTGCTGCTGTGGAATGCAACAGGTGGATCTGGGATTGGTCTCATGTGGTTGTTTCTAATTAATGGCCAATCACAGCCCAGCTGGCTCGGACTCTCTGTCCCAGACACAAGCCTTTGTTATCATTCCATTCCTTTCCTATTCTTAGCCAGCCTTCTGATGAAATCCTTTCTTCTATTCTTTTAGTCTAGTTTTAATATAATATATATCATAAAATAATAAATCAAGCCTTCTGAAACATGGAGTCAGATCCTCATCTCTTCCCTCATCCTCAGACCCCTGCAATCACTGTCACAATTCATTTTCCTTCTTCAGTCTGGGAGCCATCAGAGAACTTCAAAAGAAGTTTGTTCCCTTGAAACCATAAGATTCCCATGATATTTCCTCCTCTTCTCACAAATAACATGAAAAGTGCTGCATGTAGGCCTTTATGGCTGTATATTTTAATAAGAATGAGGATTTGATAAAGTACAGTGCACAGTTTATCAAAAGGTGATAGTGATAGATCAGGAAGGGAATGAGAAAATATTTTAATGAAAATAATAATACTAGTGGTTTTTTTCAACATCTCTTAAAGGCTTTCTCTTTTTCTATTTAATGTATATATATATGTATATATATATATACATATATATCTCTATTGTATGTATATTTCTATTTACATATATATAAAAATAAAATATTTATATTCCCTGTTAGTACAAAGAATTAAGTAATGCAAATGCTAATGAATATTAATGAAAGGTGTATAGAAAAGTTCCAAATAAATATTAACCTGCTTCTTATGAGGGAATAGAAAAATGTAGAAGCACTGGCTCCTTTTAAGGTGTTAACATTTATCTTTTTATGGAATTTCTGGGGCTGGATGCCTGTGTTAGATGGGGTGAGTCACTCAGGACGTCCTTTTCCAAACTAAATGCTTCTGTGATTTTGTGGAACAAGAATGTTTACTTGAAAATAAATAACTGAACATGCAATTGTTTTATGACTTTCAGTGTTCTGTGTGCTGCTGTTGGTGTCACATCAACCTAGAGGAACTCCTTTAATGGCTCTGGTTGTGCAGTTCCTTGGGGTGTCCTACATCCACCACAATAAAATCTACGAAAATCAACTCCATTTACTAATACCTGAAAGCATTTAATTTTGTTTAATAAAGTTAAATACCTTAGTTAAACTAACCAAGTTAAACCAACTTTGTATGTGAGATTTAAGTCTCTCTGGTTCCACGCAGGGAGGTTTTTATCCTGCTGTTTCTCTGTTGTATTCTGTGGGTGTAGATGTGCTCAATATGCCAGGTTTCAAATAAAAACCTCCACGTTAGCAAACATGGGTCTTACCTTTGGAGGAAGGAAAGATATTGGAATTACAAGTCAGATACAGATAATTTCTAAAGGCCTTTATGAACCACTTCCAGTAAATATCTGATCTCACTTATGGCTGCAGATGTAAAAGGCATTCATGGAGGCACAGCTGGGCAGGCAACCTCTCCAGACTTTTTTGGGTTTCCGAATTCCAAGCAAGTTGCACTGCACATCTTCCTCCCAACAGCATCCATCTCCCTGTCTTTTTCCATTTAATTGACTCTCTATCTATTTTCAGACCTCAGCTGAAAAACACTCTCATGCACAAACACACACAAACAGCCCCGCACAGCTGTTTTAATTTGAAATACAAGCTTTGTATCTTTTAATAGGGAAAGTGTTTGTGTGAGATACTCATTCTTGCAAACAAAATATACTGTGGTGACACTTCCCTGAGGCCAGGAACTTGTAGATGTACTTATTTATCAAAATTCATTGTTTTCTTTAATTAGCATTTTGAAGAGAGAAAATTCCTGCTCAAAATCATGTCTTTGCATATACTCAGAACAAAAATTGTTTTCTCTTTGGCAGTACTTAAGTGCTAAACAGCTCTCCAAACTCAAGTTATTTGTGAGAAAAACAAGCAACAAAACACATTTGATTTTTATTTTAAGAAAAGCATTTACACTTTAGACATTATAATTATTTACAAAACTCTATTTTCTGGTTGGCTGAGAGCTGAACGCCACTGCAGCAGCTGTGGAGGCAGATTCAGTGGTAGCAGCCACCTCTCAGGAGGAGCTCAAAGAGGGTGGGAGGGTTCTTTCTTCAGGACAAAGGCTTTACACCCTTTTTATTGTCCTGAAAAAGACTGACAGGTGACCAGGATACATTCTCAACCTCCTGTCCAGGTCAGTCTTTATGCCACTCCCAGCTGGGAATGAACGAGCATCATCCAAAGAGGATGACTTGGATTCCACTTGAAAACCTTGGAATTAGGGCTGGGGTGGCAGCCCTACAGGGGAACCTGCTGGAAGGAGCAGAGCCCTGCCTGTGGTAGGAGCAGAAGCTGCTTTCTGGGAGCAGTTAAGGTCAAAGCTATATAAATTAAATGAGCAATGCAATTTGTTAAAGAGCCTCACCTGTATCAGCAGACTGATGGATGGGTGCAGTTATCCTGCGTCTGCAGCCCGGCAAGCAGCTTTAAGTCACCTTAATTCATGGAACTGCAGACCTCTGGCAACAAAGGTGAAACTGCAAGAAACATGCCACAAATGCCCTTTTCAGATGCTGTTCTTACTTCTTTAATTCCACTGGTACAGTTTAGCTAGATGGACATTAACTTATATCTTTAACAGTTACAAGTTCAGAGCCACACAAACTACCATAGTTTGTAGTTCCAAGTAAGTGCAAATAGGTTTCTGAGTCAGTGTTTTCTGAATGAAAGGCAGTTTTTCCACTGAATTAATAGATGCTGGACTATATCCTAAATCTGCAGTGACAGTGGTCATAAAAACTCTGTCAGTGTTGAAGGTCTTTGGGGAAAATTCCAAAGTCTGAAGTAGTAAATTAATCTACAAAATCACCTGTACTGCAAAGTCTGCTAGAGAGGTGGCCAAGATTACTTAAACAATTTTCTTTCTAAAATTGTAGTTCTGACTAACTCACAGTTATCTCCAAATTTTAAACTGCATTTGCTAAATGGTTTAGGCAAAAAAGAAAAAATTAATTAATTAAGTTCATCAAACTGGGAAGCCAAATCTTTCCTACACAGTCAGAGGACAGCTAAACCAGCCTGCAGGAAAACTGTGTTTAAATCCTTTTTCATTTTTTTAATGCACATCTTCCAAAAGCAAATCACAGTTTATTCTAGCTCATCCTAGTGAGTTCCTATAACACCC
This sequence comes from Agelaius tricolor, assembly GCF_023055355.1. Classification (NCBI taxonomy): domain Eukaryota; kingdom Metazoa; phylum Chordata; class Aves; order Passeriformes; family Icteridae; genus Agelaius; species Agelaius tricolor. The sequence goes on along the minus strand of NW_027269284.1, from coordinate 2,218,360 downwards.
ATCCTGTATAAATGCATATGTGCTAACTGGGACCAGCCTCTGCAGCCTGCTCATAATCAGCCCTTTTTTGGTGACCGAGAAGGAAAACAGAAAATGGGGAAATATTTTAGTTTTCTTTGTTTTCAGGGTATTTTCTGCTGCCACAAAGTCTGGTAGTATGGAGAAAATCCAGATGGTTGCAGGATTACTGCTTGGCTTAGTCAGAAGCCAAATATATAGTATATAGAACCATAAAAAAGGCAATTTCTCATTCTAGATTTCTCTAACCAGAAAAGTGGCACCATTTTATTCCTTTCTGACCTTGCTGTTACACACACATTTTCTATCATTTATTGACAGAGAATACAAAGACAATTGGAGCTTTAACCTGATCAGGAACGATTGTTTGCAAACATCTTCAAATGCTGACCCACCAACTGTCTCAAAGTCCAGATTTAGTAAATATATACTTAGTAAATATATATTTAGTAAAATAAAAATATAAATAGAGATTTAGTAAAATAAAACAGGAGTGTGTGTGTGTGAATGCACAGAAATTCACACAGATCGACCTGCTGGAATAAAACTTTAATATTATTTTGTACTTGCTGGATCTTAGACTTCTCACTCTGCAGCCTAGAGCTGAAGATTCCTGTGGCTGTACAAGACAGTTTAGCTTTTCATCCTTTTTTGAAAGTTGATCTGTCCATCAGTATCTTTTTCAAATTCTCTGTGGGTTCAGGGATATAAAAATTATTCCAAATTCAAATATGAAAAGGACTTAGCACTTTTGTTCCTGTCCTAATTTTTACATGGCTCTGACAAAGCCTTGAGAGAACCTTCTGAAAATGTAAAAAAGTTTTTTCAGACTTTGGTGATTACAGCTATTCCTAGTTTAGGGATTTCCATTTCACCTTAAAAGTCATGGACTGGCTCTGGCTGAAATACAGCCATAATTGACTTTCTCCCAGACAGATCATTAGCAGAAGGAAAGGGGCTTTGACTCCTGTGTCTGAAACCATCACTCTTCATTCTTTTGCCTTAAAACCCTCAGGGCTGTTACCCAAATCCTCCTCATCCTCTCTATCAGCAAAGAGCCAGCGAAGGGAGATGGTGCCTCAGCCAGGGTAGGGGTGGTGGTGCAATCACCAAACCAAATAAATCAATTAAAACTGGGGGCTGGGAGAAGGGAAGAAGCAGTTTCGGGACAGGAATTCCTTTGCAGCCTTCAATTCTGTGAAAATGGCAGAAATTTCTTTGCAAACATCAGCTCATTTAACACTTAAAACAGTTGAGACAAGGCCATAGGGAAGTAATGCTGGTAATTTAAATATATATTGAATAAAGAGAGCAAAAAGTCCCACAAGCAGAAACTCTGGGTGTAAATCCTCTGTCCTTATTTTCCTTATTGGCCCTTTTCTAATTTTGCTTTCTTGCCACATAATATTCATCTGATGGTACAGAAAGAAGACATTACAGAGCTGCCCATGGTTTTGAATAAAGGAATTCAGGAAGACAAGTGACTGATTACAACCATGCAGTGCCCTGAACTTTTACTGGGATTAAGACCTGAGGGAAATTCTGCCCCTCTCCACTTTGCACTGAACTTGTTGGCTGTGTTAAAAATCTCTCATTTCCTTCTGACACAAGTGTGAGAAGCTGAGGGCAATACAGAATAGGTGATGGCATTTATTAAAAAAAGTTGAGAGGAGTAGGCAAACTGCTTGCTGGTGTTCAAATTACCAGCATTTTAACACATCTTTCTAGCAAATCATCCAAAAGTCTGAAATAATTCATTTGCAGCCTTGCAGAAAACACCAGTTATCCAAATTTGCCTGTCAGCAAATGACTGTGGTTAAAGATTGTTTAAAATGTAATAGGAAATATTTGCTTTTTTTTTTAAATGGTTTTGTTGCTGCAGTGAAGTACTCACATACTGAAGCATTGTTTTTGAGGGTGCTTTATTCCAGGGATTCATTAAAAACTCCTTGCTAAAAGGTTCCACATGCCTGGTGTGCTGTAGCAGCTAAAAACAGGACACAGTCATGTTAAAAGCCACACACCCTGGGAAATAACTTCAGTTTTACAAAAGCCAGGGCTAAGGAACAAAAGATGTTCGGTGAAGGGTGAAAGTGAAAAGTTAACTCTCATAATTAATTAATTTCTGCAATCTGCTTATTATATCTACTCACACGCACTGAGACAATTGCAGGAGAAGATTCTAATGGGAAAGGGAGAGACATTTTTCACTTCCTTTGTTAAAAAAGCTGAAGGTTCAGCTGATATAATCTGAATAATGGAGGAGCTGTGTTTCAGCACACACTCCTGGGCATGAGTCACTTCTGAGGGTGGACAAACACAAAAGAGGCTTCTGGCACTTGGCTGGGGCTTGTTTTAATTGTGGTCTTTGGAAAAGTCTTCAGCAGTACTGTAGGAAGCCACATATAAAAAATTCTTCTAATTAGGTTGTTTCTTCCTAATTTTAAGAGTCTCTGGATCAGATTTGCATCCTATTTTTTTCTAGCAGAGAGCTTAAGTCAATCTCCAGCAGAAGAAGCTGGTATTAAATCAAACCTAAGGTAGAGATAAATTACTTCCCTGATTTCATACACCCAGCACTGGAGATGGTAACAAACCTGACAAGTTTATCTATTCAGACAATGTCTCGTTTTCATGAACTATGTTAAATCATTTTTTATAAGGAGAAACAAATTCTGATTACACATTGTTACTATAATACTACTTGGAATCAGTCATAGATTAAGAATCCAGTGTTTCACACACAGCACAAATGCAAAATAAGAAGTTGACCCCTGCATCTAAGAGTTCACAGCCCCATTAAATATTTCTCTGAGCCAGATACATTTTACTTTGGTTATGTCACAGGTGAGGTCAGCTCTTCTTTTTTTCTGTCCTGAAGGGAAATATCATATATTAAAGAGTAATATAGACACCAATATAAATAATTCAAAAACTTTATCTTTCATGAAGAAGACAAAATCTTTTTCTTTTTTTTTTTTTTTTTCAGGAAGTGCAATTAGTTTAAAATGATACTGATAAAACCCATTTGTTTGAGGGTAGATTATTATTTTTATGTCACTCTACAGTGTTGCCATAGCCTGTGGATAGAAGCCATTTATCCACACAAATGAGAGTGCATTTAACTCATGCATTTAACTGCATGAGCAGCTTATTTAAACACTGGCTGCAGTCAAAGGACAGCAGCTCACAATTGCAGAAGGCAGCTCAACCTAACTGATATGGAAGTTTAAAACAGTTGATTTAAGTGATTGTCTTTGTTCAGACATCTTACTTTTATATATCACAGAATCAAATCACAGTCACAGAATGGTTTGGTTTGGAAGGGGCCTTACAGATCATCTAATTCCAAACCCCCTGCCATGGACAGGGACACCTACCAAATATAAATTTTATTAAATGAGATTAATTCTACTCTAAATGCCAGCTTTGAGACATTGGTTCATGAACATTGGTTCATGGACATGAGCTGTTCACAGGTTATCAGCTCAGCTTAAAAACTGCAATACTAAAAAGAGGCAGCAAAAACTAGGAAGGACAACATTTATTGATGTAGTTTTTAGAAAGTAGGAAGCTCTTTATATTTTATGTTTTCAAGCTTTAGTATTCATGGGTTTTATTTTTCCTCGAAGGTTTGAAATCTAGAAGTCATCTGGCTATCTATTTATAGAAGTATTTATAGGCAGAAAAGGCAGAAAAACTTGTGTGCTACCATGACTCTGGAGTCCAGGGTTTTAAGGTAAAATCCTTGGATATCTACTGGTTTTGAGCAGGGACAGCAGAGCAATGTGTAGTGGGAGGGATGGCGAGAATGACCTCAGATGTTTTTGTTTTCTGTGTAAAACCAAAAGCAATCAATGACCACCATAGCCACAGAACACATGCCAGGCTCTCCATTCCAGCTGTGTTGTCGTTTCAGAATGATTCAAAAGGTCCTGATCCTGCCAACAAACTCCTTTTTTTGTAGACATCTGCATTCATGCAAAATTTCTGCCAAGCTCAGAGGCTCTCAGCGGGCACAAAGGGATCTGACCTCGCACACTGAACAGAACTAAAGGTTAGGTGGGTGAGGAGCACTGCCAGCCTGTGCTAGCAATGACTTGTAAAAGAGAGTTTTTACTTGTTCTAATGTGAAAAACTTCTTTTTTTTTGATGGCTTTTTGCACTGAGAGCATCCTGCAGCAAGCGCTGCTGTGAAGGCACCTGCAGCACAAGCTGCAGATTTTGTGTAGGCCACACATAATGGGAGTGTCACCTGAAACAGGTAGGCTAAAGAGCCATTCTACAGCATCAGGAGTTGATGTCTTTACTCATTGCAACAAAAAACAAACAAAACCCCCCTCCACAAATAAACCTAAAAAAACAAAAAAAAAACCAAAAAAAAAAAAAAACCCAAACAACCAAAAAAAACCAACAAAAAACCAAACCAAACAAAAAAAAAAAAAAGCCCACAAAAAAAACCCCATTAAAAAACATTACAACTATTATGATCACATTAGGAGAAAAGGGGACTATTAGGCCACCCCTCTGCCTTTGCTTTTTTTTCTCTGAGACTTGAACTCGATTTCTCCCTTCTTTTCAGCCTCAGGTTTAACTTTCCAAAAGGAGGGATTGATCCTATTTACCTTCTCCTCACAGTTTCCTTGGAAAGCCACTGCATAGGTCAAGCAGAGCTTTTGCATTCATGTTGATGTGTCCTTCAAATTCAAAAATGTCAGAGTTTTATTGTATTTGACTCACTGCCTTTCTTTTTTATTGCTCCAAGGATTAAGTGTCAAAGCTGCTTTTAGGAATAAGGATTTAGGTCTTGATCTAAAGGAAAGGCGACCATAGACTTCAACAGATGCTGGATTAAGTCATCATCTTGTTACCCATTCCTTTTTGTTGCTTGAGTGTTAAAGTTGATGGGAAATATTCTGGTGAGGCAAAGTTTGTAGGAAAGAGCAAATCAGCCTCTCTTTAGCTCTGAAATGTGAATATGTGCTCTAATAGAACAAAGACAGAGGTGGCAGAATTGAGATTTTCTTTGCTACCAAGATTGATGCCAGAGATATTCACCTGAAGGTAAATAAGACCTTGTGTGTATGCTTACTTTCACTTTTCCACTGAACCATGAGAAATAAATCTGGAGAAAGTGATGGGAAAAGCCTAAGGACTGGCAGAGAAGGGGATGTATCTGTCATGGGGAGAGCTGAGGTGGGCTCTGCTCTGGTTTTGCAGTCACTGAGGCAGGCAGGGGAGGTGACAGTCCCCAGTGCTCTCCTTGCAGGTAGCTCAGCCCTGACATGATGGATGGCCAGGCCACTCTGCAAGGTCAAAAGAGATTTCCATAGCACAGATGGGCAAAGTGCTGTGAGACTGTTTCATTGCAAAAAAAAACAAACTCACACAGGGAGAAAAGAATGATTTATCCAGGTGAGAAATATTTCTGCAGTGTGATTTCTTCTACCTGACCTGAGCTTTGCTGCCAGCCTTTCAAAGCACAGGAAAAGGGAAGGCTGTGCCCAAAGCACTCAGTCTCTGAGGGCTGGGTCCTAAGGCACCTTTGTGCTTGGACATAGATGAACAATTGCCTGGGAGCTCACTAAAGCCAAAGGGACACCAGGATCAAGACATCACTCGTGTGTCTGACCTTTTCTGCTCATTCTCTCTTCCTCAGGCAAATTGCAGGCTTTAAGGCGTAGCCACGATATTTTGTGAAAAATCCTTTCCTTAGGATTTTTTCTCCTGAGAAGCTGAGAGGCCTCAGGAACAAAATGTAACCAATGGTTATCTGCTGCTGTGGAATGCAACAGGTGCATCTGGGATTGGTCTCATGCAGTTGTTTCTAATTAATGACCAATCACAGTCAGCTGGCTCGGACTCTCTGTCCCAGACACAAGCCTTTGTTATCATTCCATTCCTTTTCTATTCTTAGCCAGCCTTCTGATGAAATAATTTCTTCTATTCTTTTAGTATAGTTTTAATATAATATATATCATAAAATAATAAATCAAGCCTCCTGAAACATGGAGTCAGATCCTCACTCCTGTGAACACCATCACATTAAGGTTTGAAGGCTTCTGTCCTCATGGCAATTGAATTGTAATATTGCCTGAGGAGACAGATAATGGCCTGTCTATGTGGCAGAGGAGGAAAGATGGAGAAGAAAGAGAAATGTCATATGGAACATTCCTGCTGAATCTCTGGGTTTTAAGAAATGCTCTCTGGGCCTCAAGCTGAGCTCTCCACTTTCAGGTGATTCACATAGCACCATTAAACAGGATGGTAGGAAGCTAGACCTGGCTGCGTATCCCTTTCTACCTTCTATCCTATATCCTCTATTTATCCTATATTTATCCTATTTCTATATTCTTTTCATCCTATATTTCTGTGTCTAAGAAGGCTTTCCCTCCAGTCAAGTCCGTATAAATAAGTGCATGTACAAAATGAGAGAATTAAGGACTGGTTTGTATTGACCAAAAATCTCTCCTCACCCTTTAGAAGGAAGGCACAGATTTTTGTCCATGGTTCTAGTTCTGATGGTGGGAGAAGGGTTGAATGTAATTGAAGGTTTCCAAACACAAGTCCCTTTTCCCTTTATCCACATTCCTTCATCTGTGTCTCAGTCCTTTAATCAGCAGGTCTATTCCCCACTTAGATCCAGATAACAAGCACAAAGGTAATTCAAATCCATTAAATAACTCAAATTCACACAGAAAGTTTCAAACACACTGAATTGAACCCAGAATTTTTGCAGCCCTCACAGGATGTAGAACATGAAAGAATTTAATGAACATTTAAACAAAATCAATTCTCAGAGCCTGAATTGATTGCCTACTCTTAATTTCAACTATGCTTATATTACAGAGGATGATCATGAATATCCCACATTAATATTTTGCGCCTAAACTTCTTCCTCAAGGCAGAGAATAAAGAATTGAAAAGAATACACTTCTTGATAGATTCCAAGATGGATATTTGTACTAGAAATAATAATTTCCAACTCCAGAAAAGGGAAATAGGCTGACCAATAACAAGATTATAAACTGGGGTTGTATGGAAAGCAAACAAAGCACAAACAAGCCCGCACATCACTTTAAAAATGGTTCAGGAAAATCAAGATGATAACAGTCGTGTACACAACCACTCCAAGAAGCAGGAAATGCAGAATAATTTTGGGTTTCACTTCCATAGTTTCAACAAAAGAGTACACGTGGCTAACTATACACAGAATTTCAGTTATTCCTCCTTTCCTCCCTTTCCATGAAGTGTGGAACTGCACATGGGTGACAGTGAGGGAAGCTCTAGGTCAGTCATCTCCATGGCTGAAAGGAGGCTGAAAGGGCAGAGAGGACAAATCCACAGTGTGAATAATTCATGTGCATGGATAAATATGAATGCCACGTGATAATTTTAAGTAGGGAGCTATCTTACAAGAGTCACAAAGCATAAGATCCTGCAGTGTGTTTTTATCATGCTAAGCTGTATCTCTAAGCTTATATTTAAGTAAATAAATGACCACCTGACCTTCAAAAATACTCAGGACTCAGCAGCTGTTAATAAAATAATAAAAATGTTTCATTTTTCTGTGGAATCTCTCAGCATCAAATTGTTTAAAATCACACACAAATGAGTAAATTAAAAACAAAGTGTGTTACTATAGTACTACAATGATCTGTTTCTATTTTCTGAACTCTTTTTCTCTCACTTGCTTCCTTCAGAGTATGTCTCAGTTTCTAACATATGTTCCTGAAAGTTATTCTTGAAAAATGCTTTCAGGGTTAGGGACTGGGGTCATTCTGTGTCTGTGGGAGATATCAAGTCAATTAAAAACAATATTACTCTGTCCTGCTTAAAAAAGTGGAAGATCATAAAAAAGAGCCCCACATTCCCACATGATGAAAAAAATGGAAAGAGATTCAATAGAAGTTGGTAGGTTATGATTCCAGCTGGTCTCTGCAGCCTGTTTTCAGTTTCAGATGTTTGCCTCAGGCCTGTGGCAGTCACATCCCATTATGTGCTCACACTAGTGACCATCAGGGGCAGAGACCACCCAAGAAATTCTGGTTGTTGGCTAATTATGGCCACAAGGAACCCCCAGTTCACATCCCCTCTTCCACTTGTGCATTGTTTTAGCTTTCTGTTATTTCACAAAAAAAGACCTTGAGAAGGATGAGAGAGGGCTTCTTTATATTTCACACAAAGAAAATGTTCCCAAAATGTGGGGCCAGACCCAAGGGGTGAGTGGTTGTCAGAGGTACTGAAATATCCTGAAATTCTGTTATTGCTGTCTGAGGCAGAGACAGAGGAGGCTGCTTACACCTCCTCTCCCAGCTTGTGCTGTTGCTTCTTCCCTTCAGCAGCCAGGAGGGGTCAAATGTGTGGAGAGGGAACAAAGCTCACAGGAGCTGCTCTGAGCTCCCACGTTGCCCTGCAGAGCAAAGCCAAGCAAGTCCCAGTTACCTGCCTGCTTATAAATTAAATACTGTCACACCTGCCCTGCAGAACTGCTGGCATTGGAAAATTCCACCAGCATCCTTGGAAGATGGAGACAATTCTTTGTGCCAAATGTTGGTGGGCCTACTAACAAGATAGAAATCTGAACCACCGAGTTTGAAGCCACATGTGCTTGACAATACACAAAGTTCAAGGACTTCAGGGCTGGAAAATTCCACCAGCATCCTTGGAAGATGGAGACAATTTTTTGTGCCAAATGTTGGTGGGATAGTAACAAGACCTGAACCACTGAGTTTGAAGCAACCTGTGCTTGACTATATACAAAGTTCAAGGAATTCAGGGCCGGAAAAATCCACCAGCATGGAAGATGGAGACATTTTTTTGTGCCAAATGATGGTGGGAATAACAAGAGAGGAATTTGAGAGGAATTTGTAACAAGACAGGAACCTGAACCACCAAGTTTGAAGCCACATGTGCTGGACAATACACAAAGTTCAAGGAGTTCAGGGCTGGAAAATTCCACCAGCATCTTTGGAAGATGGAGATAATTTTTTTTGCACCAAATGTTGGTGGGAATAGTAACAGGACAGGAATCTGAACCACCAAGTTTGAAGCCACATGTGCTTGACAATACATGAAGGCAAAGTTCAAGGAATTCAGGGCTGGAAAATTTTACCAGCTTCCTTGGAAGATGGAGATAATTTTTTGTGCTAAGAGTTGGTGGGAATAGTAACAAGACAGGAACCTGAACCACCGAGTTTTTGAAGCTGAAATAAATGGGCTTGTTCATGACAGAAGCCACATGTGCTTGACAATACACAGAAACAAAGTTCAAGGAATTCAGGGCTGGAGTTTTGGCCCAGCTCTCCTCTGTGTCAAACAGCACAACTGCAAAATGTATTTTCTAAGTTTCATTCTTTTTTTCATCCCTCTCTGTACTGGTTTTCCTGGGCTAGAGTTAATTTCCTTCCCAGTGGCTGGGGTGGGGCTGTGTTTTGGGTTTGTGCAGAGCACAGGGTTGATGACACAGAGATGTTTTTGTTGTTGCAGGATCACACAGAGCCAGAGCCTTTTCTGCTTTTCCTGCAGCCAGGCTGGGGAGGGCTGGGGGTGCCTGGGAGGAGACACAGCCAGGACAGGGACCCCAGGTGACCAAAGGGATCATGCACACCATGTGACCATGGAAAAAGGGGGAAGAAGGAGGAAAGGGGGGACATTTGGAGATGTTTGCCTTCCCAAGTCACTCTTTCATGGGATGGGCCCTGCTCTCCTGGAGGTGAGTGAACACCTGCCTGGCTGTAGGAAGCAGTGAATTAATTCCTTGGGGGGTTTTGCCTGTGTGCATGGCTTTTGCTTTCCCTATTAATCTCTCTTTATCTCGACCCATGAGCTTTCTACCTTTTACCCTTCTGATTCTCTCCCCAGCCCCACTGGTGGAGGGAGGGGTTGTGAGGGGCTTGCCTGCTGGCTGGGGTGAAACCACAGCATCCTCTCACTCTTTCTTCCCTTTTATATCACCAGTTCACCTTGTCTTCTCCCACTTGAGCTCTACAAACATCCTCATCCAATTCTATTTAACCCATGGCTCATAAGACTCAAAAATTATAAATTTATCAAATGGGGTACAAGCAATGATGAGGAAAATGCTGTTGTTCCACATGGTTGGTTTTGCACATTGTTTCTGAGGCTCAGTCTGTTGTGTCAATGGAAGAATGAAAAAAAAATTTAAGTAGGAAAAAGATGTCTATTTTTTCCCCTTTTTAAACTAGGGCAGGTATGTGTAGTGAGATGAGAAACTGACTGGCTGAAAATGAAAAAAGGTAACATGTCATTTTTGTCATCCTGAGCAATATCTTGTCACAGAATTTCGGTGATACAAAAAAGTCACAGACATTTAAGAAGTTAATGGAATCATCAATGCAAGAAAATCTGTCTCTGGTTGAGACAGCTCTTCTGGGTCACAAAATCCCCAAGATGCAGGTGTCTGAATCTTGGGAATGTGTTCTGAAAAAGCAGTACTACATTTGTTCTGGTTTTTTAGTCTTTTTTAAGTATCCACTATGGGCCATGGTCACAGATAAGGTCCTGAGCTGTTGGAGAGGTGATCTGATCCCATAGGGATGTTTTTAGGGGGAAATCCCAGTGTTTTGAACAAGGCAGATGCTTTCCAGGGAAGAAAGGCATGTTCTCTCTCCAGCTGTGGTTTCTCTTGTACAGCTCTCCACTGGCATTTCTCAGGCCCAAAATGAACCTTTTATATATCTGTGCAAATCTCTGGGTTTGTTCTTTGCTTGCAAGCGCAGCAAAAATTTATTTAGGGAAAAAAGTTATTTTTTCAGCTATTCTTCAAATAGCTTGAGTTGTTCCACAGAATAAATTCTGAAAGGTGGAACTTACTTTTTTTTTTTATTCTGCCCAAAAAATGATTGCAATGTACAGATTTGAACTATAGGTTTAACTGTATTTATGCTCTATTCTCTGAGCTTGATTTGCCTCCCAGGTGGTGTTAGTCAACACCAATTTGCATTCTGCATTGTGCCACAGGCTAGAGCAAAATAATAATTAAAAACAAACATATCCCCAGCTGTAGAGCAGTGGAAAGGCAGCTCTCCAAGGAGCCTGCCTGCACTGCCAATAGCAATGTCTGTGTTCTGTAGGGAAAATCCTCCCTCCTTCAAGTGGGATTCCTTCTCCACCATGTGAGGTAATAACTGCTCCGGCCTCTGTGCTTGGCTTAAAGTAATGGTGCTCCCCAAATTATGGAATTAACTATCCCTAAAGGATGTGAATCTCTCTAGATTTACTTCTGTATCTTCAGTGAGACACAGCACCCCTTCTAATCCTGCATAAAATAGGGAGGGGACTGAATTTGGCAGAGAGGCATCCAGAGCTCAGTAAGTAGCCCATAGCTTTTACCTGCAGGTACAAAAAAAAAAAAAAGCCTGATTTTGTAGTGAATAAAAACCATAAATCAATAAATCATTATCCACTTGGAAGAGAGAAATGGCACATATCAAAACACACTTTAATCCGAGCTTAAATTCTATCTGTTTAACAGCCTCTAATAGATCCTGGTCTGCTGACACAAGACAATATGCTAAAGGCATCAGTGGATTGTAATCACACAAGAAAAGTGATAAAAGAAAAGAAAATCCAGCTGGGGAGAGAGATGTCCCTTAGCAAGAGAAAAGGTAGTGACAGCCATGAAAAGGAAGAGCAAGAACAAGAGAAATGCACATCTGGTCAGAGTAGTAAAGACATGCACGGAAAAAAGCCTAACACAAAAATCCAAGTTACTGTGGTATCCTTCCAGCTCTCAACAGGGGAATTATTCAAAAAGCACCATAGCCAAGAAAGACACATGTAACAGAACAATTTTTTTAGTGTATATGGGCACAGCTTTCAATAGAGGAGTAGCAGCATGCTGCTATCATGGAACAAGCACACTTGACTCAAGTTTGCCTCCTGCATTTTTGTTACAGGAAGAGTTTGAAAAAGCCAGATGAGGTGGATTTTAAAATACATTACAATTGAGGAAGAAGCACAGGCAATGAAAGCTCACATTTGTGCACTCCAAGGGCTGCCCAAGCTGTGGTGCTTCAAAGGGAGGAATGTGAGAGGTCAAAATCTGCCAAAGGCCAGAAGCTTTGCTACCTGATGGGAAGCCAAACATGCTCCACCTATGGGGACTGGGATAAAAACCTGTTCTATTTCTGTTCTTTATTTCTCTAGTGACTGGAATATCTCTTATCTAGACACAATATAGCACAGAAAACTTCCATGATTCTACACTCTGTTTGTCATAAATGGAAATCAGTTTTCATCTTCTATTGCTCTGGTGGGACTACTGCACTCACTAAGGAAGACAAAATTAGTCAAAATGGTGCTTTTATAAATTCTTTTATACGTATCTTTTATAAATGCTTTTATACATTCTACCTTGAGAGGTACAGGTCAGTTATCTGAGCCTGAAATTCAGGAATCTCTTCGTTCTAACCCTGAATCAAACAAAATAACATCACTTACTCAGCTGTTTGTCTTTTTCTTTTGCCTTATGCAGGAATTCAAGCCAAGAAATAGAGATAAATTGCTTCTTTAGAGCTTGATTGTTGAAGTGGTAAATAAAGTATGGATGTTGGATGGGAGATGCTTGCCATCAAGGTGGCATCTTCTTGTCTTTCAAAACAATTTCCATTGAGAAATAATGTGATTTTTAGCATGCTAAAGACAGAATTATTCTGGTTTAGCAATCGCATATTCCTGATAATATCTCATCCTTACTTTTTTTCATTTTAAAGTTCTATTAAAAAATGGTTTATTGAATTATTTTTCAAAAGAGAGGCATTAACTTTGGTAAACAACAAACTGGAAGTGTTTCCAAGGCAAGGACAGAGAGACCATTAGGAATGCTCACAGTGGCCTCCTGTGCAGTCTGGAGAATTTTAATCCTTATCTGAACTGTTTGCAAATTGACAAGGATATCTTGACATTTGGTGTAAGGGCCTGGCCACAGCTTAGATAATGACTGCTGCAATTTCTTCCTTCTTAATTGAAATTTAATTGAATACCATGCTGATAAAGCACACAATTGATTATTTGCTTCTTACTTTTGTGCCATGGTACACATGCTCTGAGATTCTGTGGCTCACTAAGCACTCCTGGCCACTGGGACATTTTCCTTAACCCTTTCTAAATCTACTTGAAGAGCCTCTCCAGCTCATGCACCTTTTATACTCTGCTTTTTTTTTTTGTTTGTTTTTTGTGTGATTTGGTTTGGGTTTTGTTTCTTTCTTGCTTTCAAATACTGTAAGTAAGAAAATAATTTAGCTCTGGCCATGTTGTGAGGGAAGCAGTGAGAATCTGCTCCATCTTTTCCATGGTCTAAATCAGTTGTTTGGGGCCTGGAATAAAAGGGGACTCATCTACAGTGATGGACTTGGAGGCAGCTGGCCCTAAACTCTTTACTGAGCTGGCAAAGATCCCCTACATGAAACCCAGACCTCTCAGGAGTTCAGGCAATGACTTATGCATGTTTTGCATGTCGTCCATATTCACCATGGCCAAATTATTTGTTTACCAGGGTGGTCTAAACAAGATACAGAAAAGGCAGTAAAATGGCTGGAGGTGTGTGGTGCTTTTTAAGATAAGAAATTAAACAAATTAGGATGCCTCAGTCAAAAAAAAAAAAAAAAAAAAAAGAGAGACTTAAGCAGAAGTTTATAAAACTATGAACAACATGAAAGAAAATGAATAGGGAAATACTAATTCATTTACACAGATGAGTGCCCAAAGGCATTAACAAACAGCAGGTTTTAAATAAATTAATGCTAAAAATGTAGAAATAATTGCCACAGAATGGTACAGAGGCCAAAAATATAGATTAATGTTTGAAAAAAAATAGCAAAATACCAGGAAAGGAGGTCCTCCAGGACCTATTAGGCATGAAAATTTGGATTCAACATCTGTTTTGGAAAACCCAAGCCTGCAGATTGCCAAAATCTGTGAGTCCTCACTGAGAGGGCATTTTGTTTAGAATATCCATGGATATAAGCTTTGTTTCTTTTAAAATGTTGAAATGTTTAAAATGCCCCAGAATGGGACTGGGCTTGCAAAGGAAGACGCTGAGATGTAAATGCTGACATTTGTGTGTGCACTTCCACCAGTGCAGTCATCCCTGAAATGTGGAGGGGAATTCAGCTCCCACATCACAGGCACTTCACTGGATGAGAAAAACAACTCCCCAAACTCTGGAGGGTGTAATTCAATCATGTAGACACAGGTTAGTGCTGGCTCAGATGTCCTACAAGTGCTGGCTGCTTTCTATTGATCCTTCAGGAGGGCACAGCAGCCCTACAGACCCTGTGACATGGCCATGCTGGTCACCCAGCACCTATGACCTGAATCTCCAGGGGTTTAGATATTTAATTCTAAGTGTCTCAGCCTTGAATTAATCTTACTGATAATTGTGAGAAACAAGGGAGTGGAACGAATGAACCTTTGGTTTCATTCACGAGGAGCATTCCTGTATTTCCCTCTGTCACCACTTCATAGCTATAAAGTGGACAAAAAAGTCATTTTCCTAGGTATTGTCTTTTTCTATTTTGGATTAAGTCAAAGGTATAAGCAATAAAGTCCTGATCCATACAGGTATTTAAATCCTCTCACTATCTCAATGCCCTAGCAGATGACGTCCCACATTTCTTGCCTCACTGCCTAAGTGGCTGGGAAAATAGTGCACACCAGCTGCAGCAAAAATCCTCTGGGGGCATTCATCAAGATCAGAGGGAGTCTGTAATTTATCTCTAAATCAAGCTCTAAGTTATCATCTGGTGAATAAAAAAAAATAAAATAAAAAATAAGATGGTTTTGAGTCACACAGTGGAATCAAGGCAGGGTCCTACCTCTTGAGTAACATAAAGGAGCTGTAGAAATCAAAATCTTTCAATTAGATTAGATCTTAGTAAGAAATTCTTTACTATGAGGGTTGCCCAGAGAAGCTGTAGAGGCTTCCTCCATCCTGGAAGTGGCCAAGGCCAGGTTGGATGGGGCTTGGAGCGACCCAGTCTAGTGGAAGGTCCCTGCCCATTCCAAGGGTTTGGAATGAGATGGTCTTTTAGGCTCCTTCCAACCCAAACCCTTCTGTGATTCTGGGATCTCAGCATGCAACACAAACCAACATGTAAATTCACTTCTTCTCATCCTTCACTTTGGTGCTCAATGTCTTTTCATCATCTAATGATGTTTCTCTCCCACCATGGTGAAATGTGCTTTACTTAACCACAGCATGAATTTATCCCGCTTCAACATTGTTCCTGCATGAGAGACTGAATCTCAAACATTTCCAATAAAATAAGCACACAAGGAGGGCAAAAATGTAAGAAAAGGGGGCATTTAACAGGCCAGACTCCAATTTATTTGTAATTCTCCATAGTTTTGTTGACTGTAGGCCCTTCCCTGACTGACACCAGCTGATAATTTTATCCTTTCCATTAAGATATTAGACAACCTAATGGAAATACTGAACTAAAAACCTGATCAGATAGTGGAACAATTTGCTTAATGAGCTAATTATGGCCTTGCTATGACCTCCCTGGAAAGCTGATCTGTGTTTATAATTTAAAGAATGCACAGATGTGTCCTGGTCAGGGCAGCAAGCTGAACTAAATAAATAGCTCAGGAGTTCCAGCTTTGCAGTGCCTGAATCCACATTCCTGTTGCATTTGGATGCTGTGGCTCACTCAGGAGAGGTCCAGTATTCCCTGTGGACGTACACGCAGTAGCAAATATATACATGCAAATAAATATCAAATATATACATATAAAATATCAAATATATACAAATAAAATATCAAATATATACAAATAAAATATCAAATATATACATGCAGTATACATTTGAGGCACTCAAATGCACACCTCAGGAGTTGCCAGGTTTGTGCCAGCCCCTGTTTAATATTTGTGATATGTGTTGGAAGTGTTGACTTCTGTACCTTCATGCTTCTTATTTCACTCAGTGCATATATGAGGAATGATTTTCATCTCTGTTGCCTTGCACAATGAATACAAACCAGGCTGCAAAGAGGAGAGGGAAAAGATATTAAAAAAATGGAAAAGGCATCTGGGTATATGCACTGTGGACAAACAATTTTTAAAAAGGAGTCTATCATTTTATTGCTTGCCCTCCCCAGTGACTAGCAGTCACTCCTGATCTAAATTCTTTAGAATTGAGTTCTTAAAAAGTCTCTGAGAAGTTGAATCCACAGGGATCCTATTAATGCTGAGCAGTTTTATTTTATATTCAGAACAACAATAAAACCTAGACATGGTCTATAGTTATATGTGTGATACAGCAGTTTTCTGTCATCTCTTTAGCCCAGAATGACTGGGGTTTATTCCTTTTATTTAACAGTTTGTATATAGACTTCTTGCTTAACAGTTTATATTCAGCCTTGTGAGGTAATTATCTGTCATGGATGCTGCATTGAGTTTGGGAACTCATCACTTAGAGAGGCCTAGAAGAACAAGAAAATTGGGATAACAGGATTCAACTCATGGACACGCTGAAAATATTAAAGACAAGGAGAGAATCACTAAGTTAATTTAGCTTCCTTCTCTCCCTCTATCCAGCTCACAAACCCTTAAATACCAAGATCTACCCAGTTCCAAGCTCTGTCTCCCAGTGTTTTACTCATTTTAATGGATAAATATAAAATATTGCAGGAAAAAACTCTGCTCCTTTTTCCATGCTAGGAGGGATGCTGGACTTGAGCAGAATGTTGAGGATAGCAGGTGGCAACAGGGCGACACTGCAGACAAAGCTGGGAGACCAGCAGCCATAAGCAAGCCCAGTGTCAGCAGCAGCTTGGGCACAGCTAAGAGGGAGCAGAACTGCAGCTGGACTGTGCTTTTGTTTCACACCCAAGAGCCAGAGGTATTCCAAGCAGAAGGGAGTCAAGATTTCTCCTCCTAGCTGAATTCCCAAAATAGTTGTCCATGCAGCCTGATTTCTTGCCCTGTTTCTGTTGGCTATTTTTATAAGGCTTCCCCAACAATCTTCTGAGTAAGCAAGAAATCCCCCCCCCCCCCCAAAAAAAAAAAAAATTAAAAAAAAAAAAAACAACCAAAAAAGAAGAGGAAAACTTTTCTTTCCTAATTTAGGCAGCTGCTCTCAGAGGAAGTCAATGCACTCTGGAGCTCTTCCCCCCAACCAGGAGCTTCCTAAAATGTCTCAGTCAGGTTCCTTCTAGAGTTCTGCTTCCCAGCACTGGATGCTGCATTGCTGATGAGAAGCAGCAGATCTGCAGGTGACTCAGCACAGACACAGCCAGAATTTATTTTCTGTAAGTACTTTCTTGACTCTCTATTGTAGCAGCAGGCCCCTGAACAGGGAATGATGAGCATTGACTCCATGATTGCAGAAGGCTGATCCATTTCTTTATTGTTACTACACTAATATAAGCTTTACTTTAAAGAAAAACCCAATGCCCTTGCCAGACAGTCCTGACACACATGGATCCAATTGGTCAATGAATCCAAACACCATCACCAGTGTCCAATTAGGAAACCACCCTTTGGTAAACAATCTCCATAACACATTCCACATGTGCACAACAACAGGTGCAGCAAGTGGAGATAAGAATTGTTTTCTCTGAGCTTTCTCACAGCTTCCCAGGAAAATCCTGGGAGAGAGCTATGTCTCTCTGTTCAGAGGATATGTGATTACCACAACTCTCCAAGGAGCCTGGTCTGGCTTAGCTTTTAACTTTGCTCCTTCTCCTAAATACCCGCTGTTCTCAGGGATGAATCCAGCACTGCATCTATGGCCCCAGAAGGGGTAGGAACTCAAATACATCCTTTTCCTTAGCATTTCCCACTGTGTAGGTGGTTTCCTAGTCAGGAGGACAGGTGTTGAGCATGGAATGGAGAGGGAGCCTTGGTACCTTGGTGACATACACAGTACTCAAGGGAGGAGTTATTTGTGGAGCAGTAATCCTGTTTCAGGGATAGGAATTAAATGTTCTCATTCCATCTGTGATCCTCTTAAAAACCTTGGAGAAGAAAGAAAACCCCAACCAACCAAGCAACCAGAACAAACCCACAATGCACCTTACATCTTGCCAGCATGAGATTTGGCTCAAGCACAACCTGGAATAGAAAAATACAAGGCTGTGAAAATTGCTCCATTATTATAATGTAGTAGTTGCAGTTTCTAAAAGTTATGTTGCCCTGTTACTATGACAACTTCTTCTAAATCTCCCCATCACCAGATGGATAATGGGCAAAAAAAAACCCAAAAAACCTCATAGAAAGGAGTTTTCCATTAATTTTCTCCTTTTTTATCTCTGGATATTATGCAAAGTGCTTTAAATATTTATAAGTATTTAACTTAATCAACAATGTCTTTGAAACTGATTATTTTATTAACAGAAGAATTCAGGTACAAAGCCTGAATGGGAAGAATCATTCTGCAAATGAGGGTGGGACAAGAAGAATATGGAGGAGGGAGAAATTCTTCTTGCACTGTTTTCACAGCCATAAGTTATGTTAGGTTAATAACTTGGAATCCAGAAGCCTTTCCTCTCACAAGTAAAGCAATTTCCCTACTGTCATTTTCCTTTTTTTGTACTGTGCAGGCATTCTGTCTAGATTGCCTTGAAACGTTGTTGGGTTTGCTGTTGGAATGAATAAATAGAATTGGAAAAGAAGGAAAGTATTTGCAAACAACATGGACAGGAAATAATAACATGAATAAGTTATATTTTAGCAAATTTGAAAATTGAAAGAGGGAATCCAAAATCCAGCATGGACTGAATAAATGGCATTTTGTAACTTTGCACAGAACCAAATTCTCTGCAAAGTAGAGATAGGTTTTAAGTGATATAAGGATTGTGTGCCATCCATGTGCCCAGATAAGTATTTCAGGAAAAGCTGGAGTCCTGTACCTGAAGCACAGTAGTTTTGGGAAGGCTCCTGGACTCTCTGCACCTCTGTACTACAGTAATGCTCCTATTTCAATGAAATATAATGCTGTTCAGAAGAGGTTAAGAGGATGAATTTCAAATGAAAAATAATTTCCACATTAAAGAATTCTCTTAATGTGAAACCCTTATTAAAATGCATCTAAGTGTAGCTGGTGTTTGGTTCATTGTACTGCAAAGACATTTATATGCAGCCTATCAATTAGAATCTCTGCAAATATCAGTATGTGATTGATACTGTGTTTGAAGAGGTAGAAAAATTATAATAGAGTTTATTACATGCCAGCTGCACTCACAAGTGTATTATCTGTGTTTAGTAGATGAAATACATTTTTCAGCTGACTTCCAGAATAAAATGCAGTCGTTGGTTTGTGTCAAATCAATAAAGACTTAATTAGAGTAAATGCAAAATTATTGTGAAAACATGTAGTATGAAATAAGCATTTGGGAAAAAAGTGTCTAGGCTCTAAAAATGAACAGGGAAAACTCCAAGGTGACGGGGAGAAAATAAAAGATATAAATTCAAAAAATCATAGAATGCATTGTGTTGGAAGGGAGCTTAAAGATCATCTTGTTTCAACCCCACAGGCATGGGCAGGGACACCTTCCACTAAACCAGAGTAGCTCCTAGTCTTTTTCCTACTCCTCTTAGATTTTAGAACCATAAGTTAACCTTCTAACACATTCCTGAAAATATTGTTTAGTCTTTTTTTCAAGAAGAAATACTACATTTTGTTTTCTAATCAGAATCTCAGAAATCATAACAAGAAAATGGAGCAAGGAAGCCCTGCACCAACACCAGTGGGACAGTCAGGAGTGACTCATGGGCCACAAACACAAAAAGATTTGGATGCCTCAAGTATGACATTGCAACTTTTCAGTGTCTGGCATGGACTCCAGATCCCTTAGGGATTGTCTAAATATGAATTTCCTGAACTGGGAGACAGATAAAACCTGTCAGTACAAGAGTTAAACACAGATCTCCTGGTAAAGCAGGCTTTCCTCCAATTCTTGGGCACCAGTCAGGATTTAAGGGGGATCCCTCTCTCATGCAAAGCCTGAAATCCCCTCCAAGGACATGCAGACACAAAGTCTTCTTAGTCTTCTTCTTCTTCTCCTTCTTCGTCTTCTTCTTCATCTTCTTCATCTTCTTCATCTTCTTTCTTCTTCTTCCCCTTCTTCTTCTTCTTCCCCCCTTCCCTCTTCACCCAGAGTTCTGGAGATGCTCTCCTCACCTTAGCCTCAGGGAATTGCCAGGAAGGCAAGGACTGTGAATAGCATCCTGGCAGCTGTGGTAAAAGTGACAAAATCTTATAAATTTATTATTATTTATTTCAGATCCAACGGACCAATGTTTATATTACATATTAAGGAAGAACCCTGGAAAGAAGTCATCCAAAGCCTCCCTATCCAACCAGGCAAACACCCTGTGCTTGAAGGTACAAAAACTTCTTATTTTCTTTTTTTATGGTATCTCTCCCATCTCCTGAAAACTGTAAACAGTGCAGCTTCACTGGAAAACATGGATTATCTCCAGCCCAGTCCCTCAACCTTAACATCTCAGACTGAAATAGTCTTTTTTCAAGAGTAGTTATTGTACCCGAGGAAAGCAAAAAATAAAGGTCATTTGAATTGAGAAATTTGAAATACTGTGTGTAACCATGCCTTTTAATTAGCCTGCTTTTGTGGAACAACTTTAAAAAGTATCTCTTCATTCTTTCTAATAAAAGCAGAGCAGATGAGAGACACATCTGCTTTTCTTAAATATCCTTTGAATGATGGAAGTTGAGTAAAGGTCTTATCTAAGAGAACAAACTTCCAACTGAACAACTCTCTCTAAGAGCATTACTTCAGAGCATTGATTTTTTAACTAATGGCATCACTTCAGAAAGATAATTATAACGACGTATTTAAACATATTCCACACTGGAACACGTTGTTTGACATTTTTATACATCTGGGTATACATGTAGCTCTTTTTAAAGAGAGAAATTGTTCTCTCATCTGTTTTTTCCTTTAACATCTTTCAGTTTGAGAGCATACTGTGAGACATCCTCATAGTATCAGAAAGATATCTGAAAAAAACCCATACATGAAAGTTTCGATTCTGTGTAATTCTGCTGCACAGTCAACAGCAGAGATTTAGGAAGTTCAGAAGTATTTTAACCTTGCAAGAGAAAGGAAGGTTCTTCATCTCCTTTGCTTACATTACAGAGAAACTTTGTTTTAAACTCAGGCAAAATACATTGGAAAGCAGCCCCTAGAGTGGAAAAGAGCACAGACTACTTATGCAAGAGAAGACATAATATGGTCATATTGAGACATGGAAAAGGTAAAAGGATAGGCCTGAGGCCTCAGAGAAAAACCCTCTGTGTCAATGGAGAGAATCAACATATTTCATATAATAGCAGCCTAAAACAGACATTGAAAATAGGTCAGAAGTGCCCATTTCTCCTAAATAAAAAAAAATAAAAGAGTCAAGGTCATTCAGTTGTTTCATTCCCATTAAAGCAATACAAAACAGATTAAATGATTCTTAAACCAGAAAACAGCTGGATGACCTGTATCTCGAGGTTCCCTTGTCCCAAATGCTTCTCCTGTTCTTCCACCAGAGTCTGAGCCAGGAAAGAGTGAACCACTGTGTCAAAAGACAACACCAAATTCTGCATTTTTTCTGAGAAAACAGAAAAGAAATCTCAGGTTACATAATTCTAACTTTTTTTTTTTTTCTTTTTTTTTCCAAACCATCTAAGGACTGCTAAGACAAAAACATCAGTATGGACTGTCAAGCCACAGCAGCAGAAGCTCATGTGATTTAACTTACCAAGGACATCTTAAATGAAAATCTGGAATTTCTACATCATCACTGGGACATGTAGAGAAAAAAACAGGCCCACTCAAATTAAGTAATAATCTTTCCTGACCTAATTTCCCAATTTCCACATTCCTAATTTCTAATTTAGGTTTAGCTGTTAGATGGATGAAAATACACTGGGTCAATACCCCATCTTATTTTTACTGGGAGAAAAGAAGCAGAACAAGGCAAATCTGTTGTCTCTCCCCTTCCTACATCTTTGGTGTCGATGAAATAAGAACAAAGTTCAATTCTAAAATGTCAGGGTGGAATTTTCAAGGAAGGGAAAAAATTTGTTGGGTGAAAACCAGGAAAGGTACAAAAAAACTACTGAGTGAGTACATCACCCATTTTACTTCTTCTATAGAAAGGAAATATTTCCAAGGGGAAAATGTTGTTCCTGTTCTTTTCAATGTTGTTGCTCTTCTTTTGCCAGGTGAAAGGGCAGTCAAGGTTGTCACCTCAATCCAGACCTTCCCTCACTAAATGTCCCAGTCTTCCTGTGAATGTGTAGCATCAGTGCCAGACCTAAACAGATAAAAGGAACACATAACATCAAGAGGGAGCTCCATAAACAGAAGGAAAGTGGAGATACAGGGCAGTATTCAGTAAAATAAAGCAAATAAACACACAAATTAAATAAGAGCAGAAAGTAAAAAAAAATAAAAATATATATGCTCAAATAGTGATTAGAGAGCAATTCCTATTAGAGTTATTTATTTTGCTGACATTTGTATGTTGTCCTGTAGATACCCAATATCTTTCTAAGTTTACCAAGACATGAAATACATTAATAAGTTCATAGTAGGTAGTAAAATACCAGGTTTGGTTGCTTTACATGGCTACAGTTTCTAAAACTTCACAGAGGAAACACTGTGAAGTTTAACCTCGAAGTAAATGTATAACCTCAAAGTAAATTAGACAAATGAAATTGTTTTGGTTTTTTTTCCCCAATCATATTGCTTCTCTTACAGATATTCATGTCCCAAGTCATGAACCCCTACCACAATGTAGTTTAAAAGCCGACACAAAATGCAGCTTCCATTTAAACACCTGTTTCTTACACCCAACAGTGACTCACTATTAATTCCCATTAGTTAAAAAGCAAGCCTGGAGGCTACAGGAATTTTATCTATCTTTTCTCTATTTTCTCTAAATTTTCTCTATTTTCTCTATTTTTCTCTATTAAGGCACCCTGAAGGTCTCTCACCATTTTTTCAATGTTACAGGAGCACAGTTTTGATGTTTAAACTCAACATTACTTCAGCTGCAACATATATTGGAGTTGATATCAATATAGAAAAAATAGATTTAAAACACTCTTTTGGAAGCAGCACAGGAATTCCTGTAGCTTGGGTGCTAGACTGTAGTGACACAGAAGAAAGCTGTGTTAATTCTGCAAAACTGATACAAACATGCCTCATCCTGACTAAAATTCAAAAGAAAAAGAAATCTCTATCACCTTCCCATATTTCATGTGTTTTTTAATAGCTTGATTTAGAAAGTAAAGTGTTCAGTTTAATAAGATTTGCCCCCAGGAGGTCTCTGTTTTCCTTTAATAAAGAATGGGCAGAAGTTTACAAAATGAAAACTCTCGATTGCACAAAGGCCTGTGTTTACCATGTAGGTATAAGATAAGATGTAGATCTTCAGGCAAAGAGAAAAAGGATGCAAAAGAGCATCAGCCCTCAGTGGTGAGCTCCAGAATCTGCAGTCACAGCCTCCACATCCATCTCCTCATTTAGATCAGAGCCTTGATAATCTTGATGTTGTGGGGAGTGTTCAGAAGAATTGATTTCATGTAACCTTCTGTGGTTTAACCCAGGCAGATGAGGTCTCCATCAGAAAGGGAGAGGGAATTGGAAGAATAAAAGTGAGACCACAGGGGCTGAGAGAAACACAAGATTAAGGAATAAAAGAAAAAAATATACCAGCAAATAAAACATGCTGAGCACAAGGCCATATGATCTGGGACACCCCTTGAGGAATTGGGATTGTTGTCCTGGCTGTGTCCCCTCCTGGATCCTTGTGCCCCCCCAGCTCCTCACTGGCAGGGTGGGGTGAGGAGCAGAAAAGGCCTTGGCTCTGTGTGAGCACTGCCCAGCAACAGGGAAAAGATCCCTGAATTATCCTCATTGTTCTGGTCACAAATCCAAACCACAGCACCAGACAGGCTGCTATGAAGAAAATTAACTCAACCCCACAGCCAAAAGCAGCATCCCTGTGGACTTCACATCTCTGGGCTTCAGAGGTGGGAGCTTTGGCTTTAGGGCACAGAGCCAGCTGGCTCTCCTTCCCAAACAGCATGAAACTCCCTTGACATGGAGTATATGGAGATTCTTCCCCAACAGCATGAAACTCCCTTGACATGGAGTATATGGAGATTCTTCCCCAACAGCATGAAATTCCCCTGGTATGGAGTATATGGAGATTCTTCCCCAACAGCATGAAACTCCCTTGACATGGAGTATATGGAGATTCTTCCCAAACAGCATGAAACTCCCTTGACATGGAGTATATGGAGATTCCTCCCCAACAGCATGAAATTCCCTTGACATGGAATGTATGGAGATTTCTCTCAAACAGCATGAAGCTCCCCTTGATATGGAGTATGGAGATAATACTTTCCACAATCTCTGTGAAAAATATGATATAGAAATGGCACACAGCCTATCCAATCCAGCCACCCTCTCCTGAAAGAGAATTTCCTCTTTATCTTCTTTTAAATAAGGGGGAAATCTCCACCAGTTTGGAGCTAATGATGAGGCATTTGGAATATTTTCAGCAGCACATCCCTCTCATACAGAGCTTGAATTGTAAGTGTGACTTTGGAGAAAAATGTTTAAGATTAAAAAAAAGATTCTTTAGAGCACAGCTATTTAAATGGCAGTTTGGTTAGGCACAACACAGTAAGGTTTTAATCACAGTTAAAATATTCATCCATTTCAATATACTTATCAAAGGATTGACTTCTAGAAAGTTGATTACCAAACTTATTAAGAAAGCCCAAAGAAACAAAAGATGTCTCCAGAAAATGGGAAGGTCAATACCTTAAAAAAAAAAGTATCTAAATTACTCAGATTAAATTTTAAAAGTATTACAGAATCACAGAATATTTGCGTTTAAAGGGACCTTGAAGATCATTTAGTTCCAACCCCCTGCCATGGGCAGGGACACCTTCTACCATCCCAGGTTGCTCCAAGCCCTTTCAACCTGGCCTTGAATACTGTAAGAAATGAGGCATCCACAGCTTTGATGGGCAACCTGAGGGATCCACGACCCTCAGAGGGAATTTATTCTTCCTAAATGTGATCTAAATCTACCCTTTGTCAGCTTAAAGCCATTTCTCTAAAACTAATACAAACATATATCTATATATATATAAAGAAACAGCTTTAACTCCTGCCAGTTTTTTTTATTCTTTAAGAAATCTCAGAACATGCTCATAGAAGAAGAAAGATGTTCCAGGGCTTCCTGGGATAAAGACAGGCACTTCTATTAACAAATTTCTTAAACTAATGAGGCCACCAACAGCATCTGTAAAGGACTTATGCCAGGAAAAGATGAAAGCAGGAAATACATTTTTCTTCTCCTCGGCCTCTAAAGAAAAGTTCCATCTCCAAAGTTCAGTATTATTCTCCTAATTTCTTAGACTGTTTTAGACTGTTTTTCTTAGACCTCAGCTCTTTTAAGGAAAGAAGCAGAGACCAGGATACAATGAACAAAGGATCCTCAAAGTGGGACCAAAAAGGAACAGCCAAGGAGCAGCCTGCCCATTTCCCAATACTTGCCATTACCAACACTTCAGTATCAAAGACAAGACAAGCAAAGCTATGAGGATTACTCCCTTAGAAAAGCTTCCCAAATTATTTCAGTTTTGTCTGATTTTGATGGGAACCTGAAAAAAATATGTAAAGTCTTAAATAGAAACAGCTTCTCTCATTAAATATCAAAGTGATTTTGCATATGTATTTCCACAGAAAAAAATGTATTGAACTTGGTTAAATGAGAAGTATTTACATTCTTGCTATTCTATATATTGTGTATCTCAAGAAACTTTATTGCAAGATGCCTGTGT
Organism: Agelaius tricolor; assembly: GCF_023055355.1. Lineage (NCBI taxonomy): Eukaryota > Metazoa > Chordata > Aves > Passeriformes > Icteridae > Agelaius > Agelaius tricolor. The sequence goes on along the minus strand of NW_027269284.1, from coordinate 2,192,493 downwards.
AGCAAGTGAATTTATCTGCTTTCTTTGATTCCTATTTATTTAAGTACATACTTTTTACCATGTGCATAATTTTTAAAAAATATTTTTAAGTATTTAGGTTATCTCTGATTAAAACAAACCAAAGAAACAGAAACCAAATTGAACAAAACCAGGACTTATCTAACCATGACCCACATGGCCATTTCCAAAAATGTATGGAATATGAATTATTTCTGATGGCCCAGAACTGAATTTTTTTTTCAATTTGAATATGTCACCTTTAGCTTTAATTAGAAATCAATATTAATTCCAATAGGCCATTGAAGACTGTGTGTGTTTGAGTAAAGGAAGTAATTCTATGGCAACTTATGAAAACCATTTTCATATTTAGTTTAATTTTTCATTTCGCATTTTCTCTTCCTTAATAAGAGAAGGATTTGGTACTATTGTTATTGTTGTTCTTCCCTTTCATTGTCCTGCTGTTTGACATGGGTGGAGAACCCATGTTGAAAGAACAGCCTCTGAGAAAATTTCAAACTGATCCTTGCATGTTTTCCAATCCCATTGTTGCCTCATGAACAGGCCCTGCTTTATCAAATTTTCAAAGTAACATCCATGGTTTCTTTGATTTGACCTTTTAAGTGTTATTGTGTCCTTCAGTTCCATCATTTATTACACCAAGACTGATTCACTCAACCAAGCCACCACAAAGTGACCTTGTTTTCACAGCTCAAAGCACCCAGCAATGCAAATTAATCACAAAAGGGAAAAAAAAAATCTATTCTCTTAAAACCACCTTGAACTGCATACCAGGAGTAATGCTCTTAGCTTGGGATTTTGCCTCTAAAAATGTCATTGTTCAAAAGCTCTCGCTTCTGCTTTTGAAGAAAATGAAATATAAAATTTAAAAAACAGTCTGGCAAGATTTGTTCTTGATTATTTGCATAGTGCTGGCCCTGGGTGGGTGTTGTGCCAAGCAGACTTGGATGTGGGGATGAAGCCATTTGTTCTGGAAGGGTCTGACAGTTATCACACATTGGCCTCACCAATTACTAATGGAAATTTTCTTCCAGGCTCAGTGCTTTGTTAAAGGAAAGGAGCTCACACAGGACACCATTATTATATATATATGGTGACTCCACCACTTCCAGGTCACTCTGTTGCATTATTGTACAAGTATCACGCCACACAACCTTAAATTACAGCTGGCTGCAGTTCTTCAGTATCTTTGATTGTGAAAGATCCTGACTGATGACGCTTTCTTACAAAGTTTGGGCAGAAAAAATCCAACATCCATCTCCTTTCTCTAAAAACAACAAACAAAACTTGTGACCCACCTAAAGAAAAAAAAATACTACCAAAGATTGTATTCTCCTAATTACTCATTCTTTTGGTATGAAAAAGTAATTTTTAATCCATAAAATAAATTTATTTCATACACACATATTGTATTTGTGGGGTGCTTCATGGCAGGGAGGAATGATGAATCTGACTCCATGTTCTCAGAAGGCTAATTTATTATGATACTATATTATATTAAAGAATACAAAACTAAACTATACTAAAGAATACAGGAAGGATACTTACTGAAGGCTAAAAAGATAATAATGAAAACTCCTGACTCTTTCCAGAGCCCTGACACAGCTTGACACTGATTGGCCAATAAATCAAAATAATTCACAGCAGAAACTAATGAAACCTGTGGGTAAACAATCTCCAAACACATTCCAAAGCAGCAAAACACAGGAGAAGCAAATGAGATAAGGATCTTCTTCCTTTTTCTCTGAGGCTTCTCAGCTTCCCAGGAGAAAAATCCTGGGCAAAGGGATTTTTCAGAAAATATGAATGTGACACACCCACATTTAGCTGAAGATTGTGTATGTGGAACAAATTGCCTGGGATCTGTTCTACCAGCAAAAGGAGAATGGAGAGAAGAGAGCCCATATCCCATGACTAAATCCAATATTTGCTGTGCTTTTAAATGGCTGGCACCTTTTCATGCAGTAATGGTGCTGCAGTGGAAAGAATTCCTTAGCAGTTCAATCTGTTCTCTTCAAAAAGATTAACTGAGGCTTCTTTCAGAATGAGACAGTTTTGGGTTGTTTTTTTTTCCTGAAATGGCAAAGACAGCAATTATTTCTGTAAAACCTCCCGTGTCTTATGCACACACATTTTTTTCAGCTGCTTGAGATTGAGTGTCAGATGTAAGAAAGTCTGAAAACATATAATGGATCATTAAATGATTTCACTGTTTCTAAGAACAAAGATCTTGATTCCTGTCACTAAACAAATCAGAGAGAAGAACAAGGTGGCTGCACCTGGAGCAATGAGAATATGCAAGGCCAGGTTGGACAGGGCTTGGAGCAGCCTGGTCTGGTGGAATGAGAAGCTCTTCCAACCCAAAAACATCCTCTGATTCTATGATGCCACTGTGCTGTTCATAGTCATGTTTGCACATTACTTGCTCCTTGCAAAAATTGATATTTTTTTTCAAAGATTAACCCTTTGTTAAAAGGCCTACATTTTTCTGAAGCAGAAAAAAATTGTATAATTTTTACACATTAATTCTCTTGATACGGTGAAAATTTCAGACGTTTTTCCCAAAAGATGCATTTCTGATATCTCCAATTACAGAAATAACAAAGCATTTCCAGGTATTTTTCCCTTCTACACACTTAAAACAGGAGCAGTCCACTTGCTGCTTAATTACTTTCAAGAAAGCAATGAATTTACACAAGAAAATTTTTGGAAAGTGGAAAAAGTGTGTTGAAAATATAGAAACATCCATAGCTAATAAATTTTTTTTTAAAAAAAGAATTGTAGCTAATAATTAGAAAAACCTAAAAATTTGCAAACTTTTAGAAAAAAAATTCTGTCTATAAAATTTTAAAGTGGAAAAACTGAAGGTGCAAAAGCAACATAAATAATTATCATTATTGGTTCTTGAAGGTAGGGTAAAGAAATTATTAATTCATTGTGTTTGCTAAAATAGAATTCATGCAGTTTGTACAAGGTAGACAGCGCGTTGTAAAGAGAGATCATCTCACAACAGGAAAATGGAAGGGACTTCAGTACACCAACTCTCTAGCAGGTGACATTAGAGATTCTGAAAAGTCTGTGACTATTTATAAATGAGATTATAATAATCTGAGTCAGCCCTTTCAAGACAATTCCAATGTCTCTCCAGGATATTATTAATTCCTTGAGCAGTCTGACTTAGAATCACAGAATGACAGGATGGTTTGGGTTAAAGGGGACCTTAAAGATCATCCAATTCCAAGCCCCTGGATATTATTAATTCCTTGAGCAGTCTGACTTAGAATCACAGAATGACAGGATGGTTTGGGTTGAAGGGGACCTTAAAGATCATCCAATTCCAAGCCCCTGCCATGGGCAGGAACACTTTACACTGTCCCAGGTGCTCCAAGGCCTGTCCAGCCTGCCCTTGGACACTTCCAGGGGTGGGAATTCTACAATTCTACAATACTACACTTCTCTCTGGGTACCCCGTGCCAGGGCCTCACCACCCTAACAGAGAAGAATTTATTCTCAATATCCCATCTAACCCCACCCTCTGTCAGTTTGAAGCTGTTTCCACTTCTCCTGGCACTCCAAGTCCTTGTCCAAAGTCCCTCTCCAGCTTTCCTGTCACCACTTCAGGAACTGGAAGGTGCTCAGATGTCTCCCTGAAGCCTCCTCTTCTCCAGGCTGAACAACCCCAACTCTCTCAGCCTGACCAAACCCTTGAATGCAGCCTGGTAGTGTGAGAGACTGAGATTTAATACTTGTAGAATTTACTGTACCATTGCGTTTTCAAATACAAAAGTAGAAAAAAAAAAGTTTATGCTACAAAAAATACCCCCAACCATATTGGAGAATGAAGATACATATTGATAGTCCTTAGGTCAAAACCAAAATTAAAGTTAACTCTCGCTGTACCTTCTAAAAGTTTTATGAAATTCGTAGGAAAAAGTGTAATGAAACATATTACAGTGGATAACCATCATTAAACAATGCCTTAAATGTTGTAATAATGCTGATGTAGTAAGAAAAATTATGCATCTCTGAATGATGCTCAAAATGAGATATCATTATTTTTTTTTCCTATGGTTCTCCTATTATCCAGCCAAAAGACACTGAGAACTGCTGGGGATCTCATATGTCAGAGTGTTCATCCTTAAAAGGCTTACTCCAAAGGACATGCCCTGTCTTCATCTCAGACATCTCTGTGATCCTGCAACGTGGGGAAAATGATGAGAGACCTTCAGGGTGGCTTAAAATTGAGAATTTTTTGTCCCCGAAATTGCATTACATTTAACAAAGGCCATTACTCTCTCTTCATTTAAAGTAACATTTTTTTGCTTACTTTTGTGCAAAGCTGCCTGCATTCACTATGTGACAGCTGTTAGGAAGCACTGTTTCTGTGGTTATAACCAAAAACAAGGTTAGGAGGGGTTTGCAGACACTAAGAATATCTAAAAAGTCCCTATTATCTAAAGATATTAATATAATTAGATATTATCTAATATCTAATGTCTGCCCTATTAAATGCTGAGGAATGAGAGGACCAGCAGTGGTGATTTCCATGAATTTCTGCATTCTGCCCCAGAAATCCCAGAAAGTTCAGTCTAGCCTTGCTTCCTTTTGAACTTGCTGTGCATCTTAAAAACTGACCTTGTCTCTCCTCTGAAATAAATCATTGCAACATTCTAGAGCACTACAGTGGATTTTTACATAGAATCATAGAATATCCTGAGTTAGAAGGGATCCACAAGGATCACACAAGTCCAACTCCTGGCTCTGAACAGGATCTCCCCAAGAATCCCACCCTGAGAGCAGACACATGGCCCTGACAACTCCCATCCCTGGATCAGGAAAATGGCTTTGCAAAAAATCATTGTCTTCACGTGAAACATGTAATTCCAGCCTTGCTTTGGATGGTCTGGAAAGGTTAGAAAATATCACAATAAAAACTTTGGGCAAAATAGGTGTCTTTCTGTCAGATTTGTTTCTGGCATAAGTTTGTGATGGAATTCCTGCACACGCTGAAACGCAGAGGGACGTCACAGTCCCCTGGATGCAGGCAGATGATTCAGCCCATCAGGCTTCAGCCCTTGATTAAAAGCTTTGGGAATTTGCAGGTGTTCAATTAGTCACCAGAGGGAGCCCATATTATGTCATAAACACAAGAAGGACAGAGTGAAAAGAAGGTGAGGGGAGAAAACCTTTAGGGTGGCAGAATGAGAGAATCACCCTTGCTCCCCCCTGCTCCCTGACAATCAGTCTCCAGGAGTTTGCTGTGCAGGGCAGAGTGTTTTCAGCAATGTTACATTTTATGAAGTAAATTTTGAGGAGGATAAGCACAAGCTCTCTTTTTCTTAAGCTATCAATGTTTTTGTTGGTTTTTTTTTTTTGTTGTTGTTGTTGTTTTTTAATTTTCTGCTGTACTAAAGGTTGCTGGCAAGCAATCCACTTTACTAATATACCTTAATAAGGGTCAGATGTCAGTACAGCAAAATTCCAATTATCACAGACCCACTTTCATAACACTAAATATGTCTGGATAATCAAATATAATCAAAAAGAACACAAGATTAGACAGTTTATCTATTAATCTGTTATAAGAGGATGTTGGGATAATGCACAATGTTATAAATGATGTTTTCACTGGGATTTCTTCTCATGACAATATCCACTATGACCTGGGAAACAGCTTTCTGTGAATTGCAAGGAGGATTTTGTTTATTTCTGCACTAAGCAGATACTCTCTCATCCCCCTGCTTCAGTTTTCCTCCTTCACTCTATCAACAGCAAAAAATATTTTGCTAGAAGTGGTATTTTTTGTGTGTGCTATATCTCTAACAAATCACTGATTCTATTTGGATATCTTCCTGAGTTATTTACCAGGGAAATGGCCTCAAATGTATCACATTTCATTTAGCAGTATTTGCTGTTAGTAGTCTCTGTAGAGAATTCTCTGTTTTGCTAACAAAGTGAAGGGGGGAAAAAGAAGGGGAATTTAATACATTTCTAACTCTTATTTATAGGACCACAATGGCAAAATAACTCTGCTTTGGAATCAACTAGAAGTTTTTATATTATTATCTTATCTGTCTCTTATTGTATGGTAGACACTCCAGTCTTTAGGGGAACTCTGGCATTGTTATGGCCTATATGAATTTTCCCACATTCACACATTACTTATCCTGCAGACATCTACAAATGATCAGACTATTTCAAAAGTCTTTGTTTTTTAGGAATGATTCATTGCTGGTCGAGCTGTCTTCCTGCCTAATAGAAGCTATTGCCCTCTCTCTGCCTTCACCCTTTAATTGCAAGGCAATTAAATCCCCCACCGTTTGCAGTATCTGTGGCCAAAATGAGTCATCTTATCACATCACCTTTTTCTTATTTTTTGTTTATTTTTTGCTTTTGCTACATGTTTAGCAAAATGTAGTTTAACATTTCTCTGTCCTCATGGAGCTGGAGGTTTCTCCATTAATTGCTATTTTCCTAACCTTTATCCTTTAGTTGATCAGAGCTTTCTTGCGTCATTGCATGGAAAATAAAATAAAATTTCTCTTTCTCACCACAATGCACTAATTTTTGGGATGTATCCAATGACACCACATGAAAAGGAGAAAGTATGTCTGTGACTGATAAGCACTGATTTTAAGAAAAAAAAATTCCATCTCCCACAAGGCTGGTACAGAATGCCCAGCATTTAATTTCAGATAGGATCAGAAGCATTTGAAGAACCATTCATTGCTTACTAGGAGGAAAATGATGTGAAATGGTGTGGGTGTGATGTGTAACCCCAGGTACAGGTGCTGTCACAGGGACTGCAGATGCCTTTGTCCAAGGGGACACAGAGTGGAACCTGCTCTGAAGGGAAACCACGTGGCTCATTTGCCAGCATGAGCAGGCAGAGACTCTGCTTATGGCTCTGGTGGTGCATTTGCAGCTTGTTCAGGTTTTACTGTCAGACCTGGTGCCAGAGTGCCTTGGGTTGGAAGATGTGCCTGGGGGTGTGTATTCCATTCCCATCTGCCAGAGGTGGGGCAGTTCTCTGCTGTTCATTGGGCAGTTTTCTTTATCTCTTCTACAACCAATCCTCCCTCCAGGGGGACATCTGTTGTTAATGGGCCATTCATTATTAATTCTCTTCTGTCCATGGCCAGTGAGTGTCCCTGCATGGCTGATCCAATTCCATCATCCCATGGGGAGATGCTCCGCCCAGGGGAGGAGCCAAGCATTCCTACCTGGATCCAATCTGAGGTTTGGGACAGCCCAGCAGCCTTTGCCCCCTGCATTCCCAGAGGAGCAGCTTCTGCTGCCCTGCATGGCCAGAGGGAGCCCAGGCCCATCTCCAGCAGCCCTGGAGCTGCAGAGGAAAACTCCCCCCTTGTGCAGGATCCCTGCTCCAGCAGAGCCACAGCTGGCACTGCAGGGGGGCTGAGCCCCCATGGGATGGGGCTGTGCCACCCCCTGACACACAGGGGGACAGGGCCTGCTCTGACTCTGCAGTGTTGTTTTGTATTACTGCATTGTTTATTTTATTATAATTTTCTTCCCTAATAAAGAGGTGTTATTCCCACTCCTATATCTTTGACTGAGAGCCCCCTAATTTCAAATTTACAATAATTCAGAGGGATGGGGTTTATATTTTCCATTTTAGGGGAGCCTCCTGCCTTCCTTAGCAAACACCTGTCCTTTCAAACCAAGACACACAGTGTCAGAACAACGACCAGGGAACAACAATTAGGTTTCCTCCTGTGGTCTGCACTCAGTGTCTGTACATTACAGGTGGGACACAAGGGTTCAGTCAGGACTTGCACTGCCCTTTCCCAAGCCAGGGACTGTCTGCAGAGTTCAGTGAAAAGAAAATCCCCCTTTCTCAGACTCAAGTGTCTGGATTCAAATGTAAAAGTACCAAAGAAGGGGCATGGGTAGAAAAGAGCTTCTCTTGTTCACACCAATCATTTATCAGGAAAACTCTATACAGTCTGGTGTGACAGGAGGCAGAGTTTTCCTGGGCAGTCTCCTGCCCTGGTTCCTCTGCAGTGAGATGCTCAGGGCAGCATTATATGTGCTTTCTTAAAATCTTTTGGCTTACTGGAGTTTGTGACCTCCCTGCATTCTCTGTAATTGTGCTGTACAAGTTCCTTGTTTCTGAGCCTCCACTTTCGAGTCAGGTTTATGTAATCTTTTTGTTCATGTATTTATTTGAAAGCTAAAAATTCTTGGCCACCAAATCTGTTGGTGAATGTGATTTTTTTTTAAATTTATATAAATGAAAATACATTGTAAGAACCAGCCCATCCCTGCAGTACTCTCAGCCCATTTTGAGAAGTGCTGTTAGGGAGTGCAGTCAGATGAAGTGACATGGCAATAGTGACACGGAAATATAGCGGTAGAAGCAGAAATAAAAGCTAGATTTTTTTTTTTTACCTGCATTGGGCCATATCATCCTTTCTGAGTGATCCCTGACCTCGGAAATATTTGCTTTTCCTAAGTTTTTCTTACATTACTTCGATTTTTGCACAATATAAAGGCATTGATTTCTCTGAAAACAGTTTGAAACCATGTTCAAGCCTCTTTTTGATTCCTGTCCCAGCGTACCACTGGACCAGCTGTCCCCTCCTCACTGTGGGGGACAGTGAGAGAGAGAAAATTGTTGAATATATTATTTCTTCTGAAACACCCTAATTGATAGAGTTTGCATATTAAAAACTCAGGCAGACTTCCCCTCCCCAGTCCCATCAGTTAATGCAGTTTATGCATCTCCATTAGCATGCCTGCTCACTCAGCAGCCTTCCGCCGTATTTCCCTCAGTATCAAGTGTATTGCCAACCTTTGCCAGGATGCTACTGAATTAAGGTTATTAGCTACCCTTGCTGTTTCTTCTAAACTTCTGTGGCTTTGGAGGCTCCTAATCAAATGCTTAAAAGTTGTTTCATTGCAGCCTTCTGTGATGGTATTTGCTTCTTTTAAATGCGCTTCTCCTTTCCTGAGTAGTCAGCACATCTCCCTCTCAGGGCAATATTTACTCCTAAGAGTGCCAGTGGCCAAACTTTGCAGCACTTCTGAGGGTTCCACAAGGCAATAAATTGAATATAGCAGAGTGTGTGAACTCCTGCAACTCCTGGCTGTATATATTATACCGAAGTGGGAGATGTGCTGATTATCACATAATGCAGATGCATTATGTAAAGAATAGGCACCAAGAGGAAAGAGCGTGCTCTGGTTTTATCACTCACTGTTATGAGAAGGAAAGGACCCAAGTATGTATAATTATAAACTGCAAATGTCATGCCTCCTCCTGCTTCTTCCATCATCCAGAAAAATCAGCACATTAAGAAGGAAGCAATGCCCTGGATCTTGCCTATTAGCCTCACAAAACCAGGGAACAAAAAGATCACAACTACTCTCTGCAGTAAAAGAACTTCTATATCTCCAGAGTTAAGTTCTGATTTTAGTTCTCATGGCACTTAAAAAAAGAGGAAATGTGATTAATCTAGGGAAGGATGAATATCCACTAGTGGTCAACAGCAGCTGCTTCAAAAGGAAATGGAGAAAATGCAAAACAAAGGGACTGAATCAAGCGATGCATCTTTCTTGACATTGACAAGAAATCCTCAGATTTCAATCAAACCATATCTAGCTAGCCCCCAAACCTATAAACTTTATGGCTTAGCCATTGCATTTCTGTTTTCTTCCTTCAGCATGTTCTTCTTCATGTGTATATTCATGAAGTGGTGACTTCCAGAGGGAATGGCCTTTTAGAACCATCACTGACTAAATCTGAAAAAAATCCCCCAAACAATGTACTGTGAATTCACTCTCCACCTCTGAATGAAATCTTTTACAGGCAGGATGCTTATGAGGTGTGTCCTTTTCTTATTCTACTGCTCAAATTATTTCATTTTGTTCCTGAAAGCAGGTGGAAATCCATGTCTGCACAACTGTGCTGAAGATACTCTCCTAGTAAAGATGAGGTTCATTTGCCTATTCATTTTTAGCTATTCACACTGCTATGCTTTGTTTTCTCCTTCAATTTCTTAATATTTTGTTTCCTATCTTTGTCTTCTATTGTATTTAAAGAACCTTTTATGTTTATCTTAATATTCTTCCTCAGTACTGCTTCATTATTCCCATTTGTACTGTCAATGCCCTCTTTATGGTCCCTCTGTTTCCTCACATAAAATTCTAACAATACTGCAGATCTTTCCTTTCCTATAATTTTTTAAAGCTCTGTTTTGCTTTCATTTAACTTAAAAGACATATCAGTCATCCCCAGTGAAGTTTAATACCTGTTTTTACATAATGGCATATTCTCCTTTTAAGCTCATCTGTCACCAGTAATATTTAGCTAATTTTGTCAGCCTTATCTCTCTCTAATAAGAATGGTCTGTTTACATTTTTTATTAGGAATTCTTCCCTGTTAGGGTGATGAGGCTCTGGAGCAGGTAACCCAGAGAAGCTGTGGCTGCCCCTGGATCCCTGGCAGTGTCCAAGGCCAGGCTGGACAGGGCTTGGAGCAACCTGGGATGGTGGAAAGTGTCCCTGCACAGGGCAGGGGGTTGGAACAAGATGATCTTGAAAGTCCCTTCCAGCCCAAACCACTCTGTGGTTCTAAGGTTCTATGATTAATGGTATTAAATGTGACCTTTTGTAAGTTTTTTTAACCTGTGTTTCTATACAAAATACCATCCAGCAAGTGAAATTTGAAACTTTAATTAATCAATCAATGCTTATCATCATGACAATAAAATAAAATAAAATAAAATAAAATAAAATAAAATAAAATAAAATAAAAATTTTTTCCCTTTTCTGAAATAGTCTCTAAGAATCAAATCCATTATCACAGCCTGTTCATTTGACATTACAAGTGTTATCCACCTTCTGGTATCTCTTAAACACAGTGTTTTTTTTCTCCTTTATCTCTTGATCCTTAGATGTTACAATTCATTTGCAGTAAATTTAAGTCCTCAGTTGTTACTGTGATTTTAGATCTTTGAGAACATCTTGTGACCTTAGATTGAAGGATGATGAATGTTTTCTGTTGTGTTACTCAATAGCCAATAAATCAGCCCAAACTCTTTCTTAAAATTCTCTAACAGAACTGCAGAAACCATGATTCATTTATGTCCTGCTTTTCCTTTTCATTACCACCCTAGAGAATTGAAGGAAAGCTGAATGTTGATTAAAGTACAATAAATCCAACAACACAGGATTTCTAACAGAAATTTTCAAAGATCTTAGATCTCAAAGGACAAAAATCAGCATAATTTCAGAGAAGCAATATTGATAAATAGATTGGCCCTGGCTGGAGGTGCAGCTGTGGGTTTGTAGAGTGGTTTGTAAGCCATGAAGAACATTGCACTCATGCCTTTCTGGGTGTTTGCTTTATTTGTTCTGTATTTTTTGAGGCTGTTGACCAATTCCACCCAAATCTAATGGGCAAATAAATTGACATACTATAAACCCTGCCTTTGCTTTCCTGCCTTTCAAATTAAGAAGTTGGATAGAATAGAAGCACCCTATTGATTGCTCTGGTAAGTATGAAGTTCAGCTCAATCCTTATTAAAACACAGAGTATGTGCCTTCACATGGGACACTATGAGCAGAAAAAGGGAGATTTTGCTGAAATTTGAAGCTTAGTGGGCAGCTCAGACACAAAGAAATACAATCCCAGTCTTTACTAGCTGCATAATTTGCAAAAAATTTGAAGAATTTAATGGTCATGTGATAGTAGTATTCCTTGTCTTTGGGCATATAATGGTTACAATTCTTAAACTTATACTTTAAAGAGCTACAGCTGCCTATGAATTTGTGAGTGCTCAGGTTCCTTGAATTCAAGCCTCAAGGAACCTGAATTGGGTGCTCACAAAATGATCAGAAATAAATTCACACAGGAAATCAGTAAAAGGACAGGATGAAATGGCCTCAGGCTGTGCCAGGGGGGGCTCAGGTTGGAAATTAGGAGGAATTTCTTCTCTGAAAGGGTGGTCAGGCATTGGAACTGCCCAGGGAGGTTTGGAATCCCCATCCCTGGGATTGTTCAAGGAATGGCTGGATGCGGCACTCAGTGCTCAGGTCTGCATGACAAGGTAGGGATGAGTAAAGGCTGGACTTGATGATGTTGGGCATTGGTTCCAACCTAAATTACTCTGTGATCCTGTAATTATAAAGTGCATTTTCCTCCTGTTTTAACTGAAAAAAAAATTACTGGCATATTTCATAGTCCATTTTCAACTAAGCTTTTCTGTAGCACAGCACAAAATGAGTTTTCCACACTCAAAGCATTTACAGTACTAATAAAGAGGAAAGCACATTTGATGAGCGAGCTTTGCAAAGAGTCATTGAGCACTCATCTCCAATTTGTGTTTTTGATGCTTTCCCACAGTGTTAGCAGAGGCCCTCAACAAAACTCTCAGAAGAAACACATTATTACATCTTCATTCAACTGAAACTGTGACAATTCACAGGAGCCCCATTCTGCACACAATACATGCCAGGGAAAGAATCAGGAACAGAATCAGGGCTCTAGGAACACCAGCAGAGGGGAAATAATACATGCACTGCAAACGTGGTGGGGTTTTGCATGAGAAGTTAATTAAAACCTGTAAAATTTACACTTTGATGTCAGGAACAAAGCTGAAGTGTGGAAAATCTCTGTTCTAAATTAGGATGAGAAGGAATGTTGTAGGACTTCTTTTTCTTTTCTAGCATTTCTTGGGATAGAGTTTTAACTGAGGAATGATGTATTTCATTGTTAAGGTATTTCACAGCAGTGTGACATCACTCTGGCGTATGTTAATTATGTAACATTGGCACCAAGGCAAAATTATGATGTCTTTTCTCTTAATAGCACGCTGTTAATTAGAATTCTCAAATGAGGAGGAGTTGTTGTTCATAAAGCTTTTTCAGAGAGAGAAAATGAGTATTTGTCCTGACTGCAGGGTGCCCAATGTCTTTGTGAGTAACTAATCTGGGGTAATAAACACAACAGCAAAGACAAGAGAAAGCAGGAACATGCAGATGGTTCCATCAGACAGTGCCTTGGGTCCAGTGTCTTTACAATACTATAAATCTCTTCAATCACTTTAAAAGTCATAGCATTATTTAGGTTGGGAAAGACCTCAAAGATCTTTGAGTCCAATCATGAACCCAGCACTGCCAAGCCACCACTAAATCAGGTGTCTAAGTTCAGCATCTCTGTGAAAACCTGAAATAAAACAAAATCTCACACACAGACCTCCTTCAATAAGTGCATTAAGCCTAGCAAATGGGATAAGTATATAAATATCCTCCTGGAGATATTTAGTTCAGCTTAGTACACACATTCATTGTCCTGCCAATACTTCCACCTTCAGTGCTAAATTACTGTTTTCAGCAGTGAGATGCTTCATTAGCACAAAAGAAGTTGTTCTTCATCTTCTCCAGTCATCCAGCAATTTGTGCTGTTGATTTTTTTGGAAAAAGCTTCCAGCAAGTGGTGAAACTGAGTACCTGAAGGATCTGAAGGAGGGACTGGTGTACTGGAATTACCTCTTCTGTACCAGCACAGGCAGTAGGAGGAGGCCCCAGACTTTACTGTTTCATTGCTAGCTGGCTGATAATTCCAGATTTACTTTCTCCCATATGCTGTGCTGTACAGACAATGGCACAGAGTGTGTCTAGAGATTGTCTTGGTTACACATCATCATGTATTCAGTGCAGCAACTCACATCAATACCGAGTGGCTAAACTTATTGTAGCTCCCTACCTAAGGAGGCAGGACCTCTGCCTGGGAGGAGAGAAAAAGTAAAACAAAGCATTGCAGCTCACTTAATTTTCAGGTGTAATGGTGCTTGAAAAAGTATCTTGACTCCTAATTTTTTTTTTTTTTTTAATGTTATTACATTCTGGGTGTTTCATTTGTATCTTGCCTAGTAAATAGAATTATTATTATATAAGTGCAACATAATACTACTACTCATGCACCAGCCAATACACAGTGTGCTAGTTTTATTAAAATTCAAGCCTAGATGGCTGCTGAGCTTTGGAAAGTACATTACTAATACAACTGAATTGATTTTGTTGAACCCATTGAAGGTAAAAGCATTGGGCATAATTTGTCTACATTTCTGAAAAAAAAAAAACCCAACAAAAAAAAACACCCACATTTGAGACTTTACTACACAATAGATCCATTTATAAAGCCAGACAGCATAAACCAGAGTAAACAATATCCTGGAAAATTGACACAAAGGTCAGTTAAAAGGAAAACATGCAGAACAAACTGATTATGTTCAGGTTGGTAAAAAATGCAGCATTAAAATAATTCTTAGTGTTGTCTTTGTAAGGACTGTTCCAAAGCTTATTAATCTCAGTATTTCATGCTTTGTTCTTCCCACTTTACTAAAGATCAGATGCTGGATGGGTGCATTCACCTTTCAAGCTGGTCCTGGGAAAATTGTTCCTATAAAATACAAAAAATACATTATTTTGACCCCCTCTACACATCCATCAGGACTAACAGAATATAACTTATTCTACCTTGTCATCCATCATTCAGCACAAAGAAAAGAGAATGGATGAAATAAAATCTCCCCCAAACTTTTTCAGGATCATGTAGCAAACTAGCGTGTGTTGGTGAGGTGCAAACCCAATGGAGCCCCTATCCAGCAGGTTCCCATGAAATACATCTGCATTTCTGGATCAGCTGGAAGCAGAACTGCCAAAATACACTTGACTGGTAAGAATATTTCCTGCTCAGTTCATCGCTATCCAGAGAAATTTGTGAGCACATAATAATGTCTTTTTGTTGGAGACAAAAATGTGTGTTAATTATGAAAAAAAAATAAAAATTGGAAGTAGGTAAAAAAGTGCCATTTCATATTTGTGAGTTGTGTGCTATGAATAAAAATCAGCCATCCTTGACCTCTGTGTCTGATGAAAACCTAAGTGGGAGGATGAATTCTGATAGAGAGATAAGATGCTGAGAAAAGAAAGGAGTAGATTTATTAATGTGTCTGGGATTGTAACTAATTCAGAAATAAGTCATGGACTGAAGTGTAACCAAGGACTGGAATATAAATAGTTTGAGCAGAACAATGGGAGTCTGGAGTGGAAGCAAAGTGACAGGGTCAGTAATGGAAGGAAATACAAATAAACTCCAAAGCAGAAAAGATGTATGGAGAAAAGGAAATTTCAGGGGTATTGCAGGTCTGTGGAAATATAATAATGAGAAATGCAGCATCAACCCTAGGAAAATGCAATGTTTTTGGACAAGATTTTGTTGTGAACAGGAATTATTTTAAGTCAGATCTTTGTCCTTCCATACAGAATCTAATGGGCCTCTTAAGTGCCTCAGGATAAGAGACTATATATTTTTATTTGATTAATCTCTATTTCATCTACATTTTACCTCATTGTGGCTTTGTTATTTTCCTTTTTTATTTGAATGCTGGACTGATGTGACATTCCCTAAAGAGGTTGTTGGAGTTAGAAAAATTTGGCCTTGAGGAGATGCAGCAGAAAGTTCTGGAACTAGAAGCCTTCATATGATGAGGGATAAGAATACCTCTAGTCAATCCATTTATTTATTTTCAATGTGTTTTTAGAAAGTTCTAAAACAGCTTTGGTGATACCACAAAACACGTCACTAGGTACAGAATTGTGTCAGATCATGCTCTGACACACCCCCATGGTGTCAGGGCTGAGGTCTGTGTTCAGGTGTCTGTGTCTCCACCAAAAACCCAGATTATCATGTTCTCATTCTGTCAGAAGAGTTTCATGGCAAATGTAGGAAACTGAGGGATAAAAGGGCAAGAAAAAGTTACTCTGTGTTATTCAAAGACTCTGTATTAGAGCTGGATCCAGAAAGCACCGCCCTTGGATCTCAGTCAAGTGTGGAATTCTTTCAGGGAAAAAGCACCATGAAATCTTGTATTTACCCTGCCATTAACATTGACAATCTCCCTTCATTGTGCAGAAAGACTCAATGAACTTTGTTCTCAAATCTTGTAACTTTGGGAAATTAAAGTTCAGAATAAAATTACAAATGGCAAAAGCATTTTGTCTACTTAGGATATTCTCTTCCCAGCAAATTTTGGCTACCTTCCTATTCCCTAAAACCAGACATGTTGGAGGTCCTCAAGAAGAATTAACAAGCTGCTGTACTTTCAGTTTTGCATATGCCTTGCTTAGAAAATCACATTCTTTTACAAAGAATAAAGCCAGGAGGATAATATCTTAGATCTTCCCCTCTGAGTGCCAGCAGTCCTCCAGTCTTGTAATATCCATGAAGAGTTTTGTAAATTCACTCCACATTAAAACCAGAATGTCCATGTCACATGTGTTAATCACACACTGGGATACATCCATGCCACAATAAGGCACAGGATAGAAAGCCAGGTACATTTCCACTTTTGGAATACTTTAAAAGCAGATCAAGCTTAAGAGTGGAGAGAAAACCATAGAACCAGAAGTATGCTGAGTTGGAAGGGGGCCCTCAATGATCATGGAATCCAACTCCTGGCCCTGTGCAGGAGAATCCCAAAAACAACACCATTTTCCAAAATGCTTTGGTCCATGGCAGGGCTCAGAGGATGATGGGTTTTATTAGTCAAGCTCCACAGGATTTTGCAGGTTTTTTTTTTTAAACAAAACCTTCAGGTTCAAAGTGGGTGGCTCAGGGGCAATGGGGAGTAGAAAGACCCCAATAATGGAATGCTTGTATCATGACATGAGGAAACATAGGGGATATAAAAGATCTTTCTTGTCCTCTGAAAGGTAGAAGGCTGGACATGCTATTAAATTTAATAATGAAATGAAATACAATAGGAAGGGCAAGGAAAAGTCTTGAAGGAGGTTGAAGCAGGAAGAGCTGTCAGACCTTTGAACAGGAGCACATTCCCCTTTACCCCTCCAGGGTTTTATTACCCTGCCTGATGTTTCAGCCTTCACAGAAAAGCTTTTTTAACAGCTCCTCTCAGTTCTTCCCTGACCATTCTCATACCCATGTTAGGGCACACAACTGAAATAAGGATCAAGGAAAAAAACAAGAGAAAACAATCCCAGTTCGACAACATTTGCTGGTTGTGTGTACTACCCAATCTACATTTGCTGTAGATTGCACATAACCCATAGATCTCACTTCAAATCTGGACTGGATTTGTGTTTGTAAATCTGTTAAGTAAAAAAAAAAATAATAATTTATAATACATATGTATACTTTTAAAATTTTCCTCTTAAAATAGGATAGTTGGACAGTTTTTTAAGCCCTGAAGTAGTAAACACACCTCCTTTATAATAATGGTCAAGAGGCTTCACACAGTCGATTTGCACAGATTTACACTGCTGAGGAGCTATCTTCTATGGACCCCACTGAAAACACTGCCCAGCAGATATTCTTGTCCTTCTCAGCACTTTCAGTAAATTAATCAAGTGCAGAAAATTGTGGCTTTTCAGAAGAATAATCCCTGCATGATTTATCATGTTGGTTTTTCACTGTACACAAGTTTGTCCCAAGACTTTTTGAGTGTTTATTTGAACAAGCACAGAGAGTCGATATTACTGGAAGAGTTTATTAATTTGTGTTCCTTACCTGCCTCATTTTCTAGGACTGTACAGACACTGCACTATCCACCTTTCATGACCATTAAAAAGAAGGATTCTGTTTGCAGTCAAGATGTGTGAATAAATTAAAATGTTTATTAATGAGATCAGACAGGTGTTCAAGAGATTTCCCAAGAGGTAATCAGTAGACTGAAGCCCAGTTTCCAGAGTGAAGGATCACAGAAGCACTTCTATAATCATCTTGTCTTAACCTTCCTCTGTGCTTGTCTCAGGCTTTTACATAGCAGCGTTTTTATTGAAAAATTCACTTGATTTTAATTAGGTTTTCAGCCACATGCAACCTCCCAGTTAAAGACATTACCTCCTATCCATATTGTGCTCAGTTTTTGGAACTGTTTTGCACGCTGCCAAGAGAGAGGAGGGTTAAAGTATCTTCTGAGCAGAACCAAGTGCTGCAGATTGGTGCTAATAAGGTTTGCCAGGCTCCAGCTAATTCCATGTGTTTTCACACATCAGCTCTGCTGGGATATCCCACTGGCATTGGCAAAACACTGCAAACACATGGAATTATTTCACAGGATTCACAGAATGACCAGGTTGGAAGAGACCTTCAAGACCATTGAGTCTAACCCAGCCCCAACCCCTCAACCAAACCCTGGCCCCCAGTGCCACATCCAGGCTTTGTTAAACACACCCAGGGATGGTGACTCCACCACCTCCCTGGGCAGAACTTTATCACCCTTTCTGTAAAAAACTTTTCCCTGCTATCCAACCTGTATTTCCCTTGGTGCAGCTCGAGGCTGTGTGCTCTGGCTCTGTCAGTGCTGCCTGGAGAAAGAGCCCAGCCCCAGCTGAGCACAGGCCCCTTTCAGGAGCTGTGCAGAGTGATGAGGGCACCCCTGAGTTTCCTTTTCTCCAGGCTGAGCACCCCCAGCTCCCTCAGTTGTTCCTCACAGGGTTTGTGTTCCCAGCCCCTCTCCAGCCTCGGTGCCTCCTCTGGACGCGCTCGAGCATCTCAAAGTCCCTCCCAAACTGAGGGGCCGAAAACTGGGCACAGTAGTCCAGTTATGCAATTAGTTGGACCCTGGCAAACCTTATTAGCCCAGATTACCACGAAGGCCTTACTTGTTCCAGACCTGCCTTGAATATCTCTATTCTGTGCTCTCAGGAATGAAAGGGGTTTGCTAACCCCACCTGGTGCTGACCCTGACAGACCTGAGGCAGCTTTGCACAGCTCCACGTGTTTTGTCTTCATCCCAAACACCTCAGCTCTGGCTGCTGCTGAAGATTTATCACTATTTTATCACTACTGCTGCATTAATGCAACTGAGCTATTCCTTGACCCGAGCTGTCGCTGTGAGTTATGGGACCGGAGCAGCAGGAGATTTATCCCTTCTGTTTTATTGGGTGTTTGATGTTTTGAAAAGGGAGGACTCCCATTGCCCCTACTCTGAAAGGGCTTTAAATTCACTTGCCTGGAGCCAGCTGTTGTGTTTTGATGTAGTTTCATTGAAGTTGGTGGAGTTATGTCAGGAAACCAGGTTACAAGGGAAAAGATTAAATGCCACGTACTTATTTCATATTGCTCTTGATCTCTTGTTAACATCTTATATACTATTTCCACATTTGCTTTGCTAAGGAGATGTATTCCAAGCATTTCCTCGAAACAAAAAGTTAGAGGGATTCCTACAAATATATATATGAAATCAATGATTTTATGCAATTTCAGTTTGAAAAACATTAACAAAGGAACAAACAAATGGTGCTGGATTCAAATAATGTCATATGGGTTTGCTCCTTTATTTTTTTTAAACTCCAGATGTCTGTTTAAATAAATTTTTCCTGCTCAACAAAATCCTAACTGTAATTTTTTTTTAATTTGGTATGGCTTTGACTTGTATAGACAGCTAGTTGTCAAGGAAATAATCTATAATATTGGAATAATATGTCAGTTCTAGACTGAGCTTTTTAAGCTGAAATACTGAATTAGTACTTTTTATAAAAGGTTTTTGATCCACTATACACTTCACCTGAGGGAAAAATTAACAAACATTGAACCAATAAACTACAATATATTTTTTAAATTCCTCTTGTAATTACCAGAGTTAGCCACAGAAAAGAAATATACTGAAGAATGAAATTTGGCAGGCCTCCTTCAATACTAGTAGTAAAGAAAAAAATTGGTTTTTAAAGTCAAGGAAAATATAAAATCAAAACCTCAACATAAATATAAAATTAAAATCTCAATGGAAACATAAAATTAAAATCTCAATGGAAACATAAAATAAAGGATTTCCTTTTGGAAACATTGGATTTCTCTGTCCAGCCCATCAGCAGCATAAAAGACCAATCTGGCCTTCCATCAATGCTCAAAAATATAAAAAATAAATTTCAACTCATTCAAAAGTTGGCTTTATACCATGTAGACAGTATGACTACAATGAGGACTTCAGCACAAAAAGACCTAAAAGATGGATAAAAATTGAGTGCTGCTCTCCATACACAGAAGAATGTTAACTTTACAATGCTTAATAGCATCCCCAATTGGAATTGTGACAGAGGGAAGGAAAAGCAAGAAGAACTGATCCCCTGGGAATTAATGAACTGACTGTCCCTGGTAGTTGAGGGAAATCTATTTGCAGAAGCAAATTGACCTTGCCAGTGAGATAGAGACACAGATGTTAAATGATGTAACCAGGCTCCAAATCTGCTGAATCACATGTAGCTCTTGCAGCAGTGAAGAAAGTGGTGGAGGCTATTTTTGCTAGCATAAAGGACATTTTAGTCAGAATAGAAGTGTCTCTATTGAATCCCCAACGGATGTCTATGTGAAAATGTGAAAAATTTATTAAAAGTCTATTGTCCCATCTGTAGAAGACATTTGAGAGACTGAAATCATTAATGTTGCTAAAATCAGAGGATTTTTGCCCATTGTAGCAAACTGCAAGGAAAGAGCTGCTCATCTGTGACTGCTGAAGCCACCCCTCCCCAAGTAAAGAATTTGGGCTGTGACAGGAACTTGGGATGAGAAAAGGGGATATTATTGTCCAGTCCCAGGTCTAGGGAGAAGAATGTATCCAGAAGTCATCCTGGAAGAGAGACTGGGATGCTGATAGTTCAAACAACCAGAGGAAGCTGCTGTGCAGATTACCTGAGGATGAGCCCAGCCCAGGCTGCAGCTGGTGATGGATGAGATAAGGAAAGAAGGGAACCTGTGAGGCAGGAACTGTCTCCTTGTCCTTATCAGAGAACTCAGCTGTGGGAACTCCCCTGCCCAGGAGGTCCTGGGGCATTCACAGGTGGCCTGAAGGTGCTCACTCTGCTGAGGGGCCGTGATGGGCCCAGATGTGATGGGCAGCTGTATGGAATTGGAAGGCATCAAAGACTCCTGAAGTGTCCCCTGATCCACAGCATCACATCATCCAGGTGTCCCTGATCCACACCATTCCATCCTCCAGGTGTCCCTAATCCACAGGATTCCATCCTCCAGGTGTCCCTGATCCACACCATTCCATCCTCCAGGTGTCCCTGATCCACACCATTCCATCCTCCAGGTGTCCCTGACCCACAGCATTCCATCCTCCAGGTGTTCCTGATCCATGACATTCCATCATCCAAGTGTCCTTGATCAACACAACATCATCCAGCTGAAACGCCCCACCCCAGGGGAGGTACCTGGGTGTTCCTACCTGAATCTGAGTGAATATAAACCCAAACACTGGCCCCCATTGGGGAATTTCCTGGGAGCTTTTTGTTGCTACCCAAAGGATCCAGTCTGTGACCAACACTATGACCATGAGTGTTCAGCAACCAGATGTCATTGTGAGGTGTATGACTGGTGAGATCTTCACATTGTTGTCCTTTCCTTTTTTTCTTATACATATTCTTAAGTGATTTTTTTATGGTTTTATATTGTCATAGTGCTATAGATAATAGAAACCAAAATGGCTACATGCCTGTTTTCCTGTGCAACTAAATTATTCTGCAATAAGCTGTACATGTGTGTATTTACACACCCTTCATTTGGTGTTTTTTGACTCTAATTTGCCCCAAGGAATTTATTAACAGGAACCTGGGTTGTCACTGCCTTCTGTAAACGGTTGCAATAACATGAAACATGTAAAACACAGATCCAACCTATTTTTTTCAGGTTTTCATGTTTTTAGGGGACTTTTTCCAAAAGTAATAATTCTAAATGAAACCTCACATTTCCCCACACTTACAACAAAACTCAGTTTGCAGGTTAAATTAGCTCATAAAGGATGCCTTTGGTGTTGTTATTTAACTAAAGATGTGTTAGATTGGAAAGGTTTAGATGACCTGAAGATGTGTCTAGAGCAATCTGTGGAAGAGAAATCCATTAACAATTGCTCAGTGCAAAGCCAGTGGTGGAACCTGTGCAAATACCTGGTTCTGGAAGGACAGATGCATAGAGGAATCTAGGTATAAGCTGGTCCTGTCCTAACAATCTTTCCTAGGCACCTGCTTTAGCCACTACTGCAAACAATTCTGGTTTAGTGGGATTTTGGTCGGGAGTGAGAACAATTCTGATGTTTTAGTGACATCCAGCCTCAGGTAAGATCAGTTTTCACACAGTGGTTTATTCTGGCCTAGGAAAAAAAGGTTATTCCAATAATGTGAGGTATGTTAGAGGTCAGACCTAGAGTTTGACTCTAATATAGTGTACCCAAGCTTTAATATGGACGCCTTGTTCACTCCTGCAGCATGTCCTAGGACTTTGCAAGTAAGGACATTCCTTGATTGAAACTACCTTTATTCAACTGTTCTTTTTGTTTCAAAACAAAAACCTGGCTCTGACTAAAGATAGAATGCAAAGCAAAACTCAACTGAATGACAAATCTGGCTCATGGCTGCAGCACCCCAGCTTCTCAGTGTGATTTCATGGAAGGTCCAAGATTAGGTCAGGAAAACAGCTTGGATCAGGTTGAGTAAAAAGATGAAAGTAAAAACTATGTTCACTTAGATCAGCTCCCACTGATTAAACCTTAGGGTTCACAAACTGCATTGTGGTTTGCTTTCTGATATAAATTGAAGTAATTAAATTACAGATCGTTAATAATGTCAAGAAACATGATAATTCCTTATACCTGCAGGCACAAACCAAATGCTGTTTCCTGGAATGGGGTTACAGTGGTGAATTCAAGGCAAGACCTCAAATTAATTAGCTCGGGTACAGATAACAGCCTAGCTTGAGCTGTGTGCAATGTGATGTCAAAATCACACCCAAAACAGTTTATGAACATAGAGGAGGTTGGTTTATCTTGTTGCATTCTCTCAATAAACTAATCCTTATTAGTGACAATGAAATCTGACCAGATGCCATTTAACTATTGCTGCATATCTTTGAGGCCTTAAAGAGAAAAGTGTTTATGTGGTTTTAAAGAGCATTGTATGTGTGTAAATATGGCTACAAACACTGATAAACTTCTTCTGAATTTTCTAGATTCGATAAAAACCAAAAATAACCAAATATCAGGAAGATTTCTCTCTTTCTGGGAAGCTAATTAAATAGATGCACCTTCCATTCTCCTTAGAATTCACTGTTTGCCATATTTTAATACTGCATTTATAAGAGGAAAATGGAAAATTAAAAAAGCATGTCAATGCATTCAGCTGTATTTATAAGCCTCTTTTTTGCCAAGTGACACAGGGTGCTATAAAGATAGTAAAGTCAAGTTATAATCACAAAAAACTGTTATGAATGCATGTTATGAACTAATTAGAGAAAATACAGCCCCCAAAATTATACCCAGATGTAGCACCATTAAAAGCAAACAGTAGAGCAAGACAACAGGTTGTTAGTGTTGTTTCAGGAAGTTTAGAGAAACTCCAATTTTATTTTTTTTTTAACTTGCATTTTGTTGTGGGTTTTCTACCTTAAAAGACATAAGGCAGGATTTTCAGACATCTCAAAAATCTCATTAAATATTTATGTGCCTGAAACTTATCCATGGATGGAATAGAGAATGCTGACCCTAGGCAGCTGGGCTTTCTGCAACGTGTGCCAAAGGATAGCTTGAAAAACGCCTCTTCTTAAGTGAGGAACAACTTAAAGTTGTCAGCAAGAAGGACACGTTCCCTTCCAGAATTTGTGTGTGAAAATCAGGGCTGCCAGCAATTACCTCTGTCCTTTCAAGACTGACATCCTGAAATTTTCTCTTCCATCCATTAGGAAAAAAAAAAAGGATTCAGACTTCATTGCTGAAATGTACAGACTTCATAAACATTGATTTTTTTTTTTTTTTTCCTATGGAGGTAATTTACTCTGCTTTCTGGTGAGCTCTCTTCTGAGAAAAGATTGATCTGTGTTTGGACCTCTTCCAGGAAAAGGTGAGAATTCAACCAAGTCTTCTATTCATTTTTACAGATGGCCACACTAATCAAGTTATGTTATTTGAAAAGAAAATGTCTAGCATTTCATATTGGGAAGAGCTTTGCATTTCTGATTTGTGTTAGATAGACTGAGCCTGTTTATTGAAGTCAGGCCTTGGGGATTTAGGCAGGGGAGGAGATGCATTTCAGTTGAGTTTAGACTTTGACAGCATCAATGTCTAACAATAAGGGATCTTTCCAGTGTCAAGGGGGAGAAGTGAGAACTTTGAGTGATTGTTTTGTCTAATCTCCTTAAGTTTCAGGTTCATTTTTTAATTTAAAAATTCTTTTCATTGCTTAATTTTTTTTTTTTTTTTCTCAAAGGGCACCCCTGTTTATAAGGGGGTTTACTAGGCCCAAGAAAAATTAATTAACTGATTTAATCCATGGTCATTTATGGATTATTAGACAATAAAAGTGAAAAAAAAAAAAGGATGAAAGCAGCATCAAGTCATTATGCCTTTGACTCAAACCCCAGTCAATCAAAGAGTTGCCATTTCTGATTAATATTTATCTTCCCTGGCCTTCAATGTTTAGAGTGATGGAAATTAGGTACTTCTTTCAGGTAATCTATTAACTATTTCATGGTCCTCACCATGAGCCACTAGGAAAGTTTCTCTCCAGTTCCACATAAACCTCCCCAGACAGAATTTTAAGCCTCTTGTTTTTCAGCTGATATATGGTCATGGAGAAGAGGCAGTTTCTGGTGTGCAGTAACCCTTCTGTGCATTTCAGTACTGCTAACATGTCTTCCTTTCTCACTTTTGATAATGGGGGACTTCCTCCTTAACAACCAGAATTCACAATATTTTTACTGATAAGATCATGAAAAACAGAGAAATATATTGTATTTTGGGAGGACCCCTGTGGCAGGGAGGAATCTTGAATCTGACTCCATGTTCTCAGAAGGCTAATTTATTACTTTATGATACTATATTGTATTAAAGAATGTTATACTAAATTATACTAAAGAATACAGAAAGGATACTTACAGAAGACTAAAAAGTTAATAATGAAAACTCCTGACTCTCTCCAGAGTCCTGACACAGCTTGGCCCTGATTGGCCAAAGAGTGAAAACAATTCCCAGCAGAATCCAATGGAACAATCACCTGTGGGTGAACAATCTCCAAACACATTCCACATGAGCACAACACAGGAAAAGCAAATGAGATAAGAATTGTTTTCCTTTTTCTCTGAGGCTTCTCAGCTTCCCAGGAGAAAAATCCTGGGTGAAGGAATCCTGTTAAGAGAATGTGAATGTCATAGAAAGATTCTTAAAATTCTTTCACTGCTTTTAAAAACTGAGGCTTTCGTTTTTTCTCTTTAACTGAAGTGATTTTATTAATGCCAGTTTGACAGTCTGATGTTGTTTGACCCCAGCTGGCAGCTAAGTACTACACAAGCCCTTGCTCATTTCCTCAATCCCCTGGCATAGTGGGATGGGGAACAGAATCAAAGACAGGTGAAACTTGTGGATTAAAATAATAAATAATATAATAATTGATAATGTAAAGAATGCATTACTAATTATGTAAATAAAGTAAAATATATTTAAAGCATGATGGAATAGTTTGGGTTGGGAGGGACCTTTTAAAGAACATCAAGCCCCTTGGGGAGGAACAGAGTTCATTTTCTTCTCAGTATCAGTGATGGATGTTTGACCCCATAGCCAGGAACAATGCCATTTCAATTGACCCTTCCTAGGAATTGTGAAATTCCTCCATCATTTTATGTATCCCTTGATAATAAAGACCTAAATGAAAAAATATATAAATTAAAAAATGGGATCTGTTTGACTAAGTGTGTTAAATTAATGTTTTCCTTCACACCTGGGACAGCCTAAAACAATGGCCGGGATCAGTAATAGTGGCCAGAAAAACAACTTGATTGCTTTTCAAAGTGTGTCCATTCTTTGGTAATCTTTCAAAATACTTTTGTTTAACAAACAGCTGTTCCCACCTTTAGAATCACCATTAAGGTGAATCTCTCCCTAGTGTATAATTTCTTCCCTCTGATTTATCCTGTAGTTCAAAAGCATATACAGAAACGTGAAGATAAGGGGGAGGAGAAATGACATCTCCCTTTGAAATGCAACTGATTTCAGGAAAACAACTTATGTTTTCACTATTTCAACATTAAATATATACTTCACATTAAAAGCAATCAGGCCAGAAGACAGAGAAGCAATTAAAGCCAAAAGAGACAGAGAGGAAATGTTTCGGTAGCAGTTCTTTTTCTTTTCCATTTTTCCCCCTCCCTTTCTTCCTCCATGAAGCCAATTTCATTTTCAGAGCCTGAAATTACATTGCAATCTCAAAGCAATTTCTCTTCTTTTTGCTGGAATACAGAGATTGCCGGTTTCTGCTGTTCTAGGGGTTTTTTTTTCACCCTCTGTAAAACAGAAGGCTTGCAGGAGTACTATTTTGACAGGCACTAAAAAGAAGGCAGAGACAGGCTTGGTGTGGAAGTGCTTTAAAATCTCGTGTGCAGTGTATTGTGTTACAGCACAGTCATCTGACTGGAAGCAAAACACAAGTCCTGTCTCTGTGATAAGCTTCTCTCCAAAAGAAGTGAAACCAACTGCAACACAGTCCTGAAGCACAAAAGGGCTTAGGTCTGATTTTGAGGGTGAATAAAAAACATCTTCCTGAACAAGAAGGTGTGAAGACTTTGGTCTCAGGAATTGCATTTGAGGTGCTTGTCACTGGTTGAGCAAATGAGATCACCACTGTTTATCACTCAGATTCAAAATTAAGCACAGATCAAAATGAAAATCACATTAAAGGTCTTAATTTAATTATTCATTAAGACCCCTAAAGTAAAATGGCAGCAGTGAACTTCACTGTACAGTCAGTAGTAGGAAGGGCCATAGGCTGGGACTTAGTACTGAACAAAGCACAATCTCTTTTTCTTTTTGTGCAGTTCATGCTTTTATTGTAGATCCTGGATTGCCAGCACCCTCCAGTCTTTTTATCCCATCATGATGAACAGGAGTAATTATGGCTGTGCCTGCCTTTACCTCTCAGAGAGGGAGCCTATTGTATTTGCAGGGATCCCTGTGGCAGGAAGGAATGATGAATCTGACTCCATGTTCTCAGAAGGCTAATTTATTACACTATATTATAGTAAAGAATACTATGGTAAACTATACTAAATAATACAGAAAGGATACTTACAGAAGGCTAAAAAGATAATAATGAAAACTCCTGACTCTTTCCAGAGTCCTGACACAGCTTGGCCCTGATTGGCCAAAGAGTGAAAGCAACTCCCAGCAGAATCCAATGGAACAATCACCTGTGGGTGAACAATCTCCAAACACATTCCACATGAGCACAACACAGGAGAAGCAAATGAGATAAGAATTGTTTTCCTTTGCTCTGAGGCTTCTCAGCTTCCCAGGAGAGAAATCCTGGGAGAAGGGATTTTGTCAGAGAATGTGGGTGTTACAGAGTCCTAGTCCAACAATCATTTGTACCTGCACAGGTGATCTACAACTATAAATACAACCAGCAATTCAAAGAATAAAGGGATGTATGGAGGTGTTCCCAGAGTGGCATAATTCCTCCTGGGACTCTTCTTTGTTCCCTTGGTGAAGGAATTTGGTCAGCTCTAAGGTTGTGTTGGTAATTCCTGACACAAACTCAGATGGGCAGGCTACCATGGCAGCCATCCACCAAACCCACCTGTAGATTCTGCCCTAGGAATATAAGAATCTGCACTAGGAATGGTTTGCACTCTGAAGTAAGACAATAATTTATATTAGACAACTTTCCTAAAATGTCCCATGATGAAAAGCATAGGATTTGCATTTTTGGAACAAATCCATTGCTGTCAATGAATCCAATCATGTGAGGAGGACTGCAGAGTTGGAGTCACCTCTTGAAATATGATTAGAACTTTAGAAACTCTCAGAGCCTCCTTAAAGAGTTTAACAGGGAACAATATTCTCATTTTAACAATTTATAGGATGGTTAAAAAAGCAATTTTTAAAAGACTCTGATTTTCATTCAAATTCTCTAGGGTTTTTTTACAATTATATCTGTGGAACTTGGTATTTTCATGTCTATAATTTATGTACAGATCTGTAAAAGTTTATTGTAATACTCTTACTAAATCCACCAGGCTGTTCCAGAAAGCTCTGTAGCTTGCTATTTTCAGTGCATTTTATTTTGGAAGAGCTGGGGGTTTTGTTTCTTTGCTTTAAAAACACACACACAAAAAACCTGCTGTCATAAAATTCAAGGTGACCAATAAAGAGTTAAAATAACTCACAAGCTTCCTCACTCCCACATGGCTGGCAAGCAGCTTCTGCTTCAGCTGTTGGTAGACTTGCAGCAGGAATGTACACACAGAAATTGATGGTGCTGTTTGTGAAATAAGGAGGAAAAGGGAAAATGTCTCTGTTAACACCTGATCCACCTGGGACAGCACAAGGTAAGCTGTGGACAGCACACTCTGCATCACAACTCTCATCACAGATGAATGGCCAAAGCCTCTGGAAAGCATATGGCTTAAGCAAATTAAGAGTGTCTGGAGCTGTTTACTAATGAGGAAGAAGCAAGCAAACAAAACTGAATGTATTAGTCCATCACTAACTAAAGGGCACTGTATGACAGCAACAAAATAAACAGATAAATCAGTAAAATCCAGTAATCCTGCCAAATAAATCACAGGCTCACTGACAAGTAAATGTAGCCTGCTTTGACTCATAAATAGCCTCACATCCTTACAGGCTAAAAAAAGGCTTTGCAAAGCCTTCCATGCAATCATGTTAGTTTGAATCACCTGTGAAGTAGCAAACAATAGATGGCATTTCATATGAGAGGGAGAATAATTTGGCAGAAAGATGAAGGGTTGTCAAGGTTTGTTACTTTCTCTGATTTTCTCAAAAGACCAAGGCCAGGAAAGGTCTTTGTAACTGGACCATCAAGGGACCCCAGAGACTGTTCTGCCCTGGTGGGAAGGAAGTTCCTGCACAAGAAGCACGGACTAACACTTGTTTGACAACTCAAAAGCTCATGTGAAATTTTTAGTGGATTCCTATCAACTTTCAGCAATAAATCAGCCCCTATTTAGACCATCCACTCAGTTCTGACATGAGGACTCATGGCAAGGAACATCAAAGTGTTATGCCTTTAGGGATAATAGTACCATGAGTAAATTGAGAGATTACCCAAGCTCTGCTGCCCCAAATTAGTCAAATTAGGTTTCATGTTACCTCCTCTTCTTCCAGCAGGGCAGCATAGGGGTTCATGTAAGCTAAGTACATTTCTTGAAAAGCCCTCTGATTTATAACCCTCTTGATTAACTTGGATCAAATTTAAATCTTCATAATACACTTTATTCTCATATTCAAAGCAGACCTGTCCAATCCAGTCATAGTTCAGAAAACCAGTAAAAATATTACACCTACATGTTGTGCCTGACAGCTTTTTACTACAGATGTGACTGAAAGCATCTTGTGAATGTGGTGTTTATGCATTATTCTGGTATATTCTTTTTAATGTTTGCAGAAAAATAAGGTTAACATTACTATGCATAAGCTTGGAATTATGTCTTTATCATCAGAGGTGATTACTTGTTTGCCTTCATCTACCAGCTCTGAACTGTGTAATAGCAAGGTAAGAGAAGAGTTGAGTTTTATTTTCTTTCAAGAACAGACATCTCTGTTGGTTTGGAACATAGCAACCTTACTGGCTTGGCCCCTCCACCAAAATAATTTTTCATAGATGATTTCAGAAATGTAAGTTTGCTAGACTATACCTATTCTTTTACAGCACTGGAGTTGTTTCCTGAAGTCTGAAGTGGCAGAGTCAAAAACTTCTATTGCTTTGATTTTTCAAAAACTTGAAAATGCTGGTCAATCAGAAATTTTGGTATGAATTTCTGAGGCACCCTCTTGTTGAACATGTCTTTAATGAATAATGACAAGGTCAGACTTCTTTCCAAGGCATCTTTTCCCAACTGAGACAAACATGGTAAAGACATCCTGGAAGGGAAGGAAGAGTTAATGGAAATTAATGGATACTTCCAGAATGCAGTTCTATTTTCCACACAACCATGTCTGTGTCATAGCAGACTCTGATATTTTTAATTCAGTGAGATGTTATAAAGGCATGGAATTCTTTCCTGTGCTAAACCTTTTGTGACCACAAGCAATAAAAATGAAATCTTAAGTCCTGGTTAAACTGAGAGTCCCTATTCTACACTGAAATTACTGAAATGGTAATACTGCCCATTAGAAAGAGAAAGAAAAATGGAGCAAATGAAAAGCACACAGGAAATCTTTCCTGACAGGGGAAAAAAAAAAAAAAAGGAATGGGATGGGTGAATTTTTACAAGGGATTCAGTTAGAAAGAAAATTAGGTACAATTATGCATGGAGATGCTGATAGAAAAAGAGAAAACAGGAAACAGATGATTGACCCTGCTCTGAAGTTTAACACCAAACTTAGAAATAACTGCTGGTTCTGAATGGTGTCTGCTTATTCAGAGTGTGGGATTTCTAGCAACAATTCTGTTCAAAATCCAGAAATTACTGTTCTGATTACCAAGAGTTTAGGAGTGCCAGGTATCCATACAAAACTCCAAAGTTTTTCAGGGAGTTGGGAGACTGGATTACCAATCTCCCTTTTCAGTGTTGGACCTGAAGCCTACTTATCTTGTAAGACTCATCAGGAAAACCATGTAAGATTTAGACTGCATCTTTAGGAATTGCTTTTCTGGGAAAAGAAGTTGACAGTTTCTTTTAGCTATTGTTCTACCTCCTCAGAACTCTAAAGAGAGGTAATTGTTTGGACAGTGCTGAATTACTCAAAATGCATTCAGACTGCTGAGCAGAAACTGACTTGACTCCTTTTGGAAAGCTTGGTGAGAATAATTATCTAATTTACAGACACTGCAGAAAATATCTGTAATAAATGATGGTCCCTGTTCAGAACAAAATGCATCTCACAGCCAGATTAAAATACAGTTAATTGTACAGAATGAGGGGGGTGCAGGGGGGACAGAAATAGGATGCAATTTACAAAAGAGAAAACATGCTTTAGAGAGTCATCTCTAAAATACATCTCTAAATATAGAGTGATGATAGACAAGAAAACTAAACCCACAGACTTGAACATCTTTGTGGCTTGAAATCCATGTCCAAGCTATACAGCTGGTGCTCATCTTGAACAGGAAATGTCATTTCTAAACTCTTAGTACCATCTGATTTTAAGGGCCAAGTCACCACAACTGAATTATAATCAAGTGTGTGACAGTTATTTCATTTTCTTTAATTAAGATCACTAGTTCAGAATAATAAAGGTTAGAAAAACATAGGGGGAAATACAGAGGGAGTCAAAGAGCAACCACATACTTCCAGAAAATGGAGTATATATAACAGAGACATTTGATCTTCACAAGTCTTCCAGACACTAGGACAAACACCCATCTATTTGAATAATCTTCAGTCTTACTGTCAATTATATTTGCCCAGGTTCTGTAAAACTCCAGGATGTGATAAAATTTCTAAATCTTCAATGCCAATGTCGGGCTTCCTAAGTGATTTTTTTTGTGTTTCTGGCCATGGGAATAATAGCATAGTTTCACAACACAGAAAGTTTCAATCTACCAATCTACCAGCAGAAAATTAAGATTAATGATACAAGGCTTTTAAATAAAAAATTAAACAGCTACTTCAGCCACTCTAGGCAATACAAGCACATTTTCATTAATGCCATCAGAGAAATGCCACTGTCCTGGATAATGAGGTGAAAATTTATCTGGAGTGATCAAGGTAAAGGCCAACTAATGCAACAAGAAATCAAGGATTTAGTCACAGATCTGAGCACAACTCTCAGTGAATTTGAGGTCTGTCCATAAGATCAACAATTTTTTACTAATAAACCAGGAGTACCAAATAATCAGTTCTATGGAGTAACAACCTTGAAAAGGGATATACAGAGAAGGAAGAATTCATAGAATTTTTGTTCTACACACAGAAGGAAAATTCACATCCAAGGTGTATGAATGCACACCTTTCTTGTAATCTGATCTGCTCATCAACTGATACTGGTTAGAACATCTCCAACACACATGAATGGAACAAAAAAGTGAATTAATATTCTACTGGAATGGGCTGTACTGTGTTGGAATGCAGAATAACCAGATGCCCTGGAAAATTTGGCACATCAAACCTTGTCCTCACATAGCTGGATATCCACTTGGAAAACCATACACAAAGAGGGATGAACTTCACAGTTCCCAGTGGTGAAAACAGGAAAAAGTGAGAAAAGATGAAGGAAATGTATCCTGATGGATGGCACCAAACAAGAACCTTGGATATCTCTTGGAATGAGGCCCTTGTTGATGACAGACATTCTGTGCTGAAAGCAGCACAAGACAAATATGATGAAGGCTGTGCTGAGGAGAGACTAGAACCTAAAGGGTCAGGCACTAGAAGAGTTATAAAAAGGGAAATTCTGGTTGGACATAATGGAAAAAATCCTTTGGTGTGACGGTGGTTAAGGATTAAATCAACCCAAGGGGTTGTGGAACCGCTGTCCTTGAAGATTTTCAGAATCTGACTGGATAAGACCCTGAGGAAATTGATTTAACTTTGTCAGTCCTTCACTGAAAAGTCCTTTTTCCTTAAATCTGTCTATGATTGTGTTCTGTCAGCCTGCCAGATCAGAATAAGCCCCACATCAGAGGCTGCCTTTGAGTGCCTGTCTGCACAGCAGGCACTTTCTCTGAATTCCCTAACAGAGGGAATATTTTCTTGAAGAGAATAACACACAGGAACTCTTTCCAGGAAGAGTCTGTTTCTCTCCATTGGCTGTAGAAGTAACTCCCTTACTCATACACACCTCATTGTGGATGTCTAAAATCAGATGGAATAAATCCCATTCCCTGTACGTCCATGAACTCAGTACTCACTTCTGCAAATTGCTCCTTGCAAAGGATCATACTATACTCTTTCATCCTGTAAGATCAGTGGTTTTCAAGTGCTTTTCAATTCTGTCATAAAAATGAAAGGAAAACAGCAGTTCACTTTAATGACCAACATAACATTACACTGTTTTGAATCCAAAGGCACTTCTTTCATTTAATCATCATCCATAAAGATTTTTTTTTACTTCATCTAGAGGAGTCAGAGAATTGTCAGGTTTTACTGTAAGTCTCCTGGCTTACAGTTTCCTCATATTTCATAAGAATAACAACATTAGTTCTGGCACTTTTATTTAGATTAAGCAGTGATATTCTGCTGAAACCTCTAAGGATGTGGCATAGCTATCCTAATTTGGGCAGCATTTAAGTTTTGGCATGTTCAAATACCACTTTGTGAAAGTGGAATACATCACAAAGTAATGCACACCTATGGATCTTACTTTTATATATATCTTATGGTGTGATAACAGTTGATTGCCATCCCCTCTAATTTGGAAACAAATGAAAATGCAGGATAAATATCAGTATTTTTGTAGTCAGGAAGACAAACTGTATTGTGGATGAATGATATTGCTGGTTCTGCAAGTACAACAGCTGCAATACAAAATATCTTGAGCAGAAGTGGATGAGAACTTTGTCCCATTCTCAATAGAATATTGTGGAATATTAGTGCTTGGGATACTGATGGAGACAATTATCAGACATTTTAAGTTATGATCCATTCACCTTCCCAAAAAAGTCAAAGACTGTAAACTCTGCAGTATCCTTAGACTTGAATCTGCATCAGCAGTGATGTTCACTATACATTCACAAAACTGAAAATTCTCTCAAATGTGTGCATATAAAGATTGCAAGTCACTGCTCCACTGTTTTCCTTTGTGCTCTGGTCTCTCACAGATTCAGGTGGGGTGTTTCACCCTCCTCAGGGATCTTGTTCAAAGCTTTTCAGACATCCTGATTCCCAGTCTTGTATCTAAATCTAAATCTTGTATCTAAAGCTCATCCACCTCTTTTCTTCCTTTGATATTAGGGAGACAATGGAATCCTGCTTTCAGGCAGATTACTGCATCTCCAGCCTTCTCAAAGATGTTCAAGCATAAATGGTGAGATCTTCCTTTTGCAGAAGAAGGAGCTGTCGTCGTCTCTCAGATTTTTAGCCCAAAATGTTTCGAAGATGTGATCTGAGTACTCTGTACAGTAGCAACAGTGACTTATCTTGTTCCTTTCTTTTCTGTTATAGTACAGAACACTAAGGATACATTTAGTTAGTTGTTAGTTTCCAACACTAACCATTAGATATATTCAAAGACTGCAGAGATGAACAATGAACATTCAAAAGAATCACCACAGATTTTACTGATTTTTGGGAAGGAGTGTTGTGCTGATGGTCGTGAGGTTTCGCAGTCAAACACCAAGGGCAGAAGTTGAAATGGGAATGATTTTTGTTCCTTTCAGGAAAACATACCAGTAATGACCCATAGTCTTCTTCAAGCTTTAAATACTATTATTAAAATACCTGAATTATGCTTATAGCTGCTAAACACTGGGAGAGAGAGCATGAATATTATTTTACATTTTCCAAGACTAAAGAAAAATATGTGATCAGAGCACACAGGTAAACTACAGCTGGCTAAGAACTCTGCTGCAGTCTACAATCACCATTTTTTGGTTAAAACAATAATCTCTATTCTGCTTCTTTGGCTGATAATCATCAGAAACATTAATTTAGTACAGCAGATGTGGATGTTAAGATTCCCAGGGAGGGCTATTCTGTTCAGCCCAAGGGTATTTTCCTAAAGGTATTTCAGGCTAATAACTTAAATATCAGTATTTGAATGAATGCATTATGAGAAAAAGGTCATATATGAGCATTTCCTGAGTGCATTATTTCTTTCTAACAATAAAGATTAGTAGCAGATAAGACTTGATATTTTATCCCCAACAAGTACAAAGCTGAGCTCTTAAAAGCCTTTTGGTGTCCTTGGTTGCACCACTAATCAGCTGGACTACATTGTCAAGTCAAGAACATCTGCATAACTCTTTTACTAGTCTGGATTTAATTTGTTGATTTTTAAAGATTAATAAAGTGAGCTACTGCCTTCTGAACTGTCTCAAGTGGGCATGTACATGGGTCATATGTTTATACTGAGTTAATTTTTAAAGGTTCAGAAAGACAAGCAACATCAATTGGATAACCACACAAAAGTGCAGTGAATGTTGGTGTTTCCATTCTTTTTCTTAAGTTACATATTGTTGGAATCCTGGATGCTGAGAATTTTTAACTTTCTGTGCTTAAAGGCACAGACCCACAAGAGAACACTGCATTTGACCTGAGGCTGTGGAGAAGGCTTCCAAAATTGATTGATAGTACCCGGATTACGGGTGTGGAGTTGAGTAGTTGGTTAGAAGTGTGTAATATCACAAGGTGGAAAACTTACAGTTTGAGATTTTAAAAGATAGAAATAAATATGAGGCAAGATAGAAGTTTTAGAGTAAAAGCAAATTGTTCTTTGCCTTCTTCCTTCTTCATGGGTTTGGGTGATGTTTTGTAATTGGACAAAAAAGTCTGCATTGTGGGCTTCCAGGGAATCATGAGTTTGGGTTAAAAGGGAAAATAATCTAAGTGTCAGTTCTTAATTGGACAGTTTAGTCTTAAAAGACCTTATAAGAAGAAATAGTTAGCCATTTTGTGCCTTGCTAATGAAAAGCTACCAAACTCATTGTTGTGAGACTGTTCTACTAAAAAATAATAAACACTTGAGTCCGAACATGAACTACCATATCAAGTGCCTTCAATCCAGACCCAGAGAAACCAATAATGTATATTTGATAAAATAATCAGGAAAAGAAGGCAAGATATATTAGTTCTTCATCTTGATCCACTGACTTTACTCCAAAGGACAGATCAAATGTCTTTAACACATTTACAAGCCCTTAAAATATTATTTACTTCAGTTTAAATAAATATAAGCAGCAGCAAATGAATATCTACAAAATATAGCATAAGTAATAAATATTGATATATATCTGATGCAAAGGTTCAGGGGAGGAAACTTTCTGAAGAAAAATGAATCCTTTATGACCAGATGGAGGTGTCATAATGCTCTTACTGCCTCAGTCTATGAATTCATAGACACCAGGAATTAACTGTCTTTACTACACAGATATCTACACCTGACTTCTGAAGGACTTAATCTTGGAGGTCTTTCACACTCTTGATGATTTTGTGATTCCACTCCATGTTAAAAGGCTAATTCTGACTCCCTTCAGGAGCCTCCTGAGCTATTTGCACCCCTCCACACTCCCCTTTCAGTAACTGGCAGGACAGAATCTCCAGTTCCATGGATTTTATCTGGTTTTTCCCCCAACCATGTCTGTAAAATCCCCTGCACAGTTACCCTGCCTGGCCTCTCCTCTGATCCTGAGGCTGTTGTCCAGGACAGCTCCACACACCTGAGCAGCTCTTTCTCTTGGAGGGTGAGGCTGTGCTCTGTGCTCTGTGCTCCTTGCCTTTCCTGCAGAGCCTGTATCCGTCCATCAGCACAGATGAGGCTGTGCTCTGTGCTCCTTGCCTTTCCTGCAGAGCCTGTATCCGTCCATCAGCACAGATCTCCAGGCAAGCCAGCCACCTGCTCCACCCTAAATAATCCAGTTCTGCAGCCACATCAGGTCTTGTTCCTTATTTCCCAGGCTCTATGAGTCTCTGAACAGACTCTGCTAGGCCCATTTTTGACCAGGTTCACCCCTCCCAAGGCTTTCATTACTCTGTCTCATGCACTCACTACCTTATTCTGTCCTATTGGATCCTAGGAAGGCAGGACTTGGATGCAAGACTGACTAGAACATTTCATCTTAAGAAGTACATAAAAATCATCATGAGCAGACTTGAAAAAAATAGTTTGGGAGTAAAAACAAGTGTAAGACTTTCTGAAGTGGAATAAAGAAGCAGCAGAATAGAAATAAAAAATATTGATTCCACCTGAGCACTCTTTCTTTGCAGGTGCAAATTTCTTTCATTTAAGCTTGGTCTCAGGCCAGTCTCTGTCACTATAGAGCACGACACAGTACAATAATACACAACTCCATAAGGGTGAAAGAGAGAGATTTTATTGAACCAACGTAGCTTTTATAGTTCTTCCAGTTATTGACACCCATCTAACACATATACAGTGCCCATTGGCCATAAAAGAGAAACAAAGTTCTCAGTGGACAACCAGGGAGCCACGTCAGAGTCCATATTTTCCAGCTTTCTCTCCTTCTCTGGTCTCCAGGGTATCGACCTTGGTGTTCCTTCAGGAGACATAAAGGGCTTCTCCTTATCTTCAGGAGGCCCTGCTAGCTCACAGGGACAGCACAGAATGTCTTTCCCACAAATTTCCTTTCAATGGGATCCAGAACTGCACCAAAAGTCATCTCTGGTCACTCAGAAAAAAAATATTTTCTGCTACACAAGGTCTGGTTATGTGCCAGTTCCACCTCTGTCAGTATTTTCTGATCTGTGCTGTGCTATAGGTTATGCATCTCCTGCTGTTCTGTGCCCACCTCTGCACTCCACAAACTTCCTCCTCCTCCAGCCTGGTTGCTGTCTGGGAAAAGCCAGTCCCAGCCTTCCTCCAGAGGGTTTCTCCACTGGGATGCTCCCTGAGCAGAGGAAAATGGTGAAACTCCTGCCCTGACACTGAGACACTCAAAGGAGCAAAAGTGCATCCAGTAACTGCGACTGAGAGCTGTGAAACCTCTCATGGATACTCCAGAAAGAATCAGGTTTATTCTCTTGTACCTCTCCCTGACACACTTAGTGAGCACATATACCTGTGTGGAGGACTCCTGAAAATCCCTTATCCCTCAGAGCACCACTGCAAAGCTCCTTGCTTTTAATGAGATTCCAGTTGTGTACGACTGAAGCATCCCCTGCCACTAACTCAGATTTACACTAGCACAGTGGGTCAGAATTTGCCTTGAGAACCTATTGAAAAGAATAAATGTATTTAATTCTATATTTAATAAAAATAATAGGCTAATTTGACAGACAGAGAGAGAGTGACAGAAGGCAAAAAAGCTACTGCAAGCAAGGACCACCTAGACCAATGTTTTAGAAATAATAAAAATAAGTTCATAGCTTAATTCCTAGCTAAGCAATACATCATCCTATATCTCTTCAAACCCCTAAGGTTCTGGCCTGAAAAGTTTTGAGGATTGTACCCCAAACAGTACAGATAAGCTCTTATCAGATAAGCACATACCAGCAAAAATCATCAGAGCATATGGATACTCCATTTTTAGAGGAGAAATACACAACTTCACATGGAAACTGTACACAACTAAATAAGATTTAAATATATACCCCAGGAAAATATTTCTGATGGAGACCTGTGTACATCCACCACACTCATTTCCACATGGAACTGCATTCAGCTCTCACAGGGGGATTACCCTCCAATTCCACTTTCTGGTTCTTTTCAGATCTGGCACATAAGGTTCTCATCCTGTTTCTTAGATGAGTGTCCTGAGATAAGGATCTTCACTGAGCTGTTTCTAACGCAACTAAAAGGTTTTAAAAGCAGTATGTGTCTCCCTGGGGATGAAAACAAGACAGATGTCACCCACCTTTCCACTAACAACATCTGTCTGCAAGTATCTTTTCCCACATCTTTTCTGTTTCTCTCAATTTTCCTTGGCCATGTCCAGAAACAGAAACACTTTTCCAGGACAGATGAGGCATTTCAATGAGGTTCCTGAGCATTTCCTCTGTGAAACTGAATCAGAAATAAGAGCAGCTGATGGCAATCCTGGCTAAATCAATACAACGTGTTTTCCCACAGCATTTTCAAATGGTGTTTGTATTTAAGTCACAACTATCCCAGGAAGTACCTGAGGCATTTAAAGCCTGTCCATTCCAGCACCTTGTTCTACCTGTCAGTCATAACTGCATTAAGTTTTAGGACAAATCCCATTCTGATAAGATTTCTTGAATTGTTCATGTAAGATTGAGTAATTTCAGAGATGTTACACCAAAATACACAGACCACAGACTCAAAAGTGAAGCAACATAAGTTTTAAGTAACTACCAAAGCAAGATAACTGGTTTCAAGGCAATAAAATCCTATAATTTAGGAATATTCATCCAGCTCTCCTGAGGAAAGGAACACCATTTTAGGCAAAGAGAGGCAAGCAAAGAAGCAAGAGCTACACACACTGATGCATAATTTGAAATCTTTCAGAAAAAGGAACAAACACTTAGAATTCAACTGTTGCACCCAGCCAGGGATCTGTTTCTACACATCTCTTGCCACAGTCATTCACAGAGCAGCTGTTGCAAAACTTTATTAGTAAACCTCATGGCTTCACACGAGACTCTCCACAGTTCAGAACCATCTTTTTTCATAATTAGGATCCTGCTTCAGTCTTTCCCCAGATAGTAGGGCAAGCATTTCAGAAGCCACACATACTGAAGGGTTGAGTCTCTTAAAAATGAAAACAGGGGCTATTAGAAAAGCTAGAGGAAAGGTGATGCACTGTGTTCCTACCTGAACAATGCTCTATAACACAACCTGAAAGGTCTATCTTGTTTCACTGCTCCTGCCTTGAGGCTGGAATCTGTCACACAGATGTCTTCAGGCAGTGCTGCCAGAGCTCTGTCTGCACCATCAGGCTCTGAGACCCTGGGCAGCCTCGCCTGGGACCTCCCCACACCCACGAGCACTGAATTTTGTCCAGGCACTGAATTGAAGCTCAGCCCTTGGTTCCAGTGTTTGTTTGAGCTCTGCTGTGTCTGTGATACTCAATTCTGTGCTGATCTGACCCTGCTTGCTGCTTTTTTGATGTTATCTCACACCTGCCCTGTGGCTGGGGGCTTCCTTCTGAATCACCAGCTTGTTACGCTGATTGTTCAATGGATCTTTTCCTCGTGTTCAGGTACTTGAATGATATTTAATTCAGCTTCTGTAGGATAGAAGCGCAGAGCAAATAGAAAACTTTGTAGGTATCTCCTGGCTGCTGGTGGTGTAGATGTTCCAGATTCTCTGTGCCATGGTCTCTTCCCCAGGGCTGGCACAGAACTCTGATCAGCTGTACTGTCAGGCTGTTTGATGTTGCTAAATTCATGAAAGAGATGCTGGTAGGAAAAAAAAGGTGTGGGGGAG
Organism: Agelaius tricolor; assembly: GCF_023055355.1. NCBI lineage: Eukaryota > Metazoa > Chordata > Aves > Passeriformes > Icteridae > Agelaius > Agelaius tricolor. The sequence goes on along the minus strand of NW_027269284.1, from coordinate 2,152,477 downwards.
GCCTTGAGCAAGCAGGTCTAGTGCAAGGTTCCCTGACCATGGAGGGGTGTTGGAGCTTGATTATCTTTAAGGACTCTTCAAACCCAAACCATTCTGTGATTCTATGAAATGACCTCTCCTTCTGCCCCTATTTGGCTCAGTTTCAAAGCTGATATGAGGAATCTGGGAGAGGCAAACACAGGCTCTGCCACTGTAACTTGCAGTGTTATAATTGTTTTTATTTTTAATATTTATTTCTAAAGAAAGTACATGTTTGAGATCCTCTGACCTTACTTCCATAGATCCATAAGTGCCATTATGTCTACGAGTTCCAAGCTGGTTTCTTGCAGTAAAATTTCTCACAGATTCTTAAATAAAAGTGAAAATGCATCTGCTTAAGTATATATTTGAATCTTGAGTGTGAAGAGGAAAGCAGAGCAGTGCTGAAGCCAGAGTTCTGTAATCTGTAGTGATAGTAATCTGCCAGAATTTAAAAGTAAATATATTTTATATATATTTACTTTTATATTTTATATATTTTTTATATTTTAAATATAAAAAATATATATATTTTTATATTTTAAAGTAAATATACTTTTAAATATAAATATATATATATATAATATATATATAAATATAAACATAAATATACTTGAACCTGTCTATAATTCTAACATGTCAAAAAAGGTGCAATCATTTGCACCATGGTTCTTTAAAATTGGACAGAAATAAAGCATATTATTAACTACAGAAGCATCTGCTAGATAAAAGCATCTAATAAAAGGCTCAATAAGTCTGTATTGTATTTCTCCTTTCAGGTTTAGTCTGTTCAATAGCTTGCTTTGGATGGGAGGGCAGCAAATTTTTCACATTTCTTTTTGGGACTTAGAAAAGTTTAACCTTTCATTTGTTTACTTACTAGACTTTAGGGTGAATACTATGAATTTAGTACCGATATAGATTTGGGACACTGGAAATCAGGGCAGGAATATAAACTTAAATCAAGTTTTGTGTTTGTGTCCCAGAGAAATGATCAATGTCCATCATCAGAGTAATAAAATCTCAAAACCAGCTTGGCTACAGTTACTTTTTTCCTTAGAACAGAGCAGGGCAAACTTGGATGATCAAGAGTATAAAACAATAAAACAAGAAAATGAGTATTTGTTAGATGAAGATACTGGATCCCCAAAACTCAAGTCAAGAAATTCATAAATCTTTTTTTATTTGAGTATCACACTGAGCATCTTTTGTGGCTGTTTCTGTGATTCAATTAATTGTTAACTGTTGTCAGCAGCCTGTTATGAAGGTGCTTATAAAACGCCTACTAAATTGGGGGAGGTGGAATCCCCATATGGATCAGAATATTCAAATCTATTTACTTATCTTGTGAATTCCTCACATTTGAATACTGTGCTCACTGAGGAGTGAAGAATAAATATTTATGAAAACACAGGGCTTTCAACAAAGCTATTTTCTTGAGAAATTAGTTTTGTTTCTCGTGCAGAAGTTCAGATCCTTTTAATGATTTATTCAGCAAGAACTCAATGCAGACTTTTGCACCCAAGTTTGTACAGTGATATCTGATACATGAAAATAATTGACTATGAGAGTTATTTAGGACCTATATTTTATTTATTGGTGCCTCTGTGACTGCCTTTGTCTCTAACCACATTTAATTTTCCTGCTTTTCCTTGAATCTTTTGATGTCATGCCACTGATTGTGTTAGTGTTGTTTCACATAGCTGAACTAAGGATGATATCTGAGTGTTCTTATGTGATTACCTTAAATATCTCCAGCAACTGCTGAGGTAACAGGAAAATCACTTCCATGATGCTGCTTTTCTGGGATACAAGTGAAAAGATATCCAATAAATTGATTTAAAGCTCTTAAAGAAGTGTTATTGGGTTTTGTGTTTACTAATGATTAAAGGAATAAGTGAGGGCTTTTTTGCCAGTCTTTTGAACATCTTCAAAGGTTTGGTATGAGATTGGGAATATTCCCTCCCAGGTGCCCATTTCCACAAGGGTTCTCTGCTCCCTTACCACAGAAGGGAAAGAGAAGATGTTTCTAGTAAGAATTAGCAGTTTTGTTCTCTGAGACAAGCAAGAAAACACGTCAGAGCTCTGGAACTTTGGATAGGTTTTTAAACACCAACCGATTAATTTGGAGGTGATAAAACTACTTTGTTCAGCGCTGGGAGGGATTTACAATCACCCAAGATTCTGCGGAGATCTTTTAACATCAAATGTGAAAAAGTTTAAGAAATTTGACTGGGTGTTTGTTGAGATTTGTAATTTCCAAAACTTCTAGTGTCCTACAGCCCTCAGTCAGTGGATGGAAAGGTGTCACTGTGATATTTTATGAAAAATCCCTTCTCCAGGATTTCTTCTCCTGGAAAGATGAGAAGCCTCAGCTTCTCCATGTTTTGCTCCTCTGGAATGTGATTTGGAGAATTGTTTACCTAACATGTGAATTATTTTAACTTAATGACCAATCCCAGTCCAGCTGTGTTGGGACTCTGGTCAGTCATGAGTTTTTATTATTAATTCTTTGCTAGCCTTCTATGTCTCCTTTCTCTTTCTTAATATAGTTTTAGAATATAATCAATATAATATAATATAATATAATATAATATAATATAATATAATATAATATCAGCCTTCTGAGAATTTGGAGTCAATCCTCATCTCTCACCTCGTCCTGGGGACCCTCACAACAACACTGCAACAATTGGTGACCACAGAAAGGTAGGTGAATAATACATGCAGAGAGTAAGAATTAGATATTCTACTTTACTAACAATAAAAGGAAAAGAAAATATTTGTTATATTTCTACCACCACTTCATGCAACATATTATTGAAGTTGAAGATACAGAAACCAGTTATGGACTGAAAATAATTATTTTCAGTGATAAGGAAATGATGTCCCATGATATTTTAACCATCACTGTCACCATGACATTTTATGAAAAATCCCTTTGCCAGGATTTCTTCTCCTGGGAAGATGAGAAGCCTCAGCTTCTCCATGTTTTGCTCTTTTGGAATGTGATTCGGAGAATTCTTTACCCAGTATGTGAATTGTTTTAACTTAATGACCAATCCCAGTCCAGGAGTGTCAGAACTCTGGTCAGTCACGAGTTTTTATTATTCATTCTTTTCTAGCCTTCTGATATCTCTTTTTCTTTAATATAGTTTTTGTATATAATTTTCTTTTAATATAATATATTATCATAAAATAATAAATCAGCCTTCTGAGAATTTGGAGTCAATTCTCATCTCTCACCTTGTCCTGGGGACCCTCACAACACCACAACAATTGGTGACCACAGAAAGGTAGGTGAATAATGCATGCAGAGAGAAAGAATTAGATATTCTACTTTACTAACAACAAAAGGAAAAGAAAATATCTGTTCTATTTCTACCACCACCTCACAACATGTTAATGAAGTTGAAGACACATAAACCAGTTATGGACTGAAAATAACTATTTTCAGTGATAAGGAAATGATGTCCCATGATATTATAACCATCAACTAAAAATTCCCAATTTCTAGGCAACTGACACAGGGTTCAGGACCATGTGATTGGTAGAGTTTATTTTATGTTTGAGATGAACTCAGAAAATCTGATAGAAAGCAGTGCAGAAGTGACTTTAGCAGCCTTGCCAGCTCACGTAGGCAGAAAGCTCAAGCTGCTGGCTCAATGCTTCCACGAAACTCAGGACAAGCTGGAAAAAAGGACCAACTTGTCTGCAGTACCTGGGGAAGGCTCAGAAGTCATGGCAGGAATATGAATTTTATGTGAGAAATTTGTAAGATGCACGTAAGTGATGCAGGTGGCAGAATAACTCAGGAGTGACTCTGAGTGCAACCATGGGTGTTAAGGAAGAGCTGGAAAGATCCAAGGCTGCTGCAGGAAGAGCCTTGAGCAGCAGCTATGACAGCCAGAGATGAGTTTAAATAAGATGCTCTCACCTGCCAGTGAAAACCTTTCCCCTTGGACTCGGGAAGAAGTGATGACAGGGGAAGCAGAGATAACAGAGGAAATGAATGAATTTGTCCTGGAATTGTGAGACTCATTCTATCAAAGAAGGGGTAGAGTTGTCAGTAGTGTCAATGCATTCAGGCTTAGATGAGCTTGGAGGTGCAATTCATATCTGCACCAATCCTCTCACCGGTTTCTTGAAGAAATCTATTGTTCCTGACAATGGCACACAAAGCAATTATTTCTTTATGAATAAAGTTTCTCTTTAAAACACTGAAAAAATATAGTGTAGGCAACACTAGAAAAATCCACCTCTGTCCTTGTCAGTGAGAAATCACCAGTAGCACAGGTCTTCCATGGAAAATTAATTCATTATACTTTTAGCTATTATGAATGTTTTTCACCTATTGATCCCTGTTCAGATTTGTCATCACCTTTTGTCATCAGGTTATTCTCTATAACCACAAATAACCTTACGGGAAAGGATAAAAACCAAATATTATTTTCTAATCACAATTCCAAGAATTATTGTCACGAATTGAGTGATTACTTGCCTTTAGGTAAACTCTTCAGATTCTTTCTGATTTACTGGGTATAAATTCAGTTTCTTCACAAACTTGCCCAATTGTTCTGTCCTCCAAGCCTTGGGCAGTACCCTCTGAGCAAACATTTGGATGTGGGGCTTTTGTCTCTTTCAGCCAAGCTTGTTGGGCTGCAGGGCACAGCATTCCTACAGGAAGTACATAAAGAAAATAGGAAGAGATGGATGGATGAATAGCATTGGCTTTTATTATTGTAAGACATTGGAGGTAATTTAAATAGTAGTTGACTTCCAGAATATAATCTGTATATATTGGACAGCTTCTATTCAAAGTACATTTATTCAAAGCTAATACTAATGTATAAATTACACCTTAGCAAATGAAAAACCTCCACATCTTCTTTCAGTGATATAAGCGTGGGTTTATACACTCACCACTAAATGATTTTTGAGTATCTCTCAGCTGCCTGTCCTTCAGTTCTCAAGAATCCTCTTGCATCCTCAAGTCTAAAAAAAGAGAAAAGCAGTTCTGCCTCAGTTGCTGTGGCTGTCAGGATAGTTCAGAACAGGCATATTTCACACTAAAATTAGAATTATTCAATGCTATTTGCTCCTACATCAAAATGGAAGTAGGATACACTTTGCAAGTGATTACCTGCAGTAAAAAGTATTAATCCAAATTTAGCTGAAGAGGGGGACAGAGTTCCATTAGCCAAGCTTACAGAAAGGCATTTCACAGCCTCTGAGATGGTTCTGAGTATTTGTGGAAATCCAAGTCAGTCAAGCCCTGAGCAGAACAGCTTGGTCTCCTCCTGCCAAGCACACATACGTGGAGGGTTTATGCAGATTAATGTGTCATTTCTGGAATCCATGTTCCATGGGTGCTATAATGCTTCTCTACTCAGCAAGCACTCTGCAGCTTTTAATCAAGTTTCCAATCAATTCAGCATCAAAAAATGATTGGTTAACATCTGTGATTTTAAACTCCTTCCCCATAAAGTAAGCTGTGCTGTATGATGTAGGTTCTAATCTGCTTCATCTTTATCAAAGATGTTTTCTCAAGCCAGGAAGGTTGTGAATAAAGTTAAGGCGTCTCTGCTGTCTATTGAGTGGCTGGAACCAGCCCCAGAACATTTTTAATCTCTACAGAGGCAGCATTGGCCCTCCACAAAGAAGCTGCAGGTAATTTGTGGCCAGTATTACCAATTTACCAATATAAAATTAAAGACAAAGGTTTTTTTCTCTTCTCAGATTGTCTTGTTACTGCAGCAACGATATTGAGAAAGATATATTCTATTTCCCATCTGGATTACTCTCATGTATTTGATTTCTGGTCATTTATAATCCAAGATGAAATTTCATGAGTTGAATAAACATCCAGGAATACTGATACATTGGAGCTGACCATCATGAGCTACAGTTCAGTGTCTAGTGCTGAACACCCAAAGCAGTGAAAGAAAAAAAGTATTTCACCATTTAGGTTCTAGTTTATGTTCCTTACTGCATTTTTTTTTCCTCTGGCTGTCTGAGAAATAGAATTTATTGCCACAGAAGAATGGGATTCCTGCACGGTCAGCATCTTGTGAACTTTGGGAGAAGATCAGCTAACTCAAGATGACTTATGCTTTCCTCCTGCACTTCAGAGAATTTCAACTTTTTGTACGTATCAGCTGGAAGTGAAAATGCTGAAAAACTCAAAGGGGGCAATAATTCCTGATTTTACCTTTAGCTGAGTCAACTACAGAGTGGAGGACAACCAACAACTTGATAAGTGTAAGTTTTTAGAGGAGCTGGGCATCTGGGAGGTTTCTGTAACTTATCTGTGGATATGTCTCACGTTCATAGGCTTGGTGAGGAAGCATGTAGGTTTGACATGTGCATTGGAAGATTTTTACTCAGGAAACCAATTAAAGCTCACTGAATTTCTAAGGGAAACATTTCCCCAAGTTATCCTTTTTACCTCTTTGTTATCAGAGGGAGAGAGTCTGAGCATACTGAATTTAGAATTCCACCTGCACCAATATAAAATTCCTACTGAATTATTCAGAGTAGAATTGACAATATGTGATAACAACAACAACTAGGATCACCCTGGTCTCCCCCAAAGTCTTCTGCAGCCAGTTTGCCATCTCCAGGAAAGCTTTTCTTAAGCAGACAAACAACATTTCTGCAAGTTCAGAAACATGACAGGTATTTTCTTTCTTGCATGTAGCCTCCTCTTCCCAAAGTTTAGAATACAGTCAGGAAATGCATTTCTCATTGGAAACCTTGTCTAGTAGAGGCCTTTGAATTAGTTCTTGCATCAAGGTCTGTAAGGATGACAGCATCATTTGTAAGAAACTTTTTAAGGAAGTTTGTGAGAACTTTACTGTTCATTAGCAAGTAAATAAATTACAGCATGAAAAATTCTCACTTATTATTTCCGATTCCATCTTGGAAAAAAAGCACTTTTTGAATATATTCTGGCTTTTCAGAAACATACCCGGTTTTGATTACTTACCAATTTGCTACATTGTCTGCTATAAAAAAGCACGTGGATATTAAAGAAATACAAGCATTGAGAGATTAAAGAAGATATTCTCATAGATTACGCTTGATTTAGAAACAATTTTTTTTTTTTTTTTTTTTTAATTCAAACAATAATATTAAGTATAGAAGAAGTGTGGAGAAGAGCATACCTCCTCTATGGTGTAATCTCAAAGATACCCAAAGTCCATCTAAAAATACAGCACTACTGTGCAAAATCTGAGCATAAATTTATACAATTAAGTCATTACCTGACTTAAAAAGCTTAAGGACTGTGGAAAATGACAGAATGACAGTCACATTTCACAGACCCATTCTTTCAGATAATCTATAGACAGCAGCACACATCTTGTGTGGCTCTTATTGCTTTTCCCTTCAAATTACATGGACTGGTAAAAATAAATGGGTTTTCCTTAAAAAAGCAGTCAGTGAGTGGATTGTTTTTTATGTTTTTCAGAATCTTGCTCTTTCTCTCAAGGTATTCTTATAACCTGCCATAGTGGAGAAACACAATTTAAAGACAAAATTAAATTTATTAGCAGGTAAAGTACATCACATGCTTAGCTGAGGTAAGAAATATGAAGCAGATGGGTTGAGATTTTCCAACACTGAAAATTCAGATTGTGAAATGAGCTTTCCAGATGGTCACTACACATTTATTTCGGTCATTTTTATGTAATGACAATACCCATTTAATAGTGATGGTTCTGGAGCTAAAAAAAGAACATATTCATTTGCTGTATATAATCTAATCACCAAGACTGACATGTTTTCAGAAAAGCTGTTAACAATATAAGAAATTTATCCCATGCACTCAAAATGAATGGTATTTCTGTGTGAATAAGAAAAAATTGAAACTTAAGGAGGGAACAGTCTTGGGATATAAAAGAGTGACAGATTTAGGCTAGATCAAGGCCAGTGTAGAAGCTCAAAATTTTGTGGCTGCTCTTCACATCCGGCCAAGACCTCGTATTTACCATATCTCCTTGAGAGATCTGCTTCCATTGACAACCTAATCTACTCAGCTGAATTCAGTCAGTCCTGATTGATGACGTCCTGGGACCTAAATACACCAAACTACTCTACAGCCAGTCAATTCAGATGGCACACAATGTCTGTCATGTCCAAAGCATGGCACAGACAGCAAAGGCTTCCAGGGACACCTCTCCCAAACCAAAGTGTTGATGTTACTTCTATTTTGTGGCTTCTTCAAATTTCTGCTGTCTGTAACAAAGAAATCCAATAGAATGGATTGGGTTGGAAGGTGCCTTGGAGGCCACGTCATTCCAACCCCCTTGCCCTGGGCAGACACCTCCCACCAGGCCAGGCTGATGTGTGTGGCCCCCACTCTGCTAAGAGATGCCATAAAAAATCATTTATCTATGGAAACACCCCCATTTTCCTCGAAGATCTAATTGCTACATGGACATTCACCAGAGCTACACTTTTAATTCTTATTTATTGTGAGTCTTTTTGTGTGATGTCAGCCAGAAAATTATATTTATGGATTCCTGAATCTACCACAAGCACTGAAATTTGAAATATAAGGAATCATTTAGAAGCTAGTGAAACCTAAGTGAAATTAGGTAAAATTATAACATAGGCCTTGGTTCTATTAAGCTCCTTATTTCAATAAATAAGCAACCAACTGACCAACCAAATAAATAAATACATTTTTAGTTTATTTGTCCACCAAATATATTTACTTGGGCTTTTTTTTTAATCTCTTGCTGACCTGACAATTAAAGGATGTTTTTAGTCCAAATTTTAACCCAACATGGAATAATTTAGCAATTAGGTTTGAATGAAAAATTACAGGACACAAAGGGAGCTTATTTTCCTCTCTTCCAAATGAAAAGAAAACGGGAAGGTCAACACTGGCAATGAAACTGTCCTACAGTACTGAACCTTAATACTTTTTCTGTTTAATTCTGCAGATCTTTTTTTCACACTGGATGGTGAGGCAAAGACAATCAATTCAAATAAATGATAGAATGGCTGGCCATATTTAGTTTTCACACATTATTTTCAATGCTTTAATTTCATGGATGTAACTGAAAAAACAAACTTTTTTTTTATTGCAGACAAGAAAACTGAAAGGGCAGTATACAGAATTATTTCCTCAAAGCCATACAAATGATATTGATAGAGCCAGGAATAAAATCCATGTCTCCTGGCTGTTATTCTGATGCAGCAGTGACCAGATTATGTTGTTCCCTTTCTCCTTAGTGCAGATCCTGTTCTGCAGTCTGACCTCTGGAGCCAGCACAGGCACAACGTGGCATTTGTTAATCTAAAGACTCTCAGGAGGGGAAGAGAATGTGACAGCAGGTATTAGACAGAGTGCAGGCAAACACACCACAAATAGAGACACAGGTTTTATCTGGAGTTATAGAAGCTATTTTAAGTAAATCTGGCTGAGTCATTACCTTCATTACTCACACAAAGAAGAGGATGTCCAAACTGAAAGAATTTGGACAATGTACCTCTCTGGAGGAGGTTTGCCTTCAGATTTCCCATGTTATCTAATACACATTTTATTTGCTGTAAACAGAGAAGACTGGTGTAGCCAAAGCAGGGCACTGTGACAATTTCAAACTAAAAATTAATTAATCAGGTAAAAAAAAAAAAGTTAGCTGGCCTTGAACCCACATTTAAACACACTAAATAGTCTAACACTAACAGCACACCAACGACACATGATTATTTTTTGTAAAGCTCTTCCATCATCTGAGCAATGTGATGACTAAAGGTAAACAACTTGAAGACAACCACATGATAAAAAAGGTGCCAGATAAAGAATAAGGCAAGTACAATGTGGCCAAGCCATCCTGCCCAATACACATAAAGAAGAACTGGCAAAACTGAGAACAAGGTTAGCACTGAGAGGAACAGAGGAGCTCTCCCTGCTCTGCCTGGGCAGACTGGAATAGGCAAGTAGTATAAAAAAAAACAGGTATGGAAAGGAAAGACAAAATATCTACTACAGAAAAACCAAAACAAAACTATAAAACTAAACCAAGTGGAAATGGTTTGATTGTGATCTAAAAAACTTCAGGCAACACATAATGTGAACACAAATTTCCTGACCACATGAGCTTTTAAAAAAATCTGTTGAAGCTATGGTTTAGTTGGAGTCTCAGTGATGAAATACAATGTCCTTCTTAAAGACAGGTGATGTTTTAAGGGGTGTCTTGCTGAAATTTTGCGTTATAAATCCTTCTGATTATTATTGCAAATGTTCCCAGGCAGTCACTCCATGAGTCAACCTAAAGGAAAGGGCTTAACTGTCCCTACAGCAGCATCTCATAAATAATGAATTTCTCTTTTTTTCTTTAAAAAAAAAAAAAAACAACAAAAAAACCCCAAAACCATAGTTGTGTCAAGTTATGTTGTATATGTGTAGTTTATCATATAAAATTTCTAGAAGATTTCTGTCACAGACATCTTTTATGAAAAATCCTTTCCTTAGGATTTTTCCTCCTGAGAAGCTGAGAGCCTCAGGAACAAAATGTAAACAATTATTATCTGCTGCTGTGGAATGCAACAGGTGCATCTGGGATTGGCCCATATTGGTTGTTTCTAATTAATGGCCAATCACAGCCCAGCTTTGTTATCATTCCTTACTATTCTATTCTTAGCCAGCCTTCTGATGAAATCCTTTCTTCTATTCTTTTAGTATAGTTTTAATGTAATATATATAATAAAATAATAAATCAGCCTTCTGAAACATGGAGTCAGATCCTCCTCATCTCTTCCCTCAACCTGAGACCCCCTGAACACCGTCACAGACTTCAGGTGATGGATAAGGAAAAGGTTCACAACAGTTTTATTAGTTGGGAACATCAGTCTTGGTAGCAGATCATGTACTTACTTAACCAAAATGTTCCTCGTTGTTTGGGGGCTGTCTGCAAAGCCCTGCACTGCCCTGAACTCTTTCTGGTTATTTCACTGTCTGAGTTATTGGTGTAAAGATGGAGAGGAAGGAGTTTTGTTACAAAACCAGAAGTGGCTAGTAAAGAACTAAACCAAGCTTAAGGTACATTTTATTCTATGCTTTTAGATTTCTTTCACCTCTATATATTGCAAAAAATTAAAAATAATTTTATCTATGGTGCTGTTTCAAAATTACCTGAATCCAATTAAAATCTGCTCTTTTTACTTACACAGGCTTATGTTCAATCTTTATACAGGAATGAACCCCTGCCATCTTAGAAGAGAGGGCAAAAATTACTTGGACCATGAAAATAGATGAGCATCTTGACTTTTTACCTGGTGGAAAAGTACATTTTCTTTATTTAAACATTCCAGTTTAATTGTTTCTTGTTTTCTTTGTTCATTCTCCACACAGACAAAACACACACTCATGACCTGTATTTATCAGCTGGCAAAACTGTGTTTTCTTTTAGCACTTTGATAATGGTCATAAAGTACCTTTATAAATATACATCAATGCAAGTGTTCACCAGGTGCTTTATGTGCTGTTTTTTAACTGACCAGATACTGTTACATTAACAATATTTGCAATCCAGGTTTTATTTTTAAATGTATAACAAAAGCCTGACAGTAGCACATCGCTGCAATGGAAAAAGCATCCATTTGTCTTTTGTACATTGACTATCTTTAAATTTGACCATGTAAATCAATCAGTGATATCTCTTTTTCCTATTTGAATATTTGACTCCTGTGCAATTTCTCTTTCTGTAGGTGTCTGATTCAAGTATCAGCTGAGTGTCAGTGATTTAGAAGCTCAATGACTTGATATACAAAGAAGACTAAAGGTTCTTTTTGAGTAGCCAGCAGAATTTACAGAAGTAGCTTAATAAATTGTTGTTTAAGTCCTGCTGAGAATCAGCAAACTTCCTAGAGAGACAGTGCTGATCACATGAAACCTGAAGGGAGAAAAAAAAGAAGAAATCCATCCATTCAAGGGACAAGTCAGTGCAATTTTTACTGTTATTGCCATTCTGACAATATCTCCAGTGATGTGCAAGTCTGATGCATTTGCACACCTTGATGGAAGCAGGTTATTGCTGTGTGTTCTTTTTTGTTAAATTTCTTTATGAGGGAATGGTATTATGTACTGTATGCAGTGTTTCTGAGTATATAAAAGGAGAAAACATAATGTATTTTCCTCGGAGAATAGAATTTATGTGCTGCAAATGCCTGATATGAAGGAATGGCTTTGTGAGGGATTACTGTCAATACTGCCTGTTTATGAATCAAAACCTATTCAGCAATCGTAAGCAGCTGGAAGCTGAACATCTGGGCCAAGAGTCAGCAGAAAATTTTGCTACCTCTAGATATTGTCTTTGTAGGGGATCAGTTGATCTAGGTTGAAATACGGGCCAGCTGTGAAAAGCCAAATGGAGAAATAAACTTCCCTCAATGGAGCAAGGACAGCAAAGCTGGCAGGAATGGAAGCACAGAATCTGCTCCTCAAGAGCCATTCCCTTCCCTGAAACAGAGAGGGAACTTGCCATTCTCCTCTGTGGGATACTCCAGTGTCTCATGGGCACGAAGAAATGGAAAACAACCCTTGGAATTCAACACATCCCTCTGGCTGTCCTGGATTGCCAGGACCCCTGCCGGGGGATCAGAGACCCTGGCACAGAGCTTAAGACACCTGTGGTTTTGATGATGACCCATGGAGCAAATTATTAACCTTATATGAGGATCTGCAGGACACAAAAGTATAAGTAGAATAATAATCAGTTTGTTACAGGGTGAAAAATAGATTTTTTGGTGTTTTTAGAATGGGGATTCAGGCAGCAAGATGGAGGAATCTGGGCATGTCCAGCCTTTCTCCTTTTTCTTGGCCTCCATCTTCTACTGTGATGTTGGCACTTTTAGATTGGTTTAGAGTAGAATCTCACTGTCTAACATAAGTGATAGATATTGGGAAGTAATTGCAAATATTGTACACATAGTTTTTAGTATAAAAAGATAACACTGCCTCTGACATGGGCAGAGTGCCTCTGTCTGTCCTGCTGAGAGGACCTTGACAGGCCATGAGTAAGAATTTTATAGATAAGAAACAAAGAACAACCTTGAGACCAAGAACTGAAAAGTTTTGACTCCTTCTTCGACAGCGGGCTGGGAAAAGAGACTTTCTAATGTGAAAGTTGTGACTCAGGGTCACTGACCAGCTAAAGCCCCAAGAAACAAACTCCTCAGGCAATGGTCTGTAGCTGTGGGTTTTATCCTCCCCCAGTGCAGACTCAAACTGGGATTTCAGGAAATTGCAGAGGAGACATCCAGCCTTGCTTGCAAAAGGAGGATGGGACTGAGCGGGTTTGGTCAGAAGATTATTTTACCATGAATACAAAGTAATTTCTCCCCTAATTTCTAATATGTACGTTAAGGAGTTCAAGGTTCTCTCCAGGCTGTACAGGGATGTGCCTCTTTTCTCTCTGTAAAAATGTGCAACAAAGTAATTTCAAGCTTTTCTGTTGAATTTTATGTGCTTTCAATTAGACCTTTTAAAGGGAGTATAACAGAGCTCTTAGGCAGTAATTAATCCTTCCTTTTAGTTTTAAGAAATGAATGTGATCAAAGGCTGCAATTGTAATGATTGCTGAACATGGGTAGGGAAGGACCAGGACTAACTTCCAGAATCTGACCTGTTCTCCACCATCACAGCCATGGATCAAGGTTATCTGCTAAAACCAAGGTCTTGATTTTGGCAAGCAGAACTTTGTTTGACAAGCCTAAAACACTAAAAGTGACATTTTTGCATGCTAAATGTCCACTCTAGGCTAAAAATATTTTGGAAGATTTCAGCCAAGACAGCCCGTCCTACCACTAATCATTTGAAAGCTATGCTATCAAAGCATATTTCATCCTCAGGATATCAGGCAGAGAATAAAAAAGCACATGGATCTACACAGAGAAGGCAAATCTCCCTACTGACCCTTCTTGAGGGCATGAGTGTTTCTCCACATAATGCAATTTTTATTTTCAGTTTACTTAGTGGAAAATGGCTCTAGGAAAAATATAAGAACAAAATACAACATAAATTTTAATGTTCCTTAGCTTTTGTGCACTCAGCTTTGCAACCTTATTTCAGGAAATTAATGGAATTGTTCTTCAGTGTGATTATTTATTTGTAATAAGGTTGTGCAAGAGTTTATAAATTGTAATGTTGGTAAACAAGACTTACATTCCTGGTCTGGGAAAAACAGGCTTTTATATTAACAGCTAGTGTTGCAACATTTTGTTCTTCCTTCATGTTCATGAAGTCATTTTTCTTTACAGCCACTACAACAGCAAATGGTTCTGTCATTAAGCTCTTCGCAGAAATTTACCGTGATTTTATTGAAATGGAAAAGACACAGTGCTTTGAGACTTTAAAGGATTTCTTAATGCACATCACTAATTTCTGCTTTATTTGAAAACTGCTCTTCAATATTAACACAGCTTCCCCTGCCTGAAATAATTCCTGTTATTGCCACCTCTCTATCCCCAGCCATAGAATGGGTCTGCTAGCTTGTCAGATTTAATCTCTAAAAAGCAGCAAAGTAATCAAAATCTGTCAGAAATATATGTGCATTAACATCTGATTTAGCCCACGAAGACAAGGAATGGAGTGTGAAGAGTATGGCTGAATAGTCTAATGAAATTTTAATGGAACTTCAGTTCTATTTATTGGATCTGTATTTGTCACAAAGTTTATTTCTTTCGTTATTTCGAAAATTGTCAGTGTTTAACAGAATTCTGACCATACTATCATACTACCCAGAGCAATTCAACTGCATAGGCCACAGCCTCTGCAATTTTGCCTCTCTCCAAGGGGAAAAAAAATGAACAAAACTGCCACATAATATGTGATGAGGGGAAAAACACAAAATAGAATTGTACATACTACTAATACTGGAATTTCATGTTCGGGGAAGACACTGGGATGACCACAGTGAGGGAAAAAAAATAATAGGTTAGTATGGTCAATCTATTTTTGTTACCATGGCTTATTTCCAGTTGTATTTCTATTGCATAGAAAGTTTTCAGCCATGACTCATTATTTTATGCCAGGCCTGGATACTTCTGCTTCAAGTAACTTCTTGTCTAAATCCATGAAGAGCTCACAGGAAAGGTAATAAAAACTGAAAACAGAAGGCACAGAATATCAACAAACAATGATCAAAAGAGTTTAGATTAGCTCTGCACCAGACCACAGGAGGAAAACATTCCTCTGCCAAAAATCCAATGAGGTTTGGTGCCTTGAATAAGATAGACAAGATCAACACCAGTGCCCACATTGAATCACTAAAACTTGTTCTATAAATATATTTTTATAAAACTAGAGCCTAAACAGTCACCTGCTTTGTTTCCTGTTTTACAGCATCTTTACAATAAAATAGTACTTCTGTGCTATAATCTTAAAGATAAATGGAAGAAAGACTGAGATTTTGCAATATTTCATGTAAGAACAGAATTAAACACCTTTTTGTATTGACACAAATTCTTCAAACTGAAAATTTGGCAGTAGTATTTTTCTGAAAGCAGGCAAAAGAACAAAATCTGCAGATTTCCTAACATCTTGACACTTACATCTACCTAGAAATATGAATATTGAGATACTGCAATGCTTCTGGATATAATCCTCATTTGGAGAACTTTAAAAAATGTTTTTAAATGTCTTTCCAAACTCTGGGATAGAAATTTGCACATGGAGTCACATCTTTGTATTTCAGGTCCTTTTGCCATCCTCTGATCATAGTTTAGTGAAAAGGAAAAAACTGATAATGAAAGATTATTTGGATGCGTTGTTCATACAACTTCTATCTGTAATCCACTTTGCTTTTATTTGATTCATTCTATCCTATAAAAGGAAACAATTTCAAAGAAGGGAAAAAAACCCAAAACCCATATAACCAACCAAAAACAAGGGTTGAAAGAACTGAGAATCTAAAGAATCTATTCCAACTTCTGCTCACTCTACTTCCAAGTGAGCAGAAGTTCAGAGAACAAATGTTGTGTTGTCAGATGGAAAGGAGAGATTCAGATAACTCTTCACAGAAAGGGGTTTTTGGATTAGAACATTGTAATTAGTAACCTTACTGTAGTTCAATAATCAATGCCAGAAATAGCAATTAAATAGATAATGATGACAATGTTAAAGAAAGTTTTTGTGACAAAAATTATATTGGACTTGTCTTTTGTTGCTGAACCTGGAGAGTTGCATCAGGTTTCCCAAAAGCTTCTTCCGCTGGCACTCCCTGAAATATGGATCAGCAGCTTCCATGTCCATGGGGTCATTGTGACTGTCAGGAGAAGGAGGAAAAATTACTTCTGCCCCAGGCACAGGTGTGTGTGATTTTCATCCAGGACTGGAGGAATCTGAGGGGCTTTTTCTAATGACAGGTGGGACAGGCCAGACTTGCTAAGAGAATTTATTTTGTGAGAATGGGAGTTTAGATCCAACAAATAGCTGAGTCATGGGACCTCTAAAACATCTTGACTTCCAGTGAAAGTGCTTCCCTCCCTTTTGTGATCCTGGCCTCAGCTTGGTACCCCCACTTCTGACACCAAGTACAAAGAACAAAGCTCAGATTGGTGTGCTTGAAGTTTCATTTCCTCTTCAGCAGTCTCAGAAATAACACATGAAAACATCTTTAGAGCTTTCAGGAAATTCTAATATATAAAAATATTACATGACAAACCAATAGGTTTGAGGGAAGCTGAGGTTTCCTCTGCTTTTTTTTTTTTTTGCCTTCTTCACACAATTGGGTTGGGGAACAAATAACCCAAGATTGGCCAATTCTAACCTACCCTAACACAAATCACCCTGTAGACTCATTAGAGCATCTATAAAAGAGAGGGACTGAGTAACTTCTTTTGAGCCTCAAAAGCAAGACATTCCAAGCTTTTATAAAATGAGAACTGTCTTTCTGTGTCAGAACAATCAGGGTTCCATCCCTCCTGCCTGACATCAGAGGAGTTCAAGGAGATGCAGTGTTTTGGCAGGATTTATGTATTCAGCACAGGCATATGCCTGCAAAAGACTTTTCCAAACTGGCTTTGGACATTCTCCAAAGGCAGCTCCAGCAGAGATCAAGGTCTGACAGAGCCCAGAGCTTGTCTCAGAGACAATTGTTGGAAAAGCATGGGGTCCAGGGGCAAATAGCTAAGGAGTGTGCTCATGATCAGTGTCCTTTATTGCTTCCACCAGGCCAGCTGCCTCAAGTCCTTGGGCAGACAGCCCTCATTCCTAGGCAACACCAAAATTGGACAAAAAATTGAGTGGGATTCTTTCTTGGCTGAGTACAAGTGCTGACAGGGTGTCAGTAATTTGGAAGACAAGAAAAATGTTTTTTCAGCACTACCTGTCTGTCAGGGAGTATTTGGTCCCAGGACACCAGCAGCCTACTTGTGGCTCCTTGTTAGGGATTCTGCAAAGCAGAAGGGTGTAGGGGGACACAGTGTGGGTAAATGAAGGCAATGTAGAATGTAGTCTTATCCCCCAATGAGTTGCAGCTGGAACCAATTACTAAAGACTAGGAGCAGGCCGGATGATAACAGGCAACACCTGTAGCAAATAAGAACAAGTGGTGTAAAAGAGTGGATTGGTGGGAACTGCAGTCAGATGACTGCTGCAAGGGCTTGGAACAGTCAGTGCTTAGAGGAGTAGCCTGTGAGAAACATCGAGGAGGTATGAAGCTCTGGCGATACAGAATCCTTGCACTATAATGATAATAGAACTCTTGACATATAAGAAAACAAATGGTGACCCTGATGTGATTCAGGACCCATGGATTTTAGTACTAAACTATATGACTGATGTGATTCGGGATGTGATTCAGGAAATAACCTCATGGTTTGGAGAAAAAAAAAAAAGAACTTGAATATTAAACTATATTGCCCCGTGGACTCAGGACTAAACCATATAACCCTGTGGATTCGGGGAAGCCGGATTTGACCATATAACCATGTGGATTCAGGGAAACAGGATTTGAGTACTAAACTATTGGCAAAATGTATCAAGTACAGCTATTGGTGTTTGTTAAATATGAGTGTAAAAGACCTTAAAGGTAAGTGCTTTGTAAACTGGGAAAAGCTATAGAACTGAACTAACATGTAGAAATATATATCTATACTATGATATGCGGTTTGAACGCTTGTATAACTCCTAGTTTTAAATGAAATGTACAAATATGTCATAATGTTAAATATGTACTTCTGGAAATGCTGCAACTCTGTGGTTAAAAGAAAAAGGGGGAACTGTAGGGGGACACAGTATGGCTAAATTAAGGTAATGTAGAATGTAATCTTATCCTCAATGAGTTGCAGCTGGAGCCAATTACTAAAGACTAGAAGCAGGCCAGATGATAACAGGCAACACCTGTAGCCAATAAGAACAAGTGGTGTAAAAGAGTGGATTGGTGGGAACTGCAGTCAGATGACTGCTGCAAGGACCACAAACAGTCAGTGCTTAGAGGAGAAGCCTACGAGAAACATCGAGGAGGTTTGAAACTCTGGTGACATGGAATCCTTGCACTGTAATGATAATAGAACTCATGATTTATAAGACAATAGGAGGGGACAAAAGTCCTCTCAGGGAAGACTTTTGGGTGACCACAGACAGCTAAAGATAAGACAGTGGGAGGGGACACAGCCAGGACAGATGACAATGGGCATCCCAAACATAGGGCCTCATGCTCAGCATATAAAACCAGGAGAATAAGAAAGAGGCAAATTAAGAGTGATTGCTGATCACCTCCCTGCCCATGGGAATTAGGGAATGAATTCCTTACTTTGCTTGTTTATCTATTTGTTTAATAGATAAAGCAAAAATGACTTTTGCTTTATCTATTAAACTCTCTTCATCCCAACCCATGAGTTTTCTCACTTTTCTGCTTCTCTCCCCCATCCCATGTGGGAGAGTGATTGAGTGGCTGTGTGGGGCTTCCTTGCCAGCTGAGGTTAGACCACAACACTCCTATAGATATTATTTTATTATGGTGATATGTTTTAATAGCCCAGACAAGAAGCAAGAAAAGCTATCTTGGTGCTATAAATTGGACAGATTAGCTGTAATGTTATATTTAGTATAGCACAAAATAGATGTGCTGGCTGCTGCACTCAGACAAAGAACATTCTCTTTCTGTTTAGTGGGCAACAAATCATAGGCCTAGAACTGTGCTTTGTGTTGTTAAAAATCCTTATTTAATTTCTTTTTGTTTTATCTTTCTTTTTGTGGACTCCTTGTTGCAGATGTCACACATACTCTTGTGATGACTTAACCATGATTAAGGACCAAATTCCCACCCAGCTTCTCACATAGAAGGTAATCATCAGGAGAGGGGAGAAAATAGGATGAGAAAGCTCATGAGTTGAGACAAACAGAGGTGCATCGATATACTTACAGTCATTGCCAAAACAGGCTCAACTTTGAGAAAGTTATCAGCATTTGAATGCTCTGCTCAGGGAAGTGGCTGAGTCACTGTTCCTGGAGACATTTAAAAGATGTGTAAATGTGGCACTTGTGAACATGGTTTAGTGATGGGCTTGGCTAATGTTGGCCATGGTGATCTTAAAGGTCTTTTCCAACCCAAATGATTCTGTGATTCTAATTTGTTGCAAATTAAACTAGATTTGGGTATTGAGGGAAAAAAGCTACTACCTTTTCTCTCTCTCCCAAGTGTAGCTTCACTCTCTTGCTCCATGACTGATAGTAAATTATATCTATTTAATAACTTAATTGAGTCTTTCAAATCATAGGATGGTTTGGCTTGGAAGGGACCTTAAAGAGCACCAAGTTCCACCCCCCTGCCATGGGCAGGGACATTTTCCCCTAGGCCAGCTCACTCATTAGCCCCATCCAGCCTGGTCCTGAACACTGCTAGGGGTGTTCCATTGGGAAAACAAAACTGTTTGAGCTTCTTCTGCTGTTTGTCTGAGGGGTTTTTTTGATGCTATTTGCTGGTTTTGTTTGTTTATTTTTGGTTTTGTGGGTGTGTTTTTGGGGTTTAAATTTTGGTGTTTTGGTGGGAGGAGTTTTGTTTTTCTTTGGGATTTGGTGGTTTTTTTTTTTTTTGGTTGGTTTGTTTGGATTGGCTTGGTTGGTTTTGTTGAGGGTTAGCTGGTTTCTGGCATTTTTATTTTTTGTTTTGATTTGTTTTGGGTTCCTTTAATCTTGTTTTGGTTTTTTGTGGTTTTGTTTTAATTAGGTGCCACAATTGCTTCCACTGATCAATTCTGAAGCAGCCTGTGTTGTAGAAGTGGAGAGCTGCTATCCCCGTGCTTCTTCAACAATGCCCTAAATTATAATTTTGGATTTAGTAGTGGAACCCTGTGAATTGTTTGATGTCACAAGGGCTTAACCTCTGTGTTCCTGCCTGATTTAGCATCTTTGCTATTATACAAAATGGGGAAAAAAAGTGCTGTAATTTTGCTTATGAGGTCTGACTTAGGCATTTGTGATACAGGGCTGCTTTAGTGATTTGATTTTCCAGTCTGACATGGTAATTTGAAATTAAAACTGAATTAGTGCTGGGTTTTTAAAACTGGGAACAATCATTGCTAGACTGTTAAATTTAACATCCTGAAGCCTTATGCTTCAAACTTTCTTATTGATTAGCTTGCATTACTTTATTATTTTTTCCTACAAGTTCTTTTATACCTTATTGAGCCAATTATCTTCCAGGTGGGAAACTGAACTGTCTGGGACATAGTAAAGCTCCAGGTTGTCATTCTGATCAGTGCAAAATTAATTTATAATTTTGGATAGAGAAGCTTCAAAGAGGTTTGCAGCAATGTCACTTCTGTATGTTGCGCTAAATCCTTTTCCTGCCCTGTGTAGTACCTGAAAGAATTTGGCCCTTGAGGTTCTGTATTTAGGGGCTGTGTCTGGGCTGGGTCATGTAGCAATGAGTGCATTTGCAAATTTGTGTGCAGCGTTATATTTTTTCATCTTAAAAATGCCATTTTCTACCAAAAGGGTAATGAAATCTGTTTCATGGTGTACAGAGTTAAAGGGTAGCAAGGGAAAAATTTGGTTCTGTTACTTTTTCACTTCATAGATATGAATGTAAAAAATAGAAGTTAAACTTTGTGTGATATTCTATGAAGTCTGTATTTCCTGAGATGCATGAGTAGAATTTTTAGATTTTTTTCTTTTTCGCTTTCCATTTAATATATGTATATATGTGTGTTAACTGGAAGTAATTCTTAATTTTCTGAAAGCTAGAGAACTGTCAGGAGGTAAAAAAAGAAGCTTTATAAAAGAAACAACCCAAAGCCAACAATTTTTACACCTCATTCAAAGAAAAATAAGAAAAGCCTAACATTTTACATGGAAAACTAAGGGATTTGTTGCTCAGTCTCACAAAAATACTGCATGTCAGTAGTGTTTGGTTTTCTAATATTGATTTGTTAGAAATCTCATTATTTTCAGTTCTGGATTCCAGAATGGATCCAGATTGCAAGCAGTAATGTACCAATATAAAACAGGTTCTGCAACATAAATACAATATTCAGGCATGGAGAGTAATGAACAAAATCTGGGAAAAGCATTGGCATCAAGTGGAAGAACAACAGTTAGGAACTGGATATTTGAGTATTATTGTCACTGTTTTTAATGAAGGGATGGGAGTATTGTTGGATTAAGAATGATTTATTGTCCAGATAAACATTAGCTGTAGAGATTAGTTGAGATTTTAGAGGAGTAAATAGTTGGTTATAGCTTAAATTATTTACAAGTTTTTTCTTATAAGAAAATATATAACTTTCTAACTTAATAGACAGTTGCTACAAAGTTTATTTTGCTTTTTTAACTTATTACCCTTATTTAATTTTGCTGCATTGTGGATACTTTTATCTAACAGGGTGTTGTTGTATGTACACACACGTTTTTATTATGACTTCTAAACTCTTAACTTACTCTATATAATCACCTTACTATACTGTAGACCTTTCACCATCTTAATATAGTTTTTTTTCTTACTAAAGGTATATTATTACCTATAACTATAGAAACATAAATTTATGATTTTTCTACTTAATGTCTGTGTACTTTATTTTTACATCAATCTAAGCTCCTTCCAAGGCTGCAGGTCAAACCCTCTTGAATCTGTGGGATTTCCTATCTTTCCATTTCCCACATTTGAGGTCCAGATTCAAGGATGTGCTCCATGAGATAGAGTTTCTCCTTTAGGCTTTTATACAAGGTAATGCAGATATTCTTGAATTGCCTGTGCTCAAAATGTGTTTGTGGAGGGGCACATAATTTGTCCTCTAAGCTTTTAACTGATAAAAATCTCTCAGAGGGAAAAATTTTACAGCTAAAGATTTCAGTGAGGAAACTTAGATGCAGTAGGACTTGGGGCTTTAATCCAATATCTGTTGAAGTTAATGGAGAATTATTGTGTTCCTGAGTGGGTATGGAATTACTGATATGTACTCTGAAAGTTCAGCTGGTTTGCTGTTGCTGTTACACCTCAGTGTGTTCTGGGCCAGGTTTTTAGCAGGAGTAAATTGCAGTTCTGTCTGGTGGAAAAGAGTGGCTCAGATGTACCACAGCTGTTTTTTTAAACAAACACTGGTCATTGCATTTTATATACTTGTTGATTTCTTTTCCCTTTTCCTTTCCCTTCTCCCCTCTCCTCTCCTGCAGAAGACCATATTTCCATCCAGATTTCAGATTTTTTTTTAGCTAATATTGCTACAACACTATTTCTTTCTGTGTTTTTCTAAAATGTTATTTCCACTAAAATATGTATGTTTGTCTCAGTAATAATTTTCATTTTTCACAAGAAAATGTGGCACACTCATCACTGAAATGTCTGATGGTGGGTAGGTTTCAGTGAAAAATAGTTCAAAACTTGGCAACAGTGCAAGTTTTAGAGTTACTCTGCTGTTCCAAAAGATGTATGGGCACTCTTGGAGGCCTTCAAGTATGTTGAGCTCTATTAAATGTTTGATGATGCTACCTTAATTACTGACTTGCTATTTCTTATTTTCTCATGTAATTTTTGGTGCATAGTAGTTTCATTAATTCTACCAGTTTACTCTACAGGAGTCCTAAACTGCAGATTTCCTGTGTGGATGTGGCACTTGGGGACAAGGTTTTGTGATGGCCTTGGCAGTCCTGGGGGAATGGTTGGGTGTCACAGACATCTTTTAAGAAAAATCCTTTCCTTAGGATTTTTTCTCCTGAGAAGCTGAGAGTCCTCAGAAATGAAATGTAAATAATGGTTATCTGCTGCTCTGGCATGCAACAGGTGGATCTGTGATTGGTCTCGTGTGGTTGTTTCTAATTAATGGCCAATCACAACCCAGCTGTCTCAGATTGTGTGGTCAGTCACAAGATTTTATTATCATTCCATTCTTTCCTTTCCTTGCAAGCCTTCTGATGAAATCCTTTCTTCTATTCTTTTAGTATAGTTTTAATATATCTTTTTCTTTTAATACAATATATATCATAAAATAATAAATCAGCCTTCTGAAACATGGAGTCAACATTCTTGTCTCTTCTCTCATCCTCGGACTCCTGTGAACACTACCACAGTTGGGCTTGATCTTAAAGCTCTTCCCAAACCTCAACAGCTCCGGGATTCTGAACTGAGGTGGGAATGAGGGATGGAAAAGTCTGTAATTGTTTATTTTCTTAATAATGGGTCTGCTGTGGCTGATGGGTCAAGAGGGACAGGCAGTCAATCAATCAATGAAACAATCAATCAAACAATCAATTCCCCTTCATGCCCTGATCACTGGAGTGTCTGAGCCTACCCCACAATGCCAACAATGCCCATGGTCTCTCTCCCTCCCTTCCTGCTGTATCCAACCTCCCAGGCTGTGGGGATTGCTCTGTTCTTTCTCAATAAAAGGGTTTCCTGAACTTACAGGAAATCATGGTCAGGCTTTTCATTTGGTTCTTAATGGTGTGAGCTCAGAGGTTGCTTTTATTCCTTTTGGCTTAGAAATTTTTGTTTGATCTACTTACAGCAGAAGTTCCCACTCCCAACAGCATGACCTGCCCTACACCAGGCAACAATACTGTAATTTCAGAAAAGCCCAGCTTCCAAACAGTCAAAATTGTTCATTTCAGAAGTTCTGAAAATCAGAGCAGGGTTCTGGCCAAGGTTCAGCAAGGAAGAAGCTGCACAGGGCAGCATCACACACACCTGGTCATCTGTGTTCCTCCACTGAAAAAGTAAAATCTGCTGAAAAAAACTCCCAGTACCTCCAGGACATGTGATTTTTCTCTAGATAGATAAAGTGGAGCTGCCAAAAGGATTTGAAAGTGGCTACATTGGTGTTTGGGCTGTCTGGAGGGGAATGACATCCAGATCCAGGAGCTGGCTGGAAATGAGATGGGAGAGGGCTGATCTCAGTGCTACAAATGAGGCATTTAGAACCAAATTAGACAAAGATGGACTAAAGGGCAGATGGAGGGGACAAATGTCAGCAGAGTTGTGCAATGGGAAAAGGGATATCTTGACCTGACATAATAGCTGGTGGAGGATTCAGAGCACATATGTCACTGCAGTCCCTGAGATGTTATGAATTCAGATTTTTAAAAGATTGTTTGGACAGAATGTGAATAACAGAGGCCTAAAAGAGCTTATGCTAACCTAGTTTGCTTCCACATACTGAAATTGGGAGAATGGGAAGGAAAGCATGAACTCCCTAGAATGATCTGAAGTTATTAGAAGTATTAGAGTTTGAATGTACTTTTTCATTTCAAAAGTGAAATTTGTTGCTAAATAGTTCTTAATAATCCCTCTTCTTGTTAAATGCTTCCTATTTCCAGTGAGGGAGTTAAAAATGGGTGGTGCAAAGACAAACCACAGTATTGTAGCAGTATTTGTCCACCCTATCTGGAAATTGTTTGCGTGCTTGAGGTTCAGCCACAGCACTTAAAAAACTAAAAGAAGAGCAAAGATATTACCAATAGAGCAGCAGAATATTGGAAGCATTTATTTGATGCACTGCACAGTGAATAGAAAAACTTGATATTGCATTCAGGTCTGTGTCTGAAGTGTCACTTTAACAACCATAAATATAAAACAAAAACCTAAGAATGTTGAGCTGCAAGGGTTTGCTCTTCCTGGTATTCAGTGTAAGCATTTGGCATTACTTCTTGTCATCAATCATCCTTTTGGTGGGCTAAGCATGCCTAACAAATTAGCTGCTCGTTGCATATTTGGCTGCTGTTTTGCTGCTGTGTCAGACTCCATTTGGCTGTTAAAACTGCAGTTTTTTCCAGGTACTGTGTCTTTCTCTCTGGATGGTGCTATTAATAGAATGTTCCTTTTGTTATTTGCAGTTCTCATAATTGCCTTAAGCTCATAGCCTGAGTTTATTCACCTTGTTTGAGTTTTATGTTGCCTGGCTGAAGCATCTTGCATATGGAATTTGTGTTTCAGAAAAGCACAGACCAAGTTATTGGTACCTAAAGAACACCAGCATCTTCATCTCTTAAAATTTGATGTGAAGTGAGGTACAGACCATTCACTGAGAAATGTGAAATCTAAAGAGACAAGATGAGACATGAACACTCAGAGCAGAGGAGACTGGAGTGAGAATAGAGCAAAAATAGTACAATTACTGACCTTTGTGTGAGAGAGGAGAAAGGGAATGAAAGCAGCCTCTGAGAACTGTTTAAAAAATGAGTTTAAAAAGAATAGGGGCTATATATGAGGGAAACTTGAATGTATCTGCATGGACATGGCAGTAGTGAGAGGTTCTAAAGAATATAGTTTTCTCAGTGGCTATTTAGGACCAAGAATTCCTAAATCATATTTTAGTCATGAAATGACAAATGCACTCAAGGAATAGGCTTTTGCTGATGTAGGTATCAGCAAAGGGTTTAGTTTTCTCACATTCTGTGAATGAAGAAAGTTTTACAATGCTGTAACAGACTTTAGTATAGAAGTAACCTGCCAGCATGAAGTCTTTATGAGTGTTTTTTTTCCAGAGGGGAAAATGGAAATTATTTGGGATTGATTGAAACATTATGGTAAGGGTGGGTAGAGGTGACTCTTAAGAGTCCCTTTCCATACTATAATTCTAACAGTCAGAAACAAACTCAAAACAAAAATTGAAATGCTTCACTTCTGGGAGTTTGAAATGGTTCACTCCAATGTGTTTAGATGTCACCTGGTTGTATTTTAAAGGAAACTTTTGCTGAAATTAGCACTGATTTGGAAAGTCCATGTTTATTAGCAGAGCTTTGTGACAAAAAGTGATTCACTCATGTCTTTTATTTTCCTCTAAGCCAGCTTTACCTGAAAGTTTCTTGATGTTGGATCAGGTACACAGATCCTTTTTAGAGAGCTGTCAGAATATGTGTAAACTGTGAGAGCACCTGACAGCTGCATTTCAGCTGCTGTGTGGCAGAAGATGTGTGAATAAAACAGAACAAGGCAGGACTACCCCAAGAGCCTGAATTCCAGACAAGGTAAAAGACAGGAGCACAGTGAAATGATAGAGGAATCTGTTACCAGAATCTGATACCAGAATATTTACAGCTGCTGCTGTGTGACCCTTGCTCATAGATGCTGTCTGCAGAAGTAAATTGGGTTTTGGTAAGTTTGTTTGTTGGTTTGTTTTGTTGTGGGATATTTTTTTCAGTACAAGGAGATGAGAATAGAAAGAAAATCCATCCAGCCTGCAAGACTCTATAGCCTTGAATTTCCCCTTAAAAACAAACCAAAACAACTCCCTAAACAAACTTGAAGTAACTTCTGACTTTCCTTTTATTATAGAAAAACCCCAGCTGTGACCATGTACAATTTGTAGATGTTTTTAAATTGCAGCTCAAGCTTTATGAAATGGATTTGCATTTGTAAATACCATTATTAAGAATTTAAGCAGCTCAGACAATGATTATTTTAAGTATTAAAGATGTCCTCGTGTTAAAACAAAATTTGTCTATACCTGACTTCTATTTACTTGTCTTTTAGGTGAGATTTACAATGTGTATAAGTCCTTATTCAGTTGAGTGGGAAATTCCTGTGTCTAAAATGAGCTTCATAACACCACAGTAAATGACTGGAAGTGGAGATAGTGCAATATAATTTCTTCAGTGAGAGACAGAAGACAGTGTGTAAATTATTGAAAACACAAACACACATCAACTTGTACAACATACATATGTCTAAAAAACCAAACAAAAAAACAAACCGAACAAAAACAAACCTCAGGGAGACTCAGGTGCTTCCTGAGGTAGAAATTTAAATAATCTAGTTGTTGTAGCTGACTGATACTCCTCTTTCAGAGTAGAAAATACTGTCTTGCCCATCTCTTGAATACTTTTAAATAGCTACAGGAAGGTGGCAGAATAATGTATTAGAGAACACATTGGTTTGGAATAGTTTCCACAGTTCTTATTAAAACTGGAGCACAGTGCAGCCAAGAATTCAAGGATCATGGTGCCATAGAAGTACCAGAAAGCAGAAAAATTATTCTGTGAAATAGGAATTAAAGTTTCCATTTATGAGGGTGACAATGTGCTCTCTGGAGTCTGTTCAGTGTCATCTCAAGGCTGCCTAAGAGCTGTTAAATGCTCTGGGGGAGGAACAGATGAGATTTGAAACCTGTAACATTTTCTTCTGGGGGGAAGTGTATGGACCAAAGAGAAGTGCAGAGCTGCTGAGGTTGGTAAAAGCCTCTTGAGATTGTGTGGTTCCACCCTGGTGCCCAGTGCAAGGGCTTGCTCAGGGCCACGAGAAGCTGGAGTATCCCAAAGGAGAAAAACCCCACAAAATCTCTGGACAAACACAGTCCAGTCACTCTCAGTACAAAGTGTGTGTGGCATTTTCTCGTGTTTGAACTTTCAGCCAGTATTGTGTTTGCAAGGCACCCCTGAGGCAGGAAGGAATGATGAATCTGACTCCATGTTCTCAGAAGGCTCATTTATTATTTTATGATATTATATTAAAGAATACTATACTAAACTATACTAAAGAATACAGGAAGGATACTTACAGAAGGTTAAAAAGATAATAATGAAAACTCCTGACTCTTTCCAGAGTCCTGATACAGCTTGGCCCTGATTGGTCAAAGAGTGAAAACAACCCACAGCAGAATCCAATGAAACAATCACCTGTGGGTGAACAATCTCCAAACACATTCCACATGAGCACAACACAGGAGAAGCAATGAGATAAGAATTGTTTTCCTTTTTTCACTGAGGCTTCTCAGCTTCCCAGGAGAAGAATCCTGGGCAAAGAGATTTTTCCAGAAAATCTGAATGTCACAAACCAGGTCTTCCTGTGGCACGTGGGGGAAACTGAATTTGGCATTGACATTAAAAGCCAAAAATTTTCCTTGTGGCATACTCAGAAATGTCTCTTCTTTCCTCTTGTACACCATGGTATATACAGAGAGGAGCCAACTGTACTGTGCATGTATCAGAGAGATTGTCTATTTGTCACAGTGCACAAGGCAACTGAGCAATTAGTCAAGAGATGAGTCAGGCATTTCTCATTACTAAATTAACCAATTGTTAGAGCTGGGCTGAACTTTTCAGCCAGAAAATGCTAAGCAGAAAGCTGCAAATTCAAATTGATGAAGAAATAACACAAGTTCTATGTCAGCATTGACAAGTATTTTCCATTAGTAAATGTGACCTTAAGAAAATCTGAGATAAGTTGAAGTATTTAATTTAATCTCATCTTGACTGCAAGGTTTTTTATCTTTATTAATCAAACTTTTTTAATGATGCAAAACCTCTGTCTTGGTTGTCAAACTTCCAGTGCAACAAATATTAGTAGAACAAAATAATAATTTTTGTAGATACTTGAACTTTTCTTTACTGCTATTGTAAAATATGTCTTTTATTTGCCCTAAAATCCTATTAAAGTACTGATAATTTTGATGAATCACTTGCTATTTTGGACAAATTGGTCACCATTATTGACCAGTTATGTGGTAATGTCTGTTGATCTTCAGCCAACAAGAGATGGAAATGTCTAAAATGAATTTTTGGGGGGAGGGGAAAGACCATTTACAGTATGTTGCTAACTAATGAATAATATTTTAGATAGTAGAGATACAAAATTTCTGTGTAAAAATTATTTTATTTATATTTTTGTAGTTACTTGCTGGGGCAACAGACAGAGATAAAGATCAGGAGGAAGTTGAGGCACTCATCAGTGACTACAGAGAGTAAACCCAGCTATCAAACCCATAATTGGGCAAAACAGTAATTGTTTGGTTGAGAATAAAAAAAAAAAAAAAACTAGAAGGAGTGGAGCTGGGCTTTGCAAGGTAAGTTAAATAAATGCTGCTAAAGGGAGACTAAAGCTCTTTTTTTTCTAGATTTATATTATTGCTTCCCCAAATGACTGTGGTCATTAGGAATAAATATCTGGTATTTACCTTCAGCACTAAGGTTTTGTAAGGGATTCCTAGTTGAAGTGCCTTTTAATAAACCATACTTTGGTGCACAGAAAACAAAAATACAGGGCTCTGATTCTCAACTTGTTATGCAGAGTCACTGTATTGAACAGGAGAAGCCCAGAAACATAAATGTGATGTGAATTTTGTGCCTGACTAGTTGATTAAAAGGATGCTTTAGTGGCTGCTGCACACTTTATGCATTCTTATTATCCTGCAATTGCGCCACGAGATCTGTATCTAAATCCAATCTCTTTCCAACATCAGCAGCAAGTTTAGTATCATGGCAAAATTATTAGAGACAGTTTAGCTACTGGGGATAGACTGAGTGCTTTTGGATGTCACTTAACAGCAGACCATGAGCAGGAGATGCTTTTGTGGCCAGTGCTGAGTTGTCTGGATTTGCATCAAGTCTGTCACCATCTCCTGAAGTAGCTTTTAAAAGCCATTCCTTGGTTGTGGCTGAAGCACAACTTCCAATGTGCTTTCACTGTATTGGGAGTCTTTATGCATGGAGGGTGCAGCTGGTGAAATTCTGTTTAATAACCACAGCCCTTATCCTTCATATTTGAAAGGAATGTCCCCCCCACTGTGCAATGAAACAAGAACATTTAAATGGCCAGGAAATTCCCGTGGAGAAGCCTCTACCTGATAATGTAGCTGGAATACAAGGACCCCATTGTGGTTTAACCCAGCAGGCAGCTCAGCACAGCACAGCTGCTCACTCACTCCCCCCCAGTGAGGTGAGAATGGGAGAAGGGTAAAACTGTGTCTGGTGATAAAGACAATTTAATAGGACAGAAAGGAAAGGGAAAATAATGGTAAAAGAACAGAAAAATAAGTGATAGGATCACAAAACTAGTGTTAGGACAAGGGATAATGGCTTTAAATGGAAAAAAATTGGTTTAGGCTAGATCTTAGGAAGAAATTGTTTGCTGTTGAGCTGCTCCATCCCTGGCAGTGTTCAAGTGTTCAAGGCCAGGCTGGGTGGGGCTGTGAGCAACCTGGGATCTTGAAAAGTGTCCCTGCCCTTGGCAGAGGGTTGGAACTCGATGATCTTTAAGGTCCCTTCAAACCCAAATCATTCTGTGATGCAGGACCCACTGACCAAAGCCTGGCCACACCCTGGGCAGTGACTGCCACACCCAGCACATCTCCTCTATCACCTGTCCATGCAGTTCAATCCTGTTTGAACTCTTTGTGGATTAGCCAGAAACTGCAATTGCCTGAATTCCTGAACAAATGGAATCAGTTTGTTCACCCTGTCTTGGCAACCTTAGTTTCCTGATACATTTCTGTGACTCAGACCTCATCCTTTCCTTGGCTTCTGGCTCACTGGCAAAACTCTGCACTTCACAGTAGGCTTAAAATAAATATTACAGTCCCTATTACTAAGTGGAACTTTCACTACACCAGTTATTCCTCTCACATGGGTTGCTACAGGTATTTTCAGCAAACTGAACATTGCCCTGATCTTCACATTCTGTCTATACAGGCATCCCCTGCTTAGGGTCTGTGGGATCTCAGCACATCGTTCCTGATGTCCAGAGATGCCAGGAGAACCCTTGGGGGTCTCGAAAATCCTGGAATGTTGCCAAGAGTGTTTGGTGGCTTGATTTTGATCCATCTACAGAAGTAACAAGAGTCTGAGGACAAGAGAATCACTTTAGAGTACAAGGTGTAAAAGAGACACATTTAGAGGGTGAGATACAGATTTTAAGGTTTTTGGTACAGGGGGGTTATGGAGACAAGATGGAGGGATCAGGGCGTGTCTCATCCTTCTTCTTTCTTCTTCTTGTCCTCCATCTCCTGTGATGATGTTGGCACTTGGGGATTGGTTTATGGTGAAGGTGCACTTGCCAACATGGGTGAAAAGCATTGGGAAATAAAGGTAAATATTGTGTACATAGATTTTAGTATAAAAAGACATGACCGCCCCGTGGGTGGTCAGAGAGTGCCTGTGACTGCTTGCAGATCAGACCTCTGTTGGGCAGACAGAAAATTTTGTAGATAAGAAATAATAAACAACCTGAAGATCGAAAAGCTGAAGAGTCCAGACTCGTCCTTTGAAACGCGTCCACCCAAGAACCGCCCTACCCGTGTCGGGGCAGAGACAGACAGCTGAACCCGACAAGGGTCTCCTGTTCAGCAATCCCTGATATCTGATATAGCCATAGCCATTCCCATTTTTGACACCCAAAACTTGCCATTTGATATAAAAATCAGCAAGACTCCTATGAACTGCCTGTCCATGAGATACAGCCCCTGAGACAGCTGAGGATAAGCTGCCTTCACAAGGAAGCACAAGAAAACACAAGAAAACCTTTGGAAAGATGCTGTAAACTACCTGTTCACAGTGGGGGATTCTGCTGAATCCCCATTAAATTTAGCCTAAGCCCCAAAGCATGTAATTTTAATCTTCTCAAAGTCCTGCCATCTCTTTTTTAATATTTATAAATGGGTAACAGGAACACTCAATCATTTTTAATCTAGTTAAACCTAACAATATCTTGTGGTAAAGAGTTGCACAAGTGAGATTCTATTGCAAAGTATTTGCTTTTAATCAATTCCAAAATTTTCCATATGAGACCTTTTTTGTTTGCAAAGGTTTTGGCTTAAAGATGAACTTGGAGCAAAGTCTGATGTGAGGAGAAAATGAGCAAGTTGAGTTCTGAATCAAGATCTGGAACATTTGGGCTACCCTTTTTTGCATCAGCATTTGGTGGTTTTGAATGCTTATTTCAGCTCATGCTTTCAGTCTCTCTTACTCACTTATCACCAAGAAAAATCTTTCAAGGGCAAAAAACCAAAAAAATAGGTATGGGGGGAAAAAAAGAAGGGAACTTATGTATGGGCAAGGGTGGAGAGGGGTTAAAAGCTATCCACCCACTTCTTACTGTGAAGAGGAAAGGTCAAACAAAAGAATATATCTTATTTTATCTGTTTATACCTGTCTTGTTCCTCAGGGTGTTGTTACCTTGCAATGCTGTCACCTCTGTGCTACAGAAGGAATAGGTAACTGCAGTTAATGTGCTAAATCCAACCAAAGTGCTTCAAAGAAGCTGCATTTTCAATAGTGTCGAGACTTTGGGAAAAAAAAACTACTTTATTTCATTAAGTCTTGTGTAGGGCTGCAGAAGGAAGGCAGAGCAGTAGAGGCAGTGCATCCTTTTATTGTGGCAGTGTTGAACACAATTCTGCAGAGGAAGAACAGTGTGAACAAAGAGCACTAAGGCAGCAGTGGCAGTGGGTGTCCTTTTCCCTAGACCACAGTTATATCTTAATCAAGGTTAGGCTTACATTAATGCCAAATGTGCTTTTAAGATTTATAGAACATAAAGAACACAATTTGAAGCTGCAGTGACAGCATTGCTGTGAAAATTAGTTCTGTCTTCAGATAGTATTTCAGTGGGGACATTCCTGAGGGCATACATGGGTGTGAAAGCCCTCTCTGGCTGGTACTGCATTGTGGCATGCTTGTATTTGAATGCATAAATTTAACTTTTAAACGAAAAACTAAGCCTCTGCTTGTGGCCTCCACATTCCTCAGAGGCCACTTTTTGTTTGCTTTTCAGATAAGTCTCCCTGTCCATAGATTGTGTTCCCCTAAATAGGGAATTAACTGAGCTTGCTTGCTTGAGTTCCTGACCAAGATGTTCCAACCTGTAGGAAGGATGTCACTGAGGGATGGGTGCTTGTGTATGGGTAGATATATAAAACATGCATATGTGTGCAAGAATCAATGTGTGAATCCTTAGCTGTCCTAGAATGCCATCCCCACTGGAAATGAAGTCATGGCATAGTTACTGGATGGTTGCATAAAGTCTAATTCTTCATAGGTGAGAGGATGCTAGAAACCTTCTGCTGCATACGTGACAGTTGTGGGTGTAAATCATGACTTTTCAGCTTAGGACTCCTTTTGCCTTAGTTTTCATATTATGCTGATACCTCTTTTATCTAAGTATCTTACAGTTCAAGCAACATAATTGACAATGTGTAGCTGTTGTTTGTCTTCTCTTTCCTTATGGGACCACATGCTGGAAATGGAGTGTCATGAAACAGGTTTAAATGAGCAGGTTTATGATAGGCACCTGTACCTGGAGCAAAGGGTGGTGAGAACTCAGTGATTATTGATGTCTACATTTTGGGATTACATGGGGTGTTTTGGTTGATTTAGGTCAACCTGGGAGCACTAGAAAAAAACTGTTTAGGTGCTTTAGCCTTGCAGAATAGGTGGAACAGTGATTGCAACTGACAAATAAAAAAAATCAAAATGGTTAAAACACTGTGATTCCTCTCAAGTTATGCAAAACAGAGGAGACATAAAGCTGTACAAACTACAACCACTTACATAGAAATTGCCAATTATCAGAGGATGTCCCTGTGTGCATTTTGAGAAACCTGAAAAATAATTTTTATTGAAACAAATAACATTTCTGAGTTTTTGAATCTTGCCATTTTCATTGTAGTTTCTTCTGTGTAGCCCTGATTCTGTGTGACTTCAGATATCTCTGCAGCTTTTTATTGCACATGCCTCTGATATAGTTGGCATGAAGAGATTTTTTAAAAGCTGACTTTAATTTACTGGTGCTGCATTGCCCAGATCAATATTATTGCATTTGGAAAGTCTATCCTGCCATTAGATTTACCAACCAGAAAATGGAGACCACTAAAAGGCTTGACTTCAATTCAGATTTCTAATAAATCTCCTACAAATGTGGATTATGAGGCAGCATTTTTTTTGTTCCTTTGAAATACTAAGGAGATTCTCCAGCATTTCACAGGGACTGCTGGATCACTGTCACACATGACCCTTCAGCACAGAATTAAGTAATTTATGTGTGTCTTGCAGTGATTTCCAGCTAATGCTTTCCACTTTACTCGTGTAACAGAACTGCCCAGGACTGAAGCAATCAGAACATAACATAAAACATCAATTTATAAATTTTGTTTTCTTCTCTTTGAATACTTAATTTTCTGAATACCATTAGCCAGTAAATGTGTTAAGAAAATGGCCATCCTCTATTTATATGTTTAAATTTATCATTTCAGTCACAGAGGTAAATTCCCTGGTTGATACTCAGTTCTCAGATGTGGTTTTTGGCACTGCTTGTTTTAATTCAACCATTAATTTAATTCAACACTGTCTCTGATTTTCCTTTCCATTAATCCAGGGTAACTACTTGTGCTTTCCTTCTTTGCCTGCATTCTCAAGGCGTGCTCCCCTTTGGCATGTCCTTTTTTTGTCACTTTCCTTTGGCTGTAAAATCACTCAGCTTCATTCATTGAAGGATGACTGAGAGGAGAAAGTCGAGAAAGTTTGATGTTTGTGTTACCATAGTGGTAATTCTGATCACTCTTCACTCTGCAGATTTGTACCTGATGAACAAGCAGATTGTGGTGCTGTACAACAAAATGATGGAATCCTATTACTCTCAGTAAAAATACATTTTTGTTTTGATGTTACCCTATTGAACAAATGGTTTAGAGTTACATGAAACCTTTTCATTATAATTTTATACATTCCTCTTGAAACAAGCAGAAATTGGTTTTTGTGCTGGTAGCTAGCAATTTGCTGTGCTTAATGTACTTGTGTTTGCAAAGAATACCTGCAGTCCTCTTCTTTCCTTTTATTGGCTTCTAAATATATTGGGGTGAGTTTTTTGCTTGAGATGGGAGATAATATTTAATGATCAATTTCTTAGCATCAAAACATGGCTGTGAATTGCTGAATTCTAATGCATATTCCCCATCTGCAGAGCTGAAAGGAATCAGCAAGGTCTAAAAAGCAAATCTTTGTTTCATTCAAATCCAGTGACCATCCATCCGATACTGCCTTTGAATTTATATCCTGGATTTTCCCAATAGGTCTGTAAATGTCTATATATGCTCTGCAAACAGAAATACATAGCTCTAAGGTTAAAGGAATGTAATTCTTAATTATGCCCTTTAGAGCATTTATCATTTCTTTCCAAGAGTTATTGGACTCCAGACATTCATGTGCCATATGGATATATATTCCCTTCAATATGAAAATTTCTATATAAATACCACCATCTTCTTTTCTTTGGATCATTTGCCTGGAAGTTTTAGATCTCCTGTCCAATATTAAGTTGCATAGCAGTTAAATGGCTTGCAAAGTATCTCACTGCTTGAATGGAGTAATTCTGCTTTCCATTTAACTTGAGCTGCTATGTCTTTTGATTTTTATTAAATTTATTAATTATTCCATTGACATAGCAAAGGAATTATAGTCTCATTAAAATGATTAGTCATTCATTTTTAGTTTGTTTGGGGTCGGGATTTTTGTCTGTTTGCTTGCTTTTCTTTTGTTATTTTTTATTTACCTGGAATTCCAAATTAAAATAGTTCAGCAACAACAAACCCCATCTGGCTCAGAAAAAAATGCTGCTGGGGCCTTGAGAGATTTCTTTCTTTGCAGTCAGTATTTTGCTACATGTCACAGTGATTCATCAGCTGTAGTGACTGATAGAAGGGATAAATTACAGGTTCTTTATCACTGCCTTGGGCAGACACACATCTAGAACTTTTATTTCTGTCTAGAAAAGGTGCTGGGAAAAACTCTGTTGTTCATGTTAAATACTTGGTTTTGATTAGGAAGATGCTCAGTGTAGTAGCAAGACTGATTTTGACTTCTTGGTTTCTGGTTCTTAGGAAGGTTATTCAAACCAATGTTCTGCTATGGGCTCCTCTTGGTTCACACCACAGCTCTGCATCTGAATGGCTTTATAGAATATCATCAGAACCTGAGTGAGGGATCACATCTCATGGAGTGATAATTGATAATATTTCAGTTTCCCTGTTGGTGATTTAGCTTCCCTCTGTTCTTGGTGAATCTCACTGAGATGCCTGTGAACAGTGAGTGTTAAGCTCATTTCAGAATTTTGTTAGTTATGCAGCCAAGCCCTGCATGGTCTGGGGCCACCCAGCCTTAAAAACAGATGCAGCCAGGTGAGCCAAATGAGGTTCAGGTCCTTTGCTCCTGGGGTTCGTCTCGAGAACAGCTGTCTTCCTCAACAAATTATCCTGCTTCAGCTGATTTGTGGTACCTGATGTTTGCATATTCTCACCTGCTGTTTATAATTCAGGACTTTCCACTCAATCTTCCTTGGAGTGCTACAACACTGGGTATTGACCTTGGTGTACACTTGATTGGTACAAGACGCTTAGGGAGCTGCTCTGTCAGATACAAATTCTACCTGAACACTAGAAAAAGTGATTAAACACTGAACTCTTTGTTGCCTGTAGATGATCTATGTGTTTCCTACTTGACACTCTTTTAGTTTGGTCCTGATTAATTAGGGGTTTTGTCCTTATTATTTATTTGTTCCTGAAGATGGTGTGGGTTTTTTGTGTCTGGTGGAAAATGAGGACATAACATTAATTTAACTTCACTGTAAAGTTCTAATTGGAGGAATAACTTGATCTTTTTAATGCCATTTTTCCCCTTGGAATGGTGTTGTGAGTTGTTTAAATGTCCATGTTCTTGATCGACCAATAAAGGCTTGTGGTTTTGTCCAGTAAAGAGAATCTCTGCCAGCAGAAGTTGTAGGGGTTTAGTGGCTTCTGACTTTTGCCTTTTAATCTTAAAACTCACTTGTGGTCGGGATGACAACCACTCACCCCTAGGCTGGACAGCAAGTTTTAGTTTTATTTTCTTTTACTTCTCAGCCCCTTGTGGCTTCAACTTATTTTTGCTTTCTTCAACTTTTACAAGAAGTTATCAAGATCCCCATCCTAAGTCCTTGCAGAAAGGACACGCTGATGGAGAATTTGATAAATTACTTCTTGTAACATGATTTAACTTCCCGAGTACTCTTCATTCCTCCAGTGTTTTTCTCCTCACTTGCTCCATATGTTCACTTTCTGTCATCAACTGCTGTAAGAAATGTTTTTGGCTCTTGACTCCAAGATATGTCCAGTTACAGCCACTGTCTTCCAGGCTGAACAATTTAAAATACAACCTTGATTTTTATTTTTCCTTTGCCAGTCATGCTGTTCACTTACCTGTGTGACTTGGAAGTTGAATGTTACACTGTTGAATGTTTACTGTTTCTGAAATGAATTTTGTGTATAGAGGAGTATTTTTCCTCTGGGAAAATTGTAAGGAAATAGAATAATGGCACACAATAGAAAGAGGCTGCCAGTGAGAATGAGCAAAAAGAGATGGAAAAAATTAAGGAAGAAATAAAACAAAGCTATTTGAAAAGCGATGGACTAAGAAAGAGCTGGTCTTAAGGAAAAGAAAAATTGGTTTTAATTTTTAGATGTCCATGGAATAAAAGTCAACTCTCCAGTGAAACTTTTTGATTTCTGAAGACTTACAGCAGCTACTTGTTTTCCACCCTGGTTTTGTTGTTATTAGCTTCTTAGTTAATCTTAAAACCAAAAGTTGTGATGTTTGTTTCTTTTTTTCCCCTGATACTCTGTAAATCCTTCCTCTGAAGTGATTATGAGAAGTGGTATAACCTTTTTTTATTTTTTTTGGTAAATTAAAAAAAGCTATATGTTAGTTTTGTCATAGTAGTGCCAGGGGTGAGTGATTAGGCACTGACCCTTCAGTCTCTCTTGCCTAAGGCTAACTTATGGAGATTTTCTAAATCCCAGCCTAAAGATTCTTAGCTCTCTTACCACTACATAGTTACCATCAGTTTAAATGATATCAGCTGGTGTATGCTCTGGTTATCAGCACAATTCTGAGCAAGAAAATTTGGAGTAATTGTATGATTCAAATATTATACCTATGTTTTTATACATGCTGTCCAGCTGATTTCGTTCACACAAACAAGACACCCAAAAAACCATGCCAGATCTTTGGAAATCAAAGAAATTTGGAAACCAGCAGTACTGTCTCTTCAGAGTGGAGAGGAAGTGTTCTCTACCCCTCAGCTATTCTGTAGTGGCTGCCATACACTTGGCTCTGGACACTGATCCGTAGGTGTTTATGTATCTACATAAAAAACTTGAAAATCTTTCAGTGAATTGCATTTTTTTTTTCTCAAAGAGCTGGGGAGCTGGAATAAATTGCAGAAGAAGGAAAAGAGAGATATTAAGTGTTGGAATAAAGAGCTGGTTTGACGTGCAGATATTTGCTGAGACTGAAGAGTCTTCTGTAGCTGATTTGGACCAGAGACTATATATTCAGTTCTGAAAATTCAATGAGCATCCTTATCACTAAGCTGTTGAGTGCTCTGAAATATAGGCCATAAACAGAACAAGTGTAAATGCTCCTTCAGACAGCTTCAGATAAATAGCTGAATTGGATGCCTTTCTTCTTGTTTGGACAAGAAATCTCACTCTCAAATACTCCCCATCTTTGCTGTTAAGGGTTTCTGTGCCTGCCATGAAAGATTTGCTGGTGTTCCAGTGGTTACGGCATTTACCTGGGCCAGGGCTGTCTGGTTCAAGTCTCAGCAATCTGTGAGGCTGAAATTGGGCATTAATCTCAGCCCAAAGCTGGTCCCCCACTTTGTGGTAAATGCTTTAAGTGCCTGCTCTGAAATAGGCATTTATTTCAACCTTAGAAGACCTTAAATTTCTCTCTCTGCAGTCTATGAAAATGTTCACAGCCTATGAAAATCATTTATCACCCTACTAGGCAGCTGAACAATCTGTCTCTGCGTTCTGACCTGAAAAACTTGATCTGAAGAGTTGCTGTGGGTTGGAGTAGCCAAGGAGAGTGAGCAAGGCTAATCCAAATGCCTTAACCTTTCAGTTTAGGACTTTACTGCTCTTTGTCTGGCAGGAATCCAGCTAACCCTACCCCATCAGGATTCACAGTGTTAATAGAATTAATTCAGCTGTGCACAGTCAGTGCCACAGGTGCTGTCTTGTTTGCCCAAACTGAACCTAGAACAGAAAGATTCAAAGGAGTGAGCTCTTGTGACAGAAAGGGCAATTAATTTACTGTTGAATTCATATCTTTTATAAGAGAAGTTTTCCTGAAGTGGGGTTGAAACAGGAAGATTTTCAGGTTGGCAAGGAGCAGACAATGAAATAGCAAGTCAATTCTTTTAGTCACTACTGCAGAGTTTAATTTTCTTCTGCAGTACTGAAAATGTCAAGTGGCAGGCTTTCTCCAGCTTCCATTAGCTGGTTTTAAATGGTGTTATTAGCTGAAGAGGAGGTCAGGGGGAGAAAAAACACAAGTGGAAGCTATCTGAGCTCAAAGCTCCAGCTAAAAGCAGGTTACAGATGAGAAAATATATATAGTGTCCCAGATTACTGAGGAATAAAGTGAGCCAGGACAGGAGGAAGGATCCTGACTGTTACATTAGGTCACTTTCTGTTTCAGTAACCAAATCTTTCTCCATCTCTGTGTAGGATGGCTGAGTTTACTCTGATTGTAAAATGCCAAAAGGTTGATAACTCAGAGTTGGTTTTTTTTGAGAATAATTGAATCTCTTAATTCTGTATAGAATTCTGCACTCTTTTAATTAAAGCAAAGTGGCTAAGACTAGGGGAAGAAAAAAAAAGTTGTTTTTTAAGGAACTTCTAAAGCTGTGTAACGTTTTCTGCCAATGACTCATGGTGTCAAACAGCCTGTGGTACCAGGTAGCTGGAACTCTCCAAAGAGTGTGGCAGTTCTGATGGAAGCCTCCCTAGATGACCTCACCATACTGGAACAACCCATAACCCATTTTGCTGTTGTGGTGGTGGCACTCACAGATTCAGCTGCAAATTCGTCAAGAGTCAAGCTCAGGGATAGATAAACTCCAAACTGAATGAATGAATCAGAGGGACTTGGAGCCCACAACATTTATGTAAATACAGCCCTATATGAAAATATTTTAAGGTTTAGGAATATTTTTAAATCTTCAGACTTTTAGATGATGTATGTTGAAATAAATATTTAAAGACATTTTATTCTTCAAGCATGCACTCAAGTATTTTGTAGTAGCCAAATCCAGATTGTTAAAGGTATAATGAAACTTTCTGGTGCCAAAATTCATACTAACTAAGTTGAAAAAGTAAGTTTTGCTAACAAATTTCTTTTCATTTTACACATGGGAAATGAGTCAGAGATTAAATCCCAAAAATTGTGCAAGAATAGCATGAACTGAAATGTGAAAGCACCAACTCTGAAGGAGGATCATCCTTAACTCAGTATCTTTCTAAATTAAGAGACAGTGCTCCCATTCCATGCTTCTGTGTTGTGTATTTTGTAGAGAGGAAAAAATCCACATTTCACACATCTGCAAGGCAGCAGATTGAAAATAATTATTTCACATGAATCTTTCCTATAAAGTTTTGACAGGCATTCAGTGTTGATCTCAATTTCTTATATTTATTTCAAAACAAAAACTTAGAACAAACTGAAGATACTCTCTTTGCATCCCTCTTTGAAAATAACTGAAATGGAAAATATTCTGAATATCTGAGGCTTCTCAGTCTGTTTTTAAATGAAATACACAACATTGGCACCCAATAATTTCAGTTCTGTTGAGAAATTTTTTGGTAATGGCCAGGGAAAGAAGTATAATTTATCAAGCTGCTGGCATGGATGTCCTAATCAAACAATTTGTAACAATAAACCTTAATCTGAAAGATTAAGTTTTGCCCATCATGTATAGTCAAGAAACATGCTGTGGTCTTCTCAGTTTTATGTACAATGAAAAAAATCAAATGCCCTCTGTTTCAGGAGTAAGGATGACAGATGACACTTTTAATCTGCTGATAGGTCTTGAGATACAAAATTCAAGAATGTCTTCAGCACTAAAAATCAGAAACAATGGTGTAGTAAATATATATTTAAGAATATCTGAAATACTTATTTCTTCTCCAGGGCTACTGGAATTCTTTCCTGTGAGAGGCATCCAGGTGGCAACCTAAAGAAAAAACTAATTTAGATTGCAAAACTTTATTTGAAGATGCCTGAATTGACTATGTAAAATGTACAGTAGGAGCTGAAAGGGTTCATTTATAAATGCACTTTGTAAACATCTCCAGCAAAATGGTTTTCAGGAATTTTGGGCAGTAAGAGTTAGCCATATTCCAGTTAAAGTAATTCAGTGAATGAGTTATTTACTCCCAAAAGAGGAAAGAATGAGAAGAAAAAAAAAAAGAATGTAAACTGCCTTAGTGATGGGCTGGATTAGAATCTGAAAGTACCAGTCTTCATAGGATAGAACAAATATAACCTAAAGCCAACAGGGACCTAAATTTAAAGTGCTTTCAAACTTGTCATGTTATTCAGTTGAAATACAGCAAAATCAGGCTCTTAATGATAGGCTAAGAAATAAATATCACTGCATGCTTTCCAGATCAAAACATTTTAAAGCAGAAGATCAGTAGACAAGTCAAAGCTGCTTTTTAAATTGATCTAAGTCCTATTAAGTTTGCCTGGATTAGTCAGGGAAAAGGGAGGGAACAAGAAATCCCTATTGATGTGCTGCTAAGCAAATGCAAATATGGTACTTTCTAGTTCAGTGTTTTTAAATCCTTAAATGGTTTTTTTCAGATAATCACTTAGTGTTCCTGTGTGTTCCAGAGCTGTTGGTTTGCATTCTCCATTAGAGAGAATTATTAGTGGTGGTTTTGTCAGCTGTGTCTGTGTGGAGGTGCTCTGTGTGCGTGCCCAGGTTCCTTCTCCTTGACCATCATTCCTGAATTGATTGGCTTATTTCTGCCTGTGGTGGGAGAGTGGGAATAAATAAAATTTAAAAAAAAAAAAAAAAAAGATTTTTTAAAAAAAGTAAGCAAAAAATTGTATACTTTGAATTTTAAGGTTTTTTTCCTACGTGAGTAAATAATGGGGATCACTCAAGATCTCTACTACAGTATTTGTATATAGTAATGTAATAATAATAAAGTCATAACATATAATAAAAATAATAATAAATAATATTAGTGTATGTAATATAGTAACAATAAACAATATAGTATGTATTATAGTATAGTTTATTACAGTACCTGAGCCTTTTCCCTGTGTTTCAGTACGGAACCTGCACTGGGGAGGGAAAGCAAGGGAGGAAGATTTGGGTAGAAATATGGTGATTATCAACAGCAAACAGAATTTCTGTCAGCTCTTGCACAAGGATGATTCCCTAGGGACTCATTCACGGACAAAGGAAGAAAAACTCCACCATGGTCAGAGCCTGTGAAACTTTCTTCTGTGGTGACACGAGGTGGAAGCGCTGTACCCTCAGCACGTGGGGCTACCTTCAAGGGGTGCTAGGGTGCTGCAAACCATACTAAAATATTTTCCTGTTGTTCATTTGAGACTCACCTTCCACCTTGAATCATGCAGTGATTAATCATGTGATTTCCCAATGGTTTTCATGTGTGTCATTGTGGCATAGTTGTACATATGGCAGAAATTC
The DNA here is from genome assembly GCF_023055355.1 of Agelaius tricolor. NCBI lineage: Eukaryota > Metazoa > Chordata > Aves > Passeriformes > Icteridae > Agelaius > Agelaius tricolor. Next base: position 2,109,758 of record NW_027269284.1, on the reverse strand, counting down.
TAATTCTTAACGAGCAATAGTGGGGAGATGACCTAGAAAAGAAGGAGGAAGGGAAGGATTTTATCTTTTTAGAGAAAATGTTCAGTTTATCCTTACTATTTCAATTCCTGCTTATGTAAATAGGAAATGTCTATTAAGATTGGAAAAACAAGAATTTGAGGTTGTGATAAATAATACAAAAAACCTGCTGTTATAGGTCAGCCTTTGCATGCAAAGCTGTGCCATCTGATGTATAATTTGAAGTCCTATCTCTAATAATCTGTTCCACTACAGTTATAACAAAAAAAAGGCAAAAATTTTTTCCCAATCCCACAAAAAATCAAGCAAATGCTCTTTATCTATTGCTTTGCACTGGAGCAAATTAATGGAAGAGTTTGTCATGTAGATTTTGGTGGAGGAGTGATTAAAAGAGCAAGGATTCTTTTATTGGGCATTAGGAGACACAAAAAGCAAATGGGATGTTTTAATTATTCTCCTCATAAACATCCTCCCGTAAAAGTAAGAGGCTGTTGGACAGAAAATTTGTCTTTGCTATGGATTTTAGCAGTGCAGGGAATTTTCTAGATGTGTTGGTCCAAGTTAAGATGTAAAGCTTCTGAAAATGCTGGAGGCATGAAAATAAAACAGTATTTATTAGTTCTGGTGTTTCAGTTTTACTGGGACAAGAACAGGGAATTTGTAGAAAGATGAAGCTATGCAGAAACTCTTTGCTCACTGACACCAAAGTCTATATACTTCAATAATGAAAAAAAGCTATTAAATAATAAATAAAAAAACCCAATTCCCTAGCAAAATTTTCACTCTAGCACAATGAATTTAGTACTGGGTATCTTTATGAAAGAAGCATAAACTCTTTCTCTTTTACTTTTACTGGCCAATTACCCAGCATTGAAGATAAAACTTGCTTTGTACTGCAGCTAATTAATGTGGAATGTGGGGTTGCTTTTCTGAAGGAACAGGACATGCCCATGTGCTTCCTTTGCTCTAATCCCTTCTAGATTCTACCTGTTTCAACCAAATTTAGTAAAGGAGTTCAAGACAAGATGCTCCTAATGGGCTTTAAGTAACTAGGCAACCATGTAGCAGAGATCTCAGACCATATTCATAGCCTTCACTTCACTGCAAAAACTGTCAAAAAATTATCTAAAAACTTTCTCAGAAATTAGGAAATACAGTAGTGAAAAAGAAACGACTGTTCTAATAATGAGAAAAGTTTAAATCAGAGTTTACAGACTACTAATCATATGAAAATCTATTGCTGGAATACAAAATCAGGAAAACAAGCTTCACAAATACACCCTGATATGAATATGTTTGAAAAAATTGGAAAGAATAGGAAAAATAGCACCAACTTTGGTGGCTTTAAAAGGAAGTTGTCACATGCAGCCAAGAAGTGATATGCAGGAGATTATATGTTATAAAGTAGGTGCTAAAGAAAAATGTGTGTTTACAGGAAAAAATGTTGAAATTTGTGTGATATTTGGATACCTACCTCAGCATCATGTTCCAGCCAAAAATTGGTAGTTTAGGTGAAGCAGAGGAATGAAACTCTCATATTTATTGCTCCCTGCTTGCAGCTGATTTTAAGCCAAATTCTCCCAGAGAACCCAGTGGTTTTTGTGTTTGTTGCAATCCTCATCAAACTTTAAGTTCAAAACCTTGCACAATCCCAGCTGGAGTCCTTGTAAGGACATCCAACATCCTGTGGAAGCTTCCATCCCTTCTTTGGAAGGGATTCCCCAGCTCAGGTGAATTTACAAAAAGCAGCTTTCTGTCTTGTTTTCCCTGCTTTGCCATTAACCTGGATTGGTCTGTCTATGGTCAGTAGCTCTTTTGTGGAAGGAGCCAAGATCAGTTTTTCCCTACTCATCTCCTCCTTGGCAGTCATGTTTTTATGCCTTTTTATCATTTCCTGCCTCAGCTATCTTGTTCCAGTATGAGATGGTGTAATAATGCCACCACACCTCTGACACATCCTCACTGTGATTCTTTACCCTTATTTTGAAATTCTGTGGGGCAGGAAGGGACAGGAGGTATTTTTGTCCTCCAAGGGTACATTTACTACCAATGTAGTAATTATGGTTTAAAAAAGAACTAAAAAAAAAACCCTGTTGGTTTGATGCTGTCAAAATATTTTGCTTAAGCATCTAATATTATATTAAGGGTCTAAGTTGTATCTCATTCTGTAGCAGAAAGCTGGGAATAGAATCCAAATGGATTTAAACAGTAAGATATGAAAATTAGTCCTTCCAGCCTGAGGTATCAATGGAAAAATAAAATTAACTTCTATTTTGAAACTGAAAGAGCTGAAACTTGGGTTGGTTGCGGTTTTTTAGGGGATTTTGTTTTTAAATTGCCAGAGCAGCTTCTGTCCAGCTAAAAGATTTTACTCTGTGGAAGTGGGCATGAAGAAATCTAACAAATACACCAGTGTATTGCATGTGTACATGCACAGTCACTTTGAGAAGTGACAGGAGAAAGTATAAAAATAACCAGTGAGAAAAGCCAAAGCACAAAAGGAGACACAGTCACTGAGGGACACTGAGAATTATAAGTAGGTTAGTACTAAGAAAAAGGTATTAAAATATCCAGAAGATATTCAGAAGAGGGGCACAAACAGCAGATCCATGTGCTGGTGTGGCTAAAGCATTTTCACCATTTTTCCTATGTTTAGGGGCAAAAAAACACAAGCCATAATTGGGCTGTTACACAGAGGCAGCCACTGAAAAACACACAAGCCCTCAGCACAGAACCCATTAACATTTTCTAATTATAATTTAGAGGCTTTTAAACATCTGCACCCAGTAAACTTCATTCTGGGTACTTAAGAGGTGCCAATGATCTCTAAAAGCAGTTTGGAGAATAAATGAGTAACCAGAGGATTGGCAAAGGGAGAATTTGCTTTTGATCTTTGAAAAGAGCTGGGGAGGGGGGGCAAATCTTGGGAGTTGTGGGTTGATTAGCTTCAGAAAAAAAAAGGTTGAAAAATAAGTTATCATTACCAGAAAACAAGGAGGTGAATAATTGTTATGGATTTAGGTCAATTGATCCAGTTTCCCTCTACAACACATTAACAAGTGCTGTAGACAAAGGAGAGTGTCAAAACTGCAGTTCTGTTTGTATGAATCTTTACCCTTTAGTAAGTAATGATAACAATTTTAGTAAATCTTCTTACCTGACATGCTCATAAAGAACCCAGGGATCCATAGTCTACATATAATTTGAAATATGCCAAGGTAGATACAAAACTGTCTTGAAAAACATATGGAGAGTAGTTCCTGGAGATTTATTATCAAAACAGAAGAATGTATTAAGAGAAGTTTCTTGGAGTTCTTGGATTTCAGACCAATCAATACTGTAGTCAGTTTGTAGCTGATAGATCATAGCTTGTGGTCATTTGATTTTCAGGACTGCAGGTGCACTGGGAGAGCAAGCAGAAGTTCAAATAAATTTTGCCAGTTTTAAAATACAGTCTGAAAACATTTAAAGGATGTTAATAATTACAGAAAAATGCAAGGTTTTTCTTCTATGCACAAATAATGTGTCAAAAATGAGCCAGCAGCCCTGCACCACTTCATCCTGTGTGCCAGAATTATGGTTTGGGATGTGGCATTTCAAGAAGGACAGAGAACACTTGAGTCTGGAGAAGAATAATGGTCTGGAAACCACTAATTATGAGGAGTGACAGAATGACCTGAGGCTGTTGTAATTAAAATGTGATAGAGAATGTGAAATCTTCAGTGGTACAGAAATAGTGATTATGGGATGATTATTCAACTTTTGTTTTTTGTGCAATGAGTAACTAAGCTTCAAACCTTCCAAAGGATGTTTTGCAAACCAAAACCATTATCAGGTTGGAAAAATGGAAAAATTTTGAAATTAATGTCAGGAATCTCTGGGCTGCAGTTGCTGAAATTTTGGAGAATTCTGCAAGGGAGGTCCCTTCCCATACCAGTTTTTACATGATTTTTTTAACCCATTTATCACTGACTGCTGTTGTAAAGAAAAATATTATGGTAGCTGTGTGTTGGTCTGACAGTGTGGTCTTCTAGGTGTTTGTCTGCTCTAAAAACAGAGTTTGTGGGGTGGGGTACAGTAAATACATTACCTTCTGCTTGTGGATATATAAAAGAAGAATGTTTTCCCTACTCATCAGGTGTTTGCAAAGCAGTGACTTCAGATGGTGGCCAGAAAAACTCACATTAGGCAGGGGGAAGAACCACTAAAATGAAAGGCTCGTATAATGACCTGCTAGAAAATATGCAGCCTTGCTGCCAGCTTGGAAGGCTTTTGAGAACAGGTTAGAAAAATAACTGTCATGAAGAATTGCAAGTATAGCTGGTGCTGCTTTGGAGGAGGATAAACAGCAAGATCTTGAGTGCCTCCAATCCTCTCAGTCTGTGATGAATTTCTCCCTCAGTCTCAGCGAGAGAAGCTCACAGACAGTGTAATCAAAACCTCAGCATTTTGGGGGTTTTCAGTGAGATGGCAGCTGAGTGATGACTTGTCAAACCTGTCTCTGACCAGTCCCAGTTGGCAGCAGTGCTGTCAGAGAGCTCAGCTCCCCTTTTAACACCAAAGTGGATATCTGCATTATTCCAAAGGGTGGAGTTGTTTGAGGCCAAGCTGTGTTCAATGATCTTAGTCTGAGGATGAGAAGTGTTTGGGGCTGAGCAGTTCTACACTAAGATGTGAAGCTGATGTACAGCATCTTTATATTCTCCTTGAACTGGAAAAAGAATTAGGAGTTCTGCATTATCTACATAATGAAGTGATACAGGGAGTAAGACTCTGGTCATAAACTCCCATTTTCTCCCAAAATGTGCATCATACATAGATTAAATATGTAAAAAGGACTCCAATTACATGTCCTTCCCTATTTCTGAGGATTTCTGCCTATGCTTACTTTTCATGGGAGTCAAAGGCAAACAATAACTAAGGTTGAAGATGGATGTCAATGGCTCACACCTATGTTAACAATTAGAGTACAAAATGCACCCTTTAGTTCATTATGGAATCTCATGGCATAGAAGTGTCAGCAGGAGAATACTTCAGATTAGTTCTGTAGATTCTTAACTGTGCAAATGTGAATTTGCTGTTTGCTTTGAATTTTAATACCCTCAAAAGATTAAATAATATTTCTTCCTTTTGGAAGGCAGGGATTTTATTATAAAACCTGCAGAAGAAATGAACATAGAAATACTTACCCAGGGCCTGCTTTAATTCACATGAAAGCTGAGACAAAACCTTTGGTTGTCTCTGCTAGAAGTTGGCTCATTGCATACAGTTTAGTAATTTTTTGAGTCAATTAATGTGGGGCTACTGTGATCCTTTGGAGGGCTTGGCATAAAGATGCATAAAGTTCAGGAGGATGTCTTGCTCTTGGATTTCCACTTGCTCTGCTGAGTTTGGCTGAGTGGAAGAGCTACTGATGTAGCTTCATATCAGGTTTTACCTCTTCCCTAAATCATGCTTTATCATTTGTTTGGGTTTATTTCAATTTTTGTGAATACGAATCTTGCCTACTGCTGGTAACACCAGCATAGACTGGAAGGGTATCAGGGTTGCTCAGTGTTTCAAGATATCTACAGCTGGATCTGTGATCCTAAAAAAAAAAAAAAAGAAGAAAAAAAATAAAAGAAAAACAACCTAGAACCAACCAAAGCTCCCCCCAAACAAGGAAGCCCCAAAATTCCACAAAGGCAAACACCTCTATACACACATAAAATAGCAAAACCCCATTGTTGTGTGCAACATTCTGTAACATTTGCAAATATTTAAATTTTTTTAAATTTTTCATGCTCAATCCATCTATATATATAAAATTTTGGAATAAATGTGCTCATGTAACAAATCCAGCACATCCTTCTCTTTCTACCACTACATACTGGGGGAGTGTTAAGTAAAAAAGTGACATTTTTGAGGAAAACTTTGCACTGGAACCAACTCTGTATGTGCTAGATAATTAGTTTGATATTTGAAGGCTGTGGTCAATTCATTACTATGATGAATTACCAGAAATACATGTTTATTTATTATTTATACATATTTATCACACAGGTTGCTTGACAGCAGCTCATAGTCACAGCTCAGCTAAGAATTGCACACATGGTCACTGTGTGATCAGCTTTATGTTCCATCAGACTGTGTTTCACAGCCTGTTTTAGTTAGGATTCAGCCTGTCAATCCCATCTCAGCTGCACAGGAATGATCACCAGATACAGCTCTTATTGCTGGCCAAAATAATTAGGAGTGACCATTTCAGTGTGAACACTGCAAAAAATTAATGTCCCCAAGGAAGTACATCAGGGCACAGCAAACTCAGGAGAAGGTACCCTGATGCTGAATTTAAAATGCAGAGGTAATCTGTAAAATTATATGACAGGAAAAATATTGGAGTACAAAATGTTGTAACACTTGAGAGAGCAAATGGCTGGCCTATCTCTGGGTAGAATATTTCATAAGTCCCTGAATTTCTCATGCCTTCAAAGAGCTAGACTAAGCTATTGCTCTGCTAAAATGAGCTGTCTGTACAATATTGAAAATACTTGGAAAAAGTTTTGCAAAAGCAGAGACTGGCTTTAAAAAAAAAACCCTGCAGTTCTTACATTTCCTCAAAGATTTGAATTCTGCAGGACTCCAAATTTTCATAAGCTCTTGTCTCATCTGAGAGGGACAAACATGTTTGGGTCAGTAATGTGAGCTGCACTGCATTTGAAGGTGCAGGTGGTTTTCCTCCAGTAAATTTAACCTGGAATAATACAGTGACTGCACACAGGTGCTCTGGTCTTTTACCTGACCCTTGAAAAAGTCAGTTCTTAATCAGCTGAGGAGAGAGGCCAGGTAGATTTACATTTAAACAAAACTAATAACAAATTGGCAATGTTTTACCTAATGTTCATCTAGCTCACTGCATCTGACCATGCATTTGTATTGTGGAGTTACTGTGGCTTGTGTTTGAGCGTTATAGACTAAATAAGAAAGGATAATCTATTAAAAATCAGTCACCAATGGTCTTTGTGAAAAGGTTCCCATAAGAAGAAAAGTTATGTAGTTTCTGTTTGCTTATGTTCCCACTATTGTTTGCTGAACACCTTGGAGTTCTCTTTTTGTTTGTCCCTGCGATATCCTTCAGCTAAGGAAAAAAAAATTAATCCTTTTACAAACTAGCATGTCAGGCACAGAGCATGTCCCCATGAGTGGGGTGTACCTGAGCCTGCTGTGGTGTTACAAGCAGAACAATTCATTAACAGGGAGCTCCAATCTGTCACTCTCAGCTGTGATACAGGGTTTGAACCCTCCATGTAGGGCAATGTGCTCATATTTGAGCCAGCTCAGCTTTGCAAACTGCTGCAGAGGGTCGTGTTGGCATTCACCATGTGACTCACCAGAACCTTTAGTACAGGAGAAACTCAAATGCAGGTCCCTCCAGCTCACCTTTTTCCACCAGACATTAATAAGCAGTAATTTGAGGTGCAAACACTTTTTCTTTTCTGAGGATTTCTGTGAAAGAATGAATCTTCTGATGGGAATGACTAATGATGGCAATTTGGAGACAGTTATGTAATTGCTTTTTTTGAAATATTTTTCACATTGGTTTTTTTGTGAGCATGGAATTATTATTGGCATATTTTCTGCTTAATAAGTAATTTTTCAAGACATTGCCTGAGCAATTAGACAATCAGTTATGCATCTCTTGAGAACAATAGTAGTATAACTAATGGAAACCTCCAGGTATGATGCTGAAAATGGACTGCTAACTGTTCCTTAATGCTCCTTCCAAATTGCTCGGGGTGGTAGATGCCTTTTTGCTTGCTAACAGAAGGACAAAATTATTTTATTTATTTTTTTTTCCTAACCGTAGCTAGTGAACATTCTTATGTAGTAACATCATGGTTTAGAGACATTAATGTGGTATGTAACTGTGTTCCTGTCTGCCTGTTTCATGCTCTAACAAATTCTTCCCTGTTTGTATACAAAATTTTCATATTTTTAAGTTTCCATCATCTAGAGCAAAAAGGGAATTGGATATAGCATTTCCTTCCATAATACAGATTAAGGACAGAAAGTTTGCCTAGTAATATTGGAATTTTAACCTTAAATATTCATGAAAATGGGTACCTGCTTGCCTATTTGCAGGCCATTCTCCCATATGTGGGGATGAAAGGTCAGAGAATTGATCATTGTCTAGGGCAGTTAAAAGGAACATTTCCTACAATTCCACAGAATCTGGAAAAGATTAATCTGTGCAACTGCTGAATCAGTGGTTTACACCCACAGGCAGTAATTTCTGTAGATGCTAAAACACCACTTTGCCAGAAGAATTACTGCTGGCTGGAGAGGCTGGGAACCCTAAATTCATGGTGTTATAAAGGGGTTCTGCTAGTCTGTGGGAGCTGTTTCTAGTGAATGATCACCTCCTAAACACTCCATAACTCCTCACTGCCTCATTTGAATGAGGAGTTGGACCAGATGCCCTCCAGAGGTCTCTTCCTGCCCACACTTCTTTAAGCTTTTATGATCTCTAAGTGTGTGTCTATGCTTAAAGTACTTGGAGACTTTACAAGTGTAAATGGATTTCTGGGCTGAGTGAGTTTACAGGAGGAAATGACACCTCCAGTATCTTATCTGAGATGATGCAGAGGGGGTTTACTGGTGAGGAACAAGTTCAGCAGTGGTTTCTGTCAGAAAGGCACTTGAGAAGATAATTATGGGTGAGGGGCAGGAAAATGCTTGAAGGAGAGGAGGATATTTGGTATTTGCAGGGGTCCCCACGACAAGGTGAGAGATTGAGAATCTGACTCCACATTCTCAGAAGGCTGATTTATTATTTTATGTACTTTTATTATATTCAAGAATGCTATACTAAAACTATACTAAAGAAAGAGAAAGGATACAGAAGGCTTAACAAGAATGCTAATGAAAAACTGGTGACTGACTCCTCAGAGTCTGACACAGTTGGCTGTGATTGGTCATTAAGTGAAAACGATTCACATGGAACGAATCAAACAATGACCAGTTGGTAAATAATTTCCAGACCACATTCCAAAGCAGCAAACACAGGAGCAGCAATCAGTTAATTACTGTTTTCATTTCTCTCTGAGGCTTCTCAGCTTCCTAGGAGAAGAATCCTGGACAAAGAGGATTTTTCAGAAAATATGACAGGGACAGGATATGACTTGACAATGCACAAGGCAATTTTCTATTCTAAGGACAGAAGAAATCTCACCACATGTTACAGTAGCTATCTAAAAGTAAAATGACTTAAGATAGTTTTCTAGACTCCCTCTTTAATCAATAAATAATATTTTAGAGTACAACTTGTCCTGTCTTAAAACTGGGGTAAGTAGGGATTGTCACTGATAGGAAGATCTGTTAGCATCACAGTAATATTTTCAATTACAAACTTTTTTTTTTTCCCTTGACAGTGATATCCATGCCAAGTGTTACATTTAATTTAAAATATTTTATAAAATTAACCTGATTTCAGTTTAATTACATTTAAATATCCCACTAATCTAAGTTGTAGAAACAAATTACTCAGTGACAGATTTGAAGTCGGAAATCATTGGAAGAATTCTACTCGATAAACAAATCTCACAAACAAATCTTCTTTTTCTGTTGCTCAGGTAGTATTAGGAAGAGATGATGAATTCATGTCTAGTGGTATATTACTCCTTTTTATCCTCTCCTCAGCTGTTTAGAGACAGGGATAAGTCACCCTGGGCCTGAGTGCACAGAGGCTCCAGTGCCTTCCTATTGTATTTGGGGGGTGCCCTGATGAAAGAAGGAATGATTAATCTGACTCCATGTTCTCAGAAGGCTAATTTATTATTTTATGATACTATATTATATTAAAGAATACTAAACAATATTAAAGAATACAGAAAGGATACTTACAGAATGATAAAAAGATAATAATAAAACTCCTGACTCTTTCCAGAGTCTCAACACAGCCTGGCCTTGATTGGCCAAAGAGTGAAAACAACTCACAGCAGAATCCAATGAAACAATCACCTATGGGCAAACAATCTCCAAACACATTCCAGATGTGAGCACAACACAGGAGAAGCAAATGAGATAAGAATTGTTTCCCTTTTCTCTGAGTCTTCTCAGCTTCCCAGGAGAAAAATCCTGGGCAAAGAGATTTTTCAGAAAATGTGAATGTGACACCTTCATCCTCTGTTGCTCCTCACTGGACTCTCTGCAGGGTGTTCATGCCTCTGCTCTACTGGGGAGCCCAGAACTGGGCAGAGTCCTTTGCTCATGGCCTCACCAGTGTTGAGAAGAGGGAGAGGGATGATGTCCCTCAATCTGCTGATGAATGTGTTAAAGGAAGTGGTACTACTGTAATATTTTAGTATTTTAGATGTTTTCAGATTTTATTTATTGGTTACATAAAATATGCAATTTGTGCTCTCATTCTTAAGCACAGCATCTTTAAACTGTGCAAACTTTTATCAAAATTGCATGACTTTTGTAAATCTTTATTTGCATATTGGTCAGGCAACAAGACAAAAGGAATTGTATTGACTATCAAGAGATATTGACTATCAAGAGAAGAGCCTGGAGAGACCAGAAAGCAACAGGATTACCAAAAATCACTTAGGTTGGTACACCAGAAAGTAGAAAAAGCCACTCACTTTGAGTGCTGTTCAGAAGAAACTTCTGTTTCTGTTACCTCCCATCACTTCTTGAGGGAAGTTAAACTACAGGGAGAGAAAATTCCTTGCATCTTGGATTATTCAAGAATTTATTCAAGATTGCATCATTTTGACTTTCACAGCTTTCACTGAAACACATCTGATGGTTATCTTGCAGCTAAAAAGACTAATAATGGACAAATGATTAAATCCACAACGTAATGAGTGCTGAGAGCTAACACAGGTGTATTATGGATACTACCATATGTTTTGAACAGCATCTCCATTAGAATTCCTATAAATTTCTTCTGGTATTAAAAAGTAAACTGTCTCTCACCTGTAACAATCTGACATGCTCAGATAACAGACGGCTTGGAAGCCCTTACAGGTCCTTCTCCCCTCTATAAAGAAGAGCTAAAAATGAAATGTATCATCTATTATTTTTCTGCGCCCTTTTTTATCACTTTCTGACTAAACAGAAAAGTGATGTATTACAGGGCAGTTGCCCACACTGTGGCATTTCAGATGTGATTATCAACATGAAGCACCCTGGGGGTTGAGGTTTCTCAAAGGAATGTGACAGGAGTCAGCATTTCACAAGTGCATGCTCCATAATCTCAGCACTCAGTAACTCCTGTGTTCTCTGTATGCCACAGTGGAGTTTTCCTGCAACTCCATGGCACAAGTTTTTAATTTCTTAATCTGTATAAACCTACAGGCTGCTCTGGGGGGACCTTCTCAAATTATTCTTAGAAAGTGTGTTTTAAAGGCAGCAAAGTTGGCAGACTGGAGTTTTTATCTAAGCTGAAGTTCACTCAGCTCCTTGCACTCTGGCCCTCAGCTGCTGCTCTCATCCTTAAGCATCTTTAAACTGTGCAAACTTTTATCAAAAGTTGCATGAATTTTGTAAATATTTATTTGCATATTGGTTAGGCAACAAGGCAAAAGGAATTGTGTTGACTATCAAGAGATATTGAATATCAAGAGAAGAGCCTGGAGAGACCAGAAAGCAACAGGATTACCAAAAATCACTTAGGCTGGCACACCAGAAAGTAGAAAAAGACAATCACTTCTAGTGCTGTTCAGAAGAAACTTCTGTTTCTGTTACCTCCCATCACTTCTTGAGGGAAGTTAAACTATGGGGAGAGAAAATTCCTTGCTTCATGGATTATTCCTCTGTAGCCCCATTTCTCTTCACAGAGAAAAGCAAGGCACAACTTCCCAAGGATATTTCTGGGATTCACATTCTCTGAACCTCAGAGAAAGAAAAAACAATTCTTATCTCATTTACTGCTCCTGTGTTGTTCACAAGTGGAATGCATTGTGGAAGATTGCTTACCTGAAGGGAATTGGTAATTGGATTCTGCTGTGAGTGTTTTGATTCATTGGCCAATGGAATCCAGGTGTGTGTGTTGGGACTGCTGGGTGACAGTCACGAGATTCTGGGCAGTGGAGTTGAGTTGGGTGCTTGTGCAGATTCAGTTTAGATGTAATTTAATGTAATATAGTACAGAATAATAGAGTATAATAAAGTAATTAATTAACTTTCTGATAAGATGGAGTCCTCCTCATCATTTCTCCTGGATGTTGGGCAAAAAATATCACCAATATTCCTCTGCCTGAGGAATAATTGGTATCAGACCTCCAGGTTTACACAGACACTCCTAGCACAGATCTAATGCATCAGCAGTGGAAAATAAAAGGAATATCTTGTGTGTTTATTCAGGTGAGCTGCTTACAAGGAGAACCACAGCCTGGCTGTGCCCATTCCTGCACAGCATCAGTGTGAATCCTGTGCTGGCCTCCTTGCAGAGACCTGGGTCTTCTACTGCTGTATCTCTCCCTGAGTTTCTTTGCTTATTCTTGTTTCTCAAACCCTGTCTGTTGCTTGGCATTCCCAAATAACTCTTTTCCAGCTGTTTAATGGAGTGGAGGAGTTGGAGCACACGGAATGAAAGTACCAAAAACTCACTAATATCAGCTGTGACTGTAAGTTAAAGTCACCTGTGGGCTACTTTAATCTTTCATTTGTCTCCATTTGTTTCTCACAGGATGAAGGCTTTTGCACTGAGCTAACAGTGATATTATTTTAATTGTTTTTGTCAGCAGGGTAGGTCATTCTAAGACGAGTCAGACAGGAGTTGGTGCCAATTTCTTATGTCAAACTGAGTAGCTTTTATCTTTTATGCTTTGATTAAAATATAAAAGCACAAAAGTAATTTCCCCATTTTAAGCTAGAACTGAGTCAAGGTATATATATAAAGATTATTTGATGCTTCCAAGTGTCCAGTATTATTCCATGGTAAAGACTGATTTCATAGATCTTCTGCTGTCTGGGCTGTTTGCTTCTAGGAATAAAACAAACTCTGGCAGCCAAAGAAATCAGGAAAACACATTTTGTTATTATTAAATGGACTTTAGCAAAGTAATGCTATAGATTTATATTTAAATGGCACTATCTTTAATTCATTAAATGACCATGATAGAACTGTTCAAAATCACAGAAAAATGCATTGTAAAACACAGAGGAGAGGAGAAGAAAGCAGTGAGGGGAGCTCTGTGAATATTCAGCTGTATCATAAGTAGCAGGTTTCTCTTAGTGCTGCAACCCAACACCAGTTTTATGGAGACACTGAGCTTTCTGATAATGGTTTGGATAATCTGATTTGTTGCATCGAGGAAGTCCTGACTACAACCAAAAAAAACAAAAAAAAAATTGAGGAAGATGTTGATCTGCTAAAAACATAAAATAAGAGTAAGATTAGACAAATGGTTCATGTGTCCTCCCTTACCTCAGGAATAACTGGGCACCTAATTCATTTTCTTTTTCTGTATTTTAACAGCCTGAGGAAATAGAATCTTTAACCTTCTGTTTTATTCCTGATGCACCATGTACTCTACAGCTACTTTGACAATAAAATTATAGTTCTGCTTAGATGATGAACTCTTACAGAAATAGCAATTTTTTCAACTCTTAAACATAAAGGTTACCTCTGGAAGTAGAATTATGGAGGGTATATATGCTCTTGAAAGATTTTAAAGGAATTGAGATTTTCACTGGGAGAGAGAGAAAGAGACAGGCATTAAGGGATCTTTCCTGCCCCTTTTCTCCTATCATAATTCTTTCAATTAAATATATCCCCAAATGCTATGAATTGTCCTTTCCAAAACCAGTACTTTAAAATTAATGTGTGTGAGGTTGGGTTTTTCCTGACTTTTTTTTGTTTGTTTTCAGAGGAATATTTTGGTGGTGTTTTTTGTTTTTTTTTTTTTTGGCGGGATATTTGGTTTTTTGGTTTTGTGGTTTTTTCGGGAGGGAAGTTTGAAGAAAAGTGTTATGTGAATTCAAAACTTTGCAGCAATGGGAGAATTATTTAACAACATTTTTAGATATAATGGCAGGATATATTGTCTACTAAAACCTCTTAAGATGCTGCAGTGTGCACATAAAAATCCAAATTTTGATATCTCTAATTTTTCACACGGACACATCATAATCTGTTTGAGTCTACAGTTCAGCAAACTGAGAGCATCCATTCTACCCCACTGTGAGAAAGGCATTAGCAGCTGGGGAACCCAGACTCCAAACATCCGTGTTGTAAATTATTAAAGGAGGGCTGTGTGTGCATTGTGTTGGGCTGGCACGGTGTGCTTGAACCCATACATCAATAAGTTCTGTCAGAATGACTTATTCATGAACACAAGGCCAATTTCTGCCTGGAATCCTTATTTCATCTGGAATCCTATGGCAAGCAAAATGATTTCCACTATCTGAATATCGTTAAACTGGGGATTTTAGGCTGTATCATGTTTTCTCTGTGTGTGTGTGTGGCTGAAAAAAAAAACCTTAGAAGAAAATCTTCACACGTTATAGCAGTTTTGCTCCAATGTGGAGAATGGATAATCATGAATTTCATGTTGGCTTGTGAGGATTTTTGTCCCTCCTGTGTTGATTCCCATTTTGGTTTGGATGCTGGCTGTGTCCATGCCAGCTGAGAACTGAGCTCCTGTTCTTATGTTATTATTCAGGTGGGTGTTTTGCTATTTCTAGCATCAAGCTCTGCATTTGTAGTGTCCCCCTGTAGGCACCAGCAGCATCCCAGTAACTGAGCACACTGATGGGTGTTTTGGCCACTTTAATTTTTTAAAATTTATTATCTTTCAGCAATGAAAGAAGCATGAGATGTATTTATTGTAGTTTTAAATTCTTTCTGTCCTTTTATTAACCCTCTATTTCAGAAGCATGTTTTTGCAAAATCTTTACTGTTGCATAAAGGAAAAAAAAAAAGCCTGAAAGTGCACATATTTCTGGTTTCTAGTACACTTTCAGAAGCAAATCCAATGGCCACAATCACAACTGGTGTTGGTGCTGTTCACTGCATTACAACAAGGTAAAGGCACTAGGAGATGCTGATCCATGTGCAGCACGTGAATGGGAACTGAGACAGGGATCAGAACTCCCTTTGCAGATTGGCATGGTAGCCAGCAGAACCCCAGTCAATGCTGCCAATAAATACAGTTCAGAGAGGACAAACCCTGGTGATAAATCAACTCCCAGCTGGTTGAGAGCCCACGGTGGCAGCCCTGCTGCTCCCAGGGTCTGATGATAATGGCAGCTTTGGCACTGCAGTGTAGATTACTGAATTTCAGGGATTTTTTTCCATGGTCTATAACAAGGGGAATAAGGCCTTGCTCTGCATTCACCTGAGAGCTGATGCCTCCAGTTATGCCCCTTTTTTTTTCTTGGGTTTTGGCAGAAGGGAAAGGGAGAGGAGTTAAGGGGAATACTCATGCCAAAGGGGGGAGCCAGGCTGAAGGACCATGTGGCAAAGTGAATAAACAAAACCCTTTGAAAGGTTAAAATTATCCAGTACCCTCATGGCATTTTCCTTCATCTTGTCCAAAATTTAAGTCCTAGGGGCAACCTCCAGTGCAGAATTTAGAGAAATTACACTAAAGGTTTGGGAGGTGAGGGAGAATTTGCACTAGTATAAATGATAGTGTTCTTTCTAAGAGTTTTGTTTATCTTTACTCTCTTGTGATGTGGCATTCCCTCCCTGTAATTCTAACCCATCATTCACTGAAATGATCCTTTACAGTGGGAACTGAAAAATGCACATTAGTGAAGTGAACATGCAGCAGGTTACTTTATGAAATTAATTATTCAAGGGAATGTGAGGCACAAAGCCAACCTAGTGAAACAATCAGGTAGATGAGCAATTTATTTCCTGGGAGAAGAAGGTTTAAAGTTTGGCTCTAAGAAAGTGAGCTCTTCCCACAGCAGCAAAAAGAAAGACATTTTATGTTTTCTACTACTAACTCTCTGAATATAAGAGCAGAAATTAATGCATGGGAGCTAGTGTACATCACAGAGTGGTTTATTATATGCTTCTTTATTGCTGTAAATGAAAATATAAATGGGCTAGGAACTGAATTGTAGATGTAGACCTGTCATTTTCCTCTCTGGAAGAAGGGGAATTTCTTCTTCTAATGCTTTCACCCCCATTAGAAAATAGTGTTAAGTGCATATGTTAATATATATGTGCATAATTTTCTGTTGTGGAAGTGTTTGCAAATGACTGAGTCCATACACTGTGGGAGGAGAGCCACAAGCATTGGCAACAGAGAATGCAAATTCCTTCTGATGGAATTGCTCCTTCCACACCGAGGGCCTGCTCCCTGCAGAGGAGCTGTCAGGGCTTTGCTGGCAAGGCTCTTGATTCCTCTCAACATGCAAACACTCAGGCCCATTGTCAGCACAGCTTCTGCACAGGATCAGTGGCCAAAATTACCCCTTTCCTTTTGTTTTTGATAGACAACTGAACATAGGTTGAGCTTCCCCTGTACTCGTGGAGTTCAGCATTTTCCTATGAATGTTATCCTTCCCTGGCAAAGGCTATGAAAAATCCTTTAAGTGGGGGATTACAGGGTTTGCCTGCCTTTGCTTGTAGAATCCTGAATCCTTTTCTGGCAGGATTCAGACCCAAAGGACAGGCTGTGTATAAATGTCATGTATTAAGATCAAAGAAAGAAAAAAAATCTCTGGATGACATTGAGAGGGAAACTGGTCTCTTCACACTAATGCTGGCCTGGATCAGGAGGTTTGATGTTCTGAAGCACTTGTCTTAGGTTAACAGTACTCTGTTTGGAAGGATTGACACTTAGTCCTGCTGCTCACAAACCTAAGCTGTGCTGCTGCTGGGACTCTTGTTTCAGAGCTGTCACTGTGAAGGCAACAGGCAGCACAAAATCCCACTAATCCAAACCCTAAGCAGGTAAAACCTTTTTCCTCTACTTTCCCAGTTGTGTAAGTGTTTGGGATCACTAAACTGGCCCTGATCACCAGTGTGAAGTACAGCTTAATATTAAGTCAGTGATATTGACTTAATATTAAGTCAATATTAATTTTGACTTAAAATTTTTGTGTTTAATATCAGTGTGGTAGCGGGGAACCAGCCTTGTGATCACACCCAGGTCCCTGCACAGGGCAGTGACAGTCTCTCGTGTGCTATGACACCAGATTGAAAAGTGCTGGAGCAAATCCTGTCAGATCCTGTTAGGTCAAATTGTGACAAAGGTTTTGCAGGGCTGTGTCATGTTCTGTTTGACAAAATGCTATTAGCAGGACTGTTACCTCCATTATTTGTGAGCTGTCCTGCTCAGCCCGTGTGCTGAGCAGTACAAACATCTGGGGCACACATCATTACTGCCAGCAAGGTTGTTGGCTACTTTGATGAACTCAGAAAAAAGTTGCATTTTTAATTCTGTTCTGAAGGAACCTGGATTTGTATCTTATGTGATGTTTAGCAGTCCTTTTCTAACTGGAAGGCTGGATTTGCTGAGATTCCAATATCACATCCCCTTCCCATCTTACAAGAGTGCCAAATGTGTGAACACATAGACTGTCTTTTATTCCTTGCTATTTTTTTGGCAAATTACATTTTAAGGAACAAAATTCAATGACATTCCTAATCTTCTCCTCAATTATATTTATTAGCACCACTTTCTGTTTTCCAAACTTAAAATAAGAGTTTCAAACTGATGTCTTGTTGCCCAGACCCATCTAAGACATGATGTTGGGAGCAAGGAAAGCTAAACAGCTTTGGTAACCAGAGGTTGCTCTTGGGTGTGTGAAAAGTAATGATGATGATTTAAAATAAAAAGTGTGTTCTGGGCCAGCATTTTCTGGGATGTCTGTGCTCTGAACCAGCACTAGGATGGTTCAGCTGCAGAAGGGATCCTCCTCAAAGGGGGAATCTTTAGGTATCAGTAGATAATCACATTACTTTACAAATGTCTTTCAACCATGATGCAATAGAATATGAAGTTCATGTGGAAAAAGAGAAAAATGATGACATCATAGTCATTGGATTGTTCCAAAGTTGCATGAAAGGACAGAAAAATAGGGAGCAGTCTCTCTCGTAAAATACGAGCATTTTCGTATTTCAAAGGAATTGAAAAAATAGGGAGGGAGATGAAAGTTAAATTTGTTCCTTCTCACTGGGATCATGTAAGTGAAAATTTGTAGCAATAGTGCCTTTTCCACATTTTTAATTGTAATGCTGGAGCAGCATTGATTATCTCCTCACAGTTTAAGAGCTGGCCTGACACCCTGCCAGCAGTTGCCACGGAATGTTTTGTCACTTCACCCGCTGAGAACATTTTAATAAATGTCAGTTGAATCCCACACAAAAAGCCACAATTTGAAGAGGAAAATGAGAAAACAGTGTTTGAAGACTTATTCTCCTGCGTCAGATCAGAGTTTCCATGAGCCTTAATGGTGTAATCTCATGTCTCTCCCCTGAGAGCAACTTCGGGCCATTCCCTTGGGTCCTGTCACTGTCACCACAGAGAAGAGATCAGTGCCTGCCCCTCCTCTTCCATCATGGGGCAGCTGTAAATGCAGAGAGGGCTCCCCTCAGTCTCCTCCAGGCTGAACAGGCCCAGTGACCTCAGCTGCTCCTCAAACAACTTCCCCTCAAGGCCTTATATAGAAGTAGAGATGTGTCCTTATAGAAATACAGCCTTAGATATAGGCTCAGTGTATTTATTTTCCAGCTGCAGGAATTCTTCCTTTAACTTGATGGATGGGCATCTGCCAGAGAGTTTGGATTTGGTGTTCATTGACACTGCCTGAAGTGCCTGGAAATCTGATAATAATACTGACTTTGTCTAAGCTTTTGTTTGTAAGGTAATGGTTCTTTCTTTCTGGTCCCATCAGTAAGAACTCTCAGTAACAATCTGGCATGCAAAACCTCTTTTTTTGACTTACCCCTCTGCCTACCACCCACAACTAAAAAATAAGACTTGACTATCCATGGCTAACATATAAAATTAAGAGAGTGACTGCCACTTAATGATTTTATGGATAGTTGTCTACCAGTGTATGTCGCAGACATCCTTTATGAAAAATCCTTGCCTTAGGATTTTTCCTCCTGAGAAGCTGAGAGGCCTCAGGAACAAAATGTAATCAATGGTTATCTGCTGCTGTGGAATGCAACAGGTGCATCTGGGATTGGTCTCTTGTTGGATGTTTCTAATTAATGGCCAATCACAGTCAGCTGGCTTAGACTCTCTGTCCAAGACACAAGCTTTTGTTATCATTATTCTATTCTTAGCCAGCCTTCTGATGAAATCCTTTCTTCTATTCTTTTAGTATGGTTTTAAAATAATATATATCATAAAATAATAAATCAAGCCTTCTTGATTAAAATAAATAATAAATCAAGCCTTCTGAAACATGGAGTCAGATCATCTCTTCCCTCATCCTAAGACCCCTGTGAACACATTCACAAGTGTAATAAGTAATTCTCTCTGGTTTTTTTTAGTGAAATTCATTATATATGCATTAAACCAGTGCACTTCCATAGCTACAGATTGAGAAGCAGTGATGGTTAAAAGGGCAGGGATATCACATCCTTGTCCTATCACTTACAGATGGAATGAGCACATTTAAATTGCACTCACCTCTCCTTTCCTGGAATAACTGTCTATTGTATTTTTGGGGTGCCCTCGTGGCAGGAAGGAATGATGAATCTGACTCCATGTTCTCAGAAGTCTAATTTATTATTTTATGATACTATATTATATTAAAGAATACTAAACGAAACTATACTAAAGAATACAGAAAGGATGCTTACAGAATGCTGAAAAGATAATAATGAAAACTCGTGACTCTTTCCAGAGTCTCGACACAGCTTGGCCCTGATTGGCCAAAGAGTGAAAACAATTCACAGCAGAATCCAATGAAACAATCACCTGTGGGTAAACAATCTCCAAGCGCATTCCAAAGCAGCAAAACACAGGAGAAGCAAATGAGATAAGAATTGTTTTCCTTTTTCTCTGAGGCTTCTCAGCTTCCCAGGAGAAAAATCCTGGGCGAAGGGATTTTTCCAGAAAATGTGAATGTGACAGCTTTCCACTTAAAAACATCCCTTACAACACCTAGAGTCACTGAATATGAAAAACCCAATGCTGAAAATGTTGGCACCTAACTTTCTAGTGGAAAAAACCCATAAAATTTGACCAAGTGCTCTGGGAATAATGAGTGATTTAGATTCCTTCAAGCTTGTGACATAATCACACAGAAAGATGTGGCATTGCCAATGTTTCAGGCATTTAATATCAAATACTCATAAACCTGTTAAAACTGAAATTGCATCCCTAATCACCAAATGCATTTCATCAGTTTCTGTCAATCCCAACACAAATGGGAGAAGTTGGCAGAGTTACTGCCCTGTTTGTTGATAGGGACTCTTTATGAATTTACCTCTGGAGAGTAAAAGACTTCTGACTTTCCCAGTGCTTCATCAGCTTCTACCTTCTACTACTGCATACAAATACTTTTCCTGATGCTTTATTATGAGGTGAACTGCTTTAGAAGTCACCATCACTTTCATTTGGGTAACAGTGCTGAATGATTAAATCCTATTGTCTGCACTTTCTATAAAAATCATTAAAGTGGAAAAGAGCTACGTCCAAATTGAAATTCTGTCTTCAAGGTCATTGCCATTTTACCTCTTCTGCCTTGTTGGACACATGCTGGTGGATACTCTAATGGTAGAAAAATATATCCAATTTTCAATTAAAAAAACAAAGCAATACAGTCTCTGTCAAGTCAGAAAATGGGAAAATATCCATCAGCACATTGTTTTCACAGCCTTTAGCTTTTGTGTCCCAATGACCCATAAAGCTATTCTCAAAGATCAGTCTGATTCTGTATCCTTCAGCAGAACAATCCCAAAACCAGAATGTGAGGTGCAGGGAGGCATTTGCTACTTTAAGCTCTAATTGTTCACCTGTTCCTTATTCTCATTACTGATCCTGAGTGCTGATTATAGTGATACCAGTGGGATTTTAACAGTTTGGGTGGGTAATACCTGATTCAGCACTTAAATGGAAATGATCCCATGTATTAGCTGACCTGCACCAGCAGCTGATGTTTTCCAGTATTAAATATGGATTTAATAAAGTAAAGAAAAATAATCCAGTGGCCTCACTCACCAGCTCTGTTTCTGCATAAAATTGCTGGTACATGTTCAGTGGAACTGGTCTGTCTGAGGTGAGAAATACCCTTTGTCAGTCTGGCAGAATAATTAGCCAAGACCTGAAGTATCCTGTGCAGATGCTGCACACCACAGCACTGGCTGAGTATAATTGGAGAAACCATATATCCAGTTTGCTTGTACCTAGAGGAACAGCCTGAGGGAACTCACTCTCACAAGACCCTTACCATCTTTTTCTATGTCTTAAAATCAAAGAAATAGCACAAGGAGAAGCTGAACTATCCAAATGGTAATACAAAATGAAATTACAAAAACAACCAAGGCCATCTTTAAATTTATCTCCAGGCTTAGCTTGTATAAATGCACACATTCAAATGAAATAAAATTCTATGTGCTTGCTACAGTCAGTGTTTTCTGCAAAGGAAAATTCTGACCTCTGGTATCTCAACAGGCATAAAAGAAAGCATAACCCTTGGAGTGAATTGCAACTGTTGCAAATGCTAAGTAATTGATGAATAGCAAATGGTGACAGAGCACATTGAAGATGTACTTCAGATCTCTAAAAATTTGAGAAAATAAAATACAGAATTATAGCTGATGTGAATAATTTCACATGTCCTGCCTTAGCATGACTTTTTATTTTTCAAATAACTGCCTCCAGGGGTTCAAACTCTTCCGGTAAATGACAAAATGCCCTTACCTACATGATTATATGTTTAAAAAATTATCCACAAAATGGTGCAAAGTTTACTAAAGCATTTGTCATAAGGTCCTTTCAAATATTCACAGTTTGACCTACCTTTTCTCCATCCAAGTTCTTGGGAATTTTGCCATGATTTCAACAGCAAATATCTTGTACTTTCTGTCAAAAGAAGGAGGAATCAGACCAGGGCTGGTAGCTCAGAAATACTCCAGTTGTGAACACATACAACTCACAACTGAGTTTCTACTCAATAAAAGGAATTCATGGCTCACATTGGCCAGTGAATGGAGCTCATGGTCCAGGGTGATTGGTGCATCCCATGCCCAATTCCACTTCACCTTTCTGAGCATCCTTGGGCATGATCAGGTCATGAACTCTGGAACAGCTGAATTTGTCCTTTAATCCAGGTCTTCCTACCTCACATATCATGGCTACAGTAAGGAAATATATGTTTACTCATACTCAAAAAGTCTCTAAGATCTACTTCAATCAACATAGTTTATCTCTCACTACCAGTTGTTGTGAGTTTAATCATCTGGAATGGACTTAGTGTTGTGAGGAATGTTTGAATTTAAATCATTCCACAGACATCTCTATGAGTAGTATGACAGCAGGAAAGATAATTTCACCTCCAGCTGTGTTGGTTCCCCTAATCTGACCAAAAACCCAATAATGCTGATGTGCCCCACAGAGATACTCTTTGCTTTGCAAGAATAAGTCTTTAGGAGATTTATGGTGTACAGATGAGAGAGTAACTAGACTGGTAGTTGAGTGGTATATTATTTATTCTTATTGAATTTCAATCCCACATAGCACAAGTATGTGAGAAAATGGAACCTGACTTTTATAAATTTTATTTATAATAATGCAATTATAATACAGCTTCTTAAACTTCAGCATTTGATTCAGACTAAAGTGATTATTTCCAATGGGCTACGTTTTGTGGGTTGGTCTGGGTTTTTTTTTTTTTTCTTGTTTCCGTGTATATTTTGGTTTGTTGTTTTGTTTTGGGTTTTGTTTGGTTGGTTTGGTTTTTTTTTGTGAGTAATTTATCAATTTCTCTTGAAGTGGGATTCAACATTTTCTGTTGG
Organism: Agelaius tricolor; assembly: GCF_023055355.1. Lineage (NCBI taxonomy): Eukaryota > Metazoa > Chordata > Aves > Passeriformes > Icteridae > Agelaius > Agelaius tricolor. The sequence goes on along the minus strand of NW_027269284.1, from coordinate 2,086,816 downwards.
AATGTGATGATGGTTGGGTTGATTTTCATATGTGGATTTCCTCTTCGAGGTATGTTACTTTTGATATTCTATTAAAAATGGTGTACAACAAATCTGCTGCAATGACTTCCAAGTATTCAAAATGCAGCAAGGACTTTATAAGAGCTTTAACCACCTGGTTATTTAAAATGCCATTTCACATTCAGCTAGCACAGTTAAAACAGAGATGAACAGGGTTATTTCTGGACTGGCTGCAGAACAGCTGAGATCACACCTGGCCCAATCTGCAGAGGAGTCTAAATATTCCCAGACATCAACCAGCTGTGGCTTCTTTCTGGCATTATGGCTTTTTACAGATCTGCTGCTCATTGCAGGGCCTGTTTCTGCTTAAATCAAGGCCTGACTGACCTTTGAGTCCTCTGAAGTCTGTGCACATGGAAGGATTTTCCCCTTCCTTTTTTTTTTTTTTTTTTTCCAGGCAAGTATATTGGTACTTGTTTATTGTCAGATTTATCTTTGGATTTTTACAGTCTCCCTTCTGAACTGCATACTTTTATCACCTCTTTATGCTAATGCTCTCCCTGGCTGCCTGTACTATCACCCTCCATTTATCTTCTTAGCCTGTGTGATCTACAATGCTCATTAGCTTCCTGTTCTCAGATCCCTTTTTGCCTCCTTAGCAGGCCAGATGACCCTCTTATCACCCAGCTATGTTTCACAATCAGCCCAGATAATGCTTCATACTTCCTTACCATTCCTTAGCTTTATTTTTTTTTTTTTTTTTTTTTTTTTTTTTTTTTTTTTTTTTTTTTTTTGGTGCTGCTTACTACCTCTTGCCATTTATTTCTCCCCAACAAGGCTTGTAAGAATGCTCACCCAATTACACCAGTTTTTTTTGCTTAGTGCTGTATCAGTTGTCTTCATTGCCCGGGTTGTACTTCATTGATTTCCGTGGTTCGATATATCAGAGTATATAATTCCTAGCAAATTTCTTTCTCCATCAAGTTTATTTAATCCACCCTCTTCCCAGTCTCCCCCTCTTCCCAGTCTTCATATTCATGAGGCCAACAGTACATTAACTGCTTAACTCATTGATTCCTGCACTTTACAAAGTGCTTCATCCATAACCTTACACATTCTGCCTGAATTCAGCCAACTTGTAATTCCTGCTCTGGATATGGCTACTTAGAGCATTTCTTTAATGTGTATTTTAGACAATTTATATGCCTCAATTGATACTTTTGCAGCCACCACATAAAATTTTCAGCTCATTCACTCCAAGGTACTCAAACTTGTATTTCCCAAAGCTCCTTTCAGGTTTTATGATTGCTCATGTTAAATGATAAATTTTTAGAAAAGAGGAGGTTGTTGCTGTTGTTTTATCCTGAAGATGTTTTCATTAACAACATGACTTTGAGGAGGTGGGAGACTTGTAGACTTTCATACATTAATCCTTTTCAGAAAGAAGCCTTCCTTGGTCCTATGTAAAAACCCCCTTCAGTCTCATGGGAGTATTACAGATATCTGTAAATTTAATCTTCCCTATAAAGTTCCAACTGTCAAGTGCAAAAGAAAGTGTAAATTGCACAAAAACCCATAATCTATATAATTTAATGACAGAATAAATGGGAAAGAAGGTAAATTAAAGCAATTTTTGGATAAGCAGATGAGTTATTTGCCATGAAGTTTACATACTTCATGGGGTATAGAACTACAAAGAACAACCCCAGGAACAGATAGTGTGGCTTTAGTTTTCCTGTTATTTTAAAATATTCCCAAAATAGTTGAAGTTTCCCCAGTTCTGGACAATGAAGAAATGTGGTAATGGTCACAGACTCTTCTTAGGAACTTATTGTTTTATAATTACCCTAAAAAATATTTTTAATCTTTTTTGTTTTAAGAGTTTTTCTATGTTTGATCAACCTCCTGGGTTTGGCAAACTATTGTGATGATAGAAAATACATGGTTGAGCCAATTCATAATTTTACTGAAGAAATAAATAAGTTCTGCACTAAAAGAGATTCCAACAGTGGGGAAAAGTGTTGACTAAATGACTCCAAATAGAAGATAATTATTTGCAAACTTTTGACTCTGTGCACACACAAAACAGTCAAGTCACAAATCAGTTTCAGTATGTTTCATTACTCTCAGAAAGTACAATCAGAATAGAGAGAAAATTTTTGCTACAAACTATATATGAGGATAAATCCTGCCTAGTTAGGGCTGGACTGCATGTTTGTAGATATTTTTATAGTGTTCTGTATTCTCTACTATGCTTTATCCAGAGGCAGACTAACAGGGGTCAAGAGGGTGTAAGAGAAGTTTAATAATCATTTGTTCATCTTCCCTTCCTGTCAGACAAGCAACACTTGGGGTTTTCTGGCCATCTTCATCATTAATCACCTAGAATATATTGCAGATTTTCTGATATAGAAGCATTTGATTCTGTGATTGTGATGATTAGGAGGAGAGGTTTAAAAATCTTAGTTCATCAAAGGGGATAAATAGTTTGAGGCCCTTGTTTTGATGTCAGCAATGGAGCATATCCATGATGACTGCAAAGAGCAGTTGCAATCCAGAGGTGTATTACCACCGGGGAAGAAGGAATTTCAAAATTCCATAGAAGAAATATTTCAAAATTCTATAAATATTGCACTGACTTTGTGCTCAGAAGCAGTCTTGGCACTCTCACAGGACACATTTACAGGCTGCCCTCCATGGTAAAAACCAGCCTAACCTTGAGGCTATTTTAGTCCCAAGTTAGACTCTTATTCTGGATTCTTCTATTTCAGGGTAAGAGGGAGGTAAATTAAACCTGGCTTAGAAATTGGCAGTATTTTTATCATCCAGGGAGGCAAACTCCTACATCTGAATCATCTTTTGTCTTACACTGATTACTGCCATGAGATGATTGTCCAGCCATTGCAGATGACCTCATGAGCGTTGCTGGCCAAAGGAAGGATAAAGAAAACCTCATTTTTTAAAAGCAAACCTCATTTTTGCAGAGAAAATAGAAGACAAAACATCTGCTGTTGTAAATCTGCGTTTTTCCCATCAGCCACAGTCTTTCTGAAATTAAAGGTGAAAGTTGCAGAAGGGAGGTGCTTTGCATAAATTGGGGTTTTTTTCCCACTTGAAATAAATGCAGGTCGTGGCTAATGAGGTGCATATTTGTATATGGCTGAAAATCACTGCAAATTCCCATTTCACTCATATGTATTATTTGATTTCTCACATTAGCCATGGATTAGTAAGTACTTGTGGGACTGCTCTTGTAGACAAAGGTTCATAAATCAAAACAGAAATTCAAATGTGTTTTGATCCCTGTAGTTTCTCCCAGTACATACATATATTTCCTTCAGAAGTGTCACATGTACAACAGCATTAAAGAATTTCAGTTAATGTTACATATTTGAGCATCAAATGTGTGAATAACAGGTCTAGTTCTTATCACCGTGTAAAATATATAAAGGATCAGATGCAAATAAATGGGAATTCATCTTGACAGAAACTTTTATTTTTTATACAGCTACTTGTAATAGACTGAAAGGGATCTGTGGGATAATTCACAGGCTAATATACAGCTCATGCAGTATTAGAAACTGCTTTGCTCTTATACTCTTATTGAATATTCAATATTGTTGTATATTATTATTTATAGATGCTGAGGTTCACAGCTCAGTTAGAGGACATGCAGCTGTACTATAGACCTGTGGAGCTCTGACAACACAGGTCAAAGGAGTGAGGGGAAAAAACAGCTTATTCACGTGCCATTCAGCCTTTAACCTCATTTGAACTTTCTAACTTAGAGATCAGCATTTTGTACCTGTTGCCATGCAGGTTGTTACTGATAGGAATCCATCCTCTGAGTGTGGCTGGAGCTCACTGTCTCACCTGTGGGCAGTGTTCTCACACCTGGGGGCAAATTAATAGCAGTGTGCTGCACCAACACCACTGCCAAAAGCAGAGAAAATAAAATTATCTGTTTTCAAGCACACTGGTGTTATAGATGGCTAATGAGATGATTGGCTCTCACAATTAAAAGATAATTATTGTGTGACTATTAAGAAAAGCTTTAGTGATGTATGGTTATGTTATTGTGGTTTAGATGTCCTCTGCTCTCCCCACAGCTCCCTTTCCCCCCTGTATTGTTGCCATCAGCCAGCCTGGGCTGTCCAGGACAGGTACAAAGAAGCTGCACAGGTGTCCCTGGCATGGGGCAGTTGGGAATGGAAAAGCTTGGGGGTGCTGAGGGGCTGAGGCAAGGCAACACCTGAGCTCCAATCCAGTCACAAGAAAGCAGCTTCCACTGATAAATGGCACAGAAGAGCTGACTGACAGACCTTGGGAGGGGCCAGGGCTGGCTGAATCAAACCCCCAGGGGTATAAAAGACTGAGGATCCATCTTGAAGATGAACCAGCCATGTTGTACCCATGAGGGCAGTTCCCAGTGCTGCAGCTTTTTCCTTATGTAGTCCTTGGTTGTATTTTTTTAAGGTTTAATAAACCTTTTTCAATGTTCAAAGTGAGCAGTTGTTTCTCACTCTGGCATGCAGATGAATTGCCACTCAGCCAAAGGTGTCTCAAAATGCTGTGACTCCAGCCAGCCTGTGCTATTTGAACCTTTTCCCTGTCTTTTTGTTCTGCTGACTTTCCCAAACCTTTTCTTTGCCCCAAGTTATATCACTGGTGACCCTGTTGCACATGGAGGTTGTATAATTCATGTTGTACACGAGATAAATCCATTTGGTATGTGACAAAGATACTGTAGAACAACACCCAAATGGAGTGGAATTTTTCCAGTGTGCTCCTCTGAATTTTAACTCTGCTCCTATGGAAGCACAGGGAACATTTGCCTTCAGCATTAGGAGAGGATAGAATAGATAAAAACAAGTGAGTTGCTTTAATAATTAGGCAGCTGATTTTTCCAAGTGTTTTAAATTCAGTTTAGACTGCTGTGTGGAGGAAAAGAAAATATATGAATAACCATAAACCTTAAGGAAGGGTACCCATTAAAAAAATCAAAAGCTAAACATGGATGAATACATCCTACAAGCCAAGATTTTAAAGAGTAACACTGTGTAATGGTGCAACACGTGTATAAAATTACACCACTTCACCATGCCCACAATTTTTGAATTAAATAAATCAGTGCTGTATTTGAAAAGTCTATAGCACAACTAAACACATGTAAATAAGGTTCCTGTATTCCATATAACACTTCTTATTGGGACCTTTGCACAAGAGGTGATACATAAAACATCCCAGGGGAGTAGAGAAATATTTTCATCCCTTTTCTACAGAAAACTGCCTGAGGTTTGGAAAAACCAGGAGCCAACTCTGGAGCGCTGTAAAAGGAAGTCCAACATGAAGACTGGGTATGTTTAGCTTCAAACATGTTTTCTATTTCCTAGACCTGAAAATTCAGATAACTGATGAAGGTTTTCTGTTTGTTTCCAAAACTGCTCGTCCTGAGAAGTTTGTTAAATCTCACTAGAATTCTAGGTGAGATGGCACCTCAGTCCTATGAGGTATTGGCACAGCTTTACACAGCATCACAGCAAACTCTTTATAAAAAGATGTCCTTGAAGCCATCTCTGAGACAGAAAACCAAAAAAGGCTCCCACTGTGCTTAGTATTTCCTGTTGGTTATTTCTACCTGACTTTTATAACTGCTAGAATATTTTTTTATTCCTATTTCTAAGGGACTGATTTTGATTTTTCTCATACAATATTTAGAGAGTCATGGCCCTGCAACCTGCTTTTTTAGTTACCTCTTTCACCTGGAACCAAACTACTGAAATGTGGATATTAATACACATGACAGATAGAAAATTAATCTAACCCCATGAGGCACAAGCAATCTGTGGCAAAGGAGGAAGGTGAGCTTTAGTAATTTCTCCTTGCCTGTACTTTTTCTTCTCTTCCTCATGCTAGGGAGGCTTCTGGACACATTTCATCCAGGTAAGCAGGAGCTGTCTTCAATGCCTGATGCCAAATTGACATTTTTCAACTTACAGGCAGATCAGTGCAGCAGAGCCATGCAGAATGCAAATGGATTTAGAAATAGAAACGTGGCCATGTTTTACAAAAGTGCAGCAGGTGCAAGTATGTTTTCCATCCTTTACATTTTCCAAGTACCCTGAAGCTCTTCGAAGTTGATCACATAGAAGTCTTTAAAATAAATCTCCTTACTCTTGATTTGTGCTTCAGACAGAGGATTTACCTGTTGTTATTCATTCCCCCTCCATCAGTGGGATTGTTTGCAGAACAATCAGCAGGGATTAACTAATACCTGTTCAGGCCCAGAACAGAAGGAGTTCAGGATTGAGCTCGTACACAAATGAAAATAAAAATGAAAATCATGTTGACACTGCTCACTTATTTGACCCTTTAAGCTAACAGACATTTAGTTTCACTGGGACTTGAAAGCAGACATTGAATGGGATTCCCAGTGAGTTTTGCATTCCTTGGCAGGTAACCAGATGATATGCTCATTCTGTGCCTGGTAAACCCATTTCCACACTGCATTAGGAATTTATCAAAGCAAGTCAAATCACTTCTCTATGAAAATGAAGGAATCTTGTGAGAACTTTGTGTCTGCTCCTTTAGTAGTTCTTCTGTCTCTCGTTAGGATTTATAATTTGGCAGGGTATTTCCTTGAACTGATATTAAATTCATGATCTGACCTCATCCATCATAAAAAAATACATATAGTTAGTTTTTTTCTTAGAAACAATAGCTATGAAATTACTGTACTATGGAGCTCAAGTAAATTGAAACACTAAATTGCCATATATGTAATTCACAGCTATATGTCACATCTCTGCAAACTCATCTCAAAATGCCCTCAGATCATTGTCAGAAACAGAACTTTATGACTTTACATTTTCTTCTGAAACCAGCTCTATTCTGTATTACAGAAAATGGTGACTAAGATTTTTTATTCATATCTTAATAGATTTTCAGCTTTTTCAAAGTCTTGTGAATGACATTACTTTATTTTAGTAATTTCAGAAAGAACTGAAAGGTAACCTACACATGGGTTAGTAAATGTGCTGCTTTTAAAGCAGTGTTTGCCAGCATTAATTGCAGTTTCAAATACTTGGCCATTTCCACAGTATTTTGCTGACTAGAAAATACCTACATTCATTTTAGGTATGTCTGGAAATCTTGCTTGGAAAAGGTATTTCTGGCTTACCATTTCTTCATTTCCAGGATTTTCCAGAGAATGAGCAAATACTTCAAGAAGTGTTTGGTTGTTTTGTTTTTAGCTGTGTGTGTGAAAGCATCTTTGTGTGTGAAGCTGTGTGTTTTATTTTATTTTGTTTTGAGGGAAACAATCTTGTCAGACAGGAAGAAATTTCATCTTTGAGTCACTCATAGTGACTGACAGAGGGCAGGTATAGAACAGAAATTCTTCCCTGTGAGGGTGGAGAGGCCCTGGCACAGGGTGCCCAGAGAAGCTGTGGCTGCCCCTGGATCCCTGGAAGTGTCCAAGGCCAGGCTGGATGGGGCTTGGAGCAGCCTGGGCTGGTGGAAGGTGTCCCTGTATTGTAAATCCAGGCAAACCTGATGAGGGAAGAGAATGATGCATTTGACTCCATGTTCTCAGAAGAGTATATAATAAATAATAATATATAATAAATAAATAAAATAATTTATTATTTTATGCTACTATATTATATTAAAGAATACTATACTATACTAAAGAATACACCCAGGATACTTACAGAATGCTAAAAAACAATAATGAAAACTCCTGACTCTTTCCAGAGTCCCGACACAGCTTGGCCCTGATTGGCCAAAGAGTGAAAACAACTCCCACCAGAGTCCAATGAACCAATCTCCAAACACATTCCACATGAGCACAACACAGGAGAAGCAAATGAGATAAGAATTGTTTTCCTTTTCCTCTGAGGCCTCTCTGTGCCTTTCAGCTTCCCAGGAGAAAAGTCCTGGGTGAAGGAATCATGTTCAGGGAATGTGAATGCCACATCCCTGCCCATGGGTGGGGGCTGGAACAGGATGGATTTTGAGGTCCCTTCCAACCCCCAGCCATTCTGTGATTCTTTGAACAGTGTGAAATTATCAAAACCAATGCAAGCATCCTCCAGCACTCCAGCAGAGCAGCCCCATTTTCTCATTTCTGTGGGGAAGGAAGAAAGGTATTGAGAGGACAGATGGAAAATTGGGAAGGAAATAGGGCACAGCTTTACAAGATAAGGCTTGTAGATCCCAGCACTGCAACAAATCCTCCAGATTTTGCATTGTCTCAGCCCATCCTGCCCTGCCCAAGTAGTGGTTTCCATTCCACACATTCAATTTTTCTTAGTGTTTTGGGTTGATTTTTTAAAGGATCTGAAATTACTGCGCAAGAAGTGCTGTGTTTGCATTGCTGTCCTAAAGGAAGTGCTTATTTTACCTAAAGCTTGATAATATTTTATAAGGGGTTTCCAAACAGTTAATCCATAATGAATAGATTAGAGAAGTTTGCTGAATGAATTACTACCTTTTCAGCAGATCTCATGCAGTCTGGGTTCTGCTCCAGAGCAATTTAGGGTTCTGATATATTAGAGAAGCCTATTCTCTGATTGAACCTATATCAATTACATGAAATTATAAACTAGTGTGAATATGTGAACAAGTGTGTATTACACAGTTTGGGCTGTGGTGGGGTTTCTGTGACAGAAGTAGAGGGTGCTTACAGAAGCACTCTGTGGCAAGGAGATGATCAGCATTGCTTTGCAATGCTCTGAAATGTAAGGCCTTAATTCCTCCATCTTTCCCTTCCTTTTTCCCCCCTGGCTTTGACAATCTGCCTCTGCTTCAGGCAAAGATGAGGTTTATGGCAGAGGCAAATGCTGTATTAGGAACTGCTGTAAGGTTTGCCTTTTCTATCTTAAAATCTATTTCTATTCTATCAAATCAGGCTCTTTTGGTTTTTCTAAATCCTTGCAGTTCCAAAATCTGTTCATGCTTTTACTATTTTCTTCAGCTTTAACCCATGTTTTACCCATTTTCTTCTTTTGAGCTGTACCTCTTTTTTCTCTTCCTTCTTTTTCTTTGTGTGCGGGGGGCTTTTTTTGACTCTTAAAATATTTTTTATTCTCTACCTTGTCTTCTTGCCTTGATGGCTTTTTTTGGCGGCTTAAACCTTCTCAGTGACCTTCCTTCATAACTCAGATTTTTCTAAAAAGGCTGATTTGTCATTGGTAGAATAAAAACGTGCTCAGTCCTCAATGTTAAACCAGCAAATCTCAGAAGACAATTCTGATTTTGAATTGGCAATGCCACCAAGTACCTCCTCTATGCACTATTACTCAATGGGCAAGCATTATACAGCTAAAAGGGATTGAGAAGTAAAGATTACATTGTACACACAATTTCTCATTGCTTCTTTCAACATTACTTGTATGAAATCCTGAAAACTATGGAAGTTACAAAGTTCATTGCAGAGGAATCTGCCTGTCCTCAGTGATCTTCTTGAAGGAGGGAGACTCCACAACCTCCATCATGTAATTGAACATCTTCATCCTTACCTAGTGACTACTGCATGTGAGGTCTTTAAATATGTCTACACATTTGAAAATAAACAAAAAAAAATCTTTCTATTAAGTGTTCCTGATTTCATACAGTTCTCCAGTATTTTCTTCCTAGTACCCTGTAAAGGAGTCCTTCAGATTAATATGTTTCAAGCACAGCAATCATTATTGTAAGCACATTTTCCAGACCTGAACTTAGTTCTGATTTATCCTTTCTGCTGTTTGTTTTCTTTGTTGCCCAGAATATTGCCTGTACAAGTAAATGTGTCACTGTACTTCCTTGCAGAAAATCTGTGATGAGATGCTAAAAATGTCCTTTCCAGACTGAGTGTTAGACACAATAAGTATTGCATATATTGTGACTTATTCTTCCACAATTAATGAGCAAGCTTTCCTTCCTTTTGTATGTAATGTAGATAACAGGGTACTTCTTATTAAACTTTTCTTTTCCTGTGGAGAAGTATCTATTTGTGCTTTGAATTTGGAAAAAGATCCTGCTTTTCATAAGCTGCTGCACTTTTTTAGTTGGCAGCAGAACTGGCCTCAATTTTAAACCTCTTCCGTGCAGAATAGGTGAAGATTTTCTTTCCATCCAAATGCTGCATTCCTGGAGGAGAGCAGGCATTGTTGTGGCCATTGTGACTTGGCCAGTTAGCTGACATCAACTCTGTCACCTTTCCTCATCTCCTTGCTCCAAATTCTGCAGGGTTAACAAATGTCTTCCCTCCTTTAAGGATTTACCTCTGAGAAGATATCTCAGTGTAGGCACACGTTTTGTAGAAAGGAGTTCTATTGTCAAGCACAGGCTGAGTTTCTTAGGTTTTCTTATTTATTATCTTTTCCTGGTTTTTATACACTCCTTCAGCTTGAAGTTTTTATACTCACTCTTCCAGTAAACATTAAGTTATCTCTCTCTGTCTTTACATAACATTCTTCCACCTCATAATTCTTACTTACTACTCTCAAAAACTGCATCCTGGGTTGGAGATTCAGTATTTGAGATGAGGAAAATAAAGCCTTATTTCATAGAAAATAAGTCAGGGTTTTTTTGTTTGGTTGGTTGAGTTTTTTTCCCCTCATTTAAATCCATCTGGTCAATACAGACTGAAAATTAAACACAGGCTTTAATGCTGGGTTTCTGCTCTGTGCAGTAGAACTATAAATAGTGGAATAAATGAGACAGAAGGAGAGAAAAAAAAACAAACTTCCCAGCATTTTTGCAGATATATCACTATTAATTTTGTTTCTAAATTAAGAAGTATAGTTAATACAATATTAACAAAAAGAAATCTAAGAGAAATCAAGAACTCATTGAGTTCTGTGCCAGGGAGAAAAAAAGGGAAGGAAAGGATAAAGAGGGAAAAGAAGTAGAACATACCCTCATGTCACTCAGTCCATGTAACCTGTTCTGGAAAACTTCCAGGTTTTGGGGCTTGAATTCTGCAGGTTTGGCTCCAGTCACCATGTCCTGAGGCAGGGACCAGCCCTTGTGCTGGTCCTCCAGCCTGTGGCTCCTTCTCTAGACTGGCACAGCAACAGAGGCCCAGAAGGAAATAATTTACAGAATATTTCCTTCAAGGACTCTCCATCACAAAGAGGCAGTTTTTGTAGTGTTATCAAGTGTTTGACAGCCAAATATAAAAGGGGATGACTGCCTTACAAATTCCAACTTACTCCAAGGGACCTTAGAGTCACTCCTAAACCACTTCATGCACTCGTGTGAACTTGAATCTCAACACACTGTTAATGCTGTTAAGAGTTTCACTAATTACAGAAAAGCATCACCTTTCAGCAGCATCATCTTAAAAGAGCATTTCACTTTAGATTAAAAAAAAAAAATCAATATTAAAATATTAAAAAAATCCAAGGGGATTGCAACTAAGAATTGAGCCCATAGGAGCAACTTTCCTCTTGTTTTTACTGCTCTGCTTAAGCATTTGGGATTCTAAGCAAAACAAATGCAGGCAAAGATGTAATGTCTTAATTTGGACTTACCTTTTTGCATGCTAACACTATTGTCTCTGTGCTAGTAAAATGTGAGTACATATAACCCAGAGAACAATCTCTCATTACAAAATTGATTAAAAAAAAATTAGTCATAATCTATTTCTAGAAAAAGCAGTGTTTTCATACAGTACTTTTTCTAATTTACCAGCTAGGGTATGTTCCAGTCAGAGTGTTTGGAGGAATTTTGTTGGCTATGAGCTCACTTGCTCTCTCCTCTGTACTGAGGAGAAGCTGTGTGAACAATTTGTCAGGTGAAATTAAACACCCGTTGGAAAGTTTTGTCTGTAGAGGCGCTCAAATGAAAGGTGAACAGCTGCCATTTAATTCTGTATTTTGTAGTCCATTTCACTTGGATTAGTGTCTATCTCTTTTGGGACTGCTGCCTTCAGGATCTCAGAAGGAGTTGTCACGATTCTTCACTTAGTCCAGACCCCAAAACTATCAGTGAGCTTAGCAAAACATTAATGACATCAGTGGTCTATCTGAAAGCAGCATGGTGGTTTGCTCAGCCTCATCCTAAAGCATTTTTGTTTCTGTCCACTGAAGCATGTGGAGCTCAGATGGAGCTGGATTGAACTGTAACATCTGTTCTGAAACCACCTATTCTTGCCTCTACCCTCACACTGTCCTCTCTGAGAACATAAAAAAAAATTTGCACCATCCAGACTATTCTGCATTATTTACAATTTCCCAAAATGTGTTTATTTGTGTTTGGGTTTTGTTTTGTTTTTTTTTTTCCCCCTACATTGTTCCTCTGAATACAAATTTTAAATGTCCAATTGTACATTATGACATTTTACTTAAGGGCTTCATTTTGTAATCCCAAAAAGAACTTAAATTTATCATCTGTTTAAGAGGACTGATAAAGAGACAGTAGAGAGCAACATTTTATTCTCTCCTTTTCTGCAGAGCTGCTCCCTGGTCATGGCCCTCTCATTTGCTTTGCTCATAACTATCTGAAACTGGTCATCCGAATATGAGTCAGTTTTTAATGCTTTTTGTCTCTTCTACTAGAAAGGCAATAAAGAGATATGGAGCAGGCTAAAAAGTACTGGTTATTGACTATTTTAAATATGGATATCCACTGAAGACTGTATTTACTTAATAGCACTATTGCTGCTGTGGCAGTAATAAAGGCTATTTAAGACTTTTCTAGGTGGTGATTTTGTTTGTTCATCCCTTCACTTTGCTTCAGAATGGCTGTTTTTTCTCCTCAACCCATTTTGCAAGAGCTATTAAATAGCTTCAAGCATATTCCAGCAGAATCACTGAGGCTTTGGTTCTTATGTCCTTGATTTATCCTTTAGAATTCCCTGAGACCACTGGGATGTGACAAACAGTTTGTAATTTTGTTTTCAGCCCTATTAATGAGGTTGTGTTATTCAGTTAGACTAATGGTAAATTTTTGCTTTTTATCATCTTCTTCCATCAAGTCTACCTGCTGAATGTGATGCCATGTAATGAGTTAAATCATGTGAGAAGAGAAACAAAGATTAATATATGTGTGTATAAATAAATAAGTATGAATGAACTAAACAGACTCATCTGATTCTGTTCCTGCAAGTCTGGACTCAGGTTGGGAGTTACATTTTTGCTGTCTAGATCAAAAAACATGGATCCTCATTACTCTGGATTCATGATACTTTCAAAATTCATCTCTCAGATGTCTGGTTTGGGTTTAGCAATTTTTTAGCTCATATTTCAGCCTTTTCACTTTCTTTGAAGACACAAGTTGAAGTAAATTCTAGGCTTTGAAGATAGAGTAAAACTTGTAATGCTGTTACACTATTTCTCATGTTGCTGCCCAATTGCTCATATTTCTCATAGATGCTGCCCAATTGCTTGCCAGTACTTTTATTTGTTTGAATTTTCTGTGATGAAATTTGTTTTTAATTTAAGGTCATTTTCTTCTACAGGAAGGGAAAAAAAGGGGCACTGTGTGTTGCTCCATGATGTCTTACACCTCTATGCATCAGTTTTACAGTTGCAAAATGAAAGTAGAAAACTTTTGTTCTGAGCTTTTGTGGTTTCACTCCCCCTGTAAAGATGTAGAATCACCTTCAGAGTAGAAGCTGGTGACTCAGATCCCTACTGAGTTAACCTTATATAATATGGATATCAATCCTTGGAAAACTCAGAAGTTTGTGTTTGGCTTCTTGAGGACAAGCTTTATCAAAACAAAAGCCACACTGTTATAGCTTGAGATGAATATTCTATTAACAATAAATATTTTCTGTCTTCCTCAGCTCCTTGCATAATAAATGGAGGTGCACTTAACCTGTTCAACATCATTTGTGCTTGCAAGCAGTTCAAATATTCATCTTGCTTTGGGTTGCTAGACCTGGTGATATGAATAGTCAGTATCCAAATTGACAGTGAGCTCTTTTCCCCCTTTTTCTCGTTGTCTCTGAGACACCCCTTTAACTGCCACTGCAGATGGGACTGAAATGTCTGATACTCAATAATAAAATCTTTGCCCTTGTTTGCATCTTGGATTAAATCAGCCCCAAAAAGTAGTGCTGAGATCTGACTAAAAGTGTTGCTCAAGTGCAGAGGAAACAGCTTTCTGCTGGAATTATTTACCTGAAAATAAAGCAGCAGAGAAAGTCTGGCTGGAGTGACTGAAACACTTGCAAGGAGAGAGGAGATGTGCATAAAAAATTTCTTACTCTGGTTCTGGCCCCAGTGCACAGATGGATGTTACTGGTGTGTGACACCTGCATGAACAGGTACACAGCCATTCCTTCTCAGGTTGTTTTTATCCCTTTTAATTTTCACCATTTCAGTCTTACTGCACTTTAGAAGACTGCAGGCAGGAGGAAAAAGTGGGACTTTTCTCTCCAAGAGAAATGGGACAGTTGTGTAAGAAGTCTTAGAGGAATGAAGTAAAACTTTTAGATAAAATCCACTGAACAGGTCTCAGGAACCTGAATGTTTATTCTAATTTTTATACACCCATGCAAAGATTTTAAATGAAAATATCAATTCACTTAGTCTCATTTTTTTTTCTTGGAAGGCACCATGCCCATGTAAAAGTAGACGGAATTCACTTTTTATTTCAGTGAACTCTGGAGTAGTTTCATAAGTCTAAATAATTTTGATGTTTGACTTGTGCAGAGACTCAAATTCCTTTTGGACTGGGCTTAATCTTTCTTCTCCTACTTTTGTGTGGACCAGCTACCCCTAAACTGCACTTGCACTGATCAAGGCCCTTGGTCTGTCCCATAGGGAAGGAAGTGGCAGATGGGGATGAATACAAATCTTTGTCTAATGTATGGTTTCTTGTTCATGTTTACGTTTCTTGTTCTCAGGCATGTAGGCCCAAAGCTGCAAACCAGACAATAAACCAGGGAATTCTTTAAATAGGGTTTAAAAGCTGCATGAAAAGAGGGAAACTGCTCTGAGTACTTTCATTGTTCCTGTCTCCATTTGCAATCTAATGCCTAGTACTTAAATCTGTCTTAATTAAGGATGTTGCCATTGAGGTGCAGAATGGCTTCATCTGTATTTCTGTTAATCACAGCACCATTAACTATTGTAGAGATGTTTGCCTCAAACATATTAGTGGGTTGGTTTTTTGTGTCTTGAAGGGGATTCCTATAGTCCCCCATGCCCCCCTACCCACAGTGAGCAAACCACTAAGTAAAAGAATTAAGTGGAAGAATTAACATCTAGAAAAGTTCTTTGGGATCAACTGTTAAAAAATCTTTTAAGCCTTTTACATGCTGTCAAAGGACCAAGAATCGGGAAGCAGTTTGATAAATTAACACGGTCAGTGGAAAAAGCAAACAAACTAAAATAAATAAACAAAATTGTTAGATTATTAATTAGAGCTATTATGACATGATGCATAAAATAGGCCATAGGGCTTCTCCTGAAATAACTCTTTTGTCTTGGTAATCAGCTAAAACTGAATTTGGCAATTATTTTATATTTCTGTGTTCAGTCTTATTTTTAAAATTGTTTGAATGAATTGAGAATTAAACATATCACTTATCACATTTTTTTCATTATTACCTTCCCTATTAAAAATACAGATTTTATCCATCACCTACATGAAATTAGCTACAGCTTTCATTCATTAAGCCTTGTCATTAAGGAAATGCCTTAAAAAGGATTGCAAGAGGCTTTCTGGTCCATCCTTCCTCTTCTTGGCAGAAGCAAACCCCAGAAGTTTTCCTTGCCTCGGGGCAGGATTGACTCTATCTAAAGCATTATTCTCAACTAGAGTTTGTCTAAACTGCTCTTGAAAGACAAAAATGATTCTGTGATGCATAATCTCCCCAGTAGATCTATGCCAGTACTTTCCTTATCTTCAGAAAGCTTTTTCCTCAGGCCTAACTGAAGCTCTATTTCAGAAGTATAAGCCTCTTACTGCTTGTTCTATCCATAATGAAGAAGGAAAACAGATTAGTTCCTTTTTTCTCTTCCAGGTGTCTCATGCAGTTAAAGATCTCGTGCCTGCTCTTCCCCCCACAATGATCACCTCTCATCTGCTAGAGTCAGATTTCCTGTACTACAAATATTTACCAAGTTCTTAATTCTGTAATCATGATTCTGGTCTTTTTGGGAATCTCTCCATATTTCCAATGCATATAGCAAGCCAGCAGACTTGATTCTATTACCCATAAAAAAATATGGATCTAATTTTTACTGGTTTATATATTTTTATATATTTTTATTTATATATATATATAGATAGATATAATATATATACACACACCTATATTTATTGCTAATTAGCCTTTTGAATTATAATAAGATACTTAAATTGACTACATTAGCCAAAGAGACCGAGTTCCCTTTTCTATAAATAAGGTTTGTCTTCATTGGGTGTAAATAAAATATAGTATTCAGAGAACTGAATTCAAAAATTCCTTCAGAAGAGGGATGTACTCTTCTATTTTGTCTCAGTACAATCATGAAAAGAAACAAGATCCAAGTTCTTATGAATTATTTCTTTGATGATGTTGCAGGTCTGCAATTTGTTTCTTCCCCCACAGTGTAAGAAAAGCTTACACCAAGTTGCCATCAACATTTTTCCCTAAAAGCACCATGCAGGTGGGCTTACAGTGGCTGAGAAATGCCATAAATATCTGCCAAGTTCATTAAACAGGCCCACCCTCCAGCCCTTTATGTTTTTGTCATTCAGCTTTAGTCATTACCAAGATGTTCTACATTTTCACTTTGTGGTCCTACATGAGCTGGCACAGGACTGACACATCTTGGGGAAGAGCTATTTCTAAGGTGAGATAAACCTTATCTGATGCTTTAAATAGTGCTGTAAGAGGTGAAGGAGGGGGAGATGAGTCTTTGGAAGTTCCTTCTTTAGACTGCTCTCAATTTCTGAAGGTAACTTCAGAAGTTCTTGCAAGATTGTGGTCACGATGAAGGATTAGATTGAAGGCAGGGTCACAGAAGGAGCAGGAATAGCAGGAAAAGAAGGTGTCTGGAGATATTTGAATAAAGTAGGAGTATTTTTGAGGAGGTATTCAAGTAAAGAAAGATGTGAAGCAAAGGAAGGAAAATGAAGTGTCTGTTCTAAGAAGCATTTGAATCAAGAACAAGGATAGATGTGATATTTGGAAGTTGCTATGGAAAAGAGCACTTGGATCATCCACAGAAGTTGGTATCTCTGTAACACCTCCAGAAAGAGCTATAAACATATTTCTTCTAACTTCCCCATGATACCTCAAAGAGATCAGCTTACCTCAGGCCATCAAATATTCTCCCTCCCTGTGTAACCTGTGGCCAATTTCAAACCAGCAGCTCAGTGTACTAACGTGTCAGAAGCTTAAAAGCTGCCTGAGAGGAGCTCATGAGAAATCAATGGCAGCTCAAGTTCCTGAAGTAGCAGGAGATTTGTTAGATGAAATTTCACAAGTGAAACATCTCTTTTGCTGTGAACACCCCATTTCAGGGTCAGATCCTGACTGTCACATTTTCTGCTCACTGTTTCATCTCTTCCTACAGCTAAACCTTTCATCTAAACTTCCCTCTTAGGGACAGGCCTTACCTGCCAGCCTGCATGGTTTGAAACTGAATAATTTCCTTCTTTTATTTCTATCCTCACCTTGATGATATTTATAGACTAGGACCATGTTGCCCCTCAGTTTTTACTCTTCCAGACTCCATACATTTAGCTCTCTCACCTTTATGTCTTATGATCTTCTACTTATTACATTGGTTTTGTTTCTTGATTTTGTATTTCTCTACATTTCTCCTGTTAGTTCTGAACATCTGCTTTTTTTTTCATTCTTAAACCCAATTTGCTACAAGTAATGATTATTATGAAGTCCTCAGTTATGAAGTCTGCTGAAATCTCTGTGCTGAGAGCTTCTTCACAGCTCCTTTACAGTTCATATGTCCATATTCATGTCATGAAGTTTTACAGAAAGGTAGATAAATAGAAGTTATTAGGATCTTTGCAAAGAATATCATCAAATACTTCATCTGTATTACCCAGAAAACTGCAACCATTATCTAATAGTCTCTTCCAGCTTTAAATTCAGTGGTATCAAATCCCTTTTATGAAAACTCTCATAGGGAATTTAACAGTTTAGATATAATTTTTAAGCTTCAAAGGTTGCGATAGGAAAGATTGGTCTTCCTCTTGCTTGTTTAATGATGTGTGAGAAGTTGATGAATTCCAGTAGTGAACCAGTTGATGATGCCACTTTAAGGTCTTAAACATTTAGCTCAAAAAGTAATATTCCATTTTTATAATGTTGTTTACACCTGACTAAAATCTCACTGTCAGACCGAGAAAAATTGACTTGATGCAAGAATTGGGAGGTTTTTTACAAACAGGTAAAGAAAAATTAAAAGAAATTTAATATTGAACAAGGGTGTAATTAGCATTACATCTAAAAGTTTTAATTTTAAAAATATTCTTCACAAACCTAATACATTTGAAACAGGAAGTCTCTAAACTCTTATTTATGAGATACATTTGGATCACAACCTGAGAGTGAAACTGTGTGAATTAGACTACAATTTTGTGTTTCTTTTGTTTTCTGTGACACCTGACTGGCTGCGAACAACCCAAGTGTTTACATGAAAAGATTGTCTCCCTGCTGATAAAGATGATTGCTTAATGATAAATGCTGAGATCTGAAACACATGAAGCACCACCTCACAAGGGTAATGCAAAAATACCATCAGAAATGTCCTGCCCTATGTGAGGAACAGTCCTGCAGGTTCCATGCTTAAAATCAATTCTAAAACACATAAAACCAATTTCTAGACTATTTGAATAAACAGATTCAAATGAAGTGGATTTTGAAGCATAATGTAGAGAATATAGTGGTCAGGTAAATAAGCAGTGTATGGCAGACTTGGGTTCTCCTGTCATGCTTCATGTCAGGAATCTTTGAGATGTCTGTGTCCTTTTACCTGTGACCTTTACAATACTGAGAGTTAATTTATTGGAGCCAGGAAGTGCTGTTATTGCTATTGGTTCATGTAGATCCAAGACTATTTAACTAGAACAAATAATAAAGAAATTAAAATCATAGGATAATAGAGTCATAGAGTGGTTTGGGCTGGAAGAGACCTTAAAGATCCTCTCATTCCAATCCTCTGCCATGGGCAGGGACACCTTCCACTACCCCAGGTTACTCAGAGTTCCATCCAACCTGGCCTTTGACACTTCCAGGGATCCAGGGACAGCCACAGCTTCTCTGGGCAGCCTGTGCCAGGGACTCACCACCCTCACAGAGAGGAATTTCTCTTAAGAAGTTCACTTTCAGTCTTTCAAGAAGTGCCTCAAGTGTGCTATGCAGAAAAATCAGCTCAGGTCATTGCCCAGGAACTCAATAACATATTTTGTGGTTTATTTTGGGCCCCTTTGGCTGTGCAAGGAATATTTAATATTAATATTGATGAGAGCAGCACAGCACTGTGGAACAAGGAGTATAAGGCAAACACTGAGGGTCTGGTTGAATACAAAACCCTGATGATTTGATTAAACCAGTCATTTGTTGATGGGATTTAGTTTTATTTGTGTGGTAAACTCTGATAGATGGCCTGTCAGCTTGATAAGGTTACTTTTGTAACTTTATTTTAGCCATAATGTATTCTGTTGTAGGGTTTAGGATATGATTTAGAACTTCAAAGTGTAAACCCCTTGGAAGACAGTGAAAGGTGAAAGGGTGAAAGCACATGGAAAGGTGAAAATTGGTTCATGGATGAAGCCATGGACTCAGGAGACCGGGTGGATTTCTAGTTCTGGCACACTTTGTGACTCTCAGGATGACACTTCCTTGTCTGTGCATTAGAGCCCACTTGAAAATGGAAATAATAATCCTCACATCAGTCAAATCCTTCTGCCTTTCCCTTCCTTCTTACAAAAACTTTGGAGCAGGACAATATTTGAAGATGTGTTTGTGCCTTACTCATCACAGAGAGTCCTTCAAACACTTCTGTAATGTGAGTGCAAATTAATAAATACATCCACCTCATCTTTCTGGGAGGGATCTTAATTATAACCTTTTTCAGAAATCTCTGTGTTTTTCATTGGTGTGAGTACAATCAGGCTTTAAGGACAGGAAAAAAGAAAATAAGGGCACTTTAGAAACAGCCATTGAAAACTGTAAGTGGTGTTAGAGGAAGGCAGCCTTACTTAGGAAACTCAAGTGAAAAGAAGCTTTCTGACAAGAAAAGGACTTCAATAGGATACTTTGGTTTCTTTTTTCTTTTTTTTTGGTAGCACTTTTTCATAAGAGTTTAATTACCAGGTTGATTAGAAGGAAGGAATTTGTGTTCATAAATGGCACTCATAAAAATCATCTTTTTTTTCTTGGTCTCTGAATGAAAGATGGTCTCTGATGCCAGCTTTACTATGAGCAATTGAATAAAAGAGCAAAATATACTACCTGGTAATGGAATCATTATGGTCTACAGAACACACATATAAAATCAGCTGAAATGTATTTCTTCTGCTCAACAAAACCAAAGTTTTTATAAATTTTATAATTATAACTTTGCATCTACAGAGGGATATTTTTATTAATTATGAAAATTGCATATTAATACTCTGTAGAGCAGTGTTATATACAGTGTTCAGGAGTCAGCAATTATGTGCAGTTGCTCTTTAGCAATGTACATTCTCCTGTAAGGAACTCTCCATGAGAGTTTCAGTCTTTAAAGCAGCTTTCAGTATTCAAATAGAGAAAGTCCCCTCTACATCAGATGGGATGCACTTACTGCTGACAGTTACACACCATTTTTTTGCACTAAACAGAGGCAGCAGGTTAGGAAACAGCAGAGCAGCTGATGGGAGGAGCACAGGTGCCTCCTTACCCTGAACATGTACAGTACCTCCAGCAGTCTTGGAGCTAACTCTGAGTTTGGGAGATAACAGTGACACAGCCAGAGCAGCCCAGATCATTGCAAATTCATGAAAATTGCAGAAAACAGGATCATACAGCTTTTTCTGTATCCATACATTGCTGTCTTTATACTCAGCTTAAGGCAGCAAGAGGAGAACACATTCCTTTTTCTCTCTGCTGTGCAACTCACACCTACTGTTTCTTTAAATGACTGTGTGACAGAGTGACATCTATGAAAATCACCAAATCAGAGTCCAAAACCTAGTTTGGATTGATAAACTGACTTAAATTTTGCCTTATGGTCGATGCTTTCTCATTACCTTGCGGTTTTCTTTCACTAAATGGGTTTTGTGAGTAAATGTTTTCTCCTGTTGGGAACAATGTGATATTGTTAGAGCCCTTGATCTGTTTTGTCTTCAGCCTCACATTTCTCTGCTTTTTGATTGCCTGGTTTTGTGTGCACTGCTGGGTTTTCTCTCATCATTGCCTGTCTTGGATATTGTCTTGTTCTCTAGATTTCTTCATCTTCCTCTTCCCCTTCTCATATTTAAACACTGTCTGTAATGTTATTCAGTTAATATCCTGTTCCCCACTGTGCCTGAGTTTCACTTCTTAGGAAAACAATGGCTCCCTTCTGCAGGCAACCATTGGTTTCATATGCATGAAAAATAAATTCAGCTTTCAACACAGTACAGATATTTTTTGCTGCTGCTGTGGGGCAGCTGCCATAATATCACCTTACATATCAGAATACACCTGAGTCTGTCCAGTGGTGGGCATGCAACAGAAATTTTTATTTCATTTTTTTGGAAGTGTCCCCAGGCAATTCTTGCAGCTGGAGCAGGACAAGAATAAGAATATGGACAGTCCAGAGAGTGTCTCTCTTCTCCTTTCACTTATAATTGTGCGCTGCCTCTCTTGCACAGCTCTGTTTCCCTGCCAGAGGGTTGCTGAGATGAAGAATCTCGGTGGTGGCTCATGGGGAGTAGCAGTTTAGGGAAAATATGGGTGGGAGAGACAGTATTGTGATTCAGAATGTGAAAAAAACCACAGAAATTAAATGCCTTCTTCTTGGAAATGCCTACTCCAAGATATCTCTGCATACCAAGAGGATTTGGAAAAGAAAAGAGGCAGCGGCAGTGTGAGATTAAGGGCTAACAAGGGAAGCTGAACATGCACAAGACAGTGGGGTGCTGCAAGAGTTGGCCAGTGTGAAAGCTCTCCCTCCTCTATGAAGAAAACAGCAGTCAGAGGAGAAAATATCAATGTTGCACTCACTTCATTCAAACAGTCAAGAAAGAAACGTGAACGAGAAGAAGGTGATTGAAAACAGTAAATGCCATTTCCAAGGACAGCTCAGGCTTGTTTATACTAATCTCCTTGTGTGACTGGAAATATGAACAAAGATCTTCATGCCATGTTTGTATGCACATGTTTTATCACTGTATTTGTAGTCCTGTACAGCTCCTGTACATCCTGTACAGATGACTGTGAAGTCACATGCTGGAAAATGAGTTGTGTGAAAGTTGAATTTAGGTTACCTTCGAAGGCTTGTTTGCTTTAGTGAATTTATTTTGCTTTTTTGTTGCCTTAGACCTGTCTGGAGTTTGGACCTGTATGTTAAGCCTTTGCTAAAATGTTAGTCAAAGTGTACCTGATGGAAACAGTGACCAACAGCTGAGATATTAATGAAGCAGGAAGAACAGGAGAGGAAAAGAATAAAACAAATGTCATTATGGGATATTGTGGCATTCACATTCTCTGAAAAAATCCCTTCACCCAGGGTTTTTCTCTCTGGAAGCTGAGAAGCCTCAGAAAAAAAGGAAAACAATAATTATCTCATTTGCTTCTCCTGTGTTGTGCTCATGTGGAATGTGTTTGGAGATTATTTACCCACAGGTTCCATTGGATTCTGCTGTGAGTTGTTTTCACTCTTTGGCCAATCAGGGCCAAGCTGTGTTGGGACTCTGGAAAGAGTCAGGAGTTTTCATTATTATCTTTTTAACCTTCAGTAAGTATCCTTTCTGTTTCTTTAGTATAGTGTAGTATTCTTTAATATAATACAGTATTATGAAGTAATAAAAAATATTATTAAAGTAATAAATTAGCCTTCTGAGAACATGGAGTCAGATCCATCATTCCTGCCTTCATTGGGGCATTTCTCAGCAAATACAGTAGGATATCAGGTGTTTCTGTGACCATGGAATACATCTTTGTCCATGTCCCAGAAAAAATATGGGTGTAACACTACTTCATTCATTGAGCAGTACAATTCGGTAAGAGAAGTTAGAGATGTCATATGTTCAGTTTCATGCTGGGGAGTGTCAGCTTCTGTAGAGATGAGTGAGTGACTCTTTCCATCTCTGCGAGACTGTTCCTGTGTGCTCCCTGTGGTGCCCTGTGGACCCAAAGGTACCATGAGAAAATTTAATTCAAAGGGCCCAAGGTAATACAGAATGTGTGCTGCAGTTGAGCAGCCAAGTTCTTTTCTGTGTGACAGCAGAGCTGCTGTGGAGCTTGAGGGCATGGGGGCATAAAGGTGGCTGAGTGATTTTGGAGACAACCCAACCTGCAACAGTCAATATCCATACTCTTCTTGGGACAGAATGTGTAGAAAACCATTTTGTCTGCTGTGTCTAGGTTTAATCTTGAAGAAAAGTAGCTGGTTTCCAAAGGAAATGAGCATGTACCCAGCCAGGTACACCAGGGTCAGAAGACAAGAACTCAAGAATGAAATGCAAAGTTCCTCCCTCACAGTCGATGCACAGCTCTGAGCATATCTTTTGGAGGAAAACAGATTTGAACTTTGCCCATTTTTCTATTACATGTGGAAAACACTGCTAATAAAAATAATTTGTCTCAAATTTATTTCCTGAGGTCAGCAAATCACCAGAACACTTCAGTTAACACAGGATGAGTTCAGAATTATTTTTCTTTGGGCAAAATGTACACTGAAATTCTCTTTATCAAAAAAGTATTCACAGAATCAAAGAATGATTTGTGTTGGAAGGGACCAGAATATCATTTACCTGCAGGACCCCTTATTACAGCTCAGCCAGGTATTCTCAGTTGTGCCACCAAAGTCATGCCCTTGTCAAGTCCTCTAAAAGCAGAATGCCACATGTTGTCATGGCAATATCCAGCAGCATGGCTGAATGAAGGAATGCAAATCTGGATGTTCATGCAAGACTGAGTTACACATTGTTGCTGAGTTAAATCAGGTGCTAATTTAGCAAGGGAAGTGCAATAGGTGAGGATTCTGCTCTGCGTGCTGCGAATTACGGATCGACATTTCTGAGAGTTTCACCCCTGCCCATGTTTGTGTTTAATTGGAATTCCCCACAGGTGTGACTGCAGTCACTGTAGCCTGTGGGACCCCGTTGAAGTGCCAAATTTAATTATGGCTTAATGTGACCATGTTATAAGTTCCTACATCTGTCAGACAACTTGCTTCCTTCCTTACTGCTTCTGCTGGTTTTAAAGCTTTCTAAATTGTCTTTGCTTTGCTGCAGAATATGTTCAGAATTTTTATATGCCTAACAGAGAAAAGAGCATTTCATTAAAATCAACAGTGCAACTGGCCTATATTGATTCAGTGGCACTTACTATTTAGATAATAATTTAAGAGACCTTGCTGTAGTTTATGAAGGAAATATTTATCAGAATCCTTAATTAATGGCTGATGAAAATGATGTGCCCAAGGCTCATAGCACTTGTTCATAATATAAAAAAAAAGAAGCCTCATTTAATTTAGCTTGAACCAGAGTTGCTGGTCCCTGGGATGTACTGCATGTAATCTAATTATTTTAAACTTTGCTTTATAGGGCAGTGTATTTTACTTAAAAATAGAGCCATATTCTTTAATGAATATAAGGGGGTTTTATTCCCTGTTTATCTGAGTATCATCCCCAATTCATTACAAATGTGCTCACAAGAGTTTTCCTTGTATAGTTTGTTACTATTGTATTGACACCCTGTAGTATCAGCACATTACAGTAAAACATTATAAAGTATCATCTGGTGATAAGGATTCTTCCATTTCCATTGTTCATCACAGTCCTGTCCAACAGATGTCATATAATCATTCATTTTACACAAGTTTTCCATGTGCAAGTCAGGTACCAAACTCATAAAAAAGCACTCTGGGCTCTTTTCATAATGTTGCCAGAGATGGGATTATTTGGAATGATAGGGTGGATTTATTCCATTCTAAAATAAATATATGGAGTATGTAGCTCTATAATTTAACGGCTGAAGCTTGATCCAAATAATTTTATGTGTTGACTTTGATATTCTGATCACATATATATGGACATGATCAGTAGCATTAGCAACATAC
This sequence comes from Agelaius tricolor, assembly GCF_023055355.1. NCBI lineage: Eukaryota > Metazoa > Chordata > Aves > Passeriformes > Icteridae > Agelaius > Agelaius tricolor. The sequence continues at coordinate 2,061,614 of NW_027269284.1, read as the reverse complement.
CAAACTCAGAGAGGGTCACAGGCCATTGAGAGCAATCTCCTGCTGATATCAAACTGGGTGAATTTCTCTCAGGAAGAGCATATATTTTTCCCTGAATTGTACAAAGAGACTGAGAATACAGCTAAAAGAAAATATTTCAGGTGGTCAGAGGGGAACACTACTGTGAGTGTCTAGAATGAAAAGGGAGACTCTGGAGTAAGGAAATAATAAGAAATATTTTCTCACTGTCTTTACATGATTTATTGCATCCTAAGGGTCCTATTAAAACTTTATACGCAGATGCCATCTCACTTTCACTCTTATTTAGAATTTCTGCAGATACATTCTTTTTTCCTTCCCACAATTTTTTCCAAGGCAGAATTAATGGATTTTGTACATTTTCTGGGATTTCTGGATGTCCTCCCCATCAGACACTGTGATCAGAGTGAGGGAACTCTGGAAATTGTTGATGTAGCTGCTACAAATGCAGCCCCAAAGAAAGATGGCATCTCCAAACATTCCCTGTCAAAGATTAGATAAAGTGGAAGTGCTGCAGGATTTTGAACTAACCTTGCTCCTTCTCAGGTGGGAACTGGAAAAAGCAAATCTGTTCTAGGTCCAGGCTGACACACCCTCAGTTTTTTGGTGCTCCTGCAGGAGGCAAGTTGAATTTGTGTCAGAGTAAATCTGTTCCTCCTTTCCTTTCAGCTGTCCATTAGAGATCCTCCCCATTCACCTCCTCCAGCATAAAAAAAACGTTATTCATACAATCATATTAATGGAGAGATTAATAATAATCTGGGAACTCCTGGAAACTGCCTGCCCCAACCCTCCCACCATGGGTCTTCCAGAATGCTCTGCCATGAGAAAATCCTTGGATATCTGATCAGATGTGCAGTATCTCCACCCACCTTACAATTTTATAAATACCTCATTTTTCCCCCTGTTTTTTGTTTGTTTGGTTGGTTGTTTTGGTTTGGTTTTGGTGGAGATTTTTGTTTGTTTCTTTCGGAACTTGGGGTTTTGTTTCTTTGGCATTTTTTTTTAATTTTTTATTTTGTTTCTTCCCCTTTGTTTTTTATTAGAACTATTGGGTGTGGAGGGATAGAATGTAAGAAAACAAGACAGTGCAGGAGGTAATCTCACCCCTGAACAGTTGCAGCTGTACTAATTACCAAAGATTAGGAACAGGCCTGCCCTTAACAGGCCACAGCTGTGTCCAATAAGGATGAGTGCTATATAAAAGAGTGGGTTAGCTGGTTGAGAAGGGAGCTGGAGTTTGTTGGCTGTGTTGTGAAGAAGGAGGTGTCAGTGCTGTGAGGAGATGCCCATGAGAAATCACCAAGAAGGTATGGAACTTTTGCAATAAGATGCTAATAATTGGGTTTGAATCTATGTCCTATATTTACATGAACAGAAGCAGTAATATTAATAAGAAGAATACCCATGGTATCCCTTAGGGATTAATCTCTTAGTTCTTTAAAGCTTGCATTTTCAGAGCCCTTTCACTCTCAGTTTCTTGAGTCATCAGTGTTTCTGTTGGGAATTTTGGGTCACAGTGACAACACAACAGTTGCCTTCCCAGTCAGTGAAAACATCCCTGGTCAAGATATTTGAGAAAATCACCTTGCTCTCATGCAGATGATGCATCCCAGGCAAACAGTCCCCAGTTTTGTTGGCTTCACCTCCTGTGGGCTGTTCACAGAGATGAAATATCAAGTAGTATGGACATGCAAAGACAAAAATAAGTAAGTGTCTTCCTCTGTTGGGTTTGTCCTGTCAGTAGTTACAGTAGGTGTGGTTTAACTGAGGCTGGCCCAAGGCTGTGTAAGGTCTGTCTGGTTAAGTCTGCACGTTTGCCTTTATCTCAGAAGAAACTTTAACTAAATTGTGGAGTATCTTTTTCTACTCACAGGCTTTGGAATTTAGCCAAAAATGGTTGGTTTTTTTTTTTAACTCCTAAAACTAGCTCCTTCCTGAAAGATTATTACAGCTACAGTGAGGAAGCTTACTCTGTACAAAGGGAGCAGAGGCATTCAAATCCCCAGTCCTGTGCTAACCCAAGACCAGGTGGCAGGGACAACATGGATGTGCTGAACTGCTCTGGAATCTCTGTATTTGCAGCTTTCACCAGATTAAGCAAAGGGATTTAGTGCCAGAATCATTGTCGTGTTAATATGGCTCACAGATGTCAGGCCTAACTTGGCTGTTACAGCCATGCACTTGGTGGAGTTTTTTGTTTGAACATTGGGAAGCTGGGGTATTAGAAATGTATCCTTTGATACTTTGCATTTCACCTGACAGTAGTGTGTGTTCTGAGTGCATGAGGCTTCCTTAGGAAACTTTCCTTTGCCTGATAAGGGACATTCTGCTGGGAGTCTAAGGCAAGATTTTTGCCGGAAAAACTTTCTGATCCAAGTGGTGCTTCTGATTTATATCGCAGGTCCAAACCTGTCCTGCTTAGAGTGTGTTGGATGGAGGAATTAATGTGCTTTGTCACTTCCCTGCCCCAAACTTCTTGGCTGGTATTTAGAAGGCACTTCTACCCCATTTAATATGCAACAGTAGTGCACAAAGTAGCAGTGTAGCTACTTTTCCAGAAATCTTAATGGTTCTGTAGATCCACTGTAGATCAAGAAACAAATGAACAGCAATAGAGCAGAAATAGGTGAGAATACCTTGGACTACATTTAAAATTAAGATTAATTTTTCAAGAGAAATCCTGTTGATAGTTCCTACTGTGAAAAATGTTGTTCTATTGGTAAATTGACTTTGCTTGTTAATAGTTTGGGTGTATTAATCACCTTTGGTATTAAAAACATTATTTTTTCTCATTGTATCTTTTAGTTAAAATGAGACTTTAAATGGGAACTATATTCAAATTAAAAATGTTGAATCCCTGGACAAGCTACCAAGGTAAAGCCAGATTCTCTAGATCTTGATAGTATTTATATCCAGGGCATCTGGATATAAAACCATAAAAAAATCCATATATAATAAACCAGGACACCAGGTTTCATTGTGTTCAGGAATATATTTTAGACACACATTTCCTCACTGAGTTCAAAAGTAGCACAAGTGTTGGTAACATATAAGTAATCAAAGTAAATTTTAAAACTATTTCTTATGGCCTGTATATCCCTGGAGGCACAAGAACTACTGACAGTATTTGTATACCCATTCCAAAAACATTCATACGGAATTATGTGGTTATAAATTGGTTAATAAAACATTCTGATCTCTGGTTGTTTTGTTTTTGGTTTGTTTTTTTTGTTTTTATTTTTTTTTGCATAATTCAACTTCATGTTCTGATTGTTCCTTTTGTAAAACAGTGTTAAAAACCTAATTCTGATGTATATTTTAAATGTGTTTTAATATTTATCTCATAACATACCCTTGTTAGTACTCATCACACATAATGACACCTTTCCACAGTTCAGCATCCTACTTAAGAATGTGTTGAATTTGAAACACTCCAAGAGTCCCAAACCAGATGAGAATGAAGCTGAATTTCATGCAGAATCAGGACCATAATCATGTTTACATTAAATGAAGTTATGCTTTCACCTCTTCTGCTGCACAGGCATTAAATCGTCCATGAAATCTTTCCGTTTCCCTCGGAATGTGATTTTGTGTAAGTGCCTTGCATCAATTCATGCTCTTGCTGCTTCCTCATAAATTCAGGGTAATTTCTTTGATCAGTAATAGCTTCTTCACAGAGCTCCTGCCTTCTGTTTAACTAAGATCCATTACCTTTGCAAAGGGGCTGCTTGGCTGACCAATTTATTTTCCTATTCTTTACAGTCTTTTCATGTTTTTAAACTTGAGTCTATCCTTATCACTCATCTGCATTTAAACATTTTCACTTGGTGTGTGCTGTATCATTTATGGCTGGAAAATGTTGCTGCACATTCAGCTCATATGTATAAAGCATAGGTACTTGTGAATATTTTATTTTTTGCCACGTATTTGATAACAGAAGGACGATAACTTGTTTTACAAAAACTTCTTTAGTGTAAAATCTTGTGGGTTTTTTGGTGGTTCCCATGAGTAGCAGTTTGTTTTGATTGCTTTACTTTACATTTACGTAGTATTTGAGAAATCAGAATTAAAATTGAGAATGACTAGCTGATGTCACCAGATTAACCAGCTGCACTGTGGAAATGCCCTTGATGGCAGTGCACATGTGAACATGACCTCTGATTTTGCTGTAATATATAGATACATATTTGAAAGCAGCAAGAATTAGAACTATGGTCCTCATTTTTGGGAAACAGTTGAACAGTCTTTCTCTGGACATCTGTCTCTCAAGTATTAATTCCTACACATCATCAAGAGATGCTATTTAGACAAAAGCATAAATTGGATGGAATATTCCTTTTCCATAAGTGCCATAACTCCAAGTGCCTCCTTGATGGAGATATTTATAGAGAGCTCCCCACCACTTCTACTTTTGCGTGAACAGAAGAAAAAATAGAAATTAGTAATCACCCTCTTCAGGATGGGGTTAAGAGTTTGCCTAGAGAAAATGATTTCTAACAAAATCTGTTTGACTGCAAGTCAGAAGGAATAGAATTTGATGTTACTGCAAAAAAATTACTACAAGCATTGCTGCTTTCTTTTTCTCTTCAAAGATGTCCTCATTAGCACCACTGTCACTAAGATACATGGCATACAAATCACAGCTTTATATCTATATGAAATATTTATATGCAGAATGTTTTCCTCCCATTGTAATTAGAGGTACTTTGCTAATCATCAATGTATCTATGCCTGTGTGTAGCACAGTGCCCCTCCCAGCCCCAGGTGGGTGGAGGTTTGATGTTGGAAGGTTGGCTCCAGCGCTGCTCCAGTAGTTGTGATCAGCCAAAGCACCAGAGTGACTGTACAACCCTCAGAACATCTTTCCTACTGCCTGAGAATTCCCTTCTTGATCTCCCATTTCCCTCCTGAGGTAGCTCTCAGGAAGGTCATTGTAAAATACTCAGTCTGAGCAACACAGGATTTATTCTGGACACAATGCGAAGACACAGAAATCACTCAACCAGCTTCAAACCAATTAATTTGACCTGGTTTTCATCTTTCTGAATAACTAAGATTAAAAGAAAAAATTAATACATAGGAGTGTTAAAGTTAGTTACTGATTATGTGGTATGTGAAAATACCCAGAATTATGAAAATGAAAACTAGACATCTTCATTACAAATTAAAAGAACAAAATTTTTTGTGTTAGGTTTCACCCCAAGAAAGAGGAAAACATGAGAATAGTAATGAGGAACCAACCAAACAAAAAAGAATGGCCAAAAAATGGCAGCCACATATAGAATGAGAAAAATTCATCAGATAAAGCCTGTTAGAAGTACAGAGCATTCTGGGGGGAAAAAAGTCTCATTCTGGAGGGACACCATATGCACATCTGCAATGTGAAGTTCCAGGGTGTTTAAATCAAGTTTATTGTAACTATTAATATCTTCTTGTCTGGTGTCTGTTTTATAAATTATGTGTGTGTTTTTGATATTCTAACCGTACTCTCACCTGTAATTGGTGTGTTGAATCCACTCCACACATTGGGTATAATCTTTATTTGCATTTCATCTTTCATTTGGAAAGAGAGTTTGAATGACATTAATTGATGTTTTCAGAGACTCATATATTCCTGTTTCTTTTGAAAGACATAGGCTCTAGAGAGACACTTTTAGAGAGATACTTTTTAGTTGAAACAGTGGCAGGCACAAAAAAGAGTGGAAAGTGGGATTTAAGCTGTTAAACTGAGTGAATTTTTGCTAGAAATCAAGTTCTTTATTTGGCACAGGCAGCACTGGTTCAAGTAAAGGTGCAGAAGTTCTTCAGCTCATGCTTTTCATACAGATGCCTGGAATCTCCCTAGCAAATTTAACTACTCTGTGCCTCAATTTTCCTCTATAAAATGTTTATTAGTTACACTCTGCGTGCATGTAATATTTACAAACATAGAGTAGATGCATACACCTGCAAATACATACATGAAAATCATGGATTTCAGCACAAATGATGGAATTCACTGCCTGAGTGAATGTTGCTGTGCATTTTTACAGGATGTTTCATATTACTGTGTGTTGCAAAACATGTTAGAACAGGGGAAGTTCCTGTATGACAGGGAGGCAAATCTTCAGCTTGAAGATTTAACACTGGAAAAGGGCTCCAAAACTTCGCTGTTTACAGATTTGGGATTTGAACTCAGACATTTCTTGTCCAGCTTTGGATAACTGGTTCCCCTTTAGTGTAGAAGTAGTGTTGTACCTGCATTGAAAATATTCTCATTCTAATTCATGAAAATCCTCTGTTTCACAATCTTTACAGTGAGCCAGTTCTTTCCTGGACATGGCATTGCACAAGGATAGAGGGAATCACAAAATCAGGTTTACAGCCTCCTGCCCCAAAGTGCTGCTGCACATAGCAAAGACTAAGCAGGGATGCTCAAGCTAAAGCAACCAAGCACTGTGGACAGTGCAAATGACAGTGCAAGTGTGACATTTTCCTCAATTCCAGTTTGAAAGGATGGGCTACGTTTTAACATGTGTGGGAAATGGATTTGTAAGGAATTCTGAAAACTGACTGAAAGCTCACACAGTCTTGTACATGTGTATGCAAACACTGAGATAAGGGGTGCTGACCTAGGAAGGCCATGGAATAGAGATGACATGGTTGAGAGATTGAACTAGAAACAAGTTTCAATACGTGGCCTTGTAAAAAGATCAGATATTTTAGAGAATTAGAACTGTGAAAGATGCATTACAGCAGGACCATGTGGGGTAAAAATATGGGTGATTGTTGTTAGAACTATTAGCAGCGTTGTGTGGCAAAAGCTAATAGGCTGAAAAATATTTACAAGGTATTGTAACCAGGAAATAGCTTGGCCTCTGATAAAATAGCACAGAGCTTTACATCTCTTATGTCTCACCCTCCATCCAGACTGGTAATGGAATAAAATCTTTAAAATCAATTCTCAATTGCCCTGTGGTGGTTTTGCAGGGGTCCCAGGACCAGGAAAGAGATGAGGATCTGACTCCATGTTTCAGAAGGCTTGATTTATTTTTTTGTTAAATATATATTATGTTATTTAAAAATTATTATAAAAGACTAGAAGAAAGGATTTCATCAGAAGGCTAGCAAGCAAGAAGAAGAATGATAACAAAAGCTTGTGTCTGACTGAGAGTCTGAGCCAGCTGGGCTGTGATCGGCCATTAATTAGAAACAACCACATGAGACCAATCCCAGATGCACCTGTTGCATTCCACAGCAGCAGATAACCATTGTTTGCATTTTGTTTCTGAGGCCTCTCAGCTTCTCAGGAGAAAAAATCCTAAGGAAAGGATTTTTCATAAAAGATGATGTCTGTGACATTGCCCCATCTCTAAAAAGCTGGGGAAACCAGCAAACCTGTACTTATATTTCATAAGGTGGAGGAAAACAACCTTTGTTCCAGAGTGTGGATGTGATGGAGGACCCTAAAAAAATCCCATTTGTTTGATACCATATAAGAATTTTGGGTTAGCCAAAATTGGTCCCTAAGTGATGTTTCAGTTCAACAACTTTTAATTTATCTAAATTTGATCAGCAGACTGAAAAATTATTCCCCATCCACACTCTCAAATCTGATGTCTTCACCATGCAAGGACTGATTGTAGAGTTCATCACTGAAATGTTTTGTCTCTGTGCTGGATCATCACCTGCTGGTGGCTGTTACAGGTTTGCATGCCATAGGCATTTAAAATCTTGGCTCACATTTGAGAGCCTGAACAAGCAGCTTGGGCTAATCAATAGTGAAACATTCCAAATGCTTGTTTCTGCTCACTGTAATAGCCATGGTAGTTGTAGGAAGAAAGTCAGTCCTGACCTTTTTAATGGATTATTCACTGTAGCAGAAGGAATAGGACGGCCTCGAAATGGGTGACCATAGATTTCACATTTGCACAATTTCACTAAAATGTATGTATTCATTAACTGAAGGGGAAAATGTGGGGATTTAATAGCAATAACATATGTTTAAAGAACTTTCCAATGCCATCTAAATCCTGGCCAAATTACTTTGAAAGTCCAGAGTTTAATAGTAAAAATTTTATGTGCTGTTACTGAAATTCAAAATGCAACAGTAAGATAAAATTAAGTGAACTCATAAAAGACTGTAATACTAATTAATGTGCACTCTAGTATTTAAATCTGTAAGTCTCCATGACTTCATACTATTTGTGCTGGAGATGGTTTGATATTCTCATGGTAGGAATAAAGCAGTATAAAATATAAGCATTTTGAATATGATTGCTAACAAGGCAATAGCAAAACTTCAGGTGAAATATAGCATCTGGGAAAATACACAGAAAGATGTGGATATAAATACAAGTTTCAATATAATATTCCTCTGTATCTTGGAGAAAATCATGCTGATAAAACTGGAGATAGTGGATGATGTGGGAGAATTACTCCAGGATGAGACACTAAACAAATTGGAACAATGTATTTAAGCAGAAATATTCTAATTGCTTACTGCAGTTTTATGTTTCTGGAAAGCGTCTGGTCATTTCAGCACCAGACTTAGCACATAAAATTTTATTGGAGGTTTTTATACAGCTGGTGTTAAAAAGGAAGAGAATTTATTGAAACCAATGAAGTATACTCCTCTGGATGGCTTTTTTCCCCCTCATATACACCAGTTTTACATCATTGTAATTCCTCAGGTGTCAGAGGGGTTACTCTTGATTTCCACTGGGATAAAAGAAGGAAGACTCATGACCCTCCCTTCCTGTGTTTTTATTCAGCTGCAGAATTCTTGCTATTTAAAAGCCATGATGGAAAAGAACAGTGAAGGGCTTTTGGTTTATTACTTTATTCTCACATTAAAACATTTTCACATTTTATGGACTTCGCTGGGATTTTTGTTAAGAACGTTGAGTATCTAAACCAGCTGATCTCACTCTTTTACTTTGAACAGAGTCCCTCCTAGAGTAAGAAAAAAAATGTAATGTGCATGTTTTAGCACCATGCTGAAAATGCAGAATAGGTCTGTCAAGCTGTGGATGGTTTAGTTGCTTGGAAAAAATCGCTATATATTAACTGAATTAATTTGTTTGTGCCTTAGTATCAAGCTGTGATATGAATGTAATATTTAACAACAAGCATTCAGAAACCTTGTTGGATGCTGTCATGGATGGAGTGACACACCTCACTCCCAAGAGAGGAACAGCAACATGTTTATTGATAGACAACAGTGATTTAACAAAGTTTGATAATAAATGAGACTGTTTTAGCAAGGTGTAATTGCTAGGTACACTGGATTATTCACTGCATAGGGGACAGGGTGAGACAATACAGTCGGGGAGATCCTGCCATTGAGTCATGAGGTTCAGAAAGGATGTTCTTGCATTCTAAACACCTTCTCAGTGAGGAGTTTAGGTTTAGCTGGATCCAAACTTAGTCCCAGACTTCTCCAGTTCTTTACGTCTAAAGAATTATCAACTGTGCCAGAGGTACAGTTTGGAGGATGGAAGGAGGCAAATGCTGATGTTCTGAGCACTCTCTGAGATAGAAAACTCAGATCCTATTGCTCAGTGTAAGCTTCACTTGGTGACTTTGACAATTCAGCCTGTAAGAATGTGAAAGGTGTTTGTTTCCTGTGGCTATCTTGAGCCAAACGAACCCAACAATGTGTGTCGTTTTAAAATTGTATGTATTGTTTAAAATGGCAAATTGTGGTGGGCTTGCTAATCCTGGATTTTGTGTCCCCTCATGTTGTCAAATTCAGTTCTGCCTTTGATTCTCCTGCTACCCTCAATGAATTTGCTCCCCTTTAAGATGCAATGTGACACTAAAATGCAGCCTCAAGTAACAGAACATTTGAAAGGACCAAAAGTGGAATCCAAGAGCAGTTCATCTAATCTGCCCTGGACACACTCACAGAGTGGATAAATCATTCTGGGGAGATGCCTGGTTTCTCTACCATAGTTACAAAGCTGGGTCACAATACTAGATTAGACAGGTGGATTAGATCTGTAGAAACCAATTCTGACTTGGAAAGTCTCTGGGCAAGAAGCAGTTGGAACCTGACAACACACTGGTGTATTTCCTTGCAGTGTTTCCTTTTAGGAACCCATTTTTGGCCATTGAGAAGAGTCAGTTCCTGCACTAGGCAAAACATCTTTAGTCCTTACTAACTTTTAGATGGCAGAAATTTGCAGATGCAATCTGGACAGTTAGCTGGGAATACCAAAGAAGAGAACTGAGGTTTCAGCCAAACGAGTTCTACCAGGAACCAATCCTTTTTCTTGACTAATGTTTCACTGGAATGCCTTGGATGAGAAGAGAAAAATAATATTTAAGAATTGTGTGCCAAAAGGCTTGTACTTGCTAAGTTCAAATCTACTTGGAAGTGATTTACATCTCATAAAATTCTTCTGTACCATGTGAAGGAGATGTACTACATGTGTTATGTGTAACAGCTCTTGTGTGACTTTGTACTGCACATTGAAACAGCAATCCCTGACTACTATTCCAAAAAGTTTCCATCTTCTCCAGGGAAAATTCTGTCTTTAACCAGACTTTTTTACTCAAGAGACACTCCTTAACTCACATTTAAATAACCAGCAACTCCCTAATTATGCGCAAACATCAGCCATCTACAATAACACAATTCACAAATCAGCATTGGTGCACAGCATTGTGGTGCTGCTCATTCAGATGTTGCAGTGCACTCTGCAAACCTACCCACACATCTGACTGTCCTCTGTGAAGAGAAAAATATTTCATGAGCTGTGCTCCTGAGCATGTTGCCTGATCAAATTTAATCACAGCCATGACCCTGTGCTCCTGTCTCCTATTAGCACTCCCTCATTTCAGACTGCCAGGACATATTCTTAGTAATGATCTTCCTTGAAAGGTGTATGGTATGCAGCACCATTACTTCCCTAATAATATAATGTTTTGCTGTAATGTCTCTGTCTGCATGCAAGTCTGTGCCCATTTATTTCTCTTCATCACTGGATTTGCTGTTAGCAGCAACCCTCCCTCTTCCATGCAGCAAGTACTTCCCTCCGCCCTCCATTACGTGGTATTAATCCCTGATGGTCTGGCAATGATTGCTTAAAATTTAACTTATGAATGCTGTGTGTGTAAATGTATTCAGACCCCCTATTGCTCTGCCTACAAGACATCAGCTTCTCGCCCTTCCTCCCAGTGTCCTGCAGTCGAGAGCATCCAACAGAACAAAAATGCAAATGTGGCTTCTGCAGCGCATTTGCAATTTTTGCACTCTGCTCTGGCCAGCAGAGCTGGGGGCTGGCAGAGAAATCTGGCTGGGTCTGAACAAAACTCAGCTGCCATCAGTACCTGTGCATATTGATGAACAAGCTACTTGTGCTGGTCAAGGGCATTTTTAGAGGCGTTTGTGTGGAAAAAGAAGAGCTTAGCACAATGGGTAAGATCAGAAGTGCAGTACTTAGTCACCATTAAATGTACTGAGGCCTGAGGAGCTCAGCAATAATAGCAGGAAGGAGCTCATAGAACAATCCTGTTTTTCACCCTTCACATGCAAATTGGCTTAAATGAGACGGATCTGGGACAATCCATCTACTCAAAGAGTGTCATCTGTCTCAGGCACAGCACTAGCAGGGGTGTGGGAGAGGGCAAATGAAGAGTGACCACAGCCCAGGCACGGCCTTCCCCAGCCCAGGTACACCTGAGCAGCAGGGCAGGGTTCTGGTAAAGTCTCCTGGAAGTCTCAGAAAGGCAGGCTGAGGACCCCAGTTGCAGGTCCATTTGGGAACTCCTCTGCTCAGGAGCAGTGGGAGAGGGGCCAAAGGCATGTGAGAGACAACTGCTCACTTTGAACATTTAAAAAGGTTTATTAAACCTTGACAAAAATACAACAAAGGACTACATAAGGAAAAAGCTGCAGCACTGGGAACTGCCCCTCATGGATACCACATGGCCAGTTCATATTCAAGATGGATGCTCAGTCTTTTATACCCCTGGGGGCTGCATCAGCCAGCCCTGGCCCCTCCCAAGGTCTGTCAGCCAGCTCTTCTGTGCCATTTATCAGTGCAAACTGCTTTCTTGTCACTGGATTGGAGGTCAGGTGTTGCCATGCCTCAGCCCCTCAGCACCCCCAAGCTTTTCCATTCCCAACTGCCCCATGCCAGGGACACCTGTGCAGCTTCTTTGTACCTGTCCTGGACAGCCCAGGCTGGCTGATGGCAACAATACAGGGGGGAAAGGGAGCTATGGGGAGAACAGAGGACATCTAAACCACAATTCATACAATAGTTATCTTTTAATTGCAAGAGCCAATCATCTCATTATCCACCTGTAACAGGCAGAACTGGAGAAAGGGCTGCAGCTTTGGTGTCACTGGTTCATCCAGGAGGCAGTGCCAGAAATGTGACTGGAAGTGGGTGCACTTCAGATCCAGCCAGGGTCCATCCAGGAGACAGAAACAGGACTGCAGTTCAGACAAGGGCCAGGGTGGGGATTAAACAGATCTCCAGAGCCCATGGGCAAAGGCTGGGGTAGGGCTCCCAGGTCAGGCTGGCCCCAGAGAAATAAAGACCCACAGCCACATTTATGGTACTGACACTTTACTGCAAACTCCTTGGAGCACAGAAATGTAACAAACAGACCTCAACCAATTTGCTTTTCAACATTTTTGCTCATTTCTTCCCTTAGGACATTTCACTCTTTAGTTTTTGTACTCTTCATGATGTAGCTAATCTGGACACTTAGATTGATCCCACCACAGTAACACTCCATTAGCATAATCCTGTTGTCTTCAGGTTTATGATTCTTCAGAAGAGCACGATAAGGATCCCAGTGCATGTGGCACTGTTCCCTTGTTGACTTCAATGTGTGTTACATAAGCAGATTGCTTTTGGCAGCAGGTTAGCCTGCTTTCTCCCGCAAAACAAAAACCAGCTTTTCACATAAATCTGGGGAAACTTTTCCTTGCAGTGAACCATGTTTAGGATTTTGTGTCGGAGTCATTCTCTATTCTAAAAAGCTGGTGATGCATGTAGTTATTAAATGGTTCTCCCTCTTTTTTTGCCTCTTGCCTTAAACTGTCAGTGTGCAGGAGATGAGTATAAACCCTTCACTTCAGCCATTTGTACATTTGTTTTAGAGCAAAGCATTTGTGTAGACAAGGAAAACCACATTCTGTCTCAATGGAACTTGTTCTTGCTTAGAACTAAGGTTAGGTCTATCAGCCTGAATCATCTCAAAGGCTTACTGAGCTGCCAACGCACTGGCAGCTGAAATGGCAGCAGAGGAGCTCAAAGCACTCACTGGCCTGAGCTCTGTGTCCATTATCAGTTGCCATTTTATCATCTTAATGTTAGTGAGGAGTATTGAATATTTCATCTTGCCACTTTCTTTATTTACTTTCTTTATTTACCAGCAGAGATCAGTGCCTTGCATCCTTCCCTTGTGGCCCCTGAGATCATGCTCTGTCTGTTCTGATCCTGTGCTGAGGTGAAACCACATTATCCACCACTTTACCAGGCAGTTTCATTTATTGTGGAAGGAATTCAGTTATTCAGTCAAGCAGTGAATTTCCATGTTGCCCTTGTGTGGACTGTCAGGGCACTAGAACTTGTATTTCCCTCAAAAACTCAACACCAAAATACAGACTTCATCTTTTCCTTCTCAAAGTGAGGGGAAGAACTCTATTGCATTTCACTGGTATTTTCTAATTTTTCATCTATCATGCTTTATTTGTTTAAAGGTACAGAGAAGCCTGTTCTGCATAAGGTTTGGGGGAAAAGTAAAATTTCATGCAGAGAAATGTAGAAGCTGTAACTGTTTATTTAAAAAGCCAAATATATGTTTGCAAAACTACTTTTTCAGAAAATAACAACCTTGTGGCTAAGGTCAGGAGGTCCTGACCATTGTCTTTTGGCACCAGATAAATTATAATTTTCTTCTAAGTTTTTCCAGAGTTCTCACTAATGAACATCTCCTGCAAAGTTCCTTGGAACACATAGCATGATTATTTACATTTTATTTCCTTACTTCTAAAGGAAACCTAGCTGTTAATAGGACTATAAAGCAGTTACCAATACATTTTATTCATTTTTGAATCATGATTCACAGATCATTTTGCACTGACTGAGGATGAAGTTCTTGTGAATTCACCTTCTGTCTCTCTATCAGCATTTAACAATTCTACAAACCAAGTAAATTTTTATAGCCTGAGGGAGAAATATTCCAAGACAAATACTTGTATTTTCTTCACCCTTTAGAATAATGTGTTACAGAGAAGTTGAAATGTCAGTGACTTGTTTGTGGACTAAAATAAAAGATACTGCATGTTTAAAGGGATAAACTTGCTATTCAGAAGGCAGCTGTGATCAGTTTATCTCCCTGAATATCAAGCCTGGAACATCAGCCTAATCTGAATTTTATGTCTAACTCAGTATTAGAAACTGAGCAACTTAGTTTGTGAGAAGTTGTAAAGTTGGGATGACAAAAGATATTCTTCTGTGTTGTTTATGAAAAGTCAGATTTGTCATTGCTTTGTGTCTTTGGCAGTGTTTTTCACATATAGAAAACAAATTAAGCAGCAGTAGTTTGTAACACTTGTAAGAATAACAAAAAGGTACAACACAATAGACAGTCAAATTCCAAATGCATATTGAAGAACCCTGGTGATAGATCTCTGCCATCCTTCAGGAATATTAGAGTTTAGGAGGTTTATTGCTTGAAATAGTCCTTAGTTTCTGTCATAAGGCCCCCTGGATCTTTCTTTTTCTCACTTTTCTAAGCTGTCTCCCCATCTCTCTCCCCTCTCTCACCCTTCCACACAGAACTCCTCTAAGGCCTTTTAGCCTTGCCCATGGGCAGCCTCTGTTGGAGCCAGGCCAGGTTTATACCAGTTGGGAATTTGTGCTAATGGCCTTCTGGTCACTTTTGGGAGCATTCAGTTTCAGCCAATTTGACTGGGAGACAGCTGCTTAACCCTCCCTGATTGTTGGGTATTTCTCCCCTTCAGATGCCCAGATCCCCCAGTATTCCCTGATGGTGCTAAGGAACAATGCACTGTATCCAGAGAGGAGATCAAGCCAACAGTGCCAAAATGCTGTTATTAGATGAGGAGCCACAATTCCAACAGATTAAATGCAAAATGGGCAATGGTCTGTTTTCCTCAGAGGCAAACATCAAGGATATCAAGAACCTGGGCTGCTGGAAGATGGGAGTCTCAGTAAATAGCAAACACATTGTTCTGCTTCTGCCCCCAGCAGAGCTGAATAAATAAATTCACTTATCCAGTACTAGGCAGGAGGAGTCAGTGGAAACCCCAAAATTCCACACTGTAAAATCTCAGGGGACAGGGATTTTAAAGGAACCCAAAACAACAACAAAAACTTTTGCAAAGTTCTAAATATCAATGGTTCTTAGGGTAGATACTTGAAGTGCACTCAATTATAACACATCCTTGAATTGGCAGTGGAAAAATCCAGCTCCAGCAGCAGAGATGAGTTGCAGCTGCAGCTGATGGTGAGGGCTGGGAATACAGAGAGCACTTAGTGATGAAGGCAAGACCTGTAATCAGTTGTGTGCTTCAAAGCCATAAAGCACAATCAGGGTGACAACAGGGCCCCATTGTTGGCTCTGGCTTTCTGCTGAAAGGACTTGCACAGGGGAAGGGCCCTGCAGCAAGGCAGCCTTGTGCCCAAGCCATTCATTTTCTCTGTGTTCTTCTCTGTGTTCCTTTCTTTCCTGTGTGGCTTTTTTCCCCTTTGGCTTTGGAGCTGAGATTTCCTCATTATGAGGGCGCTTCTTCAGCCTGGTTAAAATGCTCAAAGTTGCCTTACCTTGCTAATATTTTGTTTTGCCCTCATGTCAGTAGTTCAGATGACAGAAGTGTCTCAGTGCAGGGGTGGATGGCAGCCAGTAAAGCAGGGACAGCTCTCCAACCTGCAGTGGCATTGTGCAGTGGCCACATGAGCATGCAGAGAGGCAGAAGGCACCAGTGCATTTTTCCTAGGTCTCGGTATGCATGAATTGAATGCAGAGATCGCTGTTCAGTTCTATTGTCAGGAAAAATAATCCACAAACATCAGAGGTTTACGTTCAAAAATGAGACAGAGGAGTCCATTTACTTTATTTGAATAAAGGGAGAGGCCATGGGGCCTTCCCCTGGGGTCTCTCAAATTTTTGGAGGATGCAGTCACCCTTTTTATCCCAATTTCCTGGCTGCATTTCCCTTCTCTCTTTCCCCATTGGCTGAGGTACTTGAGAGGTACAGACTTCCTGATACACCTGGTACCAAAGATTCCCCTCTAATGTATAACCCTCCCTTTTAATTTTTAATTCTTATGGAATTTAGGGTTTTCCTCCATTGTTTCTTTCATCTCTCAATGTCCAATTTAATTTATCAGCAAACCTACAGTTTATTTGTAAAAGAAAATATCTTTTTCCATTCATCAAACAGTGGAATCCTTCCCATTGTTTCTTTTATCTCTCAGAGCTAGTTTTATCTACCAGCAGACCCACAGCTTGTTTGTAAAGACAAATCTGCCATTCCTCTCAATATTAAGAAGAAAGTGTTCTTTTTATTCCTTCCCCAATCTGCAGTTTTTCTACCAAAACTCTCTCTTCACTACCCCTGACATTCCCCACTGTGGACAAATTGATATTCTTGGGATCTCTAACTCTTTTCAGATCATCTAGATTTTCAGAATAGTACAATTCTGTCCCTAACAAAATTGAATATTTTTAATTTCTAAAGCCTTGGAAATGTGTCTTTTCTTTTTCTGAAAGACCCATCATTTAGAACTTCCTTAGAACTTTACACTTTTTAATATCTCCTGTCTCAAGCAACCACAACTACCTGCCTGGTACAAACCTTAAAGCTTTGACAGGTTTATATTATTCCTTATTTCGTTTTTGCAGCACATAGAGACATCCCACACGTTTACAGAAAAATAATTCTTTGCTAGCTCCTAAACTGAGCATCTCACTGAACAATTTAAACATGGGTAGCAATACAAAGAAAGACTTGACAGGGAAAAAAAGAGCACATCACAACTAGAAGAAATTGAAATCGTGAAGATGAAAGCATGGTCCTTAATATGTGGCCTGTGCAGTAACTTAAATTGTAGTTCTGCTCTCACTGAAATCAATGGCAAAACTCCACAGTCTTTAATTACAGAGGGGAGCAATATGGGGGAAAAAAAGGAGATACATGAAAAAGATAGGCATTACTAACAGAATTGTAGAATATCTGGAGTTGGAAGGCACCCACAAGGATCTTTGAGTCCTGTACAGGATCACCCCCAAGAGTCACCCCCTGTGCCTGAGAACATTGTCCAAATGTTCCTTGAGCTCTGCCAGGCTGGTGCTGTGACCACTGCCTGGGGAGCCTGGTCAGTGCCCAGCCACCCTCTGGGGGTTAGACACACACCCAGCTCCCTGATATTTTCCTAAGTGGCTATTGCCCTAATATCCAACTGTCCTATGGTCACGTTATGATGCTTGTATCCCCAGCTGACTGTTCTATTTATGCTGATTATTATGTTCTGTGCCTTCAAGACTGGCTCTGAAGAGTGAATGTTTTGTTTTGGTTTTGTTATCAGCCTGCTCCCCACAGCTGGTGGTACACAGAGACAGGGCAGTACATAGTGCAGCTTTTGCTTTTTCCTTTGCTTTTCACTTTGCTCTTGCTTCTGTTTTTCTCCTGCTTTGCCCTTGCTTTTTTGCTTCTGCTCATTAGTTAGTTTAGCTAAGCAGCCTGAATTTTCCCTGGACTGTTTTTCCTTTCCCTTTTTTTGGACCTACTCGAGCCTGCTCTGGACTGGGGCCTGGCAAACACCGAGAGTTTGCACCTTGTGGCCTAGCGGGGCCTACTCTGGGCAGCAGCTGCCCCAGCACCGGAGGGACTGAGAACAGAGCGAGCACCCCCAGAGAGACTTTCTGAATTTGTCATCTTTATCAGAGCGGTGAAAGAGTGGTGTCATCTGGTATTGTTCATTTTGTGTGCTGGGGGGTGCTGTGCCTGTTAAATAAACAGGTTCTTTCCACTTCTCTCTGAGGAATCCTTCCCAAACCGATTGTGGGGAGGGGCTGTGTGGGTTTGCTTTCTGGATGGACACCCTTTGGAGGTTTTCTCCCAAATTTTCCCTAAACCAGGACACCAACTAAATCCTTCCCTGATAGCTCCAGCCATTTCCTCAAGCTCTGTCACTATCACAGAGAGCAGAGATTGGAGCTGCCCCTGTGCTCCAATCTCTGCTCTCTGGGAGGATGGTGAAGACCATGATGATGTCTGACCTCAGCCTCCTCCAGGCTTGGCCACTCCTCATACACCTTCCCCTGTAGACCCTTCACCATCTGCTATTCTAATCTGATGAACTTTTTCATCTGATTTAGATTCAGTGCTCTTGCAGTGGCACTGGTAGCTACTCTGAATGCAAAGTAAATGAGAATTAGCTATCAGAACCTGACAATGTTTGCCTGCACTGTCTGGACATTAGAAAGAGAGATTCAGTTCCTCTTTGCATTTTGGAGAGCCCAAAAGATTCTTAAAGCCTCCATGCATTTGCCATGAAAGAAATGTCCTTTAATAAGTAAGTAAAAAAAAGTCAAGGTAAAGAAAAGTGTCAAGTGCCCCACGAGCTCTGAAGGAGGAAGCTGAGGTAGTTTGCTCTGTTTGATGCATTGTGGTAATCAGGCAGCTTATTTTCTGACCTTCAGGGGTCTGGCTCTGGATGAAAAGAAAAGTAAAAGCAATATAAATCCATGTGAGGAGATGGTTTCACTGAAACATGTACATCATGGTTCAGAAATACTAGAAGCCACGCAGGCCCAGAGGGAAGGATGGATCAAAAATGGCAAGGTCCATACCCATCTATATAGCTATATCTAGGTATATCCCAAAACTCATCCACTGCTCACAAAGATCTGTCCCACATAAAAGGAACAGATGAATAACAGTCTCTCCTTAAAATGGTTATCAAACTGTACAAAATGCAAAGCAAAGTTAAATCTCATTATTAAATCCTTAGATTAAAAGCAGCATCTGTGAGGATACTCAAGGTCTCTGTGTGTGTCCTGTGTTGTACCCTGGACATCTGGACATCTGCTGTTTCTCAGTGCATCTGTAGGCATTTGTTTTGACCTGGTACACCCATTCTCAGTTTCTCCTTTAGATTTATATCATATCTGTTTAATCATGACTGGAAATTATATTTTCACTTAAAATAATTTCAATCATCCTGCTCTGTGTGCCCTTACAAGGACCAGGCTTCATAAATTTTTATTTATTGGCTGAAAATACAAGGACGTTTCTGCATTCATATTGAACAAAAGTATTTCTCTGAGCATAAAAAAAAGGGGGGAGGGGGAACTATTTTCACACATAAAATTGTTTTAACTTTAATCCGTATATTATTATTTTCTCCATTTTTGTCTTCCAAACTGTATCTAATTAATTTTTTCTCTTCCAATTATTTTTTTTTAGACCGTCAGGGCAAACTTGAATTTCTTTTGTTCAGCTATGCTGGATTATGCCAAGCAAAATCATGAAATCCTCAAAGTGAATAACATATGCCAGTGGCATCCTGCATACATTATTTGCACAACTGGGCAGTTTGAATCAGCCTCCTTCCAATGTGCACCTGAGCCTGATTTGTAGGGATTACAGAAAAATTGAAATTCCTCAGGAATGTTTGGTGTACCATAGATCAGTTAGAGGTCACCATGTTATTTAGTGTTTTATGGTGAATAAATCAAATGCTCACTTCCAAATCCCCCTTTATATGAGCTATAATACATCGAGTTCTTTATGGAAAAGGAATTTTTATGAACTGAAACTGAACCACATTATCCTGTAAAGTAATGGGGCAGTGACACATATAATGAATAGGACATCACTCACTTTTTTGTATTCTCTGCATCACAATGAGAGCGCAAAAAAGCTGAATCAAGTAGATGCTGCTTGCTGTGTACAAATACAAGACTTGAGGCAGTGAGGTGGGAGTTTTCTCACCCAGTTTAAACATCAAGATGATTGTTTAAATTCTCCATAAAAAGGGAGCCTCCACAGCCTTCTAAATAAAACCCAGTCCAGCAATAAAGCAAAATACCACCAAAAAATGTGTAGTGGACTAAGAGAGGCAGGTAAAACAGCTATTTATTGGCCCTCAGGGGAGTTTTCTGTGGATGAGCATAGAAATGGTGAGGTCAGTCTTCAGAGCCCATGGACAAGATTGCTTGAGTATATCCCTTGATTTACAACTGAAGCTTTTCTGTTACATCATGCACTTAATACAGCTTTTGATTGGTACAACTGTAAAACTCTTCTATGAGTATAATCCATTCCAAAAAGTTACAAGTGAGTCACCAAAGTACAGGAGTCACATTGTAGAGCTTGATTCATCACAGACTTCAGTAACTACAGGCGCCCATCCACAACCATTAGGTAAATGCAGAGCAGCATGTGGATTATGAAAAGTTTTTGTAACATTACCTGTTTCTTAGAACTTGTGTCATTATTTTCCAGATGAAGTAGGTTTAAGGCAGGTGAGAAGGATTGTCTTAATTTCCATAATAATTAATTATAAATTTATAGTGTTTATTTATTTTCCTTTTCCTCTATGATAAGACAAAAAATTATAAATGGAGAGATTTAATTATTATGAGAAATATTCTGTAGGGCCAGGGATTCTCAGCTGACTGAGATTTAAAACACTTTTTTGACTGATTCTTTAATAAATTTTGGTGCATGTTGTAAGAATGCTATAAATTATTTTATTAATTTTCATATGCCCATTCCAGCCTCTCATCCTTAAAAAGAATGAACATAAAATTACCTTCATTAGCAATATAACAGCTGATTGTTGCTTCAAATATCCATTTTGTTACCATTTCTTTTCCCTCAGAGTGCAGCTCTGAAGTGGCAGGAAGTTCACAGTGTAAATGGATCTGGTGAAAAACTTCAATTTTCTAGCTTGGTTAGAAAAAATTCCAACTCTGCTTCATGCATATTCAAAGAATTTAGAACTATGAGATGATCTTTTTCATAGTTGAGTGTAAAGGCAGAGACTAAGGGGATGATTCACTTATCTTAGAATTCAGGTGTTTGAAATTTAGGTGTCTGTCCTGGTTTGGGACAAATTTGGAAGGGAACTCCCAAAGGAATATTCCCCTAAAGGGCAAAATTCAGTGGCCCTTGTCCCCATCTGTTCAGAAGATAAACCTCCTTTGAGAAAAGTGGGAAAAAAACTGTTTATTTAACAGGCAAAGTATTCACAAACATGTGAAAATGAATAATATGGAACAGTGGTCTTGGGTTTCTGTGGTTGAGATGACCCCCGAGGTGTTAGAAAGTCTTTTTTTCCCAGCCCCACAACCAAAGAAGTCGAGATTTGTTAGTTCTGCTTTTCAAGGTTGTTTATTTTCTCTTATCTAATACATTCTTTCTCTGACCTGCTGAGATCTGTCCAGCAGTTTGGGTTGTGGCACAGTCCCTGCTCTTGGGGTGGTATTGGCTTTTTATACTATGAACTATGTGTACTTTATTTACAATAATTTTCCAGTACCCATCACCTATGTTAGACAGTCTGTCTCTACTCTAAACCAATCCAGAAGTGCCACCATTGCAGCAGAAGATGGAGGACAAGAAGGAGAAGAGGACAGGACAAACCCAGATTCCTCCATCTTGCCTATTGAATGCCCGTTCTAAATCCCCAAAATTCTACTTTTTCACCCTGTGACAAATTAACTATCATTCTACTCAAACTCTTGTGGCTTGGAAATCTTCACACAAAGTTGGTAATTTTTTCCATGGGCTAAAATCAAAGGCACAGGTGTTTGTGACTCCGTGCCAAGGTCTCTGAGCCCCCTGCCAGGGGCTCGAATCACCCAGGGCAGCCAGAGAAATGTCCTGGGTCCTGACACAGTGGAACTTGTCACTGTTCTGAAGAGATGGCAAATTCAGAGAGAGTCCTTTTGTAGTTCAGAGTCCTTTTGATGGCTGTGCCCTCAGCTTTCTCTCAGCCTCTCCACGGCTCCAGTGTCCTGGCTGATAGTCCTGGTGTTCCCAGACCAAACAATAGCTGAAATTCCAAAAAAAACCTTCTGGCCTCAGCTAATGAGAGAAAAACCAGTGAAAACAACAAGGGAAAACTCCCTGTCTGCGGAGAGGAGCACTCTGAGGACTTCTTAGCATTTTTATAAATGACAATATAGTATTGGCTTTTGCAAGTTATTTTTAACCACAAAGATTTTGATATGGTACAATTTGTAATTCCTTTTAACTGCTTTTTGGTGTAGTATAATCTGTCAGTTTATGTAAGTAGTAGTGTGATAAATATGTATCTTAGGCCCTTAGCATAATATTTAAATAGAAACTATGTAATGTTAAAATGCTTTTGTTTGTGTAACTAACTCAGATAATAGTGTGAAATAGCTATGTTATTTCTCACATTTATGGACTATCTTATCTGAATGATAACAGTGACAAAAACCAGAACAGCAAGAGAAAAATTTACTGACTCTCCAGTTATCAGGAAGTGTAAAAAAACAGAATGGAGCCTCAAGAAGAAATAAAATATATTGATTTAATCATACAGAATGTCATGCAGACAATTCAAAGGTTAAAAACCAAGCAAAAGAATTCCTGGAACACCTAAACTCACAGGAATGTTTGAATATGTATAACTCTAATGAATATGCATTTAACCCATGTGATGTAAAAATATATGAGGACATTGTTTTAAGCTAATGGTGTATTGTATGTGCATTCCCCCCAGATGAAGGAAGGAATGATGAATCTGACTCCATGTTCTCAGAAGTCTGAATTTATTATTTTATGATACTCTATCATATAAAGAATGCTATACTAAACTATACTAAAGAATACAGAAAGGATACTTACTGAATGCTAAAAAGATAATAATGAAAACGTGTGACTCTCTCCAGAGTCCTGACACAGCTTGGCACTGACTGGCCATTGAGTCAAAACAATTCACAGAAAACCAATGAAACAATCACCTGTGAGTAAACAATCTCCAAACACATTCCACATGAGCACAACACAGGAGAAGCAAATGAGATAAGAATTGTTTTCCTTTTTCTCTGAGGCTTCTCAGCTTCCCAGGAGAAAAATCCTGGGTGAAGGGATTTTTCCAGAAAATGTGAATACCACAATGGTGTGCTTTTGGCAAAACACCCCAGCACTGGATATTGTCCCTTTTATTCCTTATTAAACATCAATTTAAATAAAATTCAAATAGTGAGCTGTGTTTCTCACATCTCTATGTTTTGAATACAGCCACAAAAATAATTCCATCACTTTTCCTTCTCCTCTGCTTCACTCTTAGATCTAGTTTTAAAGGTGCAGAACTTATTTCTGGGCTAAACAAATGAATGGGGATAAAATTCAGCAACATAAAGTCATCCCAGGACAGGTGTCTCATCTGAAATATCTGTCTGGGTATCCTGTCAAGGGACTGGAAGCAGATAAACAGCTGCAGGAGGCAATGCATCTTACAGGGCTGGAGAACATCCCAGGCTGGCTCTGTATTTAACTGGGCTTCAGAGAAGGTTACATGATATGAGAAAACTGTAAATCTTTTGCTTTCAAGCATTTAACAGGTAATACCAAAGGAAGCATATTTGGAAAAAAAACATGTGGCTGCTGTAAGATTTATCGCTTAGTTTTTCAACTTTATTACTGTGTCAATGCCGGGGTTTAAAGCAAACAAGAAAAAGATGTTTTATAGATCAAATATTACCTTCACTATAGGCCCTAAAAACAGATTAGAAGTAAATGGTCTGTTTTGGTCTTCTTTTATTACTCAAATTTAAAATAAAATACTGTTATTTTGGCTTTAAATAGCTTTAAATATCATTGGTGAAAAGTCTTGCACAAGACCTTTAAATAGAAGTTTTCAGATTTGAAGAGTCTTATTTTTCCATTGTTTTGTTTTTCTGCTTTTAAAAATACATTTATTAATAATATCTGTTCTTCCTTTCCATCCTATGTGAGATAGCATAAAAAAATCACATTTTGTCAGACTTTTAGAGAAAGTAGAATCATGAAAGGGTTAAAAAATTATTACAGAGAAACAGTGAATACAATAGAAATTTATTGTTTTCTTAAAAAAATATTTTGGAGATTTATGTTATTATTAGTGCTGCACCTGTTTTGCTTGTAGCTGTTTCTGAGCTGATATTTTGAAGGCATTTCTGCTTGTTCCCAAATCAATCCAAAACATGAGCATAAAGGACCTCAACTGATGAATATAAATATTATAAAATCAAATTAAGAATGAATTAATTGTAATTAATTCAAATTCATAGATTTTTTTTTCTTAACTGATTACTAGTATTTCTCTTCAGTGGATATTCCTTGGGTTTTTTATTTTATATCCTTGGTGCTGTGGCTCAGCAACAGAGGCCACAGCCAATACACCAGTCTTGGTGTCTTTTAATCTCTTTTAATCTCTTCAGTCCAGTTATAGTTGAAAGACTCCAGGATACAAGTATAGATAGAGCTTCCTGCATTAGAAACACCTGTGCAAAAGTGGTGGGAAGCATTGCTATTCAGACAAGTATTCATGGCTTTCCTGAGAAATTCAGTGAGATAAATCACAAGGAAGAAACGAAAGAGCAGCTGGCCTTGCAACAGAGAACATGTCTGAACCTGGTTTGCCAGTAGCATAAAAAGACTTTTAAAAAGTACAAATATTACAGCAGATAGAAGACATCAGCTGTCTCTGGCAGATATGTGAAAGTCCTTGAAAAAGCTAAAAAAATTGGGGTTTTGCCTAAACAGAGGCTTATAAACTCATGGGCTGAAGAGCAGGGGAAGAAAGTACTGAAAAATAACTTAGCTCACCTGTGAAAGGTGTGGGCTAATTTGACATAACCTGCAGGCTTTGCCAATGAAGTCACATCTCAGATGACAGGGTCTGTCACACTATTTGTGCTCTGGATTGGTGTGGGATTCTCTCATAGTCACTGTTCCCAAGATTGCCCTGCCCTCCTCCTTTCAGGACCAGGAGTTAAATGGACAAAATAGTTTCCTTCCACTAATTGAGCCCACCTTGTGAAGTGTCAGTGGCCTTTAGCTGGCTGCAAAGTGCACACCAATCCCCTCTGACAGTGATTTTTTGTTTATTTTCTTGGTCACCTCTGTGACATGAGAATTCACCGTTCAACAAGGTCAGCTCTCCAGCAGCTTTCAGTGCTTAACCCCCAAACTCCAGCTGCTTGAGCAGCCTGAATTTTGCTGTAGTTTAACTCTACTGGAGTAGATTTGCTAGAGGATTACATAGAGTTGACAGAAAGTATGGTAAACAAGAAAAGAGTGGTAATTTCCCAGTAAAACAAGAAAGAGAGCATTTTTAGGCTCTGACTGTAATGGGGTTTGCACTGTTGTGAGAGTCCCTGCCAAAACTGGAGGCAAATCAGGTCTCAAATTCCTTGATTTGAGCTGCTGATCACTGCTGATGAAAAACAGGAATCAGTTTCCAGGGAGGACCCTAAAAGTATCAAAGCTATTTAGTAAATTGTTGTATAGTCAGAATATGAGCTACTGGTGAAGAAAATGAACTTTATCCCAGCTGAAATCATCACACCCCATTTGACAAACTATTCCTCCTAAACATGTTTTAATATACTAACCATGCAACCATAATCCAGGCCATTGGATTAATATTCTGTGTTGTGTTTAAGATTTTGATCGTGGTTTAGGGGATTTTCTTGCTTTAACAAACCTCATCTATCTTTCTGCAACCTCAAAAATTTCAGTCTTCCAGCCCATCTGAGAGGAAAGAGAGCTGTGCATTGAAAATGGCATTGGCAGATTGATGGGGGCACATACAGAGAGTATTTCATGAGTAGCCTCAGGGAGCACAACTTGGTGTAACTTGTGTTTTATTGGGGCCTGGAGGAAGTGCAAATTGCAGCAACTCAGATTCCTCTGATGTTACCCACTGTGTCTGGATATAGTTCCAACCCTTTAATATAGTGCTGCCTGTTTCCTGCAGAGTTGTGAGTGCTAATTGTGTGACAGGACACCCAAAGGCAGCACTGAGCAAACATCTGTGTGCTCTGATGTGCTCTGCCAGGCTCCTTCCCTGAATTCCCAGGTAAGCAGCTCCCGACCTCAGCAACTGGAATTTGGGAATGTATCTGACTCAAGAGTGTCTGAAATGGAGCTGCAGCAAATCTTAGGTCACTGTGGTTTATATAAGTTAGAGTCCTGAGATACAATTTCATGGGTAGTTTTGTCTTTCTGACAGTGTTTCCACCAGAAGGGGATGTCTCCCATTCCCTTGATCTTCCTTAGTTCTGTTTTTCAGACATATGAGTTGCTGCTGACCACCCAACCCTATCTCCTGCCTTGCTTCATCTTCAGTGATTGCTGGATCATCCCACAGTCACTAACATGAGAGAAAACCACGCACCTTTTTATTTCCTGGATTTAGTTTCTGCTAAATCAGCGACATAAAACAGCTTGTAAAGGGTTCAATGTGTACCAATACCTGCCAGGAGCATGAGTGGGGAGAGGGATGGGTGAAAAGGAACTCCCAGTTGTAATGGACTGGTAAATGGAGTTACTACAATGGCTCACTATGTTGAATTGAATGCAATTGCTGCTGCCATCCACTTCTTGTAGTAAATATTTCTTGTATTATAAGTTGCAGTTTATTGCATGGCTTTTTTGGAGAGAAGGACAGGCACTCTCCAGCTTCTGGCTGGGTAGGGCAGCAAGTGCTGATAACCACAGGCAACAAAATGTGAGCAGGAGGCAAAACCCACAGAACTGATGGCCACAGAGGGCTGAAATAACTCAGTGCTGACTGAGTAGGTTAAATTTATCAGTTTAGTTACAACAGCACATTTTATTTCCATTTACAGAACATTTCTGAAGTCCAGGATGGCTTAGTAGAGGCTGATCACCACATAACCCCCACATTGTTATTTGGGAGTGAACTATTTATCAGAACCTGGGTTGGCCATCTCTGCTTTTCACTGCAGCCTTCCTCTGAACATATTAAAGACATTTCCTTTAAAATGTTAGGCCCAAATTCCAGACTTTGAATTTAAACTGCATTTCATCTTACTCAAGGTTCTTAGTTTTGCTTTTAAACCATTATTAACTTTCAGACACTTTACAACTCATAACCTAACAAGGATTCTAGAGCTCATCTTTTGGGATAGATATTTTTTCCTGCTGCTTTTAAAATATTTATGTATTTAAAAAAGGTTTTTAAAGCCAAGACAAGCTGCAGAAACAATGCTTAAATTCCATAACTCAAGCTGGAAAGCATTTAATAGTTTGCCTTTCAAACCTCTACCAGCAGAGAATTTCTCTCTGTTGTATATTATATGTTGTATATTTTTAGCTGTCAATATCAGACTCAGTGGCAGTGCCAGGCAAACTGTGACACTAACTAGACTTTTAAGTGTGATCTGTAATCCAACCTAAGAAGTTCTAAGCTGAGACTTCACACTGCATTATAGCTGTATCCATACATTTATCATTAAAAAAAAAAAAAAAAGCCTGTAATTTTTTATTTCAGTAAACTGAAGCGATAGTTTTCAATAATTCTGGAACAAATCCATTTAGTGCATAATTCCCAGTGAGGCACAAAAAGTTTGCTTGAACATTTCCAAAGTTCTTGTATTGTATTACATACAATATACATTTACATTTCCACCTCTTGTATTGTTTAAGAAATATTCTTAACTTAATGATGCTTGGAGAGTCTTTTAAGGAGGCTGCTCCTGCAGGTTGATGGACACAGGCACTTCCTTCCTACATTGTCAGGCCTTGAGGGGTCTGGCAGCAGAACAATTAATAAACAAGGTGGGGGGGGTGCTTTAATTAGGGAAATTCGGATGTGTCTTCCACTCTTCTCTACACATTTGGGGCTGCTTTTATCCCCATCTTTATCTATTCACTCAGGGAAAGTCAAGCCAGATAAAGCACATGGGAGAATCTTTCTAAACTTCTAGGTAAGTATTTCAAAACAGGGAGATGAAATAAAATTCTGCTTTTTTGAGTGTTGAAAAAATGACACCTCTTCCTTTTTTTTAATGCTGTTTTTGATGAGGCACCACATTTCATGGGCTTCTTTGACTGTCTGGTTTAGAAAAAATTCACTTCAATATTTGGCATCATATATACATGGTTTATGTTGTTTTTCTATAGATGCATTATTCATAACTACATAAAGCACTTCGACCACTTTTTTTCATGGTTCACTCAGATTTATGAGGTCTTTTTGTTGCTCCTAACTTTCCTTCTGACTTTTGGTTACCAGAACAAGATTACAAGCATCTGGATGTAAATGCTTATTTTTCTGTTCATTGTTTTTAAGTGGAGTTTGTTTAGCTGAACAAAATCATCTGCAGCACTGTTTCCTGGGGGACACCTTGTGTGTCTTTTGGCTTTTCCCCGTTCCTAGGTTAAATATTTTTCTATGACATTCATTGGGTACATTTAGAACGAGTACAAGTATATTTTCAGTACAAGTTCTTCAAATCTCAGAAATTTCCCCAATTCATAGTAAATTTAAGTCTCTCTTCACTGCATCACCATCTCATCACTCTGGATCTCTGTCTGCCTTTGTGTTTGACAGCATTTTGGAGAACAGGAGTGTGGAGATTATAACTTATCCTGAGGTCTGATTCCCCCTTTCCCTTCCAACACAGGATAGTTTACTCTGCAGCCTCTCACATGCCACAAACAGAGGTGTCCTTGCACCTAAAAATTGAATTTTCCATCCTTACTGCCTGCTGCTTCCTATCCAGGAAAGTCCAGAGGGTACTGTGCCATCAGCCTGTGTCTTCTCAGATATTTCAGCCCCACTTTGAGCTGAGTGCCTCATTCCCTGAGCCTTCACGGGCTGAGTGTTTCAGGTTTCACCTGAAAGCTCATGGCTGTAGGACAAATCTTACAACAGGACACATTTCCTTCACTTTTGCAGACAATGTTTCAGTTATTTGCTGGCTGTGGTGTGCTGCTAATGTTTTATAAGTGATATCTTAGAATATCAGCTCATCTCTCTCTGGCAGATTGCATAGATTTCAGACTTTTGCCTGTCTCTATTTTAGGAAGTGTACAGCTTGTTATGGGAGCTACCCCAAAATAGTGTTTGCTCATATGCATATGTTTACCTGTCTGCCTAGTATTTCCATCTCCTTGCAGGCTGTGCTGTTCAGTGGCTTTGGTACTTAAAATTATGCAGGTAAAGCTGATGTCTGGGGGATTAACTAATTCTTCATATAATTGCCTTCATAGATATATGGTTAAAAAAATTCAGTGCTAAGCAACCAGAAGTACAATTAACTCTGTCAGTCAAGGGCTTGTTGCTTGAACTTCTCTAACATCCAGTGTATTTGCAGTTTCTGTATTATTTCCCTGCTAATTCTAATAAATTATAATATGGCCTTGCAGATTTCAAAACTGAGAAAATCAAACCTACATGAAGAAGCAGACTTTCTTTTCAGTGCATCAATATAAACTCTGTTGCTTATGCAGAGTTTCAGTATTACCTGTGAGTTTGGTGAGTGAGGTACTGGGTACACAGAAGGTACATAGATGATCACTTAGTGGGCAATTTGAATATGAAGTCCAGATTCTGATATTCTGACCCGAAGACTCATTTGCATGATGTACTCTTAACCCCTTTTAGTGAGAAATAGGCTTGTGAGGATTTAATTAACCTTCCTGTTCACATCCAGACTGGGTTTGCATTGCATAAATAAAGCACAGATAGGAAGAACACCCTAAAATACCACCAGGATCAGCTGTTTCTTTGATTATAAGGATTATATGTGGTATGTACATTAATATATATTCATGTGCATTCATGTCCATAATTTTCATTTCGATTCTTGGATAATTTTTGTTAAGTTTAATTTCGCTGATTATAAATAGGTTTTTATTGCAAATGGTACAGTGGAATCAAACCCACCACAGTATCTTGTCCTACAGTTGAAAATTTAAGCTCCTGGTCCATGCTGTAACACACAATTTGGATGTGTTGTAACATAAAAGAGAAGAAGTTTCCACAGTCAACAGGTTGGGCTATGAAAGAATTTGTGTTCCTCATCCAGAAATAGAGGAAGAGTAAATAAATTTGTTGTTCTATCTCCTATTGGAGTCAACCAGAGTTAAGTCACCACATCCTTAGAATCCCTTGATTCCATCTCCTTTCACTCCAGTGGGAGCATAGGCAAGTAATTCACGTGTAGATATTTACATGAAAATCTCATTTGAGATGGTTTAATCTTTAAAGGTATCACACACCATACTGAGATTTAAACTCCTCATTCCAAATTCACAGGAAACGTGCATCCCTGTTAACTGGCTAATCAACACCTCTAAATATCAGGGTATTTTGCTAATATTCTGGAATACAGTTTTTAGAGAATTAATTGAGTTCCACATCCATCCTTTTGTAAAGGGCTCCTGTGCATAAGCAAATTAGTATCTATAGGCAAATAAATGCAAGCGAAATCACTTGAATATTTAATGGCTGTGCCTGAATGTTCACTCCATGTTATTGATACACAGTGCTACTGATTTGCTCTGTGACCATTCACTGTTCAGGGCAGCTACTACTGATAAATCTGATTCTCACCAGAAAGATTTTAGAATAATTTCTAAATATGTTTCCAGCTCTTGGAAGTCTGAGTTGGTTTTGTTGTTGTTGTTGTTGTTTTGGGGTTTTTGTTTGGCTTTGTTTTGGTTTTTGTTGTTTGTTTATTTTTTATTGTTTGTTGGTTTGTAGTTTTTTGGGTTTGGGTTTTTTTTTTTTTTCAGGAGATAAAAATAACTTTCAAATCATTAGTTGCAAGAAAATCTCTCAATGCAATAATACCTCCTGTTGTGGTGGGTGGGTTTTCTATATATGCACAATATGCCTTCATATGCAACAACTTCAATTCTAGATTAAGAGAATGAAAATGCTGAAAAGAAACAAAGTTAAATGCTCAGACAGACTACACCTAAAATTCAAATAAAATGGCAGTGGTAATGGTCCTTAGGAACAAACTAATCAAACAATTATACTTAATGGAAGTCTTAATTGACTCTGTGCATCTTCTAAAATTGTAAATCTTATCTCTTACATTGTGCTCCTTTTAGGTGAGCAGGTTAGCAATTTAAACACATGTCTCTAAGTTTTTATAGTGAGTGGCTCAGGAACAATATTTGCATGGGATTTATGCTGTATTAAGTTTCTTAAAGTCATGTTTTAAAAGATAGATTGCTTTCATTTCTCTTTGAAAAAAAAAAAAAGAAAAAAGCAACAAAATTACCATCCTGAGCTGGAACAAATCACAGTTAATACTGTGTGGATGAATTCAGATTTTGCTAATCCAATGAAAGTCGTCTATAATGGAGATTCAAAACAAAGAAAATCCACTTTTCTTCTTAATAAGTCTCCTCCTGCCCCAAATAGTTAAGCTCTTTATACAAGGTTAAAATTTTAAGAATATGGAATCTTTCAGACTTATAAATATCTTTTTATGAAAATACATTCTAGTAGAAAATGTGTGGAATCTAGTGGAAGAAGTGTCAAAATAAGAATCTAGCAATTCCCATTCTGTCACTACCAGTTGTCAGTCCAAGACAGTTCAACATTTGAGATATGGATGGTATCAAATCCTGTTCTCTGAGGTTTTTTTTTTTTTTCCTTAGTTAAAGCTTTAAAATATAAGTAAACTATTTCAACCTTGACATTGACTTTTGCTGTGATCACAGCACATCCACATTCTTGCCTCAGCCTGTGGAATCCAAAGAGAGTACAACAAAGAACTTTTCTTCTCTGAGGAAGAAAATATGAAAATTCCTATGTTTTGTGAATGTTCATTGTCATGAGAAATACCTTTAACATGAATAGAAATACACTGTCAGACTAGAGCTGTGTTATAGCCTCTGCTAAGCAGCCAGAATGTTTTTCTTGAAAGAAGATTGTTCAAAACCTATTTCAGAAGAGCCTTCTCCTCTTGCAAGATTAAATTTGGGTCTTGAGGACCAGTAGACCAATAGGATGGCACAGACAGGAGCATGTAAAAATAGGTGCATGTACAGAAAGTCCTACATTTTCTATATAGCTGTGATTAGAAATGATGAATGTTGGCCTAGAGACTCCAGATCTCATTGGAAAAATATTCCAATTCTACAAATATTTGTGCAAGTGAAAGAAAACATGTTAGAAAGTCTTGAGTTCAAGCTGGCCTTGCTGGTTGCTTTTCCTCTAGTGTTGGTCAGGAAGCTCATCGTGGTTTGGGTTCAGCCTGTGGACCAAGACACATTTAGAATCACAGAATCATTTAGGTTGGAAAAGCCCCTCTGAGGCCACTGAGTCAAATCATTTCACCAAGGCTGTCGCTAAACCATGTCCCCAAGCCCATCTACACATTTATTTTATTTTTTAACATTTCCAGGGATGGTGATTCCACCACTGCCCTGGGCAGCCTGTTCCAGTGCCCGATCACCCTTTCTGTGCAGAAATTTTCCCTGTTATCCAGTCCAAACCTCCTCTGGCACAACTTGAGGAAATTTTCTCTTGTTTTATTGCTCTTACCTGGGAGAAGAGACCAACCCCCACCTGGCTACAGCCTCCTTTCAGGTTTCTCTCTGTAGATGCCCACATATGAGTTGGACATTTAAGCTCCCATTGCAGTCAAACAGATTTAAGTCCCCAGATCCATAGAATCCCTTGACTCCATGTGCTTTGACTCCAGTGGGAGCATAGGCAAGTATTTCATAAGTAGATATTTACATGAAAGTACTCATGAGAATTTCATTTTACATGAAATCTCATTTGAGATGGTTTAATCTGTGAGAGGCTATCACACACCATGCTGAGATTTAAATTCCAAATTCACAGAAAACATGTGTCCCTGTTAACTGGCTAATCAACACTTCTAAATACCAGGGTATTTTGCTAATGTTCTGGAACACAGTTTTTAATGAATTAATTAAATTCTACATCCATCATTTGTTAAAGGGCTGTTCTCTGTCATTTTGAAGCCATTCCTCCTTGTCCTGTTACTACACGTTCTTCAAAAATCCCCTCTCCATCTTCCCCAGTAGGCCAGTTAGATCTCCCCAAAGCCTTCTCTGCTCAAGCCTGAAAAATCCCAATTCCCTGTGTGTTTTTGAGGGGAAAAGTACATGACAACACATTCAGGTTCCACAACTTCATTCCCCAAAAATGTGAGCACATAGAGGAGGCACATGGAAATTTTTATATGGAGGCTAAACAGCCTCTATGTCAAAAGCTTACTAAAAATAGACATATTGGAGTTCCTCTTAGCCCAAGCTGATGGAGAAAAATGTATTTAGAAAGATTTCTCTTAAATGTAAGTTAAATGCTTAACCTTAAGTGTGCTTGATGTTGCATTAATGTTTAAAAGATTGGCATGTTCAGACTGTCAGTCAAAAAGCAGAGGAGAAGGTGAAAAATCTGCTGCAGGCCCCTGCAGAGCTCCAGACCATGGGCTGAGTGCTTGGGAAGCTGCCTGGAGAAAAGGACCTGGGGGTGCTGGTGGCAGTGGCTGAGCATAAGCCAGCTGTGCCCAGGTAGCCAAAAAGGCCATTGTCACCTGGCCTGTGCCAGCTGTGGTGTGGTGTGACCGTGTTCTCAGGGGTCTGAGGATGAGGGAAGAGACGAGGATCTGACTCCATGTTTCAGAAGGCTTGATTTATTATTTTATGATATATATTATATTAAAACTATACTAAAAGAATAGAAGAAAGGATTTCATCAGAAGGCTAGCTAAGGATAGAAAAAGAATGGAATGATAACAAAAGCTTGTGTCTCAGGCAGAGAGTCTGAACCATCTCACTGTGATTGGCCATTAATTAGAAACAACCACATGAGACCAATCCCAGATCCACCTGTTGCATTCCACAGCAGCAGATAATCAATGTTTACATTTTGTTCCTGAGGTCTCTCAGCTTCTCAGGAGGAAAAATCCTAAGGAAAGGATTTTTCATAACAGATGTCTGTGACAGTGTGGCTGCAGGACCAGGGCAGGGATTGTCCCCCTTTGCTGGCACTGGTGAGGCCACACCTCGAATTCTGTGTCCAGTTCTGGGCCACTCATGACAAAGAGAGATGTTAAGGGGCTGGAGAGAAGGGAATGGAGCTGGGGAAGGGTCTGCAGCACCAGGAGAGGCTGAGGGAGCTGGAAAGGGGCTCAGCCTGGAGAAAAGGGGGATCAGGGGAGACCTTGTGGTTCTGCACAACTCCTGACAGGAACATCCAGGAAAAGAGGGCAGCTGAGGGTGGGTTGAGTGTCCAGCTCAGTTCCTTTCTCTGGACATGCTCCAGCACCTCAACGTCTCTCATGAGCCTCAGACTAAGATCAGGCTCAGACCCTGCACTACTGGTGCCTCTGTGACTTACTGACACTTTGGGGGTCCACTAGTTCTCGAAACATCCCAGCCCTCTACTGGCACTCCAACATTTATTGTCTTACCTTCTTATCTACTCAAAAAAACCTGAACTGCCCACACTGTTAAACTATCAAAAATATTTTTGGCTTTGGCCACTGAGCGTTCTTCCAGAGGGTTTCCAGAAGAATATGGCCGTTGGAAAGGGACAGAGAGGATTTGAGCAGACAGCTCACCTGGATTTGGAGTCAGCAGGGTTCACTAGCACAGATCTGGATTCTGGATGACCATAGCTGTTGAATAACTCTGAATAACTAAAGAGCAGTCCCAAGGATGGTTAATTTCCTATTTCAGATGTAGTCATTATGCATCACTGATCAAACAGAGCAGAATAGGAAAAATTTTTTACCACCTTGAAGCTAAATCATGCAAGCCATGATTCTTGCTTTAATATGTATTTAATCCTTCTGTTGTGCAATGTATCTTGCACCTTCTAATGGCTTTTATCTTCTCTCACCCCATTTTAAAGTTGTTAATTAATCTACCTATATAATTGGCATTCACACAAATTCCAGGTATCCACATCCACACAATTCATGAGATTTTATATTTCAGAGACATATTTAGGAATTTTGCAGTTTCTGTGTCATTTCCTACTGAATGCCACATGTATCTTTTCTGTCCAGCACTATGTAAATATTACAAAGACCTCCACAAGTTCTTTGAAGTGTTACAAATATCCAGCTTGTTAGTCTAAAGTACAGCTCCTTCTCAGTTACTGTGTTAAGCTCATTATTTCAGGCACACAGCTATGACAATTAAACTTGTCATCTGTTCAGCTTCCATGGTATTCATTTCTCCTGTGTGCCTTTCCTTTCCTTTGTGCCCACCACCTACTTAAAGAAATTGGAGTAATTATTTTTGTTTGGCTTTTGAGGCACGTTTTGCTGACCAAAGAGAAACATGGCTCAAAAGAGAGCTCTTTCTCTTTGAGCTCTATAACATTTTGTCAAAAAAACCCACAAAATAACAAAGAATGATGGTTTATAATTATAACATTTGAAAGTAAACAGAATAAATCAGCATTCAGCTCTTAATTGCTCTCTCTGCATTAAACCTGCCCACTGTCATTTATACTTCCCTAAAGATTTCAGTTCTAGCACTGTTTTTCATTTCTTCTGGATCATGGACCAAGGAACTGCCCATCCCAATTATGCAGAGAGTTATATTTCAAATTTTCTTGTATCATCAGCTCTGCAGTTGACTTATTTTACAGCACTGGGTTGTAAGACAGACAAGCAAACGACAAGGGAACAATGTACAAGAGACTCATATTCAGTTTAGTCCTCAAGTGTGAGATTATCCTACAGACATTGCTGCTGAGAAATCATTGTGTAATGAATGTCTCTGGATCCACTCACATTTAATGTTACTACATAATCTTGCTAATAAGTACATGAGGGTCCCTTTAAAAATATTTACGTTTTTAAAATCAAATATGTCTGCTTTGGGACTTGTTTGAAAACTCATTGCTTCAGTGACTGGAGAGAGTTTTGTTTCAAAGTGAGTGCAGTCATGGTCACTTTATTCATTTCAATGCCAGCACTTTTGTTTAACTTCCTTCCATTTTTAAAAAATCATTTCTGGTTAAAAACAACTGATCTTGCAAACCACATTTTACAGAAAGCCTGTGTTTTACAAAAGTGAAGAAAACAAATTCTGGTTATACGTCAGACTCTATTTCATGATTATTGAGCAGCTCCTGTATACACTTGTCTCAGTGCAATAATCAAGATAGGAACTGCTAATAAACTGGCTGAGAAGCATAGAAAATTGTATGTGGGGATGAAAGGAAGATAATCACACCCAGAGTACAGGCCCAGTGATCAGGCTTGTTGTGATGATAGAGGTGGAAAATATAAATAAAGGAGAGGAAGGGTAATACTTCACTTGTTTTAGCAAATATAGAAAGTCAGTGTCGAGAAAAAAAAAAAAAAGATGAAAGGGCCAAAAGCTTTCAAACACTAAAAATAGGAGAAAAAAGTAAAGGATCTACTGACAGCAAAGGGAACTGGGGCAAATATCATAGTGAATGCAGTAGTAACAAAAGGAGCAGAAAGAAAACTATATATAATCAAAATAAGAAAAAATTATAGTATTATTCACACAAAAATTTCATATCTGTATATAAGGGATTAAGAAATGGCTTTTCTGAACCTTTACAGAGAGAAGACTCTGAAAGCCTATGCAAGGCAGTGCAGAATCAAAGCAAACTCTCTCCAAAAGCTCTGAAATAAAACAGTAGCAAAGTAAATATATTCAATAGCAAATCCAGGTGTGTGGCTCCCTGCAACCAGCAATTTGCACAACACAGTACATTAGTTCCCAACCAGCACAAGAGCAGAACTAATACCAAATAAATGCAGCAGCACCCCTCTTTTTTCCCTACCACTGAGCCAAGCAGTAAAAATTCAGAGCAGCCCTGAGTGATAAACATCTCTCCCTCTATAAATGCCTGGCCCGTTGCTAATGGCAACAACTCTGTTCCTAAAGTTAGCTGAGCTCGTACAGTGGCAAATTCCATGTCCTCATGTAACTTGCAGGATTCAGCTCATCAGTTTTGCCAACTCCTGCA
Source organism: Agelaius tricolor (assembly GCF_023055355.1). NCBI lineage: Eukaryota > Metazoa > Chordata > Aves > Passeriformes > Icteridae > Agelaius > Agelaius tricolor. The sequence goes on along the minus strand of NW_027269284.1, from coordinate 2,024,607 downwards.
GCCATACAACTGCATTTAAGCATAAACTTTTCCTTTCTCTTTTCATGATGTTTATTAAAGAAAAATGGAGTTAGAGCCTGAGTTGTAGGATCCTGAACATGAGAGTGAAGTCAATATTTTATTATGCCATTTTATCCCATTTTGTGCCATTTTTTGGTTTTTTGTTTTAAATAATTCCCTACAATACTGTAGGACAGATCCTTTAATTCCAGATACAGATGGATGGAAGCAATTCATCCAAATTATGGGGCACAGCTAAAAGAGGACTTAGGTTTAAAGCATGTGTTACTTAGGGTTTCAAACTGTGGTTAGCAGATGTTTGCTGAGATGATGTGATGTGAGAGGCAAACATTGCATTAATTTATGGTTGTAGTTTTGCAAAAAAGATACACACCATATCCATCCTCTGGGGTAAATGAGATGTTAAAAATAATCCCTGATTTGTGAGCCCTGCTTTTGGTTTTAGAGACTCTTTCATCAAAGTCACGAGGAGAACTGAAGTTCCTTACACAAGAATTATTTATGACCAATTCAAAAAGAGTTTTGTGAATGTCTTATGGTATTTGGATTTAAGTTTTGAATTCCAATAGCTTAGAAAATTGTGAGTGATAAACAGGATATCCGAATTGTTGTATTAAACAGTGCTTAAAATTTCCTTTTAAAAGCTAATTTCAAATTTCATGCTAAATTTTTTAGAAGGAAAAAACCGCATTTCAGAAAATGACCTTTTCCTTGTAATTACAAAACTATGGAAGCAATTAATTCCAGCCATGTAGAATCTTATGATCATTGAATCATTTAGGTTGGAAAAGCCTTTGAGACCACCAAGTCCAGCCCTTAACCCAGCACTGCCAAGGCCACCACTAAACCATGTCCCCAGGTGCCACATTTAAAAGGTTTTTGAACTCTTCCAAGGATGGTGATTCCACCATCAAATGATAGTGACAAAAAAAGATAGATGGGGAAAATGTCAAAGTATCAGTTCATAACCTCTACAATAATGCACTTGGAGCTTCATAAACTGTAGAGATAAAATACAAATTATTGCTTTTCTTCCTTTATGGCTTTTCAAGGGAAGGCATAATTATCTAAAGTCAACACTGATTGTCCCACTATAAAAATTATTACAGTCACAACTTGGAGCCTTAAAGAAAATCAGGAGCTGGGGCAATAAAAAGCACAGTATGCAGGGGTGTCTGCTCAGATCTGTCATCAAACCTAAACTGATTTCAGGGTAAAACCAAATCAATGTGCTTAATAACTCCAGGTTGGACCTGTCTGTTCTATTCTGAGCAGTTTTCTGCCAAAGAGTGTCTGGGACTGTTTAGTGAGGGTAGTTTTATATGGATGCTCTATGGGTGTGGGTGGAAGCATGGTGGCACACGCTTCCAGCTGCTGTTCCCGAGTGTGAGACATGGAGATGAGAGCTGGGCGAAGGGAAAACAAACTGGAAAATCACAGAATGGTTTGGGTTGGAAAGATGTTCAAACCCACCTCATTCCACCCCCTGGCCTGTGCAGGGACACCTTCCACCATCCCAGGGTGCTCCAAGCCCCATCCAGCCTGGCCTTGGACACTTCCAGGGATCCAGGGGCAGCCACAGCTGCTCTGGGCACCCTGAGCCAGGGCCTCTCCACCCTCACAGGGAAGAATTTCTTCTGCAAATCTGCAAATCTTACCTAAATTCCCTAAATAAATAAGGACATGCTCTTTTTTAGTGTTTCACTGTTAACAAGGCATGATGAGTTTTTATGCAGGTTTTCCACAGGCTGAGATGTCTGCACCTAAACCAAAAAGAGCTGATAAATAAGATCATGGATGCTACCAAAAAGCTCTTGGGCTTTACAAGCTTTTACCTCTTGTCTCTGAAACACTTTGCAGCTGTTACTGCTTGTGCAGCACACTTTCCTGCCAGGTAAATAGAAATCTGCTTCCTATAATGCTTTGCAAGCATTATTTGCTCCCATAAAACATGAATAAAAGCATAAAATATGGAGGAAGATATAATTTTATAGTGCATTAAAAATAATAAAAAAAATTAACAAGCATGACAGGTTAACATTTTACAAGCATCAAAGGAGCAGGTGAATTATGGCATTATAGGCAGCAGAAAAAGCTATCCTGTGTTTAGCCTTGGAGCTCTTTATTTTTCCAGACCATTTCTAATTAGAGTCTTGAAATTAGATCTTGCTAGCAAACCCCTAAATTACAGGGAGTAAAGAGGGGATTCAATCCAGATATTTTTCCAAAGCACAGGACTTTGAGCCCAACACACTGTTCTGCATACAAAGCACTGGAGTTGTACAGGTACAGAATGATCATAAAGAGTAGAAAAAAGTATAGGTGTTAAAAAAAAGAGAGAAAAATAACAGTTCCCCATGCAGGCAACCTTTTGAGTTCATTTGCCAAAGGAGGAATTGCCATGTTGTGCATAGGGCCAAGAAAAAAAGGGGGTTTTCAGAAAAAAAGGTGAAATTCCACATCAGTGCGCATAAGAACAGAGGTGCTCAAGATCAAGAGCTAGAAAAATAATATTCTGAGCCAGGAAAGGGAAGAGGAAAGGAAAAGGACAGATGAGACAGAGAAAGGGTAAAGAGTGAGTAAGAGGAGAAAAAAAGCCAAAAGCTTGCTTGTGTCTAGAATAAAAACCATGAAACCTTATATTGATAAAATATAATCTGGGCCAATACACCATTCCAAGCAACAGGCAGGGTGCCTTGGGCAAATCTTTCTTTTTACTGACACCTCACAGAGGGTGTAAAGATTTACATGCACCCCTACGAAGAAACAAGCAAACTTCTGCCTTTAGGTGAAGTTAAACTGATCCAGGGTGATTCCTTTGGGAACTGAGGCAGATTATCCACATGATTAAATCCCAGTGTTTTAGCAGAGACACAGCAAGGAAATCAGTCCTCTGAAGGCAGTGGCACAGGTTGTCCCTTTGTTTAGTTAAGTGAGGTCAGTGCTTCTCCAGGATTCCAGGGGGCTCTTTGCTTTTCCCACTGAGCTGTTATTTTACAGTCAATGAATTTACTGGTGTCTGTAACAACACATACTCTGTAGTGCTGGAAAGAAATGGGGACTTTCCCTTCCCTCCCAATACTTTTTTTTTTTTTTTGAGAGTTAGTGATAGTTTTCTACTATTTTAAAAAAAATAGGGAGAACAGGAAGTATTGGAATAAAAATAATTAAAAGGAAAATACATTACTGAAATGCTGAAAGATCTCATGTGGGGAAGATGTAATAGGTAGGGAACTCACGAAGGGCAAGTCAATTTCTGTCCTTTGTCCTATTCCATCTGAGAAGACAAATAAATAACAGACTCCCAGAGCAACAAGAAACACAAGGACATAAAGGCAGAGGAAAATTGAGGGGAAAGATCCATTAATTTTCTTTTAACAAAGGGGTTATTTCAGTACTGGGACAGAGATGAGAAATGGCTCTTGGAGTAATTCAATCTTGAGATTTTGGACATCTGGCCTGAGTGGGTTCAGAGAAGATAGAGGAAGGTTTCTGCTTCAAGAGGGGACAGTCCAATAATAACAGCATCTGATGTTTGTCAGAATTGTTCCAATAGTACCAAGCTTTATGCTCTGAAACTGTCAGTCAAAAACAAATTGCAGCAATGACAAGCTTTTGATGCCCATTTGATGGGCAGAAGTGATAAAATATATGAAGGGTTCGAATGCAAGGTGTCACTATTCTAGTGAGTTGAACCAAACATTGCAAAAATGAAATGGTAAAAGGAGATGTAGTCAGGACAAGGATAATTGCTGGTGCCAGAGACATTGGCCTATTAGCACAATTTCAATTACATTTAGATCTCACTCCTGGTAGAAGATCTAGTACAGAAAAAAAAAAAAAGATACCTTTTTTTGGTAGCAGGAAGGGAGATAATCTCAGACAATATGGATTGAATAAAGAAAAAAAAGAAAAATAGCAATAAGGAAAGAGTTCAAAGGGTCCCATTGAATTTGCTACGCTAAGAACTGAAAGACCAGAAAATTTCAGTAGGGCAGGAAGATGGAAAATCTGTGAGAGTTACAGTAAAGCACAAAGTACAGCTGACACCCATGCTTAGCAGAAGAAAAGAAAGAGGATATAGTTTACACCAAAGGCAGAGGATTCTACAGGACCATGTCACTTTCCCAGGAAAATAAAAATTATCTGAGGACTTTTAGCCTTAGGTAGAAGCAAATCCTTATTTCTGTTGTAATAGAAAAAAAATAGCATGAACAGAATGTTGAAAATCTTAAACAAAAGTTGTCCTTACAATTTAGATCATAATTTTTTAGGCAGTTTAATAATGAATATTTATAAAGGCAAATGAAAATATATACAGGAATGCAGCATATGGTGTTTGTGGTCAGTACCCAGATGAGCTGGAGAAAAATGAAGTCCTTGGAACAATATAATGCAAAGACTGATGTTTTCCCACTGTGCAGACAGCAAAAGAAGGTCAAGGATGCATCAGCAGCAAAAAGACAAATTACTGAAGAGATGAGGCCACATGTCTTTATGGGAACAGAAGAGCAGCCAAGAGAATATGAAATCAAACTTGTGACATCAGCAATTCCAGCAGCAGTCTCTGACCTCTGTATTTTCCTACTGGAGAAGGTAAAAAAAGAGCAAAAGAGAATGAAAGATATGACAGATAAAAGTGCTTAAGGACTCATATGCAATGAAAGCCCCAAAGCTCAGCAGAAAATTAGCATATGTATGTGGAGAAATAAAACAAGCTTCTTATATTAGCTTGTTTATCAGAAACCAAATACTCCCAAAGTTATATACTTTGAAAGTCCTCTTGGCCTTTCTCCTCCCCAGCTTTTTCGTGGAAGAATCTAAGCATTAACTGTATTCATCATTATATTTGGAAGATACTGGTGTCAGCTGGCTCCCAGTCAGCATCACTCTAGCAACAGAAAAATTCTGAAAAAGAAATCTAGGATGCTGCCAGGGTTGCTTGGCATCCTCTGCCAAGCAGAAGATGTGTTGGTTTATGACAGAAATAAAACTGAGGATGATGGATTTTGAGCTAGTTTCAGCAAGCTGGCCTTGCTCTGAATGAGGCTGCTACCTGTGACAAGGAGCAGATAAATGTGTGCTGTTTATTATTAAGAAATGGAAGTTCTGGTGAACCATCGTGTTTCTGCAGCTCCAGAAAAAGCTCAGCAAAGTCTGTGAATGCAGCAATGTTTCAATCACCAGAAAGAGCAGATTTTGGAAAGGAAGTAACAAGGTCATTGAGCATAATTAAAGAAGTATTGATACATCTACCTCTTCTGTGGAATATTCTGTATTCTGCCTGTGATGCAGAGGTAATGGCAGGGGATGCAGAGTTCTTTGGTATATCTATATCTAAATCTGTCTCCATCAAAGAAAACCTGTCTGCAGACAAAAAACTCACGCCCATATAGTATCCACATTAAAAAAAAAATCAGAGAAATAAAAAAATGGTACATTCCAGCATGTGTAGGCTGCTCAGAAACTCACAGAGACCTCCAAAAGGCCCAGTCTTTACATGCTTGGCAGTTTGATAACACCCAAACAGATTGAAGCATCTCTGCCCTTAGAGAACTCCTGTTCCACAAACAACTTTCTCTTTTAGATTCAGAGACTGATCAGAGATGGTGCTTTCTTTTAATCTTGGTTTGCAGCAAATAGTCTCAGGGAAAGTCTTTGCTAAGCAAAGCCTCGTGTGAAAGAAGAGACTTTTGAGGAAGGTGTTCAAGGAAATGTAAGCTAATATTGACCTGACCATACTCTTTCAATCAATATATATCACAGCTATTAATTTTTTGTTAGTTAATAATTTATTCAATGTGAATCAAATGTATTCAGTGCTGCCCAAGAAGAGAGAACCCAAGGGATGAAATGGCCACAGTATTAAACACAGGGATTTTAGGATGAAAGCGTTGTGAATTCTCTGAGGTTTCAGAGTTTTTCTCCTTTCAGAAAATCTGTTCTCCAAAATCCTGCAAGAGCACAAACAAAGACATGACATGAGTGCAGCAGTTTGTAGGGTTTGACCAGGATGGTTCAAACCTAAGGAACAGCTGGGAAGAATATAATGTGGGAGGAAAAATAAGCAAACAAGAATGAATATCCAAACACACCCCTGTCCCCAGGAAACAGTTGCTAATATCATGAATTTCTGCAAAACTGCCTGAGAGACCTGGGCAGCAGGAAGCAACAGCTTTTTCTTTTTTTTTCTGTGTGTTAGTCTGATTTTTTTTTGAGAGGACACACACATACATTATTGTATGTATTATTTCTCCAAACATACAGACCTGGCTGTATTTTCATGGTTGTCAGCTGCACAGGTCATGCAAAAAACTAAAGCTAATTCTTGCCAGGTATGAAATTCTTAAGATCTTCATAGAAGGCTGCGAGCCTTTATTAGCACCTCTGAAATCCTCAACAAAGAAAAGGCAGAGTTGCACGTACCTAAGGGAACCAAAAAGGTAAAAATCAGGAGAAGCTGTGTGTGCAACAATTATGATGTATTGATCACCTGAATCTGGATCCTCTCCAGAAGAGCAGGTGATAAGTATATTAGGAATGGCTCTAATTGAAGCACTCATTAATCTTAAACTTCACAAGTGCAACCAGAAGGAACTGTTGGAGCAAAATCCCAAGATATACACTTGGCCACTGTAATGGTTGACAGTAAAAAAAAAACAAAAAAAAAACCAGAGAACCACTCCTAGAGCAAAAAGATCATTTTTTCCCCTTAAAAGTCTTAGAAGTCTTTTGGTACTCTTTGTCAGAGCTCTTACTTGTGATGGCTGCACAAGTATTTCTTCAAAGGAATGAAGTGCTGCCTTCTTACTTCCTACTGCAGGTGAGACAAAATAGTTAAGTTAGAGTGATACCAGGAGGCAAAAGCAAAGAGGGGTGTCCTGCCCCCAGTCCCTCTCTCAGTCTCAAGGAGCTGCACATAGAACAGATCCAACCTAGTCTAAGCTCACAATTCAATTCAGATTTATTTCTACGGCTGGATGAGAAGATACATCAATGCAGATAGCTTTGAGTCATTTGAAATTGTTTCAAAGCTCTTGCTTTAAAAAGGCAGAACACATTTTAGCATGGTGGGAAAAAAAATAATATCCCAGTTTGCTTCATGGTAATCAGTTATTATTACCTGTTAATATTATCTGTTAGTTGTACCAGCCATTAACTCCCTTATAAATGAAATTCCTTAGGCTTTTTCTTTGAATGATGAGATGTAAAAAACCTGTTCAAAACTCCTGTCATCTTCTAAAGTAAACAGAACAGTATGCACTTGAATTTAGAGCAGCACACAAAATGTCAATCATTGAAATTAGAGATCTGTTGCATGTAAAATTTTATGCATGAAAAGAAACTGTTCTGAAGCTCTGGATGATAGAAAATCTTCCCCTGCATAGTCACGCAGTAAGAATTTTGTGATTTAAAGGTATTGTTTCTTCTTTGTCTTTCTGTTTTGTATAAGTATCATATTCAGTCTCGTTTTATGTATTTAGATGCTTGGCTCTGCATGGGTTTATCAATGTTTCTCTTCTGCTTTGTGGGAATTTCCTACCAAAGATTGATGCAAAATATACCTGCTGTCTGGATAAACACATTTCTATTCTTTTTTAGTATATTTTATTTTATGTCTTTTCCCTTAGCTTTTAGACTGTGTAGGCATAGCTTTGCACTGCTTCAGGAAATTGAAGTGCATCCCCTGTGTATATTTTGTAACCCTTGGTTTTGTCTCTTTGGGAACAAGGAAAGGCTAGAGAGTTCCTCCAAAGAAAAGGAAGTTCTGCTATAAATGACAGAGAGATTAATTTGCTGAACTATTTTCTTATCTGTTAAAAGAAAATATATCTCCTGATTTTTCACTTGCATTCCACCAGTACCTGCAAATCCCAGTCCTGAAACAAGCCCTCGCTTTCTTTGGCAGTGGGGAAGATTCTTTTTGCTCTGTTTTGGAGAACTGGTGTGGAGCATATTTGGGTTTTGTGCTCCATGACAATTTTGATATTTGTCAACTTTCTGTAATAGCCTGGCCTCAGCAGCTGCTCTGCATGGAGCCACTGTATGTAAGAAAATGTAGCTATACCCATCCATCCATCCATCCATCCATCCCTTCATCCCTCCATCCATCCATCCATTCCATCCATCCCATCCATCCATCCATCCATCCATCCATCCATCCATCCATCCATTCCATCCATCCCATCCATCCATCCATCCATCCATCCATCCATCCATCCATCCATTCCATCCATCCCATCCATCCATCCATCCCTCCATCCATCCATCCATCCATCCATTCCATCCATCCCATCCATCCATCCATCCATCCATCTCTTCATCCATCCATCCCTCCATCCATCCATCCCTCCATCCATCCATCCATCCATTCCATCCATCCCATCCATCCATCCATCCATCCATCCATCCATCCATTCCATCCATCCCATCCATCCATCCATCCATCCATCCATTCCATCCATCCCATCCATCCATCCATCCATCCATCCATCCATCATCCATCCATCCATCCATCCATCCATCCCTCCATCCATCCCTCCACCCCTCCATCCATCCCATCCATCCCATCCATCATCCATCCATCCATCCATCCCTCCATCCATCCATCATCCATCTGTCCATCATCCATCCATCCATCCATCCCTCCATCCATCCATCATCCATCTGTCCATCATCCATCATCCATCCATCCATCCATCCATCCATCCATCCATCCATCATCCATCCCTCCATCCAAAGGCCTAAGAATGGAGCCTGGCCCCTGCTCTTCACTGTACAGATGGAACCTTTGAGCCCCCAATTCTTGGACATTCACAGGTTTCAGCCCAGTGTGGAGCAGCTTTACCTCCCCTGGGCTCTAGCTGCAGATCCCTGCCTCAAATGCTCACATTCTGGCTGGGACTGGTGCTTCAGACCTCCAGGAAGGGTGAGCTGGGCTGAGGTGGCACAGAGAGGGGGCTCCCAGTCCCACATGGATTATAGCTGGAGAATTTCAGAGGGAAGCTGAGTTGGGGCAATGTGACTGTTCCCTTCTGTCACAGACCTGAGCACAGCTTGATACTTTTCCTGGCCTCGGGTCAAATATTTCCTTTGAATAGAAGGAGTCTTCCTCTTTCCAAAGATAAGAGTCTCTGTATCATCTTTATTTTTCATAATCTTCTGCTTTTATGCATTTCGAAGTGCCCAGCCAAAGGGACTCTTTTTTTACCTTCATTTTTTCACACCTTGTGAGCACTTTTGCTATTTCTGTCTCCCTTTCTAAGTCCAGGGGTAAAAATGCTACAGGCCCTGAATTATCAGCAAGCTGATCATCCTCTTGGTCTCAGTTCTTTATATCCCTGCTGGGATATTCAGGGTACTCACATCAGGTCTTGCAGGTTTTCCTTGCAGGCAGAATTAAATGATTCTGGAGAGGTACCAGTAAAAAACTACAAATGGCAGCACTGCTGAAAAAAAAATCTCTAGTTTCCTTAAACTCCTCTGTTTTGCTTTAATTCAGTTTCTGTGGTTTGCTGTTTTCATAAATATGTCCTTTATGCTTTCACATTGGGTGTCTCATAGGTGGTGTTAGGGAGGAAGGAGTATGAGTTATTTCCCCAAGATGGAAAGACAAAGGTTTTTTTTTTCTTGACCTTGTTAGTTTAAAATATTTATAACTATATGAATAATTCCTCTGAACAATATCCCATAACTCTGGGAAAATATAAAAAAATTCTCACTTAAATTAATTACATTTTGGAGCTCAGCATCTTTTTAATATTATTTTACCTCAAGTAATCCAACTGAAATTTAATTGAAGGATTTTTTAATTAAAAGTGGAGAAATGAAACAATTGCAACACTTTTTCCAACCTCAAAAAATCTATAAATATATTTATTTTGTCTCAAGAAAACCAGTGAGAGGGAGTTACAAAAAACATCCTCCCCACATGGCTATTTCAGCTGTGCAGCTACATGGAATAATTCACAATCAAAATTTACTCATGTCTTGGAAAATGCATCTCGTTTTTCACCTCAGGGATCTGTATGAGAAACCAGTGCCAGCAATAAGAATTTCACAGCTGCACAGTGGTATCACACATGAACCCTGATTTCCACATGCCTGCCCATTAAATACTGGCTGTCACCTGTAATGGTAGGCAGATATAAATGAGGACACTGATGGCTAAAATTTGGGGTACTCACAATTCCTTTCCTAAATAAATATGCATTTCTTATGTCTGTGGAAAGCAGTTTATGCACAGTTTCTGCATTTTCAAAGTGCAGCTAAGTCTTATCCTCATAAACTTGGGTTCTTCTGATGGGATTCACAGCTTTGGACCTCTGTTTTGTTTAGAACTTATTTGGCTTCAGTTGTTGGAGCAGTGGAGCACATAATTATGTGTAATTCAGTTATCATACCCCCAAAAGGAGTACAATGCCAGTAGCTCCATTTTATGTTCTAATCCATGGCATGAGAGTTCATCTTCTGGTCTAGGCACCACAGCTGGAACCTGCTGGAAGCTCTAGACACCTCCTGTGGCAGCTGTGCAGGGCTGGGTCAGTGCTCAAGAAAACAGCTACTGAAGGAGGAAGCAGCATTGGATACAAATCCCTTTTTTTCAGGTAGACAAACACCAAAACAAAAGGTGTTCTAGGTTTGAGCTCCCCACTGGAGCTAATCTGGATCCTTCCATCTTTCAGGTGTGTTCATTAGCAGAAGTAGAAGGAACAACCTCTCTCCTTTCTTCTGACTTTTTCTCATTTCTAGGAAATAATTTAAAATTATTTTTTAAAGAAGAAACCCAACAAGTATCACCATCATATTTTCTGAAAAATCCCCTTTGCCCAGGATTTTCTCCTGGGAAGCTGAGAAGCCTCAGAGAAAAGGAAAACAATTCTTATCTCATTTGCCTCTGCTGTGTTTTGCTGCTTTGGAATGTGTCTGGAGATTGTTTACCCACAGGTGATTGTTTCATTGGATTCTGCTGGGAGTTGTTTTCACTCTTTGGCCAATCAGGGCCAAGCTGTGTCCAGGCTCTGGAAAAAATCAGGAGTTTTCATTATTATCTTTTAGCATTCTGTAAGTATCCTTTCTGTATTCTTTAGTATAGTTTAGTATAGTTTAGTTTAGTATTCTTTAATATAATATAGTATCATAAAGTAATAAATTAGCCTTCTGAGAACATGGAGTCAGATGCATCATTCCTGCCTTTGTCTGGGAACCCTGCAAATACAAGAAACAGGTTCATGTAAAACTAGTGTTTTATGTTGAAGGTGTTAATGTGGATTAGATGGGACTTAGAATCAGAGAATCACAGAATTACAGAAGGGTTTGGGTTGGAAGAGTCCTTAAACACCATCTGCTCCCAACCCCTTTGCTGTGGCCAGGGACACCTTCCCCTATCCTAGGTTGCTCCAAGCCCTGTCCAGGCTGGCCTTGAACATTCCAGGGATGGAGCATTCATCTGAGTCCAAGTCTCTGTGGCACATAGTTCTTAACAACAAATGGAGTCTTTGCACATTTGAATGTACATGGCAAATATCATTTTACACACACATCCCCTTTGCAGCTTCTGCACTGATTTGTCAGAAAGGTTTCTCATCCAATAGTCCACACAGAACAGTGATTCCGTGTTTGACTTACTGGGAGAGTCACAAAAATTTTTTGTGCCTTTTGCATGAAAACTGACCCTATGATGTGCTTAAAATTCCTCCTGAACAGCCCTTGAGGAACAGATTGCTGAGGGACAGCAAATCCTGAAAAGGAATAAGGGATTGATGGTGCTGTATTGTAGAAAGAGGAAACTAATTAGAAAACAGAAGGTTATGAAGAGATACTGAGAGGGGGGATCAACACAGAAGTCATGGAGGAAGAAGCTTCCTTAGAAAGATGTAAGGGAATTGGGGAATAATCTGAATCCTACATACAAAACACTGAAGAAACTTATCCTTCTGGTGAGGAGAGGATCCAAAGGTTGTCTGGTAAAAGAGGTCAGCTCCACTGTCTCTTTCCAAGAGAAAATTAAACTTAAAAAAGGAAGTCTTACTGGCATATGCTACAGAGACTTGTTGCCTCTTTTAGCTTTGTGATAGATTTGATGCTTTCCATATTTTTGGAAGCCAGAGAATGTCTCATCGTCAGATGCTGAGATTATTTTGTACCTAAAATAATAGGTATAAAAATAGCACCTGATAAAGCACAGATGTCTCCTTGACTCCCACTCCCCAGAATGGCAGGGAAGCAGCTCTGTGATGGCTCCAGCTATGGTGTGACTGCTCCTGAGAGCCCAGACACACTCAGCCACTCGGCTTCGTCAGTGTGACTCAGATCTTAAATTACGAGGGATGCATTGGCAATGTTCAAGGGTGCATTTTAAAGTCAAAGCAAGCCCGTAAAATGTCCAAATTTGTATATGCAGAGCAGTCTTGTGTCATGTACTTCCTGCTGTCTTCAATTACACTAATAAAAATTTCATTTAGGAAAAGAGGTTGGATATAAAACTGGATAAATTCTTTGAGTTCTTTTTTTTTTCTTTTTAGATTATTTATTAGTGATAACAACGAATGTACTGCTTAAGGGTAATGAATCTTATTAAATGCACTTTAAATTATCTCCTAAATTAATACAAGAGAGCAGTTCCTGTGCTAAAGACCCACATAGGACTGGCAGAGGAACTAATATTTGCTTCCTGTGAAAGACTCCACATTGCCTCCAGCTAAATTATGTATATCCAATCAAATTCTTGTTCCTAATAGAGATGTAACATATGTAAGCAGCTTCAAATGTTATGTACTACTTGCAGGAGTTGTCTATGGATTTCATTCAGAGAATCTGCCTCTTCACTTCGTGCACCTTCTATGTGATAATCAGTTTGGGGTTTTTTTTAACCTATTTCTCCACATTTTTATCAGACCTTACTTGCTCTGTGACACAGGTCAGTGTAATCATGCTACATCAGGATGAGTGAAGGGATTTTCTCTTCAGGGATAGAATTACTATCTTAAGATACAAGTTTATTTTGGAGGTGAAAGTCAGATATCTAAAATTTAAGCAGTGTGTGCATGTAGCTGCCTGAAGAACACACAAATTCATATATTCCCCAGCTTCTCCAGTTCAGCACAGGACATGCCTAACTCTCAGCTTCTCTTCTCCTCTCCTACCTCTGCTCTCATGAGCTTGGCTGTGGCCCTAGGGAAGTATTAGATGTGACTATAATAAGGGAATACTCAGTGGGAATGGTTATTTGCATTCCCTTTAGCCTGGGTATCCCATTAATATTCTGGCTTTCAAACATACTGCCAAGTTTGAATTTAAACGCATCTCTGTGTCTCCTGTGCACTACCAGAGATGAGCTACCACAAAAAGTCAGACTCATTTCAGCTCCTGAACATGAGAGAGAGAGATTTAAGGGAGGATTATTAGCAAAGAAGACTGAGGAAAAAGTCTGGGAAAGTGAGAAGATTAGTGGTCAGGTTTTATACTCAGGAAGGTTTCCTTTTCTGTATTGATGGAGTGAATAGCTTCCTTCATCTCCTGTCACATGTAGTAACATTTTTGGTGACACAAAATGAAGGTTTTTAGCCAACTTCTCAGCAGTGTGGAGGTTTTCTAAAACTCCTGTGATCAGAGGCAGGCTGTGCCTGCTGCCCAGGGTGCTGCTTAGTCTCCTGTGACACTGAAAAAAAAAAAAATCAGGTGCTGCAAAGGAAAGGCCAAAAAAATTGTTGAGCACAAACAAAATTAGTAAAAAATACATCAGGTGCAAAAAGATCAGAGAATTTTCATTTCTTCAGAGGCCACAATGATCCAAAACTTTGGTATGGTATGAGATTTCTGTACTGACTTTAACTGTAAACTAGTAGTTAACCATAAAATGCACCTTAGAAATTCACTGAACCCATTTCAGTATTTGAATAATTTGTATAATTTCTAGTCTTTCTTGATGCTTAAAATTAATCTTTCCCTTGAATATTTCGAAAGCAAGTTACTACCAATATTCTTTGGAAATAGATTGAGTCTTGGAACTGTAATAAAGTTTCCTTTCTTTTTGTTAAAGTTTTCTTTAAGCATTCTTTCATGTTTTCACCTTTTTCTTAACAGTTGATATATCACATTCACACTTGTTTGTCTTAGAACCATCACTGTCATCAGCAGCCAATGTATTGATCTGCTGCTTTTTCCTCTTCATAGTTGGTGCACAGAGAAATTTATTTCCATCTTGAGCTGTTCTAGCAGTACACATTTAGAACAGACTAATTAGAAATACAAGGGCAAAGCAGCTGATAACCAGACCTCTGCTAGATCCCCTCCTTTAAAATTCCCTGTTTCATTTTCCATGATACATTTTGCACCAAATTAACCAGTCTGTGAGCACTTGCTCTAAGTCCTGTGCTCAGCTGCTTTCTGAGCTGTCATATCTGATCACACACAACCAGGCCCCTCAATTTTCATGGGTTCCTGGTTTTCTTGAGTGCCTGACATGCAAAATTTTGTCCCATAGTGAACTCCTGCAAAGGGCAGCTGCAGAAGCTCAGTGAGCAAGGCACGGGAAGATCATTAGATCATAGAATGGCCTCTCTGTAACAGAGAGCAGGGGATTCCACCCAGGGACTCCACTGCAGGGCTCAGCACCTCAGAGCATCACATGGAGACTTCTGCACAGCCTAAACTGATAGACAAAAAACCAAGCAAACTCAGTGATTTATTAATTTTTTTTATTATTTTTCTTTAGAGCAGCTGAGAAATTCGGGGCTTGTTCAGCCTGGAGAACAGAAGGCTTCAGGGAGATCTTTTAGCACCTTCCAAGTGCCTAAAGGGGCTCCAAGAGAGCTGGACAGGTACTTGGGACATGGATCTGGAGAGACAGGACAAGGGGGAATGGTCATCATGATATTTTCTGAAAAATCCCTTCACCAGGATTTCTTCTCCTTGTTTCCCTGCTCTGGAATGTGGTCTGGAGATTATTTATCCAAATATGTGAATTGTTTTTAATTAATGGCCAATCACAGCCAGCTGTGTCAGACTCTCTGAGTCAGTCACGATGATTTCATATCATTCTTGTCCAGCCTTCTGATTTATCTTCTCTCTTTCTTTAGTATAGTTTCAGTATATCATAATATCATATCATATATCATATATCATATATCATATCATATCATATCATAAAATAATAAATCAGCCTTCTGAGAACATGGAGTCAAATTCTCATCTCTCACCTCCTCCTGGGGACCTCACAAACACCACAGGGAATGGGCAGAAACTCACAGAGGGTGGGGAGAGATGGGAGAAATTTTGGGGAGAAATTTTGCCCTGTGAGGGTGGGGAGCCCTGGCACAGGGTGCCCAGAGAAGCTGTGGCTGCCCCTGGATCCCTGGAAGTGTCCAAAGCCAGGTGGGACAGGGCTTGGGGCCACTTTGGAGCCAGTGGAAGATGTCCCTGCTCATGGCAGGGGGTGGAATGGGATGATCCTTAAAGGTCCCTTCCAACCCAAGCCATTCTGTGATTCTGGGGTTCATGGAGATGATGGGAATCAGTAGTTCCACCTGATCTCCAGTAGGAGTTGTCCATGTTCTGCAGTTTTAAAAATCAGGTTTTATTTAATAGCATTACTTCCATGCAGGAGTAGGTTTTCATGTACAAAGGAATCATCAAATTTCTGTGAAAAATGATAGATTTCATAAAAGCTTCTAAAAGCTTTTTTTTTCTGTCAAACAAGATAACATCAATCCACACAAAAAGTGCCAAAAGAATTTAATGTCAGCATCATTAGGATATAAGTTGTTATGTCCATTCTCTTTCACTTATGAGTACATTGATAATTTTGATTTATAGTAGTGTTATCAGGAAGTTGGAATAATACTAATTTATTAGGAGTATCCTGTAACTAATAAAATAAATATTAGAAAAAAAAGGATCTCCTGGATAAAAAAGGTACCACAGGACAGGCTCTCCCCTTCAATGGTGCAAAGACTGTGACCTGTCATAATGATTTTATCAATAATATATCAATTAATAGTTAAAGCTCCATCATTTATAAACCAGAGACTCAAATAGGTCTTTCTTTAGACTGTGATGACACCTTGGCAATGAGAGAAGTGCTAGATGGAGAATAATGATTGATCAAATTGTTAAAAATGTGGAAGTGGATTAGAACAAAAAAACAAGTTGCAGTATAATTGTAAGGAACTCATGCTACAAACTGTCACTTAGCTTTTGTGCCTAGAGAGGAATAACAAGGATAATAAATATGGGTTTATTTCTTCCTCAGTGAGGAGGTTTCTGATTAAAAAATGCTCTACTTTTTTTTTTTTTTTTTTTATTATTATTATGCTATACTTTTTAACTCCCTTGCTGCTGTGGACCAAATATTTATAATATGTTGTTACTCCAGATTTGCATATGAAAAGCCAAGTGATGACTGAGTGATTTTTAGTGTGGACAATCAAAAGAATTTGCTTTGATTAAAGAGTAAAAGGGTTGACTTTAAACCCTAATCGAGTTTGGGAATATAAAATGATTGCCAACAGATAGGAGTAAAATGTGGAGGGGGAAGAAGAAGGGAGGGAGGGAACAGGGTGGGGAAGGGCCACAGATATTTCTTAGCAGGGTCAGCATCCACACACCACAGTGTCATTTACCTTTGTCTAATTCATCAGAGGTAATGTTGCATTGCATGAGCCCTGTTAAATTTCACTTCAGCCATTCACAGACTCCTCGAGCAGACATGACTAATTTTACGGATTTTTATTAACCAGGGTGTGGAGATTGGATAAGATGATGCTGAAGAAAAGCCAGTTGTTGTATCTCTCCATGTAGTTTTTACAGAGCAGCTGCCAACAGTGGGGATGCCAGTGTGGCAATGAGACACAAAGACACCTCTGAGTGGAGATTTCTCCTCTGGCTGGGGCAGGTGATGCCATGAAGGCTCCTGTACTCCAGGAGCAAGATGCTCCCTGAGGATGGGGTGCCCTGTTGGAACCCTGGATGCTGAGAATTTTAAACTTTCTCTGCTGAAAGGCACAGACCCACAACAGAACACTGCATTTGACCTGAGGCTGTAAAGAAGGTTCCAAAATTGATTGATAGCACTGGGATTACGGGTGTGGAGTTGGTTAGAAGTGTGTAATATCACAGGGTGGAAAACTTAGAGTTTGGGGTTTTAGAATATAGTAATTGATATGAAGCAAGATGGAGGTTTTAGGGCAGAGGCAGGTTGTTCTTCTTTGCCTTCTTCTTCCTTCTTCTTCATGGGTTTGGATGATGTTTTGCAATTGGACAGAAAAGTCTGCATTGTGGGCTTCAAGGGATCAGTTATTGGCTTAAAAGGGAAAATAATCCAGGTGTCATTTCTTAATTGGACAGTTTAGTTTTAAAAGACCTTGTAACAAGAGATTGTTGGCCATTTTGTACCTTGCTAATGAAAGACTGAAGAACTGTTGTGAGGCTGTTTTACTGGTAAGAAATAATGGACACCTGAGTCCGAACATGAACTACTCTCTCAAGTGCTTTCAATACCACCCTCAACAGAGGTAGAAAATACGAACAGAGAATCCACATTTCCAGCCAGATTTCCTATTTGGCTGGAGCAGGTGAAGGCTCCTGCCCTCCAGGAGCAAGATGCTCCCTGAGGATGGGGTGCCCCTTTTACAGTTTGCTCAGCTGGGCTGTGCTCAGTGGTCAGCAAGGAGAGCTGGACTTCTGGCTGGTCACATGTCTTGGCTGAACATCATTTTCTCCTGGCAGATCAGCTGGTCACTTGTGCTAATATTTATGATGAATTTATACTGTCCAGGCTCTGCATTCAGCGTATTTTTCATTCTTCATGGGCTGTAGAGGGATCCTCAAGCCTTACCTGAAGCTAGACCCCTAATGGTAATGGGAAAACAGCTGAAAACCTTGTGCAGCACCACTGGTTGAGGAGGTTTTCACTTTTTCTTTGCTGTGGCTCACACTGGATTTAGGCAAAATAAGTTTGCAGTTCAGGGTGCAGCTCTAAAAATTCTGTCCTTTCCTAGAAATCTGTAGAAAAAAGTATTTGCCAAACTTACAGCAGTGCTTTGACCATTTCACAGAAGACCTTAGACACAAAATTTAAATCATGTTATGTGCTAGGGCTCCACAACATCTGCATTTACAAGAGATCACAACACTGTGCACACCCCGAGCCCTACAGGATTTTCTCCCTTCATGAATTCAGGCAGTTTTTCAAACAAAGCATGTATTTATTATGTATGCAGCAAGGGAAGTGTCTGCTTCAGAAAAGCTGATGTCTCAAAGGTAAACATGTATAAATGTTTATACATTTTTTAACACATATTATTTACCCAGAAGAGCACAACAGCTGCTTCGGAGTTGTTCTGGTCTCAGTGGTAAATAGGTATTTTGGCAGTTGTTAGAAACAGAAATGATTCTTTGGTTCCATTCCATTGTAGCCTCTCCACTTGTTATTCCAATGGTTGTTCCAAAGGAATCAGGTGTCAGAGGAGATTGATTTCACTTTGCACAGATTAGATTGGCACCTCCATGAAAAGCCCTGAGTAGAAGGCACCTTTTGTTTTTCATTCTGACTGATAATTTAGTCTCTGCTCCCCCTTGACCTTGTGATTTGCATGGCCTTCAAAGAGAGATGAATTCTTTCCTCCTCAGCCTCACCTGGGAGTATTTGTGTAGGTGTTCACCAGCTACCCTCATCCCAGCCAGCAGCAGCAGCAGTCCAGTTGGAGTGGCACTGATGCTGATTATCTGCTAGCACTGGCGTCACCATCTGTCCTTACGGATGGGTTTCATAATGGTTCTCAGGGCTTGATCTCAGGGTGCAAAATAAAACCAACGCAGCACAGGGGATTTGCAGTAATAATCAAAACAAATGCACCCTTATTGAACGACCACAGCAAAATGTGATAGAGGGATTAAGGGGGAGAAAAAAATAGAGAAAGAGAGAGAAAAGAGAGAGAGAGAAACAGGATACAGCTACCAAACGTAGAGACGAAGTCCTTTGGTCCAGTCCAGTCGGGGATCCGCCTGTTACGTCGGGGAGATCTCAAAATGTCTAGCTAACTCAGAGGTTTTTGTTATGATAACTCTATTGGAAATTGTGAGGGGGAGGAAACAGATACAATAAGGAATAGATGTAACAGGTAGTCCATGTTCTCAGCAGTAAATGAGAGCCATTGTCTTCTTGGTCCAGTGGTCACAACCTGCAGGCAAACATCTCGCTTTGGTCAGCTTGCCTCTCCCCACACACCTGCCCCGGGCTGGGGGGTTCAGTCCCAGTCCTTGGGAGGAGCAGAGGGGCCTTTCCACATGGGGGTTTCATGGGTCTTTGACGTAGAGGCTTCTCACATCTCAGTCTGTCTGTCACAGTGGTTGTAGACAAGGGAGGGGTCTTCTGTGGGGACCACCTGAAACTCAGGAGAAGTCCAGCCAGGCCGAGAGGTGGGACAGCTTCCAAGGCTATTGTTGCAAAAAGGTCAGGATGCTCTTCTTTTCTTCTCACCAGGTTCAGTGTAGCATACAGCAAATACACCTGTGAACAGTAGCTTAGACTGTGCTCAGGTCTCGGGGCCCTTGGCATGTAACTTTCTCCAGTGGGGCCAGACACTTCAGACAAGGGTCTTTCCTTCAGTGGTCCCCAGTGACAATCATGAGGCAAATGAGGGATATTTTGGACAGATTCTCACAACTGGTGATCTGATTCCTTGCCCTAGTCACTCTCCAGAACAGCAGATGAGCTTGAAAGAGATCTCATTGCTTTTGTTAATGCTTAGGGAGGGATCAAATGCTCTCCCATGTGCTGCAGTGAGTGCACTGCTGACTGGATAGACAAGAATTGGCCAGATGCTTGAAGACTTAACCAGACTCTTCCTCATCCTGCAGGAAAGAACCTGCCCCCTCCAGCCTGCCTCCCATAGCACTGGGACACAGGGCTCCAGTGCCTCCCCAGTGGGTAATTCAGGTTATTTTTGCATTCAGGCCTACAGCCAATCACTAATTAAGCCCCAAGAGCACACCATGTGCATCACTAATGCATCTGTGTGTTATATTTTGTGATTCTCCTGGCTGTGCTCATTTGTTATAACACCAGCTCGCTTTCCTAGCTAAAATCCTCTGCAGCACTAGAGATGGTTGTTAGCTGGGATTAGTCCTGATGTGTTTTATGCCCTGAAGTTTATCTCAGAGATCTGATTTCTCAGGTCTGAGGTAGTTGTTTCCCCACAGTTTTCCAGCCTTCCAGGACTTACTGGGGCTTGCAAGAAAACTGAAGAGGGACTTTTCCCATGGGCACGTAGGGACAGGACAAGGGGGAATGGCCTTAAATTAAAAGAGGTAAGGTTTGATTAGATGTTAGGAAGAGGTTCTTCACTGTAAGGGTGGTGAGGCCTGGCACAGGGTGCCCAGAGAAGCTGTGGCTGCCCCTGGGTCCCTGGAAGTGTCCCAGGCCAGGTTGGACATTGGGGTTTGAAGCAACCTGGGCTGGTGGAAGGTGTCCCTGCCCATGGCAGGGGGTAAAACTGGATGGGTTTTAAGATCCCTTCCAACCCAAACCATTTTATGATTCCATGACCTTCATGGCTCTAAAAACCACTTGAACTAATGGGAAGGAGTAGATTATACCACCTCTTTTGCCATTTGTGTTTATCTGTGCCAAATACAATTTTATTTTGTGTAGAAAAGCAGTTATCTGTTTTTCTCTACTTCACAGACCACCACACCAGTGCAAACTCATTTTCACTGTGATTATAAATTCAGCTACAGAACAATTAAAGGCAGCAGAAAATGCACTGGGACATTTTCTCTTAGCCTGTGTTTAGGGTGTGATAAACTCCAATAGATGGAGACAGAGAGAGCTGAGGGTCATTATGTTAAGCTGCCACAGAAGATTCTCCAGAGCTCATCTGGAGAACTCATCTTTGGGAATAAACATGATTCATTAAATCAACCACCAGAGGAAATGTTATGAGATGATCTATTAAAGCAAAGTTGCATTCTTACATATCAGGACAGAGACAACACAGAAATGTCACTGAATTGATAAAAAATGCACTTTCTTGATATTTATTCATGCACTATCTTAACATTCAGCGGTTTCCTTACAGATTTGAATTGTGTTGGATTTTTTTTTCTACTATCACACTGAGTATGGCAAATAATTAAAGCAAAAAGGTTCATAATGTTCAAAGGTCAGATGGTTCAGAGAGCCAGTGATGGGATGAAGAAGTGATCATTGTGAAGTCATAGACTGAACAGAAAGTCAATGAGGATGTTCTTACACCAACTGCAGTCTCAGGATGTATTTTAATTTCATTTTGCAGCCTTTCTTAGCAGTCAGTGAAGAGCAGTAGTCACCTCCAGGAAGCAATTCATCTCACCCTTCCAAGATATTGGGAATGAATGAATATCGTTCCAGGAGGTGAATGCCACCCTGAAATTAGTTTTCCAATCAGAGTTCTTCAGTAGCCAACTGATAAGAATGGAGAGTCTTTAATGTG
This sequence comes from Agelaius tricolor, assembly GCF_023055355.1. NCBI lineage: Eukaryota > Metazoa > Chordata > Aves > Passeriformes > Icteridae > Agelaius > Agelaius tricolor. The sequence continues at coordinate 2,003,113 of NW_027269284.1, read as the reverse complement.
AGTTCATGCAGCATTCTGTATTCACAAACCAACGTTACCTCTGCTGACAGCCTTAGATTAGATGAAAAGACAAGGCAAAGGGAACAAATGAAATATTTCACTACTGCTCGAAGATAGAGATCAGGAGAGATTAGTTCCCCTTGCTCTTAAAAGAGAGCTGTAGTCCTGTGTGCAGTTCTTGACAGGTAGTGTAGATAGCTTAATCAGTTTATGCTAGCTAGAGAGATTAATTTATTAGTGCTTTAATTTTCCCTGCACCAGCAGCACATTTACTCACAAAACAGTATTTGAAGGACTTTGTTTAACAGAGTGGTTACTGGAAGTTGGCAAACAAGGACAGTGCTCATCAAATGTGAAAGTGCCTGGGAGTATCTAATGACTGATCTGCATTTCAGGGAAGAATGTGCACTGTATAATTATTGTTTGTATCTGGATCCAACTGACAAAAATCCTTCTAGGAGGTGTTTATTAGACAAGAACTGAAGGAGGTGAAGATGTTTGGGTGGGAGATGCAGTAAAATATCTGCATTTTCTGTACCATACTGTCAGCATCAATATGGAGGTGTAGTCTAGCCTGCTTATGAGCATCTTTAATGGAGATTTCATTGCTTTTGCTGACTTATTAGTTATAAATGTCTTCAAACACTTTCTGATGCATTTTAATTTGAAGACTTCTCGATGCTATATGTCTTAGTTTTTTTATGGAATTCTAAAACCAATTTCTGTCCATGTCCAAAAGGAAATTCCAGTTATTGCGGTCTCCTGGGACTTGCCACACCTGACTCTTGCAAATCTTCTGTCTGAATGCATTTCTGCTCCTGTCTGCATCAAGTATCCAAGCTTCCTATGGCTTTGAGATGATCATAGCTTCCTTAGCAATCCTCAGTCTTTTCTACAATTTTATTTTTGTCATTTGGATCAATAAAATGGTTGGACCTCATGCAGCATTAGGTTGAGTTTATGTGTCTTCAATATTTAATTCTGTGTTACAGATAAATTATCTTTGTTCCTAGAAACTTCTCACCAGTCTTAATCAACCTTTCTATTAATTCATTAATCCTGAAACTGCCTCAAAATATCTAATGTTTTCTTCTGAATTCCTTTCTAATGGAGTGGGATCACAGTTACTGAAATGTTCATTACAGCCCTCTGAATTTTGAGTTCCTTATCCCATCTGACAGATCTTTTTCTCATGTGTCACCCCTTTCACCTATTCTGACTCCAAGTCCCATCTTCTTTGAGCTTTCTGGCATGTAATGAAAAAATACTCTAATTCTTTAAATACTTTGTTACTGCTTTTATCCATAAAAGATAGGAAGGAATCAAAACTCTTCTCCTTTGGAAAATTTCAAAGGAAAATATTGCTGGTCTTCAGCTCAAGTTTAATAGCCTGGTCATCACAAATTAAAGTGAAGACATGGGCAAATTTCCCAATAGTCAAAGAGAAGGATGGGGCAAGGCTCTCTCTCAACTTTATCTTAATTCATCCCATTCATTTACTACTTAGTACTTGAATACTTGAATCTGGCTTTTATCCTCATAGGCTTTTAGAAACGTTCATCACACAACTTCCCTGAAATAGAACCAGACTATTTCTGCTTTACAGGAAAGGATTCATCAGAGAAGCTAAATGAATACATGAAGATGAGAGATCAAGATGAAAAAAGCAGGTTGACCAAGATACCCAACCTCTTTCAGTATTCCTATTTCTATTTATTACTATTTCTGCTCAAGCATTGCATGTTCTGTATAGTGGCCTTTGTTGGAGTATCCTGCTTGATTCTGTTGTCTATGATAAATGCAGCCAAACTGCAGTAGTAAATAAAATACCACAGTGGGATTTCCAGTAACTATTTAATATGTTGAGAAGAATCAATAACTTCAGAGCTTAGGACTTGTTTTTGCTCACGTGTCCTTGAGCAAATCAGTGTCCTTTCAGGGAAGAATCCTTCAAAGCTGCAGAGCTGGAAGTACAGTTTGGGCTTTCGCTGTGAGGAAAAATACGGGTTTATTTCCTTTCCTTTGTTTCCTTGGGGTGGGTTTCTCATTGGCTGCTTGGTTCTTAAACCCTCATTCCTTGTTTATCACACACTCCTTTGGACTTTCCAAACACAGGAAGCTACAGAGGACCCTGGCCAAGGGCCTAGAAAGGGACAACTGAATACAAGTGGCAAAAATGCTGATTCTTTTTGACTCCTACCTCCCCTCAGCCCACACACCTCCTTAGTCATTACTCTGAAAAGAGGCAGCCAGAAAATATGGTTGGTTTATGGTCTTGTTAAGACCTTGCACAACTCACTTTTTTCCATTCAGTCATTTATATCCAGCAAGTCCCTTTTTTAAGGAACGTGCTGTTGCTACGCAACCAAAGGAACCATATAGAAAAAGGAAGCAGGAAGGATGAAGGCAAGAGGGGGGTAAAAAAAGAAAGATGTTCTTGGGAAAAAAAAAAAAAAAAAAGAGGGAAGTCATAGACTGTGATTTGAAAATCAAAGATAAGAAAAGCCTTTCCTTTAGCTGGATGAAGACGAGACACAGAAATTGAGGAGATTGGAGAGCTTCCTTGCCCTCCACTCCTTTTCTTGACCTTGTCCAATCACTTCAAGGTTGTGGTGCATGGCCAGATGATTAAACAGTTGGAGAAATGGCAATTTGTGTGGTTGGAGTGTCTGACTGGGATTCAGGAGGTCTGTCAGATATTCCCTGCTTACTGCATGGGTCTTAAAGGCTCACCGAAGGCAAACTGTTTAATCTCCTGTCCTATTTTCCTTCCTCTAATATAACACCTTTGATTTCTGCCTTGTCATTTTAGACTAGAAAACTTTCTTAATAAGCAATGAATAAACACCCCAGTGAGTTCTCAGGGTCTCAGCTTTAAAGGAGAGACATTAGTAGAGGATACTAGTACTAAAATAAGGAGCATCGCACCTCTCTCACCTTCCCACCCTGATGGTGGAAAACATCTTCCAGCCCTTAATGTTGACACCTCCCATTCTGTCTTATCCTCCACATTTCAAGGCTGTGCTTCAAATGCAGGAGGACTTAAATCTACTCCAGCTTACTACAGGCCTATGCAAGGAAACATTTTGTTCCTTGGAAACCCAGGCCCCTTCTGTACTCTGTGGGTACACTTCTAGATCTAATTCACACTTCAGAAATGCCCGTTTTGCTTTCTTTTGAACATCTTCTCCTAGCAAAAGTCTAGGGTGAATAGGTGCCTGAGTTAATTCTGTAAAGATGAATTGAGGCCAATGTGGTCTTCATCTCCTTTATATATGTGTTTTACCGTGTGGTGTCTCCACACAGTAGAAATCTTGCCTTCCCCCATGAAAGAAAATTTCCAAACAGAGTAAGAGAAGCAGCAGAAGGTAGAGCTGAGCCCTGCAAGAGAACTGGCAGGATGATGCTGCCTCATTTAGAATTAATTTGTTTGTGCAGGCTTGTTAAAGTGAAAGTGGCATTTTGTTTGCTCTGATGAAGGCAGAATTAATTTAACTATAATTGGCATTTCTGCTTCTCATAGATATTCACTGGTGCTCAGCTTTTTTGCCTGTGATAGAAGATCATTTACAAACAGAATTAAGAGTAAAAGCCCCCCTGTCTGTAATGACACTACGGTGTTTCCAAATACTGAGGTTTTTTTGCAGTGCTTTGAAGTTTTCTGCAGTTTTGTTTTATTAATCAGTGTGGTTGATGTGCTGGTCATTCTCCTTGCAAAACAAGGAGCAGTTGTCATTGGCCATGAAATCAGCCATGGAGATTATTGGTGCAGATTCCTCCTTGCTGTGCCTTGCAGTGCATCTTCATGAAGCAAGTCAGCTCACTCCTGATTGCCTGGAATATCCTTTGTCTGTCAAATCTATTCAGAAAACTAAATCTTTGGTGGAACCTTAAAGCTCAGCCCTTAGGCAAAGGATTGAATAGTCAAGCATCTAAGGGGTCTTGGATCAGGAGTTTTAGATTTCATATTTATCCATTTCATATTTATCCATCTCTAAGTGGGTCCTGGTTAGGATGCCAGTTAACCTAAATCTGACTAGCTCAGGGAAACATTTAGTTCATTTAGATCAACATTAAATTGATCTTTGCTGTGTGGTTTCACAGCCACTATGATAATGGAGGAATTTCACTTCCAGACAGAACTGGAAATGTCATATTCACACATGTATACTGACTGTTTTCTAAAACTCTTGATCCTTTTCCTTTCCTTTTCTTTTCCTTTCCCTTTCCTTTCCTTTCCTTTCCTTTCCTTTCCTTTCCTTTCCTTTCCTTTCCTTTCCTTTCCTTTCCTTTCCTTTCCTTTCCTTTCCTTTCCTTTCCTTTCCTTTCCTTTCCTTTCCTTTCCTTTCCTTTCCTTTCCTTCCCTTCCCTTCCCTTCCCTTCCCTTCCCTTCCCTTCCTTTCCCTTTTGAAGTCATAAATAATTTTGGCTATAGAAAGCCAGATTATTTGAGGTTATTGGCAGGGGTGGAGATCAGCAACAATCAGGTGATTTTAATGCAAGCTTCAGGTAGCTCACATTAAACTTTGTATTATCTTCCAGGGATAAATAAATGGTGTCAACAGCCTTTGACCAAACACTGCAAATTTCTGAAGACTATTGAATTGTGATCCTCAGTTTACGTAATATATTTTTTGTATCATAATGAGGTTTTAACAAAAAAAATTTAAATTATCTGTCAAATGTACCTCATGCCTTGAAAGTGATACCTCAATGGAAAAGGAAAAAAAGAAAAAAAAAATGGAAACCCAAACTCTTTGTCTTTTATTTGTATTGCCAGTTGTTAATGTTGGGCAGGGGAATGACCATAAAATGCATTTTTTTTTAGATATAAATTTCAAGTTTTGTAAAGATATCCATGGGGATTTTTTGAGAGCGAAACTCTTGCCATAAGCACAATGAAGTGTATCATGTAACTGCTGTGATGGAAAGAAGATTGACTTGCTGCCACACTGTTGTTTAAATAGCTGCCAAAACCCATGTCTGATGAATGCATTGCTATAAATGATCCCCCCTTTTCACATCCTTCCACAAAGACCTCGTTAGACAAAGAGCTTATCTCCAATACTGCAAAGATTTAGTAATATCTTAGTCATGTGTTATACTGAATCATAGAAAACACTTCATTTCAATACATATTTAGCTTTTACGAAGTAAAAGACTAAGGAAATTTGACAGTAGGTAACTCAAGATGAAGTTTTGATATGAAAAGGTAACTTTGATTAAAAAAAAAAAAAGGTAAAAATTGACCTATATTTCAACTATCTGTTTATACTGTTGGATGCAGAAGGAAAGATCACAAGCAGAACAATCACTGCTGTTTTTAAACCTGGACTGATAAAAATTCAAAAGCTTTTTGCTAATAACTGAATATTCTGAGAACAATTTTAACAAGATCTGTTCCTTCCAGTACCTAAAGGGATTTGCAAGAAAGCTGAAGAGGAACTTTTCATTTTCACATGAGGGCATGTAATGACAGGACAAGGGGGAATGGCCTTAAATTAAAAGAGGTAAGGTTTGATTAGATGTTAGGAAGAGGTTCTTTACTGTAAGGGTGGGCAGGCCCTGGCACAGGGTGCCCAGAGAAGCTGTGGCTGCCCCTGGATCCCTGGAAGTGTCCAAGGCCAGGCTGGATGGGGCTTGGAGCCACCTGGATTAGTGGAAAGTGTCCCTGCCCATGGCAGGGGGTGGAACTGAATGGGCTTTAAGGTCCCTTCCAACCCAAACCATCGTGTGATTTTTTGATTATTTGCAAACAACCATTAAGATTGTAGAGTGGAATTTACTTCAGAGAGCTGCAATAGCCCTGGCAGAAGCAGACATGTAACTTAAATTGTATGAGGCAAGAGAAAATGGCCTCAGGTTACACCAGGGGATGTGTAGATTGGGTATTGCAAAAAAATCCCTTTCCTGAAAGGGTTGTCTCAAACCTTGGAATGGGCTGCCCAGGACAGTGGTGGAATCACCATCCATGGAGGGATTTATGACATGCAGATGTGGTGCTTAGGGACATGGTTTAGTGGTAACCTTGGAAGGGTTGGGTTAAGGGTTGGACTCCAAAATCTTAGAGGTTATTTTCTATCCTAAATCATTTATGATTCTATGAAGTTGATGACCAAATATATTTGATCTATTCATAGCCTCACTCAAAATTCCCTGTCCTGGAGCAAGGGGAAGTTGCACATACATTAAACAAGCTATGGATTCCTGAGCAGAAAATGTCACCAACTCTGGGCTGGTACAGAGCCAGTAAAGCAGCTATTAAGACACCATTTCAAAAGCAGTCCAGAGTGAGTCAGGCAGCCTTGTCTATTTCCATGAGGTTCTAGAGGTAAAGGAGATAATTAAACAAAAGATATTTTTGCTTAACAGCTCTGTGTCTTTGGCCTGCTTTACCGCCAGTATCTTGGCTGCATCTGCCACGTCTGTCAAGTGTGGAAGAGAACATTTGCCTCCCACCTCTTCTTCTTTGATCCATGCCTTCAAGTTGTAGCCTTTCATCCTGATTTTCTTATGAAAGAGAGCTTTTTCTCTTCATGAAATTTCCTCCTCTTATATGACTGGCAGGGATTATCCCACAATTTCTCCATCTGGTGTTCAGAAGTGACCTTGCACGGCACTGAGGTGCATTTTGATGCTGGTCCCACTGGAATGCCTTGACATGCTGCCTGGTTGCAACCAGGAGAGATGTAGGGATCTCAGGGAGATGTAGGGAATGGGAATTGCCCAATCTTCTGCTCACACATTTTCCTGACACCTTAGACCTCTAAAATCTTGTAGCGCCTGAGCCAGTGTGAGGGTAAGGTGATTATTGTGGGGGTCAGATGAAGATTGTTAAGAAAAGAGATGTGCCTTTTGCAGTGACCCTCTGAGATGGATTCCTTCCCTTAAAATCATTATTCAGGACTAATATTTTAGAATCATAGAATGGTTTGGGTTGGAAGGGACCTTAAAGACCATCCAATAACATCCCCTGCCATGGGCAGGGGCACCTTCCACTACCTCAGGTTGCTCCAAGCCCTGTCCAACTTTAGATGCTTCCAGGGAGGGCTCAGCCACAGCTTCTCTGGGCAATCTATTCCAAAAGGAACACATAATAATAAATAAAATAACATAATATATGTTTTAACCCATTTATATCTGCTGTGTAATTTATAGCATATATCTTTTCCTGCAGTGAGCTAAAATGTAAATGTAAATGAGAATCTGGGCCCTAGTTCCATGGTTTTTAACTAAATAATTAGAAAGTTGCTTCAGTTTATGTTTAATTACCTAATGACTGTTAAAACTTTTAGAGACTGAATACTTACCTCTTCCACTAATTAAACAGAACATATTATTGAACAGGCCTTCAGAAAAACAGAACGTTCAAGTGCCTAAATTTGGAAAGCAAATACGACTGCTATGTTCTCAGTTATGTCTCAGCTCACCTCCTAATTTATAATGAATAAATCAAAATAAATGTATTCACTAATCTGTTAAGATGCTTTCATGACAGGTATGACTAACAACATGATCTTGTTCCTGTCCTTCTTTAGCAGAACTTGCCACTGTCCTGTTTACTTGCCTAGTTCATTATGTTATGGCTAAAATTAACCTGAAAATTATCTAGTACAAGCAAGTCCAAGCACAGATTTGAATCCTGTAAAATACTTGAAAATGCTAATGCAGTGCTAACAATAAAAGTAGGGTGCTGTGCAACTTAGTGAATTACTTAATGTTTTTAAATTATTTTGGAATACTCAAATGGGGATTGCATTCCTGAGATGGTAATAATAATGTTTCTTGTAGTTGTGCTATTTGTAGATATCAGTGTTCTCAAAACAATGTGATACACCTAAGAGAGGAAATTCTGTTTTTTTAAGGGGAACTGAGTGAGATTACTGTTGAGAGATTTGTTGTGAGAGTCAAAGCTATCCACAGAATTGGGTATTCAAGGAGAAGGAACCTTGTTGCAGCTGCCAGTGTTGCCCTCAAACACAGATCCTGTTTCCAGAGGATGGTTCACCTGTGTGACCCCAGTGAACCCACCATGGTGCACACACTGAGACATCCCCCACTCATGCTCCCCACTCAGTGCTACGAGCTTAAGTCTAAGCCCGATCAAAGAAAAAGAGGGGGGACTGTTATGAGGAGAAAAAGCTGCCCATTTTTTAAAAGGTTTCAGAGTTCACAGGTTAGGCCAGTTGCTGCCAGGGTGGAGTTCTAACTGTTTGTTATTGTAATCACCTGTAGTTTTCATTAGCTACCTGTCGTTGATGGTTTAGAATTCCCCCTTTTGTCAAGTGACACCCTGCTGCTTCCTGGAGGATGACACCCAGACGGTGAAGGGACATCGAGTCAACATGCAAATGACATCAGATCCAGCATGCAATGGGCAAAACCCCTCACCAAACCTAGCCAAAAACCCCTAAAACAATGAGCCAACACAAAATGAATGAATCAAAGCAATGTCTAGATCTGAAGAACAGAATCTCTTACCTGCCAAGACCTTTTTACTCCTCACCCTAACCTAAAAGATATCGGCTAGACAGAGGACCTCGAATGTTGAACCAAAAAGCAGGGAATTTCCTGATGAAATAAGGAATTTTTTTTCTCATGAGGATGGAACCCCCAGCTCTGCTCACAGACCAGTGGACAAAGCTGCAATCTTTCTCCTCCGCCGAGTCGCTCCTAGGAGCAGCAGCAGCAGCAGCGTGAGTGCGGACCCGTTGGTTCTCCCCACCCGAGTTGATAATTTTTAATAAAGGCATTAAAAAGGAGAAAGATCTCCTGCCCGTGTTTATTTCACTCAGCTTTGGGGTTTTTTTCCCCTTTGCTCTGCCCTTGTGCCAAACACGGCCGTGTGCCCGTGCTCAGCACACAGCTCATACCCTGTGCTCTGCATAGAAGTGCAGTCAAGTGGATCTTCAGCTCAGCTCTGTGCTGTGCATGATCCAGTGTAGCACTACAGCTTTAGTAAGATGTCATTATAGGCATAAAAAGTATCTTTTTTTAAAATTGTGGGTGATTTAGCTCAATGTGGTGGGACACAAATTATATATAAGCTGACTGGTTTTATGAGCTAATCAGGATTAATATAATATCATCTATGAGCTTGGTGAGATTCCTCACATTTTTGATAAGTATAAAACTGTGTCCATCTTTTCAAACTACCAATTTCAGCATGGGCTGATTTCTTTTACAGCACTTATTATGTGGGAAGAGAGACTCCATTCCATATATTGTAGCATAATACACGTCGTTGTTCACATTACTCTGAAACAGTGGCTGGGAGCACTGAGCTGCAAAATGTGTATTGTTAATCATTGGGTCATTAACCTTAACAATGTCAATGTATTCCCCTATCAGATCCAACGAAATGACTGCCCGAGGTAATAGTTAAGAGAACATTTCACACAGATGAACATATTAATGCTTTATTTGGTTCTAAATGCAGTGTGAAGGATTTAGGTAGGAGCTAATGTATGTGAGGAGGAATAAGGAAGATGAAGCACAATTGGAAAAAAGAAAGTTGAGCTTCCCAAAAGAAGGAGAGCAGTCCTCAGTTTTCTGCAGCTGAGAAGTGCATACCTAACTCTCTTTAGTTGCAGTCATTCAGGTAAAAAATTGTGCTAATTTGAAGAGGACCTAAAGATGTGAGGTTTCATTAGAATCCAGAGAATTTCCTAGTATCTAATATCCAATTTCTATATCTAATGTGAGTTCTGTGGTCAAAAGGCAGATGATGAGACTTGATTTATTTGGCTACAGCTTTCAGGCTTCTGCCTTAGCCGTGCTCTGCCTCCATCGGGCAGATCAGGTCTTAAATATCCCTTTGAAGTGAGAAGATGCCCACTACTACCCACCAAAATCTACTGCACATATCCAGTGTGCTGACCACGAGGCATAAAACCTGTGTTCAGTGGCTCCTGTTATGAGTAGAACAGCTGCCCATTTTTTTTAAAAGGTTGCAGAGTTCATAGGTTGGGCCAGTTGCTGCCAGGGTGGAGTTCTAACTGTTTGTTATTGTAATCACCTGTAGTTTTCATTAACTACCTGTCCTTGATGGTTAAGAATTCCCCCTTTTGTCGAGTGCCACCCTGCTGCTTCTTGGAGGATGGCACCCAGATGGTGACGAGGAGGGGACATCGGAGTTGGCGTGCAAATGACATCAGATCCAGCATGCAATGGGCAAAACCCCTCACCAAACCTAGCCAAAAACCCCTAAAACAATGAGCCAACACAAAATTGATGAATCAAAGTGAGGTCTAGACATGAGGAACAGAATCTAGTACCTGCTAAGACCCTTTTTACCCCTCACCCTAACCTAAGGATGTTGGCTAGACATGAGGAACAGAATCTAATACGTGCCAAGACCCTTTTTACCCCTCACCTTAACCTAAGGATGTCGGCTAGACAGAGGACCCCAAATGTTTAAGTAGAAAATTTGGGAATCTCCTGATGCTCATATGAGGATGGAACCCCCAGCTCTGCCCACAGACCAGTGGACAAAGCTGCACTTTTCCTTCTCCTCCAAGTCGCTCCTGGGAGCAGCGGCAGCATGAGTGCGGACCCGTGGGTGCTCCCCACCCGAGCTGATCGCTTTTAATAAAGGCATTAAAAGCCATTAAAAAGGAGAAAGATCTCCTGCCCGTGTTTATTTCAGCTCCTTGGACCAAAGGAGAGTCTGAGAAGATGTCACCCAGCCGCAGACTTCTCCCAGTGGCTTATTTTTCCAGCTGCTCTTTGCAGACCTCTTCCCAAGACATATCCCTCAAAGCCAGGCTCAAACTGGGTGGCAGCCTAGAGTAAATCTGGTGCTGTTCCTGGGTGCCATAATTTCCAGGGACCTGAAGGAAGTCTGTAGTAATTTCCTCCTGGTCATTTCCACATCAGCATCTGTCACCTTATGGGGTGGCTGAGAAAGCCAGTGGCACAAAATAGCCTCTTGCCACTGCCTGAAAAATCCATGTAATCAGCAGCCATTTCCCATGTTGCACTCAGGAAAAAGGGTCTAATAATGCACTGGAAATTGGATGATTAGTTCTGGTGGCCTGCAAATGGCCTGGAGGGTGTATAGAAAAATATTCAGATTGAAGGACTTCTGAAACAACTGCACTGAGCTTTTTCACTGCAGGTACTTTCCAACAGCCTCAGTTCTGGGGTTTTCACACTTCACTTGTAAGATTAAATACACAAAATTACACATTTCAAAGTCAGCTCCTATTAAGCTGTTAGATAGCCTAATGACTTGCACAGTAAACACACAGTGTGGACTCACATTTCCTACAGAAACCAGTCCATTAATGCTGCCTCATCTGGCAATGAGCAAGAGCACGGTGCTCTATAAATACCTGACAAGTGTTATCAAAAACCAGATACAGCAATTAATTAGGGACTCATTATAGGAAGTGTGATATTGCTTGGTGGGTGTTAAGAGGATGGGGCCACTGATTTTTCTAGTTTTGATTGCATTCCCTTACTTTTAGTAATGCTCCCCTGGAGGACCTAAAATTTTACTCTCCTTTCCTAATATCCTTTGCAGACAGTTATCCTGTTCTCTTAGTCAGCACTTAGCAAAATTACACTGTTTGAAATGGCTGCTGAAGATGAAAAGTGGAAAATACTATTACACAAAGGAGTGTTTGTGGTTAATGTTATGGGAAAGTTCACCTGCTAGTTTTGTTGCTTCTCTCATGTTGTAATTCCTGGTGAATCAACACTGATAATTCTGCAGGAGTTGGGCCTCTATGGTTGCATAGGCTTGGAAGGAAAAATTTGGTAGCATGTTAACTCTAAGGAAGCTTTTTAATGTCCTATTCCTTTTTGGGATTAAGGGTTTGGATGCTGATGAGGGGGAGTGAGCTTTTGTCATCAATTTTAATGAGACATTTATAATCTCTCTTGATTGTATTTAGGGTTTTTTATTGTTGCTATTTTTTTTAACTTCACTCATTCAAGCAGTCACTCTGTGAAAGCTTTTTTTAAGTACTCCAAATCTATTCTGGTAATGAAGAAATGAATGTCAAGCAAAGCAATTTTTTCTAAATTTACAACTCATTCTCTTTGACAAGACCAAAACTGACATAAAGAAAATATCCTTTACATGTAAAAAGAAAAAGACCAAACTGCAGCTCCCCAGTTACATCCACTGGGATACAGTGAGGTGGCATCTTTATCCATTACCATTTGTCTCATCTACCCCAGTCATTGCATGTCACATTTGTTTATCTGAAGATGAAAAAGTAATAATATTTTATAGAAATTAAGCTGCTGCAGCTGTTGGTAGGTCCATCAAGATTCAACTACTATTTCTGTCCATGTTCTCAGCCATCCCACTTTTTCTCTCTCTCCAGGTAATTGGAATTTGGCCCAGTGAAGCTGAAAGAAATGAAGAGCAGCTAAGAGTAAGGTGCAAGCCAGGAGTGTGAAAGGAGAGAGCTGCTGCAGCAGAGCCAGCTGGGTATGGAACTGGCATTATAGTCTTAATATGTATGTGTGCCACTGACATAAATGTGTGTGTGGGACATGTTCTGCCTTCTCTCATTTTTCAGCTTAGTTTTGGTATTTTACTTTCATTCCTTTTTCCAGAAGTATTCTGACTCTCATCAACCCTTTGGCATCATGCAGCCAGTGTAACCTGGCTTTTAGGGGAGACTTGAAAATTCATGAGATTTTGCAAGGCAAATCTTTGCCCCACTAGGCTCATTTTCCTCTCTTTTTGCAAGGAGGTACTCAAAATGACTATAAATTTCATTCTGGAAGATATCATGCTCTAGAAGTGCAGTAATAACCAGGACTGACTATTCTGGGATGAGAGTGGCTTGGTCTGGGAGTACTTTCTTTTCCTTCCATGCTGCTGTTTATCTATCCCAGAGTGGCAAGAAAGAGGCTGTTGCAGTAGATTTAAGCTTGCAATCCCACCTAGCCTCGTGGATAAATCATTAGGGCCTTGTTCCAAATGCAGCTCTGTTGCTACAAATCATCTGTTTGCATGCATGGCAAGCCTGGCTCCTGAAGATGATCTCAGATGTGCTCCTTGTGGAGCAGAGATGTGCTCAAGAAGCATAATGAATTGGGTTTTGACTGGAAAACAAATACATGACTGAGGAGAGGAAGCTGTAGCCATACCTACACCATGATAAGGAAAAGGATCAGAGATAGCAAAGATGATGCTTGTGGGTTGATGTTCAGATAGAGCTGAATCTGAGTCCTGGTGGCATTATTTGAAGGGATGTTGAGATAAACTGTTCTAGTTACTGTCATTGCTGAAATATGGGCTTTTGTCTGAATTTTACAAGCTTCAGATTTAGGTTGGATATTAGGAAAAAATTTTTCTCTGTGAGGGTAGGCACAGAGTGCCCAGAGAAGCTGAGGCTGCCCCTGGATCCCTGGAAGTGCCCAAGGCCAGGGCTTGGAGTACCCTGGGAAGGTGTCCATGGAGAGAGGGAGTGGCATGGATGATCTTTAAGGTCCCTTCCAACCCAAACCATTCTATGATTCTGAAGGAGGTATAAAATATATTCTAGTTATGTGTTATGTGTAGTAGCTAAGCCATTAACATATCTCTGTCTAAACTACAAAACTTTTCCTGAGCATTTACATAACCTCCATGTACTTATAACTGTCCCTCTTCACTGATGATACTTTGTCCCTGTTTTTCTTGTAAACAAACAATTGTGACTGAGCAGCTTTTATTTCTCTATATGAATATTTATATAGTGAATGACACTGGGATGCATTGCTGATAATCTGGTGTGCTGTTGATTGGTTCCAACTGCTTGAGAATATCTGGGCTGACAAATTTGTAATTTGTACTCCAGATAGTTTTTATTTTTTTATTCTACTCCTTAACCTTTTATATACATGGTTCAGTCTTCTTTCTGAGGCAGTACAGAAAGCAGGATAATAATCTGGTAAATCAATAAATATTGCAATGTTTCTAAACTTAGCAAAAGACCTAAATTCTAGGCCACCAACTAAGGTACCCATGCTGGGTTTTTTCCCAAATATTCCTTCATCCTATAGTTACTTTACTCTTCCAACTGTGCTCCAAAAATACAGGCATTTCATGTTCTTTTGCTTAAGTTAGCACATTTCTCACTGAAGGCCCTCAAGGGAAGTGGAAACTCTGAAATTCGAAATGCGATTTATGCTTGCCTTGTAAAATGCCAGGGAAACTGCTTTAAGACTGTAATAACCCTTGCTGCTCATTCCATGAACATGCCTATAGAAAATGTTAATTTAATCAACAAATTACAGCTTCACACAAAGCAAGAAGTGTGGAAATACTGGCAGAGGAGGAGTAAAGGTCTCTCATAATTTTTATGTTTAATCATGAATTTGAGACTCTTTATTATTTCTGCATAAATTAAGAACTTCTCCTAAATGGATTTTGCTGCACTTCCCATTCATTTTCTCCCCTGATTTACATCTTCATACATGTCCATTCAAAATCTGTGAGAACTCACTCATGCTGACAGGAATGCATCTTAGCAAAACTGTTGATAATTTATTTAATTTTTTGCTTGTCAAATATGCTGTTTGAGAGGGAGCTCAAACAGAGAGCCAGTACTTTTAGAGGAAACCCTGCAGCTTTCACACTGGTTTCTCCCAACATTTTTAGCCCATGGATACTGATCACGGGATGCCTGACACAGTCTAAGTGTTCCCTGCCAAATGTTGAAGCAATGAAGTTAGAAATAGGAATATTGGAATGAAAAGGGCCAGAAATAGATTTCTACAAGTCAGCTTAAACATTCATTTGCAGTAGGGCAATATTACATTTTTCAAAGGCATATATTAACTGATTAGATCACCTGCAAATGGAGTGTTAATTAATAATATCCATAATGAAGTGCAATACAGTTACATTTGCAGGAAAAGCTGACAGATCTATGTCATTCAGGCATTAATCCTAAAGATAATGGACCAAATTCTGCTCTGTGTGGGTTTTTTCCCAGCTTATACATGGAATAATTCCAGGGGCACAGGCTGGCTGTACCTTCATGTGGCTGCATATTGAATTTATCCCATTATCCTTTAATGAAAAGCTTTCTGAAAATACCTGTAAGTGAGGCACACTTGGGCTCTTGCCATCTGTTTGGCTGATAATAATTCAAAAGATGAAATACTTGATCTCATGGAATGAGAGGAATGCCATGAAAGGGAAGACAGCAGCTCACAGTCAGTTTTACTTTCCTCTAATGCTAAACTCAAGTAATCCTTATTTCATGTTGTTGTTATTATTATCATCTAATTCATGGCACCTACAGGAAATCTGCACGTAAAAATTTTACAACAGCAGTAGATGGACTTCAAGGACCAAAAGCAAAAAAAAAAAAAAAAAAAAAAAAATTATGGATTGCATTGATACTCTGATAGCAAACAATCCCATTTCCCTATTCAGGGATATACTCTACAGTCAGCAGGGAATGATCTGGTCTTTGTGGAAAAGGAATTTCAGTGTGTACCTCAAAGCTGAAGCCAAGTCAGAGTCCATCACTCCTGTGGCACATGAGGTGCCACCTTGATTGACAAAATGGAAATATGGCTAGACAAATTTTTGGTGGAAAATCTGATTTACTACACTGGGAGATTTTTGTTAGGGTTGTAAAGGACTTGTGCACTCCATAACTGGTATAGCAATAGATCCAATATAAGAAGAGGATTCTGTTTTAAAGTCCATGTCTGCCTTAGAAAAGAACACGAAAACAGATGTTCTAACTTTTCTGTGTTTGGCATCGAGGCTAAAGGGTTGTGAGGAAAGGGGAGGTGGACAAAATTGAGTAATGCAATTATTTTCCCCAAAGAGATGTCTTTAGACACAGAATAAATATCTACCCTGCCTCAGTCTGGAAAAGGAACCTGCAGCAATGTTGTGAGGGTGGAAAAGGGCAGAGGAACAGCAAGGCCAAGTGTGAGGAGGCAAGTGATAAAGTGACCAAGGGAGCAAGGTCTGGTGGTCATGACTGTACAGCTTCCCACAGCCAGCAGAAAATGTTGATTTAGTGTGCTCTGGAGGCTGCTGGTGGCAGAAACACTCCAGCACAAGTCAGCACTGCCCCACAGAACTTCTTGGTCACCAGACATTTGTTCCAACACTATTCTGTTGTACAGCAAAGAGCACTAGTGGTTAGGAGTTTTCTGCATCTTAAATTTTTGTTGCAACCAAAGTTATGTGATTCAAAGAGGACTCAAAGGTCCCAACTTTGTCTCTTACCCTCCTGCTCTCTGCTGAGCTATGTTCACAGCACATTTTCTCTGTAGCTCTTCCCCAACAGAAAAACAGTCATGAAATATCTCACTTGATGCGTGGAACTACTCAATGCGTAAAATATGATGGGTTTGTGTCCTTAAAGAAGCCACCAAAAGAATGCACTCTTCACTCTACCTGATTAATACATATTCTAATCTGTGTTTCTTACAGAATCACAGAACTGTTTAGGTTGGAAAAGGCCTCTGAGATCATTGAGCCCAACCACTCACCCAGGACTGCCAGGCCGCCACTAAGCCATGTCCCTAAGCACCACATTTATGTGTTTTTTGAATATTTCCAGGGATGGTGACTTCACCACTCCCTTGAGCAGTCCATTCCAATGTTTGACCAGCCTTTTCATGAGGAAATGTTAATGCCCAACCTTGTGACAGAGCAGCTTCACTTCTTGCAGTGTATGCACACACAGTGTTTCTCTGCAGGACAGTCATTTATGAGATGTGCATTCCAGTTGTGCACATCCATAAAGGTGGGAGAGTACAGAGTGGGATAGTTTGCTTTGTTCTGCAGGGGGCTTTGTAGCTCCAAGATCTCCTGGGTGAACTCCTAGAATTATTCCTGTAATTTCCATATCAATGCCTTGTCCCACTTGACCTTCATGGAGGATGTAGGCAATGTAAGGTATAGGAGAAATATGATTTTGTCTATTTTATGGTGAGTTTTTTAATTGAAGCAGCCAGGCTGGAAGTGCCCTGAAGCAGCTCTGGATAAACTTAACAAAGTGAGTACATTGTGTTTTTGTCTGTATTGAACAGGCACTTTTTAAACTTTTTGATGTCTTAAGAGCTTTATGTGTCCCTCCCACATTTTTCCTCCAGAAGGAAGGAATTTTCTCTACCTCAAAAAGAAAAAAAAATATAAAACTTCCTATTTCCAACAGAATAGTTGAATAAACTGAATAACTACATAAATGCTCTGGCAATAATACCTGGCAGGCAGGTAAAAAGGAGATTGCTGAAGGTATTTGCAGGAATCCTGAGTGACCAGCCAGCAGTTGTGTCTGGTCTGGCTTCAGCTTCCTGGAATCTGCAGCTGCTTTGGGTTTGTTTACCTTGCAGAAGGATACACATATTTTCCCTCACATGAAAGGAACTGCAATCTTTTGTTACTTGGCAAACACATCCCACAGATCTGAATGTGAGTCTGGTTTTGCAATGCTTTTTGATCCACACAACTTTAGAAAGCTTCCTCAGTGCTTTTACTTGAATATCTATTTCTTTATTTATTGTCTCAAGCAAATAACCCAGACCTTTCTGAGATATGTTCCCCCAGCATCACTAAGGAGCTCCATGACAGTTCCCCTCACTGCCTGGGTGCTTTTTTATGACAATTCTCGGCTTGCTTTAGTGCATTTCTGCTTTTCTTCTCCCAGTTGCCTTTTTTGTCATACCCTGCTGACCACATCACAGGTTCCCGTGATGATTCTGAGCAGTGCAACCCTTCAAGCAGAGATTGCTGGGCTGAAACTCAAGAGCACAGTGTGCTTTGGAGCAAGGCTTTCTCCTTGCCAGCCCCTCCAGAGGATAGGTGCCAGGATTTTTATTGAAACCCAGGCTTTATATTCAAACAGCCATGGAGCTGTAAGGACTGGTGCTGCTGTGTCATAAATCACAGAAAGGAATAAAAGTATGTCCAGCAAGTGACTTGGTCTACTCATCATCCAATGCATTATTCCTTGGGATAGTTATTTCATTCCTTGAGGGAGCTGAGATTTAAATATTTAAAGTCACAGGACTGAGGCAGCTGGGATTTAAATATCTAAGCTTGCATGTGTTCCTCCAAAACAATTGGTAGTTTTTGTTGGAGGCTCACTGTACCAAAATTGTTATGAATATTAATCTTAATTGCATCATTCGAGCCTTGATTGTCGCCTTAAGAGCTCTAATTAAAGATCAGTGCATAGGAAAGAGTGGTGCAAAGGAGAAAAAGGGTGGTGTTTGTGGTCTTTAGGTCAACAAGCTGTGTATGGTGAGTTATCCCAGCAGTAAGAACAAATTTAAAAAGACACTGAGAAAGCTGTGTTTAAAAAAAAAAAGCTTTCCATGTAGCTGCAAAAACTGGAGGAATAGGTAATCTGAGACAAGGCAGGTTTTAAAAAACTATTTGAAACTGATAATAGAAGTTCTTCACAAATGTTTAGAGTGACTTTTTCAGCAGTGGATGTGAAGGGTAGAAGTGTTGATAGGAAAAGCAGCTGATCAATAGGAGTGCAAAGTTGAAGGCTGATATCTTGTAGAAATCACAAGTCTAACAGGAACAGGGTAAATGATTTTTTTAAAGCCTGGCACTTCCTAAAAGCTTCTTTGGGTATGCAAAGGATCAAACCACACATTGTGGAGGGAAGGATTGCAATCAAAGCAAGGTGCCAAAAACCAACTTTCAACTATTCACACCTTGAATAGTGATGCCTGCAAGGATTGAGATCCCAGGCAGGTGGGGTGGTTGATTAGTATCAAGGTGAAGAAGCAGCCACACTTGATGTGTATTTATTTTTACTTCTCACTGATGATATAGTAGGCAGATTCCAGCAAAATTTGCCAAAGTCTGACATAGGAATGACAACCTGATGAATATAAAACGTGTGAATTTTTTAAATCCTTAGTTTTTCCCTTATTTAAAAATATGTGCTTCTTCACAAGGCACTGTCGCGTTTCCGAGTCTAGCTAGTTTTGAAGGATTTAAGATTCAAAGTTCTCAATTTTTCACAGATTGTGTGTATGACAAGTGATTTTGTAATGGATAGGTGGTGTGGGGTCAAAAAGAAGACCATCTAAGCCCCAAAACACAGCATGAACCAGGAAAATTAGCTTATAAAGAAACTGTATTATGTTGTATTTCATTTAGCGGGGGTACAAACAGGCTTAATCCACCATGTTAACAAAATATGGACTTTCCTGAAGCAGTCATTCTGTGATGCACTTGGAAGAAGTGGAATATTGAGGAAACACTGGAGCAACACCTTGGTAATTGTTAGGGTTTGTGTTCTGCTAAAGCAACTCCCCTAGATCTGCTAATTCAATAGGTAAACTACAGCAATTAATGAAATTTATGGATTATCAATTTATATCATGAATATAGAGAACATTAAGGTCTCCTTCTGCATTTCATCTGGCAAACCTTGAATTCAAAAAGATTTACAGAACCCAGACTTCTGAGTGAGAGCTTCAGGTCTCTTGCTCACGTTTCCTCTATAACCATCTAAAATGCTGATTGAAAAGCATTGAATTCCTATGGTGAGGAAAAAAAAATTACACAGAGTTAAAGACTGCATGGAAGCACAGGGTAGCAAAAAGGATTTCGATTGATTATATCACCTTCATTTTGGCACAAGAAATACCTGCATATGTAACCTCAGAAGAGTTTGGTACTGCATGTTACTGATATGCTTTTTCCAAATGGACATTTTTAAAATTAAAAACAAGTTAAAAAATTGCCAGTACTTGATAAGCAGAACTATTTACAGGGAGCAGGTGATTACTATCTTTTATTTATGTGTGCATGATAGGATGATTTGCAAGAAATAATATTCTATTACTCAGAGAGGTGTTGAGAAACCAATGACTAAAAGGAGAGCAGAACTCAGTAATATGTGGAAGGAGTTGCTTTTCCATAGGTATAACAAGAAATAATTTCAATGATTTAGAAGTTATGTAGAAGTTTTCTCTACTGTTTAACTTTCTTACCTGATTAAAACCCATAAACTTCTTGGCTATGATAAATGGTCTCATACATCCATCACAACTGCTCAGAGAAAAATAATTCTTAGGCATTTTAAGAATTTTTTAGCAGCTTTCAGGGTTTCATTTATAAATTTTATTTCCCCTCATGGGCATGCCCCATTAATCAACTACACATTGTAATTTTGGACCAAAAGTGGCCCCAATAATTTTCCTTTAATAACAGGTAATTATTTCAATACTGTTTCCATACTGAACAATGTGCTGTGCACACGAAAGAAAATTCAGCTTCTTGTACAGGAAGAATTTCTCCAGGACTGTAGGCTTTGAAAGTGCTTTGGGATCTGCAATTTTCTGATTTTGTTCTGATTTTGTTTCTTTGGGGGTTTTTTTTAGGTTTTTTTTTAAATCAAGCAATTCCTGATTATATAATTTTACCAGCACTTAACACCTATTATGGTATCTACACTGATAAACTGGTTCACTGCCTGTTTATCTGCAGGGTTCTAGATCCTACCCTATTGGACTATAAACACATAATTTCATTCCCAGAGTCAAGTATGTAGGAAGCCAATTAGTTTCCCTTGCTAGAAAACTCAGCAGCAGGATAAATGAGAAGTGCAGTCAAAAGCAAAAAAAAAAAAAGAAAGAAACAGAAAAAGGAAAAAGGAGCAATTATTTAAAGGTCAAAAGGATGCAAAGAAAAAATACGCATGAATGTAACTAGTCTGGCTTTTTATTAGCCAGGTTTTAGCTTGGTGTCACCATTTGGGGCAAGGAAGAGAAGAGTGATTTGATTTAGGAATGAGAGATCCTCACATCCACCTGAATCCTACCCCTGGCACCGTTTGGTCAGTGGGATTCTGTGTGGGCTCAGGCTGGCTGGGTCATGGTGAACATGAAAAGCCATCAGAACAGAACACTTGGGGTTGAGCAGCCTCGGTCCCCAAAGCCTCAGCTGACCATGCAAGCAGCATCTCCTCTGCTGGAGTTAACATTTAATGTGAGAACTGTGGCCTCACTGTGCTCTTTGAAGGACTCTCATAGGATTGATTCTGGGGACAGGATTTCAGTCCTGTGTTTTGAGGTGGAGCTTTAAACCCACTGTGACAGCCTGTGAGTGCCCCTCACTGTGCCCCACCACTGTGTTCAGTGTGGGGACAGGGCATGGGAACAGGGGATGGGAACAGGGGATGGGGACAGGGGATGGGAACAGGGGATGGGGACAGGGGATGGGAACAGGGCATGGGAACAGGGGATGGGAACAGGGGATGGGAACAGGGGATGGGGACAGGGGATGGGAACAGGGGATGGGGCTGCCACCTCTGTGCTCTGCTGCACAGAATAACAAGGCTCATCCTGAGCACTCCCTGCTCCAGCTGTGCTACTAGTTGCAAGAAAGGAAGCAGCAACTCTTTTAATATTCCCTGTTGTAGAAAGGGAAGGTTTTATCAGAGGTGGGAGTAGGACACAGGACTCATGATTCACCAGCTGGACATGCTGAGGTAAGATATTTTATTTAAAAGGCCAAGTCATTTACTCGTCATTCTGAGAAAGGAAAGCTGTGCACTGGCAGCAGTCTTGGTGAGCAGTAATGAAATCCTTTTCTTCATGGGATGGTTGCTCCTTGGGGAGCAGCTCCTGTGAAGGTGACACCTCCTGGTGGCTCCTGTGCCACTCTTGCTGCCTGTCCCAGTCTCATCTTGCCCAGTGCCAGCCTGCTTTAGCAAGAAACAGGGACAGATCTCAACTTGCCCCTGCTTTTGTAGGAGCTGAGGGTTGGTTTGGGATGCTCCCAGCACCTCACTCTCAGATCTTATTGCATTTTTGCTATCATCCTTCAGTCTCCACGGCAACCCTCCCTGCAGCACAGCCCCCTGTGCATTGCATGTGTGCAACATCCAGCTCTTACACACCTTATTGGATTTTTTGGGTTTTTGTGGGGGTACCAGTTGTGGGTTTCTCTGGGTCTGGACTGAAGGCACTTGAGACAGTAGTTCATGTTTGGACTCAGGTGTTTGTTATTTCTTATCAGTAAAACAGTCTCAGTTCTGCAGCTTTTCATTAGAAGGCACAAAATGGCCAACAATCTCTTCTTCCACGGTCTTTTAAGACTAAACTATCCAATTAAAAAAGGACACCTAGATTATTTCCCCTTTCACCCAATAACTGATCCCACAGAGCCCACAGTGCAGACTTTTCTGCCCAATTACAAAATGCCACCCAAACCCATGAAGAAGAAGGAAGAAGAAGCATGAGGAAGAAACCCAGGATGACACCCTGTGCCCTCCATCTTGCTTCCATCCACAACACACTAAAAATCCCAAAACCTCAATTTCTCCCCAAGGGATACACCTACACTGCTCTCTAGAATCTATTTCACACTTTTGTGGATTCCAGTCTGTTTTGGAGTTTAGGAAACTTTTTCCATGAATGAGGGTCAGAGTCAGTGCTGCCCTGGGGGTCAGGGCACCCCAGAGCAGACAGAGAAATATTCCCTGTGTGCCCTGGGTTTCCAAAGGTTTTCTCTCCTGTTTATATTTTGTTGTGTTTTCCTTCAGAAATAGTTCCTTTATTACAGACAATGAGCCTGCTGTGCTGCCAGATGAGCACTTGGGAAGCTTTTTCTGGGTCAAAATCATGCACTAATAATCAAGCATTGTTTTCCCACACTGTTTCCTGAGGTTAGTTTAGAAATCCATGTTGGTAGCGCTCATGGCACGGCGCTGCTGTTTGCACTGCTGAACCTACACACAAACCAAGGACAATTAGGATGTATGCAGTCATGCATGATCCTTTTGGAGCCATTGTACAATATTTATGGGTTTTTATGCTTCATCTGCTCTGAATTACATGTCTCGTTCAGCTGGAGCCCTGTTGAAAGCCTTGTGCAGAGGGTAAGGCTATTACTGAGCAGTTTATTCAGGACAGCATGAATTTTGCAATATTGTTACCAACTTCAGATCCCTATGAATACAGTTCTCCCAGTCCCCATGGTGCACTGTCAAAGATTTAAAAAAAATATCATAGGGCAGCCTGAAGCAACCAACATCTGCTTTTGGACGTGTCATATTAGCAGTGACATTGCCCCCAGGAAATCACTTCTTTTCTTCTGGTGGGATTTTATCTCTCTGCTTCCTAAAAAGTAGTTTTGCAAATAAGAAAAGGGAAAGAAGAGGGATGAGAAGAAAAGAGAAGTAGAAGGAAAAGAAGAGGGGAAAAAAAAACCACAATAAAACAAAAAGAAATTAGAAACAAAATAAAAATAAATAAAGTAAAATAAAGTTAAAGGGAAGGGGAAGGGGAGAAAAGGAAAGGAAAGGAAAGGAAAGGAAAGGAAAGGAAAGGAAAGGAAAGGAAAGGAAAGGAAAGGAAAGGAAAGGAAAGGAAAGAGGAAAGGAAAAAGGAAAGGAAAAAGTAAAGAAAGAAAAAGCAAAGAAAGAAAAAGAGAGAAAACTCCAGTTGACAAGTAGCTCATGGAGAGTCCTTGGAAAACAAATAAAAACTGACTTTGCAGTTACCACACTGCTTCCCATTGCCCATTTAAAAGAACTGAATCAAAGCGAGCAGACCAGGCATTTAACCCAGGCTGCCCTCCCTGTAACCAGACCACATCTTGCCTCCTCTGGTCTCTTGGTCCTGCCTGAGTGTTGAGAATATTGTTTCCAGGAACACTTAAAGGGTCAGGCTCCACAAGTAAACAGTGACATGAACAACTAAAAAGACCTGGAGATTCCCAAGCTCACTTTGTTCATGGTGTCCAGTGGAACATTTGGTCTGTCCCAGTGGTGCTGGCTGTGCCGTGGTTTACCTGACATGGTGGTGATCACTCAGAGGATGACCTGGATGACCTTGTAGGTCCTGATGTCTCGGGATCTCTTGCTGATCACAGTGACCCCAAGATGTGTTAGAAAGTCTCTTTTCCCAGCCCGGCAGTCAAAGAAGGAGTCAGAGCTCTTCAGTTCTCGGTCTCAAGGTTGTTCATTGTTCCTTATCTGTAAAATTCTTTCTCTTGGCCAGCTGAGGTCCACTCAGCAAGACAGTCAGAGGCACTCTGCCTGCCCTGGGGTGGTGTTGTCTTTTTATACTAAAAATTACATGTACAATGTTTACAATTACTGCCCAATCCCTATCACCTATGTTAGACAGTGAGCTTCTACTCTAAACCAATCCAAAAGTGCCACCATCACAGCAGAAGATGGAGGCTAAGGAGAAGAAAGAGAAAGGCTGTACATGCCCAGATTCCTCCATCTTGCCCCCTGAACCCCCATTCTAAAAGCCCCAAAAAATCTATTTTTCACCCCGTGATAAATTCACTATCATTCTACTTAAACTGTCATGGCTTGTAATTATTCATATAAGGTTGGTAACAGTTTTTTCCAAGGGCTAAATCAAAGGCACAGGGGTCTTGGGCTCTGTGCCAAGGTCTCTGAGCCCCCTGGGCAGGGGCTCCAGTCCTCCAGGGCAGCCAGAGGAATTTCCTGGGTTCCGACACTGATGATTTCATAGGTCCTGAGCATCTCATAGGGCCTGATGATCTCGTGGGTCCTGATGATCTTGTAGGTCTTTTCCAACCCTAAGGATTCCATGATTTCGTGATTCTGTGCACCATTCCACTGGAAAAATGAGTTTTGATTGTTTTACATCACAAGGATCGTGTGAGGATAAACTCCCTGACACTCATGAAGCTCATTGAGTCATCAGTAGGACAGCTTGGAAATAATGTTTCACATTATAAAATGGCATTATAATTTATTAAAATTTTAAAATCTTATGGTTTGTTGTTTTTTTTTTTTTTGTGTAATTTCCCAAGAGAGGAAAGTTTCTTCCAGATAATTCTGGATGAAGTGAATGGTGAAAGTAGCACAAGTCTTTTCACAAGAGTGTTTCTCCGGAGAGAGGAAGCTGGAAATCTGAAAGCTCTGCAACTGAAGACAGGCTGGAACAAATGTCTTCAGTTCCTGGACTCATAACCCAGTCTCTAAATGATAACTGACTTGTGCTTATGTTAAAAAAACCCCAACAACTGAATGAGTTAGTTTTGTCTGGAAGGGTGTCTTAGAGCTGAAATCTGACAGGAGATTTTACAGACATGAGCTCTCACCTGATCCTGAATTTTGGGGTTATAGATGAAATCCATTTTTATACAAAGGAACCTAATTGTTCCAAGGTGCAGGATAATAAGCATAAATAATTTGACATTTCCAAATAAGTAAATAAAACAAAGGTGTAGTAAAATGCTTTTCCTTTCATGGAGAACATGAAATGAAACAGTACCTGAGAAAGACAAAGAACAGAATATTCCTTCCTTAATCAGGAAGATAAGATATTTTGCAGAAAGAACATTTTCAGGAATTCAGGGTACTTTTTCTGAGAAATGAAGCAACATTTCCTCCTAAAAGAGAAAATTTACTTCTACTTTTTTGAGTCTGTCCTTAAAGATAAAAAATCTTTGTACAAATTAAATGTGAGTGAAAATGGTATCGGAAAAAGAAAGTTTTGCAGAAGGACAGAAGGATAAAGAAGGACAAAGCCAGAAGCCAGATAAAGCAGAATAATTAATAGAAATATGCCTAACAATTCTTCCTCTTGTTTGTTTTCCTGAAAAGTCATTGCCTGTCTTATCACAGTAAGGTAGCATAAATGTCCACTGCTAAGTCCCCTGACACAAAATATATTTTATTTTGGGACTGCAATTTCTTTTGCACTGAGCCAACCAGCTTTTTATGAAATGAAAGCTGAGTGCAGTTCTCAGGAAGAGCACTCGGGAGCTCTGCTGTACTGACAAAAAATTACATTACTGTCCTAAAAGGTCTTGAATCCTCAGTTTGGCAGACTGGAGCACAGATCTCACATTATTACTCGTATTTGATTGGAAAAAGAACTAAAACTCAGCTTCAGCAGAAAACAGTTGAGGGCAAAAGTCAAATGTGATGTGGGCATTGTAGTGAATGGACTACGCTGCCATTAACACTTTGAACAGCTACAAGCTGCAGCTGTTCTTCCCCCATATTTAAATCCTCATAATGAAAAAATGTTCTTTTTTGCTCCTTCAGGGGTTTCCTATGAAGAATCAAGGAGTATTATTTCAGCATGGGTGAGCTACATCTGCAAAACCAAAGTGAACACCTAAAGCTCTGGAAGAAGATTTGGGATTTTTAACTTTGCTCTTACAACGAAAACATTTTTTCTCTCACATGAAATACCTTAATATAATAAGGAGACAAAGATTTGTCTGCAATCTAAGAGTCATCAAATTCATTGTCATCTTGTGTTTTATATCAAGTTAATGCCTTGCACTGATTTCACCAACACAGCAGACTAAATATTTTGTAAGAGAAAAGAAAATAAAAAATGGTAAGCAATTCCTTCAAACAGAACCTTAGAAATCAAAGCACTCATCAATCCACAATTTTTCCTGAGGAGAAAGAAGAATAGAAATGAGCTGCAAATGTTGTGTTTTATTCATGTAGCTAATTCTTGAGTCTTAATCCATGGATTTATTTAGACTAATACTACTGTAGAAAGCCAAAAAAAAAAAAAAAAAGAAAAGAGAGGTGAAAAATGTTAGTCACCCCATTTCCCCATTTGTGGTCTCTGCTACTGAATGACTTGTTACAACCTTTAAGGCCCCTGCTCTGATGCTCTGATCACAGAACAAAGAGAGGCTTTTTAGGTGCATGCTTCAAAGCACAAACAGCAGATTTTTGCTTGAACTGCCCTGTAAAAGAGCCTGTATCAATGGGCAGGAGAAAAAGGAGCTGGTCCCCGAACATGACTGAGCTGGATATCACTGGATAACACAGAGATGCCCCAGTGACAACATGAAGCAAAGCTTCCACACTGATGAATGGCACAAACTATTCCCAAGATGAATGGCTGAAGTATTAAATTATAACAGTGCTGGATATCTGCCCTGTGTGGCTCCATATTCTTATTCTTTTGTTTCAAGTCAGATAGTGGAGTTATTGCAGATGAGTGAGAAGGCTTTGAGTTTAAGTGCCAGAGGCTAAAGAGATTTTGCCTCAGGATAAAATACAGGAATTATTTAAGAACTGAAAAGTATTGTAAATTTAATAACAATCATGAATAAATTAAACCAGCCTAATTAAAAAATTATAAAATGATAAGTTCTGTAAGAAAAGCCTGACTGTGGAAATTGTTCTGTTCATGTGGAAACGTTTAACTTTTCCCATCCCAGTGCCTGCCTTAGAGATGATATTGTTACCTTTTTTACAATTGTGCTAACACAGTGTGTTTATTCTCCATCTTCTTTCAGTAAATGCCACAGTTACCCAGTCCAATTGTAATTATCTACATCTTACACCCCATTGATTCACCTTTCTCTTCATGGCAGTGAGAGGGGAGGAGCACAGAGAAATTACCTGGACAGCCAGGGACCGGGGCAGGAAGATAAAGCCTTGATGGAATTAAATGTGGCCAGTGACATCATGAGCAACATGAAAAGCTTTAAGGTCTCATCCAACCCAACCCAGTCTGTGGTTCTGTGAACTACAGCCATGAGCAAGGTGTTACAAACAAACCTCCCAGGCCTGTCTTCTGTTTCCCTGGATGTTTCTTCCTGAATAGCCACAGATGCCATTCCAGGAGTTCACTCCTGTTGTTTCATGTAACTGCTTCTCTGTTAACCATAATTATCTGCTCCAAACTCTGTTTCTGACTTCATCTCTTCTGGTTGCTCTTTCCCTTTGTCTTGCTGAGACACAGAACTTTACTTTATGTTTGGTTCATTACACAGACTCCATTACTTCACTGGCTATAAGTGTGAAATGATGTATTGTTGATCACACAGCCTAATAAAATCCAGGTGTTTGGTAGCTGAAATCCAGAGTGAGTTGTGGTTCTTTCTATACCAAAAGATTTGACTTCTCCTAGAATTGCATTTTGCCTTATTTTACCATTTATTTTCTGTCTGTCATGTATTTCTCATGTATCTGCCATTTGCTTATATTCTGCCATCACATTTACTACCTATTTTTTTGTTAAATTAATAAAGCTATCATCTCTGAAAGTGCCCAGAGACCATCTGAGGTTCAGCTGGGTTTGGTGCTCCTTTGATAATTCTGGTGCACACTCAGCAGTTGCTAGGCCAGACCCCTCCTGATTTCCTGTACGTAGTCCAAAGTTAGAAACAGAATCCTCTTGTATTTATTGACATGAAAATAGATTTTACTAATCAACAATTGCAACTGAAATGGCTCATTTCAGACTCAACCATGAAACTATTTAAACAGGCAGAGCAGAAACATGATATTTTAACGTGTTAAGTGAAATAATAGGATCACAGAACCATAGAATAGCCTAGATTGGAGGGAACCTCAAAGATAATCCAGTTCCACCCCACTGCCATGGGCAGGGACACCTTAAACCAGACCAGGGTGCTCCAAGCCCCATCCAACACCTGAACACTTCCAGGGATGTGGCAGCCACAGCTTCTCTGGACAACCTGTTCCATGTTACTGGCAGTTAAGGTTTTAAAACTCCTTTTTCCAAGTGGTTGAACAAGTTTAAAATTTACTGCCTTTTTGGTTTTTTTCATTTCATGTTTGTGTGATGAACACATAATACATGTGTTTTAATCTTATTCTAGAATTTCCAACAACTTTCACTAGAAAAAAAAAAAAACAAACCATATTTGTCACCATCATATTTTCTGAAAAATCTCTTTGCCCAGGATTTTGTCCTGGGAAGCTGAGAAGCCTCAGAGAAAAAGGAAAACAATATTATCTCATTTGCTTCTCCTGTGTTTTGCTGCTTTGGAATGTGGTTGGAGATTGTTTATCCAACATGTGAATTGTTTTGACATAATGACCAATCACAGGCAGGCTGTGTTGGGATTCTGAGAGTCATGAGTTTTTCATTATTATCTTTTAGCCTTCTGTCTGTATCCTTTCTCTATTCTTTAGTATAGTTTTAGTAAAGCATTCTTTTATATAATATAGATTGTAAAATAATAAATTAGATTTCTAAGAACATGGAGTCAGATTAATCTTTCCTTCCGACAATGGGGGTCTCAGAAAATACCACACATATTCACATAGATTTTATATATATATATATATATATATATATATATATTTCACACTCTTCTGCAAATCCACAGTGAGGAAAGATGCTGAGTTGAGGAAATGATCTTTCAGCTTTATCAAGGACAAGAGATTCTCTTCAACAACACAGGTCTCTGCTCCTCATGCAGATGAGCCTGTGCCCTCCCCAGCACAATCCTGCTTTCCTCCAGGGCTCTCATCTGTAGCAGCTCTGCACGAGATGAACACACACAAATGGACAAGGCTCTCCAAGGCACTGGTAAGAATTACATTTACCATGAGATAATGTGCCCCATGGTGATTACAGCTCTGTCTTTTAGGAGCAAGCTGGATGCACCTGCTGGCAAAAGCGGGCATAGACTCATAAAGGTTTCTATCACTAGAGATTAATTCTCTGGTATGACACCTCCTGCTTCAAATTAGAAATAAACATTTAATGTTAAGGAGCAGCATATTCTTCACTTGATAGTTTTGCTATACCAAGTATATTCTGCTCCTTGGGGCTGTTTTTTAAATGGTGTTATTTGTTATTAGCTTCATAGCTGGCATTTTTAAAAGTCATATGTTAACATATGTGCTGCTAAATAATTCCTTATATGCACAGAATATATAATTACATAAGGAATGTGATGTATAATACTTGTAAGCACACACTTCTCCATCTGCAGTTCTTTCTACCTTTAATGGAAAAAAATCCCACAGAAAGTATAATATTTTAACTCTTTAACCCATTTCTGATCTGTGTTTAATCCCATTATAATACATTTTTACTGGAAAAATAATATGATTAATATTTTGCTACAATTACTCCCTAATGTCATATTCCCTAACAAAATTCTTAGCCCATTATTTCTTTGAAAAAAATCACAGCTTTCCAATCTGTAAGTGTATTACCCAACTGGGACATGTTTTTTTGGCTGGATTTCTTCCTTTTCTTTCTTTTACTTGCAAGCAGAGAGGTAGAGGGCTAACGAGGAGCCAACTATAAATCATTCATTTTCAGAATGGTGTTTTGATCAACCTCTGGAACTGAGGAAATGATCATTGCAGCCTTTGGATGTGGTCTAAATTATGCCACAGGCTGTGGTTCCCTAAGTGACCATACAACACTTGCAAACTGCACATTCCTGCCATTATTTTCTTATTACTCTGATAATCCAATCTTTTCCAGTATTCTCATCTGGAAGTGGTAGCTTGAAAGGCAGAAAGGACAGAAGATCAGGATTTTAGACTTTTATTTTACAGAAATGAATTTCTGTGTTTTCCCTGTCCTGTTAATAAAGCCATGGAAATTCTGAGTAATTTCTACCATATCCACAACAGGCTGTTTCACTGGGTTTTTCTCCAAGTCCATTCAATAGATATTATTCCAGCACAACTGGAATAATGTGTCAGTGGAGATCCCCTCTCCTCCTTCCCTTGGCACAAGTTCCTCTGGGACAGGATTGCCTTGAGCACCAGCAGCCAGCCAGGGATGCTGTAAGGAAAGCAGTGACTTGTGCTGTTATTGACCTTTGGGAAACTGTGCCTCTGGAAAAGCACTACCAAAGCCCATAGCAGCAAAAACGAGACTACACGAGGAGCTATACAAACTCAGTCAGCTGGATCTTATCACATGCATGTGGAAGAGATAAGCACACTCTGAGGCACTGAGGTACCTCCAAGAGCAAGACACAAGGGACACTGATTCCCACTGACGACTCAAGTAAGTCCACAGGAGCCCTCAGGTTGTGATAAGTTGTTTTCTGGCTTTTTAAATTAGATATTAACCCCCATTTTTCCAGGTAGTGACACTGGCTGGGCAGGAATGTGTGCATGAGCCTGTGTGAACCAGATCTGTGCAAAAAGCAGAAGCCAGGTTTGCATGGTGTGGAGGCTGCCACCAGTTCTGGTCATTAGGAAATATTTCTTCACCAAAAGGGTGCTCAGGTGTTAAACAGGCTGCCCTGTTCTCCTTCCAGAGAAGGAGTGGCCGTCCCTGGAGGCATTTAAAGGACATGCAGATGTGCCACTTCAGGACGTGGTTTAGTGGTGGCCTTGCCGCTGCTGGACTTCATCTCAAGGGTCTTTTCTAACCTACATGATTGTAGGATTCTGTGTTCCCTCCACTTGGGACCTCAGGTCCCCACCACCTTGAGAAAAGATTCTGAGCACAGGGTGTGCATCCATCCTGCTGACATCCCCCTTGCTCCTGTTGCCTGGAGAAGGCTTAGGACAGGGGGCCCATGAGATGTACAGTTCTGCACAGGGTGAATGACACAAACTTCAGCCCTGCCAGTCCTGGCACATGTGCAGCAGGGCTAAGGAAAGTTTTTGAGGTGTCTAGAAACTTGTACTTGGAACTGAAATTCTTCAGAGATACGTTATTGTCCCCAGAAATCCTCACTAGAACTGCCTGCAGTATTTTCAGAACCGAGTAAATCCAAGTCAGACTTCTGTAAGAACCCAACTGGATTTATAGAATCCATTGAAATAACTGACCCAACCACTGCAAAGGTCAAAATTTTAAAAATATGGTCAGAGAGAGATTACATGTGATGCTTCTTTAGGTGAGGCAACCATCAGTTCAAAGGCCACAGCTCTGTCCACTGGGTTGGGATCATGGAGTGTGTATATCCCTGGTGCCCAGGGTTAGTCAGTCCATCCCAGGGTCAGTCAGTCCATCCTAGGAGTCAGTCAGTCCATCCCAGGGTCTGTCAGTCAGTGCCAGGACCACCCTTGGGGCTGGGGACAGAGGGATTCAGGGCTCCTGGGGGGTGCCAGGTGCCCAGAGAGGCTCTGGGGATGCGCTGGATGCCCAGGGTTTTATGGCACACTGTTGCAGGGATGGGGCTTCGGGAGACTTTTGGTGTCTCTTGGTGTCTTGGGTGTCTCTTGTCCTTCCATGGAGCACAGTCCAGACAGGGAATGACCATCAGGGTGGCTTGGGCTGCCCACTTTGTCAGGAGAGCCCCAGGAACTCCTGGCCAGTGGTTTTGTATTTGGTGATGATGTCCAGAACTCGCTGAGAGGCTCTGGCTCTTGTCAGCTGGGTGATGAGGCTCTGGTGGCTGTGACATCACAGAGGATGGGTCACAGTGGGATCTGTCCCTAAGGACAGCACCAGGCAGCCCCACTGCAGCCAGACTGGGCTGATTCCTGTGTGCACGTGCACGGGGGCAGCTGGGGTGGATGGGGCACTGGACAGATGCCCAGGGGGGTCCTAACCCTGAGTGAGGGCTGAGCCCTTCAGAGCAGGGCAAGGCTCTGCCCTTGGGGCTGGGGACAGTGGGACCTGGGGCTCCCTGTGCTGGCTTTTGGGCCTGTCCCTGCTTTGCCAAGAGACCCCCTGGGACCTCCCCTGCAGTGGGGTTTGGACTTGGTGCAGATGCCCAGGAGCCACTGAGCAGGGGGTAGGGTTGAAGTCTGGGGCTTGTCAGCTCTGGTGGCTGTGACATTACAGGGAGCAGGTGACAGTGGGAGCCATCCCCAGGGACAACACCAGGCAATCCCCCTGCAGCTGGACTTGGGCAATTGGTGAGTGCAGGTGCACAGGGAAGGCTGGGATGGATGGGGAATGGGACAGATGCCCGGGGAGGGTTTCTAACTCAGAGTGAGGCCTGGGCCCCGCAGGGCAGGTCAGGGTGCCCCTCTCTGGGCTGGGGGGCAGAAGAGCTCAGGGTTCCCAGTGGTGCCAGGGAGGCTTTGGGGATGTGCCAGGTGCCCCTGGCTCCATGGAATGCTCCAGCATGGCAGGAATGGGGCCTCAGGACAGTGCTCAGGTGTCTCTTGCCCTTTCATGGGGCACAGCCCAGCCAGGGATGACCATCAGGGTGGCCTGGGCAGGATGGGCCCTGTGCTGTCTCCAGGTCTGCGGTCCCTTCAAGCCTGTTATCTCTGTTGGATAAACCTTTCTCCCATCTCCTCCAGGCCATGGCTATGACAATCATCCTTCTCCTGGCTGTGCTGGCCGTCCTGCCTGGGCAGACACAAGATCCACAGATTGATATGGCCATGGTCCGGCAGATCCAGCAGCACGAGCAGTTTCTGAAGCAGGAGGTGATGAGGCTGCAGCAGGAGCTTGAGTGGATCAGGTCCCCCCCACAAGAAGCTCCACTCCTCTCTGGGTTGCAGCTCTGCCTCTTCTGGGCTGCTGCAGTAACCCTGCTCGTGGAGGTCTGCTGGCTGGCCTGGCAAATGAAGCTTGCCCCTTGCAGCTGCCGTGTGCAGGACAGCTCTGGCAGCGAGGAAGGAAATGACAATGAGGATGAGAAGCTCAAAGGAGCATGCCAAAGGGTCAGGCTGTTTTCTGTGCCCAACCTATTGCCCATGCAGGAACTGTCTGACATCTGCAAGGATGTGAAGAAGATGATGCATGATGTCCTCCGTGTCTGCCGAGTGCTTTCCAAGGACACTTTCATGCCGGAGATGCACCCGGCCACGGGGAAACACGGCATCCATGAATCCTGGAGTATCTTTGAGGACCGAATCTTGTACCAGCTGCTCGTGTTCCTGCAGCCACCCCCCAGGCATTCTTTCAGGCTGGAGCTCTACTATGAGACATATCTGCCAGAGAGGTGCTCCAACATCCGTGTGGCGCTGGAGTGCACCTGCTCGAGGCAAACAGAGAACAGTCCATGTTTTGCCCACCCCTCCAAGACCAACGAGACCCAGCACTCACCCCTGCTGCAGAACCTCTGCACAGGCTCCTACTTAGACGTGGAGGAAATCGCCTGCTGGGTGCAGAACTTGGTGCAGACGGCCTGGGAGCATCTGCCCCAGTGGCAGGACTGGCAGCTGACGGTGCTGCCCAGCTCCCACTCCTGCTGGCTGCTGCTGAGCGGCCCCTCCGACATGCAGCTCTGTGCTGTGCTGGTGTTTGCCGTGGAGCAGGGCAGCCCAGGCACCTTCCTCATCCTTCAGTAGGGGTGGCCAGCGTTCCCAGGGGCTGCTTTGGGCTGGGGATGGGTGGGAATTGGGAGTAGACACAGACAGACAGCTGAGCTCAGCTGCCCAAAGGGATCTGCCGGACTACAGAACATGGGATCAGAATATTGAAAGGGGAGGGAGAAGGAAGAGGAATGGCACACATTTGGAGTTAAGGCATTTATCTTCCCAAGTCATAACAGGTGATGGAGCCCATCTTTCCTGGAGATGGGTGAACACCTGCCAGCCCATGGGCAGACCAATGCCATAACTCCAAACATCTCCTCAGAATCACTGAGTCACTCAAGTTGGAAAAGATCTCTGAGGTCCTTGAGTCCATCCTATGTCCCAACACCCCCATGGCACTAAGTGTCATGTCCAGTCTTTCTTTAACACCTCCAGGGAGAGTGTAAAATACCTCAGCCTTTTCCTTACTTTTGGTGAC
The DNA here is from genome assembly GCF_023055355.1 of Agelaius tricolor. Lineage (NCBI taxonomy): Eukaryota > Metazoa > Chordata > Aves > Passeriformes > Icteridae > Agelaius > Agelaius tricolor. Next base: position 1,968,760 of record NW_027269284.1, on the reverse strand, counting down.
TGTATTCCCTCCTGGGTCCAGTAAGGAATGGAGGTTTTCCTTGGCCCTCCTATTGCCTTTAATGTATTCATAAAACAACTTTTCATTATCCTTGACAAAAGTGGCCAAATAAGTTCTGAGCTTTTGCTCAGTTTTGTTCCTACATGACCTGAAGACACCCACAAACACTTCCTGAGCTGCCTGCCCCTTTTTCCAGAGCTGGTTCCCCTGGTGGGCTCACCAGCTGTGCCAGGAAGGGAAGTTCTCACCCACACACTCCAGGGCCCTCCCAGGCTGCCCCTGCTGGGTTGAGTTTCCAGCAGGTTCCTTCTTCTTCCTTCCTTCTCCCTCTTTATGAACTGATTCTGATGGAATATGGTACGGAACATCCCTTTGGGGTGCCCTAACCCTGACCTTGGCTCAGCTGTGCTGTGTCTACTCCCAGCTACCCAAGTACCCTCTTGTGGTTCCATCCCCAGCCAGAAATTAACACCACACAGCCCTTGCTCAAAACCCTTCTCTTCCCCCCAACCCTGGTGGAGTGGAGAGGAGAATCTAAAGTAAAACTTGTAGGTTTAGAGAAGTTCAAAAATTAATCATTTAGAGAAGCTTAGTAACTGAAAACAAAATCAAATACCATAATAGTGGTAAAAAATAATAATAATGTTGATGATACAACTGAAAAAAAAAAAAAAACCCTCAAAAACATATGATGCACAATACAAGTGCTCACTACCTACTGACCAGCAATGCCAGAGCTGCCTTTCTGAACCAGACAGGTCCTGTTCCAGATAACTCCCCCAGTTTATATGCTGGGCATGCAATTCTCTGGTGTGGACTATCCCTTTGGCCAGTTCAGGTCATCTGTCCTGGCTGTTCTCCCTCCCAGTTCCTTTTCTGTACCTTCTCGCTGACAGAGCATGAGACCCAAATGAAAAAAAAAAAATCCTTGACTTAGGATAAATAGGACTTAGCAAAAACAAAACCATCAGTATTTTGTCAAGATTTTTCTCCTTGTAAATCAAAAACATAGCACTGTAGCAGCTACTGAGAAGAAGTTAAGTCTATCCCAGCCAAAGCCAGGCCATCCCCAGCCCCCTCAACAGCATGGCAGAGTGAGAAGCAGAAAAGGCCTTGATGCTGTACAAACAGTGCTGAGCAATAAGAAAAACATCCTTGTATTATCAAAACCCTTTTCAGCAGAAATCCCAACACAGACCCACTCTGGTCACTAAAGAAATTTAACTCAACCCCAGACCAAACCAGTGCACTGAGCAACAGCTTTTGAACTATTTTCTATGGTACAGAGAGAACAAAATTCAAGCACCAAAGCCTGCTAGCTAGTTCCAGTAATAGTACAAAGGTCATTTTTCCAAATGGCCAAACTGCACCCCCAGGCTTTCAGAATTATGTGCTGTGTCATTATTAAGAAAAATCTCATTGCATTAAGAAGCAGCCATTGCTTTTAAAAAGACAGAGGCAGTGGGTTTTTTTAAAGGAAACAACCCAAGAAAGCCTTATCACAAAACCAGTGTGAGCTGCATTTGAAAATAAAGTTTGTAGTTCAAATTGAGATTTCTCTGGCTCCTGCTTCTACCAGCAGCCATCTCACTGAGGTCTGACAGGTGTTTGCATGGTTGCCAAGCCCCTGGGTTAATTCAGTGCATGAGGAACAGTGAGATTAAATTATTTCTGTAAGTAGAGTTTTGAAAAATTAATTGAAAAGTTGAACTACTCTCCCCAAATAAAAATATATGAAAGCAGACCTCAGACATCTTTCAGTATGGGGAAGTAGACAGAGAATGCCCCAAGTCTCAGCTTAATATTAGCTGGAATATCAGACTTCAAACTTGACTCAAAGTCAAAAGGGAGGACCTATGCCAGCAGCCATGCACTAATTCAGCACTGAGAGTTGTGAATAAGGAGCACATTTCAGGGCATGGAAGGAACTTTCCTCAGGAGAACTACATCTAGACAGTCATAAATAAACAAGCTCTCATGGTTTAACATCACAATTCAGCAGATTTGTTCAAGCTCAGCAGCTGTGGGATCTAGATGCTGAGATTTCCTGGTGGGCCATTTGAATTCTCTTTCCACAACTGTTTCTCCAAGTCCACAGACAAGGGGCTGGCAGATTTTACTCTACGTTTGCAGGGGGGTGTCATGCTCAGAATATCAGTGCCACTGTTCATCTGAGAAGAATCAACTTGATCACTTGTGATGATCTGTTTATAACCCCACTGGGGCAAAGCAGTGCTAGAGCAGAGCCAGTGGAGAGTGTAAAACCTCAGAACGTGCCCAGTGCAGACACTCTCTCCTCTGCAGGTGGTTCCCTCTGAGCTGCAGAGCTGGATTTACAGTGTCAGTGTTGGGCAGAGGGAATCTCATTTCCTGTGCATCCCTGGCTGTGCTCACAGCACTGCAGGCAAAGCAAAACCTCTCACAGCAGAGGCCTCCAGTCCCCCTGGCCAGTGGCAGCAGCACTCCCAGAGCTGCTTTATTTGCTGTGCCCTGGGTGCTGACATGAAACATCCCAGCTCTGTCAAACTGAATGGATTTTTACTGTATTAGCAAAGATTTTGTATCTGCAGAGGACCTTTCAGCTGTAAATCACAAACTGTAGTCAGGTCACATCCTCTGTCCCTGAGCTGTGATGCCTCTACTAAATTTTGTTATCTCCAGGCTGATACATTCACAGTCACCTGCATTTGTCTCTCTGTGTGAGCTACTTCTTTCTGACTGAAAACAATCAGCAAAAATAGAAACTGCTACTAATCCCCGCTCTGTGGGACCACAGAAACCCCTGACATTTGTCTGTAAACTCTATTGTACACCTGGCCAGAACAATTCAGATTCACCAAAGACTTTGTGTGGGCCTGCTGTGTTCCCTCAGTCTTGCTACTGACCTCTTCAGGTGTCAGCTAAACTTCAGTATGGGAGCTCAAGACAAGGCTGGACATCTCATCCACATCCCACAGCACCACTAACACATTGTCTTATCTCTTGCACAAAGTCCTTTATCTAGGAAACTTTGCCTCAGTAATAAAGAAAACAGGCAAGTCATTGTCCCTTCTGATTGTGGATATTTATTAGACATTGCAGAAGAATTGGATCCTCTGCCAGCTGCTCATGTTCCTGCAGCCACCCCCTGGTCACTCCTCCCTCCTGGAGCAGGACACAGTGGGGCAGCACCCAGAGAGGTGCTCTGACATCCCTGTGGTGCTGGAGTGCTCCATGGATGATGGGATGAGTTTTCCTTGTGTTTTCCCCACTCCTGGGCCAATGAGCTGCCTGAGGAGCAGAGCTCACTGCTCCTAGAAACCCTCTGCACAGGCTCCTGCTTAACCTGGAGCAAATCTGCAGCTGGGTGCTCAACTGGCTGAGCTCAGCCTGGCTGTGTTTGCCTCAGTGGTGTCTGATGCTGCTCCTGCTCCTTGTGAGCAGCCCCTCCGAGGAGCAGAGCTGCTCTGAGATGGTTTTGGAAGCCCCTCTGAGGAGCAGAGCTGCTCTGAGATGGTTTTGGAAGCCCCTCTGAGGAGCAGAGCTGCATCAGTGTAAACTTGACTTAGCCATAGCAAATCTAGGGTTGGTAAATCCTGTGCCAGCCACCACGGTCATACAGGAGACCCAAATTAACCTTATAATGGTGTAAAGAGTGGTCACATTATCCAGGTAGCTAAGATTAAAAAGCAACTGAGCTGTCACAAGCCCAAGATGCCAATAAGGCCTCCCCATCAAAGAAGATCTTGGAACAACAATTAATTGAACTCCATGAAAGGCAGGGAGCCTCTCTGAGGAGCAGAGCTGCTCTGAGATGGTTTTGGAAGCCCCTCTGGGGAGCAGAGCTGCTCTGAGATGGTTTTGGCAGCCCCTCTGAGGAGCAGAGCTGCTCTGAGATGGTTTTGGCAGTGCAGGAAGGCAGCACAGGCTGATCCCAGGGTAGGCACCAGCCAGCTTTCCCAGGGTGCTGGTTTAACTGGGTGAGAGTCACACTGGGAAGGGCTGAGGCTCATGTAGGTTTGTATTTTCACTTTGTGCTTCCCCAAGGCCTGGTTTACTCTAGGGTAGAGTTGGATTTCTATATGTACTCAGTATGGAGCTACATATACTACACGTACCCAGTGTACACATTTTTTATGGTTTGAGTGAACTTTTCCTATGCCAGTTGTGATTACATGCTCATGAAAATGATGGAAGAGCTTACAAACACCTCATTCTATATATTCTGGCTGCTCAAACCCACAACAATTAATATGAACCAGTTGATAACCCGGGTAAATATTTAATTCACTTTTCATAACCGAAAGAGTACAAAGCAGCCAGTGCCTTTTGAAACCCTCAGCACAGGGACATGAAATTGGACAGGTCCAGTCCCTGTAAATCCAACATCCCCCCCAGAAGGCAGGCAGCAGCAGTGCCTCGAGCCAGGACACTTCTCTCTGTTCCAGCCTTTTCACCTAGCCTGAGGCAAGGCACTTCATTTGCCTTGCTCCATTTCCCATATGCAAAACTCTGTAAACCTGGGCTGGCTTGTGAGGAAATAAGTCCTAAGCAAGCACCACAGGTGTATAAGTTAGGAGGGACTTAGGGTACTGTTCTGAGCTTTATCTTGGACTGAAGTGGCATGGCTGTGCAGATCTTCCCTTGGAGTGTTTCGAAGGTGGGGTTCACTGTATAAAAGCTCCATACCTGGAGGAGTGTTGGGGGGTAGGATGGTTGGGACAGACAGAGATGAGAGATCTCTGCAGCCAGGTCAGGAACTTGGGGTTTATTGCAAAGGGCCTGGGAGCAGGGCCCTGCTGGGAGCTGCCAGGCACAGCTCAGAGCAGGCCTGAGAGAAGAGAGAGAGGAATAGAGAGTGGTAAAGAGGATCAGAGAGCAAAGTTCCCATTACAATACCATAAATCTTCTTGTGTTGAATATTCTAATTCTCACTAACCAATCTAGTACAAGATACAAATCCTGTAGCATTTCCATACAGCCTATAAGAATCATTACATTGCCATACTGTGTTACATTTTAAACCCTAAAAACTCCTCTTTGGGCCCCTTCTGCCAAGCTGGTAGGGTCTGCTCTGACCCTGTGACCTGTCTGCAAGCAGAGGGTGTTGTTCCATCAAAAGGGGATCACCTTCAGCTGGCCACACCATTGTTCTCCAGTTGTTCAGTAACTGAGGTATCTCAAAGCTTGCTTTCATTTCAATCTCCCTTGTAGTTTCCATATTCTCAAAATCTTTTGCCAGGCAATCATATTTATAAGGCTTTCCTGTTTCATCTTCCCCAACACATACCATAACCTACAATCCTGCAAAAAACTGATTAAGCCTTTTATTTCCAATGTGATGGTCATTTGTTTTACTGGCAAAAGATCTAGCACCTTTTAAACAACCTTTGATGCTCACCTCCTCATCTACTTGCCAAATAACTGACCTGGTTAAAACTTCATTTGGTCCTTTTCACAGCAAAAGAAAATAAAATCATTTAAAATTTGGTTGAGTGTACTCCAGGAGCAAGAGAATACAGGATATTTCCAGATAACTGAGTAGGAATGGCTTCTTAAAACAGTTAATGTTTCATACATGCTTTATCCTCATTTGTAGTCTCATTCTCACTTTTTATATTCCTTTTTTATTAAAAAAAAGGAAAGCAAATACTTTATTTTATGTGCACTGGCAATGTGAAGGTATCAGTAGTCACCAAAGTGGTATTTATAAAAGTAGCTATTTAATAATTGTTGTTTTCCAGTGTATTTACTGTAAAGAAATGTATTTCATCTATAAAGAGCAATTAACTTGTGCAATCACTGTGTACAGTAAGACATCGATTCTCCTCAGTTCTGCCTTGCTGTTAGACTCCAGATGCATGTGTTAACTAACCCAGGACTGACACATTAGAGAGGAACAAAATGTGTTCATTTCAGAGTCTGAACCACTAAGTTTCCAAATGATTAGAGAAAAGATGCCCACTGTAAGGAATTGACACTCTTAGCTGTACATTTTATTTGATTGATTGTCATAAGTCTCTTTGTAGTGTTCAGATTCCCCTTTTCCAGTAGAAATTGAGATAATTTAAGCTCAGATATGGCTTAATGTGGTTGCTATTCACAAACATATCAATTCACAAAATAAATCTTATTTATTGTAGCTAAAAAAACCTGGCAAAATAGATCTGTAATGAAAAAGAGTGTTGAATATTATAACTGTGAAATCCTGTAATAAAAAGTTAAAGACCACAAAATATAAGGGTCAATGTGTGTCATTAATTTCATTAATTTTAAGTTCATCTGCTGTCTTGTATTGGTTAATTTTAGTAGGTAGGTCTAGCAGCTACTGACCAGAAATGAGCAGAATGAGTAGGAAATATAAATCTTATTTACTATATAATCTTATTAAGTTTATACATGTATGTGTGAGCTACAAACTCTCCCTCCATTTTATACAGGTATATACATATATATGTACATATAGCAGTGCCACAGTTTTCTCACTTGGAAATCTCCAAATCTGTCATTTTGGGCAAGTTTAATGCCAAAAATCTTGTTCACTATTTTTTGGAAACTTTACCCAAAACCTGCCTCCTGCATGTGTCACAAAAGAGTCTTGTGGAGCACTCACAACTCAGCCATCAGATCTACCAGAGATCCTAATGGTGAGAGAAAACAAAGGCCATTCCCAATCATTCAACCCATTTCAAATCAGCCAAAACATTCTAAGAATTGAATTATTTCTTTCTTTCTGGGACAGCTTCAGGCACATCTTTTGAAGAAGAAGCAGGAGGAATAGGAAGAGCGGATGAGAGAAAACTCACCAGCCTTTATGGGGTATTATGCTGTAACAGGGCATTTAGGTTTCTAAACCCTACACATTTCTTAGGGCTGTAAGCATACAAGAGAGGGGATTGCTGAAATCTGAAACAACAAAAGAGTTAGGCCAGTTATGAGTTCAAGCTGCTGCAAGTTACATAAATAATTTAATAATTTCTTAGTGGTCTGGCAAAGAAAGACCAAAGCATCCTGCTACTGCCACCTCTCTTATTGCCAAGTTACCCCATCTCACTCAGAGGTCACAGCTTTTACTCCTTATGATTAAATTGCCTGGCATGTGTGAGTTAAAGTCTTTAAGCCATTAGTTTCTAAGCATATGCATTTCCTTGGTTCCTCCTCATTTGCTGCCCATCATCGTGCAATTGATTGTCTAAAAGCCTAATCAGCTGGTTTTCAACAATTTGCAACGGCCAATCAATCATGTCTGTGAAAAGTTAGCAATTCTGTCTGGATCTAGGTAGGGTTTGGCTTTTAATAGCTTTGACACAGCAGAGGAGATGCCATTTTGGGCTAAAAAAGATACAGCATAGCCACTACTCCTCACTTGTTGCAGTCTTTAATTATGCCATGTACTTTCGTGTTAAACAATGAAAAGTGTGGGTCACCTTCCTGCTGCTCTATGAGATGTGACATTTTTGACTCACAGTAAGATTGGACAAGGTCTTAGTGTGATACTGCAGTTATTTGATGTATAAATGAACCTAAGAATATATCTATATTACATAGATATAAATATATCCATGTGGAGCTGGATGGGGCAGCCCCCAAACTCTCTTGCAGAGGATTCCCTGAAGGCCCTGCTGCCAACACCTTGCCATGGGCACCAAATAAAAAAGATAACTAAATTCTGCTTATTATTGCTAATAACTGCCAGTGGATGAGAGGTTGATGGGAGTTGTAGATTCCTTCTTTAAGCATTTCACCTTTATCCATACCTCACCTTTATCCATACCTACAAACCTTATCCAAATAATCTTTGCAATGCCAAGAAAGAAATCCTATGGCTTGTGTACAGAAATCAGATATATTCTGATATATCAGAAATATTCAAGATCAAAAAATACATATATTTCTCCTGAGCTGAGTTTGTGGTGAAACACAGGCTTTTCTTCTGAAGCCTGAGGGATAAGGGCTGTTGTTTCTTGTGTTGTAGGTTTGTACATTCTTGTTAACACAGCCGTGGCTGCAAATATTTTTCTCTCATCTCCTGGAGAAAAGATGGGAGAAAATACAGCTCTGTTTTCCAAAAGATAAATCTGTAGCCTGTGTGCTCTGGAGAGGAGATCTTGCTCTGCTTGTTCATTAATCTACCAGGCATCACCACAACTGTGGGGAGTCCCAAGCAGGGTTTATTGGCTGTGCTCTGTTTGTCAACGTGGTGAGAATTGTACACGGAAATTTCCAGGTGCTGTATTCAGGAAGAACAAGTCCTAAAAACTGTTTGTCTGTGCAGGGAGCAGAACCTAAATCATATTCTCCCTTAAAAAGCATGACTTGCCTCACTGCAGCCTTCTAGTAGGATTTTTGGAGGCTCTATTCATGGTTGTGTGGAAGATGAATGTTTTCTTTGGTGCACAGGAGGTGACTGGTTTCACAACGTTTATTAAATGATGGTTAGAGGATGAGGCATAAAAACTTGACTAAGAACAATAACCTAAGTTTCTAATATGGAACAAAACAAGTGTCATTTGATCTGCCTTAGGGACTGAAGCATTTGAATGGTTTATCCACAAGGAAACAAACAGGAATATGTTCTGAGATTATTTAAACTTCTTGGACTCAGGCTATTGTTTGTCATGTATTGTCTGCACTCCTTAGGGATGGATATTGCAGGAGAAAAAGCCCCATACAGCAGGTGGACAGGAGGTTCCTTGGTGAGAACAACTACACAATGAAGTTTAATACGTCAACTTGTAGGACTTTAAAGCAGGTTTATTATTTTCTAGAGCTTAAACTGTTCAGGATAAAGTATCCTCCTTCAGACATCTGCTTCACAGTACATGTGATTTTTTTAAGTTTCAATTAATACAGCTGAACCTTCTCCAATAACAGGATTCAGAGGAGTGAAAGATTTTTTTTAAAGGTGTTTACAGTCTAATCATATAGAAATACCACAAAAAGAGTAAAGCTAAGGCAGAAAGCAATGAGAAAGGTAATCAAATATTACAAAGGCATGCAGAGTGATTAAAAAAAAAGTATAATTAGAATAAGAACAGATGTACCCTGAAAAAGGTATTTGAAGGGGAGGGAATGGAAGGAGAAAAATATATTATCATGACCAGGGAAAAGTATAAACACAGAGAGTGTTAGGAAATGATGCACTGGGAGAAACTCCAGAATTCTTTCTCCTGGCCTTCTTTCTTTGTCAGTCAATGTCAGAAAATGCTACCATCAAGTTATAATATTATTCTCTTTCTAGTCATTGGCCATGTGACAGAAAACCACCTCCTACAGCTGTCTGTCACTGAGGCAGCTGAAGTGACAGATGTTTGCTTCTATAGATCTGAGGTCTCCAGTCTGTCCAACGGCCCAAACTGGAGCCTTTCTGATGCCTTGTGATTCAATAACACACACCAAAACCCCTTCAGATGTTTAATTATGAAAAAACTATTCCACAAGATATTCCCTAAGGCTGTAAATCCAAGCACCTGAAGTTCAGTGAATGTCAGAACTGGCGGCTGCCTTTGTAACCTGCTGGGAGTGCTCACACTATGGGAATCTCCCAGCAAAAATTCCGTGGCATTTTCATCACAAGACATTTGCTTCTATTAGCTCAAAAGCTGTGAGGAATTCATGGCATGTATTGTGACAGTGAGGTTAAATGTTAAAAGACATTGAAGGGCTGGAGCAGATCCAGAGAAGGGAACAGAGCTGGGGAAGAGTCTGGAGAACCAGGAGAGGCTGAGGGAGCTGGAGAAAAGGAGGCTCAGAGGGAAATGTACCATTTTCTACAAGTCCCTGAAAGGAGGGTGGAGCCAGGTGGGGAGCAGTCTCTTCTGCCAGTAACAAGCAATAGGACAAGAGGCAATGGCCTCAGGTTGTACCAGGGGAGGTTTAGTTTGGATTTTAGGAAAAGCTTGTTCTCAGAAAGGGCTGTCAGGCTCTGGAAGGGCAATGGTGGAGTTACCATCCCTGGAGGGACTTACAAGACAGGTAGACATGGCCCTTGGGAGCAGGGTTTAGTGGTGCCCTAGTTTTAGTGCTGGGTTAAGGGTTGGACTTAAAAAGGGATCATAAAAGTCTGTTCCAACTTAAGCATTTTATGATTCTAATGCTTTTTCTTAAACTCATCACTGACTGTGTGGACTTACTGCCTGAACAACAATAAAAACACCATTCATGTCTCCTAAGTTTTACTCACCTTTAAAACCTTCATTCTTATTAAGATTGTTTCACTTAAGATTGTTTCCAATTATTTTCACTTGCTGTTGTTTCAAATTATTTGCCCTCTTTGTTTTCTTCTTTTTTGCCCTGCTGTCTCTTAAGTCTCTCACAGATTGTTCAGTGTGGATAAGGAGAAATAATTGCAAATGATTGAGTTTTTGTGGCCTAATGAGTAAGTCTAAGACACCCAAGTGAAGCCTCTTCTAGTTTACTGAATACATTAAAAAGAAAAACTGCCCCAGAAAATGTATTATAGTGTCTTGTAAAGACAGTGTAAACAAATATATAGCTCGTGGTTGAGATTAATTTGATTTATGCAGGTATGTTGCTCAGTTGGTGGTGAATCCTATCTCATTTTGAAAGGTGAGTTCTGATGCTGTAGAACATCTGTCCCTCATTCCTCACATTTCAATCTATGATGATGACAAACAGAGTCACAAGTTGTTCCCCTCTTTCCTAAATTATGCAAAATTTCATAGCTGGTGTTCAAACAAATGATCTATTAAATTGTATGTTCTGAGAAGTACTTTTTTTTAAAAGTCCATTAATTACTGCTACAAGGTTATATTTTTTAAAAATTAAAACATCAGAAACTTTCTGCAAATGTCATTTTTTTTTAAACAGATTTATGCATTTCCTTTCTCACCTGGACTTTTTATCCCTCATGTTGTTGCAACCTGTGATCTCTCCACCTCCCCTGCTGCTGCTCCTGTAGCTGCCCTGGTTCTCTGTGCTGCTGAAAAGGAAAACCAAAGCAAATGCAGAGCCCAAGTGCCTGTTCAGGGAGGTCAAACAGCAGACCCCACAGGAGTCTGACCCTCTCTGACTCCAAGTAATTTTCCCTCCCATTTTGGACAGTGAATCTCAGCTTGACTTTCACAGCTGGCCTCTCTCTGGGTGACAAACTGATATTTATTACCTTGTTAAAGGAGAGATACACGAGAAACAAGGGGGAATTACGACCAGTGAAGAAAAATAGATTTATATATCCTATGAACTGAAAGTGTTTAGTGTGGTCAAGAGGACAGATGTGATAACTGGCATCTTGCAATAAGAAAAAACCAACCAAAATGAAAGTGCAAGTCTTGCTAGCAGGGATTGTTCTGGCTAACAAGAGGTTATTCCCTACAAATAAAGAGTGGCACAGGTAATGTCTATAAAAACACACAAAATAATTACTGAGATTTTCATTACTCTTTTAATGTGATCTCAGTATTCTGGGTGCCTTCCTCTCTCTCTTTTCTTCTCTTTCCTTTCCTACTCCTAATTTTCTCTTCTTGAAATCCGGGTAATTTAGGGTTGGATGGGTTAGAGTTTGCTAAATCAGTGCTTTATGAAATGCTTTATTTTGATTGAATTCTTGCCTTAAGTTTTGCCAAATTCCTGATCTTCTAAAGTTTACCAGTAAAGTTTGGTTTTTAACCTCTTGGGAACTTTTGTTGAGTTCTCCTTTGCACCACCTCAGGGAAATGTGGTATCTTACATTAAATAAACTTTTAAATAAACTTTCTGGCACCAGGGCTTTACACCTCTGTTCCAAGCAAGGTTATGGAAGAGATCATCCTGAGTGCCAATACACATGAAGGACAACCAAGAGACCAAGTTCAGCCAACTTGGATTTATGAGAAGCAGAAGGGTCCTGTTTGAACAACCTAACCTCCCTCTATGAAAAAGTGGCCCACATAACAGATGAGCTTGTGGATGTAACTTGGTTGATGGTTGTGACACCTTAAGTTTTAGCTTTTATATTTTTTGGATTCTGTGCTGCTTTAGTGTGTGGCTCTGAGCTTCATGTTAAGTGTGGTAAGCTCTCCTCACAGAGTAGGGAGACAAAACAATTCCTTCTCTAGCTGGGGAAAAATGATCAAATTTCAGGCCCAAGAGTAAAACCAACATGGGTGGAAGAAAGAAAAACAAGAGGGATGGGACTTCATGGGCTAAAGCTGTAATTGGACAATTAACTGCAATATGAAAATGGAGCAGAACTGATAAAAGTGAGAGACCCTGTGACCACTCATCCATTTTGTGGCCATTTTGGTTCATCTTGGGTGTGGCTCTGGCTGAGCTCTTGTGCTGCCCTAGATGGATCCATTGAGGCCTTTGGATAAATCCCTGCTTTAACTCTGTTCTAGGTCAGCCTCCCTAGGCATCAGTTGCACTGGTGATCCTGAAGGTCTTTTCCAGCCTTCACGATTCTGTGATTCTTTGTGCACCTATGAAAAACCTGGTTTTTTTCACTCATACTGCACTATGAGAAGTCTCTTTAAACCAAAGAATTCCCAACAGAAAAACAGCTGAAGCGGGACCCAGGAAATTTTTGGGTTTTTTTGTGATATCATTGAATTTAGAGCAGTTCAACCCTTTCATATCTTAAAATATCAAATATCTTGAGATCTCTCTTTCTTGGCACTAGAAGAAACCTATATTGTAGTAGATTTTACAGTTTATCTACCTAAAGTCAGAGGAATTCAAGAGGTCACCCAAGGCAGACTGGTTATTTCAATTCATGTATATTTTAGAGCAAATCAGCACTTTTACTTCATCACCTGTGAAACACTGAAGCTTTTTCAGGGTCTGTGACAGGTTAAGGAGAAAATCAAGGCTCATGTCTGTAAAGTCATACAAGGAGCTACAACTTCCTTGGGAAATGTTTAAGAGGTCAAAATCTGAAAAAGTGTAATGCCATCTATATTGCCAGGACACTGAATCCTAGTGTCATTAATCTGACAAATGAGTCAGCCTTCTACTACTATTTATTTTTCAATTTTTGTGCTTATAAAATATCTCAGAAAGACTTGACAAGAATCCAAAATACTTGACAGCAGGAAGCATATATAAATATTCTCATTGGTTTTCTTTAAAGGGTTGTTTTGGGTTTTTTTCACATTTTATGATTGGGAACTCCCTAGTATTAAGCCCTGTCTAATATAGCCTGTGATCATTAAGAGTTCTTTGCTCTTAATTAATTTTCTAGAAGGTGCCATTGTTGATTTGCTCTTCATGACACAGGTATAAAATTATTTGGCTGGTGGGCAGTAAGACACCATGGAGGTGTTTCACAAATCTTTTCTATCTGATTCAGAAAATTCTGTTTATAGGGCTTGCCTTGAAACAAACAACAAAATACTTAAAATTCAAAACTCATGGATGGGTTTGGGAATTCATTTTGTTATCTTCTTTTATTCATGTTGTTAAAGCAATCCAGGAATTGAGAAACACATTAGCCTAACCCTGGGGAAATGCATGGATATGCTAAAGGCTGGAGGAAAGCTGAAGGCTGGATAGATAATAAATTCACTAAAGAGTTTGTTTTTATCAACTCTATCTCAAAAGTTATTTCAAACCATGAGAAAATAACCCTTCCAATGAGCCCAGCTCACAGACCAAACTGGCCAAGAGACCTGTTTTTGTGCAAACCTGTCATCAGGTTTCTGCTACGTGCTTTGAAACTGAGCAAAAGGGCCCTCAAAACAATGGTTTAATACTATTTTATCTGTGCTGGCTGTCACACAGGTGGCAACAAAGGAAAAGTCAGGCACTGATAGTCTGGAGCATTTTTTCAAGACTGTTGTGCTTGTGAAACCAAGAGCTCCATCATTAATTTTTAACACTGTACAGAAGTGGGAGTCGTAGTAGTCATTCAAAGGGCCTGATAGTACATGTGAGATTCAGTGCTGAAAATTGGTCATGACCCTTCTTTTCATATGTTGGATATCACTGAAGACAGAATTAGATGAGGGGGAAAAAACATAAATAAAATCCATCAAGAAGCTTAGAAACCCACTTTCTGTTTGATTATGTAAGGTACGAAAATTGAATTTCTTTGGCATTTAACGTAGTTTCCTATTTTTACTATATTGGTTATTTGTCTCTAATGGTACTCTCCAGTTATATTTTTCTGTGTAAACATCAATTTTTACTATAGAAGATATACCAGAAGTTTAGATTATGCTGGCAGGGATCTTTTATACTCTTTTCAGCTGAAAGCACAGCAGCACCATAGAAAACAATTAAAGCCCCGTTGTGGCCTGTTATGAAGTGACCTGTATTTAGGATCATTTATTCTGAACCAGAAGATAAATCTTTGATTTAAGGTCAGATTGAGACTTCCCAAAATTGTGGTGAAACAGCACCCCCAGTAAAATTTTAAAGCATTCTTTCTAACTTCTTAGAAGTTTAGAATGTTTAGTCTAAATATCCACACACAAAGGGAAAAAATACCAAGAGGGGATTATGTCCTAAAAAGGTGCTTCTTCAACATGATCAGAAAGTGTTGGCTTCTGAAATTAGGTTTACATAGTTTGATGGAGTCATATTTGAGGCAAATTAATTGACTAAGTTTTATAATATGTGCTCTACCCAACTAGACATTTGGGGTTTTATTACTGCCTTTAATTTAATAAACCATCACCTGAAATCAATAAATATTTATAAAGATGGTGTTCAGGAAACATGGAATAGCATTGGCTTGACATGAATTGAAATAGCCTTTTTTTAATAAAACCACAGGATTTTATTTAAAACCTATGTAAAATCTGTTAATGGAACAAATACCTTTCTAGTTTGCAGTTCATTCAGATTTATGTGTCTCTTTTCTGGCTTGTTTCACAAAATAATCTTTTCTACTTTGTGACTTACATTCCAATCCCTGTATTACTAAGCACTATTTATTTTAAAGCTCCAAGCATTCAACAGCAAAGTAATTTGATTTGGTGAGGATATGTTTTCCTCTAATTTCATCATCACTTTCTGCTTGTGATAAAAATCAGCTCAGCACTTCCAGGAATAAAAGTTCTGCAGATATCTGGTGAAATTGTGTCTCAGAAAAATCAAGGGGAAAATCACTTCAAAATTAAATTAGAAGGGAATGTAATGAATTCTTCCCTGTCAGGGTGGTGAGGCCCTGGCACAGGGTGCTCAGAGGAGCTGTGGCTGATCCTGAATCCCTGGAAATGTCCAAGGCCAGGTTGGACAGGGCTTGGAGCAACCTGGGATAGTGGAAGGGTTCCCTGCAGATGGCAGGAGGTGGAATGAGATGAGCTTTAAGGTCCCTTCCAACCCAAACCATTCTATGCTCCAGTTCTCACCCGCTGAATCCTGATTTCCCTTTTCCTGGTGGATTGAGGAGCAGTGGAGGAACAGACATGGTCCAGCTCCCTTTCCATCTCTTGAGTGTTGAGTTTTGCCCATCAGGGATGGCAGGCTGTGTTGGAACAGATCTACTGATGCTTCTTCTGCCAGATCCTTCCCATAAGGATGGGGGAGGTCCTAATCTAAGGAAGCCTTGTGCTATGGAATTCTTTATTCCTGTATGACAGAGGAAAAAGGAGCAACCCTCCAAGGCTGCAGTTTCTTTTTGCACCAAGGAGTTTTTCTACAGTATTTTCCCTAACCTCAGATGGTCCTGCCACCACGGCAGACTTGCCCAATACAAAAGACTGTGCCTTTATACCTCCTTTCTAGAGACCCCTGTAGTGTCTTTGGATTTTTTTTTCTTTTTTAAAACCCTTCTTTGAACCCTTAAACTCTTCACATATCACCTCGGTCCCTCTGTCCTACTTGAAGTATTTCTGGATCTCAAGACCCTTTTTATTTCTCAGTCAGGAAGAAAAAATTCAGTATTCCTGGCTTGTTTCAGCTGCAGTAAAAGCCCAGTTAAGATTTAGTGACCAGCTATTGCCACTGGTTTGACAGTAACTTAGCACAGCCATTACCTGCAGTATTTGGCATGTTCTCCCACAGATGTATCCAAGACTGCAATAGGCCCTTATTAACAGCCTCAGAAGGCTGACCAGAATTCATTAATGTGCATTCAGAACACTCAGTTCATCATGATGGGGCAGAAATGCAAATTTTCTCCCCTGTTCTGTGGCACGTGCTTGGGTGAATATATCTCAAGATTCTTCCAGAGCAGCAGCCATTCTCATTTTTGTGTAAAACTTGTCCCAGCTTTGCATCTGCAGTGACTTGGAGATGTAGGACCTTTAGCCCTGTAAAAAAATACACTTTGCTGAGGAGGACAGAGTAGAAGAGGTTGAGAGAATTTGGTTTCTTTTGCCTCAGCAATTAAAGAGATCATATTGCTGTCCTGAGCTGCCTGGAAGGAGAATATGGAGCCAGACTCTTGGATGAGCACAGGGAAAATACAAGGGACAGCAGATCCCAATTGAAATGTAGGAAATTTCAATTTAATATGAGGAAAAGCTTTTTCTTCATGACAGGCTATAAAAATATTTATCCTTTGAGATGTTTCAAAGCTTGATTGGCCAAGTGCTTGTGCAGCATTTGGAGCTTGCTTGCAAGAGAGTTGATTCCATGATAAATTTTATGTGAATCCTATGTCATTGCTTCCTCTGCATGGCTTTTCTGTGTTGTAAAGTAATGATTTAATTTTGAAAAATGAAAAAAAAACCCTCTGTGGCTGCTGCTGGGGAGAGTGCTGATTTTACCTCACTTTTAGTGGGCCAGCACATAATGGGGTATATTTACTTCATGCAGCATATTACTTAAAAATATAAATGTAAAATATAATCTGTTTGTGTTTCCCATTAACATGTGATTTAGTGAAAATGAATTAATCTATTAATGGCAAAGCAGCTTTATAGAATTTTGATTTCCCTCCAAGTCTTTTGAAGGACTCCTAATTTTAACTTATTGCTCCAGCTTTCTAAAAAACCAACCACTAAAAGAATTTTTGACCTTTTCATTCTCTTGGTTAGTGCTATGCCAAAATGCTTTGCAGAATATTTTAATCAAATACAGAAACTTGTGTCAAGATTAATAGTTTACAATTTCCAATGCTTTAAGTACCATTATGTTAACAAACATTGAAATGTTAATTACAAGAATAAATTAGGTGACTTTAAATATATATTTCACTAAATTAATGTAGGGTTTTTTTTCAGAATTAAAAAGCAAGGAAAAAGAAGAGTGGACAATAAATAACAATACACAAAAATCAAAGGCAACTTAAAAAAAATAATAGATTTTAGGCACAGAAGAGATAAATATCATCTGTTGCCTTGCAGCTTAGGAGACTTCAAATTTCACCTACTGACTCTTGAATAAAACCTAAAACTAGTTCAAATAAGACATAAATAGGTTAAAATGAAACAATAATTTCTTTTCAATGTCTGTTGAAGCATTATTTCAAAGCCTCACATGACAAAAAAAATCAGCCATATCCCCAGGCAGATTCTTTCAGTGGTTAATTATTTTCATATTAAATTGTAGAGAGTTGTTTTATGCTTGGATGTTTGTAGCTCTCCAGTAAAACAATGCAGGCACTTGTCCCACCATGGAAAATGAAGGAATTCTGTCTCACTACCTTGTGCTGCAGAGCCCCATCATTCAGGCTCTCACGTGGGAAGGAGGGATCAAGGTTTAATATTCTCATCATGCTGAGAGTTCTTTGTTCATATAGTGAAGAATATTTTATTTTAGGGCACTCGCAGTCTTCCCAGTCAATGCCATTTATTTAGCCAGTGTGAGAGAGCAAGGGAAAATAACTCCATAAATTAGGGATTAGGAACTAATCTGGAGTGCCAGGATGTGAGACCTAATTCCACTGCATACAAAAGCACCATGAGAGTAAGTGGAACACTGTCAGTGGGATAACTGCAGAGAAAGGCACAGTCACACCTTGCAGGTTAACTGGGGTACACTTGTGAGTAATGAGAGATCTGTGATTGAATCGCCACAGGTAGAGAAGGAAATTGAATTTCCTTGCCCTATCTCTTCTTTGAGTGCCTAAAACAGTGGATTCTTGACTAAAAAATGGGTGATGTTCCTTCCTTACCTGTGTGCAGTTGGTGCTTCCCAGAATTTAAGTCAGGTCCAGGTTGCAAATTTCACTCAGAACTTGTTGTTTCCTTTTTGCAGGTGGTGAAAGAAAGTAAGAGCTGTTTTTCATCTTTCTCTGTTGGAATGTGGAAACTCTCAACAAGAAGCTGAAATTACAGTAAATGCAACTCTTCAGCTGAAATTTAGACCAGGTTTGATAAAGAGTATTAAAAAGTCATGGAAGGGAGATAAAAAGTTGATGATAACATGGCCTGGGAATGACTCTCTGCTATATTTTTGCAGCATTTATATTTTATTATGAGTCAAGTGAAACATAGCAGATTTCAATGTGACTTCATGCTTTTTTTTTTTATTTCTCTCCTTGATTTAATTTTAGCACAGTCCATTCAATTCCAATTTCATGCAAGTGTGAGGCAAAAGCTTTCTTTGCCCACTGTCTTGAAAGTGCAGATGTATTAACTTTTGCTGAATTAATAAAGACCTCAAATCTATATACAAATTGTGGTAATAATTTAAGAGAAGTCCTGTATAAATTAGGTATGTAGTTCATATTTATATATGACAAAAGGAGAACAACACCTCTGTTTTTCATATATTTTTTCTTTTTTTTAACATGTATTTTAAATGTAAAATTTATATCTGAGTTGCACAATTTCTATTTACCAATCTTTCTTCTCTCATTAGCATGAACCTACATTAGAAGTTCAATGCATTTTCTTGTATTTTAAAATAAAATATGTTTCCAACAGAATTCATATGTCCTATGGGACATGGGGAATATTTCTTTAATGGACTGGAACAACAATAAGCAGTGAGAATAAATAACACACTCTGCTTTGCCTTGCTGTTGTTTAAGCTATTCCAAACCCAACAGAAGTATTCTGGACTGAGCTTCCAGCAGGGCACTGTGCATGGAATTCATAAACAAGAAGGATTTCAAAGCTGTAGAGAAGCAAAGTAGAATATCTGTGAGCTGTCAAGATATGTCAGATACTGAAGTCACCCAAATTTTAACTTAAAATATATTGATGCACACACAAATACACTTCTCTCTCTCTCCATAGATGCATACATATATATGTTATATATATGTTGAAGTCCAACAGGATGGAATAAGACAGATGATCTCTCTCACCCTGACTACTCTATAGAATATGCTAATGGAATTTTAGCTCTGCTCTAGAATTCTGAAAGGTTTTTGCATTTTTTTTTTTAATAACAGTACACTTGGGGGTTTTGGGTACATTTTCAAGAGCTTTACTGCACTTTGAAAGAGGCCAGTTATTTTTTTCCTCCATAAGGTCTTGCTCTCATCAGTAAAAGGAAAAGACAGACAACAGGATGCAGATTATTGTGAAATGATAAAATTTAAAATGTGGACTTCTCTCCAGTAAAAAAAAGACAAAACAAAACACCCCAAACCACCAAACTTTGGTTTCCATGTAATTTAAACCATTTACAGCCTTCTCCCAGTACCAAGTATAATACTAGATGCAATTATATTTTTCCTCTGACCTTTTCACTGATATGTAGTGACATTATCATTTTGACACATCAGGGTAGGATAATTAGAAAATTAAGTGGATTTTTTACAAGTAGGAACAATCTTAAATTAATTTAGCCAACACAGAGAGGTTTTTTCAGAATTGCAGTGACAGAGACTGACAGGGAAGTATCCTGCCTTGAGTGAAGACACAAACATAACATTTTTTTACATGAAAGAAGATAGGCAATTAGTTTCAGTGCTTCTAAATTATTACACAGCCATGAGGAGATGGAAAAAATACATAGAGATTTCTTCTGTTGAATTTTTAGGTCTATCATATTCTCTTCCTATTTGCAAACCAGTGACCATATTTCTCTACACAGATGGAAGAGTTAATGTGACACATTTAAAAAAAAAAAAAAAAAGCCAAAACAGCAAAATCAGAACTTTCCCCAAAAGTTTGGGCAAAAGTTTCAGTGAATGTGCATCAGCAGATCCATTCTGGTTAAACTTCCAATGTGAAGATTTCACATTATGGAGGACTGAGTTCTGTCACCTTCCACAAGAAGGTTTTACCTACAGAAAAATCATAGAAAAGTTGAGTGAAATAGGCTCTCTACCTCCTATTGTGTCCTTAGCTTTGCTTGAGAGGCTCGGGGCAAATAACTACAGTGAGATAAAAGAACTTCCCAATGGTTCACCTTACCTACAGCAAGGTGATAGCAGAGCAGTGTTGACCCATTTCTGTGTAATTGGGAAATCATGGAATGGTTTGGGCTGGAAGGGACCTTAAAGCTCATCCTGCCATGAGCAGGGACACCTTCCACCAGCCCAGGGTGCTCCAAACCCTGTCCAGCCTGGCCTTGGGCATTCCAGGGATCCAGGAGCAGCCACAGCTGCTCTGGGCACCCTGTGCCAGGGCCCCTCACCCTCATGGGGAACAATTCCTGTCCAATATCCCTTCTATTCCACCTGTCTTTCAATTTGAAGCCTTCAATTTTCCCTTGGCTTATCACTACAGTGAACAGGTATATGCAGACAAAAAAGTGGGAACCCCAGGTGGATTAATTTTCTATCTTTTCCCTTCATAATCCTTTTTTTCTTGAAATAATATGCAATGTTCCAAGTTATTTAGGCCAGTCAATTGACATCTGATTTACATTAAGTAAAGTTTATTATAAGTAATTACTTCAAACATATTTTATTTCAAAATCAATATACTTTCATTTTTTTTCACAGCATACCTACCTTATGCAATTTCTATAAAAAATCCTGAAATTAATATAATTCAAAATAAAAATATTTTATCTGATCAGTAAATCAAATTTAACTGCGACTTAAAATACTCTTGTCTGTTTTCTTGATGATAGTAATACTGCACCAACACCCCAATTTGCTTCTCTACAGAATCTCTCTGTAGATTCCTGCACGGAAAATAATTTCTTTGAAAAGTTGAGCGGCACAAAGCAGCACTAGACTGTCACAATGAAGAAAGCTGTGATGGTCTATTGGGATAAAATCCCAATATTGCCGGATGGAATACTGGGATTGTCTGGCCCTTGCTGCTTGGCCAAGGGCGGCAGCTGTGGTGGTTCCACCTCAGGGACACCTTTGGCTGGCTGGATGCTGCAGCTGGGTGCTTGGGACAAGTCCAGGCAAGCAGGAGCTCAGGTTTCCCTCTGGTGGAAAGGCTTTAGGCGATGGTGAAGGAAAAGGAGACGGGTCCTGATGGAGGGTTTTGATCCAGAGCTCTATTCTGGCCCACAGGCCTCTGAATGCAGCACCAGCTCCAACAGAACCAAACCGCGTGGTTGCTGGGTCTTTAATCCCAGGGAGAGGGGGAGGGAAGGGGTAGGTGTGCCACCAACCAGGTGAGGGGGGGAAGACTGGAAGGGGTAGGTGTGCCACCAACCAGGTGAGGGGGGGAAGACTGGAAGGGGTAGGTGTGCCACCAACCAGGTGAGGGGGGGAAGTCTCAGGGGACAGATGACACCCGTATGGCTGTTGTGTTGTGTTGTAATGCTCCCCCGGTTTAAGCTGGAATGTTCTGTTACCCCCTTTTTCTGTGTAATGGTTCTGTCTGGAATTCCCCCTCTTTCCCAGTTATCTGTCCATCACCAGTTACCCTGGAAACTCGCGCCCTTTCTGCCACCCCCAAATACCCCCCTTTTATCCAGAAACTTCGGTGCTATACATGGAATTATTGGGCCGGGGACCGGGGTCCCACCTTTGAGCTCTCTCGGTTGGTTACCGGCTCTGTCACTCTGACAAAACCCACGCTCATCATGAGCCCTGATTCGCTGCCTGTCTGAGCTCTCCCCCTCTCGTCTCTCCTATATAATACGTGTATTCCCTCCCCCCGCCGCCCTTCGCTCCAGCGGCTTCCCCTGGGTGTTACTCCCATTCTGGTATAAAACCTGGATGCTCTCCCATTCCCTGTCTGTGGTCCCGTGCTTTTTTGTCCGCCCCTGGCAGAGCTGACCGCTGCTGATGCGCGCCACACCGAGAAACCGCGCACTGCTCCCGCTCCGTCCGCTGGCAGGCGGGGACGGTGGCTCCGGCGGACCTTGAAAGCCACGGCTGCCACATGTGGCCAAATGTCCCCAGGGCTCACAGGCATCTTTTGAACGTCGCCAATCAGACGATGGCCTTGGTGGCCTGCCGAGATTGACGGACAGCTCGCAGCAGGAGGCAAGGGGAGGGGAAGGGAGAGGGCATTGGCACACCTGGGAAAAGAACTGGGATAGCTGAAACAGGCATTACATCACACTGCAACATCGCTCATGGATCACACACACAGGGCGTTACACTGCGACATCGGTCACGGATCACACACACAGGATGTTACATCACACTGCAATATCAGTCATGGATCACACACACAGGGCGGTCATGGATCACACACAGGGCGTTACATCACACTGCAACATCGGTCATGGATCACACACACAGGATGTTACATCACACTGCAATATCAGTCATGGATCACACACACAGGGCGTTACATCACACATGCAACATCGGTCATGGATCACACACACAGGGCGTTACATCACACTGCAATATCAGTCATGGATCACACACACAAGACATTACATCACACTGCAATATCAGTCATGGATCACACACACAGGGCATTACATCACACTGCAACATCGGTCACTGTTACAACATCCAAGGTTTAAAAAAATAGGCTTTTTTTGGCTTGTTTTTTTTTTTTCCTTAGTTCAAACCTTTTTGCTTGTTTCGTTTTTAAAATTTTGAAATATGTGTTTGAATATTACTGTAACTGAGTTTCTTGCTACGTTAAATATCTAACAATTATTTTGTAATTTAAAATATGTGATTTTAATGAAAAAAAATCTTGTCCAAATAAAGGTTATTTTTAATTTCCACATTCATTCCCTGATGTTATTAGCTGTCATTTACCTGTGGGTCAAACACACCTAGGCAATAAAACCCTCAATCTCTACACAGGTTTCCTATCTAGGAGCATTCCACTTTTATATGTGGCTCTTTATGAGGAGATGGGTTGATTTATTGAGGCATTTATCTTTAGCTGTGCACAGTTTTCAGGAAATCCTGCTGCCTTTTTGAATTCTCTGTTGAATTTCTCCTTATCATGTCTTTTTGTGTTACATAAAATAGTAAAAGGAAAATGTTATATTGTCTCTCTCACAGTGGCCAAGCACACAGATCAGTGCCACCACATCACTCCATCCTATAAAGTACTGAATGATTTTCAAGTTGAGACAGAAATTACCATTTTTTCGGTTGTGTCTAGTGATATTAAGGGTATATGACTATAAAAATAAATATCACTCTACTGATAGCTACACTATTTATATGTATTAGCTCAGAGACCTATGGAAAGAAAAATAAAGTTGTTAAAACTCTGGGGGAATAATTTGTCCTGTTGGTCCATCATCCTGAAATGTTGAAGAGCTGAGTTATTTGATCCAGTATCCCTTACATCAATGTTGAATGGAAACCTCTTCTGTTCACCTTCTCCTGGGTTTCAGAATGGGCACATGGCTTTCAACACAAGCTGCCTCATAAATAAAGGATCTCAGTTATCACAGTCTCCCAGGCACATCAAACCACCTGCCTCATCTTGTTGAAACATCCCAAACCATGGTATGTTCAAAGAACATCCCCTCCCAGCCAAAACTTCAAAAGGAAAGTAGCCAGAATTGATTGTCCTAGTGCTACCTCATTTTTCCAAGAGGCAGTTTTATAATTCTCATTATTTGGCACAACCCTTGAGGAAGAAAATCCCCAAAGAAGTTCATTACAGCATGATCATACCAAAAACTCCTCCACCTGCCTTTCCTACCTGACAGAAATGCCTGACAGATTTAGGAAATATTGACTAATGCCTTAGAAATCGTTCTCGAAATGAAATTCTTCTTAGAAATTCCCTTGTTTTCATGGACTCTTTGTACTTTCAGGCTGTTAAAAATCTCAGAGCTCTCTTTTACTTCCTGCTGAGGGAGCTGAGGTTGTGCAGCCTGAATAAAAGGAGGCTCAGAGGAGACTTTATTGCTCTTTGCAATTCCCTGAAAGGAGGTTGTAGCCAAGTAGGGCTTTTCTCCCAGGTAACAAGTAACAAGAGGAAACTGCTTTTAACTACTCCAGGAGAGGTTTGGATTGGATATTGGGGAAAAGTCTTCACAGAAATGCTTGTCAAGCACTGGAAAAGGTTGCCCAGGGAAGAATGGAGTCACCATCCCTGGAGTAGATTTAAAAGCCACGTGGATGTGGCACTTGGGGACATGGGTCAGTGGTGGGATTGGCAGTGCTGGGGGAATGGTTGGAATTAATGATTTTGGAGCTGTATTTCCCAACCTCAGTGATTCTGTAGTTCTCTGATTGTGAGGAGTCATTCAAACATGATAAATCAGGGATGCAGCAGGCCACTAGTCTGTATGCATTGTACAAACATGAAGATTTTGGTTAAAATTTGATGTACTTTATGTAGGTACCTGCTTTATTTGCAAATCTTTAAACAGCCGGATGCTGAAGCCCGGGAACAATTTTCCAGTTGAGATCTTACTCCACCCATCATCTGCAGGGAGGGAGAAGAAGGCAGGGCTCCTCATTCTGTGTGAACAGCTCTTGAGAAGGCCCCTCTCTTCACCAGCAATGTTCAGCAGCAAATCCCAAACTGGAAAGGACAGAGTTAAGGAGGGAAAGTTGCAGAGATCCTAAAGGCAACATAAAGCTGCAGAAAATGGCTTGACCGAAATGCCTGAGAGATGAGGCAGAAACCGTTCAGCAAATTGGAAATTGTGAGTCATTAATGATGCATATTGTTCAATTTACAAATTAAATTAATTGTGTTAAAAGTTCATGGTTGTGAGTCAAGTAATTTTTCAGAGTAAGCACATATTTCGAACCATTAAGGAATTTCTGTGGATGGAAAGTGAGCTGCTTTTGATGATTATGTCTCTTTCTTAAGAACCCTAAATTAAATTTTTAAAATGTCAGGCAAATTACCCGTGTGAGCATTTCTGAGGCACAAAACCCTTTTAAGGATGTTATTTCTTCATCTGGTAAGACCTACTATGCCTGAACATACAGCACACACTGCAGCATCTGGCCTTTGAAGCATTAAAAGCTTCTGAAACTTCTCAGAGGCTAAAGTCATTATGAGGTGTATTTTTAAATTAATCCAATAAATTAAGCAAGAGTTTATTAAATTCAAGTTACATTTATGGGGTTTTTTTTTCTGTTCCATAGCTATGAAAGAAAAAAGAAAACACTGCTTTATGTTCCCTGTTCATTATTGGTTGCATTGCAGTTTAGATGGCAAGTATGTAGCTTGTTTTTTTTAATCAGATTTATTTTTCTAGACATTAATTTGAGAGATTATTATTATTATTATTATTATTATTATTATTATTATTATTATTATTATTATCTTATGGTTTTTTTCAAAGAATAATACAGAAGGAATATATTCTTTGAACATTTTATTATTTTACTGATGTATTTACATTTTCTGCATGCAGAAAATAAAATACACAATAAAAGGTCTTACCTGAGAGGAATGTCTATTGATTGGTGATCTGTTTTTGTGTTACATTTCACTCTGTGATCCTGGCTCCATTTAGGTGATGTGGTGGTCTCAGTTTAGAAGGCAGATTTTCATCTGGAAGCTGAAGAAAGCTTTTTCTCCAAGTTCATAATCATGTTTCTGCCTCTGCCAGAGGAATTTGGGAAATTTCTAGAAGCACTCAGACCAAAATTGAGCTTCAAGCTGGGGAATTTTGCAGTTACATGATTGAGTGTCAGACACTGGGGAGATGCAGGAAAGTTTCTTTACCAAGATACAGCACATAGGTCACCCCAGCTGGTGTTTCTCTGTACCCCCAGGCCACAGTCTCTGTGGAAATACTCTGGTAGAGAATTTGAAATATGGTTCTATTCTAACTTTATGACTACCAGGCTGATGATTCCTCCTCTTCCCAGGCCCTATAAGCAGGAGACAAAGCGTAGATTTTTATAAGTAACAGGAGTAACATCAAGTTTCCGTGATAAAAAATAAGAAATACTTCAGACATCCCAGTGTGAAGAGTCCTAAGGCAGAGGAGTCCTTGCCAGAGGCAAGAGGTGGAATAAGAAGGACATTTTTGATGAATTTTAAACACAGCCAGGATGAATTGCCTTTGAAACCCATTAAAACCTTTACAAATATGGACAATTCTATGAAGTTGGTCAAGTTTCTTCAGCCTCCAGCAAACCCTCTGGAAATGATACCCAACTTCCATGGGTTTATGGGCACTGATTGTAAGCAAAACTGTCCAGAAAGAAGTATTTAATACCTCTCAGTGGCTTTTCTTTTCCTTAAATACAGGATCCCTGCCAGCCCTGTGACTGTGAGCAGCCCTGGCCCATGAGCCATGA
Source organism: Agelaius tricolor (assembly GCF_023055355.1). Lineage (NCBI taxonomy): Eukaryota > Metazoa > Chordata > Aves > Passeriformes > Icteridae > Agelaius > Agelaius tricolor. The sequence continues at coordinate 1,942,377 of NW_027269284.1, read as the reverse complement.
GATGACAGCATCCCATCCCTCTCCCCAAATCTGGCGCTTCTCTCCCTCTGCTGAGGCACTGTTATTCCAAAGCAGAGATTTCTGTTTTGCAGGGGTGACTCACAGCCTAGTGGAAGGCTATAAATATTCATTCCAAAAATGCCAGAATCTGTCTGTCTCACCAGCCTGCTTCAAATTGAAGCCTGCTGCTTGTGTTGAAGGAGAGAGTCTGGGATGGTGGGTAATGAAAGCTAAACAGGAGCAGATCTGAGCAGCCACTGCTGCTGTGACATCCTGACACAGAAACTAAGATGCTTCACCTTAAACACATCTTAGGAATCTTGCATGTAAAAAACCACAGTAGCATGTGCTAAAATATGGTGGTATGAGCTGTCAGTGCATGAATTGAGGGCTAGGGAGCTATTTTTGATTAGGTATGACAAGCAAAAAGGACAGACACTGAGTTAATAATCAGTTCCAAGATTAAACACACCTCTCTTTCTTAGCTTCACAGTGGATGGCAAGTTCATGTTTTATAAATTCCTGCTGTCTAGATCTCAGGAGGTGTGGATTTTTTTTTATTTTTTATTTTCACCCATGTCTGTTTTGAGTAACTTAAGGGGAAAAAAAACCTATTCTACTTCAAAAAACTATTCATTCAAAAAGCAATAGCTATAGGTAGACTTTATACATGACTACTTAAAAAATGGGAATAATGACTACATTGTTTAGCTAGGTGTATGTATTCTGTGAATACTATGAAAGTGACAGTATTTGTCTTTAGACATGCTCTCAATACCTTGTTTTCCCTGGATCAGCATGAAATTTTCAGAAATCAGGATTTGGGATTATTAAAAACTGAACATACCTCGGCAAAGAAAAGGGTCACAATGGTTCAGTGAACAGCAATTTAAATCAAAGTGCTTAGTAGCATCAGGTGCCACTCCAGAAAGACAGAGGAATCCTCTCAGCTCCACTTGGAAACCTCAGACTCCCTACAAAGTCTTCAGTGGGCAACAGAATTTGGCACAAGGATTACTCTTTAATCTTTAGGAATTTCAACCAAATGCTAAGAAAAGTCCTCTAAACCACCAGTGTCACATTTGCCAACTCCTCTTAGAGGGGCACAGTGTCACTCAATTAGAATGAAACCTCTTTTTCAGGCACCAGAGTTGTGTGACAGCTTTATGAAATTTAGTAGCAGGATTCAAACTTGCTGTTTGAAATGCCTGAATCCAGGAATGCCTGTGTGGGAGCAGTGTGTGGGCTGAGTGATTACTACATGCAGTGTCTCCTGGAAGTACTCTCAGAGGGGGTTAGAGAGCTCTTCAGATCACCCTGAAGTAGATTCTGATATTCATTCAGTCTGAAGAGTTCCTCTTGGCAGTGGGTAAGTCAGCCAGGAGCTCGGTAACACTGTGGAAATATCAGCTTCAAGCACCATGTGGTACTTCCTAGACTTCCTCAGGTGTTTTCTCAGGCTGTTTGATGGGATATGAGAAGTTGTTAATGAACAAAACTTCATTGCCTTCTGTAATAAGGCTCTGTTAGAGTCCTGGAGAAGAAGCAAAATGGAATTTTTATTCTTCATTATATTTCCATCCGAATGGGTGGATTTATTTCAACAATGGTTCTCAAAACTCAGAGGACCAGAACTTAACTCCAATGCCTTCAGCTAAAAATCTACCTTAAGCCAGGTAAACCTTGGTATGACAAAATGTGAGGAAAAAAAGGTCCTTTCCCATCCAGACCATTCTGTGGTTCTGCTGCCCAGTCCCCCACTGTCCCTGCAAATTCCAGTGATAAAAGTTAACCAGAACACTCCTACTGCAATACTGCAAAAACCAGACACCATCCAAATTAATATCCCTTGTCATTTGATCAGTGTTTTGCTGGAGGTAACAGGTTTCGTGGAATTTCTCTTTGAAATGCCGTTCAAAGCATCACAGAACTGTGTGAGATGTCATCCATGGGATTTTATCTTTGCATGGGATAAGGTACATTTCAGGCTGCTGCATCATCTCCCTGTGTGGGTTTATTTTATAGTATTTTATCACACCATTCAGTCTGTCTGTTTTGAGGTCATTTATGTAGACATTTCATCCAACACAAAACTTGGCCTTTTAACAGCAGGTAAAACTTTTCAGGGGAAATGTTCAGAGGGGAAGCTTGAACACGTGTGAAATTACAGGAATTCAACAGAGCACAAATGAGGGACGAACCTGAGGACACCACTAAATCCTCTGCTGCTGACAGCATTTATTTCACGTGTTTGTCTGTGGGAAAGATGAAGAAAAAAAATTGTTTCTTGGTTGTTTTTCCAGCATAAGAATCATAGAATCATTAAGCTTGGAAAAGACCTCCAAGATCATCAAATAGATGAGCTATATCCTGGTAGGATCTCATTAGGGACCGTTTTGGTAACTGGCAGCCAAAGCAACTTCTAGTCATCTCTCAAGATTCATTAAAAAAAAAAAAAAGTAATTTTCTTTGGTCCCACTGATCAGGGATTTGCTCTGCCACCATAAAAAAAAAAGTCCAGACAGCTTTACTTTTCTTCTTCAGGTCCCAGCTGCCATTGCCCCAGAAGGCCAATTTAACACTCAGTATGCAAAGCTTTTTCCCTACCCCATTCTGCCCAGTTCCCAGCGGGAAAAAAGCCACAGAAGTGGTGTTTCAGAGTGGATGGAGAAAAATGTTCACATTTTTATTCTTTGATTTTCTTGATAATCTTTTCCCTCCAAAGCCCAACATCTCCAGGCAGCATCTGGCAACAGAGCTGCTGAGAATTCAGCTGAGGGAAGAACAGAGTTTGCCTTCTGGAAATCAGTCCATAGGTGTCTGCTCTCCATCCCTGGATACACCTCAGGCCAGCAACACAAGGAGGTAAGCAAGACTGGAAACCATTTTCAGATCCCTTCAAACCCAAACTATTCCATGAATCTGTGGTAAAGATAAAGATTGAGGGAAAGAGAGTCATTTATATTAAAGATTAGTACTTCTCCTGAAATGTGATCAGTTATGTTCTTATGAATGCTTCAAATAAGGTGTGTTGTACAGGTGTATTTCCTAACATAGAAGTGAACTTCTGTAGAGTTAAAAAAACTCATAAAAATAATTATGAAGTAGTTAATGAAACCCTCAGGAATTTTCTTCTGAAATTTTGATGGAATATTACATAAAAATTAGAGAAAGTATTCTAACCATAGGTTTAATAAATATATGATTAAGATCCCAAGAATGGTTCCCATGAAATTCTCTTGAAAGATATAATTAATTACTTTGTTATATTGCATAGAATATTAATGAAATTTTATTCCTCAGACATTATAATTTTCATGAAGATTCATAGAAATATTGTCAAAAAGTCAAACCAAGCATAAAGAAGTAATAATCACAGACACACAAAAAATACATGAAAGTCACTTTTTCATATGAAAAACATGTCCTTAAGAGTACACTTCTTAAACTCATATATAAATACTAAACCTGGATTTTCAAAGAGCTTTTGAAAAAATTTCTCTTCAAAAGAAATTTTGTTGTTATAGGATAAAAAGAAAAGTTGTCCTATGGATTAACTAGTGATTAGCGAATAGGGGAAAAGTAGGAAATAATTAAAACTTTTAAAATGAAGGGAAGTTGCCAGCATATGTAATACAGAAAAGATACAGAGAGAGAGATGAGAAATGTTAGTGATTTTTCAAATTTACCCAAAGAAGTAAAGAGAGACTTGGCTGTAACAATAGCTGAAAGAGTTTGTGGGTCCCAGTGACAGGAAAATAAAAAATTGCATTAGATGTTGATAGGAGCATTGGAGAAACATCTCAGAATCACTTGAGGTAGCTCTGAGAAAATATTAATAAGAAGAAGACAAAAAGCAAAACAATACTGGGCTATTGGGAGTGAAATAGAAAACCAGAGGAAATCCCTAAAGCCACTGTGTCGCTTCTGAGAGTGGTCACATCTTGAGTACTACCCCTTTTTACATCAAAAAACATGAAGTAAAACTGAAAAAGGTGTAGAAAAGGAAAGAAGTCAATGGCCAAAAGCATCAGTGTCTGTGTGAGAGACCAGAATGAGTTACAGAATTCCAAAGGGAGCAATTGAAATTCTACAGGGAGGGATTTTACAAACACAGCAAGCCCATGTTGGTCCATTAACTGATTTACATCCATCAGGAAGGGGTTGAACTTAGATGGAAATAAGGACAAACTCCTTTTCAAATTGATACCTGGGAATTTCCCTGCTCCTCTGCATCAGTGACCCTCATCAGTGAATTTCTTGATTATGCTCATTTTTATGGTTGCAGAACACCTATTCTCAGTGGAAATTTCTGCATCAGTTCCATGGTCAAATTTGTTGCTGTTTTATTTTTACCTGGAGAACAAAATCCAAATAGATTTTAAGCATTTAATACAAGTTATAGATCCAACATCTGGCCTTTATGGAGGGAGTTTGCAGAGCTATAACTTCTGCCCTCCACACAATGTTATTAAAAAAAAAAGGAAACCAACCAAAAAACAACAGGATCACCTTGCAACAAAATCTGCCACCACTGTTTAGGCTTCTCTGAGCCTGGAGAAAGCAGAAGGAAGGGTAATTGCCCAGCTGATGCAAAACAAGGCTCAAGGCTACAATTATTTAAACAGTGATGCCTGCTGGCCATGCCTTCAGCTACTGAGCAGAGCTGCTTCCCTCCCCTGCAGCAAGTAAACCTGCAAGGACTGATATATTGTGTACAAAAATGGGTCTTTTCATTCCAAATCCAGTGGCAGCTACGCCTCTGATGAAAGAATGGGTCTGCTTGGAAATCCTGCAAAGGCAGCAGAACATCTACTCATCATGAGAAAAAAAATCTGAGAGTGGCGTTTCAGTTTTTCAAATAATTCCAGATGAAGAGCTTTGGTAGGCTTTTCTGTATGGTGAGATTTAACCATCCTTTAATGATCCTTGAGGAACTTCCTTGGATTCAGTCCAGTATGTTTGTGTCTCTCTTGTACTGGGAAGCCCAGCATGGACACGGAAATCCAGGTGCACCTCCCCATCCCTCCAAGAATCCCTTCCCTTCACCTGCTGGGAATGCTCTGTCTGAAGAGAATGCATCAATTTTTAAAAGGGTTTTGTATTATTCTTAGGAATATAGAATTTATAACCAGTTCTGGTTTGTTATCTAGCTGCACATCAACAACAAAAAGCACTGTTTTCTTCAAAAGAAAGCTTCTTGTCAAATGTCTATGCTGCCAAGAAACAGCACCTAGATCTGAAAATCTATTCTAAAATGTTTTCTTAATTTGTTACTCTTCTTCCCCCATTCTCTTCCCAGTGAGCCTAACACATTTGTGGAAAGTGTTTCTTTTCAGAAATTCAAAAGCACATTTTTTGTTCTTTGGAAGGAAAGGAAGGAAGATAAATAGCACAGCACTCGATGTGACAATGGGAACAGTATGACATGAAAGTTGAGTAAGAGTCAACATAAAAACATTTGATTTACAAACCTGAATCAAAATTACATACAGAAACAAAATGCTGGAAGTTTTGTATTCTTCATCTGCTGTCATCTGTGCTTATTTTGTGTTCTGCTACCACCTCAGGGTTCTCTTTGTGGAGTATGTAAACTCTTAATATACACAAAATAACTTGGATGATAAAGTCCATAAATTCTCTTTACTTTTATAATTACAATCAGTGATTCAATGGCTATTGAGAGGCAAAGGGCAGGAATTTCTTTATCTTCATAAAATTTAAAGATAGAGAAGGTAAATGTGCTCTCATGATCATCTGGACTGACCTTTCTGCATTGACTGAATCATTTCTCCCAGTGAGAGACTCCTGTAATGACTCCAAAGAGTCGAGGTTAAATGAGAAAAGATTATCTCAAGGGCCTGGATTCCATCTGGATCTGTCAAAAAGGCATCAAGTACAAACCCCCCAATTATGGGCTCCTTCTTACAAACAGGGAAATTCAGTCATTTGGAACCTCATGCCTAGGCTACATGGAAAAAAAATCATCCAAGAAGTAAATATTTTTCTAGATAACAAAATTTCTAAAGTCCAAAATGAGGTGAAGGGCATCCCTGAAAAATGGATTTTTAAAACCAGATTTTTAATAATTAATATTTAGGTTTTGCCCTCTGTATCCATGGCAGGATAATTGATTATCTCCTTCCACTGTCTGGAACAGGATAATGAATTCCTAAGTGTATTGGCTCCTAAAATAAGCTGGAGGGAAAGGTTCTACAGCATAATATGGAGATTAAAAAGAACTATCCCATGATCATTTGCTGGCTCCACACTGGTGCACATCATCAGCCAGCAGGTGATACCACCTCCATGTGAGGGGAAACGTTCAGTGTATGAAGTTAAAAATTCAGGGAGCAAGCAGCTCTCTAATAAATGCATGCAGCCAGCTGAGCAATAAAAGCTGCAAGTAAAGAAGCATCCACAGAACAGTTTGGGTTTCCTTCAGTGGGTAAGAGAATGGGAGAGGGGAATGACAGGAAAGGGACTGGAGCACCTGCCATGACTCTGGCACAGCCAGATCAGGAGAAAGCTACTGTTGGACAAACAAATGTTTTGAATTACCAGAAAGTGTATATATATATTGATTTATAACTTCACCAAGTTCCATGGTTCTTCTGCTAAATACTTGTTCTTCTTAAGTGGGTCTTCAAGCTGGATAAGTAATATGAGATTTCTTAAATTTTAAGAGTTCTAGGGTAGTGCAGCAGGAATTATAGGGTAATGTGCAGAGATGCCTTAAAATTAACCCCAAGCTCTGTCTGGAGTCGTTTCTTCATTTGCACTTCAGCCTTTAGTCCATGGGATTTTTTTTCAATTTTTTTTTTTTTTAATTTTTATTTCCTACTGCATGAAACTTAAATAGCAATGAAAATATTAAGGAAGCCTGAAGTGAAAAGTGGGTTTGTGTATAATCAATTCCACTGAACACCTGTGAACTGCTGAGTTTAACTGGGTTACAGCTGGGGTTCTGCTTGAAGAGAGGGAGAAATGTGTGTGAGGAGGTCTAAACTGAGTTATCTGCCGTGCATTTACAGTGCAGTAAGGCTGCTTTTAGCCATGCCCGTGGCATTCACATTCTCTGAAAAATCCCCTTTGCCCAGGATTCCTCTCCTGGGAAGCTGAGAAGCCTCAGAGAAAAGGAAAACAATTCTTATCTCATTTGCTTCTCCTGTGTTGTGCTCATGTGGAATGTGTTTGGAGATTGTTCACCCACAGGTGATTGTTCCATTGGATTCTGCTGGGAGTTGTTGTCACTCTTTGGCCAATCAGGGCCAAGCTGTGTTGGGACTCTGGGGAGAGTCAGGAGTTTTCATTATTATCTTTTTAGCATTCTGTAAGTATCCTTTCTGTATTCTTTAGTATAGTATAGTATTCCTTAATATAATATTTAATAAAGTAATAAATAATAATATAATGTTCTAATAAAGTAATATAATATAATATATAATAAAGTAATAAATTTGCCTTCTGAGAACATGGAGTCAGATGCATCATTCCTGCCTTTGTCAGGGCATTCCCTGCAAATACAATACACCCCCTCTGGTCCCATCTCCCACTTTCAGAGCAGCAGATTAGACCAGTCTGGGCAGCAGAATAAAGCACTTGGAGCAACCTGGGATAGTGGGAGGTGTCCCTGCCCAGGGCTGGGGTTTGGAAAAGGATGGTCTTTGAGGTCCCTTCCAATCCAAACCATTCTGTGATTCTGCTCCTCCTTTGGGCTGGACACCATTTGCATGGCTCAGGTCACACAATCCACTTCTGGGCTCCTCAGCACAAGAAAAATATTACTTCATTTTGCAAGCATTTTTATACATAATCTTAGCAGTAGAATAACTGTGTGGAAAAATTAGTGCTACACACAATGTGAGCTTTAATAATGATCACAAGGCTTGCTGATCTGAATAGAACAGAGAAAATGCCTGTCAGAGGCTTTCAGTGCATGATCTACATCCAAACCTGCAGAAAATTGACAAAGGCAGTAAGAAAGGACCATCCTGAGAGGATACACTTATTGTGACCACACATCACAGGGACAGCATTTGCATGGCTCAGGTCACACAATCCACTTCTGGGCTCCTCAGCACAAGAAAAATATTACTTCATTTTGCAAGCATTTTTATATATAATCTTAGCACTAGAATAACTGTGTGCAAAAATCAGTGCTGGACACAATGTGAGCTTTATTAATGATCACAAGGCTTGCTGATCTGAATGGAGCACTAAGAAAATGCCTGCCAGAGGCTTTCAGTGCATGATCTACATCCAAACCTGCAGAAAATTGACAAAGACAGTAAGAAAGGACCATCCTGAGAGAACGCTGAGAGGATACACCTATTGTGACCACACATCACAGCTTTCAAAAGCCAAACCCCTCCTGTTCCTCAGACAAAAATCTGAGTGCCAATATGATGAAATAAGAGCTATTGGATTGCTGCAGAGATGTGCATTTTGTCTCACCATTTAACTCCTTGTGCTCATAACCACGAGAGGTTTCATAATGAGCTGATTGCCAAATTATCCCACAGAGAGATGGGTTTTCTGAAATAGGCAGGCCCTGTGAGAGATTTAGGGAGAAAATTGACATGCAGTTTCACTTTCTGAAATCATCTGAGGTCTGAGGCAGTGTATGCAGAGCAAAACAGCACAGTGTCTTTCAAGTATAGGAACATTGTCAAAATCTGCCAGTTTTAAAGTAAAAAATAAAGTGATCCTCTGGCAACTAGACGAAGATCTAACATAGATGGAATTTAAATACAAGTGGGAGATAATAGGTATTCCTACTTTTGTTCAGAAATAAATTAAATCCTCACTTTGAATGTTCCTTCTGATTTGCTGCACTTTTTCTACTTTCTCTAAAAATTTAACAGCCATTCAATTCAGATTCCACCCTGTACTGAGATGAAATAGACACAGAACATGTTCTGATTATGTTCTTAAGCTCAATCATCACGGGTTAAAATTATCAATTTTTAGACTTACATCCCATGTTAATCAGGAACTTGATCTTGACAGATTTTGAACAAGCCAATCTGGAGGCAATTGGCTGTGTCTTAAACCATGCATGTTTCTAGAAATTCACTTATCCAAATAAAAACCTGGCTTCTCTGGAGGCAGGGTCATTAGAACACATCCTTTTTGAGGGGTGAAGGAAAAGCAAGGAGGGACAAAATAGTAAGGAGGAATTTTTAAACCTTAAAACTGCAAATACTGAGTTTGAAACATTTTCATTGAGTGCAGTGCACTCTGTACCTTTGTCCATGATGACTTCTTAGCTGAGCTCTGCACTTTCTCCACACAGCAAGGAATTCCATAGACAAACAAAAACCACATTTGTATTATGGAATAGAACAGCAACATTTCTATTTGTTTTATCAGGAATAGAAAAAAAGGTAGCTTTGCATTTGGGGATGCATATTGATCGTAGAGGCAGCTTAAAGTAAGAAATTAAACTACACTTCAGTGAACTAATTTAATCCAGGTGAACATGACCCTTGTCAGAGCCTCTCATGTCTTTTTCACAAAGGGCACCAGTTCCATTTACAAGCCCAGCTCTGGCTTTAAGAGAACACCTGATGGAAGCCTCTTGGCTTGCTTTCCTGCCAGGATGCAGGGCACATTCATGGCATTTCTTCACACTCAAAGGAATTGAATTCAACTTTATCCCAATGGGAAGGGATTTACTTATTACTGAAATAGATTAGTGCATAGGAGGGATTATTTGAAGAAACAAAAACCACATCATTTACAAAGAAAATAACAGATAGTGACATTAATTGCTAAGCTCTGTTCTGCCTATTAAAAGTTGAATGAGGCAGCTTGACAGATGATTTTGTATTGATACACATGGGATGTTTTTGGTGGTGGTTTTATTTCTAACATACTCAGGGTCTGGTTGGTCTCATTTGGTTTGAACCTTTGTACTGGGTAACAAGGTATCCCCAATCACATGGCCAGAGCCACCACCACAAAATTTTATCAGCTGCCAATAACTAACACTTTAAAAAATATAGAAATTACTCTTAACAGCAATTCTGTCTTTTTCTCTGATCTCCAAGTTCATATCTCTCATCCTGTATTTTGAATAAAAAGTCTTTAGAGACATGGTTAATTGAGTATGAAAGGAAAGGATTGTATTTAATAACCCAGAGAATCTTTCCCAATCCCACATTCCTTCTTTGATGTTGCACAGGACAGTTTTCAGCTTTATTTTATGGACCTTCTGAGAAACAGCAAATTTTAGTATTAACATGGCCATAAGGAGATTTTCCCTTTACCCAGTCATCTACAGCATGAAAAAAGCCAGATACCAAGGAGTGGAGGAATATGCAGGGTAACTAATGTAAAAATTCTAGTTTTGGTAGGATTATAATGATCTCCTAAATTCTCTGTGCCCATGGTTTCTTTCAGGCCTTGAACAAAATCCCATCCTGGTCAAATGTGGTGGTCAGAAAGAGTGGACTTGAAATAGTAACCTTGACTTTAAAATAGCAAGGGCTCCCACTGAAAGGAATGGAGCTCCCATCAGCCTAATGCAGTTTGCCTCACTCTTCAGCAGAAGCTATTAGAAAGATTTCAATGAAAATCTTGCATTTAAAATACCATGAAACCCCTAAAGGGAACAAAAAAACCACCAAAATCAAACATACAAATAAAAATTCACAAAGGACAAACACATTGGAAGAGTGCATTTAAAAATAAAAACCTAAAGGATTCTCTGTTAAATTATTTAGATGATAAAAGACAATAATAATTTTCCTGTGAAGCTATTTTGATATTAAAATGTGGCACCATAATTGTTGTTTATCAGGAAGAATTTCTAAGTAATGATATGAGGAGGTTTTTGCTGCAGGTTTTATTTCCTGTCTAAAATGCTTTTAAAGATTTGGTTTTAAAAGGAAACGGGTTGTGGCAGAGGGAAGAAAAACAATTTGGAAGTGAGTTTGTAAAATATTTGTATTTGTTCACTTTCCCCTCCCTAATTTTAAGTTACAGAATCCCATAGGATCACAAGATGGGTCAGGATGGAAGGGATCACAGAGACTCATCTGATCCAACCTCCCTGCCCAAGCAGGGTCATCCTAAATCAGAATTTTATCCTTGTGTAGATCAGTCTTTCACAGCTGGAGGTCTCTCACTAAGAAACATGGAGCTTAAAACGTTCCCACAGCCAAATTAACCATTTTGAGCCTTATCCATTTTTTGGTGCTCTTGTTTCACCAAACCAAGAGGCTACCTCCACACAGGAATGATTATACAAGAATTTATACAGGCTATGGTTCATTGAATTAGAAAAAAACCAAACCAAACCAAACCAAAAAACAAAAACCAACCAAACCAATAAAAATCAATAAAAACCACTACAAAAAAAAAAAAAAAAACCAACAAAAAACCACCAAAACAAACCAAAACCAAAAACAAAAGAATACCAAAAACACCTAAAGGAAAAAAAAACCAATAAAGAAAAGAAAAGAAAATAAACAAAATTTTAAAAAATTAAAAAACAACCCAGAAACCCAAACAACAACAACAACAAAAACACCCCACCAAAAACACACAAAGAAAAACAACTACAAAGAAAACCAACCAAACAGGAAACTTAATTTTGAACTAGGACAGGGACCTCTGTTTTCCATCAAGTATCCAACTTCTTGCCTGCACCATTTCAGGAGTCACAGACAAAAAGACCCCTCTTGCTGGGTCTCTTCTGGTTCTGGGTCTTGTCTCGTTTCTCTCCCTCCCTTTCTGGTTCTCTGCCATGTTCTCTTAAATGTGTGGATCTAAATAACATTTATTGAAGAAATTTATCTAAAAGTTGAGCAGGCATGGCCTGTGTAGAGGAAAATCACTTTATCAGAGTTCCTAATTTGATGAGGGGTCTCCTGCTTATGCTCTCAGTGCAGAAGCTCCAAAAGCAGGCACAAATGTTCTTGGATAAAAAAGACACAGCACTCAAAATTTATCCTGCCCAGGTTTTCTTCCTGCAGCGTTTTTGATCTTAGGAGATCATGTTCTCTCATGACTGGAAAGAGAATATTTTACCCAAAGGTCATTCCTATGCACATGATCCTACATGACACTGAACTAATGAAAAACACAAATTTGCCTCACCTCTACCACATAGAAAGGGCTCACTGGGAGAAAAATTCTGTGAATTCAGTTTTGATGTCTTATCCTCAGCAAGTTCACAGTGCAATCCCTCAGACAAATTGTGCTCTGCTTCCCTCAGAGCAATATATCCCAGCAGGAAGCTCCAGTGTATTTCTGTCCATTTGTCCCTCAGTTTCACCTTCCTGGTGCCAGTTCTCTTCATTCATGGCAAGATGTATTCTATTGCCATCTGTATGGCTGTTGTCTTTTGTCAAGTGGGCAGTTTGCCTTATCCCTCTCTGAGTGATCACAACCACTCCTCCCTCAGGAGGGGACACCTGCTGATAACAGCCATTGAATGTCACTGCATGGCTGATAAGAACTACAGCATCCCACTGGGAGATGTGAGCCCGGGGGGAGGAGCCAAGCATTCCTACCTGGATATAATCTGGAGATTCTGGAACACCAGCACGGCTTCTCCACTGGATTCCCAGAGGAGCAGCAGCTGCCTCTTCTTCCACTGGATCTTCAGAGGAAGACTCCACCCTTTTCTACAGGATCCCTGCTCCAACAGAGCCACGTCTGACACTGCAGGAGCGCTGCAGCCACAATTCCAATGGGACTGATACCAACACCCTGACCCACAGGGTGTCAGGTTGTGTTCTGACTCTGTCAGTGTTGTTCTAGTGTACTGCATTGTTTATTTTATCCTTTTATTTTCTTCTCTAATAAAGAACTGTTATTTCCTGCTCCCATATTTTTTTGCCTGAGAGCCCCCTTAATTTAAAATTTATAGCAATTTGGAGGGGTGGGGAGGGTTTACATTCTCCATTTCAGGGGAGGCTCCTGCCTTCCTTAGCAGACACCTGGCTTTCCAAACCAAGACACCATGTTTGAGCCATTCCTCACTAAAGCCTCCATATCAACACTACTGCACTACAACGTGGAGTTAAAAATCCAGGTGGCTCAGTTCTCCTACAGCTCCTCTGGTGTTGCCCCATTCTTCGAAGTTCTTCTCAGCCTTCTGATGTCTACATTCTTGTAACAAACTTTCTCACGCACTTTTATGTAAATAATTATTGTTTTGCATCCTTCTCTGGAGGAGGAGAAATTTGACGAACTGTTGTCTTGTCCAGTGTCATTGGAGAGGTGACACTTTCATCCTCCAAACCAGCGTCACTTTTGAATATCTATAAATGTTGGAGTCAGAAAATAAACTTCCCTTCTCTTTAACCTTGGAAGTTCCAGCATGCATGTCATTTTATTTCGTGTCCTACAGCTCCTCTGGCATCTCACCAGCCAGCTCCATGCAGATTTCTTGTCCATAAAGACATTTAAATGAAGATTTAGGCACCTGTGCCTCTCTCTGGACCTCCTTCTTCAGCAAGTGCTTGTGGCCAGTGTGTCCCAACCATGCAAGAAGAAACACTGGCAAAGGACAGTTCATAATGACCTTGACTGAGATTTACAAGACTCTCTAAAAAATTACCGAGGAGTTATCTACAGTGCAAGCCCTGAAATATATGTCCAAGCAATATCTGATGACAAAAATGCTAAATCCAACCTTTAATCACTGCATTTAGCAAATGGTGAGTTATTTACACATACCATTGCTGGGAACACGGGTTCCATTTGAATTGCCTTCGGTGCTCGGTGGATTTCTGCACTAATAACGCTCGGTATAATTTGTTCTGTCACCACCTGTAGTGTACTAATTTAATTTTGGTCCCATCCAAGCATCCATCTGCTCACAAACATCAGCTACAACAGCCTGAATGCTCCTCTGTAGTGTGCCAAGCTCAGGTGTGTACATGAGTGTCCTACAGCAGAGGCAAAATAACTGATGGAGAATATTTGTCTCTGCTGGGGTGAGATGGTCCCAGTTTCACTCTCTGAATGAATAAAACCTTGCACATGGAAAGCAAGTGAGAAAAGCAAGTTGAGTGACATGTAAAATCACATATAAGATTCTGTTGATCCAAAAGACAAACTGTTGCATGATACCAAAAAATCTTAGCAAGAACAGTGTGCAAAACCAACTGATTTGAACAGAAAATGCTGAATTACAGTGGAAAAAGTACAAGTCAGCTTCTTGCTTTGAAAGTAGAATTAAATAGTGTGCACAGAAAATGCTCTGAGGTCTCTCTGCTTCTCAAAGAGACTCTCCTATGGATAAGTTCTAGAGTTTGAAATTATTATTCTGTTAGATGCTCCACAACCAAAACAGAAAAGCAGAATACAGTAAGAAAGGTCTCTGATACTAATAGAAAAAATGAGGGACATGCTCTGAAATTTAATTTACATTCTGCAGCAGACAAGATAAAAGTAAAGCTATGAAACAAAACGGAGGGATGGAAATTCAGAGATTGAAAATTACCCTGGAAAAGCCTGCTCTTTTTATTTGGTAGTAAATCCCTACCAAGCGGGAGCTTTAACTTTCTGCTAGACACATCAGAAAATATCTGAATTTGCAGCTATAAGTAGACTACCATATCAGTGTGCACACTATACTTGGTTTTATGTGTTTCTTATGTAAATGTGTTTCTGACTTTCTAAACAAAACTGTAATCTTTCCCATTTTTTCCATAAAACCCTTTTACTTTGTGCTTTAAGCTTACACAACGTTTAAAGTGGAGTCAAGTGCATTTTACACTCACAGCACAGCATTTCTGTAAAAACAAAGATTTCAAACAACTCAGCATAGAAACAATCACTCCATGTCTTGCCTTCATATCTTAGGAACTGAGGTATTTTCTCATTAAAGTGAAAGAATCAGTTTGCCCATGGCTGTTAGCAGGCAGGGAAAGGAACACAGAGGTACAGCCAGGCATGTTCTGTGTCATTTTGGCCAGGGGCAAACCCATAATGTCTCAGTGAAGATACTCAGGGGAAAATGTAACAGGAATACACGGGCTCATCCTGGGCACAAAAAGTGCCAGTAATTTTTGAATATTAACTGAATTGTCACTTTTTGATACATGCAGATTTTTCAGACACCTAGAGAGCCTAGACTTGTGAATTTTGAGTTCCAAGTATCCTTAACCTGCTGCAAAGCTGAGCACATTTCACAATCAACTTCTCAGATGATGACAAAGGTTTATGACTCTGTTTAATGGGTTTAAATTAGCATTACCCATGTTTTATCTGTCATCTTCCACTGATGGGAGTTCAGTGCTGTGAACTCCAGCATTAGCATTCTCTGTCCAAATCTCCCTGCACGAAGCACGGAGTGTCTGTTTAACATTTATCATTTCTCCCTCTTCAGCAAAGCTGAACACAAACACTCTTCCCTTGACACCACTAAAATACCTAAATGCAGGACAGATTAGCCTCTGTTAGTTTTGTATTTTCTGAATAGAAGGTGAGTTCTTTCTCTGGGTTTGTTTGTTTTTATAAAGAAGCACTCTGGGCTCAAAGGAACAGACTGTGAAATCCCAGAAAGATATAAGAGGATTTGTGTGTCAGCTTTAAAAGTTGACCCCATCATCTCCATAGAATTACAGAAAGTTTCTAGACTTAGCATGTGAAAGCAAATGAAATTGTAAACAAACCAAAAAATGTGTATAATAAGCTGTTCACCTTCAGGGTTCTCCTAATGACCAACAGCACCCTTGAATTTTTTTGGTCCTTTGACAGATGACATCCTATGATAGATGACTTGATCTCACTCATATGCCAAATTGCCTTTAATGTGATTAATAAATCTGTTCTGTCAGAGGTATGGTGAGCAGTTGAGGAGAGGCATTCAATAGGAACCAACAGGAGTTCTCAGTTTTACACAATATTTTGTGCAGGGATACAGCCTTGTTGGGAGCATCACCAGCTCTGTACAAATCACGAACAGGACAGGGCTGCTGGGAATGTGCCTTGAGGGGTTTGATTTTCCAGCATCAGCCTCATTCCATGGTTTGACAATGGGAAGATGCCAGCAGCTCACATCCCAGGCAGCAGACAAAGAACTCAATGTTACAACTCACTTTATAAGTTTTTTGAGCAATCACACAAAGCAAAAGCACATTGACAGTAGTTTCATCCAATCACTCTAAGCACAGGTACCTTTGGTTAAAACAATGCTTGCTTATTTTGAATACAATACCTGCTTGTAAACCTTAAAACACAATGCACAGAGCTCCATTGTTGAGCTTAGAACTTCCTAATATCTTGCTAGATAAATTTTCTGTAGCTTAGGGAGTTATTCTAGGCAAGCGTTAATACACAGACCATTGTTCTATTTGTCTTTGCTCTTCTACATTTTACATAATTTTTCTGCTGATCTATCTCATGGCTGCTGCTTAGCTCCAATCACAGTTCTGCTCTCTCTGGGGCTGCCTTTTGCAGCTTTCCCAAAACCCTCTGATTTTATGGATTCCCACAGGGAGAGAAATGTGCTCATCACTGATTTCAACAGTCATCTCTCTTCCCACTTCTCTCAACCCCTGACGCTCAGGGCAGGGACTGGGGAAATGAAGTTTTGTAACAGAATATTCCATTTGGAGGGGTCCTGTCCTGGTCATCTGGTCCAGTGGCCTGACCAGCTCAGGGCTGACCAAAAGTCAGTGTTGTCAAGCCTTTCCAAATGCATTTTCCAAATCCTTCTTAAACACTGACAGGCTTGGGGCACTGATCCCAAAGTTGGTGGTGGGACCAAACTTGGTGCCTGTTGGACCAGGGTCACAACCTGGCCTCTTGTCTAATGGGTATTTCAATAATTTACTCCTAATTTGCACCAGAGAAAATGATATATGAATCTGTATTTCCAAAGGATTATTTATTATTAGAGAACTTTCAATGCTAACATAAATCTGCATTTTCAACTCTGGGAACTTTCAATTTTTGTCATTGCTCTTAAATTAACATTTGATTCCTGAATTCAGTCAGAGAAGATATAATTTTGGTCAGTGTCAGAATTCAAGGAGACATAGCTATGCTTCCTATTGATGACTTAAATAATTTCCACAGTTATATTTTTTCCTAACATCAAATTCCTGAGTGCATCTGAAATGAGTATTGCACATTACCCCTTGGCTGAAAATGAGGACACACAGATGTCAGGTTCTGAACAATGCTTGTAGTCATACAGTTCCCAAATGACCAATGGCCTTGGGGGGCAAAAACTAAAAAACTTGTGTCTAATTCAAATATACCAAACTTTCTGAAAACTTAAATTTCTTGATTAATGTTTCCTGTTGTTATTCAGTAAAAATATTCAGTGTCCAACAAACACTGGCTCCTTCTGAGAACAGTGTTACTATTGCAGTGTTCACTGCTGCCATATTTTCAGATTCCTGCTGCAATCTCTTTGAAAGCAGAATTGAAGCCTTTGATGGGTCTGTGCCACAGATTCAGAAAAAGCTGAATTATTTGAGCCAAATAGAACTGCTAAGAACCAGGTCCCATTCCATGGCACTCAGACCTCAGTGCTGCATTAACTAAGGGAAGTACAGTGACAGGACACTGCAGACTACAGGGAGAAATCATGACAAAAAATAATTCATGAGACTTCAAAAATTTGTTTCTGAATATGGTCAGGAATGCACGTTAGAAAGCAATTTTTCAGGGTCCAGATGAAACAACAAGTAATTTTCCCCCTTCTCATATCTTTGATTGTCTGATATCCTGTCATTCAGAAAAACATGTATTTTTTTTTCTTACTTTATTTAATTTATTAATGTATGTATAATGTAAATCTTCATTATGATTTCCTTTTGTTTCCTTCATTGTTTTCATCCACAACAGGGACACTCACAGTTATAACATATAAAAATACAAAAAACACCTGGGCAAACAAAATGTATCCCCTATCTTTGCAACTGGCCTCTTACACATCCTATTCTTTATCATACATGACCTTGTTTTTTCAATTTACTCCTCAAAAATAGAGTTAGTTTGACTTTAAATATGGTAATTTGCCCTAGGAGTGGGAAATTACAATATTAATTTTTTTTTCCTGTATGGCTGGACAATTATTGTTATTATTATACTAATTCTCAGCAGTCCAGTGATAACTCTGAGAAATGGCATCTGGTATGAGAAGAATTCTGCTTTAAATATACATTATTCATATATGTTCCCCTTTAAAATTACCTGGCCCAGAGCGAGGAAAGATAAGGGTGACTAAAGAGTCATGCTTTAAGATGATATGCCATTGTAGCCCTTTGCTAGCTCTGTAATGAATGTTTTAATTAAAGAGCAGCATCAGGCAGGCCAACAGCTGGATCAGATTGAGCTGTGATTCCTAATTTTCACAATTTGGGCTCTTCAGGTCTGAGAGAATTGGAACATCCTCAGCCAATTATCTCTTGCTATTCATTATTCTGCAAGTGCATTATAAATATAACCTAATTTTTTAAGGTACTGTATTATATAAAAGGGAAGAGGACTGCTCAGTTCGGGTTAGACAGCTAACAGTGTCCTTTAAAATAGAAAAATGCCAGATTTGTTAAAATAAACTATGAAATAATGAAGTAGAACATGACCTTAAAAAGACCTGTCTTCAGTGACATCTTGCAGTCATTTTTCTTCTAAAATGCAGACAGATATTTATTGTAAAAAGGACAATGCTGGCTCCAGAAGGCAAATTTGTTCTGATGCTTTACCTGTAAGAGTTTCAGATTCATGGCTGTCTCCTTTTATGGGCTTCAAAACTGTATGGAAAATAGGATAGCTGAAACATCCTTGATTTATCTCAATAAATAAACCATAATAATAATAATTGAGGTAAGGAAGTTTTCTGATACTTGCACATAGCCAGATAAAACTTTATTCTTTTGCACCAACCTTTCATAATATCAAGAATTTTAGGGAGAAAAATGGAGCAGAAACCCAAGATTTCAAGTCAAAACATAGCTGATGATCTGATTTAGACCAGCATGACATAAAAATGTTTTTACCCTAAGCCATGAGAACAGGTTTGGATCCTTAGAAGACACATTGTTCTACCAGCTAAATGCAGGGATGCAGTGCAATGTACTACATCCAGTCAGCTCAAATCTGCCTGCTTTAAAAAAGCAAAAACAAGTTTGAATTCATGTCCTACACTCAATAGACCACCTTGAAGTTCCTGGAGCCTGTCAGTTTAACCCTTCAGAAATTTAAGCTTTCACTGGCATTTCTAAATAAGAAGCAGCAAGGCTTGTTAGTAATGTAGGTTAAAAGCATGTTCAAAGGGATGCAAGAGAGAAAGAAAGGATTTACCTCTTTCAATGTGTCGGAAAAATCTGAAAAATCCTCTTCCCTGCCCTGTCACCTATATTTTTCTACTCTGTCACCTCAAAGAAGGTGGTCAATTAGTGAAAAAAAATCACTCCAGAAAGGTAAAAATCACTCCAGAAAGGTAAAGTGTGAGCAGAAGGGAAGGGAAGACTTTCCAGTTGTACTACACAGCTGTAGGGTATGGGAGGTTCTGCTCTGTGGTTAAATTAGAATTCAGAGAAAAACAATAACACTGAGGAGACAAGACAAAATGGAAACCAGGGTGGGGAAAAAGGGGCTCAGGGGGACCCTGTGGCTCTGCACAGGATGGGACAGCCAGGGGGGTCAGGCTCTGCTCCCAGGGAACAGGGACAGGAGGTTTAGGTTGGTTATCAGGGAAAAAATTCGTCACCAAAATGATCGTCAGGCTCTGGGACAGGCTGTCTGTGGAAGCCATGGAGTCCCCGTCCCTGGAGGGCTGTAAGAGCCATGTGGATGTGGCACCTGGGGACAGGGTTTAATCATAGCCCTGGCAGTGCTGGGGCATCAGGTGGGTCTGATGGTCCCAGAGGGATTTTCAAACCTAAATTTGTCGCAATGGGACACGAAATAAGCGACACTCACACGCTGAGATGTCCAAGGCAAAGAAGATGCGTTTGTTTCTGGTCCTCAATATTTACAGAATTCCAAAAGTGACCAAATCCTCCAATTCCAAAAGTGGATTGGAGGATGAAATTGCCACCTCTCCAACCACACTGGTCAAACCAAGAGTCCATCAATTCTCTCCTCCTGCAGAAAGGACTGTAAAACAATCATTATTTACATGAAAAGTGTGTGAGAAACTCCACTACAAAAACGTAAATGTCAGAAGGCTTAGAAGAACTTTAGAAGAACAGGGCAACATAAATTATTCTATTTTTCCTAATAAAACCTTAGATTTTGTGCTCCTACTGTATTGTGTGAATTTTGAATGACTGCATGAGCCAGGTTTAGAAAACATGCCCAGTGTTCTTTCTACTTTGTAATTTATAGAATTAGTAGGCAAATTTTTCTTACCCAGCTCTTAAATTATGCATTTGTTGCTAATTTCTAATAGATGTTTATCTCAGGAGTAGCTGCATTTTATATTATCATTAAAATCTCATTGAAAAATATCTCAGGAGACTTTGGGACAGAACAGGAGATATAAATGGAATATCCTATTAATATTCCATTAAGTTAATAATATCTGTCTAAGTGAATCACAGTTGTATTTCCTGCCAGCTTTTAAATACAGATTATTTTACTTTGGTGTTTAAATTCCCATTGTGTACAGCTGTGCTAGTTTCTATGAGCTATTTTTTTTTTTTTATTGTTTATCTTGTGTCCTTTTAAATGTGTTATAGATAAATTATTGAGCTGGAGGCAGAGGTATAAGAAACAGAAGATTCCAAGGCAAAATAATGAGTTTGACATTGTGTCCAAAGCATAAGCACACGTCTCAGTGAACACCAGACTCTATCTGATTACACATTCATGCACTGCTGGGTGGTTGTTTATTTGCCTTGACAGTAGGTCCAGAGGAGTGCTCAATGAGCCTTAATTGCCTTAATTTTTACAGAAGGGAGGGTTTTTCTGGGATTACATTTCTCATCAGCTTCCAGCCACATCTCTTCACACTGGTCACTTCACATTTGTACAGAATATATGCTGCTTCATCAGAGGCTCCACTGGGTTTGAAGAAGAGAATCATTTTAAAGGGGATCAAATTGTTTCCTCCTGTAAAAAGAGTAGAAATAAGCATATAATAGAAATAAATATAGAACAGAAATAAACATAGAAGCTTTGCATCATGTCTGTTAATGCCTCCCATGCAAAACTACCACATTGTGGTGGAAAATGGGACAAGGTTGAGATATTAATGTTACCTCATTTGCTTTTGATTTTTTTCATTTATTGTCAGTATTGTTGTTATTATTAAAAACCTTCACTCTAGGTTTTCGGTGGGACGTATTCCCCTTTTTGCAGATATACAAGAAAAAAATCAAATCAGCCAGAGATTTGTCATGGACCTATGGGCTACATGTCTCTGGTTTAGATACCCATGTAAGTCAGCTGGTATTTTCTATTGTTAAAATTGGAAGAGCCCTGGTAGATTCATTTTGGATCAGCTGTACCAGTCTTCTTGCTTTGATCTCATTATTCCCCAGGAATTTTCCTGATATCAATCTGATTATACCAAAGTAAGATCAAAATTAAAGCTGCTTGATTAACAAATCAAAGCCTAGAAAAAGAACAGAAGTTATGATAGAAGTTCATTACATGAGGGGCCCCTGAAATTTTGTCTGCTGTATAAAGCAACACAGTAAAAGAAATGTAACATGAAAAGCCAAAAGTCCTTCTGGAAAGGGAAAAGTAGCTATCAATTGCTTGAGAAAGAAAGAGAAAATGGTAAGCAGCTAGACAAATTGGGAGTGATGCCAGAACAGAAGTGTTTAAGGAAACAGTGGTTGCTCTTCTTCCTCAAGCAGCTCATCAGTTCCGTGCCGTGGGTGTTCTCATAGACCAGCGATGTCTGCATCACCCATGGATGCCACCAGGCTTTTTCTGTTTCCTTCACTCAGTGATCTCCAGCTGGGAACCTTGATGTTAAAAATGCAGAGTATTGTGTAGCTGTGAGTCACTGAAGTCAGTAGCAGCAGACTGAGCTTCCAAAGGAGCCCCAGCACCAACCTGCAGATGGTGGGAGCCGTGCAGGCAGCGGGATCTCGGCTCCCAAGCAGCACTTCCCAGAGGAGGCTGCTCTGGTGTCTCTGCTAAGTGTCCAGGTAAACTAATGGCTAAACTGAGTGTGTACAGGCTGTTCTCTGAGGTGGAGACATCGTTTTCATAGGTCCACAGCTCCAGATAAAATTTCCCAAAGGACAGGTGAGCCAGAACAAAAGAGCTCAGATGATTACGCTGGGATTTCAGGGGCTCGTGTTGGTGCA
Source organism: Agelaius tricolor (assembly GCF_023055355.1). Classification (NCBI taxonomy): domain Eukaryota; kingdom Metazoa; phylum Chordata; class Aves; order Passeriformes; family Icteridae; genus Agelaius; species Agelaius tricolor. Next base: position 1,920,130 of record NW_027269284.1, on the reverse strand, counting down.
ATTATCACCTTTGCCAGCTCACCTGTGTCACAGCAGAATCATCTAAAGATGTTGGTGTTACACTCTGCTATCTGGGATCTTTAAGAGATCTTTACATGTATTTATATATTATATAAAGAGAGAGAAAAAGTTATGTCTGAGTTTGAAGAGCACTTTAGCATTGTAGAGGACAGAGGAAGTGTTTAAGGACAGCATTATTGACAACTATTCTTCAATTTTGTTGACAAGTAACATAAGCTCCAAAGGCAGATGTCTCTGCAGAAAGTGAAAAGACATCACTCTGTTCTTCTAGAAATTTTAAGTCTTGTTTGCATAACCAATATTTAAAAGAGATCATGAAGATTTCATGCAGAATAATTTGCTATTGTTGAAGAATCCATAGGTAATTTCTCAGTCAACAGGTGCTTCCAGTCAGTATATTTGTCCTAAAGCCTCATCTTTATCACAGCAATAGAATTGAAGATTTTATTTTATAGCAATTCTGCCACTACACATTGGATAAAATCATTTAAAGGGCACTGCAGCAAAGTTCATGCTTTAGTCATCCTTTCCAAACAAGATACAACAACCATTAGGCTACACTGGCGTGATAAAACTGTTTGCTTGTTAACATAAAGAAACTTCAGTTATTCTGCATGAAATTAAAGTAGTTAATTAAGGGAAATCCAGAGATATTTGCCTCCTGACATACAGGAATAGCTTGTTTGCTGTGATTAGAAGAAACGTGAAGCAAGTAGGAGTTATGGCATTTATGTCCCTGGGCAGTCAAAAATCATTAAATCCACACTCTGCATTTTGTTTCCATCACTCCTGGCACTGGTGACAGATATAAAAAACCCCAGCTTGTGATTTGGAGGGGAAATAGGCATCTGGCAGATGGAAAAATCAGTTTTATCAAGAACAAGATGGGTTTGGAAATACTCCTAAGGAAATCTGAGACTCCTGGGGAACCTCTGCATCTCGAGACGCGTTGCCTGGAGATCTTGAGTTCAGGAGACACAGGGGAGAAATGTCCCAGGGAGATGTGGCTGGAAGTCCATGTCTTGAATGCAGGAGTCAAACTTGACACTTTAATTTCCTTTATGGATTCAACCCTAAATAGCTTCCTTTTATGATTAAGCGGCGCTGCTCACAGGAGTCTTGTTGCAAAGCAGCAAATTTGACATCACATGCAGGTAGTAATCTACAGATGGGACTGTGTCTCCTTGTCAAAGATGCTGAACACATTAATAAAAAAAAAAAAGAGAGACATAGAGAGAGAGAAAATGTTCACTTGTAATGAAAAAGCTAATTTAGCTTCCTGCCAGAAAGGCCACAACATATGACATGAAATTAATGCCAGCAAAGAAGTAACTTCCAGTAGATTTATGACTGATTTACAATTAACACTGTCCTTCAGAATTTAAAAATTAAAAAAAAATCAAAAAGACCAAAACCAAACCAAACAAGACCCAGTACACAGAAAACTCTGAACCAAATTTCTCCTAACCATAGTTCTCCCACCCTCCTGCATTCAGGATTTTTGGATATTTTTTGAGAAATATGAATATTTCTGAGACCTGTGTTTTTTCTTACACTGCTTTTAATTTTTTTTTTTTTTTTTTTTGCTGAGAAGGGGGCATTTTTGTTTGGTTGGTTGATTGTTTTTCTTTGTTTAGAGGGTTGTTTCTTTGCTTGTTTTTTGTGGCTCTAATTTATTCTATGATATTACAGAACCACTGACCTTGAGTCTGTAAACCGAAATGTAGATCAGATAAGCAACTCTATTCAGAATATGAATGTGATTAAGGTTAAATCAGACTCCCAAAAGCCAACCTAGAATGAGAACTTATCTTGCCAAGGGATGCACCATACTTGGTAACATGCTTAATGAAAAAAATACTATATTAATCTGCTCAGGATATAAAATAATCATCAGCAACAGTCACTGCAGAAAAGAATTGCTCTGGAACTGTGAATTTAAGCCAAAGTGACTGAAGTCTAGTTCAGATGCGTGACAGTAAGAGAGAGAAGAGATGGATATAATTTAATCACACTGTAAAGTCAATATCTGTCTGCAGGAATATTTTCTGTTTACTGCAATTTCCACATTAAAATTGGCCTCTTAAAGACTTTTCATTTTTAAATGGAGGCTTGCATAGGTTTTCTTCTGGATAAAGATTGTGAAGTAAATGTTGCAGAGCATCATAGAAGCTCTCAGGATAGCTAAATATAAGGATATGCATATGCAGAACAAGTATGAGAATTTATGTTGCTATTCTATAAAATTATGCAGGGCTAAGATTGGTGAATAGACACAGGGAAACTTTACCACAAGAGAAAGCAATAAAATAGGAAAATAAGGTTTTGGACTTATTACTTTTTAAATTTATGGTCCATGAAATGTATTCAAGAGTTCAAGCCATATCTTCAGGTGATTTAAACTGCTAAAGTTCTGAGAAAGGAAGAAATCTGTGCTGAATTCCTGTGTCTCAGGATCCTCCTCACAGAGAGATGCCAAGTTTCCATCTCCACGTTGCTGCCACAGGTCACACACAGCGGGAGAAGCTGACTTTCCTGAAAAAATCAGATTATACAAGGAAGCTGATCTGAGCTGACATGATTTGATTTGGGTTAGAAGATTAATCCCAACTTCAGCTGCCAAGGGCTTTTAGATAAATAGCACTTAGCCCACTTACACTGAATGGATTTTTTTTTAAAGCAAGGAGTATTAATTAGAACAGCATGGAAGTGTAGGAAATCTGCAAAGACTAAGGATTCCTGTGACAAAGGCTCTGAAATGCTGCTGCCTTCAGGGATTAGAGTGTCCATGTTCAGAATGGGATGTGTGCTCCTGTGATCTGCTAAGCTGATGTACTTGTGCCTGATCTGCTGAGGAAAAAAATCTCTAAAGCACCAAGGAGAAGACAAAATAGCCTGGCCTGCTTCAAAAGGACTGTGAGGACAAGAGGTTTGAAATGATTTCAAATACCATTCCTGGCCTGAGGCTGAGCAAAACCTTAATCCAAGACAGGACAATCATTGTGACAACTGAACATTGCAGTGCACGGCATGGGTGACATCAGCTCTATGCTGTCTGCAGTCAGGTGTGCTCCTTCCACTTGTGTTTCCATCTGGTATGCCCTCTCTGAGGTATTTTTTGGTTTGGACATGTCATTGCTCAGGTTTCTTGTTAGAGCTGGTTGTTCCATAAGTAGCAGAATGTTTGGGTAGGTTGCCCCCAGTTTAAAGCTGTGGCATAACCAGAATGCTGGTGTGCTAAAGCTCAGTGAGCAGCCCATTCATAAAATATTGGATGGGTAATGAATGTTCTCTGAGATTTCCAAATGAGGTTTTATTGAAACACTGTTCCAATGCCTGGAAATTGTGCAGAAAATTGACACTCAGCTTTGTGTTTCCCAAATGTCAAGGGTTTAGTTTAAGCTACAAGAACTCCCTGTGGGAAATCACTGCAGACAGGTGACTCAGGGACAGGCACCCATCCTAAATGTGTGTGATAGGTGGGGAGGTGTGGGGGTGTGAAAAATGTCCAGTAGAACTGACAGACTCCTTTAAAGTTATTTTTAAATCCTACCTAATGCCTGGACTTGCACATAGAGATTGGATCACCCACACTGAAACGATGCCATTCAACCAAGCTGAGGTAATGCTGTGTATAAAGAAGTTTGACATCTATAAAAAAGTAAAATATTTCTTTCAAAATAAGAAATCCTGGAATCCATATTTAGACAGGCAGAAGAACAATCCTTTCCACCACAAATTATTCTGTGAGTTGAAGAGTTAAATCTCACTCTTTCATGTCCAAGCCTTATGAATTTACACAAACAAGTGTGGTCCAGCTCTTAGGACATCTGGTTATTTGGGGACTTTGAACAGATCCTATCCCACCTGGTTCTTTGTCTCCTTTTATTCCTATAATTGTCATTAACAAAAAAATTACTTTGTAAATTCAAGTTTTGTAGCTGCACGTGCTCCTTTCCCTCTCACACTTGCTTAATAATTAATTACTCCTACTACATCCTATAGGAAAAAGGGAAGACTTCAATCCCATTTGAATTATTCAATGGCATAATTCTAGCAACCAGTTCCTAAAATATTGGTTTATTTCCTCTCAGTTTTAATGTTGTAGATACATCTCTATCCCCCTAAATACACATAAAATAAATAAATAAATATATATATATATATGTATATCCACATATACATATAGGTGTGTGTGATTGTGTGCATATATAAATATATAAAAATATAGACAATATCTATTGATAAAAAAATCTTGGGTAAGAAATACATAATAGTATTTCTTTTCCTTAATCTTATTTTCAGAATGTTATCCCATTCACACTCGTTCTTCTTACACAATAAAATGTCAGCTGTAACATCCCATATTTTTCTGCTCAACTAAATTGGAGTTAGGTATTCCAATTTTTAATTGGAATTTCCATGTGAAAGAAATACTAAAATTCTTTTCCCTTTTTTTTCTGGAAAAGAGTAAGTTTATTACAGAAAGCATATACTCTGCATTTCTCCCCCTCAAGAACACAGATGTGGAACCAATAGTTAAGTTTTAAAGCACAAATAACTTTAAGGCCAACAAAATTAAGGTTTTGGAAATTGCTTTTGGAATGGCTGCTGAGTTATGACAGGCTCTTTCTGAAAGCTCTGGCAGACAGCCTCACACATTTTTCTTTTAAGATTTTTTATGATTAGAGCTCTGGGTGTAAATCAAGGAAAAAAGGTGACAATTTTCATTGGCTGTAGACTGAAAATAATCAGGGCTCTCTGTGGTCCACCAAGATAAATAGATAGGTAAGAAAAGTATTAAACTACATATTTTCACTATTAACAGTGATTGGATGTTTTCAAGCGATAGAAGATAAATGAAAACAGAAATATGTGGTGTTCTTCACCACAAGAATAAGGCAGGAAATAATAAAAGTTTTACAGATCTCCTGCCTGATGTGTTTATAACAGTACTCAGCTACTACCTGGTGTGCTTTTCATCAGTGAACTTCAAAGTACTTTTCAAAGCAGATAATATTTAGGGAGATTTGGGAAAAATCCAGCTAAAGCAAATTTTGATCAGGGTTTGCGTAAGAAGGAAAAACAAAACCGCTTGATTTCCACCAGCTTTCCAAGGCATCAGGTAAGTTTTCCACAGAAAGTACAAACTACACCCCAGTTTTTTATGGTGCAACACTTTGTGTTGGCCCAGGCACCACAACTGCCTGAAGCATTGTCTGAGAAGGAATTTGCAATTTGTTCACTCCTTTAAAACTGTTGTTGATCCAGCAAGACTGTAAGGAAATAAATTGGTTTTTAATCAACCAAGACATGGGCTTTACAGGTTCACTTTACATATCTCAGTCATTAATGCAGGGAAAGGTTGGAGGACTGTGGTGTTGTCAGGTCCCCAGGATTAGGTGAGAGATGAGAATTTGACTCCATGTTCTCAGAAGGCTGATTATTCTATTCTATTCTATTCTATTCTATTCTATTCTATTCTATTCTATTCTATTCTATTCTAATAAAACTATGCTAAAAAAAGAGAAAGGATACATCAGAAGGCTTCACAAGAATGATGATGAAAGCTCGTGACTGACTCCTCAGAGTCTGACCCAGCTGGGCTGGGATTGGTCATTAATTAAAAACAATTCACATGGAACCAATCAAAGATGCTCCTGTTGGTAAACGATCTCCAGACAACATTCCAAAGCAATCAGATAATTCTTGTTTTCATTCTTTTCAGAAAATATCATGGTGACACAGGACCTGTCACAAAACTGCTTAGAGGGGATAAAGAATGGCCATAATCAGGTCTCATGGGTAAGAGTGGAATAAAACTCCTTCTTGAAGAGGCAAAATCATCTCAGTGCTTATTTGCCCAGAGAAGCTGTGGCTGCCCCATTCCTGGGAGTGTCCAAGGCCATCTTGGCCAGGGCTTGGAGCAGCCTGGGATAGTGGAAGGTGTCCCTGCCCATGGCAGGGGCTGGAATGGGATGATCTTTAAGGTCCCTTCCAACCCAAACCATTCCAGGATTCTATGATGTTCATGTAGCTCCAATGCATGGACAGTTCTTGTGGCAGGTTTATCCTGCAAGTTGTGAAATATTGCTTCTTTGTTCAAAGTCTGAATATTTTATTGTTCATGTCAAAGAATTGAAAGGTGAAAAACAAACTCAAGCCATTCCCTAAGGCCTTTGCCAAAGCTTTTTCACTGACCCATGTGATGGCTGGAGAGGATTATTGCCAAGCAAAAAGAAACAACAAAATCTTCTTTAAGGGCAAGGTTTTCAATGCATAAAAGAGATTTTTTTCTGTGTGTGATATGGATGCAGAATGCAGTGTTTGATGACCCCAGAGGTGGCCTCTTCCCCTAAGATAGATGACAGCATCCCTTAAAGTTGTTCTGGTGGAGTAGAGGAGTTTATTTCTGCTGAGCCCTTGCTCTGCACAGAGGTGCCTTAGTGATGGTGGCTTCAGTGCTGACTCTTTCCTGCAAATAGAAACTCAACCAAAATCTCCATGTTCATTTCACAAATGTCCACGAACAGACATCATTGCACTGCATCTTTCAAGCCTGAGGGATCTGATTTTATGTTGTATCATTTTAAGTTTATGTCAATTTACTCCTCTGAAATCAGTGGAGTTAGAAATGGCATAAAGCTGGAGAAAGTAGTGGTGAGTCATGACTTTTATTTTCAAACAGAGGAGCCAAGTGTTTATGGTGGTTTCACTGTGAAGCCAGAATAAAAGGGGAGATTTGGAGTGGGTTTTAATGTCTTGTCTGAACCTGTAGCTCAGCTGGCATGAATCCATGCAAACCAAACCCAAAATGCAACACGTGCACGCATCCCAGCTAACAAAACCTGCTGACTTTTACATGGCTTTAGCTGCGAGGTCACTGTCATTTGAGATATTTTCCCTTGTAAAGTGTTCACAAAAAATCTGCAAGTGTAAGTAATCTGAGAGTGTTTGCAGGGAGGAATGGCTGCACAGAGAGAATGCAATCAGAAAAGGTCTGCTGGTCTACACAGCAGGTAAAAAGAGAATACATCCAAACAAAACACCCTGAAAACAAAAGTAGTATTCTCTTCTCTTTGTGTCCTCACAAATTGATCAGGCAACTGCCCAGCTTCAAGCCTGGGCTCCTCCTATGGATTGTTGTCTTTCTGAATTAGTGGTCAATTCTCCAGCCTGTGTGCACTGAATCCATACATTTAATGATGTGCAGCCAAGCATGGCAGCTCTCTGCAGAGCAGCCCAGAGGTGTTGTCCCCTTCTCAGTCCCACAGGTGGTGATTTAGGGATGAACACCGGTGAGCCCTGAGTCTGTATCCCCCCAGTGAGTGTTCCAGTGTCACCACATCACCTGGGGAGTGATGGAATCCCAAGGCCTTTTTACTCCTCTGAAATACAGGTGGGTCCTGGCCTCAGAACACTTCAGTAGAGGAGTGCAAGTGCTGGCAGGATGCACCATGCACTCAGTGAACACTCAGTGTGTTCCAAGGATTGTGCACTGCTTCACACCATAGCAGTAAATCTGGATCAATACAGGCAGAAGCCCTCCATATTTTGGAAAAAAAAACAAAAAAAAAAACCACTTTTTTTTTCACATTTCTTGGTGGAAACTTTCTTGCATTCCTTCTCCTCTCATACATCCAAAGCACAGTTGAATTTTAATTAAAAAAAACAACTTACATGAAATTAATCTTTCCCTTCTAGTTTATCTGTAATTAGTGACTTAGGCTTGATCTTGTCTTTGCCATCCTAAGACTGGGAAATATTTTATAGGTGTATTTTTACCCTAGAATTCTTCTGTATCAGTTCTACTGTAATTGTTGTAGAAAGGCAGAAACCCAGGAGCAAATCTTTTCTGAAACCAGAGGAGAGCAGGGAAGAGATGTTTAGAGAATTGGGAACTGCCAAATCACAGCCCCACTGTTTTTCCCTTGGAAGAAGATGCAGTGCAAATTGTGGAGTCCAGCAAAGGGAACAATTTGAAAGTTGTGAAGGATGCAGGGATGGCTGGACATCACCTGGAACAAAGAACTTGCCCATGTGAGCAAGGATTGGGGAAGCATTGAGCAGGGTGGCCCTGGAATGTCCAAGAAATGGGAAGGTGAGATGCTTGGGGTCAGGCTTTAGGGCCAGACCTGGCAGTGTTAGTTGATGGTTGGACTCAAAGATCTTAGAGATCTTTTCCTTAAAGATTCTATGATTTTATGAGAAATTTTTACTCATTCATATAGTCTCATGGGAGAAAATAACATTACAGCAGGACTGTTTTGGGGAACATAAATATATTGAGTTGGCAAATGTAGAACTGCATGTCCAATACCTATTTTTTAAAGTACTTTTGTAGTGGCAGCTTAAATTAACAACTAAAACCCTTAAAAACCCCCACCAAAACTATGCCAGGTACTAATTCTCTAATACAAACATACCCAGACTGCTGATCCCATCATCTGCTGTAGATAATTAATTTAAATGTATTGCAAAGTAAAAGTTTAAATCCACATTCCCTATGCAGCTAATCAAGAGGGAGATCTTACAAGGGAATGCTGCAATGCAGAACACCTAGGATTTGCTAATGTGAAGTAGTAGAGTGACCAAAATTTAAAAAGATCCTTTGGAAAGAGAAATCTGCTGTCACATAGGCAAAAAAATGAAGATCTAGCACTACGAGGAAATTATTGGTAAATGAGCACCATATCCAGGGGATGTATCTTTTGAACTTTGGCACATCTCTATACTGAGAAAAAGGGAAAATGGAAAAAAACCCAAGACAATAAGAAGGTGCCAGAAACCTTGTAGTTGAATGGATTGTGTTTTCTTTTTTATAGGAATGTCACCATCATATTTTCTGAAAAAAACCCTTTGCCCAAGATTTTTCTCCTGGGAAGCTGAGAAGCCTCAGAGAAAAAGGAAAACAATAATTATCTGATTTGCTTCTCCTGTGTTTTGCTGCTTTGGAATGTGTTTGGAGATTGTTCACCCACAGGTGATTGTTTCATTGGATTCTGCTGTGAATTGTTTTGACTCATTGGCCAAATGGGGTCAAGCTGTGTCAGGCTCTGGAGAGAGTCAGGAGTTTTCATTATTATCTTTCTAGCCTTCTGTAAATATCCTTTTTGTATTCTTTAGTATAGTTTAGTTAAGTATTCTTTAATATAATATAGTATCATAGAATAATAATTAGCCTTCTGAGAACATGGAGTCAGATTCATCATTCCTTCCATGGTAGGGGATCTCTGAAAATACAACACAGGAACGCTCAGAACAGACCCTCTCTCTTTTAATGTTTTCCTCCTCAGGAGGAAATGAGGCAGAGAGAGGCTTTTCATGGAGATGGACTGCTAAAGAAGATGCTGTGAAGAAAAGCAAAGTACTTGAGAATAAATTATATTGCACTTGCTGGCCTTCTTTTGTTTTGTTTATTTAAATTTTCAGATGATTTCCTATTTTATCCCACATCAGACAGAAATATGGAACTATACAGTTGTAAGGGCCAAAAAATAAAGCAGGGTTTTGTATTCTTTAAAGTAGGTTCAGTTGTTCCCATCATCTCTAAGAGGTTTTTGTATAATCTGTTCATGTTGGAACTCCCCAGCTTGCCTGGTCAATATATCCCAGTGTAGCCTTGACAGTCTTTTTGCTCCTGATATTTAACCCATATTTTCCTTGCTAGAAATAAAACAATCTGTTCTTATCCCAACTTTCAAGGAGATGGAGAAGTGATCATTGCTTCTCTCTGCTGAATTTTCCTCAGGATGGGGTCTGTAAAGCTGTGTTCTGTAAGCAACACTGGGCTGTGAATAAGTCCTGTAAATATCTAAAAGGTAATGTCAGACCAGAGACCAGGGCAATTCCCTTATTCTCTTTTATTCTTTTTTTTTTCCTCTGCATATTTTAGCAATAATTCTATTTGCATTTTTGCTATTCAGGTGTTAAAACTGATCTCATAAGATGTGCCTCAGTCAACATGAAGAAACATTGTATGTGATTCTCACCTCTCTGCTCCCTTGGTTTTTATGATGTTACAACAACTTGCAATTTATTTCTCCCTCTGAGTTTAATATTTTCCATCTCATCTTATGCCAAATCTCTCCTGCCCTGTTGCTGCTGCTTCCCACAGGGCTGTGAGGTCTCAGAGGATCTACAATTTCTGTGTGAATACAGATTAAAATGCCAATGTGTGCATTCATCCCTAGTGCTTGGATTTCACCCCCTTTATTTTCAAATTAGAATTTTGTTTGCTCACAGCTCCTGTAAAAGTGAGTAGAGTTGCAAATGCTGACAGAATAATGTTTTCAGTTTTGTTCTAATTCTTTTCTTCCCTTTGTTTTTGTTTTCTCTTAGTTTGTTTCTGTTTTGCTTTATTTACCTCTCTAACTCCTCATCTACAGTGCTGCAAAGAATTTGATATGGCACAATAAACTCCCCCATGTCACTCAAATCACATGAGCTCTGAAATGCAAGATGTTACTTGCAGGGCTGAGTTAGAAATAGAAATGTCAGCCTTACTCTGAAACTTGCTGGTGTACACTAAAACCTGTCCTGCCTCTTCCCCTCATTACCAGGTAAATGAAATTGAGTGGGAAAACTGCAGGAATAGGCCAGGGAGAAAAAACAATTATCCAGGCTGGTGGTCACAACCTCACAAAAACACAGTGTGACTCATCTCTGGGAAAAATGAAGGTACAGCAAAAGGAAATCATCACAAATGCAGGGTCATGCTGGAGGAGCAAGATTTATCACTTGATTTGCAGGGTTGGGGTGCCATGGTCATGACATCTCATGCTGGTTCATGGATCAATCATTCCTGCACAGCACAGGAGCAGCTGCAGATTCCCCAGGGCCAGAGTTGGGTATAAAGGATGGGAAATAAAGCACATTTCACTCCACCTTCAGGAATGATTTCACCAAGGAGTTTCTTTAAACAGCACAACACCAATGTAGTGACAAGCCTGACTGAAATTCCCTTTCAAGGTTTTGAAAGACTACTGGGATTTTTCTTCTTCCTTTTCCCACAGGAAAAACCTGCAGAAGCTTCTGTACAAGACTGTGCAAGTGGTTCCAGTGCAGCTGTCCCAAAGCACCTGATATACTGCCAGCAAATCTCTATGACTGCATTATAAACTAATTGTCCTCCTGGCTGTGAGCAGGATGAGAAGAACATACTTTAGATGCAAATACTTTTAGTGTAATATTGAAAGTTCTCTCTCCTTTACCTGCAGCCACAGTAAATCTCTTTAAAATACATCCAGGCAGCAGGACTGTGTTTACTACATTCCTGCTTAGCCAGGGACTCCTTTTTCAAGGGAGGTGTCACAATAGGAGACAGCACTTGTCAGCAAATATAATATAATATAATATAATATAATATAATATAATATAATATAATATAATATAATATAATATAATATAATCTTGTCAGCAAAGATTGCATAACTGAATCAGAAATATTAATTCATACACCTTTAGTTAAAATGGATGGTGCTGCAGCAAAGCATCTGTGCTGACAGATATCTCCTGCTCTCTGTAGCAACTGAATTCATAGATCCTCTCACAGTGTAACAGGAAGAACTACCTAAAAGCAGAGCTGGGATGAGGGTTAAAGGAGAATACAAGCTTCTGCTTTCAGTCCCATTCATGTTATTAACTGCAAAATCAAGCTGTGTTTTCATCTATGTATTGGTCTGAGCTCCCTCTCTGCTTACACTGCCAGGAACATGTGAAACACAGCAGCTTCCTGATGAGAAGATCACAGAGCAGAGTAATGACAATTCCAGGAAAGAACTGCCCCTCCTGTGCTGAAAGCTGCACCAGGCCCTGACCCCTGACTCCAGCAGTACCAGGAATATTGGCTGTGCAAATGAATATTGATCACACAAACAGCAACCAGGAGGTTCAGGTTCTGTCATGATTTAGCCACCATGCAGTGAGGAGAGGTGAGCACCAGAGAAGACAAAGAGCTTTCCCAGGCAGGTGATGTTACTGCCTGATAAAACACTTGGGATGATGTGGAGATCAATACAGAACACTCAGAAGGTTTAGTACACAGCTGGGTATTTATGTGAACACTAAAGGTCAGGGCTCTTCAGTCCAGAGACAGGCACAGGTTGTGCAAACACCACCCAGGAAAAATCCAGGAGCAGGAAAACAGAGGAACTGTGTGTGAGTCAGTCCTGCCCAGAGCTCACCACACACCCAGCACTCAGTGGCCTCCTCCCAGGATAGAAGGAGGGAAGGTGTGGGATTTTTGGGGTCCCCAGATGGAGGAGGAATGAATCTGACTCCATGTTTTTAGAAGGCTATTCTATTCTATTCTATTCTATTCTATTCTATTCTATTCTATTCTATTCTATTCTATTCTATTCCATTCCATTCCATTCCATTCCATCTATACTAAAGAATAGAGGAAGGATACAGACAGAAGGTTTAGCAAAATACCAATTAAAAACTCGTGACTTTCCAGAGCCTTGACACAGCTGGCTGTGATTTGGTCATTAAGTCAAAACAATTCACATGTTGGATAAGCAATCTCCAAACCACATTCCAAAGCAGCAAAACACAGGAGAAGCAAATGAGATAATATTGTTTTCCTTTTTCTCTGAGGCTTCTCAGCTTACCAGGAGAGAAATCCAAGGCAAAGGGGATTTTTCAGAAACTGTGATGGTGATAGAAAGGAAGGGAAGGAGGCAGCAAAGGTAGCAGCAATTCAGAGCAGCACTGAGCAGCCCAGCTCTGCTCCTCTTCCTCTGCTTGCCTGGCATCCAGAGATGGAGTAAAAGACTGAAAGGCAAGACTGCTGATTTTCAGAGCCCTGCCAACCACCAGAATTAGTAAAATTCTTGTGGGCCCATTATTTGCAGATACAAGAAATCTTACGGACTTAGGAGAAAGGTGAGTTTTGCTTTGTTCCAGAGGGGGAATGATGATTTGTGAAGGCTGACCTAGAACAGAGACTGGACAAAGCTAAAGAATAAATTAGGGATTTATTAAAAGGATCTCGTCAATGGATGCACCTTGGGCAGCACAAGAGCCCAGCCAGGGCTGCACCCAAGATGGACCAAAATGGTCACAAAATGCACGACTGCTCACGGGGTCTGTCACTTTTATAAGTTCTGCACCATTTGCATCTTGCAGTTCATTGTTCAATTCCAGCTTTAGCCCCTGCAGTCCCATCCTTGTTTTTCTCTCTCCAGCCCACGGTGTTTGTGCTCTTGGGCTGAGATTTGGATCATTTGTCCTTGGTGCCCAGCTGGAGCAGGAATTGTTTTGTCTCCCTGCTCTGTGCACAGAGCTCACCATCCCCTGATATGAAGCCCAGACCCACACACTAAAGCAGCACAGAATCTGAAAAATAGAAAAGCCAAAACCTGAGATGTCAGAAACAGGACAGACTAACAGAGCATTGAATGGACAGCCTTTCCCAGAAATTGTTTTTCTTCCTTCAACCAAGAGCAGCATCTGTTTTTTTTTTTTCTCCTCCTGCATTTCTGTGAAAAGCTGAACACATTCCAGTTAATGTGGTTCATTGGTTAATCTTAAGGCTTCCATCAAGTGAGGAGAAATTTCCTTGAAAATTACACTGGGGGAGTGGAGTGAGAATTTTGCTGGGGGATAAATAGTACATTGTATGCGTTGTAGAAGGAAATGTAAACTACTAAGGAGAATATTAAGGCCTGAATAAGTTAGAGTAGCTTAAATTGCAGACCAGTGTTTCTTCACATATAATCCAACTATTGTGAAGTAGGCAAAAATACAAAATGTTTTGCTGTTGCTTTATAATGTAAGGGCAAAAAATTAAATAAAAGTAGCACAAAAAATAAATCAAAATATGAAAATACATAAAATAATGCTTCACATGAATGCAGAATGCAGTGTACTTGTTCCTCCACCTGTTTTGAGAGATGTGAATCCAAAGAGCCTCCCTAAATGCCTTGGGCCATATAGGTAAGAAATCTGATTTTAAAATTAATTTTATAATTATATTGTACAAGATTTATAATTGATAATGAACAGGTATTCCTGACAGTTGTCTAAGCTCTGTCTTTCTCTAGCTGGAACTTAAGAACAGATTTTATTGTCTTCTTCAGCAATATCCTCTTTTGACTTTGAACAGTGCCAAGAAACCGTAAGAAAGATAAAATCAAGAGAATTAACCAGACTTTCCAAAATCTAGGTCTAAAGAGAAGGACAGAAATAAAGACTGCAAAGTGAAGATAGAATCTTGTCTACCTCATTAATGCTGTATTTTTTCCAGTAGACAAAAATCAGAAATTCTTTAAATAGCTTTGATCTAAATTGAAACAGAATCTCAACATTTCCAAAAACCAAAACCAAAGAAAACAAACCCAAGGCAAAAAAAACCCAAAAAGTTTTTTACAAAGTTTAAAATAAGTGCAGGCATTTGCTATTTTCAGGAAGAGGAACAGGCTGCCTGGTGCATGGTAGCTCTTTAACTGGCTTAGGTAGAGTTCTTTGGAGTGAAAGACTTCCCTGCATAATGGGAATTACCCAGAAACCAGACAGCCCTGCCTTTGAATCATTTCCCTGCCTCATACTTCAGAAACTGATGACAGCTTGAAATCTTGGGATACCTGGAATGACCTTTGAAAATTCATTCCTTGCAAGTCAAGCAGATGGGCACAGAACACTTTGCTGTTTTGGAAAACATTAGTTTAAATCATTGCTTCAATAAAACATTGCCTTTATTGCAAATCCTGGTTTTCCATGAATACACACAGCACAGCATTCCAGACCAGCTCTGGCTGTAACAGGAACTGCTCTGTTTTCTCCCATGTTTTCCAAGTTCCAAAATAAGATGAAGAAAAGAGAAAAATTACCTAAAGCATAATGAAAGCTATTTAATGGTTAGCTAGGATAACAGATACCTGTAGTCAGAAGAGCAAATACCAGCTGAGCTGGTTTGAAAATTAGGCTGCTGTGCTGCTCGGCACAAGTCTCACACTATCACATACAAATGTCTGCCATGAAATTGGCATTTCTGGAGTATTTCTGTAGCACCTACAGGCATATTCATGAACAACACTTTCTTAAGGTGAAGCCTTAGCAAATATGTCCTTTTCCCAATCTAGAACAAAGATGTGCAGAAAAGCTCTGCACAGAACTGAAATTTGCAGCATGCTGCTTCACCCCCAGGCCCGTGCCTTGCTTCTCTCCCTTCTCAAACACTCTCAAGAATCTGATGTGCAAAAGGTGAAGGGAAGCCCTATTAATCAACCACAAAGTACATTAAAGCACCTAAATAACTTGTTTATACAAATGATCTGCTCCACTGTAAGTGATGAGGTCAAGAGTCCCATTTGTTGCGTGGTGCCATTTTATTGATGTGGCAGGAGGCAGCAGCAGCTGCAGTTTTGTCACGCTCTGCTTTCCACCCCTCCCAAGGATCATCACTCCTGGGCTGTCAGAGCCACTGAATATCCCAGTGCATGCTGCATGTTTGATAGAGCCCTGCCTGGGCCATTCATCATGCAGGGAGTTAAATTTCCTCTGTCAATATGGAAATTCTGCAAGGGCAAGAATGTGTTATCAATTTTTATTGAGGGAATGACAGCAAGAAAGTGGGTCAGTGTGAGGTTGCCTTCAAGCAGTTTCTTCAAAATTAAAATTGTACTGACTAGCTGAATTTCATAATGTGATTTAACTTTAAACTATTTTCCATGTCCTGTAACATACCAGGTCTCAAGGACTGACCTTTTTTTTTTTTTTTCCTAAAGTGCATCCCTTTTTAAAAGTATAATATCACTCCAAGCAGAAAAAGGAGGATTTGAAACATTATCCCATGACAAGGTCATTGGCTATGGCAATAAAAAGAGGTTTTCCAGGGTCTTGCAAGCTTTTGAAAACATTTTAGAAAAACAAATTTACTGACAGGGACATTTAGAAATCCCCCCAAACTATCAATAGTTCATCAGGTTGTCCTGCAGGTACAGAGACTAAAATAAAGGAATATGAAATATGTCAGGCATTGCAACTTAAGATTCCTGTATTCATTAAGTGCAAGAATAAAGGAAAAAAAAAAAGAAAAAGTTATGAAAACTCAAATCAGCTTCAATAACATCAAAATTCAACTTATAGAATTATGGATGATCAGTATTAGCATAAAAAGATTTCTGAGGGAAGGGACCTCTTTGATCTGTAAGACAAAAGTATAATGAGACACCATGGCTGGAAGATGGAGGGAGATATATTCAGAACAGAAATAAGGGAAACATTTTAAGGATGAGTGAAATTAACCATTGGAGCATTATCCCTGGGTGGACGGTGAATATTTCATCTGCTGTCATTCTCAAATCAGTAATTTTCTAAAAGAAATGCATCGGCACATTTACAAATTGCTATGAGTTTGATACAGGAATCACCTAGGTAAGGAGGAAAATAAATAGGCAGAGGTTAAATATCTGTTAGGTATCTGTTCATAAATGCAATATAGTATAATATAATTATACTATATAGTATAATATAATTATACTATATAATTATATTATACTATATAGTATAATATAATTATACTATATAATTATATTACATAATATACTATATTATAATTTATTATTATATTATAATTTATTAATATATCATTATATATTATATATTATATATTATATATTATATATTATATTATATTATATTATATTATATTATATTATATTATATTAATCCAATTTTTTTTCCTTGTACATTTTCCTCCTTATACTCATGAGAACTGCCCGTATTTTTTGTATGGGTTTTTTTCCATTACTCCTTACCTACAGCAACAGAATAATTGTTAACACTGCTGAAGATATTTCCTGCTCAGTGAAGGAGATATGGTCAGGGGTACAGGTTTTTTTGTGGGGTTACTCTTCCATGACACCAAAAATAGCAGCTGACATTTAGTAGTGGGAATGATGATACACAAACCTCAGAGGATGTAACTCTTGTTTCCAAGACAGAGTAGTAACTATTTTGTAGGATGGGCTCGGGAGGTAGAGATATGGTAAACAATATCTGCAGTAGTTAAAATTAAAGATATCATTCTAGCAGAATCACTTCAAAAAGTTGGATTTCTTCCTCAAAGAAGGATTTAGTGGTGAAATTCTCTTCCACTGAAGACCCCCTGCCTCTCTTCCTGTTGAGCATTTGAATAATCTCAGCATGCAATATTTTCATTTGCAGCCTGTGAAGTTACACATGGAAAAAAATTCATGTGTAACAAATGAAATATTTATTTTAATG
The DNA here is from genome assembly GCF_023055355.1 of Agelaius tricolor. Lineage (NCBI taxonomy): Eukaryota > Metazoa > Chordata > Aves > Passeriformes > Icteridae > Agelaius > Agelaius tricolor. The sequence continues at coordinate 1,902,877 of NW_027269284.1, read as the reverse complement.
TTTATTCCATCTGACATTCTCTCTAATTTTGAAATACTGGCCAACACTAAAGAAATCCCTCAAAAATAAAAGGACAATTTAACTCTACCTGTAGTAGATTTCCCCATATGTAAATATACAAGGCTGTGTATATTTACATGAAAAAAATTGAAATTGGCTTCACTCAGATTGAGCGCCAGAAAAGACAAACAATACATCATTCTTGATTTACTTATATATCTGATCAGAAATTCATGTGTCACAGAGAAAAAGAGGGTTTAATATTCCCTAAACATGACAGGAGACAAATGAGAACCAAATGTGGAACTGCTTATTCCGGGGAGAACTTTTTATTTCCCTTTTTTTCTTCCTTGCCCCTGTAAGATCTGCTTGAACCAGAAGCAGCACTTGAGAGGGTCACAGGCTTGAACTGCTTTCTCTTTACATATTTCAGTTAATGTTCCTTTGAGTGGGAAAAAAACTGAATCTGCTGATCCCAGGGTTGAGCAGGCTTAGATTGATGCCTCCATTCTTTGTGCCAGCAAGTGACCTTAATTCACATATTCCATCTATTTTAATATATGGTATTATTTACTGCACTGCCTCAGTGTAGTGCTTTTTAAATATTTATGAAAGCAGCCTTTACATGCATAGCACTGATGTTTATCCTTTGGCTGGTGACAGGGAATGAGCAGTGCATGGTTTGAACAATGAGTTTGGATTATGCAGAATTTATTGCTTTTCTTTTTTATCTCTTTCATGCCATAGACAGAAGCTTTCATCTGTTATAAAGTACAATACTGTTTTCTCCACATGATAGTATTACTGCCTTACCAGATCTTTTTTTTTCCTAACCCACTCCGCCATTCCTGGCTTTTAATCTCCCTTTGTGCACCTACACATCTCTCTTTTTTTTTTTTTTTTTTTTGATAGAACACAAATATTTTACTGTATTCTTGATGTCCCATGTTCTACTAATATTTTAAGAGTGTCATGCTCTATTTAAGTGTCAGAATGAAGACATCTAGTGTAATCTCTTTTTCCTGTGAGTGCTTCTGACTTCTTTTTTGTCTGTATAATTCTGCCTTGCAAGGAGCCTTTTGCAAACTAATGTTCTTAAGAACACTGGAGATGAAAACAGCTCACCTATGGCATTACAGAGAAATGAAGGTGGCAGTGGGTGAATGGCTGGGGAAGTGAGATATTAGAAAGAAAAAAGAAGCAGTCTAACCACAGTGAAGCAGTCAAAAGCTTATAGCTGAAATGAGGGATAATGAATTAAAAATGGGTAATGTGTGCTTCTTCTGAGTGAGGTAGATTCTGGTTGGGGCTTGAATTGACAGTTCTGAAGGATTTGTCTGTGGAAAGGATGCTGAGACTGGAAAAGTGCAAATTTGTCCTCATCGCTGGGCATTTGATCTGCTCAGGGGAGGTTTTCTGCCTGCATTCAGTCTGTCTATTGGGGACTTGGATCAGAACTGATCAATTCATTTCATATAAAATCATCTTCAACTTGTAGTTGGTGGTGGTTATTTACATCCTGCTTCACAGGCTGGTGTCTCTGAGGTGATGCCAAAACTTTGTTGAGGTGCAAAGAAATAGAAACAAAGTTAATAGAAACAACAACAACAACAATGATAAAAACAATAATATATTATTTTATTTAGGAGCAACTTTGGGAAACGGCATCTCAGGTGATAGAAATAAATGTGGTTCATATTAGAAAACCACAATTTTAACTTTAAGTTTGTTTGCCAGACCGGTGTTGGACGTTTCAACAGAATCTATTGCTGATAACACCTCAAGTTTTAACATTTCACCATAAAAATGTCAAAATGCCTGATATACTAAATAAAAATGTCAAAATGCCTGATATTCTAAAATAACTGTCTATGCATGGAAACCAGGAGCATGGTAAAGCAGTGGCAATAACCGCATGAGGATACCTACATTTTACAGTCTGAAACTGTAGGTAATTATTGCATTTAATTTGCAGAACTGTGAGTTCTGCTGTTGCCCATCAGTGCTGTGACCATTTTCCAGATTCAATTGGCCCTTTCAAATCCCTTCCCATTGGGAAGACCAATAATTTTTTACATGAGGCCCAAAAAAGCCCCAAATAGTTTTCCTTGACCTGCTGGATCACAGCTCTGCACAGTCATTTGTTCTATTGGCAAAAGCATAAAAGAGACAAGCTGGAAAAACACATTTAAAACTAAAATCTTCAATTAGAAAAAGAACAATAATTTTTCCATGAAAAATGGCATAACCCTGCAACTTGTAAAAAGCCATTAAGGAAAGTATAAGCTAGTTTCATTTTTATTTGTTCTGTTTTATTCCTTCTTTCTGTTTTGGTAGGAAAGGAATCAATGTAACAACACAAGTTCATTCTATACTTACATAAAATCATTCACAAACTTGATTTTTAACCCTAGAATTAAACATATGTTGCATTTAGGAGTTACTGGACTATTATTTCTATATGTAAAAAGGTAGTGGATGAATGATTAACTAGTTTATGATTAAAAATAATCAAAAGTAATAAATCGACGCTCAAAGGCCTATACAGCAGAAATATTTTGATACTTCCTATGCTTGTAAAACTATCATCATGCAGATGATTTTCGATAATTTGGGATGTTAGCTGTTCATTCTGCAAGTGGAGTCATTTGTTGCAGCTAAAGGAACAAGGACATCTAGGAAAAAAAAAAATTCAGGTTCACAGAACAAACTCAAGGTTTCCCCTTTTGACTTATGCACCTTTTGGTTTCTTTAACTTGGGGAATCCACAAACTTAATCACAAAGCTTTCTTCTGGTCTGCAATATTTGATACTTCATTGAACATTTTTTTGCTTTGTTTGTTTTGTTGGTTTGTTGACCTCCTATAATTAAAGCCATGAAATGAAACAATCACCTAAATTCCTCACAACTTCACCCTGTGTATTCCAGCTGTACCTGGCTTTACAAACACAAACCCAAATTCAAAACTATCCACAATCCTGTGAACATGTAAAGCACATAAATCATAGAGTGCCACTAACTTGGACCAGTTTACCTACAAATTAAGAATTTGTTTGCCAAAAAGTTATTAGAAATATTAAGAAAGAAAAGACTCAGCTCCTTGTATCCAAAGCCTATTCCATATATAACTAAGGTTTATTGACTAGAGGCACAACATTAATAGATTCTGTTCTGATCTCTCTGCTGGTAGTTTGGGGTAAATCTGAAAAAAAAAAATTAAAAATATGTATGTATATATATGTATTTATATGTATTTATAACCAGGGTTAATTAGAAATTTAGGTGGCATTGGAATATGGTATCATATTTAAAGCAATATCTGCTTCAGACAGCTTTACTCTCAAACGTTCTGGCAAGAGAAAAGAATAGCTAAAGCCTGAAAATTGAGCTCTTTTCTCTTTTTTCACTTTATAACTGATAAGAAATGCCATCAACTGTGCAGGAAAGCTTTGGAAACAAGGAATTTTTTATGCAAAATCTAAGCATCATCAGAAATCATCATTACCTTGGCTGCCATAGTGAACAGTATTACTGCAGAAGCAACTATATAAAAAACCAAATAAGTTTCCCTGAAGACAAGACCCAAGCCTTGCAATTTCCCTGTCAAATGCAAGATTATCATCTACTCATAAATATCCTACAGGGAAGCCAAGGGATCTCAGTCTGGGCACGTTTTATGGATATGCACCATATGGATGGAGGGGAAATGTCTATATTAACAAAAGAAACCACTGAACAAACAAAATGTTATCTCTGGGGTCCAAAGACTGACAAATTTACATAAGAAATGAGTCCCACAGTTTAAAAAAGAAGGTTAATTCAGCGTTTCAAAAGTTTATCCAAGAACATGATCAGTTCCATGAGCTAAAGTCTCCAAGATTAAAAAGGCTTTTTAAGTGATATTAGCAGGTTTAACCAGAAGATTTTAGGGAATTAATATAGGCATCACTGAATAAATTCTATGAGCTGTGCATGCTAGATTAGATTTAGATTCTGTAAATGTAACAAAAATGGCTAAATGATAATGGATGCTTTGACAAACCAGAGCCCTGCTCTTAAACAAAATGACCCCAAAGTTACTTGCAAGCATAAAATGCTTTGTAGATCTTGCCAAATATTTGCCCAATAGGTGTCTGTTCTTTGGACAGACTGCTTAACATCTTCTCACTGTGCTGTCTTCTACAATTCATAAATAAGTACCCATGAACTATAGAAATATGGATAAACTAACCAAAAATTAATCTGACTCCATATCTGAATACACTCAGAATAAGAGGGCTCTATCTTTTCATGTTTGCTTATCACTAAGTGTGAATAAAGATATCAATGAATATGAGGAGGTTTGAAGGTTTAATGATGCAAAAAATGCAAAAACATTTGAGCCTCGTTGAACCTGCCCATAAATATTTGATCCAGAATCTGGGTTGGAAACTTGATAAACAAGATTTCCCAGGAGAGCTGCAGATTTCAGTTTCCTAATATATTTTTCAATGGCCTATTTAATATAATTTCCATGCTTAATATCTTTAATTTGTTTTCTTTTTGAACTTCATCCTTTGGGAGAGTATTTTATATATATATATATACACTAACAGATCAGTGTGTTTGGACATGGAAGTTTTATCTTTCCCTCTGTTGTTCCAGATGCATGACACAAAGCTAAATAAATGTCATCTAAATCCCAAAGGGCCATCTACTCTGGATTCTGGAGCCTGAAAGAAAGACAAATTAAGATTGCTAGAAGTGATATGAACAAAGAAAACAAAGGCTGGATAGCCTTGGCCACAGAACCGTGTGTGAGCTTTCAGCAACGATTTCAGGCCACTCACAAAGCAACACTTTGGGTTTGGAATTGAGTTTCAAGCTGCTTTTGTATTCTCAGGGATCCACAGGCTTCTTTCAGCCTGCCTGGAACCTCGGTTGTGCTGCCAATCTTCTCTGTGGTTCATCCTGCCTTCATCCATCTTTCTCAGCAAAAGAGAAATTCCTTGCTCAAACTTCCTGCTTCCTCTGCTTCTTGGTATTTTTGAATATCCAACGTGAACTGTTTTCATAGTTTTAAAAGTTTCAAGTTATTAGATGGCCCAGTCAGATCCTGATATGTCACAGGACACTTAATGTCATCGAATTATCTCCTGACAGACAGCAATCACTTTTTATTCATGCTCTTGAATGACTTTGAGGATTTCAGGAGGCTGAGGAGTTGTCACAGTTTTTGTAGTTCACTGTAATTATTTTCCATGTTAAGGATTTTTGCTTTGTTTTGAATTTATATCAATCAATTTCTAAATTTCAACAATTATGCATGATTAAAGGTCCTTTAGCACTTGGCATTTTCTTCAGAGAGAGTATTTATGTGCTCTAATGAAGTCAGTTCTCAATCTCCTTGTGAAAATCCAAATATTTATCACTCTCTGGAATTTCTTATGTCTTCAAAAGCCTTTCTTTGTGCCTGCTCTCTGCTCATTTTTTCATCTTTTTAATATCCTTCTAAAATCACTGAGCATTGTGAACACAGTATTCCAATACTGGGCTCACAGATATCACAGGAAAGCTACTGTTAACCTTCATTTTTAATGAATTAATCCCTGCTTTGTACATCAGGAATCACAGTCACACCATTGCACAGAAAGCTTGATTTTCTTGACTGCAGAACTCTTAGACCCTTGTAGCTCCTTAAATTTCCAGCACTCAGTCTTCATAACTGACATTCATTGTTCCATGGTCTCGAATGCTTTATTCAGCTGTGCTGACACAGGATTTGTTTGAGAGATCAAAAACTATGAAGTAAAACAAAGCTCTTTGTGTGACTGGTACATCCCTTTTTTATTTAATAGAGCACAACTCCTTGGGTCACCTCCAGGTTCCACCAGGAGTAAACTCAGGGTGAATTTGTCTCTGGGTGACTGAATGGCCGATTCCCCATCTCTCAGAAATATTTCCCCATCTCCATCTCAGCGTTTTCTTTCACCTCAATCTTTTTGACTGTGAATTTAACCTGGAGGACCTCCAGGAGTTCCTCCCCAGTCTGACAGGAGAACAGCACAAGCATTTGTTGAGGTGTTGGGATAACACCACAATGATGGATAACTTCACATTTGCATTTTTATAAAAACTAAGATGAATTTTGTCACAAACCAAACCCATCAAGAACTCTCCTGGATGAAGTAATGTGTGACATCAATAAATACCCAGAAGAACATTTTCTTCACCATTGCAACCCTTCAAAGCTTGAGAGAGAAAACTGCCTCAGCAGCAGCTGAAAACAGGTGGAATCATGACTCAGTTATGTTTCTCCTGAATTAAATTTAGTTCCATTAAAAGTCCATCATTGCTGTATCATTGCAGCCGTGAGATGAAACTCAGGCCTGGTAAGGATTTTTTTCTTTGTTCCATAATTTTATCATTCACACCTCAGTCATCAGAACACACAAATGACCTTACAGATATGCAAGTCACAGAGAGCATCTGGCAGCTTTGTGCTCAGCCACCCTTCACAGCAGGTATCATTCACAAAATAATGTAAGCACACCTTGGGGCACTGCTGTTTGCACCAGCAGCTGCATTAATCCCTCTATAAGGAATACAGATTTTCATGGATTTTACTTGGCTGTAAAAACTTACTTTCATACTGGCACTGCCTGACTGTCATGAAATTTTTAAAACATATTTTAAAATAGAGAATAAAATTGACAGATTTCAAAGAAAAAGAGCACCAGCTGTATGCAAGTATTGAAATCAGGCAAGTTCTTGAATTCAGTGCACAGCCCGAGTTATAGGATATTTCATTTATTTTCTAGGCAAAGTGATAAAACCACAGAGCAACAGGATGGTTTGGCTTGGAAGGGAACTTAAAGGTCATCCAATTCCAACCCTGTGCCATCTTCCACAGGTTCTCCAAGCCCTGTCCAACCTGGCCTTGGACACTCCAGGGATCCAGGGGCAGCCACAGCTTCTCTGGGGCATTTCTCCGTGTTTTATTATCAGCAGGGTAATTTTTACATTTGCTACAGCAGAGTGTATCTTGACTCCCATGGCATTGATTTGTCCAGCAAAAGTGGGGTCCATCAGACTGAGCCTGAGTCTGCTTCTGTAATTATGACACTGATCAGATCTGCCCTGGCTGTGATCTTAGCAGAGCCCTAAGAGCTGTTTGCTGGAGGTGCCTGCTCACCAGTTCTTTATAATGTTATTTTTTTCACTTCTTTATGGCTGCCATGGGGTCTATGAATGCCAAACACACCTGGTGTCATTTGGGACACTCCAGGAGGACACTGAGTGTGGTTTGCAGCCACACGAGTCCAGAGGATGTGTGGCTTTTTCCCCATCCTGTCTAAACCTGAGGAGATGCCACAGCTCTGCTGCTGTGTTTGGAGAGGCTCCAGATCCCTGGTTTGCAACAACTGCCTCCAGACTCTCACAGACATCCACTTTTAGATGTAGCAGAATCTGCAAGCTGAGGCCCACCCCGAAATTTGAGTGTTTCACCTAAATCAAGAGAAGTACTAAACTGTACAGCGATAAAAATAGCAGGAACTTTGGGTCTAATTCTGGGTATAGCCTGATTTTTGAGTCAAAAAGTGTTTTAGTGTTCATATTTCCCCACTGAATATGTGGAGCAGGGGATGTTCCAAATACAGATGATTGTTTATTGCTTAATTAAAAGCTCCACTTCCCAGTGGCTATGTGTTTGTACATTTATTCTGGTTGGAGTAACTAAAAAATACTAAAAAATAGTCTAAAAGTAAGTAAAAAATAGTCACCAGCAGATAGAAAAAACAATATGTTTGGTTTCCTTAAATGACCCATCTTCCTGGGACATTTCTGAATAGTCACATAGTCACAGCCTCTTATTGTGACTAGTAAAACAGGTTAAAAGAACTTACACTTTAAAATACCAGAGTTGTGATTGGGATTTTTTGGTAGGAGCCTTTTTTCCAGGCTGCTGCATGGCTGGGATTTTCCCCAGAAAGTCTTGATATAAATGAGCTTCAAAGTCACCTGTGAATAAAGAGATAAGAGACAAGGTTATTTTGGAGAGTTGAAAGTAGTGTATTGCTCTTCCCTATATAAAATTACAGTTCAGCAAATCAGGCTGTTGGGGTCTGGAAGAAAAGTCTTTCTTTCCTTTCTCCCTATTTTCTTCTCACTTGCCTCTCTATAAAAATCCTCCAAAACTTCCCTGAAGTTAATGAAATGTCACCAGAGTAAAAGGAATCAATTTCAGGCCATTTATGTTGTCTCACATTTGATCTTTTTCTGGATGTTTTACTTGTCTTTGTCTTCCTTTCTTATTTCCCAGGAGAACAAAATAAGCAGGATCAGAGCCCAGTTCATCACTGGATTTTTTACGCCAGCACAAAGCCATTTATTTCAGTGCTTTATGCAGGTATAAAATTTGATTTATAATGTTTGGATGTGCACATCCACAAAGTGATAAGTTACAAAGGAAGCACATTGGAGAAAAGGTAATGAGATGAGAATCATGATGTTATTTTTCAACTTAAAGTTTGTTAAAGATTTGTTTCTTATTAAATGCCTGAGAGGCAGTGTATCAAATTTAAGGTTTCAGAATTGAAATATAGAAAGATCTCTAACTGTCATAACAACAGCAGATAAAGTATCAATAATTTCTGTTTTGAATGCAATCTGAAATTAAATTTCTTTCATTCTATGACAAAGTTGATAACAAAGCAAAATGAAACATTCCAATAATGTACATCCCATATTTCTGAGAATAAATATAATTTCTTTGTTGAACAGCCTGGAAATTGTCACATTTCATATACAGAGACATTAAAGTACTAAAGTAAGCAGTGATTTGCAATCAGAGTCGACCAGAACATCAAATTAAAATTACATTATTAATATGGTCCATTGCCTCTGCCCATTCCTTATGTTATTACCTACAAAGTTCCATTCTCTTTTGGTTTTGTTTATGCAGTTTTTGTTCATGTTCAAGTAGTTTAAAATGTGAGTTCAGCAATGTATTCCAGACACAGCCTAGCTTTGGTATTCCTCAGATGCAAAAACTCCTCTGAAATGTTTTTGAATGATCTTTCTCTCTAAAGTAGGTACAAACAAAATCCCTTCTGCTGATGTTGGCTGTGCCTGTAGTTACTCCCAGCAGTACTCGAATTGAATCCAGAGGAAAACTCTGTTTGCTTTAAGAAAGACAGAAAAACTTAACTACAGCTATAAGACATAGCTTTGATTAACTTCTGGAGATCAGATCTGGTAAATATTTTAATAAAAATGTTTCGAAGGAAAACACAAGTCTGGGGAAAAAAAAATGGAGGACATATTCTGAATAGGTTTTACCTTTAGAATCCAGTGTGGAGCATAGAGTCACAAAAAATTAACTTTTAAGCATACTTGGTTTGGGTGGACTTTTGATGAAGTGCTTTACTCTGTATTTCTAAGGGAGAAGACAAAACACAAGGTTTATAATTCTCATCATCAAAGCATGCTTGAATAATACAGAACAATCATCTGCAAAAAAAATAACCCCAGCCTCAAAGGATTTGGAGAAATTATCTGGTGGCATCTGCTGCACTGCCACTTGCAAAAGGTGAATAATTTAGCATTCTGCCAATGCAAAGGCTTTAGAAAACTTTCTTTGAATATCTCTGTTTAGTTGGTGGATATGTTTTGTTACATATTTAAAATATATCAAACAAATTTAACCTTTTGTTGTTGTTGTTGTCGTTGGTTTTTTTTGTTTGTTTGTTTCCCCTGCAGGGCAAATCACTGGTTCCTTATTTAATATATTCTGGCCCAAAAGGAACTTGGCATTTAAGCATGTGCAGAACTTTAAACACAAGCTCAAAGACAATGACTTCTCCCATGCTTGGGTACCTTACTAGGCTGGGACCATAGGCCTAGTCCAATTTCAAACTGTCTTTTCATTCATTTTAATGAATATTAGATTGGGTGCTCTGTGAATTTATTTCACCATTGTCATCTCCCAGTATTTCTCCCTGGGGACTGAGTGCAAATATTTGAGATTCAGCTTGTGTTGCTTATCACTTTCATTTAGAAAATATGCCATGTTTGTGTCTTCCTGCTCTTTGAATGGGTGAACACAGAAGAGCTTCCCACAGGATTCCTTTCAGATTTAAATCTCACTTTCTAGAGATGCTCATATGAGGATTTCATTTTCATTTGCTGTGAAGATTTGTGCCAGTAAAACTTCATTGTCTGGGTGTGTGCAGAAAGTGAGCAGAAAAGATGTGAGAATTTGAAATCCTTTGCTGCTAAATCTCTTTTACATCTTTTACTATGGCTGGTGAAGAGATGAGGGCTGCCTGCAAGAACCAGGCCGAGAATTTAATTTTGCCAGTCATATTTTTCAATGGATTAGTTGAAATTTCTCTAAATCCTGGAGTGCTGAGTATTTTAGGAAGGCCAGTAGAGAAGAAAATCTTCAAAGATCCCGGGATTCAGTTCAGAGTGACAACAGAAATGGCAGCCAGTGCACACACACAAAAGGAATTGAGGGAACTAAATGACAGCTGACAGAAAATGTTTGAATATGCATTAAAGCTGGGAAAGTAGTAAGGCCATTTTCTGTTTAAACTCTCACATTGCACAGATGAGAATTGTTAAAGAGCTGCCACATTCAGCATCGGTAGTTCAATTTCAGTGGTGAGAAAAGTGCCTGTGAAGTGTTATAAGCATACATGAGTTGTATGCTAAATGGCTACATTTGATGATAAAACTTGTGAGTAAATACATAAAAATGTTTTCAGAAGAAAAAATTCTCTCCAAGCTGGGATTAAATGAGAAAGAGTTCCTATTTATCCCCAGGCACAAACTTAACATACCACAAAATTCTATAGAAACAGTTACAAGCCTAAATAATCAGTTCACTTTAGAGACAACCTTATAAATCATGTGGTGAGCATGTTTATGTCTAAAAATGAAGGAAATTCCCTTCACACTTGAATAATTAGGAGGGCATAGATGGAGAGAAAAGATGAAGATCTGCTTCCATGGAAATAATATCCTAAAAGCTGGGTTATCAATCCAACAGGACAGATTCCCTAACACAAGAGCTACCTTTTAAATTAGCTCCTGTAAATTAACCAGCTCAAGTCAACACTGGCAGGATCTTATCACCATAATGCACAATCAAGTCTACACTATTAAAATTCTACTGGAGAAAACTTAGTGTGAGATAAGGCAGACATGAATGATCATTTAACATTAATCCTGATGACAACCATTTCCACTTTGCTATTGAAATTCCCTCCTTCCTACATTTTCATTTCCAAACACAATGCAAACAACATGCTCTAATCAATCACTTCTACATCCACCATAATTTTTATTTAAAGCCCTGTATCTTAGATATATAAGCCAATGAAGATAATTTATCTTCCCTCTTGCTTTCCAGTCTCACTGAAGGGAAGGAAAGGTAGAGTAAGGTAAGGTGGTACAGAGAGGTAACAGGTAAGATATGGAGTTTTGGGGTTGTTTGGCAGTCTTAACACTGACTTTTGCATCCAGAATTCATTCAGGGGTGAGTCACAAATGTTGGCAACACTCAAGGCTTGTCCCAAACCAGAGATATGTTTGTCTGGCACAGCATCACCTGAATGTGATTATAATTATAGATATGATTATATGTCTAAGTCGGGATGAGCCACTTTGGTCATCTCTGCAAAATGATTCCGAGTTCAGGTTTGTCATAGAAACACAAAATGGTGTCAGGTTGTCATAGAAACAAAAAATCACTGAATGGTTTGGGTTTGAAGGGACCTTGAAGAGCATCCAGTTCCCAGGGACACCTTCCACTAGAACATGGTCCTGCTGCTCATGGTGCTGAATCCCTTCACCCCTAAGTGTAGGGAATTAGGATTTTAATCATCACAGGTGTTGGTCTTTTACTGAAAATGAGGAATTTATTCTGAAATCTCCCTCACAGATCAGTGTAATGGAACTGCTGAAAATTTTGCTTAGAACATGATTTAGTAAAAATGAGAGTTTCTTTATCTTTTTCTTTCTTATTCTTGAAAAAAAAAATCTAACACAGCTATTGCATGGGATAATTTTCTAAATGAAGACAGCATTTCATTCAATCTCCATCAGAAGATGCAACTGGGGATTTCAGAAGGTGAGCAAACTAATAAATGAGAAGAAAATAAAGCCAAAATTTTAATCAAAATTCACAGTGACAATAGAAAATATATATTTGTAAAATGATTTGAAAATTAAGCCAATATAACAGTGGCTCTGAAAGAAACATGAACTAAAAATTACAGTGAAAAAAAAAGGATAAAATGCAATCCTTATACATGGAAGTAAGAACAAGGGCTCAATCAACTCCTGCAAATGCAAATCAAGACATTTAACATTTTGAAGAAGAGCAATATAATGCAGCAGGACAAATTTGTAGACAAGAACACATTTTGGGAACCTGATGGATTCCACCTGAAAAGCAATTCACTTATGCTAACCTCAAAAGAAATATTTAGAGTGATTCATGGCTCCATCTGGCTTCTCTGCACACAGAACAGGTACTGGTAGTCATGAACTTTTCATCTTAAAATATCAAGAGAACAAATCCCTGTCAGAGGCACTCTGAGTGTACCTAGGAGAGGAAAACTGTGTTGCTAACAGAGTGCTTTTACTGGCTGCAGTCATGCTCCAGGAATATAGATCCCAGGAATTTAGGTCTTACATTCCTAAGTGGTGTCAGAATAAAACCAGAATATAAAAAATTCCTATAGCTGAGAAGAAGAATTTGGATAGGATTGTCACATGTATTGTAGCCAAACATAAGAATAAGAGAAGGAACAAAGAGGCTGATTAGAACAAATCCCCAGCACTCTTCAAATATTTACATTTTTAGTTATTGATAAACCAACACTCAGTCAGGAAAGTTTCACATGGCAGAGTCACCATGACAAAAGATGAGATAATTATATTTTGTAATAGACAAAATGCCATTAATACCCAATGAGGGTGAGATGAATTTGATATGTTTGAATGAACAACTGTTATCATCTCCCTAAGCCCTCCCAAATGAACGGTGCTGAAAATCTCTTCTCTCCTTCTCTGCTGACCCATGCACAAGGAAGTCTTGCTGGCAAGAAAATGGGAGAAAGAGCAGATAAACTAAGAAACACAGTTTTCAACAGCACATGGGATGGCCAAAAAACCAAAAAAAAAGAGAAGTGTCCAAATCCTCAGTGACCAGTTAAGATCTATGTCCTCATTGACTGTCTTTACTGAATAAATGCCTTAAATGACAAAACACTTGAGCGTCTCCCCATCTGCCAGGTGTCTCTGTGATTCTGCTTCCTGTGGCAGCATTGCCAGCCCATTGGCTTTTGGGTCCTGATTAATCCCACCCCAGGCTGCCACCTTGTGTAACCCCTTCAGCCAGCCATAAATATTGCAGGGCTTCTGATAAAAATATTACAATGCTTTAACTCCAGGAGAGGCCTGTGCTTTTCTATTTCATGGAATCAGACCATTGTGAATACAAGATAATTTGGTTTACAACCAGATTTTTTTTCTTTCTCGCTGCTCATTAATAGGTCTCTGCACACAAGGAAAATTTCCTCCTTATTTGTTGTGCACATTTGCATCCTGCCTGTGTGTTCTTCTCATTTTTATGAAGTTAGGTCATGTCTTTCAGATAAAATTGGTAAAAAAGCTCATATTGCAAGTCCTTGCAATTCTTTTAAGAAGAGAATATTTCACAAGAAAGTGGCAGTTTCTGTGGAACATGGTTTAAGAAATGACATACATTCTTTTTTGTCAAAATGTAAATTGTTTACATAAATATACTAATGTTGATCAATATATATTATATATGTGTAAGTGTATTTATTTCATATATATATATATATTTGTCAACATATATTCACATAAATAAAGAGCAAAAAGAAGAAAAGAAACTGAATTATTTTCCATAATAATGTCACAGGCTATGAAAACTGCATTTCAAAACTTCTTCTATATCAGGCCTATCTATTCCAAGAAAAATATCCATGATAGAGATAAGTTAACCTTGACTGCTGCACTTTAAAAAAAAAAAAATATTCATGGGAAACTACTGAAGCTCTTGTTTTCATCTCACTGCAGAAGTACCACTAATTGTCATGAAAATGAAAAACAAATTTCTTTCACTTCTATTGAGTAATAATAATGGCCAGCTTGGCAAACTTTGACCCCTTCCACTTACACTCATATATTTTATTTTCTCCTCGCTATTTTTCATTATTAATTTCAATTTTGAATCAACAGTTACGTGTCTCTTAAGGTACATATTATTTTATAAAGTACATGCATTTTTACAGTAAATTTACTTCAGCGTGTGGCTTTGTGAAATAAAAGGAAAACAGGTCATGGAAAACAAACCAAGGAAAATGAGGATTATTTAAATAGAAATAAACCAGGTAACTTTCTAAATTAAAAAAAAAGAATAAAATAACATAGCAAACCAAAACAAAACAAATTAAAAAAAAAAAAAACAAAATAAAGCAGAAAAAAAATTTGAAGGTAAGCTAAAATTTGGCAAGACAGAGTTGCAAAACTATTTAAAAGGATCACAGGATTTTCTGTGTGAGAGATTCCTGCACTGTCAGGGAGTGAACCTGTCTTGCTGCTGCCCATGTTCACTCTCACAGGAGGCACCACAGCAGGGAAAGGTGTTGGGGTGTTTGATGGCAGTGTGAGCAAACCCAGCCAATTGCTGCAAGCAGCATGTTCCCCTGCTTGATTTCTCACTGGGACCCATCAAACACCAGTTAAGCCACGCTCTCAGAGAGGTCTCCAAGGGTGAAGCCAAGGCCTTGTCAGAAACAGGTGGGGGGCACCTGACCCCAGCCACTTCTCGGGAGCATCATGATAGGTGGTGATGTTTGATGTTTGAAACTAATCCATCATCCTGGGCAATGCAAACTGAACAGGGAGAAGGCAAAAGGAAGGTAAAAATTACATATAGACCATGGAATTATTCCGCCAGGTCACAAATGAATGCACAAGGTTTGAGGTACAGTTAGAGATCTAAAGGTATTTGATTTACTGGCCCCACAATGCTGGAGAACAGTGAGGCTTAAAGTACAGACAGTCTGAAATCTTCATTTAAACAGCATTAAATGCATGCAGCCAAGTGCTATATTTAAGTATTAGACAAATATTTTAATTTTCAGAGTCTCTTAGGGCTAGTAAAATTCATATCTGCAAAATCACTGAGAACATTCAATCAATTAAAGGCAGATTTGCAATCTCCATCAATAACATCTCCCTCTCCTTTATCTTCAGTTTTAGAGATTAAAGTTTCCCCTGTGGAAACAAAAAAAAAAATTCTCCTCATCAGCCTCATGATAAATATCCTCCATCCATTGTTGGCTGCTCAGTTCTCCCATCAAACAGATTCTGTTGAAACATATTTCAAGTTGTTTTGAGATCAGCATGCAGACGTGAAATTAAAAAACCCCACATGCTGTTATTCTTTGATCACCTCTCCATGGGTATTTTTCTAGGGTCACACAGAAGGTCTGACTTGGTGAGGGAGAAAAAAAAGAAACCATAAAAGGGATTCTATTCTGGCTGAGAGCACAGGAAGCTCCTGAGAGAACTGGTTTCATTTCCTCATTTACTACAATCTGGCCTTCTTCCTGTAGGCAAATCCTTTAAATGAGACTTTCTAAAAGTGTTTTATTACCAACAACTGAGGACAGACACTCAAAAGTGCTCCAAAAATGGGAGGCTATAAACAGACAAAAATCCCCCAGCCTAGAGGTCTTTTGTAACTTTGATTCTTCAAACTCAGTTTTGCATTCTTCTCTTTTGAAATCAGTTGAGGATAACTGGGTTTAATTCAAAACCACAGGCTGTCCCTATTTGTAAAATAAAGATAAGAAAATATACTCCAGCTCTGGGCAAGGATGCTATCATTAATGCTGGGAAAGCTGTGCAGGATCTGTGGGCTGAAAGCACCTTCAGGTATTCTTAATTCAGGTATGTATCCAAACTCAGCTGATTCCCTAATCCCTAATTTAATCCCTAATCCTAAATGTCCCAGGGTGCTTATTTGAAACTCTGGGTCTCTTCCAAGACTTTGGACATGGTCCCACACAACATCCTTGCTGCTAAATTGGAAAGATACAGGTTTGAGGGACGGACAGATGGATGAGGAATGGGCTGGATGGTGACACCCAAGGAGCTGCAGTCAGTGGCTGCTACAAGTGGCAAGTGGAGACCCTGAGGGTCAGTCCTGGGACCAGATCTGTGCAATATCTTCATTAATGACCCATTAGGGCCAGTGGGGGCTAATGACAGCCAGTCTGTGGTGGCACCAGGCTGAGCAGTGCAGTTGGTTCTGCTGAGGGAATTGTTGCCGTGCAGAGGGACCTGGACAGGCAGGAGGAGTGGAGAGGGTGAACACTCTGAAATTCAACCAGCCCAAAGATGAGTTCCTGCTCCTGCACCAAGGCAGCTCCAGGGGTCCAGAGGGATTGGGTGATGAATGGAATGGGAGCAGCCCTGTGGAGAGGGAGTTGGGGATGTTGGTAGATGGAGAATTGGGCACGAGCTGGCACCTGCAGCTCAGGAGTCCACTTGTACCATGGGCTGTGTGAAAAGAAGCCTGGCCAGCAAATTGAGGGAGGGGTTTGCTTGAAGAAGGCCTTAACTTTGGTTTTAAAGCTTCATTTTTATTAAATTCTTAGAGGAAGGAGGGATTTTCTAGTTGGAGGAAATTCTGCCTGTTTCAAATGTCAGCTACCTTATATGTGAGGAATTTGAACAGTGCCTGAAAAAATAATGCCAGGGCTCTGTTCTATTGTCATTTAATTAGCATTATTTTTTACACAACAGAATTGCAAATAAAAGAAAAAATCTATCCTATTAAAAATGGATCCCCATATTTCTGTGTGTTTACCTGCTGAATGTTGTGGTGAATTGCTCTAAAACAAGAAGTTCCAGAACTTGTTTGTTACCCTTCTCTCTGCTTTTATGCCCTTCTTTCTTTTGCAATTAATTTACCTACAATAATTTAAAGATAACCCAATGAACAAAAAAAATAAACAACCCAGCTTTAATAACCTCAATAGGTTTATACCATGAAAGATCAAAATCATTAAACAATATAAAATTGCACTATATATTATTAATGTATCTATAATTAATCCAGCCTGGCAGTGCTAACCAATGATAAAAGTTTTTCCACCACAACCCTTGCAAACAAAGGTTGCTCTGTTAATTAAAAGCAGCAAAGGGCTTTTGTAAACTTTTTTTTTTTAATTCTTTAATCGAGACAGTTCAGCTCTGCCCTGGTCACAAAGCAGGGTGTGTAGCAGGAGTTCTCAGTGTGCTGTTTCTTCAGAGAGAATTTCTTAAGATGAGGTGTATTTTTTGTTGCACAGAAACACACAGCAATAAGCTCCAAACCCATGAGCAGATTGTAATGCACCCAGCTACGGCCATTCAGTCAAATCCTAACAAGATCTGTATGGCCCTTCAGAGAGTTTTACAAAGAGAAATTCCAATATGAAAAGGCTTTAGTCTGTTTGTTTCTCTGATTTAAAGAAAAAAAATCTGAAATGTTTAGATGTGTTGCAGTGATAAAAGAAAAAATACTGGCATTGTTTTGGGTGCGTTCTGATATTCCTGCTCCATTTTCCTACTTGGCATCCATTTTTGGGATAAAAAAATGATGTTATTGTTTTTCAGCAATTGTATCTAGTTCAACATATTTTCCTCTGCCCTGGGGAAAGCACAGCTCGATATACCATTCATCTAGAAACAACTCTGGTTGGCCTTACACAGCTCTGAATGTGAAATATTCAATTCCTTTCATCCAGCTCAAAGAATTGCCCATTAAGACCCATAAAATTAGAAGGAAATGTTCTTGGAAAAACAAACAAAAAAAAAAAAACAAAAAAAAAAACCCCAAAAAAACCAGCAACAACAACAAAAAAAACAGAGGAGCAAGGCCCCAGAAAAAAGAGACTTGAGAAATTATTTATAGAACTAGTTTTAAATTAATTGTCCTCCATTTAGAACTAGATACTAATCTGGCTGCCAAGGTGGGATGCAGCCTTTTCTGTGCTACACACTTTAATAACACTATGATGGTAATTAAAACAGAGTGAAAACAGTAAGCTTTATAAATAAAAAGCAAACAACATCTCAGTTGATTATATTTCCTCTTTTTATTGTGATTTTGACACAAATGAAGACAAGATATATTTTATTCATTTTCTATTTTCTCTTCAGGTTTTGTTTTATGGCCTTCAGGGATACAGGAGTGTGCATGTAAAGAAGTCCATAAATTAAACCAAACTGTGTTTATGGTAATACTACCACATCTTTACTATGTGTTAACTTAATGTGAGCAAACTACAGTTTTCATGGAGGCTCATTTGCATTTCCAGCCCTGCAGTTTCACAGGTATTTTGAGATATCAGTACTTTGCTTCTGGAAACCACTACAGTGAATGGAAAATTAAAAAAAAAAAAAAAAAGGAATAACAACAAGCTCTAAATTTTCTCATCTCAATAATTTTCCTTCAAGTGATTTTTACTCATAAAACCATATAGAAGTTTGGGTTAAAAATGACCTTAAAGATTTTCTTGTTTTCACCCCCTGCTATGGGCAGGGACATCTATTATGAACCATTCAGATACAGTTCAGACAACTGGTGGAGATGGGGAATCTGAATCATTATTGATTATCAAGACAGTTGGATTATGAAGAAAAACCCTAGGTTTGGGTCCTTATTAATGGAATTAGAATATTTTGAACATCAGATGTTAAAAGTTATAATTTTACATCCGTAACGACAATGTGCTTCTCTCAGTGGGTTATTATAGAAAATCTTCAAAAAGCAGATTCATCTGGTAAGAAAAAATAGAAAAAATATACTTTTCCCTCTTCTCCAGAGGTGTTTGTACCCTCTGGATCAAGGATGTGGGCAGAAAGATTTTATTTTGTGTCCTGGGTTTCTTTGTTTTATGAGTGACCAGGACCAGCATTTCACACCAACCTGTGGATCTAAGCTCTCATTCTGCACCTGCCTTTGCTCTCCTTGGGGCCTGAGCAATTCTTTTCCAAAAGAGATTACTGCAGGTGACAAAAGCCTCACCAGAAGCTGTTCAGTGAAAAGTGCCAGAAAAAGGTGCCAGAAAGGTGCCTTCACCCCCAAAATGTGTGATGTCATCCAAATGTCTGAGTGATGCTCTAAACAGAATGAATTGGTGGTTAAGCTACAGTGATGGCAAAGGGAGAAGGAACCATCCTGTGCCTTCTGCTGCTGGGAATTGTTCTCAGCTCCAGGGGAGGATCCAGTAATGTTATACACAGAACCATGGAATACCCTGGGCTGGAAGGGGCCCACAAGGATCATCCAGTCCAGCTCCTGGCCCTGCAGAGACATCCCAGCAATCCCACCCTATTCCTGAGAGATTTGTCCAAATGCTCCTGGAGCTCTGGCAGCCTCGGGGTATTGTATTTGCAGTGACCCCCATGGCAGGAAGGGATGATGCATCTGACTCCATGCTCAGAAGGCTAATTTATTACTTTATGATACATATTATATTAAAGAATACTAAACTATACTAAAGAATACAGGAAGGATACTTACAGAAGGCTAAAAAGATAATAATGAAAACTCCTGACTCCCTCCAGAGTCCTGACACAGCTTGGCCCTGACTGGCCATTGAGTCAAAATAACTCACACCAGAATCCAATCAGACTGTGGGTAAACAATCCCCAAACACGTCCCACACAGGAGAAGCAAATGAGATAAGAATTGTTTTCCTTTTCTCTGAGGCCTCTCAGCTTCCCAGGAGAAAAAATCCTGGGCAAAGGGATTTTTTCAGAGAATGTGAATGCCACATCAGGGCTGTGCCCATTCCCTGGGGAGCCTGGGCAGTGCCCAACACCCTCTAGGGGAAGGACTTTTTTCCTAATTTCCAGCCTAAACCTCCCCTGACACAACTTCAGGCCATTCCCTCAGGTCCTGTCACTAGAAAGAAAATGAGAAAAAATACTGACACACTATTGCTTCTTCCATAGGTGCATTTCTCCTTCCTGAAATACTTTCAGATTTTCACAGACGTACTTTCGTGCCAGAAATATTGATATTATGCCTCACTCCTCCTATAGAGATGATAGGAAGAAAAACAAATGTTTCATCTCCTTATTATGCAGAAATTAATTGAGTGTAAGAAAATTCTATTGAATCCAGCTAAAAATACTGTGCTTTCAGTTGTCATCCCCAAGTCATATGCTTTTTAGTTTCTTGTGCAAGTGCAGGAGATTAGTACACACCCCATTTAATCTGATCACAATTGCCTGCCATTTTAATTAACCTTTATTGGCATGCCTATATTGCCAAGAAAATATACTTTGAGAAGCCCCATTAATAACAGTATTATTTGTTAGGCTGAGAGGTTTTTTTCAGTTTTACCCATCAAATTCTTTAGACAGATAATAAATCTGTGCAGCCTAGGTTTACTGGTAGGCTGTTTGTTTTGCTATGTTTTTTAACAACACATTTGAAAGTTAATTTTCTGAGAAAAGGATACTTAAGAAAATAATTTTATCCTTACCTTACAGAGACAAAAACCGAGACAGAGGTTATATGGTTTGCCCCTCGCTTTACAGCAGGTTTAAATGCTGGGTTCAGTCTGGGTGATAAAACAGACAACTCAGATAGATAATTCAAATTCTTATTTAAATTTAAATTGAAGTATTTATGAATATTTAATTTTTTTAATTTTTTTTTTAGAATTTCAATTTAAATATTCATACCATCCCACTTCCCATCCTTTCTTGCCTCCCACTGATCTATCCCTACCTGATGGTGGCTCATACAGGCTGGGTGCAAGGAGCTGGTCCAGATCCTTTTATCCTCATGAAGAACATGTCAGTGAAGCCATTGAAGCACCACGTGGCAATGGAGCATTTATTTCCTTATTTCCTGCAGCTGATCACCACTGGCCTGAGCACTTGAGACCAGGGAAAAAGTTACAGCTGAACTGACCCCTGCTCCTTGAACATCCAGTTAATCCTCTCTGTCCTAAGGCAGGCTTCTGTCCCGAGCCTGCCCACATTTCCTAACCCACAAAATAAGCTCCTGAAGGCAGTGTTTTGATGTATTTTCCAAAAGCTTCCAGAAATCACATTTTCTCCTTTTTTGCTATTTTTCTTCTTTGGCATTACACTCTGACTCCATATGTTGCTTCCTTCTACTATAAAGTTATTAAAGAAATCTCAGCAGAACGTCCCCCACTCTTAATTGGATCCCTTCCACTTTCCATGGGAAAACAGAGCACTAAAGATGATTTGTGGCTGATTAGTTGTTCTCAAAGGACTTTGAATGAACCACCTTTACTATCACCTTGCTCTGCAAAAGCACAGACAAACCAGCAAGAACAACATTTGCCACTCTGCACCCACTTTAAAGAATTATCCTGGTTTCACTTTTTTAAAAAAAAATTTTATAGACGTAGTAGAACACATGTGTTGAATTGAGATTTTCCATTTAGTGCCATTTGAATAATAAACACTGCCCTCCATGCAAGTGAAAATCACAGCTCTGGCCTTATGGGCTTCTCCTGCAACAGCCTTGTGAGTGAGAAATCACAGCACATCATAAATCCCATCCAATATTGAAACTCATGCGGAGATAACAAGGTGAGAATGAGTCCTGTTTGTTCTCAGTTATGCTATCACATTTATGGCTGCTTAGCCCTTGAAAAACAAGTAAAACATTTTGTATCTGCAAGCAGAAAAAAAGACATACTATAAGAGAGAAATACCACAGTTACCTCTTTAGATTTTCAGTTTTTTTAAGTAATGTTGCTTATGAGCTGTTTTATTTTTATTTAACATGAAATAAGACATGAGGAAAAGTAGTAAAATTTGAAATGGCAGTGAGAATGAAGTTTTCCCTAACTGCAAATGTAGGGAAAATTGGAGATGACATGGTGGGAACTGAAGAGAAGAAGGAAGCAGTGAGAATTAACTTTGGACATTTTATGTTCTAAATTTGGAAATTTAGAGTCCTTTGAACATTTCGTGTTCTAAATGTCTTTTGTCAAAATTATTTCAACTTCATGGTTGGTGCTAAAAGATAAATCAAAGAAATACAATGGAAAGGTATCATTAGTTTCAAAATAAATTTGAATACCAAATCAGCAAAATCCACTGACAAAGCACTGAATAACCCCGAATGTTTTTCCCATAAAAACCAGGAGCTGTGTGCCATACAATAAGAGGAAAAAAAAAGTTATCCTTCTGATAACAATATGTTTAGCAGAATAAACTAAGCAATAATCCTCCCTAAATAAGTGTTTGTTTTTGTTTTTTTTCCTCTGCTCATTATCAAACTTATGGTTCAAACCATCCTCAGTTATCCTCTGCCTGGACACTACCTAAAGAATGTATGTGTTTCATTTCACATGCTTATATTTGCTGCAATTCAATGTACAGAAAGAAACCATCTGTGTTAAATCATTATCCTTCAGGGGGAATTAATTCATGGCAGTAATTATACTTCTTTTGTCCAAGAATTCTTGGGTTTTCCAAGTCCAGCTTGCCCCTGTAAAAGGGGGATTTCAGGAAAATTCAATATGCTTTGGCTCTGGTGATAAGGAAGTTGCCATCTGATAGCAAGGACTCCTTTTTTATTTTACTCTAGAAGAGGAGAAGAAAATGATCGTATGAAAATGGTCAATGTTAACATATGATCATAAATTACCACTGGACAAGGACCTGTGTGATGGCTTCTGTATGTGATGGCTTGTGTATGTATTTAATGAATTCTGTAGCACCAAATAAAAGCAATTTTGTTCTTTCAGAGCAGCTTTTGTGGAGTTCGTGGCACCATATTTCTGAATTTACAGACAGAGAAAATGGTTTACAGGCAGTAAATTGCTTGTGCATGGTCAAATAATGTATAAAACATTAAAACAGAAACAGATTCCAGAATGTGTCATTTCCATATCTGGGTTTTGACCACTGGAACGTGTATTTGGTATTTGTGTATTTGACTGGGAAGATTATCAAGGCCACAGAAGAAGCCAAAAGCTCACAAATTGGTTCACACATTCAATTATGTTCTTTGAAAATCTGATTTTGCAGCCTTGCAGTGGTAGGAGTCTCCCAAATCCATGTAGGACACTGGATCTGAGCCTCTTGAGCACAGCACAGCATGAAATTGAGATAATCAACCATATGCAGTGCTGGGTAAATACCTTGCTGCTAAACTCCTTTTTACATTCTTAATTCCAGCAGAAAAAATATTTTTGATTGGGCAAGGCCAGAAGGACCCTTTTGGGATAGCAAGGACTGCTGAAGTGTTTCCTGGATGGACCATCACTCAGTTATAGGATAGGTGTGCACTTGCTCAATTCTCTCTCCTTTCTCCTGACATTAATTGTTTCATTTTCTGCCAAATACAGATTAAATTTTATGTGTCTGAGGAGTGATAGATGGTGACTTCAAGACAAAAAACAGATTCAGAAAAGCTTGCACAGTGTCTTACCCCATGGATAATTATTGGCCCCACACCAGCAGCCTCACATGCAGCAACCTGGAGAACCCTTCATCTGTTCTAGAGATGACTTTAACAATGATTTACTGAAGGATTGTTTTACTTTTGTGCATGCATATCTCTAATTTATTGTTTAAGTAGATAAATAGAGAATAGGCCCAAACTACACATTTTTTTAGTAACAATAAGTGGAGGAAAAGGTTAACTCAGTCTACAGGGAATTATTTCTTGTGTATTAAACAAACACACAAAATAGTTTTCTCTAATCAAACTTCACCATTATTATACAAACTGGGAATGAGAACATTCAGAAATTCAGGTAAATTTTCTTCTTTTTCTTCCTGATACCTCACATTTTTTACCTGCTATAGCAGGTCTCCATAAAAGTAAGGAAAGAAACTTCCTTAGGAGACATTTTTTAACAGCAGTCAGGCCCAGAAATGTCATACACAATGGGATAACTGCTGATATAAAAGGAAATCCTTCTAAAGGTCTCTTCTGAGAGAAAAAAAAGATGTCCATATACACTCACACAAATATATATGTATACACACACATACACTCACATTTTTGGGTGTGTAGAACACCAAAAAGCCAGGAGTAATTCAAGCAGAGATTAGATGAGATTTCAGCAGCTAAGCAGGACCATCTCCCACAAAGAATTTGACTGGGCTCAAAATTAAAGTTGTGTAGCCTTGGGCAAGGCATGATCACAGTTTTCGTGGAATTGACCACTGGAAACATGTGGTTATGTTGATTTTCACAGCAGATGCCTGGCAGAAGCATTAGGATGGGACAAGAATATTCCATAGTTCTATTTCTGTGTGTTACCTGAAAGAAGATAGCAGCACATGGATCCTGGATGCATCCCCATCAGTGTTCCTCTGTGGCTGAGGGATGCTCACCTGGCAGCAGGAGCCCAGCAGGACATCTCCCCTTTCCTGGGAGCCCCCACAGGTGGGTCCTGAGCAGAAATTTGGCCACTGCCATGTTCTGAGTCCCTGCCCAGGCTGGGCTGGGAGCCTGAGGCTGGTTCCACTCTAAAATTCTGCATGAGGCCTTGTGATAACCCCACAGTGCAGCATTCAGTTCAGTTTAGGATTATTCAAAGAGCTGATTGCAGTTAAAATACCAACAGAGAAGGGCAGGAGTGGCACAGAAAGAAATTACTATTTTTCATATTTTCCATGCATACTAATGAATTATTTTAATTAAATCCAGACAAAGTTCCAAACAGAAGTGTTGTGCTTCGAAATCTTTTATTTCAGAAGTGGTGACATGAATCCCTTTGATTTCTTCATCTCCTCCCCTTCTCCTGCTACCAAGCTGAAACAATTATATTAATTCACTGTGAATTTGTGATCAGTTTCACTGATTCTGAAACCCCATTGACTTTTTTGACAAAAAAAGCTTTTTAGCTGTTAATCACATTCTACTGCAGAGCTGTGGGGTGGTAAACCACAGCACAAAGGTGCACAGTTTATTAGAAATGCTGGATCAACATGACAAGAACCAACAGAACAGACCAGCACATTGGCCTGGCTATGTCTGAATTGTCAAAGCAGTTCCTGCTCATTGAAACACTGCAAATATTGAAATATTCTCCTGCAGCCACCACTTGGCCATGGCTGATCTGGAAGACTTGGGGCATCCATTTAGACTTATCAGAGGTGGGTTCAGGGTAACAAGTTCAGATAGGTGTCTTATTGTCTGCAGGCCACCACAATGTGAAATGTTTCTTCTTGAGGAACTTGTTGGTACTCTTGACATAACATGGAAGTCTGTAGCTTTTTATTTAGTCTCCATTGATGCCCATTTCTCAAAAATCTCCAGTTATACCAAAGTCCTTTTGGTTACCAAGACAGAGTCTGGAACAAAGTCATCCCCCCCTTAGCCTGCCCTATCCAGGGGCTGATAAAATCCACTATTATCTCCACTCTTCCAAATTCCAAAAATGGGTGATTAGAAGATAAAGACCTCCAGAATACAAAGGAGGGAGGCACATGACAGTATCATTCATAATTTCTACTCTCTCACCAAAAAAATTACACCCCCAACCATATCATCAACTAAAATAGCACAAATACAGATTCTTATCTGTCACCATCATATTTTCTGAAAAATCCCTTCACCCAGGATTCTTTTCCTGGGAAGCTGAGAAGCCTCAGAGAAAAAGGAAAACAATATTATCTCATTTGCTTCTCCTGTGTTTTGCTGCTTTGGAATGTGTTTGGACATTGTTTACCAACAGGTGATTGTTTGATTGGTTTCATGTGAATTGTTTTTACTTAATGAGCAATCACGATCTAGCTGTGTTGGGACTCTGAAAGGAGTCACAAGTTTTTCTTTATTATCTTTTAGCCTTCAGTCTGTATCTTTTCTGTATTCTTTAGTATAGTTTAGTATAGCATTCTTTAATATAATATAATATCATAAAATAATAAAGAACATAGAGTCAGATTCATTCGTTTCCCCCTCTGATGAGAGACCCAGAAAATACCCCACTTATCCACAAACATTAAGACTTTTATCAGATGTCAGAGGCTTCTACAGATAGCCAAAGAACTCATCCAGATCATGGCAAGCAGGACAAGTCATTCAGTTTGGCTAAGAGTATGGAATTCTGAGTTGATTACAAAGATTGCTATTACTGGAAAGCGGATCTCAAAACCATGGATTCTTTCATGGTAAACCCCTTCCCACCCAAATTATTTCCCACCCTGCCCTAAGAAGATTTTGAAATTTTCTTCCCATATCTAAAATCGACCCTTAGACAGCAAGGGTTCTTTGCCTTCTGCCCACAGAAGATGAAGGTAAAGCAATAAAAACAAAAGTAAATTCATATGGAATCAGGTTTTCTCAAGGGACAGGCACTTCTCTCAATCCCTCAAAAGGAATGCAAGTTCAGGAAAGATTATAGGAATGCAAGAATTCCCTTTTTTTTTTTTTTTTTTTTTTTGTCCCAAAGATCCTAGAGGATTTATCTAAGAAGAATTGCATGTGTGGATTTCTTCAGCCCCTCTAACACTGACCCTTTGTTGTGTTTGGAGCTGAAGAAGTTGACTCCATTTCACCTGGCTGTGAAATAATTTAGCATTTAATCCTAGTTGCTTTCTAGTAGTGCTGATTCCAAATCTGGCAGAGCACCAAGGTCTAGGGAAAGAATAAGGGAACAAATGAAAATGATAACCTGAAGGGACTCTGGACATAAAAAGCCACACAAAATGTTGTTGTTATTGCTGTTAATATTTATGGCTATCACAGTGCCCTGAAATTCTAGGGATGGATCACGATCCCAGCACACTAAATACTAGTTTCTACAATTAAAAAGGTAAAATATTACTAACTTCTCCTCAGGGAGAATAGATGCTGCATTATTCCTCAGGGAGCATTTTCTTTCTGTTAGTAAAATTGACTGATAAACCACCAGCATCCAGATTTGGGATGGATGGACTGCTGAACCTTGTTTCCATTGTCAGAAGCTCTGGGAAATCCATTTTCATGTCAATGCAACAAGTCCCAGCTGGTTTCTCTATGTTCCTGCTATCTGGGACATTTCAACTTCACAGCTCAGGAAACTGAAATGTAGAAAGGAATTACTTGTCCAAGGCTACAGAGGAAGTTGAGGCAGGAACAGGAATAGAAAATGTAGGTGGCAAGGCACATCATCTTTCCTAAGGAACAGAGCAAAATATCTTTTCATTCTCCAGCTTTCCCTAATCTATTGTTACAGAGCAAATTCAAGGTAAAATGTCCTTTTAATTCAAGTTCTTTGTTTGATTTTTCTGAATTTAGAAGAAAAAACAACTTTGTTAGATGCTATTGGTAGTTATAGAAAATACTTTGTAATTCTTTTATTCAAAAGGTAGAGAGGACTCAAAACCAATTATTTTTAATTACTGCTATAATTTTGCTTCCTTAGCAGAAAAAACAGTTTATCATGCTGATGGAGAAGGAATTTAAAAACCTATTTGTTTTACTTAGAATACAAAAATATATCACTTCACAACAAAACTGAAAGGAAAGTTCTGAATTCTTAACATTTTTCAAAAGCCTGATATATAATTGGGAAATAATTAACTGTTTCTAGATTTCAATAATGGCATTCCCACTTTTCCATGCTAATGAATACTGAAGGAAGAGTATGTCATGAAAGTGTAATCAAAGCTGATTGTTTCGTGAATGATTTACAGAGGCTGTGGCATTCACATTCTCTGGAAAAATCCCTTTGCCCAAGAGTTTTCTCCTGGGAAGCTGAGAAGCCTCAGAGAAAAGGAAAACAATTCTGATCTCATTTGCTTCTCCTGTGTTTTGCTCATGTAGAATGTGTTTGGAGCTTGTTCACCCACAGGTGATTGTTCCATTGGATTCTGCTGGGAGTTGTTTTCACTCTTTGGCCAATCAGGGCCAAGCTGTGTCGGGACTCTGGAAAGAGTTACAAGTTTCATTATTCTCCTTTTAGCCTTCTGTAAGTATCTTTTCTGTATTCTTTAATATAATATAGTATAATAAAATAATAAATTAGGCTTCTGAGAACATGGAGTCAGATTCATCATTCCTTCCTTCATTGGGGCACCCTGCAGACAGAATAAGGGGCAGAAGCAGAACCTGAGTTTTTTCAATCACCTCACACTAATGCTTCATTGAGACACTGAAGTGCGCTGCATTAACAAAGCTACCCCTCCCCCAGAAATTCTATAAATGCAAATATACAGTGCATCTCTCATTTCATGACATTAATATGAGCTCAATACATCAGCACAAAAGTAAAAGTGTGCATAATGTGGGCTGCCACAAATTAACACAGTGGGACAGGAAATACAAATTACATCACGTATTTGGGCCACCTGAGTGGTGTTTAACACTCCATTGGTAGGGGATGATCGACTGGCAGGCATGTCAGAGGCACACAGGCTCATCAGAACCCTCATTAGCTGCACACTGAAGTAACTGGGGAGGGAAATCAATACCAGCTCAGCAGCAGGAGGAGGGTAGGGAACCTCCATCTGCAAATCCTCAGCCCTGGCAACTGAGTTTTCTCATGCAGCTGGTGCCTATTGAAGTAGAAGGGGCTGAAATCACAGTAAAGATTTATAGGGCGAGATCCACAGCGAGGTTTTTGTTCTGGTTTTGCCCAAAATGGAGGTTATTGAGCCTTGAGTAATGATTAAAGCAAACTGGGCAGGTTGTATCACGAGGATAGTTCATTTTCCCTTATTAAATGGAAAGAATAAGGTGTAAAAGGTACCAGAAAATTCAAGGAACAAAGCTGGTCAATCAGGTGATACAGGCTTGCCTGGGCAGGTCTAAATGAGAGGAATTAACAGGAAAAGATGAAGATATCTTCAAGAATCTGCTATAGGCTGGCAAAGGAGATTTGTGGTAGAAATTAATGCCATCCCTGTCACCCTGATTGTGCTGCCTTGAAGTACAGAGAGTTTGTCACTAGAATCTGTATTAAGTTCTGAGCCTCTCTATGGAAAGCTACAGGACAGTCAAAATTTACTTTGTCCCCTCACTGATCCACAGTGAGTAAGAATTGGAGTTACAGAAGTAGAGGTAAAATGTCTTAACCTCTGAAAGGCCTCGTACTTTAGAGACCAAGGCTTGCCCTGTATCATACTTTTTTCTCCAGATAAAAGGGTTTATTTTTTGTATTACTCACTCTTTCTTCTTGGTCACACTGTGCTTTTTTATATAGCAGATAATTGAGAATTGGTTTTCCTTATTGGAAAACCAGACCATGGTATTACAAAGCTTAATTCTCCCCTCATGATGCATAATTAAAAGATGACCCATCAATAGTAACCTCCATTTTACTTTAAATAACTTTTTTATTAACTACCTCTGAATTTGAAGCTGAGTTGATTATGATCATTAGATTGTTTTAATATGAATGAAGTTATTATTCCTAATTTATTTTATTTGTCATAAAACATTTCTAAAGGGAAAGGCAGATATGCCATTAGAAGTTCTAATATATCTGACTCCTCAATTCAAAATCAATCCACTTTTAGTTCTATATTTTTTATTTCACTTAGGATATTCACAAAGTCATATTTCCAATACTTAGGGTAGATGCTATCTATCTCCTACATTGCTTTAAGAAGTGGAATAATGGAGGTAGAATAATGTATTTTTAATATGATAGGTACAATCCCTAGGCCAAAGAGAAAAAAAGAAAGAAAGAAGGAAGGAAAAAAAAATCTAACTGTATGAAAATGTGATCCAGATCAGATTCTTTAACTCTACAGTTGTAGATCTGCCTTTGCAAAGGAGATTTCCATCTTGCAGTTCACAGTCCATAAGCTGTCAGCTCATTTTCTACATCAATTACCCATCTAACTGTGTACAAAATGTTGTGAAATCCTGTATATCCATCCTGCATTAACCACTGAGCTCTGCAAACACATTACATTGTGCTCTTTTTTGTGCTTTCCATGACAAGTACAGACAAAAACTATTGAAAACAGGAAACACTGAAAAAGCAGAGTTTTCAGCTGTTCTCCCATTACTTTCAAAGGGAATAAACCACCTAACTTGTCACATCTGAAGACACAGAAATTCACATCTCTATAATGCCTAAATATATATAATTTTATTCCTTAAGATACCAGGCTTCCTTTGAGGAGATGCCCTCTCCGCTTTTTTGCAAGATCAAGGTCTGTAAGAATGCCAAAAGATCAGGTAAAAAAGCATATGCCTTGCTAAAAATAAGTATTTTACTTCATTGTATTGTACTGTACTAATTCATCATGAACTGCCAAAATTGACAGTTTCAGATTGCAGAAATAATATCTTCATTCTCTAATTTTTAAAACCAAAGAACAATTTGACGTATAACTGGGAGCTGGAAGAAAAAAAAAAAAAGATTGAAGGCAAATTTTATATTAGTTTTGTGTGAGATGGGGATATGCTGGCAAAAAAGGTGTCTGATATTGTAACACAACAAGAATTTTCTCATTTTGAATACTTTTGGCAACACTTTTAATAGCTGGTAAGAAAATATTTGTTAGAAACCTTAACATCCTGTCAGAATATTTGTCACTGTGAACTCAAGAGTGTGACTACTTTTGGCTGAATGAATTTTATGCTACAGAGAACTGTGAAAAAGGAGAAACCCTCCTTTACTCAGCCATAGCTGCTGAGGGCTCATCTTTTCCCAGAGGCTTTGCAAGAGGGACAATAGAATTTTTACCAGTGTAAAAGGGGGGAATCAATCAAGAAATTTTACTTAATAGCCTCATGAAATGCACAATTTAGTATTCATTTTCTTGATGGGAGAGCACGGATGGTTGTTCAAACAGCACATTTGCAAGAAGTGATTTGTCTTTCTGCAACTGCAAAGATTATTTTGCTGTAACACATTTGTTTTGCTTAGGACACGCAATAAAAGCATAAAGTGAAAAAAAAAAAGCGCCAGTTAAGAGAAAAGTCTGATAAAGTAAAGGATAAATTTCTGGTCAAGGCTATAAGAAGAATTTTGAAGGCTAGAAGAATTTAAATATTATGAATTCCTGATGAACTGCTTAATTAAAATCACATCTTCATTGTCTGTCAGAAGTTGAATTCTGAGTTTTTAACCCAATGGAGCAATTTCTCTACCTTCACACATTTTTGTCTCAGTTTTCATGAGTAAAAAGTACTATAATTTTTTTAATTATCTAAGGAAATGTTTATTTAAAGCTTATTATTACACTTAAATGGTTTTTAAATTTACTTTTATTTGTTTATTTATATTATTATACGTCATCTTATATCAATTTATTTTTAAAAGTGCAAAACCAAAGAAAACCACATAACCATGATGTGACATTTAAATTATCATAATAATAATAATCTGTTACCAGCAGAGTCCCAGCTGCAACTCAGTAAAAAGTTACTTTATAACTTTCAAATATGGAAAAAAGTTTCAAATTAACTTTCTTTTTCTTTAGAAAAGAAGAAAAATCAGAAAGATCAAGATTCTATTTTCTTAATTTAGACACATCAAAATGTGTAAAGATTAAATGATGTGACAGAAGCTGTGCAAGAAAAGTGATTGTGAATTTAAGTGAAAAGAATTGTCTTATATATTCACTTTAATAGATGTAATTTGACATGTCAAATTCAAGAAAGTATGTATGCATAATGAAAGTTCATTAAAACATGTACGTGCTCAAATTTGGTCTGGATATTGGTGAAATTTACTCTGAAATTTTAAATTAGATTCTAGTTAGCCAGGGACTTCTGTAAATCCCTTCATTAATCTCACAGCTCCCTGGGACAGGCAGATTTCACAATTCAGAGTATGGGCGCTACACACAGGAAGGTCAGTCTCACTTTAGTTACTGTTTGTATCTGTGGCTTTTTCACCCATTTCAGGAGATTTCCTATTGATTTTGGCCACTTCATCCATGAGGAAGATTGAAACAAAGGTCTTCAACTCTGTGCAGAGATTTCCCACGAGATGTTCCAGGCTCAGCTGAGACCTGGGGCTCACAGCTCCATTCTCTGTTGTGTCCTCAGACCCATCAGAGAAGCTTTTTTGGGTATAATTCTGAGTTTAGCAAACCTCATGCACCTCCAGCTCCTCCTCCAGGCCTCCTTCTGTCCCCCTTCAGTCCCCTGGGCTTTGTGTGAGACAGGAGATCCATCCCTCTCCTGACCATCAAAATCTCCACTTAGGACTCATCTGGAGCCACTTTTGGTGAAAACAATGAAAATTTACCTCCAGCATCAAAGCAATGAGGCAGCAACAAAGATTTATGAAGACAAAGGTCAGAGGTATGTGGGGAAGGAGCAGAAGGAAAATAAAATAACTAATTATGAATAAACTAATTATCATCAGATTAAATTCCAAACCTCTTTCTTTCCCTCCTTGTGTCTGTCTGACATATTTTCAACATTTCCTTTATTTCTGTGGCCAGCAACCTGTTCCCCTGCCATTCCATGTGCTCAGGTTGCTGCATCAGGAAACATTCTTTCCTTGGCAAAATGTTCTGGTTTTTATGTCCAATCTTTTTCTTAAATCTCCCTGGGGTTCCATTTAGATTAAAATCCTCCTTTCTCCCACCAAACACTATTGATCCTTAATTTATTTAGGAGGCAGTTTCAGCACTCCTTCTTCCAGATATTGACTGCTCTTACTGCCTTGGAAATGATAATGGCCCTTCAGAAAAAAATAGGTGCTATCTCTTGCACTTGAGTAGGCATTAGAAAAATATTAACAGCTCTCCCCCACTTGGGAAGACAAGGAGTAAATCTCCTTTGGGAAGTTTTTTCTGTACACTCAACCTTGTATCTCATATTAATGTGGAAAGTCCTAATGATACATCTGCAGAATTGATGCTTGTAGGTCATTAGTGGGTGTTGGTTGAGACAGAAGTGAAAGCAAAAATATAAAATAGGTCTTAGTAAAGTTGACTGAACAGTCTTCTAAGGAAAATGAAATAAGCCAGGTCTCTCAGTTATTTGCATCAGGATGTGTACAAAATAAAAGCTGTTACAATTGCAATTGCAAAAAAAAAGCTGTTAAAATTGCAATGCTAGCATTTATCTGGCTGAGGTATCTGCTCAGACTCTGCCTCACAAGGCATAAATTCATTATCCTAAAAAAGAGCTCATGAGAACAGTAACATCTGCAGGTTTGCATGTTCTGTCAGAAATATTAATTACATCCTACCATGGTTATGAAAGACTCTCTCTCGTGTATCACCTGGTAGAATGTCAGTCACCCATTTAATATCACTTCTTACCCCAGAAATGCCCCTTAAAACAACCTCTAAGAACCATCAGAAAACTTTAGATGCATCACAGTAGACAGCAAGTGACTGTGGAGCTGTACTACCCTGGAAACATTTAAAAGGGAGGAAATGTGGGTTCTTCAACAGCTGTATAGAGGAAAAATTGCATTTGAAATAAATAACAGCTCTGCAGAATGGTCTGTCTACATTTCATATCCCCCTTTTTCCAAATCAGGGACTGTCATCTCATTAATGAGTGTTACTGAACTACATCTCACACAATCTCCACATTCCCTGGATTTATGATGGAGAAATGATTGGGACAAAGAGAAGCCAGGAGTGTCCCCACTCCATGGCACAGAGAAGGACATGGGACAATGTACTGGCCACCTTTTCTAGATTCTCTGCATTTCCACACAGCTGGGAAAACAGACACCCTGACCTTTAAAAAAAAATCCATCATGAAAATTTCCTCAGTGTTTTCACTTTGCCTTAAATGAAAGGCAGCTTCTCTCCATGACAAACTGCTGGGTAATTACATTTGCCACAAAAAAATGTTTGTTCTCACCTATTGTTCCATGTGTTTATGAAAATAAATCAGGCCTAATGCAGTCATGTCTCAGAGTAAATTCATCTCCTGGCAAAAGATTCCATTTCCAGTTTAGACTTTCACTAAACAAGGGTGTGGACTTCAATGCATAATAGCAGCATAGATGGAGTCTGACACCAAAAATTATTATTAAGGTACCAGCTCTGTAAAAGCAGGATAGTGCCAGAAGCTGGACTTTATCAAGTACCTGGCATCCAGTGAATAATTATAACATGCCCCACTAATTTTAATATATTTATTAGTAGCAAGTATTGTAACCTTTGCATAATAATTTTGGAAAACAATAAATGTGCTAATATTTGGCTTCAAAAAGCAAAGCATTTCTTTCTAATTGCTATTGTTTCCTGATCAAATACTTGGCAGAAACTGTCTTCCTTTAACCCACACATCCTCTGACTGCCCCAGACTGCTCTCTAGAAGGAAGAAAATTAATTATTTCTCATATGTATGGTGCCTCCTTTTTCTCTACATACAGCTGAAGCAATGTCTTATCCTCCAGCAGAAAGAAAATTGGACATAAGCAAGAGAACGTGGTCCTTTTTTCCCTCCATGTCTTTGAGTATTCATTACAGGCACAGGCCAATACCTGGAGGATCTCTTGCTGCTCATTTCAGATCTTCCACTTTTGACTCAGCTGCCCAATTAAAACACTGAGGAGTGATGAATCACCCATCTCAGTGACTGAGAAAGTGAGGGCTTATATTTATATTCTGAATTTGCTGAGGCAAAGATGGAATCAGGAAGT
The DNA here is from genome assembly GCF_023055355.1 of Agelaius tricolor. Classification (NCBI taxonomy): domain Eukaryota; kingdom Metazoa; phylum Chordata; class Aves; order Passeriformes; family Icteridae; genus Agelaius; species Agelaius tricolor. Next base: position 1,868,275 of record NW_027269284.1, on the reverse strand, counting down.
AGAAATTCCATTCATCTGTGCAAGAAAGGTACAAGAAGAAAAAACCTACTTGTCCTGCAGCTTCTGGTCAACCTAGCCCACCTTGGACTTGATCTTAAAGATCTTTTCCAGCCTTAATGATTCTATCTTCCCAATCAACATCCAGTATTACATTAAAAGACAAACAACAACAAGGAAAGCAAATCCTAATAATCTGATATTCTGCCAACATGCAAAGAGAGGTACCTGATCCAAAGACTTTGGTCATGTTCAGCATCACTTTGAGGTAGAGCAGGAAAGGATTCAAACCCATGCAAAAAATATATAATTTAATCCTAGATTTTAAGGCTTAAGCCTAAATGGGGTTCTCCACTGGAATTAGATGCTTCTGTAACTTTGAAGGTCTTTTTTAAATGCAAATTGGAGGAAAAAGGTGATGTCTCATGTCACACAAATTCTGAGGATAACTACACTAAAGATCACAAATAAAATCACGTACTACAACAGAGGATTCCAACTAAGAATTGTGACAAAATGTATTTTTCAAACTCTCTGCTGCATTTCCCACAAAAAGCAGACATTATTCCTCAGACTCCAGGTAAGAGAATGAAGTCCAAAAATGAAGAGGCAATCTGCAGCCCCACGCTGAGCGCAGAGCCCTGTCTGAACTGCAGCATGCAGCAGGGATTTAAGAAGAACATACAGTCCAGTCAATGATAAAATGTTTGTTGCTGCCTCCCAGGAAGTTGTAGAAAATCAATATCCCCATCAGTACCAGGTCCACTGGCTCTAACAGGCTGAGCTTTGCAGCAGGCTTGGATTTCTTAAATTCAGTCTGCAGCCTGAGCAGGGAGGGAAATAAATGAGTGTGTGTGTGTCAGTGCCTTGTGTGTGTGCTTCTGAGGGAGAGGGGTGTGCAGTGAGCTGGAAACCAATTAAATTGTAGTGTTAGATAGGTGATGAAAAGGGCTCTGTAAAAGGAGGATAGTGCCAGAAGTTGGAGTTTATAAAGTACCTGGTATCCAGTGAATAATAATAACATTAAACATGTTCTGAAGTAATTGACTTGTAGGGAGAATTGGAGTGAGAAAAGCAAAGCTTAAAAAAAATGTGAAGTTCAGGCAACAAACCTAGAGGAAAAAATGAAAGAGTCAGATCTGATGCTTTAAAAATACACCCAATAGTACAAAAGAGCAGTTAATAATGAAAGGCTTGAGGATGACCCATACTGACTGCCAAACCTCACAGAAAATAACCCTAAAATGTTAAATGGTTGTGATAAGGACTCTTATTGAGGAGATGGGAAGGAGGTGGGGAAAAGTATGAGTCACATAACCACTTTCCCAAACCTCTTGTATTTATCATCAGCATCCTCAAAGGATACTCTGATCCTTAAAATCCAGTGTGGCCTTTAGGCAGCTGCCAATGGAAATGTGGGGTGGTTGGCCTGGAATCCCAACTGACCCCACCGTGCCCTTTGTGCTGCTGCACCTTCACTTCTCCCTTGTTCTGATGCCTCAGGTTTTGGCTTTTCTATTTTTCAGATTCTGTGCTGCTTTGGTGTGTGGGTCTGAGCTTCCTATCAGGGGATGGTGAGCTCTGTGCACAGAGCAGGGAGACAAAACAATTCCTGCTCCAGCTGGGGACCAAGGACAAATGATCCAAATCTCAGGCCCAAGAGCACAAACACCGTGGGCTGGAGAGAGAAAAACAAGCAGGATGGGACTTCATAACCTGAAGCTGTAATTGGACAATTAACTGCAAGATGCAAATGGAGCAGAACTTATAAAAGTGAGAGACCACATGACCAGACATGCATTTTGTGACCATTTTGGTTCATCTTGGGTGCAGCCCTGGCTGGGCTCTTTTTGTGCTGCCCAAGGTGGATCCATTGAGGCCTTCTAATAAATCCCTGCTTTATTCTTTAACTCCATCTAGTCTCTTCTAGGTCAGCCTTGACAAGGCATCAGTTCAGGGAGGGAAGAGCAGCTCCTGCTTGGGAGAGAGTTAAGATGGAGTTCACTTCCTGAGGTAACAACTTGAACAGTCCAGCTTGGGGGCTTGACCTCCAATGGAGAATGTCAATGGAGACATCAGTGCAGAGTCACCTCCAGAGGCTGAATGAGGTTATGGGAAGAACAATTCCTCCTGCTTTTCGTGGTTTCTCTCTCTCCTTTGTGCACCTTCTGCTCTTGGTTTGCTCTAATCTCCACCTCCCCTTCCCCAGTTGTAGCCCAGCCTAACCTGGACACCAGGAGAGTTGCAGCACCGGTCTGAGAGAGAAGCTTCACCTCTCAGACTACTAAACCCATCAGCCAGGCACCATCACCACTTCATTTTCTAAGGAATGAATAAAATAAGAGTCTTGATTTGGCCCCAGCCTTACAGGATGAGGAGAAGGGAGGAAGAAAGTTTTCCTCAGCATTTTCCATCTTCACCCTTTTGAAAACAGGATGCTCAGGGGAAATATTTAAAAACAGTTTCCAGCCTTGATCTGCCTCTGGCAAGAAGCTGAATAAAAAAACTGAACCAGCACAGTCTCCCTGAGCATGGTTTGAGTATTCAAAAAAAAAAAAAAATGCAAAAAGCTAAACATCCCCTTGAATGTTTGCACAGCCATATCTCCAAGTTTGGGCAGAACATACACACAAGGGAATCTCTGGGAATTACTGAAGTTTTTCGCCATTAGAACAATTATTTGGAAGTAAAGCCACATTTATGCACATGTTAAAATCAAGGCAAGAAAGAGCTCTCTGTATAGGGAGTAAATGGAGCTATAAGCAAACCAGTTGGAAACTATTGTTTTTATACAGCCAGACTAATTGGCACTGGTTTCAATTTTTGAATGAAGGAATAATTAGGAAAAGATAAGTCAGCATCCCTAATTAGCACTCTGCATTGAGCAGCAAAGACAAGTGCAGTAGGTTGACTCTGGTCATTTTGAAATACAGGAATGGGATAAAAACTTCTTGCTCTGAACATCCAATTTTACCTGTTGGAATCTCATTATTTCCTAAAGGATTGCACTGTCAAAGAAATAGAGTTAAGCACTGAATTAAGCTCAAAGATATTTTCAAAATAGGCTGAAATTGTGCACCATATTGAAGCATTACCCTCTCCAGGTTTTTTTTGTAAATATCAACAAATAGTCAAGGCTTTTTAACATCTTTCTTTCTTTTTCTTTCTTTCTTTCTTTCTTTCTTTCTTTCTTTCTTTCTTTCTTTCTTTCTTTCTTTCTTTCTTTCTTTCTTTCTTTCTTTCTTTCTTTCTTTCTTTCTTTCTTTCTTTCTTTCCTCTTTTTCTCTTTCTTTTTTCTCCTTCCTTCCTTCCTTCCTTCCTTCCTTCCTTCCTTCCTTCCTTCCTTCCTTCCTTCCTTCCTTCCTTCCTTTTTCTCTTTCTCTCTTCCTTTCTCTCTCTCTCCCTCTCTCTCTTTCTCTCTTTCTATTGTGTTACAGCTTCTGTGTTGACAGATCTGCTTTAAGATGAAAGCTCCACTGATTTTTATTGGTTCTGTTCTAGTATTGACACCTCTCACCTGATGTGTGAGGGAAATCACTGCTACTGAAATCAGCCAGCTAAAAACCCAAATCCCTCAAACAGAAAGAAATTAGAAAGAGAAATGGCCTGTGGTGTTCCAGCAGTAGTGAAATGAGGATCAGGTGTCCAAGTTTAAATTTGGAGCACTTGCAATCAATAAAGGTTCTTCAGATTTGTGCCCGCATGAGAGCAGCATTGCTTTATGAGATGAGCACAGGCTTTAAGAATTGCCATATTTATGGGTCCTGCCAGGGTTTCACTGGAGGAGCTTCCACCATAGAGCTGAAAAGAAGCAATTAAAAGTGGCAGTGGCAGGTTATAACTGTAAAACACCTTCAGAAGTTATTGTCTTTTAGGATATCTTCATAGTAGTTTTCCCGTTGGGATATCCATTTAGACATCCTCAGTGGATTAAAGGCATAAACAATCCCATTTCACTCCCACAGGTTTGCAAGCTGAATAGCTGTCAGTCTTAATGTGAAAATACAGGAAAAGAAAAATAATTTCCTTCTAAGTATAACAGAGATCCAGTTGGTAGCTCACAATTCAGCAATAACCACCCCATTCTGCATCTCTCAGCAGGAACTATGGGACTCAATAAGATTTCACCAGATTTATTATAATGGTAGAATTATTGGAATAAGTCTACCAGAACACCTGAAGGGACTGATGGAGTATAAATACCATTTCCATTAGGAAGTAGGTACAAGTGAAGCTCACCTGCCAGCCAAAAAGCTCTCACATCTGCCTGGGATGTAGCTCTGCTTGGGGCCTCCTGTGTGATTTTCCTGACAGTCAGGCTCATTTCTCTTTGCTCAACATACAGGCTTTTCTTTTCTTTTTTCTTTTCTTTTCTTTTCTTTTCTTTTCTTTTCTTTTCTTTTCTTTTCTTTTCTTTTCTTTTCTTTTCTTTTCTTTTCTTTTCTTTTCTTTTCTCTTCTCTCTTTTCTTTCTTTTCTTTTCTTCCTTTCCCTTTCTTCCTTTCCCTTTTCCCTTTCCTTCCTTTCCTTTCCTTTCCTTTCCTTTCCTTTCCTTTCCTTTCCTTTCCTTTCCTTTCCTTTCCTTTCCTTTCCTTTTCCTTTTCCTTTGAAATGATCATATAGGTTATTTTTATGCACAGTAAGGAATAGTGCACTCATCTATCCATGGAAAGAAAAGCATAATTTATGCAATTTGACTGATCATTGCTTCAATATGGTTGGTATAAAGTGCTGTAAGAGGCTGCCAAATTGCTGTTCCTTCATCAGCCCCATTTTGCATGGAGTAACACAGGAAAATAATTCACTTCTCTTCAGCTGTAAATGTTCTCAAGCCATTCTTCCTCTCTCTTACACACAAATAACTAATTTAATAAAATACCACAAAGCACAACAAAGAATGGGGGGAACTAATTTTGAAAATAACTTTCTTTTGAGAATTCTTCAAAGCTAAGACAATCTAAAGATCCAATGCAAAAAAGCTGTTTGAAATGTTGTCTGGATAGTTAACCCCAAGGTCTCAAGAATTCATTGATATTTGAAAATTTCTCCTGAGCACAAAACCAAACCAAAATCAAAACAAAACCCACAAGGAGAGCTATTGCAGTCTGTTGTTGAAAAATCAATTGCTGCAGTCTGCTGTTGAAATGAAAAATGAGAAGACTGTTTGAGGCAACTCTTAAATCTTCTCTACATCCCTGCTCTCCAGGAGACTTCCCTATCCTGCAGGAAAAACTGAGTTCTGTATTTCCAAATGTATCACTGCATCCAAAATATATCAGAATATATTCTGGTGAATGGTGACCATTTTTCCAGGCATCTCAGATCATGCCAACATTGTTTACACCCCAGCAGTCTGTCTGCTGTACTCATGGTTTCACAAGATCTGAGTTGCTGGATAAAGGACAGGAACCCATGAGGAATAATTTCTTTAATGACATCTCCTGATTAAGAACTTAATTTGAGATCTGCCTGTTACAAAGTTATTAATCCACCTAATGTTCTTTGTTCATTCTATGTATGGAAAGTTTCTTTTATTCAAATGACAGCCAGTCATACATCAAATGCTCTGAGAAAGCCAAAGTTTCTCTATAACAAACAGACCTTTTTGGCTAGACCTAAAATTCTGTCAAATAAAACATGCTCTTGTTTTAAAAAAAAACTTCTTTGAAGCAATGCTGACATTAATCTTATGGTTCTTTTCTTCCAGTCCTTTGCTGCTGGTGCCTGCCTCCATATTTTACTAGTTATGCTACTTTATCTAGAATAAATCAACAGATTGATGCCGTTTATTTCCCCATATAATTCATTTTAGCCCTTTTCCATACTGAAATTAGTAATCTTCCAAACTCTGGAATCGAGATTTGATTACTAACAAACACTCATGGTCCAGAGGGCCCTGTGGCTAACTCCCTCAATGCTTATGACACATTGCCTTGGTTTGCTGATTTATGTTGGAACCCAGGACATCCCTCTGTCTGTCCAGGATGGCCAAGACCCCTGCCAGGGGGCTCAGAGACCCTGGCACAGAGCCCAGGACACCTGTGGGTTTGATTATGACCCATGGAGCAAGTTACCAACCTTAGATGAAGATCTGCAAGCCATGAAAGTTTAAGTAGAATGATAGTGAATTTATCATAGGGTGGAAAAAAAGATTTTGGGGTTTTTAGAATGGGGGTTCAGGGGGCAAGATGGAGGAATCTGGGCATGTCCAGCCTTTCTCCTTCTTCTTCTTGGCCTCCATCTTCTGCTGTGATGGTGGCACTTTTAGATTGGTTTAGAGTAGAAGCTCACTGTCTAACATAGGTGATAGGTATTGGAAAGTAATTGTAAATATTGTATATGTAATTTTTAGTATAAAGACATGACACCACCCCGGGGGCAGGCAGTGTGCCTGGATTGTCCTGCTGAATGGACCTCAGCTGGACAGGAGAAAGAATTTTATAGATAAGGAACAATAAACAACCTTGAATAAAAGACCGAGAACTGAAGAGTTCTGGCTCCCTCTTTGAGCACCAGGCTGGGAAAAGAGACTTTCTAACACATCTCTGGGTCACTCTGAGCAGCAAGAGGCCCCAAGACAATTTATTAGGATTTGCAAGTTTTCTTTCCATCCTGAGGACCAGGAAGGCTCAATCACATTTCCCAGCAGGACAGGCAGCCTGGAGCTGACACAGGATGAGGGACCTGCAGCCTGTCCCTCATTCTGACCCTCTTTAGGGTGATATCAGTAGGTGCCTGCCCTCAATGTCCATCCACTCTCCCTACATGAGCAGTGCCAGCTGTTTCCCACTCCCAATTCTCAAACTTTACCAGAACAGCTTCTACCCTTCCCAAACTGAGCAAAACCCTGCCCTTGCCACCAACATTTTCAGTTCATTTGCATCTGATAGAAGCTCCTGCCCCATCAGCTGTCTTAATTTTCTTCACAAACACAAGCTCCCCTTCCTGTGAACTCCAGACTTAGGGAAAGGTAAATCTGCTTTTAAAATGTCCTGTATCATAATTTTTTAATGCTAATGCCTGCTGTAGTTCCTCACTTCCTTTGCTTTCATTTGTAACATTCCTACGTTTTTTTGTTGGCCACAAATTCTTTGCACAAAACAAACCTGACCAGGCAATAATCATGGGTTAGTTGCAGAGCTGCTATATTTTAAATTAGTGATTAAATTTTTACTGAGAATATAAAATTTTCCCTTGCTATGGACTTTGCTGTATTTCTGATGTTTTGAAATCTAAGTGGGTTTTGTCACTGTGTCAAATTAAAACTCCTCAGCTAAAATTGCTCCATGTGACACAATTTTTGATGTAGCTGAGGTCATTCTTTATTGAGAATAAGGAGTCCACAATAAATTCCTGCCCAGCAATTTCATTACATGCAACTTTAATGAATTAGTATTTAGAGTCCTGTAACTCTCAGTGGTCTGTGATTTATGAACATCTAATACTGACCCCAGCAACTTTCCTTGCATTCTGATTTTTAACAATCACCAGCTCCATCAGATTTCCTTTCTGAGTATGGTGTTGGCAACAATGCACACAGTCTTGCTCTTGACAGGTAATTTGGGGTTATTTTTCACACATAGAGGATTTTCAGCTTGGATTTCATGCCTGAGAATTCAAACATGACTGGCCTGTCTTAGCCTTCTCTGTCTTGTTTGTATACAGGTCTCTTGACTAGGGACAGGTTTAAATTACCACATTCATACAATCTACTCTCTCTATGCTTGACTTAATATCCCTTGGTCAAAACTCTCCATCTGGTGCCATTTAAATACTCTGATTTTGGTATCTCCTGAGTCCTTTCCTCTCTATACTGTAGGAAAACCTCTCTCAGGATAGGTTTTCTGGGAAATTCATGGATAGCCTGGATATTTTTAACTTTCATCTTTCTACCCAGATCAGTCAAGCTTTGCAGACTGTGAGGAGCAGTGCCAGGTGCTGTGTCAGAGTCCAGCACAGATGGAGCCAAAGGTAGCCTGGTTTCAGTCCCACAGTCCTGCCAGCCCCTGAGTCATGGTGTTTGCTCTCACTCCCAAAAAGGAACGAATAATCTTGATATGCTCCCAAATTTACACCAAATGCCATCCTCCTCCCTCAGCATCCCCTCCTCTGTGTCAAGTGCCACTTGTGGATGCTCTGTTAGTGATGTCTGCACTTTATTCTGCTTTAAGCTGGGTTTTGCCTCCATCAGCCACTAAAGAAAGACCTCTATGCCAAGAGCACTCCTCACATCCCCTCATTAACAGAACTGTGCCTGCAGAGGGGGAAACAGAGGCTGTGACTCACTCCAGCATCTGCTGCCACCAGAAGGCCTGGGAATGGATGGATGGATGGCTGGTGGGTGGGTGGATGGAGCCAAACAGACAGAGGAGTCTCTCAGTCCCAGGGACAGCTCCTGAACATGCCATCTCCCAGCTCTGGTACATCAGCTGAGGAGCTGACCCATCAATATGCTGCACTCACACTGGAGTTTCAGGACAGAAGAAGATTGTGGGGCTTCTCACAGTCATGATTCTTTCACTTCCAGCCTCTCCCTGGCACTGCTCAGTGGGAATGAGCAGTGAAAATGAAATTAAGTGAAATTACATGAAAATGAAATTGAATGAAATTACATTCCTTGTTCTCACACTTTCCCTTCTCTACCCTGTCAGGAGTGTGAACCAGCATACAAGACACAAGGATAGTAAAAGCTGCTGAAAAAAATAAATAATAAACCAACCTATTATTAAAAGGAGCCCTCATTTAATTATTGAAAGGATTTATGAAGTGGTTGATGGATAAGAGTCACTGGAAGGACAAAGTATGGGGCTTTCTACAAGGAGGAGAGAAGCCCCCCTCAGCTTTAACCCACACAGAGCATCAGTGTCAGAGCAAAACAAAACAGCCAAAAAAACCTCTTCCACTTTAACAGGCTGAAATAAAGACTGGACATTGGTAAAACTGGACATCAGCAAGACTACAAAAATTTTGTAGAGTTACAGCAGTTAATGTTAAAAGTTCTGAGAAGTTATGTGTGGTGTTTGTGAGGTCCCCAGGACGAGGTGAGAAATGAGAATCTGACTCCATGTTCTCAGAAGGCTGATATATTATATTATATTATATTATATTATATTATATTATATTATATTATATTATATTATATTATATTATATTATATTATATTATATTATATTATATTATATTATATTATATTATAACTATACTAAAGAAAGAGAAAGGATACAGACAGAAGGCCTAACAAGAATGATAATGAAAAACTCATGACTGACTCCTCAGAGTCTAACACAGCTGATGGTAATTGGCCATTAATTAAAAACAATTCACGTGGAACGAATCAAACATGCACCTGTTGGTGAGCAATGTCCAGAACATTCCAAAGCAGCAAAACAGGGAGAAACAATCAGATAATTATTGTTTTCATTCTTTTCTGAGGTTTCTCAGCTTCCCAGAAGAAGAATGGCAAAGATGATTTTTCAGAAAATATCATGGTGACAGTTATTGAGCACCATCCTTTAGTTTTAATATAATTTTGAATATTAGAGATTAGCAGAAGACACAATGTAAAGAACAGATCATTACACTTCTTCCCAGTGTGAAATTCATGCATCTTTTTATGGAATATCTAGTCCTATGTTCTGCAGGACCCTGGTTCTGTACTGGACATCTTAGGTTGGAGCATATATTTCTTTGCTAACTTGACAGTAAATCTTCCCAGCTGTATGACAAACAGCACTGCCAGGCTTTAAAAGGGTATTTCTCCATAGCAGGAATTCCTTGAATATGGAATTTCTCTGTAACTTCTTCCTAGAAGATGCCACCTTTTGGGTGACCAGGGCAAAAAGCAAAAAGGGTAGGGGTAAAATCACTGGGATTTTTTGTTTTTTTTTTTTGTTGTTGTTGTTTGTTTTTTGTTTTTTTTCATTGTTTATTTTTGGGGGTTTTTTTTGTATGTTTGTTTGTTTGGCTTTTTGGGGTTTTTTTTTCAGGAAACCACACCTTGTACCCTTGTTCCATCTCCACTTCAAACCAGATCTCAAGAAGTTCTCTATCAGAACACAGCAAAGTAAGTGACAAGCAATGATCACATTTTCCATACCCTAATTAATGATGTTGTCTTGAGGTTTGTTCTTTCCTCCCAAAATTTGAAGGTCACTGGATGACTGACATAACCAATGGTAGCAAAAAAAAGCCTTTTATCCCTGTTCAAACATTTAGTGTTTCTAATTGTACTGATGAAATGGTGAAACCATGGATAAACAGATTCCATATCTCCTGATTAGATTTTTAATAAGTCAGAAATTTGCATCTTTTCTTAGCAAATTTGGACAAACTTGTTAAAATGAAAAAATTGTATATTAACTTTAACCCAAAGAAGAGAAATAGTTTTCAATAATGTCAATGGATTTATCTTGTACATTCTTTATATCTTTAATATGAAATAACTGCTTGGTCAGAGCTGGGCTTCATTTCCCTTGAATACAGGCTTTGGGAAACCAGTGATGTGTTCTGCTTAAAGCTTTTTACATTATTTGCAAAATTTTTCCTTTTAAGAAATCTATAACATCCACAGAAAGTGAAAGAAATACTGTTGGCTGGAAAACATTTTGAAACTTCTGCATTTTAAGCAGCAAAGAAAAATGTCTTTAACAGCTGATACACTGGGCTCATAATTCAAACTGTCCCTCATTACAGACCTAAATTTATCTTCCATCCCACACAGATTTCTACTCTATCCCAATTTTCCTACTCAGAATTATTCACATCAGAAATGTAGGCCCATGAAATGCAGGGCAGCAAAAAGTGTTATTTATGCTAAAGGAACCAATTCCACTTCTTATTTCAGCTTTCTGACTGTGGGTTTATTGTGTCCTCCCTCTCGGGGCTGAGTCCCATCTGGTATCTCACATTTGCACCCAAGCACGTGGAGAATGTGGTGTCTTTGCCTCTGAGAGCTTGAATTAATCCACCAGGGCTCAGCCATAAAGTACTATAAAGAGCTGGAGGCTTTATTGACTCCAAGCTCTCCGGATGCATTTTTTTGCCATGTGAATTATTTAAAGTCCTTCACGAGTTTCCCTGGGGCCTTTTCAAAAGGAACTCACAATCACCTTCAAACGTGCTCTGGCCAGCCCTCTCTTCTAAATCTGCTTTCTCCAAATACCCTGAATTCTGGCAGCAGCTTCCCACCTCTTGTGGTGTCTGTGAGGGTCTTCAGGGCAAGGTGAGAGATGAGAATCTGACTCTATGTTTTTAGAATGCTAATTTATTATTTTATGACATTATATTAAAGAATGCTATACTAAAATTATATTAAAGAAAGGATACAGACAGAAGTTCTAACAAGAATGAATAATAAAAACTCGTGACTGACTCCTCAGAGTCTGACACAGCTGATGGTGATTGGTCATTAAATAAAAACAATTCACATGAAACTAACTAAACATGCACTTGTTGGTAAACAATGTTCAGACTACATTCTAAAGTAGCCAAACACGGGAGGAGCGAAACAGATAATTATTATTTACATTTTTCTCTGAGGTTTTTCATCTTCCTAGGAGAAGAAATCCTTGAGAAGGGATTTTTCAGAAAATATCATGGTGACAACCTCCAGGAGGGGAGTGGAGCGCAACAGTCAAAATTTTCAGACCTCTCTGCAGTTACAAGTAATTATTATATTCTAAATGACTGGCCTTTTTTTTTCCAGGACAATAGAGAGATAGTCTAATAATTGTAATAGTTCTGATGCCCTGTCATACTTCTACACACAAGATTTATCTTCATAAGGAATATGACGAGTGATGTTATTTCAGAATTGCACATACATGGCTTTATACAGGCACACAAGTTCAAGAATACTTGATTTTAGTTAATTTGCATTAAACCTATTTAATAAAGCTATAATCATTCAGAAATTGCTTCAGAATAACAATAAGATTTTCATTTCACAGTCTTTTTCAAGAACAATTTCTCCATGAAAATCAACTCAAAATTATATGGGGCACAGGAATTCATTATGAAAGAGTTCTGTCTGATGATTACTCCAAACAATACTTCTGGGAAACTTGGTTCCCAAAAGCTTTCAGCTGATGAATCCAAGAGTTCAGCCTGAATATTATCTGTAGGAAACACAGCAATAAAAAAGCTAAAACACCACCAATAGACAAATGAATTATGGCCCTAATTCTTTTTTCCATCAGACTCCAGTGAAAGCATTTTTAATTTTTTTTCTGTTCCTGTAAGCTTAACCAACATTTTTGTTGTTTATGGCTAGTAAGGAAATCATGTTGTAACATCAGCCAACTCAGGACACAGTAAAGAAGCATCTCTACCCTGGTTTATCATCTCTGTTTCTTCCTTTTTCCTCTTCATCAGCTGGGATTTTATCAACCCCCATTCAGGCCCAGGTAGAGCTTCTTCACCTGTTCATATTTACAACATAGACTCTGAATAAACAATTTTATTGACTATGCATAACCTCTCTTTTTCCATCTCCCTTTCTTATTTTCAATTTCTGGCTCAGCCAGGATTTATTTAATGAATTCATCCAAGTCTTACCAGGAAAACCTGCCCTGCCTTGTATTTTTTATGCACCACTCACAGTGACAGACTTACTAAATAATAAGTATTGATAATAAGAACACCACCATTACCCCAGCTCTTTTCTTGAGCTAACAACTGTGACACAAGCCACCAACAACATAAGAAACCACTTTATTCACCAAACAGTCCTGACATTAACTTCCCCAGCAACAAATAATTATCTAAATAATTTGTAAAATTGTCAAGCAGCAACCTGCTTTTCCTTCTGCAGCTCCCACTGATGGGATGGAATTTCCATTTGGAACACCATGCAATATTTAAATTGGAGTGTCCTGGATGCTTGTAAGATGCTGCTCTTACCCTGAAGGGAGGTCCTTACCTGATGCACTCTAAGATTTCTTTCTCCTTTGAAGGTAATTTTAGATAACATCAGATGAGGATCTAGCCCACAGAATTATTAGGGCTCAAACCCAACAATGAGAAACTTTCCTGTTGCATCAGAATCTAAAGATTTCCTTCTTCCCTTCCATGAATCCATAGTACACAAAAGTGCAATTCTGTAGGGTAATGGTCGTTTCAGCTAATAAGGAAGGTGGATTTTTTGATATTCCAAGATTTCGTGGAATTCTATACTAGGGCCAAAGTTAAATTGCAAAGGCAGGATCTGAAATTCCAAAGCAAGATCTCATTTCTTCCTAAATTGACACAATATGATACTGCTGTCCCCAGAAACCAAGTTCAATTAAATTTATAATGAGGAAATTGCTTTCTACTATATATTTGCAGTAATTGACTTATTTTTCTCTTTAATTCAGATTCTGAGTCAGGAAAATAGATAAGTGTGATTCCTACTTCAATGCTGTAACTTTTATCGTAATTGAAGACAAAGAACCCCCATAATTTGGCAGGTTTGTACTTACTTATAAAAACCCCCAGTTTATAGACTGTCAAAATATTTCACACTGCTTCTCAAAATAGCCCTTTCAGTTTTCTGAAAATCATTTATAACTGTGAAGAAAAATCAATCTCTCCTTTATACATTGCAATCAATTACCAGGCAGAAGATTTTTAAGTCTTCCCATGATGTAGTTTCTTGGATCACTAAGGTTGTGAGATACTGACCAAACAGCTATTAGGAAAAACAGAACAGTGGGAAGATATTTCCAGTTCTAACATTTTTCTGACTGTGGGGCTCTACATACATCTGCAGGAATATATGGATTATTTTTCTAATAATATATCAGTATCTAGGAAAGCTATCAAGGAAACTCTCTGCTTGAAAGTATATAAAAAAAATTAGAAAGTATTTTAGGGAGTGATTCAAAAGTCATAAATGTCACAATACCAAAACCTTCATGGGGAATCATCAGTCAAAGTGAAAAAAAAAATTAAATCAAACAATTCAACCGATGTCCTCAATATTTGCATCTTTTCCCAAAAACTCCATCCTCACACAAACACAGCAGCTCATAAGATTTTTCTGACTGAGGTCTCTTGAAGAACAGGACATATTATCAGAACTTTTCCACTTCTCTCTGTACCCCTTTACTCCAAGGATCTGCCAAAGTAGGAACCCAGAAATCTTCTACAAACCTTTCTTTTCTTAAAATAACCAGAATTAGTTTTACCTCTTTACACAGATAGGGGCATTATCCATCAAAAAATTATTTGCACCTAAATTAGAAACCAAATTTGTTTGGTCTTCAGTGGCAGTAAGGACAATAATTTCAGACTGATGGCAAAGGCAAAGCAAGATTGGTTCATAGCTTACAGATGAAAAACTCTAATTTTCCTTTGCTGCTGTGTTCTCCCCACTTCATGCCTGAACAAGACACAGGAACAATCTGATCCCTTTTTCTGCCTAAATAGTGATATCATGTTCTGACAGCGAATACAGCAAATTCTGCAACTGCTTTGCTTTGCATTTGCTTGAATTAAGAAAAAAAATCCAGATAGTTCAAGAAATAAATATGTGAGTTCAGTTTCTGAGTAAACAGCAAATCAGTTAATAAAATGAATTCATTCAGCCTTCCTGCATCATTACACCTTAATGAAATCAGGACAATAAAATTCCTACAAGGTTACAAAAGTTTAATTTAATAAACAATGAATTCTGTCATGTTCTCAGTTCTCTCAGGATCATTTTTACATTGAGATTTTGCCCCAACAGTGCAAGTGGTGGTGTCTCATTCCACTTCCTTTTAGGACATATAGAATCATAGTGTCAGAGAACCATGGAATTGTTTAGGCTGGAAAAGATCTCTCAGATCATCAAATCCAAGCATCAGCCCAGCACTGTCAAGTCCACTGCTAATTCATGTCTCTAATCACCACATTTGAACATTTATTTTACATTTCCAGGGACAATGCATAATTCACCTGTTTAACTATTAAATAAAACATATTTTACAAACTCCCTGCCTTGATTCAAACTCCCTGCCTTTATTCAGCTGTTCAGTGAGCTTTCACTGAGCCTACACAGCTTAATATCCCTATGAGTGAAGCACTAAGACTGTATCTGGTGATAAATTTGCATATCAAAATGGACATGTGAGTTCAAATTGGAAAGGTACAAAAAGAAGTGATCAGAAATTAAGAAACTGTACTGATAAAGCCAAAGCCTGAATCTCTCAGTAAGAATTCACAATCAAATCACACTGAAAATACCTATTGAACAGCACATAATCTCATTAACTAAAAGTGAAAATTACACTTAATTCTTATTCTCTGAAGGTATGAGTTACAATAAATCCTACTGACATAGCAGTGCATGGGCCCAGGAGCTGGGATCTATTATAATCTACTTAACCTCTGAGAACCTAATTTCCACTCGAAATAATAATTAAAAAAAAAAGAAAAACCTTAAATACATTGACCTCTAATACACTCAAAACGTTGGAATAAATCAAGTAGCAGAGTTAATAATTGACTCTTTACTAATGTGCTGCTATGAAAGAAAAGAATTTAGTAAGCTTAATGCTATCCCTAATTTGAAGCTCTAATAGTCCATATTTCATATTACTCTTTCTGCCAGCTTCCAAGGTAAATCTTTTTAAGCATTTTGGAGAGGGACTAAAGATGGAGAAAGTTGCAGTGCTGTGGTCTGAAAGGGAGCATAATTCACCACTTTATGCCATATTTCCCACATCAGACAATGGTATTTGGGATTTACAGTGATTTTTAGTGACAGAAACTAAAATTGGAGCTTCATTGCAGCAAATGTTAGGAAAAGACATCACACTTGAAATAGCAAAAGAGTGAAACAGAGCCACACTCTGTCCAGTTTTGAGGATGGAGGATGGAGTATGGAATGCACAGACAGAAAAAAACTGTACAAAAGTTACACTGAAAGCTTGAGACAAAGCAGAAAGTGGAGACAGTATGTTCCAGTTGTTAATCAAGCTAAATGCACACCCTCCCTCCCTCCCTCATCAGTTCAGGGCCTAATTTTCTGCACACCAAATGCAAAATGTGCCTACTCACAGCCATTCCATTCCAAAGTTCCAAGAGCCACTGACAAAAGATAACCAAGCTTATCTGTGAAGGAGGGAATCTTCACCATAAATAATCAACAGTAAGAAATGAAATATTATATCGTATTTATTTTATTATTTTTATCATGGTGAATGGAAGAGAATATTTTTTGGAGAAACCTCCTTTTTATTAGACACACTATCAGGATTATTCCCAAGGTAT
Source organism: Agelaius tricolor (assembly GCF_023055355.1). Lineage (NCBI taxonomy): Eukaryota > Metazoa > Chordata > Aves > Passeriformes > Icteridae > Agelaius > Agelaius tricolor. The sequence continues at coordinate 1,852,043 of NW_027269284.1, read as the reverse complement.
TTAAGAAAGGAAGGGGTCATCTACATTGGTTCTGCAACTGGTTTAAATGTCAAAATGTGTTGGGATGCAGTCCCTCTGAGATCTATGTGAACCTAGCACTGCCATGAGATATTTGGGCTGCTAACTTTGTCAAGAAAAACATTTTCAACATGTAAATGTCAGTAGAGGTTCCAATTGCTACATTTTCTGGCTGAATAGGAGCACAACATATGTAAAAATCAATATAGATGTATTCCACCATATCTATATTTATATTCCAGGAATAGCAAAGTGAGGAATTAATTCCCTGCTCCCTGTGGGCAGGCAGGAGTTCAGCCATCTCCAGGAACACTGGGCTCCACCACACGTGGTGGTGCTGGCAGAGCTGGGTTTCTCAGCTCCTGGAAAAAAGTTATTTTATGGAGCCCAGTGCCCTAGTGCTGCAGAAATCCCTTTATACCATTGGTATTTAATTAACTGGGCATTTTAGCTCCTAGTTTGATTTCAACCTCTTTAAAATTCAATGTTTTCAGTGAATGATCAAAATTTATCATGAACTAAAGTATTTTTCAAAAATAATCTAAACCTTATTTCCTGCATAAAGAAATAAGGTTTAGATTATCTTTGAATATATTAAGGTTTATTTTTTTATTAAGATTTAGATTATTTTTAAGTGTACGGAGTCATTTTGCTCACAATAGCCACTTGTCACTCTTAATAAGCATACCTGAAGACATATCAAATTATTAACAGATCCATGATCTTTGACAAAGGATCACAACAGATTTTATATCAGCTGGGTAAACCTGCAACCCTGGTTTACTTGGAGCCAATTAATTCTGACTTTCCCTCAGTTATGCTCTTATGGAGATCCATGGTTTTGGGTCTAATATCACAGGAAGAGCTGTCACAGCATTTTCAAGTTTAACTCTACTGAGTGAAAATGGGCACTGGTGCATGGACACAGAAACAACGCTGGGAAGGTCTGGAGTGAGGATTTCATGGAGCAAGCATGGAAGTGTGAGACAGTGACAGATTCATCAAAATGTTTAGGTTGGAAGGGCCCTCTAAGATCAACCTTAAGGCAACAGTGCCAAACACACCACTTCACCCTGTCCCCAGGTGCCACATCTACGTGGCTTTCAAATCCCTCCAGGGCTGGGGACTCTACCACTGCCCTGGGCCACCTGCTCCAGGGCTTGTCAGTGGAGACAACTTTCAGTGAAAGAAACCCTTTCAGTGAAGAAACTTTTCCTAATATCCAACCTGAACCCTCCAGGTGCAATCTGAGATTGGAAGGGCCCTCTGAGATCACTGAGTCCAACCCTCAAGCCAACAGGGCCAAACACACCCCTTTATCCTGTCCCCAGGTGCCACATCTACAGGAGGGCTTTTAAATGCCTCCAGGGATGAGGACCCCACCACTGCCCTGGGCCACCTGTTCCAAAGCCTGATTACCCTTTCAGTCAAGAAACTTTTCCTAATATCCAGCCTAAACCCTCCAGGTGCAAATTGAAGGGATCTCCTCTTACATCAGCATTGACAGACATCAGCACTCAAGGCCAGAGCCAAACATGCAGATATCAGATGAAACAATTAACCATGGAACAGAGAGATTCTCAATCAGGACCTGACCTGATGATCCTGCAGAGAATAACCTTCAGTATGGACAAGATCATCAGGTCTGTGAGATTGTGGGCTTTGAATTGATGACTACTGATGTCCTCTTTCAGGTTAATATGTGCACACATTCTCAAAGGATTTGGCTTCCTGGAGCTTCTCTAAAATAAAGGTTGTCCCCAAACTCCTTTTTTCAGCAATGCACAGAGTCATGGGCTAATCCTCAGTTATTCATGTAAAGGTCTGTTCCCCAACATGATTCTTGGCACTCAGAATAATTTCTACTGCCCAGCTGAGAATGTCTGTTCCTAATTAAATTAAATCTACCACTATATCTAAGACATAAAGTCTTTATAATTTTTTGCCTCCCTGCTGTCTTTGAGGACTGATAGATAAATAATTTTGATTTGATACTTATCACAACTTCCTAATAGCTTCATTAAAATTCTTTTCTTTGTCTTCTTTTTGTTTTAATGCTTTATGGGATTCAATCTTCTTTGCTAAAGCCTGTGACCTGCAAAATTACAGTGGTGAAAAAGGGACATTCAAAACCTGATTTCAGGTGATTTCCCATTCATTTGCTTTTTTGAACTTGAAAGTTAGAGACGATTAATGTAGGTTCAAGTTTGTCAGAGCACTTAACACATTGCACAGAGAGCTTTGCTTTGCATCTGCCTCTTGAAACATTTGACTTTTTCCTGCTACATGTCCTAAATCTGCATTGTGATTAAACCCCAGGCAGCACCAGCATCACACAGCACTCATTCCTCATCAGTGAGGGAGAGAATTGGAAGGGTAAAAGGTCAGACACCACTGTTACAGTCAGCTAAAAGAGATACAGTCCACTGGCATCTTCCAAGGAAAAAGTGATTTGGAAACACAAATTCTATGAAGTATAAATCCAGTAATCTAGGAACAGATTGCTAATTACTTATGCAAAAGAAATCAAGTCAGTCTTCATAAATCAGCAGCAACTGCAGCTGTTTAGGGAAATGAAATAAAAATTCCATGCTGTATTGAGGACAACACAATATTATTTTAAAGAAATGCTACTATAGACCTATGGGTAAATATCTGGAAGTTATTTCAGCCTGTAGTTAGAGCCACAGCCTCACTTTTCTCCTATGAGTGTACATAAGATGTGCATAAGATGTTACAGCTGCTGTTCCACAGTTATCCTTGCATTAGTGCAGTAAACTTTTATTATTACATATGTCACTACTTAATAATTCATAGGCAGACCTGTATCCTGTTACTTTTTAGGAGTTTTTATAATGAAATCCATTTGCTCTGCCTTGCTCGATCGATATTTCAGCACAGTCATACAAATCATTGACTTTTCTCCCAGAATCATGCAGAAGGTGCTTATCCAGGGGGACACAAGCCCAGCCATACTGAGAAAACTGAGCAGGTTGGTGCAAATCTTTTTTATCCTTTTTGAACAATCTATTCCTCTGATGACTTTTCCAAACCAGCTGGGCTGGTCATGAAAACAGCAGCTGGACTGGTCAAGGTTTAGAGGACAGTGCTCCTTCCTTAACTTTTGGAAATGCCTCCACAGTGTTCTCATGGTAGCTGCTGGATGCCAGAACCACTGCAACGAGCAGGAGATGCTCAGAGGACACAGTTCCAATATAAGGTACATTCAGGGCCTTGCAGAAAACAGAGCAGAATCTCTGCTCTGAGACTGCAGTAGATTTTCAAGATTTGGAAGCTGAAGTTGGAATTTTGTAGAATACATACAGCAATGGAAGATAGAAAGTGAAAATGTATGCCTTCCACAGCAATTCTTTGTGAAAATTATCAGAGATTCCTCAAAAGCATTGCAGACACTCTTTGTGTAATCACAGGGAGGAGTCTTTGCCAATGGCCATCCCAAAAGAGCTGCTAAGCAAGGACATGAGGAGAAGATGACTTTATAATGCAGAATGTTTTTATCTGCGTTTCAGTAACTCAGCGATAATGTAAATTATATTAAAGACTGCAGCAAGTGGATGAAATATAAAATGAGCCAATATTCCACAGATAAAATCTCTAGATGAAATTAGCTCTGCTTGTTACTGATATAGACACTAAAAATGGCTGATAAGGCATAGGAGAGGTGAGGAAAACAGATAGGTGTAAAAAAGGAAAACAGATAGGTCTAAAAATCATGAGAAACAACACGACAAGGGACAGGAATAGGATGCAAGAACATGAGAACCAAGACTCCTTTACAACAGAACAGGTCTTCCAAGAGTCATCTTAACGTGGCCTGAGTCACCACTGGGGAGCATCTAAGTCCAAAATCCCAGAAAGTTTTTCTTAGATAAGAGCTACAATGACCAGCTTAAGAATTTAGGGATATTTTTTTTTTTTTTTTTTGCCTTTGTTCATTGGTTTTGAGAATAATTTATGAAAGAGCAAAACTGGGACGTGTGGAGGGACAATACAAAACAAGGATCAAGGCACTGCACAGATACAACTGTTAGGGAATTCTGTGCTGCTTGAGATGCTTTGTCTCCATCCAACAATGCAAATCAGCCATGAGATTGATTTAACTGGGAGTGCTGCTTCTTACCCTCAGAGTAAAACAGCTGGAGGATATTGATGAACCCCACACGTTTCTGCACACATTTTATAACCACCATCTACTTCATCTACTTCCACAGTTATTTTGGTGGGGTTTTATTCAAGATACTGTCTAGGTCTTTATTTGATTTTAGGCTGTTTTCCCAGCCCAATGAGTATCCAGCCCAGGAAATGCATTTTTCCTTCTCTGCATATGCATTTCAACGTTTGCATTTGTCATTTGCTAAATGCACTATGACACACCGTGGCTGCAATTCCCTGAAGAATTCTTCCTATGATAAAGTGATTTGAAAAGCAGCTGATCAAGGCACTGGGCTTGTTAAGTTTCTAGTAATAACTACATCCATACACTCCAGGAAGGTAGCAGCAGATGTTAAAATGTGTTATTGCTGCTGGATAAGTACAGTTTGCAAAAATTATTTCCAGTAACAGGCTTCCAGTTTTCAGTTGCCAGCACATTTATTCTGGTTATCAAATACATACATAATGCTTTTGTAAAAATACATTTGGTAAGCATGCAACCATTCCAGAGTGCTTTGATCACTGTGTAGCCATCAGGATGAATTTCTGCTTAGTCCAGCTGCCAGAGACCCTTGGGTCTGTCCAAAGAACAATGAGGCATAGCTTCATGTTAAACGAATCTGGTTGAAAATGAGGAGATACCAGGGGGAACAATTCTTCTCCATGACCTAGTTGCACTTCCCCATTCATAACTCCTACAGTTAAGCCTGTGTTAATGGCAATCAAATGCTGCTGTCAAGTGTGACTCCAGGGTGCACCCAAAGTGACTCCAAAATTAGTGCACAACTACTGCAAAGCAGTTCCTGTCTTGGAGGATGAAATCTGAGATGCACATGAGGATTTATACACTACCATGCTCAAAATTAGAAACCCTAATTTTAGGGGAGTTCACCTTCATTAGCCACATGAGGAATATTCTTGGGCTGCCAATTGAGAAAACCCTTTTGATGTGCTCACCAAGGAGAGCTTGAACAAAAGCAAGCAGAGCATCCTCAGCCATGTGGGCAAATGCCTCCTCTGGCTCACTGTGACACTCTGAAGCAAAACTGAAGCCTCGTGCCATTTCACCACTATTTCATTATCAAACACTACAGGATACAGTAAATTTATTTAACAACTACTGCAAATTAGCAGTGCTGTAATTAAGAGAGATACTTCAAACATTGTCTCACCACAGGGTGAATCCTTTTGCTGCTTCTTGATGTTATTAGGTCAGAACCTGCTTCCTTTGGTTTTCTTCTTCACTTTCTTTTCTAATTACTAATTTTTATAGACTCCTAGTTACAACTGTGGAAAGAATTTCTCTGTTGAAATAGAGGCACTTTCTAATCCACCTTTGTCAACCTTTATTTCTCACTTATTGTGGTTTGGACTGTCAGAATACTCTGCTCTTTTTTCTGCGGTTGTCTTTAGTTTTGGTGTTTGTTTGAGGTTTTTTTTCCCCTCAGTTTCCAGAAAACCATTCTCTGCCTGTGTAGAAGTAGTTAGACAATTCAAATTACTCTTTATTATAGTGCAAGCAAAAACTTACAGGTTTTTGACTTTTAAGTTTTTCTGCCTAGTTCTTTGCCTGCCAGGAATCTTTTCCTACACCTGGTTTATTTTAGGTCCTACACTGGAAAAAAGTTATCTTTTAAATCCAATCATTCTCCAGGACTTTTAATATTCAAATAGAAATATTTTAATTTTTTTTTTCCCTAGGCACCAACAGCACAAACCATTTACTAAAGGAAGGCCTTTGTGATCTACCTTTCAATATCACAACAGCAGATGGGCCTTTCTTTTAAAGAAAAGAAAAATTAGGAAGTGTGAGATGCCCACCAAAAACAGAGTGAGAAGGAAGGTGGGTTCAAGTACAGGTGTCGCAAAGAGAGCCCATATCTACTCCAGCTTCTGTTGAAATTATTCCATGACCAATAACCCACTGTTTCTTTTTAATCCACACTCAAACACAAAAGGGAAAATGATTCCAGCAGGTGAATTTCCTACAGCAGGACAGTATCCCAGAGGTGGGATGTTCACATCCATGGTTTTGGTGACACAAGAGCTTTGGGGGTCTGGTCTGGACCTTCATGCTAAGACCATGCAGAACTTCAGAGGCTTGGGGAAATAACCATTGAAAAATAGAGTTTAAGAGCATCTGGGGTAACGTGGCAGCTGAACTTGAGGATTGCAGTTTTGGTTTCAGATAGTCAAAACTGGAGGTGGGCTGGAACTTATGAATGAGGGAAAGAGAGCAGGAGGGAAAATAAATACATACTATTTATATATGCCTGTGACATTAAATAATTGCAAGAAATATAGTAAGTGAATTCCATCCATCTGTCCCACAAACCACCATTAGTCAGTAGATTTTTTTCATGTCTCTTATCAGAACAGAGTGTTGAGACTTTCCCCCCCCCCTCTTTTTCCACTTTCCCTTATGGATCACACTAATGAATCACTGTTTTTCCAGATATTCTCATTTCTTCTCCAAAGAGGCACTTCATACTTCTTAATTCCAATTTTAATTATCTCTTTAGGAAGAGGCTTCACTATGTGTGATTTATTGTACACAGGAATTAAAAAATAGATAAAGTGCACTACCTAATTCTTTCCTTCTTGAATTTTTCTGCACTGAATTGCAAAGTAGAAGGTGAAAATTGATAAGAATAGTCTTGCAATACATAAAAATTTGGTGCCAGCCACCCAATTTCTTAATGTACAAATTGACTGTGGTTTTATGAAATAATACATTAAAAGAGTAAATTGGCTGTTGCAAATGTTAATAACCAAAGTATTACATTGGTAGTCAATGTGCATATGCAAATAGGAAAAATACTATATTGTAGTAATATACACTATATATTACTATATTCTCACCTACTTTTAGTCCAAAATTATTTCAAAGACAGAAATATATATAATTAACAATACTTACAATTCTAGGTCTGATAAGTAGGTACTGCTTGCTTATCTTTTTTTTTTTTTTTTTTTTGCAATTGGCCTTGAACTGAAATACTTGATGGTTGTTCTACCATTTAGCTGTTTTCAAGCAAATACACATCCTATGTAGAAAACAGAGATTTTGATCAAAAATTAATTTTAAAAAATGAACTCAGGAAAATAAGGAAAGAATAGCTCTTGGCAATAAGTAAATTCTTATCTAGTTCTTAAAAATCTAACTGAAGCATATTTCTGTCATGTGTTGATGCCGGCAGAGGAGATCATCTGATTATTTGACAATAAAAGTATCTTTTCTCCCTCTTTTATCTGTAAATGATCACAGTTTAGCCACTTCATTAACTCCATGTTTTGAATATTTTACTAGAAAATTTCCTCCAAGCTATTGCTACACCAAAATTAAAAACTTGTACTTGACCTAGAATGTCTTTTAGGAAGTCATTAATTTTCAATCCAAAGATAAATGATAGAGTTGTTGTTCTGATGACTAATTATGCTAATTGTTAAATTTGTGTGATTTACAGTTTCTTATACTTCTTTTTTCTTCTGATGGACTAAAGTGCCCTTCACTTTCAGAAGTCTCAGAGGATGAATTTACACAGAACATCAGCAAGTCCTCTCTTAACCTTCATTTGCTGAGTTAAATGCTTGGATGTTTTATGTATTTATTCATTTATTAAGGTTAGGCTGCTTTCCCAGAACAACTATAGCTTTTTCATTTTCTGAATCTCTTTCATTCAGCAATTCTCATTCTTTACTACTTTATCTATAAGCAATAACAATTTTTTTATTTTTAGTCAGTATTGCCTTGGTTTTGCACAGAGCATTGTATTTGCTATTTTAATGAGGACCTCATCCTCTAAACATTATTGCCTATCTCATACAAAGACAAAAAGTATTTTGAAAGAATATACATCTTTAGTTTAGCCCACTTTTGTCTGGTTCACATCACAAATTGAAATATGTTTTTTGAAGTTTCCGAGCTCCCTAATGTAAAGCAACAAAAATATTTCCATAAACATGGAATTAAGGAAATGAAGAGTGAGATTTACTCACAGACCAACATGCTCAAAACTTAGCTGGGTGCTGGGGCTGGCAGACACAATGCAGCATCTGGAAAAGACTCATGGCCCTTTGGGCATCTTAGGGCTTTTCCTGGGGAATGTACATGTGGATGGAATATCCTGAGCTGGGACACACAAGGAGCATCCAGTCCAGCTCCTTCCCTGCACAGACACCCCAACAATCCCACCCTGTGCATCCCTGGCAGTGGTGTCCAAACTCTCCTGGAGCTCTGGCAGCCTCGGGGCTGTGCCCATTCCCTGGGGAGCCTGGGCAGTGCCAGCACCCTCTGGGGGAGGAAGATTTTCCTGACTTTCCGCATCAACCTCTGCTGACCCAGCTCCAGCCACTCCATCAGATCCTCTCAGAGGTCACCAAAGATCAGTCAGTGGAATCTCAAAAGCTCCAGAGCTCAAAAAGTCTCTCGTGATAGACCTGAATTCCTGCACTGATGCTGTTGATTGATCTCCTGCTACCACAGCACAAAATAAACTAATCTGGAAGATGTGCCCACACTGGCCACTGGTTTAGGTGTCCAATCTTGAAGCTGAATCCTTTTTAAACCAGCTAAATTACAGGGTAGAAGAAAGACACCTTTCCCTCCTGCTTTGCTATGGAAAATAACCAAGTAAAATGGTGTTTGAAGAAAACATTAATGCAGCTTTTTTTTTTCCTGCTTTGTGGTGTATTTGCTATTGTAACTTAAGGACCTGCTGTCCTCATTTTTTCTCGGAAGCTACACAAAGCTTCTTAGGTGGCATTGCCTTGTGCTTGTCACAACACACTGCTGTTCACATTTGGGTATAATCTACCAAGTATTTATGGTCCAAGCTAAAACTTGCAGGCAAACTTTCCTTTTTAACTTTACCTTTTCCATTTTGTGCACAACGTGTGAGAAAGAGTTCCAAGGCAAGTGACACTGTCCTCCTTTAAATCCTAGAGCTATTTTTATCAGAGTGAATTGAGAGAACTGAAACTCTTTTGTATTTTTAAACTGTTCTTTGATTAAGAAAATGTTATAATTATGAAAATCTGAAAGGGAAAAAAAAAAGATTGGATTTTTACCATAGTTAACTAAGCTCAGCTTGAAAATTTTACTCTGTGGTGTTTTTGTACCTACCTTGTTTTTGTACCTACATTGTCTGTCTAGCAATAGAAAAATTACCTTCAATGGTTTTTCTTTTTTCCAATACTCCAGAATCCATGGGTCCAAGACCTGATAGACATTATTTTTCATTCAGACACTGAGCATTAAGTGACCAGAAAAGTGTAACCTGGCCTTCTGTGAGGTCCTCAGCAGCTCACAGCAGGGCTGCACCTTACAGTAGCTTATCAGCTTCAAACTTTCATCAAGTGGTGTAAGCCTCAGTGAGCAAAACATTGATTTGGTGATAATCAGAAGGTTGGAATGGTAAAATGTGTCAGGGCATGGAGCTCCTGACAGTTTATTTTCAAGCTTCCTGGTTTCAACAAGGTATATAATTGCTCACAGACCACAAAACCAGTTTAGGACATCAGAATTAGCCTCCCAGTTCAGCACCATTTATCAGTCCCACAGTTTAAAATGTTGGAATCCTGGATGATATTTAACTCCAGGATAAAAAGGAAAGTAAAATTAAAAAAAAAAAAATGTGGATCATGGGTGAAGTAAATCATATAGGAAACATATGCAAGAGGTTTGCTCTGCAGAAACAGGAGGGTGTGATTCTGTGGGTAAGAAGGATAGTTCCAACATTTTTCTCAGCCCTCCCACAAACCCAGAGGGAAAGCAGGATTGTAAAATGTGCCCAAGGTTCTGCAAATCTGTGAGTGTCTTTGAAAACAATACAGGCATCCAAGCACTGCTGTGCTCCAGACACTTGGGAGGGCTCCATAAAAGAGTGAAATGTGCAGATGAAAGATCACAGGAATCCCAGGGCTCCCAAACTTCATCCACCCAGAATGGGTCACTGGCACAATGGCCACGCCATAACAGATGGCTACTCCAAAGCAAAAGTGCTGCCCTTATACCTGAAACCGGTTCATTAACAAAATATGCAAAAAACTAAGATCTACAGTACATTAAGAAATCTTTCATGAAGAGTAAAAACACTTTGTGTGCTGTGCTGCATTTCATTGATGATACAACTGTAATTTTAAAGTTTAGTGCAGGTTTTAATAAAAACCTTGAAGAATCAGTGTTACCTGCTTTGAAATCACTCAATATGTCATGAATTCAAAAACTTTCCAATAGGCAACATTTCTTAGTGAAATTGGTTAAAATGAAAGAATTGGTAATTTCAGCCTTGAAGTGGTTCAAATCTGAGTGTAATCTTTGAAGAAGATATGTTGAGATAACCCTATTAAAAATTAAATTGATTCAGTTTATGAGCACGCTACATAATCTTTTTGGTCTTCTTTTTATGCAGGACTTCCAAGCAGACAGTGAATTATTAATGAGTGATTAGTATAGGCCTCAGTCTGTCCAAATTCAGTACCAGCCTCAAAATGTTATAGTTGAGTGGTGACATCCCTTAAAAAAATCTCTTTCTCTTGATTCACAATGATCCTAAACTGAGAGCATTTGATTTTTTTCTTGAACTGTTCAAAAGCTATGTTATCCTTCCCAGAACTTATCCAGTTCCTACTACTGAGTATTAAGATATTAAGATGCCCGTCCAGTATCAGATATTTTCTCACTTGATCCAAGTCTTACACAGCTAATTGCACTGATATTAAAAAAACTCTCCAAGTCTTTGAGCAATTTCTGGCACTCCACGAAATCTTCAGACTTGCACTTGCATTTGAATACTACAAAATTTGCAATTTCAAGTTATATTATTGCCATAGTTTAACCCCAAGCCCCTTACAACCCCTCACTCATTCCCCCACTATGGGAATTTTTGAAGGAGTTTTGAATGAGTTACAGATGGGACCTCTGAGCTGTTTTTGACGATGGGGTTTATTTTCTTATTTTCTGCACAGGCAGGAAGGGTGAGGTCGGCTCACATCTTTACCCCCCATGGTTCAGAAGGACACAAGACTTTAATTACAAGACTTTTTAATGAGTTATGGACTAATAAAATGCTGCTAATAAGGATATTTATGTTTTTGACCTAAACTTTAAATATTAATCTTTAAATATTTTGTCTTATGGGGACAGTGGGACTGGGAATAGAATCAGGAGGGTAAAAGCTACACAACTCTTGGGCTGAGATAAAGACAGTTTAATAAAGCAAAGCTCACACCAGCCACTGGAAAAAAAAAGCCAAAACAAGCAAAATTATCATAAAATATATGGGTAGAATTGAATTTATAACTAGTCACTGGAGGACTGCAATGAACAGACCATCACTAATACATTGCAATACAGCAATTTTTTAAAACTACCTTTGAGGTCCAATGTCAAGCCAATTTTTAATATGCTTTATGCCATGCTAAACTTAATTGGTCTAATTAGGCCATCAACTTAAAAAAAATTCAGCGTGTTATTGTCTGAAAAATGACTAAACAGCAGCATAAAATGAGAAAGAAGTTGCAGAGTGCTTTATAGGGATGGAATCACAAGAAGGCTGGCAGCCTCCAAAAATATTTAATCTAATACAGCTCAAAACTCTTAAAATATGAAGCCCTTAGAAAGAGAATATTAGGTTAAAAATGTGAAGCATCTCCTTCTAGAGGAGACCACCATTCCAATCATCAGCTCACAGTAATACTTCAAACACAAATATCACTGTACATGGGTCTTACTTTTATGTGCCAAGAGCAACCTATTATTCACAATTTCAGTTTTACTGACAGGACCACTCTAACTGCATTTCTCAGGTCTGTTATTCAGAGTGCTTAAAGATCACACTCTGAGCACTCAAGAATAAATCTATCTGGAGCTATAAGATGAATTATATTACAAATCTGGCATGAAGTTAAATTGTTCAAGCAGGGGAAAGAGGTTTAAAAAAAATGTTCAAAGCAGTATCCCCACAAGTCTGCAGGTACAAGACACAAATACTGGCACTGCCTTCTCAGGTAGGTTCATGCTCTGTTGTTGTGATGGAACTTGGAAAAACAAGAGTAATTTTTCCATCTTGAAGCAGCATTCTGAAGTATATAAGAGGACACTGCTTCACCATGGAAAACACAATTTAGGAAAAATATAAAGTTAGGACATCTAAATATAAAAACCCCACAAACCAACACAAACAAACAAAAACACTCAAAAAAGCTGATCTCCATTTAATGTACGAGGAATTGAAAGGCAAAATCATGAATATTCCCAAGGCTATTTGTAATGCAGGAGGTCAGAGATTTTGCACTTTTAGTCATGACCAGCATTTCATTCCCAACTGTTCCCATCATTTCCTGTTTTTCTCAGTCATACGAGGATTCTGCTCATGAACAAGAAAATGTTATTTCTGTACACACTCTGCATTATCTTGGAAAGGGAAGCTCACAGACACTGGACACTAAACTAAAGTGGGCATTAGAGTTGCTGTGGGTTCCAAAAGACAAACCAGGCAGAATATTGGACAACCTAGGCCAAACACAGCAGTCACAACATCAAACATCAACAGAGAAGCCCACCTGAACTCTGTATATCTTTTCTTTTTCACTTTATCATACACTTCATCCAAGCATCTCAAAACTCTTAAAAATATTTATGAAATCTTGCAGAACTCCTGAGAAGTAAATTATCATGACTTGCCACGTTACAGACTGGTACACTGAAATTAAAAAACAGCTCAGCACAGCACTAGAGCTGGGGAAAGGATTTCACACATCTAACACCGTCCCTTCATAATAAAAATGTCTTAAACTGCCTATGACAAGAAGTACTCAGAGACACCCTGGCAGCTTTGAGAGATTTTTTTAAATTCTATTAAATTGCAAAAATAGATGCTTTGTGTTAATTGATTTTCTTTCTTGCCATCCCTTCTAAGCAGTCAGTGAAGTGTTACAGTTCTCAGAACTCATCTCACCAAATGTCCTGTATTAAATGGGACTTTTCAATACAGATTCACAGAAACAGTCATGGAGTTGGTTGAGAAGGTAAATTCAGATAATCCTGAGAATCTTCCTGAAAAGCAAGTTTCCAGAACTATTTACGTCTCAAGACATACTAATCTGATCTTCCATATCTAATCAATTCCTACTCTTTTTTTCAGTGCAGAGGTTATGATCATTATGTCACAGAATGATTTAATTTGGAAAAGACCTGTAAGATCATGAAATCCAACCTTCAACCCAGCACCACCATGTTCCCCATTAAACCATGTCTTTAAATGCCATATGAAATTTTTTTCTTTTAACACTCCCAGGAATTGTAACACCACCACTGCCCTTGCCAGCCTGTGGCCAAGCTTTACAACCTTTTCTGTGAAAAAAATATTTTTCTAATTTCTAATCTAAACCTTGCCTGGTGCAAGGTGTGACCACTTCCTTAGGTTTAATGAATTTTCAGTGTCACATGGTTATATTTTGTCAAAGATGCTCACAGACAAAATGTTTAAAATCTATTAAATTAGTAAGTTCATTGACATGGAATAAAACTGGGATAACTTCAAAATATTTCCACTGATGTAGCTCCTTTGCATTGTCTCAGTGTAGTGGCAGGGTATTTGGCCAACAACCCTGCATTAATTTGGTACTGAGAAGTGGAACCTAAAAAGGCAGAATTCCACTGAGAGAGATGGAATATGCTACACTTCAGGCAACAGTAAGTTAATTCTGGCTTTGTGAATGCTGACTGCAAATCGACAGAAACATAAAGAAATATTGGACCTAGTTTGTTCATTATTATCATCCTGTTTTATTTAAGGGACAGCCTCTTCCTGCATTCTGCAGGTGCACAGCCCAGATATCCATGTCTCTGACTGAATATCTAGCACTAAAAACAGGATTCACCCTCAATCATAGTTAAAATGCTAAAAAAACTTTCAAGCAGGCACTCTACATAGCCCCCAAAGAGAATGTTTCACTGATTGGCAGTGGTGGGGTTTTTTGGTTTGTGATATTTTTTGGTTTTGGTTATTTTTGGTTTTGTTTTGTTTTGTGGTTTGGTGGCTTTCTATTCCTTAAGCTGTTATTTGGACAGATAAATTAAATTAACAGAGATTAGATATTCATGAATTGAATGACAGTGAGGAAAAATGGGGGTTTTTGATCTAGAGCTTCTTGGTTCCTGTGCTACTTTAGGTGTGAACAGTGCAGAACTCAACATCCTCTCAGGCTCATTCCAAAGTGCACAGCTGGGCTTTAATCCAGTTTTCAGCTCCAAAACAAAGAGGGTGAAAATGAGGGGTTCTTGGGAAGGAAATACTTTGTTATTTGTTTTGTCTTTTTTTGTTTGTTTGTTTCCTTTTCCATGTGAGATTCTTGTTTTTATGGGACACCAGAAATGCAGTTTGTCATATCTTAGCATGGACTGGGAATCAGTGAGAAATGCAAAATTGCTGGGCATAGATTACCCACTATGCACTTTTCTGATTTAAGTTATGGTGAAAGCTGAGATCTAAAGGGTGAGATGGGGAGGTAGAATGTGCTTTAATCTTTCCTTTTTTTTTAAATTTCTTTCCCAATATCTCACATTTAATACTTACAAGGGAATTCTTCCCCTATTGTGATAGATTTATCTCATGAACACAATTATGTATTCTGTCCTTGAGGCTGAAAGTGTTCTCAAAGAGTTCTTCCTGTTACTCAAAGAGAAAAAAAATCTGTAGAAAGTGCAACACTTTCTACAGTTTATGAATCCAAATCAGCAGGCCTAACTGTCCATTGATCTACTGACAAGTCCTAATAAATTTTTTAAAAATTGCATGTCCTGAAAAAAAACCACCAAAAATCTTTTCAGAATTTTTCAGTCCTGAAGGGTATGATTTTTAATATTTGAAACTCTAGAGCAGTCCTTACTATCTGCAGGAAGGCTCAGTGTTAAATCAGAGACATTTTTGCTCTTGTATCAATAAATATGACTGAGAGGTAGCCAATTAGTTTGCAGCTGTGCCACTACACTGATTTTATTGGATTCACAAGCTAAAATACCCAGTTAAAAAAAAAAAGAAACCTGTTAATATTCAGACAGAAATCTTCCATCTTGTTAATACGCACACAGCTACACAAGTTGCAGACAACATCAATGTTTTAACATTATGTTCATTCTGAGGTAAAGGATTCCTCTCTCTAGAGCTGTTCTGAGCTATATCCTCTTCTTAATTGCTGCTTATCATCCATTCCCCTGCTCTTTCTCAGTCAGTGATAACAAGGTCTGTGTGTCACATCCTCACTGCCAGGGGAACCTCGCTCCCTTTGAGAGGGAAGGTCTTCTCTTTTTGCAGAGAGATGAGGCGACCTGCTCTCCATTGCTTAGACAAGCTGTAGACTGTACAAGTGACTCTAGAGGTCCTCAATCTGTCACAAAGCCAATACAATCCATGGCTAAACCTCCTTCCACACGCCTGCCAAATGTTTCTCCTCACATGTTGACCCACGCTCTATGGATCTTCTCATTTCCCGTCTTTCAATCTTTTATTTTCGTTTCCTGTTCTGTCTCTAAATTTCTCTTCCCCTGTGCCCACTTACCATATGGTGTGTTCTTCCTGATCCTACCATCAAACAGAAATCCAGACTCCCAAGATCAGAGCATCCTCTTTGCTGTGTCAGCACAGACCACAGAGCCATGGGAGGGTTTGGGTTGGAAGGGACCTACTCCAACACCCTGCAAGGGCAACCCCAAGGGACCTTGGGAACAGCTTCAAACTGGAGGACAAGAGGTTTAAATTGGATATTAGGAAAAAATTCTTCCCTGTGGGGGTGGTGAGGCCCTGGCATGGATTGCCCAGAGAAGCTGCGTCTGCCCCATCCCTGGCAGAGTCCAAGGCCAGGTTGGATGGGGCTTGGAGCAACCTGGGGTAGTGGAAGGTGTCCCTGAATATGGCAGGGGATGGAACAAGATGGTCTTTGGTGTCCCTTCCAACCCAAACCATTCCATGATTCCATGAGCCTCAACTAGACTGATTTGCTCATAGCCCCATCCAGCCTGACCTTGGATGTTTCCAGGGATGGGCCATCTACCACCTCTCTGGACAACCTATTTTACCACCCTGGTTGTAAAAAAATTCCTTCTTATATCTAATCACTGATGGCCTACAGGATCTCAAAGAACATCCAGACCTCAGCTCACAGCCCAGATAAGTGTCCAGCCACTAAACCTGTGTCGCCATGGTATTTTATGAAAAATCCGTTTGCTAGGATTTTTCTCCTGAGAAGCTGAGAGGCCCCAGGAACAAAATGCAAACAATGGTTATCTGCTGCTGTGGAATGCAACAGGTGCATCTGGGATTGGTCTCATGTGGTTGTTTTTAATTAATGGTCAATCACAGTCCAGCTGTCTTGGACTCTCTGATCAGTCACAAGATTCTATTATCATTCCTTTCTATTCCTTGCTACCCTTCTGATGAAATCCTTTCTTCTATTCTTTAGTGTAGTTTTAATATATTATTTTCTTTTGATATAATATATATCATAAAACAATAAATCAGCCTTCTGAAACATGGAGTCAAGATTCTCATCTCTTCCCTCATCCTGGGACCCCTGTGAGCAGCACCACAAACCTGCCCCACAAAGGTGTAGAATCCTTCTCAGCTGTGTACCCCACCTGTCTAAATGGAAGAATTTGACACCATGAGCAGACCTTCATTAGCTTTCTCCATTATGCAGGATTATTTCCATTCCTATTATGGAGCACTGCTACTTCACACAGCATGGTTTCTGTCAACAAGCGGTCCAGAGACTTCTTCAGCCTTCTGAGATATCTGCCAAACCATCCACAGTAGTCCATGCAGAGATCCAGATCCTCGTCACCTAAATTAAGGATACATTTGTCAGCTGTAACAATAATTGAGCTACACTGACTTGAGGATGACTTGAACAATGGACTCTTTAGAGAAGTGCAGCCATGCACAAGCCAGGCATAACTGGCAGTCATGAAAGGTTCTGGTAAGCCCCCAAAAGTGGGGATAAGCCCCCATCCAGCTTCCCATCTCATCACCAGACTGGGAGGAAATAAGAAATAACCAACATCTGGCACCCTATTGCCTCTTTGCCCCTGTGAACTTTTAAAATTATGATGTTGTCATATTAATGAGGAGAAAGTGTTTAATTTATTAATTCATCTTTAAAAATTATGGGTGAAGTTGTGTACCTAGTCATTACATCTTTTCCTAATTTGATGCATTAAGGAATGTTATATTTGGTGTCATCAAATGATCTCACTTAATTATGACAATGGGTAATGATGGCCATTAAAGTAATGACATTTGTCACCATCAGTAGTGGCAAGGGTAATGAATAATGAACAAAATTTCCACAGAGACTTTATAGTCTTATATTCCACTCAGCAACAGGCTAGAAAAACACAGAAACAAAATAGTTCCCTGAGGACCTAAAAAGTTTAGGGAAGACAGGAGAGAAGCTTTAAAACTCTTAAACACACTAGCCAAGAAAGATATGGATTAATGATGTGGCATAAAAAAAAACCCCACTAAAACTTAAAAGCCTCATGAGCAAATCCATCTTATTAGATCTGCAATAATATCACCCCATATATTCTTTTCCTAAAGAAACACCAACTGGATTTTAATGTGACTGCCCACACCTGGAGTATGGTGTCCAGTTCTGCCCCCACAACTCAAGAAGGGTGTGGACAGACTGGAGATGGTCTGAAAAAAGCCACAAAAATTTTCAGAGGGCTGGAAAGACTGAGTAAGTTGGGTCTTTTTTCCCTGGAGAGAAGGTGGCTCTGGGGGACCCTCACCACAGAATTCCAGTAATTATAGGGTGACTGCAAAGAGGGTAGAAGCTCTCAGGGAGCCCATGGAGAAGGCCAGGGAAAACAGGCATGAGTTGTACCAGAAGAGGATTCCTCCAGGTATAAAAAAAGAAATTCTTTACACTGGAACAACCTCCCCAGGACTGTTGTAGAGCCCCCATCACTGGCACCTCTCAGAGGTGATTGGGCAGGGTACTCAATAATCCCATGTAGGTTCCAAATGCTGGACCAGGTGATGTTTCAAGCTCCCTTCCAATCTGTCTGATGGATT
The DNA here is from genome assembly GCF_023055355.1 of Agelaius tricolor. Classification (NCBI taxonomy): domain Eukaryota; kingdom Metazoa; phylum Chordata; class Aves; order Passeriformes; family Icteridae; genus Agelaius; species Agelaius tricolor. The sequence continues at coordinate 1,833,771 of NW_027269284.1, read as the reverse complement.
GTTCTATGACTCCACTGAATCCCAGAGGTTGTTTGTATCTTGATCTTGAACAGAAAAAAGACCCTGAATTAAGAATGCAGGCAAGTATTTTGAGACTAAGGAGAATTATCTTTTTGCCCACTTACAAAAGTAACAGTTAATCTGTCTCTGTGATGCTTCCTAGTCTTGCTCTGGCATATAAGCACAGTGGATCCTAAACATAATAATATTTTATTTTCTTTCTGACATGAACATTCTGTGTACATGCAGAAAAATACAGCACATCTGTCTTGCATTTACACATTAAACTTCCATGGCAAGTGATGCAATGTGGAACAGAGACTGTTTCTGCCAAGAGGCACGAGGAAATGACCAGGCCAAAGAACAGCTCACGTAGGCCTAGAGTTCATACCAAGCCTAGTGTTATATGTTTGCTTTCTCCAAAAGAAACGAGGAAAAGCACTTTATTTGTGCTCATTCTCTCTGACCAGATTGTTTGTCAAGCTACAGACCAAGCAGGGGGAAAATCTAAGTGAACTAATCAATGATTCCAGCTGAACTGTCCTTATGCAAAACCTCTCCTATTACTTGTAGGACCTACCGCCCGCTTTAAAATTGGCAAGGACAACACTTAAGGCTGCTCTGACATCTGCTTTTCCAGGACATGCCATAATTCTGCTAAAATGAATGAGAGTACATTTTATAATAAGTGTCTTGCTGGCTTTTAATGAAATGATGCATTATTAGCAAAGATTAAAAGAAGTAATTATGTACAGTGTGGTTGAATGATGGCTGTGGGGCCAGAGATGATAACTATGTCTGTGCATTTGAAAACTGAGCATTAACAAAAGAAAGGATTTTTAATTTTTAAGGTGGCAGAGATGGGACAGACTTCATTAATAAAACAAACAAAAAAAAAGCCAATCAAAAAAAAAGGAAACCACAGCTGGAAATTCAGTGAAGGTAATTTTGGAGCCGATATTGAATGGCAATTTGTCTGCAAACTAAACTCTCCAAAGTGATTGTCAAATCTCCATGAGTTTGACTGCTGAAAGCACAATGAGAAAAAGTATATGAAAATAACCCAAAGAATTATTTCTTGAATATGGAAACCAGATTGCCTGGATGCATCATAAACAAAATGGACAGCTGTGCCAGGAGAAAGGTCAGACTCTGGGCAGTGAGAATGATAATTCCTCCTGGTACTCTCATATGGATGTGATTTAGCTCTTACCATGTGGGGATCCACAGCCTCTGAGATTAAAAACATCACAGTCAAAGACCATAATACCATTTTCCTGGTATACAAATCTGTGAAACTCAGGCTTCTTCAAGCACAGTTTTGATACCATTAAAAAATAACTGGTTTAGAAATAAAAATACTTTAAGCAGAGTTTAGATAGCAGCTATGACCACCAAGTTATATCATCTATTAACTGTGCTAGCAGGCTCTATAACTGTATTGGGGTGTAAAAAAATGCCCTCGTGCAAAATAAATGGCATAAAAGCTATGTTGAAGTGAAATCTTTAAGATAATAAATTTGAGCATGGAGAGAAAGATTTGAATAATTTTACAAGGTATGGGTAAAGAGTTTTACTAATTTCAAAATGGAGTTTGCTAATTTTATGTTTGCCTGTTAAAGAAGAGAACTTAGTGCAACATCCCAGGAAATATCTACCTACCCTACAACCCATGAGTATATTAAATGGAAAAAAGTGTTCCCAACTGGAGCCTCAAAAGGAATGGAAGCTCAGAATAATCTTCTTGGATGGAGTCCTTTTACCCCATGTACTGCTAGGCAGCAGGATAAGAGCTGGAATAGCACTGCAGTAAATGCTCTGGTCTCTTTATCAAGGGTAGTAAAAGACTTTACTGGTGTTTTTCCATCCTCAGACTGTTGTTAGAGACAGGCATAATGCTGGTATTTCCCCCTCCTCTCCTGTCTTCTCCCTCCAAAAACCAGAAGTAAGGGGGAAATTGCTGATGCTACTGCTCCCAAGGTGGGCTTAGCCCATCAGGAAATGAAAACCAAGTCTATGATTAATGTGATCAATTAAAAAAAGAGAAAAAATTTCTTCTGCTTCAGGAAAATCTTTAATTTTCCCCCATTATGAGTGTCTTATTCAGCTGAGGACAGTAAACAGTCCTGTGTTCAGTGACAGGTGTTCCATTCAAATGGACTGGAAATGTGATGAACTCTCCAGTTCTGTCCCACAAAGGCTGCACTTTCACTGGAGTGAAACTCTGAGAAAATGGCAACCAATCAGCCCAGATTTATGAGCAATCCAGAGGACACAGGATATGGAACACGATCAAGAACATAAAACTCCTGAACTCCTTTAAAATATTGAACCTTTAGAACATTATGTTCACTAAATTAGACTTAGTTGATAAAAAAATGAACAGGTATGAACACTATGTGGATTAGTCTGGAAATGATTTAGAGTTCAGTGCACAGTCCAGAGTACATATTCCCTGCTCATTTGGCTTCTGTGGGCAAACTGCTTGTGCATGAGAAGTAAAAAAGAAGAAACAGGAAAATTAATTAGGCTAGAATTACTACTTTGCACCATATTAAAAGGAATTAAGAAGCTCAATAGAAGCCAGATCAGAAAGGACCTTAAAACAAAAAAAAAAAAAAAAAAAAAAATCAGGTTTGATGTGGAAAATAAGAGTTCACAGACACGTGGTAAAAATGGGTAATAGGATCAGAGGAATGAGGTAGGAAGCCTTCTTACTGGGAGCCTCAGATGTAAATTGTAGAGTAAAACAAACTTGGTCCAGGGCATGAGAAGAAGAGGATGTGGTAGTGAATATTCCAGACAATGAATATTCCAGACAATGAAGCTTGTGAATATTACTTGCAATTTTCAATCAGCTCTAGTGCAAATGTCATGAGGTGTTTTTTCCTCTCCTAAGGTGTGGTGGTGGTTTACTTTTCACAGTTCAAATCCTTCCTAAACTTGAGGAGCCTGTCAGTAAATACAGCTCTTTGGTCCTCTGCATGTTCAAAAAATATTATTCTTTCTAAAAGAACAAAGCCAGACTCGTGGCCTCCTGTGTTTGGAAAATAAACACAGTGAAGTTTGGCTGACTTGTGGCTGCCCCTTCCCTAGAAATGTTCAAGGCCAGGCTGGATGGGGCTTGGAGGAACCTGGGATAGTGAAAAGCGAAGGAGAGGTTGGAACCAGATGGGTTTTAGGATCCCTTTCACCCCTAACACCCCTGTGATGCTATGACTGTATTTTTCCTTTAGTACATCTTGTAACACACTTAGCAGGTAAGAGATAAGAGGTCGTGTGCTTGTTTTCCTTTCTGTGGAGTCCACTTCCCCAACCAGAAAACTATGAACAAACCCAAAACTATTTTATGGCTGAAGTCTTAAACTGAGAAATTAGCAAATTGGAAATCAGAACAGTAGCACCCTTTGTTTACTTTCTTATCAAGGTGTTTCCACAATAAGGCAGAATGACAATCTCAGTTTAATCTCAGTTAGTCTCTTTCTAAATCCCCAGATCAGAAACTCTCACATCAAATTTTTTTGTTATACATAGCAAGAGTTCAATAACTTTTAAGAATTTTGACTTAAAAGCTAGAGGTTTTGTTAAAAAGTTTAAGAACAAAGGTTGGTTCTTAATACAACAGAAATATTTAATCGGACATCACTTGTCTGATTTTGGTGCCCAGTTTCATTAAAAATTGAGTGTTACAAGACAATTAGATTTTATGCTGAGAACACAAAAATAAAAAATAAAAAAAAACAAAAACCAATTCCCCCCAAAAATCCAATTAACAAAATAAAATTATAAATGAAGAAACATGACCTAAGCTGGCAAAGGAAAATATTCTTGATTGATGTAATTCCACAAAAGACAGGAGTATTAATTATGAGCAAGACACCACATGTAGAAATCTTTTGTGTATTACATTCTGTGATGTGGTAGAATTCAGATAATTTGGTTTTTTAATGATTAATGAAGTCAGAATCATTCGCATGTGGGTTTTTTTCCCCCTACAAAGAATGAAGCAGATGGATGTGTCAGGGCTTTATAAAGTTCAAATTAAAGATGAGGATTTTCCTCTCCACTGTTTGTCTTCATTCTGTGGGGGAGGAGGAATTGAGAAGGAAGAATAACTGCTATTTCTTGGATCAAATCAGTTTAGGATTCTGCATGAATTCTGAATAAACCCCTAGGTGTTTGGGGTGGGCTTTTTTCCTCTTTTTTTTTTTTAAGCAGTTGGGTTTTCAAGTGGGTAAACTGTATTTTATTCCTTCTCCAGAAATTTATATTCTTATTTCTTAATAAGCCATTCCCAGCAGGCTTTCAAGGGGGTTGCATTGCAATGGGGGCTTTTGCTCTGCAGTTGTATTGTTACTAGAATTCAGTCTCTGACTCCAAGAAAAGGCCTAAAGGCAAAACTAAATCAATTTAATCCAACTTAACATCCTCCAGGGCCTTTCAGCAGATGCATCACAGCACAGACATTTGGGATCTTTTCAGCTTATGCAACTGTTAAATCAGAGCAAAGAACCCAGAGTGCTCCTGGGACTCCTAGAACACAAACACTTGCCCAAGAACATCATACAGAGCATGTGTTTAATGTCCAGCCTTCTTCACAGCTGCACAGTGGCTTTTCTCCTCCTGATCAGATTTTATTTATCAGATTTTTATGACAATTTACATTCTTGATACACAATTGTCTCACAGTTGTGCTCCAGCTCTTGCTCTGTTTAGACTCTCAGAATTCCAAATATTTCAGTCCAAGACAGGAGATTCTCACATTTCCTCTATTTTTTTTTTTTTCTAAATTTTTCCATTTCTAAATGGAAATAAGAGTTGTGTAAAGACTTTTTGCACATCCAGGCATGAAAACTGCTTACTCAAGCTAATGCACCTTTATCACACTCCCATTGTGTCCTAATTGTAAAGTGATTTTTAATAGCTTCCAGGTTTAGCAGAGAGATGTGACAATTGACAGGTATCCATTTGTCTGTCTCTGGGACTCAGGTGCCCACATGGCAAACTGGAGGCACAAAATCCAGGTGAAGTTCTCTGGGAATGCTGCCCCACAAGGACACCCAACCTCATCCCAGGGCTGCTGCTTCCTGGAGTTTTGAGAGTTCAGCATTGGAAAGGTCAAACCCCATGGACCCAAACCTTCCTGTTAATACAGGTAAGCTGCAGGACTGTTCAAAAAATATTATTCTTGTATTCTATACAAACCTTCCTGTTAATACAGGTAAGCTACAGGTAAGCTCCCAGACTGTCTGGGAGCCAGAGAGAGGCATCATTGCACTGAGTCACCTTACAGAAAGCCCAGTGATGACTTTTTCTATTACACAGAGAAAACATTCCCAGAAGAGAGAGCTTGAACTCATGTTTCCCCCCTTCTGTTGCAAGCTCATGGCTTGATTCCTCCAAAGAACCTTAAAATCTCTTTTGCACAGTGACGCTGCTCAGCTTTGCTTGGATTTCGTGAAATTTTTAACCTGTTCAGTCTTTTTAAGCTGAAGTGGCTGAAGTTCCAAGGGGGTCAGGTGTGCAGTGCTCACTCCAGCTGTGGATTAGGCAGGCTTGGAGGGACAGGATCTCACAGCTGAGCTGAGCAGAAGGGAAATCACAAATGAACCACGTAGAAAAACCTTCTAAACTGGTTGTAAGTTTTGAGGATCATAACTGGGCAGCAAAATGCACACCAAGCACCTTGGTGCTTTCATGAATCTTGCCCCTCACCCCTAAGTCAAATGGTTATCTCTGGTCATTTGATTTGGAGATGTTGAGTCCCTTTCTGTCACTGGTCATCAAACAGTCACTCTAACACACACCTGAAATTAATTACATTTACCTCAGATTAAGGAAATCCTATGTTGTAATTAGAATGCTTTCCTGGACACTATCTGTTTATTCACACATCAATCTGCCTGATTATAATTGAATGCTCCTAATTAATTTTCCACTCTCCACCACTCCACATTATTCTGAAAAAAAAAAGAAAGCCTTTCCCAGCAGATTGCAAACAAGAACTGCATCTTTTTTCCTGAAACTGTCCTGATAGAAATCATCTTAATGAAAACTTAATACAAAATTTCAAGCAAAATATATGAGCATGAAGATAATATCTGCATTTCCTATTGAAATAACGTGCAGATTTCAATGTCATTGCAAGCAGTCACCAAAAGAGTTGAGAGACTTTACAGATCTGTCTGCAGTACCAGCCTCTGTGTTACAAGAGAAAGAGAACTTGCTGTATGAATATAAACCTCTAATAAGATGAGAGACTTCTACTAAGCCACTCATGCTTGAAGTCTATTGAAAGATAATCTTTGGTACAGTACTCCCAGAAAAGAAGGGAACTGAAATCAATATCCAGTAAAAAACAGATTAAGAGACCAAGCTAAAGAAATCAGAAGTTACTCAGCAGAACAGACATATATCTTAAAGATTATCATTGATCATGAAAGCATGGGGTCTTTTTAGCTCTGAGGAGAGAACAATTTCTAAGGACAAGACCCTGTCTCCTCTTTAGCTTTAGGTACAATCCCTGTAGTACAACAAATTTTAAATCTCCATATTTTAATTTAAAATACAGTGGAATAAAAAAAAGAAAGAAGGTTCAGATATCATCTGATTATGGGGGGAAAATCTGGTTTTGCACAAAAAGGAGCTTATTTTCACTAACACATTTGAATATGTCTTTGTTTTCCCATGAAAGAAAAGACAATTCATTTCTGAGATGAAAGATGATTGTGCAGCCGGGAAATGAACATTCAGCAAATGTGAGGTTATTGCCAATATCTTCAGAGACCTTTGACCAATTTAATTACTCCATAAAGCCATTCCTGACTCCAAAATGTCAATAGTAATAGTGTGCATCCTTCCCACTCAGCTGGCCAATGCTTTGGACCTGCCATAAACTCTTTTCATGTAAATCAGCCCATAATTTCCAAACACAAAATGATCTTTATCACAACAGCCATTTTTCCCTCTCCTTTGCTGGATGTTAACAGAATCAATTTGCATCCAGGACTGTACTTCTTTAAAATTTTAATTATTATTCTGATAAGATGATGCAAGCCCCAAAAGTTTAACAGCATAGAAAAGCCAAATATCTTAACAAGAACTGCAGGTGGAATGTTTGATTTCACATCTGAATGATAAATCTCAGCAAATTAAACAAACCTATTTTAGTGAACAGCAGAGTAACTTATTTCCACTGTGACACAATTCAAATCCTGAACTACCCACTACTCAAAAAAAATTATAGAGTGAAAATAATACTAGAAGGAATTAACAATAGCTTCTATTTTCTTTTCTATTCCATTTCTCTTTTCTTCATTAAAGTCCATTTAATATTGAAAATTGTATAATATTTCCAATATACATCTATAATTTTTGAGTACTTATTCAGCAGAAAGTATCTCACAACCCAAAACACCAAACTTCAAAATAAATTCAAATACTCAGTCCAGTTTTATGTTTTCACTGCTGTAAAAAGTTTTAAAACATATGCCACCAAATTTGCTTGGTTTTCTTGTCTTCTGGATTACTTTTTTCCTGATTTAATGTTTTATTCTGATGCATTGTATAAAAAGTTTCACATTCTTAGGTGGGTTTCTCATTCTCCCTCACTACTCTTTCTTTCATCATTAGAAGTAGTTTTAATATGTAAATACATAGGACCATCCCAAAAATTAACAATTTTTAAATGCACCATCTGCTACAAAAACAGACTCTTTTTCTTTCCAGGACTAGCATTTAATTTTGCAATCCTAAGGTGAAGCTTCTCTTCCCACAACGCCATTCCTTCCATGGCCATTTACACACAGACAGGGTTTTTTTCTCTATGCTTTCAAGATCAAAACATCAAATAAGGGGAAGATAACTTTTCTTCCCCAAAATACAAAAAGGCTGAAAACAGAGCAATGGTGAGGGATTTGATCCTTTCCTTCTGCTCAGCACAAGGAAGACTCTTGGACGTTTTGTAGTGGGGAAGGGTCACAATCTTGATTAAAGGATTGGAGCATCTGTCACATGAGAAAAAGCTGAGATCACTTGTGCTGCTCAGCCTGGAGAAGAGAAGGCTCAGGGGGATCTTCCTAACATGGGTAAACACCTGAGGGAATAAGGAGAAAAGAGCCCAGCTCTTTATGGTGGTCACGGAATGGACAAGAGGCAATGGGTACTAATGGAAATACAGGAAATTCCATTTAAACATGAGAAAAATTGAATTTATTGTGAAGAGGATTGAATGCTGAAATAGGTTGCCCAGAGACATTTTAGGGCCTCCATTGCTGGCCTCTTCCAATCTCTGTGATTCTGGGATTCTGAGGTTAACAATAAATGCTGAACCTTCCAAAATATAGTGATGTAAATACCTAATTGTTTGGTCACACTTGATTAGGAACTCATAACTGTATTGCATCCTAAGCTTGCTTCCCTCACAGGGAGTCCCAGTTGTGCCATCCCATTTCACAAAACCTCTAAGTTTTAAACAATTTTCCTGTGAAATCTTTCTTTTCCATCTGAAAAAAAAAACCACAGCAAAAGAAATATTATCCACAAAACCAGATTTTTCTTATTCCCCAGGTATTTGCAGAGTTGTTTCTCTTTCTTATTCTCTCTCTCTCTTTATTCTCTCTTACTGGTTTGGGGCTTTTTCCCCCTTTTTAAGTCTATTATCTCAGAGGCACCACCACCATCATGGATGGGCTCAACCTTGGACAGCAGTGGGTCTGGAATTCTCCCCTTGGAAATGGGGGAAGTTTCCAGGAGCCTGTATCACCCTTGCTCCCAAAACCTGGCCACACAATCACATACAACCCATTTTTCACAACTTCTGCCGCCTGGGACAAAGGCGGGCTGATCCTGTGCTCTTCTACCTGTTGGCTTTTCTTTTCCTCTTATCTCCCACCCTCTGTTCCTCTGCTGTGAAAGTAAAGCTGTTTTCACGGCAGAGCTTCATTTCTTGTTCTTGGTCTCTCCCTTGATCAAGCACAGCCTTCAGCCTGCATTTGTGCTTTCACACTTTCCCCAGGTAGAGGCTTGAATTTGGGACAGCTTGTTGGAGTTCAAAGCAATAGAATTACCCACTCTGAAATGAGGGGAAATTATCCCCCTGCACTGATAGCTCTCCAGTTGTTTACTTCCATTTTTCCCTTGTGCTCTCATGAGCAGGCACATTATCTCCTGCTCCATCTCTTTTCAAGCTGGCACATCCCAAAGTGTCCCAGAAAAAGATGTGTTATCCCAGTTAAACTTGGATTGCAGCTCTTCCCTCCCTTTTGGGCCCAGCAGACTGAAGAGGGAGACCCACACTCCCATTCTGGCTTAGCATAAGGAGAAGGCCAGATTCCTTGTGTGTCATCTTCAGGGTTGTCCTGGATTGCCAAGCAGGTTGTATTCTATTTGCCACCTGCATGGCAGCTGTCTTCTGTTCATTGGGCAGTTTTCCTTACCTCTTCCACACCCACTCCTCTCTCAGGGAGACATCTGCTGATAACAGCCATTGAATGTCACTGCATGGCTGATAAGAACTACAGCATCCCATTGGGAGATGTGAGCCCAGGGGGAGGAGCCAAGCATTCCTACCTGGATATAATCTGGAGATTCTGGAACACCAGCACAGTTTCTCCACTGCATTCTCAGAGGAACAGCAGCTGCCTCTTCCACTGCATCTTCAATGGAAGGCTACACCCTTCTCTCCAGGATCCCTGCTCCAGCAGAGCCACACCTGGCACTGCAGGAGGGCTGCAGCCACAATTCCAATGGGACTGATACCAACACCCTGACCAAGAGGGTGTCAGGTTGGGTTCTGACTCTGTCAGTGTTGTTTTAGTTTACTGCATTGTTTATTTTATCCTTTTATTTTCTTCCCTAATAAAGAGCCGTTATTCCTGCTCCCATATTTTGCCTGAGAGCCCCCTTAATTAAAAATTTATAGCAATTTGGAGGGAGGGGGTTTGCATTTTCCATTTCAGGGGAGGCTCCTGCCTTCCTGAGCAGACACCTGTCTTTCCAAACCAAGACAAGGGTGTAGGTGCTGAGGGACAGGCCAGATTAACCTGCTGCTCAAATCTGCATTTGGTGATCACCAAAACAGCCTTGAAAGGCAAACGTTAAGATTAATTAAATTACAAAGTTCCCAGACAATACACACAAAGGAAATTGCATCCCATCCTTCTGTTTCGGTGTGTCCAAGCTCCTTGTTTTTTTGCCTGACTAGCTCTCAATTAAAATAGTGTACATATTATTACTGATGTCAGAAGGCAAAACATTTTAGAGCTTGTCAGCAGGGGAGGAGCCCTGAATGGTGTTTAAGAAGGAGAGTGGAAAGGAGAGGTGTATATGACAGATGCATCCAGGAAGAGCTCTGTGTAATCAGATTCTAAGTGTTTCTGCTTCAGTGCATAGTCATAAATGTCAGCTGAAAGTTAACTTTGTTGTTTATCAAATGCATGTTAATAACTTAATTGAAAACCAAAGCGCTCTATTGATTGCAAATGTAAATTGGCAATGCTGTGGTCTCTGCCTGCCAGTCAATGACAGCAGCACGAGTCAGGGAGGCAAAAACAGAATAAGGGAGCTGATCACAGAAGGCATTGAAGGAAGACATAAATCCTAGAGAATATTTTCATATTTCAGTATCAGCACACTCCCTACAGTACAATTTCCTGCAGCAGCTGATAAAGATTCATTCCCTATAGCCTGTTTCAATTTAAAGCTCAGATGAGACACACACAGACGTCCCCACTGCCCCACCACAACTTCCTTCAGGAAACAGCAAGAAGCAGTGCAGGGTGACAGGGGACAGCCCCTCAGGGAGCACTGTCTGCACTGACAGCTGCTGGGTGGGATCAAGGACTCCAGGAACATCTCACTCTTCTCCCCAGCTGTACATTTACTGACAAGAATGGGATAAAACTTTCAAAAAGTGACCATATCCAGAGCAAATAGATGCAAGCAACTGGCACCATTTCAAGAGAGTGAGGAATAATCTTCCTTTGGGGAGAGAGAGGGCAGCTTTCTTGTAAAGATGGGCTTTTCTGTACAGGATCTACAGATGTTTTGGCAAAATCCTTTTTTAGTAAACATGAACACCTTAATATTGCTTGATTTTTGATACTGATAAAAATTCTTTTAGTGTCAACAGTGACTCACTCAGTGCTAGAGTCAACAAGCACTTAAAACCTTGGGTTTATAATTCACCCCTCCCTGCCTTTAAATTCCCAGCTATCAAACAGCACAACATTATTTTGTAATTTTTCTGTGAATGTCTTTCCATATTGTTTACAATAATAAGACTGAAATTCACTTGAACTCCTCATTACCGGCGTAGCCTGAGTAACTCTAAATCCGACCCCTGTTATTATATTATTATGCAGAAAGGGTCATAAGTGTGATTTGATTGATGCTATTTGTTTCCTGTACACAAATGAGAGTTTCCCCCTGAGCACAGCAGATACTGTCTGGAACAATATTTTTATGGAGATAAAGCATCTTTTAAGGGAGAATTAAAGTCATTCATAAGGAGCTGAAGTAGAAAATCCCGTGTTCCTCTGTATTGGAGTCCTACTGCTACATCTCCTACTGCTTTCCCTCATCATCTGTTCCCAAAATCTTTTCCTTGCTGCAATAAGTAGTTCAGGGAAAGCCACTGTGATGCTGCAGCTGCCTTGTCATGGATCTGGACTGTTCCCTGGGGATCTGTGCCTGGTTTAGAGCTGCCCATACATCAGTCAGGATGTGCTGCTGGAAACATTAGCTGGCCAGCCAAAACAGGTTGAGCTTACTTGGTTTGCTTTGGTTGGAAGCACTGGTTTGGGTTGTTTGCCTGTTCAGAATTGTCACAAAAAATTTGACCCTTGTCTCTCTCCATTTGCCACTTCTGACAAATGGAGCAACAACAGGCAGCAGATTCAAAAAGCATAAAGAGGAAATGAAGCATCAGGTACATAAAATTTGGTCTGATCAGCCTCCCTTACACACAAAATTATTCTGCCCCCCTCTTCTTCAAATTTGTTTAAGGCTTATTTCCAGCTCCACCAAAACTGCTAGGAGCCAGGCAAACACATGCTAATCTGATAATAAGTAATTCATATAAATATATAATCTGCTAATTTCAGACAGACTGGCAAAGTGAAGTCACATCAAATTTCTAGCACTAGGGGGGAAAAGGCACATAAAGAAAAATGGTTTTGTTAGATAACAATAAAAATGTTAGACACAATAAAAATGCTGTAAAATCTCATAAGTCCTAAAATGTCAAGTGACAAATTATTTTATAAATTACTATTTAAGTCAAGTAGTAGTTGACTTGATTTTTTGAAGAAACTATAATTGAAGTACTTTGAATTTTTTTGCTGCCTATATAAAATAAAATAATTGCATAATTAGCACATAATTACTTTCAGGAGTGACTAATTTTGGATTCCACTAAGTATGCATTAATTGCTATGCTGGCAACCGCAATACAAAAAGGCAGAAAGTGAAAACCTTCCCCCATCAAGGTCAGCATTTGCATTATAAACTCATCAAAATAGTGTTAAATCAATGGGTAGTCCAATATGCAGGGGCTGCAGGGCTCAGGGCAGTGAGATGGAAGGACAGCCAAGGCATTGCTGGCAGAATTCAAACTGACCTCACCCTCAAAGGTCTGGTTTTGCACCCAGTGAAGACAAATATTTCCAATGGCTCCACTGCTGCAGGATTAGGTCCATTGATGATTTCTCAATTGGCTGGTGTTCATTAGCTCTGCAGAGTCCACTTTGAAACCTCTTCTCCCTCCTCTGTCATACCTAATTACTCCTATTGTTCAGTTTGAGGAGTTTTAGACTCATGACAAACAAGTATGAATAAAACTATTGTTTCATTTTATAATCCAGTGCTCCATTCACCGAGTTACACTTTGTGAATTTTTTGTGTTATTAAAATATTTATGATCTTTTTTTTTTTAAAGAAAAAATACCAAACAACTCACACATGAAATAAATTCATTTACATACCATTTTTGTCTTCTAGGACATCAGGAAACTTTAATATATTCCTACAGCCAACTAAATGTATTAACACTGCATACATTGTGGACAAGCCTTTCTTCAACAGGAGGTCAAACCCCATTTGATCTTTGAAACCTGTTCATACTTTTTTGTTCCAGTTTTGGTATCAACATTTCTCATGATCCTGAAATCACCCAAGATAGCTGAGATACTGATAATATCAAACATCCCAGTTTAGTCACCTCTTATTTCTATCTCAGAAAAAAAACCCTACCAAATTGCTACCTTTTTTTGTTTAATGGTGCTGTACAGAGATTGTCCTTTTGCATTTAAACACATTTTAAATAAACCAATTTGTGTTTTTCTGAAATATTAGAAGGTCTGGTTTTAGGTTTTTATCGTGGTCCTGCTCACATTAACATCAGTCTTGCAGGGCCTTCAGGCAGCTGTTTTCACTTCTGTCATTCCTACATTTTCTGCTCTGCATCCCATCCAAATTTCAGGGATCTCAAAGGGATAATTAGCTGTTTTGGTCAGTATTACACACAGGTGGCCCACAAGTCCCATAAATGGTTGTGGAATTGTCTAAGCATCTCACAAATCCTAAAAAATAGGTAACTGCTGGAAAAGTTGTCTGTCTTTGGACAGGAATAATAGAAGGAACTAATGAAAGAAAATTCTTTCTGCAAGTCTTTCATGGAGTGTGACCTTCAATGTACCCAGACTGTGTGAGGGAAGGCAACTCCTGCCAACCAGATTAAATTGTCAGAGTGCATGAATTTAAAGCTGAGGTTTTAACTTTCTACCTATTTACATATCACATGGAGTTTAACGATTAGCAAATTAGACACAAATCATGTGCAAATCAATGCAAATTACTGGTTCACACACACAATGTAAACTTCATTTTTCATGTTGGGATGTAGCCAGTGCCTGGTTAACAAGCATATGGATTTCTGATCCGGGGTAAATGAGCTACTCCCCCCTCCTTCCCTCTCATTCCTCCACTTGGCACAAACCCACCACATTTCTCATTCAATCCACATAATTCACTCAATACTCTCCTCATGTCAGGCTTCGTGTAGGCAGGTAATAACTTCTAGAGTCATTAAATTAGGCTGTGTGCTTTCTCTAATTTGTGCTCCTTGGTTGGAGTTTTGTGGTCACTTACACTAATTAGAAATGCTCAGTTTATTAACAGAAGATATATGCTTTGGAAAGCTCCTGGTGATTTCCAAGGTGTTTATAGATCCCTGCAACTTTTGTTGTCTTGACTTTTGAACTGTGTCATATGTAACTATTCTGAACTGAGCTGATGGAAGCCCTTTGATCTCATCCTATTAATTAAAACCCATTGCATTTGCTGCTTCTCCAACACCACTTCTCATTTCAGAAGGGATCTCCCTTTCTCAAGAGAGATTGCACACAAACAGAATCACAGAATCAGACAACAGTTGTGAGCAGATTTCAGAACCCAGGACATTCCTCTGACTGCCCTTGAGGACTTGAGACTCTGGAAGGGGCTCAGAGACCTTGGCACGGAGTCACAAACACCTGTGCCTTTGATTTTAGCCCACGGAAACAATCACCAGCTTTGAAGATTTACAAGCCACAAGAGTTTGAGTAGAATGATAGCTAATTTGTCACAGGGTGAAAAAGTAGAATTTTGGGGTTTTAGAATGGGGGTTCAAGAGGCAAGATGGAGGAATCTGGGCAAGTCCTGTCCTCCTTCTTCTTCTTGTCCTCCATCTTCTGCTGCAATGGTGGCACTTCTGGATTGCTTTAGAGTAGAGGCAGACTGTCTAAAATAGGTGATAGGTATTTGAAAACTATTGTAAATAAAGTATATGTAGTTCTTAGTATAAAAAACTAACACCACCCCAAGGGTTGTCAGAGTGCCTCAAACCAACCTGCCAGACATATCTCAGCAGGTCGAAGAAAGAATGAAATAGATAAGAGAAAATAAACAACCTTGAAAACCAGAGCCAAGGAACCTCGACTTCTTCTTTGGTCGCAGGGCTGGGAAAAAAGAGACTTTCTAATATCTCGGGAGCCATTTCAACCACAGAATACCCAAGAGCCAGAAGCAACCTCTGGAGGTCTGCTCTGCAAACTTCTGCTCAAAGCAGGAGCAGCCTCAAAGATAAGTCAGATTTCATAGAGTCACAGAACCACAGAATGGTTTGGGTGGGAAGAGATCTTATAAATCATGTCATTGCAGCCCCTGCCATGGGCAGGGACACCTGCCACTATCCCAGGTTGCTCCAAGCCCTGTCCACCTTGGCCTTGAACATTTCCAGGGATGGGGCAGCTTCTCTTGGCAACCAGCACCAGTGCCTCAGCACCTTTATTAGGAAGAATTTTTTCCCAATATCTCATTAAAACCTATTTTCCTCCAGTCTGAAGCCATTTCCCTTAGTCCTGTCTCTTTCTTGGGCAATTCTGAAGTCTGAAAAATCTGCAGGTTTTGTGATTCTGCTCCCTACCTGCTGAGCCTCTGTTCCTGTGCTGATGGGAAGATGAATTTCCAAAACTCCAGGGTGAATTTCCACTGCAGAAACATGTGGCCTTTGCCTCTTGACCTTTCCTTGTGCAACCCCAAGACTCTCCTCTGTCTTTTCTCCGTGTCGCCGCAGGCAGTGGAAGGAAGGTTGCTCTAATTCCCCTTGCAGCTTCTCTCATTCCTGTGCTCCTGCCTCCAGCCCTCTCTGCTGTACTCACACCAATTTCTCATTTTTTGGGGGACTCTGAAAGATTTTCCACAGCCTCTTCAGTAGCTGTTAAAATACCCAACTGTCCTTTGGTGTGCTGCCGCCAGTTAGCTGTGAATTTTGAATAATGAACTTTTTATGCAATTAACAGCTACAATTTTTCCCTGCTCTCAAATTCTGTGGAGCAGAGACCTTCCTTTAAGGCCAGGAGAAGAAAAGGACACCTGGAAAACTCTGTTTATCACCCTCAAACTGATTTTGGACTGCTGGAGACAAGGAAGATGAAAACACAGAAATCAAGGGAATGTGCCCACTGGCAACATATAATCCTTAAAACTCCAGTGTGCCTCACAGAAAATCCCACACAATGTGTACATACAGCAAAAGTTGAACTAAAAACATTGCTGAAGTCACAGCATCCATTTAAACTGCCTCAGGCAGGAACATCTAGCTGGGAATGAGTGATTTTAGTCCCTATCAGATGTGAATAACATAAACAATCAAAGAAATATGTCTTCTCTGACATGACCCTTAATCACTGCAAAAAAAATAAAAAAGAGAGAGACAGTGACCTTGATTAACATTGTGCTGCTGAATATGGTATGAGAGATCCCATTGATCATGGATTCCAGCAGCTGGGGACATACAGAGCCTTTGTTTTCATCCCTTCATTTAGCACCTACAGAATTTAAGGTATGATCAAAATAGAGGAGAGCATTATACAGGCTGCATCTGTAATCTTCTGCTCCCTGCTGTATACAAAGCTCTTAAGTCTTTTGTATGAAATAAGAAAGAAATACTCCCATAACCTGGGCTCAAGAGGAATTGCCAGTTAAGTTTCCATTTTAATGTGTGTGCAGGAGGACAGAGTTAAAATTCTGCAGGTAACTGCAGGCAGTATGTTGTTGACCATTATTTATGTAGCTTCTGCAGTTAAATAAGTTAAATGTGCTATTTTTATTATTATTATTTATTTTGGAGGATTTGGACCTTAAGAGTCACCTTTTAATCGGAAAGGTGTTTTGTTCTGTAGCAGTACAGTCATCCCTACAACATATTAAATTAGATAATTTTTTTTTTTTAAATGTTAAAAGTAACATTTTTCCCATGAATATTTATTTTTTTTTTTAAGCTTGCTTATTTCACAGTTCATCCTTCTCCCATCTAAGCTGCTCTTTCCTTTGCTCCTTGCCTTGCTGCCCAAAGAAATTAATTCTGCTATGCCCATAGTTTTGCATGTATAAAACATCAGATACCAGCATTTTCTGACCTTCTGCTTCTTTCAGAATTCTGTTCATTATTCTGTGGCTTCAAACAACCAGGTATTCATATTTTTTAGACTTCACAACCATCCATCTGATGTTTCAAATGTTTTAAGAGGCTTAGTCAACAAGCATCCAGCAAGATGAAATGTGCAGAAAGCAGCTACAGTCTGAATACCAGACAAAAAATGTCCACAAATAATTACAGACCTCTCTCATGAGCCCCAGCCACATTCAAACAGACTGAGGTTACAGTTCTATGCTAAATCCAGTATCACAGCTGACATTTACAGCCCCAAAAGTGAAGGGCTCTGGAATGCGTGGCTGTAGCTGATTGCAAACTGTTGGGAATTATCTCAGCAATGTCACGACTCCCAAATTGGGCTCAGAATTTCACAGGAAGTTATTTAGCAGGTCAAGGGCCCAGGTTCAGGTTGACATGTGGATGTACCCCTGTTCCCCAGGTTCCTTAGGATAGCAAAGAGGGGGCAAGTAATGTTTAATTGTTTAACAGTAATTAGGAAATCTTTTATAGTGCATTGGGAAGTGAACAGGGAGTTCCTCACAGCTTTGGGTACATGAGTTGCTTTTGAAAGCCTGCCCTCCTACAGACATCCACTTCTGAAAACACCTCAGTGCTTTGGGTTTAGGAATTAACCTACATGGGCACTGCAGTGACAGAATTTACTTCCTCAGCCAGGAGACTTCATTTACAGCTCTGCACTTGAGATTTTTTTGCCCCTGCTGCAGTATATCACAGAAACTCATTAAACGAGGTGGCTGCGAACCACTTGCTTTGTATCTAAAAATAAGTTCAGTGCCTTATTTCCACCATGGGATCAATCCAAGAGGGAGATGCTTTTCTTAAGGAATCCAAATGCACCATCATGAACACCGCATCTCTTTTCCTCAGAAACCATATGGATTCACAGAGCGAGTGAAAAGGTTGTGAGGTTTTTTTTTCCTCCCCTCATCCTTCCTTTCCCTTTAGTTCTTAAGTCTGGGCATTGTGAAGGAGGGTTGAGCACTAAACTGCACCCACAAAGAGCTTAGAGCAGTACCAGGTCTGCCTGCAATGCCCCTATTGAATCAAAATAAGCTGACATAAGCTGGATGATAGGATGGCTGGGTTTGTGCTCTCAGAGCTTTTAAACCTCTGTTGAGCTCGAGTGGTGATCAGACTGAAGTTTAACAAAATAAAGCAGAGAAACCTGCCCGAAACAACTCTCTCTAGCTTTGGATGAATGCTCTTTATCACTGGCAAACTTAAGCCTTTCTTCTGGGTGCTCACTCTGTGCACTTTATCTTCTCCCAGGATTGCTCCATTGTGAAGAGAAGCACAAGTGTGATACTGCTCTGAGCCACAGCTCCCTTGGGAGGATCTATCAGGCAAAGCTGCTGCTTTCTCAGCTTCTGCAGAGAATTCATTCCAAATATATATCCCATATAAAACACATTTGATTTTTTTTAAAAAATACACCTCCCTCTCTCCAAGTAAATGCAGCTTCTGTTGTAACTCAGATGCAGAGCCTTGGATCTGAAGCAGGGATAATCATGATCAGATTTACCAGGACTCTGAGTGGGGCTTCTATTCCATATTTGCTGCTTTTCCTACATAGATGTTTTTTTTTAATCTTCTCCACAGGCATCACCTCCAGACAGCTTTTGAGCCATGCAGTTATCTGTGCAGGACATTTGAATTTTGTCTTTCCCTTGGTATGCACGGCATTCATTAACAGCCTGACATAAATAGGATGTGTGAGCACAAACATTTTTTTTCTTAGACCCCAAGACTCTTTCATTGCCATTGCAGGTATAGAAATTTGGTTTTTTTCCAATTTCCTATCTTTCCTCAGAACAGAGGAGCAGGAGGAGAGTGATTGAGTCTTAGCAAACATTGAGACAAAATAAAACTGAGGAAGAAGTATAAGAATCAGATAATAATTTAGGTTGGAAAAGACATGAACATTGAGTTCAACTGTTAACCTAATGCTGCCAAGGCCACCACTAACTGGTTAAGTGCCAGAACAGAGGTCCAAAGGAGTGGTTTAAACATTCATCCTTGGAAATTTTCAATGTTCAACTGGACAAAGTTTTGAGTAATGTGCTCTTTGTGGCTAATCCTTTTTTTTGCACAGGAGCCTTCACTACAGACCTTATACATTCCCTCACAACCTAATTGTTGCATGATTGCAGTACACAGACTATAAAAAAATTGTGAACCAAAAGTGGGATTAAATAAGTGCAAATTAAATCCACAAACACAGTCAACAGCTTCTTTAGACCTGTACTTGACTCTGTGGACCATTCCTGCTCCTTGGCCTCAGGGCAGGTGGACTGAGATACAGGACAGGGTCTGCAGGTGGTACTGTTTGGTTGTGCTGATATTTAGCAGAAAAAAGGAGCTGATGGCTTTGATTTCGGGTTGGTGATTTTACATAACTGACAAGCCAGGCAGAGTCTGTGGATGGGTGTTTTCTATCACAGTCAAATCAAAACAAATAATATGGTTAAGGCACCATACAAACTGTTTGGGATATTGTCATATCATTACATGCTTTCTATTTCTGACAAACATTACTTACATTTCAAAGCACTTTTTTCCCCCCAGCTTTCCATATGTCAGCTGCTATCAAAACACACTATTTAGAGTTAAGTGGAAAGAAAATTAAAATTATTATTTTTTCTCCTCTCTGATCTTCAAGTGCTCAAAGAAAATCCCAGACACTGCAATGTGTGTTAAATGTCCAGCTTTATCCATAACTCTAAGACCATTCTACTGCCTGCAAAGATTGTCTAAGCACTGGAGGATTCCAGCCTCAGCCTCGCAGCAAATAACAACCCTGTAACTTTCCCAGGCATTGTTTCAGTTATTCAAAGCTCATCTAAAATAGAGAGCTCAAGACTGGGATAAAGATTCTCCCATTTCATATAAATGCTAAATATGACTGTCTCTTTGGAGGGATACCAAGCTGTTCCATCGTATCAATATGTGGTGCTAAAAAGCTAAAAATAAGAAATCAGAAGGAACAATACAGACTCTTACACAAAGTGGCACTGTGGGAAAAACTGTCAGAGAAACAATCTTCTGGGTGACTGTTGAGGCCTTATATGTGAAATACCTAATTAAGTTCAGAAGGTGCAACCACAGAATGGTTTAGGTGGAAGGGACCTTAAAGCCCATCCAGTTCCAACCCCTGCCATGGGCAGGAACCTTCCACAAGCCCTGTCCAGCCTGGCCTTGGACACTTCCAGGGATCCAGGGGCAGCCAAAGCTTCTCTGGGCACCCTGTGCCAGGGCCTCACCACTCTCCTATGGAACAAGTTTTTTCCTAATATCCAGTCTAAACCCCCTCTCAGCTTGAATCTATTCCCCCTTGTCTATTCACTAGATGCCTCATGAGTAGTCTCTCCATTTTCATGGCATTTTCAGGCATTGGAAAGCTGCAGTGAGGCCACCCCAGACCCTTTTATCTCAAGGCTGAGCAACCCCAACTGTCCCAGCCTTTCCTCCCAGCAGAGCTGCTCCATCCCTCTGATCATCCTGGTGCCTCCTTTATCATCTTATCACAGGGGTTCCATGCTGTTGTCTCCTATCACAAAAGTTCCAAACCTTCTTGGTGTTTCTTGTGGACAGCTCCTCACAGCACTGACTCTTTCTTCTTCGCAAAGCAGCCAAGTGACTCCAGTTTCCTTCTCATCCACCCACCCCACTCTTTTATAGCACTCTTCTTCTCACTGGTTATAGCTGTGGCTCATTAAAGTCAGGCCTGTTCCTAATCTTTGATAATTGTCCCAGATGCAACTCCTTAGGGGTAAGATTACTTTCTACACTATTGTTATTTTCTTATATTCTATTCCCCTACACCTTTGGACTTGCTCCAGGTCCCTCCTGTGCTCGGTGCTGGGACTGGAGGAGTTCTGCAGGTGGGGTCTCACCTGAGCAGAGGGGCAGAATCCCACCTTTCCTGCTGAGGGATCAGAATCCCCCCCTTTCCCTGCTGAGGGATCAGAATCCTCCCTTTCCCTGCTGGGGGATCAGAATTCCCCCTTTCCCTGCTGGGGGACCAGCCCAGGACATGAGGGATTTCAGAGATGGGTCATGTCCACCCAGCACCTCCAAGTCCTTCTTCCAGGGCTGCTCCACCTGCCCATTCCCTACCCTGGATGGTACAAAGGAATGGTCTGAGAAGTGACATCAGCACGGAATCACATACAGTCTTTAAAGTTTCATCAGAACCGCTCCTAAATGGCTGCTCAGAGCAAATTGCAGGTCATAAGGAAAAAGGCATCCATCCAGCGTGCTTCCATTTCATCTAAAACCAAGTTCCAGAGAACACGGGCAAACACAAAAAGGAGAAAGTGCTGAAAGCATTGCAATATTCAAGAAAAAAAAAAAAAGCACAAACCTTTTTTGCATTAGCTGAAAGGATTTTTTTAAAGAAGCTCTCTTGACCTATTATGGAAAATGGTTTCTGCCAGTTCAGGTAAGGGTAGTACAGTAGTGGGCACAGTGCTAGGAAAGAGAAATCACTCAGATTAATTAGCAATATAAATGCAGATTTCAACAGGTGAGTGACAAGCAATTGCTGAAGCTGGATGTACTTTCAGTCCTAAATTCAGATAGTGATGTGAGACTACGAGACAGCTGTAGCATGTTAATGTAAAAAGCTACTCAAAAAGTTAAGATGAAGGTTAAAACCTGCTTTGAGCATGTACACTTCAGTTCCAAATTTATTGATGGATGTGAATAGAAGAACAGTTTACTCATACAATGGTTTTACAGACCCTGATCTCATGTGTAGGGAAAGGCATTAGTGCCAACCTCATGCTAATAGATTGCTGGGAAACAAGAACAAAGCAAAAGATGATCTGTGTTGCTGAGAGACTCAGAGTTTGATACCAGTGGGAAATTTACTTCAGACAGGTTTACACCATGCAGTAAATAAAGCACTGAGTTTGCAAGATTGTGTGTATGCTAGCTCACTAGGAAAGTTTGGCCAACAAATCAGTTGTAACCTTGAGTTTGTCACCAGCCTCCCATCCATTATCCTATTCTTCCCCCTCTGCAGTAGCACTTACATTACATATTATGTCTCCTATTTTCTACAAGAGATAACCCTGATCTCTCCAGTTTTCTTCAGAGGCAGCATTTCTTGATTTCCTATCACACTTCCTGCTTCCTTCTTCTGTTGAACCATATTAGAGTTGATTATTTATACCTAAATGTAGAATTTTGAACCTAAGTCTGTCTTTTCTTCCCCTTACTCCTTTTTTCTTAAGACTTTGGAACTATTAAACCCAGGTTGAAATGAATCGATTCAACCAGTCTTTGTTCTGAACCAATTATCATGGTGCCAATATTAATGGTGCATGTTTATTCACATGGGTAATTACTGAAGCCTCAACACAAAATGCTTTCTGGCCTCATACTTTGGTCTAAAGTACATGATCTTTTTTCAATAGACTTTGGTCTAAAATACCTGGTATGTTTTTTCAAAAATGACTTCTCCCCTCCAAAAATGTGATATGATCTGTGTAGGCTTTACCCTTAACCTATTGCACTGATCCAGCCAAATGGAGGAATCTGAGTGGCCTCAGATCAGAAACAAAATCCAGGCAGAAAAAGGCTGTTAATTCACTGGGCTTTTCTTAGAGCTCCAGGTTTTCAATACAGTTACAGCTGACCTTGAAACTTTGGATTTGTGGCTGAGGAGATAATGGCAGAAGTGCTGATAGACTAACTAGTGTTTGGGGATATGAATCTGGAGTTTACTCCCACTAGCAGTACATCATTCTGCAGCTGAGGTATTACTTATCCTGCTACTCTTACCCCTGTCAGCTCCAGGAGTTATCTCCCTCCATATCATTAAGGGAGAAAACCCCTGTAGAATGGCATGAAAGAATTTACACTTTGGAACAAGGAAAAAAAAATATAAAAGGGAAGAGAAAGCAACACAATTTGTGTGCAAGGCATAAATTCTATGGCAGTGAGAAAGGATGAGTCTCAAAGAGAGGGAAAACAAAAATGCAGTTACTTTATTGCTACAAGAGATTAAAACAATCCTAAAATCCTTCAATAGGGTATGTGTGTGTCTGTGAAATCCCACACAAACACACCCAAGTCCTTGGATACTTTTTTTAAAATTTCAAAATATTTCAAGAGTATTGATTACCTCACACATTTTCTCAAATAAAGGGTAAAAATAATACTTAAGGTTTATCTGTATGAAAACAGGTGATTTTATCTGGTGTGCTCAAGATCTTCAGAAAATACACCACTAACCCTTACCAAAATCTAAATTACTGCCTGCATTGAATCCCAATGATCTGTGTTTCCTGGAAGTAAAGGGAAGATTTGTTCAAATGACGCTAAAGAATTGGAAGAATCCTCAAAGTAAAGGCAAGTTTTATTCAAATGATGCTAATAATGCAAAGGATCCTCTAAGAAAAGGGACTGGTGATGTTAAGAGATCTGATCAGAGGCACAAATCTTCAAAATTCAACCTGGAGCAAATTTCAGTGGCTCTGGTCATATTCCAGATTACTGCAGTTGTTAAATATTTATCTTTTCTGTTGTGTCATGTCCAATGCTTGTTTGAAGAAACAATATTGAGAAATGAAATTGAAAAAAAATGGACCAGGACACAGGAAATAAATTGCAAGTTGGACATGAAAATTACCAGGCAGGGCAATTCTAAAGCAGCCAATTTTCACACAGACCTTGGTGATTCAAGAGAACATACTCTTAATCAATAAGCTTGTCTGACACACAGCCAAAGATATGTTTTGTACTTACAGACATTCTAAGAATGATTTGTAAATATTTTGCTACCAAGGTTTCTTTTAAAACCCATATTATAATCCAAATATAGAGGAGGAAATAATCGGAAACTTTCAAAATACTTCTTAAAATGAGATTTGGGAAAAGAGTTGGTCTCAAATTCAGGGTCAGTTGGCCTCAAATTGTCCAAGTAGATCTTAATGCTCTGCTGCTGCTGAGAGCCTGCCCTGGGCACTCATGAGTGAGGACCAAACCACCCACCCCAAACACACAGACAGAGAGGGGGAAATGCAGAACACAAAGTCTCACAGTCCCCACAAGGTGACTTGGCTTGTGGAAGAATCCTAAAAATCATTGCAGCAGTGATGAGCAGGTGACATTAATATAAATTTGAGTTTTCTATTTCAGTCTGGGTAGAGGGAAGGCACTCGGGAGAGGTGCAAGGGACTGGATGCTGCTGGGGAGGTGTGTGGTATTTGCTGGGTTCCCAGGAGGAATTGATGAATCTGACTCCATGTTCTTAGAAGGTTAAATATTATGATATGATATGATATGATATAATGCTATACTAAAGAATAGAGAAAGGATACTTACAGAAGGTTTAACAAGACACTAATGAAGAACTTGTGACTGTCTGGAGTCCTGACACAGCTGGACAGGGATTGGTCATTAAGTAAAAACAATTCACATGTTGGATAAAGAATCTCCAACCACATTCCAAAGCAGCAAAACACAGGAGGAGCACATGAGATAATATCCTTTTCCTGTTTCTCTGAGGCTTCTCAGCTTCCCAGGAGAAGAAATCCTGGTGAAGGGATTTTTCAGAAAATATGACAGTGACAGAGGTGCTCATAGAGCACCTCATATGACAGAGCCACCATAGCTATCAAATGGATGTGCAACTTTGCCCACTTTCCTTTGGAGAATGCCTTATCCAGCTCACCCCTTGGCATCATTAACATAATTAATAATTACTAGGAGCTGCCTGCTCTGCCCGTGCTGGGAGTAGCGATTTCCTGGGTAGCTGCAGATCCATTGTGTCAAAGTCCCATGGAATGGTGGGGTGAGGATGGAAAGTGAGGAATGTGCAGCCTTCTTTCACTCACATAATGTTCTTGTGCTCATGATGCAATACTTTCTCCAGTCGTTTTCCTGGCTAAATCTAGGGAAACTGAATTCCATCCCATGTCACCCTGGTTTTTTAAGATTTTCTAAGCCTTCTGATGTTGACATTCTCGTAGTGAACTTTCTCACACACTTTCTGTAAATAACTCATTGTTTTGCATTCCTTTATGGAGGAAGAAAGAGTTGATAGACTGTTGGTTTAACCAGTGGCATTGGAGAGGTGCCACTGTCACTCTCCAATCCACTGTCACTTTTGGAAAACTATAAATGTTGGAGTCAGAAAATAAACGGCCCTTTTTTCTCTTTCACCTTGAGAACGGTGTGAGCGTG
This sequence comes from Agelaius tricolor, assembly GCF_023055355.1. Taxonomy (NCBI): domain Eukaryota; kingdom Metazoa; phylum Chordata; class Aves; order Passeriformes; family Icteridae; genus Agelaius; species Agelaius tricolor. The sequence continues at coordinate 1,808,582 of NW_027269284.1, read as the reverse complement.
TGCTCTTTTGTGTCCTATAGCGACAATCCCATCCCTGAAAATTCTGTTCTCGTGGTCAAATAAAGATTCAGAAATATCAAAGCACCAATATAAACTGTATTGTACCAAAGCCAATGGAATTAGGTTGCTGGAGGTAGAATTACAGAATATTCTGAGGTGGAAAGGACCAACAAGGATCATCAAAGTCCAGCTCCTGCCCCTGCACAGAGTCAGTCCAAGAATCCCACCCTGTGCAGATAATATTCTGCTCTCACAAAACAGCTGCTTTGCCAGGGAACTGGCTGGTTAGTCAGCCCCCAAATGCCTCAGGTTTTACTTTTTGCTTTGCAGGGTGGCCTTGGGCAATTATTTTCCATTTGCCCAAACTTCCCTTTCTCCCTGTACAAAGGATGTGCAAGTGATCTGCTTCTACCAAGTGCTGTAAGAAATTAAGATATTCTTTAACTTTGGAAGCCAAGTACTCACTTAAACGATTCTTATCTCCCCAGGCAAATTTTCTTTTGCTGTTAAGAAAAAACAATAATCTGGAAAGGCACCAACAAAGAGCCTCATTAGTGTGGAGTAAAGATTCTCCTTATATTCTTCCAAGACTGTTGGAAATAGAACTCTGCCAGCAAAAGAACACGAATTATATGGCAATAATCTCTTGCCTGCACTTTCTGAGGAGATCAAACACTTTGCGCTTGCAGATGCTGCAATTTTTATGGAGAATCATAGAATAGTTTGGGATGGAAGAGGCCTTAAAAACCACCCAGTCCAACCCACTTGGAAAAAGCAGGGAAAGAGGTGGGGTCTCCTAGAGAAGAGGACCCACAATAATGATTATTTACAATTTAAATCCCATTTTTCTTGGAAAGGGAGCAGCTGTCCAGCTGAACCCTGCTGGAGAAGGCCCCTGCCACAGCCTGAGTCCCTGGCTTTCTCCTGGCATCACCTCCACACCTCTTGTACAATCCCTGCCTGTTACTCCATGCTGTGCCCTCCTGCCCAGCCCTGCAGCTCTGGACTGTAAAAGTGCCACGTCTTACAGCTGACAGTGAAGATGGCAACGTTCAGGAAATAAATTCTGAGCCCTCTGATATCAACAGGCACCTTCAATCCCATGGGGAGAGCAGAGCAGCCCCAGCAGCTGCTGGCAGAGCTCCCCTGACCTCACATTCCCCCAGCTGCCAGTGGCCTGGTGCAAGGCAGGAGCCCTTTGGTGACATCAGGAACAATTACTGCTTTGGGTGGGAAAACCTGCCCTGCATTGTTATTTATCAGTTGGGTATTTTCTCTTTTTTAAACCTGTGAGTGTCACTGCTGATGTTCTGGGAAGGCAAGCAGAGTAATCTGAGCTCCACCTAATGAACTTGTGCTAATGAATAAAAGAACTGGGCTGTGCTGTGGTCTTTTAAATTCAAGTTGTTAATTTTTTTTCTGATAACAGCAATGGTATTAAAACAGTCCCTTTGTACTAAGAAAATGGAATTCATAGCTATAATCAGAATTTTACTCTCATTGGTGAGCTAGAAAGAGAACACAGTCTATAATATCTTATTGTTGGTGTGCTTCCACATTCATTGCTTATTTATTTCCCAAGAGCTTAAAACATTTTTACTTTAATCAGTAAAGAAGCAGCAATTTCCCATAATGTCTTTCAGATCATACAATGTCTATATTGAGGCTATCACGTGTTGTTTTTTCATCTGTGGTGGTTTTGTTTCTTTTGGAGGGGTGGAGGGTGTGAAGAGGGAGAAGAAACAGCATTTGAGAAGGAATTGTATAACTGAGACTAGACCCTCAAGCTCTCAGTCAGAAACTCCTAGGCAACAAATTCTGCATCCAAGACACTTGATTTAAAATGAAGAGTTAATCTCTGGGTTTATTTTAAAAGGAGGAAATAAAAAAAAAATGGAGAAGGGATTAAAAAAAGAAGAAGAAGAAAAAAAAAGGCAGTCATTCAAACTTAAACATTGACCCATACAATGATTTAATGTATCCCATTCCTGCTTCAGCCTGGTCATGTGCTCTGGAGGGGATTTCTGTGAAAACTGGTACATAATCATCCATATCATCCACAATTTATCTTCATCTGTCAGAAACCATCCAAGTCTCATCCACACCACGAGTGACCATCCTGTGGCTCTGTCTGTGGGTGACAATTGTCACATTCTGGGGCTTGAGGCAGCACGAAGGCTTCACTGGTGCTGTGTCTAATGGATTCACAAACCTCTGCATTCACATTAATATTTACTGCTAATTATTGTTGCCAATACAGAGCAAATAAACCAAGTGTGAGGATTTGTTTGGGTTTCTGAGTGAGGCTAACCTTCCACAGCAATATCTTAAAGCTGCAATGCATCCCATGAAGTTTTATCAGACTTGTACCACGCAGTATAAGGGAAATAAATGCCAAAGGCATTAAAAATATAGGTTCTTATTGTTCTTCAAAAAAAATGGCTCTGTGATCATATTGTAGCATAGAATGTAACTTTTTATTTCAAATATTTTTGTTCCTGTCTGTGTATGAGTGCATTGATAAGATAATGAAACATAGAAATAAGATATTACTAAACAGCTTTCCTGTGTGCAGCTGTGCCAGTTGGAAAAAACACTATCAGCAGCAGGAATAAAGCAGCCAAAAATCAAAGTTTAGGAAGGCTTAGGAAGATTATTGCATTACCTCCAGTGCAAAGGAGATACAGATCCTAAACATATTCCAAATCTATTCAGGCTTCAGAATAGTTTAGAATGATCTGTTTTTGTCAATTGTATTGAGAGCCCATGTATAAACACATAACAGGGATTCTGAGAAGCATAAAATTCCTAAGAGTGCACTGTCATTTCCCTGGGCTGAATCAGCTCTACCTAACTCAGGTTTGGTTGGAGCCACCAGTCAGGGAAAACAGAGAAAACCAGGAAAACAGGGGATGGAAGTTGTGCAGGATCCTCCAGCAAGTTCCTGTCATGCCTGGCTGCCAGGGACCCCAGCCCTGCAGCACAGCAGATCCTGATGGAAGCTTTGGAGCAAGGCCATTCCATCAGACACAGAGCACCTGGTCTGACACCAGATGTTATTGTATGTGCAGGGATGCCCTGACAAAGGCAGGAATGATGCATCTGAGTCCATGTTCTCAGAAGGCTAATTTATTATTTCATGATACTATATTATATTAAAGAATGCTATGCTATACTAAAGAATACAGAAAGGATACTTACAGAAGGCTAAAAAGATAATAATGAAAACTCCTGACTCTCTCCAGAGTCCCAACACAGCTTGGCCCTGATTGGCCAAAGAGTGAAAACAACTCACAGCAGAATCCAATGAAACAATCACCTGTGGGTGAACAATCTCCAAACACATTCCACATGACCACAACACAGGAGAAGCAAATGAGATAATTATTGTTTTCCTTTTTCTCTGAGGCTTCTCAGCTTACTGGGGAAAAATCCTGGGTGAAGGGATTTTTCAGAGAATGCGAATGCCACAAGATGCTGTGCTGGCTAGAGTAGGATGTGGACATTTCCAGGAGGTGATTTGGACCAAAGATACAGCCAATCACTTAAAGCAAGCTCGAGGGGAGTTAAAAAATCAAACCAATTTTAAAGAACAAACAAAACAAGGTAGGACTAGGGGGATTGGCTTTAAAGTGAAAGGGGACGGATTTAGGTTGGATATTGGAAATAAATTATTTATTTTGAAGGCAGTGAGGCCCTGGCAGAGATTGCCCGGAGAAGCTGTGGCTGCTCCATTCCTGGAAATGTCCAAGGCCAGGTTGGATGGGGCTTGGAGCAACCTGGGACAGTGGAAGGTGGCCCTGCCCATGGGGAAGATGATCTTCAAGGTCCCTCCCAAGCTCAGCATCACATGACTCTAGGATATTATCATCTTAAAGCATCTTGAGTCATTCATATTATCAAATATTTCCTGCCAACTTCAATGAAGTTTCATTACTAGCTTTCATTCAATTAGCTTTTCCCTTCATGTGTCATTTTGCCCCACTTCAGTCCCCCAATCCTGCAGAAATCATCACGTGGTTTATGGCTACATGTCTCCAGGAGGAGGATGTGATGTCAAATATGTGTCATGGATCCTCATACAGATCCACCCACCAGCTCACCTCAGAAACACTTCGAGAGGAAATTTCCCTTGCATTGAGTTTATGGATATAAGATTGGCTGTTGAATGCATTACTGCAGTAGAAAAACAAGTGATCACAAGAGAACAATGAATTTTTTTCCTCTCTCCAGAAGGAACACTGCAGAAATCCATTCCTGCTGAAGTACATCTTATCCTGAGAGGTTCACAAATAGCAGGTTTTATTCTTGACACTCACTGGTGGCAGGGTGGTTAGTTTTTAGATTTCATCTTTCCAGCAAGGTCATTTTCCCTGGTGAATCAGCACTTTGGCATCTCATTTTCTCTCTAAAATGGGGGAAACAACATCCAGCATAGCAGGAACACATGGACACACAAATTTTTGGAGATGAGAGACAAGAAAAGGGTCAGACAACTTCCTTTGTGCCAAGGAAATGATTACACTGACTGGTTGCTTTATTTAGATGTAGTGCAGACAGCTTGCACTGGGTCCATTAGAAGTGCCTTGCTCTTAATTACATTGACTTTTAAAAGCTTTGATTAATTATGACAGAGAGCAAAGGTTTCCAGCAGAGAGAGGACTGTATCAGAAAACAACTCCTGATGCTGACCAGACCAGGTCAGTGTTTGAAGCATTTTATGTCCCATGATAAACTGGACATAAAGTTGTTGCTAGCAGGATTGTAGGTGTTAAGAAATGTTTATATTGTTCAAAGAGATTAATGATTGCAGAAGACTAGCAATTTCTTTATTTATTTAAATTGGTGGAACCAAATGAGAGGAAAGAGAAAAATAACAGTTTGGGGGGTTTTTTGAAAGCAAATCAGAATACGTATTTCTTGTAGAGATGGAATTTTTTTCCCTAAATTGAACTAAAAAAAAAGCTTAATTTATAAAAAAAAATTGTTGAATTCATTCACCATGTGAATTACAAGGTCTTGAGAGCCTGTGTAAACAGTCAGATGCTTTGCATCTTCCCACCTCATTTCCATCCCAGCCCTCAGTGGCTTTCTCAGGTTGGTGCAGAAATTTTCTGATATCTATGGCACTATTATGAAAAATGATGTGCTTGCCTGAGTTGCATAAGGAATAAATTTGCATTCAATTCCCCAAAGAGCCATCAAAGGTTTACATGTCCTTGAAAGCATCACTTAAAGTGGGATTCATTGAAAACTAAACTGATAGTGGAGCTTTCCAATGGCTCAGGGAAGGCAGCAGAGGAAAATTGAATTGCCCTGTGCCAGTGCTGCTGTGTCACCAGGAGCTCAGGGTGGGAGCTGGATGACAAGGTTAGAGGGGCTGCACAAAGTTACAGGACACAGGGCTCTCTGCCTCATTTTCTACACCTTTAATTTAGTAATGGCAGCAATTCCCAGGGCTACTCCATCAGGGCATGTTCATTAACATTTCAAGTCCTGCTACTAATGACAAGAATAGGTGACAGATTTAAGAGAGTGAGATTCTGCTGCTGGACTGATTTTGCAGTGCTGATATTTGTGGCTTCTTAAATCTTACTGTTGCAGACATTCCCACCTTCTCTGAGTTCAAAGCTTTTTTTAAACCCCTGACAGTTTCTGCCATTGTTTTTCTCCTTTATATTTATATCCCTCCTTTTTTTTTTATCTCACTACAGTAATTATTTTTCTTTTAAAAGCCTCCTGGAAATATGTATCCTATTTTTTTCCTGATAATCAAATTATTTCAAAATTTATCAAATTATCAATTTACCAAAATTTATCGAATTATTTTCAAAATTTTTTATTATATTTAGTTTTCAGCGTTACTATTTGAGCTGTAACATACAGAATTGGTTTCAATACTAAAATTTTAGTCTATTACAATGATCTTTATATAATATTTTTCTTTGTCACCTATGCTGTTACCCCATCAACCTTCAGACTAAAGCTCAGAGGGAATAGATTGTAGTATTGATAACACACATTTCTAGATAATTCTGCTTGAATTTCAAGATCTGATTAAATCTGAACTATTCTCCAGTTTCAAAAATACTGGTGGGAAATGTGTAACAAACACTCAGGAAAGAAGATCTTATCAAATGAAATGCAGTTGAAAAAAAAAATAAAATTTGCAAATGAAGTGACTAAAACTAAATGGACTGAGATGAAATGAGGTGCAGTGAAAAGGACAGCAACTTGCCAAAATGATTCATGCTGAAATCCCAAAATTAGGAAAGAAAGATAAATAAAGAGAAAGGAGGAGAAATTGGAGGAAAATAGAACAGAAGAAAGAAAATTTTGGAACAAACTGAAAAGAAGAAGAGTCAATGGGATAACATTAAATGCACAGAAATGGACAAAACTTTGCCCAGTTGATCTTCACTGAAATCACAAAATTTTATTTCCTTTTCTGAAAGGAAGAATTTGAAATCAGAGAACAAAGTGGAAAAACACTCTGGAAAGGGTATAGGATAAAATCAAATGCAATAAAAAAAAAATTCTAAATGGAGTGAGTGCACCAAAATGTACTGAGATGAAATGAGGTGCAGTGAAGAGAGGTCAAGCGGGGTTGAAAGCAGCACCTCAGGAGAGCATCCATCAGCAGTCTTGGGGGTCAGGCAATATAACACAAGAGGCACAGAGAAAATTCAGGAGTCACCTCATGATGCATTGCTTTCCTCAGTGCCTTCAGAATGGGCTCTGCCACAGGCACCACAGTGATATTACAGTGATATATTGGTGCTGCAGCTTCCCCACCCACCCCACCAACTCCCTTTTCACATCTGACACGACGCCAGGTACAAAATAACACTTTCTCCCAAACTAATCCTGGTCACTGGCATGTCCCTTCTGAGGTAACCACGGAGAGTTCAAGCTCAGAAATTCTGGTAATTGCCCTCCCTGGACTTCAGGGCCAAGCAGTCATGGGGGCATTTCATAAAAATTTCTGGAATTTCATTTCACAAAAATGAAATATGAATGCTTCCTTGGTGGGAACCACACCTTCAAGACCTTTTAAGCTGTTGCCCTCGGAGGAGGTGTCCAAACAGCAATTTTCCACATGTCCAGGGGCAACAAAGCTAGGGGAGCACCATGAGCAGATACACGTGCACATCCTGTGTGTTTTACAAAGGCTGAGTACAGGGAATTAAGGACCCCTGGCAGTGACAGCATGGGCAATCAGAGTGGGAAGCACCACCACCACCACCACAACAACAACAACAAAAAAACCAAACCACAATCACTCTAATAATCATCACCTGAAAGAGCATATTCCCTTCTTCAAGTCATGGTCCCACACAAACCATTAAACAGAAAGCTGATGTTACATTTACTGTCTGCACAGAAACACCTGCACAGAGAGTGAGCCTCAGGGAAGTGCACACAGCAAGTTAGAAGTAACTTGAGCACTTGCAAGGACATCTGAGTGAAAGAAGAACTCAAACTTCTCTGCAATTAGACCTTCCCCTCACTGCAGATATTTTTATCCCTGACATGAATGCATTTTCTGAAAGTTACGAGGTCCAACCTCTCATCTACAGCCTTAATTATAGGGAAAACAATTTACAGCTTAACTGCAAACATCAAAATTCATTTCAACAACAAGTTCATTTAAAAAAAAAAAAGTTGAATTACATATATTTGATTTGATAGTTGAATAACAAAACCTTCCTCTTTCCTGTTTTTCCTTGTATAGACCTTTGCCAGCATAACACCCATCATCCAGCCTTCTCTTCTCCTTCCTTTTACCAGGGGATAGAATGGGCAATTTTTAATTTTATTTTTTTTTACAGGCCTGTCCATGCTGATTGCCCCAGTACCTATTTTCTGCTGGCTCTAACATGGTTGTTACATACTGCAGTTATAGGCAATAGATTAAACCTGTTCTAGTAAACAAACCAACTTTCCATCCTTTGGGCAAATTTGTGCAATCTCTCCTGCCTTCTCCCCACAGGGTGAGAGGTTCATGTCACAGACATCCTTTATGAAAAATCCTTTCCTTAGGATTTTTTCTCCTGAGAAGCTGAGAGTCCTCAGGAACAAAATGTAACCAATGGTTATCTGCTGCTGTGGAATGCAACAGGTGCATCTGGGACTGGTCTCATGTGGTTGTTTCTAATTAATGGCCAATCACAGTCAGCTGGCTTAGACTCTCGGTCGGGGACACAAGCTTTTGTTATGATTCCTTCTTTTTCTATTCTTGGCTAGCCTTCTGATGAAATCCTTTCTTCTATTCTTTTGGTCTAGTTTTAATATAATATATATCATAAAATAATAAATCAAGCCTCTATAACATGGAGACAGATCCTCGTCTCTTCCCTCATCCTCAGACCCCTGTGAACACGGTCACAGGTTCACATCAGAAAATAAAAATCAAAGCACTGAAGGATGTCAGGTCCTCAGGAGCAACAGAGTCACAAATTCTCCAGAGGCTGTGGAAAGGGCAGTTAGCTTTTCCTGCTGGCAATAATCCTTAAATTACTGCCTTAATTAAGCATTTAGGTATTTTACTCAGAGATGTGAGGATGTATTTCACATAGAGCTGTGCTGCAGTTGTAGCAGAGGGGTCTCCTCCTGGCTCCCTGTCTTGTGGGCACCTTCATGCCCAGCCTCCTCCTCATGGTTAGGGTTTGATTTGTTGATGTCTCTTTCCCCAAAAGTTCTCCCCCCTCACTGGAGAGAGTCCAGAGGAACCCACCAAGGGCACCAGAGGGATGGAGCAGCTCTGCTGGGAGGAAAGGATGAGAGAATTGGGATTGTTCACCCTGGAGGAGAGAAAGCTTTGGGGTGACCTCATTGTGGCCTTCCAGTGCCTGAAGGGAACCCACAGGAAAATGGGGAGAGGCTCTACAAGGGCCTGGAGCTGCAGAACAAGAGGGAATGGATTCAAACTGAAGGAGTATAGAGTTAAATTGGATATTAGGAAAAAATCCTTCCCTGTGAGGGTGGTGAGGCCCTGGCACAGGGTGCCCAGAGAAGCCGTGGCTGCCCCTGGATCCCTGGAATTGTCCAAGGCCAGGTTGGACAGGGCTTGGAGCAGCCTGGGATAGTGGAAGGTGTCCCTGCACATGGCATGGGTGGATGATCCTAAAGATCCCTTCCAACCCAGGCCATTCCATGATTCCATGATCCATAACCCACTTTTCTCCATTTCTAGAGCAAATCAAACCTTAACACTTCGGAATTGTTTTTCCTTTTCTATGAAGTTTCTTTGGTGACTTTTTGTCCTCATCTCATCTGTCTTGAGCCTCTCTCTTGCTAACCTCTATGACAGTTCTTTCAAAACTTATTATGTCCCCATCAATTCCCCCCTTCACTGTGACACTTTGTGGCCACTGTAATAAAGACTGCAAAAGTGACCAGGGTCTAGAGGACAAATCCACACCAACAGATCCTTGGAGTTTATAGGAAGGACGTAAATAAACCAAAAATAAATGAAGTCTTCTCGGCTGACATAGTGAAAAACTACCTTGTCCTCTGAGATTCAAACATTTGGTAACATAGGGTTTATTTTTATATATTCCTTTAATTAATAATCAAATTAAGCAAAAGGAACATCTTTTTTGCTTTGGATTTGCACAGGAATTAGCCCAGTGAAGTCTGGAATTGATGTCCTTCTGTACAACAAATGCTGATTACAGTCTCTCCTGTCTAGAAGTAATTTATTTATATTTTTCCAAATGATCATTAGTGAAATATTACTGACCTCAAGAAAAAAAAATATAGACAAATTATGTTCTGCTAATGAAGACAGAGAGATTCAGATCTTTCTGTTTTTTAACTCAGAGCTACACTGGAATCTGCCAGACATTTGATGCAATACCTCATGAAATTGTATTTACATACCAGCAGGTACATCTATGCCATGTAATCTGAGAAAAGAGGGAAAATAGAAAAAAATTATTAAACAGGAGTGCAGCAGGAGGAGCAGTGAGGCCTCTAATAGCTCTAAGAGCATGGGTCACACTGGATCTTAGAACCACTCAAGGTTTTCAAGTGCTAATGAAATTTCCCTGCTAGAATTCATTCTTTTCAACTGGCAGGGACCAGGGAAATTTTCATAAAAGTTTCTTCCTTGTGTTGTTTACAGCTACTTTTAGATCTTTCACATGGCTTTCAAATTTCAGAAAGAAGGTGGAGGGTAAACAAATATTTTTAAACTAGGTGTGATTTTTTTTTCCTTATCTCTTTAGTCAGCTTTGTTAAATATATTCACTACATAATCTTGAAAGAAAAAAAGGGAAAAAAAATCTTATTTATTCTGCTGTAATATTCCAAACTTAGAGGGGTTTGAAAACACCCAGCAGAGCAAGAACATAAAAAAGAATTTTATAGCATTTGTGAAATGATAAAATCTAAATTTGCAGATTTGTTTTTAGGCTTGCATAGCACTGGAAGAGGATTTTTTTTTTAAGTTCTTTTAAAGTAATTCACGTCACAATCAGTGTCTTGACTTGTGCCATCTTTGAACTCATGCAATGTAAGGAATGGCATCTCAAGATCTCAGCTCCTGTTTTACCACTCATGCTGCACACATTGCTTTGATCTCAACCAAATTTAGCTGAACTTTCCAGAAAAACCAGGACAGAACTCATCCAATTGCATGAAAATTTTAGTCTCTCAACCTATTTCAGGAAGAGGCAGAGAAAATCAACCTCTTGGATAATTAATGATACCAAATACTCAGTAGAAATTATTGGGCTGTGGCCAGTCCTTTTCTTAGTAGAACCCCCTCTACAGTTAAAATCAATTAAATATTTTGAGGGGTTTTTTGTTTGGTTGTTTTTTTTTTAATATTGAGGGAAGTGTTTCATCACTAGTGAATTTCTTTATGGCATCTTGTTCTTATCTACAGGGCATCCACCCATCTTTGTTTCTATAATTGAACTTTCCTCCAAAGTTCATTGCCTTCCAATTTTTCCCTTTCTATCAGTGTAAATTTATTTCAGAAATGTTCCTTATCTCTTCCAGCTTTCCTTTCTGTATATGCAAGAGGCTTATTCTCCTGTTCTGGGGTAGCTTTCTTGCCTCCTGGAACTCATTTCAAAACGTTGTCTGCAAAGATGCAGGATGAGGAGAACTCGGCTTCACTTTCTGTCCATAAAAAACCAAAAACAAACCCACAATTAAAAAAAAAAAAAAAAAAAAAAAAAAACTACAAAAACCAAGCCACCATAACTCCCTGCATTTACTCCTAATCACAAGCCATTTTGAAAACAGAACTGGAAAATCACACAGCCTGACTCTGTTTTTCTCAGGACAGCCCACTGCAGGTTGGGGTTAGCCCAAACAATGCAAGTCTGCTCATAAAATATCCTTTGTCACCATCACCAGGTTTAATTCCATGAGTGTGACAGTGGTCACAGGGGTTCTTGGATGAGGGAAGAGACGAAAATGTTGACTCCACGTTCAGAAGGCTTGATTTATTATTTTATGATATATATATATTACATTATAACCATACTAAAAAGGAATAGAAGGAAAAGGTTCCTCTCAGAAGGCCAGCTAAGAATAGAATAGAAAACAATGATAACAAAGGCAGCTCTCTCAGACTCTGTCCGAGATAGCTCGGTCTTGATTGGCCATTAATTATAAACATCCAAGATGGGCCAATCAAAAATCCACCTGATGCATTCCACAGCAGCAGATAATAATTGTTTACATTTTGTTTCTGAGGCCTCTCAGCTTCTCAGAAGGGAAAAAAATCCTAAGAAAGGATTTTCACAAAAAGATGTCTGCGACACATGAGCCCTACACATTTCTTATCCATGGGAACTCCCATCTCACTGTCAGACCATGATCTCAAAAGGATTTAACAACATTGGGAGATTTGTTGTCAGTATTCCCACTCCCCTGTGAATTACTGGCTTTGGAGAGCAATGTGGGACCTTGACACTGATCCTTCTCTCCCTTCAATTGTCAGAAATGAATTTAAGTTGGTGGAATTGCATTAGTGGGAAACCAGATAATGGTCCTAACTCAATAAAGAACATTATTTGTTTGCTTTTAATCTGGCAGTCCCACTGAAGTTAGTCAGCTTTGAGTATTTTCCAGAATAGCAATGTTTTTGAGTGAGGATTGGAATATAAAGGTGTTCAGCCTGAATATTTCCTCTCTAATCTAATACAGAAGCATATGTTTATAATTTAGGAGCCTGTGATATAGGACAGAGAGAGAAATCCTTGGCATGAATAACTTCACTGATATACGTGTTATAGAGGGCTTTCCTAAAAACAGAGGATCATATAAAGTGGCCAAATTCCCAGGCACTGTCAAAGGGGGAGCAGTGAAAAAGCAGATTCCAAGTTAAGGGCATCGTGTAAAATTTGTAGATACTCACACTGCATTTGGACTGTTGATCATACACACTTATAGATCTCCCCTGCAGCAGGATTTAAATGGTTTATTCAGCAGCTGCCCCTTGATCCCCCCTCTCCCTTCTCTCATGTGCAAACGAGTCTCACTCGACTCCCAGACCCCACAGCAACTCCTGCATTTGGCTTTGATCTTTCTGATCAGTTGTCAACCTGCACATGCCCTGGTCTCTTTAGAGTCTGAGCAAAAATAGCAGTCTGAAGAAATTTTCAGTCTTCATCAGTTACTCCTGATCAGTTTTAAATTCCTCTAACTTTATGCCTAAATTAAAGGACAATTATTTTCCAACTAAGACCCCCATGGACAGGAGCTTCCACCCCCAGGCTGGTTGGTCTGTCTTGAAAAAAAAGAGTCACGGTAATTCCATAAAATCTTCAACTCACATGAAGAACATAATTTTAAACCTTCTCAGCTAAACACAGCTGACTGGCTTATCTCTATAACTACTAAGACTATAATAAATTGATAGTGTTTATATGGGTGTCCAAATAATGGGATGTGATGAAGAGACTAGGACAATGTAAAAACTGTTACATCCTATTTTGACTGAATACAATGTCAAGACAGATTACCAAATTAAAAGAAAAATATTTCGGTTGCATTCTATGTCATCAAGATTTTGTCTGCTTTGGAAATGGCAAGCAGTTAAACTATATCACTGAAAAGATAATTTGTGAAGGAGCTCTCAAATAATATGCACACAAAAAAACCCAAAAACCTTCAAAGAAGATGAAAGGTTTTTCAGGTCTGTTTTTGAAGCAGAGAAAACAAGAATATATTTATACAGCTGATAGAAAAACAAAAAGGTGTGATGGTTTAGAAGTTAAAATCGATGTGTTTTGTTAATTTTTTTTTAATAGCAAGTGTTTAAAAGCACAACTGAGTCTTTAACATAGCAGAGATTTTAATTTATTTTAGGATAAGTGGAGGATGGGTTGGGCTTGGCCTTACAACTTTTAAGGCAGGTTAAGTTCTCTGCACCTCAACAGGCTTGCTCTGTGACTTTCAGGCCTTATGCCCTGTGTCTTAATTCCCTGTTTCTAAAATAGGGGAAATGTTATTTTTTCTGCCTGCCAGGATTTCTGGGAGGATCAACACATTAAGGATGCAAGACATTCAGATATGGAGGTGATGTGAACTGTACATCCCTGAGATGGATGGCTGCTAAGTGGAAGCCAAACCCTCAGTTTTCAGAATCTCAGAGGGATTTATCATTCTGGTCTTTACACAGGGGAGAGATGCATAAAGAAAATGTGACCTTGAGATTCTGTGTCTCTCTCCTGTTTTGATGGCCTCAGTGCTCAGTTAAAAAACACCCTGTAGATTGACCCAAACCTGCTCAATTTTCTGCTTCATTTTGGGGTCCCAATAAGTGACCAGACTCCTGCTCTGGCCAATACCCTCTTGCACTGTTGGTTAAAGGGGAAGGAAAAGTGTCATCCTCTTAACAGAGTCTTGTACCTTGCCCTGATGTGATGGCTGAGACTGGAACCCCAAGTGCAATTTGGTGATATTCCAGGTCTATAAAAGACTGACAATCCCACCCAGGAGAGAACTGTGTCACTTACACATTAAAGTGTCACTCTTCATATGTCAGCGACTGTCTCATGCCTTTGCCTCTCAGTTCCTTAAGAGATACAAAAAAAACACATTTCAAGAGACATTCTCTCTTTTCTTCCATCCTATCCACCTGATCCATCAAGATATTGCAGCAAAGACCACTGCAAATGCAGACAAATGGAATAAACTTGTGACAAAATGGAGATGGATATGGTCCTCCTTGGTTTAGCTTTTTCACTGCATTTTAAAATGTTAAAGCAAGTCTAGCAATACAACCTACCAAATTCAAAACATGTCTGATGCAAGATAAAATCAACAAAAAAAATCTCTTTAGAGTTAGAGAACTATTGTAGCTGAGTAAGGATTCAGAAAGCAGAATTCAGATCAGTGTTTCCTAAACAGATAAAGTGGAGGGCAGGGATACAAAAATCTGTACTTGGAAGTAAAGGAATATGGGCAAGAAGCAGCAAACAAGAACAAATCAGAGAGGGCAAGGTGCTAGAAGTGCAGGTTTTATACTCCTCATTTTAACATGAAGAGGGATTAGGAAGTGTTATTACTTCCCTTCTGTTCATTCACAGAACACAGCTAAAATAGGAGAGAGGATTATTTTTTAGCACTGAATGAACAGAAGCTATGGAAACTGAGAAGAAGTAGGGTACAGCATTCATTTTGGTCCTAATTAAACACTTTCCAATCTCACACTGAGGGCAAAGTTCATCTGGTTTGCCTGCCAGACAAAAGAGAAAAGGAAGGAGCCTAAATGGCTGAAATCTCCCCTAATACAGCAGGAGTGGTTATGAGATTCATGTTCTCCATACAACAGCAAAGGCATTCAGTGTTTATTGATTCACTTGACCAAGAATTATGTTACACTCAAAACAAATAAGATATCAGGGAAAGCAGAACATTATTTCCTGCTAGTCGTGCATAAGCAGTGCAAGAGTTCTCACAAAGCCTTAATATAAGTTAAGCACTAAAATAATAAAGAAAATATTTTATTGACTGGATAGCCAGTTTGACCACTAGACCATTTATAAAACAAAAACCATATAAATTGCACCTAAGAATTACCAAGGTCACAACAATAAGACAATGGACTAGAGTGTGCACTATATTTTCTAACTATATGAATTTGTGTTAATTCTCTACTGTTTCTTTCCACAGAGAGGAGAGTGCTCAATCTCCTCCTGAATTCTTCAGTGCTTATTACTATAGTAACCAAATGCTTCAAAAACATTAATTAATTTTCAAAATATCTCTGTGGAAAATTAAATCCATCTGGACATGGTCCTGGACAAATGTTTTAAGGGGGCCCTTGTTGAGCAGGTGGTTGGACCAGATGATCTCCAGAGGTCTCTTCCAACCTCAGCCACTCTGAGATTTTGTGAAAAATAACATTGTCCTCATTTTATTGAAAGGGAGAAGAGGTAGAGAGTAATTAAGACTGCTTTTTTTGCATCTCCCTTTCAAAACACATTTGTATAATATTTTAGGCATATTTGCATTTGTCTCTTCAAAGAAAAGCTCTTCCCATCTTTAGTTTAGAATTTTTGCAGATGAGATACAGAGTTTTCCTTGGGCATCAAAGAACTGACAGTCTCAGTACTGAACCAGCACTTTAGGATCAATCAGTCCCAGATCTTTTATTTTTCTCTCCTGCTTTCTCATGATCAGAATCATCTTTATTTGTTGATCTCAAAACCTCAAGCTAGAAACTGACCAAGCTGATTTCACAAGATAGTTTTCCCTAAATTGGCATGCCTACATTTATTTGTATTTAGTAGAGGGGGAAGACAGACTCTTCTGTGGCTGTCCTTCCTTCTCCAAAACCTTCCCCAAAAAATTTAGCTCAGAGAATTCAACAAGAATATAAAGATTCAGCTCAAAACCAGGCTGAATCTTGTAAACTTACAAAAAACTGAACAGACAGATTTACAACAAGGAGAGTCAGGAAACAGCATGATGGAGTCTGATGCAGACAGAAGAAGTTTAATTCACCAGGCATTTAACTCCAGCAGCCTCAGAGCAGCCTTTTCCCCAGTTAGGTTTAGATGACTCTAAATTAGGATGGGATTTCGTACCAGCTGAGATTTGAAGGTAAAGAGAGGCTTTGGGGTATGAGTTTTTGCCTAGAGCTTGGATTCTCTACCTGGAATTTTAGGGGCTTTAGGAACTTTATCTCGCCTGACTGTCGCAATAGGACACGAAATAAAACTACACGCATGCTGGAACCTCCAAGGTGAAAAAGAAGACATTTATAGATATTCAAAAGTGACAGTGGATTGGAGGATGAAAGTGCCACCTCCTCAATGACACTGGACAAGACAACAGTCCATCAGATTTCTCCTCCTCCGGAAAAGAATGTAAAACAATAATTATTTACATAAAAGCGGGTGAGAAAGTTCATTACAAGAATGTAACCATCGGAAGGCTGAGAAGAACTTAGAAGAACTTAGAGGAACTTTTAGAAGAACTTAGAGGAACTTAGAGGAACTTAGAGGAACAGGGCAACACCTGACATCACAGCTGAAATAAACCCAGCTGGTGTTACACCAAGAAATTCAGGGACTTTAGAAGTTTCTGCCTGGGAAAAGCCTCCAGCCAAGGGTGGGAGTCACAAACCCAGCAGCAAACCCTGGGCAAAGCAAGTTCCAGTGCTGGACTGGCTTTTTCCACCTAGGAAGAGCTTTGCAGGTAGCTGGGTCTCAGTGCCATGCAACTGCAGTCATTTGGCAGGCAGCAAACACAGCAAATTAGCCCTACTGATTCCAAGTCATAAAACAAACCCTCAGAAACCTCAGAGATTAGCTATCACAAACTTCTAATTTTGTTATTTATAGCAACAACAACAGCCAAATAATCATGTACTTGGGAACCTAGCAGGCACACTAGTGGGTTTTTAAAAATTATGCTGGTGCCCAAATGAAAGTACAAAAGTAACAAGGAGGAAAAGTTGATTTTTTTCCTACTTAAAGTCTTATTTTTCTGTCTTGAATTTTCCATAAACCTCCTGGTGATTATCCAACACTACTCCTTGGTTATAACCATGTCAGCTTCCAGCAGGTTTGCCAACTTCACTGGGAGCAGAAGGGCAATCCCACCTACCTGAGCACTTCTCTTCACGTGCTGCTCTCAGCTAAGGCAATGTCTGTGCAAACAACCTGGTAGAATTCAGCAACTGAAGCAGAAACAGCTGAGAAGATCCTCAATATTGTCTCAAAGTGCAATTTTTAATAACAGTGTCAGCAGATTAATTAAATTTGTGGGGAATCTCAGAAGCAGGACCAAGTGGAGGAGATGTGGTTGCAGTAGGAGGAGAGAAATACAGAGTAAAATCCTGTCTTTGGGTTGTTTTAGCCCAAACTGTGGAACATGTGCAGGAGAGTCTCTATGGCACCTTTTCTTCCTGCAGTGTCAGAGGTGAATAAAAACATGAAGAGGAGGAGGAAAAAGAGCTTGCACCTTGTAGGAAAATTAGCATTAAAGGAGGTAAATATTTGATTCCTTTGCTGAGTGGAACATGCACTGTTGGCTGACTTTTCTTTCTCCCATGTTCTCATTCCTTTTTCATTGAGGCCACCCCGTGTCTATCTCACACTCCTCAGGGAATGCTGCTCAGTTCATGTTGTTTCCTTTTCCTTGAAGTTATTCCTCTGACAAAAAATGCCATTTTTGCACCTTTAGCCTTTGCTCTTTACCATAACCAGCCCTTCTCTATTCAAACTCTGCTCATCTTTCTGATTTAGGTGAAAATTTCAGGGCAAATTTTGTGAGTGTCTCTGGGTTTGCACAATATTCAGCACCAGTTTCCATGCTTTTAATGGCAATTACAACAAATACACAAGCCATAAAAGGGGTGTGTATGTCAAGTTTGAAAGTAAGAACAGTTGTAGAAGAAAAGTCTTCAGGCTTTTTCAATCTTGAAAAGAAACTCAGCATGGAATTTTATACATTAATTAGGACAGGAATAAATATTTGAAGTAGGATTTCCCTTTTTTTTCTTTTTTTTTCAGACTGTCCATGATGATAAAAAAATCTTTCTTCTTTTACTGTGCAAAATTAGAGTTAAATCCAAGCTAAGCCTGTTTATTTTCTTGAAACCCCATAGAAATATGTGATACTGCAAAGGCTTGAGGCTCAAAACTTCTTTAAAAAGACAAAAATTTTCAGAAATTACTGGAAAGTGAGTGTGGTTTCCACAGATTAAAAATTGTAATGAATCAAGTGAATCGAGAGAATGGGTTTGTACCATCTTGATGTCATATATGTGTTCTATGGTTGCATTTTAGAAAACACTTTGGAGACAGGCTAACTTTATTATTCCCATTTTATAAGGGGGAATGAGATACAGGAAGAAGGATCTGACACCATTCTCAAAATCTGCAGTAAGGTCAAATAATTAATACATTCCTACTGTTCCAAAAACAAGATTGTGCTCCCAGCACAAATTGCTAGACAAGAACCTTTTTCAGAAAGTACTAATTGATTGTACACTACTGTGGATGTTGCTTTTAATGTGCTACAGATGCTTGGATACACCAGGTTTCATATCTTTCATAAAACAGATGACCAGGTGTAGAGAACTTCATAAGAATATTTAATATCTTAGCTATTATGAGGTTTTTTTCATGTAGTTTTTCATATAGTGAAGCTAAGGATAAAAAGAGATTTAATTTTCTTTCTCCTCTAATGTGCCATTATAATTTATTTAATTGTGCAAACATATATGCAGAAATATAATATCTATGAATGTGAAAAAGAACTCCGTGGCATCATAGAATATTAATGTACCCTGCAGCTTTTTTATTACTTAGCTCTGAATTGTACCTAGAGAGGAACTGAGATCACTGATGCAGAAAGCAGCATTTTCTCAAGGTAAGTTTATTGTTTTATAGTCCAGCAGTATGCCTGCCATTGCCACCAGGTGCAGGGCATTCCTGCCATCTGCAAACAGTGTTTTGTCCTTATATAAAATCTGTTCACAGCTCTGGTACAAATAACAAAATACTACTCCCATTTAGGGTTTTGTGTGGTGGCCACAGATGAGTCCAAAGCACAGAACAGGAGGCTATTCAGGTTATTTGCTCTGCTGAGATCATTCCAGGTGTCCTTTTAGCTGCTTCATATACTGAAAATTCCCAAATAAATCTCTGTATGATATCAATTCAACCACCACAGTGTTTTAGAGCAGGCTCCTAGCTGTGTGAGCTGAAACTGGGGAGGTTAAGACAATCATCTCCTCCTGTTGCTGTTGTGAGAAGTGAGAGGAGGAGACATCAGAAGATTCATCAACCCATATGTGTCAGATCTGCTGAAGTTTTGTAATGGATTGGGCTTGGCAGAGATCCTCCTCTTGGTTTGCACTTGGAGAGGTGAAGTATCAGTTCTGCTGTTTAGCAGAGAACAGGAGCACTCATGGGCAGAGAAAAAAGGAAGGAAATTTCCCAAAGTGGAGGAGACAAGACATATGTGTGTCATTTCTGGATTTTGCCCTCCTTCGTTGCTCCGCAGAAAAATGGATGGAGGAGAAGGATTACCAAGAAAAGCCTTCTCCTTCAGGCTGGGGACACAGGGGAGTGTTTCTCCTGGAGTCTGCAGCTGAGCAGATATTCCAGAGACCCCTCTTGCTGCTGGAATATCGGCCGTAGGAGCAGCACAGCAATTTGGTATCAAGAGTCATAAGCAGATCAAAGTGCATTCAGGAAGAAAAAGGAAATATTAAGTCTTTAGATTTAAGAGCTTTAAATAGTGAATAGATAAGAATTAGGGAGTGTATATATATATAAATCCTCCACATTTCCTAAGGAGCTTTCCTTGATGCCATGCATAAAATAACTGCCTACTGTACAATATTCTGCATTATCTGCCAGCCACCAATAAGCACAAGATGCTGAAGGAAATGAAACTTCAGTCGCAGACTGATGAAAAATTCCTGCTTTTCAATGAATAGTCTGATGGAAAGGTGTGTTCCATAAGGAAAATTTAAATAATACAGTCCTTGAATTTTAGTCACAGGTATTCAAGTACCCATATTTTAGCATTGTGGCCTAAACCAAGTGAAGATTGAACAGAAGTATAGAACCCACATATGATTATAAAATAATCCTATTTTCTGAAATTTGGGATTAAAGAAGAAAGATCTACTTATATCTTGAGCTGAGAAATTATTATTCCATTCAAGTAATCTGAATAGAAGGGTGCAATTTTAATTATTATAACAGGATGTAAATGCAGCACAATTGAAGAGTTGATTATTCACAAAATTATTGTGCCATTCTTCTACAAATAAAATGAGGCAAAGTGTATTTTGTGGTTTGAAAGTTTAGGCAACACTAATGCAGTCAGTATATTTCTGATGTGAATCTCATTCCATAGTCAAGTGAGTTCCAATCAACTTTCTCACAGAATCTGCATGTACGAATTTTAACTGGCAAATTAGATAGATGTCATCTGTTGGCTCTTTTGGGAAATAAGAAATCCCTCTACAAGATCATCAAATTAGTTTGCATCAATTGTATGAAATGATATTAAGTAATACCAGGCTATGTTTTATTTATTTGAAAGTCTGCATCGGGAACTGATGAGTTCAAACCCAACCGAACAATCCCAAGGGTAATTTTTATGAAAATGTCTGCTTCAAACCATGGAGTGAATGTGAAACTTCTGAGTGACTTGGGCATGGGCACCACTCACACACAACCTCTGCCACTCAAATGAGGGTTTGCATTCCAGCTGAACCACAGGAGAGACCTGGAGGCACCACCAGGTGTGACCTCCCCTCCTGGGTGGGGAACACCAGATTCCATCTGCAGCCAGCTGATGAGGGAGATCCCCACCCCTCTGCAAGAAATAACGAGGGGTTATTTCAGCAGGGGAAAGAAATTAAAATGGAGAAAGAAATAATAGCTGAAAGAAATAATAGCTTTCTCATCATGGTCCTTTCAGATCATTCCTGGAGTTTTTACTGCCATTGTCTGCACACTTGCAGACCTTGCCAGTGAGGTTTTGCACCATAGAGAACCACTTGGTAAACTCCTGAATGCTTCACTACAAATTGGTCAAAACCTGGCATTTTTGCCACCTCAGTCAGAATCCTTGACTATCTGAACAGAGCTAAAGTTTTCAAGTTTCACATGCAAACCTAATACATTTTACCAAATTCCATGATTGCAAGATACACAAACACATTTGCTAAATCAAAGTTATCTATTCCAGAAATAGTTATATGACATTAGGAGTTATTTTTTTGTGTAGAGATGGAGTGAAATTGGAGTTCTGAGAACTTCAGCATTCAGTTATAAATGAGAAGGAAACTCCACAAATAAAGACACAAAATCTAGACTAGGTAAATAAACTGTTTTCCAGTGGTGTGACTAAACCACTTGGGAACTGAAAAGGACTGATTTATTTTGTGGTCATGTTACTAAAATTAATTTTTTTCCCCACTTTCCATATGTTAAACATTCTCATAAAATGGACTGTTAATTATTAATATAAATTTGTTTTGATTTTTATGCCAATTAGGGATTTTTTACAGACTTTTATAAATTATACTTTATTTAAAAGTACTTTGTTTCAAGTACTTTTCAATCTGGACTCAAAATTACTTTAGTTTTAGCCTATCTGTAACACTCATTAAGTCAAAACAAATGAAATAAAAAAAAAAAAAAAACACCTAATCATAGTCCTAATAAATTCTTGTGGGTTTTTCTAAAGGAAATACAACAGAATCATAAAATGCTTTGGGGTTGGAAGGGACTTTAAGGATCACCTGGTTCCATCCCCCTGCCATGGGCAGGGATGGCACCCCCTGGGCCAAGCTGCTGATCCTCCATCCCAGCTGGCCTTGGGCATTTCCAGGGATGGGGCAAATTTGGTGCCATGCAGGCAGTGGGAAAGGCAGGAACCTCCAAAGGACAAATTGCAGCTGACACAGGTGGTCCAGAGCCTCTACATGGGTCAGAGCAGCTTCAGGGGATGCTGTTACTCCATGGAACAGGGACAGCAGGAGGAGAAATCTCTCTCGCATGCTGAATTTCAAAATTCTCTCTGTCCTGATCTAAGAAGACACATTCAGGAGATTGTTTTTCAGGGTTTAAAAAAAAAATATCTCTGTTTTTCAGGGTTTAAATAACGTCTCTCTGTAGGTGCTGGAACCCTGGATGCTGAGAATTTTAAATTTTAGTTTTAAATTTCAATTCTACCCCTCAGCAGCAGGGCTGCTGGATCATTTCAGCCCCTGACACCACTCATGGCCCTCTAAGCAGAGCCAAGGAAGAGCTGTACCTCTTGCACCACCCATAAAAGCCGCGATTCCCCAAGGGTTTGCAGGTGAGGAATGTCCATCTGCAATCCTGCTCCACAGGACCCTGAGTGCAGGGAACTGTCCACAGGGCTGGGCTCAAAGGTGATACCTTCAGTTTTAAGTTTTTCTGTTCTTTTATATGAAGTGTCACTAGAATGTTTTCACAGGGTGGTGAAGACAAAACAATCCTGTTCCAGCTGGAGACTCAAGGACAAGTTCTTCAAACTTCAGGCCCAAAGCACAAACAACATGAAAAGAGGAGGGCAGGCAAGCAAGGAGGATGAAACTTCATAATTTGAACCTATTAATTGGGCAGTTAACTCCTATATGCAAATGGAGTAAAACTTGTAAAAATGTGAGATCTCATGACCAAGCTCCCTTTTGCTTCTGTCTTGGAGCCATCCAGGCAGAGCCACGACTCTGACTCTGGTACTGCTGGGGTGTGGCCTTTGAAGGCCCAGCAATAAATATCAATAAATACCCACTTTATTGCTCTAAACTCCCTCTAGCCCTATGCAAATGGACTAAAACTTATAAAAATATGAGATCTGGTGATCAAGCTCTCTTTTGCTTCCACCTTGGAGCCATCCAGGCAGAGCCATGGCTGTGACTCTGGTACTGCTGGGGTGTGGCCTTTGAAGGCCCTTTAATAAATATCAGTGAATATCAATAAATATCTACTTTATTCCTCTTAACTCCCTCTAGCCCTATGCAAATGGACTAAAACCTGTAAAAATGTGATCATGGGGCTCATGACCAAGCCCTCTTTTGCTTCCATCTTGGAGCCATCCAGGCAAAGCCATAACCGTGGCTCTGGTACTGCTGGAGTGTGGCCTTTGAAGGCACCTCAATAAATATCAATAAATACCCACTTTATTCCTCTTAACTCCCTCTGTTCCAGCCCCTTAAGGCATCAGAGGGACAGAGAGGAGGGGAAGGTGAGGGAGGGGGCAGGAAGGGGAGGGAGAACCCACTGGTGTCACGAGAGAAACACCCAGTGGGTTGTGTTCATCTTCCAAGACTTCACTTCACTTGTTCTACTTCTACTTTATGCCATTCCCACACAGAAAAATGATATTCACTGTGAACATAATGAATGCGTCTCAAGAGCTAAGTATAAGTAAACATAGAAGGGTTTGGTTTTTTTTTTTTTCTAAAGATACAGCAAAAATCACACAAACAGTGCAATAACTGGGAAAACAAGAGCTATAAGAGGAAATTCTAAATTACAGTTAATCCAAATGCTGCTATTTTTTGCAAAAATATTGGGCGTACAGCACAGAAAGAGAGTTCCTCAAATAACTTCAATGCTTTTCTGACAGAATATTCTAAAGAGGAGTGACAAATAAACCACCTTTAAAATGGTATTTATCTGGGACAACTGATAATAAGTAGCAGAAAATACAATCTTCCTGTTACCAAATTATGTTACTGTAGCCTAAATTCTTCCCAGAGATGTGACTGCTGAAGCTAGAATGGTTTGTTTTAAAATATCTAATCTGTATGTGTAGTTATTAATCATTTTGTAGGAAATTACAGATGTATGCTGACTCTTCTGTTCAATAGCCTGTGATATATAATCCATCTATACGTGGTTAAATAAATCACAAAATTCTAACTTCAATGAAAATATGTAGATACACATGTAAATATGTGTATAAAACATCTTATATAGATAGA
Source organism: Agelaius tricolor (assembly GCF_023055355.1). Lineage (NCBI taxonomy): Eukaryota > Metazoa > Chordata > Aves > Passeriformes > Icteridae > Agelaius > Agelaius tricolor. The sequence continues at coordinate 1,784,620 of NW_027269284.1, read as the reverse complement.
CAGAATACTGGTTGCTAAATAGAGACTTGGTTCAGAGACAGGTTTGATATTTTAGTCTTTTCCTCCTGTATAAGGCCTAGGAAGATAAATTTGATGCCATCTTCAGCTGGATTTAGAAAGACTCAAAGAATTGTTCTGGCATAACCCTTAAAGCTTAACTGTGTGTAACAACTTCATATTCTTCACTTTGGCAAAAGTTACTTCTGCTTGCATGGATTTAGTGACACGGCAAAATGTCACTGATTCTTCTGCTTGTATAAAGATCCAACATCTCAGGGAGAAAATGCAGCTGTGCTGGAGTCAGAATGAATTTTGCAGTATTTAAGCTTTATTCCTTGCATTTTCAAGTTAGGGCTGAAGACAAATGGCTGAGGCTTCTGACTAAGCCCTGGCTCGAGGGAAAAAGAGAAAGAAGCACTGATAGAATTTGCAAATCCTTCAGAACATTATACCTTAGGCAGAGAAAGGAGTGGGTCCATTGGTAAAATGATTCATTTAGGAAACAGGTTTAAGCTCATTGAAGCACACTGAAATTTTTCTATTGATTTATTTTTATGGTTTAAAATGGTTTTAATGGTTTAAAATGATTTATCTTATATAAGTTTTGGGTTCAATGGCATGATCTTAAAAAACTCCTGACTATGGTTGACCCCAGAGGTGTGAAAAGATACATCACATTTCTCAAATAATTTCACTAAGAAAAAAACTCTGCACATCAGAAAGGCCAAAACATTTTTGTTTGACATACGCAGAGCAAACTTCCTCACTTTTGCATGGTGAGATGATATCCCTTTCCACTGCACCCACAATCAGCATGAATCAGTTTAAAAGAGGCTACACACAACCAGATTTTTGGAGGGGGTCAACTGAAAGGGAAACAGTTTGGGTTTTTTGCACATCTCCATGTATGAGCTGCATATTCAGCTGACAGTGAGCAGCACATTCAGCGGGAGAAAAGAAAGAAAGAAAGAAAGAAAGAAAAAGAAAGAAAGAAAGAAAGAAAGAAAGAAAGAAAGAAAGAAAGAAAGAAAGAAAGAAAGAAAGAGATTTTCTGATCAAGTTCCTTCCAGATAATTCCTGAAGTACACTGAAGTTTTCACTGCCATTGTCTATGCAGTACTTGCCTGCTTTGTCATTAAATGGGTGAATCAATAATCACAGATCCTGAATTCACTGAAAAAATATCGGTTAGTGGAGCTGTGCCAACTCAGGAAAAAATGGATCATTGACTTCTCCCTCTCAGTGACAAAGGGAAATGTTCTTTCAGTAAAAGGCAGAATTGATGGCCTTTTCTTGTTGATTATGAAGGTCAAAAGGCTGAAGGAAAAATACAGCAACTGGACAGAGAAAAACTATCCTGGCTGAAGAGCCCATGAACTGCCAGTGGCACCAAATGTTTTGTTTTGTTTGCATTGACACCCTCAGTGAGGTTCACTGACCACCCCTCCAACCTTATTCACCCCATAACCATAAAGATATAATAATGGTGCTCACTCTGGCTACAAATCCAATTCTAAGTTTGAGAGCCTCATTCTGATCCTTTGGATCAATAAAACACCCTCAGCTCATTTCCATACACCAGTGCAGAGGGGCAGGAGCAGGAGGCACATTTCCCAGTCTGACAAGCTGGGATTTACTGCTGTGGTGGGAATACAGAGGCACAGAATGGTTTGGGTTGGAAGGGACCATAACCCCATCGTGTTCCACCCCCTGCCATGGGCAGGGACACCTTCCACTATCTGTGTGCTGTAACTACAAAGATACAGGCACAGACCTAAATTCCATTCATCCTCTAGTTTAGGTCACCCAGAACAACGAGAGTATAAATTGCATGGCACAAACTCTGCTGGCCTGTTTATCTGGGAAGCAGGACTTACAATTTCTGGCCCAAAGAAGAAGACAAAAAAAGATAAAAAATACTTACGCGATAAAAAACCCACAGCAAAAAACCAGGTTGCTCCAAGCCCTGTCCATCCAGGCCATGGACACTTCCAGGGATCCAGGGGCAGCCACAGCTTCTCTGGGCACCCTGTGCCAGGGCCTCCTCACCCTCACAATTTCTTCCTTACATCCAATCTGAATCTGCCCTCCTTTTCTTAAAGCCCTTGCCCCTTGTCCTCCCACATACCCATGGACTGTTCATTGTGCTCCTGGTACATGGAGATGATTCAATGGGGCCTCCCTGTTCCACACTGCAGCAGGCAGCCCATCTCACAGAGCAGCAGTACACACATGCAGGTAGCCCATCCAAGACTGTATCTTTCTAAAAATATGTTGTAGAGCTTTTATCAGTTGTTTCCTTTCCCATCCAGCTGTTTGATCTCTCTCCAGTGCTAGTCCTTTGCAGAAAGCCCTGTTCCATCCCAGCCAGGCTTCCTGGGAGCACAGAAACCAATCTTCTTAGGCAAATCAGTTTATGTGCAACTCTAAGCATGTGCTAATTTGAGCTGATTTATTGATGCCAGGATCCTGCCCAGTGTGTGTGACAGCAGCTGCCCTGCTTTAAAGGATTCAGAATCTGCCAGTGGAGGTAAACCACTCTGCATCCTGACATCTCTTCCCTTTTCCAGGCTTTTCTTCTGTGCCAGTTCTTGGGCTCCCTCATCTCAAGGGCCGCAATTGTGTCTAACCTGGAGCAGGCTCCCCTGGGGGAGCTTGGAAATCCTCTTGGCACTCATCTCCCACTCCCCCAGCACCCACACAGGGTCAGGCACAGCTGAGCCCCTCGTGTCTGAACAACTTTTCTATTCATTTTTCTCCCCTTGGGAGTTCACAGCTTGAGTAAGAGCTTATCTTTCATCTGGATGAAAAGAATTCCATCTGAATTTAGCAGCTTTTCTTACATCCAGCTTGTACTAGGGGGTTTGATCCAAAAACCTATGGCAGCTTTTCCAGTTTTTTCAAAGTGATTTGGATTGGGCTTTTAGCAACAGGATTCTCTTCTGATGAACATAATTGTCCCACAGAGGCTGATAAGGAGCACACAGCCAAATCCTCCCAGGCTGTCCCTGCCACTCACAGGTTAAGCTAGGTGGCCCTGTGAGTACATCTGAGAGAATGACAAGGGTGATGCATCATTTTTTCCAAGTGCTCTGATATTGCAACCTACAAAAGGGTTATTTGATTCACCCCAGGTAAAAAAAAAAAAACAAAAAAACCCAGTCACTGATTGTGTGTTCTGATTTGGTGTGTTCTGACCCAGTAATTTCTTTCAGTAACCTCTTGATCCCACTAGTCAAGGAATCCCTTGATGCAGGGATCAAGTAGAAGCCAAGGATTCATTCAGCTCATGCCACTCAACCTTATTGTAAAATCCATCAGTATTTTTGAGTATTGTCCTGGAGATAAAGTGTCTCTGAAAGTTACTGCATGCTAAACAGGTAAGCCTTGATTCAAAGACAATTTCTAAAGAGAACTTACACATTCAAACACTTTTCTTTACACCAAAATACTTCAGGAAGATTAGTTGGCTGCTGGTTTTCTTGGCATATGAAGCCAAAGAGAGAAAAGCACATTAAACTTTCTATTCATGCACAGGATGGCTTCCAGTCTTAACATTTGGATGCTGCAGCCCACAGCTCTGCATCATGGAATAATCACAGAATGGTTTGGGTTGGAAGGGACCTAAAAGCTCACCCAGTTCCACCCCCTGTCCCTGCAGGGACACCTTCCACTGTCCCAGGGTGCTCCAAGCCCCATCCAGCCTGGCCTTGGGCACTTCCAGGGATCCAGGGGCAGCCACAGCTTCTCTGGGCACCCTGTGCCAGGGCCTCCCCATCCTCACAGTAAAGATTTCTTCCCAATCTACCCTCTTTCATTTTAAGCTGAAACCTTCTATAGGAACCCCTGAGGGAGCTGGGGGTGCTCAGCCTGGAGAAAAGGAGACTCAGGGGTGCCCCCATCACTCTGTGCAGCTCCTGAAAGGTGCCTGTGCTCAGCTGGGGCTGGGCTCTTTCTCCAGCAGCACTGACACAACCAGAGCACACAGCCTCAAACTGCACCAAGGGAAATACAGGTTGGATATCAGGGAAAAGGTTTTCACAGAAAGGTGATAAAGTTCTGGAATGTTCTGCCCAGGGAGGTGGTGGAGTCCCCATCCCTGGGTGTGTTTAACAAAGCCTGGATGTGGCACTGGGTGCCAGGGTTTAGTTGAGGTGCTGGGGCTGGGTTGGACTTGAGGATCTTGAAGGTCTCTTCCAACCTGGTCATTCTGGGAATTCTGTGAATTCTTTGAATCAATGACTTCTGTATATAGTCAATTTATTAAAGATTATGGTACCCATTAGAATGAAAGGAACCACATAAACATAACTAATTTTTAAAGAGGAAATTATTTTTCTTTCAAATTAATTCTACTTATTTCTTAAAAAAAATTGAAACCAATGAGAACTATACTTAGATTATTAGACCACAGGACTAGTTGATCTAGATTATAAATGTTCAATCCTTTCAAGGGCACACTTTCCCTTTGGGTTTACTTTCTTCTGAATTTCCTTCATATGTGAAATCTACTTTGAAGAGACCCTGGCCCTAGAGAGCACTAGGCAATGTGCTTGGTGAGAAAGTGTCACATATCAAGTATTAGCAAGTAATAACATGAATTCACTCAACAAGCTGAAAATGGGGGATCCAAATCAAAGAGCAACCATGGCTTCCTCCAAGAGGAGGAAAGCTGAGTGTGCTGAGGACATCTGAAAATCAATCCTGTTCTATCCTACTTCACAGAGCTCTCTATCAAATCCTACTTCCCATTGCATGGTACCTTAAGACTCCTGGGATTCTTTATTTAATCAAAGGAATTCTGTCCAGATCTTTGTGCCCAATGGGGCACAGCTGAAGAGATTTGTCAGCAGTATCTGCATCTTGCTGTATGACAGAAGGAGCAACATTAAAGTACCTGACAAACATGGATATCTCCCTGCTTTTTTTCCATCTTTTTACATCCCTATTTCTATCTCCAGGCACCCAAACCTGTTGACAATTCAGGTCATTTGCAATTGCAAATAGAAAACAACAATAATAGACAGTATCTCTGTGTGCTGTAACTACAAAGACACAGGCACAGACCTAAATTCCATTCATCCTCAAGTTTAGGTCAGCCAGACCAACCTGAGCATAAATTGCATGGCACAAACCCTGCTGGCCTGTTTATCTGGGAAGCAGAACTTACAATTTCTGGCCCAAAGAAGAAGACAAAAAAAGATAAAAAACATTTACATGATAAAAAAACCCACAGCAAAAAACCCCAAAGCAAAGAAAACCAAACTTCAAAGATTCTTAAAAGTAGATGAAAACATTGTCAATTTACAATTATATAATATGTCATGCAAAATGCAAATAATGGTGAAGAAAAACTGCTTTGGCACGAGTCATTAAAGAGCCACAGCCTTATGAATCAGAGCCAGGGCTCTTCTTGCAGTCAAGAACAATTTCAGATTTTCCTGGCCATCTTTTTCCCAAAACAGATAGCTGTGAAATTCCTATTTCCATGACTTCAGATACTGTCGGATCTATGTTAACAGTAGAAAGTTGTTTTTATATTTTCTTTTACAGAGGGTGGACCATATAAAAATCCCTTAAAAAAAAAAAAAAGAAAAAACAAAAAAACCACAAAGTGTTGATTCCATCTTGCCAATTTATCAGCTGGTAGAGCTCTTCCAACCAGAGTAAGCATGTAAGAGCTAAGCCATGCCAAGTAGTAGCTGGCACAGTTTTCTACCCTCCAGAGCAAGAATTAAACAAGGACCAAGTTTTTGAACTACTCAAATTTCCAGTTTTGCTGCAGCTCTGCTTGCTGGGCAAACAAAATGTGCCTGGCCCCTCAGAAATATTTAAAACCACTTCCATCAACTGTCCCCATGGTTTGATTAGTGGTATTTAAAGGTCCTTTATAAACTTAAAAAATATATATCCTCTTGTCAATTTGAGATGAAAATCATACAAACCCACCAGTTTTTATTACACATTCACAATACTCTGTGACCTTGCACTGTGAAGACTTCTGACAGCTGTGTGTGCTAGGCTGGTAAATAATAGCTCTGGAAACTGAAAAATCATTCTTTGGAAAGCTCAAGTCTGATCCTTAAAAAGGAAACGCTCACATATACTTGAACCTACATTCAGAGGGTGAGACATTCCCCAAATGTCGAGATGTCGACACCAAATACCCCAAGGTTTGCACTAAAATGCTGAGAACCCCAGTTAAAATCATGGCAGAGAAGGAAGAGTTTAGTGCAGCTCAATAAATATTATTATCCCCAGCAGGAGGAAAGTAGGACCAAACATCACCTTGCCCAACAGCAGCTCCTGACCCCAGAATGGCTCAATTTCAGTCAGAGCTGGTGACGCAAATTAATAAGGAGATGAATGAGTTGGCTGCTGTTAAAGGCTTGGCTTGTTTGTCAGCATGAATGCCTCATAAGATTAAAAGATCTCATCCCCACTAAAGGCAGGAACTTTGTTATTATGAGTTACAGAAAGCACATGAGATCCCTTTCATTTTAATACAATACTCTGTTAATTCAAAATGAAGGATTCGGTTGATACACACACAGTTCAGCTTTTGATGTGCTGTTCAACATTATCTTCTGCTGTTGCTCATTTCTTCTTTTGTTGTGAAAAGAATAAATCCTGTATATCTGCTCAACCCTGCTCATCTTTATAGTCTTCTTTTTTTTTCCTTCTTTTCTTTTTTTTGTTGTTGTTGTTGTTTTTTGGGGGGTTTTGGTTGGTTTCTGTTTTGGTTTTGAATGATTTTTTTGTTTATTTGGGGTTTATGTTTGTTTGGTTTTGTTTTTTAATTCTATCACATGTATTTATAGTGAATATAAAAATAATAATTCTTAGTGCCTCCCCCCAAAGCTTTAATTTGGTCTCATGACTCTGTTTCCTGTCTTGCATTAACATCAAACAGTTTGTCTGTGAAGACAGTGGCTCATCAAAATCACTTGGAGTAATTTCAATTTCACACTGATCACACAGATCTGAAACCTCTCCAAGCAGAGATTTTCATCATAACAAAAAAATTTGGGCTCCTGTTGGGGTTGTTGATATTTCAGCTCTGTCTCTTGTTAGTTCTTGGAATAGATGTGTCATGGGAGCTCACCTACAAAATTGAATTGATTGCAACAACGATTCAGGATTAAACAAGATTATTGCATTTCCTTCCAAGCAACATTTTTTTTCTTTTTTTCCATTTTTATTTTCCCCCTCTCTTAACTTGTACTTCAAAGCCTGGCCATTTTCAACAGTGAAAATCAGTTTTTGGTTCTGTCCCACCTTTCCACTGTTTCTTTTGCCTCTTTCCTGATGTTGTTTTTCTGTTATTAATTCTCTTGCAGTTGCACCTGGAGTCTTCAATCAAGACCATGGGAGTGGTGATGATAGGCAGAGCACAGGTTGTGAAGCATCCCCACAGCTCTCCAAAAACAAAGGCAAAGAAAATGCAGCAGAAAGACAAAAAGGCATTTCTGGAAATCTGTGAATGTGCCTCAGCTCTTCTGAATTTTCTGGTCATGGTCTGTTCATGTTTTTCTGTATAATTTTCCATATATTGATTTGAAAATGCCTAGTGCAGACTGTGAGATCACTGACAGAGATGAAACCTGGTTCTTTGCACATTTGGAGCCATTATAGGAATAAAAATCATTAGTTATACATAGAACACAATAACTAAGGTGAATAAATTTCATGATAAGAAAATATTTACTTCCTTCAACTACTCTATAAAACTATGCCAAGCCAATCCAATACACGATTGTGAAGTCACTCTTCACAGATTTTCTTCATCATGGAAGAATATCAAATGCCTTAGGTGTTATGTACATAAATTCAACGTTTCTCCAGATTTTTCAGAAGTACTTTTGGTTAGCCTAAAACACTTTGCACATGTGTTTAAAAAGACACACGTTGCACACTGTGGTAATGAATGACCTGAATGAATGAATGATCACCAGAAGGATGAAATTTTTTAAGCAATCTTAATGATGCTATTTCTTAAAAAAAAAGAGGACCCTGGATACCATGCATGAATATTAATTTCTCTTCTGAATAGGCTTATAGGTCTAGCCTATAAGTTAGGTGTAAGTTCCATGGCCTGTCCCAAGCAGAAGGCAAATTTTGATGACTTCCAGGGGTCCCTCCCAGGCTGAGTGATTTGGAGTCTTTGATTCCGAATTTATTCTTCAGCTCCTGCTCTTACTCAGAAAAAATAAAAAATCTTCATTTTTTTCTAGCTTAGAACTTAATGCACGCTGCCAGGATGCAGAATAAATGCCTGATTTTCCCTGGGAGGATTCAAAACCTTCTCTTTCTCCAGGAGAATGCAGTGCAACGTATTATAAATATGCCAGGGTAAAATGTGGAAAGGATATCCCTGACCTCTTCCTTTTGGGTTTGTTTCATTTCATATAATGCAATTAAAGATTACACTGGAGAGAGAGAGAGGGTGAGTTTAGAGCTCTAGCCTAGGTGGTTCATGACTTCATCTGGGAAAATTCTGATTTGTGTTTCTGCTCCAAGGAATGCTACTGTATTTTATACAGTATAGAGGTAAGAATAAAGACAACAAGGAAAAATGTATTCTAATTTAAATCTTCAGACTTTTCCTCACTGTATTTTTATACAGTGTATCTCTACTATATTTTTTTTTGGTGAAATATGGCTAAATTCAGCCCCAACCATACTATAAAGCAGAATCTTATCCTTCCTGATATCCTTAATTTAGAATATCTGTCTACAAATATTCTGTTACAACATATTTTTTAATATGTGCTCTTCTTCTCCTTCACATTACCAGAATAACTTTCCAGCAACAATATCCTTAACCAACAACCAATTTTCAAGAACCCTCTCAGCATTATCTGATTTCCCATTGAGAGACTGCTATGGTACTTAATAATGAGGTGAACAGGAATATATTTGAATATGTATTTGTTACATATAAAATCAAATATTGACATTTCTATTCTTTAAAGATTAAAGAAAAATAGATGAAATCAGGAAGAAGATGCATCAACTCAGGCTTCAGACTGAGAGATATTTGTCCTATAAAAAACACCAGAAAACACACAGGGAGCCATACGTTGTTTCCAAGGGGGAAATTAAGCAGCTCTTAAAATGCTGGCACAAAGCTCTCTTCTTTTTAATTTTCACACTCCTCTCATCTTTTAGAAAATATTGCACTAGGAAATGCTGGACTTACTTAAAAAAACATTGCAGTAGTGCTAATCCTGGCCTCCTTAGCTGCAGAAAGGCTTGAAAAAGTAAAACTCTTCTCACAAGATGGAACATGCTTTACTCATCTATTTGCTCATCAAGCTTAATTTATCCTTGGAAGAGTTGATGCAAAGTTCATTTTCATCTCAAAACAATCTTGACAGGCAGGAAAAATCACAATATATTTTTTTTAATTCTCCTGCTTCTCATCTAAGATAAAACATTTTGATGTTTTTGTCATCATACTTTAACTCCTTATTTTAATTAAATGTTAATTCCTCACCTGCCTTTACATTCCCTAATATTCTCTGTCCTAATGCATGCAGATTAGGACTCACATCTCCTAACTTATACACCTTCACACCTGAGCGAGACACATCAGGGTCCTTTTTATTTTTTCTGTCAAAGGCAAAAATAACTATTTTAGAGTTTGATCTTCTTGCCCAAAGGTAGTTGCCTGCTTTAGGATGCAACTAGCAGCACCCTACAGTCCCTTGCTTTTTTTTTTTTTTTTTTTTTACTAAAAGAAGAGCCTTCAGTGACTCACTGTAATAATTTAAATATCTGCACTGTAGAGTCTGTTTGGTCAGACAAGCTCACCCCTGACATCAGGCTTGGACGATGCTCAGGTCACTCAACAAATGACTGGAGAATATCTGAATCTATCAGTAGCTTCCTTTTCCAAAAATACACCAGCTTTATTTTTGAGGACAACCAAATCTCTGCAGAGCCAATCCCAGTGATGCCAGCAATTGTTTACCTCCCCCAGGAACACGAGACAACAGCAGCCCCCACTTTCCCACAGTGCACAGGAATATCCAGAACCTTCCACCAGAGGCCAAACCAGCCCCCAGCACAGCACAGGGAGGGAATTCTCTTCAGAGCCTCTTTTTTCCCCCAGTGTTATTTATTACTCCTCATTTTACATCAGCTCACTTGGAGGGTGTGGCTCCCTCAATTTGCTTTACAGGGGCATTTAATCTATTTCCACCTATTTCCACTTCTTTCCACCAAAACAAACCCTCAGGTGGCACTTGGGGACGTGGGTTTGTGGAGGACTCAGCAGTGCCAGGTTAATGGCAGGATTTAATTACTTCAGAGGGCTTTTCCAGCCTAAATGAGTCTATGATTGAATGTGTCTCATGGTTAAAAGCCTGGCTGTAAGAATATGGGGGTTTATTTCAATTTTTTCCTCCCCATGTACTCCTTGTATCCCACAAAAAGCTGAGCAGAACAGTCTGCTGTCCTCAAGGCTTAATCCTGTTCCATTGCTGCAGCACAAGTGTAAGATTTTCATTACTATGCAGAACACAAACCAGCTAGAAGAGTTCTTTCTGTGGTCAAAAGTTGGAGCTACAAAATTGCAGGGAAATGCAAAGAGTGACTGTTTAATGGCAACTTAAAGCTGTAATAGCAGGTCACAAAACTTCTTCCAGCATAACTAGAATTTTGTTGTCACTCAAAATTGCCCAAACAATTATGACACTGTCAAGACAAGTGGTGTTGTCAGAGTAGGACAGAAAATTTAGTGGTTTTTACTTTTCCACTCATGTCAGTCATTGATTTTTTTTTCTTCCCCTCTTATCAGCTTCTCTCTAGTGACCTATTTATTAGATAAACAAGATTCCTGTCTTTTAACTTTTTTTTTTCTTTTAATTGCCTGTGATTATTAGAGAAGCACTTGTTTCCAGTCACTGTTTGAGCAGTCTCTCAGCTAAACACTGTGGTTAACCCTCTTTATATTACAGTAATTTTACACACGTCAGAAATGCCAATAAAACAAACAGGTAGCTACCAGCTTCTGTCTAATTTATCACATGCTGTATCCACACTGGAAAAGGTGTTTTTCCCTGTGAGGGCTGGAAACAGGGAAGCTGATGACATTTAAAGAAGAGGTTGTGTTGTCTGGGAGGGATGTGCTTCCAAATTGGAAATGTTGGTAACTGAGACCTCCTCTGCAAGGAGATTATGTGCTCATAGGCTGTCACCTTCCAATAGAAAAAGATTTTATTATATCTAAAAGCATCTAAATTCAGCAGATAATCCCTTCAGGATCTCATCTAAAAGACCCATTCTATCTTTGAGCCAGCAAAGATATTATAAGATTTTTCAACCCAAACTGAAGTCCTATCTTAGGTGATTTAAACATCTTTATAGGCACAATTCCTAGAAATTAAATATCAAGTAGTTTGCAGGGTCAAATGATTTGCAAAAGTCAGAGACAGGAGCTGTGAGATGTAGAAGATCTTTTGGAAGAGGGTGAAAGGCTAAGGGGCATCAGGAGTCCTTGGGGCTGTTGGAGTGAAGGGAGACATTGCTGGAGGGAGAGATTTGACCACTGCATCCTGCTTTCCTCACCACCTGCCCTCATGTCCCTGCAGTGCTGGATCAGGGCTTTCACACTGCTCATCCTCACAAAAGCTCCACCTGCATGAACTGCACCTCAGGGAGCTCCCTCAGCCCTTCTGCAGCCCCTGACACCAGTGGTGAGTCACAAACCAAAGCTTTGGCCAAGTCTTCATAAATTGTCCTCAAGATCCTGGTCTTAAACACCCCCATTTTAAACTCTCACAGCCCAAGAAGTATAAAAATAACAAAAAAACATCAGCAGCAACAATAATTATATACACAGGATGTATTTCACCTGAGGACACGCTGATGTCTCCCAAGCATCCTCCTTCAGCATCTCTGGACTGTGACATTTTACTCCCTCATTCACAAATAAATTAAGATTCAGCACTGTGCACAGGATGTTAAAAGCAGCTCTGCTGAGAAGAGATTCCTCTGTGAAATTTCCCTGCCAACACACAACTGCAACCCAAACACTGATAGCACTGGTAGACAGCAGAGCCATGGCCTGGCTAGATAAACTTAAGATTAAATGGAAACCAGTGACTTGAAGCTAATGGGACTTGGAATCACTGTTTAACTTCAGCAGCCTGAAGATTCAACTGGAGGACTGATATTGATTCCTTAAAATGAATACCAGTAATAAAAAAATAAAATATGAAAAAAAAAAGTGTACAAGCAACGAGACAGGATAGGAAGCGGGGGTGGAGCAGATGGGGGAGATGGTGGAGAGAGACCATCTTGAGCAAGAACAGGCAGTACTGAGGAAGGGGAATGCTAAATTATCCATCTTCAGCTAGTCTGTGATGTCTGATAGATGTTGCCTGAGAGTTATGCAACTCAGTAATTGCTGTTATTTTTTTTTTTTTGGTTCCACGCTGATTTTTATTAAACCATTCAGCAAATGCTAATTTCAGAGCCGCTTGTCCAATTAGTCACGACACTTCACGGGTGTCTCTGCTAGTGAGCAGATCCTCGAGCCTTTGCTCATCCTCAGCAATACTTTTACCTCCTAAAACAAGGCCTGGTGCTTCCTAGGGCAAAGCTGCTTGGATCTGCCTTTGACATTTCACCATACACAAGGCATTTGCTTGGTCTTGTGGTCAGATTCAAAAAAGATGGTTCTTGTAAGGGATACTTATCATAGAAAACGGGAAAATTATCCACCAATCTAACTTTTGACAGATGAAACAAACATCTTTGTTTATAACACTTAGAAAAGTCGTATATTTTCTGGGAAAGGGAAATAAGAAATTAGTATTTTTCTACTTTAACTAATTTAGATGTGGCTGTTACCGATATGCCACGTTCATTCTGAAAGCTGAAAAAATCCCTTGCTAATTCTAGCTGCCAAAAAACCCCATCCCCAAACCCTCTTTTTGTCAGATTCTTGAAAGCAAAATATTTTTTTAAAAAAGGAACTGTTCAATTGAACATTTTCAAACAGCACTTTAAGTCTGATAGCAGCATGCAATTCAATCTTTTTTTGCAGGTAGATATTGCACACAAGAATGATTACTTAATTGGCATAAAGAGAATGTCTAATCTATTGTAAGTTTTAATAATTCCTAGTTTATTGAATTGAGTAGTGAACATTAATTTCTTTATTCTACTTTTATGATGCATGATACCATAGAAATGGCATTTTATGATATTTCAATTTCTGCCGTATGTACTGTTTGTAATGTATCTGACCTCAATTTATTTATCTGTAAAACAAAAGGAATGGTTTTGCTTCTTTTCTCCTTTTTTTAAAGAGTAATATTCCACTGATAAGACTGTTATATAGGAATCACTGTTAGAGAATTTTCTGTACATTTGCATTTTAATTACGAAAATATCACCATTATTATTTGCAATTATTCCAGGACAGGATTATTTTCACAAGTGCGTTGGATACACGAAATGCCAGGGATGTGAAGTACATCTTTCCTCACAAAAACCCCTCAACATAAGTTCCAGTAGTTGATCAGAGGATAAAGTTTATGCCTCCATTCCTTTGTTCCTTTCCACATCACAAGAATGTGGACAGTGTCCCTGCCCATGGCAAGGGGTGGGAACTGGATGATCTTTAAAGTCCCTTCCAACCCCACCCATCCCATGACTCAGTTAAGAATGGCCTGAGACAGAAACTTGCATTTCTTAGGGACACAAATCCAGGGGCTCAGCTCTACACAGAAGTTGTTAATGCATAAACTTTGTGTCTGTGTTGATGTTTTGCTCTGGGATTTCATGGAAGCCTGCACACTAAAGTAGACAAAGACTTGGAGTTCGGTCAGTGTCACCTTCCAGGGTTCAAAATGTTGGAAATGGTGTTTTCTTGAGTAAAATGCTCTGTTCAATTTTTTTTTTTACTCTTTCTTTCCAGTTGAAAGAAGAAATTCTGAGAAATGTTCAAGCCATTTTAGTTAGAAAAAGTAATTTCTTTTCCCAGGGTAACACAACTCTCTAAAGCAAGGTTTCACCATAACATTTCATGGAAAAAGTGGTCCAATTTTAGTTATCTGATTTCTTGGGGTTCAAGACAGACAGAAAGATAATTGCTTGTATTTCACACCTCATCCACAGAGCAGGAAGGACAGTGCTCACTTAATCAGCTGCCGTTCAACACTCATCTTTCAGTTTACTGAGCTGTCCTGTATTTACTCTGCCCTAGTCAACTCCAGCTTCAAAATATAATTATTAATTTCTTCCTGAACCTTCTAGTGTGCTCATCACTTCAAAAACCAACTACTTCTTAAATATTAATTAAATTAGCCTTGCTGGGAGGCAACGTGTCCATTCTACCCAGAGGGAGCTGAAACACAAAGACATTAAAATCAAGTAAATACAAATAATGAGGATTGTCTAGCCTGGAACACCTAGAATATTTTTTCAGGGTACTTATCCTTATATCCTGTGGTTTTTTTTTCTCCAGCACAGACTCAGTGGTTTTGGCTGCTACTGCAGGAGCTCAGACTCCTGCCAGTCACCACGTGGGATGCGAAGGTGAGAGACCTGGAGGTGAGGGATTCTCAATTAATGACCATTTGTGCAAAGTTTGGTTGAAATTACTTAATGGGCATCACCTAATTGAAGGCAGAGGTGGAAATCTCATTTATTCCCTGGCTCACCACGAGGATGTGTCCCCTTCCTGCTGTCCCTGGGTGTGCTCAGCCCAGCTGCTGACAGAGAAGATGAAGTCTGACAGACAACCTCCTCTGAATGCAGCCCTGGTGTACTCCCAGAATTCCATCACACTTGTGGATTAAGAAAGAATATTGCTTAAAAAAAATGTCTGTGCTTAAATAATTTAAAATTGTCCCTTAGTTTAGACGAACATGATAACAGAAATTTGGCTGTGCAGGTAGCAGAGAGTCAGATATTTTAAGTATGAGTTTTGCCTGATTTTGCCATGTTAAAGATGGGCTGTCAGTAATGCTCTGTCTGCCCTGTGATTTCCTCCTTGGCAGTCACTCATCACACTCCATTTCCCTCAGAAATATTGCTCAGCTGACAGGCTCTGCCATCCTTCCATTGTCCTATTTACTTTCTTTGAACAATATTTAATTTGAGGAGTTGGCAGAGTGTGGACACCTATGAGCAAATCATCCTAAACTGCCTCCATCACCAACAAGTGAGAAAGAGGCATTTCCCAGGGCTCAGTTAATCTCACATATTTCATGATTATGTGTGAGGATGTAATGAACTGGAGCTCAGCTGCACCCAGCAGTGTCATCTTTGACTGCAAGATTTACGTGTCCCCATTAGCCCAGATGAATGGGGGTGATTTCCAATCCTGGAAAAAAAATGAATCTGAAAACACAGCAATCCCCTGTGTCCTGCATCCACATCCTTCAAATGGAGAGAGGGTTGGTATTTAGATAAACCAATATTTAGATAAACCACACGTAACTACAGGCACATCAGCCTGACAGTGGTTATGAGGAAAATAATGGTTGACACAAGATATAGCAGATAAAGACCTAAAACAAGATGCTATAAATCACATTTTCTTTTGAAAGTGATCCTATCAAGCTAATTTAATGCCTCCTTTCAGGAAATTGCACATTATTAAAGTGTACGGCGTCACTTTTGCAAACTGAAATTGCTACAAGGCATTTTTTATGCCATCACACACCATTTGGGCTAAAAAAAAAACCAGAATAATCTCCAACTCATAGTAAGAATATATAACAAGCAATAGAAGAAGAGGAAACAGCATCAGGTTCTGCCAGAGGTTGGATATTTGGAAAAACCTTTCACAAAAAGGGTTGGCATTGGCACAGCTGCCCAAGGCAGTGCTGGAGTCCCCATCCCTGGAGGGATTTAAAGTTGTGGGGATGTGGCCCTTGGGGACAGGGGTCAGTGGTGGCCTTGGCAGTACTGGGGAATGGTTGGACTTGATGATCTCAGAGGCCTTTTCCAACCTCAATAATTCTAACACCCTGTAATTCAAATGGGACAGATTTAGTTCAGACTGTTTTTTTCTCAGCTGGTTCAGAAACACACAGCATAGAAAATGTTACTCTTGAAATGATGTACTTTGGCAAAAAGGCCAGCATCAAAAAAGAAGCCTTTTCACATCCACATTCTCTGGAAAAATCCCTTCACCCAGGATTTTTCTCCTGGGAAGCTGAGAAGCCTCAGAGAAAAGGAAAACAATTCTTATCTCATTTGCTTCTCCTGTGTTGTGCTCATGTGGAATGTGTTTGGAGATTGTTCACCCACAGGTGATTGTTTCATTGGATTCTGCTGGGAGTTGTTTTCACTCTTTGGCCAATCAGGGCCAAGCTGTGTTTGGACTCTGGAGAGAGTCAGGAGTTTTCATTATTATCTTTTAGCCTTCTGTAAGTATCCTTTCTTTGTTCTTTTGTATAGGATAGTTTGGTATTCTTCAATATAATATAGTATCATAAATAATAAATCAGCCTTCTGAGAACATGGAGTCAGACTCTCCATTCCTTCCTGCCATGGGGGTTCCAGCAAATACAATACAAGTGTTCCAGTATGCAGAGCCGGGTGAGTCCTGCCTAAAATACTGAGTGAAGAATGCAGAAATCATCCAGTTTTTAAAATCCTATCAGGTAATATCTTAAAAGACCTTAAAAAGATTAACTACTGATGACAGTGTAGCTATTCTGGATTAAATCAGATGATGATGTCCTTTGTGGAGAAGTCTCTGATTCTCTTCCAAACACATCTACCTGGAACTATATTTTGTTAATTTTTTTCTCACAGGAAAAAAAAAGTTTGTTTGTTTATTTTCCAAAGAAAGCTTTGTTTGATTTAAAGTTTGACAACAGGAAGATCACTTGCTCACTGTAACCCTTCAAAGCTTCAGTATATATTTTTCTTATTGTGAGTGGAAATAAATTTGGCATTTTAGCAAACTCTAGTTATTGGACTTTCCTCCCTAAATTATATGCTAAGAAAATATTTATGAAATAATGTAGCAAATATTTTTCCTCTCAAAGTAAATACTGACCTAGTCAGTAAATACTGATCCTAGCCAAGTCTGCTTGAAAATGTTGCAATTCAAAGCAGGTAATACTTTAAAAACTTTTTTTTTTTTGTGTTTATTTAAGGTGGAACTGACAGGAGAGAGGGAGGATTTTATTTAAGGACACAGCATCAAAATAAAGAATTTTGCTGTCAGTTATAGAAAGATACAATAGGAAGTTGTGGAGCACAGAAATCCTTCCAGCCTTGGATATATTCTATAAACTGAACCCTTCACCTCTAGCTCTTAAAATGTTATGGCAAATTTATTCTTCATTTCTATGACAGAGGTGTTCACAGGGTGCATTATTTGAATAATATCTTGTCTTTCTTCAGAAAAATTATCATCCAGGCTCTGTCCAGCAGGGCCAGAGGTTGTCAGACAGAGACCAGAGCTGCCAGTGGCTGTTTTGGGCATGGAGCATCACAAATCATCTCTAACTGTGCTGGGGACACAAGAGCCTCCTCAATTTGCTCTGAAGTGTTTTAAAATACAGAAACCTGATGGTTGCCAGGCTTCATTTTCTCCACCTGTCTGCATTTCCCCCCTGTTTGACATTTAACAGTGTTGATGTCAAGGTGCTCTGTGTTTCAGGAGTTATTCTTAAATGTTCCAACTCGAACACAGACAGGAGCTCATTGGTAACACAGATCTCTGATTTCTTTCTTATTTTTATGCTCAGAGCCATCAGCTCTGTGCCTTGTACTTGTGGCATGCTTGAGAGAGTAAGCTTAAATGCCTGCAGCAAGGCCTTAGAGTGGAATCAGAAATCTTGGTGGAGCCACAGTGCAATAATAAAAAGATACACACAAGAACAGCTGTAGCCAATATTAAACACTCAGCCATCAATTATTGATGAAATCTGCTCCTTGTGCCTGCATGAGAATGCAATTTTTAGGACCTTATTATTTAGAATTCTTAGTAAGGCTTTGTCAAATAAATACAGCTTCCTGCAGTCTGAATACCTCAGAAGCTTCAGGTCATTTAATGTTTGGGTATTTTTTTAGCTTATCCAAACTCACTGACTCAAATAAGCTGCTGCTAAAGCCAAAGCTGTGAATACAGGACCATATTCACAGAACCAACAAATCATGGAATGGTTTGGGTTGGAAGAGACCTTAAAGATCCCTTTGTTTCACCCCTGCCATGGGCAGGGACACGTTCCACCAGGCCAGATTGCTCCAAGCCCTGTCCAGCCTGGCCTTGGACACTTCCAGGGATCCAGGGGCAGCCACAGCTTCTCTGGGCAATCTCTGTCTCACCACCCTCACAGTCAAGAGTTTGCACATAATATCCAAACTAAATACACCCTGCTTCAGCCTAGAGCCATTCCCTCCTGCCCTGTCACTCCAGGCCCTTGCCCAAAGTCCCTCTCCAGCTCTCTCAGGGCCCCTTTGGGCACTGGAAGCTGCCAGAGCCTTCTCTTCCCCAAAGTTGCTTCAAAAGATAGCCTCACCAACTGGTGTGTGCAAGCCTACAAACTGTAAAAAATTAAATACACACACAAAATTGTGGATTAATCTGGGCCAGATGCTGCATGACTCCAGTTAAATTCCAGTGATTTCCCCTTTCCTCTGGAGAGGAGCACAACAACTGAGTCACTTCTCAAGCAGTTCCACATTGGAAGAACCCAAAAGGCTCTGGGCTCACGGAGCTGGTGATCCTTTAAAGGCACTCACTGAGCACACTGCCAGTGAAAAAGGCAGAGCAAGCACTTGGAGACTGCTCTGCACACCAGGGATCTCTGCCATGGAGTCCTGCAGCTACTCCCACCCAGCAGCTTCCCACCCCCTCACTGCAGGCCTTCCTTGGCATCATCTCTGTGAGTCACCAGGCTGCTGCAGCTTGTTCCACAGCCAGCATTCCAGGGGCCAGGCATTGCCAGAGCCCCCTGTCAATGGTGCTACAGGAAAATCTGGGCGAGCATTTTCAATTTTACACCAAAAAAATCCCACCAAAATCCAAAAAAAAAAACCCCCAAAAAAACCCCAAACCCACCAAAAAATGCCCAAAACAAAACCAAACCCAAAAATAATCCATTAAAACAACAGCAGCATTCCAAAGAGGTAATCAGCTGCCGTTGATTGATTTTAGATGGGTTGAAGTAACGAAAGATTCCCTTCCCCTCTTTAAAGCAAAGCAAAACAAAAAGACCCTGTGGAAAACATGTCCTTGCTAGTACAAATTTCAACTGGGGTCAAATCACTACTGTTGGAGAAAATAGATGTATAAGAAGAAAATCTTTTTTCAATATCAGTGCATTATAAGCTAAGCTAACTTATGACTGAAGGGTCATTTTGGCAAAATAATTATAATCAATTCATGATAAAGAGAGGGTGTTTTGAATTGTCTCCTGTTTCATTTGTGCACATAAGGGATATAAAGTCACTTTAATGTTACTGCACAGGACAAGAATCCACAGTTCTGAAGAACTGGCATTACAAAATGTTACAGTTTCTTACCAGAACCTCAGACAAAGATAATTACAATAAAAGATGTTTGGGACAATTAAAAAAAATTAATATAAACTCCTGATAAAATTCTTCACAAGGGGCCTCACTATTGGTGAAATGACTCATTGCTTCAGTATTATCCATATTTTACTGGTGTCCAATCTGCCAATATATGGATTTTAATATAGAATTAACTGCAGATAGAAGATTTTGCATAGCATACTTATGAAGTTCCTATTCATTGATATACATTTATGACCTCAGGAGTGAAGCTCCTGCAATTCCTCCACCACTTATTGTCAAGTTTAAATTGGTTTCTGAAGCTTCCACGGAGAGAGAACTTCTGTGCTCAAGTGGCCTCCTACAGTCACGGTGTCAGATCAGGCAGGTTAATGAGACAGGCAGCCAGGAGTGAGAATAAAGAGAAAAAAGGCAGAGCAAACAGGTGAACAAACCCTCACTGAGCCCTGTGCTGCTCCTGGGCCCTCCCCAGCCCCAGCCCTTGGGGCACTGCAGGCAGAGATTTCATCTCAGTCAGGCAGCAGGAAAAACTTCCACACCTGATCATGGAAATCAGCTCCAAAATTCAGTGCAGAATTTCTGAGTCTCTGAGTAAATTCTCTCAGTTTATCTGAGAGATCGTGTAAAATGATCAGGTAAACTCAGCTGCCCACTTGATCCCAAAAATCAACCCCAAAACACCTTCATTCAGTGGAGAAGTTCTGGGTGTTTTGAAGAGATCAGATAACCTCAACTCCCACACTTCCTTTCCATCCATGGTCTGGTTTCCTTCTCCACCTCCACCACCAGTTCCCATGTCTGCCAGACTTCTGTTTAGTTTTTAAGCAATCTGACATTTTGGGGAAAGATTAGTTGTACCTCCAAATGCAACCTGACCCATGGAATTATGCTAAATGCCCAAATATTGCCTTTTATGCCCTAGTTGCAGTAAACAACCCAATCAAACAACCCATAAAACAATCCAGTTTTATGTTACCCAGCACACACACTTCTGCACTGCGGTCTGCAAGCAAGTTTTGTGAGTCTCACAAAGGCACAAATCTACAAGTGGAGAAATTCAAATGTCTATAACAAACACACCAGCACTTCAGGGTCTATCTATGAGAATATAAATTCCAAGGAAAACAGGATTTCCAGGCAGGGGAAGCTGTTGCTAAGAGGGTAATGTTGAGTGGTTGGTTCCCACAGTAACACTTGTGCCACGCATGGCACAATTTCAGTTCAGACAACACACCCATAACAGAAAACATGGAAATTAATCTCTCTCATCAAAGCCTGCTCTGAGAAATCACACTTTGACAGAAGTAAATAAAAATTTAAATCCTCTCCAAATCCCAAAAGAGCCAAAACGAGGGAGGGCAATAGTCCAGTTTCAAACTGGAAATAGCTGGGAAAGTGTCCCAAAAGTGGATAGAATTGCTGCAAGGAAATAGGAATTTGCTCCTGCCCCTCTCCTCCTACCCTACATTGCTGGCCCACCGTGGGGAGCCCCTGGGGTGTTTTCCTGGGCTATCCCAGCCCAGTTTCTCCCTGCAGGCAGGCAGCAAAATGAGCTCAGTGGTTTAGCAGAGAGGGTCTCAGGTCACTGCTGAGTGCAGCCTGAGAGGGGAATACAGAGCCTGCTGTCAGCCCTGCTCCCAGCTGTAAAGAAAATCAATCCACAAACACCAGAGGCTTATGTCCAAAAAGGAGACAGAGGAGCCCTTTCTGGCTTTGTTCAAATAAAGGGAGAGGCCATGGGGCCTTCCTCTGGGTTGTCTCCAATTTTGGAGGATGCACCCTCTTTTTTATCCCAATTTCCCAGCTGCATTTCCCTTCTCTCTTTCCCCATTTCTGAGGTACTTGAGAGGTTCAGACTTCCCAGAACACCCGATACCAAAGATTCCCCCCTAATGTATAACTCTCCCTTTTGATTTTTAATTCTTACAGAATTTAGGGGTTTTTCTTCCCCATTGTTTCTTTCATCTCTCAATGTCTAATTTCATTTATCAGCAAACCTGAAGTTTATTTGTAAAAGCAAATATTTATTTCCAGTCATCAATCAGAGGAATCCTTCCCATTGTTTCTTTTATCTCCCAGTGCTGGTTTTATCTACCAGCAGACCCACAGCTTGTTTGTAAAGCCAAATCTGCCATTCCTCTCAAAGGGAAATCACCACAGAGGGGGTCATCCAAAAGGAACATTTTGCTTCTGACAAATAATGCCTTGGAGATGGTCTGGGATGGCCCTGCTTTTGGCCAATCCTAATTCACACACCTGAGACACAGAGCTGCACATCCCTACCCCACAGCACCTGGGGCAGAGGGTCCCCAGCCAGCTTGGAACTGACAGAGATTTCCTGGGAAAAGTGGTGGGGAGAAGGAGATGATCCCTGGGGAAAAGGGAAATTGGGCTCCAGAACAGAGCCAGAATGGGAAAGACAAGGGAGGGAGCACAAAGAGCAGGGAAGGGAATCGGAGAGGGGCAGGCAATGAAGCCAATGGGAAGGGAGTTCCTCTGAGGAGAGTTTCCAGTCAGAAAGCATCAGTGACTGATGGAAACCAAGCCTGGGTTCAAGGAACCAGCTGTGATTGAACAGCTGCCTTTGTCCACTGCACTTACTGGGGTTTTTATGACTATCCTGTTTTCTCAAGACATTTGTGCACTTTAGTTCAGAAATATTATGGCATAATGAATCTTGACTTTTACAGCTCTTTTAATCTCCTTATAAAAGATTACTGTAGAGGAAAGTCATGTCTTTTCTGTGTTGAAACCCTGGATAACTTTTTCAGCCATTGTAAAATGCTGCTTATCAGGGATTTACTTGCTCAGAAAAATTCTGTGGGGCCATTTTACAGCTTCTGGTTTCAGCTGCAGCTCAGGCACAGCCAGTTTGGTTATCTCCAAGTCATGTTCTGTGGCGCAAGACAGATAACATCTCAAAAAACAACACAGGCAATGCAGAGGCCTGGACCCATCTGAATGGTCTGAGGTGAAGATCAATGAGAATTCAGAACCCATTAAAACCTTTGTGATATGGATGCACTCAGCCCAAACTTTCTCTTGCAGAAATGTGAGATAAAGGATAAAGCTGTTTGACATTTCCTCTCTTCCAGGACACTAAAAACCTTCCTGATGCCATCACAGTGGAGAATTATAAGATGCCCACCCAATGAGGTTAATATAAATAATGATGCTTCCTCCTGAACACAAAATGCTGAGGAGGTAGGAAAAAAAAAGTCATAAAATAATCAGCACTGAAGTATTTCTTCAAGACAGAACAGAGCTTTCAATAGGTTGACTGCAAACCTAAAATCCCACAGCTTTGGAAGGAATAAGAAGAAAGTGAAAGCAGAAAATAAAAGAGCAAGGTGCTCTGTAGGATTGAATTAATAATGTAGAAAAACCTCCCAAGTAAGAAACACCAATCCTGAAAGGAAAAATAAAATGTCACTGCAATCTAAAATACTTCATCAATAATGGATGCAATTGACTCTGAATGAGGTCTGTTGGCTCATTTTTTTTCCTGTAGAAGTGCTGTAAATGCAGGTTACCTCCTGCAAGCTGCCCTTGTCACATGAGACAGAGATTCTGCTGCTCAGCTCCAACAATCTGAGGGGCCTCTGCAGCTCCTGCAGTCACACCTGAGCCCCAAAATAAAATAAAGTAAAATAAAATATAAAAAAAATAATAAAATAAAATAATAAATAAAAAATAATAAAATAAATAAATAATAAAATTAAAATTAAAATAAAATAATAAAAAAATTAAAAAATAAAGTATTTAAAAATAATAAAATAAAAATAAAATAAAAAATAAAATAAAATAATTAAAATAATAAAATTTAAAAAATAAAATAAAGTAATAAAAAATAAAAATAAAATAAATAAAGTAAAAAATAAAAAATGAAAAATTGAATAAAATAATAAAATAATAAAATAAATAAAATTTTTAAAATTAATAAATAAATAAAAAATAAGATAAAAAATTAAAAAAATTAAAAAGTAAAAAATAAAAAAAATAAAATAAAGTAAAAAATAAAAAATGAAAAATTGAATAAAATAATAAAATAATAAAATAAATAAAATTTTTAAAATAAAAAATGAAAAATTGAATACAATAATAAAACAAGAAAATAAATAAAGTTTTAAAAATGAATAAATAAATTAAAAATAAGATAAAAATAAAAAAAATAAAAAGTAAAAAAATAAAAATAAAATAAAATGAAATAAAAATAAAACAGATGAATGTGAATCCCTCCCTTGGAAAAAACCTTACCTTGCCCACATCCTCACAGGCAGGAATCACATCCACTCAACTGTGGAAGCTCCAGAGGAGCAATTAAACTTAATGGGAGGCTCAGCTGCCCATAAATCTCTGTATTTATCTCACCCAAGGCCCAGGGAAGCAAAGGGCAGTGAGCCCTCTGCTGTGGGACATTCCCACATCAGCTGCAGCCTGTCCATGTCTCTTTGGAAGTTTAATTGCTGCCTCTTTTCCCAATCAGCTGCACCAAGGCAAGAAGCCTCGATGGGGAGGGCATTGTCAGGAGACAATTTAGGGTGCCCAACACCTGATGCTCTACAGGCCAACTAACAAACCATATTCTCAGAGGTTTTGAGTAAAACCAGGAGAAATTAACAGGCTTTAGAGCTGCCCTGGTAATTTTCTCTCTCTTTCTCTGCCCCTCCACTAAGTTTGGAAGGCATTTGAGAAGGAGACTAAGAAAAAAAAAATTAAGGAGATTTTCTTCACATTTTTATTAAAGCAAGGCAGTAGTTTCTGAAATGGAAACAAACACCACTCTTCTACAGTTCTATTTGAGTCTGAAAGCAGATTTGTGCTCTTTCTGTAGTGAGGGAAGGGACCAAAAGGTCCTTGTGCCTGGCTGTGCACAATGAAATGATCTGGGGACAGGACTCATATTAATTTATGAATTCTCCCAGATTCAGCCTGGCCAATACAATCCCAGTGTGAAAACCTTTATCCATGAAATCAGCATACATATACTGTTTAATTGCAGACTGAGACTTGAAAATTTCCGATAATCCACAAAATTTGAATCTGAAAGATGTAAGAGCTTCTCTGTGAAGGGTGGTGGCCACAGAGTGCAGAGGAGGGGAGTTGCAAGTGTTGTGGTACGATATTTGTAGATTTGATATGTGGAAAAATCAAGAGAAAACTAAATATATATGAGGGTGCTATTTTTTTTTCTTTTTTTAATCTTTCTGAGTGGTTTCTATTGACTTGTGCTCTACTGAAAAAAAAAAAAGCACTACAGATCATTTTTTTAAAAATAAAATTCTTAGGAATCATACAACAAAAATTAGCTGAGGAAATTGATGGTGATAAAGTAGGATGCAGTAAAAATATGTCTCAAAATGGAACCCACAACAGTTCAAACAATACCTTTCCTGATGAAATATCTCTAGAAAATTAACAGAGATTACTGGTTTCCATGTGAGTATCTGTGTGGATGTAGACTTAGACTAATTCAGTTTTATTTTTCTTACCATCAGCTTGTTTGAGGAGGTTCAGTGAGAGTCTCCCGTATTTGTGTCTTATTCAGGGCACACAGTGGCCAGTGGTTTAGGTCTCTTTTAGTCTGAAAATTTATATAACATTTCTACAGACTGGTAAATTTTTTTTAAATTATTTTCTTCTTTTATTTGCAGCATATATTAACACAAACTGGGATGGGAGACCCTTCATCCTTGTGCTGGATAATTACAATATGCTCATCTGACTGCAATTTCACCATGGAAAGTTCTTAGGATGTTGAAGAAGGGTGAAGAGAGACATTGAAGATCAATAAAACCCCCAGGTTTCCTATATTCTTCCTTAAGATCTATTAAAATTTAAATTATAGAGGCTCCATACACTTTTACATCTCTCTAAAATTTAACATCAAATAAGTTTTGTTCAAATAAATACATATCTAAAGTTATTTTAACCCATTTCTTCACTTATTTCCAAGGAATTAGTCATAGAACTTCAGGATGACAATACCTGACCATGCCCTTTTTTATTTCAGGATTTGTTTTTTGAGGCTTCTTTCCAGTGCAAAATTCTTTTTCTCCTCCTCCTCCCAAAGATCCTAATTTGAAAATTTTCAAGGTACAAAGTGTAATTGCTTTCACACAAATGCTGTCACAGAGATATGAACTGTAACACATTTTCATGATTCTTTTAAAAGCAAAGAAAATTTTAAAGGGTTGATTTGTGCAAAAAATCAAATCCCAGCCCTAGAATTTTAGTGGGTGAAATAGCAATCCAAGTCCCCTTCAATCAGGGGAGATGCATCCAGCTTCTTCAGGCTGAGGTGATGGAAGTTTATTCATAAAAGAGAAACAAAAGTTAGAAGTGGATAATTGAAAACAGGAAGGATGATATAAGGAAATAAAGAAAGAGAAAAGGCAACCTGGAGGGGCTTATCCAATACAATTTTTGTGACTCTAGGAAATAGATTGATGAACTTTTATCACTCCTTCCCACAGAGAAGTCTTTCATGTGTCCATGCAAAATAGGAGCTCAGGTATAAACTGGGTTTTTTCCCCACAATCACCTTACAAAGTCACTGTTGTAGGTAAAAGGAAAAAGCAAGATTATTTCTAGGAGCAGCAGAAGCACTTGAAGATGCACACACTGAGAAAAGCTAAAATCTCTTCCTGTGGACTGTGACTCATGTTCAGGGTACAATAAAGCTGATGTTTGAGATACCTGCAGCACACCCTGTGCCCTCTGGCAGGGACTTTTCCCACTAATCCACACAAACACAGACCTGTGCTTTAAACTGCTCCCAGTGACAGGCATCTCCCACAGCGCGTGTGGGATTTTGGAGACATCACTTCCAGCAAAGGGAAATCATAAATCTCTGCCCTTTGCTCCTCAAATACAGAAAACTGTGTGAGCACCCAAGTCAGGTTTGATCAGGGCACGAGGGAAAGCTGGGGGAGCTTTTCTTCCCAGGATAAATAAATGACTCAAAGACCCCAGAGGTGTCTGAGCCCCCAGCAGACCCACAGCTCTGTCTGAAGGAACAGAGCCTCAGATGCACGTGGGCCTCACCTAGCTCTGTGACAAAGTCCAGTGATCTTAATTTATTCCACAATTATGGACCAAATAATGGATCTTCCAGGGCCTAATTAATGGTGGAACTGGTGTATGACAAAGAGAAGAGGGTGTCTAGGAGATTCTGCAGGTTCCAGGCTGAGTAAAGCTCAGTGCAAGCTGAGGAAACCAGGGCCTGGGGTTTAACAGAGCCAGACTGGGCTCCACACAGCCAAAACCCAACCAAAGCCAAATATAAACCCACTAATAACTGTGTCTGGGTTCATAGATATATATATATATGTAAAATCATAGATTCATTTAGGTTGGAAAAGCTCTCTAAGATCATGCAGTTCAACCCTTAACCCAGTACAGCCAAGGCCAGCACGGACCCACATCACCAAGTGCCACATCCACTTCATTTTTTGAACATATCCAAGGATGGTGAGCCCACCACTTCCCTGGGCAGCCTGTTCCAATGCCTGACAACTCTTTCTATGAAGATTTTTTTCCCCCAATATCCACCCTGACCCTCCCCTGGCCCATCCTGAGGCCGTTCCCTCTGCTCCTGTCCCTGTTCCCTGGAGCACAGCCCGACCCCCCCGGCTGTCCCCTCCTGTCAGGAGCTGTGCAGAGCCACAAGGGCCCCCCTGAGCCTCCTTTGCTCCAGGCTGAGCCCCTGCCCAGCTCCCTCAGCCTCTCCTGGGGCTCCAGATCCTTCCCCAGCTCCGCTCCCTTCCCTGGACAGCTCCAGCCCCAGTGTTTGCCTCGGAGTAAGTGGCCCAATATAGGCCCAATATATATATATATATCTATATAAATACACATACACACACATATATATATAAATTCAGGCATTGGGATCTGCAGAGATCTCAAAAAACTCATCACATCCCATCCAAAGGTCCTGTGTGTGACAGTCATGCAATATTCCAGCTAAATAAATGCAACAGCTTCTTCCTGGGGTGTAGATTTCTGCTTGTCAGATTTTTGGTCATTTCTCTGTATCCTGGAAATTTTTGTGCAGGCACAAGTAGAGTACACATAATTAAAAACAGTCACAGTTATAGAAAAATAGTCAAGTAGGTTATGAGAGATTAAGATTTAAAAGTGGATTTTTGTTTTCATTTATCCTCCTGCTAGCATCTAATTCTATGGTTCACTGAGAAAACAGAACCATAAAGATAATTTAATATGACCTCCTCAAAATGCAGGCCAAAGAACCTTTTTTTTTTAAATAATTTCTGCATTAAATATTTCAGGAAAAGAAAATAATAGATCAAACACATCCTCCTAGCAGAGTCATTACCTCTGAATATTCTAGGAGGCTTTGGAAACCCTACTTTATCTCTCTTTCTTCCTTATGTTTAATTTTTAGTGAGCTGGGATAAAGCAGGTAAGCATAAACATTTCACATTCTGCAATGATTCCACTCTTTTCAAGCCCATTATTATTCAGGACTTACCAAACAACAGTGGAACTTTGAAATTTTGCCCAAAGGGGGAAGATAAGATTGGGCAACAGCTACTCACCTATGACACCTCACCCAACATTATCAAAAGGAGGAAACATTCCTCAAGTAATTAAATATTTATTCCTTTAAAGGTATAACTAGAGCATGAAAATACATTTCTACCTCCCACAGCTTTTATCAAGCTGTCAAGTTCTCCATAACTTGGTGTTAACTGAGTCATAAAGGGAAAAATATCTAAAGCAAGAGAAATGTGCGAACCCTCGCTCGAGGATGCACTTGGTCATTCAGTGAGAAACAGGAAAAAAATCTTGGTTATTCCTGATTTCTGCAGGTGCAGCTCAGCAGCAGAATCAGGATGTGCTCAACTTCCAAAGAGGGGCCTGAATTCCTGCTAGGATGCTGTGGGATAATGTTCCTGCCCTTGGACACAGCTTCAGACCTGACCCTTCCCTTCTGGGCAAGCTCCTGATGAAGTTTCAACCATTAAACTTTATCCTTTTTGTCTCTTCCAGCTTCTTTCCTTCTTCACACACATATTCATCACCTGACAAATTTAATGAACAGCCCAGTCTGGTCTGAGGGGTTGTTTATAAAAACAATTCTGTGTATTTATAAAAAGAGTGAAAAAAGATACATTGACTTATTTCCATTGCATGCCTTTAATTCAGATTCATACCAGGGGGTTTATTTAAAAAAAAAAACCCTAAACCTACTAAATTTTTGCTTGAAAATCCAACTGAAATCTGCATTTTTATACAGAGAAATGTCATTTTAACTCTATAAATATCCATCCTCTGTATTAAAATCGAGTTTCAGAGAGACACAGGTACCTGGCTTTGGCCAGCTGTCTTTGGGATACAGAACAAAGCACCAGATATAAAAATATCCACACAGTATTTTTGTTTTCATGGGACTGTTTCCTTCTGGATTTCCACACCTTGGTTCACTTCTTTCTAAGGTGTAAAAGAGCTGAACTATAGATCAGCATTTCAGACTCTGAGGGCAGTGTAGCAGGAAATTACTGGATCAAAGTGAATTTCTGCAGATGCTTTATCCCCCATTCCCTTACTGTCTAAACATTTCATTTGTTCAGCTTTAAACATATGAAAACTATCCTTCATATGAAGCCAGGCACATAAATTTATGTGTGAGTTCAATAATGAGATTGAGATCAGTGGGAATGAAGGATTAAAAAGTTCTGTGTCTGAGCAATGGACTAAGTTATTTTGCTACACCTCAAACATCTCTTCCTTTGTAGTAACAACCTGCTCAGTAGCTTCTTGACCTAAAATACAGATTTAGCTGTGATAACTCTTCACTTTCAGATTCTCATTTTAATAAATAAACAAGTAAGGGAAAAAAAAAACAACTTAGGAAAATTATTTTGAAAGTTATCTACAGCTTTCTGTGCTCTCTGACTTCTTAATTCAGGAACTGTCTCCTTGCTGAAGATGTGTATTATAAATTGAAATACCTTCATGGTCATTTTCCCATGGTTTATTAAAAGGGGAAAGCCAAAATATGAAATTTATCAAATGGGAAGTTTATCAAAATAAAAAGCTAAAAATTTTCTCTAGCCTTCTTCTCATGGCCACAGGTGAAAAGCTACAGACATTTCTGACTGACTTTGTACCTTGGGTGTCTAATTCTCACAGAGAAATACAATGCCTGGCATATGAACAACAGGAAGAGCGACCACAGAATTTGAAACCACCAATAGAAACTGTCTCCAGCTCAGGGAGGCCTCTCTGCCATTCATGTTGCTCTTCAAAACAGTCATTTGCTGCATATTTATCAGCTGGAAGCAAATTATTTAAAAATAACTCAGTTCTGTCATTAAGAAATATATAAATATATTCACTCCTCTTGCATTTCTGGTACAACTTGAACATTTTCCAGGTACACAGGAAGATGTGTGATACCCACACATTTAGGCTGAGAACCAAGGTGATAGTCATGAGAAAGGGCTGCAGATTTCTGAGCAGAAGTGTGGAGTTCACTTTTTTCAATGGAGCAATGTCTCAAGAGAACATTTACAAAATCCACATTATTTTTTTATGCCTACCCTTTATACTACACTCAAAATTCTTCTAGATCTGTAAGATTTGCAAGATTTCAAGATGGAAATTCTGTGGGATAAATTCTTGATTGGTGAAGTTAATGGAATTATCATTGTGGCAATTATGGCATTGAGAAAAAGAATTTCACAATCACTTATTTTAAGATTTTTTTTTTAAATATTGAACTTGATGTTTGACATTTCACTTTGTAACACTGGATTTCTGAGTTCTAAGGGCCAGTGGTTACTTTTTGTTTATTTAGATTTAGTGCTTATTTTTGCTTATTTAGATTCATAGAATCATAGAATGGTTTGGGTTGGAAGGGACCTTAAAGCACATATAGTTCAAAACTGTTGGTGCCTTACCTGATTTAGTCTCTGCTTGCATGACAGCAATTCCAGATTTTGTAATGATTCTCATGTTTCCATGTACTTTTCCATCCCTTGTTTCAGATGAGTGGATGAAAATTGCATGAACAATTCAAACACAGGCACCCAATATTTTCCTCTATCAAACCTTCCTCATCCTGCTGGCTTTACTACACGAGCTGGGCACTGAACTGGCACGTCCTGGTTGGCTCCTGGCTCATTTTCTCATGTGCATTAATTTATAATGTATCAACACTACATTTTATTGTGTGGCCATGAAGATATTTAGAGCATAGATGGACAAAAGGCAAACCATCCATCCAAAAGCAGGACTCTAATGGCCATGGACTAATTTGCCCAAAATCCCTCTGGATTTTTCCCTCACTGACTGATTTTCCTGGAGCATTTCACAGACACAGTGGCTATTCTGAGTGAGTGGCTGGTCCCAAACTCTTTTCACTGTGATCTTTATCCATGGAGCCCCCAGCACAGGTGAGTCCACATGTTCACAGGATCCATTAGACTCCGTGCTTTCCTCTAAACTTTTCCAAATTTGATATGCCTTTTAGAGCAACAGCATCATTTTAAAGCAACCATTGAGTTAATCCATCAGAGTTTCAGAGGAAAACACTTCTGAAGAAGGGCTATTGCTTTTCTTCATGGTAAATTGCCTATTTTCCTTTTCCATGCAGCCTGCCAGGACATTTTTACTTGTCTGATATTTGCTATTTTTGTCTTTAGACTCTGTATCTGTCTTTTGTCTCAGTAGCCTCATTTGTAAAGATCCTAATTACTTTTAGGAGGTTAATTATTACCACAAGCAATGTCAGTCTATGTCACACTCCAGGGCTTTGTAGGGAAAGCTCTGCAAGGACTTCCCCACATCTCAAATTTTGGTCATGCCTACACTCTCCATCTCTGATTGGGGAACTGCTTTTATTACACAGTACAACCAAAGAAAGCAGAAATAGTAATTTCCTAAAAGACCTCTGAGAGTACATTTCTTTACATAGACTGTGTAGGAGGGCAATAGAACAAAATTTGGAGCTTTGCTATTCTGAGGAATAATCAGCGTATCTGAGACAACATCCAAACATCTCTCAAAAACTCTGCAAGGGCTACACTTGTCACTATTGCTGGAACTCAGTGTTTATCACAGTGTTTCAAATCCCCTGTGAGGCCACAAATGTTCCACTTGATTATCAAATTACAAGAAAAATTAATAGATGCTTATTGTTTTCTTTTATATATACACCCAGCCTTTTTGATAATGGCAATACAGGCTCTGTAATTAAGTAACTCTTGGTGTCAAAAGGGAATAAAAGTAGATATTTGTGCAGTGGACTTTGTACAGGCCTGTAAAGCATGGCACAATAGATGATTCCAAGATTGTGAAGTGCCAACCTTACCAGTGAATAAACTGAATTCTCTTTATGATTGTTCTGAGGTGTTGCATTTAAACAAATAATTTCATGACACATACGTCTCATGTGTATTGAGGGTTAAACCTTTCTCAGATTTAAACTCTGGTTTTGACTCACTGACCATGTTTGGCTTATTCTGGTTATTAAAAAATGAGAAAATTCACAAAAATTAAGAATAAGAAAGGAAGCACAAAGCAGAATTAGTAAATCTATACATCTCCTGTAATTCAGGAGATAGCTGTGCATTAAAGGAGACGAGCCAGATTGAGGATTCCAAGGTTAAATGAGTTTATTGAGTTAGTGGTTACAATGGTATGTCAGATACCTGTAATCCAAGCTACACCTACATATTTGCCTCTAAATTCTCACACTGTCAGTTTCCGTGTCTCTAAACATTCCACCACCAGGTCTTCTATTACTAATATAATAATAATAATAATCAGAATAATAATAATCATAATATAAAAGGCAATGTCAATCACCATATTGTGCTTCATACTCCACCATAAGGAATTCAATTGGCAAAAGTAAACCTCTGGTCATATTAATGGGATTAATTGAAATGTGAGCAGTCATAACACTACTAGAATATAAAGAACAAAATCTGGTTCAAAAGAAGCATTTTTAAGATGAATTAGTTTGAATCTGTTTTAAAAATTCACATACTATAATGAAGATGACTTAAAAGTTATATCATTTAATTATTGGGCCACACATTGAAGCATATTGGCTAGTACATTTTTGCACTGCAACAGAAGCAATACAAGCTTTATGGTCTACCATTACAATTCCTTTTTTTTTATTATTTTTCACTTAATATACCTGCCAACCTAATGTTTCTTGCATGCATAAAAATTTCGGGGTTTAGACTTGAATTTATCATTTATTCCACACGTATACACCCCCGTGATGCAAATTCTTTGGCCAATTTAATGCGATAGTTTAGTTTTAAAAAGGAAGCTTGGAGTTAAGTCCACTCAACATCAGAAGGCAATGCCCTGAATTTTGGGCACTGCAGAGAGTTATTTACTGGAATAGAGGCTCAGGTCGCATGCAAATTGTCACTTTGTCCCCCCCTCCCCATGCCAGACGCACACAAGTCGGCAGGTATGCGTACAAAAAAGAATATAAAACCCTCCTGGTAAAGCTCAGTGGTTTAGAATGAATCCATAGCTTTAAATTCACTTAAGGCCTGTACAGGGGAAATATGTTTCTTCTGGGACCCTCTCCTCACTCTTGTCTGATATTCTTCTGGTTTTTCTCTCTTTACTAGAGGTTTCTTCTCGGGGGCCTTCATCTTCCAAGATACAACTGGAGAGTTCACTGCAGCAGTGCCATAGACCTTCTGATATTTAGTAGAAGCCACATATGATGCTTTCACTGTAAGGACCACAGCGTTCATCAGGTTTTTAGCTGCCTGGATGAGAGAAGTGGCACTGTCCAGCTACAAAAACAGAAAACAAAATGAAATACAGCAAGGTTACTCCAAAGCAAAATACAGCAAGGTTATTCCACGGCTGGATCACTGGGCCATTTCCTGACTGGAGCCTGGATCCTCCCAGATCTCATCAAAGATGGAACAAATCCTCTTCCTTGGGGTACTCCAGAGTATCCAGCACAGGCAACATCGTGCACTGAACAGGAAAGGTAAGACTGTGGTACCCCATATTACATTTTTTTAATAAGCTAAAGGAAAAGCTTGTGTTGTCTGGGGGTTGTTTTTTTGTTTGTCTGTTTGTGAGTTTTTTTGGTTGTTGATTCTTATTCTACAATTTAAGAAGTTTTCTGTTTTCTCACAAAAACCCCTTTACTTCTTACTTAAACCTTTAAAAATTTACTGTTACATGTCAGCTGCAAAACAGGTCAACAGGGATTTTTCCCAAGTGTTCCAGTTTGTTCTAATTATTCCTGTTAGCCCAGGATAACCCCCCCAGTGATGTCTACAGGAACAGTGTGAGGCCAGCACTGAGCTTGTTAAAGAATCCCATCTGAAAAGATGAAAGGAGCTTCTGAAACCCCTACAGAAATCAAAAGATGAGACAGTTAACTGCAGGTTTTGGCAGCTCCTGTAATGTGTGAGTTACTTCTGGTCTCAAGGAATGTTACTTTGTGGTTACCAGGCTTTTTGTGCCTTTGTGCTTCTCCCATGCACGAACCTGCCTGAGGTTCCTGGGTGTCCTCAGGATGTAAGAGCCCTCAAGGGCTTGCTGAGCTTCAAAACACTGGGACTCCCAGTCAGCAAGCTTCCATCACACACTGAAGTGAAGTACATACCCCTGGCCAAAATTTTCAAAAGGATTCTGACATATAATGGGGACTTCCAAGGCAATGCCTCAATGTTCCACAACGTGAATCAGGTACTCGCCAGATCCAAGTGGATATTCTGAAAGTAATAAATCCTAAAAATATACCACTAAGGACTGTAACAAGCCAGGTTACTACTTATGATGTTCAATTATCCCTTTCTTAAAATACCCAAGAGTGGGATAGATGTTTTTTGTGATAAAGCCTTTCAGATACACCATGGAAGCTGCTTCAATTACCTATGCCTTTTCCAGACTGTAGGAATGATATGGGATGTAGTATTATTTTACCTCTTTGATTCTACCCCACACAGTTCAGTAAATTTTTAGCTATTTTTAATTAGTACAAACGGCCTGTGTCACTTCAAACCTTTCCTGCTCCCTAATTTGGGAGCACATGGCTGTGTAATATAAATGCTGAGCAAGGTGAGCAGGACAAACAGTCATAGGGCAATAACAAAAGCCACACCATACTTCACCTCAAGCATTTTGCATCATTAACAGAAGAGTTCAGGAGAAATCTCCTTCTGAAGGGTCAGTGACTGATGTGAACAAAAACAGACATTACAGAAAGCCTATATTTGAAACCACATTAATCTATACTTACCTGGGCTGTTTTATTTCCTCTGCTCTGGCCTTACACTCATTATAGTTCATCAAATACATAAACAGCTACATATATTGAGGTGAAAACCAAAAAAAAAAGCATTTTTATGACATTCACGTACGTGGTGCCATTCCCTGAAATGCACAGTTAATTGCCTGCCCCTAGTAAATATTTTTCCCTGGGACTAATTTGTATTTCTGTTAGTAAAAGAAACTAAGTTAAAAGATGGAAAATTACATTACATGGTAGAAACATGAGTGTTCAATAGGGAGTAATGAAATATAATCCAGTCTAGTGTTATTCTATAACCACACTGCTGCATGATTTATAAGGCAATCTGTATGTTTGTTGGCAAATAACAGATCACACTCTATTAAATTAGGATATTCTAATTTGCTACAGAGATCTACAATCAAGCATTATTCATTGTTAAATTATTCTTTTTGAAACACTGGTGGATTGATATTGAATATAAAGTGATACCATCAAATAGTGTTTACTTCATAATCAGTGTGGATAAACTGACTGGATTGAACCTCTATTGCACATTCCTGAATGAATTCTGGTTGCTGAAGGTTTCCAACAGTTTCACATTTTCCACCACAAAAAGCTGTTTTACATATATTAAGAAACAGAATAATTAAAGGGATCGTTTTAAAATGAGGGGGCACCAAAATTAGATACTTAAACCCATACACAGTTCAATCTACACCTCTGAACACAGCAATTAGTAATTTTATGGACTGTAGTGATGAGGGCATGCAGAATCTTCCACTTCTTCACACTCAGATGCAGGCTGCAATGACACCTTTTAGGAAACCAGGTTTTGTATTTTGATGCCATTTTAACTCTCTTCAGTTTCAGTATGCTGTTAGAGTAGATAAAAGCTCCCTGCTTTCACCATTAATAATCACATTTTAACATGCAGATACTCCAGTCTTTAACCCTAAAATCCACTTATCTTGTAAAACACTTCCAAGTCTTGGAACCAGAAAAGAGACATAAAACCTCATCACAGGCTGTGAGTGCTCTCCAAAATCTGCTGGTGGTCATTCCATGCATCCAATTTGGCCACCCAAGCACTTCCCGTGATTTTCTTACAGCTCCCAGCTCCTTGCTTGTATCATGGCTCAGCAAAGAACAATTAAACTGAATGAACATCATCCCAATTAACATTTGGATCTTCCCACACCACCATGTTGCTCCAGCTTGAAGCTGTGCTTTGCCACACAAAGCTGGAATGAGGCACCAGTGAATCAAGCCCTGAGTGTGTTAATTCCCTACAAAACCTGTGCACTTTTCCAAAGGTTATGCTAATAATAATAAAAAAATCATAAGAAGGAAAATTAACGTCTCAAATTAAAGCACCACTAGGAAAATTACTTCACAGTAATACAGAAGGCAACCTTTACTCCCTGAAATACACAAAGAATTATAGATATAATGATGGATTTTGGTCCAAACAGCCAACAGAGACTTTGACTTGCTGCACAAAGTAATGGTGTCCTCCTGCTTAGACTTCTTTAAAAATATGTTTGCCTGCTTTTAGGGAAAAAAAAAAGGTAAACTTAGGTGACTGTCCCATGACACTCAGTAAATGCTGAGGAAAATTCAAATTTCATAAAGAACCTAAGAATAACTGCACTGCACCTGGTCACTTAGAATAATTAAGGTTGGAAAAGATCTGCCAAGAGTATAATTCCAGGGTTTTCTTCCCTCTAGAGAAGATCCTTCAGGTTTTGAGGAGTTTTTGAGCTGTTTATCAGCTGTCCTGCAATTTTCGTCTGCTATTTGCAGAATTTTCCAGAATCTTGAGATAATCAAGATTTCTTGCTTCTTTTACACATAATCTAAGTAAAATAATGAGCAATTGCAATAACAAAATAGCTGAAGAAATGGGAGGGAATAAACCTGGAAATTTTTGTCCTTAACTGTAAAGCAATGAAAAGATATGTTCTCCCTGCATTGTCACACTGCTGTAATGGGGAAAAATTATAATTTATGTTTTAGAAAGCAGAAAATCTAACTTCCAGAGATGTCTTCATATTTATAATGGTAAATACCCCTAAAAATTAAGGGAAATTGAGAAAAAACCAAAACCAATATGTATTTCTAGTAAGGATACAGAATGGGTAGTTTTAAAAGAGCTGGTTGTTTAAGAATGTTCTATATTATTACTGCTGACTTTAATAAACCTTGAAAAGTGGGTGAAGACATCAAAAGAATTGTAGATAGTTTCTAGTCTATCTAAAAATTTGAGCAATGAAAATAAAATGACCTGTGAAATTATGGGCCAGCTCAGCTGACAGCACTCCCAAATTAAATGATGCAATGTCTGTGGCAGACTCCATAAATAGAGGCAAGAAATGCAGTTAGTGGTAAACAAAGGGTTGTGTGGGTTAAAATATTTTCAAAGTAACCTACATCATATTTTGGTATGATTAAACTTTGAATTGCTTAAAATAGTGCTGTGGGTATAATTGGATCTTTGAAAGGTCTTTTGCTTAGTAATACATGACAGTTTGATTAAAAACTCACTTGACACAAAACTAACAAGACACAGACACAGAAGGATTCCAGATTCTCCAGCAGCTGCTTCCAGAAGTACACAAACACACAAAAATAAATAACAGTGCTCAGCAGTGAATTTCACAGTGGGGCCTTGGAGAAAGCATTTGGAGGCTTCAGAATATTAATATTTCTTCTAAAACTTGGAAAGGGAGTCACTCATTTGAGGAAATTTGCAGATAACAATTGGGAAAGTGTCAAGTCATGCAGAGGGCAAGTGATTGATACCTGTTAAAAGCCTCAAATGTAGATTTAATTCTGGCCAGATCTACAGCAGACGATGCCTAATTGCACAATGAGGAACTTTATTCTCTGCAGGATCCCAGGCAATCTCTCCTTGAGTACCCAAAAAGGAGGAGATTGATTAAATAGGTTCAATTATATTCAGTTTATTGTCTGTCCACAATCATGAGATACTGAGTCCTCTTCTCAATGCAAGAGCAATATTGAGGAACTGGGAAAAAAACTTTAAAAACCTCAGTAACAAAAAACATCTTTTATGGGAAAGACTCAGCCAGCTCTGTTTTTTCCCACTTTCAAGTGAATGACTAAAAAAATGAGTTTTCACTGACTGAAATCAGCAAGTACATGTTAACAAAGCTGATTATATTTAAAGTTCCACATGTGAGACAAAGATAAAACAAAACTTAAAAGGCTGAGAGGCGAAGCAGGTCATTTTAGTTATTAATTACCTGAAATTATTTATTTAGCAGTTATATTAATTAATCACGAGAACTCATGAAAGATTGATTCTATTTCTTGAAATTGTAAAATCAATATTGGATGGTTTTGCTTAATATGTATTAACTAGTGGACATTTTTAGTGCACATCAATTCAGGGAGCCTGGGCATCAGTTATGCAGGAAGGCAGCTCGGCTGATAACAACACCCCTAGTGACCTTCAAAGGTAGGAAAACAAAAAATTAGCATGAGGAGCTATTGATAAATAGAGTTTGTCTGGTTCACTTGGTACAGATTGGGAGGAGAAAATATAATTTATTT
Source organism: Agelaius tricolor (assembly GCF_023055355.1). Lineage (NCBI taxonomy): Eukaryota > Metazoa > Chordata > Aves > Passeriformes > Icteridae > Agelaius > Agelaius tricolor. The sequence goes on along the minus strand of NW_027269284.1, from coordinate 1,746,264 downwards.
TACACATTGAAATAAAACCTGTAGCCCCTCAAATACTCCTGGCTAAGACTTGATTTGTACACCTTGAACAGGTGACTTAGGCACTGCCAAGCCTTAAGGATTCTGTGAATTCTGGGTGAATTCCTTGCTTCTCCTCCTTTCCAAAGGAAGTTCACACTTTCCTAGAAAAAGGTCCAGTTGCTCTTATCCCACCCCAAAGGTCAATCAACAGTCTCCAGAGAAAATAAGGCTACAATTATGCAATTATGACCCTGGATGGTAAATCAGGAGTATGGATTTCTCAGATTGTATTCTTATGCAACAGAACATTTTCCTCTCAGCTGAGATTAACAGTGAATCCATACCTACAAGAGGCGTGCCAGAAAAAGATCTTATTTATAAAATTATATCTTACATTTCTGTGGCACATTTCATGCATAAAACATGACCCTGTTAGAGAGAGCCAATGCAAGAATGGCCTGTTTGCTATTCAGATGCTCCCTTCCCTTTGGAAGGAGACATCTGCTCTTTATCAACACCACTGAGGGGCTGTTTTAGTCAGGCACTTCAAAATCTCACAGGGCTCTTGCTAGCTACAGTCCATTTGGAGAAAACTATCCTAAATACTTGGAAATTTCTCTCTCTCTCTCAAAAGAAGTCTTTATCTGGAATGTAATGTGGTCATAATAATGTTAAAAATGGATCTGTAGCCACGCAGAGAAAATGGTATTGTACTTGTCCTTTCCTAGCTATTTGTTTTCACATTTGACTGCAATTAACTTACTCCTTTGTACATGATGAATATTTAATTCATTCTGGGGATAGTTGTGTTTTATAGGTGCCCAATCCACTGAATAACCACCCTCATCTGCATTTTTTCAATTACAGGTAAGAAAACCCAGGGGATTCCCAAGCCCATTTTGTTGTATTAAACAAAGGCTGCCACGTCCAAGGACAGCAGAAAGCACAAAAACACAGCAATAACTATGGATATCTTGTGTCTTCTATGGACTATAGTCACTTAAAAACACATTACCAACTGCTGTATGCTAATTTGCAAAAGCAGAAGCAAATAAAAATACTCCCAGAACTGACATTCCCAGTAAAAGGTAAACAGCCATAATAGAAATGCATTTCTACATTTGCTTTACTTATTCCAAGGAAATATTTTAGTATTTCAGACACAAAAGGATAAAGGACAAAATGATATCCTAATTCATTTGCTTTGAGAAGAACACTTAATGGGAAAGCTCATATTTTAACAAGTGAAATGGTGAAATGACAAAAAGACAATTGGAAACACCTGAAAGTTAATGAATTACCTAATTAACTAATTATTTTTCTGGAAAGTAATTATTGCTAGTGTCTCTCTAGCCTGCAGGTCCCAAAGGTGGAAAACACATTATTGAATTTTTGATAGATACTATTTTTTTCCTATTTAACAAATGCATTTACAGTGAATAAATTATTTCCCCAATACTATTGTTATGGAAAAAAATTACAATAATTCATCTAGTTACCAAATATAATGTAGGTTATTTCCTTGGTATTTAACATTTAATTAATATCTTGTTGCATTCATTTCAGAATTTAATAGGGGAAATTATTTTGACCCATAACAAAAAAATCTCAGAGAAACATTTAATTTTCTTTTTCTACTCATTATCTGCCATTTCACAGGAGAAAAAAGATGCCAAACCAGTACAATTCTTACCACTTACCAGAACCTCTGTAAGGACAAGCAATCCTACACAGCATTGAATTTTTAAAATTCAATTGCTTTAGCAGTCTTTTTCATGCTACAGCACTGTCTCAGGACTTTCAGAGTCTGCTGCTGAATTAAAGTATTTCACAACAATCTGCATGCCAAAATATCTGGAAAAACTCTAGAGGACAAGGAAGAAATCCTCAGTGAATAAAGCTAAAGGAGTTTTGTAGATGGGGACAGGAAAATTTGGCTCTTTATGCCACACGTTTTCTTTGCTAAGGATGAATGTAGAGGAAGAAGCGCTTTCTACATCAACCCACAACTGAGAAACAAGGGAATGAGTCTCCTGCCATGATCATTTGTAATGTTTTTCTTCCAAATCCTCCTCATTCTGCACAGAAGCAAAGTCTGGAGGACGGTGGCAAGGGTGGAAGGTCCTGGACAAAGAGCAGGATTGTCTAATGGCCACCACAACTCCAACGCTCCCTGAAGCGAACTTGGCACAACTTGACACATTTACAACTTCAAAACCATTCTGCCCCATGGAATTTTCTCTGAGTGTTTGGATGATTAACAGGAAATAGAATTTTATATGACTGATTTAAACCTAATGTTCAACAAGATAAAAAGTCTGCAGCAAGATGAAGTCCAAACTCTATCTGATGGGAGAGGCAAACTTGAGCTATAACTAAAATTTTTTTATATTGCCAGGAGGATTCCTGAAGAAAATTAGAGTAGGAAGTCTGCCAAAACTCAGTATCAAGCCAAATTTAAAAAAAAAAGAAATTTACACTAATTTACACAGGTATTTACATGCCTGAAGTCTACCCAAGACACAACATGGTCTGAACCTGAGGTCACAGAAAAGCAAGGGCAGGTCTCTGTCAAAAACATCAGCACACATTTCCATTACATATCCAATTGCAGCTAAATCTGAAAAAAAGAGGAAATAAATGATCTCTAACTAATCTATGATACTGATCTCCCTGCTCCAAACTGGTGTTTTGACTTGTAATGTGAAGATAGAAATACATTTTAAAAGCCCAAAATAATCTAATGCTCTTTCAATCTGAGTTTTAGGAGCAAATCTGTTTGTTCTTTATCTAGAGAACAGGTACAATAAAAAGAAAAAAATCATGTCTTTCTAACAATCTTACCTGAAATGAGTCCAAGTCATGTCTGGTTGGCTGGAAATTGTACTCAGCGATAAAATGCAGGAGACTTTGGATACAAAAAAAATCAATAAAGCACAGAAACACTCTATGCTTTACATGAGTAAATGTGTTATCTCCTGCTATTTCTCCTGATTTTGTCTCAAGGAAAACAAAGGAAAAGCAGCACAAAGCAGGACTTAAGACTACAATGCTGACAAATGTGCTATTTCCCCAAATTCTTTTTTAATTTCTACCAGTGTCAGACTGGTATCTGTATGTGATTTATCTCCATATCTTCAGCTGTGAGGATCTGCCAGTTTTTGAGGCAAATCTGCTCCTCCAGCTCCTCTCCTATCTCTAAAATCATGATTGCCAGGTCAGCACAGGGACACTTTGAAGATAAGTGCTGCATAGGTACAGCTGGCTTTTCTCAGGAAAAGTCTTGGAAACAATGCATCAAACACATCAGAATAAATAAAATAAAATAAAATCTTGTTGCAGAATGGAAGATGATACCAGGACAACTATTCCTTGCTTCCTAAAGTTTGCCTGCTGTTCTTCATGTGTATTTTATGTCTTGTAGAAACAGATAAAGGCTCCAACCATTCAAGGTATTGATCATTTTTGAGGTGCTAAAAGGATTTTACTCCCTTGGAGCTGAGGGTCCTCCCAGTGTTGATCAACTCAATCACTGAAAACATTCATTTCTCTGTTTGATTCCCTGCGCACTTTCCAGGACTTTACAACAGTGTGCAATGTAAAAAGAAAAAAACAATTAAAAAAAAATCAAAACTCCACCATAGTCTTCAAGGGGAAGCTCTATTTCAGTCTGACAGAGATGGCTTAATCATATATAACAAAAATTTTTTAATGGAAATTCTACAATTTTATACCTAATAAATTATTCATTATTAACTGTTCTATTTATTTGGCCAACCCAATCAATAGTTAAACAACATTCAGTAAGTAATGAGAGCTGCCTACTAGAAGGATTTTTTTTTCCCTGGTCAATTACTGAACAAACAATTTGTAAATGCATTTGTTCATTACATTTTAAACTTTAGCTAACACTAAATGTCATTAAAAACCATTAAAACAGGTAGTAATTACCTGTTCTTAGTGGAAGCAAATGAAACCAGAACAGAACAAAAACATTTGTAAAGGCCATTGCAATTCACAGGGAAAGAACAAGTAAAGATGACAGCAAATTGAGAATAAATTGGAATGAATAAAATCTTGCTCAGAATTCTAAGGGCTCATTTTTATTACTCATGTTTTATTATGCAAATATACTTTAAGGATGAAAAGAACCTTTTGAGGTCATCTAGTGCAATGTCCTGTTGAAAATTTGAATTACATGAGGTTGTTCTGGATTTTGCTGAAATTCAGGTATGTCCAAGATGGATAATTTCACATCTCTGGGCTAGAGAACCACACCCTGCACTTGAATTTCACTACCCTCCAATTAAAACATTTTTACCTTATCTCTAATTGGTATTTCCCATGTGAAAACTTTTTTTTTTTTTTTACTGTTTTTCCTGTCTCTATGTCCATGCAACTCTGACAGGTCTGGATCTGGTTCTTCCAAACCCTCCTCCAAGGTAATTGTAGGCAACAATATTTTCTCTGAGCCTTCTCTGTACACATACAAATGCATCTGTGACCTGTGCAGATGATGTTGGCAATCTCATTTTCACTGCTAAAAGAGGAAGTGTCCTATCCAAATGAGAAAAAAAAAAAAAAGAGTAGCTGTAGAAAAGGAGGAAAAAAAATATCACTTCTTGACAAATTTTTAATTTAAACTGAAATTGTTTAAGTCCATTATGACTCTCTTGAGAAAATAGTTGTGTCAGGGATTACAAATTTTCCTGGAGTCTCTTTTGCTTTGCAGTTCAGTACTTCAGGCAGCATTTTCCCTGAGCAACAAATGCAGAAGTACTGATATCTTCCATGACTCAAATAATCCAAACAGTTCCTCTGCTTTTCACCTCAGGACAACCATCCCACCACAAAACAAATTAATTCAACCACATCTCCAAATCTTACCACTAATCCAGAATTTACATAAAGGAGATGAAGGTATAGACTGCAGAAGTATGGTGAAATGAAAAGGCATTTGCAGAGGCTCTTTTCTTATGAAGTTCTGATTTAAATAGTCATGCTAAGCCACAGGCTAGACTGATGCACTTAGTTGGCATCAGAAAAATTCAAACTTTAAATATTAGTCATGTCTTTAAATATTAGTCCTGGCTTGTGTCACTTGAAGCCCCAGAATTTTTTCAGATGCCTGTTACTGAGCAATTTCCCTAGGAATGAAAGCAGGAAAAACAGGGCTCCTCCTAAAATCCATTGATTTGGTGTGTTTGGTGACTGAGTCAAAATGTTCAGAGCTTTCATTTCTACAAATTAAGTCTTGCACTCAATCTACCCAATTCTAGGTTCTGGACCAAAAGATTTCAGATTCCTTTTCTTCTCGGTGAGGAAGACCATGGAGCACTCGAGGTCTTTCATGGGTTCTTTTTCTACAGAGATGGGCCAGAGCACTTCCCCTTTAAAACTCAGTTTAGAGATCCTAAATTGCATCAGAATCCTAAAATTAATACAGTGAATCTAGGCAGGTGCTCAACATCTGCAAAAAAAACACTCCTTGGATTTGGCCTAGTGGTTCAAGAATTCAAACAACTTAATGAATGTTTTTGTGACTATTTTTCTTAATTCTCTTTTGGTCTCCCCAAAAGAGTCAAATGGGCAAAACCCACAAAATACAAGACATACAAATCTCTCCAACCTCCAGAACCTAATAAAAATCAGGGCACCAAGACAGAAAATTTACAGATAAATTCTCCTAATAAGCAATTTAAAAATTTCTGTCCAGGAAAAAATTAGACATCAGCTCAGTTGAATTTACTTCCATATGAATATAAACCCTCAAAAGAAGCCCAAGGCTAAACTTTCTGACTCTGTACACATGGTTTAATTCACCTGCTTATGCCTGTGTATTTTTTAAGATATTACCAATCTAGGCAGTTGTCAGTGTCTACCTGGAATAAGAATCTCTGCCCTCTGGAAATGGCTCTTGAGTTCCACACTAAGGAAGGCTGGAGTGAAAATCCCAGATGCAGATGTTTACACTTGGCTAGATGAGTCAGGATTCACACAGCAATAGAGATGAGACCACAGACCTCTTCATCATTCAATTAAAATCTTTCTGAATATTAAAATAATCAGTTTCCATTACAGCAGAGACCTACTCTCATCTTTTTGCACAGCTTGAGTGGGGCAGCCTCCCATTGTTACTGCAGAATTTCTTTCTAATTCTATCTCTTTCCAACCATATTTAACTTGAGTGAAGTCTTTCTCCTATTGTTTTTTTTTTTTTTGTATTTGTGGTTCATTTGTTTTTTGGGGGTTGTTTTGTTGGTTTTGGTTGGCTAGTTTTGGTTTTGGTTTTATTTTATTTGGCCATCCAAAGTGGAAACTGGAACATCAAATGCAAGGCAGAAAAACACTGGTCTTGAACACTGAGTATTTTAGTAGTATACTATTTTAAAAATAGCAAACTAACTAAAAATTTTAAGCTTTCTTTCTTTACGTTTTAAATAGAAAAAAAGATATAAAGAAAGACGTATTCTAAAAAATTTATTTGAATTCTTACTACTTTTTTCTTTTAGTTACTATTAATAAAATTTTCTTTATAAGATTTTAAAATTTTAAACCTACTTTACCTTTTTCCTAATCATATCTCACAACAAGAAATAAGTACATAAGTAATTAACCAGCACTAAAACCCAGCACACTCATCAACACATTAATTAAGAAGTCTCCAAATTAAAAAAATCTTAAATTACCAAAACCACTACAGTCATGAAGGAGTATGTAGTGCTTGAAACCCATTGTGATTCTATAGATCCTTTCTGCCTTGAGCGTGGCTCAGGATTATTTGTAGAAAGGAAATAATGACAATATTTATTTCTGTTTTCAGTTCTACCAGGGTACACCATGTGTTTACTTCGAGACACTCAGATGGGACTGATAAAAATCCAAGGGATTATTGATTAAAGAGAATCATTATTGAATGTCTTTGAGTGCAACTGTCCCAGGATCAGAAAGTCCAGGGTGTTAAGGCAGTCCTGGTTTCCTCCATCACCACACTCAGTTCAAGTGTAAATGTGTAAATTTGTGTTGTTAATTCAAACAAGCTGAGGTCGAGGTTTAAAAGGACTCAAATCAACATGAAGAGTCCTCTAGAATGCTGTGCACTGTCATTGTGACTTCTGCTGAAACAGGATTAAATCCACACAATTTGTGTTGAGGCAATGGTGTTAAACCAGCCCAAAACTGCAGGAAGAGAGGGCAGGGGGAGAAGCATCTCTTTGCCAGCTGACATGGTTTGGGAACAGATGGAGCATTTCACAGCTCTCCCTCACTTCTCACAGAGAAAAAGAAGGTAAGAACCAACCCACAAAGTTTTAATTCAACTTGTAAGATAAACCAGCCTGGCAAATAGAGAAAAATTGGGAATTTCACATAGCTGCTTTAATCATACTGAAAAAAGTGCTTGATCCCTGTAGGTGATCTTGTATCATTAAACTGTTGCTTACCCTTTGCCATTGTGACTGAGGAATAAATCTTTCATCTAAATGTTGATCTCCTTAAATATATAGATGTAAACAGACTAGTTAATATATTGGGTTTGTTTTGAGATGATTATACACAACGTGCTTGCAAGTATAAATTTTTTAAGAATACTGCATCAAAAATTAACTTTCAGTTTGCTAATAATTTATGATGATTTAACTCATTGGAATTAGCATGTATTGGAAGAAATTTCTCAGATACTTGCTTTAAAAGTTTTCATATTAAACACTAAATAAAATCAGCTGAAATCTAGGCCTTATAACATTTTAATTTAATGTAATGTACATGTAAATAATATTAAACAAACTTCATAATTTAGTGAACACACATTTAAGCCAAAGCTGTAAATGTAGGAATCTATGCACTTTGGACATTTTAATATTTTTTTAAATCATAGCTGCCAGTAAAATAATTTAACAGGGGAATTAGCTCAGTAAATGTAGCATGAGTTTATTTATTCTCCCAAAGTTAAGCTATTCAGCCAAACTCACAGCCTGGGGTTACCTGGACAAAAATTTGTTATTAGAATTGGCACAGACAGATTTCAGGTTAATTACTGCAACAGTTCATGTAATTTGGAGTATCTTCCCCTCTACAAACTCTCCACTATACAGAAGTCAGCCAACTGCTAATTTGCTCATCTTACAAGACAACTTTAGAATGCAAATTTCTCTGGATTCAAAGAAATCCACTGACATCTCTGTTCCACGATATCCCCTCAGTGCTGATCACTGTCTCTAATTCACCATCCTTATTGAATGACACCAATTCCGATTTTCTTTTCCCAATACTTACACCACTCTTAAAAAGAGTTTCTCCACGCCACCAAAATGCTTTTGTGTCATTGAAGTGAGATTAGGGCACTGTACAGTTGCTCTTTGTGTTTTATCAATTCTGTGCAAAAACTCAAGTCTCCTGCATTATGCAAGAATAATTATGTGAGAAGGCAATTTGATAAACTCATCAGCAAAGGATGTGCTTAGGATCTAAATTAAATTTTACCTCCAAGCATTTGCCTCTGAAAAGAACAAACTTCAAATCATCTTTAAGAGCAGCAATTCCCATGAAATTTTCCCAGTGAAACATTAGAGATTGACTAACCTGTTTTTTTTCCCTTTTCCTTTCCTGAAAAGATTAAAGTTTGGGGAAGCTAAATTTGCCAGGCAAGTTCATGGCTTTGCAGCGGAAGATTTGAAGATTTCAGTGTCTGGTTTACTAAAGGAATAGGCAGTAGTAATAAAACACCTCGTGCACATTATTCAAAGCTAGAAAAGCCTGTCAGGGAGACATTTTTATATTCTTTGTCATTATTTTTCTCTTTGACAGGGAGGGAAACGACCATTTCTGAAATTTTTGGTAGGTAGCTTTGTAAACAAGACTCTCACTCTCCCTGAACTCCATTTACATGTCCTGTGCTTGGATACAAAGAGCATCCCTGAGTCATCAGGGAGGAATATCTGTGCATCTCTATGGACCAATTCCCAGCAATGCCACTGACCAGATGATGGAATGGTCTGCACCTTCACCCAACTGCTCAGAGCCACCCAGTCACCTGAAAACAGAAGTACTTCATCCATCAGCCTATGAAGCCCCTCTGCTGAAAAGGCTGGGGCTGCACTCTCCTCCTGTGATTTATCCAGGACACGGTGCTGCCTTTTAGTGCCTCTCACTGGGATATGAGCAGACCCCACACAAAGCTGGTAAAGAACTTCAAATGAACGAGAACAGCAAGATTTGCAGTATCCCTAGGACCCAAAATCTTCATATGATCCTTCTTCTGCCCTTTAGTATGAGAGCTCTGACATCTTGACAGCTTTGATAGATACCCAGGAGGCAGAACAAGAAAGGAAGATCTTCGTAGTCCATCTTGTCTTTTTTTAATATGCTGAGGGATATTAAAACAGTGAAGCAGTACTACGTGGGGCTGAGGGAAATAGGTAACAAGACAATGCTTTAAAGTAAAATTGTAACATTTAGGTAGTGAGACAAAAAACACACCAAGAAATTCAGTCAGCAGCATCCCTGCCCATCTCAAGTTCTTATCAAAGGAAAAAAAAAAATCAAATGCTTTGATTTATAATTTCAAAGGCTAAGCCTGAGTTACATCTCTTCTGGGTTTTCTGCTTAATGTTATGTCTTCCACAATTTACCTCTGAATTTTATTTCATCTATGAAAAAGGTTTTATAATTGGCTTATTGTCAATACACAGCTTCACATATATTCTGGATAAAGTGAATAAAACAGTAATAGAGAATATTAAAAAAAAAAGAAATCCTGTCCCATATAAACAGCCATTATCCACAGTTAATAATGATAAATTTATAAATAACACCATCTATCTTTAATCATAAAGAACTTCAGGAAAATTATGGCCCAGCACCGTAATTAAATACTGTAATTAAATTAATGGAAGTTCAGCAACTGAGTTCAAGGGGACCAGAGTCTGCCTTTGCACAGGGCAAGATAAACATTGAAGGATCAGTTTAACCATCAGCCAATGGACCACCTGTGCAGGGAAATTGCTTTGCAGGTGAATTTAACTCTGGGACTTCTGGACAGGGAGCAAACGCTTCTCCACAGGTGACTGAGACAACACATGCAATTAACTCTGTGAGTCCTATGGTTAATTGGAAAAAAAAAAGAGAAACTATCAAAAAATCCCCCATTCTGATGTGTCTTCCCTCCACCCCCAGAGCTACAAAGACAAAGATGAGACAGGAGGTTACTCACCGTTGAGGAGTCACCGCTTCCAGTCTCAAGCGTAGCTCCCTCAGCACAGGTGGGTGGGTGGGTGGAAAGTTGACTAGCCCTGCCCCCATCTATGACATCACACTCTACCTCATAAAAGGTAGTGAAAGTGCTCTGAACTCCAGTCTGATTTCCGAGAGATACAGAAAAGAGATAGTGAGAGAGAGAGCAAGAGAAATATTGTGCCGTAGCGTAGAGCGAGGAGAGAGGGAACGTGTGCTGAAGGAGCTATGCTTGGCCAAGGACACAGGGCCTCCTCCACGATGAGTAACCCCACTGGCTGGGGTTCCTCTCACTCCTTCCCACAGCACAGGCCTTGCTGATTCAAAAGGGGAACGTTTTTGGCACCTTTGGATGACAACCAGAGAGGACAGAAAGCTCTATCCCAATTAAACGCTGACTGACATCAGATCGGGCCTGAATTTGGTCAATAGATTCCTGATTTTATGTGTGGTTTTGTACAGCCAAACTGCACAGAAACATCCACACCAATGCAAGCAGCTAAAATTTCAGTGATTGCAACAGGAATTACACTTGTGTTGCCCCATGTGGGATAAACATCCAATTCACACCCGTGGATTGACCCTTGAGTAGAGTAATCCAGAGGGTTGGGTCTCCTGCACCAATGCAAGAGGGAGGGCAGGAACAGAATTATGGTTTTCTTGTATTGAAAACTAGAACTGACAAACTGTGCTGAAAGAACAAGTGAGGGAAGTATAAAAATTCTGGGCATACATTTATTTACAGAGCACACTTTCAAGTTCCAGAAAATAGCAATAAAATTGCAAAGAGGTGATGTTTTTAAAAATATACATTTTTAGACAATGACAGCCCTACAGGCTGAGGCACACTTTTTTTTTTCAAACAACATCTCAAGGACTGATACTGGAGGACTTAAAATGGGATATTTAGTCTACTTTATTGTAAATTATATTTTTATCATCCAAATTCTGGAAAAGCAGGTTTGGGAGTAAACATAATTGCTTATATTATCCACTGGGATTTTCTTAATAACCTAGCTGTAGACTAAAATTGAAAAATAGTGTATTTTTTTTTCTGCTGCTACACCTAACTCTATTAAATAAAACTGGTTAGAGAATGGGGGACTTATGCAGTGCCAGTAAAGACTGCTAGTGTAAGAGCCTGCCTTTTGGAAGAGAAAAATAAATATTCCTTAAATGTCTTTTGAGGGTATGTATTATAAGCACATGGAGTTAATATTGATGCTTTCCCTCAGGCTTTTTTGGTGCTACAAGGTTCATGTGAATTATAATCTAATAATGATTAGTATTTCTGTCTTAATAATGATTAATGTGCATTCCCTGCTCTGTCAGTGTGTTCTTTGTTTTTCTCTCCTTTCCTTAGACTGAAAAAAGGAAGTGTGTGACTCATGTCTAGTACCAGTCACTCCACCTGACAACAGAATCAAGCATTTACCTTCTCAACCTTCAAAACTTTCATCATCGTGGTTATCCTGCAGTATCTGCAGATGTTGCTTTAAAGCAGTGCATTTGTGGGATTAAAAACTCAACAAAAATGGGTGCCCAGTGGGCAAAATGAAGAGTTATTGTGGCTGTGAGAGATGAAATGTAACTGCAGGAACACAATGCAAAACTAGGCTGCAGCTGAGGAATGCTAAATGTGACAGTGCTGTTCATCATTTAACTGTGTTCTCTGTACATCATCTCTTGATTACAAACTATTTGCATGTTTGAAGACAGACAGGAGGAAAACCTCCTCTGGTCCCCTGTACTGCACTGACTCTTTATTAATATTTATGTCTAATGGCCTGATAAAGAGAAAAGAAAAATCCAATTTTTAAAGGCTTTTATGGTAAAAAGTACCAAGTATTATTCAGTGAATTCATAACTCAGGTAACCTATGTCTTGACTACTGCACCACAGTTGTTTTTGCCAAATAAAGTAGGAACATATTTCAAACTCCTATGGCCACCAGTCCTGATGGAGTCTATGTGAGGTTGCTCCTTCTGATAAAGAGAAGGATGTTCAGAGGATATAACCTTAAATATCAGAAAAATTACACATGTAGCAGCAGTTCTAAGATCTTGTAAAGAGAGAGTTTAGAGAGATAAAGAGGTAAATTGTCTTTTATTGGGATGAAACATATGGAAAAAGCAGCATTAAATCCTGGAAGACTGAGTATAGCCAAGGACATTCTCCAGTAAAAAGAGAAGAAATATGGAGAAATATGGAAAATTCCAAAAATGTGATGTAAACAGTTCAATAGATTGGGTGGCAGATTATACCCCAGATGGTATTTTGGGGCTAATACTACTTAAATCTGAAATCTTGTTTTGACCTGCTTAGTATGATATCTGTAGTTGACAAAGAGAATATAAAGTGAAGAGCAAAGTTAAGAGCTGTGCACATAGACCTAAACACATTACTGAATAAAGCAGAAAAAGAACACGTCTCATGGGATTATTTTTAAATGTATATACATTCAAGAAAGTGCATAAATCTTCCAAAGGTTTCAAGGAACACAAGATTAATTAAATGAGTGCATGGAAATGCAAAGAAACATTAAATGAAGACTTTAATATCAAATATTTTCTTAAGGGATGTAAGTTAAGCCTAACAGCATAAGAAAACTATGTAAATGCTGGTCAAGTAATTGATTAAATCACTTGCACCCAGGCACCAGAAATCAGCTTAAAGTAGGGGTCCATGTTTAGCCTGACCTCAAAGATCTGATGGAAAAAAATCCCAATGTTCTTTCTTTCTTGCTGAAAAGGATGAACATGTGGTGGAAAAGGCAGGCACCACACGGGTACCTCTGGGGAGTTTGAGCACAGAAAACCAACCCTGCAAAAGCATCACCCAGACTGGCACAGACACAGAAGGTAAAAAAGGATGGATTGTAAGGAACTGAAACGAAAGCTGGAAAAGGCCGTGTAAAAATGCCAAAGTGACACTTAGCATAAAAGTCTGAGGGCTTTGCACAGACACACCTCTGACCCAAAGAGGGCCAGCTGCTCTGGGGCATCAGCATGATGGATAAGTGGGAGAATCCTTTTTGTACATTATCTGTCAGAGTTAAGGAATGATGAAATACGGAACATCCTACCTGACACTGAGTAAAGCTGTAACTTCTCTCACTTTTTGACAATGGAAATGTTGAACCCAGTTGCAGGTATAAAAAGGGGATGAAAATGTTTCTGCAGTCTTTTTGGTTCGGATATTGATGCTCTAATCCAGTTTTACAGAATTCTAATTTGGTCTTTTATGAGATTTAGCACACATTACTTGTATATTTCATCTCAGTTTCCAGACATGCTATTACCTACCTGGTAACCCAGCTCACAAGGTTTTGATGAGGTTTTAGTCAGAATCAGAAAGAAGTGATGTTAAAAGAAAGCTTTTGAGAATATCTAACCTAAGAGGTTAGGATTGATTTTTCTGATACTGGATAGTTTTTTTTACTTTGATTTCATATCAATGTCTTAATTACAGTAATACAAACCAAACCCTTTTTGTTGAAGCAGCTGCTTATCAGTCATGGAAGATTAGATGTGATAACAGAACTATTCCTTTGCTTCTGTGAGATACATAAATAAAAATTTTAATAATAATATCTCCCAAGTGTGGGAAGAAAATATGTCAGAGGTTAAAGATAGAAGGCTACTTTTAACCTTCCTCATTCAGTTAGCTCTCTTTCTAAAGGCCATTATGACCTCCCTTATTTAATGGAAACACATCTCTTTTGTGGATTTTATGAAAAACTTTGTTGTAAGCTGTTCTGTTCAGTATTTGCAGTTGATTTTGCTTAGGCTGGAAAAACCTGCTGATGTTTTCCCTTGAGTGCACATCTTCTTGTCTGTGAATAGTTCTGCGTGTGTGTTACTTGTCTGCAACTCTGGTTGTCAAGAAACACAATTACAGTCAAAGTAAGTGATGAGTCTGAACTTTAGCTGTTATTCTTTTAATATCTGCAAAAGCACCATCTGATAGTACTTTCATAAGTGGGATTTCATGTCACCACTTTCCAACTCAAGGAGTTAAATAATTGCAAGAGCTACAAGATGTACTTCTGTATAAGAAACACAACCCAAAATCTCCTATTGTGGGTTGAATCTGTCATTATGGAAATTCAGTCCCCCATAATTCCATGTGCAAGAAACAAACCTCATTTTCATTTATGGCCTTGGGATGAACCTATTACCAAATCTATGCTGTGCATTAGGGAGGCCAACTGAGAATGCCCCAGGGGAAAGGAATTCTTATTTAATACAAAATGTTGATGCTTGGTCCCAAACCATCTCTGTTAAAGGCAATAAGATGGGAAAACAAGTGAACATAAAATAGCACCAAAGTCCTCTCTTTCTTTATAGTAATTCTTACAGGAATAGTCCTTTGGGACCATAGCTTAGGGTGTGTTACAATGGTCTTTGAGCCCTGCTAATTATTGTAGGGCTGCTGTAATTTGTGTATCACAAAGCCATTAAATTCCCATTTTCTTCCCAGCACATTCAGCATGGCCTGGAATAGGAAAACAGGCTGAAGTGAGCTGTAACCACTGGAGCAGGTGAGCCTTGAATTTTTGAGTGGCTACTATTTTTAAAACAAATGCAGTATGCAATGAAGCACATACCATGGTATTTCCTTCAACTCTCTAACCTTTTTCTATGGTCATATTTGGTTCAAGCCTCAGTCTTGACACTCTAACATTTTACATTGTTTTCAAGGAATTAAATGGCTTCATATTGTTTGGTGTCAGAAATGCTTAATCTTTGCAGAAAATTGTTCTAATGAGAAATTTCAATAAATTTAATCTTCACAAATGCATGACTATTAGTCACTTGATCAAGCACAAGAGCATGTTCCCCAGAGCCAAAATGCTTCTCAAAAAAGGATAAAGGTCTGACCTGTCTAAATTTAAACCTACTGAATGCAGACATATAGATGGTGTGTGTGCTTCTTGTCTCCATGAATATATGATAATGAAGACAAGTGCAGTGTAATTTTGCTTTGCAAATTAAATTCTAGATAACAACTTTCCATTTATGCAGGATATATTGTTTCATATTTATGTGTGTTTATACATGCTTTCATATAAATTGTGGTATTTTCATAGCCTTAAACATAGTCTTTTATATAAAAATTGGAGCTTCAAAAGAACTGAGATTATTGCACAAAAAATATTTTCTTGTTGGATTTTTCAGCTGTGTCTTGAGCTTTGCTCATCTGCTTTTCATGACATAAACTCTGTCTGCCACCATCCACCTTCTTTGAAGGAACAGGCATACACTAAGAAAAACAGATTAACCTTTCCAGAGGCTTCTGCACAGCTTTTCCTGTGGATCACAGTTATGATCCCCTTGATGCCCAAAGCTCAGGGTGTGCCCTATCGTCCAATCCAGCACCTTTGACAAAGGCAAAACCCTGTGAACTCCCTGACTCAGGAACAAGATCCTGCAGGATCTTTCACTTGGCTGAACCAAAACTCTGTAAAATCGTCACTTAAAAGAGAACTCTGGAGGACTCTTGTATAATTTTAACTTGAAATTACCTGATTACCAGCACTAGATCTTCTCATCTTCTACACTGTCTGCTGCAGGCTTGGATCCCTCCAAGGAAGCCAACTGCATAAACCCTCTGAGCTCCTGGTCCATGCTCCCTTTACTGGGATGCAACAGGCAAGCTACATATAATGAACTAAATTCCTATTATTGTCAAATATTTGGGAGAGGTATTGCACACAGCTTTGGAGTCGCTACAGGTGCATCTATTTGCCTCTTTTAATTTTTTTTTTTTAATTCATCTTTAAGATGTTTCATAGGATAATTAGGAATTATTCACCGTTTTAACTTTGAGAAAGCCCTAAGATAGAGCTTCTGTAAAATACATCATATATAATGAATAGATGACCATGAGGGATTTTACCAGCACTCATTTTGATTAACCTGCATAACTCACTGGTGCCTTTGTCCTTTAGGAGTAGTAAATTGACTCAGTGTCAGGATGATAAATTTTTTATGTTACCACATCATCAGGTAGTCCCTTCATGGACAGTGTACTGAGGGACATTCTGTGCCAGCAGGAGTTGTAGATTCCTAAATTAGTCAGCTCAAACAAATTTCTTCCAGATAAAGGTTTATCCAAACCTGTATAAGTATATATGCTTCACATAGCAATATATTTTGGAACTGAGTGCACTTGCTATGGCTGCATTTCACCCTCACATGTATCAGTCTATCTGCATACATTCAGACACTTATGCAGAGGTTACTTAAATATATCTCCAACCCAAACTGTCCAGCTAAAACATCATTCTTTATTTTCATGCCTTTAATGTCTCCCAAAGCAGATGACATGAGCTACTTGAATACCCTATCTAGATAAAGGTCTCACTTTCACAACCCAGCCCCAGCCTTCCTGTCCTGGAAGCTGTCTTATCACAATGTCAAAATAAAGACCCTGAGTTTTTCATTTCCTCTACTTGCTTGTTCTATTAGGCAAGTAAAGATTATTGTGGAGTTAATCAAGTTTATGGTCCTGACTTTATCTCAGTCCTTTCCCAACACTGCAATTCTCTGATTTCATACTCTTATCTTGCTTTTGGTTTGGCTGTCTTCCCCTGAACGTTTCATATCTCCTATTTCTTTGGCTTACTTCCTTATTATTTCCTAAGTGCTGTTCTTTACCCTCTGCTTCCACAGAATCACAGGATCGACGAGGTTGGAAAAGACCTCTGAGCTCATTGAGTCCATCCTATGACGCAGCACCCCCATGGCACTGAGTGCCTTGTCCAGTCTTTCCTTAAACACCTCCAGGGACTGTGACTCCACCATCTCCCTGGGCAGCCCATTCCAATGTCTAATCACCTTTTCTATGAATATATCCCTCTTTATGTCCAACCTAAGCCTTCTCTGGGACAGTTTAGGACTGTGTCCTCTGGCTGGTTGCCTGGGAGCTGGGGAGAATCCCCTCCCTCCCCTGCTGCCCACGGTGCTTTGGATGCAGCTCAGGGAACGTGTGGTTTCTGGGCTGCCAGTGCACATTGCTGGGTCATGTGGAGCTTTTCATCAACCAACACCCCCAAGCTCTCTCAGGTCTGCTCTCAGCCCATTCTCCTCCCAGCCTGTGTTTGTGCCAGGGATTGCCCTGACCTAGCTGCAGGACCTTGCATTTGGCTTTGCTGAACTTCATGAGGTCCTTAAAGACCCACCTCTCCAGCCTGTCCAGGCCCCTCTGGATGACATCCCTCTCTCCAGTGGCACCACACAGCTCAGTGCTGTCACAAAACAAGTGCTGAGGGTGCACTTGATCCCACAGTCCATGTCAGTGACAGAGATGTTAAACAGGGCCAGTCCCACCACCCCTCCTGAGGAACACACTCATCCCTGGTGCCCACTTAGGCAGTGCGCCCTTCACCACAACTCTTTGAGTGTGACCAATCAGCCAGCTCCTGATCCTCTTCTCTACAGTTTAGAGACAAGGATATGTGAGCCAGTTGTTCCATTTCTATCATAAATTTATAGCAAAACTCATTTTGTCACTGGCTGAGTAACCTTTTTGCACTCCTGAGAATCTTGACAAGAAGAAACCCAACAGTTTTGTCAATTTGCCAACTCTCCCTTCAGGAACCTTTATTCCATATAATCCTCAATTCTTGCCTAGTTCAGGAGTATGAAATTGGTCTGTTTACCAAACTCCTAATCAACACTTTTCCCATTCTCTTAAGCGTTTTAAATGCAAAAATTCTCTCTGATTGCCAGCTTCAAAACAAAGGAAAACACCCCAGAAAGGCTTTCTGTTTCAGGGAAATGAAACACCCCATCAGTGGCTCTTCAGCAAGTGCTCTTCATCCAAATTCAATGAAAGATGGCCCTGCTCACTTTTAGTAACAGGTGAACTTCAAACTACCTGATTTTTCTTTGAGTCTATAGAATTAATATGGAGTAACTTGATATTTACTGCCCACACGATACCAACTTGCTTTTACAGTGTGAGGTAGTTTAGAGTGATTCAGCCTTAATTAAAATAAAACTAGGATATTTAAACTATTTTTATTAGATGTAAGATCCATAGGCAGAATTGATAGGGAAACTGCTGGTGAGCTCATCTGAAATAACTGCTGGATGCTCACTGTTATTCTCTGATAAATAATGAGGCTCATTCATATTTGATGAGGACTGGCTCTTTCTGGTTATCTTACTCTTATCACTGATCACAAATAAACATGTAATTATTTTGCATTATTTCTGTATTTGTTCATCCTTTTATGTTCACCCTCCCAGTCCAGGTGTTTTGTCAATTTTCATCATGTCCCACCCAAAACTAATGGGATTGCTCCAGCCCTTTCACCTTCCTGTTCCAGCTAAATTCCTCATTTCAATTCACCAAGCAAGAACTCCTTGACAAACTCACAATCTTACCTACACTGTCTTGTACCTTCAACAGAATATAGGAATCCTTCTCTGGGTATCACAGTTGAGCCTATTATGTTAAGATAAATAGGACTTGGAAAACAACTGGGAGCTGGATCCAGCTCAAGTGTATGTTTGGAGTGTGCTTTAACTATTGATTCCATACTTTTGGACAGTGTTCAAAGGCACATGGCTGCCACTCTGGATGACACTGCATATCTGTCTGGTTCAGAAGTTTAGGACTCTGGAAAATTTTCTGATAATACAGCTGATTTTATCTGTAGGGCTCTAAATCAAACCTGAACATGATAAGGAACTGCCTTGGATAAGGGATTTTCTTAAATTCTGCTCAATTTAATCCTACAGGAAAAACTGTGGCAAATCTACTAACATAAACAAGAACTTTAGAAAATGCAAGCTCACAGCCTAAATGGATAGTTGGTAAATGAGCTGATCAGCTACTGAGCAACAGTAAAGAGAACAAGTGGATATTTACTCTAGGATAGGAAATGAATACATAGATTTGTTTTATTGTCACTCTCTTGCTAACAAGAGGCAGACAGAAATGCTAGAAAAATAAAGGAGGCCTAGAGTTAGAAGTCCAATTTTTTTATCTAAATAAGAAACATCATTAAAAGCAACTGAACAAAAGTAGCTCCCACAAAAAGGCAAGGCCATCAGCAAGAGTTAAGTATATGTAAATGGGATTTACTTCACTGAGAGCAGTGTACTCTCAGCACCTCAGAGGACTCATTCCAATACAATACTGCAAGTGATTATGAAGCAAATATGCATTACCTTAAATAAACCAAAGCAAGAGACAAAGCAAATTATTTTGAAGTGCTTTTACTCTGTAACTTCATTAAAGGAGGTTGTTTATTCTCAGAGGGGAACTAGAAATTGAATATTAAAATCTAAAATTACAGAAATGTAAATCTGTTTATGGACCAAGGTCAAAGAGTGTTCTATTATGAACAAGGCTATCATCTACACAGTTAGAAATATTTTTAAAATATTTTTTAATTTTTGATAATAATTTCTTTTTGCTTTTATCTAACATCCTCCTCACCACGTTTGCTTATTTTCTTGCCTGCAATCTTTTCTGGGTTTCCAGGGCTCCTCACTGAAGAACTGGTATCAGGGTTTTTCCTTATTTTACTTTTCAAAACTCCATTGGAATTGGGAATTAAGAGTCTCACCTTGGAACATAAAGGGCCGAGTCAACAGAAGGTCTAAATTGTGCTTGCACTCTTTATATTAATGTGGGATTAGCTGATGTGTGCTAACTCCCAATTGCCAGGTCTTACTTAACTGTAAAAATGATTCTGCTATCTGCATGGAGGGAGTCTGATGGGAAAGATCAAAGGAGAAAAAAGAGCAGAGGGGAAAAGGAATGGGAGGAAGAAAAGGGAAAACAACAGTGGGTTCTTTACTGAAATAATTCACAATTCAGGACTGTGACATTTTCTTACTTTTTGATCTGTTTTCCTATTTGCAGCAAAGTCATTGATGCCAAAAAGGACCCTTCATATGCTATGCTAGAATCATACCAATCTATAGAGGAAAAAAGCAAACAAGATCAGCTTTATGCTTATTTTCAGAGGTAAACCATACTGAACCACTGAATCTTGGGGGGAAAAAAAGGAAATAGAAGTTTCATCAAAAGACATAAGGCACATTAAATGTTATGTACACAGTATTTTTGAAGTTGTTGCAACATATTTTTCTCTAACAAAACTGTAAGAACTGTGGGGTGGCTTTCATCTGTCTTTTAGCTTTTAATTGGTTTTATGACTCTTTCCTTTATATATAACTATGCATACACCCACACAAAGATTCAAACATACATATGCATACATTCATTTCATTTATAAATATTGATTAATATTCTTAATAATGAAAAAAATCAAGCAGAGATCCTACTCCCCATAATAGTTCTGAATTGCAAGTCATCTTTTGGATTGCTCTGAATTGTCTCGTGGTACTTGTAAACACAGTAGTAAATTACAATATTATAATAATTGTCATGGTGCTTGATATTTACACCAAAACACTTCAACATAGCACAATCACAGAAACTTACTTCTGTCCTCATAGGTTGGGAAGCTTGAGTTCTGGATTTCTCTAGTACTTCTAACATTGTACTGTATGCAAGTTGCCAAATAATGGTATTTCATTTTAGTATAAATAAAATACTGCTTATTTGTAATTGGCTATCCAAGAGAGAATGAAGAAGAAGATGGAAGCAGAAGCAGCAAGTAGACAAGCAGATGTGGATGTGCACTTGGATACCAGACCTCTGGATAGCAAAGGAGCATACAGTACCCAGCACCCTGAAGATCAACAGCTCAGAAAACACTGCCAGGAAAGCTCTGCACTGACTGGGGCATGTCAGATCACAAGATAATGCTCTCACAAAGGGATGCACAGGAGTTCAACTCACTCTACCTCCTCCTGCTCAGAGCACCAGCAGAAGAAGCAAGCTGGGCAATCTTCAAATTTTCAGTTTTACCGAGTCTTTGGAACAGACCCAAATAATTTCCGTGGTTGAAGCTCATTTTGCCTTTTGAGACTGACTGTGAAAACCCCACCAAACAGAAACACAATGGTGATGGAGCCTGGGAAGCAGTGGATGCCAACAATGCCAGACTGGAATGATGAACTCAAGCAGTTTGGCCACTGATAATTCCACAACGGATGGGGATGTTCCAGGAACGAGGAGATGCGCAAGGCTCACAATGGCTTATTCAGCATCCACAAACACTGAATAAAGAGACTCCAAAAAAGAAACACACACAACCACAAAAGCCAAGCCAGGAGAAGCACTGATTCGGGAGGTTGTTTTAGAGAGATGAACATGACAACCAAATGGGAATGAAAGGCTGGACCCAGGTAGCAGGAGGTAAGAAAAGATCATGGCAGTTACGATGCAGCAAAGCTGTCAGTGATACAAGGACAGATCACGCTGCTGCTGTCAGGGAAATGGAAGAGGATTTTTCATTGCTGTGGGAAGATCAAGGCATTAAAATTACATACGTACATACGTCAAGAAGTGAAGACCAATTGCAGGACGGATACAGGAACCTTTAAGCAGCTCCTTTTAGGATTGTGTATGTGACTTCAGAATGCCTGATCCAAGAAAGCCTGGCAAGTGTTTAAGACCTTCTATGGTGCTTTGCAAAAACAAAAAATATTTTGTGACTGAGAACACTTTCTGTGACTTCTGGTATGTTTGAGGAAGGCCAGTGATGCCACTGGGGAATCTCATGGATGGAATGAAGGGCACAAGTTTGTTGCTCTAATAATCTTCGTACTTGATTGGGCTTAAACAATGAAAGGGTGCTTTTTTAAAACCATGTTTGGAAACAATTTGTTTTCAGCATCTTGGGTCTCACAAATCACTATTGTTTTGAAACCACTCAGGAGAGTGGAATATGTTACAAATTTACATACATATGGTCTGTACTTGAGTTAGAGGATAACAAAAGTGTCATGGGGCTAAACTAGTGTCAAAGAAAAAAAAAATCACAAAGAGCAGTCATTGCTTCTTTGTGGTTCTAGCATATTCCCAGAGGCTCAAAGGTCAACATAGGAGAAGGAAAAAAAATATTTTAAAAATGTAAAAAACCTATTGCTTACGATATTACTGCTGCCTGTCTTTATTTCTGCAAAAGGTTGTATGTAAGGAGTTTGTAGTGTTCATTGAAAATAACTGAAATAACTGGGTGGTATTAGAGTATATAATCACTGTGTTTGCAATAGGACTTAGAAACAGCATATGCATTAAAATTTAAAGTATTTTGCTGGCCTTCCAGAGTCTTTTGCTAAACCTAGTGTGCATTGGAACCTGAGTGAATGAATCCCATTAGTCATCACCATCTTAACAATATGCACTTCATAGAGAGTTGGCTTCTGCACAGAGGAAGGAAATTACCAGTACTAACAAAGGAAGGAAGATTTATAACGAGCAAATATACAAAAGCTCCAAATAATTCTAATATTCACAGTTTGGCAATGACTTTCTAGGCTATGAAATTACTTTTCTTTTGGAAAAATGAAGATTCTACAAGGTTAGTATAAACAAAGGGTAATTGGAAAATCAAATTGTTCTACACAAGTTATTGTAAGGCCTGGAATAATGGTGATAGAATTTAAAAAAAACAAAACCAAACAAACAACAACAACAACAACAACAAAAAAAAAAAAAACCAAAAAACAAACAAAAAAACTCACTTATGATTCAGTGGATTTTTGTTTTGCACATTATTGCAATCAAAAATTCTCCCTTTCAAGTGCTACATGGGAAACAAATGGCTAAACACAAATCCCAGCTTACCCCTGATACAATGAGTTCTCCTCCCAGGTTCTGAACTTCTGCCTTCACTTTGCTGCAGATATTGAGCTGGTGGCAGTAGAGGGCAATGCGCTGCAGGTAGGCCAGCAGATCCTGCTTGCAGGCTGAGTCTGGGCACTGCAGACAACACAAACACTGATCAGATGGAGCCGAGTTCATGGGATCAGAGACAGGTAACCAGATAGTGGCAGTGTGTGTATTAGGTGGATCTATTCCACTTTGTCTTTACATGAGGTACTAGATAAAATCTGAAAACTCAAATTCTACCTTTCATTTGACTCAAGATTTATGAATTGCAACCTAAAGATGCACTCTACCTTTCTGGAAAATGAGAAACCCCTTTATCGGCATTATGAAAAAATTAATTTTAAATTATGCTCCGCAATTATCTATGGAATTGTACTGAACACCCAAAAGGTCAGGTTGAACTTGAAACTCCAGGTTGCCTGCTGGACATCCAAGTTAACATCCAGTATGGGCCAGTTAATGTCCAGATACACCCAGTTGTGAGTGGTTACCCCCATGCCAATGCCAACCCCTGTCTGCCTGGCAGCTCCCCTGGCATTTGTGCAGACATTCAGAGGATTAGATTAGCAATGTGCTGGATGCTGTGAGGGTTTCACAATCAATAGAACTAGAAAGAGCCCCATTACAATTTATTCATAGTCTCTGGGACTCAATAGAAACTGCATCATCCCTTACAATATCAACAGCATAACAAACAACAGCCTTGTAGTTAATATTCCAAGCCTTGCCTCAGGAGAGCAGAC
Source organism: Agelaius tricolor (assembly GCF_023055355.1). NCBI lineage: Eukaryota > Metazoa > Chordata > Aves > Passeriformes > Icteridae > Agelaius > Agelaius tricolor. The sequence goes on along the minus strand of NW_027269284.1, from coordinate 1,722,523 downwards.
CTCAGTAATTCACTCTGGTGAAAAAGAGCTGAAAGGACCCACTGCTAACAGCATGTCCCCAGTAAATACTCTTTGGGGCTACCCAGCAAAGTCTGACTGACAATGTTCCTGCATGGCTTGGGGAACAAAGATTCCAAATATGCCTTTTTATCACCTTACAGAGTTCATGCTCAATTAAAAAAAAAATATTATCAGAGCATTTAAAGGAAAACTGATAGAATTAAATGCACATGAGTCAACAACATCACAGCTCCAACCTTGAGATCACTGCTCTGGCCCCAGCAGCTCATGCTGGCAAGGAATGTGCTCATGGTGAAGTAGTTGGATATATTGTTGTCTATAGCCCCAAATGGAGTCACTTGGCATTTTTCTTGCCCTTTAAAACTAATAATAAACAAAGCTGGATCTTCACTGTGGCTGCTGTAGAGCCTCTCTTCCTCAGACAGTTGCCACACCTTTCAGGCATTAATCCCTCAAAGAAATCTTCTCCCTACTGATGGCAATTTAATATAAAAATATTTACTCAGTTCTTGAAGTTGCTGAACTGAAAGGAATGAATTTAAAGCAATACTTCTGAAGAGTTGTCAAGGCTTTAAATATAAATACCTTGGAGTTAAAAAAATGTAAGGACTCTTTCATTGGAACAATAATTAAAAATGCAACTGTCCACAAAAAGTTTATATTTCTTGAGGGTCCTCAGAGTTCTGTGAAATATCACGAAAGTGTAAGCATTAAAACAAATACTCTCAAAATAATTTCACTGTTTATTATTAGGGTTACAGTCCTCTAAAATTTAAAATATGACTCAAGTCAAGGCACTCTAAGCCTAACAAGTCTCCTTCTGTTTCTTTCTTTAAAATATTCCACCTCTGCAAACACTGCAGACCAGGAATTTCATCAGCTGACAGATGGATTTCTTCTTTCTTGTGTTAAAATGAACAGATGCTACAATTGAAGGACTGGAATGGGTTAACTACAGGAAAAATGCTTGCTGCTGCTGAAGAAGACCTAAACCCAACATTTCTGGGGCTACAGGAAAATGGAAGCTTTGGGGTTTTTTTGCCACTCTGGCCCATATTCCATGGCAAGGTGTGTTACACATTATCACACTCTTACTTGAAGAGGAAAATGACATTCTTATTTTGAAGAGAAAGAGGCAAGGAAGTTAACAGCTCCCACTTCCAGCAAATTTTCTCTTGATGACAATGAAATTAAAGAAACTATAGGAAATTTACAAAGGGAAAACCAGTGCAGTTTAATTTGTCTAAATCTAAAATTAGCTAGGTAGGACCTGGATTTAAATTTGGCTCTTGGCTTTTAATACAATGCTTCCTCTTGCTCTCCAGATGAATGGATAAATCTGAAAATATACATACAGCAAGGTCATCTGTCCAGCTGTATATATATTTTGAATTTGGTAAAGGAAGTGGGGACACAGACCCCACCCACAGCATGCACAACACACTGAGGCAAACCAGAAAATAGGGAGTCAGAGAACCTTGAAGAAGGAAAGAGCCAAATCAAGAGAAAATTGCTGGAAGAATGAGCTGAAAAGAATCTAAGCACTCCAAGGGACTTGGCAAGGGAAACAGAGCATCCAAACCCTTACTGCTTTTTTAACAGCAAAGACATTTTGGAGGTGATGATCTCATAAGTCTTTTCCAACCTGGAGGAGTCTCTGTCTAATTCTAACAGGTTCAGAAGTGAGGCCTAGGAACAAGCCAGGCATTTCTGAATTTTGGAGAAACTCATTTATGAATTTTCTGCTCTGCAAAATGCTGATGGGTCTAGAAGAACCAAAGGAAGATCTGGATCCAGATTCCCAACAGGTGATTTTCTGGTGGCAACCCATGCATAGAGGTTCCATCGTGTTTCAGCTCATTTTGGGGCTACCTGATCAGCTACTGCCCGTGCCAGTTTGTCCATCCTGGATCCTGCCTCTGCAATCTTCTTGGCTGCATTAATGACATCAGATGTGTTCTTCAGGGGGCCTTTCCCTCTGTGAAACACAAGACAATTACCCACAGTCTCAATAAATCACGAAAAGCAACACTTTTAGTGACCCTGTTTAGTGCTCATTTTTAAAATAGTAACACAAATGTCTTCCTAATTTATTACAATTTTGCCTTTTAAGTACTTTATAGTACAGCTTGATTAAGAAATCTTTCTGCTGTATTTCCTCTCCCTTACCAAATGCCTCAGTGGCAATTTAGTCTGATGGTGCCTTCAAGCACATGAGCTGTACTTAATAGTATATGCATTTTTAAGTGCTCATTAAGCCAATGTTGTTCCTGGAATACACAACTATTTCAAAATGATGTGATTCCCAAGCCAGTGCTAAATGTTCAGCCCATCATGTCTAAGGCAAGAATGTCACATTTTAGAAGACATTTTTTTAGAAGATTTTTTGTTGGAAAATAAAGAGAGGTGAAGCATAATCATTATGTTACACACTTGAACGTTACACTTAAACCGTTTATAATTAGCTTTAGGTCTGATCTTTCACCATATTTTTAAGATGTTGCACAAAATTCTGATTTTAGTCATTAAAGCTACCAAAATGTATTAAGACAGAAGGTCTCCACAGACTTCTGTGAGTTTTCATCAGACTCAAAACTTTAATCCTGCTTGTACCAAAAAAAAATTGCTGCTGCTTCTGAGAAAGTCTCAACTGGAAGTGAATTCATTTTCCATTTTTTTTTAATGTGGAAAATGACAATATGATCAAACTTTTTTTTTTTTTAAAATTAAAGAGAAGTCATTTTTTCTAAGCACAACACTGCATTATTTTTGGAATTTTTTAAAATCTATAATAGCAAGAATAACGTGCTGAAACATATTTCCATTTTAATCTTCCTTCCAGACTTTCATTACCACTTTAAAGAGATACAAGTATCCCACTTCTGGTGAACTTAAACTGCAGCAAAAATACTTCTTGGTGACCTCGTGTGCTTCTACATTAATTACATGAGCAGCTCTGACTGTCACAAACTCCATGCATTTGAAAAATTATTCTATTCTAACACTGCTGAGGTTACAGCCAACCAAAAAGGTGTGAAAGGCTTGTTTCTGTTTTAATGGAATATATTGAACAACTTGTTATTTAATCTGATGCAGACAGAGGTGCACTTTGATTTTATTTTTTTTTATTTACTTCAAACGTGTCAGTAGTCTTTATCTCATTCTCAAATTAGTTTTGTTCTTTTGTTGCTAGAAAATACAATTATAAAACTTCCAGTTTCATGGTCAATATATCAAAGGTTGTCCAGGAGGTTGCAGAAACTGTGCATATTCTGGGCTGTTTCTTTAGAACATCATTTCTTCCTTCCATGATATAATCACAATGTTTGGGCAGTTTTCACTCTATGTTTTGCTGACAGAAGGATCAGAGACAATACAAATACAAAAGTAACACATAATTGTGTAAAATATCCTCTCCATCCACTTCCACCCCTTGCCACTATCCCAGGTTGCTGCAAGCCCCAACCAACTGAGCTTGAACACTTCCAGGGATGGGGCAACACAAAGAGATGAATAAATGGATGTCTGATTTTAATCCTGGAAAAAAAAAATCACAAAGATTTTCATCCTGTTTTGTGTAATCACATTTTGATAAATACCATTTACACTTTTGAACCCACTTAAAAAATAAACACTGAACAAAATTTAATTTACTACAGTGATCTGGAATTCAAAGAATCTTGTAAACCTTTCTCCCTGGTGTGATTAACAACATGGCCATAATAAAAGACAATAATTCTGTTTATATTGTATCATTAATGAATGGCCTCTGCAATTAGAGAAGAATAAGGCATCAATAGAGAAAAGAAATGAAAGTAAAAAAAAAAAAATCATTACTGACAGACTCCCACGAAGCATGAGATCAAACCAGTTTCATTTCATTTGGGATTTTTTTTGGAAGGAAGTTCAATGTTCAAATGATATAAATAGTTTTGCCATTATTTTTGATTGACACAAATTGTGCTGAAATGTTGAAAGTTCAGAGAGCCACATGCACTTAGATGGGTACTAAAGGAAATGTCACTGGAGTGTCTGTAAGGTCACAGACTAACTTTACAAAATGATCTGCAAATAAAAGAGACTTGCAAATAGCACAAAAAATTAATGTGATTAATCCCACTTGGACAAACACCCAGAGCAGTGGATATGATGAGCATTCCTTGGCTTTGCATCCCCAAAACCACAGCAAATCATCTCAAAAGGGTACAAATCAAGCAGAAGAGGGGAGATGTGGCCCGTCTGAGCTGCTGAGCTGGGGTTGTTTTGTCCTTACCTGGTGAAATCTGTCATTTCCATCATGATCATGCACATCTGCTTGGCCAGCACAATGATGTCATTGCCACTGTCATCCCACTTGGCCACCTCTGCATCCAGCTTGCTCTTCTCTTGGTGGAATATCTCCACCTGCTCAGCAATCTTTGCCTTCTCCTCCTGGGGCAGCTGGGCCATGATAGCCTGGAGAAAATACAGGGGTTGGGCATGAAAAAAAGGGAGCTACAACCTGGATCTTTCCAGTGGCCCCAACAGCTTGAGTTACTTTTTATGGGAGCTGAAGATGCAAAATCCTGTAGGCATTTGATTTCTGTCAGGACAGGTAAAAGCACATTCACAGCGTGTTTATGCCTCTTCTTGCACTTTCAAGATGATAAAATTTGTATTTATGATGTCGTGATTATTCAGCAGTTGACAAAGGAGAATTAAACCTCAATTTTGAGGAAGAACACAACAAGTGACATTTATGGGAAAAGGCAGACTGAATTGCTGTGTCTCCCCTCGTCTCATCCTCTGTCAGAAACAGAGGATTTCAGATTAACACAACACTAAAATAAGCTATGACACACAAGACAATACATTCGAAGTGAATTGTAACAAGTGTATCTTTTAATGATATTTAGTGTTCTGATTTTCTCTTGGAAGAGATGCAAGAAGGCACTGGACAGGTTGGTACTGATCTGCCTCAGCATGAACAAAGCACAAAGTTCCTGCTCCCCTCCAAAAACACCCTAAAAAAATTATAATAATTACTTTTGAAGATCAAATGGACACTTTGAATAATGATTTCCAAGTTAAGCTATTATTTGGCTCTAGGGGTTCTGAAGACCACATTATGCATTTAATGGGGTGTGACACATATTTAAGTGTCATTACATTTTTTCCTTGTTTATGTCACTTTCAATCAGCTGCAGTCTTTTTCTACATTTTCTTAAAATGCTCTTGGCTTTTAAAAATTCGTAATTGACCTTTTCCCAAACTGAAATTAAAAAGGGTTATAAACAGTAGATCAGAAAATGAGAAATTTGCAAGTTAATCAAATTAAAATTCAAGACGAGTTTTAATTAGGCCTTATCAATGTAACTCAGCAGTTTCAAGTGTGAGCATAATAGTCTTTGCACAGAAAAATGCAGTATAAGTCAAGTTAATAAATAAATATATAAAATGCACGTAAAACAACAGAATTGAGGAATTAGCTGAAATTAAGACAATTTGATAGGAGTAGTGAAATTTGGGAAGTTTATCTGTATGACTTGCCTGTGGGTTCTTAAGTGGCTGCTTCACCTGAACACTCTTTAAGCTGGTAAACAGTGCTTTAATAATTCTGTTCCAGCTGCTGATGTGCTTTCAAAGCAGCCATATCCTACAGCAAATGCAGCCTCTAAATTCCACTTTTATTTCCACTGAAGACCAACACAAGTCTTTCTGCTAAAACACTCACCAGCCTTATGGAGTAAGCATATTAAACAAATCCATTATATGGCACAAATAAAAGTATTTTGCATCTTTTCCACAGGAAAGGTTCAGGCAGGATTCTATTCTGCTCAGCACTCCAGAATGGGGACTGGACAGCTTCTGCTTAGCATTGTTTCCCTTTTAGGTTTTTATAATTTGTTGCTTCCTGTGCCACATTGCAATCTATGTTATTCAGGAACTGTCTTTATGATATATTATGTTTATACAGTGTGTACCTGATCAAAGCAGAAGGATTTAAGTGCAGCAGTAGTAATAACCACAATAAATGTAGTAGAATTCAAGAACCCTAAATCCCCAGGTGAACTCGATTCTTAGTAAGAAAAATTACTGCAGTCTTTACTTGGGTTTCAGATCAAGAAAGGATGACATGCTACCCAGTCCTAAATGTAACCAAATAGGTGAGAAAGGCTGTGAAATCTGACAAAATAGTCTGTACTGTATCTCATTTCTGTTATACCTGAGATTTGCTTTAGTGGTCCATACTTTGAATATCTCAAACAGGAGTTTATACCCTTTAAAATATAAAAACCACAAAAGATATTCAACTACATCCAGAACATTCTGTCACCAGCCTCACAGTAAAGAATCCAGGTATTTTTAGCCTTAGGGATGTCATGATAAAACTCCCATTTTTCTGATGCATGGTATGGTTTATTTACCATCTATATTCAATATTTGGGGAAATAATTTTAAGACAAAAAGAAATCTCTGCCTATTTCACTGGATCCACGCCTTGCATTTCTCCCACACCTCTGAGTAAGCTCCTTTGAGATTTTTGTTACTCCACTGTTTCTTTTCAGGGTGTAAAACCTTTGTGTCAAGCCCCAGCCTGCAGCAGCTGAAAACTCTGTCCTGGTCCTCTGAGCCTTCACAGCATCTTTGCCTGCTGGTCTTTAGGTTCTCAGCCCTACAAATCCTCTTCCAGACTCCAAGGTAAGAAATCCCCATTCCAGTTACAAACTTTTGCTGCTGTTTGAGTGTATGGGGAGGATGCTTCTTATTTAGTCCATAGCTTCACTTCCAGCACAACAGAACAAATCAGACTTGTGTGAAACAGCCATGAAAATCATTCAGATAATTCCCAGTTTCCTGCTAGTTGTCTCTTGGAAAATGTTAAAAGATGCTTTTCTTTAAAAAAAAAAAAACCCTTTTTCTCCAGTCCAATATATTTTCATGATGCATAAAATTATATTCTGATTATTTCTTTTTTGATAATCTGAGCTGAGAAGACAATTCAGTAAACATTCATCAGAGGATGGCATAATCCTGAATGTTAACAGGAATATTTCTGAGTGTTAACAGACTTCACTTCCCCAGCACCTGTGACCCCTGAAGCACTCATCAGCTTAATTTGCAATCCCCATGCACAAGCTGAGGTCGCAAATCACAGTGACTGGAGTTTATCATGATGTAATTACCCTGGTAAAATTACATTGACTCAGTAGCAAATGTCTTCAATTACAATTAAATTACAGGGACTACTCAGTAGCTTAAACAGATCTTCTTGACAGGTTTGCACACTGGGAAACATGACTAATGTAAGATTTCTCTGGATACAGCACATGGTGCGCTGATGGGATTTTTTTTTTTTTTTTTAATTTGCTGACTACTCCCACAGTTTCAGCACATTCCAAACCTGCAAAGCCTCCTCTTACAGCACTAGCTGGAGCAAGCAGCTGATACTAGGCACCACGAAAGCCTCCAGACCATTCAATAAATACTACTTAAAAAGGTTTGACGTGAAAAAAAAAAAATCTTCAACAGCTCCGTCAGCTTGGTCCCATCCTTTCTTAAACAACCCTGAGGACTGGAGATCACCTTTGCTTTCTGAGGCAGAGATGGTCACTGCTGGACACACAGGTGGGGTTTGCACTCACCCTTGCACTCTGGCCAGCGATGAGCTGGTCATCCTCGGTCTGGACGCTCGTTCGGCTGCGCACGTCGTAATCCTCCTGCTCGAAGTCCGAGTCGTCCTCGAGCTCCTCAGGGGTCTGCAGGGACACACAAAAGCCACAGAGAGGAGGTGACAAGCTCAGAAAGGACACAGAGCAAGTCCTCTGCACAGTGAGCTCTTATTTCATTGACTGCCAGCCCAGGAAATGCTGTTCTGTTCTTCTCTGAAGTGAATTTGTCTGCCCTAGCAGTCAGGAACTGAAATTGAATTGTCTTAAAAATTAAATTGTTTCAACCCTAGTTTTCTTTACAAATGGCATTTGTTATTACCTTGCCACAACTTTTCTTGCTGCAATTTCTCTTAACTCTGTTAATATGATGAATGCAGTTCAGGAACAAATATCCTTTGGAAACACTAACAACTGGAATGCAGTATTTTAAAATTATGTTATTTCATATATAAAGGGCCACTAACAGTATTATGTTACTAGAAACTACAAGTAATCTTCAAAAGAGAAATTAAATACCTGGGAAAAAGCAACTAACATCCTGGAAGAAAAATTTATCAAAGCAAATAAAATATTTCCCATTGAAAGAAAGTGTAAATTATGTCAAGTGGTTTTGAAACAAACATGAAATTCATAATCTGTGTAATCTTGTTAGTTCACATGGTCCTTTTCATATACAGAGCTTTGGAATTTGACTCATCCTCCTGCTGAGACCATGATGTCTTCAATGCTGATGCTCCCTACAAATGATGGGAAGGTTTCTTGGAAGATTGATTAAATCAAGTTACGTATTTTCAGGCTTCAGATTGTTTAAAATGTTGGAAGGAGGGAGAAAAATAAATAATTGATGGATCTGTTCATTTGGGGTTTTTCACCTTCCAGCAAAACGTTCTGAGAAAAAAAAAAATCCTTATTTATATTTAGAGAGACAGTCTTCTTAAAATCAGTATTTAGTATGATATTTAAAATAGATGGTGCAAAAAAGTGGGAACTTTAGAAAGAAGATTATATTCCATTTTATGGTTGAATAATATCTGGTACAACAGCCTGAGTAAGTTCTGCGGTACCAAGCATGACAAAGGTATGAAGAAAAAGAAAAGGAAAAGAAAAGCACAGTAACTGCAGAGAAATCCTCACCTTCCTGGACACCCATCACCCCCAGTGACAGCCTGGAAGGCCAAAGCACTACAGAAGAAATCATCCAGGCTGGCATTTGGTGCTTGGAGGCAATGTCAAGTTTCCCAGCAGAGGTGCTAATCACTGCCAGTTGTCATTACAGCTCAGGCTGGGGCTGCTCAGTCGCCAGGAACGGCTCCAAAGCCTCGAACGTAGCGCAGAGGAATCTTCTGGTGATATTTCTGTTCCAGCACCAAGTGCACATCCCTGTTTATAGCTGCACAGTGAAGTGCACAGGATGGGAGAGTAAAACACAGCCATCTTGGTGTGACACTGAGAGGATGGATTAAATATGGGCTTTGGTGCTGAGCTGGAGGGAGAAATAACCAAGTGTGACGGTGTGGTAATGAAAGTGCACCTCTGAAGAGAGGCATGCACAGAGAGTGTGTCTAACAGGACAGGCAGGAGGAGAAGTTCAGATGAAAAATGAATTTACCTGCTCTCTACTGTCACAGGTAAAATAAAGGATTGGTACCCATCCAATAGTCCTGTTTTCCAATCACCTTTAAGCTCTTTGTTTTCTCTGCTCAGCTGCCCGAGGGCAGGATGAGACCTTAAAATCTGTCATGAACAACAAGGTACAAAGAGAATCCTACAACTCCCTGAGCAAAGAGTGTTTTCTATCACAAGGCTCAGCTTTTCATCTGCTTAGGCTTTGCTGTTTAGAACAAGAACAGGGTGCAGAGCTTCAATAAACCATCTGGCTCTTCCCCATCCTCCAAATTCACTCAATGAGCCAGTTGCACTGGTCATTGTAAAGCCAGTATCCTTTCACACCCCAAATATATTCCTCTTAGTTTCTTCTGTCTCCACTTCTATAAATAAGATTATAAAACACAATGCGCAGTCCTTTCCAAGGCTTTCATATTCAAACTTGAAGTAAAGATGTAATATTACAAAATATTACATCTCAACATGGTAACCAGTAAGGACATGAGGCTGCCTCTTAAAAAGGAAAAAAATATTCTGAAAAGTCTATGCAAGGACTTATTTTTGAAGAAATATCCAGAAAAAAAAAAGTATTGCTGTTACTGACATTCATGATCTTGAAATCTGTGGCCTTTAAAAGACTGAAATTTAATGGGTATGAATGTTGAACTTGGAGAAAATGTAGTGCAAACCAAAAGGGCAAGTGATGCAACTGTTAGCAATATACTACAAGCACAAGACATCCTCCTATTTCCCCTCTGTACAAGTGAGATCTAATTCAGAGTGATCTTTCTGATTCACTCTTTTCATGTTTTCAAGTGTGAAATTTCACACTCTCATTTTCTTCCCCAAGCAGCTGCATTTTGCATTAGGGTGAAGAAGTGGGGTTAACTTTTACCTGTTTGCTGCCATTTTGAGCATTTTCATGATTTTCACCATTGCACCTTTGCTTTGTCTCAACTGATCCCCGGAGATGCAGCCCTTAAAAAAATAGAGTCTCCCTTTTGTTTAGACACAAAGGTACCAAAAAAAAAAAAAATTATATTGAATTTGACTTAAAGGACTACTCTTAGCAAGGCCTTCTAAATACACCAGAATGACTCTAATTTTTGTGCACAACTAACAGGACCTTGATATTTAAAACCTTGTTTCCAAGACAACAGAGTCTGAGACTTCATTTCTCGGAGCTGGAAGATAGAAAGACTGATTCTGTCTTTCAGACACCTGGATTTATGGTTACACAAACGTAGAATCACAGATCTGAGGTTGGAGACAGCTTCCAAACAGAGCTCACTGCCATCAGCGGCAGAGGAAGCTTGAGTAATATTCAAAACTAATGGATTTTATGCACTGATTGATTTCAGAAGAAAAATGGACCATTTTCATAATCTTTAATCTGTTTTGTAGCACAAGCCATAAGAGTAAAAAAAAAAATCCCAAGATTTTTTTTCAAATACATTATCTCTACTACATTCATCTAACTCAGAGGAAGTTTTCCAGTGAAGAAAAATCTTTCACAATCCCAGATAAATCACACGATAAATATATGCTTTCCTCTTTTGAGATGCATGTTTTATTTCTAATATGAATGTGGTGACTTTCAAATTCCAGGCATTGGAATACATATATATATTTTTTAATATCCCTCTGGTTGTTTGATTGAAGAGCTTGCTGTGAACAAAATATCTTCCATCTATGTCATTTTTTAAATCTTTTGTGGCTGCAGTTTGAAAATGTGAATTATACAAGTATAAGGAATAAAATGGCATATATATGCAGACTTAGAAATGCTATTTGTTTCATATTTCACCAACTCAAATGTACTTGATGAAGATAGAAACCCCACTTTGCTATGCACTTAACAATTGTAAGATGCAATTACAAGAATTTCAGCACTGTGAACACCAAGTCAAGCTAACCTTGTAACGAGAGCAAAGACTGAAGAGATGAAAAGATACTCCCCTGTTTTTTACAATGAAAATTCCTTCTAATTCTAGAAGACAAGGAGAAAAAAAACCCAGACTTTACAAGGTGCTTTTAAATCCAACTCCAAACCATTCTGTACATTTGTTTTGCTCCCACTGCAGCCTGAGTGACTCAGCTGCAAGCAGCACGTGAGAGCCTCAATCAGAGACCCTCTCTCACTGCAGGTCTTCAGTTGTTTGGTGATTTACAGTAAAATCTAACACTTCAAAATCAATCTGAGGAGCAGCAGGCACTCCGTGGAAACACTGGACCCCAGGACACCCTTTGGAGATAGGATGTTTCAAAAGATGAGGGGATTCTGCACCAAATCTGGTTTTACAGAGGACACGAAATGTTGCAGCACTTTGGATTTTACTCCAATGGCTGCCCCAGAGGTGATGGTGGCTAAACCTGACAAGTCTGACAGAGGAGAATAGCATTAATAAATACACCCAAACAATTGGGGCTGAGGACCCCACAGTCATTTTGCTGAGGTTTTCTCCCAAGGATTGAAAATCCCTTAATGACATAATGGAAGAGAAATGGAGTTAATAATAGAATGAAATATCCTGATTGGAAGGAGCTCACAAGGATTATCAAAGTCCAACTCTTGGTCCTGCACAGGAGATCCCCAAGAGTCACAACTTGTTCCTGAGAGGATTATCCAAATGCTTCCTGAATTCTGTCAGGCTTGGTGTGAGAGACTGAAATGGTTAATGGTTAATGCTTAAACATTGTAAAAAAAGGACTTGGCCATTATGGCAAAATTGTATGGAGAAGCTGTGAGCACCAAAGCGCTGCTCAAATGTGCCTCCTGAGGGGAGCTGGGCTGTGAGTTAAGCCACCTCGATGGGAACTTGAGCAAAGGTAAAGGTGGTACCATTGTCCAGGTCTAAAGAGAGGTGTAGAGAGAGCTGAACAAGGCTGGGGGAGAAGAATCAGCTCAGTTTGATGGGGAGAGGAGAGATTTTGGGTGTGTGACAGAGGGAGTGAGCACCCACCTTATTGGTGCAGGGCAACCTCACTGTAGGGAATAATGTCCTCTGACTCCATGATTCAGAAGGCTGAACAAATGCTTTGTTAAGCTATACTACATTACACTAATATAATATTAAAACTATACTAAAGAGATACTACTAAAGAAAAACTCATGGCCCTTACAAGACAGTGACAACACAGCTTTGACCCAACTGGCCAATCAACCCAAACAACCATCAGCAGAATCCAATTAACAAATCACTCTTGGTAAACAATCTCCATAACACATTCCACAGGTGCCAAACAACAGGAGGAGCAAGTAGAGATAGGAATTGTTTTATCTTCTTGTCTGAGCTTCTCACTGCCTTCCCCAGGAAAAATCCTGGGAGAGAATGATGTCTCTCTCTGTTCAGAGAATGTGGATACAAAACCACCCAGCCTTACACAAACTGGCTCAGTTGTAAAACCCACCCACCCTGGGGTAGCCACATCCACAGGGCACTCACGTGAGGGGCAGCAGGGGAGGGCTCATAAACCATCAGGAAACCATCAAAGAGCCCCAAAACACCCCCTGACTCGTTGCTGAGGCCCTGCAGCAGAGAACTGCACGTGATGCAAAGTGATGCCACAGACCCAGAACCTGCTGCACCAGAGAGCTTCAAACTTGTCCCCCAGGGGAGGCACCGGGCATTGCCAGGTGGCCCAAACATCCATTAACCCATTGAGCTCTGTGTTGGTGGGACCCTCACCAGAAGAAGGGGGGTCAATGAGATGCTGTCAGGATCCACAGAGTGCTGGTATTTTCTGCTTGATCTGTCTTTCACTCTTTTTCTCTCCCACCCTGCCCCTCTTTTTCTTTCTCTCTCTCTCTACCTCACACTACTGTTAAATAAAATCCATTTTATCAACCTCATCATATGGTCTTGTTTGCACCTTAACACAGGCAGAGGCATCTCTCTAACAATTTTAATAACCAGAACTCTACACCTGGTGCTGTGACCACTGCCCTGGGGACCCTGTTGCAGTGCCCAACCACCCTTTGGGTGAAGAACCTTTTCCTGATATCCAACCTAAACCTCTCCTGACAGAGCTCCAGCCACTCCCTCGTGTCCTAAGGTGCTCCCAGAGAGCAGCTCCAGGCATCACCCCAAAGAATCAAGTTCACAGATGTTTAAAGTCTTCTCTGTAACTTGAACTAAAACATGGCAAGAGGAAACACCTGGACATTGGCTCCAATAGTGCACTCCTGACCCAAACAAATGTAATGCTCAATTGATGTAGATGCCTCTGAAGAAGAGGTTGCTAATGGCAAAGGCCATGTTTAAAACCAGTAAATAACAGTAAAGTGGCCTTGGAGATTCATAAGAATGAGAAAAGTTGCCATTGTGAGTCCTTCTGAGTGTAGAGAGCGTTTCTGGCCAATAACTGAGGGAATTTCATAAGCAGCTGTGAAAACACAAAGTGCAATTTCATCCCTACACAGCAATAGGAAAGGTGTTGGAATGAAGTTATTATTTTCTGTTTTATTTCTAGGTTCTATAATTATACTCTTAAATTCATTTATACTACTTCTTAACTTGTGAAAGAGATCTTTTTCTTCTGTATATATAATAATAATAGTCCTCAATGAAAAAATGAGTCTCCTTTCTCCTCCAGAGGGACAATAAATTCTCACCTTTTGAGGGAAAAAGAGAAGAACAGAGACTATCCACCCTTTCTTTCAGCTTACTAAAAGTAATATTACCAACCAAAATTAATTTCAAAAGTGGCTTTATTTACTCTCTGGAATGAGGGGACTCACCTCAGATAAATTCAATCTTTCACAGCTTGCACCACACAAACAATCACTGCCTGAAAATAATTGTGTCAGATGCTCTAAAAAGTTTGCAAGATTGGATTTTTTCCCTTTTTTGCAATTCTGAAAAAGTTTTACCACCTGAATTAAAGGGTGCACAATATTTGACAGATTAATAGATGAAAATATTCTAAAGGCTTTTATAGCCTCACCCTTTAATTATACATCCCATTTCAGTGTGAGATGTTCAGATGGAAATGTTAAAGAGTATCTCAAAGTGAAACTAATTTTGTTTTCTGCAGCAAATAAGGTTCTGATTCAGCAAACTCTGGTCTGTGTAAGCTTATATATGTGGATTTTTCCAGTTAACTCACATGGATAATGAGTCCATTTATGTGCTTTAATTCTCTGCCTGGGTAAGGAGTATTACATTGAGCTCCATAAATAAGTTAATTTTCTGAAGGCAAAAATAAATCTTCCTAATCTGGGCAAACAGAATTCATTAACTCATATCATACAATGGGTGGAAAGTTGTAGTGATATAATGGCAAAAGTAATTTGGGATTTTCCTAAGGAGACTGAGAAGCCTGAATGCTGATCACCTCTCCAGGTTCACAGAAGTGTCAGGCAGTGACCAAGGAAGCGAGCAGGCCTTCAAAATTCAAAATTTAAACTTAAAAACATCTCACCAGGATGGACATTTCATGGCAAACTCTTGGGGATAACTCTGATGTGTAGGGGGTTGCTGGAAGATTGAGCTCTGTGTAGGGGAGGGGAAAACCTGGGTTTGTAGGAGATCCCACCTGATGATTGAGTCTGTGCCACAATCACAGTTTGAAATGACTAGAAAAGATTAAAGTGTGCCAAGCAATTGTCCTTGTCCTAAGAAAATTTGGAAACTGTTGTTACTGTCTCAGGAACTGGAAAATCAAAGGGAAAACAGAGATCCTTTACTATGCAGATCTTTCATTTTCCAGAATCATCGAATGCTGGAATGGTTTGGGTTGGAAGGGACCTTAAAGCCCATCCAGTCCCACCCCTGCCATGGGCAGGGAACCTTCCAGGCTGCTCCAAGCCCTGCCCAACCTGGCCTTGGACATTCCAGGGATCCAGGGGCAGCCACAGCTTCTCTGGGCACCCTGTGCCAGGGCCCCACCACCCTCACAGGGCAGTAATTCAAGCAAAGATTTCCTTCCCTTTCCCTTCCCTGCCAATCCTCTAACACTGCACACCCAGAGAACAGGATGGCTTTGCCCCCAACACAAGCCAGGACTATAATTCAGGCCACCTGGGAAAAGCACTGGGTATGAGAATGGAATTTATGTTTGGCAGTAATAAAATTAAGCTTGTCAAAAGCTTTTTCTGTAAATGTTAATGCATAGTGGCAGATGACTAAAATGGAGCTATTTTGGAGTGTTCCAACTGCCTGAAGTCTTACATCAGTGCCATAATACACTCACAACCACAAGTGCACACTACCTGTTTGCTCAAAGGGGTCAGTTGATGTTTCAGCCCTGTTATTTGCCTCAATAGTTTCCTCTGTGATTTTCTCCATAGATTTACTTGTACATTAGGGCAGATTCAAGGCAATTTGTGTTTCAAATAACAGTTTCAGTTGCTCAAGAGGTGTCCAAACCAGGTTAGGTTTGCTGTTTTTCTTTTTTAAATCTTTGTCTGCTGACTCAAGTGAAAAGCAACACACACCTACTATCACAATAATGATGTTGTTCTGTGGTGTCTTTTGTTTGTTTATTTTATTAAAAGATGTCTAAACAAATTGAATCAACTGGTTAGTCAACACTGAAATGACACGTTTTTTACCTTGGTAAACATTTAAAACCATCCCTTCAGCGGCTCGCTGAAGCAGCAAGATAATTTATTCATTTAGATTTTAACCAGACCTACCTCACATCCCAGGCACCACACATACATTGGGAAAAACCCCAAATAAACAAAAAATCCACACAAACTTTGAAGAGCTTGGCAAATTAACCCTATTACTATGGAAACAGTAATGGCGTTTGCATCTATTGGCAGTTGTGATCAAATTTTCTAGCTTATTAACATACTAATTGTGATTCATCCACTAAAAAACCTCATCTCTTTAT
Organism: Agelaius tricolor; assembly: GCF_023055355.1. Taxonomy (NCBI): domain Eukaryota; kingdom Metazoa; phylum Chordata; class Aves; order Passeriformes; family Icteridae; genus Agelaius; species Agelaius tricolor. The sequence continues at coordinate 1,706,402 of NW_027269284.1, read as the reverse complement.
TTACCAATTCTTTTGTTGTTGTACATACTTCTGTTTCATGCATGTTTCAATGTCAATCTTTTCACTGTCAATCTGGTGCATGCTTCAATGTCAATCTTTCCTGCCCTATTACAACATGAGGCTGATTCCAAGGAGCTTTTGCATTCCCCTTATCCATGAGACCTCCCTGTAAAGCCCAGCTTTTCACTCTCCCCAGGTGCTTGACATACCCTGATCATCAGGACAGCTTTCCTGATGTCCCGCACGCCGTCGTAGACCAGGCGGGAGGCGTCGATGAACTCGTTCTCCTCGAAGGGCTGGGGCACGTTGGCACTCAGGGCTTCAATGGCCACCTCCACTTGCTCAGCAAAACGGGGCATCACTGGGTTGGACACAAGAAAAGGCAGCAGGATTAGATGTGTGTTCTCTCCTGAATGCTTTGCTGCTGCTCTGGGGCATGGATAGTTTCCAGGAGGCACGGCACACGCTGTGCTGGAAATTCCACCGGGAGCTCAGGGATGGGTTTGTACCCACCCTGCACGTGGACAGCTCTGGCACTTGATCTGACAGCATGGAAATAACCATCCCTACATTCTCTCCTCCAATTGTGCAACAAAGAATAGAAAACTTCCTTCCAAAACTTTGATTTACTAACTTTTAAAAGGCTGCAAGATACCTGAGCAGGCAGTAAAATTCATTTAAGAGCTTTACAACCTGTAAAGAGCACAGCAAATATTTGTATCAAGTGATCAAAACAAACTGTAGCCATTATGCCTGCTAATTTACATAATTTACACTCTAGCTCACAGTAAATAATAATAATTTTATAAGAGACAAAATGCAAAATCAAGGATATACTTTTGTGAAGACACCTAAATGAATCTTCTGTTTCTTTGCTACCACCATGTATATAACACAAAACACAGCCACAGATATTGGCTAAAAATTTTATAAACCGTGGTATGAACTTATTTAATATACAATCTAAAGCTATTATTTACTTTTGTAAATGGTTTCAGAGCATTGCTTGAAGTAGCAAGAGATGTTTCTTCAAATTTCATAGAAGATTCCTTTGAAGGCATAATCACTTTCTGCATGTTGTGTTTGCAGGAAAATAACTATTCCCCAAATCAGTCCCCTAACAACTCAAATCTTAAAAACATGAACATCAGGTCCCACTGATTATACTGCACCTCCATTCCTGTACTTGTTTACTCCTCTTCAAAATTTTAAAATCAATATTTTAGGACTGTGCTCATAGAGGACAAACATAATCAATGTTTCATTAGAAACCTGGATAAAAGATGCAGTTGGATTAATTCTTAAGAATTTAAGGAACTAGGGTCAAGTTCAAGACTTACAGACTGCCATCTTTTCATCATGTTCACAACACTTTTATTCCAGCATTTAGGCATCCAGATCATGTATCACTGACTTTACTGTTTTGGCAATATAAGTAGAAGAACAGGAAATGATGATTCCCACCACAGTTATTGCCTTTTTTTTGTTGTTAAAATACTACCTTTTTTGCCCATCTTTTCCCTAAACCCTATCTTTAGTACACTTATTGGTAACCTGAACCCAACTGATGAATACAAAGGGGAATCTCCAGTGTTATTTTCATCAAGAGCAGTGACATTGTTTCCTAGGAACTTCTACTGTCATAGGAAACCACTTTTTCTTCTTGACTGAATGTTCTTAAATTCATTTTACAGAATCTGACTTAAAGTAAAACCACAAAAACACATGATTTAAGAATAGTTTACATTTTGAAGAAGTGGCAGCAACCATGAGCTCAAACTTTCTGTTTCTGGCATTTAAATATTACGCATTGGATGCAAATGAGGAAACCTTTAAAGGGATATAGGGATTCAAATATAGTTTATACATCACTATATTTTTATATATATATATATATATATATGTGTGTGTGTGTGTGTGTTCACATAGACAGATGAAAGAACAGATTTGTGTTTTCCATGCAGATAATGTTCAGTAAGTTCCTGGATACACTGGAGAAACAGGAAAAAGTGACAGCAACAATAGACTTTAAAAAAGTAAACATTAACAAAACATTGCCAGGCAGAGGGGAAACATTTTAATTAGAAAAGGAGTTTAAGAGAGATGAAAGTTTTGGAAAGTGTATTTAATAAATGCATATATCAAATTACCTTAATTAATAGAACACTTGAAAGTGTAGTAGGAGACTAATATGATTGCATAAGTAAGTCTCAAGCCTGAATATCAAAAAGCAATCATTAAAAATACAATCTAAACAAGTAAACCTTAAGAATAAACCAGAAATTATTTTGGGTTGTTGGGATAAAACAAGTAATACTAGAGATGCAATAATGCCAAAAAAAAAAAAAAAAGGAGGTAAAGAACCTTAATATTTAGGGTTAAATTAAATTAAACCTTAAATTTCAGTTTATAACTTCTTAACTAGCAGAGGTGGTCAGGTATTTGATATAATTAATAGTAGGTGCAACAGGCCTGAATTAGGAATGGGTAGTTTGAAGAACATCTACATAAGCATAGGGAAATTTATCTTTTACATAGGTGTTCAAGTTAACAGAGTAAAGTAAAATTTACCCTGTAGTTTTTAAGACAAAAAATAAAGCAATTTCTGAACCATTTTCAGAGAACTCAAGAAAAACATTAATGGTGGAAATTCCAGAGATTTGTTAAGAAAAAAAAAAAAGCACTTGTCTATTTTAGATAAAGGCATATAATCCTTATAATAAAGGTTCTTGTAAAGGTAGAGAAGAAAGGAAGGAAGATTTATACTATATTCAACATAATTTTAGTACTCAGAAATAAAATTAAACTTGACATGGAGCAATTAATGTTTAATTATCTGTAAATAATCAGCAGATGCTGGACAGGCAACAGATTTGTGGCAATAAGTTGCACCAAGCTTTTAGAATATCTCCCTTGACAGGGTAGTGATGGGGGGAAGCAGATACAGCTGGGTTTGTCATGGCCACATGTGACATTCTTAGAACAAAACAAGGGAAATTTAAATTAAATGGTTGTAAGGTGGAAAGTTACACTTTATTCATATTCCTGAACACGAGGCATTAATTCCTGACCACATTTATTACCTCCACTGGGTGTGGAAGCTCCTCTGATCTGTTCTGATTTTGCAGACCTGGCTATAATTTAGTCCCTAATTTAAAATACGACATGTAAACATTATCTGCTGCTTCAAAGTGGGAATAGATATTAAAATGCTTTATGATTGCTTGCTTGCCAATAGTATTATTACATCAGTGCTCACTTTTGATTGGGCAAGCAAGGAAAAAACACCTTCAATAGGGGTCTATTACTTATTGCTTCTCTAAGCATATGTTGTCATTTAATGTAGGAAGTTTTTGAAAATAGAAAATTGAGTGGAGAAATGTATTAATCTCCAGTTAAGGTTATTGAGCTCCATGAAAAAATAAAAAACCTCCAGTCTTTCTTCTCTGTATTTACCACACAAAGAAGGATACTCCTGTGCCAAAGGTGAAAGAACCACAAGTAAAATTCAGGCAAAGGCGTGTATTTGAATCTGGGGTTAAAACTTGCAAATGTATCAGACAGAGAATGATTCATTTATTAGGCACAGAGGAATTGGCTATAAATTTTAGATTCAGAAGTAAATCAATACTTCTGGGGAAAAATTAAACATTGGTTTCTTAGTTTGAGCTGTTTGAGCTGTGGCCTTAAAAACAGTCACACATATGCTTACACTGAAAAATGTGGTCCATTAAAATCTCTCAGCCTAACTACATGAATTAATTAGGCACCTGCATAAATGTTGACAAAATCAGGTCCCAAGTTAATAGCAACACTTCTAATTCACTGACTTTGTAATTCCAACAAAATAAAGATTTGAAAGCCTTTCTGTGGATGAGTTTCCAATGGCACTGAAAGCAAGACCAATGCCAACAAAATCTAGGTTGAACGGCTGCTGGAGAAAAATTTGGAATCAGAAAAGTTGAAATTATTTCCATTTTATCAACTGATCAATTCTTTTGAATTATACTTTCTTTCTTTTGGCTGATGTATAATAGAAACCGAGCATATCACCATGTGTGAATTCATGCCTTGATCAAACTTGTATTTTTTTTTGTGAACCCCTCTGTTCCACAAAGAAAATATTTTCTCTAAAGTTCTTGTTTTTCTCCCACCCACCCATATCTCCTACATATTAAAGTTATCAAGTAATTACCTGTTTCCTAAAAATATATTCCCCGTTGACTTTTTCTCCTATGGCAATCTACAATCAGTTTGTACTGCAATTTTTGTACTTAGAAACTTCACTGCAAATTTTGTTTAGTGATATGGGAACAATAAGATCCCTGATAGACAGAGAAATGCTAGGTTACATAATAAAATTATTGAGATAGAAATTAAAAAATGTTTGGGCGTTCTTGTTCGTAGCATTGGAACAAAAAGTTTCATTAATATGCAAGATTAAATGAATGCCTTGCTGATTTATTGTACTTTTATGGCCTTATTATTTAGGAACTTGAATTCCTCAGAATCTTAAGTAGATGTGAATGTTCAGAAATGTGGAAAGGGATAATTAAGACACAAAAAAAAGCAATAAAGGTCAAGGACCCTTCAGGTGCACAGTTTCTAATTCTTAGTAGCATCAATGGGAGTGAGGAAATTTGTCTGGTTTTGTCTCACATCATACAACTGAAAGTTTTAAATCTTTCCTTATACCAGGCAGAGAACAGTAGATACTTCCATGAGAAAATTAATCACACCTATCCTACTTTAAAGACTCAGGTTCACCTGGATAAAATTCTGATTTTCCTCTGCCACTGAACAGAGGGGGAGGTGTTTGGCTTAGATCAGATTTCTGATTTAGACAACCAAGTTTAGGCCTAAATCACCAAATCCTGGCACAGCTTTGGCTCTGAATCAGGCTGAGCACAACGTGGCTCCATTCCATCCCAACCTCACTGGAACTGAAGGGTTCCCAGGGGTATCATCTTTGGGGCATCTTTCTGGCCAGACAATTTTTGAAAAGCACCAGCAGAGCAATTTCTTAGAGCTTCATTTTGAAAAGATGAGCACCTACCTGAGATTTTTATAATCCAGGGATTTGGATCCAAGGAAAGCACCCTTCTCAAAGACCAGGGATTGTTCCCTAGAGCCAGAATGTCCTCAGACAAATCAGATATTTGAGCAGCAGAGAAATGACTGCTCCCTGTACCCACTGCACCATCTCTGCCCTCTGGCTGGCCCTCATACCTCTGTATTTGCTTAAGCATTTCTATCCATCCTTAACAAAACTGATTTTCCCTATGCCATGCTGATAGAGACACATCATTTAAGGTGCCAATCACATTATTTATGTAGCCCTCGAATGGCTTTAAAAATCTGGTCAGTTGTGGGTAAGATTATTCAAGAATGACATGGCAGTCTAAAGGTTTGCTAAAAGTTTCAGGATCCCTGAAAATGTCTGTGCTTCTCCTAAACATCATAGTTGTTTGTGTCACATAAATCAAGAACATTATCTAGAATGACAGGCAGGATTTATAACTTAAAATTATCAGGGGAGACTAAAAAGAAAGAAAAAACTATGAATGATCCATTACACTACAAAAAAAAAATGCTCTCTTAGAAAAAAAGCTCAGCCATTATCCAGATTTAAGAGGTTTTAGTATTAAAAATTCACAAAGTTACAGCTTAAAAATTTCAGAGCACTGGATGAAATTTCTTCTGCTGGTTTTTGTGTTTGTGTGGTTTGTTTTTTGCTTTCTTTTTGTTTTGTTTTAATTTTTTAATATACTTAACTGAAGAAAGAATGCAGTCTAACTGGGAACTTCAAGTATTTAAAACAGGTACTTAAAAGATCATTCCCAAGGGATATCTGACATTGTCTGCAAAAGACAGCACAGTTTCTCTGTTTCTTTTGACAGAGAATAAGGAATGAAAAATGAATAAGGAATGAAAAATGATACCTTATTTAGCTCAAAGTGTTTGTCAAAGTCTGTTTCTAAAAGAACTGTACATTCCTTATCAGAAGATTCTAAATACTTCACAGAATGTTTTCAAGTCCTGGTCTCATATAATTCACATTTCAGTCATGACTATTATGTTGCTAATTAAAAAGAAAAAGCTTTATAAAAGTCTACTGAAACATTACATAAAATATCAACGTTTGGGTTGGAAAAGATCCCTCAGATCACGGAGTCCAACCATTAACCCAGCCCAAGGCCACCACTGACCATGTCCCCAAGTGCCACATCCACATGGCTTTTAAACCCCTCCAGGGATGGGGACTCCAAACTTCCCTGGGCAGCTGTGCCAGGGCTGGACAAGCCTTTAGGTGAAGAAAATTTCTCTGATATCCAATCTAAAGCTCCCCTGGCCCAGCCTGAGGCCGTTCCCTCTGCTCCTGTCCCTGTTCCCTGGAGCACAGCCCGACCCCCCCGGCTGTCCCCTCCTGTCAGGAGCTGTGCAGAGCCACAAGGGCCCCCCTGAGCCTCCTTTGCTCCAGGCTGAGCCCCTGCCCAGCTCCCTCAGCCTCTCCTGGGGCTCCAGACCCTTCCCCAGCTCTGTTTTGAGTATCAAACCCCGTGTGTCTCACTCTGGTGAAATGGTTAAAAGTCAGCAATAAAATAATGAATAATGAATATTGAGTATCCACACCCTACAGGAGTCTGCAGTGAACACAAGACTTTCAGGAAGAATCAGCCTTCACTGCCAAACACTGATCTAGCCACAGGCCATAAAAACAAAATTCTCAAGGCTTCCTTGAATTTATGGCCAAGCCCTGACCCTTTGGCCCACTTGTGTTAAGTCTTCTGGAACTTCCCAGAAGGCTCCAACTTTATCTGTGGGTTTATGCACCCCAGCAGATTGATGTGGGAATGGAAGAAATGGATTTGCTCATGTGCAGCCCAGGTGAGACAGACACTACAGAAGTCAATGGCACATCTGGAGCTATGGTACCAAGTGTTGGGAGACAGGGACACACAAACTAGAGGGAAAAACTCACCAAGTGTTGGGAGACAGGGACACACAAACTAGAGGGAAAAACTCACCTTCAAGCTTTGTTCTGACTGAACTGCATTGACAGAAAGATAAATGTCAGGTAAGTGCTGTTTGCATCCTGGCCACCACAGGAGGCCACTGATTAAGGACAGGTCCAGCCCAAAGTGGACAGAGGAGGGTAGCAAACGTCTTTTGTGTCTCACCAGTTTCAGCTGTCTCTCTCTCCCCTCTACCTGTGCAAGATTCCACACGGTGAGCACCCCCAAAATATTATTCCTGCCAAACAGAACCCTTCAGGGTAATATTTCCAATGGAAGCAAGCTCTTCAGAAGATTCCCTCAAGAAAGCATTCTCATGCTGTTGGGCACCAAGCAGGTTATGTAAAAAGCAAACCACCCTCCCTGGCTCAGCTAGATGTTTGTGTGTATCAATATGTAGGTGTGTGTAGGCAAGGAGATGCAAGGAATACCAGGGCTTTTATTTTAAAACATCATTGTACAGTTCACACTTGCATTCACAAAACATTCTGCTGGGGTTGGTGGATGAATATTGACTCCATTTCTCTGCCTATATTTTGTAGACCTGGGAAATTTCTTCCTACTTCTACCACCACCCTCCTTATTTTAAAAAAACAGCTTCTAAGAGCCTGAAATATTTTTGAGAACAGATTTGAACAGTGACTAAATAATACTGGTTTATGAAAATGGACATTTCTATTATATTAACCCACTATTCACTATACAAGGTGTCTAGCACATCCAAAATAGATGACTCTGGTATTTTTTAAACTCTCACTGAGTTAATTCACAGCTAAATCTTGAATTTTCTTTGATTATATAATCCTTATCTTGACCTTCTTCCATTTCTGGAAGATCTTTAGGTTGTGGAGAACAAAGTGGGAATATCTCCTTGGGGTTTTCAGTGAATGTCCTCCTATAAGTACAGCCTAACATCTTCAGCACTGATGTGAAGCTGTTGAGCATGGAGAAAATATGATTTCTCAGCTGCCCTTTACAATGCCACTGTTTTTCTGAGACAAGGAATTAGCTCAGAACCTTTCTGTCCATGCAGATAATATAGATTTAAATGTTCCATTGACCTAGAGAAATTAACTAAAAGTAACTTTTAGTCTTGTCTTTCTCTCCCAAGCAGCCCAAACAGCATTTTCCTTTTGGCACCACTATTCACCTGGCAATGAATGCACTGTACACCAACCATGGTGCTGGCCCTGAAGTGACACAAGATTTCCCTTTCTGCTTGCTGAGAAATGATCCCTTGTGCTCTGCCTTGTCACCAGCTCTTAATCCATCAAAGGCTTTAACACTCACCCCATGGTTACCTGGTTGCCAAACAGCTGTGGGTGGAGCATGTCAGGAAAAGCCTTCGAAAATCTACATCAATTATGTTATATTCTCCTTTAGCACTCTATTCCATTTGTAAAAGTGGAGAGAAGAAGAACTAGCATTTCAGCTTCGAGCTACAGTGGTGATTTATTCATCTCTTATGTCTCATTTAATTGCTTTATAATGCATTTTATATGATTTGTTAGTGTAATCCTCTGTATATTGTTCAGAGTTTCTCTGGTTAAAAATTATTTGGATCAAACCAACAATCTTGGATGTTCTCTGGTCCTTTTGTATAATACCTTTTCTTTAATAATGCATTACATTTATTTTTTGTTTGTGGCACCTTGACCTTTGCATTTCAGTTTGGGAAAACTTTAAAGAAAATGCTACAATACTTTGCAGAATAAAAGTCATAATTTGATCAGAACTCCTGGATAAATGATTTCATGTACTCAGGATGATGGTACCCATAAGTTTTACTATAACTACCTGTACTCCCATAAAACATGAATTTAACATCATTTATTTTTTAAATAGGCTCCATTTCACATCTTTTAGCTCTCCCTCAGATTCAATATGGGGTTTTTTTTGATTAGAGCTATGCTTAAATTCATCTTCTTGCTTCTACATTTTGTTTCCCTTCATATCACTGCTGAAAAATCCATCTTTCCCACATTTTTAGTATTAGGTTTGATAATATCATTGAGCTGCCTTTTGCTAGTGATAAATATCTTTAAAGTTTGCCCTACTCACACTGATAAAACTCTCACAGGCTTATTGCTGAATTGCCAGTAGTGCTGATTTTCAACTTCAGTCCATTCTGATAAAGACAAAATAAACCACAATTGTGTCAAAACAGAAGTCGGAGTGACCTACTTAAAACCAGTGAGTTACAAAGTTACTGGGATATTTTTAAAACATGCTAAAAGCTGAAACTCCAATTTCTGGTGTGAATCAGACAATTTCAAATTTCCAGTGTCCTTCACAGGAGTAACCCAAGTATTATGGTACTTGCTGTTCCAGGATGGTTTCCAGACAGCCCAGTGCAAAAAAAAAAAAAAAAAACCAACAAAATGTTGGGAAGTTTTCACAGCCTTTCCCAGGCAGTCCTGGTCCTACTTGTTCTGCTCTTATCCCTTTCATTTCCCATTCACTTACTTTCATCATAACCCTGCAATTTCTAATCCAGTTTTCCCAGCTTAAATCCAACTCTCGGCCTTTAAATAATGTCACGGCTTTTTCTCCTTCCTGACCCTGAAAAATCTTGGAAAACAGGATTTGGCCTCATTGCCTGATCCTTGATTTCTTTCTTGGGACAATTATTTTTATTTGTTTAGAAGCACAGGCTTCTTGCCTTCAGTTTTTACAGATTTTGAAGTAACTGCTCAGCACACTTCAGTCTCCTCCTTGGGGAAGGCAATGGGAAAGTCTCAGCTGGCCTTGGGTACTGAGCAGGATGAAGAACCTCAATATTCAAACCAATTCTGAGCAGAATTATATAATTGTAATTCTGCTCTGTTTCCTCTTACTTCCTTGCCTTTCCTTTTGCCTTTATCCTTGCTTTTAACTTTTGCTTTCTTCTCTTTTCCTTTCCACCCTTCTCTCCTTTTTCCCCTCCATGGACAACTTGTAACAGGATGATTTCACAGCTTTCCACAAATCTGAACACCAATATAGCCCTTAACAGAGGCACCCTAAAATAACTCAAACAAACAAAAAAAAAATCCACAGAGAAACAACCAAAATCCACCTCAAATACATTCAACAACAAAAATTTGAACCTTGGAGTTCTGGTTTACTCCTGCATGAGTAACATCCACTAAAATCTGTGAGTTTGGTGTTCCTAGTGAGCCCCATGGACTCTGTAGTTTTATAGATTTCATCTTGGATTTATAAGAAAATCAGCAAGCAAAAGTGAAGTTTTTGTTATGGTTTTTAAAGGAAAATAAAAGTTCTCTATTTTAAAAGGACTTCAACCAGTCTGTCACTCCCTAAAGCTGCTGCCAGAGAAAAGAATCCAGCCTCTGTCAAGGACTTGGCTTTAAAGGCAGTTAGACAGGCAGAGGCAACAAAGCACTGAAACACTAAAAACTCCACCCCATATATTCCAATGGCTGTAAATTAAAGCAACAAATAATAAACCTTGGAGGTGAGACTGGTTATTGAAGCAATGTTTGCAGTTTCCATTTCTCAGAAAGTATCAATATTATTTTCATAAGAGATTAATTTTCTCCCCCCAAATAACAGACAAAAAAACAAAACAAAAAACACAAAAAACAAACAAAACAAAAAATACCAAAAAACACAACAAACAAACAAACAAACAAAAAAACCAAAACAAAAAAAAACCAAAACCAAACCATTAGCAAGGTGCTTGTCTTTCCAAAACACTATATCCCTATTTCTCCACTGTGGTTCCAACCCAATACTCACAGATCACAGTGAAATCTGTGGAAGAAGAGGCTTAACAGAGGTTTTCCTTTTCTGAGTGGATAATTAAAAGAAAATAATAATTATAAAAGAAAAGTAATCTGCTTATATGTTTTCCATCATCATTTAACTAAATTTTTCCCAGCTTCCAAAAGCACGTCATTTAAAATTAAATTATGGTCAGTTAAAAAATAAAAAACAAACAAACAAAAAAAAGGAAGGAATAAAGATGAAAACAGTGAGATGTTCGTGATTGTGCTTCTCATAAAGATTTTGATGTGCACATGTGTGGGTGGAACCTGAATCCCAATCAATCCAAATCAATCACTGTGGTATTCACATGCCTTCTGAACAGAGAGAAGCTGTGAGAGAAGCAGAGAAAAGAATGATCAAAGCAATTCTTATCTCATTTGCTGCTCCTGTGTTTGTGCTCATGTGGAATGTGTTCTGGAGATTGTTTACCTAAGGACTGCTTGATTGGATTCTGGTGCAATTGTTTATCTTAATTAGCCTATCAAGCTGTGTCCTGATTGTCAGGAGACAGTCACGAGTTTTCTTTTAGCATTCTTTAGTATTATTTGCACTATAGTATAATATAGTATAATAAAGTAATTAATTAGCCTTCTGATATCATGGAGTTCTGTGCATCATTCCTCCCTGCCTTGGGGGATCCTGGTATATCTGATAAATCAATTCCTAAGCGTTCGATAAATCTGGGCAGGAACTCAAGGTGGGGAATTGAAAGAATATTGCAATAAATGTATGGATCCACAGGTACCCAGATCAGGGAATTACTGAGGTTGGGAAATTCCTCTCAGACCATCGAGTCCAAGCATTCCCCCAGCACCACTGTGCTCACTGTACTCTGTCCCCAGGTGCCACATCCACAGGGTTTGAACGCTTCAAGGATGGTGATTCCAGAATGGCACAGGGGGACTAAATTCAATTTTAACCACTTTATTCTAAGGCAATGAAATGACTCAGTAAATTCTACTTTTAATCATACAGAAATCATCATCAATGCCTTTGTAAATGGCCTGAAAAGCTGCAGATAGAAATTGTGCTCTAATATTAATGATCCACATTCACAACTGGCAGAAATTGTTTAAGCTTCATCAGCTTCATTGAATTTGGCCATTCTGTCCCCTGAACTGCTGCTACACAATTTGTACATGATACAAAATTCTTGATATTGTAAACATAATATTTTAATTTTTTTAAATACTCACAAGTTTATTTACACTTTATAGAATTAAAAAAAAATAATAAAAACTTTGAGTTGGAAGAACAGGGACTTGTTCTTAACTATTGAATCCCAACAAAAACACATTGATACTGTCAAGATGCACTCAGTCCAGAGTTTATAGCACTTAGCTATAATTCAAATTATATCAAAAAGTGAATTAAAAATGGAATATAAGTATTTTTGGTGCATATTATTGATCTATATAATGGAACTTTATGACTGCCCATTAAAAATTTTTAATAAGAAAATGTATAGAATGTTGGGTCACAAATTTTAGCTGAATATAAAGCTCAGACATACATTTTGTTTTGTTTAATAAAGAAATCTTGATGGTAGGAAGAATTCTTCATAGCTTCTCTTCCACCAAAAGACAGCTTTAACAGAAGAGTGCCACAAAATATTTTACCATGTCAAACTGGCAAGATAATTTTCCTTCTGTGAATTCATAAAACCAGCTCATAAACTTTTAAAAAGGAGCTAAATTTATAGTACTTATTCCACTGATCTGTTGTTGGGTAGTAAAAATAGGCTGACATTAAGCTGGGGGCTACAATACCACAAGTAATATTTAATCCTCCCCAAATCAGTTTTTAGCTTGTTTTGTTGATTCCTGTTCTCAAAGTGAACACAGAGACTGCAGAGCTAGAACAGCTTTTGCTTTTCCATCTCACAGGGCAGCTCCTGGGCTGTTGGTCCAAAAGTCACACTTAAAGTGTCCTGAACTGGTGCAATTTTCATTTGTTCCTTCTAAAATAATCTAAAATAATCAACCTCAGATGAACAAGTGCAGAGAGGCAGGGGAGGATGAGCTCAGACACTTCCAGACACCCACAATTCATGCACCTCTATCCCACCAGGGCACCTGATCAGTGTGTGGAGACCCAGCCTGTGAGGTCAATGAAATCTGGAGCATGATTTACCCAAAAAACCAGCCAAACCCACTGCTTTCAGATGGGAGCACTTGGCAGCACTGCCTGCACTGAATTACTGAGAGCACTGATATAAAGGGCTTTAAAATGATCAGCACAGACCCAATCACATACACTGAGATGAATCCAATCCCTGCTCTGGCAAGGCAAAAACAGATTGAAAAAAGAAAAAAAGAATATTTCTTCTCGCTCTATCAATCCTGCAGACTTTTCTACTTTTATATAATCTATGTATTTTTATACAATATAGCAGAATTTTCAATTTTTCAATAAGGTGGTGCATTTTCAGTTGCTTATATGTATTTTTCAATGAAAAGTTGTTTTGTTTAGCAACAGTTCAGTCATCAAGAAGTACATTCACCCGCACAGACCAAAGAGTAATGTTTGCAGTGATTTTCTGGAGATGTATAACACATAATCAATCAACTCAGAAGAAAAGGCTGTGTATTATTTATTCAAATCATAGAAACTTTGATGTAGTGGCCTAGTCTTGATGTGCTACTGAATTTCTTCTCTTATATGGCTCCTGTCAGTATGACTTCTGCAACACCACTGAGTAGAAAACAAAAACCACACGCCCAGCCATGAATTTATTTGTATCTTATTTTCAAGAACAGATCTCAGAGAACCACCTGAAATCTTTAAATGAGTAAGTAAGAGAATCTCAATAATTCTTTCAGCATTGCACCAAACTCACCTGTCGCTATAGGACATGAAATAAAACAATGTGGACACACAGCTTTCTCAAGGTAAAAAAGAAAGTTTTTAATTTTTGACTCTAACATTTATAGATTTTTAAAAGTGACAGTAGATTGGAGGGTGAAAGTGCCACCTCTCCAATGATACTGGACAAACTAACAGTCTATTAAATTTCACTTCTTCCCTAAAAGAATGTAAAACAATAGGTTATTTACATAAAGTGTGTGAGAAAGTTTGTTACAAGAATGTAAACACTAGAAAACTTAGAAAAACTTAAAAAAACAGGGTGACACTTGTTGAGAAGGATGAAAGTTTCACAAAACAGTCTCACAGATCTGTATTCTTGGCAGAAAGATTTTTGAATGTAGAATCTGAAGAAGGAATAGAGATGGAAGCAAGTTTTGATAGAGAAGAAAAGAATTGCTGAGCCAGTCTCACTGGATAACCAAGGAGGCAAAGGGTGTGTGAGTTACAAGGGGTTTGCATGGCTTAGAGCAAAGGATAAACCCACCCCAAACAAGAAGATGTTTTTACCAAGCAGAAAGAGAGCACAGGCAAACAAGGCAGCAAATGTTGCAAGTACAAAAAAGATCTCAGAATTTTCCACTGCAAGAAAACTGAAAAACAACTTCTGGCTTTAACTGTAATGCACTAACTTATAGTGATTGGAGAACAGTGACATGAATATGGTATTCAAGTAGTTATGGTAGGCTAGAGATAAAAGTTAAGGTACAGATTGGTTCTACTGGATGAAGATGCTCAGCAAAGAAAAGTCTGTAATGCATTGTGACCAAAAGCAAAGTCTAGAATGCATTGTGACCTAAACTCAGGGTCTCCAGGGCTGCCTGCAGCTGGAGCTGACAGCTGTAGGCACAGGCTCTGTCACCCACCACCCTGGACTGCTGTGACACCTTGGATGGAATAAACTGCATTTTGGAGAGCTGCCTGGAGTCCTGCATCCCTCATTTCAGCTCTTACAGACACTCACCTGTTTCAGAGAGCAGTTTGGTCGCTTCCAGCACCTTCTCAGTGTACACCCCAGTCTCGTAGTTCTCCATCTCAGCGTTGATGATGTGGATGACTCTGGCTGCGCGGCCCCGGATGGCGCCCGCGGTCCTGTCCAGCGTGTCCACGTCCCCCTCTTGCAGGGCAATCACACACTTGTTCACATCTTCCAGGATGTGGTTTTCTGGAATTCAAGTTAAAAATACACCTGGTTTGATTGCACTCTTCCTCACAGCAAAGCTTACTCATTTGGGCAAATGTCAGTATATTAAAAAATGGATATCTACCTTTATCCGGGCTGGAAAACAAAAGCTCTTCTGTGATATTGTCACATAACAGTAAAAATCTGTGTGACATTTAGCTTTAGTAGGGACTGGGCTACATCATCCTACCTCTGCTGTGTGTCCCAACCTGTAATTCCTTTAAAACCACTCACATTAATTTCAAACATCACACTGAATTTTATCATAATGAAATTGTAATTAAAATGAATGCAAAATAGAAAGCAGTCAAATATTTTGTAGATTCTCTAATAAAAAGCTGAGCAATTTTCTGAAGGTGAATTTACACTCTCCCATAAATGTTTATTACATTTGGCACATTTTTGCCTAAGTAAGTCAGGAAAAAAATATCACATTGAAAAGACAACAGCAAATGGCCTTTGTAGATAGCACAAAATCTGGGCATGGGCAGTTCATCTCCCTCACTCCATCTATGCCAGAGAATAAACTGGGAATTTCTAATGACACACCCTTATAATTATGTGTGACTTTGCATAATCTGAAGCAAGAGATGACAACAGTGACTCTGCTCAGGGGAGGTGATATCAAGCACTTTAATTGGATTCTTGGGACATGCATTGGTTTTTTTCTGGCTCTGGATCAGGCCATCTCCTCTCATGTGCTACGGCATCAGAATTTACGTAGTATTCTCACATACAAATTATGTGAAAGCATGAAGACTCTGACTAGGTCAGGCATTATTCTCTGAAGTCAATAGAGTCAAAAATAATTTTACTAAGACCAAGACTGAATTTCGTATTTGACTAAACTCAGTCTGAGAAACTCAGTGACTCTAAACAGCAACTTGAATTTTTGCAAGAGACACCTCTGAACTGAAAAGGAAATGCTGTTCTTTGTAGTAGTAGTAGTAAAACAGAATTAATCAGTTCACCAACTGTTTTTTGTTAATTATCCTTTGCCACTAGAAAGAATGACCCACTAATCTTCACAGTTAAAAATTCTGAGGTTGGATCATTTGAGGGTTTCAGAAATGTTTTACACGATGTCACATTTTACACTGCAACAACTTTGGATGGAAACTGAAAGTCCCCTGAGCTGTGAATTTGAATAACTTGCAAGGCAAAATTATTTGTTTCAAACACTCCCTACTCAGAATAAAAAAGCAGTGCTTTGCTAAAATTTTTCTTTGCTGTTTCCAGTTCTCCATCACCAATTTGCTTTTACCATGGCACAAACAAATTTTGCCCAACAAGAAGCAATATATGAATTTGGACAGTGCATTTGGAATATGAAATAACTTCTTAAAATTGTGGTCAGCTTTCTTCTGGTAGCCACCACATTACTAAAACATACCATCAAATGTGACAGTCAATATGAAGAGGAGGAGGTGTCATTTTAGGAGGTACTTTTAACCAGATAGTGGCATTTTGACTGCTTCACTGGTTTAACATCCAAAAATAAAAATACTCTGTGTAAGCTGAGGCTTCCAAGCTTTACAGCAGGAGCAACAGGATGTCTGCTACCTCATGTTTAACAGAGATGTCTGTGCAGAGAATTAGGAAAAAGGAATCTAAACTTTACAGAAATAACAATTCTCAGCTGCCTTGGAAAGTTTGGATCTAAGGCAAAACTCTGTTTGAGGGAATTAAGATTTGAGAAAAAGAAATTAAAAAGCTCATCATCCATTTAAATTATTTCTGGTTTATGGACACAAGCACTTGAAGTAAGCAAAGTCCTCAAACAAAGAAGAAAATAACAAAAATAACCATTGGAGCCAGATTACCAACTCTGGCACATGGCTGGGTCTGCAGTTTACAGCCTGGTCATCCCTTTCTCTCAGAACTAGTTCTGCCAGAAAGTGTTTGCCAGCTTCAAATCTCAAATAAAAATCAATGTGCTCCCATATTCTGAAGTGCCCTACTGTTCAGAGAGCTCATTTTCATTTTCTTGCAATGGCTTGCAGGAAACACTTGCAGGGCTTTGGAACAGGGGAGTGTAATTAACTAAACCAAATAATTTCCCTGTTAATAAGGGGAGCAGGACACAACCAAACAAGAGGGCAAAAAAAGAAATGAAAGGATTCTTTTAAATGATAAATAATTCTTTTCTTTCAATATTTTTTCTCATAAACTTCTTTTGGAAAGTTTAAGAAATATCAAGGAAAATAACATTTCGGCCAGACTGTCTCATGAAGTTTGGCTCTTCTGAGACATTTGAGTAAGCAAAGCCCTCTTGGCACACTCTATGTCCTTACTCACAACACTGAAATTCCCCCTTCTAAGCAAAAAAAGAAAATGAGTTTTCTGCAGCAGAAATTAACCCAAGCCGTGCACCACTTTGCAACTACAGCATTCACTGGGTATGATCAAGTTATAACAATCCACTCTGCCACAAGCTGGAGCACTTCAGCAGGAGGATGGGAAAGACTGTGACCCAGGATCAGATCCAGGATCAGTCCTTCTAGTCTCCATCCCTTCCTTACCCTCCCTACCCAAACCATCCTGTGATTCTGTAAAGTCCACCTTTCACACAACTGCACAAGGATTCCAACAATTTCTACAAATACTCTCAGCCTGTAACCGGGCTAGAACACATTTTTAGAAAGTAGGCAATATCCTACTTTGCGCCTGAGTTGGAACAAACATTCTCTAGGAATAGAAGCACAAATAGGTGCTATTTTCTGGGAGGTGAAGCTGGATTGCTATCAGGGATTAATTAACATGGCGTGGTTGGTCCTACTGAGTACACAAGTTCAGCATTCCAATACACACAGACTAATGGATTAATGATGCTTTAGTAATTATAGCTTTTATCTGCTCTGACCCAATGCTTTAATTTAGCAGGATATTTTTGGAAAAGTACCTGAAACAGAGAGGAAATCATCCACTGAAGTGATGTCGTCCACAGCCTCAGTGAGAACTCGCACCTGCTTCTCCCACTGGTCCTTGAACACGTCCATGTTGTCCTGGGCTACTTTGCTCTGGGGTCTGGCAGCCAATGTCAGTGCAGCATTAATTACCTGTTAATCAAAGCCATTTGTTAGAGGAGGAGTGGTAATTTTATTCTATTTTATTTTTTTTTTCCAAGGGAAAGAGCACATAGCTTATGGACTGTGTTAAAAATACAGCATACAACGCATTTGATACCAAGGGTCTCAAAACATGGATGCATTTTTCACAGTTCATGGAATTCAGGCAACAATCTCATGACAAAGACAAGGCCATGCTCTTCTTCTTATGCTTTTAAGTGCTAAAAGACTTCTCAAGTAGTTTTTAGCAGGGATCTTCACTCACCTGTGGGCACAGACTATCAATCTGTGTGGCTGCCATTCGGACTAACTTCACACCTTCCTCATTATTGGAGATTGAACAGGCCAGATTTGCAACCTGCAATGAAATCATGAAAACATCAGGATGAGAATCAAGTTTTAGGCAAATGAGCCATTTTATACCTTTCTCTGTTCTTATTAAGCTTTGCCTGAAATGAAAGTTTTTTTACAAGAGGAATAATACATCTTCTGTGCTGGTGAACAGAAACCCATGTAGATGATTTCCTTACTAGCAAACTGAACTACCCATCTTCTTCAGATGTTTCTCAGAATCTTCCTTCACTGTCAAGTGTTTCAAATCCTTCTCTATAGCTCAAATGTTTAAAATCCTTCTCTATAGCTCAAAAATTATCTGCTGAGAAGTTATATAGGAAATGCAGAACATCCAGATATTTATCTGTACATTTCCTCTTCCCAGTTTCTTTTTCCTCTTATGAGCTACATTCATTATTAATACAGGCAATCAGGCTCATCCATACACTCTGAGCTTGGCAAAAGGAAGGCTTTTTGATGTCTTAACACATCATACTTTTCAACCCATAATCAAAACTGATAGTGGGCAGTTACATATCTCTCAAATATTTTCATTGTTTCTGATAGTTTTGTGCATATTAAAATAATTTTAATTTTCATGTGGACTTCTTTCTTTCTACGTGTTTGTCTGCCCTGCAGTAAAATATCCATTAGTAACAGTAAAGTCACTTAGAGATGTGAAATAACTCTGTTGAAACCTCTGTTCTGTAATATACATCTGAAGATCTCATTCAAAGATCTTTAAATCCACATTTGCTTGCCATGGTAGAGCTTTGGGAAGTCTGAGCCTCTATGACTGAAGGCTATTTAGATAAGATAAAGACTTGGAGAGACATCTGAATGAGACCTAGAAATCAGACCATGTCTCCAGACACAGCAGAGCTGCATCTCTGTGGCTTGGATTCAAGAGGGGGAGCATGTTCTCCCAGCTTTTCCAAAAAATCCATTCCCAAATCTTTGTGCCAACTCCATGACTGTGCCCTGGGTTTTCCAAACAGCAATTCCCAGTGCACATTGTGATATTTCAATCACTAAGGTACATTTTGGGATGGGGGAATACAGGATATTTTTTAATCATCCAAAATGATGGCTCTTTATTCTAATCTTCATTAAAACAAACTTATAAAATTTTAAATATGCTTCCTTGATATAATTCACTGTGCCTGAAGGCATAGCTATCAGTTGGAAATGATTCATGAATTAGTTCAAATGCCCCCCTCTTCCCAATTTTCCTCCAGTCTCCCCTTGTGGTATTAATCTGTTCTCATCTGCAGTGCACATCCCTGCCCTAGCCCTGATCCATCTGTTCTGCATAGAACCTATTTCACTTCCAGTTCTGTGCAGCGTGGTTTGCATAAATCAGAGTGCCAAAGCCCAGGCAAGGAAAGAACCCAAGGCTTCAAAGAGTCTTGCAGGCATTTCCTAGTCAAGATTTTATCATAATGTTGTGATTTTTTATTTTCATTTCATGATGAGACAAATGAGTTGGTCTGTTTGTTAACAGCCTTACAGCCCTCCTGTCAAAAACATTCTCCTGAGATGACATCTTCCAATTAATTTACCATTTTCTGTAGTCACTTCTTTGCACACATCAAACAAAACCCTTTCATCTTCACCAGAACCAACAGCTAAGCAGGATAATATTTAGAATTCATTAACATAAGTGGAAATTACAGACTTTAAAAACCAGTAAATGATATTAAGTTTAGCAAGAGCCACCTTCCTGTATTAGAACTAAGTGGCTTTTCAGACTGCCCTTACATTTGGTGATTAACACAATGAGAACTTGTCCCAAGGCTTCAGACGTAACATTTACATTTTTGCAGATAGAAATATGTGATGAAGGTTGCTGGGTGTCATGAAATGGCCATCAAACTCTAAAGCAGGTCTTTGAGTTCCTCTGGAAGGGAGCAATGCAGATATAACCAGCAAAAATAAAACTTATTTCTTCTCTGTGTCTATTAATTACTCTTTAAATAGAATCTGATAGACAATATTTGGATCTTGCAAAGTACTCTGTTTTTCCAAGAAAGATACAGACACAACCAGAGAAATCTTTTTTTCTCTTTTTTTGTAAAATAGAGTTCAGTACATTGTTTTGGGTGTTACTATCACCACAAGAGCACAAACATAATTATTGCTCCATGAAATATATATATCAAAGAGCATTACAGTTGTCTGTTTAAAAGAAATAATGCTACACATCAAGTATAACCCTAAGTTTGATAGTTTCTGTGGTATTTTTCAAGCCTTGCATAAATCCAGCCCTGCATCATCAGCAGTCAGGCAGCAATATTATTGCACAATCCAGCAGGGAGTGTGCCAGCCTGCACCACAGCAAGATCTGATTATGTCAAATAAACACAGAGATAAGCAATTTCCACAATGGCAGATGCAATCTGGATAAAATTGAATTCAGCGCTACAAACCTATGACTTTACCCAAAACTTAATTTTTAAAAGATGGCAAGAAATCGCCTTACTTGCTCCAGCCTGAGTTTCAGTGCATAAGCATGGATCTGTGAAACAACACAAGCTTTAGGTGCTCACTCACCAGATACCTCACTTTTAATTACTTTGATTGACTTTGTTATCAGATACACAGTCAAGTCACCATCAATTAATATTCTGGCCACAGCAAGGTCCACATGCCTGCTCTGACTTGATAGAAACCACAAGGTAATTCCCTCTGCTTAAGCCTATTATAAATTCAGCAACTTCAGATATTTTTCCTACCTAAAGCTATGAATAAAAAGATTAATATACAATTGCACCCCACTTAGCTGACATTTCTGGATTATGATCCCTTTGGACAATGGATAAAAAAGGGAGGGCCCTTCCAGGGGCTGTTCCAGGTGCCTGCTTGGCTCATGCTCTAGATGTGTCTGGTTTGTTACAGTGCCCCTGGTGATAGTTGGAAAAGGTATTAGTGAAAGAAAAGGTGTTTTACTGGTGCATTATAACTTGATTGGCATGGGTGTATTTAATGGAACATGTTATGTGAAGAACAGAGACACTTTTGAGGTGGGAATTTCCTTCATGTGCCACTCCCGGGCTGGATGGAGCAGAGAGCTTGGAAAGGAAAATAAAAAAGCTGTGTATTTAGTGCAGCTGCCAATTTAGCAGGACTTTGATTTTAAGCCTTTACCTTTGCACTTCAAATTCTCTGTCTCCACCAAAGCATTGAAGGAGAAGTTTCCTGAGAGGCTATGGAAGCAACCAGGTAGTTAATTTATTTTTCTTTTCTTTTACTGTTTACTAAGTTCCTTGAGAACATTGAACTCAGTGAGTGCCTAAACAGAATTTAGGA
This sequence comes from Agelaius tricolor, assembly GCF_023055355.1. Classification (NCBI taxonomy): domain Eukaryota; kingdom Metazoa; phylum Chordata; class Aves; order Passeriformes; family Icteridae; genus Agelaius; species Agelaius tricolor. The sequence continues at coordinate 1,684,857 of NW_027269284.1, read as the reverse complement.
TTGTATTGAGATCAATGTGAACTGCCTGAAGAGTGCTTATATCAAGGAACACATTTTAAATATCAAAATCAATGAACTGTGAATCATTCTCAAAAACACATGGAGAACTTAATAACAGTGAAACTGCTGTGTGGATGAACATTATTGTCCAGAATTTCAGGTCTGCTAAGCTGCTCTTTTACCATCAAAACAATTGCTGAACACCTTAAACCTGTCCTGCAAGAGCACAGAGAGGTAATGAGCAAGAAGATAAACAGCCAGCTCCAGTGATGCTGTATTTTCCTGTAATCACCAAATCCACTGAACCAATACTCAACTGGGGATGTGAAAAAGCAGGAACCAACTCCTCCATATGAATTTCTGTCAGTGGCACTGACAGCCCAAGATGCATTTCTGTACCTTGCCATTATATGTCTTAAATCATGCAAGGAGTTCCATTAGTTTTAGTTATTTAAAATACACACAGGACCAGTTCCTATAAAATCTATCTGTCTGTATTTTTGGTTTTTTTTTTTTTGTTTGTTTTTCAGCCTCAGTTTCCTGCTAGATAGCAGATTAGGGTGGGGAAGGACTTTGTTTCTAATGCAAATTTTTATTACTCTTTGTGGCGACCTTAGGAGAGGAAAATTTAATTTCTGCCACAAAATTGCACTTCAAACTACAAAAGCAATCAAGGATCTTTCATATCAATTGACTTCATTTTTACACTGATTAAAATCAGGTGTAGCTACCTTTTGTTGTGGTTTTAAATGAGACTATTTCCATTTTTGACTTGAGCCCTTTGTATTATTAAAGGTAACCATGACTATCAAGATATATTGTGCTCTTCTGACTACCAAAATCCATTGTCTTCTGTTTCAAAATTAAATTCAAAGATTTAACATGGCCATTTGGAATTCAACCCAAGTGAAAAGGTCCAAAAGAAAAATGTACTGCTTAGAGCAAAAATGTAAAAAAAGGGAGCAGTATAAGCTACAGCAAAAGAGCAATAGCAACACAAAAGCTGCAGAATATCCTATTTTTTAACATTTTCCTTATTCTTTTTTTCTCACCATAAATTGCTTAGAAGAAATAATACTGAAAAGGTTCTGTTCAGCTTCCCCAGTCATTTAACCATTTAAAGGTAGAGAATGGAATCTATTTCTATCTCAGTTTCTTAGTTTTCCACATTTTTTTGAAATACTTGAGATTTCTTCTTAAATAGTTTTATTCACATTTTTCTATTTATGTAATTTATGTTTTCACTGTAATTAACTGGTGGATGTAATAGGAAGAAAAACATTTGCAAGAAGTTATTCTTTATTTAGGAAAATGCAGAGTAATTTATACAAACCCAAGCCACTGGTAAACTGCTATGCCTACACCACATATTTGAGAAGCTGAAACTTTTTGAGTGATTCAGCTTGAGCTGAAGGTGGTTTAAGGCAGAGACTTCTGCAGTACTCACAGGGGACTAAAGCCAAGCCAATAATCAATTACCATGTTCAGCTGATGAGACGTAATTTGCTGAGCTGTGGTATCTCAACTATTTGTAATTATTTATCCATTCACTTAGTAATTTATCCAGATATTGCTTCAATCTCTGAATCCTTAAAAATTCTGACATATATTAATGGTGGTACCGCTGTAGGCAGCCCAGTGATATTCATGGAGCTACAAATAAGAGATTTTTTTTTCTAAAGGAGAGCAGAGTTGAAGCCAAGCTACCCAAGATCTTCAACTTATTTATCCTCGCTGTACTCACTCAAGCATTCCATTATGAGCAAAACTCTATTTATCACTGGACAGGAAGTTTTTGCACACACACAAACAAGTGCCAAAAAAATCAAAAATGTCACTGAGAGTGCACATTGCAGCAGATTCCTGTTCCTCACCATGCTCTGCAGTGCCAGCTCGCACTGCCATGGAAATATTGGACTGTGGCTTCTCCCTTCCAGCCTATTCCATATGGTATGGGGAGAACCTCATACTGGATAACATGGCCAATTTTCCCTCTTTTATATTAACCAGTCACTTTTCTAAATAAGAGATGGATTTTTAAGTTCAGCTGTACATACATTTCACATCTATTAAATAATCTAACTGCATGCAAAGCAGTAAAAAAATACATTACTTTTATAAATTAATAATGACCTGAGTTTGATGTTTGCCTTGAAAATTTCTAGCACCAAACCCTGAACATATTTACCATGCACTGCTCAGCCATTTACAATATGGCTCTAAGGAGATTGGTACCAGCAGGATGTTAGAAAGCTACAGAGCACGTCAAGCACAACAGTTGAATGTTTTATTTCATGTCTTATGTGCTGCCCACTGAACCTAGGAAAACCTCTTTTCACTCTCAGAAGGTCAGCAGCATTTTCTCTCTGTACTTACTACAGGAATGAGGCTTTTCCACACACTCCAACTCTGTATCAGATTTAGTTGGAAGAGCTTTAAAAGATTTTTGTTTTTGGTAATGTTCCAAGTACCTCAGACTTCAATGAATTCAGCAGGTCTTCGTCTGAGATTTCTGAAGGAAACCTAAGAGGCTTGGAAGCCTCATGTGTACAGAAAGCTCAACTCTAAATGAAAAGATCCTAATTTTAGACTATTTCAATGAAGTGTTGTTAAATCATTCTGAACCTCCTTCATTTTCCCCAACCATTCTGGTGCATGCACAATTATGGCCTATAGGATGGAATAAAAGGGAGATCTAAAATGAAGTACCTTGAAAAGTCCTTCTACTTAACTATTATCATAACTGAAAAGAAGCCAACATTGTCTCATGTTCAATTATAGAGCTGCTAGTGAAGAACAGAGGAAAAAGGTATCATATTATGTTTGATCTTTTACTTTTCATATCACAATAATAATGATTTCAGACATAAATAAAAAAAATCATAGAAGTAAATACCATCTCTTCTTTTCTTTCCTTTCTCTTTATATATGGAATTTGATCACAAAACTCTGCTTGAAACAGGGCAAGTTTTTACACCATATTGATGAGCCTCAAGTGTGAGAAATGTGCCTGATTGCAAACTCCTCACTGTGACTAAAGAGCTTCTAGAAGAAGAGTAGGACAATCTCTGATTTTAAACCATCTTTCCAGGTCATTGTGATTTCTCATTGTGAATTCTCTATGGAAAACAGGAGAAAGCAAATTGATTAAAGAAAATAATCAGGTGATCTTCTCAGGGCATTTCTCCAATTTAAACCTGAGAAAAATAATTCTGGAAATTACTTCAGTTTCAGTTTTGCGGGGGTTTTTTGTTTGTTTGCTTTTCTTTTTCCATTTTATTCAGGGTTGCAGTTTTACTTTATTTTAATTTGTAAAATAATTCAAGCAATGCTGTTGGACACTTGCAGCGGACACTGCCCAGAACTATCAACTGCATTCTCAGCTGGAACCAATGGCCCTGACAGCAACTGCCCCAGCTCCTACCTCAAGATCCAATCTCACAATTAAAATCCAGGCCCACATCTGTCAGAAGTCCTCTGTTCCACTGGATCTCTAAATAGCTTGAAATTCAGGGACTTTAAAAAAGTGGATGTGGATGTTAATCCCCAGAGCTGGAACCAGTGGAGGAAATTCTCTGTGCTGTGTCACCGTCACATTTTCTGAAAAATCCCCTTGCCCAGGATTTCTCTCCTGGGAAGCTGAGAAGCCTCTGACAAAAAGGAAAACAATTCTTATCTCATTTGCTTCTCCTGTGTTTTGCTGCTTTGGAATGTGGTTGGAGATTGTTTGTCCAACATGTGAATTGTTTTTACTTATTGGCCAATCAGGGTACAAGTTGTGTTGGACTCTGAAGAGAAACTCACAAGTTTTTGAGTAGGATCTTTTAACCTTCTGTCTGCATCCTTTCTCTATTCTTTAGTATAGCTTTTGTATAATATAGTAACATAAAAGAATATATAATTATTAAAAAATTAAATATTTTATAATATTTATAATTCATAATAAAAAGAAAAATAAACATATTATAATAAATAAAATATAGTAACATAAAATGATATATAATAATAAAAATATAATAATATTCTTTAATATAATATAGTAACATAAAATAATAAATTTGCCTTCTAAGAACATGGAGTCAGATTCATCACTTCCTCTATTTGACGGGGGTCTCAGAAAATACCACAGTGCTGTGCCTGAAAACTCCCTCAGGAATTATGGATGATGGTCCCTTGTTGTCTTGAGGCTGTGTTTGGGAGCCATTCAGCTGGAAGAGAACTAAATGAAAGAAGCAGTGGGGAGCCCAGAGATGAGGGCAGCAGGAAAGGGATTCCCTCCTGAGGTTCACTCCCCCAGGAGCTGGGAAGGCAGCAGGGCACTCAGCTTCCTCCCTTCAGTGATTTATTTTAACATAATTTCTGAAATTCCTCTCTATTCATGTGCACCCACTGCTGAAGAAATAAACAGCAAACAGCTGGAGTAAGTCAAGAAGAAGAGCAGGACTTAGTTAAGACCAGATTTGTATTTTAATTTTAACTGGCCTTGAGCAATGTAGCATTGAACGGATAGAATGCAGCAAGTCTTTCTCCTACAAGAAATCAGCTTGTAAAGATGCAGGGGATCTGTTCCCTGCTGTTCATCTATTCAGGTGGATCATGGAATAGATAACCTACTCTAAACTGTGTCAGTCACATGACTGCTGAGCCTAGATAGTCTAGCTAAAATTGTTTAATTTCATTTACTGACTTTCTGAGTTACAGCTAAAACTGCATTTTACATCACATTGCTACACCTTTGTTTCCTTTCTCAGAAAGCAAAGGTAAAATGCCCCACTACAAGAGGTCAGAGACCCAGCTCAGTGCTTTTTCACCTCTGTTAGCAGGATTGGGTTCCTTTTCTATTTAATTTGATAACAGGTAAAGGATTTCAGACACTCTTCCTCCATTACTGGTCTATTCACAACGAAACACCAGTGAACAGAGAATGCAGAGGAACACAACAGAAATGACAGCACTGGCTCTGAATGTCAGAGACACACTGACACACACAACAGAACCTTTCTCCAACAGTAAGTGTGAAGTTCCAAAGTGTGAAAAATGGCCAAAACAATTTCTTAGTCTGGTACATCAACAAAACTCAGGAAGTTTTGTGTGTTAATCCTTTCTGGTCAATTTGCAGCCAAGGCCCCTGCTACTAAAACTCATAATGAATTATGAGCAATGGATCCTGAAATATCCAAGGAGCAAGAGGGCAGCTGGTGTCCTATGGAAAGAAGATTTACAACACTGCAATGTGTGTGAGTCGATCCCATAAAGCAATTTTGACAACATACCCCTGGCAGTGCTGTAATTAATAGATATTAATAGTAAGCAGTTACCAAAGCAATCCATCTATCTAATAACAGTCCACTATTTTGGCAAACTGCTCAGTGACCCTGGGACATGGATGCATGCCTGACTAGGCTGTGATAATTAAATGTTAGTTATATTATCAGGGAGCTGTATTTTGACAGCTGTTGAAGAAAAAGAGGGGACTGTGTTGGAACTGAGAAAAGTTCAAGACATTAACAGAAGCTCTGAAGGCATTAACAGTGTGATATCAGACACCCCAGGGTATAAACAAAGCACAAATTATAATCACTGATCCCTACAGAAACATAACTTGCAGGTTGGGTAGAACCAACTTTATTTAGCTGACCAATGTGGATGGAGCTGAACTTGGCAGGGGATGCAAAGAACAATAAGGGCTTGTGGAGGTGCATCAGCCAGAAAAGGAAGGTCACAGAAAGTGCATCCCCCCTGATAAGCAAGACTGGCAAACTGACAACAGTTTGAACAGAAGAAATTGAGGTACCCAACAGTTTTCTGCCTCATTGTTCAATAGCAACCTCTTTTCCCAAAGGAGGGACTGCAAGGCAGGGACTGAGGGAGCAAAGTCCCTCCTGCTGACAGAGAAATGAGGCTGGAGACCAGCTGAGGAACCCAAATGAGCACAAGTCCATGGAATCGAAGGAGATGCACCCCAGAGCCACTGTGATATTTTATGAAAAATCCCTTTGCCAGGATTTTTCTCCTGAGAAGCCTCAGGAAAGAAATGTAAACAATAATTATCTGATTGCTTGGAATGTGGTTTGGAAGTTGCCTACCAACAGTTGCGTCTTTGATTGTTTCCATGTGAATTGTTTTTACCTAATGACCAATCCCAGCCCAGCTGTGTCAGAGTCTGTGGTCAGTCACAGGTTTTTATTATTCATTCTTGTTTAGCCTTCTGATGTCTCCTTTCTTTTTCTTTAGTATAGTTTTAGTGTATCATTTTCATAATATATAATGTAATGTAATGTAATATCATATAATATCAGCTTTCTGAGAACTTGGAGTCAAATTCTCATCTCTCACCTCGTCCTGGGGACCCTCACAACACCACAACACCCCAGAGTCCTGAGGGAATTGGCTGCTGCAGTTCCCAAGGCACTCTCCATCATATTCACCAAGTCATGGCAGTCAGGGCAAGTCCAGGTGGCTGGAAAAAGGGCAACACTACTCCCATCTTTAAAAAGTGGTATTTGAAAGACTCACAAAATCCCATTCAGAGAAAGAGTGATTTTACATGAACCCAATTTTTGTGCATGAATAGTTTGTGAAATGTTTTTACAATAATTTAGTAATGGCTCAACAGCAATGCAGAGCTAAGTCATCTGCCCAGAACCAGAATGTGTGGTGTAGACAAGGCAACAGAACTGGATGTTCCCTTTCCCATTCCTCCTGTCAGCTTTAACCCTGGCATGAAGAGAGCTCATATTGGCTCAAAACATCATTTAGTTTACTTGCCTGCTTAGCAGCCCTTTTTTCTGCTAATAAATTGTTTTTTCTCTTGGAAAAGTGATATTTATGCCAATAATCCTTACAATAAGAGTGTCTGACACCAAAAAAAAAACAGCCAGAGTACTTTGCAGAAAAGCTGTATGTTGATATGAGGTACTTTCCAAGTTTTGTGTTAAAAAACCACCTCATCAATCCATTATTCCTGACTTCTTGTCCTGTCACTGTCCATCCTTTTGGTATGACCAGAAAAAGAGATTTCTTAAATATTGTTGTTTACCAGCAGCTGCATTTATACCAGTAAGGTAAACACAGACCTGAGCACTTGCTGACACTCATCCCCCTTTATTCAACAACAAACATAATCCCAGGCAGAGTTTTACCCTGAATGACCTCTTGTAATGTACACATGGTCTCTCTCATATCTATCAAAAAGATGTTGGCCAAAAATATGGCACTGAGAAACCTGGATGTGTTCCTAAAGATAGGATAATGGGCTGAGAAAAAACTGCTTTTATATTCTCTCTTCTCATCTGAAATGGGGAATACATTAAAAAATCCCCACAGTAATAATTATTCAATGTACTGGGATGCATAACCTCAAATTATAATTTCTCCTAATTTAACACTGCACTCTTAAGGGTTTTTGCACAGAATTTTGGTTTTGTTATAGTAAACATGGAAATTTTCATCTCACTTGTGAACTCAATCATGTTTATTTGACTAAAACCTGTTGGAGCCAGTCTTACATTTTTGTCCCGGTTGTCACATGTTTGCAGTTGTGTGTATGAAAGCTGATTACCCTTGCAAAGGATCATCATTAGCTGAAAAACACCCAAAACCATTTCAACAAAACCCAGATTATTTATTGTGTATTACAGTGATGTTTTTTACTTTTTTGTGGCTCCACCAAAAAAAAAAAAAAAAGTCATGTGAATGCAGCTAACAAACAACTAATTTTTAATAATAGGATTTTATATCAAGAGCCCTTCATGTGACTTTCAGCATTAAACAAAGAATGGAAACAAACATATATTTAAGAAATGAATAATGACATCAAAATTCTAAACAGAACTGCAGACACCTTTAGTTCACTGTGCTTTGATTAATATTCTCCTGGCATGCAGAGATGACAATAATAATTCAATTGTCTCTGCTGTTAGTTTTGAAGGCAATAGCACTGTGAATTTGGGATTTTTTGGAAGTTGCCATTTGAAAGTCAAGGGCCAGTAGGTCCATGATGAAGTTGCAGAGACTCTCTCCAGCAGTCCACCTTAGTAATTTTTTAAGCTTTTGATTAATTTAATTCAAAGGAACAGAGAAGCCTCAGTGAAAATTAAATTCAATGAAAAATTAAAATGTAAGGAAAATTAAATTTCAGTGAAAACAGGCAATTGTTTTGAGGACACAAACCTTATTATCCTCCTGATGCCTCACTGAGGAAGAGTTTAACTCATGGCCCACACTGGGGATCCTGAGGAGCTGAGAAAGTTCTTACAATCTGTGGGAAAAGCTTCACTTGGATCTGACACTTGATTGCAAACTACAAATCTCCAAGAAACCATGATTCATCCTGTCTGGTGTTTACAGAGCTGCTTGTCTGAGAGAGGGAAATCCTTCTTCCAAAAAGCCACAGCAAGAGCTGCACACCTGACAAACCTCTGGCTGGGAAACAGGAGAGTTTGCTACATGAGGACAGGCTTGCAGTTGGAAGATGCTCCAATTTGCTTCCACAGGGCCTCCTGACCATGGGGATGATCTGAAATTAATATTTTTAACGTGAGCCTGGATGTCTGAAACCCTGCACTGGGCCAAGGAGCAGCTCCAGCACTTTGGTTTCAGGTTTCTGTAAGAACCTTTTAGTAAATCACCTTTAAAATTAGCCCCAGGTGAAGGAATGAGGAGAGTACATTCTCCCCCTGTGTTATTGGGAAGTTATCTTTCAGCACTCTGCAGGTCATCATTCAGTTTTCCAGGAACAGTTTTTAGATTAAATGATTTCTAAGATACCAACCTGGAACAGGAAAAAAAAAAAGAAAGGACATATACAATAAAATGGAGCATTATTAAGTCCCCTCATGAAGCTTTGAAAATTGATAATTTCACTCAATAATATATCCAGGTTAGGTGATGGATGCTACCTGTATGGTGGATGTATTTATTTTTTTTTAACCCACAGGTTGCCCATCTGTGAAGCAGCTGGGGAATAACCCTCTGTCCTTCTTTGGGAACACCTAAATCAAGTTTATTTCAATGTTGGGAACGCTGTGGCTAAGTCTGATCAGTTTTTACAGAAACCACAGAACATCCACGTCTCTGCACTGATATTAATATAATCCTACCCCAAGTTATGGAAATTGGATTTGAGAGGAAAGCTGGCAGATGATGCTCCTGTCTGAAAGCAGCATCAGCAGTGCCTGAAGCACTGCTGGCAGGTGTTTGTTTCACTTAGAGCCTGCACTGATAGCAGTTGCATGGATTTCTGTACATGGAACATTTCATTAGGGAAAACAAACAGCAGCAGTGTGTGATGAGGTCAGATTTACTGCACCAACTGCAAGGAGTGTGCTCCACTCTGTGCTCAGGGCCCATTCAAATGTATATTAAGAGATTGAGTAATGACAGCAACAGGAAAATAAAAAACTCAACTCAACAAACATCTCTGCACATTCCTCCTTTGCAGACTCTCTGTGAGCTAAACTAAGTCTGCTCTGTTCAGATTTCTGAGTGAAGAGAACAAGGAAAAATCACATTTACCTACTGTACAGTATATCTGTATCCATTAGGACTATTTTAGCTTATAGTAAATTCACACAACTTTAGGACCTCAAAAAAACCCAAAAAACCCTTAGAATGGGATATACCAAGAAGATACCACCAGTGGAGATGACATTTTAAGCTAAAAGAAGTTTTGACACCCCTTCATACTGTCTTTTTTGCATGTGCATTTCTGTGCTTGGAACATGACCCAGAAGATTATTGGTTGAGTCTAAAAATTAATATTTTAAATTAAATTGCCACATGTTACCCAGGTTCTTAGAATATCTTTATGCACTTGGAAGATTAAAGAAAAAATAAAACTAAAACATATCATTGAAGGATTTTTCTTTCTCTCAGAGAACTTCTTTGTATCATTAGAACAGGAGACATGCTCTGATGTGTTTAATGTGTTATTGCTGCCTCCACTCAGGTATCTGTAATAGCTCAGACTCCCCAGACAATGCAAAAATAATGATGAAAGTTTGATCACTACTCATGTTATCTAAAGTGGATTGCAGTCAACTGAATTCTGAAAACCAATCCTGTTCTTAGAGTGAGAAACAGCTATAGAGGCCCTGAACATATTAAAAGATTTAGCAAATTGGAAATTTGAATTCTTTAAGTTTTGTGTGTGTGGGAAGAAGAGATAAAGGGGGGTCAAGCGCAGCTAAGTAAAGGTTCTGTTCATGGTCTCACTCAGTAATTCTCAATGCAGACACAAACCCCACCCAGCCCCACACAAAATGATGGAGCCTCTCCACTCAACCCATGCCCTGGGACAAAGCTGGAGATCCTCAGCCCATGGAGAGCAGCAAAGCTGCAGTGATTGACCCCAGCCCTGGCTCCTAGAACACACTCTGCTCTGTGAATTGCAGCTTTGAATAACTGAGGTACAAATGAATTCCACAATCAATCCACCAACAATACAAATGTTTCCGTGCTTTCACTTCTCCATCTGCACAATGGCGTTCCAGAATGTTCAAGACATTCTATGCAGAAGAGTCTCTGTAGTGCCACTCCATGTATTGAAATAAATAACAAAATAGTATTTTCCAAATGTGTCAATTGATCATAAAAGCTTTTCTTTCACTGACATGAACAGGGCATGATTTGCTGACCAAAGAGCATGTCATAGTCTATTTAAAAAATGTATACCATAGTCTATATAAAAAATATACCATTGCTACCAGAAATAATGGGTAATGTATTACAGAAATTCATCAATCCTACATCATTTTATTCCTCTAACCCTCAACTCTTTAATGGTTAATGTGTTATGCATTCACTGAAGAGCCATCAGCATACATTTGCACTACCACAAACTGGAATTTATTCATCTAGCTGCACAGAGGGATTTGTTAGTTATTGGGGGTCAGTGAACACAGCTTTATAAACTGATATTGAACAGGAAGGAACTGCATTAGTATGAAGCCAGAATAACAATAAGCCAAAGAGTCAGGTACTTTTTGCTTCAGCTCTTAAATACATTTTTTTTCCTACTGTCAGGAAGCTAATGATATATACATATATACACATATATATATGTGTGTGTGTGTGTATTTAAAATCTTTACTTTCTTGCCATTACTATTTTGTTTAGCTTTTTAAAGCCCTTGACAGCTGCTGTGCAACAGGGGTTCCTCCCAGTGACAACAGGTCCCAAAAGGCAGCAGGTGCTCCAACCTCTCACTGCTAAAAGCTTTAATCCTACTTTTTCCTCTGTCTTTCTCCAAAATATGTTTCTGATATATCAAATTATTGATTCTTTCTGTGTATTTTGTACTACAGGATCACCTGCCACAGGAGAATGAATCCTGATTTATGCCGGTGTGAATGACAGGAGAAATGAGCTCAGTGGTTTTGGGGTAACAGCTGTGGAAAATGTTTATTTGTGTAAGCTCAAGGAAATCAATTCCATTTCTGAGGCAATGGAAATAGAACTTACCCTAGGCAAAGCCCACCTGAGAAACCACCTTTTCTGAGTGAATGACAGAGAAATTTTCTGCAGGATATTAACACCAATATTACACTGCAGGTTTAAGAAATTCATCAAGAAATGAGGTAAAATCACCAGAACTGTGATTTTTCTGTGATATTTGAAAAATATCACACCACATACACCAGTAGTCATGCAGCCATTCAGGATTATTTAAACTTCAAACAAAAAATATTTTTCAGTTTATCAATTGAGGTCAAAATTCCTCAATTTTTGTTTCCTAGCTGTCAAAACCCAGTATAAATAAAGGCAAATGGACTTGTGCTGAGGATATTTGAACATTTGATATTTGATGCTGAGAAAACACTGGTGTATTTAAGATCAGCATTACTCATTTCAGAAGTTCACAGAGGAACAGCTGATTTTCACATTCTGTTATTCCCAGTTTAGACAAGCATTCAATTTGAGAAAGGGAGCACAGAGGTGATTTAAATTTAATATCTCGATCTCATTTCAAGAGAAAGGCTTAAACGCAAACACGGTCAAGTTGAAAGTCTTAATGTTCTACTTGAATTCACATGATTTATGGCAGGGGAAAAAAAAAACCAAAACCTTGCAGTGTTTCAACAGCCTGAGAAATGCTGGTTTCATCTACATGGGCTAAAGAAACCCAAATTCAAACTTCAGGCACTCAAAGTAACATTTGACACTCAAAGTAACATTTAACACTCCAGCTGACATTCGACACTGGCATTCAAACAAACATTCCAGCCAGGAATAAATCTTCCTTTGAAAAATCCTAAATATGAAGTAGGGCAGGTACTGCATTCATCTCCATATAGATGAATAATATATATAATTAGACATACAGGACTGAACTCATGTTCTTACCCTGGATTTACACACTGCAATTGAAGCCCATCTTCAGTCCTCAGTCAAAGGCCAAATATGCTGCTGAGAGGGCTCAAGTTGCATCTCTTTCTCCTGAGAAATGCTGTTCAAATTGGAATTTAGATGCCCAAATATGCTTGTGAAAGCTTCTCAAGTATTTTGAAGCATTTTTATCCATTTCCAGAATCACTCATTGGCTTTAGCGAGCTGTTCCTCATGTTAGAAGTGCACTCATGTATTAACCAAAATTCAATTTTTCCTTTAATAAAAGCCTCTTTCCCTGAAGGCATTGAAGTCTCTACTGCCCAGTTCTCTACATATTCACACCAGAATATGCAAGGTGAGTGTATAAGGGCAAAATGTGACAATCTTGTCCTCCTTCCTCAGTGAGACCTGTACCCAGATTATGATTGCTTTGCAGACCAAAGTCTGCATGTGAGCCCACAGGCTTTCACAAAACTCCCTAAATATGGGTGAAAACAGAACAAATGCCAGCACCACAAGCTTCAGGCAGCTCCCTGAGAGTTTTTTATAAGCTGTCTAATCCTTACTTGCAGAACAGGAAGTAAATTTAATAAATTAATTAAATAACTAAACATTTATTAAACAACTAAACAAACTCTCTCATTTTGTCTGCTCTGAGGGAAAATAAAACTTTCCTTTATACAGTGGATAAGCCAATTAGAAAAGAATTCCCATCCAACCCCAGTAAGAAGTATCCTATCCAACCCATGAGGATTTTGGAGTGGATGTTTCTTTTCTGGACTGCAGGCTGTTTTCAAACTAGGAGAATAATCCTCCTTAATATTTAGTGATGGCCCAGCTGCTGCTATCAAGCAGTTTTCTGCTTTTGACAAGTTAAAACCTCATGTCCACTGTAAAAAGGTAGATAATAATCTGCCTGGTCTGAATTGGGAGAGCATTTTAACTTGGCAGTGATGTCTCTATCTGCATTACTCTGTTAACAAAATAAAACAAAAAAAAATCTCATGATGATGAACCAGAGACAATAAGAATTGTAATATTTTTCCTGCTGCTGCACTATTTTTTCCAAGCTAATTCCACATGTCAGGAGGTAATGAAGGGCAATGTAATTCCAAAAGAGAGGCTCAGCTTCTGTCTATAATACTATAAATTTGAAACTCAGTTCCTCTAAGTGATTAAAAAACTGTATGCCCAAAATGCATTCATTTTTCTGCAACTTCATCCAGTTAACAAAACCCATAAAATTATTTTTACTCAGGCTCTCAGGCTCCTAATGCTTTCTGCAGCCAAAGGAACACTTGGGTTTTTCATTCTGCCCTAGCAGTAAAATCTGGTTCAGCAGCTCAGAGCAATTTGTAGGAAACCAAATTCACAGAGTCTCAAATCTGCTTCTGCTCTCCCAGCACAAACGAGAGAGCCAAAGGGAAAACCTCAGTTCCAAAGGGTCACAGCTGGCGACATTTTCCAGCAGGTAAAAGTCTTTGTCCTCTCCCATTGCACCTTCCCAATAGCAGAGAATTGGTTTTGGAATTTGGTGGGAAGAAGAGTATTTAGTATTAGTATTTATCCATCCATGGAAAACAAAATTTTTAAACATCTTGGACTATTTCCATGTTTTGCCTGCACAAACAGCTTTAACCTCTGCAGACAGGTTCCAGAGCACTTTTCTCCTTTTGTAGCAAAGTTTAAACACTATGCAGAAAAACCTTTGAAATTTCATGAAAATCAGCAAAGGTTTTGTTCCAAATCCAAACCCAATCAATTGCACATAATTCTGAACCTCCTTCAAAGGGTATTTGAAATAAAACAGTCATTCCTTTGGCAAAACTCAGGCTAAAGCTGATAAAAGTGCTAAAGCAAGGGAATTCTAGTTCTTGAAAATCAAAGCAATCCTATCTAACCATTTATGTCTTAAAAAGGAGAATGTGTCAGCATTTGCTAAATGGTGTATTTCTTCAAGAGTGAGCAAAATTTATTTAAAGAGAGTAATTACACACAATCCTTTATGCTGATAGTATATGATCCTGCATTAAATTGCTGCAGGGTTCAGAAATTCTAACATATCAACTTTTCCTAATAATATTAGCTTATTTTTGTAAAAGTAAAGACAGCCTATATTCCCACAACCTACATAAAACAAAGGATTTCCTTTCTATCTGAAATCATAAATCACATGTCTCAGTCTGTTGACTTCCAGGTGAAAAGAATGACAGAATGGTTTGGGTGGGAAGGGACCTTCAAGATCATCCCCTGCCATGGGAAGGGACAATTTTCACTCTCCCAGGCCCCATCCAGCCTGGCCTTGGGCACTGCCAGGGATCCAGGGGCAGCCACAGCTGCTCTGCCCACCCTCACAGGGAGGACAAGCACAGAAAATTGAAAACTGAACTAGAAAATTTCCTTCCTTCACTCCTGGACAACTGGGGCTCTCTAAGTACATTAAAAAAAAAAAAAAAAAAGGCTTACATGAAGAAATAAGATCATGTCAACCTGCTATTACATTTTCTCCCTAACGCATGCATTAAATACATATCAGGATCAACTTTATTTTATTTTATAATAATCCATAGGCTGTTTTTATCAAGCTCACAATTAATTTTTTTTTGTTTTTTTTTTACCCAGAACAGTCTGGTGGTTTTTATAACAGAGTTTATGAGCTGTTTACAAAAGAACCCTGACATTTCCACATTTCAGCTTAAGGAAGGAAGTGAAGAATGTATCAGCTAAACAAAACTGAGGGGGATGAGTAAAATAGTTCCAACAGCAATTAGTCAGGGCATTATGTTTGATATTACACACTCCTGCAGGAAACACGACCAAGTCTCTAAAATATGCAAGAATTCCCACACAATTTCAAAAGATGTTACTAATACAGTAATTTATCCTGTGTTTTTCCTCCAGATCTTTATTGTTATTGAGGTAGGAAATATATATGGCTGAGGGTTGCAATTGATTATAAACATATATGACAAATTCATGAAAATTCTTTCATAACAGGAGAATAAAAACAAAGCAATTGTGCCAGACATACGATCTGTATATGAAGTATGTGCCAAAAATATAACTGTTTAAATAATTTTTGTTTTCTGTCTGGTGGCTGGAAAGCAAAATAATCACCAAAAAATTGTGTCAGGTTGATATCAAGTAAATTCCTATTGGCCAAATCCAACATGTTACAAATTTATTGACCTACAAGTGTATTTCCTAGCAGGAAAACATTCATAGGAGATATTTCACACAGCTTCTCTCAAGCCCCAGGTTTTTCCAGAACAATTCAAACCTATATTTATACAATATGCATTGCTGTATTTTAAATTCCCAATGTAGATTTGTTTAGAGGTGTTAGGAGATTTTGTGTTCAGTTTTATGGATTCATTCAGCAGCTTCTGAGTTGCTCTCCTCGTTATTTTTAAATAAACCCACGACTTTTACCTGCCAGCTTTACCCTTTATTATCAAGGCTCCTTTCTTAGTGTTTAGGTTAGCATCTAACATCAACCCAAACATTTAATGAATTGTCTTATTTTTCAGTGCTCTTTTCATTGAAAATTTCTGCCTATTTTTCATGGAACTGACATTTTAGTGCATTTTTCAGCCCCATATAATCTCATGCTGTAAATGCAGATATATTTATCAAACCATTATCATCAATTACCTGAGAGCTCCAGTTTCTGAGATATCTTATGAATTCCTGAAGTTTTTCAGAGCACTGACATGACAAAATACATGTCAGTATGTTTTAAAATGGTTGAAACAGCATGACCAAAAAATGAGGTGGGGGGAAAAAAATCAGATTAAACACCACCTGCTAGTGCCCTTATCATGATCATTCTGCCTGTGCACATTTCAACAAACAGTTTTCTGGGAAGGAACTTTTCTTTTCAAGGCCAGTATCACAAGAATCTCCAGGCACAAAGTGATTTCCACAAATGATTAAACACAAATGATTAAACACTATCCCTTTAGATTATCCACGTGCTCCCAGCAGATCTTCCCTTAAAGTGTAACAAGGGAAGTAAAGAACTGCTTTAGAAAGAGATATTATTCTATATCTGCATTGTTATAGATGAGAATTCCACTGAATTACCTCAGCTCTTGCAGGAGCTTTCTGATCCTCTTTTATTCAGAATTACAGATATATCTACAAGGCCAAAAGGCTTGGACTTAATTCACTGAGGAACTGCCAAAGAAACCTGGATTTCCTCGATGCCCATCAGGCCAAGCAACTGCAGAGCAGGGAAAAGATTAAGCAGAGATAGAAATTCTATTGCCTGATCAATCAGAAGGAATTATAACATCCTGACATGTTACAAGCACAGATAATAATCTATTGTAAGACTCATATTTGTGGGAGCATTTATTTAAAACCTAAATAAACCAGATCAGAACTAAAGCATCAAGGACAGGAACAGATAAAGATGCTGAAGAATTAGTGATAATTTAAGAAAATACAATGAATTGTTAATAAAAACCATTGAAAAACTTCACTTAGAGCAGTCTCATGTGTAAAAAGAGGAGCAGAAACTGAGAGGCACAAAGAGTTGCCAGGAAGTTTGGGGAAATAGGACATTATAAATATTTTACAAATGCATCCAAGGTAAGTGCCTGGGAGGAAAAAAGAACCTCACATTCTGGTAGGATTTTCAAACCAAGATTTAGAAGATTTGTGGTCATTTTGGGAATAAAATTCTGGATCACTTTCCAAATTGCTTTTTGATGTAGAGCTTGAAATTTTCTGGATTTTACAGATTCGAAATTGGACTAGAATTAGATTATTGAATACTTAGAGAATTTGAGTGATTATTTACTTTCTCCCACTTTGTTTGTCTGACATTCAGCCTATTATATGCAGGGTTTTAATTGCCTCCTGTTTAGGCTTTTGGTTTGTTTGTTTGCTGTTTTAGTCTTGTTTGTCTTTACAGGCAGCCTCCTCCACCTTCCTAGCAAGTATTCTGCTCTGCTGCTAAGTGCAGCATCTCATATATCCTGTGAGAAAAATTTAATTGTTTGAAATTTTAATTCTGCCCTGTCTTCTAACACAAGAAAAGGCTCTCTTAGACATCGAGATGAAAAAATAATAATGATAATTATCATAAGCAGGACAGAGTTGCAGAATGAGGCACAAACATGAAATTTAATTTAACCAGAAGAACTTCTTGAAGATGATTATTTATATAACAAAGATGTATTCTTCACTTTGCAATAAAGTTGCTTATGAAATAAAGGTAGAGTTTGAAGCCACAGCACTGTTCCTTTATTTCTCTCTCCTCCACGCCTTCTATGAATCATCTCAATAAAGACTAAATAAGTCCCTCTTGTAAGATTCAGATTTCCATTTCTTTATGCACACAAATATAGCTGGGCTTTTTTTATTTTCAAATAGTATTACAACAAAAAATGTCATGCTTAGACAAGACATGAAGAAGAACACACAAGAGCTTGGTTTTATTTCTTATATTACTGAAGAAAAAATCACACAAGAAGAATGAAAACAAGTATAAAAACCTGTGCAGAAAAAGCTGTAGTGAAAAGGATCAGTGAGTCAAAAAAAAAATAGATTTCTGCCTCCCTACTGTAATAATTTCAATTGAAAGCATCTGTGTTATTTAGTTGCATAAAGTTGTTTTTGTCCTTTTTTTGAAAACACTGAAACAAAATGATGCCATCTAAAACTAGACTTAATCGTGTGCTTACATCTGGCAAAGGAAAATCATTTTTCCAAGGTCTTTGTAATCAGATCATGGTATTTGCTTGTATCTGTAACTGTGTGTGTAACATTTGCAGTTGGTATAATTGAAGAAATCAGAATAAAAGCCCTTGTACAAAGCACATGATAGTCTCCCAGCAGCCCAAAGGAAGCAAACATTGGAAAATGTTGCTGTGCTACCTCAGTCAGATTGTTTTTTAAAATACAAGCTTTCAAAATACAAGCTTTTAAAATACAACATATTTTGCTCAATTTTTAAGAACGTGTCAAACATTTTTAAAAATATGATTCAATGATTTTATATATATATATCTATATCTATATTTAATATTCAAACTCCCAATCAGTGTTAGCTGAGTGCATTCACACTCCCACCCAACAAATGGGACAGGAGCCAAAAGGATGGAGCCTAAATTCATGTATGAAAAATGAATCTAGGACGTGTAAAGGTGTAATAATAATCAGCTCTAAAGACAAAAAAGTGTTGAAAAAGGGTAAGAAAATGTTAATGAGACCTTTATCCCTCCCTCAGAAGCCGAGGGTACTTTTTAACTGCTTTTAGTAACTCCTGTCTTTTCCATTTTACTAGATATAGAAAGTTCTAGTGTTTATTTTTCTGGAGGGGATTGCATCCCTCAGTTTTGCAGTGGAGTACCTGAGTTCCTCCCAGAATTCTCTGGGAGAATATAAAAAATAAAACCTGGCCTGTAAAAGATTTAGGGCTGGTAGCTATTGGTGTCACAATCTGCCCAAAAAGGAGAGTAAATCCCAAAGAAATGGGGGCATCAGGAGCTGAAAGCAAGAGAACAGTGAGAGCAAAGAGAAAACCTTCTAGAAATGGCAGACTGAGATGAAGGGGGCTGACCATTTCTTCAGCACCACTTTTCAGGTGCCAATATTCAAGCCTTGTTTGTCCTCAGTCTCTTTCCAAAGACAGTGAAAACCATAAACATGACTTTGGAATCTCTTCTAATAAAATCCATGTGCGCTCCTAACAATGTTAATTTCACTTCCTCCTCTTGGTTGGAAGAAAATCTAAGTTTTCCAGGCACTTCATCCCTCTGGTTCTCACTAAAATCAATGGAAATCTCTTCCAATCCCACAAAACCTCTATAAAAACCATCCTCCTCAGCCACTCCAATTGCAGGGTTGCAGCTGGCACTTGTTAGCTTGGTCTAGAGCATAAGAAGTTCTTGGAAGTTTATTTTATGGTAATAAAATCAGTTTAGCTATTTAAATGCTGAAAGTAGAGGTCAGCCAAGATGCAGCATGTCCCATCTGTTGTGTTACAGCCACATGCCAACAGAGCTTTCCAGCACACAAGATGGGAACAGGAGCATCTTTGACAGGCACTGCAAACTAAAATAAGCGTGGGGAGCTCAAACAGGTGAAGATCCAACTGACCATGGGCAGTGGCTCCAGGATGTTATTCTTTTGTTGCAGCTTAAAAGAAAATATCAGTGAAACATAACTTCACCCTGCATGAGGTGGGAAATGCTGATGCTCCCCTAAGGCACACATGCCACTGGTTGTCTCACTTGCAAAGAGACTTGATATGTTGGTGTTATTACAAGGGAAGGATTTGATGTAAATGAAGCATTTCAAGCTCTCACCAGAAGGCAATTACAGGCACACAACATCCCCTCTGCAAGAAACTGAAGGCAGATTTCGAAGAACACCACAGGAAAGAGCAGCATCTTCTGTGGGAAAAGCTTTTGCCACAGACATGACTGTTGTTGTTCCAGAGGTTTCACCATATGCAACACATCATGAGCTGTCTGAAAGACTTTTTTTTGCCTCTAATTGTCTAGGATCCACATCCAGAGTTGGAAGGGACCCACAAGGATCATCAAACCAACCCCTGGCTCAGCACAGACACCCCAACAACCCCACCCTGGGCACCCTTGGGAGCGCTGTCCAAACTCTCCTGGAGCTCTGGCAGCCTCGGGGCTGTGCCCATTCCCTGGGGAGCCTGGGCAGTGCCAGCACCCTCTGGGGGAAGAACCTTTCCTGATATCCAACATAAATCCCCCTGAGCCAGCTCCAGCCATTCCCTGGCTCCTGTCCCTGTCACAGAGAGCAGAGATTGGAGTGCAGACCCTGATGGGGTCTGAGCCATCCCCTCCAGACACAACAGCCCAAGTGATGCCAGCTGCTCCTCACCCAGCTTCTCTTCCAGATCCTTCTCCATCTCCACAGCTCTTCCCCTGGATGATTTCTAACAGCTTTCTACCCTAAATATCAGAAAACATCCAAGGGAGAGCTGCAAAGAGGGCAGATCCCTAAAAAGACCCACAAGGGAGAAAGGGATCTTCAGTCAGTGCATCCCATGTACTTTGTCTGATTCCTCTACTTTGGGATGACAATAAACACCTTCTAAAATTCCATCTCCTTACTGTGCTGTCCCAGAGGGTACAGACTACAGCCATCTAAAAGGTTGAAGGCAAAAGTTGGGCAAAATTAATTTTGTTTTGTATGTTAGCAAGGTTCTAGCTATTTAAAATTAATCCTGGAAATCTACTATGTTTACTTTTACTGGCTTAAATATAGTAAAGAGTAGGCTGCATCTAATGGTTTCTAAATGCTCAAAGTTTTCTGCTTACTTGTATTTAGACTACTATTTTCAGTGACATGCAAATAACAAGTCAACCAAAAGTCAAAAGATATTATGGATAAAATGCAGAAATTGGAACAAGGAGTCTGAAAATCTCACTGATGAACAACTGATAGAAATCACAATGATCAGATCCTTTTTCTCCATCTGCCACAGGTTCACTAATAGGATATGGCCTACAAAGTGGAGATCATATTAATGATTAAATTAAAAAAGCATTCTGAGGTAAAAAAAAAAAAAAACAAAACACAACAAACCAACAAAACAAACAAACAAAAAAACAACAAAAAACATTAAAAAACCCCAAAAAATCCCAAAAAAAACCAAAAAACCCCAAAACAACACAAACAAACAAACAAAACAACAACAAAAAAACCAGAATAAAACACTCCAAACTCCCAAAAGTGAAGCAAGACAGACATTTGGTGCTCTGGAGCACTGGAAGTGTTTGAGGCAAGAAGCATCACCCAAAGACAACCTGAGCTGTTGTAGTTGTAACTTCAGTCAAGTCCTGGATTTAGCCCTGGTTGATGGACACTGACATTGTGTCTGTGGAGATGGAGGAAGATTTATCATTTTACCCCAGCTAAGCATCTTGTTTTACATGTTCACCTACAGCATCAAAACACCAAAGTCATTTGTGTCAAATATTTAAAAAAAAAAGAAGGAAAAAAAATTGCTATTCTGCTTTGCAGGTGTTGGAAAGAATTCTCTGCAAGAGAAAAGACTTTTTGAAGGCAGGTAACAACAAAGAATAGGATTGGACTCAGTAAAAACACTGGGGAAGGATTTTTTTGTCTTTCTAACTGTGATGCATAAAAATGATGAATCATTCCAATGATTGCTACCAATTTTGGATATGTTTGGGTAACACCTCATTCATTTGCAAATCAGGAAATTTCAAAAGTGGGGACAGAAATGCAAGTTCCTCAGCAGAATTCTGAGCTTTATTCGAAATAAAACTCAAATAAAAGATGGTTTATGGCTATGATATGGATGAGAAAGAAGGAAACTTTTGCAGCAAAAGGCCAAGACAGAAAGCTGTAAGGTAAGACCAAGGTAAAACTGCTCGTGCACGTTTGCTCTCCAGAGCTCCTGCTGCTGCCTGGCTTTGTGCCATCTCATTCTCTGTACACATTTCAGATGGGAAAACTGCAATCAGCCCCTTTCAGAAATGAAAATACACGGTGTGACTCAGGACTGCCTCTCCAATGCAAAAAGGGATGGAAAGGAGGAAAAAAAAAAAAAGATAGATTTTTACCTGGGGTGGAAGGGGGAAATAATGAATACTAGAATATTATAGTACATTTGAAAGATTCATTAACTTCAATTTTTAATTGAGCAGACAGTAAATAAAGGACTGACTGGAAATAATCAGATTAAACCAATGATTTATGGTCTTAAAGCTTTTATCTGTTAGGCTTTTGAAAATCATCTGTCAGAAATGAGTGTAATTAATACCTACATTAATGTAGAACCTTCTGTATAATGCTGCCAGTGATCTGTTCATCCTATTTATTTATTTACCAGTATGCACTGAAATGGGCAAAGACTATAGGAATACTGAGATATTTTTGTGCAAGCCAAGGGACAAAATTTCATCTGCTCTTGCTTTCCCTTGCATAGAATGGGAATATGAAGTGTTGCAGCTTCCTATTTGTTTTATTTAAGTGTTTTACTTTCTTTAAACCAGTGGATGTTAAGGTAACTTCAGTGATTAGCTGCAATACTATGCATGATTAGAGGTTTAATATTAATATTGTAAGATTTAATATTAATATTGTAATTATTATTAAGATAGTATTACAATATATAATATTGTATATATATAAAATATATAATACTTTATTATAATTATTATATATAATAATTATATATAATATATAATATTTATAATATATTATATATATAAAGTATTATATATATAATACTTTATTATAATTAATATAATACAATATTGCAAGAACCGTGCTCAGTAGCAGCTAGTCCTACCTACACTTCAATTTTTACAATGCAAACCAACAAAATCACCCAGCACTTTTGTTCAAAGGGATGTCCTTTGACACTGTTATTACCTGAGAGGGGTCCCACAAAGCCTCAGTGATTTTCCTCTCCTGCATAAACTCTACAACTGTATTAGGATCCCAACAAGAATAATAATCCCTGTGAGGACTGAGTCGAATAAAGTATCATTATTGCTTCTTTCTCATTTCCCCCTCTGCTATTTAAAAATCCTTGTTTTATTGTTAATACACACTTCTGCCTTCATGTTCCTTCTGACATTGCAGCAAGAACAATTCCAGTAACAAAAAAACACCCATGGACTTTGAGTCATGTCACAAACAGTGGTTTCAGACCTTATGGCTGCTCTTACCTGTTTCCTTGGCCATGATATTTCCAAATCTTGATATTTCCAAATCCCCTGAAGCTCTGATCAGTAAAAACTGTGTTTTGGGGAGGTAACAGCTGATGTGCTACAATCAAAAACTGCCCTTATTTCATTTCCACTACAAGAAAAACTGGAGCCCCTTGACTGGTGCCCCAAAGGGTGGGAGGGTGAAATTACAGACGAAGAGGAGGCACCTCCATTTCTGGCTCTGTGGTAAAAGGTTCTCACTACAAAACAGTGACTCTGTCACCCAGATACAGTGACCCCATCATTTGGGTGATTCAGTTACTCATCCTTCACCAGAGCTGAGTCCTACAAACCTTTGGACTGCAGGAAGTGCAGCTGGTGATAAAATCTGGGCTTTTCCTTCCTTCTCTATCTTGTGCTTTTTCAGGCATAACACATTGTAAGGAGATTAAGGCTTACAGAACCACTTCTCCTCAACTTCTGAAGTCTTGGGAGCACTTCAGGATCATCAAAACAGGAGTTTTATAACCTGTGTACGCTGAAACTAAACTTACTGTTGAGATTACACTTTCATGCTAAAATCCTTTTTAAAGCTACTTAAAAGTTCCTTAAGAAGTTGTCCTCAGGCTGAAGTTGCTGCTGCCTGCTCTGAGGCCATAAGAAAAACTTTCTGGGACTTTGAAGAAAATCCACTTAATTGTTTTATTTGATTTTCAGAAGGCCAAGTCTGGAAATAAAGCAGTGAAACCAATGATTTTTTCAGGCAAAGTGATGGAGTCAGTCCTCCTTTATTACCATCATTATTTCATAAAATATTTGCTAGTGAAGTCTGATCCACACACTTGTTAAAATGTCATTCTAGAAGAATGGTGAGGTGGTTGGTTTTATCTTTGAAAATTTAATTAGGGTAAAAAATAAATTTTCAAACACTACAGAGATTTGTTAGTAGGCTTATGGTATTTTACTCAGTAATATCTAGGTATTTTCTGAATGAGCTTGCTGCTCTTTTATTTCATGAGGCTTTCTAACATGTCTCCTCCTTCATAAGTGAGCTCTAGGATAATTCTGACTAAGAATACTTTCTTTCTGGATCCATATCTACATGGCATGATGAATTTTCTTCTCGAATCTATGGGTTGTCAATAGGTTAAAAAAAAAAAAAAAGAGAAAAAACAATCTATCCCCATATGTGCTTGACATCCAGCAGCAGCATTGCAAGCAGGTATGAATAAATTCACTGAAAATTCACCCTAAAACCTTCTCTTGCCCCAGCAGCTCTCCCAGATCACATTTCTCACAGCCTGCTCTGTGTCCATTCATATCATCATCCTGATTTCTCCTAAAATTTCCCTCATGCAATTCTGTAGCAAAAGTTTCCAGCAAGAGATGAATATTTTGTCCAAATAACAACTGCCCTGGGGGAAACAAAAAACATGGTTTATCTGACTCTACTGCTTATCTTCAGGATCTGCTTTGACAGAAAAGGAGTTTAAAGCTGCCCAGGCCATTCAAGGCTGAGACTATTGGTGTCAAAACACGACAACAGCAGTTACTGAACCGATCCACAATGGAAACAGGTGCTTTTTTATTCCTGAAAACACCTGGAATTCTAGGAAAACACACAAAAAAAGCAATGTGGGATACACCTAGGACTGGTTTACCATAACCACAATGCTTGTTAGCATCCAGCTAATGGAAAAAAACGGGGTAAAATCCACTATGACCCACACATTGCATCAGCTGAAGCAACAGAGACACCCCAGTGCAATTCCAGTGTTCCTTGACACTGGGATTTAGATGCATATTTTTTTCTGGATGAAGAAATTAATAAATCAGTTTTATCACTCAGAGGTCTGTATTTGAATATTTGACACATGTATTTTGCATGCAAGATCTTTTTAAACAACAACTGCTGTAACTTTTGTTCAAGATCATGACATTCCCAGATAAAGGGTTACAATTTCTTCTTCTGTACCAGTTCAAAACTCCATCATTAAACATGCTGTTCTGTGCTCCAATCCTTGACATGTATTTTCTCTGGATAGCTACTCATTTTTGAGCAGGTCTGAATGCTCTCCAATATTTCTGACTCACTATTTCCTAGTAAATGAATTTTTTCAGTTTCCTCAGAAGCACTTACAGGTTTTATTGAACTTTCTGACTTTTTATATAGTTCTGCCCCTCTATTTCTGCCCTGAAATGGCTCAATTGTTAATGACAAATTCCCTTTCTCTACAGTAATTAGAGCTGTTTGTTTAATTTCCTATTTTGTTGTGATTTTGGAAAAACAGATTAGATTCCTGTACTTCATCCTTTCACTCCCCACCAATCCCATTATTTCCCTTACACTTTGTGCTCTAGGACAGGCTATTTAATTAAGCTCTTACAATGTAAGATGCTCATGTAAAAGCACAGGGCTAATATTTAATAATTGAAATATATCCTGCTAATACATCAGAGAACTAAGGCCCAGATGCTAAACTTTTTACAGAGTAATAAAATGTTAACCTGCCTTCAGTACCAAAAACGTATCCAACACACAGGTTTGAGAAGACACATTGAGGTACCCATTTTAAAAAAGCACAAAAAAAAAATCAGTTCTGGTTAGGGCACAAATAAATACTGTACCAAATGGGATATGAGAATAAAAAATAAAGAATGAGGTTAATTAGGTGGGGCTGTATAGAAAAACTCCTTTCTGAACATCCAACATGCCAGATGTTGTCCTGCACAATGGTGCACTAAGGTTACAAATCCAAACAACTGGTTTGGAGGAGCTAAATCCTTAATTTATGCAATCAGTTCATGAACAAAAGTACCAAGTGCTCTGGATTGTATTATTAACAAGTTATAAATCACAGAGACTGGGGTGTGATCAGATTGTAAGGGATTGTAGGCATAAATGGAGACTGGAGTTTGTAGGAGTCCTGTTATTTTGGGAAAATATGAATCACACAGCACAGAGCATGATCAGACTGAAGTGAGTCCCCTGCTCACAGGGTGTTATTCACTAGAAGAATTTTTTTAAAATATTACTGATTAAAAATGGAATCATTTGATTTTATCTATTTTAAAGAGGCCTAAAATAAACATGGTTAAAAATTAATTATCAAAAAAAATCAGATAACTGGAAAATATTGGGAAATTATTACCAAATTATTATTTTGCTGCAAGGTTATCTCCTTGCAGCGAAAAAAAATTTGCTGCAAGGAGATAACAAACTATTTCTCATGAAAATAAGTAATGTAGAACACATAGAAATGTAAAAGGATTACAGAAAAAAAAGTGAAAAAGTGGCTGCATTACACTTTTGTTGATAGGAAATCCTCTAGCATTTTTTCCAATGAGTAAAACCACATGATAAGTCATTTTTTAACAAATGATGACCTCTAGGAAATCAGATAACAGAACCAGCCCAGCACTGGCTTTATGTTTACAGTCCCAAAGCTAAAAATGCTTTCAAGTTGGCATGGGGGATTCTGCAGCAATGTCCCAGTTAGTATTTTTTCAAATTTAATTTTAAATCTTGTACTCTCCTGGGAAGGAAGAAAACCATCATTACCCACAAGTTGCTAACTTCATGTAGCATTTGATTCTTATTTACATTACAGAAATATGTGTGAACAAACAAAATTATCCTTCAACCCCTTGGTGTTGCCGTGAAATGTAAGATTGCGGCAGTCTAAGAAAAATGGGACAAATGAATAGAAAATGATTATTCAAGAGAATGGCAATAGCCTCACTGCCTCTGGTGTGATTGATTGCTTACTCAGGTGCTTACAGGAAGAAATCTGGGGAACACATTTATATTGCCAAAGCAGCCATGAGATGAGGAAGCTCCTCCCCCTTGCAGCCATCCTGGATCCCTTGGTTTCACTGGAAACCTGCCCAGGGCAGCTGTTGAGGGATCAGCATCTGCTGTACCAAGTTCTCCATGTCCAATTGTTTCATTTCCCCCTATTTTTGTGTCAGCAATGAAGTTTAGAGATCACAGGCTCTGCAACCTCTCCCTCCACAGCAGATGCCAAACTTTGGAGATGGAGCCTCACATCCTGAAGGCAGTGATGGTGTTTGGACCAAACCAGTCTGGAGCATGAGTATTCACCTCCTTTCATACTCACTGAGTATTTACCTCCTTTATTAACCCACCTCCTTTAGAGACAGGACCACCAGAGGCTCTAAAAGTCACAAAGCAGCAGCTGTTTCTGTGTCTCACCTTGTCTCAGGGGCTTTGATTCCATTTCTGCATTAACTGAGATACCAGAAGATGAAACTGGCATGGATCCCAGTGGAATACCAATATTCAGTGGTTAATGTCAGTAAAAAGAGCAGATAAAGGGTTCACCCATAAGACTGCATTATCAGAAAGTTTTATCCTGAAAGAATTGCAGCTTATTTTGCCTCAAAAGTATTTACCCCTCCAAGGTGGACAAACACATCAGATGTGGCTGCAGGAAGGACTCAGGAACTTCACTCAAAGAGTCCAAACTTCTCATTGTCTCGCTGTAAATAAGTGGATTGTGGCTTTAGCTATGCCAGTCCACTCCTGATGTTTACCAGGAATGAGGAACATCTGCTGCACACACAACAAAGAAAGGTCTGGGATGGAAATTAAAACTGAGCAGATGAAACACTAGGACACAAAGGTAGCTCACAGCTTTAATTTCAAATAAAATCTCTCAACTTGAATGAAGAGCTTGAATTAAACTAATCTATGACCTTCTTAACAGTCCTTGATTAGAAGCAAGGATTATCACTTCCTAAATTGTACTTCTTATCTAGCTTAAATGTCAGCTAAAAGAAAAATGCAGAGAAAAAGCTGCTCAGTCTGTAAGAGTAAACCCAGGGACGTGGACATTTTTCAGGATGCAAGCTGGATGCAGAAGCTATGACAGAATATTGACACTTTTTCTCCATCATCAGAAGCCAACAGCTAGGTGTGTACTCTGATGAAGCAGCAGTGTGCACTTAAACAAAAAAAGAATAGAACATGTCAAGTATGTGTGAAAATATCAGCAGGAACAGCCTTTGTTCCTTGAACTGAAGTTGCAGAAATAAATGAGCCAATTTTTTTGCTTAGGCTTCTTCCTCTGGGTTCTGTCTGTCTTAAATTAAAATCTGTCAATACGTGGATTTATCCAATATTTACAAAAGCACAAAGAAAACACTGTCACTGTTCCTTATTTCCTTATGAAGGCCACCACTGCCTCCTGCAAGGTGAGCTCCCAGCACTGCATGGACCTCAGGTGCATTGCAGAGTCCCACAGATGGTCTCCACTCCCTAGGAGAAAGTCCAGGTTTGCATTTCTCATCAAGCAAATACTCTTTGTGGTTTTCTGAGAGTTATTTCTGGGAAGAAAAAATACTGTTTGGATATTACTCCTGTTGATGCTGATGTACATTGAGATTAAAGCCATTGTCGACCACCAGAGTAAAATCCTCTTTCACAATTTTGTCCCTTTTCTCCCATTACCAGTTGAGCTAAGAAGGGGTCACTGAGAAGGCCCAGCTGCTTGTTTTGTGTGCAGGGAACACTGACAATGGATTTTTTCTCCCCTCCTGTCCTCAGCATGCAAACCTGCTTCCACATTTATGATGAGAAATATTCCAATCAGTCTGAATTAGGGAGCTCCAAATAATAAAATTCTTAGAAAATGAAAGGTAGCCTGAATTGTGTCTCATAAAGTTCAAACTATTTTCTTCTTTCTTTTTCTTTTGTAAAATTAAAAACCCCAAGCTCTAACTGCCCAAAAATAACCCCGTTATCCTCTTGAAAGTGGCAATTACATTGAGAAAATTATTAAAGGTTCCTGCAAACTGACTGGAGAGAGAGAGACTATAAACCAAAACCAGGTTCTGTTAGATTTCATCTGCTCCAAATTACCATCCCACCCTATGATATTATTGATGTGCTTTCACTATATCCACTTTAAATCACCATAAACCATTGCCTAACTCACTTCTTCCACTGGCCAGGTGTTCTTACAAGGCAACTTTTTGATTATTTGTTGTGTCTCCAGAAATCTTTTAATTTTGTATGAAGTCAAACAGACAGATCCATGTGGGCTCCACAAAATTCTTCATAAAAATCAATTAATGCAAAAGTGATAAGGGACTTTTCAAAAGGTGATTTTTAAGTGCTTTAAATATGGTGCTTCATCAGTTCATACTGAAGAAGAAAACGCCCCTTCATTCAGGTTTTGTTGGAAATAAGAATAATGCAACTGAGTTTAACTCTTGTAAATGGTCACTGACTACCAAAATGGTGAAGCATTTCCCTAAAAATATTAAAACTATCCAAAGTGAAACAACTAGTAGAAATCTCTTGGCCTTATGCCCATCCTTTTGAGAATGGAAAGTCTGATCCATTCCACAATAATTTGAATTCCAACTGAACAGCCTGCTACCATGGCTCTTAACAGTTTACTGGATGCTGAATGTCATCCACCAGGAAAACTTGTTAGCTTTAATAATTTAATTTTTCAAGAAACAGTCCAGGGGACCAACACTTAAACCAAAGAACCTCTAGTAAA
This sequence comes from Agelaius tricolor, assembly GCF_023055355.1. Lineage (NCBI taxonomy): Eukaryota > Metazoa > Chordata > Aves > Passeriformes > Icteridae > Agelaius > Agelaius tricolor. Next base: position 1,655,318 of record NW_027269284.1, on the reverse strand, counting down.
CAGAACAATGAAAATTAATTAATTAGCCTCCTTATAGTGCTTTGATAGATGCATTGAATAAATCTGAACTGATTTATCAGTCAGGTGCCTTTGTGTGGTAGGTGTTAGAATTATCTGTCATTAACCTTATGCTACTAATGAAGGTGCTTGAGTGGAAAAGTTCAATGGTCCCAAGGTCACATCTGAAGTTGGCATCACAGCTCAGGAATTTACTTTCAGTCATTGGAAATAATTTCTTAAAAAACATAAAGGAATTCATGAGGTAAAGATCATGACCTGGAAAAGCACCATAATTTCTTTAACCTCAGTTTCAGAAGGCAGAAAAAAAATTGAGAAATGGCTGTGAAAAAACATTGCCAGGGAAAGAGTTACCCATACAAGCCTGAACTGGTACCATCCAAATTCTGTTTTATTATATTATTATGATTTACCCCCAGAATCTGTCTGACAATTTGATTTATTTTGTATGATTTACTTTATAGTTAAGTGACACCTCACTCTGTGTTTCCAACAAAACCCATAGACAAATCTAGTTGTCAGTGAATGTCTCGAAAAATGACAATCCATCTTTGTTGTTATTAATGTTATGGCAAGAGGTAGGGAAGGGAAATTATTATATAATGAAAATGGCTTTTGAGAGAAGATTTAAATATTCTGCAATATGGACTATAAAAGAAACTTAACCTCCTTAAGGCTCAAGCTGACAAAATGTATTTTTAAAAATGTATTGGCTATGCAGAGAAAATTCTGCCATTTCTATTCAACAAATATCAAGAAGTGCAATTTTTTTTTCCCCTCAGGATGGAAAAATGCAGGTTTCACGAAAAGAAATATTAAAAAATGTAACTTTTTTTCCTGACCTTTTGACAGGCTGTCTATTGAGCTTGGTAGGACATCCAAGAAATTCAGATTTCAAAATTAATGATTAATACTACAGACTTTTCACAGTACTGAAGCGGCAGTGCCAAATTCCTCTACCATGAGCAAGTGCAACTCCACGCCTTTCAGCAGAGCTGTGTTTGCATATCTTAGCAAGCAGTTCTGGCCCCGTGCCTGGGAAAGCATCTTACATTTCATAGTCACTTGATTATGGCTCATCTTTAAGCCACACTTTACTATTTGCAAGATACTTGACCCACAAAACCAGAGAAGTCCATCTGCTAAGATTCCATTGTGCATCAGTAAGTAAAAAGGATGAAACTACTTGAAGTGCAAAAATCCAGTATAAAAGGGACATAAATATATTCCAAATACGTGTTTGCTTCTGCAGACTGATGAACTTGAAATTCGGGGTTAAAAATTTCACTTTGCACTAGAAATTTGTTTTTCAAGATGCTTTTTACCTGAACCAGAAATAGTTCTTACTACTAAAAGGGCAAGATCCACCTAAAGGAACCCATCCTTGGAAAAAAGTAAGAATGCACCCACAAGCCAGCACCAGCTGTCACAGATATATAGAATTTAATTAAGAATGTGCTTCTAATAGTCTGGAATAGCCTAAATGGAATAAAAATATTAGGTATTAGCCCGAGACATCTATTGAAACCAACATTGTTGCTTTTTGGTGGGGTACAACTTAACCACATGTCAAAAATCATGAACCAACCTCCAGTTTGGTCTGAAAGACAAATCTAATGTAATTTTAGGCTTGTAAAACCAAGACTAAATAATTGAAACTACATTTTTTTTGGTTTCATAGAATCACAGAATGCCCTGGGTTGGAGGGGACTTTTCAGTCCATCCTGTGCCACCCCCTGTCATGGGCAGGGACACCTTCCACTATCCCACATTGCTCCAAGCCCCATCCAGCCTGGCCTTGGACATTTCCAGGGATGGGGCAGCTTTTCTGGGGGCATCAGGGTCTCACCATGCTCACAGTAAAGAATCTCCTCCTAAGAATAAACCTAAATTCTCCCTCTGACAGTTTAACAGCATTACAGCTCTTTCTTCTTCCCATTAAAGTTGTGGGTTTTTCTGGCAGGGAGTTTTTGGCTTTTTTTTTTTAACTACACCCCGAAAAGGTATTTTTCCTCCTTTTATGCCATTACCTCTTATAATATTTTTAAAATATCTACTTAGCTATTTTTAACTTTTTTAATAATGCTATCAGACCTGTCATTGCAACACTTTTCTGCAAATGTGTGGAGGATGTGACTGCTATAACACTAACCCCACATATGTTCACTGCATATAAGCCTACAACTCCACTGCCACTATAATATAACTATGAACAAACATTGTGGAGGGGGTTTTCCATTTGCTTGGGGTTTATTTTCCCTCTCTTTACACACCTACCAGCTATTTCCTTTTACATTGCCACAGCTCCAGTCACAAGGAGGCAGCAATAAATCTTTGCATACACACAGGGGCTGGGAGGGAAGGTTGCTGACAGCCCTGTGATCCTCTTGCAGACAACAGCAATAAAAAATTACTGGATTCAGCATTGTACAGAAATTTTATACCCCCCAAGACCTTCCTTTAGGCACCTATAAGTTAAGTACTATAGCAAACATCTGATTTCCAGAGCAGAATGAGCTACCTTGACTCCCTGTTTGGTACATGGCAAGATGAGATGCTCTAGAACATTTGAAAACACACATATACTGTAAAAAAAAACATCCAGAGACTTATTTTATAAGGGAAAAATCCAGATTTAGTCAATATTAACCAAGAAACCCTTACTCTTTGCCTCAGCTCGGGCTCTACAGAATTAGGATGAGTCCTGTTTTAACAGAAGGCATTCAGATGTGTAGCTCAGTACCTGTCAGATCAGTAGTTCCCTAATTGCATTTCCCTTTGCTAAACAGCACATTGTGTGACAAGAAAATGTGTTGCAAAGGGGCTACAAAGCCTTCAAAACATTGTTAGTGCAGAAAAATGCCACACAATGTTATGGAGCAAATCACTGAGTTATATTTTTTTTTAAAAAAAGCACTTTTCATAGTTCTTGGCCTGTTGGAGGGCAAACCAAAATGAACATTATCATTATTTTATTAGATGTCCATTCCATGAGTATTCAATGTTTCAATCATTTTATTTTGTACTCCTCATGGTAGAATAAAGCTATTTCAATATCATCCCTGAAGACTTGTAATTATCACTGGTTGAATTTACAGTGTGTCTCTTCAGAAAGAGAAGGTATTATAAATATATATATATATTTATATATGAACTACAGAATTTTCAAGACCATATATGTTCTTAAGGCTGTGGGTCCTTTTCCCTATTTCAGTTCAGACTGACTAATAATTAAGTCTAGAGCAGTCCTTGGCCAGGACCAGATTGTGAAGCACTGATTTGGCTTTTTACTTAATAGACATTCAGCTCAATTGTACTGTTAGTGAAGCTGAACTGAAATTTAATTCTTGTTGCTCATGTCTTTTGACAAACTGCTGCTAACACCATTTCTAACATGCTCAATTGCTTTAATGAACCACTAAAACACAGCACATTCCTCTGTCCATCATCCAAACATTTCTGGGGCCATCACCGGTGTAAAGTCGACCAAAACTCCTGAAACAACACCTCTAACATTTCTCCCAGTCTGTAACTTTTCCTGCCTCTCCTGGAGGTGCCAGATGGAAATCTGGCTGTGTCAATAAGGTCACTTACTGTTGGAACCCAGGACATCCCTCTGGCTGTCCTGGATGGCTCAAGCCCCTGCCAGGGGGCTCAGAGACCTTGGCACAGAGCCCAAGACCCCTGTGCCTTTGATTTTGACCCATAGAAAAAAATTACCAACCTTATATGAAGAATTGCAAGCCACAAAAGTGTAAATAGAATGATAGTTAGTTTGTCACAAGGTGAAAAGTAGAATTTTGGAGTTTTTAGAATGGGAGCTCGAAGCCCCAAGATAAAGGAATTTGGGTGTGTTTTGTCCTTCTTTCTCCATCTTCCTAGTGATGGTGATTCTTCTAGTGATTCTTCATCTTCTAAGTGATGGTGGCATTTTTAGATTAAAGTAGAACACACTGTCTAACATAAGTGATAGGTATTGAGAAATTATTGTAAATAATACACACGTAGTTTTTAGTATAAAAAATAGCACCGCCTCTGAAGGCAGTCAAGAGTACCTCAACCCAACCTTCCAGACAAACCTCGTCAGGTCAGAGAAAAAATGTTATAGGTAACAGAAAAATAAACAACCTTGAATGTAGCCATGATGTTTTCTGAAAAATCCCTTTGCTAGGATTTTTTCTCCTGAGAAGCCTCAGAGGAAAAGAAAACCAATAATTATGCAACAGGTGCATCTTTGATTGGTCCATGTTGGTTGTTTCTAATTAATGGCCAATCGCAGTCAGCTGGCTTGGACTCTCTGAGAGTCACGAGCTTTTGTTATCATTCTTTTCTATTCCTTTCAAGCCTTCTGATGAAATCCTTTCATCTATTCTTTTAGTATAGTTTTAATATAATATAAATATATAATAATAAAATAATAAATCAGCCTTCTGAACCATGGAGTCAAGATTCTCGTCTCTTCCCTCGCTCTGGGACTCCTGTGAACACCACCACACTTGAAAACCAAAACAAAAAAAAATCCTAACTCCTTCTTTGCTTGCCAGGCTGGGAAAAAAAAACTCTCTGACACATCTCAAGGTCAGCCAAAAGCACAAAGACACCAAGAGCTTACCTCCACCAACTTGTTGGCGTGTTCACGGAAGACCTGAGCGTATTCCTTCACCTCCTTCTCGTTGCCGCTTTTGGCAGCCTCGATGAGAACCAGCAGTGGGACGTTGGTCTCCAGGAACGAGTCTGAGATGTGATCCATCACTGCCTTCCGGAGCTGGGACAAAGGACAGCAGAGCAGGAAATAAAGGACATTTATCAGCACACATTCCCCCTGTTCATGTTGCAGCACCGATGTGTTGCATCTTGTGGCGTTATGTGGGAATTTGGTTTTTTTGCTTTCTTTTCTCCAATATTTGCAGCAAGCAAAATTAAAAACTTGAGGGCCCAGGCTCTGCAAAGCCCTCCTGGGATTTGTGCTGACATACACCTAATCCTACTGGCCTGAATGGATCTGTACAGAATGATGGTGATAACTCATGTAAGACACAGCAAATTGATGAGAATTGAAAGCTCCACACTACTTGAAAAAACAGTTCAGCTGACTAAAAGGCAAATATGGATTAAGGAGCTTAACTCCTAGGAACCATTAAAAAATATTAGCCTGGATATTTCTAAGCCTTCTCTAATTCCTCCAGTGAATAGTATTCCATGCAATAATTAATATTTTGTGAAGCAGATGCCTTGTGCTTTGTATTCCCTTTTGAATAGCTCCAAGAAGTATAAACAGAAAACCTTTTTACCATTTTCCAGGCAGATTAGAAAACATTCCAATTCATTCTAAAGGAAAAAAAAAAAAACCACCTTACAAGTTACTGAAGATTTAACACCTGTTAGTCTATATAAACATCTATTTGAAACAGTATTACTGTAAGAATGATGTCACTAACCTCTTTTCCACCTTGCTAATGACCATTAATTAATGTCAAACTTCTCCAAAATTTGAAAGACAGCCAGAAAAATGACTGAAATCTTAAATAATTCTTCCTGGAAGCGTAATTGCTCTGTGGGACTGTGGATCAGAAACATCTTGATTATGTTTTCTCCAGCTTTTGGGTTGTTAAGAATGAAAAACTGTGGACTCAAACAGAAGTTAGGAGCTATTCAGCCTGGAGCCTTGGGTACCCATTAGTCTCCTTAAATCATGCATTTTTAGTTAGATGAAGCACCCAGAGAGGTAATTTTCTCTATTCTGCAGCCCAGACAAGAAAGCTTTAGCTAGATAAGGTGCCATCAAAACACCCAATCACACTGAAAACTGGCCTATTGTCAGACATTGCAAATACACAATCCAAGATGCATTTGCTGTTTGATGGCAGCAATTCTCAGCTCTATTTGAATAAGGAGAAAGCTAACTTTGAATATTTTCCTTCATTCCCTGAGTGGTGCAGCAAAAACAAGCAAAGCAGAATAGCATATATGTGCTTGTAGGAGGTATTCATTTTATTTCCATCACAACGGAAGCAGTCAACGCATTAAGCAGTTCTCAATTCTCCTTAAAAATTAATTCTACTCAGATTCAACCTGGAAAGTTTTTTTTTTTTCCACTTTCAAAATGATTAAAGGCACTCAGAATAGCTAACTCAGTAACACATACAAACAGGGGGAGGAAAGAAGACAAAAAGAAGAAAAGAATCATCTATCAGAGACCTGCCAACAGTTTGGAAGCTGGTGTGTGTTTGCTACCACCTATTACATTTCCATCTTGTTCTCTTTATTTTTTCCTCCCATCAATCTGCTGCTCTCCACTTGCTGACTCTTATTTTATTCTTACATTAAAAGCTCTTTCAGACCATGCTTTGGGTCTATTTGCACAGCATCTCACACAATGGGACCCCGATCCATGAATAGTTTTCATAGGTACCATCTCAATATAAATAACAATATTGTTCCAAATACATCAAAACATTGCAGGAGAAAGAAGAAAGAATGTTCTAAGATGCTCAGTGTCAGAGAATAGTGCAGCAGCACAGCACCCTGCATGCTATGGTTGATAGATTTCCAGTCAGTATTTATAAAAATTTTTTAACTTAAGAATTCAGACACATGGTGGGATTCTTGGGGTTTCTCTGTGAAGGACAACCAGGAGTTGGACTCTATGATTTTTGTGGGTCCCTTCCAACTCAGGATATTCTGTGATTCCCTATTAAATCAGTAGTTGCCCCTATAGCCAGCATTAAGGGAGAAATACTCCCAGAAAGGTGCATCATAAATTTGCATAATTCTCCCCTGCAGACATCCATTTCCAGGGCTTGCTGGCAAACTCCAGATCAGATGCCTGATTTGTGTACCCACAGTTAGACTTTGATGCCCATTGTATCAAAAAAGGCCAAATGGTAGCATTTCCAAAGGAACACAGCAAGCTTTTAAAAATCCAATGTGGCTTCCAGCTCATTCTCAGTGAGAGATCCTTAAAAAATTCCACTTGCTCAAATTCAGTATGTGCCAGTGAAAACTACTGTCCACTGCACTAAAAACCTTACTTTAAATGCTAAATGAGCACCAACACTTTCTTTTTGTGTCCTGCCATAAGGAGGGATCTGTTCCAAAGGCTGGTATTTATTCAATGAACAAGAATTCAATTTTTAATCCAGGGTAATGTGCTGTTATGGATCAGGTTGTAACAATATGCCCCATGGAATTGTAACAGCAGTCTCAGGATGCTCAGGTAAGCAGCATATTTTCATCACTGTTAAATATCTTCAGCCTACAACCACGTACCAGAAATCAATAAAAAGGACAGCAAGAGCATCAGCTAACCAGCAATTTGGGGTTTACCATAGTAAATATAAAGTAGAGCTCTTTCTGAATCAAAAGGAATGGATAAAATGGATATCTGGTTTCTACTGGTAACTCACTCTGAGGTTCATAATTGCAGCAGCTGAAAAAAAAAGAATCTGAATTCTGACTGTCACAGATTTAATAAATACAAAATTAATACATTCTATTTTTCTTCTGCTGTGTTAATCATAGATGTTAGAAGAATATTTCTGGCCCCTCTTGTAAACAGGCACTATAATTTCTTTAGGAATTTGTTATCTGAGTTTTCGGACGTCCTTGCATTGAAGTTGAAAGGTAGAGTTAACAGGTTTTATGTAAGCAGGAGACCACAAATTTTGCCATCCTTCACCACAAGCTGTAAAGAATACCTTGACAAAATCATTTGTTAAATGTGACAGCAGTAGGAAGGCAAGACATCCATGCAAGAGCTCAAATGGATACATGACAAGGTAATATAAATGGCACAAGACAAGACATTTAAAAGTACTGGCTCACCATTACCAGTCTATTTGATCCAATTAGGGCTATTCATCAAGGTAAATAACTACTGGGAAAGCAATCTTGTGTGTTCCTGTGCACGCTGCAACAAAGCCCAGTCTAAGTGATGGCTTGTGCACCCAGAGATTTCAGTTTCATGCAGGTAATGTCAGCTCAGAAGGGAATGGGAGAAGGCTGTGACTTGAATCTGAAAGCAGCAAAAGCCTGTCATGTTTTATTCCAAAACCAGCACCAGGGCTTTGCTCATGCACCTGTATTAACAAATGCCTCTGCAATGCCTTAATTTATGCTGAGTTCTGATGTAAATATTATGACACTCACTATTACTTGTAAGACAACGCTTTAGGTTTTTTCCCCCACAGGATTTTTAATTTAGAGATGAATTCAAAGCACAAATTCCACCACGTGAAACTTCATTTATTAGAGGAGGAAGCACATTAAATTAAGGTCTTGCTTAATTCATTTTGTCAGAAAGAAAACTTGAAAACTTTATTAATGTACATAAAGCTAACAGATTAAGAAATTTGCTACACCAACAAAAAATATAGAAGGTAAACATCAAGACCTGGAAATATTTTTGAAAGCATGAATGGTGCACAGGCAGATTTTATGCCTTTCCAGTTCAGTCAATTCCATCAGTTTATGGTGCACAGTCAAGTTGCTGTTTTTGATAGCATCATGCTCCACTGTTCTAAGCACTATTTAGGGCACTTTTATCATTGTCAGTTCACAGCCATAATTGAGCTCAAAGAGGTTAAATGCCCACCAAAACGATGTTTTCCATGGCTATATAACAATTTTAGAACCAAAATGTCTCAGTGCTACTTACAGTCTAGTAGAGAATTAAATGTCTAATCCTGCCACTGGAAGGTAAAGCCACAGCAGGAGATTAATGACTCCAACAGATTGTTAAACTTTATAAAGCCTGGCAGTGCAGAGCTGCCTGTAACAAAAGTTTACCAAGGAGCACCTTATTCACCATTTTCCATTTAATGGGTGTTGCAACCCAGCTCCAGTTTGCACCTGCAGAGAGCTCCCAAACAGGCATTAATTCAGTTGAAAGGGATGAAAATAAAGCCTTCTCCACTAAGTTAAGGTGTGTCACCTCCAATATGCTGTGAAATTGAGTTCTGGAGAATAAGGCAGTGACCATTAGGAGCTGCTGCAGTTTGGTGCTAAAGAGAAAATCTCAGTCAATTCTGCAGAGTTTGTCACAAAGGATCTGACCAAAGAATGGTAAACTTGGGGGATGGGGACAGCAACACCACCAGTGCTGTCTTGGCAGATTAAACAGCAAAAAGACTGATATTTAGAACATGTATCACACTTGCATACTCAAACTCCAGATCTATGGAATAGATTGATAAAGTAATATTTGAGACAAAGAGAAATCAAATACAGGTAAGAAAGACAGGTAATACTTATTAGAATAATGAAATGGCCTGGATCTTAAAGATCCCAGTTCCAACCTCTCTGCCATGAGCAGGGACACGTTCCACCAGCCCAGGCTGCTCCAAGCCCCAATGTCCAGCCTGGCCTTGGGCACTTCCAGGGATCCAGGGGCAGCCACAGCTGCTCTGGGCACCCTGTGCCAGGGCCTGCCCACCCTCTCAGGGAACAATTTCTTCCTAAAATCTAATCTATACCTGCTCTCTTTTAGTTTGAACTTCTCAATATATTTTTCCATGTGTGAGCTTTCCTCTCTCTATAGAGAAGCTGCCATAATCAGGAGAAAGATTTGGGGTGAACTTGCTAACAGAAAGCAAGTTGAAGTGACAATTTTTGACCAAAAATTTGGAAGAGTATAAGAAACACACACAAAGAACATTCCTCCTAGTCATGGGCCACTACAAAGGATTCCTCAAAATGGTTCATGGCCCAAAGCATGGAAGAACCCAGTTACCAAGTGCTAAGGTTCTTAATCCCCATTGATTTAAATTTGTTTGTTTATTTGCTGGGGTTTTTTTTAGGGCCTAAGGTGGGTGGTTTATCAATTTTCATGACAGAAAAAATTTATACTGCCTTTTCAAAAAATATTTTTCAGTGAGGGCAAGCCTCAGGCTTGCTAGCAATATTAGTGCAGTTACATAGAAGCAGAGAAAAAAAATTATATGTTTGGGGGAATGATAACCACATACCCCCCAAAAATGTGAGGATTATCAGGGTATGAACTCTGTCTTTCATGTCTGGATAGAACAACAAAGACCCAACTCTGATAGCAGTGCTGGGACTCTATTAAATATTCATTATTTCTAAAAATAAAGAATTATACAGGGGATTAACAGGTAGAGGACAGTACAGAGTTTCCAATCAAAAATGTGGGAAAACCAGAAATACAGGTAGGAACTGAGCAGACAGTGAAAAACATTAGGAAGTCAAAATAACCCAGAAGTGAAGAGACAGTGATTAACTTTTGCATTCTCTATGACCTGAGAGGGTAGAATTGTGATAAAGTGAATGTGGGAGGATGAAATTGCAGAACAGGAAATTGCATGTAGGAACAAAGAGGGGGAAAAAACTATAGGTTATCCCAGCAGAAAAAAAAGGGATAAGACTTTGAAAAATAACCTTGTGAAAACTGAAGAAGATTGTAAAGTGTCAGAAATGTCACCAAAACTGCAAACCTAGAGTCTGATGTAAAAGAGGTGGGACAAAGAGGATAATGAGGAAGAATAGAGAAAAGGGATTAATAGTGCAAGGATTAAACTAAGAACCACAGTCTATTGTGTAGTTTCATTTACTGTCTCAGGTCCTGTTGAAATTATACTTAAATCAAGTAGAACATTGGAGCTTTATGGGGCTTTTTTAAATCAAATACAGTAAATAAATAAAAGGGAAAAAGCTGGTTTGGGGAGATGAAACAGCTATTTGGTCAAGATGAGAAGGAAATTTTCTACAAAAACCCTTAATGAAGTTATCCTCACTGTGAGCAGTCAGATCCAATAAGTCTTACAGGTTTAATACAATAAATGTCACACGTGTCACCCTTGCAGTCCCACCTAACCCAGCTGCAGGAACAGCCTGGCATAGTAAAATATTGGCTTCAGCTTCTCCAAGACCCAGAGACTGAGCCCAGTGGAAGCTGATGACAGCTCTTGGGTAGACCTGTCTGTTGAAGTGCCAGACAATGGCTGAAACAAGATTAAAAATTGATTGTGTGCTGCAAAAATGGATTTCTCATCATCCTGCCCAAGACTCACTCAAAGTCACCAGTGGATCCTGCCCTATGGACAGAGATGATTGATATCTGATACTATCAATTATCACCCATGCTTTTCAAAAAGCCCTTCCAGCAGTGAGATCAGTCTGGGGTTTGTTCTTGGGGATTTTTTTTGGTTTTTTTTGTCTTTTATCTCGTTTCACTTATACTTTGTTTTCTTCTCCTTTGCAGTAATTTTTACACAGTAAGAATTGCAAACAAACCTTTTGTGTCTGGTTGCTTAATTACAAGTAGAACATAACATTAAAGATAATTCATAACACTTAGAAATAGAGTTAGTGAACAAAATTAATGTCAATTAAGAAACAAATGTAATGTTGAAATCCCATTTGGCAATTAAACTCCATGTACTTTGCCACTGCTCAAAAGCCATTAGGAGGATGGAATTAAAGAAGGCTTTGGAAGAGGATTGTGTTTTCCTCCATGTTTATGGTGCTCCCTATCTCATGCTACTGCACCAACATTTGGGGCTATTTTTATCACCCCAAACTTCTCTAAGTGCCTTTAGCTGATGTGACTACAGGTCATTCTTGAGATGATACTACAAACCGTGAAAGCTTCTTTATGTAAAACTATTATCAACAGAAGTCTCTTGAAATACATTTCTGGTGGGTTTTTTGCCTTCTTAGTCTGACTGGTGGGTAATTTTATTGATAATGTAGCAACATTACACACTCCCATTGAGCTTCTCCCACATTTACAGTGGTTTTTTATGAAAAAGTATTTTAAAAACTCCATACTCATTCCTCTGCAGTGATTAGAGAGGGAGGCATCTTCCAAACACAAAGATTTGTTGGAATATCTGAGTTTTTATGAGGGCTCAGTATTTGAGGAATAATACACAAATTATGTGCAGTATTCTCTTCCAATAGAGCTGTCACTGACTTTTGCCTCCTAATTCTTCTCAAGGCACTTTGAAAGGCCAACCCTCTGCTCACTTCAAGTGACTTCAGTTCAAAAAAGAAGAAAAAAAAAAAAATCAAGTCCCTATTTCAAAAAAGCAAAAGCAGCCATGGTTACTACATTGAAGCTTTTGCCAAAAAAAAAAAAAATAATCCATCATGAATATTATGTTGCAGCTCAAAACTTCCTTTGTTTGATGAAACTGTTACACACTGCAGCCTTACCCAAAAGTACCTGATATGGGCATAGTTTCCTGAAATATGGCACCATATGTGCATCAGTAAACATTATGTGTAGAGTAAATTAAACCAAGCCTTATAATTAGGCAGTAAGGAAATTACTGCAGACCTGAAAGAGTAAATCAGCAGTATTAAAGCACTCTCCATTTCCTCTGGAGCACTTCAGAGCACCATAAAAACCTCAATGTCACAGTGATAAACACCTAGAAGTGCATTTTGAGGGAGACAAAGACGTGTGCATTCAAAGAAGTTAAAATCAAAATCCTTATTGATTGTAATTCAAATAACAGGGCATTTTCCCTAATTCTTTAGATCAGATGTTTGAAAATTTTACTAAAAGTCCTTTCCTGAAGTAAATACACCACTTTTTTCTACGAAATGGGAGCAGACAAAAAGTGAAAATATTGATCAGCATGCCAGGAGCTCCCAGCTCTTTCAGACCACGTTGGTGACATTCAGAGTGTCCCTAATCCTGAGGCCATAAATTCAGTGGAAGCTGTAGGAGCAGAGGACTTGGGGCACTGCTACCTCTGCCTTCTAAGCCAGCATCACACCAGAGTCCAGACTAACACCTTTGTACCTAGAAAACAACTACAAATCTAGAAAAGAACTACAAACAATGCAGTGCATCCCTATCAAATCAATACAAGGCATAGACATGTAGCCCTGGCACAGAAATAAACCTGTATTAGCATTTAATAGACTGCTTTTGGGAAGCCAGCTTCCACATTTCCATATTGAAGAGCACTGGAGTCACTGCAGGTGAAAATCAAACCTATTGAGCAGCAAGGGAAAGGTGCTGAGTTTCTCACAGGCAAGAGCTGATGCCACAGGTGGCCTGAGGTTCAAAGGGGTTCAGATTAATTTGTGGCTGGCTCTCTTTGAAAAATGCCAGCATTTTTTCAAAGTGTATTTTCATGCAACAGAATGGGGCAATCTCAGCAACAGCACTGCACTTCCTCTTGGAAACAGCCAGAAACTCCCCCTTGGTAATACAGCACAGACTCCTGTGGATCATCTGGTTAAGTGTGACCTTGTTTCAACTCTGCCTTTGCAAAATAAATCTTAATAAACATTCCTGCCAGACTAAATTCTGAAGTTACAGCCTCCTTGGATATTCTGCTACTACTTCACACTTGCATGAAATTTTGCATTTTCAGAGCATTGCATCAACTCTTACAAACTCTCACAGTGTTATGTGAGCTAGGAAAGGTCTGTGACTATTTCATTCTCTGTTTTCTTCCCTTATTTAAATTATACAGATCTTAATTAAAAAAAAAAAAAAGCCCCCTTCAGTATTTATAACTTTACCCAATGCCCTCTGGTTTGCAACAAAGGGCACATCAGAGAAGGAGAACACAATCCCCAGCCCCCCCAGAAATGCACTGATTGCTGCACTGTTGACTGGCTCTATGGACAGCTGGAAAGCCAAAGCACTCCTCACACAAACCCACCTTTAGGATGCCTTACTTAGAAATCAGATTTTTCATGGCTCCCTGTGTATAAAGAGCTTACACAAGACACATCCTGGAAAATCCCAAGTCACCCTCCAGAGATGAACTCTCCAGTGATTGCCAGGGAGGCTGAAGGAAAATCACTTCTTTATATCTCCACCTGATTTCTATAACTGACATCAGCTGGTGTGAATGTTCAGAGTCCTTTTTTTCCTCTTCCCCCTGCCCCCTCAGTATGAGTTTTTTATTTCTTTGGGTGTGCTCTTCATTGTCTTTGGGAAGCTGAAAAAAGTTTGTTATTTAATGTATATTAAGTTTGATTAGAAATGGGTTCACTGTTTTTCACTAAAGATTTTTTTGCTTTTTGAGCCCTTATGCTTCCCTTTGTCTTATATTTTAATATTCAGATGCTGTGCACCTCCTAATGCTGGTACAACACAAAACACCTCAAGTGAGGCAGCTTCACCTTCAGAAGCAACTTTATTTTCTGAGCTTCAGATTATTCTTCTAAAACTGGACAGTAAGTCTTGCTTATCCTCACAGAGCACAGTAAAGAGAGGATAAACAGAAAAATTAAATCAGTTAATCATGATCTAGAGCACCAAGATTTAATTTCTAGGTGCTGCTGGCCCTCCCTACAGCATTTGAAGTCATCTGGTCTGGGTGTGAGACAGCTTTGCTGCAATAACAAGACAATAAGATTTCCTCTTTTGGAGGAAGTCCTGTGTTTTCCTCAAAGCATTGACATTCTGTAAAGAGGCAACCTATGCATATGTTTGAGTAGAGAGATTTAATCCACAGACTGAAAACTTATATAAGTGTCTATCTATAATTTAATTGACATTGTATGGGTTAGCTGTGATAAAATCTGTTCCAACAGAACACATTCTTTCAGTTTTTGGTGTCCCGTCAGTCTAATTCCATGAGTTACTATTCATGCTTTTTATTCTGAGAGTCCTTCTAGAGTCTACACCAATTTTTGGCCAGCTTCAAAGTGCTAAACTTTATTTTTTTTTATCCTAACTATCATTCATAAACAGTGATACAAGTCAATCTACGTGGAAGTGAGCAACAGAAAGAGCAAGCTGAGACACTGCTGCTCAAGGAACAGAGAGAGATGATAAATCCAAGAACATGCTGAAGCCTGGGATCCAGTTCAAACTGGTGTAACCCATATTAATCAAAGGAAAGCAGATTTCAAGGCCTTTCAGAGACCTATGAAGATGATAAAAACTGAATATGATCAAGATGTTGTCCCCAAGGTCTTTGTTTTACCAAATTTGCACAAATAAATTACAAGAGGTATTTGTCTCTGAAGTGCCCCCAGGCTGGATGGGGCTTGGAGCAGCCTGGGCTGGTGGAAGGTGTCCCTGCCCATGGCAGGGGGTTGGATAGAGATGGGTGTTATGGTCTCTTCCAACCCAAACCATGCTGTGATTTGGTGAAAATCCAGTAAGGAATGGCAGCAGTAAGCCATGGTGTGCCTGCTTCCAAGAACTTGCTCAGTCTGACTTAGCTTCATGTTCTTACTGGCAGTTTACAGTAAGACATATAATTAGATCTCTATTATAGTTTCCCAATTCCCAGGAGAGTTTAAATGATAAGTTTAAAAGATGTAATTCCATCAGAATAAGAAATATTGAAGTGACTGTGAATTGTGAGGCGGAATGTTCCATCCACAATCATTTCCCGTGTCTGCATGTTATGCAGATAATGAAATCAAACTTCCCAAATAAAGAGCTAAGTGACCTGGGGAGAAAATGGAAAATCAGTCTTAGATGAGTGAAAACTGAAAACTTGCAAGGGACCCTGACTACCAATTGGGGAAAAAAAAATCCATTTATCTATATTTGTGTTTTTCATCACCAAAACACCTCTTGTAGGTTATTGTAGCCATGATATTTTCTGAAATATCCTTTCCTTAGGATTTTTTTCTCCTGAGAAGCTGAGAGGCCTCAGGAACAAAATGTAACCAATGGTTATCTGCTGCTGTGGAATGCAACAGGTGCTTCTGGGATTGGTCTCATGTGGTTGTTTTTAATTAATGGCCAATCACAGCCCAGCTGGCTCAGACTCTCTGTCTGAGACACAAGCTTTTATCATTCTTGCTATTCTATTCTTAGCCAGCCTTCTGATTAAATCCTTTCTTCTATTCTTTTAGTATAGTTTTAATATAATATATATCATAAAATAATAAATCAAGCCTTCTGAAACATGGAGTCAGATCTTTGTCTCTTCCCTCATCCTAAGACCCCTGTGAACACTGTCACAGGTTTTCTAGTTTTATGGGTTAACTTTAAACATCCAAAGTCTGAAAAGCAAGCTTTAAAAGGGAATAATTAAGACAGAAGGCATGATGATATTCAAAGTTGGTTGTCTCTGCAGTGATTTTGCCCAGAATAGAAAGACTGAAACACTGGGACACTGTAATCTCCACTGCAGCTCATTTCCTCTGAATCTTCAGGCCTCTCTCCCCAGCATCAAACCGAGCCCTCAGTGAAACCCTCACATTCTGGAATTTAGCAGGGAGTGCATGGGCAGGTCTGGGCAGCCACACACAGGTACTCTGCTGATTATATTCATGTGATGAGGCAGAACATTGATCATAATTCTGAAGGATCATGATTTACAGTCAGAATGCACTTTGTTGAAAGCAGACTCCATCTTCCTCTATGTTTGTGCAAAACCCAGCACAATTATGATTTAATCTTGATTAGTTTACTAGCAACTGCCACAATTTAATAAACATTATACCTACGTGATTAACTTCCATAAATACCAGAAACTGTATTAAAAGCTTCCTCTCCAAGCAGGAAAATACAATATCTGTGTTTCACTTTACCCACATGCAGAATTCCAACCTCTCTGAGGCTGATCATTGCACAGGGGTGAATACACATGAGAAGCACACAGCTTATTCAGACAGGGGCCATTTTTGTATCACGTTTCAGAGTAAATTTGGCTTTAGGGATGAGTAATTCAGGCAACTGCTGAGAGCCTCACACAGAACTCACTCATGTGTTAGTCTGCTACTTCCTTGAAGCAGTGAGAACAGAGGTGGGAGGCAACACATGGTCCCAGCTCCACTGCAGAGCTGAGGATCCCACAAATCTGGAGGTCAGAACAGCAGAGATCTCTCTCCTGTCATTAGCTGAGCAGCAGATGTGATACCAGGCTTTATATAGGAGACTCAGTGATTCATATTGTCTGTAGGTCCACTGCAAGGGGTTTATTTGGCAAAATAAGCTCTGAGAAGATGATCTTCAAACATGTCTGCTAAAGGTTAGGAAGGAAGAGCTGAAATGAGCTGAGTTTTAGCACTGCAGAGCACTGATTTCAAAATGCCTACAGGGGCCACTCTCTCCAAAATTATCATGCTGCAAATAGGTACCTGAGGATACATTTAAATCTTTACTTGGTTTGGTAGTTTTCTGGATTTGGGATCATTTTCAATGAGGCCAGGTAGAATTTTCATTATCATTATTATTATTAATAATTTGTACAAAAAAAAATGCAGAACTGGCATCATCTCACAGGGAGAAAAAAAGACCTAAAAAGAGGCAATCTGTCCTGCCTTAACTTGCAGGTATAAAGAGAAACCTCTCCCTTTTGGTTGCCAATCTCCTTTCACTTCTTTTCCATCTCAAGCTTTTGAAATTAACCTTTCTTCTCACAAAACACAATGATAAATGTAATAGAAGAAAGCCAAAATGTATGGTTTAAACTAGGTTTTGCAGTTATTCATAAAATCCTAGGATAGTTTTGGTTAGAAGGGGCATTTAAAGGTCATCTGGTTTATTGCCCTGTGCCAGGGCCAGGGCCATCCTCAATGAGATCAGGTTGCTCAGACCCATCCAATCTGGCCTTGAGTGTTTACAGGGATGGGACATCCACCTCTCTACCAAAATTTTTATTTATTATGACTTTCTGTACCTTCACAGGATCTTTATTTAGTACACTACCTTGGAAGTTCTCTTTGAATATATTTTACTCTTACAATTTTTCATATTCTGCTCATCTTCCCTGTTACTCCAGTGAGAATATTCAAATAAAACACAAATAAGCACATATGCCACTGTTTTCATGACTGGGTTTTTGAGCTGCCAAGGCAGGGAAGGTCTGGACAATCTGCCTCCCCTCCCACATGGAGAGACCATTGGGGGTTGCACTTGGAATGCATTTTCTTCTGCCTTTTTTTTTGTCACAGGAACTGTTGCTACTTTCCTTAATGTCATGTGCAATGTAGGGCCATATCTAAATGAGGACACCAATTCTTTACACCTCCTCATGTGGAGAAACCAGTCTGGAGTTGGAAAGCAATGATTTCCTGGGAAAATCAGGAAATATCAAAATCAGGGCTCACCTGTCTCCGAAGGTCTCGTGTTTTCTTGGTCATCTTGTCAATTGCAATGTTGAGTGGGTCTCCCTTCTCCTTCCTTCCAGTCTGTTAAAAACACAAAATTTTAGAGTTAGAGAAAAATCCTCTAGGCAATATAAACTTTAACAAAAAAATTATAAGGATTCATCAAAGGAAATTATTGCAGCTTTTTTGTTTGCTACCATCAAGTTGATATTTCCAAAGTAATGTTTTTAACGTGTTTACGTGCAGGAGGCACAGAAGATTATTTTAGAACAATCCTAAAGTGATAAGAACAAAGATTAAGGTGACTCACCAGAGAGTTCAGAACTTTTCCACCAATAAATTATGTGCATATATTATAGCTAATACTCAAAAAAATCTGGCAAGACCTTTCACTATAAAATGAATATTAAGAGTTGCTAATCTCCATTCTGCCAAGCACTGGGAATGTTAAACATGATAATAAGCAGCAACACAGCTTGAGGACAGAAGGAAAATGGTCCCTACGCCTGTAACAGGAATCACATTGGCAGACATTAGGTTCAGTATAAAGAAGAATTCCACTTAAAACACTTTCCTGCAGGAAGTCTCAAAGCAAAACTCCTCATGAAGATTAAAAAGGGGGAAAAAAGCCTTTTGTGTCACGTAACCAATGGGGGGAAAATATGGTTTTCAGGTTCAATGGCACAAAAAGCATGAAGTGACTTTGTTAGCTGTATTACCTTTCTCTTAAGAGAAAACTACTTCTCTAAAGATTTGTCACATCTTTTGCACATTGAACTCTGTTTGAAAGCTTTTCATCAAGAATCAAAATGATCTTCCATTCTTTCTGGCTGTACTCTTTCCTTCCCAAGGCTGTTTTCAAATGCTTCTATTTAGAATTGTTCCTTGCATATGATTAAGAGCCATATTCTCTCTCCAGCTGAGCCTAATAGCACACGGCTTCTGGGAGCTATTGAGAAGTCACTTTTGGGGTGGGATGGGGATTAAAGACACCCTTTCAATGGTACCCTCTCACATGCACAGCACTGTTATCAGCCCTACATTGGCAAGAGGCCTCTGTTCCAGTCTTTGCTTTAGGCATTCATTCCAGAGAACGCCTGCTTGCTGTTACTGCCTGTAATCCTAATTATGACACGAGGCCAAAGCTTTTATGATCATTTAAAAATCTGTAAAAACCATCCCCTTTCTTTTATATAGAAATTCAAACATAACAATATCAAGTGCCACCAGAATTTAATACAAAACATAAATTTACCTCTTAGCTTTCTAAAAAGGATCCATTACAAATTCTGGAGTTAATCACACAAATTGACACCAGAAAACAGAGATAAAGCATTTGCTATCACACAAGAGGAGGCATCTGTGTCACCCGCTGATATTTTTATCTCACTTTTCTTGTGTTCATCCTTTGACTGAGTTCTTCTGGTCCCCAGCTGAAGAACCACATCTCTTTAGCCTGAGCAATGTCAGCACAGGCTTTTGGTTTTAGATGTCCCAAATTCAGTCCCTGGTATTTTGTTCAAGACAGCAGGTGTCGTATGTGCACACAATCGAGCCTGTTTTTCAAGCTGAAATTTCACAATAAAGCTGAGGCAGAAAAGTTGGGTTCAGGAAGCCTCTCCTGATGATAGAATGGTGCAGCAGGGACTGCCAGATGAGCCAGCCTCAGCCTGGCTCTAGTTTGTTAGACTGCAGAGTTACAGTCTAAGAAAACTCAGAAAAAAAGAAAATTACTCCAGCTGTGTGCTGTGCAGTTGCTGAACCAAGTTTCCTTGGTTAAATTCACACTCTGGGATGCTTTATTTTCCCAGTCAAATAATTCAATTTATCTAATATTCTTTAAATTCTTCTCTTCCTTCTAATTGTTTAAGCTTTAATGGACTGGCTTAGAAAGATCCAGAACCACAGAAGACATGTTAAGACTTTTTTCTTTTTAGGGCAAAGATGACCTCTGCTTGGCACTTTTTCTTTCCTTATTTTAAATAAAGTCAGGGAATAATTTACTAAACAGGCCAAAACTCCTGTGAGACTGGCACAATGTGAATAATCAAAGAGCAAACACCAAGACACTTAAGACTACACAGGGATGGTATTTTACAGGTCTCAAATAAAACAAGTGGTTCACAATTCCCCTTCACTGACCTCATGCAGGGCAGATATATTTCATATTCACCACCAACATGGTGAGGTCAAGCAATTAATGCTTGGCACCCTCTTAGGGGTCAGAAAGTTGTCCTTGAGCAGGAACTTGGGAATCCTTCCAGAGTAGTCAGCTATGGGATAGAGTGACACTAAATAAATTAAGCATTTGATAAACAGCACCATTTAGAGGAAAAGGCTCCTGGAAAAGGGCATTGAAAAAAAAATAAAAGTAGAAATTTTGAGACTGACCTCAAAGTTTGTGATGTTCCTAATCTGGGTGTTTTGTCTGTCTGACAGGTGGGAACTCTCACTGAGAGCAGGCTCATGGCAGCCTAAATCCAGCATCCCTCCTAAACCTCCCTCCAAATCTATCTGGTAACTTTTCAACTCCAGTTTTAAATAAACAGTGTTTATATAAACAGTGGCCCTTAAGGTACATCCTATTGTGAAACACAAAACAACTGGGAACCCTTCTGTGACCCTTAGGCCACACAACACAAACTGTCCACATCCATCTGGCCAGTCCCTGGTCCCTCCGAAGCAGAGCAAAGCCTGTCCCACATCTCTGTGTGCAATTGCCCAAACTGTGCCTCAGTGCTGCCTGAGATGCTAAATGGGATGTGCTGGAAAACTAAACCAAAACAAGAGATCCAGCTGAGCTCTCTCAATGACAGTATTTTATTAATGCACACAAATAAGGCTGATGTCTCCCATTCTGCACCATTTTTACTTATGCAGGAATTTTAACTGACCTTCACCTGTTACTTATAAAATGGCCTTTTAGTCTGTATGCAAACCCCCTTCTTCAGCATATGATTTCAAAGAAATTTGTTTAGTAAATCACATTATTGAAAAATAACTAGCATGGCATGTGATGCTACATAGCTTCAGGCAGGTCTGTCAAACACCATCTGCTCTGTGCTGAAAATATAAGTTTATTAAAGTTTATTTATTTAAGTCCTTAAATACTCTTATTTTATTGTTGCTCTGTGATAAATTTTTGGCCTTCATTCCTAGAAGGGATAGAAAGGAATTTATTGGTTTCCTGAAAAAATGAAAAAGCTTGGTATCGAGCCATTTGCCATTTCTCTGTTAATCTTTCTCTGCAAAGGGAAGAAAGATACTTTGGGATGAAAAGGAAGTAAAAATTGCTGCTGGCATTGGGTTAAAAGGAGAAGGAGGAGAAATGCACAGAATTCCTTGAATGCCAAAATATCTGTATTCAAGTTCTCATGGACAGAATTACATCTATTCATGGTGTAATGAGGAGAACTTTGCAACAGGAGAATATATTAATCAAGTCCCTGATTTCTTGTGACCATTAACAGCATTTGCATACTCAAGATATTTTCAAACAATTTTCTCAGTCTGAGTTGCTTCCATTCTAATTTCCTCAGAGCTTTTCCCTGCCCATCTGATTTATTTTCAGTTCAGGATGAGCCAATTCCAACAGGCTCTGACCAGGGGCTGTGCTGGCTGCAGACTGCCCCGGGTCAGGAGAGGATCTTCCACTGCATTCCTGCCCCGAGGCTGCAGGTCCCTCCCAGGTCACTTCACGTCAGAGCCAGCTCCCTGAAAACTAACACTAAAGTGTTTGTAAGCCTGATTTGCCACCTCACATGAGGAGCTGTGTAGTTTTTCAACACATCCATGTCTGGTAAGTGGAAGAAATCAAGGTACTGACTGTTCTGTTACTCCAGAAAATGCCTACAGTCCCAACCAGTGCCAACAGCATTATCTGAACAATAAAGACAGAACACGGTAATGTATATCAAAGTCTGAAAAGCCTTACAGGTAAAACTGCGTGGTACTAAGGCTAGAATTTATTTATACAGGGAATTTCAACTTCATTTGGTTAGGAAATGAAATAAAATAAGAACAAAATGCACTTAAGGATGGTGAGAAATGTCAGTATCTGCTGAATGCTAGAAAGATCTCTGCTAAGGTATAGCACTGGTTTTCCTTTTTACAAAGACCTTTCCCTCTCCTTCCATTTTTCCTTTTTACACTTTAAATTGTTAAGGTAAAATATTAAACTCCCCAAATATGTATCACAACTATTAAGGACATTTACATCCCACAATTTGCTCATTACAGAAGTCTTTTGATCAGCATGAGGTACTGAACAGGACATTTTTCTAACCCTAGAGAATTCACAGAACCAAGACAAGGACAGCCAGGCCAATCAGCCCAGAGACTCAGTGCATTTTACATGAGATATGGTCAACCTTGGAAGAAGGTGCTCCAGACTGGAACTGTGTTGTTGGTTTTTAATAATTCCTGATATACCACAAACGAGGAAATCGCAGAGCTCAAATTTCAGCCCACGAAACAGATGAAATTACTATAACCAAAAGTATGATAAGGACAGATGTTATTGTAATGAATATATTTGCACTGAAAAGTTAGGATCACCTAGAGATGTTGGGGGAGCAAAGCCAATACTTTGAGTGTGTTATTATAAAAAAATGCCAGATGAACAAGTAACCTATAATGTAAGTAACCTGACAATGGTGACCTATAAAAGGGGATGGAATGCCAAGAAATAAACAAAAAGTGGGGAAAGAGCAGGCTACAAAAGAATATCACAGACAAAACCCCAATGTGTATCACAACTAAAGGAGTGATTGTTACAGAACACTATTTTCCTTTAAAGTTTGCAATTTAGAAGCTCAGGGTTTCAATTAAACAGTAACAATATTAATAACAATAATCAATGAAAGATGTTTTGGAACCACCATTTTCAGACATTCCTCTTTTTTCTGTGCTGCTTCAGATGTAAGCCAAAATATCTGGGAGAGTCAATCTCCTCAAACATCAAGTGTTGCATGTCCAAGACACTCTCACTATTGTTTCAAGTAATTTAGCCTCCAGGAGACAGCTGGAAAGATTATCTATTGATCCAAAAGCTACCAAACACTGATCTATTTCTATGTTTTCATCATCCCCTAGGTAGAGGGCTCCATTATTTACAGGTTATTCAGAACTTCAATATCACAATGTTTTATTAAGGTGTAAATTGCT
The DNA here is from genome assembly GCF_023055355.1 of Agelaius tricolor. Classification (NCBI taxonomy): domain Eukaryota; kingdom Metazoa; phylum Chordata; class Aves; order Passeriformes; family Icteridae; genus Agelaius; species Agelaius tricolor. Next base: position 1,632,128 of record NW_027269284.1, on the reverse strand, counting down.
GCTCAAAAATATATCTGTCCTAATATTTTATTTTAAATGTTGAACATCACTCCTTTAAAACTATGCCAATGTTCAACAGCCCTTTTAAAAGTGATGAAGAGAAGCTTAGTACTAAAAGGAAAAACATTTTGAACAGCAGGCATAGGCTGCATCAGTGCTTTTAAGCAGAAATCTACGTTTAAACATACCAATACATAGTCCCCTTCTGACAGAAGATTATTCATTTTGGGTCAGGAAAAGGCTAAGTAATATATTCCAGGAGAAGTAGAGACTAAAGTTCACTCTAAGTTGAAAATTCTAGAAATTTTCTAAGGAGATGGGTCAGGAAAACAAGTTTTACAAAATCTGTGTGGTTCCTCTAGAGATGAGCTGAAGAAGACTTCTTAAAATAATACGTTTAAGGAAAGATTGAGTGTTAAGAAGTCTCTTGGAAATGTGTTATGAACATGAACTACTGTTGTACTCAGTTCAGTGATTTTATCATATTTTTATTTGTATAAATTATTTTGGTTTCAGAGTTTATTCTAAGGAAGTGCACTGGGGGTTCTGCAGTCACCCATTTTCCAGTTTCAATTTTGCTATGGAAACCCCTCCTGTGGAACTGAAATTTGTGCATTCCTATGTCCTCTTAATAATTCATTTATTTCATCAAGAGAAAGAAAAAAAAATAATTTGTAATTTGTAAAGAAAAGGTTGTGTAGTAAGGTCTTTAGAGCTTTGTTTATGTGGTTGCAAAGGAGAAAGGCTGAGTCACCACAGAGAAAGGAGAAGACAGAACTCATGGAATCGCAGCATGGTTTGGGTGGGAAGGGACACGAAAGCCCAGCCAGTGCCACCCCGGCCATGGACAGGGACACCTCCCACCAGCCCAGGTTGCTCCAAGCCCCATCCTGTTGCCATCTCATTGCAGGGGCTCCATGCTGTTGTCTCCCATCACAAAAGCTCCAAACCTTCTCGATGTTTCTCGTGGGCAGCTCCTCAGAGCACTGGCTCTTGTGCACAAAGCAGCCACGGGACTCCAGGGCTCACCCAGCCACCCCGCTCCTCTGCAGCATCTTCTGCTCATTGCTTACAGCTGTGGCCTGCTAAAGCCAGGCCTGTTCCTCATCTTTGATAATTGGCCCAGCTGCAACTCCTTAGGGGTAGGATTACTTTCTACACTGTCTTTATTTGCTTATATTCTATCCCCCTACACCCTCCAACCTGGCCTTGGACATTTCCAGGGATCCAGGGGCAGCCACATCTTCTGAACAATTTAATCCCAAATCTGATCTAAACCTCCTCTCTATTAGTGTGAGGCCATTCCTCCTTGTCTTGCCGCTCCATCACTTGCAAATATCCTCTCTGCCTTTTTCCTGCAGGCTCCCTTCAGGCACTGGAAGGCCACAGTGAAGTCACCCCAAAGCTTTCTCTTCTCCAGGGTGACCAATCCCAAACCTCTTGGCCTTTCCCTCCCTCTGATCATCCTGGTGCCTCCTCTGGTGCTGGGGCAGCTCTTCAGGTGGGGTCTCACCCGAGCAGGGCAGAGGGGCAGAATCCCCCCTTTCCTGCTGCCCACCCTGCTGTGGATGCACAGAAATCCCCTCCTGGTGACTGAATTACAGCCCCTTCCTTCCACAGAAATGCTCAGTTCTAAAATGCTGCTCACTAAATAATCTGCTCATAAATGTAGGATACAGACTATAAGTTCTCTTTAAATAAAACAATTGCTCTCAGCAGTGTTTAATTACCTTGTGACCAGTGAAGCTATCTGGTTCCAGGGGAGTGTGAATAATTACAGCTATGGAGAAAGCTGGGGAAGCCACATCCTTGCAATCTCAGATAGTAAATAAAGTCAATAAAATGAAAATGAACCACGAGCTGGACACAGTATCAGTACCTGAGCTGTGCAAATCTTATCCTTGGCCTGCATCCAAGCAAGTTTTATCTAGGTCTGTACATAATTAAAACTAAGTATGTAATAAAATAAATAATAAAAACTGTACCCATTAATGGTTGAAGAAGATTCTCTTGTTATATTTTATGTGTGTTTTTTTATGCAGGCCACATCACCACAATATCTGAATGCCTTCAAGTGGTGAATTGGTGAATTAAATGGTTTGTTTAATATCAGTCACGTGCAGTTTATTCTTTTAACCTCCCCAAAATGGGAAAACTTGTGTGTAGGGGAGTATTTTACTTTGGTTTGTGTCATTATTTTTCTTGTTTTGCATAATTCACTTTTTTAGTTGTTTCTTGTCTTTTGGCAATAACCAAAGATTTCCAGAAATGTCATCAGTGGCAGCAGTTGGGTTTGAAACTCCATTTAGGATTAGAGTTTGATCATCCTGGTTCCCAGGTGGCAGCTGCTATTATTGACTGATATTTACCCATAATCATGTCCTGGCATCTAAGCTTCCAAAAAAAAAAAAAAAAAAAAAAAAAGAACTGGCTGAAGAATTTACATTTAAATTTTTAAAATTATTAGAGGCTGCATCATAAAATGGAGAAGTCTTTCAACTCTTTCACCCTTGAGAATGAAGGCAGCAACATTTTGGGTTTGGTGATTTTTTTTTTTCAGTTGTAGAGGATACACTGAATAGTTCTGTATTTCTGTGTATATTTGAACAAGGGTTTCCAACATCACCATGTTGAGAACATGTTCTTGCTTTTCTAGCTACTAGCCAAGACTGGATTTTACAGCATTCTGAGGCTCTGAAAATTCAGAAAAGGCAGCTGGTGGGACCTTCCTAAGTGACGAAGCCTGTGTAACTTCCAAATCTCATTGATTTTTATCTCATAAAATACATGCATTGTTTGGAGAGGTTTTTTTGACAGGGGTGAAAGCCATGAAGCAATAAAAAAATTTTCCCCCTGGCAAGAATATCGTGCCACCATTAAAGAGGTGTGCCATTTAATGAAATTCAGATTATAATGTAGCACTCTGTCATTCCAGAAAGCAGTGATAGTGCTCAGGGTAGGACCATCCCATTTAATTTTACCATTCTGAAATACTGAATCAAATCTAGTTATTTTAGCTCCTTCTATATTCAAGATATAGTGAGAGGCATTTTTAGAGCACCCATCTGTCTTGCATATTTATTTTAATACAGAGTACTTATCATCACAGGGGATTGCTTCTCTCCATTGACAGTGGAGGGGAGCTTGAAGCACTTGATGATTAATGTTTAGAAGAATTCTGAGTTACATGAGAGAAACTGCCTATTTAATAGCTGCAATGAGTGTCCAGCCCTCCTAAAGATCAGGCTGGGGATTTTGTCTTGGACAAATGTGTAGTTGGCATGATTTTCTTCCAGAGAATTAAAAAATATAGCATTATAAAGGTGTGTTTTTAAAAATTCTGCACAAGACATTCTTGTCCTTCTAGGATGGGATATTTAAAAAAAAATAATCACCCTCTTCCCACTGTCTGAAAGAAAAACACTTCATAATTTAGATCCAACATTGAACCTTAACACTTTCAGGTCCTTTCCAAGCTGGCAGCCTGTCACAAGTGGGACAATATTGATCCTCAGGGATCAATATTGGGCTTAATATTGTTGAATATTTTCAAATAGGCCAAAGAGAAGTGGGTAGGCTGAAAAGGTCCAGAAAGGGCCCAGGAGGATGATCTGGAATGCCATGAGAGGAAAAGCTGAGGGAATTGGGGGACAGAAACATTACAACTTAATAAAGAAAAACCAAAGAGCCCCTGCAGTTATATCAGTATTTCTCTAATCAGGTAACAGCCAGATGGCAACATCACCCTAATTTGGAGCTGAAATTTGCTGATAAGGGGGGAAACAAGGGAATGCAGCTGCAGGAGCCAAGACTGATACCCTGAGAGAGGATTTCTGATACGTCCAGTGTCACTGTCATATTTTCTGAAAAATCCCTTTGCCAGGATTTCTTCTCCTGGGAAGATGAGAAGCTTCAGCTTCTCCATGTTTTGCTGCTCTGGAATGTGATGTGGAGAATTGTCTATCCAAACATGTGAATTGTTTTTACTTAATGACCAATCACCATCAGCTGTGTCAGACTCTGAGTCAGTCATGAGTTTTTATTATTAATTCTTGTTAAGCCTTCTGATGCATCCTTTCTCTTTCTTTAGTATAGTTTTAGTATAGAATTTTCTTAATATAATACAATATCATAAAATAATAAATCAGCCTTCTGAGAACATGGAGTCAGATTCTCATCTCTCACCTCATCCTGGCACCCTCACAGTGCTGGAGAAACCTCTGGCAGTGTGTGTGAAATGTGATTTCTGTCCCTGGGAATGCAGGAGTGTTGGCATGCAAGTCTACTTCTTCTCCTCCCTTCTGTCCCACTGTCCTTGGGAGCTGATGTCTGTGAAGCTTCCCCTCACTCCTTCCTGTTTCAGGGGTGATTTTATAGCAATATGTGCTAGAATTTTAATAGGGCAGAATATTTCTTGCACTTAAAGAACATCTTTTCCTTTGCAATGCCTACTCAAAGAGGAAAACATCAGGGTTTTCATAGAGGAAACTGCACATTTCTATTCAGAAGATGCTGGTACAGAAAATTGATGCTGTTACGCTTAAATGCTTACAAAAAATAGAATTTTTGAAGAAAGAAATGTGAATGATGTAAACTGTTATAAAAACATCAGCCTCACTGAAGCCACACTAATTTACACCAGCTGAGAATCTCCCCACTCATCATTTAAGCAAAATCTTGCAGATGTTTCCATTTAGAAGGTCAAAAATGTTTACTCCAGAATTCAAAATTATTCTAATTTCTTCACAGACTTCTACTTGCAAAGGGTCCACTACAAACTCCTCATTTAACTACCAAATGCTTTGCAGCTGTAAATTGCAATCTGCTTTTAAATTGCTCCTGGATGCCTTCTCTTAATCTAAAATAATGAGAAAAAGGAGATAGTACACAATTTTTTCTTTCCATTCAGATATCAAAGCCCATAGTGAAGGACTATGCAAATAAAAAATGTCAAAATTTACCTACTTAAATACAGGCTTTTGAGAAAAGTCTGTTCCATTATTTTAAGCATAATAATATTCCTGAGTCATATATAGTTATTAACAAAACCTTGTGTCATGCATTCTATTAAAATTCTGTCAGTGAAAAAGTTGATGCAATTTGGGCAACTAAAAAAGAGGAGGGGTAGAGAAGTAGAGGATGTCTTATAACATGTGATGACCAATAATTCATGCATCTAAACTCTGAAATATATTGACTAAATCTTTGGTATGTCACAGATTAGTGGAAATGCTTGTCAGAGCTCTTAGTGGAGGTGATATCCATGTCTGGAATTCTGTCAGTTTTATGTTTTATATTCTCTTTCAAACAGCACCTATAGCTCTGCTCTCCCTGGTTGGTTTTAGACTAAAGGGTGCATTAGGAATCACAGGAATTAAATGCAGGATTTCCTGAGATGTCTCAGCATTCCTTAATGCTGAGATTCCTTAAAAATTCCTTAAAAATTCCTTAAAAATATCCTTTCAGTATTTTCCAGCTCTCTCTCTTGGAGGAAGAGAAGGGCCACATAACAGTTTGATTATAAGCAAAGGATTTTTTGTTTGTTTAGGTATTTAAGAAAAAGGCTCCATTTGGTAACAACATTTGTCTGCAATGTTGCCTTCCACAGCATGGACCTTTATGCAGTTTTTTTAGCAAAGGAGCTTTTTAACCAAATCAGCACCTCTGACAAATGAAGTGACCACTGGAGGTTCATCAGAGCATTCACATTTACAGGTATAAAATGAATTTTTCTCATGAAAATATTGAAGCTCCACCTCTGCTTTTCTATTTAGGTGCAGAATTACTGTTCAGGGCACAAAGACAAGTATTACACAGAATTCAACCCCCCCCAAATGTCTCCTGTCTGTGCCCTGGAAGCACAGAACTCTTTTGGCTGCACTTCCAGTGCTTTGATTAACAAATATCACTGAAAAATAGGATTTCACCCGGTTGGCTGCATCTGTCACTATGCAATAGACCTGTGGATGAGATGTGTATTGACTATTACATCTGCATTTCTTTCTTTTTAATTGCATTGTGCTTATATTCCTTGGGTGATCCATGAGGAAACAAGTGTTGTTTATGCCCAATCAAAAATGTGATCATCAAGGCAGGCAGCTGAAAGTCAATGTCAACTCAATATTTCTACTTATAACAGAAGACTAAATGTATTATCCAATGAATTCTTAGGTTTTTTCCCCTTTTCTTGCCAGTTTCCTCCAGACCTCCCAGGGAGGGTTTTTCCTTTGTGAATTCTCTTTAATAACCCAACTTCCTCTGAGCACTTTATTACAATTCACAGTGAGACAATATTTGACACAATTTTGGGCGATGTTTCTTGCATCCAGTGAAACCACTGCTGCTTCCCAGTGCTGGACCCCACTTGGCAGATGCTGTGCAGCCTCCACAATTACCTGGGGATGTCTCAGACCTTCTGAGGACAGTGACAAGTGCCTGGCAAGAAGAGATTTTCCCTCTGACACTCTCCTGTGAGAACCCCACCTTCAAGCAAACAATGAGTGTGAGCTGTAACTGCACAGGTACCATAACTTCAGCTCCTGTTTGGAATGAATGGAGACAGAGCAAAGAAAAGAGCTCAATCCTCATTATGGTAATTAAGCTTTCACTTTGAGTGCAGGCTTCTTTGTGTCCACGTGCTCCTTTGTAGGACATCACAACTGTGAGGCAACAGGGATGAAATAGAAGAAAATAAAATAAGAAAAAAAAAAGGAAAAAAAGGAGTTTTTAAACTCCAAGCCAACTTCCAAAAGAGTTCAAGAGCAAAGGGCCAGCTCTATTTTCACAGAGCAAAGCCATGGTCTATTCCTGCCACTGCCTCAGATCAATGTGTTAAGTGATACCATTCCAATTACTTGTCAGTTTAATCAGAGGAAGTGAAACACAATTACAGGGCATTAGTGGAAAAGCCAGCACAAAATAACAGAATGTCCATGTGGGATATCTGCTGCAAAAGCCTGGTGAAAATAACTCTGTGACATTTTCATCAACAGTCTTTTTTACAGAAAAAGAAACCTTTTGGAAATGCTATTACAAACTAATTAGGCATAAAATAATGCTTTACTTCTACAGACTGATTACAGGCCTTATTTCCTCTTGTAGATATCAGAAATATTTTTGGCTTTTGTTTTGTTATTAGAATAAAATTGAATACATGAAGACCTTTACTGAAGTGATAACTGGTACATTTACAAAGCCTCTCTGTGCTCTCTCCCAAGTCAGCAGGAGTTTTGCCATTATTTCCACTGAATGATTGGAGCATTCATTTTTCATGGACACTCCAAATTTCCATTGAATAAAAGATTTTTTTTGGAATCCTCAAGCAGATGCCTTGGATTAAGTGGGTGAAATGGGAGCAGGGAAGGGTAGGGATGACTCCTTCTCCTGCTGAAGGCAGGGGTTCAATTTGGGGGATTCCAAAGGAAAAAGAAATGCAAACCTGGCCTGAAATCCCTGCCTGGAGTCCCCAGGTGGGATATTATGGGGTGGGCACTGTGCCTGGAGTCCCTCTGACTCTTCCACCCCAATCTGTACCACAGCTCAGTTTCACTGGAACAGGGAAAAGGGTGCTCAGCTCAGAGGTGTAAAGAAAATAGGGATTTGTGAATCCTCATGGTAGGAAAGTAGACTGAAGCCCTGTGTGATCCTCAACCATTAAAATTAAAATATAGGAGGTAGAATAACCTTCATGTGTGTTAGATTTTTTTTTCCTTTTTTTTTTTTTCTAATTTTAAAGCCCCTATCCATGCATGCCTTCAGGACAGAACTGACAAAAGCTGGAAAAAGCCTTCTCCTTCCAGGCCTAATTGGATTTTTAAGATCCAAAAGAGATGGGGCCCAGACTTTACTCAGCACAGTGAGTCTCCTGGAATGAAGAGACTTCACTTTTTTCAAGAACCACAATGCATAGCCCAGGTCTAGGTGCCCCTATGGTAAAATCACTTAAAATGATCATCTTGTAATTCTGAGCTCAGAGACTCTGAGGTCTTTAATTGGATTTGGCCCTTTATCTTCTATATTCATGAGATAGTAATTAATTTGACCATCCCTGCCTGGTCCACAGGGTAATTGAATGAATAGCTCTGCACAGCACATAAATGCCTCCAAAAAGAGTTATTGCTATGACTGTGCAGTGTGACAAGTTAACTCTGCCCCCTCGGTAATGATGGAATTGAAATTCCCAAGGAAAGTGCCACTGGAGCCAATCTCACTGCTAATGGGAAAGGAAGAAAGTGAATATGCAACATGCAAAACCACTGCACAGCTCACACTCTGCCCTTTAAAATAGTGACAATTAAAATGTTATCCTATTTTGCCAAGTTTCCTTGCCACACCTTCATCTTCTGGCACTACTAAAACCCTGAAAATACCTCAGAAAGGGTTAAAAGCAACTTAATTCTTCTGGTAGATTGCCACAAAGACTTCTTGGAAGAAATGAAGTGGAAAAAATGTTAAGGAATGTTAAATGAAATCACAGCAGACTGAAACCTGTGGTTCCAGTGCAAGACCTGAAATAAATTTGAAACAGATGCTAATTGGCACCACCTTCACTCTGATGCTCATAAATGAAAGGAACGAGACTTCAGAGGTGCCAGAGGAAGACCAGCCATCCAAAGAACATTAAAACAGGCTTGGATTTGGTTTGTCAGCTCCAAAGTTATTTATACCCTTCTAAGCCATCTAGATCCTTCTGAAAATTCATCCAATGAGACACGTGTGTACATTTTTAAAAGGAATGAAAGGCTGTGGAATTGAAATCCTTCAATTCCCCTGGATGTGCCTCCCATTAGCAATCAGGCTGGCTCTGGAGGTGAGCTCCAGATCTGGGGCTGTGCTGAGCTGCTCTCTGCAGGAGGTTTTTCCCTGAGGAATGGGTAATGGTTTGTATCAAGACAAACAGGGTTGTTTGCAAGTCTCAGTGCAAATCATGCACTGCCACACACATCTGCAGCTGTTTGGAACCCCTTTGAATGACAAATGCCTACAAAACTGATTGCACGTGGTAAAAGTGCTGACTGACCACTACATCTAGTTTGATCCTTCCCCTCCCAAAAGACCTGATGTTACAAATCAAACTTTTTAAAATATATAAGGATATCAAGCAATTTAATTAGTGTTATTCCAATAGTTCAGCTTAATTCAGCTTTTAATTCAATCTTCTGTGACTTCAATATCAATTTCTGTATTAATACAATGCAGCATTCCACATTTCCTATTTATTGCTCTACTCTTATATGCCACAACCTATAATCCCACTGGCATTAACTTTGATATTATAATTGAACAAATGCCTACTATAAAAATGAGTGATTTCACTAAAACAAGAACAACTGAGGAACTTCTGCACATTCCACTTGGTTGTGATGTTCACCAAGAGGAGAACAACTGAATCCACAGTCTATGGGAACTTTACTTCTAATTCCCACTCCTGGTATCTAACAGACCACATTTTAGTGAAGTTTTCCTCAGTATGGCAATTAGTGTTAAGGGTGAGTCAATTCCATGATGATCAAACACCTAAAGAAATTTAAAAAAAAAAACAAACTAAAGCTCAGCAGGAGAACCTCTGCGGCTTTCCACACCACATGATGCTTTTCACTTCAAAACTAGCAAGTAAATTACTGAGAAAAAGTTACTGTGAATAAAATGGGCTGCACTGTGTTAAGTAATTATTTCTAAAGTGTGAAATGGGTAGGAAGTATCTCATCTCAAAGTAGTGCCATGATGCATATTACCTCTCCAGTATAAAGTGAACAGTCTTTTTTTTTTTCCTCCTTTTTTCTTTATCTTGCAGGAGCAATCACAGGAATGAAAACTTTATTTTCCTAATGATTTTGTATGTGGGAGAGAAGTGTAAAGACTCAACCTGTGAAACTCTGCTGTGCTCCACTGTTTGTATTGTGCTAGGATTTGGAGGAGAATTTTTAGAGGTTCATGAGCTGTCAGGAAATCACACAATGGGTAAGGCTGGAAAACACCTCTAAAATCAAGTCCAACAGCTCACTGCCATGTTCACCACTACAAACTCAGTAAATTATGAATATATTTGGGTGATATTCCTCAGTTTAGGAATTCAGGATAGTGTTGTGATCCATGCCAAAGACCAGCATTTCTGTGAGTGTTGAGGGATGCACCTCAGGGAGGATTTGATTTTGGAACAATGCAGGACACTGCTTGCATTAAGTTTGTCTTTCAATCCTGTCATGCCACACACTCATTTTGCCCCTCAGTCCTGAGGTAAAAAAAGGTAATTTTAATTGAAAAGTTACCTCACAGCATGGGGTAGGAAAATACCTTTCTTTCTTATGAGAGAACAGAGGGGATTCTTGCCATTAATTAACACCTAGATGCATAACAACAGGCTGCAAGAAGAAAAGGCTGGGGTTTTTATTGTTTTTTAAAGGTTTTTTTTTTAACAACTATTATTAAAAGTTGCAAGGATTGAGGAAAAGAAAGGGGGAAACCACATAAAAATCAAAGAGGAGCTTTCCCCAAGACAAAAGATGACACAAATTGGTTGTAATGACCTGGCTAAATACTGCTGTCTATTTAAAGAATAATTACACAGACATTAAAATATTTATGCAGCATTCATGTGAAATTCAGTCCCAGATCAAAATCAAGAGATAGCAGAGATTAAATAAGAGAATCCTAGTTCAGGTTTAATAGCTGAGAAGCAGGATTATTTTTCCTTAATATTTTTCCTTAATAATCTGTTTCAACAACATGCAATACAATATTTTACTTTCTTTTGTTCACTGCAAAAAGGTCAGAAAGGGTTATTTCCTGAGATTAAATATCACATGGGTGTCCAAATCATACTTTGCAGGGCTGTGACTTCTGAACACTCAGAGCCATTCAGTGACTGCCTAAGATAAAGAGCACAAGTGCATCCACAGAGTGTAAACTCATTCTGGCATTGGTCCTGAAACTATCCTTGAGGTCTGACCTTCAGAAGAACTTCCCAGAACACAGCTGGGTTGACTGGGGCTGGCCACAGGAAAGGGTTTGACAAGTCAGTGCTGGAAATGATGCAGAACAGGACTCTAAACACATCCAGAGAGCTCTGCTGAGGTATCTGTGTGTTCATAGCTTGTTCCCTGGCACCAGGAGGGGAATGGACAGAACATTTCAGTTTTAATAGAGTTTGGGAATTATATGTTATTAATTTCGATTTTTAATACTTTATTATTGAATTAGTTTAATAATTAAATCTCATAATTCAACAATTTAGTTTAATGCTTGAAATAATTTTACAAATGTGCATATTTCCAAATACAGTAATGGTTAGGTGGGGTTAGCCTGTATTTAGAGGTAAAATGCCAAGTCATTTTGGAAGCTTCCCTGTGATGTAGGAAAATGACACAAAGTCATCAGGAAAGGCCACTTTGTCACATTCCCTGATGGCTGCATTCCTGCTGGGCATGGACAGGGAGTGGACAACCACAAATCCTCAAATCCATGACCATGATAAATGATCCTCAAATCCATGACCAGACTGATGAATGTCTCTGGTGAACCTATTTAATCTCACATGCTCATGCAAAACAAAAGCAATGAGTTTGTTTAGCAGGTTAATATTTCATCAGCTTCTCTTTACACAGAGATCTGTGTCTTTAAACAAATAATTGCCTTAAGTGCACAACTGTGTGTACACGTTTGCAGATATTTTTAAACTCAAAAATGAAATTTCTTTTCTTAGATGACTTGCTAAATCAAGAGAAGAGTGCCCATCAATCATTTAATATAGCTAAATTCTGGTAAGGAGTGCTTTTTTAAAAAACAAAATGAGGCTGGTAGAACGATTGCCTATGCCAGTGTTCACTTTGACTGATGAATTTCAGAGTAGTTTATTACAACAAATAGCATCTCCTAGTGAAATTCTCTCCTTCTAATATCATTCTGCTCCACAAAAACGTGGTTTTGACATCAGAAACAAATTGCAACAACGTGCAGAAGAATGAGTTGTTGCCTCTGAAAGCTATTTCCAAAATACCACATAACTTCAAATTTTATCAAGACAAAAAGAAAGCTGGGTGACACATATTTATTTATTTGTGAGTATGTAATGCTTTTGTAATTCCAGTACACCATGTTTTACCATGAAACCATCAAAATAAATCAAAATAGTCATGTTTTCTGGACTGGTATCATTAATATTTTCAATGCTGAGAAGGACAGGGCCCAATATTATGGACTGTGTTAAATATCTTAATTCAACTGCTATTTTTTCTTTAATGTCACTGCCCTCCTCAGCTGGGCAGGAAAAGGTCAAGATAAGGACAGGGAGAGATCCCTCACCAGTTCCTGTCATGGGCAAAAGAGACTCAGCTGGGAGGAACTAGTTTAATTTATTACCAAGCAAATCAGAGTAGGACAATCAGAAATAAAATCAAATCTCAAAACCCCCTCCCTGCACCCAGAGAAATTATTTAGAACAGCAAGAACTGATGTGGAAAAGTATTTCCTTCTGAATACAGAATTTTACAAAAACTTTTGGCTTTGTATCCTCATGACTTCTGGCTTAAATTGACTTTTGAATTATATTGACTTAACTAGCTTTGGTATGACTGCTGATATTTTTTTTATTACAAGACAAGCATTATTAGAAATGGTTATTTCTGTAAACCTTGAATCCAGTGAGTTAAATGTGACCATGATTCTTCCCTTCTGTAATAAATCCTAATAACCCAACTGGATTTATAACAGCCTATTATACAGCACATTCATGAATATAGAGCAATTTTCAGTTTCCTGGACTAGAAATCATGATCATGTCTAATCTCCTGAGCCTGACAATAAGTTTATGATGTTTAGTGGAAAAGCTCACTGACTTCAGAGGTCACTGAAAGAGAGCACGAACTGTTTTACACAGCACAGTTTTTAGGAAAAAAACCAATATGAAACAACAACAACACACCAAGAAAACCCAAAAACCCCAACCAAACAAAAAAACACCTTGTAGAAGGGATATAAAACAAATTCTGCTATTGCTTTTTGTGTTCCTCTATACTACATGGATTTTATGGGCCTTTTTATTCCACAAATGTTATTCTGAAATAAATACATTAACTTAGAGGGTTTTTTTTTCCTCTTTTCTCAAGTATTTTGGGAATTTCAAAGGTCACATTTTGAGGTTGAATGCCTCATCTCTGGGCAGGCCCCATTCAAGGTTGGACAGAGGTTTGATGTAGTGAAAGACTTCCTGACTCACAGCAGAGGGATTGGAACAGATGATCTCTAAAGGTCCATTCCATGGTTCATTTGGATTCTGAAGTGTAATTTTGATTCAGTTTGGAGTTTTTTTTTTTCCTAAGCAGAGTAATTGAAACTACTTAAAACCTGCCCTTGGTATTACCAGAATGAGAATTAATTCACCAGTCTAAGAAACAAAATTTGTATTTCTGAAAATGTCCCAGATTTTCTCTCTGCATTCTCCCACTCTGTGGAGTGGATTTGAGATCCTGGTTGAGCTCAGCTGGGAAAAGATGCACAACAGTGGCTGGATCAGCTGGGGGGTTCAGGGAATTGGAATGAGAATTTGGGCTCAGATCTGATATCCCACCCCCAAACAAAGGGCAAGATTCCACCTGAACTGTAAATAAAAACTGTAACTGTGATAAAAACTGAACTGTAACTGTAACTAAAAACACTAACTGTGATTTCCTGCACTGATACACACTATACAAACGATTACTTTTTAAATTAATGCCTTGTATTGAATTGAGCACTGTAAAACCAGCATTTAAATACAATAATCCTTTTAAAAGAATACATAGAAAATGAACAGATCTGCTTACTGCTTCAAAAACCGAGGGTGAAATTCTCTGTTTTGTAAATATGATCTGCAAATATTTATTTTTAAAAGCCAATAACCTAAACATTCTTCTGCCCAAGTCTTTATTTAAATGTCAATTAGTATAGCACCAGAGAGCATTCCCACAGCTAAATGATGCCTCAACCAGCTTGCATTGATAAATGTTCTATGACCACTACAGACTATCTATAAAATACTTTTTATTTCATCCATTGGCAGGACTTGCATTGAACTAGCAAACCAGGGGAAGGGGAATAAACCCTCTAGTGATTCCTAGAATGCACTTTATAAATATAGTAGGGCAATTTTAACAAATTTCAACATTTACTATCTTTTCAAAATTCCTCTTTGAGAGCCCTTGTGGGATGATTCCCCTCTTTACATCCCTTTCAGGTGACATTAGCCCACTGTACTGAACTTCATAAAGATAAAATCCAGAGATGCAATAATGGCAATATGGAGAGTTTGAAATAGACACATAAACCCAAAAGAATGCTGCTTAAAATAAAACATTTTTAAGGCATTTTTTATGTTTGGGGTTTTTTTATGTCTTAAGATACCGTGCTTCAAATATCTCCATTAGAAATTTCCTTTATTAAAACAAAGTCAGGAATACTTTGTGTGAAACGAACATATGAGAACTTAGAACTGAAATGTTTGGTGATGGGGAAACAGAAGAGCTACAGCTACATCAACCACAAAACAGAAATAATATTTACCATCCTCCTACCTCACCATCAAAGCCCTTCCCCATTCTGGGGCAGTTGCCACCTACTCCCTCTGTATCACTTCAGAGAAAGCTGCAAACACCGCCCAACATTTCTTTTATGTTCCACAAACCCATGCAAATCCTTATGCATATGTATGAGCACAGAGACACGCCTCCAGGATGGAACCCAGCTGCCTCCATCAGGGTCAGGATCCTCAAACTGGCTGCTCCCAAGCCAAGGGGTCTGATTGGAATGGGCAGTGCAGTGGGAAAGGGCAGATGGGGAATAACATTGTCACAGAGGATCCTTCCAGCCTGTAGGGTTCAGTCCTTTGTCTCTCCAGTTTGGAGGTTCCAAATATTTTCTCAATTTTTCTTGACCACAGGTTCAAGGTTTGCTTCTCTAAGTGGCAGTTTTGATGTTTATTGCTGAATTTCTGTCTATTTAAACAATCTCAAATTGACTGCCTGGGCTCGTGTTGTTTTCTTACAACAGTCACAATTCTTTTCACGTTCCTTTCTTGTCCCTCTTTCCATACACCCACTAAATAACCTGGCTTTCCTCTGACAGGCTGTCAGTGCCCTGCAGAACACCTGTGTGTGCTCAGCAATCTGCTCTGCTTCCAGAACAGTGGTTTTGTTCCCTGGGCTGAGGGGCACCCATGGCTCAACACATTTGCTTTGCCTCCTGCTTCATCCAAGTCATCCTCGCTCACCCATGAAATAATTTTGGACTTGAGACCTCTGAAGAGCCCATGAGGCTCCTGTGGAGACACCTCCTGGTTTGTTAAGCTGGAAATGCAGCCCCTCAAAATGTCCCACTTAAATTCTCTCCTCTGCTTCCATATCTCTACTTCAGTGCTGCCCCAAATTTTTGTACCAATTGACTTTTCAGCCTTCACTCTCTCCTGCCATACAGGATCAACACAAAGGCTTGTTTTGAACACTGGGATTGGATGTTGTGCCCTCACAGAGACACATGAATATCAAATCTGGAAAAGATAAAAAAAAAAAATAAAAAAGAAACAACAAAAGGGAACATTTCACAACCCTGGAAAAATTTTTAAAAAATGAAATCCTGTGTATTCTCTTTTTTAACCAGTGATTTAGCACAGTGATAAGCACAACAGCTAATTGTATTTGTGCAAACTCAATAAAAGTAATTGAAAAGCAAAATGTTGCAAACTAAAGGAAATAATAGCATCAGTCATCTCTGAAATCATTATCTTACTTGAAAAACATAATAAAATCCAAGTGCATGAGACTTTCCTGGAAATTTCCCACACACTTTCTGAAGACATCTGTTCCAAGCAGAAATGTAGGGTAAATTTCTGGAGAGGGAAGAAAACAACAACAACAAAAAAGCTGAAATCTTCCTGATTTCCCCTATAGATTACACAATGCAGAGCAATTTCTTTGGGGCATTTTGTGACCTTTTCCACTTGTCTGAACCTCTCCAGTGCTCTGGGGTGCTCCAAGAGAAGCCCTGAATCTGCTCTGGGAAGCTTCTCATGAGGAACAGAAATGGAGTTTTGGCTTCCAGTGTCTACAGACCCATCTTTAACTCATCCATCCTATTTAAATCTAGTGCTGGTGATGGAGGGACCACACCCACAGGAACCTTTTGCTGATGCACTGTGAACAAATTTCCTGTCTGTGCTCATATTGCATTGATCAAAACCTCATTAACCACTGCCACACTTACAAACACAGGCAAGAATTCAATTTAAATGTCATTTTAAATTCCCACTATTAGACTGTGCCACTGTTAATACCCTAATTTTTTTCCTTATTCCAAGGCTACTGAGCATCTTTATGTTCACAGATTTTAATTTTAATTGCACACTCAACTATCCTAAATTATTAGGCAATGTACCAAGGTAGCAGGAAATTTGCATTATAGTGTTTTCTCCATATGCTAAGCAGGTTAAACTATATCATCCATATGTTAAATTCCTCTCTGCTGTGAGTAGAAGCAATGAATATGATCTTTGCATGCCTGTAACAGACTGCAGAACTGCTCAGATCTGCTGACAGCTTCAGCAGACCTTCAGGAACCAGCACCACTTGTACTGGGCACATTTTTCTCCCAAGACTCTAAATATTGAATCACTGGGCATATATATTTGTAGAACTTCTGTCTCAAAACTACCATTCCCACCAGTTCCATCAAATACTTGAAACTTCCTCACAGTATCAGTACCTGTAAATTTATGGGGTTTCCCCCCTGCTTTTTTCCAATATTGTGTTTTTCCATATCTGCTTTAACTCCTTCTGAGTCAGTTCTGCCTCTCTTTTCTCTCCTCTCTCACTACTCACCATTTCAACCTCAGAAATTCCCAGCCAGTCCTTCCCTACCTTTCAAATCCAGCTGGAATTCCTGGCTTTCCATTTACAAGCCATCCTTTAATTCAGCCTCTCTCAAAGAGCCTTGACCAGCTCAGCTGTTCTGGCCACACAAATATCTGAGATTCACAGGAGAGGAGAAAGGGTTGCAAAAGCTGTCAGTGGTTCCTGCCTTAAAATGGCAAGTCCAGTAAAATCTTGCCCAGTGAGAGCTCTGAGATTCCATTCTGGCCAAATGATCTGGCCTGATTTGGGAACCAAAATATGGGGCAAGGAACAGGGAGCTTTGGGAGAAAACACTGAGGAGGGAACTCAACAAAAGGAAAGAAGCTGATGCCCCAAACCACATTGATCTGCAGGGTAAAATGGCTCTTTGGGAGCTGGGGGTGCCAAAACCTCCTCCCAGCCAAGCTTCCCCAAATCTGTGACACAGGTGGGTCCAGGCAAACAAAACATTTCTAAAGGTTATATTACAAATATTCACTCTAATTCAAAATGAGACAAAATGAGACATGCTCTGCATTAAGTGTTTCAATGGACATACAGATCCCAAAGGCATTAGGATTGGGATCTGCCTTTGGGATTTGTCTGCAAATGCTTCTGCACAGCTGATGCTCAGGTGCAGAAAAAACACCAACATCAGCTTGAGTGGCCATTGGCATGTGGCCATCTCCTGCTGCAACCCCCCAGGCCAAAGCAGGACTCATGTTCTGCAGGAAGGAGTAGCAGCCAGGAAAAATGAGAAGATCACAATTAGCAACAGAGAGAATAGATTTTACCACCCTGGGGGAAAAAAAAAAAAAAATCCCCTCAGCATTTAATAAGGAACATGAGATTTGAAGCTGCACTGGGGGAAATTTCATCTTATAAAGAACATTTAAACACTGTAACATGATTCAGCCCAATACTGCCACAGAGATTTTAATGCTGTGGCATCAGAAGGATGGAGCAGAATAGCTCTGAATCCACCTGCTGCCAGCCCTTTCCAGACCCCAGGGTGGGAATATCAGCCTGGAAAACAGCACAACTGATCTGGGTCCCCAAGGGCTGGGCACAGGAGCCACCTGAGAGCTCAGGTGTCACCAGCCCATGTGTGACAGTGAACCCCTTTAGAGAGGCAGGTTACACGAAACAAATCCTGAGATACAAATAAAGCAATGAGAAATAGAAAAGAAAAAGCCAGCTCTGGATAAACTGCTCTTTTTTCTTTCCTTGCCTCACTAAGGTATTACAGCCTGGTGGGCATGAAAACCAAATTTCTGTGTGGGGGGAAGCTGAGCAGGATGTTTTGTGCAACAAGAGACAGAAGAAAAGGGTTGGATGCCCATGGTGTCAGTTTTATGATTTCTGAAGCAAAAAATCTCTGCTTCAGCATAGGAATCCTGTGTGGCGTTTGTGCTCTTTAGCTTCTGTTTACCTTCTCTATTTATAAGCAGGAATATTTAATGCAGGTGTTTTGAAGATAAATGACACAAAGAAAAATACTGGAATTGCAAAAATACTATTGCACTGGAATCTGCAGGTATACTTTAGATAGCTGGAAGTGCCTAGAGTATTGGACAGGTGTCAAATAAATTGTAAGAAATATTATAATAGATCATTCCACATAAGCCAAAGTATCATGGAAATGCACTTTAGATAATAAAAAAAAATTCCTATCAGTTTGTCATTTATTATGTGTGTGTGGGCTTGTAAATAACCATCCCAGCAAACCAAAGCAAAGCAAACCTCTTGGGGTATATTCCCAGGAGAATAACACTATGGAAAAAATAATAATAGTTTTTATTTCAGCTCAGAAAACCAAAGGTGCCAAAGGGTCACTTCATTGAATATATTTTGCATGTGAAATGGTCACTAACAGGGATGAAAAAGGCAGGCAATACACCCAGCTTAATGCACATAATATATTCCAGGCCTTCACTGCAATAGTTAATGCCTTTGAGAGTCCTCAGGGGCACAGCTGTCCAGCTCCATCAAGTTTTACACATAATGCAGGTCATCAGTAATTCAAATGTTATACTGAGCTCATAGAGACAGAATAGATTAATGTAGATTAATGTAGGAAGTCTCACAGAAGATGTACAGCTAGGCATGAGAAGGTGTATTTATTTAAAATAGCAGAAACTTATTTCATATTAAAATAAAATTTAGGAAAATCCATAATTCAGCACAAAGTGATTGGTGCATTTAAGTGAATGCTTACAATTCCCAGGCTCTGTGGGAAAGGCTGTTACACAATGAAATGGTGGAGATGGGAGCTGCAGTTGTGTGGGCACCTGTGGGATCAGAGCAAAGATGAAGAAAATCCCTTTTATTGTGAGTTCTTGCAAATTTCCTTATTTAAATTACAGAGTTTATTCATACTCTACAGACTTTCTGGGCAGGCAGAGGAATGAAATATGCATTGCACTGCTTATGCATGTTACCTAAACACTCTTTCCTTCTCATTACAGGACTCAGCTCAGCTCTAGAGGAGAAAATTTATTTTGTTCTTCCTGTGTCCTGCTCCTGAGCCTCAGATGGCATTGAGGCACAGTCAGGTAACTTCACCTCAGGCAAAAATTGAGAGGAGAAAAAGAATTCTTGGTGTAGGCAAGTTCTTCCATCACCACTGTTTGAGGCAGATACTTCCTTCTTTACAGTTTCATTAACATTATATAATTATCCATGCTATATAATGAGCTTTTTACCTAGAGAAATTCACTTAGAAATTACACAGAAAGGTTTTTTTCCTGGGTCCGTCTATGTTTCATATCATCATTAATGACCTGGGTGATAGCACATGGAATATGCTTATTAAATTTGGAGGTGACACCAAGCTGAGAAGCACTGAAAGTGCTCAGGAGAGCAAAAAAAACCAAAAACAAACCTCCAAAATGATTTTGACAAATTGAACTTATGTTCTCAAAAAGGGGAAAAAAAAAAAAAGAAAAAAAAGATGCTATTCCAACAGGGTCATGTGCAAGATGTTCCCTCAGTCAGGAATAAGAGCTATAAACCCCAGAACAAGCAGCAGCTCTATAGAAAATCTGCAGAAGAGGCTCCACGGGCTCTGCACACCACGGGAGCATCACGAGGCACCAGTGTCACCCAGGTGGCACAAAGGCAGGTGCCCTTGTCCAGCAGGAGAAGCCAGCAGCAGCCAGGGGAGCCTCTCCTCCCTGTCAAAAATGCTTCAGCTTCAACACCTTTGTTTTGGCACTGTGTACTCAGAAAATGTGGAAAGTTTAGGAGGGATCCAAAACAGATCCAAAGCAGCTACCAAGGATCACCAACAGGAGAAGCCTGAGTGCACCAGGTTTGCTCAATTCCTTCAACCTGAGAAGTGAATCACAGAATTACAGATCACAGACTGTCCTGAGCAGCAAGGGAGCCACAAGGATGGCTGAATCCAGCTCCTGGCTCTGCACAGACATCCCAATAATCCCAACCCTGAGAGCAGGGGTGTCCAAGGGATGTCCAAACTCTCCTGGAGCTCTGGCAGCCTCGGGGCTGTGCCCATTCCCTGGGGAGCCTGGGCAGTGCCAGCACCCTCTGGGGGAAGAACCTTTCCCTTGACAAGTTTTCAGAGCCTTCAGGAGGCTCTGATGTGTCAGGAATTGTCGTGAACGGCGGAAGAATTGCCTCACACAATATGCGTGAACAGCAAATCCCAAAGTTTATTGAAAGCTCACACACATTTATATTGGTGTTAATGAAGCTTATACATATTGCAAAAGCTGAGCTCATTATTGGTTAAAGCACACTTAGATCAACCACACCTACTTCTATGCTCTAATGATTATTTTGTTTCTATGTTTACATTCTTATAGCTACTCTACCTAGGCTATCTTCATTTTTTGGCAAGCCATTTTCTTCCCCATCTTCCTCTTGCAGCGAAGGTCACCATGACCTCTGTCAGTGATTGGCCACTGGTTGCATAATCCCCAGCTTGTTTCCCCTATCCTTATCCAACGGTATCACATCGAAGTGGCCTTTCTCAGCTAGCCAATTACCCACAAAGCTCTCCACAAGGAATGACCAAATGAATACTGCCTTAGGGCAAACACATGGACCAGCTGATTTTTTAAATCCATTGCACTTCCATGGACTAAGAAGTCCAGCAATAAAGCAAGGATATAGCTTGCCCAGCCATAACTGACAGAAAGAATCATGTAAAATGGAGCTGAGCGACTTTTTAACTCTTATTCAGAGGGGTTAATATTTCTTTAAGAAGACTGGGTTAATGGGAACCTCTAAGTGAAATGTTATTTATAAGGAGCCTTCAAAATAGGGTCAGGGCTGACTCAGAGCTTTAAAGGCAATGCAGAAGTCCCCATCCCACCATTTTGGTGAGAATCCACTTCAGCTCCAGAGGATCTACAGATCAGAGCACACATTCTCAAACTCTCTCTATTCTCCATATTCTAAAAAAACTCAGCACTGAAGTCAAACTTATTTTAGACTTCAAGTAAAATATTTTAAAAATTAAAATAAAATAAGCCCCTAGAATAGCTCCACTGTTGTATTCTATTTTTACTGGTTAAAGTGGAAGCTAAATGTTGGAAGTTTCTGCAAAAGATGATGTCCTACATATTGACTAAAACTCTATTTTTTTCCTTAGGGATTAAGTGCAACATTGGAGAAATGAATCTTGTGGACTTGGATTAGAAGTGGCCTTGGTGCATCATCTTAAAGGGTTTTTCCAACCTAAATGATTCTGTGATTCTACACGTAGTGTACCTATCAATATTTTTCTGTTTCTTGATATTTTGATTAAGCTGACTGGATTACACATTTCATATGAGGGTGTTTTTTAATTCCCACTCTGTGAAATATTTCAGCTTTATAAACTGTCAAGCAAAACTTAACTACACACAGATTTTACTCCGTTAGCCTTGACATGATGTTATCTAAACTGGTATTCTCTAAAATTCCAATAGAAAATACTGCAAAAGAAAATTGCAAGAAAGTAAATATATTTTTACAGTCTCCTGTAGTTGCTAAACTACTCCATTCTGTTTTGTAGAGAAACATCTGGAAAATCGACTTCAAAATGAAAAGTAAGGAGTGTGATGTATGGTATATAGCAAAAGTAGATTTTTTATTTCAATTCCTGCAGTTGTTAGGCAAGAAATAAACCACGGAAATGGCTACAGGGGAAATTTCACTGTATATCTAAAAGTAATTATTTATATTTAATATTGTGCCTCAGACACAGCAGCTGGAGTGCAATATCCATTGTAACACCCACCATTGCTCCAGATTTTGATGGGGCCTCTTAGGTAATGTCACATTTGCAATCTCTGAACGCAGCACTCAGGGAAAATCCAGTCAGCAGGAAACAATGAGGATGTGAATGTGCTTGTGAGCCATCCAAGGAACTGTCCTTGACAAGCATAAAGGAAAGCCAAACACCTGTCTGCCTATTATCCACTAGCAATCTCTTTTAATATCAAACATCTTTGCATTTCAATGGACACCTCAGTCTCTGTAAAGCACTGAAAGAGAACAAACACTCCCAAACTACTGCATTTGTAAATGCCACATGATCATGTTTTAAAACCAGACCAGCAAAGGGAAAACACGCGGTTTTGGTTTGGGCTCATAAATTAAAGATCTTATTCTAAGTCAAAATTTTATTTTATCTGCTCATCAACATGAGAAGATTTTACAAACTAAAAAAAAAAAAAAGAAAAAAACAAATTTTTTTTTTAATTTATTGAGTAACTGAATTCAGAAATATTTGCCCACATGAGTAAGACAGAAATTTTAAGGAGGAAATTTTTTATGAAGGTGTGTCATGGTTTTGTCTGGGACAGAGATAATTTTCTAGAGTTTTAGATTTAGGATGAGAATGGTGTTGATAACACACTGATGCTTTAGTTATTGCTCAGCAGTGCTTACTGTAAATCAAGACTTTTCCAGTGTCCCATGCTCTGCCAGAGAGCAAACACAAAAAAACTGGGAATGAGCAGGGCTGGGACAGCTGACCTGAGCTGGCCAAAGGGATCTCCCATCCATGGGACAACATCCTAAGGAATAAACTGGGGAGAGCTGGCTGGAGGCCAATCATTTCTTGGGGATGAGTTGGGCATCGGTCAGTGTGTGACAAGCAATTGCAAAGTGCTTCACTTGTTTTGTCCATTATTATTATTATTATTGTTATTATTATTATTATTACTATTATTTCTCCCCTTACTGACTTAATAAACTGTCTTTTCCTCAACCCCCAAAGTTTAATATTTTTCCCCAGCTCTCTTTCCCATTCCAGCCAGCAGGAATGGGGAAGGTGACAGCGAGTGGCTTGTGGTGCTCAGTTTCTGGCTGGGGTTAAACCCCAACAGCTCCTTGGTGACTGTTTTTCCTTTGCAGGTTGAGTTTGATTTTCCATTCCACATCCTCATGTCCTCTCCTTGGTCATATGGGGCAGCCTGTGAATGTTGTGAACATTTCTCCTCTCCCAACAGCTGAGATAGAGGTGGGGAGTAAGCCAAGAGCAGGATGGGGTGGGCAGGCCCTGGCACAGGGTGCCCAGAGAAGCTGTGGCTGCCCCTGGATCCCTGGAAATGTCCAAGGATAGACTGGATGGGACTTGGAGCAACCTGGGCTGGTGGGAGGTGTCCCTGCCATGGCAGGGGTTGGAATGAGATGGGTTTTATGGTCCCTTCCAACTCAAACTGCTCTGTGATTCCATGATGTGCAATATCTGGATTGCTCATGAGCAAGACTTGCAGGAAGCAATGGTATTCACCACCCCTCTCATGAGCACTGTGCTCACACCAGGAGCTGTAGGATTTGAATGGCTTTTACCAGTGCTTAACTCAGTGCTCTGCTGTGCTCTCTATTTTATTCAGAAATAACTGACAATGACCTCTCCCAGCGCACGAGACCTTCAGGACACATTCCTAAACCACATCCTCGATGATGCAGGTGGCATTCAATGGGGTTTTAGCAGTGAAAAAAATAGAGTCATATAGTTCAGGTGCAGGGAAAGCTCCACAAATGTGTGCTCTGCACTCCCTAGTAGGAGCAACAAGGTCTTTCCAATCCTGGAACAGAATTTTTGATCAAGTGCCTGGTGGCGAATTTGAAATACTAGCCTGGGGGCCCTGATGAGACATAATTCATTCCAGAACAAATCCAGCTTCTACATCCATTCCTCTAAAGTCATTATTGACCCAAGGGAAAATGCTGGCCTTAAGCAAGTTTTAATAAAGACTCTGGTGGAGTCGTTTCTGCAGCACTAAATGCGATAATGAGAAACAAGCCACTTAGCTGCAATAGACCCAGGACCTGTATATAACCTGAAAGTCAGTTTTCTGAGGTTCTTGGGATTCCTTCCAGGAATGAAACAGGCATCCAAAAGAGATCTAATTACCTTGCACACTAATTTGTTACATAAAAATCAGTCAGGCTTAAATGGACCGATATTCCGCTTGTCCTATATGAGTGTAATTTATTTTAATACTGTTTCTGTGAAGTAAAAATATCCATAGGCTAATCAAGTCTGGGTTGAAAATCAAGGTTTTTACTAAACCAATAAAAGTGTGAACATATAAATCTGGCCTTAAATATTGCTCTACTTTAGAACTTTTCTTCAGTTTATTTTAAACAAGAAATGTTTGCATTTATGACCACAAGACTTAATATAAAATAGCAAATTTTCCTCCAGACTCTGGCAGATTGAGAGTTTCTTATGGGATTACTGAAAGTTCTCTATGCATGAAGTAGGTAAAAAATCCTTGATAAGTAGCATGTATTAGTTTTAAGTCAGATTTGTAGTGTTTTTTTTAAAAAAAAATGTCCTTCACTCTGTCCCTTTCTAACTATCAACCTCAAAATAAAACCTTGCTAGACACAGTGGAAGTGATTTGAAAATTAAACTACAGTCTTGATAGAGAGAGATAGAGAAAGGACCCTTTGTGTGACTGTTATGATCCTTAGCCTCCATCCCAGGCAGAGCAAGCACAATCTTTTGTGCCTGGGGTTGATGTCTGGCATTCACTCACAGAGAGATGCTTTGTTTTTTGGCTTCCAATTCTACAGGCAAGTATTAAAGTTGTGAAAGTCAGCAGAGGAAAAACCAGAAATAGGCTGCTCTGCACTGGTGCTTTGGTGGTACAATTGATGGGAGGGAATAGGAGCACAACGAAGAGGGGCTGAGCGTGGCAGTGCCTCGGGCAGGAGGGAAACTGGAGAATATTCCCATGGCTAAACCATGCAGAGAACCCCTGGGCCAGCTCCTGCCCTCACCCAAAACAAGCTGCATCCAGGTATATCATTATGAAATTCACAAATTTACAAAGTTTTACAGGTCTGATCAAGTGTTTACTATGAACAGCAAAAATAAATAATTTAGCATTAATCAGGGGGAGATATAACTCACAGCCAGACTGTCAAACCTGAAGCCAGTGTGCTGTACTTGCAGCCAACTCCTTCCTTTATTTCACACAAAAAGAAGTTTGGGGTACTAATTCTTTTTAAGAAAATTCCTAAAATATTTTCTAAAGTTACAGGGGAATCAGTGTGTAACACAACCCTCCTGCTTTATGATCCAGGAGGATTGGCACTTACAGGCCTTTTTTTAATCATCCTTTAGGTACTGTTTGAGTTGAAATCAGATACTGTGTGGTGATTTCAATAAAAGTAATATTGCCTCACGTTTCTGTGAAACTCACAGCTATTTATAGGAATGAGATGCAGGGGTGGGGGCACAGCAAATATTCCTGGTTTGAATGGAGATGAAATGTCAGGAAGACTGGAGTTGCCATCTACTGGAATGTGCAACGAATGACAACTGCCATGCAAAAATCCTGAATTTCAAGCATTAGTCACAGGAACAGTCCAGGTACTGCATGGCTCCAGGACAAAAAAAAAAAAATACACACAAAAAAAACCCCAATCAAATATTATAAAGCAAATCTCCAAAGACAAAGAATTATTCTCCACTCAGCTTTTGAGAAGTCAGAAGATGCACAAGGAGGCTGTGTCAAACCAATCTTATTTGCATCCTTATCCACATTCAGCAATAGATTATATTTATCACTCCTCATCAGAACACTGATAATTGCACTTGCCAGCTTCAAAAGCACAAAAGAATGTCAAAATCTGAAAAGGAGAGAATTATAAATTCTTCAAGTATGGGCATCTAATCACCACTGCATTTTTCAACCACCACTTTTTAATACAAGATAATATTTAGGAGTATCTTCAGCTGATGAAACACAGAAAAACATAACACAAATCTTCTTAGAGCTGCTTATCATCAAAGACAGTCCATATTAATTTTGCTGTTCCAATAAGGTGTAGTAAGTTCATATCATAAAAAAAAAAGTATTCAAGTATTCACTCTTGTGCTTGTAGGTGATCTAAAGCAGAATTTTTGTTTCCTACATCCAGGTCTTGCAAAAGACCAATTATTTAGCTAAGAAATTATATACAGGAAGTCTTTACTGCTGGACAGACAGACAAACCAGACCTCTCCAGGGCAGTTCAGAGGAAAAAAGAAAACAGAAATGTCCTGAAAGTGCTGTGACTGAAATGACACCAAATGAGGAGGAGACGATGCTGATAGCAGCTACAGCCCAGAAATTCAAGGTATTTGCAGACATCAAGAGATCACGTCCCCCCTCACCAGACCAAACCTACACACCAGGATTTTCTGCAAGCAGTTTAATATTTTCTCATGTTTAGTGAGGATGTTTATTAGTCTCTTAATAAATGGAGAGTGTGAAGTGACTGAAGAGAAGTATCTGACATGTGAACTGTGTTATTATGATTAATGGAGTTCACACATAAAGGGTTATTTTGCTGGAAAACGTCAGCTTGAATAATTACTGGAATTACTCCCAAAGGGCTTTAGAAAATGTTCTGCCCAGTTTCAAGTCACATTCTTATCACAGTTTTCTTTTGACTAGAGGGTGATCTTTAATTGCAGTTTTAAGTAAAACAAGTACTGTAAGCAATTCATTAAACATTATGAAAAATGATGTATTTCTCTAACAGCCCTTGAAAGCAGCTTTCACTTTTTACCCTCATCTTTAGGCAATACAGAAAAAATCAAATCAATAAATACAATGGCTTTCTTCTGCTTTTGAAACAAAAAAGCACACTGTCCCTGTTTCCCTGCACCAGATTAGGTATAGAATATCCTAGAATTGATATATAGGAATATTACTGGCAATATTATTAAGATAAGTAGGGAAGAGATGATAGCATTATTTGGTCTCTTGGATTTCTTAAATCTAATCAGTATTTAATGGACACAACGGTGCCAGAAAATCCAGACAGTCAGAGAACACAGCTCAGAAGCTTCTGAATGTGTTTCAGGGAAGTATCCCAAGGTCAGCACTGCTTTGCAGCGCTGCAGATGCTTCCAACAGGCTCCATGGTCCTGCAGAGTGAGGGCCAAGGAAAAGCAGCACAGATCAAAGGATAAAGGGATTTTCTTTGGGCTGAAGGTAAAGAAGCCAATACCACCCAACTTCATCCCACTGGCACTAGGGAAACTTCTTCCCACTAAGTTTTCAATGTCTTCTGCTGCTCATTGCTCTCATGACCTCGTGGGAGCAGCTTCAAGCGAGTTCTGCTGACCTGGTGTCAGTGCACAGCCCCAGCTCAGCTGCACAATAGATCCCATCCCAGGGAGCAGTAAAACACTGAATTCTTGTCCAACAGCTGCCTTGAACACCAGAACTGTGTTATTATAATATTCATTGTGGTTAGAGCACCACTCATGTGGAACCAGGCTGGAAGAGCTGTGGGTGTTCACGTGGAGCAGAGAAGGCTCCAGGCTGACCTCAGAGCCCTTAAGGGGCTCCAGGAGAGCTGGAGAGGGACTTGGGACAAGGTGTGGAGTGCCAGGCCAAGGGATGTGGCTTCCCACTGCCAGAGGGCAGGGTTAGATGGGATATTGGGAATAAATTCTTGACTATGAGGGACAGGTTGTCCAGGGAAGCTGTGGCTACTCCATCCCTGGAAGTGTCCAAGGCCAGGTTGGACAGGGCTTGGAGCAACCTGGGATGCTGGAAGATGTCCCTGCCCATGGCAGGAAGTTGGAATGAGATGATTTCTTTAAGGTCCTTTTCAACCCCAAATGCCTGTGATTCTCTGACACAGCAAAGGATAGTCCATGCTGGGCATTATGCAGGGACATAGGAAGAGACAATCCCTGAAATTAAGAACTGGAAACAATAACACCCAACAAAAAGCAACAACTGTAGATGTAAGAAGAAATAGGGAACACAACAAGCAAAAAAAAAAAAAAAAAAAAAAGAGATACAATTAAAAGAAGCAAAGTGAGGGTCTGGACCTGCTTCCAGGATTGATTTTTAGCAGGTCTGGCACTCACTATTTGTGCATTGCTAAATCACCTTTTGTCTCCTACCTGCCATGGGTACACAACATCCCCCGCCAGCATTCACAGACCACACCAAGCATGAAGGGGGGGTCATTCAGGAGTTTCACACCAAAGGTTTCCCAAATTTTTAGGATTGCTGCAAGGAACATTACTGATGCAATCATGAAAAGTGGGTACTTGTCCACAGGCATGTGTGCATCACACAGCATCCACTTAGACACAAACACCTTTTCATGGACAGAAAACACCTGAATAATGGGGAAAAAACTACAATATATCTTGAGCCACAAGCATTTTACAGATACTGACCTTTGGTTTTGATTTAGAGGCTCTAACTAATAAAGCCTGGCTTTGCACCAAATCTGAAGAAGAAAATCAAGTACACTCTTGTCAAATCATAATTAATTTGCACGACAAAAAAAAAAAGAGCAGAACTAAGCCAAGCATTCTTTAAAACGGGTCTCTAGAATTCAAAACACTCCATAAAATGTCCTATGTCTTGAAAAACAGGATGATATTTTCCTGCCTTTTCAAGTTGATTATGCATCTTTCCACTCATTTAAAATATAAACTGAGTTTTAGGAAACAATAAGCTCTTCATTTTACAGGAATATTAAAGATTCAAAAGTACAGCAGTAGGAGAGGGAATGTGATTATGAAACACAGCTGAAGTGAACCCTAAAGCTTTGTTATTGTTTGCCCTCCAAATCTGCTGTTTCACCATTAAAAACATGGCAGGGTAATTTACATTCATGCTACTGAGCAGATTTTGAGAATGCATTTGGCATGTTCTTTCTAAAACCTTGGAAAATTCAGGATCTTTGCATATTTTACTAGAATTTGGTATGCCTCTATATATTTATTAAAAGTAATGGAGTAACACAAACTTTTGATTACTTTGTATGTTTCTTCATTCTAAAACATAAAAAGTCTTCAAAATACATTGAAACAAAACCAAACAAGAATCAGGAATGCATATTTCAAAGACTGCCATTGGATCTCACAACATTAAATTAGCCGTTGAGCAAAGCTGAGTTTCTAAGATTACACACACACCACACACAAACCTCCTCCACCATATAAACTCTTCAGTAATGCCTTGAGTATTTTTAAGTTGGTTTAAAAAAAGAAGGTCAGGTTATTCTCTCTTTTTTTTAAGAAGGCATGACTATCTTTTGTTATGCCTTTAAATGTGTCCTTCGGAGACTCCTGACCCATGACTATTTCTCTTAGACATTACATCAGTTGCAAATAAAACGTAATGAAACCATAAATATTGCAGGTAGTCAACAAACCATCCTCTTTAGGCTTGCAAAAATCACAATGACTTCTCTCTGAAATATGAGTCTTCAACCTGGTTTCTGCATTATTAATTCTGTCTATGAGCTAATGATCCAGAGGCCCTCTAATCTCCCTGTAAGATGCAATACACATGCAACCAGGATTTCAATACATGTATCTTGAGTTTTCCCTTCAGAATATGGGAATCATTGGTTGGAAAGGGCTTGGAGCAATGTGGGATAGTGGAAGGTATCCCTGCCCACAGCAAGGAATGGAAGGACATGGTCTTCAAGGTCCCTTCCAACCCAAGCTATTCTCCAATTTTATGATTCCATTTTTCTGTGGAGTCAGTTCAGGTGGTGTTCTATGCGATAGAAGAGGACTCAATAGAAATCTTATTCAATTTCAAAATACCAGCACCAATTTCATAACTAACCTGTGTTTCTAGAAAGAATGTATCTACAAAGGCCAGCATGAAGTTTGTTTTGTCTTTTCTGATTTTGCTTTAAAATACATTTGGAAATGAGCACAAGAAATGGATTAAAAACAACTGGTTGTCTAATGCTGAGAACAGATTTTCTGTTCTAGGAAAAATTTCCAAGAGCAGTTCATCCACTTGTAAAAAGACTTTCCAGAAGACTGCCAGAAACAGCTTTTAACTTGTTCATCCTTGCTTTTAATAATTGATTTCATAAATTCCTCTCTATTCTCCATATGTCCTGCACTTTGGAAATCCAAAACGTGTTCACTGCCCCTCAAGGTATTGCCATTGGTAAAAAGAATGAAGGGTTTTGCATCATGAAGGTAATCCCAATGTATTTCTAATGACTTCTCTACAGCATGGTGCTACCTGTGTCCCCAGGTGAGACCTCACAACTGCCCAAGTTATTCTGGAAAAGGACACAAATGTTGGTAAAATGTGATGGATTTAGGGCCATAACTAGTTTGGCTACAGGGGGATTTTTCACAGTCCTAAACAATCCTGCTATTCTGTCACTTCATCCAACCTCTTGATAAGTCTGAGTAAATACACCAACAACCAACCAATCAGCCAATTAACCAACCCCAGGTGGAACAGCTGCAAGAAGGAACATCCATGGAAGAACAGAACCCTTCAGTCAATATGAGTCTCAAAGCATAAATAAAATTCTGTTTAGCACCAGAGTTAATCAAAAATAACCCTCACAGATGAACTATCAACAGCAGCAGAGGGCACAGTAGATGCATTCAGGAGTGTGGATAAGCAGTGGCCCTCTCTGTTTCTAAGAGAATTGGAAATTAATTACAGTTTATTTGCTGGTACCTTCA
Source organism: Agelaius tricolor (assembly GCF_023055355.1). Lineage (NCBI taxonomy): Eukaryota > Metazoa > Chordata > Aves > Passeriformes > Icteridae > Agelaius > Agelaius tricolor. Next base: position 1,601,327 of record NW_027269284.1, on the reverse strand, counting down.
GAAATGCTTGGGAAGATCTTGAGATAAACTTTTGTGGAGTGTCTCACTTAGCACTTCTGAAGGTGGAACTAATTGATTTCCAATCAAATATGACCAACTAAAACCTTGACACTTGCTAATCATTGCACTCCACATGTGCTTCCTCCATGACTTCTTCCTAAGACATTTTTAGAGATATGAATTAGCAAGGGTTAATCAAAACCCTTTAAATTTTCACTTTTCCTGCAAACCAGGAGTTCCACCAACCTGGTAACGTGACAGTAACACAGCAGCCTTTGCCTAGCCAGGATGTTGCATGATCTTCATGTGTTGATTAATCACAAAATGATCATTTTACTTCTTGTCTTTTTCCCATCACCCCTGGACATTCAGAACCAGTAACTCTGACAAGAGTTTTCCCATCACGTCCAGAAATCCAAAGGTATTTTCACAGATACTTAGGAGAGTCAGTCCTTTTTTAGCTTATTCAAGTAGTCTATCAGCCATAAATGGAGGAGAGAGTTACTTCTCCATACTCTGGATATGTTGTCCTAAAAACTGACATTTCTGCACTGTGCTGACAATTCTGCGCATGGGTCTCTTCTGCCAGTGACCTTCTAGAGCTATGCATGACCACCTGCAAATGAATGTGGTTGATGAGGATGGAATAACTGCAATGAGACAGAGAAATGTTTATCACCTTGTCAAAAACAAAAAGGTCATTAGCATAAGAACATCTGTGATTTAAAGGTAGCCACAAATCCAATGTGCCTGTCAAGTACTGTAAGAATTTAATGACATCTGGAGCCAGCAGGATTATTCTGGTCAAAATCTTGTATAATGTTACTCATTTTTATATCTACTAAAATAGACATGTTATAGAACTGGACTTCTTACCAGCTGAAATCCTAAATTCTATACAGAAGGGGCAGCCAATAAATGTTCAGGATGACCAAATTCAAGAGAAATAACAGATGTAGTTTGCTTTACCTTAGGTCATATCTTTTTTCCCCCTTTTCTGCTTTTAAATGTTTCTTTTATGCAAAATGTCATGGTTCAGCACACTTGAAAATTAAAGACTACCAAAGATCAAGGTTTGAGTCCTTCCATTCATGAAAGGAAATTAAAATCATCACTAAGAGCATCACTTTTTATTATTCTGATACAAACCACTCAGAAAATGCCAAAAGGAAGAAGTACACTCAGTATGTAATAGGTTGTTTTGCCTTTTCATATTTTGGTGGAGAATTTATGAAAAGATGTGTGTACGAAGAGTTAGATATCAGCAGCCACATTCTGATCTCATGTACTCTGTCCCAACCCCATCTGTCCTGGATTGAAACTTAAGGTAAGGTAAATATCCAGGCACAAACAGCAAAGGAATATTCAAGGGATTAGCAAGAATTAAATCATTCTGAGGCCAGTTAAGTTATATGGGACATTTAATGGTTGGACTGGATCATCCTAAAGGTCTATTCCAATCTTGATGATTCTATGATTAATCTGAACACAATATTAAAAATGTGTAGAGCAAACACATTGAAAGGTGTTTTTCTTTTCCAGACTGAAAAATTCTGACCATTGCTGCCACTGAATTATCCTTTTCATGACTACAAGAAGAAGCTTCCCACCTAAACTTTCTAAAACTTTATTCATGTTGTTCTTCTGTAACCTACTTTACATTGATTTAATCAAGCTCCTTTAAACACATACAAACTTAGTTTGCCATTCTTAAAATGTTTTATAATAGCACATTTAATAAAGCTAATTTAAATCTGCTAATTTATAGAGACTTGCCAGAGGCTTTGAAACTTCAGAAAATGTGTAAACTTAACAGTTTGGCTGTGATAACAGCTCAGACAGTGGAAATTAAGCCCTTTGCATTACAATCATCTTCAAAGTGGGTTCCTGGTTTGATTGCAAAAAGGGTACATTGCAAAATACAGTAGGACACCAATTTACAAAAGATATTTCAGGTGCCCCAGTTCTTGAATTTGGTCACTATTGTGCCTCAACATCAGAGCCTCAAACATACACTGAGGTCTCTCATCTTAAGACTACCTGGATTCTTTTTTACAACCAAATTTTGGGTAAGAGCAGAGTTTCTTCTTCAAAAGCCCTCTGTTAGAGCTCTGAGAGAGTGCACTTAGGGCCATTAATTCTGGGTCCCTAATTCTGGTTGTCAGTCTTCCAGCTGCTGCTATATAGGTTTGCTACTGTCTGCTCTAATTCCTGCCTTTGAAAACCAAATGATAATGGATTATATGCCAGAGTGGGAATAGGCACATTGGTTGGGATCCAAGCTGTATCCCAGGTGATAACAAGGAGAAGCAGTGAAAAAAAAAATAAATATATTCAGATATATATTCAGCTCCTTAGTGATGTATCAGGGAGCTTCATCTCTACTAGAAGAAGTCTTTATACATAGCATTTAAATGGCAACTAAGTGATCCTTATCATCATCTGATTTGCAGAAAATGGTAGCTTTCCTTGAAGATATAATTGAAATTTTCAGGGCTGCTGTTGCAGACCTCTCTCCAAATTTTTACATGGGAGAAGGCATTAAGGCTTCACCCAAAAAAAGACTTGTGGGGTTGCAGATTTTTAAGGGACACAACCTCATTGCTTTGAAGCTTTTTTCAGTATCTGTGAAGTTCAAGTCATCCTTTAATTTTTTTCCCCCTGCTAATTGCACCAAAATATTCATCAAGGCAATCTGGAATATATTCTTGGGTGGGTTTTTTTAGTCTCTCCTGCTTCAATGCTTTTTCTGTCGGTTCTGTCACTGCTTTCCCTCCTGCTTTTGTGTACCGAGAAACAGAATTAAGGTGTACTGCAACCAGTGGACACTTGCATAAACAGCCTGCTTTGAATAAAACTGCATGATCTGAGGAGAGGAAAACCACCTTCAGCTCTCCTGCCCAAATGCTAAAACACAGATGAGGTTCATATACTATTAAAGCATCACATCTTTGCTTTGAGACCACTGAAATGTTGCGAAGAGCAGAAAAATGTAAATAAACTGAACAGGGGGCATAAAAGCACATTGATCCTCAGGTTCTGCAACCACAATTTAAATGGTTTATATTTGTAATTTATTTAAGATGGTTTCTGGCAAATCCATTAGTAATGAATCTCTTTCACACATTTTTATTTTTATGCACAAGAGCTTTAAGTTTGCCAAGACTTCTGCAAAGCAACTTTTACTGCATCAAATTACTGCATTCCTTGATCTCCCCCAGCACACACTCACAGCAGCCACACTCAAACACAACGTTTAGCTCTGCAACAGACACCACCAAAACAAGGAATTTCTTTTAAATTAACACAGCTGTGAAAAAGAAAACAAACACAGTGGTTTTGCCCTGTCCCTCCAGCGCTTTGCATCCGATGTCCACATAAAATCAGCACGATCCTCTGCAATCCTTGCATCCTAAGATCCATGTGGAACTTCTTCATTGGGTATTGATGCAGAATTGGGAGCTGTCAGCTCCGATCGCTCTCAGCAGCACAGGGGCTTGAGATTCTATTTCATAATAGGAAAAGATGGCCAGCGTTTTCCTGACAGAAATACCATACATTTTTCAGTCAGTAAAAATTACAGAGCTCATTGATGATGCCTTTCCCATAGAGAATGAGGACTGAAAATTACCCAGCAAAGAGTTGTTTTTTTTTTTTTTCTTGGAACACAGAACAAAAATCAGCACGATCTGCTAAACTTATTAACTAATGGGGTTTGAAACCCCCTCTTTGCATGCTGCTGACACACTCACAGCAACCTATGCATTGATCTTATTCAAAAAAGCACAGTAATCTCAATGCTGCTAGAACTGGAGTTCTGTGTGCCGTAGCATACACCGCAAAGAAAAAGGAAAAAAAAAAAAAAGCCTTTAGGAAAGGCATGTGCTGAACACACAAAATATGCAGGATGGAAAAAGACCAAATGTAATTAAAGCTTATATGAAATGAGACATTCCTATTTGCAGAGCTCTGGCTGCATTTCTATGAGAAAGAATGCACAGAATTTCAAATCATGCTCTATTTAGACAATGTCAGAAGAAAAAAAAAACAACCACATTTCCCCCCACACACCCCTCAATCCCCCACCCAAAGACCAAAAGGCAAATCTCATCATCGGAATTAGAGAGAAAAAGCAATCCAAAAAGACTGGTTTACATATTCCTTCCCAAACCAAGTAATCGAGTCTCTCCCTCTCCCGGCTAATAGCTTATAAATTCAGACTTTAAACAAAAGCATCCGAGGAAAAGAACAAGAGAAAGAATCCTAATTCTCAAGCTTCCTACTTAGCACTGCCTTGCTTTTGATGATTTGTGCGGCTGTGTGTGCGTGCCTGTTTGAGAAATGGCGAGATAGGCTTAAAGTATTTTCCATTTCATCAAAGAGCATATATTACTTTCCTGGTTCGCTCCGATGTTGGTTTTATGCCCACCCCTTTTCAATCTGCCCATGTCTGAGATGCACAGTGCAGGCGTACAATCATGAGCAGCTTACGACACTCAGTGAACACTGGGTGCCTCTGCATGCTCTAGCAACATACTGCTCAGCTGAAGGGAAGGGATTCTTGCTGTCTCTCTCTGCTCTAAGCATCACCTAACAAGCAAAGCGAACAAAGAATGGGAAATAAAGCGACCCTTAGCCGGTCTGTGAATGAATTGTAACCTCTCTCTGGAGTAAAGGTTGTGCCGGTCCATGGTCGTTGCAAATGATGGACATTAAACAGATTGACAAATCCTGTGGAGTCGTTAGTAAAGAGTTTGGAGTTTTTTTCACGCCACAGTGTTAACTGCAGAGGAAAGGACAGAGGGAGAAGGAGAAGATCAAGCTCATGTACATAGTTCTGAAACTTGCAGGTCCTAGGAGGCAGCTCAAAAGCTAGCTGGACAAGCCTTTCGCTCGTTGAGCAGAAGCGAAGTGAGACATTGTGAGCTTGCCAGCCTTGCACAACATTGAAAGGGACTGAATTTGTAGCACAGAGGGGTCTTTTTTAGCTCTGCATATAATTAGTCCAAACACAAAGGAAGCAACTGAATGGAGGTTGTCACTCTCTGGAAAAGGGTGGGTAAGACACTTTTTAATTAAATTCTTTCATGAAGAAAGATTTTTTTTTTCCTTTGCTGCAGCATTTAAAATGAACAAAATCACTATCATTTTACCTTTGAATGTCTGTGAACTTTAATGCTGCACAGCTCCTGCATGCTGTAAAGTGAAATATTTGCCTCTGTGTTTGTTCTGTTTGCTGTTTTGCTTTGGTTTTCGGGCTTTGTTTCGTTGGTTTGCCTTTTTTTTTTTTTTTTCTCTCCCTTAAATAAAATATGATGTAGAATTTGAAAAGACTCAATGGACATTCTCAAGCCTATTTGGAAATATTCTTGCTAATGGATTTCCTTCTTATTGGTCTCTGTTTAAACTGGCTGCTGAGGAAGCCCCCGGGGTTGATATTGTGTACGCTGGGTATCTTTTCTAAAATGCTTCCAGCTGTGAATAGTGGGTGTCCACAGCTCTGTCGGTGTGAGGGCAGGCTTTTGTACTGTGAATCACTGAATCTCACAGAGATGCCTCGCAACCTGTCGGGCATGATGGGCTTGTCTCTGCGGTACAACAGCCTTTCAGAGCTGCATGATGGACAGTTCACAGGGTTAATGCAGCTCACGTGGCTCTATCTGGATCACAATCACATTTGCTCAGTGGAGGGGAATGCCTTTCAAAAATTGCGGCGAGTTAAAGAGCTCACCCTGAGTTCCAACAAAATAACCCAACTGCCCAACACCACTTTCCGCCCCATGCCAAACTTGCGCAGTGTGGATTTATCATACAACAACCTGCAGTCTTTGGAGCCTGACCTGTTCCACGGGCTGAGAAAACTGACAACTTTGCACATGCGGTCGAACGCCATCAAGTTCGTGCCGGTGAGAATTTTTCAGGACTGTCGCAGCCTGAAGTTTCTAGACATAGGATACAATCAGTTAAAGAGCCTGGCTCGAAACTCTTTTGCTGGCTTGTTCAAACTCACTGAGCTGCACCTCGAGCACAATGACTTGGTGAAAGTGAATTTAGCCCATTTTCCCAGGCTCATCTCCCTGCACTCCCTCTGCTTGCGAAGGAATAAAGTTACCATCGTAGTAAACACTTTGGACTGGATATGGCAACTCGAAAAGATGGATCTCTCCGGCAACGAAATCGAGTACATCGAACCTCACGTTTTCGAGAGTGTACCTCATCTCAAATCCCTGCAGCTGGACTCCAACCGGCTGACCTACATCGACTCCCGAGTCCTCGACTCCTGGAAGTCCCTCACGAGCATCAGCCTCTCTGCCAACGCCTGGGATTGCAGCCGGAACGTCTGCGCCCTGGCCTCCTGGCTCAGCAACTTCCAGGGTCGCTACGACAGCAACCTGCTCTGTGCCACCCCCGAGTACGCCCAGGGAGAGGATGTTTTGGACGCCGTGTACGCCTTCCACTTGTGCGAGGACGCCGACCCCACGAGCGTCAACACCTTCTCCCCGGTGACCAACAACAGCGAGCAGACGCTGGGTTATGGCTCGGCCACCGCCACCTACGACGCGCCCGACGGCAACGAGGACCGGACCACGTACGCCGTCACCATCACCATGCCCGGCGAGAACTCCGAGAACGCCGTGCAGATTCACAAGGTGGTGACGGGCACCATGGCACTGATTTTTTCCTTCCTCATCGTGGTTTTGGTGTTGTACGTCTCCTGGAAGTGCTTCCCGGCCGGCTTAAGGCAACTAAGACAGTGCTTTGTCACACAGCGCAGGAAGCAGAAGCAGAAACAGACCATGCACCAAATGGCTGCCATGTCAGCCCAGGAGTATTATGTTGATTACAAACCCAACCACATTGAGGGAGCCCTGGTGATCATTAATGAGTACGGATCTTGCTCCTGTCACCAGCAGCCAGCGAGGGAATGCGAGGTGTGATTTTCCTTTGGGATTTAAACAGTGTGCAACCAAATAACAGCGTGCAGGCAGACAGTGGCACGGGGTGGGGGGGGGGTGCTGGGCTTTGCTGGTGATTTCTGACGTGCACCCCTGCCCAAATTGTTTAAGAGGGGCTGTCCAAAAGACTTGATATTTTAGCTTTATCGTGTCTTAAAAACCTTCAGGACAGCCAATCTTAAGGTTTCATATGCTAATACTCCCTTTGAAGATCTGTCAATATTCAGGAATCTGAGAGTGTAAAAAAAGGTACCAATTATTGATCTTTTGTAAACTAAGAAAACTGTTTAAAATAAAAAAAAATAGCATTTACAGTTTTTACAGACTGGTGTATATTACATGAATGGTTCCCTGTATACAAAATGCAACAGTTTAACCTCTCTCTTCATGCTGAGTGTTGAAATGAAAAGTAGAGGAGCAAAGAAGCCACATAAGATAGAAAGCTTAAAATGACCCAGGTGGCTTCCCATTGTAATTAGCACACATTCACGTACATCATGTTGCTGAAGATATGAAGCATGACACTGGAATTCTATTTTTGTTAATGTGCTACCTGTAACTGGATGTCAGTACAACAAGGAGCCAGAGCACCTCAGAAAGGCTGAAGTTTTGACTGTGTCACTAGGACAGGATTTCTGAGGATTTTTTAAGTACAGCTCCCTTGTTAGTTGCTGTAAGATCCATAAAAACTGCATTAGAACCCCTAAAAGTATTTTGTATCAAAACTGATGATATTGTGAGGACTCTCTAACAAAACCCAAACAAGTGAAACACTGCCAAAATATGCTCATCAGAATTTTCTTTAATATTAAAAACCAAACCAAAAAAAAGCTAAATTTAAGAGTTTTTCCTTGCATTTACCACTTTAATGCTTGTTTTGAGCTATGCCAAGAGCAAATACCCCCTCATTTTGTGCTCTGTGGGTCCATGGTGAAGAGCAAAAGCAATTATTTGGATCTCAGTGGTGAAAGTCAAGAGCAAAACCACTGTCAGGGTAGGACAGAGAGTTTCCAGAGCACCCTTCTGGGTCCTGTAGTAAAGTGCTGGCAAAACCCAGCTCGTGTCCCTCCCTTCCCCTAACAAAACAACCCCAAAACCTCTGCAGAGGCTGGAGGCAGATGTACCCTCCTTACCAAGGACTGAAAAATGGCATTGATGGATATAAGCAGTGATTTCATGATGTAGAATCCCACAGCTGTTTTATCTGACTGCCCTTAAATAAAGGCTTCCTTTCCTTGTATTTTGGATTTTTCATTCCAGAATGTGAACAAGCAAACGATTGATCTTTTCAGCAGCTCCTCTCGCACTAATTGACGATGAGGGAGTTTTATAACATCAGGCAGAGCATCTTGAAATTTTCTTCCTACAGCATTACATGTGAATAAAATGTGATGGATAATGAACTGGGTGACATTTCTATGCTTTGTACATGTTTCTCTATCCTCAGGTTACCACCAAGAGAGGAGCAATTCCAAAATTTTACATGTGTTTTAATGTAACACAGGGGTTTTTTTTTTCCTTTTTCATTGCAATAAAGTGCTATCTACTCTTACAAGGGTACAGCAAGCTTATAAAGCAGAAAAACAGGCACAGAAGAAATAATTTGGTTTTTTTGCATAGCAGGTTTTAGTCATTTATTTAAAATGTAAAGAGTGAATTTTGCATTTCTTTTCTGACTGAAACTATTTTTAAGGAGTCAGAACTTATTTTCCTCTATGTGGTATATCTCATACCATGTATTATAAAACATGAAAATAGCCTCTTAATCAAAATTTTTACTCAGTGAGACTATAATATCATCTATGAAAGCAATGAGATTATGTACTGGGAGAGGACAGTGCCACAGAAAATTTAATGAAAATCAACTGCTTTTTTTTTTTCCTAAAGCAACTGCAAATTCACCCCCAGCTTTCAAACAAGCAAGCACTGTTAAACCCAGGCTTTTCTCTCTTTAAACAAATGCACATTTCTCTTTCTGTGCCTCAAGCCCACAAGGGCTTGATCCATCCTGAAACTCCCCAGTGACCTGAGGGGCTGAGTGTGCACGTACAAACCCAACAGGAGGGGCAGAGGGAAGGTTCAGAACCCCTCCTCTCTTTGGGCTCCTGACCATGCTTGAAGCAAAAGTACTTTATGCCATGCTAACTGTGGGCCCAGCTAAATTTATTTTCTCCATTAAACCTTTCTCTGAAATCGATAGAGAATTTAAGTGTGAAAAATTGACTCTCTAACTTTGGACTGGGCTATGTGCTCCCCAAGCCACCAGGCAGCACTTGGGTACAGCCACTTGCCAGGAAGCTTCCCAAATCAACCAAGGTTATTAAAATACTGTCTGCATATGGTAAAACAAAATATGAACTGGTTTTATTTTGATAATGACCCCCTGTTGCTATCAGGAAACGTGTTGGTGCAGTCATGATTTTGCCCCTGTGAACCTGAGACAAGCCTGGTACCAACAAACAATCATCCTGTGGTTGTATTTCCATGTATTTTTAGCATTTTTGTGGGTTGTATTTGAAACACACGAGTGACTGCACCCCTCTGGAGTCATCCCTGCTGTTCATTGGTGTTAGCAACCTCCAGCTACGTTCACAAGGATTTGAGCAATTCTGCCTTTGGAATTTATTCACCTCTGTGCATCATGCATCTGGCATTGACAGCTCAAGTAAATGGAACAGAGCATTTTTCTTTGAAGGTGCAGTGGTTTCTTGAGTGAGAGCTGATTTGGGGTTTGCCTGTTGCCACTTCTCCTGCAGAGAGGTGATGGCCACCAGTGCTTTGCCACCCTGAGCAGGATGATGGATGGATCCCTCCATGGAGAGCACAGCACTTATTGAAGGATGTATTTCAAAATCCTCCTGCAGAAATCTTTTCTAGAAGGGTAATCCCTTCTAGAGACAGCCTCCCAGTGATCCCCAGAGGATTTCTGGAGATCTTGACACCCTCTGAATATTTATTGGAGAAAAGAGGGTGTCACTGCTGTTACGTGGCATGAAGACACTCCACAGGGTGCCCACATCCAGGCTGAAAATTTACATGAAATATGTGTGGGTAATAAAGAAATAAAAGAGCCTGTATGTCATTTCAATCCAGCTATTGCAAATCCAGTTATTCATCCTGCTCCAGGCTACTTGCATTGGTGTATATGAGAGTTATTATATTTGTACTGCATTTAGAGCAACTGCAGGGACAGATTTTCCCCAATTCTTTCTTCCAAATTTCATGTTCAACAACTGCCCAGAGATAAGTTATTCCCTCTCTTTTGATGCCCTTATTCTGGCCTATTAAATGCCTCCAAAATCAAAGGACAAAAAAAAAAGAAAAAGAAAGGATGCTTTTGGGGTGAGTTGTGAACAGTGTTTTGTCCATGAAATGCTTGGGGAATATCAAAGGAAGGGAAATATTTTAAATATTCCCTTTTCGACGTTCCACTTAATAGGACTAATCTCCCTGTTATAATTAGGTAATGAACATTATTTTTTTATATTTAACTGTCTTTTTGCACAAAAAGCAGGGTGAAAGGCAAGCAAAAGCACTACCTTTCCTGAGCTGGTTAGCAGTACCAGTGTTACAGATCTCTAATATGCATTTTCTTGCTGCTAACATCAATACCCACTCACAGTGCACCCAGTGCTGAAGGAACTGTTGCTGTGTATGCTTTGAATGTATATAAGGGATGATTTATTTTCCTTTCTGCCTTTTCTCCCTTCCTTTCTGTACAACTTAAAAACAAAAAAAATGGTATGAAACCACAGAATCGATGCTAATGTACCACATTCTGTTTCTGGCCTGAAAATATAAAATACAAAGAAATTCTGCTCAAGGTGCCAATTCCCTGCTTTGCCATGTCTGGGTGCTGCAGGGGGTGAGCCCAAGGGATGGCCCATTGCTTGTGGTCACAGCAAGGATGCTCTGGAGCAGCCTGACCCAGCTCCCTGCCCACCTGTGCCACACAAAGTCCATGAACCATCCCCAAGGGTATTTTTGTATGCTCTAAAATATTCTGTGTGTTTTCATGGCTAAGGCATTGAGGGGTAGTTGAAACGAGTCTATTTGATCATTTTGTTCGGTGCTGATAAAAAAAACCCCAAACAACTCTCATTTGCTTTTGAGATGGACTACATTTGTTCCTTGTGTGAGTCTCATTCTGCATTAACAGCAAAAGGACTCTGAGTCCCCCTTCCTCCCCCCTCCAGCTTCCACAGTGGTATTCAGAATGGCAAAAAGGGAGTGTTTAATGAGGAAGCTCATTTCTAGTGCTATTATAATAATAACAGCAGTGATAATAATGAAATTAAGAGGAGACAAAAGATAAGAGGAAAGACTGGAGCAATGGCAACCAAACTCAGGGTGTTTCTGGATTCCTCTGCCTTTTCCTTTTGTAAAGATGGTTAACCTAAAGAAGTAGCACAGATGAAAAACCAAGACTGAGGGTGGGTGGAGAAAGCAGTTTTAAAAACTGTGCAAGCAGGGATGAAGCAGCTTCTGCAAAGGAGGGTACACCACTAAATAGCTCCATTCAGCAGGAGAGAGAAAAGGAAGGGGTGAAGGGACGGCATGAAAGGGAAGATGAGAGCTGGTGAGGAGGCAAGGGGGGCACTGTGCACACATGGGAAATGAGATTTTCCCGTGCCTTCCCCTCCCACGTTCGGGCTGTGGCAAGGACAAGAGCAGGGGTTTGGTTTAGGGAAGATGCCCAGCATCCCTTTGCTCTCCCAGCAGAGCAGGGAGGGAGGCGCAGTCGGGCGAGCTTCCCCAGACGCGTGCCCGCAGCCCCGTCACTTCCTCCGCCACCTCCCCGTGCCCGGGAGCGCAGTCAGTGTCCCCCCATCCATCACCGCCTGCCCAGCTCCGGCACTGCCACCAGCGTGTGCGGGCTGCATTTCCTGGCTGTCCTAATCACAGCTCACCACAGACTTGCTAGAAAAGCAGACATTTCTACCCCAAATATTTTTTTTTTTTTTTTTTTTTTTTTAAGAAACCCTCATAGAGAGGGATGGGTGATCTTGAGCTACTGCGGATTCTCCTGCTAATTATATCCACGCTCACAGTCAGCTTTACATTCCCAGCTCTAATGACAAACAGATCTGAGATATTTTTGCTGTGTTCAAATTACCATTATGCACCAAGGTTATGCTTTTCCTTGACCTGCCCAACCCAGTCTAATATTAACAAATTGAGCATTTATGCGAGTTCCTTTCCAAGCATGAAGTTGATTAGGAATTTAGGAAATGCTGGTGATTTAAAGATTAACCTTTCATATAATTACTGACATAAACCAGAGCTATTAAGGTATTAGAGACAACTATTCAGAGCATATTCTACATTAAAAACCAAATCACATTTAGAGCCATGCAAAAGACTTTCCATACCAGCCAATTTTTTTTTTTAAATTTTTTTTTTTTTTTTTTAACAGCAGAAGAAAAACCTGGTGAAAGGAAAGGAGTAAGCACAGCCTACCTCTAAAGTTATGGGGGGGGAAAGCAAAGCTATAAAAATAATACAGAAACCAAGCAACAGTCTTCTGCTGGCAAGACACAGCTTGTAATTGGGTGGGTGGCTGTGAAGAGCTGAGATGAATGCTGCAGAGCACTGTAATTTTATTGCACCCTGTCTGCTCTAAAGTGAACATATTTGCAATGAAATCTGTATTTCTGTGAGAACAGGGCAATTGGGTTTTTGGGGATTTTAGTTTTGTTTTGTTCGGGTTTTTCTGTTTTGTTTTGTTTTGGTTTGGTTTTTTTCAATTAAGATCACGTCACTTGTTGGCATTCAGGCACAACTCTTGAGGCTTTAAAGCAATTACTGTTCTTACTCCCTTTGCTGGGGTGATAGCTGGGGGAGACAGTCAAAGGGAAGAAGCTGCACTGAAAGGAGTTTGAGCTCCAAGTGCCACATTTGCATCACAAGAGAAGAAATTCAGTTGAAAATAAACACCAGCTTCTCACCTTTCCCTCCATCTCTCCCCCTCCTAAAACCCCAAATATGTAAATATGATAAAAATCAGAGATAGGTGGCAGTGCTAATGGATTAATACATTAATACTATGCACATTTATGCTTGGCAAACAGCACCTACTATTCTGCTGAGGCACTTTTATTTTAAATCATTTCCCTGCTCTCATGTTCTTCACATCCTCACCATACACAGTCACTACTGCCAGAAAATGTCTTTCAGCACGGGTGCTATGGGAACATGACCAATTCCCTTCCATTTCTGAGCTAACAAAGACTAAATCCAAGATTTAAAAGGCAATAGGTAAGTAGAAAAAATCTACTTCATCACTGAATTATCACTTTTAGCACAGCAGATTTCTCTGACTGATGTGATTAGACAGTAAGCCCAGTTATTCATTTATTCCCAACTTTAATCTGGTCCTTTTTGCTGATGTGCCTTTCTCCTGAGAGCAAAACAGGGCACAACACTGCAGAGAGGGTTGAAAACGTTTTTGGTAAAAATCTAATTGTAAAAATATGCATGGACACATCAAACTGATTTAAGGGCTGATCCAATGAAAAAAAATGCAGCTTATGTACAGCAGATCTTCCTGCAGTAGCACACCTCTGTACCCTAGTGGCTACAGTCAGGTATGAGCAAACATCCTCTGAGAGCTGGGGGACTCAAACTGAAAACAGATTTCTGAATACCTTTCAAAATATCTATTTCTCCTCTAATTTTTACCCCTCCTTACCCATTCTCACATTTTTCATTCCCAGAGCCTCACAGGCAGGGTGAATCAAAAAACAAGAGGGGGAGGAGGAAGAGGAGAGCTCTGAAAATCCCAAACTAAGCTGCAAGACCAGTCCACAGCTATTGAATTCCTGAGGTTTTCAGCCTTCTCACAACTGTCAGCCCTTTGAAACATGTCTGCTATCAACCCTCTTTGCAGGATGAGAGGTAAAGTGAGCTCCCAGGAGTAAACCTGGATCTGTCTTTGTGGTCCAGTGCCTCTCTGACAGCCTGGCTTGCTTAGAGAGCCTGGTAAATATTAAAGAATGTTAATAATAATGAGATAAACCATCTAGGGACTTTTTTTACCCACTCTTTTTTTTTTTTAAACTTGGCTCCATATTAAAGCTTATCATGACAGAAAATTTACTTATCTGATCCACATTACTTCCCAATGCAATTTTTTTTTTCCACAGCAAACAAATTTGTGGCTGCTGCTCAAAGGTTTGCAATCCTCATGCTAAAGAGGCCACTGGATGTCAAATGTTTACCCTAATCCCATGTAAATGTCACTTAATATTGGGCATTTTGTGTTTCTTTACCAGTGAATTCAGCTGCCTCCACCTTCCCAAACCTTCCCCCTGCACCATAACTCCCTTTCCAAACAGCCCAGAACCTGCTGCTCCTGTCAGATCAAATTCCCAAACAACAACTGGATGCCATGAATTTCTTATGGAATTGCTGCAGTCTAATAAATTGGATGTGCATCCAATGGCCTGGGAGATGAAGAAATCCTGGAGACAGCAAACAAGCAGGAGGAATGCAGCTGCCATTCCCTCTCTGGGGAAAACCCACAAAACAAAATTCCTGTGTGGGACAGGGCTTGGGGAAGGTGGAGGGCACAGAGCAGCAGCTGAAAGGAAAGGGGGATCACATGGGATAGAGGAAATCACTGCTGAAAAATAGAGGGGGAAATTGGAAAGGGGACAGTGTCCATAACAGATGAAGCAGAAAGAGATTTAGATGGTAACCAACACAGCTGATCCTCACTAGGTGATAACAAAGCTCTGTGGAGATTTCTGATAACACAATGAGCCTGTGTAAACCTACATCTGCAGTGGGAAACCAAAATCCACAGAGTCCCAGGGAGCTGAACCCTGGGTTTATTCCTCTGTCCATCTTGGCTTTGTCATGATTGGCTTTTTGGTTGATTTTTTTAAGATTTTTGCTTTTTTATTGCTGTCATGCACAGAACTGAACCCTTGGAGATTGTGCTTTGGCTTCATGGGGAACATGCCAAGCCAAAAGTTGTTTTCTCAATGGGTGGCACTTCAAGACTGAAGCAAACCTTCCCATATTGCTTTGTGTGTCTATTTCTCTGATTCTAGCAACTGTTGGGAATTATATTAGGTAATTCCCTAGCTGGCAGAATGAAGAACTTCCCAAAAAGTTCCCTGAGTAGTTTTATGAAGTTACACTGAGTATCTTTCCTAATGAGAGTTGAAAACTCTTTTTTTTTTTCCCTGGTTCTCTTTTCCCACCATGTACGATGCTCCAGCCCCAATCTGTCATTTTTCATTAGCACAGGAGTCAAGCTATGGCTATTAATGAAAACTCTTAATGAGGATTTGATGAACAAGTCCTGGAAAATCAAACTTGAAACAAACAAGCTAAAATCTGTGTCAGATCTATTTTTTGTATGCTAGAAATTGGGAAATGAAGGCCTGTGTAAAGCACTAGGGAATTTAAAACAACAAATTATATTTGGACTTTTGAAGAGCTTTTGACAAGATATTCAGTTTCCCATAAATAAGACAAGCTCCATTGTCATAGAAAACTAGGTAGGAACTCAAAAATACAGTGGCTTTTTATTCATACAGGGAAAAAAATGGAGCACAGTGTGGTCCCAGGGTCAAGGCTGCTGAATCATCTCAGCTATGATCAGGAAATAGATGGCATTTTTCAAATGACAGATTATTTATATTGTGAAAAAGAATGGAAATGGTGTGGATGTGCAAAGGGACTTCCAAAGGCTGAAGCTTATATAAGCTTTGATGGATGAAATTCTGAATAGTCAAATACAAAGCAAAAGACAAGGTATAAAGGAAACTGTTCATCTGTGCCTCGCTGATGTAAGCTATAGGCAACAATTGGACAACTGCATTCCAGGATATTGCATTAAAATCTCTGCCCAGTGTGCAGAGAGGGCAAAAAGAGGAGAAAAGAATAGTGGAATAACATCCCTAATGGAACAGCTCTCCAGAAATTAAATAGTGTGATATAAACCACTCCTCTGGCTTCAGCTAGAAAATTCTGTTGAGGCTAAGTTAGGAAAGGCTCTGAGCGCTAGATAAGGATAAACTCGTGCCAGGTGAGAGGATGAACGATTTGGGAAAGTTTGCGAGGAGGGAGGGGAAGAAACCGGACCTGCAGGAGCGCCACGAGAGCAAAACGTGGATCCACCCCCCCTCTAGCGGCCGTTCCCCACCGGCTGCTGCAGAACGCGCCCGGAGCACGGGCAGCAGCTCCGGAACGAGCACACACCCGTCCTTTCTATGCCCCCTTCAATCTGATGTTCCTTCACCGTATATTGTTATTTTCTATTCCTCATTAAAGTGCCTGCTGCACTCCTGTGTTGTTTCTTGTCATTACTCAGTGCACAAGCTGTTGTGCAGATGGATTTTTATTTTTTTTCTGCCTGCCTGCAAGAAGAGGATGCAGAGTGTGACAGGGGCCACGCACACCCTGGCATCAGGAACAATCATAAAATTTTAAAAATAACATTTGGAAGTCACTGTACACATCACCGATGCAAAAAAAAAAAAGGCATTAAAAACAAGGAACAGTTGTACAGAAATGGGAACATGGAACTAATTTGGTACATACATCCCTAAAACTTTATAGATTAAACAAGATACTTTTTTAGGAACAGCATCTGGGACAGGGCATATCGTGCAGTGGAAATGTTTTTTTTTAATTTCTTACTCATGGACCAGTCACTGAATTTCTGTGTTTCTAACCAACCTGCACACGTGAGGAAACTGAGGCTGGGTGAGCCCTTCACATCCCCACATCCTGAACACACACAGGTTATTCCTGCTCACTTACACCCTCCTCTGTCTTCTGTAGGACATGCACTAAAACTGGAAGAGTCCCCAGTTTTACAATTTTTTCCACATAATTCAATATAACAGACTGTGGCATTCACATTCCCTGAACATGATTCCTTCACCCAGGGTTTTTCTCCTGGGAAGCTGAAAGGCAATGAGAGGCCTCAGAGAAAAGGAAACCAATTCTTATCTCATTTGCTTCTCCTGTGTCGTGCTCATGTGGAATGTGTTTGGAGATTGTTCACCCACAGGTGATTGTTTCATTGGATTCTGCTGGGAGTTGTTTTCACTCTTTGGCCAATCAGGGCCAAGCTATGTCAGGACTCTGGAAAGAGTCAGGAGTTTTCATTATTAGCTTTTAGCATTCTGTAAGTATCCTTCCTGTATTCTTTAGTACAGTACAGTATTCTTTAATATAATACAGCATGAGAAAGCCATAAATTAGCCTTCTGATGAGATGGAGTCCTCCTCATCATCCTCTCCCCTCACTGGTGGCCTGCATTTACCATACCAGCCCATTTTCTGCTGCTGTTCTGTAACAATGCACCCTGGAACACTTTGGGACTGAGGAGAAGAGGTGCTGAGCTGGGTGCAGAGCGGGGCTGGGG
This sequence comes from Agelaius tricolor, assembly GCF_023055355.1. Classification (NCBI taxonomy): domain Eukaryota; kingdom Metazoa; phylum Chordata; class Aves; order Passeriformes; family Icteridae; genus Agelaius; species Agelaius tricolor. The sequence goes on along the minus strand of NW_027269284.1, from coordinate 1,583,984 downwards.
GCGCTGAGCAGGAGCTCAGCCCTGTCTCTGGCTGAGGTAACACCAAACACTTTGTCAGAACTGGGTGTTTTGTTCAAATAGCACATTCTACCCCCAAAAAAAGAAGAAGAAAACAGAAGAAACCTGGAGCAGAAGTGAACATCCTTCAGCTGCATCTACTGCACCCTCAAGATAATTAATTCCAGTGTACCAGGCTGGGCTTGTAGGGCAGATGAGAGGTGACAAGGAGTTCTATTTGCCTCTTGTAAAAATCATTCCATCACTTCAATTTTCTCAATCCCTGCTTCAAATGCCACCCTCAGCAGTGATTTTTAAGATGCAGCAGGTAAATTTATGTATTTGATAGGGAGAAATATCAACCCTTTCTAAGGTGATTTGCTAAGAAATTGCCTAAGAATGTATTTTTAATTAAGGCTTGTAAGACACCCTTGTATGCATTTTAATAATTAAAGCAGGGCTGCTGCCCTTCTATAAATTATTCTGAAATTACCTGTTGATTATCTGAGATGGTGCCTTTTTGTGTCCTCTTATGGCTCAGATGGAGTTCAGAGCATCCTTAATTTCATTTGAATAATTAATTTGTTTAACTGAAACTGAAGAATAAAATCACAAACAAGGCACATTTTGACTTCTCACATGTTAAATCTGAAGAGCAAACCCATGTCTTGATAATGTGAGCTTGTTAAAAATAGCCAGACAACAGATTATTCAAAAGATTTGTGTATAAAGATGCAAGCAATTTGCTCTTCCATTACCAAATTAATTCAAGTTTCTGTACATGGCAAATATTATTTGCTAAGTCTCTTCTTTGTGTACTCTGTGCTTCCAGAGGATTAAAGAAGGAATTTTGTCACTGAAAGAATAGGAAAACAGATTTGCAGATGTAGCAATCTTATAAAACCCTGAGCTCAGAAAAAACATTTGCAATGCCACCAAGAAGGAAAAATCATTTCCCAAATTGTCCCGAGTCTCTTCCTACAGAGATTACAAGGACAATGATGCACCTCCTACGTGACTCTTTCCAACTGCTTGCAGGAACAGGCCAGCTCCCATTCCCTTCCCCTGATTAGGCTCAGGATTATTCCATGCCTGTCTCTTGGTGCCTATATTTGTCATGTTAGGCATTTTTTGCAAGGTGAACACAAGTTATTTTATTCAGAGGTGTGAAAAAAATAATAAAAAAAAAGAACTGGTCTTTGCTGCATTAGTCAGGTTTCCATCACTACGAAGTAAAGCATCAATTGGGATGAAAACTCTAGAAATCACTTTTTTTTTTTTTTTTTAATTCTTGCCAACTACATAATTATGCCTCAAATGATTTTGTGCCAGGTGGTTTGGCTAACAGATGGAATGGTATATTTGTTCACTCTTCGTAAACCAAGCTCCTTTCAAAAGCTTGTGAGCCAAAAGTATCTAAATTATTGATTGGAAGTTATATATGCCTAATAAGTAATTAAACTAGCTACAAATTACAGTGACTCCTGTGAGCATTTAAAAAAAAATCATATAGAAAAATGTGATTTCCAGCAACATTTTTAAATCATGGCAGATAAAAATATTGGTGTGAAACGATGCACTACAGACAAAGGAGCTTTGGTAGGAAGCACCTCAGAAATGTCTAAAGCAGGACACTTTGCATAACAGGGATCCATGGGCTGAGAGAGGGACCTGGGAGAACCTCAGGAGGTTCAGCAAGGCCAAGTGCAGGGTCCTGGCCCAGAATGAGCCAATCCGAGGCACAGACACGAGGCTGAGTGCAGAATGGATGAGAGCAGCCCTGGGGAGAAGGAGGTGAAGGGGCTGGGGGATGAGAGCTGCACATGCTCCAGCCCAGAACCCCTGTGGGCAGCAGGGAGGGGGATTCTGCCCCATCCCTGCTCAGGTGAGACCCCACCTGCAGAGCTGCCCCAGCCCTGGGGTCAAACAGGAGAAGGAGCTGGAGCTGCTGCAGAGAGCCCAGAGGAGGCCATGGAGATGCTCCAAGGGCTGGAGCCAGGCTGGGAGAGCTGGGGGTGCTCACCTGGAGAAAAAAAGGCTCCATGGAGACCTCAGAGCCCCTTCCAGGGCCTAAAGGGGCTCCAGGAGAGGTGGAGAGGGACTGGGGACAAGGGAAGGAGGGACAGGACACAGGGAATGGCTCCCACTGCCAGAGAGCAGGGATGGATGGGATATTGGGAAGGAATTGTTCCCTTTGAGGGTGGAGAGTCCCTGGCAGAGGTTGCCCAGACAAGCTGTGGCTGCCCCTGGATCCCTGGAAGTGCCCAAGGCCAGGCTGGATGGGGCTTGGAGCAGCCTGGGATGGTGGAAGGTGTCCCTGCCCACAGACAGGGCTGGAATGAGATGAGCTTTAAGGTCCCTTCCAACCCAAACCATTCTGTCATTCCATGATAAGATTAAAAGTGGTTCCAAAGGCTTACTTAACCAACTAGAGCTTGTGAGCAGATCTAACAAATGCAGTCAGGTTCTCAAGACTCTCCCAGACAACATATCCTCAAGATAACCACCACTCTGCAGGGAGAAATTTAACTGAGACCAAACCACACGGTTTGATCAAACCCCTGCTTTATCCAGCCTGCATTGGGAGTTATCTGGGGCTCACTCTCTTCTTGCCTGCACATCCCAGAAGGAAATCCAGAAGCCTTTGTTCTGCATGGAATGGCCAGGAATCCATTCCATCAGGAGGTGTTACACTGACTGGGAATGTGCTCAGCACACGGAGAAGGCACAGAGTAAATCCAGCCTGGCTGGAAGTGCTGCACTTGGAGCACACGTGCAGATCAACTGTGCTGAGGAGGCACAGCAGGCATGTGATGAACAGCACATTTCAGCAGGTATTTTCAAGCTGGAAACAGCCTGGATTTTCTCCTCCTGTGCCCATCAGCTGGGCTGTAAAGGTACAGGAACTCTGTGAGAGAGCTGACCCTGTCCCATTAAACATTTCCCTGAGCATCTGCAAACATCACTGATTTCCCAGCCTGTGTAATGATCCTCACCATCACCCCACCGAGCTGAGGGCAACAACAGATCCATTTCCCACCCAACCCTCCCATGGGAAAATAGCAATTAATTAAAAAAAAACAAAAATGAGAAAAGCTTTTTGTCATAGTATATTAATATCTGTACTATTGCTATCACAGAGCTGTGCCAGAAACATTGATTTAATAGGCACTGCAAAGCAATTACCATGCAAATAATATTAGCCAGCAATTTATTATTTTTTTTAGTGAAGTCCTTATTTTGGCTAGCAGACCACAGTAACAGATTCCAATAAAAGTGGGTAATTGAAAGAAATTGCAAGTGTCTAAATAGCTGTGACACCAAACATATGAAGCAGCAGTTCTCAGCCTTGCCTATTGGGCTGCTTGTGATTTCAAATATGGACAACCTGGGGAGCCAACAAAGGAACAGCCTACTCAGCAAAAAGAGAGCACTGAAGCAACCAGAAGGGAAGATACTGGGGAAAACTCTTTTCATAGTGACATGGGCAAGGAGGACAATGGAGAATAATGTAGAGGGTTTTAAGCCTCTTAGAGAACAGCATTCCTGCCTCAAATCCTTCCTTTTCCCCTGGTTTTCTTCATAAGAAACATTTTTTGGAGTAAGTCTATATTTTTTTTAAGCCATATATGCTCATCTATTTATAGCAGAGGATTGGAGACTTGCTCAGATTAACTGAAATGTTAAAGTCCATGTTCAGCTTCAGAAGTTGCCCATTGATCCTCTTGCCTTGGATTGAAGAGAGCAATAGGATTTTTACCTAAATCACTTTTGTGTTCTTCCTGTGACTACCAGAAAACAAAGTTGCTTAGCTCACACCAGAGTGCTGTGACATTCACAAAATTAAGGAAACTTCACATTTCAAGACCTGAAATATTTAATTCCCATACAAAAGAGATACTGATAGCTGTGTACTTCGAGACATAATAGGATGGCTAACAATTAAGTGATGCCTCCTAGGAAATCTGGGATGGGAAAACATGTCACAGTCAAGTCTGTCATCCCTGGAAAGACCTTTGAAGATCATCATGTATGCACGCACTTTCTGAGCAGGGCCAGCAGAAGCCAGAAAGGTCACTGGAAAGCTGGTAGAAAATGCCAATAGCAAAATAGATGAACAATTTTTACAAAAAAAACTTTTAGACTATTTGAGACAGCAAAAAGCTCCTCATATTTTCAGCACTCAGTTCACTACAGGACTGAACCAAGCAGCAAGGGAAGGGTAATGGGAAGATCCTGTGCTGTGTAAAGCAGGTTTATGTACAAACTCAAGCCTGTTACTGAATCCATCCTAATGTAAGTGAACAAACATAAATGTATCATAAAGCACATGCCTCCTTTGAAATAAATACCAGTCTCTTAATGTCTTTACATCTCTAATAATCTTAATGATATTAATCTCTTAATTATGTTAATCTTATCTTACAAGGATACCTATGCCGGCATGATAACTGAATTAATACTTCTGCGTTTTACAGTCAAAATCTGCCTCATTTCCTCAACAGTTCTTCAGGCAGAATGGCAGCTGACATGACAAAATCAGGCAGGAACACATTTGGCATTTGCCACAAACCTATATCAAGATGCACAGTCTTGACTCTGTAGCTTTGCCAAGGAGTAGGAGGATCCACAGGCAAGGATCCCAGTTTTAGACACCAGAGTTTTAAATACAGTAGAGGTGGGTAATAAAGCACCAACTCTCCACACCTGAATTCAGTGCTCAGTGTCAAAGCTTGCATGGATTTTTACAAACTGGTGGCTCACAGTGCTGGGCTGATTCTGTCACTGCTGTTTCAGATGTGACACTTTTTGGCAGAGCACAACCCCAGGGTCACTGAGGGGAAGCTGCCATTGGCATTGCTGTTCCCATCTAAGTGAACAGTGGGATGTCTCCCAGTCCAAACATGGATCCAATTTTTCCAGTGGAATGGAGGCTGGCCTAGAACTGCTGTGGCAATAAAGTCTAAACCCACAAGATCTGTAGGTGAGTTGATTTCACCCCTCACCACAGAAGCCCTGGAGGAAGCCAAGCTAATTGAGCATAAACTGCAATCTTCCCATTCCATGTAGGCTTTCACAGCCCAAAAATTATTTCTAGACCTCTCCTAGGTCTAGAGGTTGGTAGCTCAGCTCAGTTAATTTCCAAGTCTGAGTTTACCACAGGAATCTAAAAGACTGACAAGGACACCAGGATCACAGAGAAACCAGAACCTCTTTGGTTATGGAGCTTTTCCCTTTGCCTCATTCCACAGATGGGAGCTCAGCATGGCTGATGCTGATTAAACTGGAGCACGTCTGGAGAGATCTGGAGACAGATTTTTGGTTTTTTTCCTCAGACACATCACTCCATCAAAGGCTTGGCTAAATCTCACAGCAATCTCTAATTCTCAGCTATCAATGCAGTGCTCCTCAATAACCTTGTTGTCTTCTTTCACTGTCAAAGGGCTACCTTTGATTATTAGACAGCTAACAAAACACAAACACTGGTGATTAGACCATTTCCTTAGAACTCTGTGAAAAAGGTTAGAGATTTGAAACATATCAATGCTATCAGAGAAGAAAAAAAAAATTGTTTTACTTCTGCCATGGTAACTAAGAGACGTGATTCTCAGATCACAGTCTGGTTCATCCAGAAGGTTTCTACTCCTCTAGTGGTGTTGCAGCCTTCATTTTTCTGGAAGTTTCTGCTAAATTTGTGTATTCAGCTGGCTGACTTCAGAGTTTTCAAAGATAAGTGAAGATTCTCCAGAATTATGCTGGCAAGGGAGTACCAGCTCCCCCCAGATATCTGGGGCATGGATAGAAATGAGTGGTCCCACATTTCAGAGTCAAGCAGGAACAGTCTTTAGCCACACAAGGACACACCCCACCAGAGAGGAGAGCAGCCTGCTGAATATGGCTTTGAACAGCTACTCCCAGAAGCAGCCATAATTTCAGCATAAATTCCACTAAAATAACTGAAGTCACCTCGAGCAAGGTCCTTTAGCTCTGGCTGATTGTGCAATACAAGTTTCCCTAGCAAGGCTCACCAATTGTTGCTCTCCAAATTCACACCCCACTTCAGAGGAATTTCCTTAAGCAGGTAAGTAATGTCTTTTGAAAATAGAGATTTGCCTAATGTCAGAAAAAAGAACTCCTTGTAATAAGGTGCTGCCACCAGCATATCAAATGGCTGAATTAGAGCTAATTTAATCCTTTCAATCTAGGCTGGGGTCACCAGCCCCTAGAACTGCATCAGATGATATTCACAGGATAAGAAACTCTATTCCAGACAAGAGTGGCTCTGAAAAACAATACAAGATTTTCAAGTCTTTCTTAAGGGAAACTGTTCGATCATCTTATCTTCTATGTGGAGTAAGATAAGCAGCAATCAGCTCAATTTGGAACAAAAGAGATTTGTATTCCATATTAGAAAGCATTTGCTAACTGTAAATATAGTTCAGCACAGAAGATGAAGAAAGTTCTGTTTGTGCTCAGAATTTCAGCATTTTAATCCTTTATTGCAACTGAACTGAATTAAGACTCTTCCAAATAACTGTCAATGTTACATTGCTTTTTAGGAACTGGAACATTTTGCATTCTACTACAAAAAATTAAGACCTTCTTCAGTTATGTCATCTCATAATATTTTCTTAATTTAAAGAAACCTGGGCACACAAATGTTTGAGTAAAATGTAGATGGGCATGCATGTGCATTCCCAAGTTTCTGACAGCACACAAACTGGCACGTAATGAAACCATTCAATTGAATTAAGGGAATTTTCAGGGAACAGCTAACCTTGACAATCAAGCTGGTGTGTAGAAATCCCTGTGCTGGGATTCTGAGGGGGGAAATTCCTGAGTGGCCCCCAGCCCCCAGCAGGTCTGTGGGCAGCTGTAGCAAGAAGATCACTGCAAGGTTTGATGGAAGAGCTGCTGTCACTCAGAGGGGCAAAAAATCACATTTTTTTTCCTTGGAAGTGCATCCATATATTGTCACTAATTCACTTTGGACAGACTGAACACTGCTGCTCTTCAAGGTAATGGAAATTCCTGTTGATTGACAGCACAGAGAGACCATTGCTTAGTGATTTTGAAAAGAAAGTGTAATTGGAGACTGAAACAAGGACATGCTGTCAGCTTTATTCTATTTCCTTGTTTTATATGTAACATAAAGGTAGAGTAGGGCAGAGCTGTAAATCCCTGAGTTTATTTTATTAAGCTCCTAGTTTATAAATTGGACTATTTTTGATCTCTGCTTCTTTCAGTTGCTTTCATTCCAAGATTTTTTGTTATTTCAGTTTAAAGAAGGAAGATTGCCAGAAGAAAGAATGGGCATCACTAACTCAGATTGTTCATATTCAGAGGAGGACTAAAATTTGAACAATTCCAAATGGGTTTGACAGCAGGGATAAGGAACAGCTTAATTCAGCAATGTCTTTATAATTTCATTTCTAAAATATTGCATACAAGTCTATTAAACATTGTTATTCAGAAGCTAAAATGACAGAATAGAATAATGGAAAGCATTTTAAGAATCTATTTAGCTTACTTGCCTGCAAAAAGTCAAAATCAATTGTATCATTCTTGACAAATGTGGCTATTATCAACACCCGCCACTGATAAGGATTTTGCAGCATCCTCAGGCAAAATCCTTCTGTGCTTTACTCTCATTACTCCTATTACACTGTCCTTAATTCTAATCTAAACTTTTCCTGCTGCAATGTTATTCCAGAACTATTTCTCCCATCCAATAGCAAAATGAAACCTGTTTATTCTATCCCACTTTGCAGCAGCATTTTTTGTCGTTCAGGACATGGAGGAAAAATGGGTGCAATTTTCACTTCTCCAGACAAAACACCAGTTCACTCAATCTCCTCTCATAGATCTGATTTTTTCCTAGGACTTTGATCATTATTTTTATGCTCCTTTTCAATCAGACTTTATCTTTCTTGAAGTCTGTACCCCAAATTGACACAGCATTCAGCAGTACTCTTCCCAGTGTGCTGGGGTGATGTATCCTGCTTAGAATATCTTAGAAAACCTTAGAAAATCTGGCTGGCCCAGGAACAGGTTATGGTACACTGTGTCTCACTGACAGCCTTCCCAAAGAATCCCTGCACACTGGATTTGCTGCCCATTTTTATAAAATGCATGTTTTTGGTAGGTAAAAAAGAAGGGAAGAAGATCAAGGTAAGATGTTGAGGATGATGTGAGCACCTCTGCTATGAGGACAGGGGGTGCTCACCTGGAGAAGAGGAAATTCCAGGGAGACTCAGAGCCTCTTGTAGGGCCTGAGGGGGCTCCAGGAGAGCTGGAGAGGGACTGGGGACAAGGGATGGAGGGACAGGACACAGGGAATGGCCTCACACTGGCACAGGGTGGGTTTATTTGGAACACTGGGGAGGAATTCTGCCCTGTGAGGATGATGAGGCCCTGGCACAGGGTGCCCAGAGCAGCTGTGGCTGCCCCTGGATCCCTGGAAGTGTCCAAGGCCAGGCTGGACAGGGCTTGGAGCCACCTGGGACAGTGGAAGGTGTCCCTGCCCATGGGAGGGGTTGGAATGATTTGAGCTTTCTGGTCCTTCCAACTCAAACCAAAGCATTCTGTGATTTTATGATTTTGCTTTCTTATGAGTAAATATTGAAGTCCTGCATATCCACACTTAATAGTAATTAATTTTTTTTTTCCTCTCACTGTAGTCTGTGTTTTGTTTAATATCTCAGTTGCATTCATAAAATTCAGTTCTGGCAATACTGTGTATACATGAAACCACATTCTTTTAAGGCACCACTTTTCTTTGGGTGAAGAAGCTCATTCATCTAAACTGATCACACATAAATACATTTGCACTAGAGAGCTGTTAATTTATATATATGCCTATTTCAGCCAGGCACTTAACCAGAAATATCCTTATCCAGAAATACAGGCTTTTAAAGGGACCTAAACTGGGAATAAGCCATTAAATATAAAATAATAAGTCCTTCCTCTCACAACCTGCAGTCTGGAAATGCACCGTATTGGAAAACACTTTTAGGAATTATTTGAAGGAAATTTTGTTTCAGAAAATAATTTACCCATCAGAACAATTATATGCTGGGCAAGACACTACTAAGCAATCCTATTTCATAAGTATATTGAGGGAGTTTTTTTTGTCATGTGAAGTGGTTTCATTTTCTTCTCCCTCCCAGGGAATGGCAGCTCTCCTGACAGTGCTGCAGTGCTTCCTCTGGATGTGGCCCAAGTAAGCTGACATTTGAGAGACATCACAGAGGTGACAGGAACTATATTAACTTTTATGAAAAGCCAAAGCTGACTTCAGAATACCTCAAACAAAATCAATCATTCAGTATTGTGTAAAACAGGGTTAAATTACATCCCAAATATTATTTTAAGCTCTGATCTTTGTTGTAGGTTTTCATTAAACATTTTTAATTAAAAAAATACAACAAAGAAGAATGTTTTAATGAGAATATGAATATTCAGGTGGGAGATGTGAAAGTTAAAGCTCTGTAATGACCTGATTCAAAGGTCACTGAGGCAAACAGAGAGAATTCACATATCATGGAATCACAGAATGGTTTGGGCTGGAAGGGACCACAAAGCTCATCTTGTTCCAGCCCTGTCTGTGGGCAGGGACACCTTCCACCATCCCAGGGTGCTCCAAGCCCTGTCCAGCCTGGCCTTGGGCACTGCCAGGGATCCAGGGGCAGCCACAGCTGCTCTGGGCACCCTGTGCCAGGCTCCTCACCCCCACATGGCAGAATTTTTCCCCAATATCCCATCCATCCCTGCCCTCTGGCAGTGGGAGCCATTCCCTGTGTCCTGTCCCTCCATCCCTTGTCCCCAGTCCCTCTCCAGCTCTCCTGGAGCCCCTTCAGGCCCTGCAAGGGACTCTGAGCTCCCCCAGGACCCTTCCATTCTCCAGGTGAGCACCCCCAGCTCTCCCAGCCTGGCTCCACAGGAGATTTGCTGTAAATCTGACATTCACCAGCCAAGGATCAGCCCCTAATTGTCAATGCACACAAAGGTGTCTCACACAAATTTCTGATTTTTATCACAAATTCCCTGTGGTTTTCTATCCCCTCTGCATTAAACAGCTGTGTGCACACCAATCTCCCTTTCCTTGTCTCCAAGGCTCACAGCTTTGGACTGTTCTTTCTTGTGCCCCTTCCCATGCAATCAGCTGCTTCCTCCACACCTCCCTTGCCTGAATTTTTTTGTTCCATCCTATCCTGTTTGCAGACCTGACACCAGCATCTCTTCCTTGTCTCTCTCTCTCAGCTCCAGCTTTATCCCCTTCCACATTATCACAAGCAAAGACATCTTCATGGCACCACTCCACAAAGGGTCTCTCAATATCTATGGCCTGGGGCTACAGACCTGAATTTATGATTAATTTCTCCATATCTAGCCACATACTCTTTTTTTTTTTATTATTATTTTTATCTATTACAAGTTGGTTTTTTTTTCTTCTCTTTCTGCTAATTTCATGCATGTGCATTGCATCTTCAAGGCACACTTTTACTCAAAGCACGTGTTAAGCTGGAATGCCTTCCAAATATACTGAATTTCCAAGTTTAGCTGTAATATCAGGTTTTCAGACATTTGCTCCAGTTTCTGCTTGGGCTGTAATCTCTCTGGGACGTGCTTTGTGTCTTCATTTGCATTCTGAATGCAACATTTCATACATTTTTTTCTTTTAAATGTGAATGTTGTTGTTGTTATTGTCACTTGTGACTTTGGCATTAAAGCTGCATCACAGTTAGCATTTGGGAAAGTTTGGTCTTTAGGAGGTTTCTGTTCAGTCCTAATTCAGGAAAAAAATTGCCTGGATTTAATGAAATCTCTGACTAAACCCAGACTGACGTAATACTTCAGGCTGTGAACACTGGAACTTTTCCATGACATAAATGGATCCAGAGAAATCATCTAGAGACATATTATTAACAAGAACATTTATTTATATATGTATATGATTTAATGCTAAAGATTACCTGACTGGAGATACTTTTTTTGTACATGTGTGTGAGTAACCACAGCCTGGTATGTCCTGAACTTTACTGCTTTGCCATTTACTCCCAAAGATGATTTTCATGTGGAAGCAGACAGAAATGTTGATTAGAGCATATTAGCAACTTTATTTGCTATATTCAGGATTAAATATATCCTTTTTATGAACATTCCTTTTTAACTGTCTCATTTTCAGACTTCAGAGCAAGGACTGCCAAGAGTTTGAATCCAATCAATTTCTTTGTGAGTCTACATGAGTAATTTGGATAAACCATTCTTGTATTTCACATGGACACTCCAGCACTGTTAAAAGCAGCAGTTCATCTCTTCATTCCAATGCAATCCCCAGCTGAATTAATGAATTCACTGCCTGGCCTTGAATCTTTAGTGTTTGATTTAGCACAGGCAGGGTAAATCCCATATATAATCTCCCCCTGGCACCTCTCTCTCCTTCCCATATAAGTGTATATATAAGATTATAAATACCATATAAATATATATATATATAGACAGATATGTATATTTATGCTGACTGATATTTCTGTTCCAGCCATGCTGTCACTATCAGTGAGATAAGACTAATCCTAAGAATTTCTTGAATTTCTTGTATTACATTTACAATAATTTAATATCATCAAGTAGTTAATACTTATCAGCATCTTCTGGAGTTCTTAGAACTAATTTTAACAGCAGAGCGTGTGCCCACCCTGCTAAAAATACAGATGCAGTGGAGAGAGAGAGCCTTTAGGAGAAAATAAGTTTCTATTATAAGGACAGAGACAAAACACTTCCTTTAGTCCCTCATTAGTTATCTATTTTAATGTAACTGCTGCTGTTGTTTTGCCTTGAGCAAACACAGAGCCCTGGTGAAGGCCCAGCAGTGATCCCCAGGCAGGAGTGGAAAGATCCCAAAGAGGTTTCAGCCTTATCAGATAATAATGCTGCTGCTGGAAGCTCCTTCATTGGGACCTCCAGATGGCTCTGCTATAACATATTTCTTTCTGACTTGCCAGTAGCCAAACCAACAAGACTTCAGTGACAAATGAGCTGTTTAACCCTCCAGGAAGGAATCCCAACTTGGTTTTTAGGAATGCTTCCATTTTAATGTCTGAACGACCAGACAAAGACACATCACCTTTCAAGCAGAGTGAATGCAATCTCAAAGTTTGGAGAAGCATCTCAAAAACATCATGTCACCACAGTGTTTTTGTCTTTTTGTTTGATGGCTTTTGGGAAAAGAAGAAGGTATATACAGAATACAATAAAAAATCTGATTACAGCAAGATTCCTGAGAGGCTATTTCTCTAATTAAGCAGAACAAACCAATTATGTGTGTTTTTACCTTTCAGAGGTGGAGTCTGGAAAAACCACTTATCTCTTCAGATTTGAAGTGTCATTAATGAGTAAATGCAATGACAGAGTCAAAGAGAACAGGTGTAGCTGGAACTTTTGGAGGCTATTTAATATTTCACTCTCTCTGTGTCATTGTGTCATGACCCTGTACCATCTGAATAACTCTTTTTTTTTAAATCTCAGACTTTTCAACAAAGTGAGTTTTGTTCTGTTGCTAAGTTTATCTTAAATAATGGTGAAGTTTTATTTAGTAAGAGATGCCCTCCTGTAAGGAAGTCTCGACTAAAGTTAATTTTCACAGATGCATAAAAAACCAAACCAGGAGACACCTGCAAAGTCATCTTGTACTTATACAGCTCTCAGAGGAGGCAACAATATCTCATTGATTTAAGCATCAGATCTACTTCTTCCAGTATAAGGACATGATTTTTATCCAAAAGCAAACTGGTCAAGGGACTTTCATTGGCTATGTTCACTGAGCTGGAGTAAGTCCATGTTTGTCTTGACCCGCTTGCTCAAGACATTGTGGATTTTCAGCTTTAATCCTCCTTGTACTCATTTCAATCTCTCACAAACAACTGGAACTAAGAGTTACATAATCAGCTTCAACAATTTCTCTTTTTTTTTTTTTTCCCCATATCCATGCTTTTCAAACACCTACATATATATCACATCCTCCTGAGTTGCTCCAGATCCAATGTTTGAACTAATTCTTCATGACAAGATGTCAATGTCGAGCATTATTGAGCCTTAAACAGAGGCAGTGATTGCCAAATGAAATATTCCAGCATCTTCCCAAGCAAACTGTTGAGAGCTGATTGAAGGGAGGGGCTGATTCAGCTGCACTTACCTATTTTTCCAAAAATAGCTCTTTAACCTCCTTTTTCTATAACATTGCTTTCTGTTTCTTTGCTCTGAAGGGTGAAACAGTTCATTGCTCTGAGGGCTCATATGAGAATTATGTTCAATTTTCATCACTGGAGCAGAAAAAGCTGTGAAGCCAAGGCACAGCAAAGACACTCTTGACAAATAATCTGCTCTCCTTTCCTTTCACAATGTAATGGGAATGAGACAATGGTGCAGCAAAAAGGAAATTTCCATGGGCTCTTGAAAAAGAAATACAAAATTGTCTTTACATTTTGAATCAAACATACTTGAACAACCACTGTTAAGGTGGGTGACTCATAAAGAGATGGTATTACACAGGCAGGGGAACAAAAATTCCCAAAAAAAACTGGAATTTTTTTTTTTTAAATTAATGTAATATATTGCTAAACCATCTTTATATACATGCATCTTAAGAAAATAATGACAAAAATTCAAGCCAGGCCACAGAAGTGGAAATCTGGCATAATTAATATTCTTTTTGACAACTGTGAAATTCCTGTTTTCAGTTTGTAATTCAGCTGAGCTGATGACAGATTTCTCCTCATCATCACTGATTTATGAGCTCATCTTGTCAACTTTTCCCCCCTTCCCACACTATGTACACAAGCTGAGGCAGCTTTAAATCCTCAGAACAAAGGACAGCATTTCAAGAAAAAACTATCAAATTGTGCATATCCATAACTGCTTTTTGAAATTTAACAGATTTTGTCTGCATGCCACAGCTCAAGTTCTCTAAGGAAAGGACATAAACAGAAAGCAAAACTAGAAGAACAGCATATGATCAGAGTCTGAATGTCTCATCTCTTTTTCTCCAGGGTTTTGGATTTTAGTTTGGTTTTTAGCTTTTTTAAAATTTATTTAATTTATTGGCTTTTGGTTTTCTATTAGATGGAGCCTGATAATTTGCTCGTATTCTATTTTAATAGAAGGACTTTCTGGAGAAGCAAGTGAGTTGTTGGATCATTAATTAGCACACTGCTACTAAGAATATGATTAATAAGATGAGCAATAATTCATCTTACATTGATATCATCCAAAGAGGAGAAATGCCCAATGAGTATCCATTTAGGTATCTATAAAACATTAGCTGATAATGGCATATTTCACATTCCAGAGTTAAGAAGGAAGATATTAAAGAGTAACTCCAAAAGAGCTGGAGATTTGAATCAGAATCTTTAATTGGTTTGTGTTAGAGTATATTAATATTAGTTGGTCAGTGCTCTGGGGTGGAAGGGGAAAAAGTACACAAAGAAAAAATGGCCATAAAAATGCATTTCAAAAGTCAAACCAAACAAAAGGAGAAAAGGAGATATATAGTTATTTTGGGGCTGGAATTTTTACAACTTTTCATTTTAGGCAGAGAAACCTCACTGAGTATATAAACATTTCAGAAATTCCAGCATTTAACTTCTCAAAGTAAAACTTATCACCCAGTTCTTCTTGCCTGTCCTTCCTCTTTTACAACTGCAATCATCTTTTTGACCTCACCCCTCCAGTTCCAAGGAGAAGGCTTGGAAGACAAGAGCACAGCCATGCAATTATGGCACTTTTATTATCAGGAACTCTGTCCTTGTATGGAGCTGCAGAACAGGCAGGGAGGAGAGCCTGGCTGATTCTCCTGATTAGCTGAATAATCAGGCAGTTGTTTCTCCAGATGACCTTGCCTGTTATGATACAGTTTATTATTATCAGCTTCCTTACACTGCCTGCTCTCTAAATACTCCTCTCTCTATTGTAATCTCTTCCTTGGCTCAGGAGAATTTATTTTCTCCTTTACTTTTCTTCCACTGGAATTGTCAACATCTCTCAAAGTGCTTCCTCTTGGACCTCTTGGATCAAGGTAATTGAATGCTTATCTCTTGTTTTTCAATGATACCATTTAAAGTTTCATTTCAAGAATATTTCACACCACATACGATAAACACGAGTTTCTGAAACCCAGAACTGTTTCTGTAAGCCAGAAAAGGAAATTTCTACAGAAACACCAGGGTCAGTTCACGTTTCCAGTTCACTCATCAAACATCACATTAATTCATTCAGCCTGAAATTCATACAGGAATTTGTTAATTGCATTCAGGGGTCAAGCTCCACAGAAACCTTGTAGGAAGGATATTGTGTAAGAGTTTCTTGGGTACATGCTCCAGAAGAGTGGTGTGGGAAATCCAGTGTCTTTAAACAACCACATTTGCAAGAAAAAGGGCATTTAAATTTAATAACTACCAGGTCCATCACTTGTATGTGCTTCTTTTTTTGCTCTTGGTCCTACAGAGACAACTCAGTTACGTCTCAAATGCTATTAAAAAAAATAAATCAGTGAAAGCAGTTTTGTTGATGTAATTTATGGAGCTAGTTTACAAAAAACACAGAATGTCAGCAAAGGGAACTATTTTTATCACAATCTATTGTTTAACAACCCTTCACGGTCAACAAATTTAGTGCACCTATAAAATGCAAGGCAGCTGCAGGGGATGAACCAGCAGTTTAAAAATACTAAAGAGCCAAAAATTATCCAAACCTTCATCTTCCTGATCCACTGATATTGCAGGGAAGTGAAGTGTATACACAGTTTTTTGTAAAAACTTGTCAGAGTTTTAAAATTAGACAATTTTTGGATGCAATTAAAGCAATTATTAAAATTAGGAGAGTGAGTGACTGTCCAGAGCTGCAAGCTGAGTTGCTGTGCTCAGAAATAAGCAGAGAAGTCCACAGAATAATGTTGTGACATGTGACACGCACAGAGGACCAAATTCACACTTAATGAAACTTTTAACCGAAAATTTATAATGGTCCAAGCTTCCAAAAGATGAAATTTCATTAAAATGATGAAAAGAATATGGTTTGGGGGGGGGTTGATCTTGTTTTTGTTTGATTTGCATCCTGATGCCATGGAAAACCATTAATCATTGGGCTCACTCTCCAGTTTCCTGGGGGAAGAAAGGAATTGCTTGAAAAAGCCTTGAATTTTCTCCCTGTTTCATTAGGTTTCATCTAGCCACCAAGTATCTGGCTCTGTATTGACTATTTTTGTCTTTCTGCTTCCACTCCTGCTGCTGTCAAGCCCACATCCCTTCTCTCCCCCACTGCAATCTCCATCAGCAGCTCTGCCCTTCAACCTCCCTACCTGCTCCTCTTCCCAGCACTCCTGCAGGATTTTCATCTCCTCCCCTGGAGTCCAAGATACAGCTCAAAGATTTGGGCATTGCCAAATATTTCTGTGAAAAGCTTCCTAAAAATCTCAAGGAAAAGAAAAACCACAACAAGGATTCCAAGGAGCAATGAAGGAGAAGCTTTCCCCACCTGGCTGAAAACCTCCAAGGCAGCACAGGGCAGACTCTATTAATGCTTGGCTGAGTAATATTTAGCTTAGAAATCTGCTGTGTGTAGCAGCCAATAAATATTTGATCTGTGCTCTTAGACTGTGGGTATAGGACTTGCAGGGTCTCCCTGTACTCAGCAAAAGGTGCCCAAAAAAAGGGATTGCACAGGGCTAAATTTTCCTGATGATTTTACCAGTGATAGAGCTGGTGACCCCTGATCTCACATCACTGCAAGAATAACCCAACCCCAGCCAAAATCCCACCATTCCAAAGAAAAATCACTGTCATTGTCAGCATTTTGCAGCAGCTTCCTAAGTACTGAGTGTATTTATGCAGGCTAAAAATTCAATTTTATGTTATGAATGCTGTTTTATCTTCCATTTTGTGCTGGAACCCTCCAGAGAGAAGCATTTCTGTTTCAGCCACGGCACTGAATGTGGAGGACAATCAGAGTCTGTGAGGTGGCTGATTTTTCATTCAAATGGGAACAGCAGGGCACAAATAGTTGGCCACTACCCCAAAGAATCCATCCTGCCAGGCTGTTTTGCAATCCTCCACTTTAGGAGATGGATCACCTGGTTCCTTTCCCTGCTTTTTTTTTGTTTTTTGGAGAAATTTTCAACTAACACTCTCTTCTGCCAGGATTCAGGAGCAATTTTTAATAGTCTGTTTTTCACTTGGAGCGTTTGGTATTTTCCTAAGGAACTGAAATTTCTTAGAAGGTGCTCAAAAACACATCTTTGAGTAGGTGGCCTATGAATTCTCCTCCTGTGGATAGTTTTGAAGTCAGCCAAGAAAAAGTGGTTTTGGTTGTGGGCTGTTCTTCCTTTGAGGATAGATTAAATTCAGGACAAAACATGATCAGTGGGAAAAGTAAAAAAGGAGCCCCTCACTTGCTCAATGACCTGCCATAGCCTGATAGCCATGGTCTAATGCTATTTATTCATAGAGCCCACTTTTTTTTCATTGGGAAAGCTTATCAAAGTGACAAAAGCCATTTAAACCTGACAGAAAACACAGGAGACATGAAGCATTTCTGTACAATCACATCCAGGTACCTGTTCTCCTCACATCTTCCCTTTGGCTGAATGTGGGATTTCTACATACTGGACCTTATTATCTCTGCATTTCAGAGAACTTTGATGTCTCTGTTCACATTTTACAAAGAAACTTTTGTTTTCAGTTCTGAGGGTCACTCTAAGATCAAAAAGCCCTTGTTGATAATCAAAAGCCTAAAGTTTTCTGTGTCTCTGGGTCTTTGACTTCAAAATGCCTACCAAAAAATCAGTGCAAAAGGAACAGCATGGAATTTCATAGAATCACAGAATTTCTGAGGTAATTTATCTAGATAACCTCTAACAATATGGAGACAGTGTTAATCAGGAATATTACCCATTAACAAGTGCCAAATTTGCACATGCATCAGCTTTGTGTAAATTCACTTCATAACCTGAGTTATGAAGTCATCCAGGTCTTTTAAAAACATTTTTCTTTGTCTTTTGTTCCACAAGAAAAGCAAGTGCTTTCTCCTAAGGATAGATTTTCCATATATATATATATATATCAGAATATTTCAGTTCATAGCATGCATCAACAAGTGAACATATCAAAGGAAAAAAGAAATATCTTTGCTGAGGGATTGGAATAGATGATGATCAGGATAAAAATTCAGGAAAGGGTCTGTGTAAGCTGGTAGCTGATGTTAGATTGGGATGGGTTTCTCTAAATCAGGGAGCCCTTTCCAGCTCCCTGCTTTCTGATCCTGGGGTCTGATGGTGGGTTAAAGGAGAATATTTTATACAAGCTAATAATACTATCCTTCCCAATAGTGCCAATGTTTTATGTGAGACTGCAGAACAATCTGCATTCCTGCTTCCCTGTGCTCATAACTCCTGCAAACCTTCACACTCCTCGGGTTTGTTTCTGTCAAAAAGATATTTCCACCTCTTTGGATGGAAGAAAGAGCTCCAATAGGAGCAGGGGAAAGAATTACAAAACAAAATGAGAACAAAGCTGGAAAATGAGTGTAACACAGATCTGCAATTATGGCTGAAATCAGCCTGGTGTGAGCACAGTACCAAAGTCCTCTGAATGTACCAACCACAGCTTTGGAAATAAACTGAAATCATACCTGGCAGGAAAGAGAGGCGGCTCCTTCACATTTTTTGCAGTGCTATGGAATATTCTGTAGTTCCAAACTGTTCCTGAGCTAATTTCACAGTTAGTGCTACAAGGGAACACCCCTCAGAAAGGTGAATAAATGAATTACTTGAATTCATTCATTAAAAGGGAGAAATGGTTCTGCCATAAACCCATTAGTCACTAGCCTGCTTATATCATTTTTCTAGACCTGATCATGCTGCTCTGTGTCTCAAGCTTACAGGTGACAACAGAGCTCCTCTAGGAAGATAAACTGATCCACAGACACACATTTTTTCCACGCTAATCTTCTCCTTCAAAGAGCACATAAACAACAGCACTGGGAACTCCTACATAAATCACACAACTCAATAACTTTTCCACCTGCGTATTTTTCTAATCCTGTCTTAAAAGATGCTGTGATTCTCCAGAACAGAAAAAGGAAACTCTTTGTCTCTGCAAATAAATAGCAAACAGAAAATAAAATACCCCATAGAGAGTCAATGTTGGGGATTTTTTTTCTTTTTAAATTAGAAAATCTTGATTCATCAGCATCAGACATTTTTGTCAAGATGGTATTTCCCTTTCCTGAACTCACTCTGAAATGAGGAAGACAGACAAAAATTAATTCCAACAGACAAAGGGCAGAATAAATAATTCCCCTTGTTACAAACCAGTGAATGTCTAACTGTGTATGCAAAGTGAAAGTTGCAGTGGGAGGCACTAATTCCGCACATTTATTGTTTTGATTGCCAGGTTCAAATTCCTGTATCAATTCCTGTACCCCTGCTACTCTGTGGTAAAACTCTGGTGTGGTACTGTGCTTCAAAATACCTTCTGCATTCCACAAAAAATTTTCAGGGCAAAAGAAATGGCTTTTGTAACCCTCATTTTCAGTAATTTTTTCTGGTATATAAACACAAAAGCACACATATATGTGTAAATAAACACAAATTTGCCTACAAGGGCAACAGGCAAATAAAAAGCATAACTGAAAGCCACAGAGCAACATGTGGAATTATGACTTGATTGAAACAGATTATTTCCATTATTAGAGACAGCACTCTATTAATATTAATTTAAGGCTAAATAACTGCAATGCTTAATTATTTGATTAATCAGGCAGCAGGCTCTTCTTGGATCCTCTCAATAAACTCCTACAGACCATCGAGGCTGAGATCTCCTGGGGCTGAGAAGCTGGGACAGCAAATCCTGCACAGACATGGGTTTTTCTCCTCCTGTATTTTCTCCTCAAGGCTGACAATACACATTTTGAGAAGATGGGGAGCAGAAATTCTGAGCAAATCAGGCCATAAAATTGTACAAGTGTATACAGTTATGAACAAAAACTTCCTTCTTTTTTTCCTTGTCTTTTATTTTTTTTAGGAAGGTATATACATTTTGAAGTCTAGACATTTTGACATTAGACACAAAAATTAAAGCCTTCACATGATATACCTGAGCTGAGATTATGTGTAACCCAACCAGAATCTGACTCAATTGATTTTTAAGACCCTTAACAGTCTTTCAAACTCCCCACCTGATCCATTTAACTCTGCCTGCTGCCAGGCACCAAAGGGATTATGGCTTTGCACCTGCTAGAAGTAATGGATTTAGGATGAGAGAAGTCTAATTCTAAGCACAGAAGTGATAACCAGATGGGGATGCATTCCTCAAAGAAATCCAAGCCCTCTGTGTGAATAAACAATGATTCAGGGAAAATTGAACCTGGGATTTTCACTCTGAAGGCTGCTGAGAAAGATGCTCAGACATGGCAGTGACACATCAGCGATATCAATGCCGTTCTCAAAAGAATGGTGCAAACCTGAGGATTGTAGGGGGAAGTCCTCTCTCCATCCTCAGGCTTCCCAAATTGTTTACCTGAGCCCTGATCAAGCAGACACCAGCAGCTATTTTTAGGCTAAGCAACAGATAAACAATTAGAACAGAAAATTCAATATTAAGTTCATGGTGTGACAGCCCCACTCCCAGGAGTTTCCTGGTGCCACCACAGAAACCATCACTGGAGGGGCTGATGAAGATCACCAGATGTTCAAGCTTTGTTTTACTGCCAAACAAATAAAAATAACAGCTGAAAACAAATTAACCTATTAGCATTGACTGAATGGGGAAGGAATTAAAAATTAATTAATCCCTCCAAATCAGAAGAATTGGGAGGAAAATTCATTAGCAACATTTCTGCAAAGGCTCAGGGTTTATGAAAGAAACTTGAGACCCTTTTCACAAGCCTCTTAACAAAGTGATATTCTACAGTGTCTTTTTACTTATTTTTATATTTCCAAAGTGAATGTGATTATGTCTTAGAGGAAATTATTTATATAATAAATCATCAGACATCACCAATTTAAGAAACTGTTTTGACCACCTATGTCAAATGAACTGAGTTTTAAAGGTTAAATTGAGTTTTCTATTGTGGTTACAGACTGGTATAAACTCTGGGGAAAAAAAATGCAGCCTATATAATTTCTATCATCATTAAAATGTCATGACATTCAGTCCTTAAGCTACAAAGACCATTCTGAAAATTGAAAGGAAAAGAGACTTTGAAATAAATGACATGACCTTCAGTTCTTTACCACTGAACAGAAATTCAGGTGAAATTACATGCTCCTAACACCCAGACTGCATTTACATTTCACCAAAGGAAAAAAAAAAAACAACAAAACAAACCAAACTACTGGAGGCATTTACAAGAATTCCAGAAGAATCTGATCCCCTAAATTCTTGGGTATCTAAAAGTTTGGATGATAATATAGCATACTTATGAGAATCTTGTATGTAATATCAACATTCTTTTACAAAGCCCTTTAAACACCACTGCAGAAAATCACCCCATTTTTTCACACATCTGTGACCATCAGCAACTCAACCACTAAAATACCAGAAATGAGCATTTCCCACCTATTATCAGTAAGAAAGGTGAGCACAGGTGTGGGAATTTACAGCCTTCATGGTGTGAGGGCAGATTGCAAACTCCCATCCCACCGAGAGCATTTCCCACTGAGCTATTGGCGCATCAAGGCTTGAAATCAAACACTGGCCCCATGGTCCACACACCATTTTTCTTTCCAGTATATCATTTGATCAGACTGCAGGAATGTGACCTGGAAAATTGGGAAACCCTGAATCATAAATTATCCCACACCTCTGCTAACAGGATGGGCAAGCTGGGAAGTTTCACTTTTAATCCAGTTCAAGGCACGTTGGCACCCCTGGGCCTCGTGCTGGTGCTCAGCCTGAGCTGGGTGACTTCACAATTGTGTTTTCTCAACATGCAATAGTAACAAAAATGTAATAAAAATGTTAATGAGGTAAATTAGGTGCAAGAAGTTAAATGATGCTGATCATATCATAACTCTGTGTCAGCTATCTTGTGCACAACATCCACACTGAGTTAAGGGAAGGAGGAGGTGTCAGCTGTTCTTTGTATCAAATGTGGTAACAGTTTTTGAAACCTAAAAAATCTCCTCAGATAATGAATTCATAATATAAATTCAAAAAGAAAATATTTTTAAGGGGTGTGGAATATCTTTTGTTCAGATGTTAATTTCAGGGAAGGGAAAGGAAGGGAAAAACTTGCAATATACCCAAAAAAATGTCAAAAAGAAAATGGACTGGATATATAGTGGTGATAACAACCTGGTTTCTTTCTTGCTCTGTGTTTCTCATGTATTTTCCCAGGAGCTGTAGTGTGTTTGAATTTCCAGGTATCTGAATTGTGTAGAAAACAGCCAGATTCCTGGCACTGATAGAATTCTCCTTTTGGTAAAATCACAGAGGAGCAAAATGAGAGGCAGAAACTCCACATCCCACTGCTGATTCCCCTGTGCCTTTGTCCAAGCTCACAGGAATACACAAGTACCAAAGGAATACACAAGTACCAAAAAGCTTCAAATCCTCACTGCAAAGCTTAAGGTAAGCTCCCTTGAATTTCTAAAAATGCAGAGTACCTCACTGCTCCCAAATGACAAGTTGTCTCAAACTGGAAAGTCAAAAAAGAGAAAAGAGGGGAAAAAAAAAAAAAAAAAAAACCAAAAGAAGGACAAACAAAAGGAAAAATAAAGAGACATCATTTACTTCCACCAATAATGCTGGCCATGAACTCTGGATTGCTTCAATGTATTGTAGGCATTTTTGTCATTTCACAGCAAGCCTTTACCAGCCTCACCTTGACAGACACAAAATGTACATTTTATAGCAATAAACCGCAAATTCCTGCTTTCCACTTTATTCTAAAATATGCATTATTGATAATTTAGGCACTATACATCTTGCACTGGGTATTTTCTTGATTGTACACCTAGACTGGTTCATTACTGACATAAATAATGGCACAGAGAGTGCTGGGATACAATGCAGTGTATACTGAGATGATGTATCTACTCTAAATTTCAATTATATGTATCCCAGTGTGTGCGTATATATATATTAAAAACTTTAAAAATATATATAAATATTTAAAATAACATATAACAAAATTTATATATAATAAAAACATTTCCTTGCCTCTTTTCCACAGTGCAGTCACTTGCAACTCATGCTTCTTTCCCTCAGCTCTGTGTACCTCACTGCACCCTGTTTTACCCACTTGCACTGTTAATATTCCTCCCACACCTGCATTTCCTGACCTGTGGGGGCAGAGGTATCAGTACAGAGTTCAGCACAAAGATGTGGTACTGACTTCTTTCAAAAGCAGTACAGTGGTTCTCAAATAGAGTTAATTCTGGTTTATTTTTTCATGGTTGGATGAGACTTGACTTCACATTGATGACTTCTCTCCACCAGAAGCAGCCTAGATCACCTTGGAATTGCCTGCAGCTTGTTTTCTTTGACTTTCTTGCACCAAGTTTTATTTCACCTGCCTGGCTCTAACATTGGCCCCTTTTACCACCATCCTGCTGTACTTTTTTGGTTCTCTACTACACCTGCCCTGCTGCTGGAGGTCTGGAGTTGCTGCATTTGGTGTCTGACCCCTCAAAGGCTCAGCCTCCTTCTTTCCCAGTGCCCAGGACTTTCAGAGGGCTGAAGCATCAACCCACTGCCCATCTCTTGCCTCCTCTGCTGTATTGGGCTGCCAAAACAACCTCACAGGCTCTTAGTAGGTTCTGTCTCCTTTTTATTGCTTCTCTTTTCTGCATTTCTGTTGTTCTCATATTGATGTTTCCCTACTGTTCTGGAATACCCATCCTTGAGGATATTCAAGTTTGCCTGGATAAGACCTGGGAGCAATCTGGTCTAAGATGACCACAGGCTTGGAACAGAGACCTTCACAGGTCACTTGTCTGTGCTTGTCTCACAGCTAAATGGGAAGGAGGATCTGAATTGTTCATTCTGTCTTGATGCTGGGTATTACCCATGAAATCTTTATAGCACCATCAAATCTACCAAACTTTGCTCTGTATTTTTTTTAATTTCCTTTCTTTTGTATGGGGTACTTTTTTTTGTACTTTTTTTCCCCCTTTGCCACCAACACCCTTTGTTACTTCACGGGTACTAAGATGAAGTAATCCTCTACCCAAATCCCATGTATAGCTCTCTGTCATGGCTATTTGGAGCCATTTCATTTGCTCAGATCTGCTTTTCTCAGCAAATGATTCACAATTCCCATGAACTACTCCTGCTGCTAATTCCAGATTCATTAACATTTTCAAGGCTACTCCCAAATACCACAGCTTTAACACTGCTGTGTCTTCTCTTTCATTTTTTTATTCCATGCAAGAGAAAATGTAGAGAGCTTGTGAACAACGATCACAATCCATTGAGAGCATGAATCATCAAAACACACATAATTCCTTACCTTAGTGCCTATGTAAATTCTTGAGCTATTTCCTCCCCAAAATTAGGTTAGAAATTCTTAATTCCTAACTTACAATTCCTGTTACCACTATAAACCCAGTATTTTTGGGCTGGTGGTGCTGCCATTACACTGCAAGGGTTCCATATTGCCAGAGTTTGGTACCTCCTCGATGTTTCTTGCAGGCAGCTCCTCCAGGCACTGACCCTTCCTTGTCCTCACAGCAGCCAACTGACTCCAGCTCCCCTCAGCCAACCAATCCCCTCTTTTATAACACTCTTCTTATTGGGTACAGCTGTGGCCTGTTAAAATCAGGCCTGTTCCCAATCTTTAGTAATTAACCCAGCTGCAACTCTTTAGGGGCTAAAATTACATTCTACACTACCTTTATTTATTTATATTCTATCCCCCTACAGGTGGGATTGTGACTCTGGGTGCAGTACCTATGGAAATTTATTCCAGATTTTGCACTCCCCAGACAGTGATCACTGAGAAGAGCTGGTTTCAGGTAGCAGCATTTAGGAGACTCTGTACCAGTACAGAGAAACTCTGGCTGGGGCACTGGCAGAGATTCTGCAGCTGCAGGTTGTCTTCAAGACTGACCTGTCCTGATCTCCTCCAAACATTTATTTCCTACCCCTGACCATGTCTCCAGCTTTAAAGAGACACCAATGTAAATACAGATTTTTACAGATGTAAGAAGATTGCACGGGAAATGTTGGAGAGCCAAGATTCCCAAATATATTTAGCTTTAGAGTATTCAGATAGAGAAAAAGTCTGGTCTTTGGGGAAGACCAGAGATGTTTTGTCCAGGGAGGCTGTGGCTGCCCCATCTCTGAAGGTGTTCAAGGTGAGGTTGGACAGGGTTTGGAGCAACCTGGTCTAGTGGAAGATGTCCCTGCCCATGGCAGGAGGTTGGAACTGAATGGCCTCAAAGTTCCATTTCAATCAACTATTCTGGAATTCTCTGATAAGACCTCTCTTTTTTATTGTTTGTTTGGTTTTTTTTTTTTTTTAATTTATTGGTCTCCATTAATAGAGTTTTTAATGAAGTCCCATAAATAATTCCAATGAGAGGCACAGCTGGAATGCAACTTTCCCAGAGCACCATAGAGAAAATGAGGATTAACTGAAAGTCTTGAATAACTTTTCTTTACCATAGAAAGAGAAATGTGAAGCTCTCCCCTAAAGGAAAATTTTATGTAAACCAGAGTGGATTACCAGCATGGCCCCAGCTGCTCTTGGATTAAAATATGGATCTGCAGTTGCAGAAATTAGAATCACCCAGAACTCTGCTGAAATTGATGTCACGATGCTGAAAGGGACGTATGGAGGATCTATGATGCTATAAAGGACACAACCTCAGGACCAGATGGTCCTGATCAAAACCCTCCCTATGTCTGAGAAGAGTCTTACTGATTTTTATAGGATTTGAATGATTTCTTACTGTAATAGAACTTCCTTTGTTGCTGGAAGATATTCTCCATTATTCTGCATTTTTAAGTTCAAAGCATATCTTGGTAATTTCCATTAAAAACCCCAAACCTTCAGTTACAACTTTCTGCTGATTTATTCTACTTTAATTTCATAGAGATCATTCAGAAATAAACCCAACTTACTCCATCAGATCTTTCTTTCCTTAACATCTTCCTAATACCCCAAAATGATCAAGAAAGCAAAATCTGTAACAGAGTTGGCAACTTTCAGTACATGACTGTTGAGATAAATTTTAGCAAGTTAGGGGTTTATGTTACAAGTCATTAGTAAAATATTTCTTTTCAAAAATATTTAACAGCAACAGTGGAAAAATCACCACTGAACATCTTTGTTTTCCTTGCATCAACAAGAAAATATGGCATAGAATCAGAGTAATAAAAGCAGAGTTCAGCAACCTGGTGAGGTAGTTTAAGAATATTTCTGGAATAGTCAAGTGAAATTAAATCTTCTCTACTGAAATTAAACAAAGAAAGGGAAGATTTTAAAATAACACTGAATTGAGTGCAGTATTTTTATGTTGAAAGTATTACTTAAAGATGAGGATACTTCATCTTTAAGTAATACTTTCAACATAAAAATAAAATTTTACCTATTAAAAGAAATCTAAATTTTATTTACAGTTATGGTGAAAAAATAGAGAAAACAGAAATGCAGGAAAATATGGATTAAAGAAAAGAGTAAATGCACTTAGGATTTAAAAAATAAGACTCAGTAGCTGTTTTCACATTGTTTTCCTGCATAGGTATTACTACAAAATGTAGGTTCCTATCACCAGAGGGGTGTCAGGGACAGCCAGAGGTGATACAGAGACTCCATCATCAGAAGGCATGGAAAGAAACTTTATTATTAGAAATCCACAGTTCTTATAGAAACAATGGTGGACCTAAGACCTGACTGGCCTTTAGGAATCTTCTCGCACACTCTTGGTGAATCATGAATAGCACACTCTGGAGAATCATATCTATAAACAATGCTTACAGAATGAGAGATAATTATTGTTTGAATCCTTTCCTCTAAGTTTCCCACAGCTTCCCAGGAAAATCCTGGGAGAACCATGTCTCTCTCTGTTCAGAGGATAAGAGATTCCACAGGTTCCCTCTGCTTTGTTTTCTAAAACTGTCCTCCTGAAGTGTGTTCCTTGCTTCCTCACATATTGCACTTTTCACTCTTCAGCCTCTCACCCCATTCTTTCCCCTCTCTTTTCCTTTTCCTGACAGACATTTGAGTGGTTTTGCCTTTGAGCCCCAACCTCTCCAGCAGGGCTGGTCCCCTGCTCCATCTAGTGGGATCACTGCTGCTCCAGCAGCCTGCAGTGCCCAGGGAAAGGGATGGGAGCACAGGGAGCCTGGCCTCGGATACAGCTCCAGACTGGGCCTCATTCCCCACTTATACCCTACTCTGAAATCCAGTTTATTTTAGAAAATGTAGAGTGTGGCGTTCACATGATTCCTTCACCCAGGGTTTTTCTCCTGGGAAGCTGAAAGGCAGTGAGAGAGGCCTCAGAGAAAAAGGAAAACAATTCTTATCTCATTTGCTTCTCCTGTGTTGTGCTCATGTGGAATGTGTTTGGAGATTGTTCACCCACAGGTGATTGTTTCATTGGATTCTGCTGGGAGTTGTTTTCACTCTTTGGCCAATCAGGGCCAAGCTGTGTCAGGACTCTGGAAAGAGTCACAAGTTTTCATTATTATCTTTTAGCATTCTGTAAGTATCTTTTCTGTATTCTTTAGTATAGTATCGTGTAGTATTCTTGAACATAATACAGTATAAGAAAGTAATAAATTAGCCTTCTGATAAGATGGAGTCCTCCTCATCATCCTCTCCCCTCGCTGGAGTTGCCTGCATTCAGAATAGTGGAACACAATCCAAAATTGCTGCTGGCATTGCCTGACCACGGTACCAAGAGTTCTCAACACCTGTGGATTTTACAGAACATCACATCGGGGTTTTTATCTTGCCTGTATCAAACAAAAGTAAATGCACACCAGCAGCTTGGTATTAACATCCAAAGAGCCAGCCCTGCCTAAAGATGCTCAACTGAAAGTAAATTGATTCAAGTCCTTCCAAGCTTTTGCAACAGACTCTGGGCACCAATTTGGTAAATAAAGTATTTAAGCCCTTAGTGCTATGTGGGCTGCTGTAAGATTAATATTTGAAAGTCTTTGGCAGTGCAAAAAAGGTCTTTAATTTATTTTCACTCTAGGAATCATAGTCAGCATCAGCACAGGAAGCTGGCTTTCTGGTTGGTCTTTTAATATCAATTTGTTGTGGTATTTCCATCTCTTGATTTTGTTTATTCCCTGTGCAAGGGGCCCTGAAGCACTGACTCGAGGAAGGTCTGTCCTCAGCACACACTAAATAAACTTGGATCTCACCACTGGGCTCAGATTTATTTGCAGTGGTGACAGCTGAGTTAGCATGTCCCAGGAATTTGGAATTTAACTTGGCTGGGATTCGGGGCCAGCAAAATGAGCTCACCTGAGCCCAGCCAGGAAAGGGTCAGCAAATGTGTCTCCCACCAAGCAATGTGACATTCAGGCTGCATAAACCCCCCAAGAATATGATGCTAATGTCAGTGAGGTTGGGAAGACTTGAAAGGACTGAATGCAAACCCCTAGTTTAAATTTTGCCAGCTTGTGGGACAAGGAGGTTGCTCATTGTTGGATGTCAAACACCAAACTCACCTCTGCTTCAGCTGGTGCATGGCACACTCACATACACCCACTCAAAGGACACAGAAATCCAGACTTTTCCATGCCAGTCCATGGAATTCTGCATATCACAGCTGCTTTAAGTATATGGCAACTTCAAAATCTGACATGTTGGATGAAGAAAACATTTATGGCTGCCTCTGCTTTATGAGAGATCGGATAAGTGAACAGTTCCAGAAATTATTTCTGGAGTCCCAGCAGGACATTAAAAGTGCTATAATCTTTTATCAGTGATAATTACACGAGTTGGAACCACCAAATCCTCACCTGGAACATATGAATGGGTATTTCCAAACTGATGTAGTAGAGTCCATCATGTAGTTTGGGCCCTCATGCAGGGAAGGGACAAGGCCATTCAGGGCAGAGATGGAATTACTGGCTGCCAAAGGGGATCTAAATGCTTCCAAGTTAGGAACTGACCTTGCTATCAGTGTCCCTTGGTGAGGGTCTGCAGTGACAGAGTTCCCAGGCAGGTGCAAAGGACAGCTGTTCTTTTCAGCAGTTAGCCCATTCTCATGGTTTTAAATCATAACAAACATAATTCAACCAACCACCACACACCATGATGTGAACACACAATGGTTATGTAACTTGTTTCTCTACCCCTAATTCAGCTGAGTCTCTTTCTGACAGTCCTGTTTGACTTCACCAAAGTAATAGGCCCGAGCCATGGTTTTACAAGGCCTCTGTGTTTAAAGCCTTTCTTATCTGTAACACCTCTGTTCTGTCCATGAAGGTTTGTGTAACCCAACTTCTCTGACTCTGAATGCAAAACAGAACACGTTGGGTTGGAAAGGACCTTAAAGCTCATCCAGTTTCAATCCCCTGCCATGGGCAGGGACACATCCCACTGTCCCAGGCTGCTCCAATCCCCATCCAACCTGGCCTGGAACACTTCCAGGGACGGAGAGAATGGCAACCTGGACTGCTCTCTTGCATTGCCTGCTGATCTAAATGGCTTTAGCAGCTTTGGAAGTTCATGTTTGCACTGAACACACTATTTAGGAAGTGAGACCACCACAAAGCAGACAGCACTGCAGCACTCACTTTGCTCTGGTGCCTGTGTACGTGTTTATCTAATAATTCCAAGTTACTGTGACTCCATCACCCTGCATCCCTGACCATAAATGCCACTCCACTGGAGAGAAAAGCCTCATGCCCGGGCACAGATCCCTGTTAGCAGTGAGCAGAACTGCTCTGCAAGTCCCATCTGCTGGGAGGTCAAGGCTTCATTATCAGAATGAGTAAATGAGAAATTAAAATGGATTCTGGCCAATTCAGCACATCTGCCATAGAGCAACATCAACCACTGGAGCTTTCAGGGGAGATGGGTTATTAAATGGAGTTTCTCCAGAGACAGAGAAGGTGTGAAAGGCACAGCAGTGCTGCAGCTGCCTCTTGCTGGGACAAACCCATCTGATCCCACCCTATGAGCAGCCTTGGATGTGTCACAGCTCCCTGTGGTCTCTGAGGTGACAGTGCTCCCGTGGCTCTCATGTCCACAAGTGGAGACTTAACTAAAGAAACACAAAACTTCCTGGCACTAAAACCCAAATTATACATTTTTGACAAATTCTTCAAATGTGGCTCATGAACAAGTGAGTACCAGAGAGCTGACTTTAACCTGTACTTAAAAAAAAATAATGAATAATTAATAACAAACCCAAAGAGTCTAATTTCCAAAATGAACCCGAATCACCTTGTAAACACAAATCACCATTGTCCACAAAGCTAAGCACGTGGATGCTGGTGAGACTCTGATGCTGAAAATGGTGGTTTAGTGATTTATTATGTAATTTTATACAATAAGACTAAGTACTGAACTGTATTTTTACCAGGAAATCAAGTTTGTTTGTAAAACACCTATTTCATTACCCCTAAGCTATCTACAGAAAGGAGAAAAACATTTTTCATATTTTTCTTTCCAGGTGTTTTGATGCACCAATAAATCAATGCTTCAGGTTCTCATTAAATGCATGACTCAAAAGAAACCCTAATTTTTTTTTTTTTTAAATACGACAACAACAAAACACCACAGATACTCTGGGGTTTTTTTTCAGGAAAAAATGCTTTTATTCTTCCATTGTATAGGTTGGTTGAATAAATGTAGAATCATAGAATATGCTGAGTTTGAAGGGACCCATCAGAATAATCAAGCACAATTCCTGGTCCTACCCAGGAAACCCTAAGAATCCCACCATGTGCCATGTAAAGACAAACCTACATTTTTTAATAACCAATAATAATCTATTTATAATTCTAAATCCTAAAGCCTCAGAAAGCACAAAATAAATATTTGCAAATTAATTAATTAAAGGCTAAAAAAGGCTTTTGCTTCCTCTTCTTACTCTCCCATTGTGACTAATTCTTTTTGAACAGGATGAATAATTCAGCAATGGTACAAAATTTTCCTATCTGTAAATAGAACAAGAGGAACAGTGAGATGCAACAGATCCAGGATTTTTTTTTTTTAATTTAACTCGAAGGATGACCAGGTTTTTAGGCTCAGGTCCATCCCTGCAGTAGTTGATGCCAAACTCCACTAGGTGTCGTCTACCACTGTATTTCTACTGGGAATATGAAAACGCTGGCACTGAAGACATCTCCCATTAATATTTCTATATATTAGTCCTTCCTCCTGTTCAGCTCTCAGGATGAATCTATAAATTCCCATTCTATATATTACTTATGCACGTATCTTATTATTACAGCCACTGTCACTACTCTTAATTAAGCTTCTTTTCTAAGAAAATATACTTCCTTGCAGGCATCAAAAGCTGCCAAATCCTCAGGAAAAATGAAATAAAAATCATCAAACTAATTCCAAAGGAAAACAAAACCTGTTTTACATGACATCCCTTATGCCTGAATGCTGCTCTTTTCGGATGAACACTCATTTCTGAGATAAAGCCAGAAACAATCATTCATAGGAACCAAGATGAGGTTGTATCAGGGAGGGTTGAGGTGGAGAGCAGGGAAAGGTTCTACCCCAGAGGGTGCTGGCACTGCCCAGGCTCCCCAGGGAATGGGCACGGCCCTGAGGATGCCAGAGCTCCAGGAGGGTTTGGACAGCGCTCCCAGGGATGCACAGGGTGGGATTGTTGGGGTGTCTGTGCAGGGCCAGGAGCTGGACTCAGTCCTTGTGGGTCCCTTCCAGCTCAGGATATTCCACGATTCTGTGATTATTTCAGTCTTGCAATAAAAACCTCCAGTGGTTCTGAGAGCTCAGTGAACATCCTGGACATACCAAGAGCACCATCAAACCTGCATTGCTGAGATTCTGGCATTCCTTGGGTAAGAGCTGGAGAAACTGGATGGTGCCAAACCACAACAGGCCCAAACTATTCCAGAGATCTGACTTTCTTAAGACAGCCTTTGCAACCCATCCTGTACAACTCAAATCTACCTCTTGTGATAAATGAGCAATGCAATGATTGACTCTCACAATTAATGGACAAATATCATGTATTTAGGTTAAGAAAAGTTTATAGATTTATAGTTATATTTTACCCCCTCCCGTGGTTATCAAGGTGTCACAGACATTTTTTATGGAAAATCCTTTCCTTAGGATTTTTCCTCCTGAGAAGCTGAGAGGCCTCAGGAACAAAAGGTAACCAATGGTTATCTGCTGCTGTGGAATGCAACAGGTGCATCTGGGATTGGTCTCATGTGGTTGTTTTTAATTAATGGCCAATCACAGTCCAGCTGTCTCGGACTCTGAGAGTCATGAGCTTTTGTTATGATTCCATTCTTTTCCTTTCAAGCCTTCTGATGAAATCCTTTCTTCTATTCTTTTAGTATAGTTTTAATGTAATATATATCATAAAATAATAAATCAAGCCTTCTGAAACATGGAGTCAGGTCCTCATCCCTTCCCTCATCCCACAACCCCTGTGAACGCTGTCACATCAAGGGACAGCTGGAGTTGGGACACCTGGGAGGGCTGGCTCATCACTGTGGTGACATCTGATCTCCAATCAGGATCTGAGGAAGAGATCTCCACCCCTGGACAGCAAAGAAGGGGTTGATGGACAGAACTTTGGGAGGGGTGAAAGGGCTAAAAAGGGAAAACCTCCACTGGGAGGGGGCTGAGCACATGGCAGGGAAAATCTTTTTCTGCCAGCACCATACCTTTTTTTCTTTATTCAGTCTTCTGTTGTGTTTTTGATAAGGTTTAATAAACCTTCATAAACTATGAAAAGTGAGTAGCTATTTCTCACACTCTGGTCATTATAAATACAAATCCAATGTTCAGCTGAGATTCCAAACCAGAAAATTACAAGACAAATGCTGTTTCCAAATGCACAGTGGAGTTCATGTAACATCAATATAAAAAGGTATCATGGTTGCTGTCTGAGACATTGATACTAAAATGTGAAAAAAAAAAAAATTCCTATCACTCCTTTTCAAGGCTGATAAATCCCAAATACAAGGACTGAGAGAAAATTGCTGCCAGTGCATTCAGCAGCACAGGGCTGTCTGTGCAAGGAATTGGACCCAGAGAGACTCGCTGTGTTTACAAGAGTAAATAAAACCAGAAGGATGGAGTATTTTCAACAGCCAATACCTCTAGAAGAAAAGAGCAGCAAAGACTGACTCAAGGTAGAGGGCAATTCTGCCCAAGAGCAATTAGACATGACCATCAATTAATTTTAGTTAATGCAGAAAAGATAAATAACCATTAAAAAGGCTAAGGTTTATGAAATGACTTCTCAGTTGGGAGTATGAACAACTGTTTTTAAGGTGGACACTTCTCTGCTTATCAAACTTACATCATACAATTCCTGTTGGAAGAGGTTATGGAAAAAAAACAACAAAAACAATGGCTTTCTGAAGCAACTGAGATAATATTACATTTTAATTAACTTTGTAATGTAACCCTGAAAATGAACACGTATCACAAATTAAATTTGATTTTACTTTTTATGCTTCAGCATTTTACTATCTCAAGACTATTCTCTACCTCAAAGAAACAACACACTATAATGGAGTAAATATTTATCTTTATAACCAGAGCACTGGTTCCTTATCAGAGATAAATATTCTGATAATTCTTCCTGCATTACTTACAATATGTTTCCAAGCTCAGGCCCATAGCTAGAGTTTTAAAAATGTTGGTTTAAAATGCAGCAGAATTATGAGTTACTTTATTTTGCACAGAGTTCATGCTACACATTGGACAGGGGTGGCAGGGGTTGGAATGAAATGGGCTTTCAAGTCCTTCCAGCCCAAGCCATTCTGTGATTCTATGGTTCTACATTTTTTTCTGTGATGCTTCATAAAAGAACTAGACTGGAAAATTTCCCAGAATTTCTGACTTCAAGGTGATTTTTGGGAATCATATTTGGCAAACTAACTTGAGTTAACTGGTAAAAACAAACCAAAAAAAGGGACAAAAAATAAAAGAGAAAAGCTCTCCCTGTAGAGATTTTGGGGTTTTTTTGTAACTTCATCCATATAATCAGTGTTAACTCCACAGAAAAAGTTTCCTTTATTATTAACAAAGACGGTGCAGCCTGGGTCACTTCCCATGTGAGTCTCTATTGTATCTCTGTTCCTACAGTTTCTCTTTGCCTTTCCTAATGACTCCTTCATTCCAATCTTTATATCAATGACCATAAAATGTTGGTGTGTTGGACAAACAATGCAGTGTCACATCATTTCCAATTCCATATGCTGACTTTGCAAATGGTTTCTCTCAACAGTCATTGAGTGGAAAGCTTTACCCAGCCCACAGATCCCTGAGCACCTGAAGCAGCCTAAATTCCCACTGTTAAAGAGAAGCTTTTCCTCCCTCACCTTCCATGTACCTTTATTTGCAATATTTCTTTATAAGCAGTGGTTTATAAAAGATGCAGTAGTTGGGCTCTGAACAATAACACTCTCACCTGTGATTTTAGTAGGAGCAGTCAAGTCAGTCCTAAAAACCACATTTTTTTCCCACAATATCCCTGCACAAACCCCTCAGGATGAGGAACCCCCTGTAATTAACAGCTGATCTCTTCCCATCCTGCCTTTTCTCACTCAATTAATTCACTATTATCATTAACCAGAAATTTTCCAAGTTACTAAATACCTTGTCATTTCCTGGCCAAACCCCCCAAAACACAAGTTTCTCCCTCTTCAAGAGACATTTGGAAAATGGATGTGAGAAGAGCCTAGTCTCCCAAGAGACTGCAGGAGCACACAGGAATCTGTAACCAACTCAAGCAAACTGCTGAAAATTCAAATTATGAGATAAATCTAATGCTCCCAGATACAAACAAAGATTTACTCTTGGCAGGTTGGTTTTCCATGCTCTGCCATTTAAGTACAGAAGGATTCACATCATATCAAAGATTGAGACTGTGTATTTTTGAAAAATACAGAAAAGCATGTCTACCACTAAATGCTACGTATTGGTTGTGAAATAGAAGAGAAAGTGTGACTTGAGAGCTGGTTTTAATAAAGAAATGTTTCCACAAACTCTTTTATCAGGATGACCCTTTTGGGTCCCTTCCAACTCAGGATATTCTATGACTCCATGTCAGCCAGATCTTATGGTATTTTATATTTTAATGAGCATCACCAGGAGCACAAAGGGTGTGATGTGTTTTTCTAACATGGAGCAGAAAGGATGGAGCTTTACCAGAAGGGAGGATTTCAGATCAACATGAGATATTAATCTTGCATAGCCAAGACCTGCTCATAGTTGAATTTTCAGACACTTTGTACAGTGTCTACCAGTATAATGCTCAAGGTGCCAGAATTATTTACACTCCCTTCTTCCTTTTTGAACCCAAATCCTTCATGGATAATGCTGAGACTGGACCAGACCTAGGGGAACAGGTTAAAAAAATGACAAAAACCCCAACACAAACCATTTTGTGGTTCTACAATTCTATGCTCTCTTATAAATACTTTCCATATCCAATGCCAGGGATGTAAATGCAGAATTTCTGCCTTGTCCTGAAGAGACCACTGTGTCAGCATTGTAACTTCTGGCCTCAGAGACCTGCCAGCTTCAGTTGCATAAACAGTTCAAACAGTCATTACTTCAGGGTTTTTGTCTGTATAATGATAAGGAGATAATGGACATTTGGTCCAGGAAATGTTAGGAGTTGCACAAAGAGATCACAGCCCCGTGCTGCATGCCCGCTCACATGAAAATATCCCTTTTATCTTTGTACATAAATACACAGCAACCTTTGCAAAGTCTCCAAATTATTTCATTTTCTTGGGAGAAAGGAACTGTAATTGGGTGGGCTGTGCAAGCTCATTCTTCCTCCTGCTAGTTAAGCCACGGGACATTCATCTTTCCACAAAGAGCCCAAATTGTTCCCGTCTGCACTTGAATGTTTTGTTGTCTCATTTTAACTGACCCATCAGACCATAAACAGCGGCACAAGGCCCTCACATCTATTAACTGGTGTCATTAGGAGTCCTTTCTCATTTATTGTTAAGGACTAATACCTCCTAGACAAGAACTGAAAGTCTCATGAGCAGCCACTGCGAGGCAACGCTGATTAAATATAATTCCTCATTAAAAGATAGCAAGCAGCTGGGCCTGGCTCTTTGAGTATACAGACATTTCCTATTAAGGTCCAACTGAATAAACAAAGTTTCCTTTGTGGTTTTCTTTATCCTCCATTATTCCCCTCTCAGAGCAGGCTTCTGGCTCACTGTGAAGAACAGCAGAATTATATCCATGTGACTCTTTAAATTTCACCTACATCTCCCAAATAAAAAAAAAATATTATTTCCAATATAACTGCTGCCAGAAAACATTCATCAGCTGAAGGCTGTGAAACTTCAATTAACAGGTGACCTGTAGGCAGCATTGCCTGGCTGCAGGCCGTGAGCACACATAAAGCAGCACATTAAAACCACTGCTACATTAAACAGCTTCACAGGGCACCGAGCACCTGAAGACACTTTGTTCTCTTTCTGCCTTCACAAAGGAGATTGTCCCTTCACCAATCCTGCAGGACACAAATGGTTCTTAGGGAAAGGCTCTGATTGCAGAATACAGAAGGGCATTAATAATGGGATCTGGTCCTTTAGCGATCCGCGCTCTCTGTGTATTGAACAAGGAATTGTACAGCCTGGATATCCAGTAATAAGGTCATTCTACTTGCCTGGCCTTATTAATAACATAATCTGATGCTGGCTGAATGGAGGTGGTTCAAAGGGTGCAGCAGGAATGCGCAGGAGGGCTGGGAGGTGATGGAGCCCCATGGCTGCAAAGCCGTGCTCGAGCTGTGCTATCGGAGGGGACACGGGAGCAAAGAACAGCTCTGAGATATCTGTGGGAGCCTCAAATGCCTCCTGTAAGATGAACTGCCTGCTGCAGGCACACTTTGAAATGTTCTGGTTTTGTTTAAATGTTCTGTTCTGTTTTCTGCTTTACACTTGAGCAGGGGAACCACACAGCAACTGGAAAATCCTGACGTGTATTCAAGAACCTGATTAAATTACACTGTGTGAATGTTCTGTTGAACCCAGCAGGGCTGGTGTCTGCTAACCAGGCAGTTTATGGACCTCTTTCACAGATACTGATCATACCTCAGCAACTATTTAGAAATTCTGGTTCCACAGGTGATGGGATCTGTCTCTAAAGCCTTTCAGAAGCATATCAAGAACATCCTTCCTGACTATCTTACTAATTTTTCTAATTTAAAACAAGCAACAAGATAATATTTGGCAACATTTGGAAAAGTAAAGTTTTTTTCTTGACTGCTAATGATGCAAATGATAAAAACGATCTTGGATCTAATTTACCCTCCCCACAGAACTCTTGCACAGAAATTGTATTGACTCAGCTGACAACAGAATTTACTCCCAGTTAATAAATAAAAGCCTCTGTATGATATAATCAATGAAACAAGTTGCAGCACTTCTGTATCTCTCTTCATCCACAGCTCTGTTTTAACAGCTTTCCAAGTAAGTCTCCCAGACTTTTCTGTGTTAAGGTCTTTTTTTTTTTTTTTTTTTTGGCTTCAATAGGCATTTGATGGATTATGGACACAGTGAAATCCTATATATCAAGGAGATTTTTGTTTTGTCTGGTCTTCTCAACTTTCTTGCACCTTCACTGCCCTGCAAACTTCCCAAGAATTAATGGGTAGCTGGGTCAGCAGCTCAGTTACCTCCCTTCAGCATCCAGAAACTATACCCTGGAATATCAGAGAATAAAGAACATGAGGGGTCAGCTTTCCCAGGGCTTGCTTCTGCAGGAAGAGTAGAAACAGGGGAGATCTCAAAAATACCAGGTTTATGTGGTTCACACCTTGTTTTTCTAACAAGCAGCTCCAGTTGCATTCATCATCCCTTATCAGAGGTATTAAAAGTAATAACAAAAAGAACCATCCCAAATGTGAATGTCCTTTCCTGTGAGCAGGCTGGGAATAAGCCATTCTCATAGAAAGTTGTCTAAATTTATCTGGTTGAGGCTAGCAGGTGTAAAACCAAGGTCAGAAAATATGATCACTGAGTCCAGCCATTTACCCAACACCACTGTATTCAGCCCTAAACCAACTTCCCACAACCACCTTTTGAATACTTCCAGGGATGGCAATTCCACCCCTATCCTGGGCAGCCTGTTCCAATGCCTGCCAACCCTTTCCATGAGAACATTTATCCTAATTTCCAATCTAAACCTTCCCTGCTACAGCTTGAGGCCATTCCCCTTGGTCCTCTCACGAAGTGCAGAAAATTTCACATCAATACACAATGGGAGAAAAAAAAAAAACACAACCATAAGTATAATAATTTTAAAATACTTGTTCAAATGAATTGGCTTAAAATGCAGTGATATAGAAGAATCCATTGCTACACCAGCAGAAATCAATAACTAAAACAATTTACTGGTCTTGTCCCCAGTCATCACAGCTGCCCTGAAACATCTTTTCAGCCTGACTTATGCAGCACAACTGCATCTAAGGACTCCTTGACTCCCAGAGTTTCATCCTGCTCCTGTTAACATCAACACAACTTGGAAAATCCACCATCATTTGATACCAAAAGGATAACACCCAAGGATACTGAAAGCAGTAACTCTGCAACAAATTCCTTGGATTTATTTCAATGACTCCTGGTAAATGAGCTCTGGGGGGAGGCAGGTTAACATTGACAAACACACATCAGCATCCATCTACATACAGGAGAAAACCAAAAAGGGCTCTACTGAACAGCTCTAAGCAGATTTGAGGCACTGATAATCCAACTCCTTGAGTAGTTTTATATATTCAGTTGGAACATTCTGGATGCTTATTTTGATGAATTGACTCAAAAGCAAAAGCCTGCATATGGATAGACTCATCCCAGATGTCTTGCAGACTTCAGATGAACTGCAAGTAGAGTGTCCTTCTGACCCAGTTTCATCTGAAGTTTTACCCTTCTCTACAGGAGGAAAAGACTCTGACTCTCCCTGTGATGGTGGATAGAGATTTATTTCCATGATTCAATACTTGGGCATTGAAGCTGAAAAAATTCAGAACACCAATAAACTCCTAAGTGAGAATAATAAACCCAGAGGAAAACTGATCAAGGCTCGGTGAAATGTTCTCATCAAAGCTGCAGGGGAAAAGTACAGATGTGCTGGAGGTACTGGATTTTGGGCAGCCCTAAAATCAACCCTCAGTGGATGAGGGTGATCTACCCCAGTGTGGGCACCAGGGAAGGGGGGATTCTGCCCCTCTGCCCCCTCAGGTGAGACCCCACCTGCAGAGCCACCCCAGCCCTGGGGACCACAGCAGGAGGAGCTGGAGCTGCTGCAGAGAGCCCAGAGGAGGCCATGGAGATGCTCCAAGGGCTGGAGCCAGGCTGGGAGAGCTGGGGGTGCTCACCTGGAGAAGAGAAGGATCCAGGGAGAGCTCAGAGCCCCTTGCAGGACCTAAAGGGGCTCCAGGAGAGCTGGAGAGGGACTGGGGACAAGACCTGGAAGAACAGAACAATGAGGAATGGCTTCTAACTGCCAGAGAGTATGGACAGATGGGATTTTGGGCAGGAATTGCTCCCTGTGAGGGTGGTGAGGCCCTGGCACAGGGTGCCCAGAGAAGCTGTGACTGCCCCTGGATCCCTGGAAATGTCCAAGGCCAGGTTGGACAGGGCATGGAGCAACCTAAGAGAGAGGAAGGTGTCCCTGCCCATGGCAGTGGAGTGGGGGAAAATGTTCTTTAAGTTCTTTTTCAACCCAAACCATTCTGTGATTCCATGATTGTACATCAGCTGGTCTGAGCTGGTTAACACACAAAGCCAGTCTAAACCAGAACAAAGGCAGGGGGAACAGACAAGACCCTCAGCTGCAGCTCAATTTGTCACACTTTAAGTCACTGAACACATGGGATGACTCTTGAAAGGTTCTTGTCTCTTTTCCACTTACTTAAGAGAGCTGAGGCTATGACAGGTTTTTTTTTTTTTTTTGGGAGGTGAAGTTGGCTGAGATATATTATCCATCACCTTTCAAAGTAGCACTGACTTTATCACCAGACATAATGCAAGTGGAAATTTATGTCATATGTTATGCCAAAGGTCAGATTACACATAATCAGAATGGCCCTTTTGACTTTAAAATCCATAATGGTTACAGATTAGGAGCAGGTCCCTTGTAGGCAGCACAGTTACATGGGTGGGAAACTGATGTGAAATGAAAGTCATTCATGACAACTTGGTTATATTTCTTTTTAATAATGGATGTCAATAAAGAAAGCTCAGTTCATTTTTAAATGACTGAACTTTTGAAGCGATCTGCTAATGGCTCCTGTGACATTGACAAAACCTGAACAACATTTATCAGGTACATAAAGCTGAGAACATGGTCTGTACCTTGCACCAGAGGAATTTTCCCTAATCTATCCTATGCTTGCTGGAATCTTTAAGAAAAAATGGCTTTTTTACAAAATAAATATTACTACTGTCTCAAGAGACAGGTGATATGAAATTCTTCCACTTCCTAAAAAACAGTATTTTTTTATCTGCATAGAGGATTGCGGTTTGAGTTCTGTCTGGAAAAATGCACTTTAATAAACATAATGACTTCAGAAGAGTGTGTTAGGCAAAAGGTGAATAACATCAGATTTACACAATTTTAAATAAAGATTGTCTGACCGTGTTTTAATTTTTACCCCTTTCAGATCTAACGTTTTCACTGGGATTTGCCAGCTGTATGCACCTAAATAAGCAGAATGGGGTATAACTGTGAACAGGACCAGAATTTAAGGGCAAAAGAGATATATCACAATAGAACCCAATAACTTATTTTTCTTAAAAGGTGTACTACAAACCCTTCATATTTTGGCATCTTCAAGATTCTCATTTCAATATGGCCAAGGGTTTTGCTGTGGTTGCCACATCCCTGGAAGTGTCCAAGCCCAGGCTGGACAGACTTGGAGCAACCTGGGGTAGTGGAAAGTGGCAGGGGTAGAACTGGTTGGTCTTTAAAGCCCCTTCCAGCCCAAATCATTCCATGATTCTGTGATTGTTTTCCCCATTCAAAACAATAAAACAGTTCCTCTGTCCTTATGGTTTATTTTTAAATGGCAGTTTCTCACTGACAGAATAGAATTATGTACTTTAATCATATACTGACATTTTTATTAATATACTGACACGAAGAAACAAAATAATAATTCACCAGAGAAATTATTATTTAGCATGGCTGGGATGGGTAGTAATGCACAGTGGGTAACAGAAGCCAGATGTTACAGCTAAAATTTTATCTGAAGTATCATTAATACAATTTCATTTCTCTGTAATTTGCTTACCTGAGGACTGGCAAGAATTTACTTTAAAAAAAACACTTGGACTCTCAGAACTTCCAAACTTAAAATTGAACTGGACCAGTCATCAGCCTGCAGTAGTCAGCTCAGGGATTATAGAACACTCCAAAGAAACCCACCCTATAATTAAGTTATTGCCTAAATTCTTAGTGCAGAAGTTACAAGTAAAACCCACAGCAGGAAGAGAACACAACCCCTTCCAACCATCCATATTGTCCTGGCTCCTCCTAACAAAATGGCTTATAGGGAATGAGGCAGTTCCAAAATCTTTAACAGACAAAAATCCTTGTTAATCTTTTTAACAAGGAAAAAAAATTCTTACTGCCCCCCAAATCTGCTGGCTTGGACATCCTTAAGAAGGTGAACTTAATCTCAGAAGGAACATTCTGTCTATGATACATCTCTAGGTGAGATTCCTCAGTAATTCATAGCAAGGCAAAAAGAGTCAGAGAAATAATGAAACCAAAGCAGAAAGAGGAATAAAGTCTTAATGATCATGAAAAGCCCTGGATTATGAGATGAATATTATATAAACACACTCCAAATCTTAGTTATAGCCAAAGGTTGCAGTTTCAAGATAAAGGTTTTCTGGAAATAAAAAGTTTTCTTACTTTTTCAACATAATCACTGCTAGGAAAATGTATAAGTAAAGCATTTTATAGTTTTCTTTAAATTTTGATCAAATTCATTCAGATTTAGGTTCTGTTTCTCTTCCATTTCCTATCAAAATTTTCTTAATCAATTGTACAAGATTTTTTGTTGTTTTTTCCTCCACAATTGCCACGTTAGAAATTTTAAGATTCACCTACTGCACACAGACACATCACCAGGCAAGTGTAGATGAGCAAGATATAATTAAGTTTTTAAGGCTTGAACATTACCACCACATCAGTAGAATTTTGTGATTGATTCATTAACAGAAGCTCTTCAAGAAACTATCTGGTAACAAGGAAAAAATCCCTCATAGATCTGTATCCTGTTAAAAGATCAAAGACAGTCAATTTTGCCAATGAGGGGAAGTTATGAGCAGAATCCCACAGGGATCTGCTTTGGTTCTTTGCTCATCTTTATGTCTCTAATTGATCTAGAGCTGGTGAAGGAGTGAAATCTGCTTATATACCAAAATATTCAGCACAGTTAAAACTAGATGGGTATTCAAGTGTTGCATCACCCCAACAGCAGATTTATAACAATATTTCCTATTTTAGCAATTCACTCAGGAAGGAAATCTTGGGTTAACTTGAGTTGTTCTGTAAAAGCACATTTATAAATGAACAGAAGGAATTATTTTAATTATTTTTAAAGGCTTAGAGAACAACAAAGAGACCATTACCCATTAAGGTGGGGGGGGGGGCACCTGTGCCTGCAGTGCCACAGCTGAGCCAAAGAACAGAAAATACAGACAAAAGTAATCAAGGTAGGAAAATTCTTCCATTCAAAATGAGCTTTGTGGAGAAAGAAGGGAAAAAAAAAAAAAAAGGCAGACCCATACATTTATAAACTTAATGGAAAAGGTGACTAGAAGGTAATTATTCATTGCTCTCATTATACAAGACCTTGGGGAGAACTGCACTGAGTGATTAGACAGAGGAAAATAAATACTTTGTAACGCACAAATATTTGTCATAGATATCTTGGAGCCATATATTAAAGAACTCCAAAAGCAGTTAAACAAATTCAAGAATTATTACACAAGAATGTCACAGATGCAACTTTTATTTCAGAAATGCCTTGAATGTAAAAGAGAAGGATAACTCAGCACTTATTGATGACCTCAGGAGCTGTTACCAGCTACTCTCAGAAGCAGTTTAGAGATCTTTGATCTCTCTACCTCTGCAGGTACAACTCCATCCTTAATCTGTGGTGAACATCCTCACTTCACTCCCACATTCCCCGACATCTCCAGCTGTTCTCCACAATGCACCCATCACTCCAAAGCAGTGTCATGGACTCACAGAATGGTTTTTACTGGAAGGGACCTTGAAGACCATTTAATTCCAACCCCTTCTCCTGGGCAGGGACACTTACACTAAGCCAGCTTGCTCTGTGCCATCCATAAAACCTCTTCCCATCCAACTCTCCCACTCTGTGATGGGGTCCATCCATCCAAACCTTTTCACACAATCCTGAGTGTCACCGTGATATTTTCTGAAAAATCCCTTCAGAAGAAATCTGGGAAGCTGAGAGGCCTCAGAAAAGAATGAAAACAAGAATTATCTGAGATTGCTTGGGAATGTGGTCTGGAGATCGTTTACCAACAGCTCCATCTTTGATTGGTTCCACGTGAATTGTTTTTAATTAATGACCAGTCACCATCAGCTGTGTCAGACTCTGAGGAGTCAGTCACAACCTTTCAGTATTATTCTTGTTTAGCCTTCTGATGTATCCTTTCTCTATTTCTTTCAATATAATATAATATAATATAATATAATATAATATAATATAATATAATATAATATAATATAATATAATATAATATAATATAATATAATATAACATAATATAATAGCATTCTGAGAACATGGAGTCTAATTCTCATCTCTCACCTTGTCCTAAGGACCTTACAACACAACCCTGAGCTCTTCCCACATTCCCACACTCCTTCCTCACATCCCTAAACCCAGAGGGACCTTTTTGGCTGTCACAGCTCCTTCTGTTCTGTTTTGATGAGGCTCCAAACTGTGCACTGACAGCTACCAGTGCTGGCTCCTCTCTGATGCTGAGTTCTCCTACAAGTTTCACTGTCCCTGGAGAAGCTGAGCCCTTGCAGCTGCTTCACAAAGATCAAACCCAGCAAAACCCCTCAGACAGAAAGCTGTTCTCACAAACTGACATGATTCTGGAGGACATGAAGGAGAGCACCAGGTATCTCTTGTTTCCAGGCAGAATGGGTCACAGCCAATGATTTTCAGAACATTTGCTTCTCTTCTCAGTTCTCTTTGTTTCTTTGTTTTTTTGAGGAGGGAAGCATCCTGCATCATTTACTAGTACAAAGTGCTCTTCTGAAGTGTGAATGCTTAGTATCTTTAACAATCAAGCAATTTGTTTAAATGTCTAAAAATGGAT
The DNA here is from genome assembly GCF_023055355.1 of Agelaius tricolor. Lineage (NCBI taxonomy): Eukaryota > Metazoa > Chordata > Aves > Passeriformes > Icteridae > Agelaius > Agelaius tricolor. Next base: position 1,539,451 of record NW_027269284.1, on the reverse strand, counting down.
ATAATAGAAAATTATTTCCTTTGTGTCAGTTTTAAAAATAAAAAAAATACACTGAGATTCAAAGTGAGACCTCAATGGTTTTTGTACTGTCATATCTTATCTCAGAGTGGCTTAAATAAAAGCCTTGAGAACTCCACCACGAGCCTATCAATGGGTTAGACTTTTCTGTTAAAAATGCTTCTTCTCCAGAAGGCATAAATAATTGCTGGGAGAACAACCAGAAGTCTCATCCAAAGGCATCCTACTGACTTCATCATACCTGGATCAAGCCCAAGGTTTGTATTATAGCTTAATGTATTTTTATACTGGCACTGTAATGAATTCCAACGAAAATAAAGCTCTAAAATGTTAAAGGGGGAAGAGCAGGTTACACTCTAAATCTAAGGAAACTTTGAAATGGAAGTGCTTCCTACACTCAGAGCATCAATCCTGCTCTTCTATTCCTGTCTACAACAACAGAAAAGTCCCACTAGGTGTAAAAATCTCCTCCTAATGCTGTCTCCTTTTCAATGCATACAAGACAAAATGCACTCCCTAAACACATTTCCCTTCACAAACTGGTATTTAAGTAACAATTTCATCTCCTCTTCTGCTCCTCGTTTAACTCCTGCATCCCCTTTCTCCAGCTCTGAACATTTAAAGAGCTTTATGCCACTTTACTTAAATTTATGAGGCTGTTTATTCCTTGCAATAATTTGAGAAATAATCTATTAGTGGAGTTCTCAGCTCCTCAGGACAATATACTTGGGAAAACACACGCTTCTCTTTTAGGGATAAATTTGATTTTTAATTCCCATTGCTGAAGTCAGATTCAGAGGCATCCAAATCACCAGGACTGGAACTCCTTCAGGCATTTTTTTAGAGTAGGTAAGAAAAATGTTTTGACAGTTTTGGTTTAAGGTGGAAACCTTTATCTACAAACAGAAACTATCACCAGATCAAAAAACAAAAAACAAAAAAAAAAAAAAAAAAAAAAAAAAAACAAAACAAAAAAAAAAAAACCAAAAAAAAAAAACCCAAAAAAGACAACCCCAAAAAACTAATCCAAAATGATGTTCCTCAAGTAATTCTTGGTGACACTGTATTTTGCACTTTCAAAACATGCCAGGGAAATATTGTATTTGTGGGGTGCCCAGATGAAGGCAGGAATGATGAATCTGCCTCCATGTTCTCAGAAGGATAATTTATTATTTTATGATATTATATTATATTAAAGAATACTAAACTATAACATACTAAAGAATACAGAAAGAATACTCACTGAATGCTAAAAGATAATAATAAAAAACTGGTGACTCTCTCCAGAGTCCTGACACAGCTTGGCACTGGTTGGTCATTGAGTCAAATAAATCACAGCAGAATCCAATGGAACAATCACCTGTGGGTGAACAATCTCCAAACACATTCCACATGAGCACAACACAGGAGAAGCAAATGAGATAAGAATTGTTTTCCTTTTCTCCGAGGCTTCTCAGCTTCCCAGGAGAAAAATCCTGGGTGAAGGGATTTTTCCAGAGAATGTGAATGCCATAGGGAAGAATTGGTAAGCACATTTCAAGAAAGTTATCAAGATATTATGGTAAAAAACATGTTGTTTTTTTTTTTTTTTAAACAGGGAAGAAAAAGCAGTAAAATCTCATTCCCTCACAAAAGTTGGGTCAGCCAGGATCATGAATCTTGAATGTGAGCATTGTTGTTATTTTTGAGGGTTTTTTTTTTTCTGAAAACTGTTAGAATTGAGGTGTTGTTTTTGGTTTGGAATGTTTTTGGTGCTGTGAATTTTAGAGTGGAACATTGTCAGGGAGATGAAGGACTGCAGGAATAAAAGATGAAGGTCAAGAGGGGGTGAACTCATCAATATTTGTACTTCTGGAGGACCCAAGCATTGGCCACACGGTTCTGCAGCATCACTGTCTGGTCCTTAATGTAAGCAGCATTGTTTATTTTTTCCTTGCTCAGTGAAAAATGGTAGCAATTATATAAAACTGCAGAGCTACCAAGAATTTAATTTTGTGCTTTAACAATACAGAAATTAGGCACTGGCACAGCTTTTCTAAATGAGATTTGCTTCATTTCCTTGTCTCCTAGACAGAATGCTCCCTCCTTCCAGAATAAAATACACCAAAAATCATAATAGCCCAAGGGAATCCCCTTGACCACAGATCCCATCCAGAATTTGGCTCATGGACAGAGAAATGCTGGGAGGCTCCAGACAGCCTTAACTCAAGGCCCATACCTGCCCTTAAACATTTCTTCTTTCCCTTCCCCAAATTTAAACAGAATCTTTTTTTTTTTTTTTCACCTTACTCTAGGTCTGCTAATTCCTTCTAGGCTTAAAATTAAGTTTGTTTAGATGCAGGTTAAACATTTTTCAGCTGCTGGGTTAATGCAGATCCCAGCAGGATCTGTGTCCTGGCTGGTAAATGCAGCAAACTGAGCCCTGTGGAAAGACTCAGTGGGTGTCAGCACCCTGAGAGCAACTCAAAGCTTGATCAGTAATGTCAGCGTGCCAAATTATGCTCTGCTTAATTGCTAGACACAGAAGGAGAAATATTTCAGTGGAATAGGATTTGTAAATAAGGATTTAAGCATTAGAATTGGGTTCAGTTTGGAGGGGGACTATTTTTTTGGTTTCTAACTTGGCCCAAGCTATTACATACTAAGTATGATAAATGCACTGAAAAGTTACTGAGCAAATAAAAAAAAGGGGAGCATACTTTAATGTCAATATTGCACTAGATTTTAATTTCTGGTGTCACAATAAAATCAGCTGAAATGCCTACCCTTCCTCCAATAATTTATCTTCCTGGGTTTTGCTTTTTTTTTTTTTTTTTTTTTTGCAGCCAGTATTAATGCCCCTTGCTGATCTAATGTCAGTGATATCAGTATTTACTGCAGTTTTTGATTAGCTCTGCTATTATAATTCACGGAAAACAAGGCACAGCACAAATAAGGAATGCTGTAAATCTCCAGAGGAAGCAGAAGCAATCAGGTTCCTATCAGGGCTTGCAGTTTAGGCCCAGTTCTAATAACACACTTTATTGGGCACTTGGGCTAAACCCATCTACACATTTCAGGCAGGTGCAGAATTTTGTGCTTTATCACATTTAAGCCAAACTTCCAGGTGCATGAACAGAGGAAAAAGTGGGCATTTTTGGTGATGATGTGGATAATTCAGATGGTCCATCCCTGGAAGTGCCCAAGGCCAGGCTGGAGGGAGCTCTGAGAACCTGGCCTAGTGGAAAGTGTCTGTGCCTATGGCAGGGGTTGGACTAGATGAGCTTTAAAGGTCCCTTCCACCCCAAACACCACTCTGTGATTCTGTGATTGCACATCAAGCATCTCCCTTTAAATTATTTGGAGCAGTCTGGGACTGTGCTATCTCTTGGAGACTGTTCACATTGTTCCAGCGGCCAAAGGACACCCACTCCTCAGGAGAAGTCTGAATCAGAGCTATCTGAGAGTGCAGCAGCAATGTAAACTGATAAATCTCCTGCAAATCTAAGTGAGAGAGAAACCCAAACCTCACAGGCTTTGGCTGAGCACCTGGTTCTGTAACACAAAACTAAAGCAAAGCAGAACACAACAACATCAAAATGAAAGAACACATACTGCAGCTTCAAGCTTTTAAACAGAGTGGGTTTGTGGCGGGGTTAAAACTTTTTGAGGATGGGCATTTGTCCCAAGCTGTGTCAAGGTGAGCACCAAAAAGAGCCTTAAAAGCAGCACCATTTTGTTTTTCCATCAGTGAGCCTGACATGATGCTTTAATTATTTCTTAGGAGGCAGGCATAAAAATATAGGGTTAACGTAGTGACGGAATCATGATGTGAGTTATGCAAAGTTTATTCCTTTTTTAAAATACATGGTTGCAAATTATCAAGGGATTCTACAGCTGATTTAATTTAATGTATTTATTTATTTATTCATTTATGGGCAGGAAAGAGGGGTGACTGCTAGATTTATAAATATATAAACCCTAAAATTATTCTAGTATTTTTGCCTTGTACATATTGGATGTAAAGTTCTGCAGAAGTTTGAAGGAAGATAACTTGCAATACAAGACTCTTCCCACTTCTAACATGGGCAATATTTGGCACACTGATTTCTGGAAAATGCAACAGAGTGAGAATTCACTTAACCCAAACTCTAATATAAAGAACTTGGTTTATGAGGAAGACAACATAAATTGGGGATGAAAAGATCAGAAGCCAATATGTGAGGCTGATTAAATATTCCACAGAAGTCAGTTTTATATCATAATGGAGAATCTGCAAGCAAATTTCCATTGCAAATGTCATTTATCTAAAAATATTAATGCATAAATATTAACTAAAGCTATTTCATACAGCTACATTAATAGAACTTGCATATTCACGATGTAAACAAAACAGTTTACTATTTTTAATTTTATTACTTGTAAAACAAGATTTCTGGGCACATTTTATGTAACTAAATTATATAATTAACAAAATAAAATTATGGCTCTGTGTGCACAGCATGGAAGATGAGAATCACCATCCCAGGTGTACTTACACTTTGCAGGAAGAATTGTGACCATATTAAAGATAACAGGAAAACATAAATTTCAATGAGCAATATTATACTGCTTTCCACATATACAATTAAGAATGCTCTGGAGACAACTATAATACTCTAACACAAGTTATTACTATAATCATGCTACTGGTTGAAAGCCATTCAAAAAGATCCCTGAAACCTTCCAAGCTGTGCCAAGTGATGCCTGTCTGAAGGTGGAATATGCTCCCAGGATAAAAGGCTGATCATCTTTAGTTGGCAGATTTTAAAAGATCACAGGAGGAGAAAAATCCTGATTTTCTAGGAAAACTGAATTAATGATCTGAAATGTTTTTTTATTCATCTTGCAAAACATTGCCAAGAGATGGAGCAGGGGGTTGGAACTGGATGGTCTTTAAGGTCCTTTCCACCCCAAACCAGTCTGTGGTTCTATGGCCCAAACTGGCAATGCTCCACTGAAGCAAGTTAAGAGTGAATGAAAATGAAGCTGTCAAGTAAATTTGGGGTGGACATTCCCAAAAAAGAGAGAATCCAATCAGGACCCGAAGGCAGAGAATGGGAAGGAGCACAAAATTGATTTTACCCAATCTCAGCCATCCTAAAGTTGTGCCTGTAAACTACATCAGAGAGAGGGAAATTGCATGTTCAGATTCCTCCCAAGCTAGCACAGCACCTAGGGCAGTCTATGAAATTATCCTCTTGCTTCCTTTTGCTGCCAACATGGAGAACACTGAAATGCTGAATTTTAATTGTCTAAAGAGTGGGTGAAGTGCAGGAAGGGCAGGCCTTGACTTTGGACCTGCAGGAGCCCAGCATGGCTGAATCAGCATTGGGGGGGAAATGAAAATGGAATAAAATGAAAAATGGGCTCCAAGAGAGATTTCCAAGACTTTTCTTCATGCATGTAAAGAGTAGCACAGATAAATTTCATCCCAACCTCGCTCCTGAAGTAGCATAATTACAGGCTGCTCTTTTTTGGGGGTGTCCTGCTCTGAAAGTTGGTCTAAGCACTGTGGTAACTGAATTATGGAAAATATATCAGGTGATCACTTGGAATTGATTTGCTGCCCAGCTGTACTGTCTCACCCTCCACATGAGACTGAAAATAGAATAAAAGTTTTTAAAACTCCTCTCAGTTTCCCCATCTGTGGGTCAGAAAAGAGCTTAATCCAACATGGACGTTCCCATTCCTGAAGTTGTGAAGGCCAGGCTGGATGGGGCTCTGAGGAGCCTGGGATAGTGGGAGGTGTCCCTGCCCATGGCAGGGGTGGGACCAGAAGGTTGGAAGGTTGGTCCCTTTGAGGTCCCTTCCAACCCAAACCATTCTGGGATTCTCTGATACTTTTGAACTGGACCTGGAGACCAAAGTCTGGGTGAAACACATTCTGGTAGTCAAGATATAAAAAATGTATTAATGTGTGAAGTTGTATTAATTTTTGTAATCTAAGAATACACAGAGAACTTTTCCAGATGATTGTGGGGCACCGGTATCATAATATAATCCAATCTAAAAATGACAGGAAAATGTAACATTTTACTTTTACTTTCTTATTGTAAGCAGGAAAAAAATATTGTATTACATATGCAAACATGCATAATGAACTATCTGCAAACCAGCATAACTTGGCTCTCCCTAAATATAGAATGTATTTCTCATGGAAAACTAATAAAATATAAAGAAGAGAATTCTGTACTGGTGGCCCCAGAATTAACATGTGGTAACATCTCAGTTCCTAAACCTTGGAGGTGACACAGCCAGTTGAACCATTTTCCCCTGCAAAGTCTCTACAAATACATAAAATATAAAATATAATATATAATATACAAACTGATTTTCTGTAGTATTTATTAATCTTTTTCTGGAAATATCTGCCAGTTTTATGAACCAGAGCATGTTCTGAGAAGAGCAGAGACTCCCTGGAAATGTGATTCAGGTATTTCCATTTGCTCTGTGCCTGTCACAGCTTTGCAAGGGGGGGGTCTAATAAAGAATTTCCCAATGCCTACACACAGGCGACCCCTTCCAAGATGCACAAAGCCTAAAGTCACAGCCTTGGCCATTTTATAATTCAAATAATCTCACTGCAGAAATGTCTGTGAAATAAATAACAAAATTTGATTAAGAAGTCAAAAAAAATGCAGTGGCAGCAAATTGTATCCAATATTCTGTTTAGGAAAGTACACAAATGAAGTTTTTGCCTTAGGGCAGGAAATGTAATTTTCTTTCAGTATAGAGCATTTAGCATCACAGGATTCAAATCTAGCTGATAAACATGTCTAGCCAAATAAAAGTCTTTTCCAATAAATCTGAGCACTTTTAATCAACGTGCTTATCACAACTAAATATTTATTTACTAATTAAAATCTAAAACCAGGGCTTTTAAGATTAAGGGAATCAAGCCAGAAGGTTTGCATTTGTTGAATCTGAGTCCTGTGCTGTTTGCAACCTGAGGTTTTTGGTTGGGAACCATTCTCCAGACCTGTGTGAGCTTGAACGTGATCCTACTCAAAAGAGACCACAAAAACCCCTCTCAGCTAAATCACAACTTCATAGAAGGGTGATAGCAGCTCTGAAAATACCTAATTCTGAAAATTCACATTTAGGAAGGTGCAGGAGACAAATCCTAATTGTTACAAGAAGTCTGCAATGTCAGCCCAACCTCCACCATCCCCTGGGAACCCAAGCACAACTCCCACACCCCTGAGAGACAACTTCAGTAGTTCTGCTGGAGGCTTCTGCTTCCTTCAGTCTAGGCCAGGCTTAAGAGCAGATAAACCCATGAACAACTGGAGTTTATAAAAGCTGAGATGGCAAAAACCTTCTAAATTCAATTTAGCGAACAATTGTTCCATTTGGGGATGGAATCTTGTCTGCCCAAGATGCCAATATCAACTGAAATGTTGCAATTTAGGTTTCTTTATGAGAATCACATCTCACCTTGCTGGCCCTACAGAAATTACTGTATTTTTCAGCAATTTTATTTTCCTCTCGCACTTTGTCACTGGAGACTTTAAATAAAATGGTTAGGTATTAAAATAATACTGAAAGAATTAAAAAAAATACTACTAAGGTATCTTCAGTGTTTCTTCCCTTCCCTCTTTCCAGTTTTGCAGCACAGTGAGAACATGGCCTTGCTCATAACTCTGAATGGCTCTGGCAAGTGCTGCTGTTACCTCATGATTTTATTTTTATGGTAAAAAAGATGTCTTAAATTAATACATTGGTTTTTTTTTTTAATTTTTCTTGGATAATTTCAGCTGGTCCTAAGCTCATTGAGCACATCTTGAATCAGTCTCAAACAACCTTAAGTTCTGCTGGTGTTTTTCTCTGTTGAAGGGTTATTGCTCAAGCCATTCAAAGTTATACAAAGAAAAATCCAAAACTTGTGGACAATCTGATGGACAGCCAGGGCAGCAAGCATTAAACAACAAATTATATTACAATAAAACAAGGGACAGGTGAACCTCAGTTTTGCTAGAACCTCACTAGCTAAGCAATTTGAAACTGCTTTGATTTTCTACTCAATCTGCTAAATCCTGACATTTCCCAATGTTGTATCTACTACTACAGAACTGGATGATTCCATTTAAGATAAAAAATCTTATGAATGGTGCATAACACACTCAAAACTATAGAGAAGAGACCTGAGCAACTCTGCTGTGGTGGGATTCTCCAGGCTCCACGAAATTTTCTCTTCATCATTCCCTCCTCATATACCCTCAATTAAATACTGCATATTCCATGTAGAAAAAACAGCAAATCTGAAAAGGATCATCTTTTGAGAAGCACATTTATTAGCCAGGGCAGAAATCATCTTGTGCAGGGTTGATTCACAAATACACATAGAGGAGGATTTATAGAGGAGCAGGGCAGTCTTTCTAAATATTTCCTTAATTATGAAAACCCAGAGAAATACAGAGACAGAGAGAGAGGTGTGAGGGTATCACACACAACCACTTTGAGGTTGTGATAGCACCAGCTGCTTTGCCTGCTGAAAGATTAAGGCAGTTGGTAGATATGAACAGTCCTCTCAAATAAATCCCATCACTCAGTTGAAAAGTTTAAAACCAGGTACACATTTAACATCACTATGGCAGGAAACTGGAAATGCTCCTGGCACAACACATTTTTGCACAGTTTACATTGCTCACCAATGAGACACAGCCATGCCCCTCCAGCTCTACACATATTTATTTATAAACAATTACCTAAGTTTGACACTAAACTATTCATTGAGCATGCAATTCAAACCTCACCTAAACTTGCCTGCTTTGTTTGAAGTGTCCTCCCTCTGCTTTTGATTCATTCCTTCACAAATTTTCCTTGTAAAAAAATCCTCCATGCCTGCACTCTTTCTGATTTAACAGACTGGACACAGTGGGGAGATCTCCTCTTCACTGCCATGGAATTATTGAACTTAGCAGCAGCATATTCAGGGAAGAAACCCCAGGAAAAAAAAAAACCTTTAAAAACCTTTACCCTTCCTGGAATGGGCCACTCCCAGTCCTTTACAAAGGGAACACTACTACAGGGGCTCACACTGACACTAACAAAGATCACATACAGAATCACACATAAAAACAACAATTTCATTTACAAAAATTAAATTAGGCTGCTATGATTCCAAATTAAAATTTAAATACCAGTAATATAAATATTCAAAGCACCCATAATTTTAAGCCAGCAATTAAAAGAAGTGGGGGAAAAAAAAGAAAAAAAAAAACCCAAACACTCTCCAGAATGTCATTTGAAATAAATTAATCTCTGTGCTGAAATGGAAATTTATTAAGTTTGTCAAGTGTTTTAATGAGACCTTCTTGTTAGAGCTCACACAGAATCAATGTCTGAAGGGAAGTCCAGCTCATCGAGCTGCAGCAGCAAAATTTACTGACATATTCCCCCCCTAATAATGTATTATCTTGACTTATTCTTGATATGAGTTGTCTGGTCCTAACAGTAAATACAACCATAAAGCAATGAGAAATCCCAGCAGGATGATGACACTAATTGCACTGTCTTGACTTGAATTCAAATTGCTGAGCAGTAAATGAGATTACTAGCCTAAAGATAATCTTAATTTAAATGTGCAGCTGCATTTATCTCATCTCAGATACAATTTTCCAAAGTGCTTAAAAAAATAATACCAGGCAGGCATTGAAGAGGAACCTTTATTTCTGAAGGTTTTCAAGATAATTAAGTGTCCTCATGTGTTTTGTTCTTTGGCCATATTTTGTAACAAGCAGTAATTTGCAGATCAGAAGAGAAAAATGAGGGAATTTCTTCAATTGTTGCAACTCTTTTCTGCCTTTGATACTGTCTTCTAATTTTTGTTTTCCAATGTGGAATGTCTTTGATGAATAGAGAATCAAAGAGTTAAAACAGATGAAGTTTCAGACCCATGACTGGTCCATCCTGAGTCATGGAGTTTTTTTGTAAGCATTGTAAAACAATAGAAAACCTTCAGAAAATTATTTTAGAATATTAATTAACTTACCATTTCTAAAAAGAAACTAATGTGCCAGGTTTTTTCAATTAAGGGATTATGCTCACAAGCTTAATTAGAAGAAACACAAACAGAAATTGTTTTTTCAGTGTATTTGCACATGTGTCTTTCCCCAGAATAAATGAGATTTCTCTGAAAACATTTTTCTTTTTCTTAAATTCAGAAAATATGTGGAATACAAGCAGTTAGTAGGAGCTCCTGCATCCTGCCTGATATTTGCAATCCAAGACTGATTGCAGGTTCTTGGGCAAGAGGGAGGATCCTGACTGGCAAAATGCAAAGTCTCAAAAGTAAAAAAACAAAACAAAACAAAACAAAAAAAAAAAAAACCACAAAAAACAAAACCACACCTAAATTCAAACCTACCCCAAAGACATTTGAGATGAAACTTTGGAATGGATTCAAATCATTTTAAAATGAAGATTTTAACCAGATATGAGATCAGCACCTTGATGAAAATATCTCATGCCTTCTTTATGTTCTCTTCTAAATTTCCTAAGCCTTTATTTCCCTTAAGTAATATTTCTTCCTAATTATGTTAATTCAGAGTGTTTAGGGAGTATTTTCTACATCCCAGAATTCTTCAAGAACCTTCCCAGAGCAAATTGGATCAGGATTTATTGTATTTCCATTTGGAGCAGAAAATACAATTTCCAACTGCAAAGCCTCTGTACATCCCAGGACCTGCAGCACAGGCAGAGTATTAGAAATTTTAAGGAGTGTTTAAGCTACCATCACTTGAATTCTCTTCTCCTCCAAGTAAATTTACACCTCAATTTTATGTCTGTTAATGCAATTGTTTGGGTTTTTTTTTTGCTCACAGTAAGCATCAGCTTGAAGAGCAGAAACCAGGAGTGAGCAAATAAAGGAGGAATGTAGCAATTATTAACAAAACCCCCCAACTTTTTGATCTGAGCATAGAAATACATTTGCAATAGAGCTCTCTCCTCTGATGGATATGTAAGGTGCCTGTAGCTATATCTAACAGGGGCCCAGAACACAAATCCCTCCTCCTGCTCCCACATTTGAATGCTTCTGCATGTAGCCCTGCTTGCCTCAACAGGAGGATTTCTATTGATCTTCATTTAAAAGGCAATTCCTTTTATAATTGATAATTTTTCATCCTTTCCTAACTCCAGGCTGGCATTTACCAACGAAGCCCAGCAGCCTGTGCAAGTGCTGGAATGGAAAGGTCAAGGACAAGAAAGAGCTTTTGTGAATTGCAGCTCTTTCCCCATGTTCCTTCCCAAGGTGCTTTTTGAATTAACAAGTTCTGTTGATGCTGAGCAGATGTAAAAAAAAAAAAAAAACCAAAAAAGGATCTGGTTTGTGTCTGAGTTACATGAAATAAAATATTTTGTTCCACCTGGCTCCTGTGCCTGACTGTTGTGGCCATGCCCTGTGCTGGCCTTGGCTTTGCCACCTCCCAGCAGCTCTGAAAAGCTCAGTTCTGTCAAGCTGCAAAAAGCAAATGCCAGCTGTATTGTGATAAATGTCCCAAGATGGGTGAATCAAGGTCTGCAGAAAAAGAATTCTGTTCCATTCCCAGCCTTGATGGTGAAAATGGCTGGAGGATTAATCAATGAAAACTCCTCCTGTTTTTCAAAAGTCCACAAGCACTGAGGCAGACTGAGCCCTTCCTTAGTCAGAGCCCACCCTGCCTTAAAAAGTAATAATAAATCCATTTATGTCACTCCTTCTAGAAGGACCCAGCTTCTATCCACAAGGATCAATCAATTTATGGTCTAGACATACTATTTTAAAATTACCTTTCCTCTGGGAAGATGCATGTTGGTAGGAGCAAAAGGAACTCCTATTTTTCCAGGATAATATTCAGTTATTAGCACTTTTTGCTTCTTTTTTTTTCTAATAGAAAATACATTTGTTAAACATAATCATTATTCTTTAACTCTCTGGATACATGATATCCAATGGTGTTTTCTGAGTAAATGTAAGCGATCTCTTAATTCAGCATAACTGCACAATATCCTATGATTTATTAATGCTATTAACTTTATAGTCCTCCAATTTTTATAATGATCCCATTAAAGTTGTTCTATTAATTAAAAAAATGTAATTGTTTGAAAGGAACTCTCAGAGGTGTTATGAATTCTGTGTAATGCTGACATAAGACTGAGGTTATCTGTTTACATCTATCATGTAACTGGTGATTAATCTCAGTATCTATGGAATTCTATACAGGAAATGTTGCATGCACTCATGTTTTTATTTTCCTTTTGTTTCCATTGCTATTATACACTTCTGAGCCACGTTCTTTCTTGGTTTTAATTGTGGTGGGTTTTTTACATGGTTTATTCATTTCAGGTTTCTTGTTGTTGCTGTTGTTCCTGTTTTTACTAATTCCTTTTCAAAAATTCCTGGAATTTTAGCATTATGTGTTTAGAAGACAACTTCCATTTAGAGATTTAGCTCGTGGTCTTCGAGTAATTCTTTCATGACTATTTGTAAATAGAAGCTCTGTGGTGAATCAAGTCTATGACTCATCCAATTAATAAGCATCAAGTGTCTTATAAAAAAGAACTTAATTCAAAGCACAGTTTTTCAGCCTGACCTGCTATACCAGCAATGGCTGCAGGAATGTTACCAAGAGGCAGCTGGGGTTTCTAGAAATAAGACTGACAAAGGGAAGGGTGGAGGAGGAATTGTAAACCACAAGCACAAATCTAGAAACCTCCCCTTTAAAAAAATAAAAATCAATACTGGATAGTCTGGTATTCTTTTCTTTTAGGAAGTTATGATGCTGTGCTGAGTACTTTTGGTCATTATAGCTTTGAAGAAGTGACATAAAATGTGATTACACATGTCCAGTTTTGCCTTCTGTGCTAGATACCCATCCTGTTTCTCCTCTTAATGATTCCTGAAGTACCATGTGCTTGTATGGTGCAGCATAATCAGCTCTGGGTCACACCTAATGATCTCTTCTATGGGAAAAAAGAGGAAAATTAAACATTAACACGTTCATTTGCATATGAAAAATCTGCAGCTAGATTAAGGGTTGGTTTAATTTCATTTAAATATAACCCTGTAGAAATGAGACATCCAGCCTGAGCATTTATCCAGGCTGTGTTTACATGGGAGAGAAGGCAGCTTCCTCAGAGGATACAGCCCCAGGCAAATCCTCTGGACTGGGACATAGCTCTGCTGAACACAAGACCAGATTTGAGCCTTGCATTTGAGACAATTGGAGTTCAGAGTCAGATTCCATTCTCCATGGTTTTCCTATATGACATGGCAAAGGCAGAATCCTCAGAGATTGGTCCCATGAGTCCCTTCACCACAGGAACATTCCCTGCATGACCCAAAAGTTTTCATTTTCAGATGATGCATCCATCACACAGGAGAAACTCAATTCAGTTACCAAAAAATGCCATTTTAGTGGGCATCACAATTGATCCACATGGATATTTCACAGAACATCACTGATCTGCCAAGAGAAATGAAATTCCTGGAGTCATCCACTCACAGGCCATGGGCTACTGAGGATTTAAATTGTTTGGAGCTGGTAGCACCCCACATTCTGGAATTTGTTGAGACTGGGTAGATAATGTAAAAGAAAAGTTCCAGCTCTTTAAATGATTACAGAACATTTAAAAGATTTGAAAAGTTAGGAAAAAAAAAAAAAGTGGAACTTGAATGGAAAAAATATTACTTTTTTTTTTAATGTCAATTTTCAAAAAATATTACTTTTTTTAAGACTATGCCTACATATCCCTCATCAAGAACTGCAGAAAAATGGAATTTTGTATCCTTTCCTTTTTCACAGAATCCTGTCCACTCCTGTTCTTTCTTCCCTGACCCTATCTATGCCTGCTATAAAATTCTTGTTTGAAGAATCCTTCCTGTCTTTACCCCAAATCTTTCTAAATATGGTAGAAGTCTTCCCTGTCCACTGACTAAAGTGTTCCCAAATTGTTTTTTACAGCACTACTTTTTTATATATCAAAAAGTACATTATGGTACTTTTAAAAGTAACTTTTAAAAAAGAAAAAAAAGTGTTACTTGTTTAAGAAAGTCCATTATTCCATTTGAGGAACAAAACAGCATTCTCATGGTAAGCAATAAAAAAAGCACCATGACTTAGCAGATGCATAGTAGGAATTACAGCTGAGTCTTTCAAGTTGCAGAAGAAAATGTACAAAAATGTTGATTTTGATTATAATAACTCAAATAATTCCATCCCTTTAGATGCAACCATAAAGTCAGACAGGTTATTAAAAAAACACAAAGAAAAACAATGTTAAAAAAACACAAAGAAAAACAATGTTCAAGTTGGTGATTTCCTGAAGTGAAGCAGAGGTAGGCTTGGCTCAAGAGAAAAAAAGAAAGGATTCCATCACTTCTTGCACTTCTGCAATATGCTCTTGGATACTTGAAATTATATGACACATATATTCTGATCCTGACAAATTAAGAGATCCTTTCTGGAGAGTAAAGGCAGGCTTGAAGAAAGAACATCAAAAATAACATTACATGACTTTGTTTTCTGCATTGCTGGAGGAAAAAGCCCCCATCAAACAGAGCCTTCACAGCATCTGTACAAACACACTCTGCCCTGGGGCTACAGAAGGCAAGAGCTACTTCACCTCCCCTTTTCCTTCAATTTTCTGGCTTTATTCTGCCTTTTTCTTTTCCCCTACAAGCTTTTCTACAAGCTCAGCCTCCTGCTGACTGATGTAACAGCATTTCCTTTATATTTTATTTTATCGTCTCCTTCTGTGACTTCACAAACCCAGCTCCTACTGGTGTTTTCCTGAGTCAGCCAATCTTGCTGAACATGAGATGGAGCAAATGTTCCTCTACCACATCTCCTCTCATTTTACACCATTTCATCCACTACCCCACTTCCCTGTGAGGGAAATGATCCATCAGTACTTGCTGAACACAGCAACAATCTCAGGAATGGCCGAAATCTCTTTCTAAAGAGAATATGCATGCTACAATTTATTTTAGCAAAGTATACTTAAGGAGGAAGAAAAAGCACCCCAACTTCCTTGGCAATGAGTAAACAGCAATAATGATAAATTAAAAAGAGCAGAATTGAAAATGCAGGACTTAAAATGGCACAAGACAAAATCTGAGCAGCTTGAGGCCAATGAAGTTGGCAATTTAAGTATTGAAAGAAAAAAAAAATTGAAAAAGACAAAATTGTGGTGTTGTAATTAAGACACTCCACTGATGAACAGACGTCTTGCTGGACTTGGGGCATGGCACCAGACTTCTGGAACAAAGATAGTGCTGCTCAATTAAACTGCTTTTCTATCTGATGGGGCTACTTGAGTAGCAAAAAAAAAAAGTTACTAAATGGGACATCAGCAAAAAGTCTTCTTTACTGCAGCCCAGCTCTTCATAATTAGACTGATAAAACCCCTGGACTCAGGGGTTGCTCAGAGCATGGGTTCCTTAGAGCAGAATTCATTCTTTAGGATCCTGTGATATCTACTGCAATGCGCCTCCAAAGCATTTCTGAGAATTCCAACTAACATCCCTATTTTCACCATATTCTAATTTGCTTAATTATTTTTTAATCCACACTTTTGCCCTAATATAATTCATATTCTTCAATTCTTGCACGTTTTCCAAAGGTTGTTGTATCTTTTTGAAACTGCTACAGCCTTTTAAAGGATGGTTGCACCGTGGCAATAACCAAAAAACAATGTTAGTGAAATACTCTGTTTGCTTTGAAGAGAAAAGGGATGGATAAGCTCATCATTATTTAAAAAGAAAGTGCATCTTAGGAGGCATATGTAGATATTCTTCTGCTGCTGTTTTACACCTAAGAAGAAGAAAAGAGAAAGGGAAAGGCACAAAAACAGGGGGAAGGAGGAAAAGACAATAACAAAGAGAAAGAGAAAGTTAAATGAAATAAATACCAAGGAGATGACTGAAAGTGGAAGGAAAACATGTGAATCTCCAAACATCACTTGGAAAAGAAATATAATCCTCACTCACTTTTTGCTAGACTACCCTTGCTCAGTTTCTTTTTACCTTTTCCGTGGAAAAAACCTCAAGCTCTTCTTGTTTTGGAAAGAATGTCCTCACAACATCCCCACCTTGGTTTTGCATGATGTTGACTTTAATTTTTTCCCCAAGTCCTCTTGAGACTTGTCAGAAGATATGAGGAAACAGCATCAATCCCTTTATTAAGGTCATTTACCAACCCTCCTGATATTCATTTTGCCAACTGTTTTCTTAATAGCCCTAACTTTTTTATTTCCACTGGTACTCTGAAATTTATCCAAGAATTAGCAGCCATCAAGATGTCCTCAAGCTAACCTGTTTTACTTGGCCAAACTATAAGTTTCAGAAAATGATTATTTGAGTCCTTTGCTGCAAGAGCTTGCCAGAAGCATGCTGCTAAAACCTTTCAGATTTATCACAAGGATTGTAATTTTCTACTGACTTGATTTGATTAGACTTTGCTTTTCCAAATACTTACTGGTGGCCCAAAACTAAACCAACTGGAAGCAGAAATATATTTCTAACACACAAGTATTGTCTCGTGCAAGCTAAGAATGCTCTAAGGATGGTATGGAACTGGAATCCCACTTCAGAAAATAAAAAAAACCCTAGATCTGGATATGAAGATAACATTTTTGAACAAATATCATATTTGCCATCTTGTAGAAATTTAGAAATTGCAGGTTTTTAGGAGAATCAAGTACAACTCAATTATCAAATACTTTCAGTGTCCATGGGGTACGTGGAGTCCTCTCATGATGAGCAAACACTGGAAAAGTGAGCAGGAATCTTTGACAGCTGATCTAACCCAAATTAGCCAAAACTGAGATTTTGGATATCAATACTGCCCATGGCAAAGGTTATACAGGGAAAATTCCAATCAGCTTGGGTTGTGCTCTTATCAGAGAGCTTGGCCACCCTGCAGAGCAAAGAGGAGACATCCTGAAATCGAGTTTTCTCCAGTGTCAGAGGTAACCCACAGCACACACCTGGAAATTCTCAGAGCAGGTGGCAGGGGTGAAGGGGATCAGCCTGAGCACCAAGAAAAGGCTGCACACCTTGACAATGCCACATAAAGAAAATTTAGGTAAATTATTTAGCATCAAAACTGAAGAGAGGACCCTGAGACACACTCAGAAGGGTTCTTGAATTTTTCCTTTCCTGCTGCCTATTCCTGTTTCCAACTATAGCTTTCAGCTCGTGTAATTAATGAAATAAGGAGCCTAAAGAAGGAGAATCATTCATTATATAACAGGGATTTATCTTGGAACATAAGTCACTGATCAGTGGTTATAATCAAAGGCTGAAATAATTTTAAATAAAAGCAAGTTATGCTGAGGCATCCTTTATCTCCAGCCATTCACTGCAGAGTTTTCTAGGTCTGGTTTTTGGGATCCTGCCTGCTCCCCTCCCTCCACTTCATCTCCATCTTACCCATTTTTCACAACCAAAAACTTTGGTAGTGCAGAGGAGTGAGCTAAAAACCTCCTGAGATCTTTCTAGCTTATAATATATAAGCTAGCTTATAAATTTTATAATTATTGAATTAGTTAATATCATTTAACATGATCATGCTAAAAAAAAATGACACCGCTTTAAATTCAAAAAAAGCAGAACTCTTTGAATAAAAACTAAAGATTTGTGGTTTGTTCTATTTAGTGTGGATTTTCAGCTTAAGTAGGCAACTTTCAAAACAAAAAAAAAAAACTTAAAGGAAATATCAGACATTATGGAGAACTGAGAAAATTGCTATTAAACTACTAAACTCACTTAAAATATAAAATAGAAAAAAATATTATTTTAGGTCAAAGGCACAGACCAGATGTGTAAAATACAGCATTTAAAGTGAAAATAGCAAATTATAGATTTATTTTAAAACATTCATTCATTTATCTAAGGGGGAGGCTATACCAGCTTCATAGGTGCATCTTTTCTGTTGGGAAAAGAATCCAAAATATAAGAAAAACTTCCCAAAAAAAAGCCAAATTCTGCTCAGCACATACAGGGAGAAGAGATGGATGATTTATACACCAGAAACCAGAATCAGGAGAAGGAGTTTGCACAGAGCAGGTTAAGCTTTACAAATTGCTGGTTAGTCAATTCTTTCTCCTGCCAGGGACAATGTTTCAGCACCACATCTTTTTTCATGTCCTTCCTCCCACATAATAAATCAGGAATATTTTCTGGTATTTTCCAAGGACAACAGATACATTATTTACCCTGTACTTTAATAATGCTGAAAGGTACCTTAAGCAATAAATATTCAGGTTTGCTGCTAAGCATTTAATTTTCCTATTTTTTAATATACATTTTTGTACCTTATTACATATCTTTTTAAAGAAGCTATCAATTTCCTCACATACACACAGTGATATTTAGATTCAGCTATGTTTAAATATCTATTGAAAGATAACAACCCAACTTTGAAATAGTTCTCTTATAAAATAGACACTTGAGAAAATACTATTTTATTGTTATTTTATATGTTAAGGGATCCTAAATTTTGGCACAACATCATCCCCTGTGTCAATCCTATGTATGGGAAAAGTTTTCATACAGTCCCTCAGTTTGATCTTGGGTGTGAATTTTCAGGGACTGTCACCCTTCACTGCAGCTGATTGTGCAAAATGAAACAAAATTACACATTTCAAATGATGCTTTTTACTTGCAGCTCCAAGTCACTTCTCACCAAAACTAAGCCAGGTCAGTTGTGAAATCTGTGAGCCCCATCAGCCTGCAAAATCTGTTATTTTACCCTAGCAATTGGAAAACCTTTTCTTTTTCCCCACCTAAATCAAAGCTAGTGATTTTAAAAAACTCTGGAATGCTTGAAGGGTTTGAATTCCACGGATGGGTTACAATTCCTAACAACTCTCAAAGTGCTGAACAACTGCTGAGACTCAGGAATACTGAAGCATCTCATGGAAAAGGATTTTCCAAAAGATACAGAACACTAAACCTTCATAATAAAGCTGGGTTAGGTGAAACATGAAAACACAGGGCTGTTGTGAGAATATTTAGCACTAAATTTTGTGAGAATGGTCAAGAGTTTGTACTGATTACAGGAAAGAGGGTTATGCAGTGAAACCTGGAAGATAATTGGGGGTAAAAAGGAATAAAATGGGAGGAAAGCATGACAATGTCTATGATATCTGTGTTTCCAGGGAAGGATATGGAGCACCAGGAGAGGCTGAGGGAGCTGGGCAGGGGCTCAGCCTGGAGCAAAGGAGGCTCAGGGGGGCCCTTGTGGCTCTGCACAGCTCCTGACAGGAGGGGACAGCTGGGGGGGTCGGGCTGTGCTCCAGGGAACAGGGACAGGAGCAGAGGGAACGGCCTCAGGCTGGGCCAGGGGAGGCTCAGATTGGATATTTGGGAAAATTTCTTCACCCACAGGAGGTCAGGCACTGGCACAGCTGCCCAGGGCAGTGGTGGAGTCCCCATCCTTTGAAGGATTCAAAAGCCATGTGGATGTGACACTTGGGGACATGGTCAGTGGTGGCCTTGGCACCAGTCGGGCTCAACGATTTAAAGATCTTTTCCAACCATGATTCTGTGGTTCTAAGACAAGTATAAAACCATGAACTAAATGTTGTGATGACCACAACAAATGGCAGCCATTAAGACAACTACAAATTCATCTTTTGTTTTCTTTCTGTTTTAAAAGCACCTTCTCATTTTTAATACCAAAGTGCCTTTGTCAAATACTTCCCAGGAAGTTCTGCTCCTTGCAGTAGCTGCCCTTCAGCTGCAGAGTATCAGAAGAAAGGAGAAGTGCAGGAGTTTAGCACAAGAGGTACTTGCTTAAAGAAAAGATAAAGTATTCTTGGCAAGAAGAGGGGGAGCTAAAAGCTGATTCCTTTTTGCTTTCCCCAAAAGAAAGCACAAAATGGTAAATCTGCAAAGCATCAGTCTGAATGTGACCCTCTGAGAAAGTCATTCTGAGTTGGGTTTTTATCTTAAATAGTGCTACAGATTTTGTATCTGTTTCAACCTAAAGTTGTGAGTGCAATGGAAATCCCATTTGGGTTGAAAAGTTATTGGAAGCAGCATCTTTTAATGGACAAGGTATTAGACATGGTAAAATAACTTGAGAGACATTGCTATAGACTTCTATGACTTTGAGGAAAATAACAGACAGTACTTATTTTCCCTATCTGCAAAATTCAAAAGTGATACTTTTTTATCCTTTGTCATGTATTTTGACATCTCTAGATAAAAGGCAAAAAGACAGATAAGTAATATTAAATTCTTTATTTGTGATGAATGCAATTATCTTCATCCATATACTTTTTTATGGCCTTTTTAAAAAAATTGAGTAGTTACACGGAGTTTCAAAATCCAACTTTATATTATGCCAAGTGATATTTTAGAAAAAGAAAGCCTAGAAGATCATTACACTTGACAGATCCAAAGGATAATTTAACCCATCACAAATAGGTGTCTTAAGTAATTTCTGACTTTTTTTTCCTCTGTGTGTCTCTCCATTGACTGACTATAGAAGGATGATTATCTTACATTATGTGCAAAACTTTTCCACAGCTGCAAGAACACTATAAACACAGTAAAACAGGATTTGGGATGTAAACTGAGTTTTGGAGTTGTGAATTATGGAGCTGTAATGTTTGTAGGCAAACTGGTAGCTGAACACATCAAAGGCAGATTAATTAATCTTATCTACATGAGCACAACTATTAATGTGATGGCAGGGACAGGTGAATTTTGGTGCTACAAAATCATATTTTTAACTGGAGGGGTATAAAAGCACACTGGAGATTACCAGGTAGAGCCTCTGTGTATTTAAAGAGTTTATTGCCAAAATTTTCTTTTAGCTATGGGTTATTCCTCTTTGTTGTCTGGTGGATTTAATGATCACTGAGCCCCTGCTCAAGGGATTTCTGTGGAATCAATGTGACAACCACCTTATCATCAGGGATGAGAAGTCAGATTGATGTAATTATTTATGAGTTCAGATTACACTGACTCAAAAATTCCCATTGCTTCATGTTTTTAATAAGGTTTAAAAAACTTCAACAAAACCACACTTTTTTTTTGATTTATAGCATTAGGACACCCAGCACATCCCAGGGCCTGAAGGGGCTCCAGGAGAGCTGGAGAGGGACTGGGGGCAAGGGATGGAGGGACAGGACACAGGGAATGGCTCCCACTGCCAGAGGGCTGGGATGGATGGGAGATTGGAATTATTGGAATTATTTTCTGTGAGGGTGGGGAGGGATGAGCAGAAGTTGCTCAGAGAAGCTGTGGCTGCCCCTGGACCCCTGGCAGTGTCCAAGGCCAGGCTGGATCAAGTTCTGAGCAACCTGGGATGGTGGAAGGTGCCCCTGCTCATGGCAAAGGGTGGAACTCAATGGTTTTCAAGGTCTCTTCCAACCCAAACCATTCTGATTCTGTGACTTCTTTTTAACACTCTAAAGTCTGAATGAATCCAGCTGCATATAGGTCAGTACTAATGGCAATTGCCTCATTATTTAGCCCCAACTCACTTCAGAAAAACAAAATAAAGTGCTCAAGTGAACTCTCTGGATGTAAAACCTACACACTAATATGTGCATATAGGCTCCTTTATAAATAAACCACGCTGTTCCCATCAGTTACAAAAATACATAATTGCCCAAGCTTAGTTATCTCCCCTTTGGAGCTGAAAAGCTGATATAAATAGTTTTCTCCTTACACTTCAGCTACTGAAAATAAGAAAGACATTTTAATATTGCAAAAGTAGCTAAAGCCAATATTTGTTCTGCAGCAAGAGCTTGTGTTGTTTTCTTCTCTACAATATTTTGAGCTGTTATAGAGACATTGCTATATTAAACCTAATGGATTTCAAATTAATTCAGCATTTATATTCTGATCATATTTTCTATCTTATATCTGAAAGGATGCATTCAGCTGATAATAGCAGGCTACAGGAAACAATACTGATTATTTGGAATTAAAATGGCTAACTTGAAGCTATTTTATGCTGGAAGGAGCCTATCAATGCCTTAATTTGCCAGGTGCAGCCAAGTCATTGACACAAGGACCAAGGAGGTGACAAGTCAAGGTTAAGTGCAGCAGGATTGGGTGTTTGGTGATAGTCCTGACTTCCTCATCCATTCCTTTGCCTAGAAAAGCACCTGGAAAACCTCTGGAAGCTTCTTCCTCCTTTTTTTAATTATAGCAACCCCAAGAGAGTAACAGGAACAATCCATTCTCAGAGCTGTGGGGTAACTCAGTGTCATGTGCAATCAATCAATTGTAAGGGGACACAACCAGACACAGCAGACCTAAATGCTAAAATCACACAGAAAATGATGCTGAAATCACACAGGAAATGTAATAAATGGACCTAAACGGTAAAATCACACAGAAAGTGATGCTGAAATCACACAGGAAATGTAATAAATGCCACAGAGCAGCACTGCAGGTATCTCTGTATGTGCAAGTAAAGAATGATGTGCAACATGAATTCATTGGCAACGTGAGCTTGGAGCCCAGAAAGCCCCAGTGTGCCCCGGGCTGATTCCCCAGTGTGGGCCCCAGGGGAGGGGGGATTCTGCCCCTCTGCTCTGCTCAGGTGAGACCCCACCTGCAGAGCCACCCCAGCCCTGGGGACAACAGCACAAGGAGCTGGAGCTGCTGCAGAGAGCCCAGAGGAGGCCATGGAGATGCTCCAAGAGCTGGAGCCAGGCTGGGAGAGCTGGGGGTGCTCACCTGGAGAAGGATCCAGGGAGAGCTCAGAGCCCCTTGCAAGGTCTGAATGGGCTCCAGGAGAGCTGGAGAGGGACTGGGGACAAGGGATGGAGGGACAGGACCCAGGGAATGGCTTCCACTGCCAGAGGGCAGAATTAGATGGGATTTTGGGAAGGGACACTTCCCTGTGAGGGTGGTGAGGCCCTGACACAGGGTGCCCAGAGCAGCTGTGGCTGCCCCTGGATCCCTGGGAGTGCCCAAGGCCAGGCTGGATCAGGCTTGGAGCAACCTGGGACAGTGGAAGATGTCCCTGCCCATGGCAGGGGTGGAACAAACTGAGCTTTAAGGTCCCTTTCACCCCAAACCATTCTGATTCTCTGCAGAAGCAATGTGTCCCTGCTATTTCAGGTGTGGTCTAACAGGGCTGAGTTCAGTGCAATACCCACCCCTCAGCCTCCTGGCTGCTCCCCCATGAACACAGCCCAGGACAAGCTAGAGATTTCTGGCTGCAAGTGCAGCACTGATTTTCAACCCTTCCTTGGGCCCAGCAGCACTTAATCCATAGGCAAATGCTGCTGCAAGCAATACCAAAATAAAGGAAATTTATGAGCCCTTGTTCTTCATCTCCATCACCAACACCATCAGAAAGGTGATGTGTAGAGACAGAAATTTCTTAGAGACTGGAAGGTTTATTTTCATAAGGAAGGACAGATGTAGCTGCACTACTCACTCTGTTTAGCAATTTTACCCAAAACACATCATAATGACAATTGCCAAGGGAAAATGATGCCCACAACTGGGATCTTCCTGTAGACTTACACAGCACTCAGTAATTGGCACAATCTCATTTTCAAGTCAGAAGGAGGTTTTGACATCACTTGCCCTGGCAACCATTATCTGTCCATTAGATGGGAACAACAGAAAAGCTGAATCACAGAACTATCAAACCCAGTCCTTGCTACTGAAGAGTCACAGCTTTGAGCTTCTACAGCTTTTTCATGAATTTTAATTGCTTTGCAGTCCCCATTATCTGCCTTTGACCAATTATCTGTACTTGATAGCACCACTGCCTATTTTCATATTTGCAATATACTGCTGGACATTTTTCAGCAGGTAAAAAACCTATTTATCTGCCTAAATCAAAATACTAATAGCCAGAAATGTTACATTATTATGATAAAACAATTTAAAACTATGCTTCATACATCAACTGTCTTGGAAATTTCCATGGCCTTTTTGTTCTCCCTACAGAATACATTTTCATCATTCTTGTCCATGTAAGTATAAAAGAGAATTTTAAAGTTTCCACTTCAGAAATTGTAGTGATCTCCTATTACTTCTGCATTTTTCTCCACCACAAAAGATTTGTAGTCTTCTCCAGTGATGAAGGTTGTGGATGGTTTTATCATGCAGCCAAGCAAATAACCAGAATTTGGCCAAGCAGCCCAAAGTAATTTTTCAAGTTCTGCAGCTGTCTGCCACAGAGAGGTGATGGAGCCTGGAGACTTCTTTTTAATTAATCTCTCTTTTCCCTCATCTCCTCTCCATTCAAAGTGGGTAAAGAATTGACCTCATCCATGACTGTAGGGATTGTTTCAAAATTTTAGAAATAATTCACCAATAATGAACTGTTTCAAATCTGCCCAAATGTGAACCAGATACTCTGTACTCAGCTAAGAAAAAAATAAAAAAAAAACACCACACAAAAGAACATCCACCCCCCCCAAAATACAAAACACAGTAACTTTACCTTTGAAGTTGTTCTTGCTGCACAAGAGAAATCTCTTACCCAATAAAAGATCATACATACATGCCTGTAAGTAAATATCTGTGTGCCAGTGAAAGTCAGGAATAATACAGTATTTTCTACTGGAACCTGCATCTGGTCCAGCCAATCATCTCCCTGGGCTCCCTTCAATCACCTGATTATGATCCTTAACACACTGGCTTTACTTTAGGATTAATAATGTTTACAGCTTCCCTCTGAGGCTCATCTGAGAACAGCAAACAGCCTACAGTGCCCATGGGCTGGTCCTGCTCCAGGTGCAAGCAATGATCCTTTACCACAATGACACTTTTCTAGGTCAAAATAAAACAAAGTAATGTGTAATTCAGGCCTGTGCTAACCAAGTGAAACACCTCAAACTGTTCCCAGCTCCTCCCCAGCAGCCAACAAGGGCTGACTTTCAATTATTGCCTACCACTGTAACTGAATCCAAACAAAAAAATCTGTGCAGTTAAACTTGAACAGAATTAATTTTCCAGTGAGTTATACAGCCTAAAACTCATGGGTAGATTTTAGCTCAGGAACTTAAAAGTGATTTTTTTCTTTCTAAACCTGTGAGTTTGTGCCATCCTGCTGGGCAGGAAACCATCACCTTCCTGCAAGCTCCAGCCTGGGGGACAGCATTGATTGCCCAGCCTGGACCTGCAGGGACAGCAGCACCCCTGGCACTCACCCCTGGCACAGAGGGAAAGCTCCTCACTACAGGAAATGGGTTTTTATTGCTCAGCTCCAAACTACAGGGGAAAGGACCAAGCACAGAAAATAACACAAATTTCTATGTTCAATTAAAAAGATGACTAAAGAATGTATAAAGATATAGATAAACACAAACAGAAATAAAGCTATAGATACAGAAGATGAGGAAGCAGATCCAGAGATGAGTGTCGAGGAAATTAAACATTAATAATACAATGCCTGTCTTACAGACAAAGGTATTTTTACACTGAAAAAAGATTAGAGGAAGGATAAATAGTTCATAGCAGCTGTTTGATGTGTCACTAAATATGCATTACTGGAAGACACTTCACTACAGTGGCAGTGAAATGGAAGAAGAAGGTGATGAGAGCAAGAAAATGTAAGAATTTCAACGGCTGGACCTTTTAAAAAAAATTGATATTTCAAATTTGATTTTATGATTTACATTAAAAATAGTTATCCATGAGAGCACTGGTTTCAAAATTCTTAAATATAACAGATCCATAAAGAATTATCATTTGAAAAAGAATTGCAAAGCCAACTAGCCCAGTGATTTTCAACAAGGAGTCTCAATTCCCAAAAGTAGAAGAAACTGGTTGGAAAAAAAAAATAATATGTTTATACCATGCAGTAGACAGTAAAAAAAATCAGTTTACAAATCTGAGGAAAAAAGAAACTGAATCTGGATGGAGCAAATCACAACCACTGGAATGAGGTCCTGACATCTCCCAGGAAGTCCTTCACCTTCCCTACCATCATTTCCATTTTTTCATTCCTTTTTACTTATATTTTTTTTAAAAATGTCTTATTGGAAAAAAAGAAAGCAGATGATTGCAGCTGACTCCAGGTGAAGCCAGGCTGTGAATCTGCTGGAGCTGGACTTGTCACTGTCCCCTGGGCTGGTTTTCTGTTCTGACCTTTCTCCTGCAGCCAGGATCTCAATGGCATTGCTGTACAGAACTGCTGCTCTTCCCTTTGGCACACAAACCCTTCATGCAAGCCCAAACCCAGACTCCAGGCTGACTTTACTGAAATAAACTCCTTATTCTACCTGGGTATCAAGAGTTTACATTCTATTGGCAGTTTAGACACTGGTGAGTGGGAGTACAAGGACTAAACTCCTGGCTCAGTTTTCCCCTGAAGTTGTTTAAATTATGATGAAGCTGTTTTTTCACATCAGACACTTTCCTGTGTGTCTTATACAGCATAACACAAACTCATTCAAAAAGAGATTATTCTTGTTTTTCTTAATCTGGACTCCTAAATGAAGTCCTCCTGCAGTTATCTCTATTTTGAATTATTTTTCTAATGCACCATAGGATTCATCTATGTGAGAACACTGTTTCAATTTAACCATTCACAATTTGATTGATTGAATGCAACCTTGCTTTATTTCCATTTATCTTGTTACAGTTCCAGCTAATGGGGAATTGACTGAAGTTCTGGCTCAGCTGCACAGAAGCAAACAGCTGTAGAGATTTAAGATGCTCCTGCTCTCCAGCTGCTCATTCTGTCCCTCTGCCAGATCTTACTGTCCCTGAAAATTTGGCAGAAGTGGGTCTGTCCTATAGCCTCAAGCACTGCTGCTGACATTTGTCCCGATGCAAAGAAATTTTCACGTATTTTCCCTCTCAAATCTACTAAAGATGGAGCAACCTTCAGAGAAGGGGCACAACAGAGCATGGACAGTGGCACTTTTGAAGGTGACTTTTCTCTGCTCACCTCCTGCTGAACAGCCCAGGGTCACGTGGAGGGCACCTTACCAAAATTGTCCTTTCACTGACACATGAAAAAGATGCTGCACTGTGATATCCCAAAGGTTTTCAAGAATTTTGCATAATTAATGGATTTATCTGGTCCACTTCAATTCCTTCATGTCATGGAAATTTCAAGAATTTTGAAGCATCTTGTAGGTCCCTTCCAGCTCAGGATATTCTGTGATTCTGTGACCTGCCAGGTTTGTTTCACAGAACCACACCCAGAATTATAGCACAGTTTGGGGTGGAAGGGATCAAAAAAATCATCCTGCCATGGGCAGGGACACCTTCCACTGTCCCAGGGTGCTCCAAGCCTGATCCAGCCTGGCCTTGGGCACTCCCAGGGATCCAGGGGCAGCCACAGCTTCTCTGGGCACCCTGTGCCAAGGCCTCGACCTGCACAGGGAACAATTCCTTCCCAAAATCCCATCTGTCCCTGCCATGTGGAAGTGGGAGCCATTCCCTGTGTCCTGTCCCTCCATCCCTTGTCCCCAGTCCCTCTCCAGCTCTCCTGGAGCCCCTTTAGGCCCTGCAAGGGGCTCTGAGCTCTCCCTGGATCCTTCTCTTCTCCAGGTGAGCACCCCCAGCTCTCCCAGCCTGGCTCCAGCCCTTGGAGCATCTCCATGGCCTCCTCTGGGCTCTCTGCAGCAGCTCCAGCTCCTCCTGCTGTTGTCCCCAGGGCTGGGGTGGCTCTGCAGGTGGGGTCTCACCTGAGTGGGGCAGAGGGGACCTTTTCAAAGGGACAGCAGTTAAACACTTAACACAGAGCCAGTAAATGATTTCCCTTTCAAGTTTCCAAAGAGGATTTGTCTTTGAGCTCTCCTGGGAAGGGAGAGCAGGGGAATGGAGCTCCTCCATCCCTGAGCAGCTGCTTTTCAGAACTGTCCTTTAAAATGGAGCAAAGCCAGAGGGTTTTACCTCCATCACAGGTCAAGTCCAGCACTAGCTTTTATTTCTGTGTCCTTCCTTGTTTCCTTGCTCAAGATAGAAACCCAGAGCACACCAGCAGTGGGAAAAGTTTTAGAACAGTCTGCCTGCCCTTCACAAATGTTCAGGTATGTGGAGTATTTTTATGAAATGAATGTGTATCTGTCCCAAGTCACCACTTTGCTGTCAGATCTCCCAAAGGACTATCCATGGCATAGTACAGGTGACAGCTCATGCATGCCAAGTATGTTTTCCAAAAGCATCCTCCCACCAACATTTCAGGGCTCATGATGTCATAGCAACTACCTAAACTTCCAGCCAGCCAGATCTGCCTGGGAGCCCATCTGTCACAGCTCCATCTACAATTGTTTGAGTGGCTCTTTAGAGAAAACAACACTGAATGTGAGAGGTTGTATCACTTAACAATCCCATTTTTTAATAGATATGGCTACAGCTTGGGTAAAGTCATGGGGAAAGTGGAACAGAACTTCCAAATTGCCTAAATATTTTCATCCTGGTTCTCACAAAAGGTAAATCCTGTGAAGTACACCCAATCATTGTGGTTGAACAAGCTGTTAACCACTCCCTTCCAAAATCTCCTGATACTACAGCACAATTCAGGCTTGATTTGATTCTATTTCTATTTTTGTCTTTATCTTTTTCCCCTTAGAACTCAAAGGTTATTTCATACACTACAAAACACCAAGTAATTACAGCCATGTGACTGCACTGGGGCCCTGGCATCTCTTCACACTGGAGTCTTGAAAACATTTGCTCCCTGAGGACTATTATTCTTCAGGTTTTGCAAAATTATTTATTGCCTGGCGTTTTTCTTAACTGATTAGCTGAAAAAACTATATTGTATAGAAAAAAATACCCCTTCTGTTTTCACCTATTTGTTTTTAAAATAAAATACCTTGAACTTTTAATAAAGGTGTTTATTACTACAATTCTACTCTTAAAAGCCCAAAAGCTAAACCAGAAATCCTTCAGAAGAATCTCAACATCTCTAATGTTTTATATTCTGGCCCTGCAGGTTTGCTTATATTGATAGCAGGAGATTTTGGTTTTTTTTAGCTAAATAAATTTATTTTTTTTAGAAAGATGTTTAAGAGAGCAGCATTTTGTGATTATAAGAGGAAGAAATGTTGAGCTTATATCTTCCCACTTCAGGAATAAATAGTGTATTCAAAGGACTTTTATCTGGCCTTTCTCTCATTGCAAGGTTTATTACCTGACATAAAATTCATCTCTTCACTACTTTCCTCCTGGCATTAGACTGAGTCATGAGAGACTCTTCTCTTGCTTTTTTCCACCTTGTAGACAAGAAAGACTTCTGGTAGTAGCCAAAATATCTAATGTAAACTCTCCACTTGGTTAGCTGGGGCACCTCAGCAGAAGGTAAAAGATCACATTCTGTGCTTCTGCACTGAATAAAAGCCCAGCCCAACATCTGAGCTGGGCTGGAACAAAGCTGGAACATCCACACAGTGAAAATACACTGGGATTCTAAGGTGCAGATCTTTTGCCTGGGTGCATAAATCCTGTTTTTTAAACTGCCTGACTCACGCCCAACAAAGAACCCTTTGGTAAGGTCCACCTGCATAATCCCAAGTTACACAGACAGGTACTTGGGGGAGAAAAAAAAACAAAAAATCCTTTTTATAATGTAATTGGAACCAGTGTTATTCTTGCATTAAATCACAACAACACTCTGATTATGATGGGTCAAGTATTTAATAACCCAGGTAAAAATGCTAAAATGCTAAGGATATTATGCAGTTATTATGTAGGATATTATGTCAGAATATATCTCTATTTATATATATATATATATATATACACATCTATACATATATGTATATATCTATATATATCTGTCTATATTTATATCTGTATGTATCTATATATGTCTGTATAGCTATATATATATATATCTCTGTATATATCTCTATATATGTGCATATATATAGAGAGAGAGATATATATAAATAGATACAGCTATATATAGATATGTAAAAGAATTTGAAATCATGCTGAAAACTCAGGTTTCCAAACAATCTCTCACCATACATTCATCCTGTAATGCCAAAAAAAAATATAAACCAGCCCCTGAGAGAAATGTCAGGAATAATTTGAGTATAATATCACAAAAAGGTGAAGAAATAACCCCATTTCTTCGATACATCCATGTCTGCAGAACTTTGTTCCACCTTCCTTTTTCCTGGTGCTTTTCCCCCCTGCAGGAATCAGAGCTGTGGATGGATCAGCAGCAATCCCACAGAGGGAGAGCTCTCCCCACACCTTCCTACCATGACAACCTACATGGGCTCTCAGGTAAAAGGAAAATGCAAACTGTTTATGAACAGCACCATGGAGAAAAGCAAGTTCTGTTAAGCTTCATATCAACCAGAGGAGTGAATTGAAAATTCAACATGAAGGGCAATTTCCCAAGAAAACTGAAACAATTCCACGAGTGGCTGGAGGGAGGAAATAAATAGTCTGCTTAGTGGATTAAAAGACTGACAAATATTTCTGAGGAATCTGAAGATGGACAGCAGTAGATAAATGCTCAGTGCTGTTCCAAGGAGTCAGTTATTTCCAAACCAGTAAATATGACAATCAGCTATTGGGTTAGGGACTTTATTTGCCTGATAACTACTTTGAGTGGTTTCATTAAAACTTTTCCTGCAGCACAAAGGCATTCAGATATCGAAGCCCAAACCTCATTCCCAGTTCCCTTATGTCCTGATCTGCCATCACTGAGTCTCTTCCCACTTCAAGTGGATGTAGAGGAGAGGGGGAGGGAAACCACAAGGAAGGAGGATGGTCTCTTTAGCATCCTCCACAACTCATCTTCACACCTGCACCCCTGAAATGTTTCCTGAAACAGTGAAAACTTATTCCATTCCCCAGAGTTAAGGAATCTTTTCTTCCTTTTGTCCAAGGAGGCAGAATCTGATCTGCAAAGCACTTAATTATGGCATGTAATAATCTGCTTTTCCTGAATACAGAGAGAAAACAGATTAGACACCAATACATTTTTTAACCTTGATTATTAAGGGAAAAATAGAAATGAATTCAAAATGATAAATTCTGATTGAGGGGGAAATAAACATTACAAATCATGTGTTTTTCTGTTTTGGTGCAGCATTTCAGCCATCTGCAAAGCACCTCATAGCCTCACACTAATCTGACTTTCTACCTCGCTGCAGGTTGACATCTATTGACGTCAGACTTTAAAAATGCTTCAATCAAGAGCTCTATAATCCTCATAACTAAAATGTCTTTGTTCTGTTTTATGATCAAACATTTCTGCAAACAGAGGCACCAGTCCCAGCAAGCACTCAGGATGCTCAGAGGTGAGTTAAGGCACAATAAAAAACTCAGTAATCTCCCAAATCTCCTCGGAGAACACGTTTGTTTATCACCGTGCCTGCAGACTCTTACACTGCAAATGTGCTGGCAACCATTTCTAGCAGACATGAATATCATTTGAAAAGTTTAAAGATGCACAGAAAAAGCAATCAACGGCCTCAATAAGAAATCTCAGGGAAAAAGTAAAATGATTTGGTAAACATGAATGATTGATAAGTTCTTCAGTGGGAAAAATAGGTGGAAATCAAGAAGCAATGACCTTTTGTACCCATCCTTCAAGCAGCAGGTTTTAGAAACTTTTGTATTGCCTATAAAATTAGCTAGAAGATAAATCTCACTATGGTGATTTGCTCTTTATAAGTCCACTGTTCTGAATTCTCACTGTATAATTACTTCAATACAGATAAAGCATGAGTCATCTGTTCTACTCTAACCTTTGCATTTAAATTCGAATTTTATTCCTGCTTATCTTTTTTCTAAATTGATATTACTGTCTACTATGTTTATTAAAAACAACTTAAAGCCACACTGGATGTCAAATTGCACTGAGGCACCATTTGTAGTGTTATTTTAATTAACATGTCTCAGGGAGATTACAATTCTAATCATTTCTATTAAACTATGTCAAAGTTTTCTTCCTCTTAGATGTCAGATTTTGTTTCCTGTTTCAAGTTATGCCTCAATAACCCAGCAGGCTTTTAGTAAATGCCCTGCACACCCAGGTAGGAAACTCAGAGGCACTGTCCTGTTTCTCTGGTAACAGCAGAGCCCTGAGTGATCAGGCCAGTGTCCCAAACCTGCCCCCTCTGGATCTCTTCCTCCTTTCCCATCCTCAGTGAGACAAAATGTCTGAACCTTGGGAAACACATTCCCAGAATGAGACCAGTCAGAATCCCCTTCTCTCATTAATAAGCAGGTCCTGTAATTGAAGGGAAATTAAAAAGCAAGCCCACCACATCCAGATGAGAAGAGTGTAAGGGTTAAATCCTTGGGATCTCCCCACATTTTCCCATTATTTATGACAGTCCCTGTAAGGCACAGTGGGGCAGCCAGCAGGATCTCAGGTATTTACATGGCTGCAGGGTGTCTGTGCACACAGAAAAGGTTTAGTTCATACAGTAAAATATAGGGCACCCCCAAAGAAGGGAAGTGATTGGCATCTGACTGCACTGATTCAGAAGGCTGAACAAGTGTTTTGCTAAACCATATTATATTGCATTATACTGTACTATAACTATACTACAAAGAATACTAAGGAATACTATACTATATAAAGATACATACTAAAGAAAACTCATTACTGTCTCCCAACAGTCAGGACACAGCTTTTTCCAACTGGCCAAGGAAACGCAACAATCCTCAGCAGAATCCAATTGACAAATCACTTCAGGTAAACAATTTTCCTAACACATTCCACATGTGCAAAACAACAGGAGCAGCAAGTACAGATAAGAATTGTTTTTCTCCTCTTCTGTCTGTGCTTCTCCAGGAAAAATCCCTGAGAGAGAGAGAATTATGTCTCTCTGTTCAGAGAATGTGAATGCCACAAGTTCATACCTTGTTTGGGTGAATTTCTCACAGTTTGGGCCCAGCTATCCAACAGTAGCTCTAAGCCAATGAGGCAGGAAGAAAATACTCTCTTCTTTAGGCTTAAGGGGGTTGCAGTTACTTTTAAAAGTTTTTTTTTTTTCCTTCTTCCTCCCTTTTTGGTGACCCAACCATGAGATGTATTCTCCTCAGGCATCACAGAACTGTGACACTTTCTGCCAATGTGAATAAACAACAGGACAGCACCTTGCAGCATTTTGAATGGGATTGCCTTTCTTTGTAAGGACTCTTTTCCATGATGGACAGGAGCTGGCTGGAAGGTCTGGTGCCCATCAGAGCTGTCAGGGGGCCCTGCAGGGAGCTGACTCTGGAGAAGGTTTTCCAGATCTCTTGTAGAGAGAGCAGGCAGAGACATGTCAGCCTCAAAGACTCCCACACACCACACTGAGACACTACAGGAGCACCTGATTTGTTTTTTGTTTTTTTTTTTTTTTTTAATGTCCCTTTTCTTAATTAAAAGATGAGTGGCCAATTTATTACCATCAAGATACTTTCACAGTCTGAAAGACCATGAGAGTCTTTCAGCTCTTAGTTTCTGCACAGCAGGATGTACTGACATGTACAACTTCACTACTGCCAAGTAAATTCAACACTGCTGTCTACCTTTCCTTTGGAAATCCAGACAGAATTAGTTGAATCTGGATTGCCTTCTTTCTCTACCTTATATATATTAAAAAAATATTAAGATAGAGGTTTGGTACTACAGTCAGTCTTAAGATGTATCATGTAATTAATCTGCCATTATGGAAAAGCAGACCTTTCTCTGCAGATTTTAATTTGGGTCTTGATTGTAAGTTAATATCAGGATCTTTGAACAGAAGAGATTGAAGTCTTACCTATGAAAAAAAAAAATAAATCATGAAGTCTTTACACAAAGCTCAAGTGCTTTGTCTCTGCTTTTGTTCCACAATGCAAGACTACAAGAAAAAAAATCAATTATTGTGCTTCAATCTAGATCATTCAAATATGTTTAACAAATTCCTTTAATTCTACTCATGTCTTCATTCTCACTTAAAAGCATGGTGTATTTCTGCCATCTTAATCAATTCTCACAATTCTTTGCTCAACCTACAACCTTTTTTCTACTTTTTGTTGAATGTTCTTATATATTTTGATCCAAATCACCTGTGTCCTACCATAATTTTCAGGATGTTAGATACCCTTCCATAATTATTTGGCCATGGGATAACTCTTTGCATAGCTCTCTATACCACAGGGGGTCTAAACTGTAGAAATCAGCAGCAGAGAACTCCCTGAGCTTCAGTTGAGGAGTGTGTCATGTCATTTTGCAGTTTCTAACACACCTGTGGATGTTTTTCCACTCATTTTCTCTAAACTGTTTTTTTGCTTTTCTTAACATTTAAATGGGGTTTGTACCTTCCTCCTTTCTGGTAAAAAAAAAAAAATTAAGAAAAAGAAAAGGAAAAAAAAACTAAAAGAAAAAGGGGTTTGGATTTCAGAGTCCCTCAGTACATGTTCAGAATGCCTGTTTTGAAGACAGAGCCCACCTAGGAAGGAGGAGTTTTAGGAGCTCTTCAGCCTAAAAACTTACAAGTAGAGACAAAAAATCAGCTCAAATCCACCAGCTTTGTTTTAGCTGCTGCTCCTTTAACATTCCCATTTGCTGACAGACCACTCTAGTCCCTGAGCAAGATATTTTCAAGCTTGGGCCCACTCAAGCTTGGGAGGCTCTCCCAAGTGCAAGGCTCTTTTCACCCCTCTCTACTTAAAAGCCTGAACACCAATACAAAAAAAAAAAAAAAAAAAAAAAAAAAAAAAAGGTGAAAGAAGAGGTTTCTGTGTGGTCACACATCCCATAGATCAATGCTGGTCCTGCTAGAAACTGCAGCCTCTCTGGCTCAGTGTCCTCAGAGTGGGAGCGATTGCTGAGCTCAAAGGTTTCCCATCCCCACCTGCTGAGGTTTCCTCTAAGCCCACTGAACAGCCTGTTCTCAATCTGTGTCAAAGAGCTGAAGTGACACCAAACTGGGCTGGAGGAAGGGCTCTCCCTCCCTCAGACCCTGCCATGGCCCTAAAGGAGACCACAACCCAAATTCTTGGATATCCTGAAGCAAGTTGGTGCTGGGAAGGTTGGACACAGTGCTTGGAATGGTGCCTCTGAAGGAAGATTTCGGGTCAGCTCAGTGACACATCCTTCCCATCCTTGTTTGCCTCAAGCCCCACCAGCCTGAAGTAGCCAAGCAGAAAGGACAACAAGCACAAAATCAGACAAAATGATTTTGCTGTCTGAAACTCACCACACAACTTGGCCTGGCTTTTGTCTCCCTGGCACGGGAGGGCACTCGAGCAAGAGGAAAAGGAAGTGTATAAATGTGCTCTGAGATCTGTCCTCCTGGGAAATCGTTGTTCAAATACCATTTAAGAGTTCCTAACATCCTTTTCAGACCCTTGTGGGGGAGTATTTCCCAGGTGAAGAGCTCTCCTTCCCTTCAATTAGAGTCTGGATTTAGAAGCACACCCTATCTCCTACCTCAGCATTGGAACTCCTGAGCACAACTTGGCCAAAAGCTGATGGAGTGAAGGAGTGTTTGAAGCACTTCATGTAATTGTGACAGCTTTCCCAGAATAACCTCCTCACTAACTGGGGAGAGACAGAATTAGTTTTTCTAAGAACTGAACTGTCCCAATTTTAGCCCAGATTTTGCTAAAACACAGTGTTAAGAAAGAGTTCACATTTGACCAACAACTAAACTTTGCATTTCAGAAAAGGCTAAGGTAGAAAGAAGAAGAGGGGAAAAAGAAAGAAAAACATAAAATCTCACAAACTAACAAATAAACAAAAAGCAGCTTTCAATTCCGAGTATTTACGACAAAACCCAAAGGAGACATTAAGCAAACCCTGAAAAGGTTTTTGTTTAAATCCATTTCCAGGAGAGCTGAATGGGGACAGAGGAGATGGAAAAGCTGAGGATGAAGAATTCACCCAGGCAAATTCTTTTCTGTCCTTATCCCTCAGTTTAGCCTTCAGTGAATTTGCCCACATAGTCGTTCCCAAATCTTGGGAAGTGGTGGAACTGTAACACAGTGGGATTCATAACTAAGAAAAATATTGTGATTTTTTTGTGTATGTCACTACTGATCCTGAAGCAGTTTCCATATTGATGGCACTGACCTGCACCCAAAAGGTACATATGGATTTTGGCATCATTTCAGTATCAAATTCTTGCAAAGGAGAGTTAGAACACTTTGCTAACAGTGGCAGAGTTTGGCAGAGCCCTGTAATTAATGTCTTGTTGCTTTTCCCTTTTGTCAAAGTAGTCAAAATAATGTCATATGAAATGATTTATTTTTGTTTGTTTGGCAGCTCTCCAGCATTTCAATAGCAGGAAAGCTGCTGTGCTCAGTGTTGATTTGTCCCAGCACATTATATTTGTACAATTTCAACCCTGTAGAACACAGCCAGGCAAGGGAATAACACAAAAGTTTTTTTAATATTCTGCCTTTGCAACAAACAAACAACCCAGAAGAGTGTATTTCAATTTTTGCCTGGGGATTAACATACAAATGTTCTGAAAATTAAGGATATAATTATGTGAAGTCAATTACAATTTTCAATTACTTATTTCCTAAGGCTTTATGCTCAGCAATGTTGGACATTCTGGGCTTGTAGCTCCTCTCAGTCCTGTTTATCATCTACAAACAAAGAAACACCGCAGCCAAATGACTCAGAATAAAAGGATTTTAAATATTTTGGAGGTAAGCAGAAGTGAACAGAGTTGTGTCTCAGCTTCACAAAGTGTTTGGGGTGGTCTCAGGGCTCCTGACCCCACAAAGCTTTTGTTATGCCGGTGATAACAACAGAGAGCTGAGGACACAGATGAGGTTTTTTAGGGCTTAATTGCAATACAAAATAAGGTTACTGATTAATAAAACCAATATGTGTGAGTGTGTATGAGCCTTTGTCAAATCTTATTCACAGTTTATAAGTAATAAAGAAGTGAGAGTCAATTAACTGCACCGAATGCAATCACAAGCCCATGAATTCTTTTTACTGTATTGAGTTACAGCTTTGCATACTAATGGATCATAATCATTGCACTTTTTCCCCAAGAAGTTTCCTCTGCAATGTGGTAATTATATAAATTGCAGCTTTTTTATTATTTTTTTTTAGTGGCTATTGGAAAAAAGTACATATGAATTTTAAAAGAATCATTGTTTTCTTGCTTTTAGGAGAATCTCATATCTGTACACTCCTGCATCACACATTCAGAGGAAACACTTTTGGGAATTATCTGCTGTTTCCATGACTGGATGAGTCAATTCCAGTATTTTGCAGAATTAGGAGAGTCAACAATAGAGACAAACTATGCCAAGGGCAAGGAGACAGGGGATGGGGAAGGGATCCTCAGATAAAGCATTGAGTCTCCTCAGGGCATTTCAAGATTTCTGAAAATTTCTTGGAGAAAGGACAAAGGGGAATTGCAGCCACGTTGGAGATATGGGGAACATCCTGTGGGAGAAGATTCTTTGTTTATTCTTCAAAATAATTTAGATAAAAAGATGGGTAATTACACGTTAAGCACAGCATGAGTACTGTCAGTCTGGAGAGGACCTCAGCAGGCTGGCAAAACAACTTTTTGGGAAGAATTCTATTGTATTCTGAATTAATTGAGTGTAAGGGACGGGGTCATTTTTTAGATGTCCTGTAGGTAATTCTGTGGTTCTTTAAAAAGATGATGAAAGGGTAAATCTGAACTGAAGGAAGCCTTAAACCATTTCATCTGGATTTTTACATTCTGTGTCAGCAAATCAGCTTTCATTTTTAGGTTACATAGAACAAAGTTTCCTATCTATTTGCTACATGACTACAAACAGCAAAGAAGTATTTAAATTATGCAAGGCTACAAGAATTGCCATGTTTCTCAAGCAAATTACTGAACACCCTTAGAAAATCCCTTGAATATCTCTATGTACTAATGACCAAAGTCATTGTCAGTGTTATTCCTGCTATTCACCCATTACAGTTCAGTTTTGAAATCTAAAATGTGCTTGATAAAATGAGATTTTCATCAGTTACCTACTGCCAGCTAGAAAAGCAGAAAATAGAGAAAATGGCCATTTCTATTTCATATTGCTTAATATCCATCACTTTAATGGAAATGAGATAAAGTAGATAATGGCAGTGAGAATTGTATTAGCAGCACAGACATATATTACATATTTCTCAGAGGTACCATTGTTGTAGCATTTACATTGTTAATATTAAAATGTCCCGAGCAGCACAATCCAATGTAACCAATATTATAAATATTACCTTTAATAGAAAAGACTTGAATGAGCTTTTAACCTTGAATTTGATATAGTGTTGAAAATAACTTTAATACTTGCATGACCTAGCTCCTTGTGAATAGCTAAGTACTTTCCCCCTCAAATAAATCTTTCTCCAAAGCAAAACTTGGTTGCACTATTCTTAGCTGTAATTTCCACTGCACATTAAGTGATCATAGACCTTTTCTGTACTTCTTTTAAGTATAACTCAGAGGCAGAAATGTCAAATTAGATGAGACATTTGAAACTAATGTTAAATACAAATAAAGACTTTAAGTTATGTTCCATTTTGCAGATGTTTCATTAAAGAGGAGTGTACAGGAAGGTTATACCCATGTTCCTATATCCTGAGTCTAAGCTGAACTGTGGTTTAAAATGTTTTTTGAAACTGAATATTAAAAAAAAAAAAAAGGCAAAAAGAGGCAAGCAACAGGGTCAGAAATGAGGCCAAAATGGGAAGTCTGAGCACAAAATAGTAATGTCAGGGTTAGGAAAAAGGAGACTGTTGGCTCCAGTCTGCAGAATGCTGCAGAACGTCCAAGGAAGAAACGGCAGGGCAGAGCTTGGGCAAGGGAGAAACTGAAAAATCAGACCAGACTAAGAAGATAGTAAAATCACACATCCATGCTGGCAGTCAGGCAATTTGATTATGCAGAAAAAAATGGACAGAATCTAAATCACAAATCTGAATGCCTTTCACTGTGAAGAGCTGGATAACCATGAGGTTTAAATGTAAGACACAGGTTAGAAATGAAGAGTGTGAAGCTCAGCTGTTTAATCTAGGGACCACTGGTAAGAATTTGTTTTAAGTCAGGCAATCATCAGGTGCAAATGGTACTAGAGGGAAGATCTATTACTCTAAATAAGTTTAATCTACCTGTGAATAAGGCAAAGTGCAATACCAGAAGTGTTGGGCAAGCACAGAATGGAAATAATTGATGGAATTGAGTAAGGCGGAGAGTTTTCATCTGGAACACTTCTTGTCATTTATGTTCCAAAAAGAGGAGTCTGAATGAACAAAGCAGGGGAAAAAAAAAAAAAAAAGGAGTTAGGAGGGCTTCAAAAAAGAAGATAAAGCAGCTGGGATTGTGCAGCTGTAGCAAAAGGAAGGCTGGGAGGGGCCATTGTAAAACTGCTCTGATGAAAGCTACGGAATGGAATGGTGCAGACTAAGATTTAAGATGAAGAACCTGGTTGGCAGAAAATTAATTCTGTGTGAATTGCCAAGGAATAAATGCAATCTCAAAAAATATAAAATTTCTGACAGTAACAAGACTGGGGTTCTGAAACAGCCCATCATGAAGTGTCAGGACAAAAATAACCTTTAATTTTAGTGACAATCTTCATGGATTTGGAAGCAGGATTAAAAGACAAGGCTGCAGTATTGGGGGTCTGGTGGTGAGAAATGTTAGAGACTTCTTTTTGGCTTTATTTCTTCTCTCATAAATTTATATTTAAGGACAGATGAATTGATTCCCAGAGTGGGGCTTCCACTCCCTAAGCTGAGGCACAAACTCTCCTCTCTGTGGTGCACGACGAACAATAGAAAAGTCCACTACTAAAAACACAAGTACTGCTTTATTTTTCATAAAATGACAGAGTGATACCACAACCAGGAAAAGAAAAATACTCAACTTCAGACCTCTCAAGATGACATTAAAAAGTTAAGCAGCACTTAGTCTTCTTTAAGGTGTCATTTCTGCTCAGCGTAACTCTAAGGCGCTTAATGCAGATGGATGGGCTGAGCAGACTCTGCAAAGACAAGGTTTCCTTCTTTACATCCAATCTAAAAGCTTTTAAAATCTCTCTGTCAGCAATGATTTGACTGCTTATCAATTGCATCCCCCTACTACTGCAAAACTTCTAATGAGAGAGGATCACGGGGAAGAAAAACCACATTTGGATAACTGACAGTAAAATGAAACGCTGTCAATCTGATGGGCTGCAAAGCTGGGCTGTACATTAACCTCACGTTGCTCATTAAAGCTCTCAGCCAATTAAAATAGCAGCTGGGCTCTGTCTGAGCACTGCCACACTTTGGGGCTGCCAACAAGTTCATTTGTGGTGTCTCTCTGGTGGAAGCGCAAGCTCTGGGACAGCCAAGCTTTCATGGTTTGCAATACAGATCAACTCCCAAAATAAAAATTGCCTCTTTCACCTTCAACACAGAGAGGATGTGTAGTGCCTGTATGTAAGAAACAAGTCAAACTTTTTTCCTGGTATGTTCCTGATTTATGTACAGTCTGAGGTTTCATCCAATTCCTAAAGCATAGGATTTCTATGGATAAAACCACTCTGCTCTAAAAAGGAAAGATCTGGAAAAGGACTCCCTTCTTTCTTATATTAATAAAGAACATATACAAAGTTCATAATTTATCCTGGCATTCTAAAAAGAAGGAAAAAAAATCAGTTTTATCCACAAACAATATATTTATCAACATACTAAAATGAGAATAATTGAATCAGCTTGCATACATATCTATAGGAACAATCAAACTGATCCCCAGGGTGAGAGCCACCATTTCCCAAATGCTTCTCTTCTATGTGTCACTAAAATTAGAATTCTCCTCACATCCTCTCCATTTAGCCCATAGTTTTCATAATGGCTCTAATAAATAGCAATAATACTGGATATTTTCAAAGAACAAACTGGTGGCTTTATTCTCATTTCACAACACAGCCTAAGCAAAAGCAAAAATAAAATAAATGCCAGACATGCAGGGAAGACTGGGAGCAGCTCCATTAAAGTCAATAGTTATACATAAAAATACATAAAATGAGGAAAGAAGAAGAACAAATGTCTTTAGATAATGTATGAGAATCACAGTATGAACCCTCAGCAGAGATTCATCTACAAAGAGAAGTTAGTCAGGAGAACTGATTTTTAACTTGCCATTTCAAGCAGAAGAGAGAAAGAATAAAAATTTTCAGAGCAGCAGCACTGTCTGAAGAACTCTTTTGTGCTTAAACAGAAAGTCCTAAACAATTTTAAAGCTCAAAGTATGGAAATTAGCATCACAATCCATGGCTTCTACTGCTTTCATCTGTGGTTGGAGCTTGTTATTTAGCAGGACCATCAATTTGGCATCTTCTGTGACCAAAGCATTGCTTTAAAAAATAAGTCTCATTAGCCAAAGTATTTGCACTATTTTCAAAAGCTTTAAAATATGATATTTTTTTCAAAATTTAACAAGCTGTAAGCATCTTTGATTTCCATCCCTGATGGAATTAGGTGAAAGGAGGGAAAAAAAAAAGAGGTTTATTTTGTCAAGAAAACTTATTTTGTAAGAAGTTTTATTTTAAAGAGAGGTTTTATGGAAATTTTGTAGTTTAACCTCAGCCTGCAACAAAGTACCATGGGACTGCTCACTCACTGCCCTGCCCCACAGGGATGGGGAGGAGGAGCCCAAAAATGGAAAACCCAAGGCTTGGGATGGGAGCAGATGAAGAATGGAAATAAAAT
Source organism: Agelaius tricolor (assembly GCF_023055355.1). Lineage (NCBI taxonomy): Eukaryota > Metazoa > Chordata > Aves > Passeriformes > Icteridae > Agelaius > Agelaius tricolor. The sequence goes on along the minus strand of NW_027269284.1, from coordinate 1,497,839 downwards.
TAAAATATTGTTGTTATTGCTATTGATGCTACTAATAATAATTGATGGTAAAGATGATGATGAAAAGAGGCACAAACCCCAAGAAACGCAGGTGATGGAGAATGCAGGGGCTCAGCACCCACTCCCCAGTCCCTCCCAGCACACTCCCCCAGTTTATAAATTGGGATGATGTTCTGTGATATGGAATATCCCTGTGGCCATGCTGCCCCCTGGTTTCTTTCACTTTTCCAAAGTCTTGGAGTCATGTAATTTTTTTATCATTATTATTATTATTTTTCTGGAGAAAAGCCATTTTAGCAGCAAAGGGACTGTTTGCTGCATTGTCTCTCCACAGCTCCTAAGTAACTCCCCTGCATGGAAACCCTGGATTCCTCTCTCTCCTCAATCCCCCTCTCCAGCCCTCCCAGTTCTCACTGAGCTGAGCAGTAACAGGGACATTTCCCACTGGTGAATCCCTGCTGCAGTGGATCAGCTACACCAAAATACCCCTTGCAATGGTCCAGGGATTTCAACTCAAGGCACAGGCACCCAGTTCCTAGTTCTGCCCTTGCCTTTGAGTGGTGCTGTGCAGGTCACACCACCTTTCTGCCCTCCTAAGATACAAATACTCAATCTTTTATCATGCAATTTGAAGTCTACACAAAAAAAAAAAAAAAAAAAAAAAAAAAAAAAAAAGTAAAAAAAAAAAGTTGTTTTTTCTTTGGGTTTTTTGGGGGGTTTTTTGTTTGTTTTTGGGGGGGCTGTTTTTTTTATTATTGTTGGGTTTTTTGCTTTTGGTTTTTTTTTTGGTTTTTTTTTTTTTGGGTTTTTTTGTTGTTGTTGTTTTTTTTTTTTTGGTTTTTTTTTTTTGTTTGTTTGTTTGTTTTTTTTTTACTTTTCATTACTGACCCCTCAGATTTTCTAATTCATTTTGGATCCACTCTTCATTCCAAGTTTGTTGGTTCAGCAGGAGGAAGTGAAAAAGATCTGGCAGCATGCTGAATTCCAGCACTGAGCCTTTAAGGTGTACATTCGATTCCAGGAAACTCAAGGAGTGGTTACATGGTGAACCCAATCAGTTTAATAAATATTTTCCAGCTTTATGGTGCCACAGATGCTCATTAAAGAGTTGTTTGCTTTTAAGTAAGATTCATTTAAATAATACATCCACCGAATCAATAAAATGCCACCTCTGGCTGCATTTTTTACTCAGCTCTCACGTAGCAGTTCAAAATATTCAATAGATTTATAGTAAACTTCATTGTCCCCAGCTGCTGCTGGGTTTTACATCCTTTCACACCTAATCCTCACCATCTGCACATTCAAGATTAGACATGATCCCTCGTGGACCTTGCTGCGTGCGAGCATCCAGCTCAGTGGCTCAGACAAATTTCTCTCATCACTCAAACCACATCCTGTGCACCCACAATTACTTCACAGCATCACAGAGAGGCTCACTGGAGCCACAGAAATGCATTCCTATTACCTGGCAATTATTCAGCACCTGGGAAGATTACACTTTTAAATTACTCGTAGACTGTTAGCACATAGATGCTACAGATTTTCAGGTGTTTTTAAAATGAGTAGCTATGGTTATTGTCTGTTTATCACCTTATTAACACAGGGCCTGCCTTATTACACTGGTTTGAGAATTTAGAATAGGAGTCTGATTGGTCAAAACAATCAGTGTACAAAGTACCTTCACAAGGTCAGTTCTAAAACACTCATTATCATTTTGGCATTTCAGATTTTTTTTTTTTTTTTGTAATCATTCAAAATCTTAGTCCTGGAGCTATTTGAGCAGAAAAACAAACAATGCATTGGGACAACTCTAAATACTTTAGCCAATATGTGCTGTATAATTCACCTTTCACATCATTCAAAGACACTTCCACAGCTTTCATCAACATTGCAGAGTTTACAGCTCCATTCTTGGCTACAAGGTCTTTGAAGTCACTGCAATCTCTGGCTGAAAAGTCAAACATTAAGCTGACATAACAGCTGCTAACTGCATTAAATGCTGCTGCCCAATTTGTTGTTTTGGAGGTTTTTAAGTTATTTTTCTAAGGAAGAGCTCCTGACATCCTCTTTCATGGCAGAATTAAAGCCTGAAGGATGCAGGCCAGCATCACCTCCCATGTGATCTATGACAGCCCAGATATGGAGCTGCTTTGGTATGGGGCAATTCAAGAAACAGAAACCTGGGGTTACCAAATCACTGCATGTTGGAGTTCTAATGAACATGAGTAACTCAGCTGAAGAGGACAGGAAATGATTGTGACACTGCTCCAAAGCAGGGCAGTGACATAAATTCAGATGACCAGCACAGAGCCACTGTAACTGAGTGTGACAGCAGCAGCTCATCCTGGAAGTTCATGGCATGCTCCACATCCCAGATGCTTTGGGCTGGGAAAAGGGTTTGACATGGGACCAAATTCATTCCATGCTTGTGGATCTGAGGGATGAAAACAATCCTGACTCCTCTGTTTAGATATTCCTTTAATTCTTCTGTCTTTGCTGTCATTTATTTTTGCTTCACCGGAGTCCAAGGTGTGCCTTGGATGGGGAGTAAAATGCAGCCTGTGTCTTAAGAACAAGCTACTATTTAAATTAGAAATTAAATAATGCTAAAAAAAGGCCTATGGGAGTTGTCCCAGTCACGAGGTAAAATGAGCAATATTTTAATTTAATATAACAGCTCTTTTCCTCTCTAAAAATTCTGGCTCTTGAAGAAGTTTCAATCTATGGAACAGAAATACCAATTTTGTCCTAATGTATTTTCCTTCCTATTTACATAATAATGAATAGTTTTAAACAAAAGAGAAAAAAAAGTTGCAATTTGTGTCCTGGAAAAACACCTCTATTTTTAGGAAAAGCATTGAGCATGATTATCTTCCATTGAAGCACAAGAATAATAGGTATTAATGATGGCACTTCTCCTAATTTCATAACCCATTCTCCCAGCTGAATGAAGCAGGGTTTATTCAGTGAGCCTCACTGAAATCAAACATTTGAACACCACAAGGTGTTCAGCACTGTACAGCACAGCCTAACACTGCAAATATTGTATTTTAGCTCAGTTCTGGATAATGGATTAGCTGTACTGGCAGTCCTCAGTAACAAATACTCTTTAAAACAAAATTAGCCTTTAGAAAGAGTATTTCAAAACAATCAGTGAACCCTGAGAGCTTGGGGAAATACAATGCAAAGTCTGCAATAATAAACCCTGTAACTGCATTTTATTGCCTTCAGTGATTTTTCCATGGATCTCCTATCCCCTAATTTTAGAAAACAATTGTCTCACTCATCAGTTTTTTTTGAATATAAAAGAGTTGTTCCTAGGAACATGAAATATGGATGTCACCCCCTCATGTACAGACAGAGTTCTTTATTCTCTCTGAGGAGTACCCATAAGAAAGAAATGAGCATTGGCACAAAATTCCTGGTTCATAGACCTGAAACTTAACAGGAGCTGTTGTAACAGATGGGAGTCTTACTGTTCTTTGACCCACACAAAATGGGCCAGTCCATGATGGTTTCCAAAGCCAAGGTGCATCTGTTCAGTAGCTGCTACTGAACATTCACCTGCAGGCACCTGGAGCTGCAGAGCCCCACTCACACCCAGCTGGGCAAAACTTTCTGCCAACCTCAGTGCTGGATTCCTGCCAGCCAAGCTGGAAACTCCTTCCTGAAATGGATCTGCAATTGGGAAGACAAGGCCACTGTTTTCACACACACATCCATCTGCTGAACGCCAAGGAACTGTTCTTGAAATGAGAAAAATACCTGGGCATGACTATTCCTGCAGGAGCTTCCCAAAGGCATTTGGAGACAGGGAAGGGGAATCGACCTGGCTAAAGGAGGTGAAAATCTGCAGCTGATGTGGAGTGAATGAGACAGGCTTTCTGCTGGGATGGCAGCAGATGATGGTGTAATTAAATATTTACCATAATGAGGGGCAACAAGGGAGTGTCCATAAGCAAAATTCATTTTTGCTCCTGCCTGCTTGGCCCTGCAGCCCTCACAGAGCTCTGTTAACAACGTGTGTGTGTGAGTTAAATGTAATTATACACACACACACTTTACCCACACGCCAGTTTTCATAGGGTGACATTAACATCCCTTACGAATTAATTAAACCTAACAAGACACCCATAATTAAGACTTCTGAGGTTTATTATTTCTCTTTTACTATTGGGAAACAGACCCAAGGAGATTAAGTGCCTTATCTAAGTAAATGAATCTCTAAATTACAGTGGGAACACAGTCCAGGGGCCCTGATTCCAAACAAATTGACTACTTAAGCACTGAAGGCTTGCATGGGAATTAAACAAATTGTCTGAGTTTAGTTGCCAGTGTATCCTTTTTTGGATGACAAAATATTTCTGGAAATAGGTGTTAGCCAAGTTGTGAATTTTTCCCTTAAAAAAATTACATCAATCCAACACCTGTCTGAACTTTTAATTGTGAGTGTTTGCTGTCAGATGACTTTCAGCAAGACACTGTCCATTTATGTTCATCTCTGTGGGATGCAGGAGCAGAGCCTTTACCAAGCCACTGCTCTAATTATTGAAATGTTTTTTGCAGATTGAGAAATACATTAGATAAATTAAATTTTCTATCATCAGGCTGTCTGATCAATTAAGAGAGGAGCACATACAAGTATTGAGGCATCCTCTGGTTATTTTTTAACCTTCAGCTATACAGGACTTTGTAAAAAACAATGAAATTTTAGGGAATGCTTCCTCTGCTGGATCACAAATAAACACTAATAAAAGTTCTGAAACATGACCTTGAAGTGGCCTTAATTTTCAAAGGCCATTTCTAACAACTAGAGAATAAAGTATGGGAAAAAATGCTTTAAAAAATCTTATCAGTAATGAAAGTTGCAAGAGTAAAGAGGACCTGAAAGCCCATCAGTCTAAAGCAAAGTGGCAGCTCCTATACTCCTAATGTAAAGAAGCCATATAACAACCTATAGTTGAATCCATTAGGAAAACTAATGGCCTACTGACCTCAAATCACATTTTTTATTCTCTGTTTAATGATAAAATCACTGAATAACTGCAATTTAAGATCAACTTCACCTAGTCCCCTATAAAACTCTAAGGAGCCCTTGTGACACAGAGTGGCACAGGAAATGTCACCTCACCTTTGCACGCCATTCCAACTTGAAAGAGAAGCAGACACTTGTCTTTTTAGGCTTGAAATCCCTCACTATTGATCCACAAAACATTACCATGTTTCATGGCTTGTTTGTTCCCTAAAAATAGTAACCAGATTGTGTTCAAGTGCCACTTTTTAAGGAAAAAACAAAACACAGCAAAGTGAGACAAGCCTCAGTGCGCAGGTAGGTCAAGGCTGCCCAAACCCACTTTAGAAAAGCCAAAATAAGAGATTCCCCAAAAGCTCCACACACCATTTGCCTCATCTCAGCCAGTCCAAGGGACCTGGGAATCCTAAAACTGCAATTTGACTGAGCTCATGTCTTCTCTCTCCCCCACCTCTCCCATTTTCCCTGAGCACAAACCTGTCCTGCCCCTTGGCAGGCAGGTCATGGTTCAGTGTCTCTTTGGTCTCTATCAGTACCTCTAGCAGAGAAACCCAACATGATAAAACACAGAAACAATGCCTGTATCAACCATTCCAGAAAAAAAAAAAAAAATTAATTTCTACACAAAGCAGTGATACCAGCAAACCTATGTTTTGGGGTTTTTTTTGTTTTGTTTTTTTTTGTTTGTTTGTTTGTTTTTGTTGTTTTTGTTTTGTTTTGTTTTGTTTTGTTTTTTGTTTTTGTTTTGTTTTTTTTTTAATTTGGTGTTACTGGCCTTGTTTTTCCCAGCCACTAAAGGAGTAGAAGTAGGCACTCCACAATCACCTTGCTGCTTTCTTCTTGCCCATTTTTATCTGGTTGTAACTTTCTGCTCTGCTGGAACTACTCTCAAACCAGCCTGGCTGGAGATGCAAACACAAAGAAACTCCAGGACAACCTCCACCAGCAGTACCAGGAAACAGAATAATTTAGTTATGTTCCAAGTACAGCAACAAACACAAGTACACAAGTACAGCTTGTCAAACACAGCAGAAGATGAGCTGGGAATCAGCCTTCAAGATACCTGAACAAAACAAGATGAAAGCTGGTCAAACACTGTTATTAGAAAGAATTGAAAATATCAGTCACACAGGAATCTCTGGACAGGTGATACCTGTTCCCACTCCTAAAAATGACAGATAAAAGAAAATATCCACAAAGCAGCATTGTATTTACTCATCTCTCCAGCCCTGCATTGAAAAGGAATGCCTGGAAGTGCTCTGGTCTCTCCCCTGATATATACAGGACCTTGGAAAGGCTCCACAAGCATCTGCAGACATCAGGAGTTATCAACCACTCCAGCTCCCTGCTCCCCTCCTGCTCCACTTCTGGGCAAAAAGAGACAAGTGGCAAACAAAAAATGAGAATTAACAAACTATAAATCCTGAACTGTTGAAATAATGCAGGGCAAAGTGAACTTAGTGTGATAGTCAAGGGTATATTAACAAACACTGTTACATGACATATAAAATACAAAAATTTCCTAGCTGGAGTAATACTGGTTTTAAAGCTGTTTCCATCTGTGCAGTTCTCAGTGCTGCTTTCTGGTTCATAGGGAGATCATTTTACACTTAGCCCTCAAAATACTTTTCATGTCTTTTTACAGTCTCATTAGGGAAAAGCAGGACCAAGCAGTATCTTCCTTCTCTGCCTGATAATAAGCCCAGTCCTGAACAATATTCCATGTATTTAATTTTTCCCCCCATACTTGAAACAAAAAGCTGCCAGAGATAAAGATTTACAAACAACGTGTGACATTCTTCTCACCTACATTCACCTCCTCCTTTTAGTCTCCTGCATAATTTCTCTTTTTCTATCTTTGTTTAATTGCACCATCTATTTTTTTTTTATATATCTATCCTCCTTTACTTCTCCCTTTTACTTTCTCTAGCAAACTGCTTACACATTCTCCATCAGCTTTCCCTTCTCACCCAGCAGGCAGGTGCTTGGATTCTGCAGATATAGGGGCCAAACCTCTTGGTCAATTTTATCAAGAACATGGAGATTAAAAAAAAAAAAAAAAAAAAAGAAAAAAAAGAGAGAAAAAATAACCCCACTTTACCAAAAAGTAGAATACAAAGGTTTTAAGTTGAATGATGATGCTTACACCAAGATCAAAAGCACAGTGAGTCACAGAACTGCAGATCCTCCTGTGCAAGAATTAATGCTGGAAACTAAATCCTTGAAGTTCCCAAACTAATTAACAAACAAAAGACCCAACAAGGTACATTTGTCATAGTGGACCAAAAGAATGTAGGAAATACAACAGGGAAGAGGATTTAAGTGCTGTCAGCTTTTCAAAACAACCCTTCACTCCATGATCTAGGGCTTTGACATTCCCTGTCTGAAAATTCAACTTCTGTTGACATTTTCTTCTTTCTCTCCAGTTCAGTTTAGCCATGAATCACCTGTTCTGCTGCTCCTGGGTGCAAGCTGCTGTTAACAATCTGACATCCCTGCCACTGTGCACTAAACACATTGCAGTGCTTGCTCCTGCTGATTGCAAATGGGACACAGGGATCTCTCAAATAAAACTATTTATTATGGGATCCCAATGTGTGCTTACATTTATGCCTTGGTGGCCAGCCTTGCCTATCTAGCAATAAATATTTTAGGAATAAGCAACTCGAATACAGAGGATGAAAATCTGGGATGGAGAATTCCTATCTCCTAAAAAACACAGAACTGTCTCTCAGTGAATTCATAATTCTGCCAAAAAGCTGATCAGATCTACCAGGTGATTTCAGCATATCTAATTCTTATTTATTTTTCCACTTCTGCCTGCTTGAGTTTCTAAACAACTTTGTGGATATTTGTCCCATTTCCTGTATTAGGAGTTACTTGAACAAATTCATATGAAATTTGAAACTTTGCCTCAGTTTCCCAGCTCCACCTGACTGCAGCAACAACCATCAGCTCATCTGCAGGGCACAGCTGTTCTCATCACCCAGGTATCACCAACGACCACCTCACTTCATAAGAGATCAAAGTACATGAAATAAATATACCTGGAGATTTTAAAAAGCTGGCTGAGAGATACTAAAAACAGATAAATACCCCAAACAAAAAACTCGACAGTTGGGGTTTTTTTCTGTCTTGTGGGGGGAAAAAAAGTGAAGACAACCAAGAGAATACTAAAATTATTTTGCTTATGGAGAGGAAATATACATGTGAAACACAGAGTTTACAGTGGCTGACTTTGCCTCTTTTTATTTCCAAATAATTCCACACTTGGAAAATTTAGGTGTGATTTTCTTTTTTCCAATTTCCCCCCAACCTCTAATTAAAAGTCACACTGAAAAAAAAACCCTCATTCACTGATAAATATATGGAAACTTTAATAGTTACCAGAAATAAGTGTGCTAAATGTGGATACAAAATTAAATGCTAAAAGTAGAGCTATGTATCATCCTGTTTTTACTTTCCCATTCACATATTTTATATACATATATACTTTTTTCTTTGGAGGGGTCTATATTTCAGAATTCTAACTCCCATCCTAACAAACACAGATTTTTTTCCCTGAGAACAGCTGTGTGTTAAAGAGCAGGAATGTTACACTTTATCATTCCACAATTCAGGAAGCATCACAACATTTGGGACAACAAAATCGTGACCTACCCGTCTGTCTAAAATAACAATATCAGAATTTTGAGGGCTGAAGGAACCCAGTTCCACACCCACATCCTTTTATACTATGACTGTTCTTTAAGAACATCATTTCCCTCTCCCAGAGGCAGCTTCCCAAGTGCTGATGGCAGAGCCCTCACACTGCAGACACCACACAAGTACCACAGCTTCACTTTTTGACATTAATGGGTTTTCTCTAACATATGATGGAGAAAATGCCTCATTTCTCCCCATCATCTCCCAAAGAGATGCTAAGTGTCTTCAGTCAGCTGTGACTGAAGCCACCATGTGTGACAACATTCTCACAGCTTTGAAAGGAACAGGAAAAATCTCCATAGTCTGGAGAAAGCAACAGCTTCCTGTATGCAAGGAAAAGAACCTGCCAGCTAATAAGAAAAATATTATCTACTTTCACATTAGGAAACTGAGAATCAGACAGAATTTCAGCAATGTCATGAGGGATCAGAACACAGGGAAAGTGGTCTGAACACTGAGGTTCAACCAGGGCTGCTTCAAATTCAACAGTCCCAGCCATCATCAGGTGTTGATGCTGCTTATCCATAATAGAGAAGTGGGAGCAAACCACCTGTAAGAAGCCATTAGGACATGCTGGATGTGTTAACCCATCCCATTCCTGACATTCCAGGAGATTCCACACCTGGAGGGCCAGGCACAGTCTCTGCTGCCAGGAGGCAGGTGGTGACAGAAAATTAAAAGCTGCTACCAGCATGAAATCCCAATTAATGATTACATAATTATTAATTGCAATGAGTGATTACAGGACACGACCCTGCCTTGGCACACACACTCCAACCCCATCCACAATGCTCCCTTTCCTCTTCACATGACACAGAATTCAGGAGAAACACCTTCAAATTCCAGATTTTGGAATGAGAGATTTACCTATCTCACAAGGATATGGTGACTTCCCCAATTCATTTGTAAAATGCAGATATTATTGGGCAGCCTGCTCCAGTGGAAGATGTCCCTGCTCAAGCAGAGGGGCTGCAATGAGATGATCTTTGAGGTCCCTTCCAACCCAAGGCACTCAGTGACTCCATGCTATCATTTATCTGTTATCTCTCAACTAGAAAGAAGTGCACTCCAGTGCAGAAGTGCTGTAGCTCCAGCTCATTCTCACATTGCTTGTTGTGGTTTTATTTAGTTAAGAAATTTGCATGAAACATTCAGATGACACATGATACATATGTGCAGACACTTCAGTATTTTTTTTACCCCATTCCTGCTGTTGTTGAGTGAAATGATGGCATCTATCACAAAAGCAGAGTAGACTGTTACAACTCTACTACTAAGAGGCAGAATGTGAATAAATGATCCTGAATGGAGAGGGTTTTTTTTAAATGCTGCTTGTCTTGTGACAAACAAGGCTTTGACTTGGGCTTCAGGCTGCACCAGAAAGCCAGGGCAGATCCCTACCAGTTATTCTTTAAGCCAATCTTTCTGTGCATAATAAGCTATTAAGGTCATAATGAATATCTACAATAGCAATTGAAGAAAATAGAAGAAATACATACCACAGTCAGGGCCTTTACTGTAGTACATTAAACTTGTTTTCTACTCCATAGGGTATCCACAATTTTATGTCTTTCTTCCACAATGAACTTTATAAACAAGCTAGAGGATTTATCCTGATTTCACTCTCTGTCTCCACATTAAGAAGTCAGAAAAACCAGAGTATGTGCTGCAGCACGTTATCTTCTTACAAACAAATCTCTAGCAATTTCAGGAAGAATATAGATTCTCACAGAATTCAGTTAACCTCTTGGGTAAAACTGTATTTCTCAGTATAACTCCATGAATTTGTAGACAACAAACAGGCAGTATAATTTAGTGTTGGCACAAAAATATTTTACTGGGCCGACATAGCTCACAGCACTAACTCTCTGAAGTACTCAGCAATTCAAGAAGGAAAGATTGAGAGAATGCTGGAATTAATTTACTCTACCACCAGAGATGGGCTCCAGCTCTATATATGGGATATGAAGTTCAGTTGCTTTCAATCCATACATATAATTACATTCCAGTTTTTGTTTAACAGACACTGCAGAAAGGGTTTTGTTTGTGGGTGCTTTTGTCCTTTTCTCATTTGTCTTGACTCACAGGAAAACAGAGGTGTTATGGGAGACAGTTCCAAGGTATTTTTTTCCCCCAAACAAACCTTTATAGCATAAAAATTCAGCACAGCTTTTGTTTATAAGCCTTAACAATTTGCTGTAATAAGATATGTTGAGTGGATAGAAGGATATAAAGAAGCCAAACTAAAATCTTCAGGTTTTAGGTACTATTTTAGAAACACTGATTTTTGTCTCAGCTTGAACTTCTGGTGGCATTCATAGAATCACAGAATCACCTCCTAAATCACTGTAATACAGGAGCAAAGACCCAACATTTGTTTGACACTGCCTGGATGGATTCTCATCTCTTCAGTGGCTTTTGCTGTGCTCCATTTTCTGATGGCAATAACATTTTAATCTGTGCTAACAGGTGACTGTCAAGAGATGTTACAGCATCCAGGTAGGAACAAAGTGATGGCTGCTCCAAGTCTGTTCCTCAAAGGCAAAACTCAAAATCCAATTATAGCTATGCATATCCTCCTGCATGGGATCTACCCTACTTTTACAAACAGGTCATTTCAAAATATTCCCTCCCTTTCTCTACTGTTTTAATTCAAGTGGTTTTTGTTTCTTCACTAATTTTCAAAATTTAGCTAGGAGAATCATGGAGGGATTAGCCAGCCAATGTTAAAGACAACTGAATCGAGGTTTTTGGTGTAATTTTCACTGAATCCATCAAATCATGCATTTTTATCATTTATTTAGTTCAAACTCAACATCTGATGCATGGTTGCCTTTGATTCAGAGTGACAAGAAAAAAGTTTACTGTTAAAGATTAATCATGTTCTCCTGTTCCCACTCTCCTTCTGCTCTTAGATTTAGGAGGATGCACTCAGCTGTAGTTTTATTTTCACATTATGAAAAAATCTGGTTCAGATTCCATGCATTTGTAATTTATTCTTCCACATTACTTACTCAATAGTAATGTAAGTAATGTATGTAATAAACACACATTTCATTCATTCCTTTTGTACTAATAAATGGTGACTACTCAAAAAGTCCTTCTGTTTATCCATGATTCTTAAATGTGTAGTTTTTCTGATTATTCTTTGTGCTTCCCACCTTTGAAACGTCCTTATGGTCATTAACTCTCAATTTAGCATCACTTGGAAAAACTCTAACTCTGTTTTTGGTACAGGGATCACTGCTACTTCCCCTCTCCCAACTGTTTCAAGGCCCAGCTCCCACCATCACCAAACTGCAAGAAAATTCATGTGCTGCACACCTCACCCATCACCCAATGGTCCTGACACCAAGAAATTATATTTTTCTCTTTTTCCCTAGAAATGTTCAAGTCAACAGGGCTGGACAGGGCTTGGAGCAGCCTGGTTTAGTGGAAGGTGCCCAGGGGTTGGAACTGGGTGACTTTTACAAGTCCTTTCCAGCCCAAACCATTCCATTCTGTCATTTCCTCTTTTACTTTGGATGTTCATTTTGTATAAAGCCTGCGGTGTCAGGAGCAGATCTGTCATTCCAAAACTTACCATGTATTTATCAAATCACACTCATTAGTAACAAAAAAAGGAATAAACCCATTTTTTTGTCTTTAATAATCTCATTCATTTCTTATCTGAAGCTTAACAAAGCCATATTTTCACAGCAAGTAGCAATCCTTCCCACAGGACTGTCATCAATGTCTACAGAATTGTAGCTTTTATTTTAAATGGTATTTAAAAGAGCTTTTGTCATTTCTAGTTGCAAAGATAACTGCTGAAACATGAAAGCAAGAATATCAATGCTGTAGCTGCCTCCTAAGCCTGACAGATGCAGTGCCTCTGCTGATGCTCAGAACAAGACACTGAGCAGCCATGGTGAAATTAAAACAAAAAAAAAAAAACACCAAAAACCTAAAATTTATTAAAAAAAAAAGCCACGTAAGCAACTTTTCTCACTTTCTGAGACTGACTCCCCCCTCACTTTGTGTTGCTCCAAAGAAACTTGTGTGAAAACTCTTGTCTTTCCTGCTTGTCAAATTTGGCAGGATTTGATGATAAAAAGAGACAATTAGGAAGAATTGAAATTGAAAGATATTCTTCTCTCAAAAGCAAGCACAGGGTCCTGCACAAAGGTGAGGAGAGCTGAAGATGGGATCAGAGGGGGGAAGGTGAAGGAGGACGATCACCCAGCTTCACTTCTATGTTCACTCTCCTTTGGCAAAGCACTTTTTCCCTTTCTGGACTCCCATCAAGAGAAGCCCATTTCCCCATCTGTGATTTTTCAGCTGCAAGGACCTAGCAGGGCCCCAGCCTGAAGGATGGGACCATATTTGTGCCAGCTCTACACACAGCACTGCAATCCCTCTGCCTGTGAGGGATGCCATGGCTGGCACACCAAATGGTAAATTTCTCTGTGATAACACAATCTGCCCCATTCCAAGAGCAGTAACTCATCTGAATCTGAAACTTAAATCCAATTCTAAAACCATTTATTAAAAAAAAAAAAAAAAAAAAAAAAAGCCACCTTCTCTTTCAACATAGAGGTAATCAAATATCTGGGCTGAATTTAATGGGTTTTATTTGATTCAATTACTACTGGGAGGAAAAAGGTATTGGTGAGCTCAGAGCATTGAAGCTGTGCAACACACAAAAATACTATCAAAATCATAAAAATCCTGACATTCAAGAGGTTAATTGCAATGCTAGAATGAAACACATAACAGTAATCACCATTTATTGTCAATTGTTTGCAAATGTGTAGATAAACAAAGTAAATGGATGTGACATATCCCTTTCAATAAACGAAATACTGAAAACCATGTCACCAGGAATTAGACAAATTAGCTGTACATTAAGTGAATGGATTAAATAGAAAAGTTTAAAATACAATTGTCATGGTTTGACACTGGCACAATGCCAGTGCCCCCATGAGAATACCCTCTCCCTGCTTTCTGCTGTGAGATGTGACCAGGAATAAGCAAAGCAGGCTCCCACTTAGGAAAAAAAAAAAATTTATTAACTAAACTACAAGGGAAAGGAAAAAAAAAAGAAACACACAAGGAAAATGAAAACTTCACAAATACATCTCCTCCTCCTCCCCACCAAATTCCCAATGCAATACATCCCCCAAATCATCGACTCTCAGTCCGGCACCACCCTTGAGAATACTCCATCCTCAGTTCATCAAGAGGAGAAGGAGTCCTTCTTGTGCCAATGGCGACCTCTTCCTTTCATGTCCAGCACTCTCACCACTGAACATGGACCAGAGCAGCTTCTAGGGCTGTCTTTTTTAAGGATGCTTCGTCCCACTCCAAAAAAGGCACAGTCTCTCCTTTGGGACACCTGTCCCCACAATCTCTCCTTTGGGACACCTGTCCCCCCCATATTTTTCACCCCCTGGGGCCGAGGGGTACCCACACCCAACTCTCTTGGTCCTGAGGCATTGCCTCCCCCTAGATGCAGTCTCTGTATCACAAGGAACACGGCTCTGTCCATGGCTACACAAAGAGTCCAGCAAAAGCCACTCCATCATCTCTTCCCACTAAGATTCTTCTCTACTCTTCTACTATCTCTCGCTCGCCCAGACCTCTCTCACACTTGCCCATTTCCTTCTTCATCTTCCACTCTATCTCTCTTCTAGGAAAGGTCAATGTCAAGAGAGCCTCCCAGGGGAGAGCCCTGCTTTTAACCCTGTGTTCTCAGAGGCAGATCCAATGTCCCAATGGCCACATTAGGTGCCAATATTAAAATCTGAACATCCATTGGCCTAACCACAGCAGCCCAGAAAACATATTTCCTGTCAAACCACCACATCTTTAGAGAGTGAAGAAACTTCATTTCTGACTAAAGGAATTGGCAACACTGGAATTTGAACTGAGAAAGCCTCAGTTCTACAATTACATCAACCTTTACTGCAGCTGCAGAGTTAAGTTAGTCAGCCCTGAGACTGACTAAACCTTTCCCTGGAAATGACCAGAGCATTCTGAGCTGAAGGATGATATTTTTATGGACTGCTGGTTGCTTTTAATTCCTTTATAGCACATTAAAATATAGTCACTCTTTTAGCCATTTTAACCTTGTTTGGCACAAATGGTTGCACTTGAAATTCATCGACTTAAATGGTCCATGGAAGATATCATTAAGAATTGCTGTAGCAGATTTTTTTTTTAAACTTGCAATGCATTTAATTATTAATGTCCCTCCATCATTTATGCCCCATTGTTTTTCAGATTTTCCACATCTTTCACCTTACCTGTTCAAGGAGTTACAGAAGCCAGAACAAAGAATTCCAGATACAAAGACATTCAGAGTTATCACCAGACCTTGCAATAGTCCTAAGTGTCTGCACTATGAGTTTTGGTGATTATATCCAAGTATCCAAGGTTAGGCTCAATAACAAACTGGGGACAACACTGTCATTTACACAAGACAATATGGAGATAGGCTCATACACCAATGAGAATATTTGTCATGCATATATATATGCATTATTTTTTTTTATTTGTTCCTAATTCAGGATGACTTCTGAAAATAATTGTATTTTTGTTTCTTTGGTCTACAGTATAACTTAAAGAATATAGGTTAGCTCACTGATTTTCAGTAACAAGAGGGCCCATAACCTTCACAGACTATTAATTTTCCTAAGTTTTCCTTGAACAACTCCAATGTTTTTAAGATTTAAATCTGTCATCTGGAAACGCTGATCTCCTTTCTGTAAAATCCAACATCAGAGTGACAAGCAGGGGTTGCCTTTGACATAAAAAAGGAAAAATTAACCCATAAAACTACCCTCATTCATCTAGCTTGTCTTTATTTCTATATTTGTTTTTATGTATGTTAAAACAATCACTTCTTTTGTAACATTGCTGAAGTAGTCAAGGACAATCTGCTTTGTTTCTGTACAAAAATAGAATTTTAAGAAGAAAAACCACTACACCAAGAGTTATTTACTTATCTTTCTTGGACTCATTACCTATTAGCTATTCCTTTCAAACATTACCTAAGAGTTTTACTGTTCTGTAAATAAATAAGGACAAGCCTCTTCCCTCTGGTTGCTATTTCCCAGCTGTACACCAAAAAGTAAATTCTTGTTTCTCATCTTGGAGTAATTTATCCCAATCCCACAAGAGCAGCCCCAAGAACAATGCTGAGCCTCACCACCATCACCTCCAACTTCCAAAGGAATAGCTGGAGCCTGGAAGTGGATCTGGAGAGGGGGAAACAGCTGTAAGAGGAAGCAACTGAATTGAAGGAACAGCAAAAGTGAAAATACTGGAGCTCTCAAGGTGACTGAGAGCCAGGGAATTTCAGGTTAAAGGGCTATTGCAGAGGTGCCCATAATTTTCTCAAGCTTAAGTCAGTGCTACGTAAATCAGTACAGAACAAAATACTTCTGGAAAAAATAAAACCCAGCAAACCAAACCCCAAAAGATTATTTTGGCGAAAGAGAAGGAATGAGTACAGCTAGGAGCCCAAAATTCTGCATTCCTATGAAATAAAAGCATTTATCTTAAGATATATATTATATATGCCCAGGAGAAAAACAAAAGGGTTTATTACATGTGTGAAGACTAACAAGAAAATAATTTCTCTAAGACTTGGGTTTTCTGTGAGAGTGGTGATTTATACAGATTTACACAGCCTGAGACTGTGTTAAGATCACAGATACATTGACTGAGTCTCACCTAACCAATTTTCTTTCCTAATCTTCATGAAAAATTATCTGACAGGAGGTCATGGAGCCCAGAGCTCCTGGTACCTAAGAAAATGTTCTTCCCTTTCCTGGCCATGCTATAAACCAATTCTAATCACCATAAAATATCAATTTAGCACTTTCCAGGTGAGCATTTAATGGCACAACTCAGCTTTAATACCAAAAAGCAGAAACACAATATAAAACCAGAGGGTTCAGTGTTGTAAACTCCTCATAGCCTGGACACCATTTCTGGACATAGAGGGGGATCACCACACTGAAAACTGTCCTTTGAACTTTTTAAGCTCTTTATAACTTGTTTGTGATGCTGCTTAATAACCCAAAGAAAGGAATAACCCAAAGAAAGAAATCCATTGACTCACTAAAGAAAAAAATATCATATTAAAAAGAAACAAAGGATTAAAGATATCTGCAAACACTTTTCATTGCACATCTCTCTATTTAAATGTCTTTCAATAAAAGTGTGTTTTCTAGGGGAAAAGAAAGCTGACATAACAGTAAAGTTAAAATTTCAGGAAAAACAAACTGAATCTGCTTCAGCTTCCCAAATACGGCATTAAGTGAGCATAAATGTATGTCTCTCTTTTGAGCAACACATGTAGGGAGCCACCTTATAAATTAAGTAATTTTTTTATGTATCCTGACAGAAATTTAGATTTAGTTAGCAAAAACTTAACAGAGAGTAGCAGTATCCAGTTACCCACAACAGTGCAGAACCCTGCCCATCCTGTACCTTTTTCATACCTGCACAAGAAGTATGGAAATAAAACTCGTCCCCTGACTTTTTAACAAATCCATTTTGATTTTCAGTCTCCTCTTCCTTTACAAGCCATGATTTAGCTCAGGCTGGGGAAGCATTCTAGGCAAAAATCACTTCACACTTGTTCCATGGATAAATTTTCCTCCTAGACACCTCCTGTTGCCTGGGCTGTTTTATGTTTTCAGAAAGTGGTGGGAATCTTATTAGAAACTGTTTTCCAAGGAATCTGTGCAATTCACTGGGCAGATTGAATTGCAGGAAAAAAGAAAGTCTGGTTCACCAGGTTTCTTCCAGAGCTGGGAATACAGAAGCAGCAGCTTCCATGGGTGTACATATATATATATGTATATATATATATATTTAGGACTGATAATTCAGTATGAGCAGAACAGAATGTATTTTCTATATAGGAAGCAAAAAAAAAATCAAAACAAAAGTATGGAATAGCCAAGAATAGTCCTAAAATTTCTGCACAGCAACAGAGAAACCAAAGCTTTCAAAGTCAGATAAGCACAACTTTTACAGGGTACTTTTCTTCTCATGCATTCAATGCCTTGTCCAGAGTTACAGTAACAATTACCACAACAATAACGAGGTTTGCTAAGACCATTCATTACAATCTTATAAGAAAAAAAAAAAATAAAGCTCTAATCCTTCATGTCCTCAGTGAAGAGCAGGTAAACTCTGTATTTATTGCTGGGATTTCTTCAATAACTAATCCACACTGAATTATCAACACAAACTGACAGTCAGCAATCCAGATGACTGATAGAGCCTCTCCTTCCAGTTTTTAATTCCCAAAATTTCATTTATTTGGGCCATTATTGCTCTGTTACCTCCATTTACCTTTTCTGCCTACATTTGGTAATAAAACAATTACTACAATATGTTTATCTCCATTATTATATATAGCATACAAACACACACACACAAATAATTAGATAGAGAGATAGATAGATAGATAGATAGATAGATAAATAGGTAGAAGATATGCACACACACACACTGCTTATTCATTACTTTACCTAACTGAACTCTTATGTCACAGACTAATCTATGACAAAATATTCCCAGGTGGTTTAAAATGTCCCTGCACAATACTCATTATACAATACTCATTATAAATGGAAAATTAATAAGGAAAGTTGCTCAAATGTTCCCTCCTATTTCCCAGAGACTGGAAATTAACATGTTGAAAGTGGATGCAAATTCATTTTGCTATCTTATGGTCTTTAGCAATAAATAAATCATATTGTTTCTCAAAATTGCTAATAAATTAAACTTAATAAATTAAAAACTGCTGGTGTATTCTGAATTTTGCTACAGCATCTGCCTAATACAATAAACACTTACTCCAACTATATCACTCATAAAAATCTGTTATTCAAGTTAACAGAAGTTGTTAAAGATATTGCTCACAAGTGTGTGCACAGAGAGCATGAAAACTCCACATTTAGACAGCCCCTGTGGGAACTGTGACACATATACACCTAGGCAAATGTTAATATAACTAAATAACTAAATAAATAACTAAATGGAAGAGTAAATGCTGGGTCAAATCCTCCAAGAAAGAAAAAAATATCAAATTAGAGAAAGAAGAAAGTAGTGATTTTCATTTTTTGATCCTAGGTCTTCAAGTTGTACAGATCTTTAAGAAATGTTATAAATTGCAGTAGAATAAACTTAATAAATGATTTTGATTTTAGAACAGGAAGACTAATAGGCACAATGGTTTCTTGTTAAATTACTGGGCAGTTAGTAACTCCAATTGTACTGTATTCCTTCTTTGGGAAAAATAATCCAGCATGATCTCAAAAGACAGTAAGAAATTATACCCAAATGAAGGACATGAATAACTCCAGACTCACTGGGAACAACCAAGCAACTTTCCTTTTTTTATTTTGTTTTTGAGGTGCCAGTGGCATCAGGGATTTCCTATGTGCTGAATTCTCCCAGTTCTACAAAAAGTCCAGTTCTAGCTCAGTCTTTTGCATTTCCAAAGGGACAAGAGGCAGAAGAGCTGCGGCATCACTTGGACTGAAAATCATCTCTACTCCATAACCATTTCAAGCTAATTTACTTTCTCATTATACTTGAAATATATAAAATACAAGCAAGCCAGGCTATGAGATCACCAACTAATCCCTTTTCCTGCTGCACAAACATGAACACTTCTCCATTTTTCTCAATTTCTCCCCTAAATCTTCTTGTTGCTGCTGAAATGTGTTTCTGATGGGGGGAATCATATGATATTTCACATCCTGTGGTCAAAAAGTGAGATTATTTTCACTGCCAGGAAGATCACTTGAGGATATATGAATACTGTGTTTTTTGCTTCAGTCATCCAAAACACTGACCTATTGATCTGGTACGAATCAACAATGATAAATACCAAATTTCCTGCTTCCTTCTCAAAAAAATTACAGTTCAAATTATGTAACATACGGAACATCTCAATTTAGCATCACTTGAGAATATCAGAAAAGAGAATTTGGGAAATGTGATTTGTCTTCTTCCATTGATATTATCAGGAGTTCTTTAAAGCAAAGCATTACAGAACATTTCCTTTCTATTGACTCAGCTCTTAATCCAAAGGTACAAATTGGGTTTTGTACATTATGATCCAGCCAGGGTGTTCCAATCAAGCCCATTTTGTGTGTGTGTGTGTGTGTGTGGGAGGGGGTACAAGGAGTGTGCTTGGGGCTGGCTTTATTTAAAGGAAGGCTGGGAAGTTTTCTGGTGAAAGACTCTGTCGATAAATGGTGGTTAGGAGAAGAAAACTGGTTATTCAATGAACAAAGTGGTGTGCAATTTATTTTACTTCATTAGATGCTGAATTCTTCAAACACTGCTAGGAATTAGAATGCTTTGAAACCAATTATTGTAAGTACATGTAATCACAGCTTTGAAGTTACTTTCAACATGGCATGTTCCTTTTGATTAAATTATATCTTTCTGCCATTCCACTACAAGTACCCAGTTCAAGGGCAAAAGAAAAAAAAAAAACAAAAAACAACAAACAAAAACAAACCCAAACCTTTCAAAAGTCATAAATAATTTTGCTGGGTTTTTTTCTGAAATATTTCCACAACCTCCTATTGCTACAAGAGTACCAGTTCCTGCAGAAACTTGAGTGCAATTTTGAATGCATAAAAATTATCACAAAATTAAACAATTATGTCATTATATATGGTACAATTAATTCCAAGCAGAGAAGCAGAATAGCAGGGAGCAGAAAGATGAACTAAAAATGCACTTACAAGGTGCATGGATTTTTTTTTTTTTGAGCAAAGATTAAAGGAGTTCAATAGACTCTCTCACCTTGCTTTGTATGTATAGTACTGGTAATTCAAGCTCTCTGTTATGTGATATTTCTCTTTATCATGATAAATGATGGCTGAAAGGCGCAATTTTGGTTCAAGCCTGCCTCCTGCTTGAAAGAAAATTTTGGTTCAGTGATTTAAGCAAGGCAAAACCATGAATCTCCTCCCTATTCCTGACTTGGACAGGAGCACTGGAAATGGGATGAGTCCAATGAAGGATCACAAACGCAGCTCAAGGAGCTCTGCTGATCTCAGTGATCCCCATCACCTTCCCTATTCTCAAATGTGCATCTTTACTTCAGTGATTTCACTGGATTTCAATTCCTCTGTAAAGCTCTGAGCAAAGAGGAAGAATGCTTTTATGCTCTTCTGAATATTTTTCTCTTTTCTTTTGCAGTGTAAATACCAAGTTACTTTTGCAGGGTAAACACCAATACAATAATGCAGGACTGTGTATTTCTTTAAGTCTCACCCCTGGAAGGCCAGGCTGGATGGGCTTGGAGCAACCCAGGATGCTGGAAAGTGTCCTTGCCCATTGGGGGTGGAACTCAATTATATTTAAGGTCCTTTCATGCTCTCTCATAGACAATCAACACACTAAAGGAGAGAAAAGCACTTTTTTCTTCTACTCTTTCTTAGGATTATTGACTGGCTGCCCAGCTTGTAACAATAAATGGCAAATTACCTTATGGCAGAAATTAATGTATTTGATAGCATAATGTTTTACTTTTTTTTTTTTTTTTTTTTTTTTTTTTTTTTTTTTTTTTTTGGTATTTCCATTTCTACAGCATGGACTCTTTATTACCATTGGCTAAAGGGTTGGGAAGGTTAACTGGGTAAGATTTATTTTGGAACTCTGCAGAGAAGTGTTACAGCCTTAAATAGCCAAAAAAGTCCCACAGAAACAGAGAAACAAAAGTAGATCTCAGTGGGCTAATTTGTCTTAGCTTTGTAATAGGAAATAGTACCAAAGCTGTTTATGTGGATCACCAGAACTAAAACCAAGAGGAAGGAAGTGGGAAAAGGCAAAGAGTGGCCTGAAGTATCTTGTGAGGGCAGTTAGAAATTTCTAGAGAAAAAGTAGGTTAAGGAGGTAAAATAAGCAGCAATACTTTAGCTGATCAAATAGAGATGTAGCAGTATAGAAATAATGAGATATCAAAGGGAAATAAAAGAACATGTACTGAATATTATCATCAACACTGGAGAACAAAAGAATGAGAGAACACCTCTTTCTTCTTCAACTCCAAAGCACAATATTCAACAAATAATTGCAGCCTATCCCCAAAATGTCACCCAAGTAAAAGAAAAACAAAACAACACCTTAATGGCACAAAGCAGTGGTTCTGCTTGTTCTTTTTACTTTCTGTCTTAATGACATATTCCATCAGTTCTGAATTTGTCAGAAACAGTGATTAGAGGAGGAAAAAAAAAATCTCTTTTGTTATCGTCTACCTTAAACTTCAAAGCAGCAGGGACAGTGAGTGAAACACAACTCTATCAAAGTGAGCACTTCTAATCCTTAAGTTTGATATTTATAAATTTACAAGGCTTTCCTAGTCATGCTGCTCAGAAGTATCACAGAAAAGCACATCACAGAAACTGTAAATATTCTGAGGCACCTGATTCTATTTTGCCTCAGTCTGAGGGTTCAGTGCACACAGCCTATCAAGAGTTGGGGGAAAACCAAAACCCCCCAATATTTTCCCTGCATGCCTCAACAGAGAAAGACTCATTAATGCTATTAGGTAGCACTCACTCACTTGGTGACATTCATTAACTTCAAGCATTGGTCAAATCTACATTTCCTGCAGGGAATTTTCTTTAGAATGTCCCACATCCCTGCTCACCCTGGCTGTCCCTGTTATCATGCTCAGCCTGTCTTTGAACACCCAGATCCCCAGGATCTGAAATCATGGCTTCATCTGTTTTGCACAGGATGTTGATAAACCATTCCTAGCTTCCCAATCAATCAATAAATAAATTTCCATTGTGTAACTGAATTACTGGATAATTTCTAAGTAAACTGAAAGACCCCCCTAATATATGAGCACCCTGAAACTGCAGAAAATTTTGTACTGAGTTTCTGTGGCAAACAGGAATAAATCTCTGCTGCAAATACCAAAACCAAATTGCTAAGGAAAAAGTAATTTGAAGTCTGTTTGTTGTGGGCCATATAATTGGGAATATTATTTTAATAAAATTCTAATTCCTAAGCCTTTGATACTTTTAACTTCTAAACCAGCAACACATGGCTTTAATTGTGTCCATGCTCAGCTTTTATAGCAGCAATATTGATGTAAAATATGCCACACTACATAAATTTGCATTATATGGGTTTCTCATTTCTTTTTTAGTTAACTACATCTTTTTTACATTTTACAATGTCAACTCCTTAAATGGACCAGCTTTAGATAGCTAAATGCAGTGATTGTGTATTTCTAAATCACAGTCAGGTGCAACACTAAACAGAATGTAGGAAATTTATGGTTATACCTGGACATTTTTCTTAAAGCCTCTATAAAAATTTTCTCTTCATTTTGCTTTGTTTTCTTTTGGATTACTGTTCAGGGCAACAGGACAAACTTTCTGGACAGACTTACAGGAGTCCTGCTCTCTTAGAGCTTGTGATGCTGTAATTGAAACACTTCTGCACAAAGTAAAAAAAAAAAAAAATGCAGATGAGCTGCAATTATGCAAATGTGTAAACTCAGTGACAATGAACTAGCAGGGTCCAAAATAATTCCAGAGCCAAAGAGGAAGGGAACAGCAGGAAGCAGGGCTCCTTTTGGGTTGTAATCTACAGCCAAATAAATGAGAATTTATAAACAAAACAATAAAGGCTTTAATAGCTGGGGTAATTGTCAATGTATATATATCGATGCATGGAAAAACAAACCACAAGAAGAGCCCCAAAACCCATGGCTCTTTTAAAGGCATATATATATATATATATACATGTCTTTTTTCCCTATAATATTACCAGCAATTAGCAGTTTCCTATAATATTATCAGCAAATACTACTACTACTGATGATGATGATAATAATAATAATAATAATAGTATATTGCTTCCACATATTCAAGATTTTCTAAATTATTCTGATCTGAATATTTTGATAATTCCTTATTAATTACAAGGCTTCCTGCAATATTTTGCAGATTCTAAGTCAGCACTGTTGTATCTAGAGGTTTAATTTCCTACCAAAATTATAACTGGGACTGCAGGATCTTCCAGAGAATTGTCAATACATAACTGAAAGTAAAATAGAGACTTCTAGTAAAAAAAAAAAAAAAGAGAGAGAGAAAAAATAAGAGCATACAAAATATTTAAATTCTTATTAGAGGAGGAATTATTTTTTAATTTTGAAATATTTTTGTTAATCTATCACATCCTTTGACATTCAATTTGCTTTACAAAATGGCATCATGTAGAGCTGCCAAAGAAAAGTCACCATGCTAGGAAGCTTGTCAGTTCAGTCTTTTACTCACATTGGAAAGAAAACCATCTTTAAAATATTAAACACAGCTGTGGGTTTCAGTCCCTCGGTAACTTCATGGCTGTGACCTTCATAAAGACTTGGCAATCTCCCAGTCATAGAACTCATCCAGGATATTAAGGAGAGCCATTGAAGGTCAGCACTGAATTGTTCTGATTAAATTCAAAATATAAAATCAGATTTTCACTGTGCATTTTCTTGCCCTTTCATAATTTAAATTCTCTTTGGTAATTAAAGAATACAAAAAATGCCTTAAGAGTGAGATAATCCTTTGGTGACCACTGCAGGTAGTTTATAATGTGGCTTATTTTATAACAATGATGTTCTGAATCAGATGACAAGAGAAAGGAGAAAAAGAACAATCATCAAAACATGATAAAACTATTCATCCTGCTCCTAATTCATCATCTGGCAGGTGTCAAACTGACCATCACCAGGTACCTACAGCAAATTGTTTGAGGTAAAATTTGGTAAAGTGATGGAAAAATAAAAGAGATTTGGGAGGAATCAGAAGAAACCCAATTATTTTAAATTCCTAGTTCCATTAGGGCTTTACCTCATTCCAGCAACATCAGAGAAGGGATTGTGGGTGAGAAGTAGTTTCAAAGCCACAAATGTGTCCCACAGCCACCCTGAGGGCTGTCATGGAGCTGCTCTCACAGCAGCCTCAGGAACCAAGATCCCCAGTGGGACCAACCAGAGTGGGATCACCCCACTGCAAGGGGTCATGGGCTGGTTTGGGTTGGAAAGGACCTCAAAGCACACCCAGCAACCCCTGCCATGGCAGGGACACCTTCCACCATCCCAGGCTGCTCCAAGCCCCATCCAACCTGGCCTTGGACACTGCCAGGGATCCAGGGGCAGCCACAGCTTCTCTGGGCACCCTGTGCCAGGGCCTCAGCACCCTCACAGGGAAGAATTTCTTCCCAATATCTAATCTAAATCTACCTTATTCCACTTTAGTGAACAGCAGCCCAGTGGTAAAGCAGAAAAAAAAATCTAAATCTTTCAAACCAGAAATAAACTCTAACATTTTAAGATATTATGGTCACATTTACAGTGCAATTGTGCAACAAGTACCATCATTTATGAAGAGTAATGAGATGTTTTTATCCTAATACCTAATAGTCACTCTGTTGGTATCTGCAGTCTAGGCTGAGACCAAAATGCCAACTCAGACAGCAAGAAAAATCTAATTTGTCTACCCCACTCATCAAACAAAAAAAAATCAAAGTGAAAAAGATCAACATCCCCTGGGTAAGAGCTGATGCTTTTTGATTGTTCCTAAGATGGGTTTTGCAGTATACTTAAAAAAAAATAAAAATCAGAAATAAGCCAATAGCTACTGTTCATTCTCCTCCTCATTATTTATATTGATGGATGCTTTTTCAACTCTCACATGCAGGGAAGAAACCACACCCTGCACTGCAGAGAACCCACACTCTGCAGATTTACAAAGCCTCCTATTTCTACAGAAAACACCCAAATACTTCCCCAGCAAACCTTCCAGTGCTGTCACCATGCCCTCACTTTCCCAGAGGGGCTGTTTGTAGCAGAGGAGAGGGCAGGGGAGGAAGGAATTCCAGCAAAGCACAAACCATGGTGTTTGTGGGACAGCAAACACCACCCCAGGCAGCACACACAGCCCTCCTGTTCTAGAATATTCAGTGGTTTCCAGAACTGATTTTGCCATTGTTTCTGGGACATGTTTCTGTGGGGGAAAGAATCACAGGGAACCTGTGGTCATTGTTGTCAATGGTTTTTGTGCATGAAGAAGAAGATATTGATCTGCACTTTCAGTCTGGTCTGGTAGCTAATATCTAATACCTAGCTGTGACTAATTAGCTACATCATCTAATTAATGACCAGTGATTTAAGGTAACTTACTCCTCAATTTTAGGACTAATGTAAAAAAAAAAAAAAAACAAAAAAACAAACAAAAAAGAAAAAGTCAGTATGTCATTTATTACACTTTGCAGTTTAGACTCAAAATTCATCTCACCTCAGACAACTCTTCTGCTTCCAAGAGCTCCATCCAGAGCAGCAACCAAGCTGCACACACAACAAAAACCATTTGCGCATCCTAAAAATACTCCCATGATCCCAACACACTTTGTCACACAGAGCCAACTTAAAGAATGTTTTTGTGGCATCCCCTGCAAAGCCTAATCATTCAAAATATACCCAACTTTGATGTCATTGGAGTCAGTGTATTTGGGTGAGTCTGGCCCAGAGCTCTCCTTACCCCCACTGCCTCAGCCTCCTTACTCACCTCATGGGCTATGCAATACATAATTCTCTATTTTCCCAAGGTGGAAGAGACCAAGGGACCTGCAGAAGAGACTCAAACCCACCCAAGTGGATTTCAGATCACATCTCTCCCAGAAAGGGATGTTCAGTGGTGACCAGTGTCTCCAACAAGAGTCATTTGTGGAAGAAAAATAAAGTCTTGTGATATTGTAAGAGAGGATAGAGACTGCAGCTGTCTAGGGCACAACTTCATTTCTTGGGAAATGCAAACCACCTTGGGAATGCTCCATAATGAGCTCAAGCAAGAGACTGGCCAGCAAAGTAGTACTAAAAATAATATTTTCAGAGCACTGACATCCTCTGACAATTTAGGAACTACCCAGTTTCATTTCTGAGGCTGCTGAAGTACTCTGAAAGTTACTTTTTAACAAGAGAACTTCAGTATTATTGTGATATGTCTTGAGCTGCTTCACATCTCATCACCCAGGCTGATCAACCATGTAATGACACAACAAGTACTATGATTTAAAATCAAATATTCAAATATGTTATGTCTTATCTACTATAATAAAAAAAACTGGATTTGTTTGTCCAAAGCTGTTTTTCTTTTTCAAAGCACAGTCTGAAAGTACCAAATAACATCAGGTCATTTTTCAGACTTTCATCCTGTGCTGTGTGCTCCTCTCAGAAGAAAATTATAATGCTTTAAAAAGGAATGTAAGGAAAAGCCTAGAATCATGTCTAACACAAACCCTGCTCCAGAACAAACAGCCCATGACAGGTTTTTTCTTCAGATTTTAGCTCTACCTCATTAATAGGAAAAGTTCAACTAATTGGAAAGTCAAATTTCCCACTTTCCTTGCTTGACTTATCGCCTTTCTAATGAATTTCTACACTTTTACAGCATTTCTATCTGCATGACTTAAAATGGCAAAATGATGTCTGTGATTGGACAAGTGTCTTCCCTAATACACAATAAGGTGAGATGTCTCATAGTTTGACAACATTTAACAAGATCTGCTCATTTCTGCAAATCCCCTGTTGCCCAAACCCTTGATCAGACAGCATTTCTGTGAAATTCAGCTATCTAATTAGCTTGTTTGATTATTTGAAATTAAATTAAGTCTCCAAAATTGTTAAATCACCATGTACTTTTCCATCACATTGATTTGCTTCAAGTGGAGAAAAGCTGAGTTCTTCTCACCTGAACACTTCTCATCACACAAAAAGAATGATAAATCCATGGCTCTGCACCAGTTTGCCCAAGTTGAAACACCAGGGACAACTCGTGAAGAGTGGTCCAGACCCTGTTTGAGGAAAGGGGCTGAAGGAGATTCCTGTCCCATCTGGATTAGGGACAGACTGGAACCAGGATCACCTCCACCCTCAGCTCTTTACACTTCCACCTCACAGAGGTGAACTCCACCACTTCCCTGGAGAGCCTGTTCCAATGCTCACCCACCCTTTCAGTGAAGAAACTTTTCTAAAATCCAACCTGCACCTCTCCTGGATCACCCTGAGGCAATTTCCCCTTCTTGTCTCCATTTCTTATCTCCATGCATGCCTGAAACTCAAGGCACTACATCATGTAATCACTGGCAGAGCTTTCATCCCTTGGTGTCATCTGCTTAGCAACCACAGAACACCCCAGGGAATTCCACTCCCATGACAGAATATTTCCATACTTAACAAAAGAGGGATAAAAGATAGTCTGTTCCACATAATCCCATTTTGCTCCTCCATATTAAAATTCTGTTGGACTCACTCCTACTCATGATTAATCTCATTACTCTTCAATTAATTTGGGAAGACCAGAAACTCATTTTACACTACCATAATTATTTCTGTAACACCAGCCAAAGCAAATTACCTTAATACATAACAAATCAACATGTGACTGCTCACATTAAAGCAGTCCTCTCAAAAAAGTACACACAGATTAAGGAAATGCAAGGAACTCACCTAACACTGCAAATGAATGTAGGAGAAACTGAGGGAATGCATGTCAAACGCACGAAATTATTTTCCCCATCATCACATCCCATTAAACTGCTGGCTGTAACTTTATTACTCTTCTTAATTTTTTTCTCAGGCCTCCACTTCTTATTTCGACCCCCTGTTTGTTGTTAAAATGTCAGTAATGTTTTATAGAAATAGCCTAAAATTAAGGCATTGTGTTTATCGCTGCAGGTTTTCAATTCCTTCCTCGACATTCTTTTCCAACATTACAATGAAACCTCTGGAAAATCTAATTTAAAGAGTAATTATCAAGATGTATTAAAAACAAATAAAACCGACCCACCCTGATTTGTCACTGTTATTCAGCTGTAGCTAACTCTCAGCCAAAGGTCACTCAAAGATAACAAATTGGGTGACATCAGCATAAATTTTGTTGTTGTACTTCAGTGCTGCTGCTGGGGGTTGTGACTAACAAATAACAATAACAAAGTAGAGCCCCTCAGTGGAAGCTCAACACTCCAGTCTAGGGCCATTTTCTATCATTTTAAGGCAAGTTTAAGAAAATTAATTATCAAAATGCTTGGCTGTAAACAAGGTCTTGGAACAGAGCTTGGGAGGTTGCCCATGGGCGGGGTGGAGTCATCAGTTCTGGAAGTGTTCAGAAAAAAAAAAAAGCAGAATTGGAACTTCACAACGTGATTTAGTGGCTGTGGTGGTATTTAGTCAAGGTTGGACTTGATCATGGAGGTCTTTTCCAACCTTAATGATTCTGTAGGGATTTGAATCTGATCTCGTTCTTCTCAGCTTTGAGAAGATGCAAAGCAGTTCTGGAGCTGTCCACCTAAATTTAACACACTGTACTGCATAACTTATCACAACATCTGCCTTCAAATATATTATTCAGCTGAATATGAGCACTGCCTCCACATTCTTTTAATCAACTTATTAAATTGCACCAAGTTTCTAAACATTATATGTAAAACGACAGGTTAAAAGGATAATCATATACACAATGTAGGACCAGAGTATTCTCTTTTAAAGAACAAAATGACAAAGCTAAATATATATTTGAGGGCTTAGCATCTCTTCAGAGATGAGTAGATGCAGCAGTTCAGGTTCTAAATGAAGAAAATGGTCAGTAAGAGATGGTTATTTGGAAGCTTGGCCAGCGATCAATAAATTAAGAGATCTAAAATAGGATAATCAGGTTGGACATTTAAAATGAACAACAATAATTACAATTTCATACAGTATCTAATTAAATTCAGAAACTCATTGTTGCGGGGAAGCTCCAACATATGAGTGGGTTCAATAAGTCTTTAGCAAAAAGAGTGGATTATGGGTCCACAGATGGCTATTAAAGCAGCGATTCAGATGCTAATTTCAACTCAGCAAGTTTCTAAATCATAGCCTGTGGAAGCTTGGAAGGTTCAGCAGGGAAAAGCTCACTCCACACTTTCCATGCTCCTGGAACTCTTTGTTAAACAACTTTTACTGGACAGGGAGCTGAAGGTCTGGTCTGACCCACTCTGACTGCTGTGGCCTGGTCTTACTCATTGCTTCCATGAGTTTCTCTCTTAAAAATAAATCTGCCTAAAAGTAAATTGTCCTTTCTTTATCTATTTAAATATCTATCTATTTTATATCTATTTCAATCTATTTTATATCAATTTAAATTGGCCTTTGTTTTTATCTTTGGAGATAGCAGAGAAGCAAGTATTTTCTGCTTAGCTTGAAAGGTGGATACAAACTTCAGTATTTCCCCAAAATTTTCAAGCACAGCCTTGTTTGTCTCTGTGGGACACTCTGGGCTCATGTGCTGCTGTATTGTTAGAGACCTAAAGATCATTTGAGATGGAAATATATTTCAAAATGTTGGAACTGACAGGAAAATATCTGCAGGTGCTGCTGGTAAAAGCTCTCACAAAAACACAATTGTTTAAGGAATTGAACCATTATATGAACGAAATAGTTTTTTTCCAAAAGACAATTACAATCAAAATGCAATGTACTATAAGTAAATTTTTAATATTGTAAAATTTCAGTACGCTATCTGTGTGATTAAATTCCCTGGTTAAGATAGCAAAAGAATTACTCATCAAGCCCAGGAAAGTGCTTTTTTCTGCATGCATACTCCTGTGACAGAGTACAGTATTTCATTTAATTTTGGAGAAGATTACCACCTACCAGAAAAGGGATATAAAATGCAGTAAATCAAATTACAAGCAATAACACTGACTTTGGGGGTTTTTATTTAGTATTTTCATATTTTATTTTAGTTTTGTAGTGACAGCTTGTTTAAATGCAATTGTGTTCTTTGAACATAATAACAACAACACCTGGCACTTAGAAATTCAAATTATGTGTGAATTCTTTTGAAAATAACAATGATTTGATTCCCTGGCATCAAGTGGAAGCTATCAGTCACAACATGACAGTGAAGAGAAAAATGTTTACCAAGAGGAACAGAGTTATGGTACTTGACTCCAAAACTGGGATGGGGTAGAGATTCATGTTCCCAGGTGTTTCCTTACAGATAAAACTCCACAGAAAAACATTTTGGGAACTCCTTTCTCATTCCTTTTCTCAAGGTCCTCTCCTCTCACACAGCTTTCCACCATTTTTTTTCACAGCTCTAACACAAAAAGTCTTGCTTTACACCCAAGAATAACATTAATTTTATTTTGTGGTCAGTTTGGTACAGTAACATTGAGCCTGTTCTATCATTTCCTTGGTGCCAGGACTTTGCCACTTCAAAGGCACAAGAAAATTCTTTGGGTTTGATACGACTTTTCAAATTAATCTTGAGATTGGCAACTTTGAGACTTGACACTTTCAGTAAGTTTGAAGTTGATGTATACTAGTAAAATTACAGAGGGAAGTTAGCTCTTATCCCATATGTAAGAATTTAGCTGACAAAAACTCAATAATATGAGCAAGAGATTTCCCAAATGCCAGCTCAACTCAACAAATAATTGCATGGTGATTAGTACCAATAAATCATTCACACTGCTTCAAAAATATTACAGTATTAAAAAATGGTGACGAATAAAGAAAGTAGAGGCAAAAATTGTTATGAAGTTCTGCTCCATTCTGCTGTTTGCTTTGAATGATAGAATTGTGATTATGGATGTGTAGTTTGATTAGAAGTGTGTAATATCACATGGTAGAAAATTTAGAGTTTAAGGTGTTAGAATATAGTAATATGTGAAGCTAAGATAGAGATTTTAAGGCTGCTGTTAGTTGTTCTTCTTCACTTTCTTCTTCATGAATTTAGGTAATATTTTATATTCATATATTTAGGTAATTAGACAGAAAAGTTCACATTACAAGACACAAGTATTTAGTTATTGAGCTAAAAATAATTTGTGTCATTTCTTAATTAAATAGTTTAGCTTTAAAAAACCTTGTAGAAAAAAAATAGTTAACCATTTTGTACCTCATTAGTGAAACACTACAGAAATCACACCTTGTAGGACTGAGCTATAGATAGAAAATAATAAACATCTAAGTCTAAACATGAAATATTACCTCAAGAACTTCAATCCTGACCTTAACAGAAGTAGAAAAAAAGCTGAAAAAACAACACTGGGGAAAACCAAAGAATGAAAAAGATGAAGAACAGGCAATTTAAAAGACAAAAGGGGAAAAAATATAGTCAAAGCACAACATAAGTAATAAACATCAGGTTCTGAAAACAAGAAAGGAAAGAAAAGAATGAGACTCAAACAAAACAAGTTGTTTCAGTGAAGAAAAGAGCACAGCTAAGCTTTTCATTTAGAATGTGAAATACATACAAACAATAGAATGTGCATCCTGCTCTTTCAACACTTTCAAGAATACCTATTAAAAGAACCTTGAACAAGTTACGAGCTGCTCTTGTGAAATCTGAAGCTTCATTTTGAAGACATAGCAAAGACAAAAGCAGAATGTGTTGAAATGCATTACATGTCTTCTCCTGAACACTGTAATTGTGCTTACTCTGTATT
Source organism: Agelaius tricolor (assembly GCF_023055355.1). NCBI lineage: Eukaryota > Metazoa > Chordata > Aves > Passeriformes > Icteridae > Agelaius > Agelaius tricolor. Next base: position 1,465,573 of record NW_027269284.1, on the reverse strand, counting down.
CCTGCATGCAACATTGAATCCCTCAGCCTGCTGCCAGGTTTTCATTCCATATTGTGTATTATCGAAGTGTAAAACTGCTGAATGCACCCCAGCACCATTTTAATCATTATTATAGACAATGTTCCAAGCTGATGTAATCAAATGCCTTTAATTATGGCAATCAAATACATTATCAGTTTACTATTGCTAACCCATATTGGGTACACAAGCAGCCTGGAATAGCAGGGGCTGCTGTTTACACATTACTTGGTTCAACCTCATGGCAAAATACCTCCTTCAGTCTGGGTGCAAATATTTTCATAGAATCGTGGAATGCCAGGTTGGAAGGGGCCTCAAGGATTGTCTGGTCCAGCCTTTCTTGGCCAAAGCACAGTCTAGACAAGATGGCCCAGAAACCTGTGCAGCTGTGTCTTCAATGTGTCCAGCACTGGGGAATCTGCTACTTCACTGGTGTGACAGATGAATAATGCAATGGTTGACTCTCACAATTCAAAGGCAAATATCATGTATAGATGTTTAGAGAAGTTTTATAGACTTACAGCTGTGTTTTACCTCCCTTGCATTGTTAGCAGGGGGTGACCTGGGTTTGGGACATTTGGGAGGGTCAGCTTTTACTACAGCAGCACTTGAGCTCCAACCAAGATTTAAGGAAGTGATCTCCACCACTGGACAGCAAAGGAGTTGATGGGGGGCTAAAGGGTTGAAAGGCAAAACAGAATCCCAGAATGATGAGGTTGGAAGAGACCTCTAAGATCATCGAGTCCAACCTATGCCCTCACACCTCAACCAGACTCTAGCCCCAAGTGCCATGGCCAGGCTTTTTTAAACACATCCAGAGATGGTGATTCTACCCCCTCCCTGGGAAGAGCATTCCAGTACTTTATTATTCTTTTGGTGAAAAATTTCTTCCTAATATCCAACCTATACCTTCCCTGACGTAGCTGGAGACTGTGTCCTCTGGCTCTGTCAGTGCTGCCTGGTGGAAGAGAACAACCCCACCTGTCTACAACCACCTTTCAGGAAGGTGTAGAGAGCAATAAGGTCACCTCCTCTTCTCCAGACTAAACAGCCCCAGCTCCTTCAAAAACATTGCTCACAGGGTTTGTGTTCCAAGCCCCTCACCAGCCTTGTTGCCTCCTCTGGACGCGCTCAAGCGTTGCAACATCCTTCCTAAACTGAGGGGCCAGAACTGGACACAGTGCTCAAGATGTGATCTCACCAGTGCCAAGTACAGGGGAAGAATGACCTCCCTGCTCCTGCTGGCCACACAATTCCCAATGCAGGCCAGGATGCCAAAACCTCCACTGTGTGGATGAGCACATGGTGGGAAAAATCCTTTGCTCCCAGAACCTCTATTCAGTCTTCTGTTGTATTTTTTGATTAGGTTTTAATAAACCTTTTAAATGTTTGTGAGTATCATTTCTCACACTGGGAAGATTATTCCGATGGCTGACTGTTCCTGATGGGAAAAAATTCTCCCCTTGTGTCTAGCTGGAATCTCCCCACCAGTGACATGTACCCACTACCCCTCATCTTTTTCACCAGCACTTTGGACCCTGCTCCACCAGTGTCAAGCCCAATTCACTGATCCAGGCAGCCCAGTGCCAAAATAACCTCCCCTCACCTCTTCTAGGCACATGTATTCCACCCCTCCAGTATCTCTTTACTGATTAACTCAGAATAAAAGTTGCTTTAATAGAATATGAATAATAGAATATAGAATAATGTATGCTTTATACCTGTTTAATCCAAGAAAAAAAAAGAGATGGGTTGTTTTATGGAAAATTCACAAAACAAAGTGATTTATTTATTGCAGATTCCCATTATAGATGGGAGAAGCACTCCTGGAGAGGACTAAAGTTGCCCAAAGAGACCCTGGAGTTCACCCTTGGAAACAGAGTGAGAGGACAAGGCCTTGAGCAACCCCATTACACACTGAAGGCAGTTTTGCTTTGAGCAGATTTGATCAGATGCCATCCCCAGGTTCCTTCCATCAAAAGATATTCTCTGATTCTGCATTAGCACAGTAATGGCAGTCTTAAACTTCAGTTCTGTGTGCTAATGTTGGGGAAAAAAACCTCAAAAACTCTAATGCTATGATGCTATTGAGAATAAAATTCACGGTGAGAACTACTAAGAGGTCATTAAGTTTCCTTGTTACGTACATTGAGTTTCATTATCCAAATAAATTACAATTTCTTACTAATCAGACAATCTTTGCAGCACAATACAACAAGAAGCTGCCACAGTTACACAAGTGAATCAGTTTGAGGGGGCCATGAGAGTTGTCATGACATTAGGAATTCTATTTGGGGAAGTAATTATCCACACATGATGCAAATGATCAATCACTGTGAAGTTAGTAACAAATGTGGAGTTTACATGGCTCATTAGTATCCATGATACAGACACACACACACACACTACAGAAAGTTTCTTTGTCACTGAGAATCACAAGCACTGCAATCTGTGTTTTCCCTGACTTAAACAGGTATGAGTTCTGTGGAAGAAGAAGACAACATCCTCTTCTTTTATCCCAAAATAGTGTCGGGAATCAAGATTCTTTTGTTGGTGTAAGGTTGTAAAAGGAAAGGGCTCATCACCTGTGCTACTCTCAGAAAACCTGAAGTATTGGAAAGGTAACTGCTCCCTCAGGCAGCAGGGAATAACAGCCAGGTCTGGCAGGAAAACTCCAAATGTAGGGTGACATAAGCACTGGAATATTCACAGGATAAGATCAGCACGCAGTGCTGGGCACTTTTTGCACTTCAAAGCCAGGAAGGGGATTCATTGACAATACTGACATCAAAGGCTGAGTCACTGAGGGGACTCACTCACTGCCAAGGAGTTTTTAATACTTTCCCCTGCTGCATTAAGCTCTGAGGCTGCACAGTTTGGGGGATCACAGGTCATGAAATAACCAGAATTTAAACAGTTTGGGGCAAATCTTGGGATAGCAGCACCTGAATCTAAAAATAGCAAGGTTACTGCAGGAGCAGCATTTACTTCCCAGCATAGCCAAACCCTTCTCTTGAGAGATTATCTTGTTTGTTATTAAAGTAGTTGCCTAATTACAAAGACAGCTGTATTTCCCTGTAATGACCCTGATTAATTATGTGAATTGACCCTAATTAACTACAGATTTTTGCAATTACCTTTTAAGTGTGATAATGGGTATGTAAATGTTGCATCTGAACACAAAGTACCTCTTCCAGGTACAGAATGAGTTTGTCCATCAGGCATTAGATTCGTGTTTTTCTTCAGATGGTTTTCTGGTGCTTTTTGCCCACTGCTGGCTGTATCAACATTAGTAAGCAGCAAAGTAACACAGTACCAGGAGAAACTGAGACAAAGGCAAGATTTTACAAGGCTTGTGAAATCCTGAATTGAGTAAACAAGGACTGTCTAGGTCTGAGTCAGAAGATTTTTAAGCCAGGGTATTTGAAATCCTAACTTCTTATTTTTGAGCAGTTAAAATTCATCCAAATAAAAGTAAATATAGCAGCAAGTTTATAAATAATATTATCAGAAGAAATAACAGCACTTAATTACTTATGAGTTGGACACCTATAGACTTTACTAAAAATTTATTAGAACTGTCCTTAAAAAGGCAAATTAGTCCTTCAAAGCCCTGAAAAACCAAAATCCTATTTTAGATCTGTGTTCCAAAGCTGGATTTGAATTTGTATGCTGGGAAAAATTAGATATTGATTCTGGACTTCTTCTCTCACATCCAAGAAGGGACAGTGCTGAAGATGTTACCTAATGTGTACTTGATAGAAAATTACAAAGCAATGATGAAAGATAGTAGCCAAAAATATAATTTTGTGAATTCAATGGCTTATGAAAGAATGAGCACTACCTCAAGGCAGGATTTTTGTGCTAAAAGGCAAAGTCTATCAACACAAAAACTTGGCATTTCCAAGCTATCATTTGGCATTTCTTAATTCCCAGGTGACACATTGGATCTCAGAATGCTGTCAGCTAAAATATGTGAAATGAAAAGCCTAGGACCAGGATATCTAAACATGTACTTGAAAAAGAAGGAAACAGAAGTGTCACAATTTTTTTATAAACACCACAAGACAAATGAAATAGGAAATGAAGTTAAATAAAGGGTCACATAAATAAAGCCTCTGCAACCACAGGACTACCAGCAACCAAGCAGGAGCAGTAAAAGCTTCCAGTTTTAGAAAAAATCACCCTGAGAAGGGAGAGTGAACCAGAGATCAGCAGCAGAGAGAAATTCCTTCCAGATTTCTCAGGTGGAGCTGTTTTGGCTATAAAGCATCTTTGACTTCAAAACACAGAAGAAGAAATCATATAATAGCAGAGAATTCATGAAGAGCACAATAGCTGATCACTCAACTTCTCACAGAATGTCAGAATGGTTTGGATGGGAAGGGACAATCAAAGATCATCCAGCTCCAAACCCCTGCCATGGGCAGGGACACCTTCCACTGTCCCAGGTGGCTCCAAGCCCTGTCCAGCCTGGCCTTGGACACTTCCATGGATCCAGGGGCAGCCACGGCTGCTCTGGGCACCCTGGGCCTATTTCTCTTTGGTAGAAGAAAGCAGGAGACAAACTGCCTTGAAATGCACCAAGGAACAATCCAAATGTTGAGAAATTGTAAATTTAATACATATTTTAGGCTTTCAAATATTTTCCTCACTAGCTATTTCCTCTAGTGTTTGTTAACTTGCTATTTGCTAAAGCACTCCAATACTTGCAGTGTCTCAGAAACGTCATTAATCACCTCCTAAAAGCACTAAGCCAATCAGGATGTGAGGCACCCACCAGAAGGGAGCTCTGAACTGTGCTGTTGTCACCTACTTCTGTAATAAACTGCTGTCATCATCATTACTGCTAACATCGACCCTGTGTAGATGTTTTACAACATGCTGGTAAAACACCAGGCTTTAAAACTGCCATCTTTTTAGGAAATTGTTTCTTCAAGATCCAATTAAAAGGAAAAAAAAAAAAAAAGATAAAAGAAATTCAGTAAGTTGATCAATGAGTTTCTCGAATTTAAAACTGTTGTTTTTCTCTCCTCAGTAGAACTAGCTCATATAAAGAGAAACTCATATTTACCCAGTAAGGTATCTCTTTAAATCTTGTTTTAACAAACTGCATTGACACACAGGAGATTCATATGCAGCATATCAAAATAAGAATTCCTCTGTTTTGCTCTTTGTGTGTGTGTGTCTGATATAAAAATTAAGTTAGAAAAACCTCCTTAAACTTTAAAGAGGATGATTCACCACAAAGATTTAATTCATTGAAAGGAAAAGACTACAATGCTTTTTGAAATAAAAGCAAGAATACTAAAACCAAATCTCAGTTCTACAGAGAAATAGAATTTATGCAACACACAGCTCAATATCCATAGGTTACTTATATTATTCACAACTTAGTAGCAGCCTACACTCCCATCATAAATTGCAATAAAGCTTTTCTTTATGAGAACATCTCCTTTCATCTCCAACTAAGAATGTAAAAATATACTACCCTACCTAAAATATGAATTGCATCACTTCTAAAAATATCCTGGTATCTATATGTGTCCTTTCACTGGAGGAATTTTTAGCACTATAACCAGGCAGTATCCCAACAGCTCTTTCAAGAATTAGCAGGAAGAAGAAAGGGGCTAAAATATCTGTTTCACTTGGGTCAGGCAGCCTCACTTAGCATCCTATGGTTTCTGCAGGCTGCCAGGCAACAACACTGTCTGGCAATTCTTACCTCCACTTTCTAAATTTCTGAAATTCAAGGAGCAGAACGGCAGAAAATGTGCATTAATGAGCCCAGCATTCCCCCTTGGGTACCTTCCTCCCCTGTTCCCCCCACTGGCTCCCTACTCTCACTCACTGGGTTCGATTTTTGCAGCAGTGCATTTAAACTCTTGGAGTAAAAACAAAACAACAAAGAAAAGGAAAACAGGTTAAAATGCATGAACTCGGTTCAGTACTCATGATTTCCTAGTAGTAAATCAGCGAGTATAGCCCAAAGGAATGTTAACAGGTATCCACTGCTTTCAGAAGAACTTTACATGATTTGAATATTGCTTAGCAACACCGACTCTATTTAAAGGGCTGTGACAATAACATATGTATGAGTAGGTCCAGAAAATAGCAGCTTCATGACATCCATAGCAGTTCTTTATCCAAAAAACTGGATTCTTCTGTTTTATGTCCTTGCTCTCCCAAGGAGCAGGTTCTCGTTCCAGAGCCCAAACATGACTTAAAAGGATCAAAGCAAGTAGAAGACTTAGAGAATGTCACACAGATCACACACTTTTGGCTGCTAAATGTTTAAAACCACGGTTTTACATGATCGTTAAACAAATACATTATCATTAAACTTATTTTTTATTCTTTGGCAGAAGAAATTCCTACGTTACCAAGTTCTGCCCTGTGCTTATGAAACACCAGAACATCTTTTAAAATTGATAAATTGAAGGTTTGGTTAACAGACAAAATAAATAGGAAAAAATAGATGCAGTGGGAGTTCTGCTGTTGTATCAGATAATGAAGGGGGGACTGGAGAGGTGACACAGAGATGTTCACTCCATCCTAATTCTCTCAACATCCTACTTCATTCCCACACAGCATTAGACCATGCAAACAAGGTACCAGTTTCTCAAAATAGAATAGTGGCAGCAAGTCATGTAAGATCTATTTATTAAAAATACAACAGGGAACAGGATTTTGTATCAAGCATTGCCTTTATCAGCTTAATGCAGTGGAATTGCTGCCTGTGTTTTAGAGTTAAACCACACCATGGGATTGAGGAGCGCAGCAACGACAAAAGCGATCCAGGTATTTTACTGTGGAATATGCTAGCAGACATCACAATGGGATGAGTCAGGTGTAGAACGGAGATTTGGGGACATTATTCTGTCCATGAGGTAAATCACAGGCATGACAGGGATGAGGAGAGTTCTGCAGAAGCAGCCATTTGCGGCGCAGGGCTTTAGGCACCCTGCAAAGCCCCAAACCGCGCGGCAGGGCTGCCACCTGCTGGAACTCGGCAGCGCACAGCCAGAAAAAATCAGCGACTGCTGGGTGGAGAAAAACAACAGGGAGTGCCTGCTGACAGGGGGAATTGGGGCATTTAGAGCAGGAGCATGCAGATAAAACTGGATTACATTCACGCATCCGAGAAAAGAGCATCAATACACTCTCAAAGCCCTTCAGACCAAATCACACTTAAGGATCCCGACTTCAGCGACTTCTCTGCACTTGTCAGGAAGGATTTTTTTTTTTTTTTCCCCCAAGGGGTTTGGGCAGTGGTCCAAGACACACAAAAAAGATATAAGGGCAATTAGAACACATGCTAGCCCAGAAACATTCAACCTACTGTAATGCTGTAAATATCCACCATTACCAGAGTTATAATACCATGAAAACATCAGAAAAGACATTAACTGAAGGGAGTTTTTCAGTATTTCTACTGAATGGAAAGAATATTCTTATTTTTACACAAATTGATCAGACTAACCTGCATTTCAGGCCTAGAAACTCGAGCTTTTCCAAGAGACAATTTCTGAATAAATTGATATATGAATATTGCCTCACAAGTAAATCACTGCCACTTGCCTTTTTTCTTTACTGCTCTGTATCTCCTTCCTTATCTCTACCTTTATATCTTCCTACAATTCCTATTACTTTTAATGTTTCCATGGCAATGACAGCAAAAGAAAAGATTAAATATGCTTTGTGTGTTTCTTTATTTTTTTGCACAAAATTTTGGAAGATGGCAAAGGGAAAGAAATAATACCACATATCCCTCAGAGAGCAATGCAAGAGTCAGGCCAATAACTCATTATGCAAACACGAGGATTTACCAATTAGCAGCTATTTGTATGCTCATCTTCAGAAACATTTAAACTGAGAACAACAGCTCTAAAGACAATCTCTTAAAAAAACAGAGGGAGAGAAAGTAAGAAAGTATAATCCAATAGAGAATGAAAGTTAAAGTATTTAACTACAACTGCTAAGGGTTATTGGATACTTTCCAGATAACATCCAAAGTGTATTCTGCATTTTTATTTTGAACTCCTTATATTAAGGCAAAAAGTTGCAGTTCTACAGTTCAGAATAAATGGATCTTTGGATCTGGAATTAAAGTCAAGTAGGGGAGCCTATCCAACAGCAGCATTTTTTCAACCCTACTCAAAGCAGAGGGCTCTCCTTTAATAGTTCACTTGTTGGAGGAAGAATTCTGCAACTAAGCTGCAATCCCCACATCTCAAAAACCTGCCAGATACACTAAAAACATAACTGAGACCATTTCTTGTAGAAATACTTTAAAATGTAACAAGGAAGAACTCATTCTATTTTTAAAGCACTCTCCTGAAGCACCCATGGATCAATAACAGACATTTCCACCTCTTTCATGGTAACAAAACACCCTGTAGATGTTCAGTAAAACCCTTAAAAATACTCAGAGGTGCCTGTGCCAATGTCGTTTAAAGAGAGAATGCCCCACTAGGGGAACTCAAAATACAATGTTTGCTACTTGCAGCTGTGGGATTCAGGAAATCTGAGCTTTTCTCTCCTCCTGCCTCACAGCCCCTCCGTTTTTGTCAATGGATTTCCTCTGAAAATGGAACCTGGGAGACATCCACAGTATTTGTCAATTCGGTAAAAGTGAATAAATTGTTCTGGTGGTTTTTTCCAACATTTTTTTTGTGAGAAAACAATTTCCCAAATTAAGACACTGACTCAAAAATGGTTGTGTCAAGGTTATGTTTAACTGGGAAAGGTAACTGGATTATCCAAAAAGTTTTAGGAATTCATATGATATTATTTAGTTTCTAAACACAATCCAGCTTTTAGTCTTACAATAAACACAAATATCCAAATCAATACAGTGGTTGCTTTTTAATTTTATTTTAAAATGGTTTAGACCAAAGCTGAATGAACTCTGCCTCAGGCTTTTCTTCTAGATATCCATTTTAAAATCCTTTGGTCTCTTTTATAGACAGCTGAAATTGCTGCAGGACTTTTCATTTCTTGCTTTCATATTCAAAGTCTGCTAAATGCTGGTTTACTGATATTTAGAGATCTGGTCTATTTTCAGAAGAAAGAGATATTTATATTTCCCAGGGAGTTCAAGTACCGAATATATGACGAGGCTCTGCAGTATCTACAAGGATGTGAACCCCAGAAATTCCAGTTCCATGAGTCAGATGAAATACTTCCCTGGAGCACTGCTAACTTAGTCATGTAGATATTGTATGCAAAAAGAATCTAAACCATCCTTCAAAAATTCAGATGGGTTGGAAATTGTATCAAAAATTGGCTTTTTCATTCGTTTTCAGAATATAGATCTTAACTGAAAAGGTTCAGATATCTTTGGGGATATTTTTTCCTCTTTACCTGTAGTCCATAAAGGATCCATCAGCACCTTAGGCAATGTGAAATGCTCCAAAGCTTTACTCTTGTAAATCAGATTGATCAATAGGTTTGCATGTGAGTTTCTCAAGATTTCGAGATTCCCACAAATTTAACATCATTCTTTCATATATTTGGGTCTGCACAGACAATGGAGAACACTGATTAACCCTTAAATTATACTTTGAACCACAGGGAATTTATAAAAATTCCACCACCAAAATAAAAGTTTTCCTATCCTGAAGTTCTGATGAGATGTTTAAAGCAGCTCTTTATAAGAAAGCAATAAATGTTGGAAAAGTGGACATTACTTGTAACTGATTTCCATTCTCTGTCTGCAAGTGCTTACACAATTAACCTTCTGACATGAAGATCTCCTATTAATAAGAAATCTGGAATGTGTGTGCCAAGGAGTCTAGAAGTTAATATGATGTATTACTTGACTTGTCTCCAGAAAAATAAGCACACTGGCCTGTAATTGCCCATCTAACCACCTATTTTGTGTTCAAAACAGAGTTCCTATCATTTGAGTAATCCATCTTGATAGAATCTTTTGTGATTAATTCATGTTTTCCCCCATTAAATCATTACCCAAGGGACAATACATACTTTTATATGGGAAAGAAAATGATCTAAGGACATACTGAGTTCTATTTCAGAAGGTAATATATGATTTCATGTATTGTTCTTCCTCACTCAAGTACATCATCCTTTCTTCTCACGTTTGGTGGGGTTTTTCTTCACTTTAATTGTCTGTGAAGGTTATTGCAATTTACAGAGTCAGCTTAATTTTGAAAGCTTTCAGGCCTCCTGGCCCTCTGAGGTGAGTTTTCTGCAGAAGGAACCACACCCTTCTCTCACTATTTGGAAATCTCCACTGTTACAAGGTACAATGAGGAGTTTGGATGGAGCCTTCTTCCTCTAGAAACGATGACAGAATAAATTCCACTAAACAAAACTGTTTTCTTCCAGAAACTGTTCATTCCCAAGATGAGGCACATGCCTTCAGAAGATTATTTCTTCAAAATAAGAAGAAATTTATTTCCTTTCCTTTCTCCTTTCCTTTCCTTTCTCCTTTCCTTTCCTTTCTCCTTTCCTTTCTCCTTTCCTTTCCTTTCCTTTCCTTTCTCCACTGTTTATTAACTTAACGTCTCTAAGTCTAAGACTGTTTAGTTCCAAAAATCTCCTTTTTTTCACCCAAGAGCCCCTGTAACACAGATCCCTCACCCATCTGGCTACTCAGAGGTTTGTCATACTCATTTCTCTCCATTCCCTTGCTACTCAGACTTTCACTTACCCAAGTCCATCCCTTCTCTGCTCATTTATTTAAAGGTTAATTTTAAAACCCTATTTTCCACCACAATGGGACTCTGTTCCTCACCTGCCAACACATCATTGTACCAAATTCCAAGGAGACAAACAGCACAGAGATCTTTCAGGGCTGGGAACACACACTCCAGCAGCGTGGTGCAGCTGCTGGGACCATTCCCCAAAAAAGCTGCTGGGACCATTCCCCACAGAAATCCATTTTCCTGAGAAAAGGAGTAACAGCTGGGAGGGAGAGAAGGGAAAATACTCATGAACAGCCAGAGCAGAGCTCAGCCCAGGCAGCTCTAAGGGCTGCAATGCCCACCTGGCAGCTCCTAATGCCATCAGGGTGGCAGCAGTGATGGGGAGGGATGGGAAGAGAATCGTGATGGATCATTTCACCCAGAAAGGTCAGCAAACTGCTAAGAGGAAACTCTGAGAGTGAAAAGTATCCATTTGGTCCTTCTTAAGGTACTGTAAGAGCCTGAACCAAGGTTGGATTTGATGGTAGTGGAGGTCTTTTTAAACCTCAATGATTCTATGATTTCCCACAGAATTTTTCAAAGAGGGAAAAAATGTGCAGTAAAAATGTGATTAATGTCAAGACACTTGCAAATATATTGTCCATAACTGTAAATTCTCATACTCTCACATTTAACTGGGGCTTAAAAGTAAAAACAAAACAAAACAAAAGCAACCCTAAAAAAAACCAAACTAAAGATCAGGTGGGAATATATATCAATAAACTAAATACAAGAAAAGATTTAGAGAAGCCCATGTTGATAATGCAAAATTACACATAGGTTTAAACAGCTATTTTTGAAAACCATGTGAAGGTTTTCAATTAGAAATCAGTCTTGATTATATTTGTAACAGCTTAATCTGCCAATTTAAAATAAATATACTCCAATTACTTTCTCAAATGTTCTTCTCCTACTCTTAAATGATACAAGCTCATTTAACAACTGGTAGTCAAACATGTTCCAAACTGCAGAGGATTATTGTGAAGAAAAAGTAATTTTGCCATTCTATAAAAAGTGGCTGGCAATTAGTGATTTCAGTTGGCCTTTTCTCCACAGTGTTTAGCAGAATGTTATATTTAAGTCTTATTAAAATGTACAGAGATTCTAAAATCTTAAATATAGATCTCCTTGCTAATTTTCTGTAAAAGTCAAATAGATAAAACATTAATGTGGAATCAGTCTTAGACAATAGAGATGGAATGGCCATATTGGGTAAAAAGTAAATCATTGTATTAATATACCAATATGGTCTGTATAACCATTTGATTTGCCAGAGCAGTACCCTGTTAAACACTTAGTTTAAACTCTATTTTTACTTAAGAGTAACTTGAAACCTAACAGGGTCAAGAGAAAATGAAAATGAACACTTTTAGAGTATATTTATATCTATTAAATGGTGGCTTTTTCCTCATCCAAATTTGAACTATCAGCTCCTCATGCATCTTTTTCACACACTAGAAAGTTCCCTGCTTTCTTTGTCAGAAATATTCTACCCATAATTGATGGCTTGGAGAACACATAGAGGATCTAAACTATTACTGAGATTCTCATCTCATTTCTCCATCAATCTCATCATTTATTTGTATAAAACTAGGGCAATAAAGTTTAATTGTTTTGCTCTTTCATCAAACTGAAAAGGATCATCAGATCCTGATTTTGTTATTCAATATTAACAAGATATCAGTGTATCACAGAATGCCACGGGTTTTTTTTACTAGCTTTTATCAAAATAAAGGTGAGCTGGGCTTTAGCTTTAGACACGTACAGCACAAATTGTCTTCAAAGGTTTTCCCTTTGGCAGGAGGAATTAGTGACAACACAAAACCTCAGAGGAACTTCTTGACCATCTTTCTGTCTGTTTCCAGAAGAAAGTTCATATGGGTGAAAAAAGGCAAAAAGAACCCCCAAATACCCAGCAATGACCCACAACCAGATTCTTTGGAGCCATGCAGAGGCAGTAAAAGTGAGGTTCACATTCTTGCCTGCCTCTTGCTTGCCCCTGCTACCCACAAAAAGAGGATTTAAATAGAATTATAGAATCGTTTAGGTTGGAAAACGCTTCAGGATCATGGAGTTAACCCAGCACAGCCAACACCACCCCTAAGCCATGTCCCCATGTGCCACATTTACACATAAGAACCCTTTCCATGGTGAAGTTCCTTTAGATTCTACAACCTCTACAGTCAGTGTGGAATAACTAAACAAAGACTGGATCCAATAAAGACTCACACTGTATTTTAATTTCTAGATAGTTGAAAAGAACAAGAAATACACAGGTATCTTGCACCACTTTTTGCAGTACTATATTTTAAGATCTATATTATTTTTGAGCTCTGTCTCTGCAGGCTGCTGAAGTCAGTCTCTTCCTTACCCCTCCTGCACCAATGGTTGAGCCTCCCATTCCCTTCCCCCTTTATTGCCTCTCCCACCACTATGTCCAACTGTAATATTGGAAATGCACAGTGAGCCCCACGGCAGGGAGGAATGATGCATCTGACTCCATGATCTCAGAAGACTAATTGATTACTTTATTATACTATATTATATTAAAGAATACTAAACTATACTAAAGAACACAGAAAGGACACTTACTCAATGCTAAAAGATAATAATGAAAACTCCTGACTCCAGAGTCCCAACACAGCTTGGCCCTGATTGGCCAAAGAGTGAAAACAACTCCCAGCAGAATCCAATGGAACAATCACCTGTGGGTGAACAATCTCCAAACACATTCCACATGAGCACAACACAGGAGAAGCAAATGAGATAAGAATTGTTTTCCTTTTCTCTGAGGCTTCTCAGCTTCCCAGGAGAAGAACCCTGGGTGAAGGAATCATGTTCAGAGAATGTGAATGCCACACTGTACCATAAATATTAAAATAGAGAAAAATACAGAGCAGAGAGGGAGTCTGTGTCCCTCAGGAGTGAAGCACAGATTGCCTTGTGGAATGGGTCATTTCCATGGCACACCAAAACAAGGATGCAACGCAATCTCTGGTGAAGACAAAAAGAAACATTTTGATCAAGTTGCCATTTCCTCCCTTGGCTTTGCCCAAACTGAACAATTGCTATAGCTACAGGGTCTCTCACTGACTATATGGCAAACACAGAAAATTAGAAGCACTCCAATTGTAAAGAGTGGAATAATAATATTAAAAATTAATGCAATTAAACTAGGTACTCCTGACTATCCAGCACAGGCATAATCATTTGCCTTCTGTACGTGCTGAGCTTAAAGGCTGGAAAAATGCTCTTTTTGGGGAAAATTTCATCAAGAAAAGACAATTTTTGTCTCTTAAATAAGAACACAGGCTGCATGCACTAAGAAATTAATGCAGGAGGCAAGCCTGCATGTCAGTGTGGTGAAAGCATTTGCAGAATAATGATAATATTTACGTCTTTCCAAATTTTTATGCTGTGCATAAAACTTTCCAACTATTACAAAGAATAACTCAGAGACAGGTTACAGAACAAAGTTGCTGGTATGTCTGTGTTTCCTTTGCAGAATGTGTTCATATTAATAAATATCAGTGAGATTAAATCAAAATAACGTGTATGGGGAATTGAGCATTAATTTTCTGAATCACTGGAGATTGCTACCATAGTTATTTATAGGAGCACTAAACAAATCTGCAATTACATTGAAATATAGGTGAAGCCTACGTTAAAGCAGAGGAGGTGTAATGAAGATTAAAGAGAAAATACACTTATACTGTTCTTACAACAAACAGATAAAGGCAAAAATTACCATTTCCCATTGAACAGGGAAAAATCTTTTACAATTCATTAAGAAGAATTAAGTGAAGAACAGGTGTACACATTAGAAATTCTTCACAGCTTTAAAGATGTTAACAGCAGAATGTGCATTTAGATCACATTTTGTGGTGTTCAAGCCTAAAAAATAGGTATGAAATTCCACTCAGTGTTTTGAACAAAGATTATAATCTCTCATACAGGAAATTAAGAGAGAAATATTTATGTGTATGTTTGTTTCTACTTATTTATACATTATTCAGACAAATTTACTTCAGAAACAACCAACAAATATATCTAATGAAATGAATATTGGTTTTGTCCAATCCTGTCCTGCAGAAAATGGGAAAATAACTTTTCATTTATCTTGGCCCTGTGGTTGCAATCCACAAATGTCCTTGGAAGAGCTGTGGCTGACACTTCCCAAAGCAGGTGAGAGCCCTGATTTCTGCCCATGCCCAGTGGAAGATGGGGATATAACAGATCCAGTCTGCTCTGATTTGAGAACTCACCTTTCTCTAATAAGAGAACCACAGCTGCTGTTTTAAAAAAGTTCTCCAGGTGAAGAAAACTTCAGGGAGACATTACCTGCAACAAGGACCTAATTAAACTGAATTGATTTCCTCCCAAATGTTTCTCACTACTTATGGTTTAGGAACATGGCTGGACAGAAGAGAAGGAAAACCCAAAAAAATGTATATTTGAATGGCAATTATTTTCTATTCCCCAGCTGGTTCTGGCAGTTATTTTAAAATGCCAGAGAATTCACTGCACTTTGATGAAGGCACTTGTTATTTTTTAGTTGTGAACGAGACAATTCCAGGGCACAAAGTTCAAAAGACAGCATTCACAGAAGGCAATAATTAGACTCAACTACACTAAGATGCTGTTGAAGCTGAACAGCTCTGTCTGGTAGTTGTAGGGTCAGAAATTTAATGTTGCACCATTTGGTGTAATGGCTCTGGTAACTGCTTGCTTATTTTCACACCTACAGTGGAAAGTAATTAAAGTCAAATCCTTTTAGATGTAATTAGATGGCAGGACTCATTTAAATTGAATGCAAGAAAAAGAAGAAAAGTAAAAGATCAGAAAAATGAAGGAAGCATCAGATTTTATAATTAGCAGGTCAGTACCTTCTCTTGTCTGAATTTATTCAGAAAAGAAAATTATTTTGTGAATGCCTGAGATTTACATCATTTAGATTTTATTTTTCCTTCAAAATATCAAAAATACTAAAGAAAGAAATGAATGTGATTTACGATTTTTTAATAGTGCTTTTATATTCTACTCTTAGGAAGTAATTGTATTAAAATAAAAGTATAAAAATGTGCATCTTCTTATTTGGTACCACCTAGTATTTGGTTCAGCCTGGAGAAGAGAATGCTTTGGGGTGACCTAAGTGGTGCCTCCCAGGACCTGAAGGGAGCCTGCAAGAAAGATGGAGAGAGACAATTTACAAAGGATGGACGGACAGGACAAGGGGGAATGGCTTCCACTGCCAGAGGGCAGGGATGGATGGGATATTGGAATTAGGAATTGTTCCCTGGGAGGGTGGGGAGCCTGGCACAGGGTGCCCAGAGAAGCTGCCCTGGATCCCTGGAAGTGCCCAAGGCCAGGCTGGAGCAACCTAGGACAGTGGCTTAGAGCAACCTGGGATAGTGGAAGGTATAAAATAAAAGAACTACAATAAAAAAAGCAAAAGAATTACAATTAAAAAAAAAAAATTACAATGCTGATGGTTTTCAACTGTAAGTAGCCCTGATTAAACCTTTGACAGTAGCCAAGATGCACAAGACAAATTTTTTGTACAAAAAGCCCATGGTATGGGGAGGAATGGGATGTTCTTAAAGATCCCCTTCCAACCCAAACCAGTCTGTGATTCCATAATTCCACTCCTTCCCCTTGGGATAATGGTAAATCCTGCAGCACAAATGGGCTGTGGAGCACAGACTCTTTTCTGCATTTGCAGGAATTTTCCTTTAACGGAATTTAATTTCACAACCTTCCTGGACCTCTGAAGAGGTGAAAGCTGACTCTGAGATTAGAAAGGGAATCAGCATGATTTGACAAGCCATTTGATGTATTTGCCTGTAATAACTCTGGCATTGCAACCTTCAGGGGGACAGAAAGCTGACAGCCAGAGAAAGGACACAAAGAACAGAGTTTTGTGACTGCAAGGCAGTTTTTACTAAAAGGCACCAGGGATTTTTATGAGGGGGAAAAAATATATATAGATTTCTAAGCTTTTTTTTAACCTTTCTCATCTGGAAAATAGAACTTCTGATTGTGAGATATACCTAGTGGTCAACATAAAAACTTGTAATAGTTTGAGCATAAAGTAGTGAAAAAGTCCTGCACATGAAGATAATTTGAGTATCTGATGCACAAATCAATACTATTTATCTGTTGGAGGTGGTTTGACTTCAAAATCACATAAAATTGGAGAAAGAGTCTTAGAGAACTAAGACTTTGGAGTCTTTGGAGAAAGAGTCTTTGATTTGCTTTATCCTGGCAATGCCACTTCATCACAAAAACTTTCAAATCTATTTCTTTTTTTTCCTTTTTATCCCTAATTTAAGTCATGACTCCTACAGCTTCTTTGAGATTCTTGGCTTGACCATCTCAAGTAATTTCATTTTTTTTGCCCTCAGACGTCCTCTCAGAAAGGCCTCAGCCTGGTTCATTGTGCAAACACTGAAGATGCCAGTGCAGAAATGTAGAAATCCCTCTAAAACTCCACACACTGCCTAACACTAGAGTATTTTATCCTGCACGTAATCCTGGAACAATTGGGAAAACTAATTAAGCAGTGAAGCATATAAAGAAAATTGAGCAACACAGCCCAATACAGCCATTAAAAAAATCAGAATATTTCTGGATGTAATTTATTTACACATTTTCCACTCCATTAATTTCAAATGAAAATGTATTTATCAAGTCACTGAAAATCTTCCTCCTTAAATATGCAAATACATCTTCCAGCATTTTCCAATATTGAGTCACACAAGCTGTACATAAACATTAAAACTCCAAAATACCATCAACTTGTTAAAGAGCAAGTTTTTCCTCAATGCACTATAGAAATGAAAATTTATCAATTACATATTCTCAACTATTTTCCATCTATTGAGACTTAAAATTCTATATATAAGCTTGGCTGAAGACTGATGTTAATGCTGGGGAGAAATTCCTGAGTTACCAGAGGAACCATTAGGTATCCTTAGGAATATAAACTTTGATCAATGTGGCAGTTGTTTAACTAGGAAGGTTTCTAGCTGCATATTTAAGGGAGGGTCATTTATTTAATTTAAATTGCTTTTAACAACGCTAGAATCTTAGTAGCATCTTCATATATCTGGGATAAAAGCATAATAATCTGGGGAAAAAAATAGAAGAATTACAATGCTGATGGTTTTCAACTATAAGTAGTGTTGATTTAACCTTTGACAGTACCCAAGATCAACAAAGTTGGGAGTTTTTTTGGTGGTTTTTTTTGTTGTTGTTGTTGGGTTTTTTTTGTTTTTTGGGGTTTTTTTGTTTGTTTGTTTTGTTGTTGTTGTTTGGTTTTTTTTGTTTTTTTAGAAAGCCCAAGTCCCTGTCATCCCTGTCTTGAAAAGTTTCCCAAAGAAAGCCACAGGCTTCCTTAAACCTGCTCAGTGAACTCTGTCGCTCCTGGTGCTATTCATCAGGATTAATACTGGAAAACCAGATTATCAAGCTTAGGAATCTTACATGGAGAAAATAACAGTTAGAAACAGCAGTCAAAGCATAATGTGAGGTAAGAGAAACAGTTTCAAGAACTATTAATCAATCTGAAATAAATATTTAAGAATTATTAAATTGGTAATATTATATTTTTAAAAACAGAGTCCCCTCTCTCAGATGTAGGCATGGCTGTGTTACTGAGAAACAAGGAAATTACTAATAAATTATTACCTAAACAAAAATGACAATGGACAACTCAATAAAAAACTGAGTCAAGCAGAATGGCAGTAAAAGACCACATATAACACACCAGGGTTAACCCAGTCTCACAAAGAAATAACAATTTCTACCTAGCTTGCAGTAGAAAGTTTACAGAGAAA
This sequence comes from Agelaius tricolor, assembly GCF_023055355.1. Lineage (NCBI taxonomy): Eukaryota > Metazoa > Chordata > Aves > Passeriformes > Icteridae > Agelaius > Agelaius tricolor. Next base: position 1,447,005 of record NW_027269284.1, on the reverse strand, counting down.
TGCATTTAGAAAGAAACATTTGGAGAGATACTGGAGAAATCCCAAATTTATCAGACACAGACCAGGAAAACCTGGACTAGTTGGTCCTGCTCTGAGCAGAGAGCTTGAACTACAGGATGTCCAAAGGCCCTTCCAATCTCAACAATTCTGTGACAGCAGTGAGGAATGAAGAATTCATCCAACTCATGCTAGACAGCCAACTTTGACCTTCTGGGGATTTTTTTTCTGAGTTGATCTGAGAAACACTGAGGTCCAAAATGAGCTTTTTGGAAATGAAAACACTGATAATCACATCCAGAATCCAAAAGTGTTGAAAACTGGGTTTCAGGAGATATCCACACTTTTATGCTGTTGAGATCCACTTGGGCATTCATGGTAGACTTCTTTCCAATGCATTAAAAGAAACCACCAGCACTGAATTTTCTGGAGTTCTTGGTTTGCAAATCCAGGATCTGACCTGGTTTCACAGCCCTGTGTTCTCCCTCTGCTCTCAGGTTTGCCTAGAGACACAATTTAGAGGAGACTGATAGATTTAGAAGCAATCTTTTGTTCTCTCATGACATGACTGTCACAGTCATGTTATCCTTGCACTGACAAAATCCTGAAGGAAATTTAAAAAAATATTAGATGAGCTTAAGCTGTGGTTATCTATTTTGCTAAGTTTAGTCAATCAATGCAAAACCACCACAACAAAACCCCAGGAATGTATATATTTCAGTAGTCCACAAAGGAAGAACAACATTATTTGTAAGTATTATTCCTCCTTACTCAGTGAATGGTTTCAGTAAAACTCAACATTCATTAAAAATTATTCATCTCCCTTGGCCTTTATTCGCTGCTTCATGTTTCTAATGAACCTAATGTAGCAAGTGATGCAATCAGACAAAAGCATGTAAGAGCTCTTTCTGCCACTATAGGCACAATCATATTTAATTAAGAATTTATCATTAGCTGAAGGTATTAGTTAACTATTAAGGCCCACTATATTGTCTAGCTCAGAGAAGCAGCTTCCTCATTAACAAACAAGTGCTTGGATCTAATTGTTGCCTCTTTAATCAGCTTGGTGCATTAGTGTCTCATTAATAGGGCCTCACAGAACAAAATTATTGCTTTGATACCACTGGAAATGATTTAAAAAAACCATAATAAATTCTTGGAGGCTCCATCCAGCATCCACTCAAAAGGAGCAGGTGTAAATACCCTTTAATGACTACCTGGAAAGAGTGAGTGGAATTACATTGCAAGGAGTGAAGCCTGGATAGAAGTTTCAATGTGGATCCATTTTCCTCAGTGAATTGCACACTTCCCTTGCAGACAGCTATTGAAACAGCTCAGGGATGGAAGGAAAATGTCCAGCACCTACTGATTTTGGTTTTTATTTCTACAGACATTCTACATTCATATTTCACTTTGATCCCATATATCTAAGCTGATAGCACTCCTTTTCTAGGCATTACACTATTGAATAAAATAAATGTAATAACCACTAATAACCACTAATTTTGTGTTTGCTTGGCATTTTTTTTCCTGGGTAGCTTTTTTTTTTTTTTCCTTTAATTTTGCAAGAAATCAATGAACATTTTGGATACCCTTGCTTTGTTCCATTCATTTCATGAATATTCCTTCCATAACTTCACAGATCAGCATGGGTTCAGGAGATCTGTTGGGAATCATGTCTGTTTGTCCGTTTTTAAGTAGGCACTGCTACCTCATAAGCAGAGGGTCCCTAAAATGTTCATTCTTCTATACCTAGAAAAAAAATGTTGCCTAATTAATCTTAACAAGCAATGTGAGACATTCAGGAGATGTTTCCTTTGTTTTCATCATATTAATCTGAATATCAGCAGGAAGAAAAATTCCAACTACCTGCACTCACTCCTTCAAGCGATTTTTGACTTGGGGATTCAGTGAGTCAGAGTTTCCATCTTTATGTACAGAAATTTATCAGGTCCTACAGCTTGGCAGGACAGAACAAGAGATGTAAAGCAATCTCATACTGCTTTCAGGACAATTTTCAATAAATAAATTGTGCAAGATAATGCTGTGGGAACAAAAAAATCAAGCTGAAGGAATGTCTTCTATAAAAGCGATTTTGTCTGAATAACAATACTTTAAAAATAGGTCTTTCTTTCAGAGATGAACTGATTTTTCACTGGAGAATAGGTCAGAAATACAAGTGCAATAAAATATTATTTCAGCTTTCTCTAACACTCTGCAATGAGCAATTTGATCCATTATTACCATTTTGAAAAAGGCAGTAGTTCATATTTAAAAGAAATGTTTCTAAGTAGTTTCTTTTTAGACAATAAAATAGAGACAGACTTGTTTTCCTTCCACCTCCAAGAGACAATCATCCCAATGTGAAGAAAAAACTACTTTGTATTTTAAAGAAATTCGGCAAAAAATGTAGAAATTTTAGATTTCCTTGCAAAAACAATCTTTATTTCCAGTTTATGCTCATATGCTCACTGTCAAAAAGATGGAATTCAAGTTATTTGTAAGACAAAAGAAACAAGACAGCCCTCAGCGAATGTGAAATTTAAGAAACTATCCAGCAGTAATACAGAATGTCAAAGGTCTGTCACTGGGGATCACAGGAGCATTTCTTTGAGTGCCTGTAAGAAATGCACATTGTCAGTGCAATGTGAGCACTGCTGCTCTGGTGGGTGCAATGAGCTGCACATCCACCAGGATAACAGGGTTGTGTGTACTGGGAATCAGGGAATCCCAGACTGGTTTGGGATGGAAGGCACCTAATGATGTCTTGGGTTGGAAATGCAAGATGTGGGAGGGGTTGAGTATTCTATCACCATCTGTCAGAGGTGGGGCAGTTCTCTGCTGTTCATTGGGCAGTTTTCTTTATCGCTTCCACACCCAATCCTCCCTCCAGGAGATCTCTGCTGTTCATGGGCCATTCATTATTAATTCTCTTCTGTCCATGGCCAGTGAGTGTCCCTGCAGGGCTGATCCAATTCCATCATCCCATGGGGAGATGCTCCGCCCAGGGGAGGAGCCAAGCATTCCTACCTGGATCCAATCTGAGGTTTGGGACAGCACAGCAGCCTTTGCCCCGTGCATTGCCAGAGGAGCAGCTTCTGCTGCCCTGCATTGCCAGAGGGAGCCCAGGCCCATCTCCAGCAGCCCTGGAGCTGCAGAGGAAAACTCCCCCCTTGTGCAGGATCCCTGATTCAACAGAACCACACCACAGCTTTTTTTACTAATATTTACAAAGTCATTTGTTTTTTCAGAAGGAATTTTTCAGCAGGAATTAAGACACAAGAAAATACAAGACAATTTTTGAGACAGTCAAGCTGAATTCAAAAATCTCTCAGAACAAAAAGAAAAAATAAAAAAAAAAAATATGGCACAAGCAAACAATGTTTCTCAAATATAAACCCTCCAGCATTTGAAAATTAGACCTAACTTTCCTGGTTACCAATTTTGGAGATTTAGAAGCTTAGTGTCCAAGTCAATTTTTCTGCTGAAGTTGATAAGAACAACTTTCCCTTGTTCTTGAATTCAACAGTTTAAGATTGAAAAGGAAGCCATACTGTCCAACTTTTCACACATTTCAAAGATAAAGAACACAACAAGCATTTTTAATTAAAGCTTTAAAATTAAACCACAGGTGTTCTTCATTAAAAATATGGCAGTTTGTGTCTCCTACTAAAATAAAAATAAGACTTTAAAGTAAGTGCTGAATTATTGTTGTGATGTGGAGCAATGGTTTTCTGCTTTCTCCAATGCAACACAAAGCTTTGAATTTGCCTTTTCACCTGACACACTCTCTTTTTTTTTTTTCCAAATCCTCTCTAATCTCCACTCCTTTGCTGTTTAAGCAGTGCTTTTCCAGACATGGATTTTTATTTTGTTATTTAATAACTATGGAAGTATTAACTTGTGTATATCTTAATACCATTGATCTCTGCCTGTCTGAATATTGGCATTTAAAGCCATAATGCTGCTGTTTATTGATTTGCAGCATTCAGTGGATACTGTCACTAAATACAAATAATCCACATGGCACATCACACTTTTAAAAATAAATACAGTGAAACTAATATTTTCTATCTTGTTCTCCAAAATGTGCTGTTTACATGTTTACTTGGGTTTATGGTGTTTTTTGTAAAGTGTTCCCCCTGAAAAATACGTGCAAATCAGCATAAAATAAAATATTATCCTTTTTGATACTAGTAAATGACAAACCACCCCCCTCAGAATCTTTCTGTTGTTGTGTCCTAAACAAGACATATCAGCTGCAGCATCTACTGACAAGTTAAACTTAAGGAATCTAAAAAGTTCAGAAAATAGCCTAAAAATGTCTATACAATGTTTTGAAGACAGAAAAAGATTAAGGCAGTGAGGAATTGGGGAAAACAAAGAAAACAGGCACTGAATTCCCTGCCCACTTTATGTTTAGAGTTGCTCTTTCCATCTAAAATATCAGCCTAATTTTTCTGTAAGTGCTGCTGGTTACACTGACACAAAAAAAGAAGTGTGAAGAAACAGGACTTCTATTTAATTTGTTTTTCACACAAACATGCAAATGTTTGATTATTCATTTCTTTTATCTTTGCCTAGCAGTGGGAAATCCTTATCAGTAGAGAACAGCACCCAAATTACAGCGTGTGTTTGTCTTTTCCACAGTTGCATTCTATGGCAGTGAACTCCAAATCTTCCCATTAATGACTGCAGAAGGCCAAGATTTCATCTACAAGCTCAACTGTAATAAAGAATTGCAGGCTAAGATGGTCAGCAACACACTGGTCATTTTTCATAGGTATATGGAAAAATAAATTCAACATAATTCTATCCACCCTCCTGTCAGGGAGTGGCAGAAAGCACCAAGGCCCCCCCAAGCCTCTTTTTCTCCAGGCTGAGTCCCTCAGCTGCTCCTTATCAGACATGTGCTGCAGACACCTTAAAATCACAATTAAATTGACAGAAGAAAGGGAAAAACACAAAAATGAAACAAACTAAAAAGGCTTTAAATTGAAAAGACTTTAAGCCATTGCTGCCTGACTGGTCATGGAAAGTGGTCAAAGATACTGGGATGAGAATGATGTTGGTAACAAAGTGATGTTTTAATTTTTCCTGAGCAGTGTTTGCACTGAGTGATGGATGCTCCAGCTCCTCATACCGCCCTGCCAGAGCTGGCTGGGGGCACAAGAAGGGGACAAGAGGGGACCAGCCAGGACAGGCTGACCTTAAGTGTCCAAAGGGAAATTCCTGACCCCAGGGCATCACTGAGCAGGAAAACCAGGGGAAGTCAACCAGGGCACTGTGATTCCTGCTCAGGGACTGGCTGGGCATTGATCAGGGCTGGTGAAATACCCCATTGTGCATCACTGCTTTTGTATATTCCTTATCATCATGATGATTATTTTCATTATTATTATCCCTTCCATTTCTGTCCTATTAAACTAACTTCATCTTAACCCATGATTTTTAATATTTTTCCGATTCTGTTCCCCATCCCACTGGAGAGGAGTGGGGTGTTATAAACTTTGGGGTATTAAAAAACACAACATCCTATCCCTCTTGGGTTCTCTAATTCCCTTTGGAGAACTGAGGAAAGGCAGGAGCCTCCTGCAGCTTCTGGTACAAGCACCTCACCATCACCTTGTACAGCAGAAGAGGACCAGAAAACAGGAAATGGCTCAGAGGTCCCTTTTATCATTCTCTTGCTCTGCCAAATCACTGATTAGCTTCTTTCCAACAATACCAGAAGATTTTGTTGCCAAGGTGACCTCATTTCTGAGAACCCAGATCTCTTCCCTGGTGATTACATTTCCATGCTAGAGCCCTGAAGGAAAAAAAAAATCCTCAGTGCCTGTATTTATTTTAATCTCTGCACTCATCTCTAATTTTTAAAGAGGAAATTAGTTACACATTAAAAAAATTGAGTTAGAGGCTCATTAAAGACAGGCAGAATCTAAATGTCCTACTAAATTTATAAGGGGCAAGCAGGTATTTCCAAATTTGTGTGGCATAAAGACAAGACTGTGAGCAAGAGATCAGTCATGTCCTGAATGTCACCCACCCTCCCCTCAGTGAAGGGAAGGAACAAAGGAACAATTCCCCTGACTGCCCATCACTTCAATTTATCTATTGAATAACATCCTCATTATGCCTTCAACACTCACCTGAAGTGCTCACAAGACTGGATAACAATTAGTGTCTTAACACAGAGTGAGAAGCATGAGACACTGAGATCCACTCAAGAAAACTTGATTTTCCACAAAGCCCAAGGAAAAAAAGAAGCAGAGAATTGGAGATTTTTCTTACCGCACTGAATATGGATTTAAAAGGTTCTCCTCGACTCTAGACCATAATATTTATTTTATCTTTATGAGTAGTTAAAACTCTGTGGAACACTCATTTTTTAAAATAACAACTAAGAACTCAACACATACAGAAAAAACAGAAGACTAAAATATTTTATCAAATAAGCAGATTGTGCTGGAAACTACCCCCAAACACACACACAAATTTTACTGGATTAAATGAGTCTCAACACACCAGTGGAAGGTACTTTCAAACCCCCTAAAATAGTTGGGTTCCTGGTTAGCAGATGAACTGCACACAGGGAAGCTGGGATTCAGATCCTCTCTGACTTTTCCCCCTCTTGGCCACACATTTCAGGGGTGAGAGGCAGAGGGAGCAGTTAAATTCCAATTCTTCTGATCAGCCATGTCCTCACCCACTCAAAAAAAAGTGAGTGGAGCAATGAAGCATAGGAGCCTCTGCTTAGAGCCTGGAGTGGCAAAAAAATGTCTTTGGGAATAAAAACAGAATTTATGAACATAGAAAATTCTTACTCCTAAGCATTATTTGAAAAGCAAATGTTCTACAAACATGGTTCCAGTTGAATGCTATCAGAGTGGCTTGTCACACAGGACAAAAGCAGCACAACTTAATTATTTCCATTATACATCTCTGAATGTATTTTAAAATGTTTACAATTCAAACTTCTTCTCACCCTTGCATGGAACATGAGACTTCTCAGAATCTCCAACACAGGATCAACTGCTAATGAAATTTTCAGGACTTTTTTGTTGCTAAATGAACTTTTACAATACTAATATTTAATTTATTAACTACTAAGAGTGTTTCCTTTATTAATTAAATGCATGCCATTAATAAAGAAGTCTATAAATGCTAACACCACAATATAAAGTTAAATTACTGTGGTTTTCTTCATGAAAATAAAAATGGTCACAGTCTAATGACATGCATGATTGAATAGTAAAATATCATTAAATTAGCTTCAGAAAAATATTTTAAATACTCAAATGTGAATTGTTTTCTTCACCAAAATGACACTCTTGCCAATGCCACCTAAGTATCACAGCCAGATATGCAGACTAGATGAGGCTCTTTAAAAGCCACTAATTTTAAACTGGAATTCTGTTAAAAAACATTTTTTTTTTAAAGGCTTATATCACAAAAATGAATAGGTAAAGAAAAGCGTCGTAAATCACATTTTCATGGTTTGTACACAGTTTATGTGACACAAAATATGTTTTAATTTGATTAACTGAAAACACAGCTCACAAGCACTGATGCTGTGCCAGAATTCCAAGAACATTCAAGAAAAACAAGCAACAGAATCCTTGAAGGTGAGTCCTTGACTCATAAATTAGCACAACCACAAATTCAAATCACTGTTTTACGTATTTGCTCAACAAATACAGGCACTGAGAAATCTGCAGCATTCACTGGGAGTCTCCATTTATTCTCTAAACCAAAGAGGCCCCTCATTAGTCTTTTACTTAATGAAAGATTTGCAGAACATCATTTCAGGCAGAATATACATAAATCAACCTCGCTATTGGAGATGAGAACTGGCAAAGATTTTATCTGCAAGCATCCTAAAGTTATAATGACACAGGTAACAGAAGTTAATAACCTGCTACTTTCTTGGCTTGGAGCCTTCAAGCCTCAAATTTAGCTAATTTATTTGCAAACTGCAATCCTGTATTTGGGCAGGAACACAGATATATTGATAACTTAGAAGTAATTACAAATTGACATCTTGAAGTGTGCTTGAGACTCAGTTACACATATTTTATTTCTTAACATGCAAAACCAAAATTATTCTGAAAAGAAGTTACAGAAGAAATGTAACTTAGCCTTAAAAAGCCCCAAAAATCTAAAAAACAAAATATAATTTTAAAAAATTATTCAAAAGCCTAATACACATTTAAAAATTATTTATTATTGCGTATTTCCACCATTTTTGTTCTTTTCCTCTGTAAATAATTTAAATAGAAAAATAAATTCCCAGGTAGGTGATGAATACAAGTGGAGGTGAATGTAAGACCATTAAGCTCCAATATAAATTCTATTTGTGTTAACTTTGAGTTAACATATTATAAATATTAATTCCCAATTTCTCAACAGTACATTTTAATTACTGGTATCCTACAAAAAGATTCAAATCAATTTTTGAGGAGCAGAGAGTACAATGACAAGCTACCACACAGAGTTCTGCCTGGAAATTCCTGGTTGGCTTCAGCAATTGAAATCTCTCTGATAAAACACATACAGTCATAATGTGGAAAAAGAGAGAGTAATTTAATTTGGTGAAGTAAAACATGATTTTACAGTGAAAATCACAGAAAGAGGATATTTTACTGATTTTTTGTTAATTTTATGTACATTATCCTGATATACCCTTTGCTTGCAGAATTTAGGGCTCTCCCAAAGAACCAATGCATGTTTCTTCTTTACTAAATTTATTTCAGTAATTTCTAAAACACAGTTAACAGACAGTGTAGTAAAGGCCATTTTAAATTTTCCTAATTCCAGAAAAAAACCCAAGATACTGACACTGTGGCCCTTTTCCATTATATTAAGCAGCAAAAATTACCAAACTTTTAGCCTAAAAATTTCCACAGGGGTTGATTGGGAGTTATGCATCCCTTCACCCTATCCTTCTACAAAAAATCATTATCAATTTTTAACTAATACTCTGGTTTTCTGTTTCTCCACTACCTGGCAGGAGTATCAGTTCCATCCCATTCTGCAAAATGCCAGGAGTACAAACTTCTGTCAGCTGGAAACGGACAGGAGCTCAGGATGTCAGACAGGCTGTCACTGTGCCCAACTCTCTTAAATATCACAGAATCATAAAATAACTCAGTCTGGAAGGGACTGCAGAGGTCACCAAGCCCAATCACCTGCTCCATGCAGGGTCAGCTGGGAGGCCAAAACAGAGCTCAGAGCTTTATCCAGGAAGGTCTTGAAAAGCTCCCCAGATGGAGATTGAACCTGTTCCAATGCCTGACTCTGCTCTTGGAGGAAAACTGAAAATCTTGTTAAATGCTCAATGTCTTCACTGCAGCAAAGTTTCCAATATTTCCTTAGACTTCCCTACTAGGAGTTCCCTGGAAGTTACAAGTCCTGGTTAGGAGCTCAAGAAGGAAACCACCAACTGGAAGATGGACCCTTCCCACAGCTGTAAAGATTTCCTTGGGGGCTGTCCTGCATCCTCCTCCTCCATTTCATGAGTGAAATCAAAGCCTCTTTAGCTACAAAAGCCCCTTTTGTCAGGACAGCAAAGCACATAATGTTTATGGGCAAATAAACTCACAACTGTCTTTCAGACAGCCTGGGACAACAAAAATAACGAGGAAAATCAGATACTGAGTTCCACTCTCTCTCCATCCACAGAAAAGCATTTTAAAAGAACTCACTGAAAATCACAGAATTCCAGAATTAGGGTTGGAAGGAACCTTAAGGATGACCCAGTTTCTCCCCCTGCCATGGGCAGGGACATCTTCCACTAGCCCAGGGTGCTCCAAGCCCTGTCCAACCTGGCCTTGGGCACTTGCAGGGATCCAGGGGCAGCCACAGCTTCTGTCTCTGCCAGAGCCTCACCACTGTCACAGGAAATAATTTCTCCTCTCTCCAGCCTTCCTGTACACTCCCTCTAGGTACGGGAATTCCTTTTAAGTTTTAAAAAGGACAGGAAGAAACCATGTTTTCCCAATAGACATGACCCACTTCTGCACCTTTATTTATTTAACAAAGTAAATATACCATGATAGGAAGAAATAGTAGCTCTATAAGCTAAAGAAAACTGAAAATATTTAGAAGTCCCCGAAAACCAAAAAAAAATTAGGATACAAGGAAAATAACGAAAATTGAGACCATAGTAAAGCAAAACCAGATCAGGTTTATAACTTTTTTCAACTATGCTTTTTACCATTCCTCTCAGAGAAATGGGATCACAGGTGCCAGACACACTTTGATATCATAAAGTGACAGGTGAAGGTTTCATTTCATATCCCAGTGTCAGGCCCCTTCTGCTCCCTTCCAGCTGAGGTCCTCAGGCATTATGTTCCAGGTAAATCTTGTCAGTTATGTGTCAGGAAATTTGGAAAGGAGACAGGGAAATGAAAATGACTCCAGTAAGAGTAATACAGGCATCAAGATTGAAGTGACAATGGTAAGAAATGTTATGAATTCTTAATAACTTCTTTGAAAAGGTTATTTAGCAGCTCTGGCTTTAGGTGCTTCTTCCACAAAAAAGAAATGAATGAAGTAAAATGGGTAAATTTTAGTACTTTATTTTCCCAAAACTTACTCAAAATACCATGAGAAATATCCTGTCCTGCCTCTCTTTTGATAAACGTTTGCACCTCACAGAAAGATGGAAAAAATTCTGAGAACCTGAAACAAAGAATGGGGCACATAACCATCCATATATCTGGTGTGATAGTCCAATCCTTTAGTAAACTAGGAGCAAATAAGTATTCCTTCTGCATTAAGCTATGATGGAAGTTTTTCCCTTTGGATTCACAAAAGCCAGCTAAAACAATCCTTAGCAAAATGCCATAAATCCAACGAGCCATAATTAATACCTTGCAAAAGCCTTTGGTATCAGTAAAACGATGAAAGGGAAGATTTGGATGTCCAGATTTAAATAAGGCACTATTTTCACCTGGTATTCAGAAAAAAAAAATGTCAATAAAGAAGCCAAGGGTCTTTCCTCCCCATGTTGACCCGGAAGAGATGGCTTTTGGTCAAAGGTAAACACTGTTTTTAAAGAAAATCAATGAGGAATCTGAGAAAAGACAACAGTTTTTATTTAAGAAAAGAATTCAACAAAACAAGGAATTATTCCAGCTCTCAGATTGGTGATGTTTCAGTCACTCAGTGAGTGAAATTAACAGAATGAATTTCCTATCCAATGTGTAGTATTTAAAAGTCTTGAAAAATCCAGGTAAACTGTGTCTGTGCCCAGATTTATATTTTCCAAACAAGGAGTTGTTTTATGTTTTGGGGACTCTCTTTTGATGTCTTTCACCACAAATGTGAAACTATTTCATAAACTTTGTTAAATATTTTGCAGAATACAAATTTCACAATGGAGATGTACTTATTTTAAGAACATCTTGCTGTGAATCCAGGAGAGATCAGGTTATCTGGTTGTTAGCTGATATACAAGAAGCATTGCCGCAACAAATACCTACTTTTTATTTATAGCTCCTTGTAACAGAGCATTAGAAAACTAGAAAACAGGTTTGTATGCTATTCTTGGTGGACATCACTGCTTTATTACTGAAGATAGATTTAATTTCATTTCCATCAGCTGGTGTTGCACTTCAGTTATTATGGCTCCAATGGGTCTAATGAAATGTCACTGCTCTGCAAGGTGAGAGTCAGGAACAACATTATAAAATCAATACCATGGTCAGGCTATTTTGGCATTCATAAGACTTATGGGTTACTTTATAAAACTCGTGTGCTAACTGCATTAAGGTCTCTTTCCTTACATCTTCTAGCTTTCAATTTTCTATGATATTGAAAATCTTCAAGTGCTCAACACAAATTCTCCTCATTTGGCTCTATCCAGCGCTAGTTCCTTACAGAAAGTTTTATAGCTATTGCCTTTTATAATGGGAAAGACCAAAGATGCAGAAAACAGAAATTATAACTCGATTTAAGCCCTCTGCTCTGTATTGCTGAAAGCTCCCTCCCTTCCTTTCATTAGATTCTTCTTTGAGTTCAATATTGCCAGTCAAATGGGGACTCAAGCAGTGCTTGAATGGTCCTGAAAATGGTCCAGCCTGCACAAGGCTCCATCTGAAACCAAGCCATAATGTCTCCTTCAGCAAGCTCCCCATGCTGAAAAGCTGGAAATTTGGAATAGTTGAGCTCTGCTGATGATCAGGCAGTACAGTCAGGGACACAGTCAAGGCTTGGAAGAGAGGATGCATGGCTCAAGCATTGCAGCTGGGCAGCAAAAACATTCCCATTTAAACACAGACAGTGGAAATGTTTTGCTTCTTAAGCTCCAAAATGTGCAAACTGGCAGGTTCTTCTCTGCCAAGGCAAAAATTATTTGGGATATGCCTGAAAAAAGAGCAGCCTTAAAGTGAATAAATATGACATACATAACTGAAGTCACATACTCATTATCCAAGGAGCTCATGAATACTCCTCGAAGTACATGTACTTGCTACCTTTATTAATGCAGATGTTAGAGTAATGTATTTCACAGAACTGGTTACTCTCTTCCAGAACTATCAGTTAACAAAGAAAACAGCCATGGTAAACCGACCTCAGGCTGGAAGAAAACAAACTAACATGGTTGTACAGCCTGGAGAAGAGAAGGCTCCAGGGAGAACCATCCAGCACCTCCAATGCCTAAAGGGGCTCCAAAAAAGCTGGAGAAAGACTCGGGACATGGGCCTAGAAGGACAGGACAAGAGGGAATGGCTTTAAAATGAAAGAGTGCAGGTTTAGTTTAGATTTTAGGAAGAAGTTTTAGCCTGCAACCACAGTGAGGCCCCAGCACAGGGTGCCCAGAAAAGCTGTGGCTGCCCCTGGATCCCTGGAAGTCTCCAAGGCCAGGTTGGATGGGGCTTGGAGCAGCCTGGGCTAGTAGAAGGTGTCCCTGCCCATGGCAGGGGAAGGAATGAGATGGTATTTAAGGTCCTTCCATCCCAAACCATTTGGATTGGAAGGTCTGTGAGTCTGACTGTGAGGGTGCTCTGTGCTGCTGTCAGAGGGAACTGAGGGACAAGGCACCACTCATTACTGGAATGCACACACAGAAAAATCCAACCCAAAGAGCTCCTGCCAGCAGAGCTCAACCAGTCCCAGCTTATTACTCTCCTTGTTTCTCCCTAAAGCACAGCTATCAATATTAACATCGTGTCTACTACATTTTAATAATGTCATGGAAAAAAAGATTGGTGTGTCTCACTGCCAATTTGGGAGAAAAGGCAGAGGCCATGTTTTGACATAAAAGACATGAACAGCAGAGAAATCTCTTAATTGCTGTGCTTTCTTCCTCCTTGTTTTCTTAGATCCACCCTGTAACGAACGTACAATTATAATCAAAGTCCATTAAAGAAGTATTGCTCCTTTTCTCTCATCAACAAAATAAAAATATTACACCAGACAGTGAGAACTCATTGCAATGACTGGAATGCTGAGGGTCTTCTAAATCTATTTTAGTATGTTTTGAAAAGATACTTATTTTATAAGCACAGTCAGGCTGTAAAGCTGCACCTCACACCATCACTCTGCTGTGCCTCAGCTCTGGGCATGCAGCTCAGTACCCAGACACCTGTACTATCAACTAAATGTTAATGTATTCTGTCAAAACCAGATTACCTTCCCCACTAAATTATTCAATGTCATTATCTGACTCGGCCATCTGCAATCCTAATGCCTTGTGTTCGAAAACTCAGAGCTCCCGCTGTATTATTTTTGTTTTACATTCCTACATAAATCCGTTCAACTCAATATGTTCCAGCGAATCCACAAAATCAAATGCAATCTGCTGGGCTGTAAAACACCAGTTACTGAAAATCAAAGGGTTTATTATAGTAACAATTCAAGGAGTCACTGAGCAGTCTGGGTGGGCTGAAGGTCGAACCACATGCTAAGGAGTGAGTTAGATAACCCATGCTGCACAACAAGGTATGGGTTTGCTAAACATAGCATAGCCTTGAACCCATTCGTGTATTTCATATCTAATAAAAATCCGAACAGTTGGTCTGATTGGATTTTAAGTGATGCAAATTTGGAAATCAAATAGGCAGCCTCCCTTTAGACTTGGTCTATTTAAACCATAATTGTAAAGAACTGCAAATTACATTTACGATGCCATGGAATTCTCAAGGGATTCGGTAAGAATTTTACCGTAGGAGAAGTATTCACAATTTTTAAATTTGTTATTAACAAATCCAAATGTACACAGCGTGTGATGCTCTCTCATTTTGTTGTTTCTCTTTGCTTACATGGCAGTACAAGTGTAACCACTCTTCAGTGAATGGAATGCTCTTTAGTTTTCATAGCCATTTAATTATATCCTCTGACAAAACCCAGTTATATTATTGTCATTCTGTTAGTCTGGCAAGACTAAGTAAAGAGATAAAATACCACTTACATTTCCCAGACTACAGATTTAGGTGTGATTTGGAGACCAGATTCCCATTCTCAATTATACATTAGAAGTTTCATCGTCACAAATAAATTTTAAAAGCAATGATGGACTTGAATAACTTTCTTCCTACCACTTAATACTCAGGGAGAGACCTCATTTGCCTTTGGTTAATAGAGACAGAAGCTGAAAATGTGAAATACACACCCTCTAGCCAACACGTTGCTAAATGGGAACACACAGAAACAGGATAAAAGAGAAAAAACTTATTTTTCCCCATTATTAGTGTCTCCACCAGAATATGACCCATGTCCTAATTCTCCAGGCAGGAGATTTATAAGCATGGGCAAATCACAACAATGTTACCATTTCTGTGCACTTTCACATCCAAAATTCATTTACTCTGCTCATGATCTGACACTGTTTTTATTCCTCCTCTCTGGAGGGAGTGTATTTTAGCACTCATTCTGACTTGTCTTAGAGGAAAACCCTTTCACTGAAGTAAAGCTTTACTGCACAATTTATAATATTTTGTGACAAAGAAAAGTGCATTGGCAGCATCTTCATTTCTACCACACAGTGCAGCCACCCTGGAGGTGCTGCACAAGGTGGGTTTTTTTTGTATCAGGTTTGTTTAAAAAGCACACAGGGAGAGTACAGGATTCCAGATCATCCCTGCTCCAGATCTTCACAGCTAATTTGAGGCAAATTTTCCCCAGTAGGAATTCCCTCTGCTTTGGAAGCTATTGATGCTATGAGAGGCAAGTATAGCAGGAAAATTGTAGCACGTGGAAATAAAGTGATCATATCTCAATGTATTAGGCTTGATACATTTGAAATGATGCAGCACATTCTGTTTTGGTTCAGTATTTGAGAAGTAAATGCATGTTAAAGTGCATCATGTCTACAAAACATGGTTCAAAAAGGTTTTACTAAAGTATAGGAGTTTTCACAACCCTCCTTTAATGACCCACTCCATTTCTCCCCTTCCCAACTCATCCTGGACTAAGCATCTTGTCAAACTCAGGAGAGAAAAACAAGAGTTAAAAATAAAGGGACGACTGGGTCACAATGATGCAAAAATAGCTATTCCAGAGGCTTGTGTAAATCTCTTAAAATCTTAATGCTCTACAGGCTGTTTAAGTAAGGATCTGGATTATTCACTTTTAAACAGTAAATATCACCTTTGGTTCAGGAACTCCCTGAACCATAAATTGCTGGAGGCTAAGATAATAAATTTTGCAAAGAGGAATCACAATCACAGCATGTTTGCCAGGTTCTTATATTCTTCTTGAGTCATCCCCTGTGACTATTACCAGAGATAAGATACTAGGCCAGTTAAAGCTTTATTCTGAGCCCTTTTATGTTCTTATTCCCCCAAATATAACCACCTTCTTTGAAGATAAGACCAATTCTCAGTGCTAAGAACCTATACACAATTATCTAACACCATTGAGACAAATTCCCAGAAGATATGAGCAAATCACCATGTGAAGTTATTTAATTCACAGTAACAGACAATCTGCTACATCCACATCTCTGAAATGTGGGACTGCTGAAAGGACCATGGCTATTCATTGGCACAATGTGTTTGAAACACTTTCAAAACCATCTTGATGATGTTGCCCTTCACAAGCTGCCCTCCTTTAAATTCTCTTCTCTTTTGGGTTGTTGTCTGCATAGATTTTGATGTCATTTTCAAGGTTCTTTTGTGTATGATCTAGTCATGGTAAGAGAAAAGCATTCCAAGAAAATAATCCAGGACACTTAAAATTCAGTATATTTTGAGGGCAGCAATTTTGGGGCTATCCACAAGGACCTGGTTCCACACTTACATGCCTGAGAGATATGAACCCAGTCTCAAATGAGCAACCACATCTCACCCCAAGCACCTGAAGCATCCTAAATTCATAAACACAAGCAAAAATTTGATAGAAAAAATATATTAGAAAGAAAATAATAGAATCACAAAGTGGTTTGGGTTGGAGAGGACCTTTTAAAGCCCATCCAATTCCACCCCTACCATGGGCAGGGAGACTTTTCACTAGCCCAGGTTGCTCCAAGCCCTGTCCAACCTGGCCTTGGACACTTCCAGAAATGGGATATGTCATTCTTGCACTATCACCTGTGCAAAATCATTGTAGTTTTGCATTTCATGTGTATTTTTATACATGCTCAGAGATGAGGCAATAAGAATGAGTTTAGTTATCTACTGAAATAAAATCCAGTAATAGGCAAAGATTGTCACAATAACTTCCACGAGAGTTTCTAGGGAGCATAATATCCAACAGATACACTACAAAATAGGAAAAATACTAGAAATTGATATGAAACCCTAAGAAGTTGAGTCACCTTAGCCATTTATCTTCTAAGGAAAGCCAGTGAGTAGAGAGTCTAGAAGAAGCTGTCCCTCTAGCTCCTGTCTGTAAGACACAAAGTGAAAGACCAGAAAAGCAAAGCTATTTACCTAAAAACCTAAATCACCCTAATGCAGTCAGACTACTGTGGGCTTGGCCATCTGGCTTAGAGGCTCATTAGTAAAGAAATGACCCCTTCACATAAAACACAGTTGGGTCATTCCAAGCTAATGAGCCTTCAAGTTTTATTGTTTTGTACACACAAATGGGTGTAAATCTGCTTGGGAAGTCTGGCCTTACACACTCCACATCAGGCACACCTTTAATTGATTCTCTCACTTCTTTCTTTAGTTACAGTGAAAGGACAGGAAAGAAAATAGAAAGAATTTTTTTTAAAAGCCTTTGTATTTCTACAAAGGTATTTCTACCGACATGTATTTCAGTAGTTAAATCCTGATATTAAATTGGTTGAGGGTTTTCTTGTTGTTTGTTTTTGTTTTTTTTTTAATCTGATTTCAGAATTTTAATTAGAATTCATCCTGACAAAATGTTAATAATTGAGCATTTGGAAGGAACATGGAGAGTGACAGCTCTCCAGGCAGAACACACCAGGAGGGATCAGACCCCATAAAATCCAGGACGTGACTCTCACAACAAATACAATGAAGTTTTATATCTTGTGAGTTAACCTTACTGCCTTTCCTGGGGGTACTGAGATACTGAAATCAGGCACCTCATATTCCCAAGTGAATCCCTTACAAATACATGTAAGAATGAACAACATTCCCTGACATCCACAGGATTTGGCTCCATATTCTCATCCTATAAGCAGAAATCAAAAATACTGCACGAAGCACAAGGTTTCATGCTCACTTACCCAGTCAGAAGAATAAGACATAATTTTCTACTGAATGAGTGGATTTATGACAGACATCAACAATAAAAATTCCTCCTCTCATTTCCTTTATCTTTTTTCCTGTTTTCCTTTTTAGTTTTTTTTTAATTTATATAGGAAATTTTTAAAACGTTAAGGCTGCTGTTTACTCTTATGGACTAATATGGTGTGCTAGCCATGCCACTGACCCCTGTTCCATCTTAGATAATAAATTATTAACATTAAAATTTGCCTTGCAATGCCTTTAGCCATTAGACTATTTCTCAGCTTCAAACAACAAAAAAAAGTGTTAAAAATAATATAATGGAATAACAAATGAGCTCAAGTGCTTGAATTTTGTAACTGTTTAAAAATTCTAATAATCTGATTGCATCCCTGTGGAGGACAAAAAGAAGTTACAGGAAAAAATGTCATTCATCCAATAAATATAAAAATTCCACAACAAAATCATCATAAGGTATTTCACAGAGAAAAGAAATACACAAGCAAATGCTTTGGCCATTTGACATCACAGCAGCTTCTGTTCTGCTCTGTCAGAAACAAACCACCCACCACTCAATAATCTTAGGAAATTCCCTGGGTGAATGGTCTCACAGCTTGGGAAAACTCAGCTTTGGGCTTTTTGTCTCCTTTCCTTCCTAAATGCTATAATAAAATCCAAGTAATGTGATTTTCTGCAGCATCCTGGTCCAAGGGGCTCCAGGTAAGGGGTTATGTCATTCTGTGCTTACCCATTCTGTCTCTTCCCAGCAAGGGTTTAGTGCAACAGCTGAAAAGCACCAAAGGTTTCATGGCATTAATAGTCTCTGGTTAATTCTACCTTATCTACTTGCTCAGCTTAGCCTTAAAACCCAATTAAAGTGTAATTCATCTGATGCCAGGATTGAGGGCATCCCTCCAATGCCCAACAGCCTCACAGTACCCACGTTATTCCACACCGTGTACTTTAGAGCACACCCCAAAGAGCTCAGCCACTGGCCACCTACAGCTACACAACTGCATTGTAGGGATCTCAGTAAACAGGAATATAAAAATTCCATTGCAACTTTAATGCATAACTACAGTCATGATGCATCTGTGTTGCCATTTTCTTTGTGTTGATCTTTTTCCATAAATGCTAGAATTGGATAAGGCAGCAAAGATCTGACAAAGATATAAAATATATATATATATAGGCATCATGAAAATATATATATAAAAATATAGGTAAATATATATGTATATATAAAATATAGGTATCATGAAAATGTCAGGTCAGTATGTTAACTCTAAACTTAAACACTATTTACTTTATAAAGCAGATAAGCTTAAAGCTTTGGTACAGAATTACAGAATAGTTTGGGCTGGATGGATTATTAATGATCAGAGTTCCAACTCCTTCATGTGGACAGGGAGACAAATTAATCAACAAATTATAGACAAATTAATTTCACAAAATGTTTCATTTCATTCTGTTGTACCCAAAATATTGTAAACAGCTGCAATATCTGTTAAAAGGAAAAGTTCTGAAAAAGTTTCCAAATATGAAGATTGAATCAATACTTCAAATTCAAAAAATAATCCAATCCAAAAAGAAAATTGCTTATTCCTTCAGCTCAGTCATCTCAAAAGAAAAAAAGAATCAATCCTCCTACTATTACTAAGCAACTTTTCAGGGAACTGATTACTGCAGAGACGTTTTTGTCTTTCATTCCTCACGTGAAAATATAAAAACCAACTTCATGTGCTCCCAACATCTGGCTAATACACAACTCTGGAAAAAGCAACAAGTTACTGTGTCACAAAACATGATGCCTTTGCATTTCTGTTGCACTTTGGAAGTGTAAGATCATTTCCCAGATGAAATATCAGACCCTACCAAACACTGATATTTGTGGCTTCATATTATCATGCATTTCACTGCTGTAGAACTTGGAAATGATTCTGTATAAGAATGCACATGTTCCCAAGCATTCATGTACCTATAGCTGAAATAATTTACTAAAAAATGCAAGTAGAACCTCATTTCCTACCATCTCATTTCTATCTGACAGCTCACCCACTTAATACTCATTTTATTAAAATACTTTTTTCCCCAAACAACCTTTTGAATCTATTTGTTTCTGAAGAATCCATAGCTACTAACAAGGTAACATCTTTTCTTTGTGTACTGTTACATTTTCTTGGATTACAGCTGTACCACATCAGCATGCAGATCTTTAGTCATGCACAAAACATTTCTGATGTGCAAGCATGCCCTCTTCTGGATATCCAGCACCATCATTTCAGCTGAAAATTCCCTAAATTACAGCCAATTCCTCCAACACTGCCTTGCAGAGCCTTCCTCTCATTTGTAAAAACATTCCTGGTGTAAACAAATAAAAATAATCCAAACCAGTGCAGGATAAACTGCAGGTTTGCACAGAACTGGCATATTTTCTGTACTTTGGATTGCTAATGGCACTGTAAATACTGCCATGACATTACTGATAGGAAAAGAGCTTTGACCTTTCCTGAGGTGAAGTGAATCCTTGACTATCCAAATTATGATCTAATCATGTGTCATTCTGCAACAGGCAAACCAAAGCCATTCAGAATTTGCCCAGTTATAGAAAAAATTCACTCCAACTGCTGAGAAGGATTCAGGTAGCTTTTAAAGAAAATAAATCAAAAAGAGAGAAATCCCATGTCTTTGAAAATACAGATGTTTTGCACCTTGTTCAACAGTCAAACACTACATTTATACAATTACTGAAGGATTTTTAATGTGCAACAGAAGATGTTTTGTAGCCTCCAAGAAGACACAGATTTTTGATCTGATTTTCTGAAAGCTCACTAATTGCAGTAGGCCCATGCTTCTTTTATTTTGATTCATTCCCAGTAGCTCTATAAATGCATTGGGAATATTTTTCTTTGCATCCAAAAGAATACAACACCCAACAATGTTAATCTGGATTGTGTAAATACTGAAAGTAAGATTTGGACACCAAAACCAGGTATACACAGAGCTAATAATCACATTATTGGCATATTATAAAATGCATGGTAAACCTCTCTCATATTGATATTGACTTGCAGACATGGAAAAACAACAAATTAATAGCCCATAAATGCTAATTTCAGTAGAAATAAAATCAGAGAGGTTATGAATCACACTATAGAGACAAGATTGATAGAGGACTTTTTTCAGGTGGACAAACAGCTTTAAAAACATCATTTTCAGACAGACTACACCTAATGGTTTCCAGGATATCAAAAGTGCTGGTGCAGAAGTCATCACTTCTGTAAGAACACACTTCAGAAAAAACAAAACAACCAACTAATTAATGCAAAATTAAATGAGTTGAACATGAAAACCGTTGCATGAAAATGCAGTTTTGGGGGATTGCTGTGCTTTGACTTTGATTGGGGTTTTTTTTGAAGAAACAAGACAATTTTAATTGTAGTGTATTCGCAGAAAATAAAAATATCAAATACTCTCAAAAGGTACCAACAGTACAGTCAGACCTTCTGTATTCATACATACATGTAAGAGATAAAACAAGGAGGAAAACCAAAAACATTTCCCTAGAAAAGCAAGTTCCCTGACTATTGATAAAATTGGGGTCCACTTACTGCATAATTTATTCCCCACTATGGCACATGAGAAATTGATATAATATTTTATAGGAAGGCAGCGTGGGTTGTTGGTCAAAAACAATGAAAAATCATCAAAATTATATCCCACACCATTCTGACTGTTGTGCCATTCATTCTGTCATGTGTTGGTTTTGTCCCAGCTTTCATTTTAATGGGCAAACACTGCAATTATACAATCAATGCAGATTTTTTGATGTGGAAATGGCAAGGCACTCAAACTTTAATGAATTGAGACTGATATGACCTCAATTTTAATGTTGAGTAGGAGAGGCCCAGGCAGACTAAGCCCGACAGGAACTGAGAAAATCAGGTTTAGATTTACTGTCAGTCTAGAAAATTTCCATGCTAATTTGAAGGGAAGTATCTTGTTAGAAACATCACTCACCCTAATACACCAATTCAGCCTTACACTCCATAAACCTCCTCTGCTTTATTTACATGTTAACATGACATACAACACTTTTATAATGACATATCATGGTCTGCCTTTAAAGACAAAGAGCAAAAAGGAGGCAAAACATTCTCTGGTTGATACCACCAAGGAAAATCCAGCACTGTGGTTCAAAAAACACCATTTCCTCCCACAAATATTAGAATCACAGAGTCAGAGAATCAGTGAGACAGCTGGTGATGAACGAGATAAGGAAAGAGGGGAACCTGTGAGGCAGGAACTGTCTCCTTGTCCTTATCAGAGAACTCAGCTGTGGGAACTCCCCTGCCCAGGAGGTCCTGGGGCATTCACAGGTGGCCTGAAGGTGCTCACTCTGCTGAGGGGCCATGATGGGCCCAGATGTGATGGGCAGCTGTATGGAATTGGAAGGCATCAAAGACTCCTGAAGTGTCCCCTGATCCACAGCATCACATCATCCAGGTGTCCTGATCCACAGCATTCCATCCTCCAGGTGTCCCTAATCCACAGGATTCCATCCTCCAGGTGTCCCTGATCCACACCATTCCATCCTCCAGGTGTCCCTGACCCACAGCATTCCATCCTCCAGGTGTCCCTGACCCACAGCATTCCATCATCCAGGTGTCCTGATCCACACCATTCCATCCTCCAGGTGTCCCTGACCCACAGACTTCCATCCTCCAGGTGTCCCTGATCCACACCATTCCATCCTCCAGGTGTCCCTGATCCACACCATTCCATCCTCCAGGTGTTCCTGATCCACAACACAACATCACCCAGCTGGTTCCCCACCCCAGGGGAACTTCACCTGGGTACCTGGGTGTTCCTACCTGAATCTGAGTGAATATAAACCCAATAGATGTGGTGTTTTGGAGGTTTCTTCCATCCTTTGATGGGTCTAGTCTGTGGCCATTATTTTGACCAAGTGCCATCAAAATTACACTGCCCAAGTCTTGTTGTGAAGCCTTTGGGTGGTGAGATATTTTTATTCTTGGCCTTTGCTTCTTGTGCATTTTCTTAGGTGATTTTTGTGCTCTTATATTGTCATATTACTAAAGCTAACTGCCAAAATGCCTGTGTATCTGTCTTCCTTTGCAACCAAATTATTCTACAATAAACCCTACATGTGTATAGTTACAAAAAACACTCATTCAGGGTCATTTAACTCTAATCCATCCCAAGAGATTTATTAACAAGAACCTGGGCTACCCTCCTCTTTTAGAGTAAATTGTAACAGGTAGTTGTAAAGAGAAAATTACTTCAATAAATCTAAAAATCTACTCATCTCAACAGGGATGTGTAAATCTGCAATCACCAGAACCTGAAATCAGGACAATATTTTCAGATATTTGTCATTTCCAAGCCATGAAGTTCCATTTTCTCAGAGCTTTTTTTATTTCTGATTGTAAACACCAGTGTGGTTCTCTGAATCTGATAAGAAAAACACAGCAAACTCTGACTATGGAATTACAAAATCAGGAAATTCATGAATGAATAAATAAATCAAAACTAGCTTGTGCAATTGTAAATAATGCAGCATTTCTATAAATCTACTGAAAAATAATGGACATGCCTTATGATGAGGGCCTGACATCATCAAAATAGAAGAGACAGAAGGTTCCTGAAAAGGTGTCTCAAGTCACACTGCAGGTTGCATACTTAGACAGTGATTTATGTACAATTGTGAGCAGTCAAGGCACTCAAGAGGGATCCATAAGTGCAAAAATCTTAAACTGACCAAGCAGCAATGCATAGAACATTTGGGAACCTAGCCTATTCCTCCAATAGTAACTAGTGTGCTTCTACTTGTTTCTTTCAAGTACACAAAGACAAAACTGCTCTAAAAGAGCCAAGTGAACAGTAAAATAGCCCCTCTCCAGCTTGAAATACAGTGGAAAGCTTTAAACAAGCTGCTGTCCCTCTAAAGATTATTTGGCCAGCCAGGAATTCGACAATGGCACCAATGGAAAAACTGCCCTGCTGTGCTGGTCACGCCTGAATCGGTCGATGCTGCTGCTCCAGCAGTCAATCTCTTGTCATTTATCCCTGATTCCTCATCTCAGGACAGCTCTGGACATTCCTCTGTCTCTTAACTGTAATTTACTGTTCACTGTCACCCCCAGATTAACCTCATGCAAGTCAGCTCCAGAGCTGAAATGTACGCACCAATTATTGCTGATCTTAAATATGAATTGAGATGAAGCTGTTAAATGTGACAGCTGGCAGTATCTTGAGAGTTTATAGATTTTTCAGTTGCTCTCATGTTTTTCGTTCTCCAATCAAGCACAATAACCAGCTGTCTGCTAAGGACATTTCATCTTCATGTACTGCAGCACTCTGTTTTTCCTTTGAGCCATTCCAATTTTTTTACTGATATATTTGTGAAGAGAAGCTGCCAGCAGCCTTGTGTTTTCTCATTTGTTTTTCTGCTGTTTTGTTGTTTCAGGAAATAACATTTTCTTCTTCATAAGAAACACAAATTTTTATAGCAACTTAGGAGTAAGCAGGTATCAAGGACAAGTAGTAACTTTGGAGAGTAAAATTTCAAAGAGCAAGCATTACCCCCATGGTAAAGTAGGGTCTTCCTAGAGCACATTACACAGGACTGCATCCAGATGGTTCAGGAATATTTCCAGTGAGGGACATTCCACAGCCTCTCTGAGAAATCTAGTTCTCAGATGTGATCCTCACATCTAAACATTAAATCATCAGTAGTAATACAAGACTCTATTAAGGACTGATCATACCAGTCAGACACACAGAAATATTATCTGTTCCAAAAAACCAATTATAATTAAAAGAAAAGCTCCTCTGGAATGTCAGCAGGGACTGGGAGCAGAAGCACTGGATAAGAAGGAAAGCAAGGCAGGAGAATGCAAGTTGGCTTAATAATGAGCCCAAAGGCTTTAGAGGAGAAAATCATATTTGAACCAGCTGGGAAATGCCTTTTCAAATGCAGATTTGAATTAATGCCAAGCCAGTACTGGAGTGATTACAGAGGTCTTTAACACTCATGGCTTACTCACTTGTCAACTGCTTTCCAAATTTATCATTGATACACCCCAGCAACACAACATTCAGTCTATCTCTGGCACTGACTTGATGATGTCAGAGGGAATTCAAAGCATTCTTTTTTAAGCATGTATTTCTAAAGATATAATTTCCTCCCTTTCTTATGTTAATCTGACATCAACCCAGCAGCACCCAGAGTCTTGCTAGAAAGGGCGCCCAGCATTGGGTTGAGTTTGGCAGTGCATTTCTGAGCCAGGAGTTTAAGAGCTGGAACTCCCAGGTTCCTGGTATTTTTGCTCCTTGACAGCCTGCAATATAAATCATGAAGGATCCAGGAGAGAAAAGCAGCAGGAAACTAGACCCCAATCAGAGCTAACCATCCGTTAAATAAGGCTTTCATTTAGACAAATGGAAAACAATTGCATTAAGAGCTTCTGGGGAGCTGCATTTAGGTCTTCTCTGTAGGACAGAAGTCTAGAAATGTAATTTTATTTCAAAATAAATTATGGGATTTATCACATTTACATAAGAAGCTGAAAAATACCCTATCAAATTTCTCTGAGACCCTGGCAAAAAAAAAGTCATATAACACACCAAACTGAGAACTCTCTTGCCTTTGCTTCCCAAAAGTAACAGATTCTAAAATTTAGTTGAGTTCATGAGAGAAATAATAGATTTATTAAAATAAATAAGCTGGGAAAAGATTTTGTCGAAGTTACTGATAAGGCAAATGAAGAATATGCATATTTCTGGATATACAAAGAATAATGAAGCAGTTTACATCTCATCTCCATAGAAGTTCTGGCAGAGAACTCCCAGGGATCTCCCGTGCAGAGGGTTTAGGTACTGTGAGACTGGTCAATGCAGTAACTATACAAATATATAATTATTCATAGAATTCATTAAGAGCCTAGGGACTAATTAAAACCATTATTTGACAGGTAGGAAATGGAGCAAGTCAACATTTATCTGAGAAGGAAGCAGAAACCTAAACACATCTTTTATAACACTAAATAATACAACTGCAGAAGCAGCACCATTTTCACTTACCTAAGTCGAAATCTCCCCTCTCCTCCTTTCTACCAACTCTTTCTTTTCAGATTTTGTTTGGGATGCCAAAATTTTGGAAGTATCTACTTTTTCTTCAACTCATAGCCCTTTCCTTCAGCTCTTGAAGATTTGTAAGAAGCACCCCTCTGAGCCCAAATCATAGAAGTAGATGAATGAAAAGGAACTATTTTAAACTGTAGAAGGACTGAACTAACATTGACTGAACAGCACATTGCCAACACCCTGCCCTTCATCGTCTGCATCCTTTAAATATCACCATGAAGTATTTACTTTGCTGCATGCTCATTTGATCAACACTCATCCCAAAAAAATCATCATTTTTCAGCTATCATCAAACAGAAGAACCCCCAAAACATGAATGACTGATTAATTTCACAATCTCTAAGGCAAGGGCAGATTTGAAGATTGCAGTGGTTTAAAGCCACACAGGCAGAAGATGTTAAAGATGTGCATCTCTGCAAAATCAACCTTGATCTGACTTAGGACTGTGTCATGTTTGGTGTGTCCCATTCACTTTTATGCTTTTGAAACTCATGAAACTTTCCAAGTGAGATCTTTTGTTATACTAAACATACTTTTGAGAACCCAAGGAAAACAATCCACAAGTTTCAAGGAAATAGGTTTAATACCAAAGCAAATTCTGCCATGGCAGAATGGATGAAATCCAACCCTTCAATAATAGAAGCGGCCTACAAGCTCAGGATCTGATTTTCTGTCCTGGCTATGGGGATTTAATTAATATATCAGAGAAGTCTAGAGATATTTAACTTACCCCCTGCCCATATTAGATTATAACAATTGTCAACTCAATGGCTCTTCAGGCTCTGTTGGCTGTATTGATCTGATCCCCAGTATTGATCCAGTCTCTGACAATTATAACTGGAGCTTGGGCAATGGAGACTCAAATGATTTAATGAAGGAAGGAGTCTGGCAATTTGTCCATTCCTAGAGCATACATGATATGGAAGTTGGCTGGCAGCTACAAACTGACCCATGGATTCAAATTCCTTGGAGGGGCAGATTGAGGAGTCAATGCTCAAACAAGCATTGGAATTTTTTAACCTGGTATCTAAAAATGGCATCCACCCTTAAAGAACTGAATTGACACCCCCTACTTTACCTGTCCCTATGTACAAAAAAATTAAATTTAGGCATAGTAATATCTAATCTTAATCCCATTCCTAGTAACGGATAACATCGGTTTGGAAACTATTGTTGTCAAATTCTACCACACCAGAGCTGCTAAAGTCAGAAGTACTGCATTTTATGTAAATTAAGTATATATTCAGTTTTTATAATGTTTGCTCAATAGGTATAAAAAAATCTTACTTAAGTTGACTACATTTCAGTATAAGGCAGAAAAATAAATAAATTACAGGGATTGTGCAACTCAGATGACGAAGGGCACAAAAAAGGAAAAAAAAAAAAGACTGTTTCAACAACCATACTGTGGAAACCATAAAAGCAGCTGCTCACACCACTTTGTGTTTAAGTAAAAATGATGAAACAATTTTAGTAACCTTCAGAGTGATCATAAATGCCTGCAGGAATTTAAAAGTTTCCTCCCTCTGTAAATGCAGTCAGAAACAAAATAAGAATGTTTCTCATCCAGGGGCAAATTGCACCATTACCAAAACTCTGTGTACTGAAAAAGAGGCACCACAATAAAATGAGAAGCCACCACTCATCAATTCTTAAAGTTTTTTCAAAAGACCTTTAAGGACTAGACCAGTATTGCTTCTACAAAGCAAGATTTTGTAGGAAGAAACCCAGCAAGTTCTTTTCCACCACAGCCTCAACACCTGATATTTAGTGTTCTCTTTTATAACTTCTAACCCCTAACACAGCAGCAAAACTTCAAATTCATTCAAGCTTTCACGAGAACCTGTCAACCATTGTTTCAAAAAACTAAGAGGCAAATAATGCTTTTCAATTCCATCAAACAGCTATTCCTTGAGGTGACTCTGTTACATGAACAGTACCTTTGAAAAGCAACATTTAAGCCTGAACTGTAAAATGAAGTGACTAAAGGACTGAAGTTTGCACTATTGATACTGAATTCCGCCACTTTAACAACTGTAACAGTACCAATGAAAATAACAACGTTAAAGGTCTATCCTTGAACACCCTCTTCAGCATTATTTTGATGATGATTCCAGCAAAATGGGATCAAAATGTGTCATCTGATACTTTGAGAGCAACCAAAGAAACAGCAGAGATGCTCAGTTTGACACCTCTTGGCAAATATTTTAATTTTAAAACAGGTTTTTGATGTTGCTTTGGTCTTTTTCCCACATCCTCAAAAGGACATGGCAATAGAACATCTGAGCTTTAATACAGAACATTGGGTGGAGAGAATTTTCTGCGACAAGTTCTGTTTGTGCAGAACAAAGGTTATGCACTGCCAGTTCACACCACATCGAAGAATTCAACAGCTCTGGAAACCTACCCAGAGAGTTGTTTGTAAGATTGTGTGAACAGCACTAGTGCTGAACCCCCTACTTTCATGGCAACTGAGTATTTCATAGCTCCATCAGAAAATGAAACCTTCAGTGATTTAATCCACACACCAAAAAGTCAACCTCTTGCAAATATCTATGGGTAACATCCTAAAAACCAAACACAATGACCATCCCACAGGGGCAAGCATGCTGAAAATTACCCATATTCATCTTCAATAAGAAAATAATTCTTGGGT
Source organism: Agelaius tricolor (assembly GCF_023055355.1). Lineage (NCBI taxonomy): Eukaryota > Metazoa > Chordata > Aves > Passeriformes > Icteridae > Agelaius > Agelaius tricolor. The sequence goes on along the minus strand of NW_027269284.1, from coordinate 1,418,538 downwards.
CATTTCACATTGAGATTACTCACCATTGTTTTCATTTTAAAAAGCATTCTACTTCCAAAAGAACTGCTAGTTATCACATCAGAAGAAACTTCAATGCCAAATTCAAGGGGAGCGCCAAGTTCCTTGGCAGGTACAACACCACCCCCCGTGAGCTTCTGATCATACCCAACTCCTATCAAACGTTTGCAAGGCATTAAAAACTTCAACAACTCAAACAGCTCGGCACAAAGCCTCGTTACAACATCTGAGATCCATTAAAGCCGTCGTTACTTACGTTGTTCATGTACTCGGAGAGCAGGTCCTGCAGGGCCTGGCGCACGGCGTTGCACTCGGCCACGATGCGCTCGCGGCGGTCGTCGCGCGTGCACGAGGAGTCGGCCATGAGTGCCGCCCCGCTGATGATGCTCTCCAGCCGCTCCTCCAGCGACGGCCGGAACCGCGCCTCGCTGAACGTCATCGGGTCCAGGATGATCTTGTTCTGGAAGGAAAAGAAAAATGGGAAAACGGTGAGCAGTCGCGGGTCTTTGTCATTTTCAGTGCCTTTGGAGAGGTTTTTTAGTCTTTCCTATAAATAATTTATCATAGAATACCAGGTTGGAAGGGATTGCAAGGATTATCAAAACCTTCTTGGAGCAATTATCTACCAAATTCCTGAAAAGTATTAGAGAAATACATATATATGTATGTATATGTATATATATAAAAATATATATTCACAACCTTGTTACCCAGACAAGCTGTGGCTGCCCCTGGATCCCTGGAAGTGTCCAAGGCCAGGCTGGACAGGGTTTTAAGCAACCTGCGACAGTGGAAGAGTTTTTAGTCTTTCCTATATATAATTTATCATAGAATACCAGGTTAGAAGTGATCGCAAGGATTATCAAAACATTCTTGGAGCAATTATCTACCAAATTCCTGAAAAAGAAAATATTAGAGAAACATATATACACCTTTAAAAAAAATACATACACATACATATATATATGTTTGTATATATGTCTGTATGTTATATATATGTATGTATATAAATATCTATATATACACACATATGTTTATATAAAAATTCATAACCTTGTAACCCAGAGAAGCTGTGGTTGCCCCTGGATCCCTGGAAGTCTCCAGAGCCACGCTGGACAGGGCTTGAAGCAACCTGAGATAGTGGAAGGTGCCACCCAAACCATTCCATGCTAAAGCAGTATTATTTCTCCACAAATATTCTGAAAATTTCTTGGCTCTTCAGGTCATTCATATGTCCAAGGTAAAGGTTTTTTATTCCTGAAGATAGAGTGGGATGCTCTCCGTTAATAATTTCATTTTGATTATTTTAATAAGCAGCCTACACTGCTGAAATGTTACTATATTGCCTCAATATTTCATGAATTTAAAAAATTGAGGAAGTTAAGACTGTTAGGAAATCATTACTAGAAAATGACACCTAGACAAAAATATTAAATCTCTGACTTCCATTCTGCAGACCATCTTTTAACAGCTTTTTTTGGTTTTTAGTCAGGAAAAAAGTGCTGGATTAGTTAACTAAAAAGGGAGCACTATATGAAGACAGTCTGGAAACATCTTCAGTTTGTCAAATAGTCTACTAGTTAGCAAAATATCTTTATTCTACTAGAAAAAGAATTGATTTTCAAAGACTCTTTTCTAATAAAGAAAGGTTAATTCCTAAATTAGGATCACTACTAAACACTTGTGTACTGGATCTATCAAACTTATTACTAAATATCAAATAGGTTTAAACCACATTGATTCTACTCTTCTCACAGTAAAACACCATGTGAAGTTATGAGTTCTGAGTCACTGCTGGATTACATTTTGACCTGCTTTTCTCCTCTTGCAGTTCAAGGTAAGAAATACAAAAGCAATAATCACCTGCTCTTACTGCCAGGCACATTTACAACACCGTGTAATTCAGGAACCTTTTGTTGAAATCATGCAAAGAAGTCTCCTAATTGCATATGGACTAAAAATGCCCTGTAAGCTGTGCACTTGTTATTTGAGCTTTAAAAAAGGAAATAATCGTGAAATAGGAAAGAAAAATGTAAAAACATTCTGATTTCTAATAATCACATCTATTTTAAAGCACATAAGATTTGTTAATGAGCCATTTTAATTTTCAGAATGTTCAGATAACTTTATTATTAGTCCATTTCTTTTAATATCCAAGAGCAATCAGCAAGTGCAAGCCAAACAATACAAGTAATTTGAAAATAAAAAAAAAACAACAAAACCAATACAGTGTATCAAAATGTACATTAAAATTTAGGAACATGACACATGACCAACATGTGCCTTTAGCACCGAAAATTGTATCTGTTTATTATTAATCAGAAAATGCTCAAATGGATTTATTCAAACCTAAAGACAAACTTTAATATTTTCTTAGTTTCAGCAGGACAAGGCTCTTAGAAAAGATCTTATTTCTCAATAAAACTTCCTGTTCACACACAGACCCCATAACTCTCATTCTTATACAGAGAAAGGAGTGTCTGAGAAATCTGTAACTTCACTGAATCCTCAGCAGTTAAATAGTAATAAACACAAGGAATTTATGAAAATCCATTCTTTAATAAAAGGACAAATAGAAGAATTTTAACCAGATAACGTATTGTTCCAGCTCCAGGAACTGCTGACTTAGCAGAAAAAATGCTGCATTGGCCAGAATGTGAAAAATGTCTCACATGTATCTTCTGGGGTCTGTGTTTCACAGCAGTAAGCAGAGCAGTTTTACAAGCACCTAAATTAGAAATTACTCCTCCAAGATTTAGGCCTGTACATATTTATGTAATGGTGCTTTTGAGCCAAAGGGTAATGCTTGGGATTTTCAGAAATCAGCTGTATAAATTCATTTTCACAACCTCATAGTTCACATGGCAGTAGCAGGGCTATGATTACACCAAATGAACTATATAAGCCGCTTATGGAATTAGCACGAAATAAATATTGAAAAGAATAGCTGTTTGTTTCAAATCCCTTACCAATCCTCCCAGAAATGCTTCCCTTTCCCTCCTCTTCCTCCCAGCCATAGGTGTAAGGTTCTCTTACCTACACAGAAACTTTCAGACAGATCTTACACCTCTCAGCAAGTCATGAATCACATTTTCCCCCTTAGATTTGAAGACCCTGCACTCAAGTCTTCTGTGAGACCCAAAACCTACCTGGCATGGAAATACACATGGGCAAATCTATTTGCATATGCAAATGCAGCATGCTGCACCTGTGGACCTGCACAGCTGGGGGTGACCTGATGGAGCAGCCCTGGGGAGAAGGACCTGGGTGTCCTCGTGGACAATGAGCTGTCCCTGAGCCAGCAGTGCATCCTGGGGTGCTTTAGGTAGAGCATTTCAAGCAGTGCAGGGAGGGGATCCTGCCCCTCTGCTCAGCCTTGTGAGGCCACATTTGGAGAACCCTGTCCAGTTCTGGGCTCCTCAGGACAGGAAAGACCTGGAGCTCCTGGAGTGGGGCCAGTGAAAGCTGCAAAGGTGATGAAGGGATTGAAGCATCTCCCTGCCCAGGAGAGGCTGAGGGAGGTGGGGCTGTTCAGCCTGGAGAGAAGCCCCAGATGAGAGGGGCCCTCAGCCCTGGGTGTCCCTGTGTGTCCCTGTCTGTCCCTGGGTGCAGGGAGGGTCAGAGCAGGGCCCAGGCTCTGCTCCAGGGCCCAGCAATGGCACCAGAGGACGGGGCAGGGACTGAGCCCAGGGAGTTCCACCTGAACATGAGGAAGAATTTCTTCACTGAGAGCCCTGAAGAGATTGTGCAGAGAGGCTGTGGAGTCTCCTCACTGGAGATATTCCAGAGCCATCTGGACACAACCCTGTGCCCTGTGCTCTGCCTCAGCAGGGAGCTGGGACCAGGTGACCTCTGTGGTCCCTTCCATCCTGACCCATCTTGGGATTCTGTGCATTCTTCCATACTTTTTGAGCCTTGAAGATGAACAACCTACAGATCAAATATCTCCAGTACGTCTAAACCCTGAAACCCAACTCAACATTTTCTCAGGCAGATATGTTGTACTCCATTAATAAATTCAGGAACTTCTTTACAGACTGCATACAAATACTATTTAGATTTTAAATAATAAATTGTGTAGCACAGAGGATGCATAATTAACCCAAGCCAGATTTCCTCACTTTGAACTGGAAAAAGGGAATATTCTTCTGTGGTATTTGTAAATAAGAAGAAATATTTATGATGATCAAAACTTGGCTCATGAAAAATAAAAGTCACTCAGTTGTACTCAATAATTTTTCAACTATATCCCATAAAACTTTTTATTTATGATTCATTTCTAGTCTTAAATATTATTAAATATTTGTTCAGGATATCTGTTAATGACAATTCAGAATTACAGAGTAATTTAGGTTGGAATGAACTCCTGAAGGTTATACTTTAAACGCCTCTTTAAAACACACACCACTTTAACTCAAGCCAGGTTGCTCAAGGATTCACCCAGTCAAGGTCAGAATTCCATCTTAGGAGATTTTCCCAACCTCTCTGCCTACTGTTTGAATGCCTGATCAACTTCATGGGTGATCATGAGTGACTTTTTTCCTTCCCAATATGCAGAATTTTCTCAAAATCCTCTTGTGCCAGTTGCACCTCATCCCAACACCATGAACCTCAGTTTTGCTTAAAATATAACAAATAATGATGTTTATAACCACTTTCTGATGAGTGGTTATAAATAATTGACAGTCTAGATGCTTGTATTAAACTCTTTCTCAAAGATGTCACAAGGAAAACAGATTTTGGAGTTTAGGGAAAAAGGAGACTGGGGATGAGAACCAGCTCCATGACAGCTCCTGATGTTCAATAACCAAAGAAACATAATTTTTTTTTGCTTACAAAAGCTATTATTCTTCTTCAAAGACAACTTGGTGCCAAAATTCAACTTCAGACTATGTTATTGATGCCTATAAAACTCTTACACATATATGAACAAGGAAATAATGTATTTTTGGAAAGCAGAAAAAAATAGTTGGCAGGCTAAATAAATTTCTTTAAAAGTTGCAATTTCTCATCACTTCTTAAAAGCCAGTTAATGAAAGATGAATGTAAATGAACTGGAACACTTTACATTTCTAATTAGTTAACATTACAGCCATAAATCAAGGACTGATACCATAATTCACTCCTTATAATTAAGTGTTTCAAACCTCTTTATAAATGTTCAGATGACTGTAAACATACATCATTTTTGGCTGCAGTTGCTGAAACAAAATCCAAGAAAATTAATTTTAATATGACTGAAGATTTGTTTGAAAACTGTCAAAACTTATGATAAAATATTCTTTAAATATAGTTACTATTTTCTCTTCAACTCTTCTTTTTTCCTTAAATTATACCAAGGTGTGTTTACAGAGAAGTTGCCATGTTGTAATAAATACTAGAGACTTCTGAAAATAAACCTCTTCACACTAAGTACTGCTCTAAACCAACTTTCTCTTGTTCAGAAGGCAATAAACTATCTCATACTCTAATAAACTAGAAGGCACCACTTCAGAAATTTAAAATAATGGATAAATTATTCATACTTCAACTAAAAACTGAAAATAGCCATATACCCTATGTAAATGTATTGTATAATCAGAGAGCAAGCACATCATTATTGAAACTTGGTGACATCTGTCTGCATTAGAGAATCTCATTTTCAACCATACCAAAAAACCCCTCTCAGTCTTTATTAGAAATATAATGGAAAGCAAAAGCAAAATGTTACATTAATAATTTAAAACAATTTTACAACTCCAAAAAACCCTAGAATTACTGTATCATTGCCTGCATTTTCCAATTAAATGACTTCATTATTATGTGAAATTGCCTTATTGCTCATGAAAAATCTGCTCAGCCTCTTGTTTCTGCACATAGAAAGTCTTAAGGAAATTTCAGCAGCTTCTTCAGAACCTCTGCCTGATTTATTTATTAAACACATTAATTCATCTTTTTAGAAAGTGAAACCTTCAGGGCAGAGACCATTTCCTAACATGGTTCTTAAAGATTTAGAATCACAGAATGGTTAAGGTTGGAAAGACCTCTAAGACCATCAACCATAAACCCACCACCACCACCATGTTCACCAAGTGCTACATTGTCCTGGTTTAGAGCAAATTTGGGAGGAAGCCTCCAAAGGGGTCCCTCTAGAAAGCAAATTCAAGCAGCCTCTCTCCCCATGGATTTGGAAGGCATAAATCTGCTTTGAGAAAAGTGGAAAAAACTGTTTAATAAGCAAAGTGCTCACAAACATGGAAAAATGAGTAACATTAAACAATGGCATCTCTCCTTGTTCTGAAGAGGTGGCAAATTCAGAGAGAGTCTTTGTTGTGGGGTGTAGCTCAGCTGGCTCAGTCTCTTATCAGTCCCTCCTGTGCTGGAAAATGTCAGACCCCAGGCCTTGGTGGGACACAGGCGTGAACTTTTGGTAGATTTTTGGCTTTTCAGTTCAGAGCAGGGTGGAACAATTCCAATAAAAAGAAAAGCCACAGTCCAAGGAACTTGTTTGCCTCAGCTAGCTAAAAAACTAACCAAAAGCAAAGGAGAGCTCTGTCCTGCTGTCTGTGCTGCAGACAACAGAGCTCCTGAGAAGGAATGCAGGGGAATCAGGTGCAGTTTCTGCAAACAAACCACGCTCTTGTTCTCCCCCACTTCGCTCTCAGAACCAGTCTTAAAAGTGCAGAACTTCATGGCCAGCACAAACAGAACAATGGGGGATACACAGAATTCACAGAATGACCAGGTTGGAAGAGACCTTCAAGATCACCAAGTCCAACCCAGCTCCAACACCTCAACTAAACCCTGGCACCCAGTGCCACATCCAGGCTTTGTTAAACACACCCAGGGATGGGGACTCCACCACCTCCCCAGGCAAACCACTCCAGAACCTTACCACTCCTTATGTAACAAACTTTTTCCTGCTATCCAACCTGTATTTCCCTTGACACAGCTTGAGACTGTGTCCTCTGGTTCTGTCAGTGCTGCCTGGGGAAAGAGACCAACCTCACCTGACTCCTTTCTCACCTTTCAGGAGCTGTACAGAGTGATGAGGGCACCCCTGAGTTTCCTTTTCTCCAGGCTGAGCACCCCCAGCTCCCTCAGTTGTTCCTCACAGGGTTTGTGTTCCCAGCCCCTCTCCAGCCTCGTTGCCTCCTCTGGACATGTTCAAGCATCTCAAAGTCCCTCCCAAACTGAGGGGCCAGAACTGGACACAGCACTTGAGGTGTGGCCTTGCCAGAGCCGAGTACAGGGGGAGAACGACCTCCCTGCTCCTGCTGGCCACATACAAGCATCATAAAGTCACCCTAGGACATACATCCACAGGCCTTTGAACACTTCCTGAGAAAGTGATACACAACTGCCCTCAGCACAAAAAAAAAGCAATTTTCAAGGTAAATTCCACTGCAAAGTGTGATAGATATTTTAGATAAACAATGCCACAACCACAAGGCAGCAGGAAAAACTGCCTTTGAGTAGAAGGAAGCATATGATATAGTGAGGGACCTAGTTTTTCTGAGTAACTTGGAGACAAGACCATATAAATAAGAGTGTTTGATGTATTTCTTTGTCATAAGTGCCTGCACTACTGTGAAAATAAATGTTGTGTGCTCACAGGTTTGGTTTCTGCACCTTTGCCCATGTCTCCTGCAATGCTAATAAGGCTGTTGATCTCCTGTTTAGCAATAAATCAAACATTCCTACCTGCCACAGTGCTGTGTTACACAGACACACCATACAGCTGGAAGAGTGTGACAGTGCAATGCTGAACTGCAGCTTCCAATGAGCGGCTCTGGAGTGATGAAACAACACAGAAATAATTCACAGGGGGCTCCAAGAGAGCTGGAGAGGGATTTGGACAAGGGCATGGAGTTACAGGACAGGGGCAATGGCTGGGTTAGACTGGATATTGGGAAGAAATTCTTTACTGCGAGGGTGTTGGTGGTTGCCCTATCCCTGAAGTGTCCAAGGCCAGGTTGGACAGGGCTTGGAGCAACCTGGGACACTGGGAGGTGTCCCTACCCATGGCAGAGGGTGGAACAAGATGGTCTTTAAGTTCCTTTCCAAGCCAACCATGCAGTGATTCTCTGACCTTTCCCTCTGGCACAGCAGGCTGGATGCACCCACAGCAGCTTCACAAGCGTCCCACTCAGGCAGGAGTGCACAGCCACCAGCAGAAGCAGCAGCCCCACCTTCCCAGCCCCCTCTCCTGACTGCTCTCCAAGTGTAAATGGAGATGCTGCTCCCCTGAAATAGTGGAGGTGTTCACTTCTCACATACCTCAGCTACAGAAGCATCGCAGAGGCGCTAAATAAACACAGGAAAATAGTAGCAAGTGTAGTCTAATTAGAACATCTCACTTAGTGCTCTTTTCGAGCTGTTATAAGGAACCTGAAAGAAACTCTATCATGTTTTTGATTTAGCACTGCAGGTATTCATACTTACATTAACAAGAAATTAAAAAAACCTGCAATAATTGGAATAATAACGCAATACCTGTACTGCTACAAAAACATATTTCCTTATAGAAGTGATAATTAGGTGTTTAAAGTGTGTTTCTTTTCTGTATTTTTAGTATGTCTAACAAATTTGTGCTTGAGGGTTGATTACAAAAATTCCTTTGCAAATAAAGTGGCCTGCTGCCAACAGGTTACATGTATTTTGATAGGGAAGCACAGGCAGCAGTTGGTGTGAGGGCAAAAGGCTCTTTCTACCACCAAAAGAAGTGGTAGCAAAATTCTGTGGTTAAACTCCAACAGGTATGTTTGATTGCTAAATCTTTCCATAATACCATTCACTATATGAGCATTTCAGAGGGAAAAAAAAGAAATTCATAGACATAAAAAAAATAAACCAGAAGCCCACTAGATGGTGCTCCTATACAGCAAATACAGCTCAGCAGCACCATTCCCACTGCTAAAGGGAAATGAGAGCAATGAGATCCTAATCCACAGTTACCCAGGGAGCTTCCTTTCACAGAAATCACATTCTTGCAATGCATTTGCTCCCAAAATCCTGACATCTCCAGTGCCACCCTTTGTACTCTGGAGCTGACCATTTCCACAGTAATATATGAACAAGCCCATACATACACAGAAGGGCTTGTAATGAGAAATGCAGGAATAACTGAAAGGAAAAGTTTGTTTGGCCCCTCAGCACCATCGGGACCCCAAAAATTTACTCTGATTCTTCCTCATTTGAGACATCAGTTCAGCATCCTAAAACACGAGGCTCCGCAAACAGGTGAAGCTTTTGGGCTTAGTGTAAAATGCAACATTTTGCTGTTGGTTATTATTTTCCTAAGATGCAAAGCATGACCAGTCTGATGTTTCCCCACTCACAGGAGAGCTGAGGAGTGCAGAAAGTGCCAAAGGATTTCACTACTGCATAGAAGTTTTAGAAACACTGAGGTGCAGCCTGGCTGCCTTCACACAGGAAAGGGTTGGCTTGACAATGTTGCAGTGTAAAAGCCACTTCAGCTGCACCAGGGACAAAAAAAAAAAATCCAACTGTGTTTTGGGGCTCCCAAAACAAGAAACTTGTGGACTTGGGGGAATGTGACCCACAAAGTTGATCAGAGGGCTGGAGCCCCTCTGCTCTGGAGCCAGGCTGGGGAAGCTGGGGCTGCTCACCTGGAGAAGAGAAGGCTCCATGGAGAGCTCACAGCTCCTTCCAGGGCCTGAAGGGGCTCCAGGAGAGCTGGAGAAGGACTGGGTCAAGGGATGGAGGGACAGGACACAGGGAATGGCTTCCCACTGCCAGAGGACAGGGTTAGATGGGTTATTGGGAAGGAATTCTTCCCTGTTAGGGTGGGAGGGATGAGCAGAAGGGACAAGGGATGGAGGGACAGGACAAGGGAGAATGTCAGGTTGGACAGGGCTTGGAGCAACCTGTGACAGTGGAAGGTGTTCCTGCTCGTGGCAGGGGGTTGAAATGAGATTATCTTTAATGTTCCTTCCTACCCAAACCATTCTGAGAATCTTCCATATTTCATCCAAATCCATACATGAGTTTATCTGAATTTGCAGCACACATTCCCCAGTGCATTCCTAGTTAAATCCAATATAGAGTTGCTATTATACAGAAATTGCCATTTGCCTGGGCAAGAGCTACTCAAGCTCAACAAGTCTGGTTTCAAATTGCTGTCAGATGGGCAGTAATATTTTTGCAATTGTTTCTTATGAATTTGAGTGGCAAAACAAACACATTTCAATTCTCCTTTCAAAGCTCACATTTTGTCCTGTTCTCTGCAGCATCACAAATCACTTCTCTGAAGAATACATTTACAAGCAAATTGCAATTCCATAAATGTTCTGCAAAAATCCATTCTCAGATCATCTAGCAGTTATTTGTCCAAAAAGGAACATTTTAAAGGTAGTCACTTAATGACACAGCATTTTTTCTGTCTGTTACATTCCTGCCACATTTTGACAGCTCCTAATTTTATTACTGAAAGAAAAAAAAAGCAGTCTTTGCTGTTGCTATACCCAGATACTTTGTCTTTTCAGTTTCTCTGTAATGTTTTCCCCTCATTACACACTTATTAGATCTTTCACTCCATTTAAGGTGCACTGCATTCTCTAGCCATGCAAAATATTCCTTAAGGAGCATTAATGTATTCACAAAATATGTTATGATAGCCCATTTATTAATTATGAGCTGCATTTAACAGCCTGGAGGACATTGACCAGTGTCACCAGACACTTTGTTTCCCATCAAATGTAGTCATCTCCCAGATAGTTGACTTGCTCTGTTCAAAAATTCATTAAAGATTGAGTTACTCTGCCTGTAATTTCTCAGTTCAAATGCTGCTCATGACAAAAAATAGTACAACTTCAGTACCTTGGGACCTATCCCAAATACATAAGTACCTCAAGTACTAAAAGCATTTTAACCACCTCTTTCAATTCTGAACCATATCAAATCATAGAACCATGCCTGAGTTGGAAGGGATCAACCAGTCCAACTCCAGGCCCTTCCCAGGACAACACCAAGAGTCCCACTCTGTGCCTAAGAGCATTGTCCAAATCCCACCTGAACTCTGTCAGGTTTGGTGCTGTGACCACTTCCCCTCCTTTTCCTTTAAATTCCTTTATAAATCAAATAATTTTCATACTCAGAAATCTGAGAGTAAAGGGTGACCCACAGGCACAGCAGTTGGAGAAGCAACAAGGACCAACACTGCTGGATTGCAGCTTTAAAGACAAAATATAGAGAAACAATAAATCCAATATTAAAAAAGATAAAAAATGATAAAATATCAGATAAAACAAACTCAGCTATAGGACTTGCCCATTTGGATTAACATATATTAAAACTAAGCACTATATATTGCTTTTGACAAACAAAATATCATTTTATTCCATTGCTAGAGGCAGAACTTGCACACACAAACACAAAAGATGGGAAGAAAAGTCAGCCAAGCCATCTCATCAGTTCTTTCTGGAGCAATACAGAAAAAACAGATATTTGCTTTTGGCATCACTGGAGGAAAGGGGTTTTGGTCCTTTTTTCCTTTAGATATCTTCTCCTCCCCTTTCTAAGTCAGAGGATTTATAAATTCTATTTAATTTTATTGCAGATAATTCAAGCCTTGCTTCAAACACAGGAATAATCCTTTTATGGAGTTATGGTGCATGCATAGTAAACAGCTTTATATTTACAACACCGTTACACCCACCCTCCCAGCACTGTACAAGAATGATTGCCCTCATTTTTCATATCCAAATCTAAAGGAAACTATTTAGAATTGCTTAAAATATAAAGAATTGTAGGTCTGAAAGCCCTAGAATCTGAATTTCCACTGTGATTAGCACTTCTGAGGTGTTGTCAGCACATCCCACTGACACAGCTCCACTCCTTGGGACTCAGGAATTGTAATCCCAGTCCATATTCTGAGAGCAGGCACCCTCCTACTCACCAGAGATACCAAGTGCCCAGTAAATCCTATTTTTGCCTGTCACTGCCCCCTCTCTATTCCATCATGGAGAACACATTTCCCAACAATCTGTGTGCAGCCCTTGCTGTGGCACAGACAATCATGGAATGATAGAATTGTTTGGATTGGAAAAGCTCCTTTGGATCATCCAGTCAAACTCCAGCCCTGCCAAGGCCACCAATAAGCCCTGTCCCCAAGTGCCACATCCCCATGGCTTTTCAATTCCCCCAGGCTTGGGGACTTCACCACAGCAAATGGTGGAGCAGCTGTGCCAGGGCTGGACAAGCCTTTGGGTGAAGAAAACTTCTCTGATTTCCAACCTAAACCTCCCTGGCCCAGCTGAGGCTGTGTCCCCTTGTCCTGTCCCTGTTCCCTGGAGCACAGCCCAGTCCCCCCCGGCTGTCCCCTCCTGTCAGGAGCTGTGCAGAGCCACAAGGGCCCCCTGAGCCTCCTTTGCTCCAGGCTGAGCCCCTGCCCAGCTCCCTCAGCTGTTCCTTCCCCAGCTCTGTCCCTTCCCCTGAACAAAGTTATTCCTTTCTTTATTTCTAGATATAAATATAGATTTTTATAGCCTCATATATTTTTACCCCTTTGCAGTTCCCAAACACACATCAGTGTCAATGCCATCTATCTTCATCTCAGTTTTCATCCTTTCCTGGTCCTTCTTATTGCATTTCTTCTCACTCAATAATTTCATTCTCTTTTTATCTCCTTTTTATCTCTTTTTATCTCCTCCCCACCACAGTCCAGTTTCATGTGGAGGTCCTGTCTCTGCTGCTCACCATCAGGGCTGTGGGGAGGACACCAGATAAAGCCATCCCACAGTTTAACATGTGCCAACAAAGCAGTCCCTCCATAACCAGATGAGAGCTTACCAGATCAAAACTGCCATTTCCTGAGTGCAAACAGAGCCTTTTCAGAGTTCAAAGTAAGTTCTTCAAAAATTTATCTATGCAACTTCCATAAATTTGGCTAAATATCATGAGGGGGAAATAAACGCTGCACCCCCAGTTTCATTAAGGGCTCAGGTATTTCATGAGCATAAAATATATGCCAAATTTTAATAATAAATTACTAGTAAGACCAGAAATACCTATTTTTAAATGATCTAAGAGTAAAGCAGCAACATGGAAGTGAAAGGACAAAGCAACAAGGCATTAAACACATTCTTTTGTCATCAATCAGCTTCAAATAGGAATTTAAAGGAAAAAAATCTACTAAGGAACAGATTTGTGAGCTCTCCTTATTTCTACATAAATTGTTATCTCTGAGAAGCAATAAATGACAACTACCTTCAAAACTTTGCTGCTAATAACTCACAGGTGACTCTACACAACCCCCCAGTGTATAGAGTGAGACAATTATCCAAAGACCTAGTTAAACACAATGGCTGTGCTTCAAAGACGTAGAATAATTATTTGTATTTTATGTGATGATATTTTGACTGAGAAAATGTTCAAATTATTCACACTGCAGCTATTTGAAGCTCTAAGCCACATAACACTGATTCCAAAATCTGAAATAATGAAGGCTGAGAAGTGTTAAAATAATGGAAAAAAACGGTAAACTTATTTTTAATACAGAATCCTCATCTTGGCAGATAATGCAGGGTTCAGTAAGCACTTCTACAAAATATAAAATTATTATTATGACTGAGATGGTAAAATAAATATTCTGTAAAATTATTTTCATTAGAATATACAAAGTTCCTTTCCCTTGCTGAAGTAATACAGTGCCACCATAAAAAGCAATGTTTTTTCTCCACCACCTTTTAACTCATGGCACAGTTCCACTAGTCTGCTAATATTGCTTGTTTTCTTCCTTGTAAAACATAAAGGTAAATTCACAATCATCCCACCATCACCAGCTATAAATTTTGACTTTCCCTGGAGTTTAAGGAATGCCATCTTTGTTGCAAAATTAGGTGTGAATAAATCTCATTCAACAGCTAAGCAGTGAGTTAGAAAATGGATAATACAATTGTTTCAGTATCTATATCCTCATAAGTCAAAGTTTTCATTTAGTTTCCTAAAATAAGAGAGAATTCCCCAAAAAGGCTGTTTTCCCACACACAGTTATGAACAGAACACTGTACTGTGGCTACACATCTCCCACACACATGCATGGCTCCTGCACCATCACTGAAAGTGGAAAAGACTTTACCTGAGGAGAAAAAGGATGAATATTCTTATTCAGGCAGGGGACAATATCTGATGTCTTGCACAGTCTTCACTACATTGATTTTCACTAAGCACAGCCACTCTCTTTGCATTGAACAACAGCCCTTTTTCCAGAAGGCAGCAGCAGCATCATCAGTTTGGGACTGAGAAGTCACATGTTTTCTGTCCCTGTTTGTCAAACCTTTGCTGTCCATAATGTGCAAAGTCCCACACAAAAGCTGGAGCACAATCAGACCACACAGGGATGTTATTCCCAGGATCTTCCCAACCAGGGACCTGTGGGCTGAGAGGGCCCTGAGGAATTCCTCAAATCTTAACCCACAGTAACTGTGCAGGAAAAGCCACAGATGTAAGAATAGATGGAGGAGAGAAGCCCAGTGCAATGTGCTGTGAGATGAACCACCTGCACTACAGCTCCACTTTCAGCCCTAAATGCATCAGGACTGAGCAGCTCCTGAGGTGACAGATGCTGGCATTGCAACCTTGTGTCTTAATCAAAGTGAAAAGGACACCATTACCCAATAATAACCTCAACAAGTCTTCGCCTTAAGTCAAAATGAAAGATCAAAATATTGTCAGAGACTGTCTGTCAGAGACTGCAATAACCTTTTTGTTCACTGCCTGAAGTACAATCCTCACATGTGAGATAGGGAGAAACCATCAGACAGGACTGCTAATGAAATTAACAGCTAAACAATTAGCTGGCAGGAAAGTTGCTTAAGTGAAACTGTATCTCTTGCTGGAAGAGAGGCTGCAGCACTTTGCCCACAGCTGAACTGACTGCTATCAACTCTGTCTGAAAGATGCTTTTTCCATGTCTTTGATTAACATAATTCAAGATTCAAGTTGAATGTTAATGTTTCCAGGACACTGAGCTCCATCACCATTTTCCTTTTTTTTTTTTTTCTTGTCTTCCTGACTTGCTAGACAAACATGATTTTACCACTCAAGCAACCTCAGATCTTGGTCACATAACTAAACTGCCAGATTAATCAGACTTTGCATTTTCTAGAGCCATGTAGTGAGATTTGTCAAGAATCCTAAGGATAACAAGAATTCATTTTTCTCACTATCCCAGCCACTGCATATGAGCACAAATAACTCCTTGTAATTCCAGTCCATTAGCAGGAAACAACTATTCCTCACCAAAACCAACATAAATCGATGTCTGCCCTTTGCCTCCATGTGGGATTCACACTCTCTGAACCTGAGAGAAGCAGTCAGCAAAGCAGAAAAAAGAATAATCAAAACAATTCTTATATCATTCACTGCTCCTGTATTGTACCAAAGTAGAAAGCAAAATGGAGATTGTTTACCCGAAGTGATGGTGTTTTGTTTCCTTGGCCTATCAGGGCCAAGCACATTTCCAAACTGTCTGTCAGCAGAGAGTCACAAGATTCTGGGCAGTTGAGTTGGGTGCTTGTGCAGATTTAGTTTAGATGTAGTGTAATATAGCATAAAATAATACAGTAATAAGTATAATAAAGTAATTAATTAGCCTTCTAATATCCATAAAGTCAGATGTGTCATTCCTCCCTGCAATGGTGGCTTGATTTACTATACCTCTGCAGTCTGAGGAAATGGATGTGAATGAAAAGGGGAATTTGAGTCCTGTATAAGAACAACTTAGTTAAAAGCTCTATAGATTGTGTGCAGAAACACGTCATTCTCCACACCCTGTTGCAGTGTGATGTCACAGTGAGATGTCATGGTTTGCCTCAGATACCCCGGGCTTCTCCCTGAAGATTCCTTCCCCAGGCATGTCAATCACCTCTCCTCTCCACACCCTGACCCCTGCTGAGCACTGTCTGTCAATCCTGGCATTCCAGAAGGGCGTTGAGTGATTGGCAGAATTCAAAAGATGCCCTCTACCCCTGGGGGCATTGGGCCATCCAGATGTCCTTTGTCCCTTGAGACCTCCCCTTCGGTACCTTGTTGGTGGTCCCCATATTCCTTCCCTCCCCCTCTCCCCCAGTTTAAAGGGAGAGCAAACCATGTGGTTCAGAGAGTTCTGTTGGAGCTGTTGCTGGATTCAGAGGCCTGTGGGCCAGAATAAAGCTCTAAATCAAAACCCTCCAGCAGAACCAACTCCTTTCCTTCACCATTGCCTTAAAGCTTTTCCACCAGAGGGAAACCTGAGCTCCTGCATGCCTGTACTTGTCTCCAAGCACCCAGCTGCAACATCCAGCTAGCCTATAGTATCTCTGGGGTAAAACACCACAGTTGCCACTTTTTGGCTGAGCACCAAGGGCCAGACAAGCTCAGGAACATCCCATCCAGCTATATTGGTAATTATTCCAGTAACACTCTGCTGATACTCACATCAAACTCATTCAAAGCAGCAGCGAGCTCTCCTATGCCAGTGTGGCCCTTGTTCTCATCAGTGGGTGAGGTGGCCTGGGCAGCGTTGGAGATGCCAGCAATGGCCTCCTGCACTTGCTTGAAGACGTAGTCCCTGTTGGCCCTGGTGGCCGCCACGTCGGGGTGGCGCAGGAAGGCCTGCGAGGCCGTGTACAGCATGGTGGCGTTCTTCTTCAGAGCCCCGCGCGCCGCCGCCATCTCGTCCCGGCAGTGAGGATCCTTCAGCTCCTGCGTGAGAGCACACAGAGGTGGAAATGAAAGGGTTTGTGTTGGAATGCACTGCCTGGAGCATCCAGGCATGGACGCCGTGCAGGGATGGAATCCATGGCAGAACCCACCATAAATCACTGAAAGAATTCCCCTCCTGCCCAAGGACAACGAGTTCTTCTGTGTCACTACACCTGTTACAATCTGCTTGCAATATCTTACCTAAGAGTACTTCCCTTTTGCAAAAACCCACTACAAATGTGCATAAAACATTCAAAATTACTCTTCCCAAACAACTGGATTGCTTCTGCTGATTCCATAATGGCAACACTCCTGTTGCAGCAAGTGCCTTGTATTTCTAATTACTACATTCACATCCTTTATAAAATTATCATAAGGTAGACCTTTAAAAAAATCAAATTAGAAGTATTACATAGACAAATATCATAGAATCATAAGAATTAACAGAAAAAATCACAAGAATTAACTAAGTTGGAAAAGAGCTTTGAGATCACCCAGTTCAACCTATAACCTAACACCATATGGTTGTAGTTCTTAAAAACCTATTAAATATGCCTCTCAATATTTCTATTTTGGTTCCCTTCATATTTTGCTCAATTTCTCATATCATTTAGAGTTTTTATATTTAGAATATGACAGATACTTTCTTTTGTTTCCTGTGACAAGAATCAGATACTGCACAATATGTTATCAGAATTATGCATTATTATTATTATTAATAACCCCTGATTTTTTTTTCAGTTACAGTGTATATCATATTGTATCATAGTATAGATCATATTGTCCTTGAAAGCCTTACAAACATTAAGACAGCCCTCATAATATTCATTAGAAATAAAAAAATATTATTACTTCTACTTTAAAACTATGAATAAACCAGTCTGGAGAGCTGTACAGTTTATGTCCACACATGGAATCCATTGACAGCACTGAAAAAGGACCCAAATATTCTGGATTTAAAGGTTCTACCCACTGATTAATTTCAACCACATGTGGCTGACAGGTAACAGTCTTCAGAGAGAATTTTTGGCATATTCTTGTGTCTTCAATGAAAACTTAAGAGATATAAACATCCATTAACCTTCACATTTTCCCTTTTTCCCATATTTGCAGATCTATTTCCACAGGGGAAGTGTCTGAATGTACAGAAGAGCATTCTCCATATAGTGCCTAGATTCTACATTTTAATTTATTTGCCTTAGTCAGATGATTTGCTTTCTGTAGTTCTGCAAGGAGCAGGGAGATGAGCTTGATGATCCTTACAGGTCTCTTCCAACTTGAGATATTCAATGATTCAATTTTAGTATAACTCTAAAAAGACTATTTTTCATTAAAAAGCCCCACAATCATGATTAAGAAGAAAATTGTCATTACTGCAATTCAGAAAATAAGGTAAATAGGTGGATGAATATGGAAAGCCAGCTTTCCAAATCCAGTGTTCAATGCAGTACAAAGATGGCACATCCTTGAATTATTGGTGGTATTCAAATATAATTGAAGTTGGAGAGACCTTATACAAGTCTACAGTATCTTGAAAAGAGCAGGGTTCAGGGGAAAGCTATCTTTATTGCAAAGTTGTACAATAACCATCCTTGAATAAATGTTATCATGAATTTCTGGCCTCTTTTTCAGCTGCCTTAGCAATGAATAAATGGATAAATGAATATTTTTTTAAAAAAACCTGAAAATTATTAATAATGGTTTTAAGCACAAAGTAGGTTTCTGTTCCTCCTGAACTTGAATTATACTGAACTAGCAAAGAGCTCGTGCTTTACCAGCTGTCAGAGTGACCTGAAATCTGCATAGGTTAGAATTAAATGGGAATAATCATCGAATTAAAACTATCCTCAACCTCCTGAATCACTTCCCTTTTCACCCTTCAATCTGTTATTAATTGAGCCTCTTGGAAGGTACTTTTAAAGAAATGGCACTTCTGAAAAACTTCATCACATTCAAAAATAATCAGTGCAATTAAATTATAGGCCATGGCATAGCAATTAGTGGTTCATTGTACATTTTAAACCAGACCTGGACATAAAAGAGGAGAACTTTAGAATGAAGATGGACTTTTGCAGCCACTCCTGTACTCACCTGTTGTCGCCTTGCAGCAACATAGTTCAGTTTAACCATTTCCTTCCCAAATTCCTTAAAGCGATTGGCTAGATCTTGCTCATTTGTGGCATTTTTCACAGCTTCTAGTGCCTCCTCTACCTACAACACAATGAATCAGCTCAGTCAGCATTTGAAGCCACTCTTTGACAAAGTCTGTGACTGCTCCATCCAATACTCTGTCTTACATGGACCCAATTTAGGTTTCACATCCATCACTGTACAGAAGCTTTATGAGAGTCCCATGAACTTTAATTAGGTTTTTAATAGAGCAGCTGTCACTCTGCATTACTGTCCATTTAGTGTGCTTTGGGATCATGTAAAGATAATGTCAAAGATAGCACTGTTTTAATTTCCCCACCCACACTTATCTGATGAAATATTTAATATCTGTGGGGTTCAAAACAAAACACACGAGTATGTTCTTAATGTGTGGTACAGGCTTTATAGGAAAACAAAGAAAGTTATCACTTCTGGACAAGAAATATTTAAAAAGGAAATTCAAACTTACCATTAAGGTTTGAATTTACACTGATAAATCCAAAACCCTCTATCTTTGTGAATCAAATGATAGCTTCAACACAGAATATTTGCACTAATTCTTTTTTCCTCAGCTATGAGCTTTCTTTCTTTAGTTATTTAACACTGAGAAAAGAATCTACCCAAACCCCCACACCTGCACTTTTCCAGTGATGCTGTAGCTAACAGACAAAAATATAAAACCCTACTTCCACAAACAAGTTGTTCCACGAAATGTATTGAGAACCTTTACCTTATGCAAAGCAAGAAAAATATCTGAAGGGATAAAATGCTCTTTTCATGCAATAAGGAAAGGAAGCATTACTGTGACTAGATGGAAATTCAAAGTTGTTATTCTCTCTCTTGCAAGACAATGCAACTCCAAGCAAAAATATTGACAACTGAAAAGAACTGATCCTTCTTGCTAAAAGCTGTTGTTCAGCTAAAAGCTGCAGTTCATAAGAACATGCATAACAAATTTTCCCCTCAAAAGGCAAGGGATTATTGGCATGGGGACAAGGAAGGGTCTGCAGCCCTCCAGACATTGCTGGGAATTGATAAATTCAGCAGTAGCTGGTGTCTAACAGTTTAGAAAGGCACAATTATGTGCAGAACCTGTCTTTTTATTGCTTGAGTTGCTCTGTGTTTTCCTACCACTGAGAGAGTATATTTCCATTTTGAGCTTTTACCTACTTACTGCAGATTTACAAATTACAGGGCAGTAGAGTAGCAAACTCATACATTTCTATTGGAAAATGCATAATTCAGGAACATAAATTCATAGCTGTTATGCTGGAAATTATAAACCAAGTTCTGCCAATTTACAAGCTACAATCTTATTCAGAATTCAAGTTCTCTCTTCTTTTAATCTTAAGAACAGAGTTTTTTTAAAAAATGAACTGACTGCTTTACCATTAACACAAATTGGAAAAGCATCAATGCATTAAATAACTTACTCTTGCAGAACTTCTTGCAAAATACGCCCATTTTCCATTTTTATCAGGAAACATTTACATTACATTAAAATACCTGAAAGTTTCATCTTTATTATGTTTGTAATGCCAAGCACAGGCATGACAGACTGATACCTGTTTTGTTTTTAAGTCCTGCTCCATATTAAATAGAAATCCTGAAAATTTTGTCAGAGATTCCACTCTGATAATCAGATTTCAAAGGATGCTGATCATACTCTATCATGTCAGTCAGACCAGAGACTCCAAAAGGAAGAAATCAGCTATGAGAAATACTAGAATGGACAGGAGCACAAGCTCCTTTTTAATGCTATTTTTCTTATTACAATTTCTTTTTTACATATTCATACTGGAGCAAATTCTCCATCCTTCAGACAACACTCAACTTCCACTGATCTGTTCCTCTGATTAACTAGCCTGGAGTTAATTACAATAGAGCTATAATCCTCTGTGTGCATGACCACATACTATAATGGTACATGGTTTTTAAATGTGTTACAAAAGCTTCTGCAATAACCACTATTTCTAATTTTAGCAGTGTAAAAGATATGCAATGACCAAGAATCCTTCCAGAAAGCACCTGCATATATTCCCTCTAAAACACTAATTAAAATGCACCATTTCCTGGGAAGCCTTTGACATGCTTTCAGAGAAAACTGATTACAGCACAATTCAGCATAAATCAGGCTTCATTACTCTGACATGCAGAATTATTTGAGTTCATTAATTTTATGGGTAACTTACACAAGTCTTTGAAGGTTACCTTTGAGTCAATAGAATAGCTTTTCCTCCATCAATTTTGTATAGGGTAACCATTTTTCCCCCTAGTAATTCATTTGTCTGAAAGCAGTTAGCACTGTAAAGTGGTAAAATAAAGATATTTACATGTTCAATCCTCAGAAATAAATTACCCTTTTTAACATGAAAATAAAAATGACAAGGTTGAATGTTGAATTTTGCTGAAAAGAACCACTGAGATCACTGACTTCTGAAACTGAACTTGTAATACCACTGGATAAATGCAGAGATTACAACTTCCAGACACAGCCCCTGCAAATCTGGGTGCAAACTGTGCAAGTAAATACACCCACTTACAAACCAGCACTGGACATTTGTATTTTACACAACAGAGTACTCTGCTGCAAAGGAAATCTCAGATGGGAGAACAGAATTTCTCATTTCCCATGAAAGAGCTTGAATACAAATTTTCATCATAACATTCAGAAAAAAGCTGTTGTTTATGATATTCAAGTGTTGGCCTTGCTAGGAAAGGACAATCTGAATTACAGTTACATGGAGCATTATAGAGAGGAAAAATTTAAAGCATATTGGAGAGAGACACTGCTTACACTGCACGTAACCAGAGCCATGTGCTGACAATTCTGAGAGCAGCATTTTATCCATTAAAGCAGAGCTCACTAGAACCTGTGCTGAAAAATCAGCCTCTTTCCTTATGAAAACTGTTTTCCAGCTATTCAGGTTATCTGCACAGTTTGCAAGTTGAAGGGTTCTGTTTTTCCAGAACATCAAATTGCAGTTGCACTGTCAAAAAGACAAACTAAAAAAAAGGAAAAAAAAACCAAACAACTTTTTGAACAGTTGCTAAAAAGAAGCAACCCTCCATCTCCTCTGTTGAATTCACACATGCACTCTGCAGGCTTTAAGGATTTTGTATATGATTTTCTGCACAATTTTATTTTGTTTCAGAGGTTTTTCATTATTTGTTTCTGCAATAAAAATGTAAGTGCAACAGCTAGGGAAGGTGGAAAAATGCATTTCCTAGTTTCAACTGAAAATCTTTTTAATACTCCTGTATAAAATTGTGAATGTGGTGGTCAAAAGTGAATATAAATCTGTCCAAACTACCATGGTAATCTTTAATTCCTCTTTACTCTTTGATTAGACAGTTGTACTATTGTCTCTCTCCAAATTAAACATTCAATCTTTAGATATATTCAGAAGTCACAAAGAGAAAAAAAAGAAGAGTAGACAGCTATAGCACCTAAATTGTGCCAGAACACAAAAATACTGGGAAAGTAACTGGGATAAAATGTGAGTGAAGCAAATGTTTCAGTTCAGGTCAGAGAGCTGTTTAACAGCAGTATTAGTCCAGTCACTGAAGACTCACAGCTCACAAAGTTTGCTTTAAATGTTCAAATATTAACTTCTGCATAATCAGAAAATGAATGAGACTAATGCAGAAATGTGTTAACTCCTACCTCTGATCAGCACTTCAAGAGAACCAAGCAGAGACCACAGACTTTGGACAGCCACCTCCCTAACTGATTCATCCTTTTTTCCACGCCCAAAGCACACAAACCCAAGAGAGAAGGTGAAAAACACCTACGATTTTGAGGTGTGAGAGGAGCCTCATGACATCAGCCATGTCAGCCAGGATGAGCAGGCGAGTGACGGCCGAGAGCAGGGCACGGGCAGCGCGCACCATGGTGCCCCTCTTCACCGAGGAGCAGGGGTCATCGGCGAACTCGGACGAGGCGATGCGCATCGTCTCCCCTGGAGCGGAAACAAACGGCGCTCGGGTTAGCGTTCAGACTCGTGGGTTTCATTTTTTCACAAAGTATATAAAGTAACTGCTGCTGGGAAAAAAAAAATCAGAGAACCACAAAACTCTTGGGTTGGAAGGGATGTTAAAACCCATCCAGATCCACTCCAGGGACACCTTCCACTCTCCCAGGGCAATCCAAGCCCCTCTAACTTCTCCTTGGACTTTTCCAGGGATCCAGGGACTGCCACAGCTTCCCTGGGCAACCTTTCCAGGGCCTCCCTGTTGTCATTATAGTGCAACAGTTCTATTGTCATTACATTGCGAGGGTTCCATATTGCCAGAGTTTGGTACCTCCTTGATGTTTCTCGTAGGCAGCTCCTCCAGGCACTGACTCTTCCTTGTCCTCACAGCAGCCAACTGACTCCAGCTCCCCCTCAGCCAACCAATCCACTCTTCTATAACACTCTTCTGATTGGCTACAGCTGTGGCCTGTTAAAATCAGGCCTGTTCCCAATCTTCAGTAATTAACCCAGCTGCAACTCCTTAATGGGGTAAGATCACTTTCTATACCACCTTTAATTTCTTATATTGTATCCCCCTAGACCTCCCCACCCTCACAGGCAAGAATTCCTTCTCAATATCCCATCTAACCCTGCACCCCGGCAGTTTGAAGCCATTCCCTCTTGTCCTGCCACTCCATGCTGTGTCTCAAGTCCCTCTCCAGCTCTCCTGGAGTCCATTTTGGCACTGGAAGGTCTCTCTGGAGCCTCCTCTTCTCCAAGCTGAACAACTACACCTCTCCCAGCCTGGCTATAATTAACAGATTTTATATTAACCCAATCTTTGCTGTTGTTAAAAAAAATCCAGTTTGTCTCCAGTGCAGTATCTCAAAAAGAAAGTACTTCTAATGTGCAATCAAAGCACATTTACATTGCTTTTAAGAACATTACAACAACATTAAAAAAAAAATCCCAGTGGCAAAACTTCCCATAAGACAATGCAAATAGTGGGGGAGAGATTTAAGACGGCCACAGTGATTAATTCCCATCAGAATTATTTTCCTTATTATATTTACCATTAGGACTGTGTGTTCAAATTATAATTTGCAAGCAGAGTATCTTGGATGATAAGCTGATAATATAAAATTTCACAACACAATTTAAGTGCCTCATTTCTAAAGCTATATCTTCCTCTTAGCTTTCCATAGGGTTGGCAAAACTCTCTACAAATTTCTTAGGAGACAATTAACAAAAATCATTGCTAGATAAAAGGAGAACACCAAATTTCTAAACATACTTAAATGCTATATTGCTCAGCATCACAGAGCTGAAATTCAAGGTAAAAAAGAAAACAAAGTTTCTGTAGGAGGACCACAGTTTGCTGTCCCTACCTTCCCATGCATTTTACTTGTGTGCCAAAAATCACTGAAACTAAGAGCAAGGAATTCTGATGCCACAAAGATTTTTTTTTTTCTAAAACATCCTTTAATTCAAACAGTTGCTTGAAAAGTTTATCCACAACTTTTGGCTGAGAGTGTGCTAAAAATTCGGAATAAACCTCTTATTATTATTATTAATACTCAGTGACTCCAATATTTCATGTAAAAGGAGATATTGAGGGCAACCACAGAACAGCTGAGAGCCCAGCACATGAGCAAGGGTTGGATGTGAGTTTCCTAGCTGGGAATTTGATCCCAGTGCAGGACTGGCTTCATCCAAGCAGTGTGACATTGTAAGGCATCATTTTCCCTCCAATTATTTATGAAAGGAAACCAAGAGTCCCAGAGTAAATAAAGACTTTGCTCCAAAGTGCACTCTTGGAGCATACTGAGCTGATTGAACCCAAGAGGACACAAACAACCACAGGAAATCCCAACAAGGTTTTTCCCTTTTTTAAGCTCTAAGCAGGATTCAGATGAGATGGAAGTGATTCCAAGCATGCAGCAGAAAACCCCTTGCAAGTGAAAGTACTGAATTTTAGAGAAATCCAAGCAGAAGCCAAAGCAAGCTTTTGATTTTGGAATCAGAAGCCTGAAAATTGTTTAACTTCCGTTTTGGTACTGAAGAGATTTTATCATTTTCTGCCAAATTAGCAGTGTGCAGCTTCACACAAATATTTATATTGGACTATGAAAGAAAGAGGTAGTATTTGATAATTGGCCAGTGGCATCAGGAAAGCAAGAAGGAAAATTATCTTCTTAGACTTGAATATCCAAGGAGATATCCCTTGCAAAAAGATTTTAAAATCAACACTCAGTGGCAGAGGAAAAATGCACAGAGGGTCAAATGGAAACAGAAACAAACAAAACCAAAAAACCTTAAAGGAACTTGGATTAGATAGTTTATCTTAGCTCACATTAGGTGAAATAAACTCCAAAACAATGAAGTAGAAATTATTAAATAGACATATTCAAATAAGCAAACCAAAAAAAGTACAAAAGTTCACAGCTGGTTGTTTAAAACTTAAGAAAATCTAATAGTTCATAATTTAGAAACTAATAATCAAAGAAACTAGCAGTTGTGGGGAGGATGGCTCATCCCTCTCAGTGCCAATTAACATATTTTAATCCTTTTACAGCAGTGGCATCAAACTACTCTTAGGCTAAAGGTATCAGTGGAGCTTCAGCTGGCTCAATTATTCTTTAGAGAAACTTTTTTATCTGGGAAAAGTCAACCCTCCATTTAGTTATCCATTTCTTTCCAAATGCATTTCAAGTTGTTCTGTAATCTATATTAAATTACTTTCAGTGAAAATTGGGTCAACACAAGAAACACAGACATCTGAAGCCATCAGGTCTGCTTGCTTGCCACTGCAGTCAGTCAAGTGATAATGTAATTAATACTAATCTTAATATGATAATAGCTACACTCATCAACTTATCAAGCTTCCATCTTAGAAACAGATCAGATTAACCCCAATTAATCCTATATAAGAAACTGACTCCAAAATGGACTCCAGAATCTGACAGGTTCCTTTCATTAGGGACACTTTAATGCCATCCTGCCTGTATTTGTAGATAATTTAAATCCATTTTTTTCTCATGACCCATTTGTCCTTCAGCTTCACTGTGTTCTTATTCCACTCTTGTCCCTATCGTTCCTTTTTGGCTTTGTGAATTTTTGTGAGGAGTCCTGACAGACTAAGGGCAGTACTTCAGCCCCCTCCAATTGCACACAATATCCATTTCTATAATCATTACAGCAGCCCCATGAAACAATTCGGCTTCTGGAGTACAAATTATAAGAACTGCAGGTTTTTAGGACCACTTGCAGCTATGAGAAATACTCATGGAATCCCAGAATATCCTAGGCTGGAACTGTAGGGATTGCTGAGTGCAGCTCCTGGCCCTACACAGGACACCCCAACAATGCCACCATGTCCCCAGAGCTTAACAGCTGCAAACATCTGTCAACAGATGACTGCAAAAGTCACCAAAAAAAGCTACTGGAAGTTCATGAGCAGACTTAGGGTAAAACATCAACCTGTGAGGAAAGCATTGAACCAAGGCTTTCAATGGTTAATAGACAGAGGAAATATCATTGTTTCCAAAGCCTTGAAGTGTTTATTAAGAGATAGAAGATGGGCACTGAGTAGCAATGCAGAGAATAGCTGTGATCAGTATGGGATGCTGACAATACACCAAACACCTGGAAATAATTACCAGAACAATGACAAATTGATTGGATGCACCACTCCTGAGCAGTTCCCAAATGGAAGAAGTTAATAAAGCTGCAGTCTAATTAATCCATTTCTTTCAGATTTTTCCTTTTGTTCTACATGTCCGTGATTAAAAAGACAGAACAACTGATCCATGACAGAATGGAAGTATTTTAGAGTGCTCTCCTTGTAATTAGAGCAAATTCACTGTTATGAAGCTATCATAAATTATAATAATATATAGACCCAAAATGAGTTGCAGATTCCATCTAAAAGAGTGAGAATTATACTAAATGATAATATGATAGATTTGAACAACCCATAATTGTTAATAAGGTGTATTTAAATCATGTGAGCAGGTTTTTAATCCTTTCACCATGGACGTTGTCCTAAGAAACAAAAGCAAACCCTTCAGGATGCAAAGATCTGCAGTTTTACACCCCTTGGATGTGTCTAGAAATTCACCAAATAGAGTAGGATCACTCACATACTGGTATGGAAAGTATCTGAACAGCCAAATATCAGGAATAATGGCCTTAATCTGATCCTGGATGGTTGGTTTCTCACTGTCTATATTCCTCCTACCTTATTAATCACATTGATTATTTACCACATCTCTTAAAACATCATATTTTGTTTACAGTATTTTAAAAACCATTCTCCATAACTGAAAATGTTCATTTCAGTATTAACCTGTTTGCTATTATCAGAATGTGGAAGTTATTTGTAGACCACTTTCATCCTACATACTTATTAAATACAAATATGCATTAAAAATTCTATTGATAATTCTAAAAGCTTCACACCAATGGCTGTTTAGTCTTCCCTTTCCTTAAAATCTTTTTCCTAAATCTTTACTACTATGTCCCCTAAATCTCCTCTTCCATTTGCAGCTGGGACTTTGTTCTCCATCTGTGGGAGGATGACCACTGTTCTCATCATTTTAATGGATTGCAGGGCCAGAAAAGGCAATGTCTGATCAAGCCCAGACTTTTCCTGTCACATTTCAGCTCCTGGAGCTGTGTCTCTGTGGAACTGATTGTACAGACAATCCAGTTCACTTACATTTGACTCACTCTACATTTGATATTTAGACAGAGGGATGGAAGATGAATCACTCTGAATTTTAAAGCACAATGGATGGATATCCTTAAATCTAGTAGGTATTTTAGATTCAATGTTCTCTCTTAGATCCAAGAACACATCACATCATTCACTTCATGGACCGCAAAAATATGTGATTTTAATTAACCCAACTACTTCTTTCCTGAGGGACTGAAAATAGCAAGAATACAGAACTTTTGGGTATTTAGCCAATATCTACGACAACGTAAGACAATTTATCCACTAATGTTATGTTTTAGAAGGAACTTTTTCTAATTAATAGTCAGAATTAATCGTGCATTTGGAACATCACTGACACACTTAAGTACAATAAAAACCCAATTAAATTTCAATTAAAACCAAAATTATTTGGGATGTGAGGATACATTAGCATCTCTAATCCCTCTTTGTCTGCAACTCAGTTACCCCAAGGATTAACATCCTTCAGGGACATATGAAACTGATCTGCCTTCACTGAACTGGAGAGTTCAGGGAACATCAACATGAACATTTCAGATGCTCAGCACTGTGTCTGGGAACACAAAACCACATTGGACCTCTCAAGATATCAATAAATACAGAGGCAAATTTAAAAAATCAAGCTCAGCTGAATTATAATGTGGCTTTATTTGTATCCTGGTAAAAAAATCACGCTGCTGAACTATGTTTGACAGAACATGGAATCACAGAGAGGTTTGGAATGGAAGGGATCATAAACCCCATCTTGTTCCACCTTCTGCCATGGGCAGGGACACCTTCCACCATCCCAGGGTGCTCCAAACCCCATCCAGCCTGGTCTTGGACACTTGCAGGGATCCAGAGCCAGCCACAGCTTCTCTGGGCACCTGTGCAGGGCCTCCTCACCCTCACAGAGAACAATTTTTTCCTAATATCCCATCTACATCTACTCTAAGTTGAAATATCTTCTCCCTTGTCCTATCAACAAGGAGTTCAGTACCAATTTTCCCACAATTCCAATGTTCATACTAAAAATTTGAAATCTCTAATTTAAAATAAATATATTCTTCTTTATCCAAAAGCTGCAAGATTGCATCAAGAAGCACATTCAAAATGAGTAGAATAGTTCATCACCTGAGTAAGAAACTGCAGTGGAAAATGTTCAGAAAAGTTGCTGTCTTTCTGGTGAACTGTGCATGGTACATTCATTGAAATCATTATTGTAAAAAAGGACTGAAATGAATGGAACTGACAAAGAAAAATCCGTAAGTCCTAGTGATTAACATCTTGAGTTTAATCATTTAATAGGTTTCTGCATAACAATTTATTAATTTAAATAGAGCTGTCATTAATAAATTTAACGTATCAGGTACAGAAGGGAACAACACTTGAAAAGCACCCAAAATTCATGGAAAAGGAAGCCCACCAAGAAAACCACTGTGGCATTCGGCACACAGATTCAACCATTCTGGATATTGTTTTCATTCTGGGGCCTGAAGAGGCTCACAAATACTGTACAGGAAAGCAAGTTCAAGGGTAGATTCTATCTGTGCCCAAGGCACCGTGAACCAAGTTCAAAATCATAATTAGAATCAGTTCCATCACTCTCTATCATCACATGAATAGAAAATACCCAATAAAGAGTTTATTTGAAATTGATATTTTTTGAGATAAGCTTCAGTTCAAAGGGTTGATATTTTCCAGCAAGATGCGTTTTCATACCAAAATTTATCAAAAAATCCCAGTGATCTGTGAAAAAGAGGGAGCAGCAAGTTGATAATGTCAGCACATGGGAAGCACTGTGAGGAGGGGGAAGGATTGATGATGAGATTGATCACTCTGGTGGATTATCAGCTCCCTGTTTGTTTTGAGGGTCACTTTTGTGTTCCTGCTAATTTATGCTTTTCCTTACACTTAGATCCTACCTGAATGTCTTGAAGCAGTAAGAGAAGGAGGGAACACTGCTTAATCTAGGGAACAGACATAGCTAAAAGTAGAAAAAAAACCCTTCCCACAACCCCAGCGGGAATTAAGAGGACAGGCACGTTAATGCTGGACACCTGAGGGGTCTGCAGCCAAGAAAGAAATAAAACAGGAAAAATTTAAATACAAAAATTTAGAAAGATACTCCTTTATGAGAGAGGATGAGAAAGGAGAAAAGCAGGCATGGGAGAGTCATCAACAGAAGGAAAATCTACAGTATAGACTTACAGTAAGAAAAAGATGATAAAGAAGACAACATAAAATACAGAGAGAGCATCTGCAGGTTTACACAGAGAAATAAACTGAAAGTACAAGAGCACTTTAAAAAAATTATTTCAATTCTTCAATTAGTTCACATAATCTGCACACATTGTTTATAATAACCTATATTTGAGATCCAATGCAGTTATTTTTTTGCCATAAAACAACCAAAGATTCTAAAATCATGCTCAAAGCCTCAGCTTACATGAAAATTAAGTTTATCTTTCCAAAACTGAGAACTATATTTAAAAATTAATTCTTGAAGACTACAAAATTAATTTTGACTTGGCAACATTTTAATAACCTAATAATTTATTGCCAGTTTCAATGGGAATTCACATACATGCAGTGACACCTATGTGTTAATATAAGAGCTCCTTTATATAACCATACTCATTGCTTGAATGTTTAAAAATTGCAAGAGCTTCTCTGCAGAGATAATGAGATAACTGAGCCTCATGGTGTGAATTTACATTCCAGGGCAGAGATCAAAACAAAACTAATCTATAGCCCTCCATCAACACGCAGAAAGGCAGATTGCTGTTGTGCACAGGAAAAGGCTCATAAACAAAACATGATTATCATTAGGTTTGTAATGAGAACAGAAAGAAATTATCATCAGTCTAAGCCTGTATAGGTAATAGAAAAAATACAATGGTTGAGTGTTAGGACTGTCCTTGATAAATAGCTGGGCATGGCAGAAGGGAGGCTGGAGGGGAATCAAAGCTGGAGATGGCTCTGAGCAACCTGGTCTAGTGGAAGGTGTCCCTGCCATGGCAGAGAGTTGGAACTAAATGAGCTTTGAGGTCCCTTTCATCCCAAACCATTCCATGATCCCATTATGTCCATCCTTTTGATTTATGTTCATCCTCATCCTTTGTGACTGAGCAAAATTCAGTCACAAGGATGAGGAAAATGCTGAGGTACTAAATTCCTGCTTTGCCTCAGTCTCCAGCAGTAAGAGGAGTTGTCCTTCAGGTACCCAGCGCTCTGAGCTGGAGGGCAGACATGGGAACAGAATGAAGCCCCCAAAATTGGTTCTACTCCTGTTGTTAATGAATTTGTAGAATCCTTTTTTATTGGTTTTCTATGGCAGCAGCCAGATTTCAGTTCTAGCTGGGCTTTGCCATTTTCTCCCTGCATGACCTCCAAACATCCCTGTAGCTTTCCTGAGCTGTCCATCCCTTGTCCCTTTTCACAAAAGTCACTGACTCTCCTTTTTTGCCCAAGTTCCAGCCAAATTCTCTGTTCAGACAGCTAAGTGTTGAATAAATAAAATAAGGAGAGATTTAAAACCATAAAGTCCACCACAAACAAGTGAAAAGAAGTAGAGGTGACATATTTTCTGAAGAGAAAACACATATATTTCATCACATACTGTAGGAATCACATAATATGAACAGAGGTTAACAACTGACTTATCTACAACTAAAATACCAAAAAAAAAAAAAAAAGCACAGATCTCAAAGTAAATTGAAACAATTATAGCTGAAGGAAATTTGCAAACATCCGAAATCAAAATCAGTGGAGAGCCTAAAATTTAATTTTTAGTAGATATGAAAATAATTCTAAATTCCATCAGCTATACAGAACAGGCTCCTTTTCCCATGTTCATATATAAACAGCAGCTGAAATATCTCATAGATCTAAAGTCTAAAAAGAATTTGTCTCTGATAAAGGGATTAAAACAGAGAGAACAAGATAGCTGGAGATCAGAATGCTATAATTTGACACTTCTCAGAGGAAATCAGTGCCTCTTATTTGATTATACCATTTTATATTCCCTCACTCTGTAAAGTATTACTGGCCTTTGTAGTATGTGAAAAATGTACTTCAGAAAAAGACGTGTTCAAAATGGTAAATGGAAAGGCAGTAAATTAAAGCCTTTTATATACTGACTAAGCATCTTTTAGGACTCAGATATTAGAAAGTATATTTCAAATTTTCATGCTGTCATTTTTAATACTTCTCTTATCCAATACTGCTTTCTGAAACCATATCCAAAATTAAAGCCTAATCTGTATGGGAGAAAGAAGCTTTTATACAACTTCTGAAGTTGGATGACTGCCACGGAAAATGCAGTCAAAAAATAAAGAACACAGAACAAAATGTACTGTAGGCAAATAGGAGGACTGAGCAGAGGGGCAAGGAAGACTCCAGGATAGAGCTTAGTGCCCCAAGGACTGCTTGCATCTTTCTCATTAAATGCCACTGGGTAATCACAGAATCATGAAATGGTTTGGGTTGTGAGAGACCTTACAGTTCATCTTGTTCCATCCCCTACCATGGACAGGGGCACCTTCCACTAGACCAGGTTGCTCCAAGCCCCATCCAGCTTGGCCTTGAACCCTTCCAGAGATGGGACAGTGTCTTGGTTTAAGACCATTTATAAAGTTGGACACTCCAAAATGAGCCACGTCCGCTTAATTCCAACCAATCCCTTGCCACCAGTAAGGAAAGATTATGAGTAGAAATAAGTGAAAAAAACAACTGTTTACTAACAAATGGAGCAGCAACAGACAAAAAACAACACAAAATAACTGCTAGATACAAAACTGTCCAATCTCACAAACCTCAGAGACACAAAGAGAGACCCAAAATGTTGGAATGAGCCTTCCCAAGATGGCGCCTGCCTGAGGCGGCCGTGTGGCTGGGGGACAAAGGGAAGATGGCGCCACACCCATCCCCTCCAAAAGGGAGACTGCAGGCCCCAGGATCAAAGAGACAAGATGGCAGCAACACTACCAGAAATACAGGAGCCCACAGAGCAGTTCTAGAGGTAAATAAAAATTTTTCAGCTCACGTGGGGTCTGCGTTGCTCCCACTGCTGGTTTCCGCCATTTCCAGGCTCTGCCATGGCCGCTGTGGCGTGAGGGGATGAGAGGAGGCTCTGTCCACAGAGGCACACGGCGGCCTCACCGCAGGACTATGGTAAATGCAGTGCAACCCCAATGAGGGGGAGAGAAATGATGAGAGGGACTCCATCTTATCAGAAGGCTAATTAATTGCTTTATTAAACTATATTATTCTATACTGTATTACACTACATTTAAACTGAATCTGTCAAGCATTCAAATGCACTCCACTGCACAGAATCTCATGAGTGTCAGCCGACAGCCCTGACACACGCACACACTTGGTCAAGGAAACAAAACACCATCACTCTGGATAAACAATCTCCATATTGCATTCTGCTTTGGCACAACGCAGGCGCAGCAAATGAGACAAAAATTGTTTTGATCATTCTATTCTCTGCTTCTCTCTGGTTCAGAGGTCCCACACAGGACCTTGCTGGCTTTTCTTGCTGCCCCCAGAGGTTGCAAAATTCACCTTGAAACAGTTTCTAATTGTGAAATGCATCTTTAGCAGTGGCTACAGTTACAAACTGTAAACAAGCACCTCGGAAGAGAAGCTCCCACCTACACAAAAGCCACCATGAAAGGAAGAGCCTCTGCTCCCACAGCTTCTCTGGGCAACCTGTGCCATAGCCTCACCACCCTCATGGGGAGGATTTTCACCTCCATTCTAATCTAAACCTATTTTTGTACAGTTTAATGCCATTCCCCCTTTTAACTAAGCAGAAATAATCCTGGTAACATGGATCCAAACTTTAGATCTTCCCATGTTAGATAAATTACAGCAGCATTTATTAATTAATTTAGAAATTACAGTCTAAACACAGAAATTATCACTTTTAAAAACCAAATTCTGTTGTGCAATTTACTCAACAGAATGAAATTTTGAAGTTCGCAATTCTTTATTTTGTGTGCGTGTATATAATCATCACAAAGTCATTCTTGCAATTTTCCAGCTAGCTTTTGAAAGACTGAAAATTCACTGTTCAGTGACTGAAGCAAAAAGCGATGACCAAACCTTAAGCTTAACTCTTTCTCCCTTCAGTATGCTACTTCCCAATTTAAATATCCCAGACAAAGTCTCTGCACCACTCCTGATCTCCCACCAGTTTTCCTATCCTTCATCAGACAGCTGGTGAAGCTCTCAGTTCCTTTGCTCTGCTAAAAACTTCCATCACTGACCTACAGAGTCATCTGAGGTCACTCCTGTGCCAGGCTAAAAGGAATTTCCTTCCAAATACTTTTGATCTGACAGACTAAAATAACTGATTTTCCAGTTCAAAGATGACTCAAACTTTTCCTTTTCTATTTCCTTCTTCTTCTCTTTTTTTTTTTAATGTTGAAGAAAAAGAATTTCAGTTCAGAATTTCTGCCTAATGAATCAACAGTGATTTCATTTCCAGCACTCAGCTGGGAGTCAGAGGAAGTTTCAATAACACATAAATCAGAACAGCTTCAAAAAGAGAGGTCGAGATGCTCACCCTGTGGTGCTTTGCAGCTTCACAGAACCATTCTGAGGGGTCAGGGACTTCAGCTCCCATCTCCACATTGAATTACGCACAGAGGGGACACAAATACAAATTTCATGCATGGAGGAAATCTCCTTGCAGAACATTGCTCATGGTTAGTTCAAAACTTAATTGAAAAGGCTGTACATTAAATGCTACTGAGGATTACTCACTATGGATTAAGCCTATCCAGCTTGGGAATTACTGCTGGAAGACAGAACAGGGCAAGATAACTGCCTGTGGTACCTATCCCAATTTGTAAGATTTTTTTTTTTCTTTTAATAATTTTCTTAATTTAAATCCTAGTGAAGCTATTCTCCAAATCTGACCTGAATCCAGAAATTTCATGCATACTAATGGGTGGTGGAGTTAAATATTTACTGCAAAACATGGCCTATTTACAGTCCCTTGATAGTGATTTTTTTTAACTGTGCTGAATTTCTGTAATACTTTCTCAAATAAAACCTTTACTAACAGAAATATTTCTTCTAAAAGAACAAGCAGTAATTTTAGGATTTGATTTTAATACTCAAAAGAAATATTTCTGGAGGAAACACTACTTCCCTATCTTTCAGTTTCTGAGTATAATTTTATTTTTGACAACTGTCAGAAGTTGGCAGGTTAAAAAAAAATTTATTCTGATTTCATCCTGATATAAAGCCACAATAATATAAAATCTTCAAGAAAGACAATATAAATAAACATAGGATAAGAATACTGCCAAATATATTAATTTATATTACTTTTCAAACTTATATCACTGCTTTTGCAAAATCTGTTTCAAACTGTCATGTTCAGGCAATATATCAAACACCAACTACCCCTTATAACAAACACACCCGGGAGATGAAAGTCACTTTAAAATATTTAAACTAACATGAGCTTAAACAAAACACTGAAAAGTGAAATGAATATCAGAAGAACTCCAGCCAAGACTAAACAGAAAGAAACCTTTTGGAAATGGTGCAGAGAATAGAGAAGAAGCAAAGATCCTTGGACAGCCAGCTGGCTTTACCAAGGACCAATATCACCAGCAGTTCTCCCAAAAAGCCTAAATCTAATGTGCACAGAAAATCATGGAATGGTTTGGGTTGGAAGGGACCTTAAAAAATATCTAGTTCCAACCCCCCTGCCATGCCCTGTATGCATTTCATTTTTTCTCCACTTTTAGTTTTCTTCTTAAAGCTCAATCCTAATCAGGAACAGAGTGGAGCAGGACAAGACATTGGTGTTGTTGGGTTTGTTTCAGAGAAAGATAAATTAGTTTGGGTTAAAAGGGATTTTGAAGGTTACCTAGTCCATCCCTTGCAATGAGCAGGGACACCTTAACTAGACCAGGTTGCTCAGAGCCCCATCCAACCTGGCCTTGAATATTTCCAGTGATGCAGCAAGCACTGTTGTCATATATAATGCAACAGTTCTATTGTCAGTACATTGTGAGGGTTCCATATTGCCAGAGTTTTGTACCTCTTTGATGTTTCTTGTAGGCAGCTCCTCCAGGCACTGACTCTTCCTTGTCCTCACAGCAGCCAATTGACTCCAGCTCCCTCTCAGCCAACCCATCCACTCTTTTATAACACTCTTCTGATTGGCTACAGGTGTGGCCAGTTACCATCACACCTGCTCCTAATCCTTAATAATTGGCTCAGCTGCAACTCTTTAGGGGGTAAGATTACTTTCTATACTACCTTTATTTACTTATGTTCTATCCCCCTACAAAGCATGACCTCTTTGGGCAGACAGTTCCAGTGTCTCAGAGTCATAGAACAGTGAGTGCTGAGAGGCTGATGTGTGTGGTCAGCCATAAATAGAAATGATATACATGTATATTATTTATCATATATATCAGCTGTGTATATGTGCTTGTATAGTGGATATTTTTGCCCCCAACAAAGGAAAGGAATGATGAGGAGGACTCCATCTTATCAAAAGGCTAATTAATTACTTTATTATACTATATTATTCTATATTACACTATGTTACATTACAACTAAACTGAATCTGCCAAGCACTCCACTGCACTCCACTGCCCAGAATCTCATGACTGTCAGTGACAGTCCTGACACACACACCTGAATTCAACTGCTCAGTGAATCAAAACACTCACACCAGAATCCAATTACCAATTCCCTTCAGGTAAACAATCTTCCATGATGCATTCCACTTGTGAACAACACAGGAGCAGTAAATGAGATAAGAATTGTTTTTTCTTTCTCTGAGGTTCAGAGAATGTGAAACCCAGAAATATTCTTGGGAAGAATTGTGCCTTGCTTTTCTCTGTGAAGAGAAAGGTGGTGACCTGTTTTTGTGCAAGTACTGGAAATACAGCATCAGTCTTGTTCCTGCTTCAAACTGGGGCCATGGAGCTGCAGCAGCCTCACTCCTGCTTTTGGGAAGCCCTGACCCTACTTTTCTCTACAGCAACTCTGAGAGATGCTCTACAACATCTGCTTTCTCCTCATAAGTGCTTTAAATAATTTCGGAGTAGGAATTTTGATGTCTTTCTGCAGCTCAATTCTCAGAGAGCTGAAAGATAATTAATGGATGGAAAAGAGTCTGAAAGAGCCAGAATTAGCATGGAATGGTACTTGAGGGCCCAGATTTCTCAAGAGGAGCATTGCAAACATGAATAACAATTGAAGTCACTTCCCTACATAACAAGCAATTCAAAATAGAAAAGGAATAACTTTTATTAACAAGGTAAGAGTTTTCAGGCCATGGCTCCAGCGATTTGCTGAATAGAAGACTTCAAATCTTTGTGCTAAAAGCTTTCAGCCCAGGCATGAGCCACCAGCCAGACAAAAAGCAAGTTGCAGGACAGCTCATCACAGATACTATTGGAAAAAAGAGAATATGTTTATTGTAGACACAGGTTCTTTCAAAAGTGCAGACCAAGATTCATTGTCCCACTAAGCAGGAGTGCCCACATGACCCACTTCACCTTTCAGAATGAATATAAATTCTAGTATGCCTTAAAAAAATCTGTTTCTCAGTAATTTCTTTCCACAGACACTTTTTCCACTATCAAGAACTAGCACCTGCTAACTTTTGTAAGCAAAAAAAAAAAAAGTTCTCATATACTTCAGTGAAAAGGTTATAAATAAGCATAGAGAGAGCATATGTTTAAGTGAAAAGATCAGGGGCTTTTTTTTTGTCTAAAAAACAGGTTATCTAGATTCTAGATTCTCTAGATTTCTCTAGAAACCATCTTTCATAGAATTACTTCTAGTTTTAAAATTTCACACAAAAAAATTCAAAAATAGATAGTTAAAAGCATTAAAGCACTAAAAATATTATTTTTAGTGTGTTCTGTCAGAAAAAAAATGCCAAGAAAGTTAAAGTCACTTTCATGTCTCAGAGATGTTCAGTCAATGTCAAGATAGTCACAGAGTACACAGATCGCATTCTTTTTCACCATGTCCATAAATCTGCATGAACAAAATTTAAGTCTACCTCAATTTTACCCTATATTCAAACACAAAAAACATCAATATGTATTTTGTTTCCCTTGATGAATTTCATATTATGGCGTGAAATTTTATCTACCATGCTTGAAAAGCAAAAAAAAATTTAAAACACAACAACCAGCAGCTGGACTGAATTATGTTTCTAATGGAAGTTTCAGCTACATACCAGAAAAACTTCCAGGAAAATTACATTAAAATCAGGCAGTCACCAGCACATACCTACAGACAGACATTGCCAAAGCCATTTACCAGATTGAATAAATTTACATGAATATAGCCTATTTCCTTTTGTTGCTTTCTGCAGCATCCCAGGCTGTGTCCTAACACATTAAATCAAACTGGAGCCCAGTGGAACTGCAGTTCTTGATAGATTTTTGTGTCAATCATGGCTTGAATTTCTCCTCCACAGGGAATTTCCTTGTTCTCAACTGATCAATAAAAGACCATTTGCATTTAGACACTTATGCTGTGAGTAAAGCATATGCTGTATTTTAATTCCTGTGGGTTCACCTTCACTTCTCTGCTCTTCTAAGGGTTTGTAGCTTCACTCTTTATGGTCATGGAATCATGGAATGGTTTGGGTTGGAAGGGACCTTACAGATCATCTGGTTCCAACACCTGTCTGCTTTTCCTTAATTTATATTCCTTAATATAAAAAGGCATGAATGATAAACTTCCACATTTCCCAGGTCATCTTTGTCCCCCATCTGGGAGATCTTTTACACAACTCTGACAGTACCAGAATAAACATCCACACGGCAAAGCATTCAATATCCACCAACTGGATAACCTCACTTAGGTGGTTCTGAAGTGTAAGTGTTCCTATCATGGAATCATTATGGGATACAGAGATACACAGGGATGAGCTTTAGGCATCATATCTTTTGTGTTGGGAAAGATGAAAGTTTGATAAGAAAGTCTCACAGATATGTATGCGTAGCAGAAAGATTTTTGAATGTAGAGTCTGATGAAGGAATAGAGATGGAAGCAAGTTTTGATAGAGAAGAAAAGAATTGCTGAGTCAGTCTCACTGGATAACCAAGGAGGCAAAGGGTGTGTGAGTTACAAGGGGTTTGCATGGCTTAGAGCAAAGGATAAACCCACCCCAAACAAGAAGATGTTTTTACCAAGCAGAAAGAGAGCACAGGCAAACAAGACAGCAAATGTTGCAAGTAGAAAAAAGGTCTCAGAATTCTCTACTGCAAGAAAACTGAAAAACAACTTCTGGCTTAAACTGTAATGTACTAACTTATAGTGATTGGAGAATAGTGACATGAATATGGTAATGACAGTAGTTATGATGGGCTAGAGATAAAAGTTAAGGTCTAGATTGGTTCTACTGGATGAAGATGCTCAGCAAAGAAAAGTCTATAATGCATTGTGACCAAAAGCAAAGTCTATAATGCATTGTAACCTAAACTCAGGGTCTCCAGGGCTGCCTGCAGCTGGAGCTGACAGCTGTAGGCACAGCTCTGTCACCCACAGCCCTGGACTGCTGTGACATCTTGGATGGAACAAACTGCATTTTGGAGACCTGCCTGGAGTCCCACATCTCTCATTTAGGCTCTTACACTTTTGGTTTTTGCTCTTTGTGTTTTTAGAACACATTTCATAAATCAAACCCGTTTATCACCAAAGTTTTCTACAGCCAACAGAAATTACCCTTCCACACTACAGAAGGAACAAGAATCCTAACAACCATGGACATTCTCATTCATTGCAAAGCATTTTGCATTGATACAGAGCATTTGTTCCACACCTATCAATGGAAAGCAGGAGTCCCTGGAGTGAATTGCTGCCTTTAGTAGGACACACCACTACCCAGCAAGGCAGGGCAGGAAATGAGGAGCACACCAAGAGGCAGCTGTAAGTGCTGCAGACATTTTTAGGTTGACGATGTAATTATCCCAGCTGGAACCCTGCCAGGAAATCAGCCAGGAAAACACAGCCTCAGTTCATTAATCCAGCTCTTTATGCCACCCAGCTAAACATATCATTTCACATCACACCAGGGCTGCTCTCATTTACACGGCTCGTGGGTGCTAATAATGCTGTGTGGTGTCTCCTGCTCTCCTCATTATGGGATCGTGTTGAACAGGCCCCAAAAAAAGCTGCTCCACTTTTCTGACAGGCTTTTTTTCCCCAGCCTGGAGTGTTGACAAGAGATGAATGTCTGTGTCATTCTGTTTGAGATCTTTTTCCTCCTCTCTGCTTCTTCATTGTTGTTTGGGTTGGTTGGTTTTTTTTTTTTAAATATAGGTTAAGAAAAGTAAAAGTCTTTTTGTCATGTAAAAAGACAGAAATTCAGTCTGGATAAAGAATGTCTAAGTTTAGCTTGATGTCTCTAACTCAGGAGAAGGCTCCTGAGGAGAAGCTGAGTCAGCATCACAAACCCAAAAGGGAAAATGTTAATAAATTCAGAGAGCACATGGGCACTCATGTCACCACTGAAGATGCTGAGCTACAACTTGACACAACACAAAATAAGTCATGTAAGCAACAGAAACTGACGTAGTTGACAAATGAAAATTAATGCCAGAACAGCCAGACATAAGCATTAAAAATCTGAAAAACCTACCCAACCAAAACCCCACCATCACAACAACAAACATCCAGCAGAAAAAATAACCCACAAAACCCATAAAACTCCACTAGAATACTGGAATATCATTGTACATAGAGTATACAGCAAATACTTAACTTATTCTGATGTACTGACAATTGGATGTTTGAGAAAACCCAAACCACACAGGAACATGAAAACAGAGTGGAGAGGAGGAAAAAATACCCTCAGGATAGAACAGACTGGAATATTCACTAATCAGGGCTTATATACACAAAATTTAACCCTGCCCTCTCTTATGATCACTTCAGTCCAATTGTCACAAGATAAAAAAAAACATAGTATGAGTTCTGGGGGACTAACTCACTGAATATCAGTATTTTACACCCAAATCCTTTAGACTCCCTTTAAAATCTCAGTTGAAGATCTCTCGGTCTTGTTCTAAAAACCCAGGGCTGATGATACTGGCAGATGGTATCTTTAGATGTAGGAGTTACAATGGAATAAACCTGAAAGGTACTTAATTCTGCTGCAATAAAAATAATTACAAAGTCAATACAACTGAAACAGTTTGTCATAGGCATATATTGAAAACATACTTTTCTCCTACCACACAGGTAAATTTGGAAGCACCTCATACCCATTTGATCTTTTGAAAAAAAATTGTCAGACCTTGTGAGTATCCATTTATTTTATCATCAACACCCAGAAAATAATTGTCTAATGTTGTTATTATATTTGTATTTTTAGGCTTTGAAACTAATTTTTTACATTTTTGAAATCACAAGTATTTCTATATTGCTCTTTTATCTGGTTGATAATTGTTAGATTGTTCAGAAACACATGTACCATAATCGTAGTGCTACATTTGCACCCACAGGCTTTAAACCACTGCTCAGATTCAGCCAAGTGAAAAAAATCACATCATTTTGTCACACAGCAGAATAAAAACCAGGCTGAAAATGGAACAGTAGGTTTTGGCACTGGGCAAAGCTCTACTCCCATCAAGCATTCTTTCCTGTTAGAACCCTGAGAATTTCAGACTTTCTGTGCTGACAGACACTGACCCCCAAGAGAACACTGCATTTAACCTGAGGCTGTGGAGAAGGCATCCAAAATGGAATGAGAGAACTGGGATTGTGGGTGTGGAGTTTGAATAGAAGTGTGTAATATCATATGGTGAGAAACTTAAGAGTTTAAGTTTTTAGAATATAGTAATATACATAAAGCAAGATGGAGGTTGTAGGGCAGAGGCTGGTCCTTCCTCTTTACCTTCTTCGTCACCTTCTTCT
Source organism: Agelaius tricolor (assembly GCF_023055355.1). NCBI lineage: Eukaryota > Metazoa > Chordata > Aves > Passeriformes > Icteridae > Agelaius > Agelaius tricolor. The sequence continues at coordinate 1,377,081 of NW_027269284.1, read as the reverse complement.
CCATGGGTTTGGGTGGTTTTGTGTAATTGGATAAAAAGTCCACATTGCAGGCCATGGGTGGTTGGTTATTGGTTAAAAGTAAAAATAATTCAGGTGTCATTTCTTAATTGGCCAGTTTATCCTTAAAAGACCTTGTAGAGAGAGAGATGGGGCTCCATTTTTACCTTGTTAGTGAAATGCTGTATAACTCACACTCTGTGAGACTGTAACATAGATAAGAACTAATCAAGATTTGAGTCCAAACAAGAAACACCATCTCACACATTTAATCCCAACCCTGGCAGAAAAGAAGAAAAAAAAAAAAAAGACATTTTCCCACATACCTTGTTTTCGAACATCATCTACAGCAGCAACCAACTCCTCCTTGAGATCCTGGCTCTCTTTAGCAATTTGGTCTCCTTTTTCCAAGAAGTTCTGAGTGGCCTGCTCCACTGAGGCAGCCAAAACATGAGCCTTCTTCGAGCGCCCTTTCTTCTTGCCAGATGGTCCTTTATTGCTCGTGTTCACCAGCGTCGTTACCTTTGGGCAGGAAAAACAAGCTTTTGTCAGTTTGAACAATTCTCTATTTATAGGAACACCTAATTCAATCCTCACACTATTTTCTGTGCCCTGGAAGGGACGTAGTGGCCACATGTTTTGAATAGATAGAATTGTAAGTATAAAATCCAGCGGCACGTCCCCCAAAAGAGGGTTTTCCTTTTAACCTCTCCTCAGTCTGGGCTAAGCAAATCAAAGCCAAGCAGCAAAAAGAAAAAGATAAGAACCAGGCATGGCAGGGCTGTGGTGCCAAAGCCTCGTTTTTGTTACTTGTTTTCATTTTTTAAAAATGAAGACACCGATAAAATGGAATCTGAACACACAAGGGTCAGAAACCACTCAAAAAGCAATTGTCCCTTGAGATAATGTACTTGCCGTGACATGCAAGTGGTGACAAAAACATTCTGGCCATTTTGCAGACATGAAAGGTACAAAGAGCTCCTCCTGCAAAGATTATACAGGTTAAAACTCTTTGCCTTAGCGCTGCTTCACTATATTCCGAATATTTTGTAATAAAACCACAGCAGGCAGCAAAATGATCCTACCAGTATTTAAACAGAAGGAAACTGCTTCCATGTTTGCAGAATCTCCTGAAGGAATTCTTTATTGAGCTGTCAATAAACTGATTAAAAAGCTTAAAATCACAGGCCAGTGTGTACATCCCACAGCTGAGTGCTGGGCAAAGAGGGAATCCTGCATCACTCCAGCAGTACCAGGATGCTGCTCTGGTAAAACTGGAATAAAACTGGAATATTGTAAAAAACTGCTGCTCTGGTAAAACTGGAATAAAACTGGAATATTTATTCCAGTAAAACTGGAATATTGAATTGGGCACCATCAGGTGTTAAATGCACCAAAAAATGAGCAGGGATGCATTCTCCCTAACCAGGATACAAACCAGGGCACCTTTAGCGTTGTATCAGTGTTCTAAGCCACAAATTTGCTGTAAGAAAATAAATGCCTTTGTAATAAAGACATTTCACTACAAACCAAAAGATTCTAAAACAAGTATGAAAATTCACTGTCCTCTCATCCCTATTAGCAGAAGAGTGAAAAAGTCTGTGGTACAGTTTTGACCAAAAAGCCTTTTACCGTGCACTTTGTGCTACTTTATTTTCTTTCAGCCAGTTTCTTTTTTCCAAATCACATCCTAAAACTACAGACTGTGGAAGAATAAATATATGTACCTATATCTATATATATAATCAGGGCTTGAAAATACCATATACATGGATGTATTGGGAGAAAAAGAAGTAATCCAGGGTCTCCTTTCAGGAAGGAGTCTGCTTGGCCACTGGAATGTAATATTCATCCATCATATGGGGTTTTTTTTTTCCCACTATTTATATCTAGAAATAATATTTTCTTTATTAGCTTTCCCTTGCAAATATTCCTCATGAAATTTCCTGAAGATCCTTACATAGTTGATCATTGTCATTGGCATCTAGCTATGGACACCTACAGAAATGCAAATAATTCTAACCCACCACTAAACCATAAGAAAAGTTTATCAGAACTTCCCAATGCGGAAATAGTTATAAATATATTGAAATAAAATATTTAGTACTATTTTCTTTAGGGCCTTTTTGAAATAAAAGAACTGATTTTTGTTATGCTGCTTAATATGCAGAAATAGATAACAATCAAATTGTCTACAAGTGCTCAAAATCTTCTCACAGTTAAGAACTTCTGTGTAGAGCAGATGAACACGTGCAAGTCCTAGAGAGGAAGAGGATCCAGCACTGGCAGAAAACCTTTGCCAATGCTCTGAGCTGCTGAGTCCAGAACTAACACAGTCCATAGGAAAACCCAAATTACCACAGAAGATGGAGTTTTCTTCCAGCACTTCTCATAACCCACACGTAGAAAACAGCACTCCCAAAGTCAATCCTCTTTTTCAAAAGGAAATACTGGTGTATGCTGTTTGAGCCCACTTCATAAATGTCTTGCTGCTCTATTTTTTCTTACTTATTTTGTTTCAAACATTAAAAAAAAATAAGTTTCCATCATGTCAAAAGGTGAGACTCAAATATAATCATGGAAGTGTGCCAGCTAGAGAACACAAGATCACAAATGGTGCTAGAGGCTTTGTTTGGCTCAATGATTTGTAAACTGGAAGAAAAGGCTTTAAAATTTTAAACAAGATCTACTGGCATGAAATCTAAAAAAAAAAGGAACATCTCACTGCCCTCTGATCAACAGCATTCAGATGAAGCAAGGAGAGAAATTTCCATGTGGGGCTAGGACATTCCCTTGGAAAGAGAATTCTGGATTCCAGTCTCTGCACCAACAGGTTGGGTTCTGGGTAATAATGAGATCTCATAGGAAGAAAATCACTCATAAAAACTGGAATATTGCCATTTTACCCACCTTGTGTCAGCTTCTTTAAATTACATTAAATTATGAGTTAAGGTGCTAAAAAAGCAGTCTCTTCCAAAATTAGAATTCCTGTTCCACAAAGTCAGCTGTACTGGATCAGGGCAAAGGGGAAGAAAGGCTTCTGATACCAGTGACAGAAAAATCCATGGCATCCTATTTTTAAAAATCCAATAACCTATGAATTTATATAAATTGCATATAACAAATGAGGCAAAAATAATAACAGCATTTTATCTTAATAAAATAGCTCAGTTTTTCAGCAGGGCTTTCAAGCTAACTGGTTTATTTTAAATATCTTACCCCACCTAAAGTGATACAAAGGAAAGAATGTCTCTATCAGCTTCTGTTACTAATTAATGCAGAAGTCACCCAAAATTCTGTACAATTATCAAATATATCACTTGATAATTACCATAAGCTCATTTGGCAGCCTTGTAATGATCCTGGCTTTGTGATCACACTAGGGAACCTTGCTCTCTTATTTTATTAAAGAAGCTTCACACAGTCCTAGCACAGATCTCTGCTGGAATAACAGAACTTCACTAATTAATAGTTCAGCCCCATCCTGCATTAAGGCCTCCTTACCCAGCTCCAGCAGCACAAAAGAAAGGTGAGGATGTCTTTGCTAAAAGCAGAATATTCTATTAGCATGGATTTCCCTGTGGCAGAGGTCAGGTGCGGGCAGGGAATGGCAGAAGTGAAAGGGGACAGAGCTGGATCACACACTCATCAATTCAATGCCCTGCCAGCAGCTCCAGCTCACACAAGGACACTCCTGGCTCTCTGAACTCACCTGTCTTCCCTACAGATTTCTGAAAGGGGTGGGCCACAAGTTTCAGAGTTGTAATTCTCCCCCTCTGCCTTCCCTTTGCTCAGTATCTGCTCAAATTGCACGAGTGACCCAAGACTTTCCATAACCACATTAAAGACAAGCACATATTGACAACTCTTGAGGCAAATATTATAGACACTTTTTTTCTTTTTTTTATTTTTTAATTATCTTGCTAATCCTTATGTTTTCTCTCTAGTCCCTCACACAAGACAGAATCCTTGGTATTGTGGTTTCAGCACAGATTGGGTGATGAAAGGATTGAGAGCAGCCCTTTGGAGAAAGGCTTGAGGACACTGGTGGCATATGGCACAGGGACTGGACCAGGGGAACTTTAAAGGCCTCTTTCAGCACAAATAATTTCATGATTCTGTGATTCTACACATTTAAATATCAATGACAGAGGTTGTTGGGAGTTTTTCTGAGAGTGGACAGCATTTATATGTCTCCTTGTTTTTAACAGAGCAAAGCAGGCAAATCAAATACAGCTCTGAAAACTTGAAAACAATTCAAATACTTGGCTCTGGTTGTGACAGTTGCAATCAATGTAAAAGAGCTTCTCTGAAGGATGACTAATTATTTGCAAAAAAAAAAATAAATTCACTATTCTCCCGTATGCTCCTTGTATTTTCAAGTAAGTATTATTTGTTCTTCCTAGCGGCATTTTTTGGATGTGAACAGCTACAAGTTACTCCTCTCTTCTCATGCACTCATAGGTCACCAAGGTGCTGGAAACACTCAATGTCCTGAGCAAAGACAGCCCTGACATTTCAGTGGAAGGGCCTTTTTTCTTCTGGGTATCAGCTGCCCTTCCACTCCACTGCACCCTCTCATTGCCTCACTGGCTGTACAACAGTCACCCCCTGAGCACTCCAAATCCTGCTGCTTCCAAAAAAAGTTTGTTGCATCAAAGGAAAAAAAAAAAAAATAAACCAATACAACTGTCTGGAAACACAAAACATCTTTTTTTGAACTGTCTCATGGCTGGGTTTGTTGGTTTTTTTGTTTGGTTTCCTTTGGCAGAAGAGACCTTTCAAAACACCTGGAGAGAGAAGCAGATTGTGTTGGGGAAGATCTAATTTGATTCCCTGCTCCAAATGAGGTGGAGAACAGACCTGAGCACTGTGTTTGTGACCTTCCCTTGGACCATCCAGCAGCACAGCAAACACAGGGAGGGGATTTTGCCATACAAATTCCTGGCTCTGCACACCAAAGACTCAAGTTATGCTGTGGCTCTCAGCAGCAGCTCATTAGCTGATCCCACTCCAACTGCAAGGTGTTATTGAGCAAAGCACAGGAGAAAATGCTTTCAACAACTACTTCTCATTCACATACAAAACAGAAAAGCAACTACATTGGATTTTTTCCACATTTCTGCAGAGAAGAAGATAACTTGCTGGGTTTTTTTCCCATATTTGTGCTTATTTTCTAGTGCCACACAAAAAGAAGAGTATTTTTCCCCTATTACACCAATATGTGTGAACACAGATGTTCTGCTGAGCACGATTCAGTCTGTAACAAAGCTCCATTTTTTGATAATAACTGTTCTTCAATTTTCCCTATCAACTTGAGTAATTTGCCACTGTCCTTACCCCATAAATCATAACAGCTTACATAATTAACTCTTGTAATTATCCCCGCACGATTAGCACCAGCTGTCTACCTAATTCATAGAACTGAAATTCTCTTTCTATTCTATGTGGTATTTGGATTCTCATTGATGAACAGAACTTTGCCCATCCACGTTGAATTCCAGTGGTTTAACCCAGCTTTTTGTACTCCTTCCAGCTCCCCTCAGTGTTTGCAAACACCTGGGGGTGAGAGGCATTCAGAAATGAGCAGGCTCCTCTCCCTAATGCAGAAATTATTGGCTGGGGTGCTACAAAATGCCAGTGCCCCACCTCCCTTTTGGCTGGGAAGCACCCAGATAACTGAGGCAACACTGATTAGAGCCAGGATATTTTATATTTTAATCCTCAGTGTAGCTTGAGGACAGCAAGCAGCCCTGATTCACATTTCTGCTGCCAAACACTGACTCCTGAACAAATCTGCATATTTATATTCTGCCCACATGACACACCTTTAGGATGCAATTTGGAGATAGCAACACCACTGCTGCTAATTTTTAGTTTTCTTATCAGTGCTCCCACCACAGGAAGAGGTTTACATCCTGGCCAGTGTGATTGAATATTATATAAGGCACTTTTAAAGTTCTTCAGCAAGTATTAATTCTCAGTGGAATTTCTGACTCCTTGTTATGCTATCAAAATGAATAAAAAATAAATAAACCACCCCACACTTACTTTCCTCCTACAAATCTTCACAAAAACCTATCAAAAATGTCTACAACAGACATACAAGCCTGAAATATGTTTTCACAAAACATATTGTTAAGAAAAAGAAGACTACAAAAACACAATTAAATGAAGAATCATGGTTATGTTCCTCCTACAAATCTTCATGAAAAATGAAGGCACCAAAACCTGCAGCATGTTTTCACTGACTCTCCCATAACTGAAACAAGAATCAATTTAAATTAAGCTAATAAAATGTCTCCCATAATACAATTTGTCTCTAATTTGTAACAAATTAGATGCAAAGGTTATTAAATTCTCCTTTTGACAAATTTCTCCTGTTAATTGGCACTTAAGGACTGTGATGCTATTTAGAAGCCAAATATGAATTCCAGGAATCACCTGGTAAACAGGAAAAAGAAATTATGCTAATATTCCACTCATGAAAGACAGAAGATTTCTATTCCTCAGGTCTCCCAAGGATTCACTTGCTCCTTACCTTGAACCTTGAGGTTCCTCACACCATCCTATTGTCAGCTGGTGACTCCAGGAGTTGACATCTCTTGGAACTGGCAGCACAAGCAGCAACATCCATTACTGTCCCCTCTCTGTGCTGGCAGGATTGCAAAGCCTCACTTTTAAAAACTAAACAACCCCATTCCTGAGCACGTGCTTCCAGTGTCTTGTTAGGATTTTGGCAATTACAGCTTTTGCCAAGAGAGAAAAGCTGAAGCAGGTGTTTAATTGGAGCAACTACACATACTATAGCAAAACCATCGGCTTAATCTGACTTCTAAAAAAATCTGTTCAATGCCTTCAAATGCAAGAAAATAATGAAAGTCAAGTTTTAAGATGTTCCTCTCGATGTGTAAATCATTGTGGGTTTTCTAATTGCACAAAAGGGCTTGATCCCAGTACAAGTCCAGCAGCCAAAGACAGCACAGAATCCACAGATTCCCATCATTTCATTTTTTTATGTAACAGCAAAGCACATTAGGCTGTACCATTTCAAAAATTCATAACTATGCCTTGTGTTAAACATGCATTTTCTCTCATCTCTTTCTTCATTATGCATGAGTAATTCATGATCGCACTAAGATGAAAAGAGAAAAAAGAATTCCTCCCCCCACAATGGCCTAATTTTGTCAGGATGACCACCTGAGGGGCCAGACCATGAACTGGGGGACACAGCATTGTCTTGGGGGTAAGAAATGTGGGTCTGAAGTTCCTCAGGCTCAGAGAGAAGTGAACCAGGTCTTCTTCCTTCAGGGGTGACCACTTTTAACACCTGGGCTATTTCATAAGAAGGTGGGCTGCAACACCAGCGTGCTTGGGCTCGAGGAATGAAGCCCATGAAGAAGAATGAGCCATTTTTTAACCCTGAAGGAAGATTTCAAGCTAAGTCCAAGCACACTTGTGCTCCATTAATCACCATGTGATGGAAGCTCCCCTCTGCAGGCTCAGAGTTCAGCATGTCAATTCTGGAAAGGGATGGGATTTCAAAAAGCTCCCTTTCACATCTCTCCCACAACATCTTCCAAATCTCACTCCTAAGCTTCTCTCTTCTCTTCTGCATGTGTTGAAAAGGAGAACTAATCATGTAACTTCTGTTTATGGATTACACTCCCAGAGCTGGGTGCCTAAATGGACTTGGCACCTCCAAACCTTCAAGTCTTCCAAAGCTCTAAATCAAGGATCCTTCTGGGTTTTATATAGCAGAGATTGAATTTTAATTGGAGCAACATTTGGCAAATCCTTCCTGCTTGTGATCCTGTCACTATCTTCCTTCTGTTTCTCATTGTCCATGTGAGACAACATCATGTATCCATGTGGGAACTTAAAATGCTGAAACCACCAAAGGCAAAGTTATTTGGCTCCAAATGATCATCTCTGTGCAACTCAGCAGTGGTTTAACAGACCACAATGCACAAAACATTCCTTGAAAGAGTAAAACATGAAGTTTATCTTACCCCAGCTAAAAAAAATCAGAAAGCTGGAATCTACCTGATAATCAGTAAATACACATTAAATGGAGTGACATCAAAGCAGCCAAAAATGTCAACTTCCAGTGCTGTGTTAAATGATCTTGGCAACCACTGAGCAGTAATTGAGGATGAAGTAATTTTTTGCATTCAGTAACTTTAGTTAATTTCTCATAGTTAATAAGTTATTACTACTGCAAGCCCCTGCTGACATCTGTTATTTTCCTTGTTAATTAAAACAGTAAATGTCACTGATGCCATCCATAAGTACGTGTTTTTCTGCAGTTTTACCAACTTTTAATTTTGGGAAAAATTTTGTTGCACTACTTTTGGATGTAGAAGAAAAGCCATCATCATCTCCAGTTTGCTGTCAGGATAGGAAGCCCCCCCAAAAAGCTGCCCACAATCTATGTGAATGATAAAAAAAAAGTACAAAACAAAGTATAAAGCAACACCTCATAACTCTAATAACTCCAATTCCTTCCAAAACTGAATACAGCACTGGTAGTCAAGCTTACAAACACATCACATGGAATATGTAGCCAATAGTTCTGTATTAATATCACAAAATTAAGTCTCAAAGAGTATCAAAAATAAAAGATTGCTGTTATTATGTATTATGTGTGAGAAAATCAACAAGCAAGTTTTCATGCCCATACTCAGTTCTCAGCATTAATCAATCAGAAACAAAGCCACCTTGGCCTAAATATTACTAAGTGGATCCTCAAAATCTCAAAAAAAAAAAAAAAACAAAAAACAAAACAAAAAAAAAACCCACCAAAACCCAAGACAAGGAAAACACACACATCTGTAGTTGAATTAGAACCAAATGCAAGTGCATTTATACTCATCTCAAAAAAAGCTAAAAACCTCCGTGGCATCCCACTGCCTCCCATTCCACCAGCAGCCTTTATTTCTCCTGGTTCTTTAGCAGAACAGAGAATAAATCCAGAGGGTCTGAGACTGATCCAAGGAAGATATTGCATTTAACCACATGAGGGCACACCACACTAGAGTAATATAAAAACTCCTGTGAAATCCCTGGATTCATTGTACTTGTGTTGTTTTATTGGATCTATAGGAGAGCACGAGCCTTGGCACTGTAAACAGCGCACCTCTGACAAAGGGAAATTCTTAGCTGATATTTAATGCACTATTTTCTTGCCACTTGTTGGTTTAAAAATCTGCTAGCAATGTTAAAAGCAGCAGTATTTAAGATGTAGTTATCAAAGGAACTCAACCACAGAGCAGGCAGCAAGTTGTACTGGCTAGGGGAAAAAAAATGAAGGAAAAAGAAAAAGTGAGATAGCAATTGCTTTAGTGAGGTTCTACAGCTTTTCATAACCAATTCTGGGCTTGTGGACTCTCCATCCCTTGAAGTGTCCAGGGCCAGGCTGGAGGGAGCTTCAAGCAACCTGGGATAGTGGAAGGTGTCCCTGCCCCTGGCAGGGGGTGGAACTGGATGATTTCAATATCCCTTCCACCTCAAACCATTCTAGAATTACACTGGGGGACTAAAACACCTGCACGTTTTATTTCCTACCTTACTAGATACCACGTCTGGAATAGAAACTTCAATATTTTCTTTCTTTAGGTTTTTTCTCCAATGACTCAGACACTGTACGAGAAGAAATAACACAAAAGGATTGAAATAATCCTGATCTGGATACCAAAATAAGATAGCAGACAACTACAAAGGCAGGTAGAACAATATTTAAGCTTCTCACAGGCAGCTGATCTCCCCAGGCTGGAGAGAGGAGTTGCTCCACCAGGAGTTGCTTCCTCAGGGTAATGTTGTTGTTTGTGAACAGCCCTAAACAGCACTGAAAACAACCTCATTCATCACTAAATACCAAAGGCAAACGATTCCCAGGAGTTTCTGTTTCAGTTGATGTAAAGTACTGTAAGTGAAGGAAGTAAAGTATTTCAGACATATGTGCTGAGTTAGTGCTCTGGTTTCTCTGTAACAACTAATATATCTTTTTTTAATGAAAACCTTGCCCATAAAGAACAGCAGAAAACAGAAGCAAGCAATCTTCCACTCTATATATATAGATTAAACCAAAACTCCCCCCAAAACTGATACTACTTAATTTTCTGGGGGGTCTATTCTGAATATTAAGAATAATAATGAAATTAACTTCTTTTTCATGCCATTCCATTGCACTCAGGCTTATGTTATGAACAGCACAGAGTGTCCTGGTGAGACTGCAAATCCAGAGCACCTATGAATTCCCACACAGGAAAGCAGAAGAGAGTATTCCCTGAAGGGTGCTTTATTTAGGTTGTTTATTTTGCACATTTCACACACTGCATAAAATCTCCATCGCCAACATAAAATTCTCAAATTAGCACAGAATCACACAATATCTTGAGCTGGAAGGGACCCAGAAGGATGATCCAGTCCAGCTCCTGGCCCTGCACAGACACCCCAACAATCCCACCCTGTGTCTGGAGCAGTGTCCAAACTCTCCTGGAGCTCTGGCAGCCTCGGGGCTGTGCCCATTCCCTGGGGAGCCTGGGCAGTGCCAGCACCCTCTGAGGGAAGAACCTTTCCCTGAAACCCAACCCAAGCCTTCCCTGGGACAGGTCCAGCCACTCCCTTGGGCCCTGTCACTGTCACAGGGAGCAGAGATTGGAGCTGCAGACCCTGACTCTTCTCCAGCTGAACAAGCCCAGTGACCTCAGCCACTCCTCGTATGCCCCCCTAGAGCCTTCATCATCTTCATAGCTGTCACACTCATCATCAGAGCTCCACTGAGGCTGGAAGGTACCTCTGGAATACCTAGCCCAGCTCCTCAACTAAGCAGGGCCACCTTCAAAGTAGGATAAGGATTTGATCCAGCACTGCAATGTCTGGTTTATTCATGAGTGTCACCGTCATATTTTCTAAAAAAATCCTCTTGCCCAGGATTCTTCTCCTGGGAAGCTGAGAAGCCTCAGAGAAAAGGAAAACAATTCTTAACTCATTTGCTTCTGGAATGTGTTTGGAGATTGTTTATCCAACAGGTGGTTGTTTCATTGGTTTTATCTGAATTGTTTTGACTTAATGACCAATCAGGGCCAAGCTGTGTCGGACTCTGGAGAGAGTCAGGAGTTTTTCTTTAGTATCTTTTTAGCCTTCTGTAAGTGTCCTTTCTGTATTCTTTAGTATAGTTTAGTACAGTATTTTTTAATATAATATAGCATCTTAAAATAATAAATTAGCCTTCTGAGAACATGGAGTCAGATTCATCATTCCTTCGTCTGGGAACCCCACAAACACAAGACATGAGCTCCAAAAAGGACTCAGTACTGCAGATGTACTGAGAGGGGATCTCTTGCTTCCCTTCACTCTCTATTATGTTAATCCCACCAGAACAGCTCCACATTGATGTGGCTCTCCAGTGCCATGCTCTGCATTTTCCAGCAGGACTCTGACATTCTCCCTTGCAGGGCAGTGCTCAGTCAGCCTCCACCCACAGCACCCGGTGACTCCATCCCCCTGCTGGACTCTGCACTGGCTTTTGCTGAGCTTCCCTTGGTTCCGCCAGCCCATTTCTCCACCTGCTGAGATACTCCTCATGCCAGCCCTGCTTCCTGAGTGTATTGACCTTCCTCCCAAATTGGTGCTGTCTGAAAATTTCTTGAGGGTGCATTTCACCCCTGCCCAGACCAATGACAAGACATTAAACAAGGTCAACTTGACCCCAGGCTCTGCAGAACTCCCTTGCAATTGGTGGCCACCCCTACCATTGAAGTCCAGCCAATTTTTGACCTCCTCTGTAGTCCCCATATCCCCTGAACATTCTAAAGAGACTTGGAAGACAGAGCCTGTATTTCATCTACAGTTAGAAAGCACAGCCTATATTTCATCTATGTTTCTCTCTATTGTGTATCTTTTCACAGCAATACAGGAAAAAAAAAACTATCCTTAAAAGAACACCACCAGAAAAAGAACAGAATTGTATTGTTATAAACAACTTGTTTGAAAGATTTGATGGAGTCTGTAGAAAGGTTTCTTAGGATCGTTTTGGTTTGTTTTGCTTTTTTTTTTTTTAATAGCAACAGACTGAGCTTTCAAGTCATTACTATATAGCTAAAATGAGACTCAAAGCTATCTTTTGATGGTGATGCACAGGCTGTATCTGCCACTGGAGATCAACCACCTCATCCATTTAGGCTGGGGGGATCTCACATCACTTTCCAGTACAGCATATTTAATGAATTACAAGGGTTCGGTGCTAAGCTGGCACACAAACACAGAATCACAGAATCATGGAATGGTTTGGGGTGGAAGGGACTTTAAAGACCATCTGGTTCCAAGTCCCCTCTCAGGGACAAGGACACCTTCCACTATCCCAGGTTGCTCCAAGCCCTGTCCAGCCTGGCCTGGGACACTTCCAGGGATCCAGGGACAGCCACGGTTTCTCTGGGAAACCTGTGCCAGGATCTCACAGGGAAGAATTTCCTCCCAATATCTAACCTAAATTTTACCTTTTTCAGTCTAACCCATTACTTCTTGTCCTACCACTACAGTTCCTGCTGAAGAATCCCACTCTGGCTTCCCTGTATCCCCTTGGATACTGGAAGGTGCTGTGAGGTCTCCACACCATCTTTTCCTCTCCAGTCCCAACTCTCTCACCCTGTCCTCATAGGGGAGGTCCTCTGGTCCCCTTCTCAACTTGGTGGCCTCCTCTGGATTTGTTCCATCAGTTCCATGTCCTTCCTATACTGTGGGCACCCAGAATGTACCCAGCAGTGCAAGTGGGGTCTCTCAAGAGCAGAGCAAAGGGCGACAATCGCCTCCCTCGAGCTGCTGGCCACACTCCTTTGGATGCACATTTGTTTTGGAATTTCATCACTGGGGACCTGCCAAGGCAGAACAGATGCTAATTCAAACAGCCTGTTGTTCAGAGACAGAATTCCAGACATGGCAAAAGAGAACATTTCCAGAAACCTCCTTTGGTCAAACCTGAAGTAAGCACTGGCATTCTCCCAGGCTTCTCCAGGAACTGATCCATCTCTGTCCTCCTCCTGCTGTTCTAGATATTTTGTCAGAAGAACAGAGAGCAGCAACATCATCCCACACAGAACCAACAGCCACTTCTGTCCCACACACTCCACAGACAGATCTGGTTGAGGAGACATCAACTTTTCTTTTTTTTCCCCCCTTTGTTTGTTTCAACAGAACCATGAGTAATACACATAATTATGCCACTGCATATGGCACCTAAACCTTCCTGATCACCCCAGCACCAGGCACTTGTCTGCCCACCTGATCCTGGATTTGGGATTGTGTTTTTTCTCCTCCATGGCAAAGTTCAGGCCGCTTTTCCCCTCCTGCTGCAAATTAAATACTCCTTCCTAACCCACTGTCCCTTGCCATTGCCACCATCAGCACTGATTTTCTGAATAGCAGCACAATGCCAGGAACTCTGGATTAAACTTAACCCTGCAGGGAGGGAAACAACAAAATCACAAAATTTGAAGGGCTATAACCTCAACTGGCAGTGACAGCCAAGAAAAGTCTTAGAAATGTAAAAGAAAAGAATCTGATATATATTCCCAGCACTAAGTGGCAATTGGCAGAACAGAACAGCAGGTGCCAAGGAGAAGTTGGTGTGTCTGAAACACAAAGTGACATTAAATTGGTTTTCAGTTTTTCTGACTAAAGCAAAGAGACACCAAATAAGCTTTTTACTAAAACCCAAATGCATTAATTAACACTAAATATATGGACTTCAGGCTGTATTTGTAAGAATAAGCTATTTAACAGAGATGTCATCCTTAACAGCATATAATTCCATACTACCTTTTAAAAACAATTATCTCAGTAGGCTATTACTGCTAAAATTTAAAAAGGAAAAGAACAGATCTTTTCAGTCAGCTTCCTAACAAGCACGTCTAAAGTGTTTTCTTTAATTATTAAAAGGAAAGCCTTTAAAAAATGCCAAAATTCTCCAGCACAACTGTAAAGAGTACACAAAGCCCTGTAACACAAATCTCCTTTCCCACAAAATACTGCTCAGGCAAAGAGTGGCTGTTCTTCACAAATGCTACTTAGAAATGTTGAAAACCACCCAACTTTAAGTCTTTGGGGATGCAGTTTAATTTCTCTGCCTTCAGAGCAATGCATCAAGTCAGTAGAAATCTGTACATCTCTAAGTAGCAAAAAAACCCTACAAGGATTGACTCACAAAAAGTCCAAAAATTTGCAAATAAATCCAGCTGAATGTACAGTATGAGAAGTTTCAGGCAGTTACCACAGGGAATGTAACAGCTGGTAAAAATACCATCCATACTATAACCTAGCAGACTCCAGAGACTGGGAATAGTAAAATTCAGATTAGTATCTACGAGTGGTTTGTTAAGTACCACAGTAAAAGCAGAAAAAAAAGGATTAAAAGAACAAGCCTTTAGTCAAACTAAACATAAAAATTCTTCCAGTCTGCCACTTGAAAGCTTGCACATTAGGCTAAGTACTGCTCCTACTGCTGCTTCAAGGAGTGTGTTTATACTTGGGTTGGGTATTGTTTGTGTTCTTTTATCTTAGATATAATGAATCTCTTGTTATTAACCGTGTCAATTGATTAAAGTTTCATTTAAATATGAATGCATCTCCTGCACTGTTCCTAGATAAATTCTCTTTTTTGCTGTTTGCTGTAAATTACATGAATATAAGTATCAAGGAAGGAAGAAAATACCTGATTTTCCTTCTTCCTTTTTTTTTCCTTTTTGGTTTTTTGGGTGTTTTTTTTTGTTTTAGTTTTTGTTTTGTTTTGTAATAAAGAACACAGTTCTGAGTCCTTACAGAAAATACTGCCTTATAATTTTAAAGGGCATTACATTTCTATAGAGTAAAAGATTAGGTATGTTCTGGAGTGAGTTAACAGAAGGCAGTTTGGTGTTAAATCACTTTAGAAGATAATTCTACATCACTGAACAAAACCTTCACTAAGATTTATATATCAAATTCTATAATTTGTTATTTATGGGGTCTATCCACCAGGATAACAGAATGATGAGTAATTGAAACCAATACTTTCTTTAATGCAAATGTACGAAGTTTTGGGGGTACCACCAGGATAAGAGAGATATAAAATAAAGTTATTTATTTGATTATTACAAAACTATACTGGAAAGATTCCCTGCCAGAGCTGCCACTGCATCTCCTCTCCCACCAGAACAGCTTTTTGTCTCATCTGCAGCCACAACAAGGATCTTTTTTTAGGCAGCAGCACTGGCCCATCAGGAGCAGCAGTCGATGGTTTGCAGCTGCTGGTCCTGCTCCACCAGCAGCCACAGCTGCACCCCATTTCCACTTGGCTCAAATAAATTCTCTTATGCACCCACTGATGGAGTTAAACCTGTGCAAAGCTCACCATGGCAAATAATTGTGAATCTAAAACCAAGACCAAGCTGCTGAAATGATTTCATACACATGACACTGCAGTGTTAGCAGAACTAAGAACCCTTATGCAAAGGTTGCTTGTACCACATCAGTGTTTAGATGCTGTTTAGGATTTAGCTATCAAAAATTATGATCTTGCACTTTTTCCACTCAATATGTAAATACTGGACCTCTTCAAGGCAATTCTCTTTGGGACTCCTGACATTTAAAATAAAACAATGGCAGAAGATGAACTTTCTTACTTTAATGCAGGACAGCACATTCAGACTCTATTTCTATTTATTGAAACACTCCATTTAAAAATTCCATCAGGATTGTACTGCAAGCTGCTTTTGTTCCCTTGTTCCAATTATTTACTTTCTCCTAATACTTTTTGCCTCAAGTTTTCTCATTAATAAATAGACAGCCAAACCTTTCCTGTACACACACAAGTTTTGATAACAGAAGGAGTTTCCTGCAAACTGAAAAATAAATGTCAGTCTTACAAATTACACTTATTTGTTACTACTTATTAAGTAAACCATTTAGTATTTCAAAGGCCTATTTGTAAGTTTGAAGGCCTTTCTTAAGTGAACTAGTTTTGCAATAGATCTTGGACCAAATGAATGTGATTTGCTGTGCTGACAAACTGTTGGAAAGGTGAGAAGAGGATTTAGAGGAAGGTGTGGGAGTGGGATATAGAACAGCACATGCCTGGCAAAGGTTGTTGGGGTGCTTGAGGGTTTTTTTTTTGGTTGTTTTTAATATTGCACTGGAAGAAAAAAAGAAGAAACACATCCTGTGGAAAACCCTTTCAAAAGGTTTGTTCAGTTTTACATGACACAAGGAAGAGAAGAGACTTTTCAGTGCATACATTTCAGATAAATAAAATCATCAACACTCTGAAATTTAATTATGAGATTCCTCAAATCTGTGCAAGCCAAGAATCTGCATTTTAGATACAAACTGCTAAGTAAATTTTAATAAATCTGGTTGGTCAGATTGCTTCTGAAACAGGAAAACACCATCTCCAGAAAACAAAAATATATTGATTTATGCTGAATCGTTGAAAGTTAATCCACAACTTCAGAGAAACTTGGATGAACAATCCCTGCACTGATCCCAGCAGAGTCACACAGGTCTGCAACAGAGGGGCAGTGCCCAAAAACACATCCACAGAATTGTTAAAGTTATTAATTTGTGAAGGAATTGCTTTTAGCTGACAAGAAACTCTCTAAAGCTCAACTATGTTAACAAACATCTTGAAAATATCAGCAATTAAGAAGGATGAGTCTAAAAAGAACAAGTGTCTTTTTTTGGATGTAGTTATATGAAATTAAGGATGGGATTACACACATTGAGGAGCGGGAAATGTTTGTTTTCAGGAACACAAACAGATCACTGAGCCACACAAGAATAGTTAGAAATATTTACATTTCTTGGGTGTCATTTTCTCTTTTCTAATTTTCCTCTGTGTATTGTTGTTTTTGTTGATTTTAATAATTTGAAAAATTTGCACCTATGACTGTGAATACAAATTAATTAAAATAAAATCAGGAGGAAAGGTTCCATTCCTAAGCAACTAAATTAACCCAGGTCAGCACCCAAAGATTTCATGCAGTATTAGACAAGCAGAAGCTGCTTCAATTAATATATTCAGATTTCCAGAAGAATTAGAAGCTGGTCAGTACTGGAATAACCATTGATATGTTTATTCTCCCCCAAAGGCTTTGTCGGGAATTCAGATTTCATAGAAAATGTTCTAGATATTTTTTTTTAAATAATGTTGACTATTGAGTGGGTGAGACAAAATTAAATTATATGGTAAAAGAAAATCATAATATAACATGAAAACAAGGGGCAAACAACAAACCTTGCCTCTAAATGAGGCAGGATCTGCCTTTAAGTGACAGATGTTGTTTTACAAACACAATTCACACACAGAACACCTTCAATGTTCCCCATATGTGTCACCACCAAGCAAACTTGAGATCTAAATAACCTGATGTTTTCCCACACAGGCAAGTGCAGGTGGAAGTAATATGTTCATGAGGCTAAAATATTCACTTTTATTCATAAATGAAACAGGAGTCACAGAAAGGGCATTAAGTGAGACAACCTCAGACAATTACCATAGAAACCCACTTACATCTGTTAAGTATTTTTGGCCAGCAAATGAATTCAAGTCATTAAGTATTTATGCTCTCTTAAATACAATCTGTTAGAAATGGAAAAAATGATTTAATTTCATGCACAAGCAAAGGTTTTCACACCTGCTAACATCTGAAAACCCCAAATATTTCCTGCTTAGCCCCAGAGGCTCTGAAGGCTGTGGTCCCCCTGCTGCTCCAACATCTCTGATGAACTTTTTAGCTGCAGCAGAGGCTGGGAAGGGACTGAAGCCCAAGGAGGTGCCATTGTTCATTAAGCTCATGATGCTCCTGCCTGAGGAATGAATCCCAGCTTTGCCCTGCTCTGACTTGGGGCACAGCTTGCACTCACTGATAAAGTCCCCGTTTAAAATCCTGTTGCCACAAAAAAAGCAGCTGGTTTATCTCCAGCTGATGAATTCCCTGATTTTTAAGAAGGTGTTAGGTTGCTTATTAGTCTCAAAAATTTGAGCAGCCAGCTCAGGGGGAAGCCAGAACTTCCTCACCAAGAATATTTAGGCTCTTTCACACAAAGTGGAAAGGAATGATTTGTTAGGAGAATGAGGAGTCTCAGTGCTGACCTGAAACTATGCAGTCTCTAAAAATAATAAAAAGGAAAACCTACACACACACACACTCCAGAGGAGCACATTCC
This sequence comes from Agelaius tricolor, assembly GCF_023055355.1. Taxonomy (NCBI): domain Eukaryota; kingdom Metazoa; phylum Chordata; class Aves; order Passeriformes; family Icteridae; genus Agelaius; species Agelaius tricolor. Next base: position 1,358,883 of record NW_027269284.1, on the reverse strand, counting down.
TTCCTTCTGTTTAACACACAGGAAAGAATCACCCTTTCAGAGATAGCAGAAAAAATTCCCAGAAAAATACAAAACACCACAAAGACTCCCACAACACTTCTTTAAAGTTGCCTTTCTCATTGTTTCTGATTATCAGTCTCTGTGTGAAGACAGTGTGTTTGTTTATTCTTGACTCAGGCCTTGATCTCAATCCCACAACTTAATAAAAATCTTACAGCTTTTTTAGACTGGCACAATCTAACAATCTTTTTATTCTTAACAAAAAATGTCTTGAGAACTGAAATGGGAGAAAGGTCAAAAAAAAGCATCATAACCTTTCCTGCTTGCACTATGAAAAAAATCTTAATATTATGACTTGTATTTGTTCACATCTTTTTCTTTTTTTTTTCCTTTTCAGGAAATTGCTCAGACTGTAATCATAACCTTTCCCAAAGCCCAGAATAATATAACTCAATAATAAATGTAATTAAAATGTAACAGCTAAGATCCCTGGACTCAAGACCTTACATACAGAGCACCTCTGCTCATCAAAGGTCTCCATCAGTTTCCTTACTCTCTCCCAGGCCTGTGATAGAGATCTTGGAAGTGAAATACTTCAGCCTTCAAATTCAGCTGAGGGATAATAAATAAAAGGACATAATAAATAAAAGGACATAGGAATAAAAGGACATAGGAATAAAAGGACCTCAAGAACACTTCTGGCATTTGATATATGAATAAAGTGGAAAGGAAACAGATGGCACAGTATGCATAAAATTCACTATTATGCTAATGAAATTAATCAAACTAAAGCTGACCAGAAAGTAGCACAGAGGACACTTGCTGCTTTTAGGGACAAAATGGGAGACAAACTTCAATGCTAAAATTAAAAGTTAGCACACAGAGGAAAAAACAAGGATATACATAAAGCTATTGTTGTTCCAAAGAGATGCTGTGATGTGATTGCCACTGTTCAGAAAGGCAAAGAATGAAATTTAGGAAAAACAAAAGACAAAACAATCATTCTGGCACTATATTCATGGAAAGGGTGTAAAAATGTTTGTGCCATCTCACTCCAAAACAGAACCAGCTCCACCTCTCTGTCCTCCTGGCACTGGCACAGCAGAACTCTGGTTTTAGTCCTTGAAATGACCCCAAGCTGCACCAGGGGAGGCTTAGATCAGGTATCAGGAAAAGCTTTCTCACAGAAAGGGTTGTCCAGCATTGCAACAGACCCTGCAGGGCAGTGGTGGAGTTGCCATGCCTGGGAGTGTTCAAAAAAACGTGTGGATGTGGCACTTGGGGACACAGGGGTGAACCTGGTGGTGCTGTGATGATGTTGGACTTGATTATCTTAGAGTCTTTCCCAACTTTAATGGTTCTGTGATTCTGTGAATCCATCCCCTGCATGACTTCCTTGGGAAATCTATTTCAATGCCTCCCCAGTCTTACTGCAAGAGAGCTCCTTCCAATATCAATTTGCAATCTTCTGGGTTGGAAATTAACTCCATTATTTCTCTTCCTACCCACTCCTGCCACAGAAAACAAATTGTCCTATTGCCTCCTCATGTATTTGAGAAGTGCTACTTTCCACTTCACTCACCTTTCCTTAGAACAACTGCTCCATTTTGTCCCATCTTTCTTTGAAAGTTGTGTTTTCAAGGTTTCTAATCTTAGTTATCACTCTGATCTAGACACCCTGTGACTCAAATCTTTGCTCAATTCAGGGTTTAAAAGTGGGCATTATATCAAATCCTGGAGGGACAGACACTGATCTCTGCTCTCTGTGACAGGGACAGGACAGGGAATGGCTGGAGCTGGCTCAGGGGGATTTATGTTGGATATCAGGAAAGGTTCTTCCCCCAGAGGGTGCTGGCACTGCCCAGGCTCCCCAGGGAATGGGCACAGCCCCGAGGCTGCCAGAGCTCCAGGAGGGTTTGGGCAACACTCCCAGGGACAGGATGGGGTTGTTGGGGTGTCTGTGCAGGGCCAGGAGCTGGACTGGATGATCCTTGTGGGTCCCTTCATGCTCAGGATATTCCCTGAATCCCTGACCTTGCTTGACCAGTACAGCCCCAGCAGGGCTGAAAAGCATGGCAGGAATACTTTTCAGGATGGATTATCTCTGATGCACAGCTGATTTAGTGCAGGCCTGTTCAGTAAATCACAACACTCTTGCCATGCTCATCTATGAGGGATTCTACAATTCCTTGTCCCCTCTGTGATGGCAGGGCACTGATGTGTATTTATGCAGTTAATTACACTTGGCCAAAGGCAGAGCTTTCTAATTGTCTGGACTGAATTAGATTCTATATTTTCAGATTATCATTTGCACTTTGCCAAGGTTATGTTGACTCCTCATTCTGTCTCCCAGCAGGCTTCCAGCTCAAGCTTGGTGTTGAAGGCATTTCTCCATTCCATCACCTGGACCTTTGGTTAAAACACTGAAAAACTCAGAATACCATTCAGCTGACACACTTTTACTGACAGTGAAAGCAGGGAGTAAATCTCAGTCCATAGCAGAGGCACCTAAGCCATGGCTTCCCCCTGCATTGCCACTTAAAGCAGTATTAAAAGTTTTAAACAGGTCAAGAAAAGCAGCACCAGGCTCTCCTTATTTAGTCAAGTTTCATCCCAGATACAGGAGGTAACTGCAAAAATCCACATTTCTTACACCCTGTACAAACACCACAAAAAGTGCTGACAAGAATTAGCTGAGAATCAAATCACTGCCTCAAAAAACAGACAGTGGAACTGGAACAAAAAACAGAGAGAGGAGAGTGACTGCAGAGAGCAGAACTTCCTCCCTGCACATCCCTTTTGTGAAATTTTCACCACTTTTGTGTTCTACCTCCTTTTTTGCCCAAATCTGAGGCTGAGGAAGTCTTGGCTCTTGACAATCAGTGGTTCAAGGAGAGTGATCCCTCAAAATTTACCAACCAAGCAATCTCCCACACCACCTGTCAGGAGCCAGGACATCCCCCTGGCTGTCCTGAGCAGCCCAGAGCCCTGCCTGGGGTCTCACAGACCCTGGCACAGAGCCCAAGATGCCCCTGTGGGTTTGATTATGACCCATGGAGCAAGTTACCAACCTTAGATGAAGATCTGCAAACCACAACAAATTAAGTAGAATTATAGCAAATTTATTACGGGGTGAAAAAGTAGAATTTTGGGGTTTTTAGAATGGGGATTCAGGGCAGCAAAATGGAAGCATCTGGGTGCGTCCAGCCTTTCTCCTCCTTCTTTTTGGCCTCCATGTTCTGCTGTGATGGTGGCACTTTTAGATTGGTTTAGAGTAGATGCTCACTGTCTAACACAGGTGATAGGAATTGGGAAGTTATGATAAATATTGTACACATAGTTTTTGTATAAAAAGTTTTTAGTATAAAAAGATAACACCACCCCAGGGGCAGGCAGAGTGCCTCTGTCTGACCTGCTGAACAGACCTTGGCAGGACAGGAGAAAGAATTCTATAGATAAGAAACAATAAACAACCTTGAGACTGAGAACTGAGGAGCCCTGACTCTTTCTTCAAGCACTGGGCTGGGAAAAGAAACTTTCCAGCTTTCCTTGGGGTCACTGTGAGCAGCAAGAGACCCCAAGAGCCCCCTGCTCCTGGACCCTGCTAAAGACAGCAACCAGGGCAACCCCCAGCTCAGCCTCGCTGCCCTTCCCAGCACCACATCTCAGCAAAGCATCCATCCTTCAGGGGGTTTTGCTGCTGTTTAACAGGACTCTGCCTCTGAAAGGCAAAGGAATCAACAGGACTTGTGCCTCTGCTGCCTGGATGCAGCAGGTGGTAATTCCTGTGTCAGTGTGTTATCCCTCTTGAGAGGCTGGAAGAAAATTTCAACAGAAATTTCAAAATTTTAAAATTTCAATTTTTGCCATGGAAAGATTATTTCCTGGCTACCAGAGTACTAAAAACCATATTCAGTCCCACCTGAAAAATCTGTGTAAGAATTGCCTAGAAACTGGGTTGTTCAAGTCCATGGATACGTTCAGAGATGGCCCAAAATCTGCCCAGATCTCCCCATGCTGAAAGCAGAAATGTGTTAGGGCAGCTGAGTGAGTGACAGAAAATATTCCTCATGTGCTGTGCCAGGGTATGGCACAAATAATTTTAATTGTCTTTTTGCAGTCTCTGCATAGAATAAAAATTACTCATCATGGCCTTAACTAACATCTAAAAAACCACCAGAATTTTAAAGCTTGAGTATCTCCTTTAGCAAAATACATATTTCTTTTTTAAAAAGGTTTTATCTATAATGTTCCTTCACAAGGAAAAGCACTTCTGTTTATTCCATCTCTGAATAACTTGATTTTACATTTATGTGTAGGAATCTGTATCTAAAAGCACACGTGATTTAAAACAAATCTAGAGATACTTGTGGAATCTACAAGGTAAAACTTTTATCAGCCCTAATGCTTTTTAAAAATGTATTTTACAGCAATTTCCTGTCACACATTAACAGCAAAGTTAACATAAATGTTTAAAATATTTTTACTCAACTATAAAAAGAATTAAGATTATATCATTTAAGAAAAATGTCTCTTCAGTAGAGCTACAAAAATCAGTCCAGGACAGTTCCATTGATTTCACAGGCTAAAAGGAGTAAGATCCTATTTTTTCTTTCTTTTTCTGAGTTTTTGTTTTTCTTTGTTTTGGGGTTTGTTTTGTTTTTCTTTTTTTTTTTAATTTCTCTTTTAACTTGTTCCTTAACAAGCACAAGCTAAAAAGAAACAGAGGAACTGAAAGTTCCAGTTCTTACCAAGGAGGAATTTCAAGGAAAACCTGTACCCAGCACAGCACTTAGTATGTCCTTAGCACTAAACAAGTATTTGCATTAAAATTAGCAGGAGTTTGAATTGTTTTCATAAATCAAGTGAATAAAAATGAACCAGTAAATCCCAGAGTCATGCAGCAGAATTATAAGATACCACGTTATAAATGCCACAGTATTTCTCACAGCAAAACTTGTTAGGATGAGAAAGCAAAAGAAATTAATTCCTCTCAGCTCATAAACAAATAAGTGGAGAATATTAGACTTGAGACAATCTGCTACTAATACTCTGATTTCAAGTATTTATGGATTTGCAGGAAATTATATCTCCCCTCTTGCTCCAGTTTCACACTCTGGCTGTTGATATTACACTATATTTTTGTGAAGAAGCTCATCAACAGTGGTTTTACCATTTCCAGACCAGTATCATTGAAAAATGTTTTTTTTGCCAGTGTTCTGCAGGCTGTTTGGACCTTGTGTCCCCATCCCCTGCATGGCAGAGGTGCAGCTCAGGAAGGCACCAGAGGCAGAAGAGGCTGCCCAAGGTGGCATTGGCTGCTTTGGCTTTTCATTCCACCTTGAACCTTTTTGCAAAAAAAGTCCAAGTGATTTCCACACCTCTCTCCTTCAGAAATCTCAAAATAACAATAAATAGGAACAAGTCATAAGCTCAAAGGGACCTTTTCCCAACAACTCAATTTTTCACCCTTTTTTTTTTTTTAAATCATAATTTCACTCTCCTATGCCCGACTATAAAAAAGAAAATCATTGCTTTGAGTAATGCAGATTTTAAATCTGCATTATTAAATTTATTTATTTAAATCTGCAGATTTTAAACATGCAGTGTTTGTACAACTCAAGAATCAGAGAATCACAGAATGGTTTGAGTTTGCAGAACATCCAGTTCCAGCCCCTGCCATGGGACACCTTCCCAAGGCCCAGGGTGCTCCACGTCCAGCCCAGCCTTGGGCACTGCCAGGGATCCAGGGGCAGCCACAGCTGCTCTGGGCACCCTGTGCCTTGCCAAAAATAACAACAAAATGCCTGCAAACCTTCCAATTTTAGCTCTGTTTACAAATCTTCCTATTTTGGATGAGTTGATAAAGTAAAAGTTGGGTAAAAAAAAATTAGTTGATAAAGTAAAACTAAAGTTGGGTAAAAACAATCTATTTTTATCATGTACTACTGCAGGACAACCATGCCAGGAAAAAACCAAACCTATGGAGCAAACACTGATGTTTTACAGACATTTTCTTTCAAAGCATGCTGGTGTATCACCCCTGCAGTACCACAGCACCTCAAACAAGTGTCACAAAACAGCAATCTCTCTTCTTCTGAGCTCCAAAACTTCCCAATTGCCTGCGGCACTCTGCACATACTTGAGGATTTTGTTATTTTTCTTCTTTCATCAAGTGAGATGACTGCTCAGCTGTCTCATCCAGCAATGTTTTATTCCAATCAGCTACTGCAGAAGCAAGGCAAAGGCAGGTCAGGTTCTCATCGTGACTAAATTTTGCTGATCTTTTGCACACATCTGGTAAGAGACTCGGGGACAGCGTTGCTGTCATAGAAATTTACCTTGGGAGGAGAAGTCTGCAAGCAGTTTCTTTGTTTTGGATGAATTGCTCACACTAAGTCAGACAGGGCTGTTCTGTGAGCACTCATTCCATGAGCATTTCAGCCCCTGAGGGTTGTGATTTCCCAGATTTCCATCATTTTCTCCCCAGTACACCCAGTTTCCACCTCTCCAGCTGCAGAAGGGCTCCCTGTCCTCCCATGGGAACAGCTGCCTTCTGCTTCCCTGTGTGGAATAACTTACACATAAAAAATAAAGGTGTGTGCTAAATGAAGAAATAGGATACAGCAAACAGAAATGATCAGTGAACCATCATTGGCATCTCATCTCCAAGCAGAAGCAATTTCAGAATATTAACTGTGCTGGGGGATACAATATAATCAAAAGTCTTACATGGGGGAAAAATATTCAAAACATATTTTCCAAATTCATTTAGAAGCAGCATCAAATAATCTGATTCAGTAAAACTTTTTTGTTTTCCCTTTGTCCTTCTCCCCCTTTTTTTGTGTGTGTGTGGACAGATCACCCTCCTCTAAAATACCTCCTATAAAAGGAAAAATATTTGAGTAATGCGTGAATGTTGCCATAAAATAATTGAGCTTTCGGGTCTAAGGTGGTTAATCAAACTTGATCAATAGGGTCAACAGAATGTGTTGACCTGATCAATATGGAAAATGTAATGCAAAAGGCTAACTATATATATATATATATATATGCACCTTGTATTGAGGCAGAATCTTAACTAAATCCAAAATCTATTAAATCTAAATCTGGGCTAAGTCTCAGACACATCTGAAATACAGAGATTTAGTTACTTCAAAAGAAAATGTGTCAAACCAGAAAAAGACACAATAAAAAAGCATCAGATCATGTTTTTTATGTAAAGTTCTTCAGTAACCTGTATGAGTTTTTCTAAACTAAGACTGCAATAAATACATTTACAAGGATAAGCAACATCATAAAAATCTCATGAAAAGTAAAAATGAGTTGTGCAGGAGTATAAAATGAAATTACAAATGTTAATAAAGGCTTTATGAATATCAAGTTTCCCACATATTCTCAGTGGACAAAAGTGGGGCTTAATGACTCCAGCAAAAGGCACATTTTGATGCCACAATTAAGTTTTTGATAGTTCCACCCCACAGAAATGGAAATTCTGGAAACCAGCACAGGCTTCCCTGCTGGACTTCTGTGAAATGAGCTGCTGATTACACACACTCATTTTCTGGCTCAGTGAGCTCCTTGCAGAGAGCTCAGGAGCTGTGGTGACAAATCCATCACCTCACAGAGCGCACAGTGACGGCCCCACAGCCCCACCCCAGCACAGCCCTGTGCAAGTTCAGAGCAGCCACCAACGAGGAAATCAATAGGAAAATGTTCTGTACAGTCAGATGGAGAAAAGGGATATAAAAACTGATACATTACGTTCAGTTTTCTACCTTCCTTTGAAGCCTCAGCATTCTGATGGCCACAGCAGTAACAGGCACATTGGAAGAGCTCCTGACTCGCAGCAACTGAGTTGACTCATCCACAGTGTGCATTACCTCTGTATCTGCCAGCAATTCAATGTGAAATTTGCAACTAAACCTGCAGCTCAGACTGCCAGCTCCCCAGAACAATTGTAACATGACTGATTTTCCAATGAAGGCTTCTTTAAACAGGCCTCATGAAACTCAATAAGCAGCCAGCCAATGAATCCAGACCCAACAGGCCGTTAACCTGAAACCATTTTCTCTAAAACAGGTAATTCCAAACTAATAAATGCAACCCTGCTGATTTCTGCCCTTTCCTGTAATAAAAACACACAAATTCAAAAGCTGTGTTGGAGTCAAGGGTAAAGAAAAACCTGGAAGCAGATGTTACCACTGACACAAGAACTGTAAAAGCAAGGACCTGCTTAGAGAGTTTGGCAGAGAAAATCAAGGACCACCACAGAGTGTGGCCTGAAGAAAGGCTCAACAACCTCTGGGTTAAAACTGCAGTGATTTTTAATTTCTTTTTTCAAGCAAAGATTCTGAAAAGAATTTAAGAGGACCCAGGTGTTATATCCAGGAAGAATAAGGAGGAAGAAAAAAAAAAAAGAGAAGAAATTACTACAGGACCTAGATTGATGAACAAATAACCAGAATTTTTTTTTTATTTGGCAAAGGGAGGTATTTGAAAGAACAGACAAAATAGTCAAGTGGGAGCAGTAAGACAATCCTTCATAAAGCCACTACAGGAAGCTAAAATCTGAAATTGAACTCCTCACACCCTCACCTCCAGTGTTCTAAAACTGCTTTCCTTCACAGAATTCCATTCCATAAAGAACAAGACCTTTCATATTTTCAGTAGTTTTCTTTCCAGTTCAAAAATATTTAATTGCACTTTCTTGACAATTCCTAAGTTCCATCGGTATTTTGGAACAGGATGGGGCCTGGGGACAAACCCAAGTGATTGGTGAGAGCAAAGGGCTGGAGGGGAGCCCAGGAGGATGAGGATGTTACAGAAATTTAAAGATCCTTTGGGTTCCCAAAAGTCTTATAGCAAAGGCTGCACAAGACTTTTGAAGGATTTATCCCACTTCAGGGCAAACCAGCTTTAGCAGCACCACTGTTAATGAAAAGGAAAGCTCATAAACATCTTCATTTATTCTTAGTTTTTGACAAAATCGGTTTCTAATTTCTCTGCTGACAAAACTATGTATAAAGCCACTATTTGATTATACACAAAACTCCCACAGCTCAGTACAAACTGATATTCCAGGCTTTCCACCTCATTTCCATGAGAAAATAAAAGATCTATGGATGTTTGACGTCTTTGCTGGCTCATCCAGGGCTGGTGCTGGGTTGTAAAACCAAAACAGTCACAAAACAAAGAAAATAAATAAAAAGTACTGAAATCGAACAACCAAAACAGCTACAAAATTAAAAAAACAAAAAACCAAAAAAAAAACCACAAAAAAACCCACAAAAAAACCACAAAAAAAGAAAAAAAAAAAAAAAAAACACAAAAAAACCCAGAGCCAGCGTCCCTCACAGACTGCAATGTCTTCTGAGAAAACTGCAGGGCAAATCACTTGAAAAAAGGAACACAGTTTTGTAACTTGATTGTATCAATTTTACTCTTGGACACTTTAAGTTCAATGAAAAAGGCTGAGAGGTGTGCAGAACAAATGCATTACTAATCTCTCATCAAAGATGTATAAAATATTATGCAGTGATTTGCTACACTGAGCTCAAAATTTCAGACTTCAGTTCCAAAGTGCTTAGTAACTTTTGTTCAGTAAAATTTAAACACCTGAAAAAGCTCCAGGATGATGATTACAATGATCATTTCCACTCTTGCAGCTTGTCTACTGCTAGAAAAAAGTTAATTTTTAAAAGGGACCAAATCCCCTAAAGACCAGTACAAATACTGAATTTTTTACCAGTGTCTAAAACCATCCTTTTCTTAAACAAAACCCTTTAAACCTTTAAACTTTTAACAAAAATCTAACGCTACTTTCTACCCGATATTCAGAACAACTAAAATCTAAGTACAGAGATGGACTCACAGAATGCCCCTGGAGAGGGTAAAACAAAACCTGAAAGACAACCAAGGTGGAAACACAGGAAAGCCCCTTACAAAGAGACTGAAATCTCTAGCAATATGAAAATATAAAATAATGTTTCTAATTTTGTCTTATTGGCCAAGCAAACCAGCAAGGAAATAGAAAATTCTGTCTCCGGAGCTGTCTGCCACTCAGGGATGGGAACAGATGCAGCTCACAGCCTGGATTTTCTTCTTCTGTGCTCAAACACAAGCACAATTGTGATAATTCACTTCTGGGGAATTTTGGAAGGAATTTGAGATGGCACTTCTGAGTTGGTTTTGATAATTCAGTTCATTTTCTTAATTTTCACATAAGCAGGAAGGATGAGTTTGGCTCAAACTGTTATAGTATGGTTTAGAAAGTTACAGGACTTATAGTTACATGACTTTTTAAGGATTTATTGACAAATAAATCCCTGCTAACAAGGATATTTATTTTTTACCTAATCTTTAAATATTGTCTTATGGATTTATGGTACAGTGTAACTTTTTTAGCCAATCATGCTGTGGTACTGTTACTGTACTGCATTCTAATCTCTTGGTTTACTTTTGTAGCTATTTTATTTTTTTTTATATCTTAAACTCTAAACTTTCTTTTAATTAGCTAAACTTGTCTCTTTGAGCTATAAACCTAAATTCTTGCTTCTAGCACCTAAGTTTGGAAGCCTTTTCCAAGGGCTTAGATCAACTCTTGTGTTTAATTCTAAGCTTTGGCTTGCAGGCCCAAAGTTCTGAGAGTTCTCTGCATTTTGGATTCCAACACAAAATTAAATTGACTTTCAGGAGCTCTTGAGAGTTGCAGTAACAGCATTAAAAATATTCTGTGGATGAGAAGGGTCGTGTGTAAAGTCATGGCAGTGATTCCCGGCTGGAACTAAATGATGTGACCCTGACACATCCTGAACACAGGAGCTGGAATGCTGCTGAATTCAGGAACTCCAAAATGCACATATCTCTTTGCCACTGGGTTTAATCATCATTATCAGTGGCTCAAAAAGAAATGCTGATTTTACAGGGCATGGACCATTATAAAATTAACTCACTGATCACAGTCAGCACTACAACAAGGATACACCTGCCTGTTTCCAGCTCCTCTAGCAAGTACTTCAGTTGTGTCAGACAGGAACTGCTCAAATAAAAACCATTTCCTTTTCCATGAAGGGTAAAAACACTGCCACAAACTTTGTTAATCCACCACATTCCAACAGTCAACAATATCACATTGCACGTACATGAAAACACTCAGTCCCTCAGCCTAAAAAGAAATTAAAAATATAAATATTACAGGCTATGGAAGCATTCATAAAGATCTCATGAGGTGGAACACAGGAATGAAGCAGATTTAAAGAATATGTACCAAGGAGACAGAAAAGGAAGAAGAAAAAGACAACAGATATCTGTCTATATCTATTTTAATATCTATAGATACTGATATTATAGGAGCTAGGATAGATATCTATCTTCTTTTTCTTATGCCTTATATGCATGCATTTCCCTCAATTTTTTCCATCCTTGTCAGGAAAGTATAAATGTACCTGCCAATTAAAGTATTTCAAGCAGAGTAGTAAAAGCTTAATCACACCACACTAAGGGTGTAGATGAGTGTAATTCCCTGGGAAAAAGTGGAATACATTAATACAGCTTCCCTGGAAACAACTCCACATTCAGAAGCCATTCAGCACACTGGGTTCATTATGTTTTTACACGAACACCTTCCAGTGGAAGTATTTATTATTAGCATAAGCAGATACAATACATTTTCATTACCAGGGAGCAAGATGAAATGAATCAGAAAAATTAATTCTCGTTGCAAATCTCCTTTCTCCGAAACCCTTCTCTGAAAACTTACAGATCAATTGTTTGTACAAGGAGATAAGGATTTAGAGCAACAAAGTGCAGAGGTTTCAGCCTTGTCCAGTTGTGAGTCCAGCCTGGAGCTGGCTGGGATTGGCTCCCTGGACATGGGGAAGCTTCCAGCAGCTTCTCACTGAACCCTGCAGTCCCCTCCCTACCAAAACCTGGCATGAAAACCCAATATTTTTGGTTTATCTTTTTCCACATTACCACTTTCTTAAGTGAAAATTAATCTGTATTTCTTAAAAATTTATGTATAATCAATTTCATCTATTTTCATCTTTAAAAGAGGTTTATAAAGAGCAATACACACATTAAATGTCAAGGTTACTTTGTTACGACCATGCTTTTTTTTTTTTTTTTTGCTAAACACCCTTTTATTCATGAAGGAAGAGAGGAAATTTGTGCAGATAGTCCTTTGTTCCACACTGACCCAAGAAACTGAAAGAGAATGAAAATTCTAGCGCTGGCTTCATTTAGGATATTAAAAAGACTTACTTAAAAAAAAAGATATCTACAAAAAAGAAAATTTCTACTCAGCAGAGAAATATTCCTTGTATTCATCAAAGGTCATCTGCACAATATTGAATTAATCTGTGTTGAATAAGCTAAGCAAGAGTTATATATCCTTAATACCCTCATTATAAATTAGTAAAAGGTTTGAAGTTCCATCAATGAGGACCAAAGCACTACAGGAGTACAGAGAAATAGACTAAAGAAGAGAGAGACTCCAATATACAAAGGGGAAAATATTAATCATGCCATTGAAAGAGACAAGTAGAAGAGAATATTTCTTCCCAATCTGAGCATTTGCTGCTCAGACACATAATATTCAAGAACACCGACCACTGATAAGCTTGTGAGAAAAGATACTGAAAATTAATATACCAAACAGGAAAATAAATATGGTAATTTACACCATGTGCTTAAGGCACAATCACACCACTTTCTTAAGGCAAAACTTCATCTAAATTTCTCTGGCTGAAAATCAAGGTCATCTTTAAAATACACCAAAAGCTCAGATATCTCTTGTTACCAAAAAAAAAAATATTTTCATAAAACAGCCAATATTACCAAAAAATCTACTCGGATCCATTAAAGGTTGCACACCCAATGGAATCAATATTCCAAAGAAATTAACAAAGGAAACAAACAGAAATCAAACCCAAAATATCCATGTATCCATGCCCTGAGTCCCTTGAACTGCAAATAAATCAGTCCATGTTCAGAAATACATATTGAAGTGCAATGGAACAGAAACTGCCACTGCTTCTCAGAACATGGATCATTAGAATTAGGTTAATTAACACCTCAAAGCAAAATCTTGTAATTAGGGTATTATTTTTGTAATTAGGATTATTTTCTAGCTGTTCTAACTTTTGCAGACTGATGACACACACACAGCTAATGAAGTTAATGAACAAGAAGAAAGTGAGTAAGATTTTCAGATCACTCTGAAGAATGAAGCTAAGATGGATTACAAACTTCAATATCCAAATTGCCCCCAAAGTCATTAGAAACATACATATTTAATCACAGAGGTGCTGCTCTAGTTTCTCTTTTCCCTGGCAAATCTGATCAATGACAGAAAATAAGGGAGGGAGGGAGGGATTCTCCCTCCATGATTCAGAAAGAGAGAGGACCCATTACTGCAGGGTTTTGTTCTTCCAGGAATTATTTTCCCAGTTTTATAACTCCTGGCGGACCTAGAGCACCTCACAGAGTTACTGAGGTTGGAAAAGACCTTTAAGATCAACAAGTCCAACCATTAACTGAGGACAACTAAACCACACCCTCAAGTGCCACATCCACAGGTTTTCTGACCACTTCCACAGATGGTGACTCCACTCCCTTCACAACTCCTTCCATGATGAAATTTTCCCAAAAATCCAATTTAAACCTCCCCTGGCCCAGCCTGAGGCCGTTCCCTCTGCTCCTGTCCCTGTTCCCTGGAGCACAGCCCGACCCCCCCGGCTGTCCCCTCCTGTCAGGAGCTGTGCAGAGCCACAAGGGCCCCCCTGAGCCTCCTTTGCTCCAGGCTGAGCCCCTGCCCAGCTCCCTCAGCTGCTCCTGGGGCTCCAGACCCTTCCCCAGCTCTGTTCCCTTCCCTGGACAGCTCCAGCCCCTCCAGGTCTCTCTTGTCATGAGGGGCCCAAACTGACCCCAGGGTTTAAAATCCTCATGAGTGCCACGCTTCAAAAGTGTATCCAATTCTTCATCAAAGATTCAGGTAGCACTGATGTTCCCATCTTTCCAGCTTGTATGTAATTTACCCTTTATTTATAGTTTATATTCACTTACTTCATTTTCAAGGGAGAGGATTGTGTAGGATTAATAAAAAAACCTTCTCTACAAGACAGCCTCTTGCTGATACACCAACATACACTGGGGTTAAGACCACAATACCTCTTAACTTACTAAGTTACTACTTGTCCTGCAAATCCCACTTCAAAATCCCTGATGAGGCTGTTTAGTGTTTGGATGTTCTATTTTCAGGGTGTGAATGCCATATCCTAGTTTAGTTAAGATTAGAATCATAAAATACTATTTACATTGTAAGTGCTACCAGAAATAGTCTCAAAATCTATACTGGCAGCAAATTTAAGACAATTTCTTTTTAATTGATAAGCCTTTGCATAGATGAAATGCATCCAAAGTCTTTAGGCTTCCATTAAAAGACAAAACCACAATAATTCACATAATTTTTCTCTGATCTCATTCCAATTTGTCAACAGCTCTTTTGAGAAGGGGAAATCCTTCCAATAATAATCTCATTAACAAATACTATGTTACAACAATAACAATGCTTAAATAAAATTTACTTTACACCCAGCAGCTGATGCACTTAAGGATCATTTTATCATGTTACGATGAGCTCACATTCAGTTGGATACTTGAAAATCTATTCTGAAGCTGCTGCTTAACAAACCATACCAAGACCCTGCTCATACAGTATGTGACTAAAATTCTTTATTTTAATACATTTGATTCACATTTAGTGACATTAAAAACATTTTATTTAAGTTGCCCCCCCCGTTAAAGCACCACATTTGTATGACAAAACTATCCTAGACTTAGAACCATTCCAGTTAAATAAATTATTATACTAGCACTTGTATCTGCTGCAGTAATTCTGCAGTCTTTAATTTAACCACTGGAAAACAAATGTGTCAAAGACTTTGAGTAAATGAAATTTTATGTTATCAACAAGGATTTCCTTATCAGCCAAAATGAAAATCCATTTCTGATTTTGTATCCATGCCACTGCCTTTCAATTATGCAACCATCTTTTAAAACATAAGGTGATATACCTGTCCTGCTTTAATCAGCATTTTTAACATAAAAGAAAATGTAATTTGCTAATATATTTGTTAATCCTGAGAAATTTTGGAAGTGACAGGCAGTTCACAAGATGTTTTTTTAAAAAAAAACCCAAAACATAGAACTGCTTTTCAGCAAACTGGGAAAAAATCGTCTAAAAATGCAACCAGAGCCAATTTTCCCTCAAAACCTTTAGATGTTCCCCTTCTACAGGGATGACCCAAATTAAATCAACAGGATTGTTAAGAACCTGCTGAGTTGTGGATTTGGGGACGTGAAAAAGACTCATCCCTGTCTCACTAGACCTCTCTATACATCTTCAAGGACACAAGCAGAAGAAGAACACTTCAATAATTAGATTGATCTTCTTGATTAGAGTTTGGAAATCCCAGGCAAGAATGTTTTCTGAAAAGCCTTCCATGAAAGCTGCCAGAAAACCATCTGCAGGAATAGAACTGGGTTAGAAAGCTGTCTAGACAAGCTCCAAAGATGATATTTCAGGATACAGGATGGAGACAGGATCAGGGACCTCCCTGGGCTCCAGCAGTGGAACTGGTCACACTAATTATTCCCTACACTGACAGGAAAGAGCCAGGCTGGGCAGGGCTCAGAGCAACCTGGGATAGTGGAAGGTGTCCCTGCCTGTGCAGGGGGTTGGAACAAGGTGATCTTTCAGGTCCTTTCCAACCAAACCATTCTTCAAATAAAATTATTTTGTCCATATCGCATAAAGACAAAAACACTTTCCAGTAGCCCCGAGCTGCTAAAAATTGCCTAATGATGAAGAAAATTGAGGAGTTATCCAATGCACAGAAAATCCAGCATTTTATACAAAGAATTACAAATTAGAGCAGGTTCATTTTAGCCATGAGCTTTTTTAGTCACAGCTTATTGCACACCCAAGATGCTCCCAGCACGATCTGCATTTCCAGCTACGATACACCAGTGACAAATTTTCTCACCATCCTTCCACCATCTCTGCACACTGGCTTGTGCAGCAGGAGAGGAGAAAAAGCAGCCATCATATTTGCCTTGCTCTGAGTTAAGAACCATCATTCCATAAAAGCAGAACGTGGAAGTAATGGATGAGACTGAAATCCCTCTGAGTCCTCATTCTCCCCTCTGCAAACGCCAACATGCATAAAATCCAAAGTACAAACGTAAACACCTCTGAACAGTGAGTAAAATGGGAGGCACAGACTGACAAGGTCCAGATCTTACAGGACACTGCATGCCAAAAATACCCTGCAGCTTTCAAGCACGGGAGAGTAAAAATAGAAATGACAAAATTTAGCTAAATGTTCTCCTAGACAGCACAAAAAGTCTCCACGTTGAGAGGATCCCAACTATAGCTGGCACAAATGTTACTGAAACAATGGTAAACAAGAAACAGGGATAGCCAGAG
Source organism: Agelaius tricolor (assembly GCF_023055355.1). NCBI lineage: Eukaryota > Metazoa > Chordata > Aves > Passeriformes > Icteridae > Agelaius > Agelaius tricolor. Next base: position 1,342,391 of record NW_027269284.1, on the reverse strand, counting down.
TGCAGCAGATGCCTCTCTAATGGTTAAAAAACATCCTGAAGTAAAAAGGCAGCTGGCAATGCTCCATTCAGGAATTATTTTAGGCAATACATAGCACAAACTTAGGACAAGAACAAACAGCACAAGTTGTGCCATGGGAGGTTCAGATTGGATATCAAGGAAAAATTCTTCACTGGAAGGGTGGTCAAGCACCAGGACAGGCTGCCCAGGGCAGTGATGGAGCCCCCATCCCTAGCACGATGTAAAAACTGTGTGGATGTGGCACTTGGGGACATGGTCAGTGGTGGCCTTGGCAGTGCTGGAGAACAGTTGGACTTGATGATCTTGGAGGGTTTTTTCCACTTGAACAATTGCATGCTTCTATAATGCTGGAGAAGGAAAGGAGGATTCTCTTCCTATTCAACATAATAACCTCGTAAAAATGTTTGAAGTTCAGTTTCAGAGAGAAAAGTTCCATATTCCTTTTGTGATATGATTTGACTTTGTCTCCCCAGCATGGATCAGCCATCACCCAATCCATGCACAGTCCAAGCTACCACACTCCCAGAAACACCAGAGATTTGGGACTGCTCTGACAGGAAGAGCCTAAACAAGAATTAGTTTCACTACTGAGAGAATAGTCCTGTTCAGGTAAAAAAATAATAATAATACTGACCTAATATTAACCTTATTATAAAATTGAATTGAGCATGAGTGATCAAAAAATAAACCTTTAGAACTCATTTTCCCTTAGGTCTGTCTTGAAGGCAAATTCAGCTGAATCCAGCTACCAAATAAAGAAATTGCTGGAGAATTCAGTGCAATTACTGAAACAAGTGCAACAGGTATCAGGCATGAAGTGCTCCATTACCCACCTTCTCCCCAACTTGTTTGAAATATGCAAAGACATTCACCAACCCTATAAAAGTAAAGCTGTGGTTCAAATGCAGCTGACAGATTAATAAATGTCTTTCTCATGGAAAAGAGCACACCAGATTTAGGGTTCAAATGCAGTAAAACCAAGGTTCACCAAATATTAGTAATATCCAATTCATTGGAATTGTTGGGAGTACAGTTATATTTATTTATTTATGGCAATATAGAAATTTGCTCTTTTTCCAAACACAGAGTACAAGGGATTGGATTAGTCCTAAGTTCATGAATAATAACATCAGCCATGATTATTATGATTTTCTACATAAACAACACAAAATAAAACTATTTGTAATTTTACCCAATGGCTTATCTATTTCACAGATATAGCCAATTAATTTTACTGAGTGATGCTATTATTTTAAAAAATGCAAAATCATTAATCAATTATTTTTAGTCTGCCTCATGATAGATTGTTGCTTCCTTTAAGATGCTGAAACTGGTATCTTAAATTCATTGGAAAAAACCCACGGAACATGCACTGCAATCAGAACTGTCTCTCCACAGCAAATCTAGAAAGACAAAAGCGTGTCACACTGAGGAAAAACAGAATCAGTCACAAACAATCTGCAACAGGAATGCTCACCATTATTTGTGCTGTTGTTAAAACCCTGGAATAATAAGTAACAGTCAAAAAATGTAAAGATCCCAAAAGGCACAACTGCTGCATGGCTCTGGTAAATAAAGGTACAGTTGTAAACACCCACGTAGGCTGAGTATTTAAAATTCCTAGGCAAAACTAATGAAAAGAACCACAGATTGACATTAGAAAATTTAAACCTTAGCAACAGAGAAAATCTCATCTTCTCATCTTCAAAAACTTGACACAGCTCCTTCATCTTTTTATCTGTTTGTACATACATGATTATTTTTTGGTGCTTTTCAACCAACAATTGCATGGATGTTGGTGGTTTATAGTTGGCTATTATTTCTTTTCTCTTCTTAACATATATATATTGCATTCATATTCATATTTAATCACCACTCAAAACCAACAGCAACCAAAAAAATCCCCTGACTCCTTATGGATAACCTCCAACAGTCTTATTTTTCAGCTATACATAAAATATCACGTAATTGCAGTTAAAACCTTCCTAAAAATGTAATTCTTTTTTCTTAGGAAAACCACCCACAGTCTAACAAATAAAATTGCAACCCACTTGGTAACTATGCAGGAAGGTGAGAGTAATAGGCAGCAACCCTTCAGAATATGTTTTAGTTATATATTTCCTTATAAACATGTAATGGAATTAAAAATGATAAGACTCATGGTAAAACAAAAGGTCAGAAAACAAAACTACCAACAAATACAATTACCTTATGCTTTTAGCTAATTGTGACACTAAAGCCACAGGAAATAAACACATTTCAATTAGTAATTTCAACCCAGTGGAGAACAGACATTCTAATGATTTTTTTTCCAGCACGTATTTCTTAGAAAATCTCAGTAATGGCAAGTTAATAAATGACATGACAGGGGCTACCTGCTCCTCTTCCACCATGACAACAAGCACTGGGAACGGGGTCCCCCAGCCAGCTCCAAGCCTCTCACAGCTCTGACAGCCACACAATGTTTTAATTAGTTTGCTAGTTCAGGGCTTCCTAGAATAAATGCAGTTCTGTCATTTCTAATGCATTCTCATGATCAGTTGATGGATTTTTGGATTTTTTTTTGCCTCCAGCTCAGACAACCTTCTTGTCTTCTAATTTCTTCTAAATCAGTTCCTAGGTTATCCATATTTTCTCATCTGGAACACTAATGAGCTTGTCTAAAATTCACTTTTAATGCACCATTCTCCTACCCTGACTCACTGAGGTGCTCTTTGTCAAACCCACATCACATTTCTGCATTACTCTCCAAAGTATCAGTAGAGATCTGTGGTGTTTGTGAGGGTCCCCAGGATGTGGTGAGAGATGAGACTCTGACTCCATGTTCTCAGAAGGCTGATTTATTATAATATTCTTTCAATATTCTTTCAATATTCTTTCAATATTCTTTCAATATTCTTTCAATATTCTTTCAATATTCTTTCAAAGAATGCTGTACTAAACTATACTAAAAGAAAGAAACAGTACATCAGAAGGCTTAACAAGAATGAAGAATAAAAACTCGTGACTGACTCAGAGTCTGACACAGCTGGTTGTGATTGGCCATTAGGAAAAAACAATTCACATGGAACCAACCAAACATTCACCTGCTGGTAAACAATGTCCAGACCACGTTCCAAAGCAGCAAACACAGGAGCAGCAATCAAATAATTATTGTTTTCATTCCTCTCGGCTTCCCAGGAGAAAATCCTGGGCAAAGAGGATTTTCAGAAAATATAATGGTGACAGAGAGCAGTGGATGTACCATCATCTGGAAACCTGTCAGTCATGCTTGTACACATACACTGAGTTCAGGGTCTAACTTCACAGATACAAAGGACTAAATTCGGACTCTTGGAGCCCTAAAACTTGTGTACAACAATTTCCAGTTTTTCCAGCATTGTCCAAAATCATACACAGCATGGAGAACAAAAAGATACTCTGATTATTCAAAGGCAAAAGCCAAAATGAAACATGAATTTGTCGTGCTGGTGCTGGAAATCACAGGATCAGGCAAAATTTAGCTGTAGGGGACTCAGGATTTAATCTGCTCCAAACTGCTGGTCAAAATTCCTCTACAACTCCCTGAAAGGAGGTTGTGCCAAGGCAGGGATTGTCTCATCCCCCAGACAAGCAAGAGAATGAGAGGACACAGCCTGGAGCTGTGGTCAGGTTGGAAATCAGGAGGAATTTGCTCACTGAAAGGGTGGTCAGGCATTGGAACTGCCAGGGAGGTTTGGAGTCCCCATCCCTGGAGGTGTCCAAGGAATGGCTGGGAGTGGCACTCAGTGCTCTGGGCTGGGGACAAGGTGGGGACTGGGCACAGGTTGGACTCTATCATCTTGGAGGGCTTTTCCAATCTGAATTATTCCATGGAAGTAAGACCGCCTTCAAAGGCTGCTCAGAAACTTTTGTCAAAGTTCTGCTGCATTTTGTGGCCATCAAATCTCTCTCTTCTACCCAGTGACCTGTTTCAATGACTTATGGAAGAACTTCCCATCTCCAAGATCTCCTCCTCATTAAGCAGCTCATTTGAATCCACAAGTGGCCTTCAGAGCTCAAATGTATAGGTATTTAATCCCATTCAGTTTATCTATTTATTTACTTATTTGCCAAGATAAAGTTTCAAATTAGATGTTCTCTCCCTCAGGAAGGAAATTGCTTTGAAACTTTTTAAGGAGATCCCAATCTTTTTGCATGTGGCATCTTGTGGAGGCTGGCAATGCACAGGCAGAGGTAAACCAGAGATTATTCCTGACCTGAGCAGGCTGCAAATGCTATTTCAGGCAGAGAAAAAAAAAAAAAAACAAAACAAAACGTCTTTAAAACTGGGATGATCGTTAACTTATCTGAGAAAAAACAGAAAGAGCAGCTGAACAGCCTCAGCTAGAAATGCAACAGATAAAGGCAATCTGAAGGTAACACATTTTTCATCACTTGGAGCTTTCGTGATTTCATTTGTGTGGCTCATATAAAACAGGTTTTAGTCAAACATACTACACTGGAATCAAAGTAGAGGGAAATAAGCAAATCTACTCATTTCCCTAATACAAGAAATCAAATCACATGTTCAAAAAGGAGGTTTTACTTTATTTATTCATATTATCTAGAATTCCATGAAAAGAAGAACTCAGAATGGAAATATTCATAAAAGTTGAATAAAACAATAGCCTAACATTTCTCTACCCTCTCTTGACAGCATTTTATTTTCCCTAGTCTCCTTGCCACACTGCTAAAATAGAAACACATTGTATTTTGATGAGCAACAATCTTGGGAACATGAGTTTTTATCATTGAAGAAATCCAAGTCCTGCAGCTCAGCTTGTCATTTCTTGATTGGCATCTGCTCAAGCATGCTATCAAAGCCCAAAGTTAACCCAGCACCTGGAGAAACTGTGAAGCTACAATGGTACTTCTGGGCTGATGTTCTCTTTTTGGGCAAAGCAGTGGAAAAAAAAGCAAAAGGAGAACAAGAAATTCCTCCCAGAGGACACAATAACTTGGGTTTCACAACAGAGTTTGGTGCACAGCAGCTTCACTTGCTGATGCTGATCAGTTCATCAGAGAACTGGCAACCTCATTTTCAGCTGGTTTCACAGTGAATTCAGGATTTTAGTCTGTCTTTCATACCAAGAACAAAATTATAAGGGTTTATAATGGAAGTTAGTTACCATGCTATCACCATGTGGAATGAAAGAACAAACTCTCTGCCTCGAGTCTGTGAAGTCATGCACACAGTTACACAGTTAGAGACTTTCATGTCCAGAATAATTTGTAGAGAAATAACTTTTTTTTTTCAAAAACAAAGAAAGACAACCAGATGTCATTTCTTTGGAAAGTGACTCACTGAAAGAGCAGAGGAACCATACAGAGACATCATTTTGGGGGAATTAAAGATGCAGCTTTCCCTTATTAACAGCAGCATGGAAACAAAAAGGCACCAGGCCTCTACAAACACTCCATAAAAACAGGTTTTAATAGTTTCTGTAATTTGGATGGTTGGTTTTGGTTTGTTTTCATTTTGAACCTGTCTTTCATGGTGAAATAACCAACCAGAAGCATGTCTCAGTCAGACCCCTATTTTAGACTGCCTGTTTGTTAAGTTCCTAAATTGCTTTATAAGACAGACATAAGCAAATAGTTGTTGCTACTGTATTCCTGCTCACATTTTGAGACTATAAATTATTTAGAAGAAGAGTCTCTAAACATGTTTGAACAGAGCTTTCCAACAGAGATCATGAACAAAAATCGCTCATGTTTTTATTATCAACTACTATTAAGATAATTATGTAAAGAGAGTAAATACAGCATCAGGCTGAAGGAAGAAACAAAACAAACCAAAGACACTTGCCTGGGTAACAAGTGGCTCCAATAGTCTCTCTACTGTGAGAGTCCTGATTTCCAAACTTTTGGGGTCCCATTTCAAAATGATTGGTGACGTTGCAGAAGTCATACTCCCTGGAACAGATAAAAATCACACAGCATGGAAATTACTACTGCAATATCCACATACTGCAGAGCATTTATTTAAAGAATAAATACATGTAGCCACATATTAAATACTTCTCCATAATCTTGCTGGTGTGCCTCTACTCACAAGAATACCCAAGTGCACTGCTGCCATATCCAATGGGTGCTTAGATGTTTGTATTCTGAATTATTTTTACTCCTGTAGCTCCAACACCACAGCAGATGGGTGTGTCCTGAAAGAACCATACCCCATGGAGGGCACAGGCAGGAACCAGGTTTATCCTGAAGGACTCCATCCCATAAAGACACCCCAAACTGGAGCAGGGGAAAAGTGTAAGGAAGTTTTATGAACTTACTGCAACCCCCATATCCCACTGCACCACTCAGCATGAGAGAGGCAAGGATCTGGAAGAGTCAGAAGTGGAATAAAACAAATTCAACAACTCTGTTCAGATTTTTGAATCAAACTTCCCCCACAGTATTCAGAATTGCTTAATTTTGCATCAAGAAGAGGAGTACTCACTTAAAACAGATTCTCCAGACCACCTTAGGCTTAAAAGCTTAAACAAAGCCCATAATGAAGACAACAGCAAATTGCTGTCATTTCAGTCACCATTTCAGGTTTTCATGCACTTTTCTAAACAGCTGACTTCATTCTGCAAATTCCAGATACAGAGAAGTCCAGCTGTCAGGCTGTAAGACACATCCAATGCACCTTATTGAGCTGGAAAGTGATTTAAGTATTTGGTGACAAGCAAAGCCACATGTAAATTAACCTGTCCACCAAACCAAAGAAGACAGAAAAATCTAATAAAAAATGCTCATTTTAAAGAATTCTGATTTAAATATTTCCCTTTATTTCAAAATTAAAATTAAAAATGAGAAGTCCTGTATACCATGAGAACACTTAACAGGTAAAGGCAAACCAGTAATATCATACTGGATTTCATGTGAGATTCGAGTCAGGCCCTTCTGCATACAATATCCCAAAAGTTTTAAGTTGTTTTCTTCAGAAAACAATTTTACTACTTTTAACTTAGCAACTTCTGTATTTTATCTTCGCATTTTTAATCAATAAGCTAATTTCAGTACTAGAATTTACAAATAAATAAACGACTTAATCACCACCGTAATTAAGGGAACAAAATCAAAAGAAACTCAGCTATTGCTCCTTGGGTCACAATGCACTTCATGAATTCAGCAAGGTACTTACTCAGGATTTAGCAGCATTATCCAGAATATACAAAATAAATTCTGCTGCTCTACTCAGGAGAGTGTCTTGAGGAATCACTATCAATCAATATAAACAGGCTGGTGAGTCTCTGCAAAAGATTCTCACTGGGTTTAAATACTTGCTCAAAAAGAGAGGCATATCAGAACTCCCTAATCAATATATTTATAAATCACACATAAAACCATCATTAGCCTCCTCTCACTTGCAAACATTTGGTAACAGAATTATCAGATAATATCTAGTGAGTGCTAAAATCACTATTATTCAGTTTCCAGTCTCCCACAAAAACCCATTAGGTTTCATGTTTTACAGTGCTGAAAACACCCAGGCGTGATTAAAGAAATTTGTGAGACAGTTTCTAGCTGCTGTAAACATGGGTGATGTGGGAGCCATCATTCTTCCAACAGATAATATTTAATTATCTTTCTGAGCCTGTTTCTTTTTCATATAAAGTTGGTTTCCACTCCAGTTGGTCTCTGGAATTCAAACAATAAACCTGAAGTAGACAATTATTCTAATTGGTTAATTATGAGTCATGATATTTTCAAATGTGTCACAGTCTTTTCACTAAGCACACTTCTCCTCACTAACTATTAACATGAGTACTCAAACTTGTCATAATTCAAAAACAAATTCAAAGCTGTGCCATGCTCCAGAGCCTACAAAAGCAAATTAACTTCAGTGGATGGCAGTCATGCAGGTGATACTAAAAATAACCTGGGTGATCAGTTGTTAGAGCCAGAACATTGCCAGAATAGAACCTTTACTAAAAAACAAAGCAAATATCCCTCAGAACTCAATATAAAAGGTGATTTTATTCTAATTTTTATTCCTTTTTCTTTTAGTTACTATTAATAAATTTTTCTTTATACCCTTTTAAAATTTTAAACCTACTTTACTTTTTTCCCAATCCTACCTCTCAACAAAAAATAAATACACTAACAATTAACCAACACTAAATCCACCACAGTGGCTTTCAAATATAAAAAGGGAACATGCAAGAAAAAACCTTATTAAAAACTTATGACAGTTTTTCATTTGCAGTCAAATCTACACCACAACAGCAAATAAGTAAAAAGTAAAATTAATGTATTTTTTTCAACACTCCTTCAGCTGCTGTCACAACAGCAATTTTAAATGACAAGACTAAAAAAAGTCACCTGCCCAAGCGTTTATGTAAGAATAGATGGAGTGGTTCTTCCTTGCAATTTCTACACTGAGCTTCCTACAGCAAACAGGGACTGCTCAGTTGTATAAAGGACTGGATGCTCAGAGTATTTTATGACTATTTGACCAAATATTCCCCAAAAGTAGCTTTAAGTACTCCACTGAAAGGAAATATAATTTAATAGTGCTGTAATAATACTGCCATAGAAGTATAGAGACATTGCAGTCCTAATCCTGAAACCAGCTCCAGACTTCCTTCAAGAATATATTTTAGGAATTCTATTGCCTGTGTTTCTCCTTCCTTGAGCATGTGCCAAAACGTCTCTTGTTCTAAGCTTTTAGCTTTTCCTAAATACAGAAATGTCTCTATCCAGCTCAGTAATGTTCAGTGTGAGCATTTGTTTACCTAGTCTGTCTTCAAAGCCTATCTGTAAAGAAAATAAGTATTTACTTTAGCAAATACTAACAAGTATTTACTTGGACAAGTGGAACAAGTGGAGCCAAAATCCACATCTGTCACTGTCATATTTTCTGGGAAAATCCCTTTGCCTGGGATTCTTCTCCTAGGAAGCTGAGAAGCCTCAGAGAAAAAGGAAAACAAATTCTTATCTCATTTGCTTCTCCTGTGTTGTGCTCACATGTGGAATGTGGAGATTGTTTCATTGGTTTCATGTGAATTGTTTTGATTTAGTGACAAATCACAATTAAGCTGTGTCAGGACTCTGGAAGGAGTCGGGAGTTTTCATTATTATCTTTTAGCCTTCTGTCTGTATCCTTTCTGTATTCTTTAGTAAAGTATTCTTTAATATAATACAGTATCATAAAATAACAAATTATCCTTCTAAGAACACAGAGTCAGATTCATCATCCCTGCCTTCATCTGGGAACCCTGCAAATACAAGGCACAACAGTAGAATTCTCCATTATATAACAGTCCCCAGAAGTCTAACCCCACACCACCCTTGCCACCAGCCTCTTCACACAGCATAATTTTACTTTTTGGAACATCCTACAAACCCAAAATGTTCAGCATGTGGCATTGTTTGTCTGTCACACTACAACTGCCTGGTTTTCCTCCACAACAGATCCACTCTCCCTGTGACTCACACAGATTTCTGAGGGTCAAAGCTGCTCACGAGTGATTGCAACTCATTTCTGTGCTGCAACTCCAACATAAGAGTAAAAATATTTAAAATCTACATCAGCAAAAGCAACCTTTGCTGAAGCAAAGTGATAACTTTTTTAGAAATATAAACATTGCCAGTCTTGAGCAGACCTCCAGCTGTTAGTCCAGCTCACATCTGCAATGCAGACATGAAAGGCAGATGGTAAACATTCCATCCAGAATAAAGTTAAAACCCTTTCTACCTGACTCATAGCAAAGCTGTAGGATTAATCAGCTGGCAGGAGTAAATTGGCAATGCTGGCAGTACAAGTCTGTACTTCCAACACTCTACTTGACACTGGAAGGCAAAAAATTTTATTTATTTGTGAAAGAAAGATGTCCAGCAAAGTTGAGAAGCAGTAAGGTGAGAGGACTCAAAAGGCTAAATAGGAATAATTTAGCAAAAGAGTAACAATCTTTCCAAATAGTAAAGTTAAAATACTAACTTTTTAATATTCAGTGTTTAACAACTTATGCTTAAGGCATTTACATGGACTAGTGAAGAAAATCTGCTTTACATCTGATTCTCCATCAGTCACCACCCTGGATTTAATTATCATTTTGCAATCCCCATGTCCAGGCCAATAGAGCAGTTCCACACATGGTTTAAGCCCAGCTGATCTCCCAGCTCAGCTCTTCCTGCAGGTTTCCACCCTTCTCCCTTGGTGAATTCCACAGGAGCAGAACCTGCCTGAATGATAATTCGCCCTTCAGGAGGGCTCAGCCCCCTGCCTGCCTCTGCAGCCAGGCTCACAGCAGCACAGGTGACAACCAAAGCCCTGAGAAGAGCAGCACAGGCGGAGGGCAGGGCAGCCTCTCCAGACACAAAGCGATTTGAGATGAGTTAAAAACTGCACAACACAGCCTGCACTTCCTTGGTTCTCATCTGAAGATTGAGAACCACGTCAAAACAAACACCTCTCTGCACAGAGACAGACTTCTGCCAGGAATATGGAATTCCTTCCAGCAGGATACACAAGCCCTTGAGACAGACAGAGGAAAAAAAAAAAATCTGACTGATTGCACAGACATTTGCTTCACTGGGAGGTGGAAATCTAAACACATGAATGGTTATACCCTTGGGGCTGCCTACAGAGCATAGCAGAGATGCACAAGCTGGCTCTGGATTGGTACAGGGCAGGCAGGAGCACAGGACAAAGCAGCTCAGACATCAGAAATCCTACAAACACACACAGCCCTGGAGAGCCCAGCTGTGGCTGACCTGGCTGGCAGAGGGCTGCACTCAGATATATACATATTTATATATACAAACCTACATATCCATAGCCAAGATTCTGCTCCCTGACATTTATCTGCAGTGCTGAGCAATGCAGCTGCACCTGTGCTCTGACCTGAGCAGCAGAAAGTGAAGCTGCAAGAGCTCTGATCCTCAAGGGAGCCTGGTTTCCAGCACAATTCCCAACCCATTTGCTCATTCTCTGTCTCCACTCCCACAAGAATACAAATAGAGATAGAAGGACAAAGAGCAGGAGCACATAACAATTGCAGGGAAAGGAAATAAAACAGAAATGCTAAGAGGACAGAGACTTACTGTGAGGAGTAAAAGTGCAGTGGGAAAGGGAATAGGGAACATGCCTTTCTGCAGATAAAAAGCTCTTATCATTAGTCAATGACAGCCCAGCACAGCCTCCAGCAGATCTGGCTGAAACAATCAGAGTTCAAGTGGGCACTTCCCATCACCTTGCTTTAAAAAAGCAGAGAAAGGAAAAAAATAATAAAGAGAGCAGGATGGTTTGGAGGAGTATAAGGAGTGTCTGTCTCCACACTTGAACAACAACTTCCTGACATACTCGTTTATTTTGTTTAAAGAATACGACTCCTCTCTTCTTTTAAAATTTAGGTGAGGAAGAAACAAGCCAAACTAAACCTTTAGGCCCTACTCCCAAGCCTCATCACACAGAAGAATTTTTAATTGGAGCTTTTCTAAGCTCTCAACTTCCCTTTGGATTCACAGTCCTCTCCCCTTCTGCTAACCCTCCACCTCCACAGCAGGGCGAGATTCTGCTTTGGCCTCAACAAAACCAAGTTCTTAAATGGAAGCAGCCCAAGATGCAAACTCAGATTTCTAACCAATAAACCACCAAGGAAGGAGGGAAAAGGGCTTTACTGTTGTCATTATAGAGCAAAAGTTCCATTGTCATTACATTGCAAGGGCTCCATATTGCCAGAGTTTTGTACTCTTTGACATTCCTTGCAGGCAGCTCCTCCAGGCACTGACTCTTCCTTGTCCTCACAGCAGCCAACTGACTCCAGCTCCCCCTCAGCCAACCAATCCACTCTTTTATAACACTCTTCTGATTGGCTACAGCTGTGGCCTGTTAAAATCACACCTGCTCCTTATCCTTAATAATTGGCTCAACTGCAACTCCTTAACGGGGTAAGATTACTTTCTATACTACCTTTATTTACTTATGTTCTATCCCCCTACAATTCCCCCTTTTCCTTTTAATTATGGAGTCGCAGCATTTCTAGAAGGAAACGTTCAAATAAATTTACATTATGACACATTCATATATTTCATTCAGAACTAATAGTTATACAAATGTTCAGACAACATATTATAGTACATGTAGATATATTTCTAAACGTTGGTTCAGTTTTGCAGCTTTCTCAGTTTACAAAGTACTTTTCTTCAAGATATTTTATACTCATAGTTAACAAACACTAATAGCTGCAATTAATATATTTTACCAATAGTTTAGTATTCAAGCTCTGTTTCCCCAAATCCATGGGGTTTTATAGTTTAGTCCCAAATTTATGGGGTCATACAGTTTAGTACTTGAGCCCTTTATTCCAAATCACATCGGAGTCAGCACTTGTTGTCATTATAGTGCAAGAGTTCCATTGTCATTACATTGCAAGGGTTCCATATTGCCAGAGTTTGGTACCTCCTTGATGTTTCTTGCAGGCAGCTCCTCCAGGCACTGACTCTTCCTCATCCTCACAGCAGCCAACTGACTCCAGCTCCCCTCAGCCAACCAATCCACTCTCTAATAACACTCTTACTATTGGCTACAGCTGTGGCCTGTTAAAACCAGGCCTGCTCCTAATCCTTAATAACTGGCTCAGCTGCAACTCTTTAGGGGGTAAGATTACTTTCTACACTACCTTTATTTACTTATTTTCTATCCCCCTATGCTTTTCAAGGGGAGGTAACAGAGGTAGTGTGGTAACAGAGCCAGTGGGACAGAGACCATGCAGAGCCCCAACACAAGAACTGGCTAAAAAAGCTAAAAACAGCAATGATGGAGCAATTGACCTTTTTCACTCACACTAACCAGCTCAGTCTTGGAGGCAACAGCCTACAACAAGACCTGCATCAGGTGTGAGGCCTTCAGAAATCAGAGACCCTGAAAATCTCCCAGGGAAGGTGCAAACACCAGTGTAAGTGTTGGAGTAACAGAGAGATCCCACCCCACCCACCCACCTGCCTGACCCTCTGCTGCCTCTGCTTTGACCAGAAAGTGAGAATGGACCTCGAAATTCTGTGCAAACCTTTACTGCATGCAGTGTCCAAACAGCTTTTACCTACTCTATGTCCTAGGAAAATAATTCTGCTTTAAGGGCTCACACACCTACAGCTGAGTCTGAGTGTCTATTTAGGCTCTCCCATCATTCAGCACTCAGGTGAAGTTTATTATTTAGAAGATCTTCACTCCAGGGGGATGTTATATCTAATATCCAATCCTTAAAACACCTAAATTTCTAATGGTTGGTTCTCCATGAGAAGCCTGGTGATTTAGGGAGTGCTATTCCTAGGAAGGATGAAAAATAGGATTGTTGGCATTTCTTTGCTTTAATAAATATTCCAAGTAGAACCACATGAAAAGTAATTTACTCCAATATGAGTAAGCAATCAAAGTGCTTGAAAGCTGCTTTGAACAGCCATACATAAAATTCCTATATTCAAATAACTCATTTTGTATTATTTATACAAGCATGGTTTTTTTCCACTGAGTAACTTTTACAGTCAAGGTAGGGGAGCTTCCCTAAAAGCTCAGTGAAATAAAAGATTTTAAGGAATCTGTGCTACCAGGCAGCCCAAACCTCAGCAAAAGGCTGTCCTGTCTGTTCTGTACAACCATAGATTTTCCCCCAGATTGCTCTGTATTCACACAGCTCCTCAACACCTCCTAATAAAAGTTCTCTCACAGCTCTGGACGTGATCAAAGCCCCTGAGCTCAGTGCTGCTGAGAGGATGGTTCATGTCAGGTCATGCTGCAAGCCCAGGAAAACCAAATCATTTTAAATCAGGTCCTCAGTGCAGATCCTGCACTCTGCCTTCTCTGTCCATCACATTTCCTCCCCCAATGATGCAAATTTCTACATTCAGCAAAGTAATATCTGTAAAAGACAGATAAATTACTGTAGATATGCTGAATTTACAGAAATTACCTTCCTTTTTAGTAATAAAACTGTAAGTTTTGGAAACTTTTTTCTGCTTCCACTTAAGGCACCATTACCTTGCAGAAAAAAAAAAATCCAAAGAAACATTTCTTCACTTCTTCTATTTCACTTCCTACTTTTCTTCATTGTATGAACTTGGCATTAGTAATACCAGCTCACATTTTACAAAGGCAGAGAAGTACTGACAATCTTTGGTTTAAATTAACACATTTGCTCCCCTTACAACAATAGAATTAGCATCTCAAGTTCCAACGGCGCTTCAAAAAGAGTTCTTGAACTTAATCCTAACCATGACTTTGCAAGCTTCTGTTCCTGCATGTAGGGGTCATCCTTTCACCAAAAGAATCCTATTTACAATTCCTCATCCTTGGAAACTACAATTAACCTTACCTCTGTATTACCCTGCAGCTGCTCTTCACTTCTCTGAGAGGGAACTCTTTATTCCAGGCAGATCAACCACTGCTGCCTCCAAATGAAACAATTGACAGATTTTCCTATGGAGAGTCAAAGCTTTAGGGGGTTTTGAGCTTTTTTTTTAGTTTGCTTGGCTTTTTCAGGAGGCTGTTTCCCTGCTGGTTTTACTAGAATGGCAAGGCTGTAGCAGCATCTCTACACACATTTCCTTTTCATTAGGTTTTAAATTATCCAATTATTCATCATTTTAATTAAAGGGGTTTTTTTTTCTGTTGTTCCTACAGGTGCAACACTGTTTTCCTGCACTAAACAGAATCTTTTGGTTATGTGAAATTTAGTTATGTGAATTACAGACACAACCAGCCCAAAGACTGCACAATTTCACTGGATGAGAAGAGTCTCCCCTTGCCCTTGGAAAGCCCACAAGCCTCCACACTATGGAGAAGGAGCTGTGCCATTTTCCAACTCCATCATTAGCACATTAAACAGGGCTGGCTTCAAACAAGGCCCAGTGGAGGCACAGCTGACATTTTCCTCAGCAATTAATATCTGGGGTCATTAGGCACCTCTCTGAACATTCCCACCAACTTCCAGCTGTCACATCATCCTGGATCTGATCTGTCCAGCTGCTCATCAACTGCCTCTGAGAAACTCCTAAAAATCTCAGAGAAATTTATCATCTAACCTTGTGTTCATTAAATCTGCTCTTCCTTTAAAAATTTTACAGAAAGTTGCTTTATCCTTGGAAAAACCTGTTCAGAATAGGCCTCATTCTGAGACAAGCCACAGGTACTACTCCATAATTATTTATCACCAATCCAAAATAAGGACAAAGTAAAAATCTGCAACAATAGAACTAAATGTCAAGAATAAGAACTGTAACTGTTTAATTCTGCTTGGTCACTTATTATTGAAAACTTTCCTCATGTTATTTTTATGCTGATGGATGTTTTAAATAAGGCACAATGCATGATAATATCCCAAAAGTTTTATCCTCTTCCCCAGTTGTACATTCACAGGATTTGCTGTAGTTCTGTTAGTTGGGAAAAACTGAAATACAATGTGGTATAAGAACTGCATCACATTATATTCTCAACTGAATTCACTGAATTAAAGATAATAAATGTTTCCTATTCAGAAAAGTTCTTTATTCAAAAAGAACTTGCAGACAATCAGGGGACATGTACAATTTCTAATGTAAAAGATGCCATCTTTAAAGAATGTAACTTGCATAGGAGAAAAAAAAAATAAATAGCTGTTTCTCCCAAAATTTATGCACAACTTTGGAAAAATGTCATGGAAAGAGAGAGATAAGGCTTCTAACACCTGACCTCTCTCTTATTTTTCCTGAGTATGCAGAGTACTGAAGACAATCCAGAAAAGAAGCAGAATTATGTCAGAGCAAGGCTGACAATTCAACATTAATCTCTCACAAAACAATGGGAGAAGCAGACACTTGAACATGTAACAAAGTATTACATGGGAGGTAACAAAATTAAACTTGGTATCACAGATTTATAGATTTTTATTTAAGAGAACTTTAAAAACCATAAAAACAAAGAATAAAAAATTATTGTAACAGATTCCCCAGTAAAGGCAAAGTGAATGAAAGCTGAAATTACACAAGTTTTTCACAGAAATAAGCAGCTTTTAAAAGATTTTTAAATAGGGAAAAAAATATGTATGAGGAACAGGGACCTGAGATGGATTTTTCATCCATGCTTATTTTAAATTCAGAACTTTACAGTTTCCAAGATAAGGAATACTTTAAGCAGAACTGACTTCATTAGAAGATACAGTGCATGACAGGGAGGTGATTACACTAATCACATCTCTTCCTTCCTGCAGGACACTGTCAACAAAAAACAAAATTAAAAAAAAGGCAAAGGATGGGATCTGGCTTCATTGCAAAAAGTCCTGTACAGCCACACAAACACCCTGAAGGTCATTTTGCAGTCCCAAAAAAACAACAACCAAGTTTCCAGAAAAGTCAATTCACACGCTCCAAGCGAGAACTAAACTGCTTTTATCCAACTGAATTCCAGACCCCTTGAACTCCAGCAGCGAACACCACAAAATCTACAGCACTACCTTCCATTAAGATAAGGAGCATATAGATTTAAGAGTTGCCACTAATTATAAATGTGCTGGAATGGGTCAGACAGGCCAGTGACATCGGGAGATTTATGCTCCATGGCAACACAATTTATGGAGCTGGAAAGGCACTGGCACTGCCTGGTACAATCCACTATTTGTTTAAAACTTCCCATAAAACACAGAGAACTGTGTGGTCATAGAATGGTCAGAGAATTTCAAGCAATATTTCCCCAAATAAAGGGATTACTTTCAGGGCTAGAGATGATATAACCACAGAATCACAAAATGGTTTGGGTTGGAAGGGTCCTTAAAGTTCATTTTGTCCCACCCTCTGCCATGGGCAGGGACATTCCCACTAGGCCAGGTTGCTCCAAACCCCATCCAGCCTGGCCTTGAACACCTTTCCAGACAGAAAAATCCCAACCTAATGGCAGCTGATATTTCCATTACACATACACAGCAGTAGAATAAAAACTCCCCATCACGGTCATTAATTTCCTAATGACCAGTATTTTAAAGCTTCCTCTTTTACATTTTCTTATGAACAAACCCAGTTTTCAAGGCAGTAAGTTTCTTTGATTTGGCTTACATCCCTGTCTTTAATAACTCCAGAGTATGCTGCCAGCCACCACAACAAAGCATGAAATGTTCCTGGGCTTTAGTGGGGTATTTGCAGCAGAATGAAAGAAAACCAAGCAGATAATTCAATAGTGACAAGTGTCATCACAGTTTCTCTTCATTGCACAGGCATGGAAAGTATCCAAAATCACCATTTGTCCCTGATCAAGGGATGTTCAGCCTTTAAGCCCGAGTTCTTTTTTGTTTTGTTCCCTGCATCCCAACAGGCAGTCAATAGGTGATTCTGCTGCCCTCACTAATCCATGGCATCCTCTCACTCCTGCTGCTGCCACGTACAAAGCACTCTAAGCTTATCCCTTGTGGCTGTTTTGTTGTTGTTCACTTGGTTTTAACTATATGTTTACATCCCACTCCTTAAATTCCCCATTTGTCCTCGCTAATTCCTCTGTGCCCATCCTATTTCTTCAAAAATAATTCTTATCACTGTGGCTCCAGCTTTCTGCTGTCTGAGAGCAGACTGACGGGGCTGTTTCTCATCCACTCTGTTCTATTAATGCTCCACTTTGCAACAGAAAATCTAATTTATCAACATCAGCCTGGACTTTTTGATTTCTGTGTAGTACTTAGAACCAAACATGTTTTTTCCCCACCTATTCCATTAAGAAATCCATCATCCCAAGGACATGGGAGAGTTTTTTTTATCTGAGATGTAATTGTGTTGTCCTCTTTGCTTTCATTTGCTGTCCAAGCCACCATGACCTGCAACACCTTCGGAACATAAATAACTTTTCAATAATGTTGTGTTTTACAAAAGCCCAGCATTATATCTTATAAAAGATATGTTTAGATGCCTCAGATTTGTATTACTCAACATCTGAAATAAGGAGGGGAAAAAAAAACAACAAAGAAAAAAACCAAAACCAAACCAAACCAAAAAAATCAACCAGAAAAACAAAGAGCCAAAACAAAACAAAACAAAAAATCCCCTACACCCCAAAAAACAAAACCCAAGGAAAAAAACTTACTGGCAAACCAAATTTGGATTTTTTTTAGTTTTCATCAGTCAACTGTCATACACAAAGATGTGTCAATTCTACCAGCTAGAACTTCTGTGGTCACTGTTCTAGAAATTTTGGGAATTTTCTTTTTTTGATTTAGCTTCTGGTATTTCTGGTGTGACCACGAGTCAAGACAAGACAGTTCAATAAATCAGTGTCAGTCTAAACTACATCTGGTAACTGAAAGAATTTCTCAGATTCATCACTGAGACTTTATTTGGGCCCTGTTGTCAACCCCTACTTTGAGCCACATCTACTCACAGCTTTTCTTTCACCTAGGTGAAGCAAAAACACTACAAGGGCTTTGAATTAGTAAAGCCAGATTTTATTAGAAGACAGCTTGGCCATTACAATAAAGAAAATTCAGGAAGAGAGAATGAAAATGAAAGGGATTTATGAACAGATGTAATCTCCTTTCAGGGTTGAGCTCTTCCTTTGGCTTTGCTCTCAGCTCTAGCACTTTGGGGAGGTTTGCTGGGTAACACCGTATTTTGCCCTGTCTTTGGCAGCCTCAGAAAGTCCATTTCCACCCTGTTATAACATTGGCAGGACATCTGTTTGGGCATCTATTCATGACTCTTCAGAAGGCATCAGGTTTTGGGAATGCTGCAGGTTCCATTCTCACTTCTGTATCTCAATACAGAAAAGAAATACAGAAAGAATTCAAACTATCCAGGAAGAACTCAAAATAGATAGCCCAACATTTATTATTTTCCTTTACTTTCATGTCATTTCCCTCTTCTCTTATGTTTCCAGAAAACCTGGTTACTGGCAATAAATTAACTGACCTCAGGACTGAACACATTACTGAAATGCAAAATGCCAGCCCACAGAATCTGATCATTTACCTGCTCCTCCCTTCTTTCCTTCCAAACAAACAAGAACCATGGAGCAGGATTGCTTTGAAGTTCTTACAATGGCAGTGAAAAAAGACAGATTAAATTGAACTTTGATAGATGCAAAGTGATAAAAACCAGGAAGGACCAGGATCCTGCCTGCATGCATAACGATGGGCTCTGAATTGGTTATTAACACCCAGGAATGCAATCTGTGAATTATAATAGCTTTCTGTAAATGCCAGCTTAACACAGAGCAGCAACAAAAATAAGGTGAGGAATTATTCTAAAAGGGAGCAAGAACAAACCAGAAAACAGCATTATGACAATATAAATCCATATCATTAATATAATTTAGCCATCACTTTCCTACAAAGAATATTGCAGAACAGAGGAGCACAGTGGCAACAAGGGCAGTCAAGGACTTCAAGGAAAAAACCACAGAGATTAAAAAGTCTTCACAGAACAAAAGAAACCTAAAATCATAGAAACATAAAATATCCTGAGCTGGAAGGCTCCCACAAGGATCATCAAAGTCAAACTGCTGGTGTGGTACAGGTGAATCCCAACAATCCCACCCTGGGCTTCCCTGGAGAGTTGTCCAAACTCTCCGGGAGCTCTGGAAGCCTTGGGGTCGTGCCCAGCCCCTGGGGAGCCTGGGCAGTGCCCAGCACCCTCTGGGGGGAAAACCTTTTCCTAAAATAGTAATAGGAGGAGGAGGAGGAGGAGGAGGAGGAGGAGGAGGAGGAGGAGAAGGAGAAGGAGAAGGAGAAGGAGAAGGAGAAGGAGAAGGAGAATAATAATAATAACCTTTTATGTCATGGATAAAATTATACAATGTTTTGCTTTTCCCTTTCCCAACGGAAATAAAAAATTACCAAAACCCTTTTGGCGTTATCGAGAAAGTTTTAGGAACTCCCTGTCATAGTGCACTACAGATGTGAGAAATTTACACCAGCTCATAAAATGCTTTCATTCATTCATGAAAGGGAAGAGAAAGGGAAAAAACCCACAAAACAGGCAAAAACCCCCTAACAGACTGCCCTGAAGCTGCTGAGCTGCAGGCTGCCTGAGGCTTGAGAGGAGTCCAGGAAACCATCAGGGAGTGCTCTCCTACACTTTTACTCAGAGGCATCAGCCACTTCATCCCCTCATTAAATGGAGTGTAAAACTGTTGTCACCCCAGCCTGCTGCCTGCTCTGGGATGCAGAGCAAGACAAATCACTTGGAGACGATCTCCAGCAGATAAGGAAACCTCCAGGGTACAGAAGATTGGGCCAGCTCTTGGGAGTGAGATAAATCTACTCCCTTTCCACTTCCCTTGTGATAAAGCAAGCAGGGCACGTGGTGCCAGGCTCTTAGAGCAGGAATGGCTTTGCCCTGACAGGGAGGATCAGGAACCAAGGAATTCAGTGGATCTGAGGGGAAACACGGAGATGACAGCTCCAATTTGCCTTTCAAGCATCAGCAGCTTCATTTACTAAAAGAGGCACATGGAGGAACCATTCAGTTTCACACAGAGGCACTCATGAAAATTACTTTTTATCACAGAGCCACGATGTTCCTGGAAGTGAGGAATCACTAGTGAGAAGGGCAGGCATGGGAAAAAACTCAAGGGTAGAACTGGTGGTGGCATTTTCTTCACTGTCTACACTGCAGTGGCACAGTGGCTCTGCTGTCAGTGCTCTCACAGCCTGACAACTCTCCATGGGCTGCTGGTGCCAAAAGGGACAGAAAACACAACAGAAAAAACAGATTCTAAACATTATATATGATCTACTTATCAGGCAGAAAGAGAAGCCTTTTTTTTTGTCTTCTAACACAGAATAAGGCTGGAAAAGACCCCCAGATCAGTAAGTCCAACCTCTGAGTATCACCGTTCCCACTTATTTTTATCACCACTCTTAATGAAGGGATGGGACCACAGCTGGGCTAAGAATAATTTATTGTTCTGATAAACATCAATCTCAGAGGCTGTGAGATTTTAGAGGAGCAAACAGTTTGCCACAGCTCAGAGTAGTAACAAGCTCTTCATTACAAGACAATATAGAACTTTTTAATCCAATGGACAGTTGCTATACAGGGTTTATTTTGCTTTTCTTACCTATCACCTTTACTCACTTCTTCTGCACTGTGGATATTTTGTCCCATGAGCTGCTATCTCACATGCACAGATGAAATACATGTTATATATATTATAACTTTTAAACACTTAGCTCACTCTACACAACCACACCCCTACATTATAAACCCTTCACCATCTCATCAATACAGCTTCTCACTTATTTAAGGCATATCTTTACTTACAACTCTAGAAACATAAGCTGATGATTTTTCTACTTCATGTCTGTGTGCTTTATTTTTACATCAATCCAAGCTTCTTCCAAGGCTGCAGACCAAACCCTCCTTTGTCTGTGGAAGTTCTTCTCCCTCCATTTCCCACACCCCCTAAACCATATTAAGCACCACAAATACTCATTTTTTTGAACACTTGCAGGGATGGTGACCCCACCACAGCCCTGGACAGCCCCCTCCAATGCTTGGCCACTCTTTCAGTGAAGAATTTTCTCCTGCTATCCAGCCTGAACCTACCCTGGTGTAACTTGAGGCTGTTTCCCACTATCCCTTTCTCTGGCCTTGTAAAAAACACCTTTAAGTCCCTTTCAGGTTGATCAGCTCTTTACTATCATTTTAATTTCACAGGAAAATAAAAAGTCACATTAAATCAAATATTCCCATTTTTTTCTGCACCTCTTCCCTTCCCTAGCCCCTCAATAGTTCCCACATTCCCAAAAGCAGAAATACACATTTAAATCCTCTACACTACTTTTAATCAATGATGATCTTGCACAATTACTTAATTGTAAGCTAGAAGCTAATGAGGAAATTCAAAGGAAAGTGAGCTCATTTCAAGAAATAGAATTCCATTTAACAGCACTTAATTACTTCCTCAGATCACAGAAAGGAAATCAAACATTCCTACCAGCAATTAATTTTTTTAATATAATCAGAGCAAACTCAACTGAAACCAGATATTAATAAGAAAATACTTGCCTTCTGAAACTTGAATTCCAAATATATAAAATACACTACAATCAAAAATATATCAATAAACTACTACTGTTCTATTTCTACCACCACAAAAACCATCCCTAAATTCTCACAGTGGGTGAAAAATTAATTATGCATGAGGTCATAGCATGAAACCCCAGGTACTGAACTTCCATTACTTTGAATTTCCTTGTTAGATAGAAATTTGGGAACATCACCACAGGCCTGGCCTCATAAGGAAACTTTTGAGCAAGGATTGGTAATAACTGATACAATTTTGGAAGAAAAATCTACAAAATTCCACCAGTCTATTGCAAGTAAGCAAAGTAAATTAAACTAATAACCTAAGGTAAGTCTTGCAACAAAATATTTCACAACAATGAGCACATTTCATCAAATCCATAAATGAATCTCACCTATTAACATATGCCAAATCCAAGCCATGCTATACAGTTTATAACTGAATTACACAAAATGTTAATCCCAGAATTTCACTGTTATCTTGCCCACTTCTTTGTGGCAAAATTTGTTTGCACCAACACAGGTCTGAAGTCTACAACTAAATGGGGTCATTTCAATAAAGGTAGTGTTTGCTAAAAATTACAATCCTGGAAATCAGATTTATGGGTCAGAGGCTTTTGCCAGGAATATCACAGCAATACATTTGTGTGCATTACTTTTAACTAAGACAACTCAGCTTATTATTTTCCTTAAAAAAAATACCAATGAAAAGTACCATTTATAAAGGGCTTAATATTTTATTTCTATTGGCACTGAGATCTCATGCTCAAAGCCTACCTTCAAGTAGACCAAATAATGCCATTATTGTAAATATCTCTGGTTATCAGACACATTGACAGCACTTTTTTGGCATCATTTATGACCTGTCCTGGGCCTTTTGTTCAGAGTCACCTGAGGACAAAGGCAGCACTCTGAGGATGGGATAACCCAAAGGGAGCAAACCTTCAGCATTCATCTTCACTCACACCTGCACCTCCTGCACAACTCTCTTCAGATGGGGAGCCACAAACTTATCTCTTCCCATTAATATTTTTGATGCTCTGCATTCCCTCTCAAAACATGGTATTCATGAGAAGAAAGCACGAAATCAGAAGAGATTATTTTGTGGAATTAATTTTGATCCTGCCATCAGTGAGACAAGTGGATAAGAGGAGGGGAAAAATGATGATTTCTTAAATGTTCTTGATACAATCAGTGTTCTAATCACCACTGCTGTTCCTTACTCTTATTCAGAGTTATCTCTCCATCATCCACTGCTCCATCCTCTCAGAATGCCTTAAGATAATGTTTCATTTCACCAGCCAGAGGCAGAGGAATGCAAAGTAGCTCAGTTACCCTGGGCAAATAAAAGCCATACCCGGTGTGGACCCAGTCACTTTGAGTCCCATTAAAACAAACTTAATTAATTTAAATATAACATTTTCAGGAGCAGCTCTGTACACAGTTGACCTTGCTCCCTGAAACAATCTTCTGCACTGTCATGTCTGAATCACAGAAATTGTCTCCTTTGTCACTTCACTGCACTGTGGCTGTGATTTTTCCTTTTCATATCCTGTCCTTATCAGCTGCAAAACTACAAACACATCTCATAAATTGCACTGTCTCAATGGTGTAATTTTGTACTGTTGTTGGAAACTGCAGCTTAAAATTATAGCTGAAAACATATGGAAATCCACAGTTATATACTAAATATTTAATTTGCCTTCTTGGGAGATAATTTAAATATATTTATATGGCTGAAAAATTGTTGTTGATTTAGGAATTATGATTTTTTTTTCTTTATTCTTACTTTCCTCAAATGCAAAACAAACAAATAAAGAAGTACAGGTACTTTTAAGTGAAGTAGGAAATTAGAGTTAATCCCTCTAGTTAAAGGGAACAGAAAAGCATTTCTAGTTCTTCCTGAAATTAAAAAGAACCATTTGACAAGTTACTCTAAATTTCCACATCCATCACAAAAGAACATAATATATGGATAAATATTATTAGGAACACCAAACTGTATAAGCCAGCTTTCTAACACAGGAGACAATCCAACTTTCATGGTTAAACAGCAGTTTGTATATCAGCAGTTCTACACCTTCTACCTCCTTCTCTCAAGTGATAATTGCTGGTGTTTAAATAAAGAATTGCACTTAGCTGGCTTGAAATCATATATATATATATATATGAATATATAGATATTTATGCATAATTCTGCATTTTGCATGCAAAATCAGAAATTCCAAAGTAATTTCAATTCTGTCCCAAAGTCTGTTTCAATTGATAATTTTGGGACGTTCCAGGCATTACCTGCCTTTCCCACTGCCCAATCCCAACATTCCAGTCCCTACAGGATTTCCAGCCAGGACTGAGAGTGCCACAGCCCATGTCCAATCTCACCTCCAAGGATCCCTCAGAGTTTTCCACTCCCACACTCCAGGGCTGAAATGGGATTTGTCCTAGGGTTGTTTTTCAATGCAGCTCGCAGCCAGCCCAACACTGCACGCTGCTGATCCCACAGAACGCTGCAGCACCCAGCCTGAATCCCAAAATCTGAATCATGGCTCCTGCTTACAAGAACCTGATGGGTTTTTCATGCATTTATTTGCCTGCAAGTTACCATTTCCTATTATGCAACATTAGGCATGAGTGGTTAATTAGTTTTTCCCATATGCCAGCACATACGTAAATTCCAATTATTAGCAGTGTTAGCTTACACAAATTACCTTTAAATCCAATATTTGCATATCTTCTGGTCTGCACAGCCTCCTCCAGAAAACAGCATTTATGTTGTGGAAGGTTTTATTAGTTCTTTGAAGAGATCTGTGTTTCCTGATATTTAACCAAGTATTTAAATTGTCATTTGCGTCACCAAGGTCTCCTTCAGCTGAAACACTTCCCAATTTGAGCCAGGCTCACACACAGTAACTGAAGGGCCCAATAATTCAGTTTCAGATGTAACATTACTCCTGCTCAATGCACCACTAAAACTCACGAACCTGAGAGTGCTGGATGGAACTTCCAGATAAGGCTGAATGACATTTTCAATTTCATTAAAACAAAAAAAAAACAAAAAAAAAAAAAAAACAAAAAAAAAAAAAAAAAAAAAAGGCAGAGCATTCTCCCACTCAAATCACTGAAATCTCCATTTACTGAACTCCCATTCTTTCCTCCTTTATCAGGAAAATAAGGAACTATATTTGATTAATGACTCCACCACCATTCACAGTGAAATCCTCTGGGCACAGAATACACATTTGCCTTCCTACCAGTGCCACACTTTGATATTTTAAGCAGCTACTTTTCCTGTAACCTAGGCAGAAACTCCACAGGTAATTAAGGCAGTTTGTCCATGATAAAACACTCAACTAGATTATAAGCAAAAAACAGAGCCAAGTTCTCAAATGAGTGTTTACTTTGGAAGGTAAAATGGGAAGGAAGAAGTTAAAATACACCAGCAACTCTCAAAAAGCTAAACAAAAAGCAAAGTTCCCATTGACAGCCACATTACGATCATCAAGATTTTTCATGAAAGATGTTGAGGGAGAAAAAAAAAATAAAAGCTAAATTTCATAAAATAATAAGCAGAACAAATCAAGGTAAAATATATATACTTCATTTAGGACTCTGGTATTATTAAGCACTTCAGCTTTGCTTCATGCTGTGTAACTCCCACAGAAACTTCTAAGTCATTTTCTTGTACTGCAGAAAAAATGCATTAATTTGTCCCTTTTTATTTTTTTTTTCCGGGGTTATTTTTGTTTGGTTTGGGGTTTTTTGCAGGGGGTATTATTGGGGTATTTTTTGGTTTTGTTGTTGGTTTGGGGGTTTTGGGGGGTTAATTTTGGTTTGGGTTTTTTGGTTTCGTTTTTGTTTTTGCTCTTGTTGTTTTCCTTTACTGTGTATGGAAACCTAAAACTTGGGTAATAAGGAGACATCTGAACAAGCTTTTGGACAGAAAGAGTTTCAGTACTGCCATGGATGCACAGATGTTTACTCAAGCCAGAATGTGAGAATGGCATTCCCTCTGTAACACAAAGGGAGCAATCATCTGAAAAAAGGACCACACAGAAGACAACCTTGTACCCAAGGAAACAGAACAGCAAAGCACCTCATTTTTCACACCACATCACACAAGCAGTAACAAATTCTAAAGGAAGTATGCTAAAAGGACTACTTTCCACTAAAAGAGAAAGGATATGATTTTACAGGCCCAATATTATGTTTTCATTCATAAAATCTGGGAACGGGGCCAGACCTGACTGCCTACATTCCACTTGACCTTTCAGGAACATTTATTTCAGTGCAGAACCTCCACGCCAATACAGAACTTTGAATTCCACCACTAATGCCAGTCACAGACAGCACCTCCCAGTGAAGCTGGGGTTATTTATAAAATCCTTCAGGGATCATAAATCCCATAAATTATCCATCCCACAGATCACACCAGCCGAGCCTGGCTGTCTACAGGAAGTGACAGTTCTGGATGCCAGTGATGCAATTCACTAAATTGTGTTGATTAGCAGGGAATCTTGCAGTCATGGTGGTGACTGCTCCAAGGAAGCAGCTCCACTTTTTGATGACTCTTCAGCTCAATGGTGCCCAAATTTTTCAGCCAAGAAGAACATTAGCTTAGCCTGTTCATATGAGGTGGCTCCAGCTACAGCAAGATGAAGGCAACCTACTCGTGGATGGAAGTCATGGCAGCCAGAAATGAAATAAGTTGTGGTGATGGCAGAGTTTACAACTCTGCAGTGCCCACGTGAAAAGATGCAGCCCAGGGTTCCTCATCCTACCCAAGGCCAGAAGCTTGCAGGGAGCTGTTAATGTCAGAACAATTCCGACACCTCACACTCACCTCCTCTTCTCCTCTGGGACCTTTTGAGAGCCAGCCCCACCACAGGTCATTATGCTTCTGGGGTGTGGTATTATACTGGAGTAGAAGCCACTGAATTTTGTTTCAAATCCTTTCCTCAGCTTTTGGGTTTTTTTTTAGTAATTTCAAGATGCCACCTCATCTGTGCCATTCTCTGCAACAGACAAACGGCATTTCCAGCTTGCCAAAGGACAGAGTAAATAAATTGGTTTTGTGAGACATCCCATGTTATGATTTCAGCTATACAATGTATTGTGCTATGCAAGAAAGGAGAACATATATTACATTTAGAATGGAAATTTGGTGTACTCAAAGAGGACTTGGTCATTGAAGTTTACATTTAGAATGGAAATTTGGTGTACTCAAAGAGGACTTGGTCGTTGAAGTGAGTGGCAGCTCGTTAATTAAAAACATAAAGGAGGAGTGTATTATCATTACTTTTCACTATATATCAGACTTTTTAAAGAACCAGCACTTTTCCACAGAGCTGCTCCAGCAGGGCCACTCTCAGGCTGTGTTTGTGCCTGGGATTGCTCTGACCCAGGTGCAGCACCCTGCACTTGGCATTGCTGAATTCATGAGTTTCCCAATGCCCAAGTTATTTGCAGTAGCTGAAAAAAATCACACAATTTATTATTTGTTTGAGTTGTGCAATCTCAGCAGATTCATTAAAAACCTTGGCAAAATAACTTTCAAAAACTACTTAAATATTACACGAATTTCAAAGCCAAACTAGATTCTAATTGGATCTTTTTCAGACTTTTTATCATGAACCTAATGAAAAAAACCTGATACTCGAGGTTCATACATTCTCATTCTTCAGATTACTTGAAATAACTTTAGTTTTCTTTTCAAGCTGTACTTACTGGCACTACAGTCAATCCACCCCATTTAGGTTACAATTATGACCCCGAGTGCTGCAGATTGAGATAGGATTCACGAGGAGCTTGGCAAGCCTGGAGTGTGTCAGACACGAGAGGATCTCCCAAGAGCAGAGATTTCTGTCTGCCCTTACAGACTATGATACAGGCTCTAAACCTGCTTTATTGAAACCAGCAGCAATTTTCTCTATTGCCTTCAACTGGTAAAAGATTTGACTTCCTATTATATAGGATTGATGATGACTTCAAAAATTCTCAAATGTGATTTAGCCCCTAGTCTTTTTGAAAGGCAGCTATTTTTTTCCAGTTTCCCATTTCCTTTTTATTATAGGCACACGTTATTGCTTTATTAACAACCTTTGGAGAATACTTCTAAATTTGGTGCAGCAGATGACTTGTCCCAATTCTTTCTTCCCTAAGTAGTTTTCAAAAACTTTCTATAACTACCTTTTCCTATCAACACAGCATTTCAAAGACATTTTTCTTTCTTTTGACAGTTTCTGATGATCATAATTGCATTTTTGCTAGTTTGTTTTTAAATCAAACATACACTGAGGCCCAGCGCATTTAAATGTTTGAAAATAAAATTAATGATCAAAAAGACAAATAAATGGGGGGCAAATTTGGATTCCTTTTGGTTCCCTTTATAATATCAAGCCAATGAAGTGTGACAGACTTAGCAGAACTGAACTTTATTCTTAGTCAGAAATAAAACCACTGACCATAAAGCCAATATCCAATGTGGGCTGTTTATTCTCTTTAGCCAAATTTTCCTATTTCCTCTTTTCTTATTATAGCACAAACTCTGAAGAGACACTTCGTGAGCAGAATCCCTAAAGCCAAAAGGGAAGGGACAGGGCTAAGTGACCCAGGATGGGATGATTATTCCAAGTGTTTGCACTAAAAGGTTGACTCCTATTTTTCAGACTTTCTCTGTAATCTCTTCTGTTATTTAAATGCCTCATTGCATACACAACAAAAACCCAGTGGGGAAAAAAAAAAAGCATTTCCATAGCAACTATTCCAAGGAACACAGTTCAGTCATTTTTATCATAAAATTTTATGGACTTTGACCAAGGCTTTTCTTTATCTATTTTTTTTTTAAATCTGGCTTTATCTATGTTCAAGTGGAAATATTAATATTGGGCAGGAAGAATTTCATAGGAACTTATTATTAAAAACTAAACTTCACCAGATGAATGATCCCTAAAGGAACTGTGATTCTAAAGACATTACAACCAAGAATTTGTTTTAATATTTGAAACATCTACAGTGACATCACATAAAAATAGAATTTACACAGATTTTTAAATAAAAAAAATAATTTTCCAGAGCAAAAAGATAAAGAAATAAAGAATAATTGAGTCCCGTGAGGCTTTTTTAATTCCTTTTTCCATTTAGATTGTTTTTTTAAGGTTTGGAGTAGATTAATTTTGTAAAATCTTTGGGGATTTGCACACTTGGATCTCTCATGACAAGATATCACTATGAGTGCACTGTGTAGAGTATAATCATTCTTCTGGATGAACAAGTACAAACTATCAACTCCAAACATCTCAGAAGAGATTTTGATTCTACTGTGCAAATCTTTACTACAATCTTAGTCTAAAAACATGGGATATTTAGTCTTATAATACCAGAGATGACAAAATGCATGATATTCCAGAATAAACTCACTGAAGTGAGATTTTTTACTTAAGACACACCTGGCTATATTTTTGCTTATTACAAAATATATTAGTACTGGTTTTCTTGACAGGAAAAAAGGGAAAATTTTCTCTTTTCTCAGGAGAAAATTCCCATCCAACAGTGCAAAATCTCATTGCCTCTTCCCACCAGGCAACTCCCATGATATAGGAACGAAGGCACATTCCCAGAATAATTTTCCTTACACAAGAAAATTCAAGCTAAATTGGTAAACCAGGCTGGAGATCAGAACCAGAAGAATGCAGACACTTCACAAGCAATTTTTTGTTTGCCTGTTTTTACACAACCTACTTGTCCTCCTGCTGAAATCACCAGATTCATGTCAAAAACTTAATTCTTCCTGGGTAAATTCATTCATTGCTGCAATACTGAACTTTGCTGAAGCAGCCCACAGTAGAGTATTTATCAGTATTTATCCTGTATTTATCAGTATTTTTATCTGTTATCAACAGAGCTTCAAATTAGCCCCACTCAGAGCAGGATGCCACATGAAATAGTGGCTGGAAACAGAACAGACACTATCTTAAATCCATTTTCTCAGTATTCTCTAGGACATCAGATGATAGGTCTGAAAAAATAATAATTAAGGATATGTAAACAATGTGACTGAAGCTACCTCCAAGTTCATAACAGCCAGACTAAGAAATTCCTGGGTTTAAGGCACTAAAGGTTATTGATGGGTGAGGTTTTTTATTAAATTCATTAATAGATAATGGCACTCAAATGCAGAGACATCAAAGCAGCCAATGTTTCAGCAACATCTGAGAAACAGTTAATGGAAAGTCTTCAATCAAAAGCAAGACAAAGAGTGTTTTTCTAACTGAATGGCCACAGAAACTGTTAAGTGATTAAAAGCACACAGAAAAGTGTGTTTACTGGTACAGAAATAATTCTCACAGGTACTGGTAGGGACAGACAGGTGACAAAGAGCTCAACCTTTGATTTCGGTCAGCTCATCCTTATGAAAGCTTTCCCATTTAAAGGGGATGTGTTAAAAACAACAGAAAATTCATTGTGAGCTTCAAGAGAAAAAGTGTGGTGGAAAGGGGAAAAGGAGAGTGCAATATGTTCATCTAAGATGCATCACAAAGTCATAGAAAAATCAAAATTACTGGCTGAAAGGAGTACAGAAGCTTTACAAAAAGCAGAGAGGAAATCAGGACATTGAGAAGAGGATTCTCCAAGGTGTCCCTCTGCTCCTTCAACCACTGACTAAAGAATTAAAATAAAATATCACAGAACCAGGAAAACCAAATATATCCCAATTTATTAAAGTCAAAAGGCCTTCACCTGTAAATTATTCACACTGAAAGGTCTATAAATAATGGTGACATAAAGAAAAAAAAGGGAAATTAGACTGTAGAAAGCCTAAGTAGAGAAAGCACAACTTAGGTTCTCTTTAATCATATAACCTCTGAAAATTTATCAGTTACAGGAAGGTATTCATGCCCATCAAAATTAAACAAAATCCTACTCACTAGAACTTCCAAATCCTCCAAACACCTGGAACAGCAGCAGCACCACTGAGGTCTCCACTAAAACCAAGCCTCAAAGCAAGAAAGGCCAAAAAGCTCATTTGATTATGCAAAACATCCAATTTTAATCAAGCAGTCAGTTGATTACTCTAGAGAGAGAGGTCACTTAAAAATAACACAAAACAGAAATAAACATTGACTCCTGAAAGGAGCAGGGAGGGAAGGCGGGAGCAAAGGAAAAATCTGCCCAAAAAAAGGATTTTAAAATGTGCTTTTCTCCAGCTTCGCGGCAAATTTCCAAAACTTCTCCAAGGGCAACTGAAATGTGGCTGGTTCTATCACTTTTACTCAGACATCTACACACAAAAAACAAAAATCTGCCCATGGGCGAGTGGCAGCTGCAAGAGCATTTGCTCCACCTTCCTCATTTTTGCACAGCACAGCTCTGGAGTGAAACCTGGCTTCACATTCCTGAGAGATTATTTCAAATTAATATAAAATAATGTAATATTAAAGATCATCTTGGAAACTTCTGTGAATGAGTTACTGATATGATCTTAAACTGAGCCTCAAAAATGAGAATCAGTGAGACAGGATGTGGCACTCAGTGCCCTTGACACCTGTTCCATAAAATGAATTATTAAACCTGCCCAGATCCCTTCCACTGCAGCAAATTAACCAGATCCTGTTAATTTGAAGAAGAAATCACATCAGAGATCAACAGCAGTGTTTGTTCTCTTGCAGCACTTATGGATTTTAATCTCATCAGGTTTAGAACTTCTGATCAATACAATGAACTTCAGCTCACCAACATGAAAATTAATGAGCAAAACTGATTTAAATTGCAAGGTTCATCAATTCATAATGAAGCTGAAGAGAAAACCTCTTTATGGTTTCCTTTTTGCAAGCTTTTGGAAATCTTACCCAGGAACACTTTTCAAAATCATGTTTTATTGTTTGGTTGGTTTTTTTAATAAGTAATAGATTAAATTTTAAGCCAATCCTCAATTTATTTATTACAGAGAGAGGCAGGGTAAAAATGCCCTTTATTCTCTGCAGGAGCTCTTGAGGTCAGAGCTCCATCTGCATTTTTTAGTGCTATGCATATACTCTAAATCACAGTTGGATTTATGTTCCAGCTTTGGAATTTATATCACATCTATGTCATGTCTAATTCCACACCTTCATCCAAGGTTCAGGCTCTAAATGGTATTTGAAAATCCTGGGAAGTTTTGTTTCTTTTATTCATTTGAATATTTAAAGAAAAAAAAAAAATCAGTACAATAACCAGAAATCTCCCACTTCTAAAATTGAAAGGATATGATAATATACATTCATACCCAAAAAATAAATAAAATCATTTACAGCTACAGATAAAGTTTGTTAAACAGATATAAACAGTAAGAAAAATAATGCATTCACCCTGCATATGTAATGGTCTTAAAATAAGAACTATTTAAATGTCAATTTTCTGTATGTTAATTAAAATTTCCATCCAAAAGTGAAACAAAAAAAAAATCAAGCATCTCAAATAATATTTTCCAGCACTATAGAAATGCAAATTATTCTAAAAATTTTAAAATTAGGCAAAGGAATTTAAACAGCTCATAAGCAGGCAGACAAAGGAGAAAGCACAAAGGAAATGTAGAATATAACATTATGTCAGTCTGTCAAGTATTGACTTCTACTTTTAATTTTAATGTTAGCATTTTCCATAGATATGATGCTTACAATAAATTGTTTTTACAGTGATAGATGAAAACTAATGTTTCAACGTGAACATTGTGGCCCTTTCACTCCCCTTCTATTAGGAATGTAAATGACAGATTGTATTTAAATGTAAATCAAGTAGTTTTAGAGGTCACTGATCAAGAAGAATGATTTGCCTTTAGAAAAGTAACTGATGAGGGGGAAAATGGAATAAACTTCAATTTATTTTTTTTTCCTAATCACAATTCTTTAATATGAATGAAACGTACAACAAGGAAACCACAAAAACTGAGATACTGGATGCCTTTCCTATGGTGATCTGCATTTAGAAACTGTGGAAAAAACTCTTCAAAAGATCATTTGTGCTAAGAACAGACACACATTTGACAACGTTGTTGAAGGGGTAAGAATCCTGCATTGTCAAAAAAATAAGCCATAAAACCTGATAGGTCTTTTCCCCCTCTAATTCCTTCAGTGTTGGGCCCTGTGGATCACACATTAGCCCACAACAAAACAGAGCAAGGAGTGTTTAAGACACGGCTCCACTGCCTAAAACATCAGCAAAAAAACCCCAGAGAAGTGCTGGTGGCCTTTCAAATTTAAGTTGTGGCTGCCAGCAGTGTGTGTTTATGTCACAAGATTTGTCTGTGCTCTTCTACACTACCTAATAATTAAAAATAAAAGCACAGAGGTATCTGTTACTTCCCTTTCCATACAAATGGGTTATCATGTTCCTTATCAAATACAGAACAAATAGTCTGTGTTTGTAAGAATATTACTAATCTAAATAAAGTGAAATTAAAAAGTTTCATCCACTGTGTGTTATCTGGAAACATAGGGTGAGAAAGAAAGATACAGTGAAATAATAATGACTCTATAACCATTCAGTGATAGGGCAAGACTTCTTTATTATTCTTTAACTATCTAAGAGTATCTCTATTAAATGCAGCTTTAGGATTTTCAAGGAAAAGAATTATGTTTACAATTTATTTCTGTTCTGTCCAAACATTATTCAACCGTCTATAGTTATTTTCAACCTTTATCTTTCTTTAAAAAAAAAAAAACACAACAAAACACTAAAATGCAGCTCTAAAGCAGTAACTTGAAGCCATTCTGGATTTAAACAAGTTTAAATGGAACAGAACTTCTTGGAAGACAGAGCTGAGACAAAGATGAGCAAAATATTCCAACTGGGCAGTCCAGCATCCTTCTCATGCATATTGCTGCCAGAGGAAAGGTGGGATAAAATATCTCCCTGCTGGCCTTTACTTTCAATCCTTGTAAATTTGAATTTGGCTCCTTGGGGTGACATTAGAGCTTTGCCTCCTGTGGATTGTGGTTGCTCTGCATGGGAATCACAAAAATCACAGAATTATTTAGGTTGAAAAGACCACCACAATGGTGGAGTCCAGCCTGTGACCAGCCCACAGCAAAGCACTGAGTGCCACAGCCAGGCCTTCCTTGGACACCTCCAGGGATGGGGATGTCAACACCTCCCTGGGCAGCTCCTGCCAGTGCTAAACAACTTTTCCAGAGGGAATTATTCCTGATGTCCAATCTAAAGCTCCCCTGGCCCAGCCTGAGGCCGTTCCCTCTGCTCCTGTCCCTGTTCCCTGGAGCACAGCCCGATCCCCCCGGCTGTCCCCTCCTGTCAGGAGCTGTGCAGAGCCACAAGGGCCCCCCTGAGCCTCCTTTGCTCCAGGCTGAGCCCCTGCCCAGCTCCCTCAGCCTCTCCTGGAGCTCCAGATCCTTCCCCAGCTCTGCTCCCTTCCCTGGACAGCTCCAGCCCCTCCAGGTCTCTCCTGCCACAAGGGACCCAGAACTGGACACAGCACTCAAGGTGTGGCCTCACCAATGCCCAGCACAGGGGGACAATCCCTGCCCTGGTCACTGCTGTTTCAGACAGCAAGGAGGGGACAGACTTGAACAGGAATAATTCAGTGAATTCCTAAAGCAGAACGTGGGGGAAGGAGAAAAGGACTGATCAATCCAACTCCCAATAGTAAAAGATTCAACAACTCCAGGGCTGAAGCGGAAAAATCCCTCTGACCTAAAATGGTGGGGGTGGGGATGAAGGGATGAAGTCCTTCAGGCAGATCTGTCAGTAGATTCAGTTAGGGGGGGAAGTCATTTTTTGGGATCTGAAAACTGAGCTGGATTTGAGGGACAAATGTGTCAGCACAGGCAGGTCCCTGCTGGGTAATAATTGACATAGACTCCACGTATTCAGATTTCTTTATTAAGAAACCTGTACTGTTATAGACAGTTACAATACAGCTGGACCTAACAGGTCCTCCAATCAAAACACCATCATCACTGGCTAATTAAGAAACTATTTGTTTGTTTTACCATTTGTTTAGTAAACAAATCTCCATAAGACATTCCACATGCTCACAATACCAGGTGCAAGTTAAGGTAAGAATTGTTTCTCATCCTTTTCTCTGATCTTCTCACAGCCATTCCCAGAATGATGCCTGGGAGAGCTGTCTGCTTCTCTCTGTGGCCAGAGAGCTGCTGCCACACCAATGTGGTTGGAAATGTAACCTCTGCCTCAAGGAAAAATTCTCCAACCAACTTTCAACCTAAAGCACCTTCACTTCCTGGGATAGGGATGGTCAACTCAGCACCTCTTGTTAAACAAACAGGCACATATGATCTCTCCAAATCCCCATTTTCCTTATCTCCTAGTTTAATAAAACATCTCAAAGCTACATTTCTATGCTGCAGAAATGACAAATCCCCTCTACTTTCCAAGTGTGTGCTGGAAAAGAGCACGGATTTCTGGAGCAGGCTGCACTCCAGAGCATCTGAACCCAGGACCCATCAACCACGTGCCCAATATCCCATTTCTGAAACCCTGCAATGATACAGGAATAATCAGAAGTAAAAGAGTGATAATTATTTTTTTCCTTAATATATAAAAGCCAATGTGCATCTAAAAACTTCATATTCTACACAACTGCCAATCTTTTCAATAAACAAACCAAAGGAGGAAAGAGAAATCTGTCAGAGGATAAATCACCTAAAGTGCCTGACAAAAAAACAAGGCTTTTCATTTTAATACTGATAATTATAGAAATTAAATAATGCTGGCAATGGTATGATGATAATTATACACACAGAAAAAAAGGAGCAGACTAAGCAAATTATTCAGAAAAGCTGTCTCATGAAAATACATACTTTAAATTTTTGTATTTTTTTAGACAGGAAATGGTGATAAAACTTAAAAAAGATCATGTAATTATCAACCATTTCTCTTAGAAAACAGAATTTGTGACATCACTTACAGATTTCTGATCTACACTCTCCAAGAGCATCACCTTCATATCCACAGTCAAATAACAAAATTTAACACAACCAGTTTTGGCTATAGCCCAAAATTTAATCCAAATAAATAAAAAACCAAAAAACACATCGCAAGCCATTTCTTTTTATTAAAGCAGACCCAGCTGGATGTGCTGCTCAGAAATCTAATTAGAGCTGTAACTGAAATTATTTTTTTTTTTATTCTAGTTGATAGTCTGAGTTTACTACACACTGGCATCCCAGCAACATCATGGTGAAAAACTGTCTGCTCATCTTGTCCCACATTTCCTCCCATCCCAGGGCTTTTGCCATATGAGAAAATGCTCCAGGGCCGGAGCCAGGCTGGGAGAGCTGGGGATGCTCAGCTGGAGAAGAGAAGGCTCCAGGGAGAGCTCAGAGCTCCTTCCAGGGCCTAAGAGGCTCCAGGAGAGCTGGAGAGGGACTGGGGACAAGGGATGGAGGGAAAGGACAAAAGAGAATGGCTTCAAACTGGAAGAGGGACGGGTTAGATTATATTTTAGGAACAAATTTCTAAATGGGTCATGAGGCATTGGACCAGAGAGCCCAGAGAAGCTGTGGCTGCCCCTGGATCCCTGCAAGTGTCCAAGGCCAGGTTGGACGGGGCTTGGAGCAACCTGGGCTGGTAGAAAGTGTCCCTGAACATGGCAGAGGGTGGAACTGGTCCTTTCCAACCCAAAGGTCCTTTCCAAGTAATAATAATTGGGTCCTTTCCAAGGACCTTTCCAACCCAAACCATTCCATGATTCCATGACCTCTCCAACCCAAACCATCCCATGATTCCATGTCCTTTCCAACCCAAATCATTCCATGATTCCATGACCTCTCCAACCCAAACCATCCCATGATTCCATGTCCTCTCCAACCCAAACCATTCCATGATTCCATGTCCTCTCCAACCCAAACCATTCCATGATTCCATGACCTCTCCAACCCAAACCATCCCATGATTCCATGTCCTCTCCAACCCAAACCATCCCATGATTCCATGTCCACTCCAACCCAAACCATTCCATGATTCCATGTCCATTCCAACCCAAACCATCCCATGATTCCATGTCCTCTCCAACCCAAACCATCCCATGATTCCATGTCCATTCCAACCCAAACCATCCCATGATTCCATGACCCATCAACATTTCTTCCTGCACTGCAGTGCTGCACTACTCAAACATCTTCATTTCCTGCATCTAAGAAATGCTCAAAAAACCAGTGTTTTGCTGTTTTGTAGATGTGGGAGGGCTCCTGCTCCTGCCCCACCTCCCTGAGCACCCCTT
Organism: Agelaius tricolor; assembly: GCF_023055355.1. Classification (NCBI taxonomy): domain Eukaryota; kingdom Metazoa; phylum Chordata; class Aves; order Passeriformes; family Icteridae; genus Agelaius; species Agelaius tricolor. Next base: position 1,305,139 of record NW_027269284.1, on the reverse strand, counting down.
TCACCCTCGAGGTACCCCAAAAAAGCTGCATCTCCTGAGCTGCTCCCATTGCACACTTGAAGGACAGCAGCACGTGAACCACAAACGGTGCCTGAGCTGTGGCAGTGAAACACAGGGACCAAACAGGTTAACTGCAAACTGCAGCTTCTGGTTTCTTTTTTTTTTTTTTTTCTGATGTGAACAAATTAACAAACTCTTATTAGCCTCAGTCAGAACTGAACTGGAGGAGGAAGAGCTGGGAGGAAATTTCAGGTGCCACTGAACTGGAACTTATCTAATGAACTTGCTGGTTTGAATTCCTGGCTAAATTAAGTGCTATTACTCTAAAGGCTAAGAGGGATCTATTATAACAATAAAGAGGAGGGGGGGAAAAAAAACCACCCTTTTTAAATTCCAAATTTAAAAAGTTTAATACATCTGAAGCAATTTTATTTCTTGTATGGAATAACAGGCCCAGGCTTTTCCTTTGTCAATTCCACAGTTCAAATTCACCACAAATTTGCCATTAAATCCATGGTTGGGCTCAGTGATCTCAGAGGTCTTGACCAACCTCAACAGTTCTATAATTCCATGAAGGAAATCAAGAAATCACTGTCTCTAGAACTGTGTTTTTATTCCAGCTTTGCCTTTGCAGGTCCCAGATGAGATTTCTCAATCATTTAAGATTTCATGCCACATGAAGTTTGCTGTACAAATGGGAAATTCAGCATTTAGGCAAATCAGCAGTTCTTTTCAACCCAGTAATTATTTCTTTTATAAAGAGAGAAGTTCACAACAATATTATGCAAATTGTCTCTCTAGTTTTTTGGTCATTTGCTTATTTTTTGTAAATCATGAGCAAACTGTTGACTTTTAAAGTGTTTGAGAAAAGTTTTTAATACCACAACTGCACCATGGAAGAGCTTGACTATACTTTTATTGCCCTATAAATGAAAAACTCTTTTAAATTTGCTAATTCATATAATTATTCTAAAATATGATAATTTCTTCAAACACAAATTTTGGCTACAGAGGCATTTTCAGTCCTGCTTAACATTTGAATTCTTCTACCTTTGTTTAATCTCTGCAATGAGTCTAAGTTCCCATCATACAAAATGTTCTGCTTGAAATCTTTCCTGAAATTACACCTAGGGCATCCCAGACTAAGGGAGGGGAGGGTTTAATATCAAATGCTAATGTAATATGTTCCACCTCATGATTTTCTGTGCCAACATCCATGTATAATTTAGAGTTTCTTCAAAAGCATGCATGAGGGCAGAAATTAATAGATTTAATGATGATTGATATTTTTGTCCAGCTTTTGATTAACACTGAATGCAGCAATAAACAACGGAAGTAAAACACTGAAATTATCAAATATTGTTTACATACATCTCCATTCAAACTGTGATTTTATTGTGACTTCAGCCTTAATCCATGCAGAAAGAATGTTTAGCCTTGCAGGTAACTTGTAGAAAACTCTTCAGTAAATTTTCACTTGTTCCAAAGTATCAATAGAGACCTTATTCATCCAATATTTGCTCCCTCAAAACCAACAGAATTATGTTCACTGCTACAAAAAACCAGAAGTGAGATGTAAGAATATCTGCACCCCCAAGTTAAACGTGGAACAACTGCCCAAGACTTAGATCAACATTCAGGTGACCAAAATAACCACTCCAAATAAAGTTTTATTGCTTTACCTTTCTTCCACCAAGACTAACAAGCACTGACCAAATCCAATGCTTTAACTACCTGCTATGAGCAAAAAAATCTCCCTGATAAAATCCATTATCCACCTGCCTGCAGAAAATCAGCTTAAATGTTCCCAAGATGCCACAGAAGGAAGATTTTCAGCCTGTCCAAGCTGGCTGTCCATTACTTGAAATAAAACATTTTCCCCAAGCATCTTCTATTTTCTACAGAAGAAATTAAAAAAGAAAGAAGACAAAAAGAAAAAAATTAGGTAAAGTGAAGGAAATTGCAACCACTACAAGGATAAAGAGAGCACTAAAAATAGTTCAGCCACAAAATCTGATTATTTGGTAAATTGAGATTATTCATGAAAATCAATGCAATATAAAAAAATCAGAAATAAAATAAAACAGAAAGAACAAAACTAACTGCTTCTGAAGGGAGTGGGAATAGTGTGGAAAGGAGAGACTAAAAGGTTTTAAAGGTCATATGGAAGGCAGCAGAACTGCCATGGTACATTCAGTCTGGATACTCAGCTTTTAGAGCAGTTACCAAGGAACAAGAGGTACAGAAGGAAGTCATGTGGCCTCTAAACTTTCTATCTAGAGAATCACACTCCCAGTCAAAAATGAAATTATTATCTCTGTCCCATTATACAGGTATTATTTTTGGATTTCTTCTTATGTTGTTCAATCCAACCTACACTTAAATCTCCCAAGATACTGCTCTTGTGACATTGTGACTCATCCCCATACCTGGAGCAGTGCTTCCCCCCTCCTCTTCTTGATGTTATCATCCTGCACCTCACTGTCTGCACTCTGCCAACAGCAATCTTATTCCAACACATGCACTCAGAAAACTACTACAAAGGTACTTCAGTTTTCTGTAAAGTCAGTGCTTTCTCAAAACTTCTCCCAAGAACTAAATCACCTCTCTGCATCACTCTGCTCACCTTCACTTTTAAAGCTTTTCAAAACTTCACTCAGACACCCACTGGGCTGCAGTTTAATGAGCCTTCCCTGCTGCAGCACTGATGGTTTCAGCAGCATCCACCTGTTCCTCACCACTTCTTCCCATCCACATGCTCTGTTCCCAGTTCTGCTCACACAAGGACTTGTTCAGGTGCAGAACAAACTGAGTGAAACTCAGAAAAAAAAAAAATCCAGGTTTGGAGTAAGTATTTCTAAAATGAAAGTTAATTTAGGGTACATCAGCTGTGCACAAATGACAGAGCACAGCTCAGGAGCTGGCACAGGATGAGAATCATCAACAGCAGCTGCTTGACTTATCCCTGGAGCTAAGGAATTACTGAAAATAAGCTTTCTGCAACAGGACATTGAGTCCAGCTCCAAACATCCCATAAAGCAGCTGACCAAACTGTTAAACAGGTAACACTGCACCCTCTCAAGGGCTGGGCTTGACACCCATTGTATTCACAGGGATGCCCTGATGAAGGCAGGAATGATGAGTCTGACTGTTCTCAGAAGGGTAATTTATTATTTTATGATACTATATTATATTGAAGAATACTATACTAAACTATACTAAAGAATACAGGAAGGATACTTACAGAAGGCTAAAAAGATAATAATGAAAACTCCTGACTCTTTCCAGAGTCCCAACACAGCTTGGCCCTGATTGGCCAAAGAGTGAAAACAACTCCCAGCAGAATCCAATGAAACAATCACCGGTGGGTAAACAATCTCCAAACACATTCCACATGAGCACAACACAGGAGAAGCAAATGAGATAAGAATTGTTTTCCCTTTTCTCTGAGGTTTCTCAGCTTCCCAGGAGAAAAATCCTGGGTGAAGGGATTTTTCCAGAGAATGTGAATGCCACAGACACCTGCAAGGAAATTCTTCCAAAGATCCTTTCCCTCATTGCTTCCTCTCAGCCTCCTCCCAGGGCTTGGCTTGGCTGCACCATGGAGAGAAACCCAGCAGTGGCTGGGATTGGGAAGGGTTGGTATCACAAAGCCTTGCCTTGGTGACCAGTTCTAACTCTGTGTTTGCACTCCATCTGCAAAAATCCAGCTTTCACTTGGAATAGAGGGGCTAAATCTGGTTCTGCCAGGTATTTGCAGTGCACCTGGCACAAACAGAATTGGAATGCTCAGAACCAAAGACTCGTAACTAAAGGTACTGCAATAAGTGACACCCCAGCCTCCCCTTCTCTCTCAAAGAGTCATAAAAACCATTACAGAAACCATCACTACCCAAATGACAACAACAAGGTGAAGTTCTCTTGTTCCCCATCTCCCTCTTTTTTCTTGAAACAGAAATCCAATCTGGAAGTGCTGATATAATGTTCATCAAATCACAGCCTGGTTTGGGTTGGAAAGAACCATAAAGATCATCCAGCTCCCCCCAGTGCCATGGGCAGAGACAACTTCCACTGTCCCAGGGTGCTCCAAGCCCCATCCAGCCTGACCTTGGGCACTTCCAAGGATCCAGGGGCAGCCACAGCTTCTCTGGGCAACTTGTGCCAGGCTCCTCACCCTCACAGGGAAGAATTCCTAATTCCCAATCTCCCATCCATCCCTGCCCTCTGGCAGTGGGAGCCATTCCCTGTGTCCTGTCCCTCCATCCCTTGTCCCAGTCCCTCTCCAGCGCTCCTGGAGCCCCTTCAGGCCCTGGAAGGTCTGAGCTCTCCCTGAAGCCTTCCCTTCTCCAGCTGAGCACCCCCAGCTCTCCCAGCCTGGCTCCAGAGCAGAGGAGCTCCAGCCTCAGAGCACTTCCTCACATGGCAAAAGTCCTGGGATGAGATGAAAGAGAGGAATAAAAACCAGGGAGCTCCTGCACCACGATGGAGAGAACCCTGATGAGACATTCCCTTCTCTCTGAAGCAAAGTGTCTGGAAGTTTCAGTGCAATTTTTGCAAACCACCTGTCTTCTGGAGCAGGTGGAAAGGCTGTTTGGAAAGCATTTTTCTGCAAATGGAATTTGATTAGTACACGAACCTTCCATGTAATGTTCTTATAATGAGTAAATTAGTAGGTGATATAAACCTCTGGAAAAGCAAAGACTGTAATGAAAACCTGATTATCCTTTTTACAGTAAGGCTGAACAGGAACTGATGCTATGTTTAAATTGATCATGGTTTTATTCCCACCCCCAGGCAAACCTGCATAAACTCAATGAGCAGTGTGATTTCATTAAATATACGTATAATGAACAATTTTCTTGTCCTTTGAAAACAACTGATTCGAAGGAAGACTGAGGCATTATGACTGACAGCTGGGTTCTACAGCCTTTTCAATCTGCACAGGATTTCCCATAACTGACTGAAGGTGAAAGAATCACAAACACAGAGAAAAGAGAGGAAAAACAGCCTTAATAAGCTGGGAGCACATGAATTTTAAACAGCTGAGAGAAATGCAGTGGCTTTGTGGAGTTGGTGGGAAGTCTGCTGTGCAGAGAAAGCTGTTCAAACATCCCCTCTGCTGAGCCTGGAAGAGGATGCTCAGGACACCCATGGACTTCAAAGAAACCTGGAGCTGTCATGGATTAGAGACTGCCCTGACCCCATCCATTTGTACCCAAAGCAGGCCAGCAGTTGTCTTGGGAAAGCACTCTAGGAAATGGCAGAGAGAAAATATTTGGATTTCCAGATACAAATCTCTACTCTTGGGAAGGAGAGAGCAGCAGGGTGTGAGACAAATACACAGAAGTTACTCAGCTTACTTGGTTTTGTCCTAACTCCACAGAGGAAAGAAAGCTGGCTGACCCCTCAAACTTAGAAAAATCCCTATGCTAGGACAAAAAAATAGCATTTAAATGTGGAATTTTTCTATATCTCTTACATAAAGAGGTCTGATGAACAGTGCTTGATCCTTAAAATATCCATCATTATACAATTGTACTTTCTGAACCAAGAGTCACCTATAAACACACATTTACAGGTCCAGTGAGAGAGAGCCTGTGTCAGGTATTTCACTGAGAATCCTCCAAATTCACTCATCTGGAAAAGCAGCAGCCAGATCCATATGGTCAGATGACATAAATCTGAGATGCCTGTGGTTCTGCACTGCCACATCCTCTAAGTGGCCCTTTCAAAATGAATATGGAAATTTTAAAGATTACTGGTTCTCAAAATAACTGAAATTTTAAACACACAAAAAAAAAAAAAAAATCCAACTTATTGCATGAGGTTCAGTGCAAGGGTATTTTAAAGAGTTTAAAGCAGTTTTTCACTGGTGCTATGGTGTTGTTCTCAGAAGGAAACTGATTTCACCACTAATGTATCTGAGAAGAATTTGGAGAAGCAATACAGAAGGGAATAGCACCAACTCAGAAAAAAAAATATAGAGAGAGATATATTGAACAGAAAATCCAAGACAAAATGGTACAGTAACTGCAGAGTTGTATTTTGAATTGTTTGCAACCTGTCCAAGCAATTACCATCACTCTGTGCTCTGACCACAGAGGAAACCAACACATCTAATCTGGTTTTCACTCTTCAAAAAACCTCTCCACTCTGACTCTTACTGGAACTGAAAATCCCCCAAGTCAAGGAGAAAGACAGAAAATGCATTTTCTTCTTTACCAACATTAAAACATGCAGTAACTTCTTGCATAAATATATAAAAAGCTGCATTCTGATGGGATTAATTAACAAGTGATTAGTATTTGCAGGCTAAAGGAAATATGAGGAGTAAATAGGTGACAATGGAATGCCAGTCCTTCAAAAGAAGCAATCAATTTTCCTAACATCAGATTAATTTTTCCACAGGGGAACTTTTCATATACAGTTTTCATCTTGATAGTGAATCTTTGATCAGTGTCTCTGAAAAAAAAAAATTATCTCTGTGAAGATTAAGAAAATAAAGGAACCCAGATAAACTCAGAAGAGGCAATGAAACTTTCAGGCTATCAGGTAAATAAATTATCACAGGCACCTTGGTGGAATACAAAGAGTTTTCATATAGGATTAGGATGGAAAATGATCAGGTTTAAAAACAAAACAAAAACCCACAAAAGAACAAATGAGCAGACATAAGAAAGGGAAAAAAAGGGAAAAAAAGGGGGAAAAAGGAAAAAAGGAAAAAAGGAAAAAACAGGAAAAAACAGGAAAAGGGGAAAAGGGGGGAAAAAGGGGGAAATGGGGGGGAAAAGGGGGGGAAAGGGGGAAAAGGGGGGAAAAGGGGGGAAAAGGGGAAAAGGGGGAAAGGGGGAAAAAAGGGAAAAAGGGAAAAAGGGGGAAAAGGGGGAAAAGGGGGAAAAGGGAGAAAAAGGGGGAAAAGGGGGAAAAGAGGAAAAAGGGGGGGAAAGGGGGAAAAAGGGGGAAAAGGGGGGAAAAGGGGGGAAAAGAGGAAAAAGGGGGAAAAGGGGGAAAAGGGGAAAAAAGGGAAAAAGGGGAAAAAAGGGAAAAAAGGGGGAAAAGGGGAAAAAAGGGGAAAAAAGGGGAAAGGGAAAAAGGGGGAAAAGAGGAAAAAGGGGGGGAAGGGGGAAAAATGGGGGAAAAGGGGGAAAAAGGGAGGGAAAGGGGGAAAAAGGGGGGAAAAGGGGGAAAAAAGGGGAAAAGGAAAAAAAAGGAAAAAGGGAAAAAAGGAAAAAAGAAAAAAAAGAAAAAAGGGAAAAAATGAAAAAAGAAAAAAAGAAAAAAGGGAAAAAAGGAAAAAAAAAAGGGGAAAAAAGGAAAAAAAGGAAAATAAAAAAAAGGAAAAAAAAGGGAAAAAGGAAAACAAGATGAAACTGGCACTTTTTCAAAGGAAGTAATATATTAAGTAGTGCTGCAAATTGGCACAAGGCAGGCAATGTCAATGCAGGATCTAATCAATGCTCTCTGTGCTATGAAACCTGACCCCTGAGGCAGCTGCTGTACCTGAGGCAGGGCAACACATGAGTGCATGGTGAGCTAGAAAATAATTCAATTTTAGTGACATGATATCACTCACTGTATCTGTTTCCTCTAAAACACCTTTAACCAACACTTCAGTGCCAGCCATCCTTTCTGGAAGCTTCCCTATGAACAAGGATGCTCAGGCTCTCCCTGTTTTTTCCTCTGGGCCTCATCCTCTTTGCATTTTACCTTTCCTACCTCCTTTGGCTGCTGGCTGCCAACTCTCTGCAACACTTCTTGCTTCCAAGGCACTTGAAAAAGATTCATAATTGCTTTTCACATCTTGAACGTTTCTGCAGAAATATTTTTGGCCTCCCATGTAACGTTTTGGGCTTTGAATACTTGCACATTATGATACTTTTTTTAAAAACTTGTCTTATCCAAAAGTAGCTTTTGCTGCTGTCCTGAGTCCTCATTGTCTTTCCTTCATTTTCTGTTTTAATGAGTATTATTTATTTTCCTTACTTCCTTGAAATGGTTGGACTCTATGATTTCCCAGGTCTCTTCCAACCTAAATGATTCTATGACTCTGTGAAGTTTCTCAAGAACAAAATCCCCAAGTGTTCTTTTTAATTGCCTTTTAATCATATCTCCCTGTATGTGTAGTTCTCTTTGGAGATTAAACACTACCATCGTGAATTTGCCTTTTTCCCCCACCTCCTACAAGGCTTTGAACCAAAATTTCTGTGATCCCCGTTTTTCAGATGTTTTCAACAGTTGCAGTTTTAGTCTCAAGCTCATTCAGAACCAAGTTTTTCCTCTCCTGTGATCCCTGCCTACACTTCAGTGAAGTTGTCTTCAGACAAATTCTGCCTCATCCTCTCTGAGCTTTTCCTACTTCATTGCAGAACTTCAGTCCATGCAGTATAATTATACTGCCTGTTAAATTAACTCCTTTTTTTAATTGGATTCTGAGCTTTCTGGAAAGTAAAACACAACCTCACGTCTTCCCTCTATGATTTGAACAGCATCACCAATCCCCAGAAGGAATTCCTGCCACCACTTTAGGAAAAAAAAGGAGGTGAAGAGTAAAGTGAAAGAGAAAAGTAAATCATTTCTAATGATTAATAGAAATAAATAAATAAAGCAGAACACTCCATCATAAATCTCCCTGTTCAGATTGCAGATATTATCAAGCTCAGTGACCAGGGGCAAAAATGGGTAATGAAAATGCATTTTTCACCAGTGCATAAAACGAAGAACAACGTGGGAATAACATGGGGAAAAGTAACTCTATGTGTAAAAGGGTTGGCTTGAAGATAGCAACCGATCCCAGAGCCCTCTGAAAAATTAAAGCTCTGCACAGCTTTGTTCAGGAAAAAAAATGCAAAATACTTGTATGTCACTATCTATTTTACATCTACATTCTGGCAGAACCAGAAGATGGATCTATAGAGCCTCCATGTCAGGTGACATGGCATGCTTTCCATATGAAGAGAGTCTAAACACAGCTCATTATTCAATTTTTAAATAAATCCCAGAGAAGAAATATTATTAAACCACACCCCTGGGTCCCCAGAAGTGCCCAAGGCCAGGTTGGATGGGGCTTGGAGAGACCTGGGATAGTGGGAGGTGTCCCTGCCCATGGCAGGGGGTGGGGACTGGGTGGTTTTAAGGTCCCTTCCACCCCAAACCATTCCATGATTCTGGGTGAAGACAGATGGCACAGAGTGGAACAGAGCTCAGGACAGCTCCTATGACACGAGAACTCAAACGCACCTCAAACTCCTCACCCAACAGATTTCAAACCATCCAACAGGCAACACTTGTCCCCTCAGATTGGTGGAACCAATTAGAGCAGGATGTTCCAGAAGTGAAGGGAACATGGAGGAGGGAATCCATGAAAACAATAACATTTCTGTCCTTAATGAAAAACCCTGCTCCAGTTGCTGCCCTGACGCTCAGGGAGTCCACGAGCAGCTGGTTCTTGGGGGCTGGATGGAATACCCAGGGATCAATCCCACCACACATATCCTCTTGTTTCCAACCACCAGCACAGAAAGAAGGACAGATTGGATTATTCACTTCCCCTGTGATCAGCATGTTTAGTATTTTCTGAGTTGTAGAAGTCTTTGTACAACACAGGGCAGAGTTTGGCATCCCAGAGATGTCATCAGACCAACCCACAATTCTGCTAAAATCCTACACTTGTTCTAACCCATAAAAACCAAGGAACTTCATCAAACTTTCAGTTTTTGGTTCACTTTCAAACTTTTTAGGCATCCACATGTTTGTGTTTAGGTTTGGGAATCAAAGCTCCTGAAATAGTCAATGGAGGCACTTCCAAATATTCTTCAAAATATCTCAGGCAGATATTCCCACCCATATTAAAATTCCACTGAATTCAATTCATCCCAGTATTTGCTGATTTACAAATGTATAAGACAGCACTTCCCAACCTTAATTAAAACCTTCCTCACACATCTGTTAAAAGCAAAAATAAACTAAAAAAAAACCCCAAACAACCCCAAAGAGCAGCAATAATAAACTACATGCTCCACTTCCCAAAGCTGGATTTCATTCACAAATCTATCGGGTTTTATTCTCCACACAAGATGACTCACTGCATGTTCACTCCCTTCAATCTTCAAACATTTTGTTAATATATGCAGGAAACAAAGCTACAATCGTTTGCTTATGAAAAGGGAGGTTTTTCTATAAACCTAGAGCTTGCAAAGGTGTAAGAATTTGCCTTGCACAGAAAGGAATATTTAGTATACAGTGAAATATTTAAGGAACAGACACATTCTTTCAGTGAGATTTATCCATTATTTATACATAATAACCCAGAAATAATGAAATAACAGAGAAATAATGACAATAATGAGGAATTATTCTACATGAAAGACAAATAATCAGGTAAATTTGGCCCAAAGCTAGAGGGAATTATCAGCCAAATATTGGTGGGGATTGCCTGAGATTACCATTTTCTTTACCTAAGAAATGAACAGAAAGGCACAAAGGCCCAAAAGCTCACTTTCAGTCTGAATTTTATGATGATGCACTACTCTTGGTCAAAATGTAATGGAGAAGGCGAGAACACTGAAAACAGTAAAAACCAGAATTTACTCTCCCTCTTTCATCAGCCTGTTTTTATGGTATTTGACAGGAAGCCACCCTAGCAGCCCCTAAAGAGTAAGAACATCACAAATCTTAGTTTTATTGCCCTTTTCATAAAAAAGTTCTTCAAAAGCTCACGTTTCATCAATCTTCTAACTCCAGATTTTTTGACTTTGATGGTAAGTTTTAAATAGGCAGGTATTTTCAACTTCTTTTCTTGTTGTGCTTTCCACTTGCACATCAGAACACCCAACCCTCTCTCACAGAATTCCTTCTACTCATTTTTATTTCTTAATGCAAGCCAGGAAAGTGCCTCCACTGCTTTTCCACTCCCCATTCTGCACAGGGCAGAAATCTCTATTTCCTTTGTTTGATTTGAAATCAAAGAGAGTTGTAAGGAACTAGACAGCTCCTCACAATAGCAGAGGAAACATACAGAGAGCTCTGTTTTTCTCAAACACAAGACCTATCATTTCACCTCATCTAGAGGAGAAATAAACCCTACAATTCCTTTAAATCAGGCCATAGGCTACAGCCTGTATGATCAATCATAGCCATTACTCAAATCCAAACAGTCCCAACATCCACAGGCCTTTCCTGTTAATAAAAGCAGCAAGACAATTTTTTCAAACTGAAATACTGTGTAACAGTAGCAGAAAACAGAGCAAATTAAAAATAACCAAGTAAAATGAACGAAACTTTTCTGTAGGTCCCACCATCCTCTGCTAACTGATGAGGTTGTGACTCTTCTTCCTCCCAGATCTTCAACAAACTAAACATTTACTTCCAGGGACAGGGTTAATAAAAACCTGATGACAAAGGGCTCTTTTTCTTTACCTCTGAATTTCCCCCAGTCTGAGACAGATGCCACACAAGTCTTGGTGAAAAGAGAGACCTGTTGTGCTTTGGGGAAAACTCACTTTTTTCCCTTAAAACCAGCTCAAACCATGTAATCATTTAAAGAAAAAAATAAATTACTGAGGTGTTTCTGGTTTGTCACCTCCTGGATTTAAATGGAAGTAGAAATATGGGCTCTTTGATCATTCCAGAATGTTTATGAAGCTGCACAGAAATAATTCACAGTGCTGGCCTGTGACAGCAAAGCTGTTGGCAAAGCAGCACGAAGGGAGACAGTGATTGAATTTCCAACACCTCAGCGAGCCCTGGGTGGGTGCTGGTACTACAAAAGAGGAGGAGAATCATCCTCCAAGCTCCCCCCAAACCAGGGCAGATCTGGGCTGCAAAACCCAGGAGTCAGGGCTAAAATGTGACATTCTCTCTAGAGGACAGGGAGCTGTTGCTTAGAAACTGTTTACAGACAAATCCTGCTGGTGTTCCTAAAAAAAAAAATAAAATAAATAAGGTCATTCTTGGCTGTAGGTAGGAGAGATCTTTATTGATATAAACCCCTCCACGTCTCTCTTTGCTGTCAATAATTAACAATGCTTTAGGAAGGTTGCTTGGATGCTCTTTTAACCAACAACTGCACATTCCCAGTGACAGAATTTCCCATTTGGAAACAATCTGGTGGGAAAATTGGCATCACAGTTCCCTCAGGAGGCTGAGCCCAGGCTCCAGGCATAGACTGGAGCATCTTCAGAAGGGACTGGCACCAAAAGTGAGATCAAAAGGGGGTGGGAGCAAAGTGCAATTAATCTTCTTAGTTGTTGGTAGGAAAAAAAAAAAAGAAAAAAATTAAGGAAAAAACATGACAATATCACCAGGCCAAAGAAAAAAAGAATGGTTCTACTTCTTAACCACCTGATGAAACCAAATCTGCTAAAAATGAAAGGGGAAAGGCCACAACACCTCTTTGAAGCCATGAGAGAACAAAGTTTGCCTTGAAGAACAAAAGGTGAGGCTGGAATTGGATTCACTTCATTAAGGGAAGTACTAAAAGGAGTTCCTAAGTATCTAAAACAAAGTTGCAAGCACTCATTGCTCACAGAGAAAACAAATTCGTTCAGAGCAGATGGGAAAGAAAAATTATATCAATCCAGAGCCAGTTTTCTCCTCCGCATAAATAATCCACGCTTGAACAATTTTTCCTCATATAAATAACTACATTTATAAGAAGCCTCAAGTAAGAAGGCTCTTATATCATTATTCACTTAAAAACCACTCCAAAAATTCAGACAAATCACTGCTTTCTAAGTAAAAGAAAATAAAATGCACAGCTTGTGGTAATAAACAGCTCATTGTCATCATCCCAGAGAAAGGCATTTTTTTCTCTTCACTTAAAAACAAACGTAGCACAGGCTTGTTTTCTTATATTGAACAAATCACATGAAATGAATACAAATATCAAAACACAGAACCTAATGTGGAGAAGGGACAAATGTCACAGGGATAGCCTCAAAAAACAAAGTTGGCAGTGTCACCATCATATTTTCTGAAAAATCCTCTTTGCCCAGGATTTTTCCCCTGGGAAGCTGAGAAGCCTCAAAGAAGAATGAAAACAATATTATCTCATTTCTTTTCTCCTGTTTTGCTGCTTTGGAATGTGGTTGGAGATTGTTTATCCAGCAGGTGCATAATTCAGTGATTTAATGTGAATTGTTTTTACTTAATGACCAATCCCCATCAGCTGTGTCAGACTCTGGAGAGGGTCATGAGCTTTCATTGTCATTCTTTGTAACCTTCTGTCTGCATCCTCTCTCTATTCTTTAGTATAGTTTTAGAATATAATATAATGTAATATAATGCAATATAATATAATGCAATATAATATAATGCAATATAATATAATATAATATAATATAATATAATATAATATAATATAATATAATATAATATAATGCAATATAATGTAATGCAATATAATATAATATAATGCAATATAATGTAATGCAATATAATGTAATGCAATATAATGTAATGCAATATAATGTAATATAATATAATGCAATGTAATATAATGTAATATAATATAATATAATATAATATAATATAACGTAACGTAACGTAACGTAACGTAATATAATGTAATGTAATATAATATAATATAATGTAATATAATATAATATAATATAATATAATATAATATAATATAATATAATATAATATCCTTCTAAGAACATGGACTCAGATACATCAATTCCTCCTCCATCCTGGCGGCCCAGCAAATACCACATTGGTAGAACTCGTGTAGAGCTCGTGTAGAACAAGCAGCTCTGGGGTGAAACTTCAGGGGCACATCTCAAATTCATCAACAAAGCCCACATTCTGTGTAGTGGCAGCAGAAGGTCACCACACAATCCTTAGTGCCAGGAAAACAGGGATCAGGAGGGCCTGTGGAATTTAATCAAAGTTCCTTCATTCTAAGGACAGCTGCCAGCCTGTGTTGTGACACCCCGAGTGACAAAGACTCTCAGGATGACTTTACAGGTGCAGTTAACATGGAAGACACAAGTTTGGGGTTTCAAGGGTTATCACAACCTTAAATGGGTTCAAAGTCTGGGAAAATTGTTTGACTCCTTCATTCAATGCATGGCTTCCCACCCAGAGAAGGGGATAAGATCCCACTCCCCCATGCTAGAAACACAGACAAAACCAGCCAGGAAGAAAGGAAGCTTAACAACCACATCCATTATTATTTGCAAATTCATCCAGAAATACACTTTGGATTAAAGCAATGCTAATTATTTAAAAAATTAAAGATAACACGGCCCATTTCCCAAAGGCTCCCAAAGCCACACGGGGGACCTGTGAAGCGTGGAGGAGAGGCCAACCTGATTTTTATTCCTGTGTTGTTGAGCTTATCTACATGGGAAACAGAATTATGCTCTATTTAGCCCTCTGTCAGGTTGTTCAGGTTTTAAAATAACTGTTAATGAAATCACAAGCCTTCAACACAAACAGCAGCAACAAAAATAGCACCAGGACAGAAAACATTGGACTGCAGCAACTCTGAGCCAGAGTGGAGCAAAAAAGCATCTCCCAGCATTGAGCTGGCTTGAAATAAAACACAAGGAATAATAGATTGCATTTTACTGAGGCCTCACTACAATGATTCACATTTTGTAACAACCTTCACAGAAATGCAGCTCTAAAAAATTAAGTTTTTCCTTTGGCTTTAGAACCTAACTTAGCAAAAACTAATTCAGCATGGGAAGTGCTCATTACTTTGACACATAAGATATCTGGGAATCACCTGAAGCACAATAATTTAGCATAATAAAAAACAGCATTTCATATTTTTCAGCTTTTTCACAATATTGTGCAGAACTCAATTGTAACCCATTCAAATGGTTTTAGCTTTAAAAATATTACTGACAAGTAATTTGCTCTCCATTATTTAGAAATATATAAACATCCACTTTTTTGGTCTGAATTTTAGGAATGACTCTCAACAAAATTATTTTAAATAATAAAATCATTTCTTAAAATATTTCTTAAAATAATAAAATAATAGGATCACACAGTGGTTTGGGTTGCAAGGAGCCTTTAATGATCATTTAGTTTCAAACCTCCTGCCATGGGCAGGGACACCTTTCAGTAAAAGTGAGTTTTTTGCTTGGCATTTTCACTGGAGGACCTTAATAAATAAGATTAAAAACCCAGCAGCTTCTTTAATGGTGATTAAAGATGTGCAAGGACTGTAAGGGGTGCTATGGTATCACTGCTGGGACAGAAGAAATCCAAGTGATTACACACCTCCACCAAATCCATTTTATTTAGGGGGATCCAAAAATGAAAACACAACAGTTTCTCCTCAGACACCAGAACTTCCTTGGAGGAACAAATAATGAATCCTTTCTAACAGGCTGACTGTGACCACTGCCCTTGACACACCTTGCACCTCCTTGTGATGTTTTCCACAGAACTCTGTGTTTAGCAACATGCCCAGACTTAATTCAGATTCATCACACAGAACATAAACACGTCTTTAATAACCAGAATTTAAGACTTAAATTAAGAAAATTTGGAAAATGGAAATTAAGAAAATAAAATTGAAATTTTATTTTCACTTTGCCAAAATGCTGGTTCTCTCATGGAATTTCACCATTATTTCATGTACCCTGTCACACTAAAGGCTGACCCTGAGTTGTAGTTCCTCCCAGGGCATCTTTCCATCCATGTGAGCACCTTTGGGGAGAAATACAGTGAAATTTATTAAATACTCAGTGCTTTGGTATGGCTGGGGCTGCTTCTGGCACTGAGTTATTACCCAGAATGTTGTACAGAATCAGAGCTGCACGAGCCCCGTGCCCTAAGTGAAGAGCAAAGCTGAACACTGCCAGCTCTCTCTGTCATATTTAGGGAATTAAATCCACCTGTAATGTTTTCTTCTACTGGCCCAACATGACAACAGAAGCTTTTCACTTCAGAGGAAAAGCAGGCTTTGGATTCAACAACAACACAAAAATAACTCATTAAAATGAAAGGTTGAGCAGTATGCATTGTGTATTTGCAGCAGCTCAGAAATCAGATGCAAAGAGCTGATGTTCCAGACACTTATTGCTAATTTTTTTTTTAATGTTAAAATAGAAAAAAGAAAAAACCTCTTGCTCACATAAATCATTTGCTTTCTAAAGCATGTAACAGACACAATCAGTGCTCATGACTGCTCTACAAGGTAACACAGAAAAACATTTGAACTTTCCAGAGATAGAAGCAATTTATACATCACTGTAATAGCACACAGGACTGGCTCCAGCTCCACTTAAAACACACAGAAAATCCACAGCCAAAGGCAGAACCAGCTCCAGAAGTGTTGGGAAAGAGCTTTGCAACACTGATGAAAATTCTGTAATTAATTTCAGAGGATCAAGGATTTAATCTTGCATAATCTGAACACCCAAACTAGTCCCTTAAACAAGACAGCCAGAAACCATCTGCTGGAAGAGGCTCCTGGTAAAATAAATCTTTCTACTCAGTCCTTGTTAAGTGTTCCTCATGTTTTGCACATTTCTTGAAACTGGAGGAATGGATTTCCGATTCAAAGCACTGAATTTACTGCAAAAGGAGGATTAAGTGAAGACCAGAGTTTAGATTCAATGTGGGTGCTTTAGTTTTATTTTAATACATAAAGGAGCTTTACCTGCTCAGACACAGGACTTTTTCTTTTTTTGTATTTACATATTTTTACATATTTTCCTCTTAATAAAAGGACCTCTAAGTTACTTGCAGCTGTTAAAAGTCCTGCTGTGATGTACCTGTCCCACAGCAGCTGTGCTTTGCTGTGTTTCCCATACCTGAGCATTGCAGCTGACTTCCATTCCAATTTCCAGTTAAAGCAAGGTGGAAATTATTAAAACCACGTTGTTTTTTTTTTTAAAGAGTGATTTCAAAATTCTTTCCTCATTTACACGATCTTGCTTGCACCTCAATGAAAAACAATTTATTAATGAAAAACAGCAATGAAAGAGAAATATCCAAACCAGCCCAGGCAAGGGGTGAGTGTAGAGGGTCACTCAAAACTTTTGGAGGCACAATCAGACTGTGCAATTCTCAGCAGTAATTTCAAGCACACCTGAAGGGTTTAAATTCCAATGTCTTGTTTTATAGAATCACAGAATATCCTGAGCTGGATATCATTCTTCAGTGTGTCCACACATCCAGGATCTGCCCTTGAAACACCTCCTATGTATTCCTGGGCAATGGGGTTTTCAGTCCTTCCTCAAAGGTTCTTTTTGTGTAATCAAACATCAATTTCCCTCATCCACCCATGTCCTAACCATTCCACAGCCCCTCTCATTCTGGTTCAAGAAACATTTAATTCCTGTGGATTATCTGCCAAGGGTTGACCAGGACAAGCTTTAGACATCACAAATCCTGCAGCACCCCGAGGGTGGCACAGAACCTTTTTGTGGATTTTGTGGCAACAGAACAGACCTCACCCCACCTTTAATGTGTTTATGGTGCAGAGAGAGCAAAATAAAGAGATCCCCATTTTTACACCATTATGGAAAAGTGATATTAAAAATACCCATCTCTAGTGTTTCCTCTTCCTCCTGACTGATCTTTTTATGAAAAACCAGCCAAGAAGCTGTTCTTGGGCTATGTAATTTTTTCTTTCTTTTGGCTGACTGTCAACCACCTAGCAAAAATAAACTCATTAAGCTGACAAGAGACCTGAACACACTCATGTTGCCAGTGCATCTCAGCATCACTCTTGTGAACCCAAAAGCAATAAAAAAATTAAAATAAAGTTAAGCTGACTCCACCCTTAGGATGCAACCAACTTTGCGAGGATCTGTCAGTCCAAAGTCAGTGTCTGGCAGCATCTGAGCTAAAGGGGATGTGCAGCTTCAGCACATGTCAAGCCAAAACAGTTCTAAAACTAGCAGCAAAAAAGGAGAGCATGGAGTGTGGAGCCTCCAAAAAAGCATCTCTGCCACAATTAGAGCTCTCAACCTAATTGTGTTTGCAAGCCTACTATTTTTGCACCCAATCCACACTGCTCTCCCTGTGTTCAATCTGTCCAGCTAGCTGGGATTTCTCCTCTGCTGCCACCACATTTGTAGTTTGCTGAGCAGATCCCCAGCTTAAGGCTCACACAGAGCCTTGTAATCACTGAGGTTTCCACTTAAAAGCAAAAGGGAAAAAAAAGTTACCATGGCTACTACAGTCACTCAGCTTTCTCAACTGCTTCAAGACATGAATTCTGAAGGCTTTTTGGCTATGTTTGCACAAAATGTATGCTTCCATACTACTCTGTCATGTAAATTAGGTTGTGCTGCAGCGTTTGAGATCACCTGGGACCATCCAATACCTTTGGCTGGAGTTTCAAGAAGACTCCACAAGAAGCAAGGTGATAGTTTCATTGATTACATTAAGGAAATTATAACTAGATATATTAAATATAATTTAAAACAATAATGAAATGCTGTTTCTTACCCAGCCAACTGAAGGTAAATATCTGAACAGAGACATTCTCTAGTTCTTAGGCTGAATTTGTAAACAAAATTTGTAGTAGGTACAGAATTAAAACAAAGCAAACCATAAAGTATTTGCAGAAAATGCTTTGGAAATGCACTTAAGTTATTCAGAAGATAAGGAAAACATACAGAGAATGATACAATGTGTGTGAGATTTGATGCTGATTCTCATCCAAACCCTGAATGAGCAAAGACAATCCTGCCCAGGAGCTGTGTCCCCCCTGCTCCTTAGCACCTACAAAGCACCTGAGCACTTCCTCCACACTCACCTGCATCCCCTGGGCTCAGGCCTGAATGCAAGGACTGGAACTGGAGTGTGAAAGAAAAAAGCCCAACTTTGTTCAAGGATGCAAAAGCGTGTGAGAGCATCGAGGGATTCAGTTTGCTGCCTTAGCCACACACAGAATGCTCCCTGAGCCACACAAGGAAAATCAAATCACAGGATAGAAATAGCTCTCCTCTTTCCTTTTCCTCACCTTCCTGTTCTTGCTGGGTGTCAGATGTGACCCAGAAACAACACTTGGCAAGGCCAAGAGTCCTAAACACGCTGAATAAAAAATTCAGCTGGAATTTTAGGGGGAGCATGGGCCACCCATGCAAGGCAAGGAACAGCCCAGCCAACTCTGCAGCCTCCCAGCAGCGCTCCTGCTGAGCAGGACATTTGTCAGAGCGTTTTTATCCTGCTTCTCTCCCTGCTACACCTCATCCTCCTTCATTCACAGGCTTCCTGAGGGTTTCTTGTTCTTAGAAGTATTTCTGGGAGCATCCAAGCACTGGGAATGGAGATGACGGAGATAATAGAGACGTTTAAAATTAGACTAAGCAGCTGTAATTCTGAATTTGCATTTCTGACTTGATTATAGTAAGCACTGAAGACTATCTGCACAAGAATTAGGAAGGAGTTCATGTGCTGCAATACAAATATATCAATCTCTTTCACTTTGACCCCATTAAGGGGGGGAAAAAAAAAAGATAACAAATGGCACTTTTATGGAAGTTGTTTCTTTGTTATTCTATAACTTCATTTGAAGGAGTCACCTGTGGATTTTAATTGCAAGAATTAAAGTAACCAGCTTTCCTGTATTTTACAATATATTTTCATTATCTTTTACTATTCTCCTGATTACCATGGATTTTTCTCATTTCATATTTTAGTAGTTATCCATTTTATACCTTTCCTTATAAGTCTCTACAGTCTCTTATCTGAGCAGTCAACATTTGTAACCATGGGATAACAATTTATGAAGCACTTTGATAAATTCTCTATCAAAACCAAGCACAGATGACACAATTTTACTTAAATATTCTGTCTCAATGAAAAAAAATGTTAGAATCAATCTTGTTCTATTCTTGTAAAAAATAAAGTAACCATTTTCATAGTATGATTTTTTACACAGATGCAGAAGGAAAAATAGTATTTGGGTTCTATATTCAGTTTCTCCACAAATATCATGAAGAATTAACCATGAGTAACTTATCACAGCTGGTAATTTTATATCTGGAAGAAAGCCTGATAACAACATTCAAGAAAGTTAGTATTTAATGACAGAGGACATCACACCTATTTCCTGTTGATTCATGTTCATTCATTTACTTTAAAATATTAATTTACAGAACCCTCTGAATTAAAGTTACAGAACAGCCTTGAAGAAGAAATTTCACTATCCCAAGAAGCATACAACAAAATCTTTTTCTAGAAGTAGCAAAGGAGAAAAAAAAAAAAAACTAATTACATAAAAACAAGTGCCTCACATTATCTGTTTGCAAATAATTCTTATGCCTCTTATGGCAAGAGTTTATTCATTTTTCTTAGTGTAGATCCTCTGCAAAGGACACAACTATTGCCACTGCCATGATGGCATTAGAACAGAACTAAAACCAGTGCTGACCAACATTTTAGTCCATTTTTAAGTGCTTTACTCCACAGTCTAACTTGAAAGTTCAGTCTCTAGGAAGAAGCCTTGTGGAGTTCCTTTTGATGTTTGAAAAGACACAGAGAACTGATAAAAGTGGTTTTGTCAGCTCTGCAGAGGATGGACATAGCTTCTGTGTTTAAAACATAAGGAATATTTCCAATTGATCCTTCCCTTACAAGCACAACTGAGAGAACTGGGAGATTCAGCTGCTCCTGCTGTGCTGAATGGGCTTTAATGGAGAAATGCCACAAAGATGAAATATGCAAGAGTGAGTGGGTTTTGTTAGTAAATAACAGCATATCAAAAATTAAGCTTGATTAGTTGTAGAAAAGGGCAAAGGGAATAATCCATTTAGAAGCTTTAAGTAACTTAAAAGCTTAAGCCCCATTTGCAGAAGTCACCTGGGCAACTGGGAGCCTCCCCTGACCAAAACCACTTCCACTTTTTGTATTCAGAATTTAAGTTCCACTTACACTCAAATTGCCTTCCATCTGAATATTCTTGTCTGCATTAAGCATATTGTAACATATGCTTGTTGTTTTTTTTAATACAAAGCTTCAAAGAAAAGGACAAGTCCACAGGAGAAAGAAATGTCACATAATAATGACTGTAACACCAGTAAAAAACAGCAGAGTGGTGTATCTACAAAAATATCTTGGAAATACTCTGAACTCAGAAATTACTTGGTATAACTACAAAATCTGCTGGTTTTCTTACCTTTCAAATGCAACCCCTGTGAGATGTTCCTAATGTTACAGGATTCTGGTTCACTTAACTGAGCAATTCTCATTACTTAAGAAGCCTGAAAACTTGGGCAGTCTCTGCTGCAACGTTGAAAATGTCTCCCCACTGTTCTCTGTAGCAGAATACTAATGCAGGGGGTGATGTGGCTGAAAAGCACAGCTAGACAAAAACTATTCCAAAGGAGGGGGAAAAAAAAGGAAAAAAAAAAAAGGCCTGGCTATCAGAAAATGCTGATTCAGCAGAGTTAAAGTACTTCAAGGAAAGGTGTGCTTTGTCCACACAACCAAAGAAAAACTAGAGAAAAGCTTTCCTCCTGCCCCTTCCAAAGTCAAAATGCTTTGTCTGATGACAGCACAAGACATCTGAATCTGAAACAATAAAATGTGTATGGGGGTGGGGGGAGAAGGGAGAGTCCTGCCAGGGGAAAGATTGTTCATTTTGCTGGCAATTTTAAAATTCACCTGTTTGTTTCATGCCAAAACAAAAAAATTATTCAAAACACAAGGAACACACAAATCCTGCCTTCCAACCAATTGTACTGGTAACTGATGGTCACAGCAGTTTATTTCCCCAGAGCAGCTGATCTTTTGTTGTATAAATATGACTTCAACCTATCCTAGTGTTTGGAAACATTCAGGAAAGCCTTTCTGTAAGCAGCCAGGGCTTGGAACCAGATATCACTGCTCACTCCATGTGTGATGCTGAGGAAACCATGGGAAAACTGAGATGTAGAGCTCTTGTACAGAAACCTGATACAAAATTCATTTACAGCCACAGAGTGCTGAGCAGGCCCAACCAAAGACTTGATACAACAGTGTTATCACTCTGGGATATATTCAGATGCACCATGGATTCCTCTAAGACAGTAAGAAGCCACAATGGATTAACTTAAAATCAGAACAGAATCATGGAATGGTTTGGGTTGGAAGGGACATTAAAGACCATTTTGCTCCACCCCCTCCCATGGGCAGGGACACCTTCCACTATCCCAGGTGGCTCCAAGTCCTGTCCAACCTGGCCTTGAGACACTTCCAGGGATCCAAGGACAGCCACAGCTTCTCTGGGCACCCTGTGCCAGGGCCTCATCATCCTCACAGGGATGAATTTCTCTGTATTTCTAACCTAAATTTCCCCTCTTTCAACTTAAACCCATCACTCCTTGTCCTGTCCCTGCAGTTCCTGATGAAGGATCCCACTGTGGATTTCCTGCAGCCCCTTCAGATCCTGGGAGGTGCTGTGAGGTCCCCACACAACCTTCTCCTCTCCAGAGTGAACAACCTCAGCTTTCCCAACCTGTCTCCATGGGGAGGATGCTCTGCTCCTCTTAGCAACTTCTTGGCTCTCCTCTGGACCTGCTCCAGCAATTCCATGTCCTTCTTGGGGGCACCAGAACTTACAGGGGTGGTACCAGTGGTTAACAGAACTTACAGTGGCTGAGATACCAACCGCTTCTTTATATAAAAAAAACTGGTTTCAGATCTTTGTTGTCACTTCAACCTTTTCTACAGTAGTCTTTAAAAAAATCCTGTCTTTTTTAATTTCCAGCACTGCTCAGGGCAGGCTGGACTCAGACTGACTTTGCTCCCAGCCAGGTTCAGGTGCTGTGGATCCAGCTGGAGGATCTCACCCATCAGTCCTGGAGCTCCAGAGAGGAAGGAGAGCCTCAGCTGCCCCTGCTCCCTTGGAAAGCTCTGCCTCAGCCATGTTTTCACAGCACTTAATCCCAACAAATGTTACAAATGTAGTGTTTATACAAAATCAACAAGTTCATCCTAGTCAGGAGTGGCTCTCACTCTCCTGTGAAATACAACTTTCTTTTTGTAACTTTCATCTTCCCATTCTGGTCTTTTTCCCATCTCCTTCTTGTATCTCACCCAAAGCAGCTCTAAGGGAGCAATTCCTACAGACCTGAGCCACAAAACCTCCCAGCAAGTTATGTCCTAAGCGTGCCACTCTAAGGACTAACAGGTTAGTGCTGCTACTCTTCATTCCTGCACATTGCCCTTCTCATTTCCAACTGCATATTGTATTCTTTACTTACTTCTGCTTCCCTGTGAGTGAGGCACAGAGAAGCTGTGGCTGCCCCTGGATCCCTGGAAGTGTCCAAAGCCAGGTTGGACATTGGTTCTTGGAGCAGCTGGGATAATGAAGGTCCCTGCCCATGGCAAGGGAGTGGGACTGGATGAGCTTTAAGGTCTCTTTCAACCTAAACCATTCTGTGATTTTTTTTTATTATTATTTCTGCATAGCTGCCCTTCATCTTCCCATGACCATTTGATATTATATCTAAATTCAAAGTATTCCTTTGCTTTATACACCTATGAACAAACTGTGGAGCAAGTGAATAAAGAGTTCAGCTTTCTTTAGCCAATCCTTAGAATAAGCTGTATTAAAAGCAAAGCCTACTCACCTAAAATGTAACAAAACATCTCTCTGTCATTCTAGACAGAAAAAAAAATAAAATAATCTCATGCTGGTATGTTCAGACAGCATGTAATACCTGGAAGGCATTGTCATAACTACCACAATTTGACCACAAAACAGATTTCAATAAATACTGTGGTTCTAATTCATATGTAACAAGAAGAAAAGTGTTAAGGGATAAAAAAAATCATAGTTTTTGAACCAGTAGGTGTAAAAAACTAATAGGTGAGGATGAAGACAATTCTTGGCAGCAGGAAAAAAAAAAGCAGGGGGGAACTGCAGGAACAAAAGAAATAAATCTCAGCTGTCACACAGGTGTGGTGCTAAACAGGGACTCTGAGCTACACCAATAGTGCAAAAGGGCAGATGCATTCAAAAAGTAATTCTGCATGTGCAAAGAAGCTGATGATTCCCTGGTACCTCATGAGAATATTAATTACTTTTCCATCTCATCCTAAGTACCATGTGAAAAGAGTGTTACTTTGCAGTAAATATTTTTGGTCAGCAGGACCAAAGATCACCATGGAGAAGCACTCCCAGAAGAGTCCAAGGAGTTCTCTGTCCTACCAGCACAGATTTTTAGGAATTCTGAAAATCCTGGGGTAATTCCAGCAGTCTGAATGAACACTTAGGTTACAAATATGCTGTGGCTGTCACCATAGGAAGGTTAGAACAATGGCAGTTCTGAACAAAACAATAATTAAAGAGAAATTATGGGGGACTCAACTGATACCTCAGAGCTCTCTGTAACAAATAATAGGAAGTAAAATAATGAAAGCTGACTTACTAAAAAGATTGTGATTTAATTCCTTGATATGACTGATACTTCCAATTGGCAGAAATATCTGTCTGCCTGTATAAACTTCTCTGGCATTAGTGCAGTGTTCTGTGAGAGCCTGACAACCAAACAGAACCAATTAAACTGGTGAAGAACTGGTTAAGAGACATCTCAAAAAGAAAAAAGAGCAGCTTTTGAGAAGAACTCATCACAACATAACTCACATGATCATGGAGCTGCCCAAAGGGGAGCCACTACCACAAAACACCTTTTCAACTATTTGTAAGTCTACACCATAAATCATGACATAATTTGCACAAGTATAAATTGATAGAGTGCTACATAACTGAGATAAATCAGTTCCAAAAAGCCATCAGGAGTGTTGGGTATAATCAATCAATGCTAGAAACAAAGTGCTGTTTTAAAAAGCCAAGTACAAAGTTGTAAAGCTGTAGTCAGGAAAGCGCATGCCAGTCTAGGGAATGATGAACTCTTGTGGAAAGAAACAGTCCTGCAAAGGGTTTGCCACAGTGAGAGTACCCAGAGAAAAGGAGATCAAAATGCAAGGCTGCAAAGGAAGGTTTAATATGTAAATGTGATGCAGAAGCAGGAGAGTAACACCAGAGAGGTAATATTTAAACACACAAAACACTCCTGAGACAAAGCTCTGGTGTGCTGCATCCAGCTCACGTTTTCGTAAAAATGCTGAAAAAGTGGATTTGGAAAAAACAATCCCCAGAAACTGAGTTGTGAGGAAAATGCATGCAGTGACAAATTTAAAGAATTTCAGCTCAGTTGGTTTTTCAAGTAGAAAAGAGAGGGAATACTGGGTTACAGCAGATAAATGCTTCCATGGTAAGAAAATACTTTGAGTTCTTTAGCACAGTGGAGAAAGGCACATCATTAACCAGTGACTGGAAGCTGAAGCCAAATAACTTAATAAACAGCAGATTCTCTACCTCTCACTGTCTTCCGATCAAAATTCCAATTTCTCTGGCAAACATGTTTCAGCCAAATGCACGTTATTGCATTCAAGAGTAACTGGGTGAAATCCAACTGACTCCAACAGTCAGGGGTCAGAGCAGGAGATCTAATTGCTTCCTTTGGCTTCCAAGCCTCAGTCTACAAATACTCCTGGTTTTCAGTGCTTCAAAGGCATTTCAGTACTACCATGCATGCTCAACATTAATATTAAAAGAGCTCTCAGCAAATCTGCATGAATTACAGTTGTATTTCCATGTAAGGGCTCGAGTGACACTGGAGCTTTCCTGTTGAGGCTTCTGTCACCAGCAGAGACCATTAATGGAATTACAGCTCCCTGGTACCCAGCTGAGGTGGTATTTCTGTAAACAAGCATTTACACAATTGAGTGCAGAACTTCACCCTTCATGTCAGTACTTTCTCTCCTCTAGAAAGAATCCCGTTTGACCTGGAGTATGAAAAGGCTGATACAATGCATTGTATCAATCACAGGCACTACAGGTAAGAAAGGAAAACCAGCAGCATTGTAATAGCCACAAAGCCAGGAAAATCTGGTGTTCACATCAGCAGCATCCTTTGAGCCTGCCCCTGTTTATGCTCCTCATCCACCTGGCACTCCAAAACACACACAGCACTCCCAGCAATCTTGACAAATCCAACATTTTCCAGGAATACATGCCAAGGTAATGTACAACATACACATTAAATGTCCAGGCTCACAGAGTTGTGCTGTAGCATCAGCTGCTGTGGTATCTGTCAATTTCTAAAACAACAAGGGAGCTGAAACGTTTCTATCCTGCTGAAGAATGAACTAACTTCAAATTCAGCAAGCAGAAGTTTCAAAAGGCTGGAATTGTCCGAAGCACGCCTGCAACCAAATCAATGCTCCACAGGAGAGAGACACAACCACCAAGTGACAGAGAAAAAGAACCTTAGAAGAACCCAGGCATAACACACAGCCAGCGAGACACCAGGGAGGGCACTCACCCCTCCATCCTCCAGAGGAGGGAGTGCCTGTTAAAACCCACTGTAAATATGTATAAAAGTTTCTTTCCCGAAGCCCTGGCACTCGGGTATCCCGCCGAGCATCCCCAACGCCACCTCCCAGGTGGGCACGGCAGCCAGGCAAGCCTGGCACTCCCCATCACCACCACCATGGCCGAGGAAAAAACTTCTCCCAGCCCAAGGAGCCCCGCAAGGAGACACTTGGGCTGCCGTCCCTTGCCAGCCAGCATCCCCACGGCTCCTCGCAAAGACAAAGCCACGCTTTAAACTTTCGCTCCTCGCCAGCGGAGCGGATCTTCTGCTGGGAGCTGGCACCTCTCGGGATGTGCAGCGGGGGCTTGGGAAGGTCTCAGAGCCCGGGAGAGGCCTGGAGGGAAGGGATGGGGATGGAGATGGAGGAGGTGCCCGCAGCCCCCTCCCCGCTGCCCGCGACCCTTCCCCGCACACAATCGGAGCAGCGGCGACCGCAGAGCGCAGGGACGCACAGGGCGATGGATAAAAGGGAGGAAGGAGCGTCTAACGCCCGAAGAAAGGAGAATAATTTCAAACAATACCCACAAAAAAAAAAAAAGACTTAAGATAATACGGAGCCAGGTTTCACCTCGAAGTGATGGCGGGTAAATAGATGAATAAGTGGAACAACACACCTCTGACCCTCTCTTTTCTTCCCTAAATATAATCCCCCTCTTCCCATAATACACGCACCACCAAATGACCATTAATTCAAATCTATTCTTTACAGGAGGGGGGGGGATTATCTCTGTGACCGACTCTGTCTCTTTCCCTCTCCCGGTCTTTCACTGCGCGAGAATTGAAATTGCATTAAAAAAAAAAAAAAAAAAAAAAAAAAAGGAAAACCGGAGGGGGGGTGGGGGGGAAGGCAAGATTATTATATCTGGAGGGTGCGAAATGTGGGCACGGGGAGAGGGAGCCTGGGGGATGGGGAGGAGTAGAGAAAGGTGGCTAAGGAGAGAAGAAAGGAAAGGAGGACTAGGAAGCGCAGGGAAGGATGAGGGGAAGGCGAGATAAGGGGGAAGGAGGATAAGGAAAGAAGGATGAAAGGAAGGAGGTCGGGAGGAAGGATGAAAGGGAGGAAGGGATGAGGGGAAGAAAGGAGGATGCTTTGCCCTGGCCTCACCTCAGCTCGGTGGGTGGGGGTGGGAGAATCTCTCGCCGCCGCCGCCGCCGCCTCCTCCTCCGCCACCTCCTCCTCCTCCCCAGCAGCGCCGGTCACTGACGGGCCGGGTGTGCGGCGCGGCTCCCTCGCCCGGTCCCCGCCTCCCCGCTCGCCTCGCTCCCTCCTCCCGCCGCCGGCCCGAGCCGCGCTCGCTCGGCTCTGAGGGGAGCCGGGCGCTGCCGCCGCGGCCGCCCCGCCACAGCCACGGGGGGAGGAGGCGGCAGCGCGCCTGCGCCGCCGGGCGCTGCCGACGAGGGAGGGAGGGATGGACCCGCCGCTTTCCCGGCTCCGGGGCCGGCCGTGAGTATGGAGCGGGCACGGCTGCGCCAGGTGCGGGGCTGAGAGCGGGGCACGGGCGCTGCGGGAGCGGGGGACACGGCCCCGGTGCGGGCGGTGCGGAGCGGGAGGCGCAGGAGCGGCGGGAGGCACGGGAGGGATGGAGAGGCTGTTTACGAGAGCGGGCTGTGACAGCACGAAGGGAATGGGTTCGCACTGAAAGAGAGGGCGTTTGGATTAGGTAATAGGAATAAATCCCTCTGTATTAGGGCGGTGAGGCCCTGGCACAGGTTGCCTAGGGAAGCTGCGGGCGCTCCATCCCTGGAAGTGCCCAAGGCCGGGTTGGACCGGCTTGCAGCGAGCTGGCACAGTGGGAGCTGTCCCTGCCCGAGGCAGGGATGGATCGAGATGGGCTCCGGGGTGCCCTTCCAGCCCAAACCAGCCCGAGATTCTCT
This sequence comes from Agelaius tricolor, assembly GCF_023055355.1. Taxonomy (NCBI): domain Eukaryota; kingdom Metazoa; phylum Chordata; class Aves; order Passeriformes; family Icteridae; genus Agelaius; species Agelaius tricolor. The sequence goes on along the minus strand of NW_027269284.1, from coordinate 1,276,922 downwards.
GCAGGCAGTGCCGGCAGCGGGGGCTCTCCGGGCACAGCCGGGTGGCCCGGGAACAGCGCCGGGAGCAGCAGGGCTGGGACGAGGAGCTGGAGACGCTCTCTGGGTGCGCCCCCGTCATGGCCCGAGCGCTGCCTCAGGCGCCTCGCAGGGGAAGGAAGAGCGGTGGGGTATGGATGGACCGTCAGGACTGATGGCAGGAGCCTCGGTTCCCCTGTTCTGTTCAACTGCAGAAACTCTGTGTGTGTCCTTTCTTCCTTGGGTGTTCGGCAGCCCTACCTGGCAGGAGGGTGTAGGGTCCCAGGGAGCCAGCGACAGGATGACAGGTCACAGCCTTAAGCTCCTCCAGGGGACCTTCAGGTTGGACTTTAGGAGGGATTCCTTCACAGAAGGGGTGGTTAGACGTTGGGATGGGCTGTCCAGGGAGGTGATGGAGTCACCATCCCTGGAGGTGTTTGAGGAAAGACTGGACGTGGCACTCGGTGATGTTGGGTCGTTGGTTGGACTCAAATCTTGGAGGTCTTTTCCAACCTAATTGATTCTGTGATTTGCTGATTCTGTGCACCAAACACCAGGCTTTGGTCCTCTCTGCAAAGCCTTGCACTTTCATTTCCCCCTTGCTCATCCTACCAACCTTATTTTTTCTTTTTCACTACGCTGGCAGCACCTTCTGCTGTCTCTCTTGGCCAGAACGTGCTGCCACCATCCTGCTCCAAACCCCAGGTGTGGAGGAAGATCCCTGTGGAGCGTGGGTGTCACCAGGGGATTTTGCCATTCCCATGCAGATCCCACTGACGTGCTGTCGTTCCAGGCATCCTTTGCACCTCTTGTGGCATCCATCTGCTTCCCTGGCTTCTACAGAAACTCACAGGCACCAAGGAGGGGAGGGGGAGGAGTCCTCCCATGCTTTTACCTTTGCTTGACAGTTTTAGGCTTGCAGGGATCTTGCCAAAACAATTTCCCTGCCTCAGCCTCTATGGGAATGATGCTAGTGGTACAGGTGACTGATGGGCCTCAAGTAGAGGCAGCAGTTTCCAGTCTTTTTCTTCTCTTTTCCCATATAAAAATACAGTCAGGATCTATATTCATTCTTACAGGGAATAAGTGAGGAGTGGAGCTGCATAGGAACCTTCTCTCAGGGACTGAAGCTGGGGAAAAAATTTCTTAGGCAAGAACTCATTTAAATATGAATTTAAATGTGACCAGATGCTGCATGGCACATACTTGGTGCAGCCATGTAGCTGGAAGTAGTCACAGTCAGTAGTGTACAGAAATACATGAAATTATTATAATCTCACAGTGTCAGGTGTGAGCAGAGGCTTTATAATGAGATGCAAATTCTTGGTGCAAGGCAAACTGGGGGTTTAGTTTGTGCTTTAATAGGTTTGCAGGTGGCACCAAATTCCTTTTCTAGGTACTGTTGTCCTTCCCACCCTGTTAAATGGATCTGTGATGTGAGGAAACTGTTACCTACTGACCTTCTGTTTCTTGCCTATATTTTTGTAATCCAAATGTTTTTGGATTGCTTGTTGTTCTAGGTAGGGGCAGTGCCTTCCTTTGGATCTGGCTGATGTATTGTGAATATTAATGGCAACAAGGAAAGTTCCCAAACAGAACATGGTAAATTACCTACTGCTTTCTCACCCTGCATTACTTTGCTAATTGAATGTCAGCTAAATGTTCCTTCAGGCATCTAACTGAAACGAGCATGAGCTATAGTGTACGTGTAAGACCACAAATAATTAATCAGCATGATTATGAAAAATAGTATTTCTCCCCTTCACCAGTAGCAAGGCTTCAAATGCATCTCTTGTAAATTTAAACCTAAGGATTCATTCAGCTGGTTTGGTATGTTTTGGTTTAAAGTGTGTCACTTTCAGAAATAAATGAGGTTACTTACCTGGTCCAGATCACTTTTATCTGAGACAGAAGACATGGATTGCTGGACATGTTGCTAAGAGATCTCCCAGAATTCCATGAAGAAATCTGAAGATCTGGAAGAGCTCTGTGAACTTACTTTTCCATGGTCCTGAAGGAAGCTCTGTCATTTCTTTCTTTCCTTTAGGTTATTGAGTGATTTTTGAAATCACTCTTATTTTTATCGCTGTCTCAAAGAAAAAGAAGAAAACTGAATTTGATGCCACTAAAAGAAAGAAATCACTCTTATTTTTATCACTGTCTCAAAGAAAAAGAAGAAAACTGAATTTGATGCCACGAAAAACTTTGTTTACTAAAAACTGAGATAAGCTGCTAAGCTGCTCAGTGAGTGAATGTAGCCCACACCAGCCAGGGGACAGCTCCAATTAAATGCTCTTGACTCCATGACATCTCCCACTGCCAACATCCAGCCATGGAGAGAGAAGAAACATCACCAAACCAGTGGAGATATTGGGCACTTGGACTAGCAAGATAAAAGGACTGTTCTGCTTGAGGGAAATATGCATGGATGGGGTTTTTTTGCCTTTTTTTTAGTTGTGTATCAACTGTGGAGCTGCCTGCCATGATCTAGAACCCAGTTATTAAGCGGGTTTTGTGCAAGATGAACCCCCCTGGCTGTGCCCATTGACCTCCTAAAGGTGGAGCAGCCCTCAGATCTGGAAAGGCCATCAGGGAAGGAGTGGGATCATGGATTGAACTCTGTGAGGACAGAGGGACCAAGCAGAAGGAGGATGCACAGAATTTGTGGTGTCTTGTGAGCTCTGGGGACAGTTCACAGGATTTACACGGCAGGATGAGCGCTGGGGTTCTCTGAGTGCGTTCCTCTGGGAAGAACCCAAAGCTGTGTGCTCCCTGGGATAACAAGGAAAGGAAATCAAGGGGAGTTCCAGTTTCTCTGCTCAAGGAACTCTGCTTTGGTAAATGTGGCTTTCCAGGCAGATGGTTGGTTCCAGGGTATCTATCACACAGCAAATTTCAGCACGCAGCAGTCTGGTTTCCAAATGTTAATCTATAGTTTGCTGATGCCCAGACAGATCTGAACTTGACTTTCTGAATCATCTTTGGAATTTTTTTTTTCTTTAATAACAGTATTAGAAAGGAGGGACCTTGACATGATGTAGTGTAGTGTAAATAATTTTCTTCTGCCTACCATTAAACTCCAGCAAATACAGATTTTCTCCATAAAATTACATGTGACATGTGTTCTCTGACAAAGTTACTTTGATAGTGAGGAGAACAGCCTAAAACTTTCATCTTTTCCAGCATGCCAGAAGGATTTACATTGAGGATAGATCTAAAATTAAACTGAACATGTTTATAAATATAATCACTATATTATTTCTTCATGCTAATTCTAGCTTTTTGTCCTTTTTTTTAAATGTAACAATCAGTTACATTTAAAAAAATCTCTTTTTTCCCTCACAACTGGCTTACCTGGACATTTATCTTTTGCTATAATATCTGTCACATAATTTATCTCTTTTTTCTTTTTTTCCTCTGTTTTCTTGTATTTTCCTTGCATCTAAGTACTGTACAATATCAGCTTCTTCAGTTAGACTAAATATTTGACGTGTTTTCAGTCTTACAATAGCTTAGTCTGCTTCTTGAAGCATTACAAACTGTGTTTTTATCTCTACATCTCACTCTTGGGAGAATACCACAGCAGGAATTTCCCCCCTTTCCCCAGCATAAAGTCTCAGCATTGTGTCTGTGTACACATAAAAAAACCCTCCACACCTTTTACTCATCTTTTCTGTTGTAGAACTTTCTTCTGCACCAAGAGAGATCATTGCTGAAAACCATTTTGATTGTTTGCTTCAAGAACTTTTCTGAGTTCTTGCATCTTCTGTTATTATCTCAATACCTCTGTGTCAAAATGGGCTTTCTTCACCACCTGATCCTGAATGCCTTTTCCTATTCGTACAGCATTTGTTGCTTTAGTGAAAAAGAGAATTTTGGAGAACAGGGAAGCTAAGACTAGTGAGGGCTTTTAAGGAAAATAATCATTTAAATGATCTCTAAGTGAGAGAAATTGAGGAGAATCTATCTCACAGGCAATTCAGACTGAAAGCTGCAGGTGGAACTTGGAATACTTGAAGCTTCTTTTAGGCCCAGTGATGTTTAAAGACAAACCAACTTGCTTTAATGTAGATAATTGGCTACCTGTACTGAAGGCAGGTTGTCAGCAGCTCCCAAAAGGTCTTTCAGTGCCTTGTATAATAAGACATTTCTTTTTGGACTTAACTGAGTGGAGATAAATAACCAGGGATTGAGTAACATCACTCCCTGTCCCTGAACACATTTGAGTATCTGAATTTCAGTTTGGGTGTGTCATTTTTGACACATTTACTTGAGGTCTGTATTGCTCAAGTAGATGTGTCAAAAATATGTCCTACATTGAATATTTCCTACTGTGCTGGGTGTTCCATGAGCAGCACAGTGAGGCCTTTCCATCCTGCAGGATATTTAAATTTAAATTAAATTTTATGGAGAGTCACTTTTCACTGTCATATTTTCTGGAAAAATCCCTTTGCCAGGATTTCTCTCCTGGGAAGCTGAGAAGCCTCAGAGAAAAAGGAAAACAATTCTTATCTCATTTGCTTCTCCTGTGTTTTGCTGCTTTGGAATGTGGTTTGGAGATTGTTTATCCAACATGTGAATTGTTTTGACTTAATGACCAATCACAGCCAGCTGTGTCAGGACTCTGGAGAGAGTCACAGGTTTTCATTATTACCTTTTTGGCCTTCTGTAAGTGTCCATTCTCTATTCTTTAGTATAGTTTAATATAGCATTCTTTAATATAATATCATAAAATAATAAATTAGCCTTCTAAGAACATGGAGTCAGATTCATCTTTCCTCCCCACGATGGGGGACCCCAAAAATACCACAGTCACTCACAAGGTGGGCTGTGACACGGAGGCCTCTGCCACCTCTTGCCAGGCTGAACATCCAGGGGCTTAGCCTGCCTCAGACTCTTGAAGAGACTTGCAGGCAAGCAGCAGATGCAGTTTGCTTGGAGAGAACCAGAGGAGGTCTGTCTATTAATGCCAGAGAGGATGGGGCAGGTACCTTCACTGCTTTCAGAAAGCTGAATTTGAAAATTCAGGAGAAACACAGAGAGTGGCGCCTGCTGTTTGCTGGTGTTGGACTTAGATCAATGCCCACCAGAGCAGGCTGTTAAAAGGCCTTTTCCTTAAAGAGTTTCTTCTGAAAATCATAGGAACAGGCTTTAAATTTTGTTAAAATTTTCCTTTGAACTTCAGTTGATGCCACCAATTATCAGAGCAGGGGGTTGTGTGTTAGTGGAGATCATCTGTCACCTTTAATTGCAAAGACACTTTGCAGTAGATTCATACAGAGTTATTTCGAAGGGGGATAGAGAAAGAAGGGCTTAGAAGTTTTGCATATATTCAGAGAATGTGATATAAAATTTGGAATATTCAGTTCAAATACCATAACTTCTTTTTCTCACATTTATAAAATGAATATATTTCTGTCTCAAAGACTGAGACTCAGGGAAAAGTATCTTCTCTGCTCTTCTTCAACAACTTACTTGACTTCTTTAAAGCTGCCTCCATTTCTCTTACCTCAGAGCTTTTTTAATTGTACATATATGAGAAAAAAAAAATCATTTTCTCTCTCTCCTCAGAGCTCTTCTTTCCTCCAAGCCCCTTGTTCAGACAAGCAGCTCTTAGGCAGAGGGCTCTGTTTCCCACGTTGACCCCCACCTTCGAGCTGTTTGTCTCCCATCTGTTGTTTGTAAACACTTCATGCCTCGTGCTGCTGATGTTGTCAGCTCCTTGAAAAACAACTTCTATTTTCTTCTGTTTGCACACTGCATCAAAACAACAGGAAATCTGTCCATGCCTGGGAAGCCCACGCAACGCCAGGATCGTTGTTTTCTTGCTGGGGATCTCAATTAAGGAAACTTGTCAGAGGTAAACAGTGATGATGCAAGCTGTAATTCAGTGTGGTTCATCTGTGCACAGGATTTGTGTTCTGGGAGTCTTGGCCGGGAGGGAAGAGCAAGGAGAGGGAGACACCAGAGGAGGAGGGAGCTGGGCTGGGTGTGTGAGAGAAGGGACAGGAGGTGGCAGAGGAATGAGGCAGAAGGTGAACAGATTAAGAACTGCAGGATGTATTTTTGGCTCATGCCTTTGCAGAACTAGGTAAAAGTTGTCTTCTGGAACTTCCCTGTCACTAGAATCCCTTTCTTTTCCCAGCCAAAGAAAAGCATAGGGAGAAGGATTAACATCCAGATCTTAATGTAACTGTCACAAATTAGGATTGACTCCAGAAGGGTCAGTGTGAGGGGCAGAAGGGTTTCTGTGCTGCCACGGCTGCACATCCACTTCAGGAACTCTTCTGCTCTTGAAGAAAGCAGCCAATGGATTTGCTCCACTTCAGGGAAGTTACTGCCCTCAAACCTTCTGCTTTTCCCACTCTTACATCTTCCTGTGCTTTCTACACCCAGGTGGGATGCAGAGCTGTCCAGTACCTGCTCATCACAGTGAAAATTGCTGCATTCCTCAGTATCCCAGTACTGCTCTTCCATGTCCTGAGGATTGGGCTAAATTTTGATCCTTTCTCAGGCCTTATTATGCAATCTCCTGTTGCCTTTATGAGATTTATAGAGGACAGAACATGACAAGGATTATTTCTATCTGATATAATATTACATGTTGGTAGTCTAGAATAAGAAACTCGGGTTTAGAAACTTTTCTACTTGTTTATAGTTTCTGGTTTGCACTACATCAATGGTTCTCTGTGCTTAAAAGGGTTAAAGCAGATGGTTGTGATATATTGTTTCCTAATGAGAAGAAATGCAATCAAATTTATTCTCTATCTTTTGAGCACAAAGCAGTGACCAAGATTTGTTTCACTTACAATAATGTTTACAGGAATCATTTCCCATGTCTTAATGAATGTAAACTTTCTAATTCCCTTTTTTTTCCTCTTGACAGAAGCCCAAGACAATGCTTATCCTTCCAGTAACTCCTGTAAAAATGCACAAGAGACCTTGAACAAAAACATGGCCTGAAGAAAGTTAATGAAGTTGTTAATAGTCTGTGTCACAAATGAGAAGACTGTGGATGATTCTGGTTTCTTCCTTCAGGCCTTGATGAGTCATGAAAATGATAGAAAGCTAATTTTTCTAATGGAGCAGGTTCTGTAAGTAAAAGAAGAGGAAAAAAATCAAGGAAAAAACTAAAATACAGACATCTGATGACAGGAGCTACTACTGGTGGTGACCAGTGTGTTGTAAGCTGGAATTTTCATGAATCTTAATGGATGTTTTGACCTAATTTACAGAGTCTTCCTTGTTAATTAACTTTTTTAGAAAGGTCAAACCCTTTTTTTCCACTAAAGGTCATGTACTTCAACCAAGAAATCTTTTCTCATCTACAGAACAATGCAGCAACATAAAATTCAGGTGGTTTTCATTCTGAACATATTAATGGATCATGAGCAATATGCGTGGAGTATTCCACACCCCTTTGCCCTGTCCTCATTAAATAATTCCTTTTTGTGTTTGTGTGTGTGTGAATGATCCCAGGGTTATGCATTTATCCAGCAGCAGGCTCATCCTCTGGAGCCTGGAGATGGAGGTAATTCCACAGAGAAGGAAAATGACGTTCCAAAACCCCACATGGACCTGAGAATTGTGTGAGAAGAATGTCCCTTGTGAAACAAGGGTGCCACATTTAGATAAAAACCTTGATTTCGGTATCAGAAATGCTGTGAGCATTTCAGTTCATTGAAATGTTCATTGAATTATGCAGCTTTATTGCTTCTGGAAGGGTTTGTAGCTCTTGGTCAGTCAGGTCAAGAGGTACCTAAGGGCTCACAGGCCTTACCTCAAGCACACCTAAAACAGGAATGGCACTGCAGGAATATTGACATTTTCAAATCATTCTTCCTATTTAAATAGCAGCTGAATGAACTGCCCCTTAAAAAAAACCCCAAAAAACCTAAAGAAAGGAGACAGAAAATGTTTTTTCATTAAATTGGTGAACCTGCTCAGAAATATTGAAGGGACACAGCAAACCAGAGTGGTCACAGGACTTGCACTAATGTGGGGGAAAAAAACTACCAATATCCTAATTGGGGAATTTCTCTGACAGGAAACTAGGATCCATTCCACTTCATGATTTCTTCATGCAAACTACATGAAATATTTTATAAAACCTGAGTGATTTCCATAACAGAATTTTGGCAATTTAAAGCAAAACATTTTGCTATGACAGCTCCTACAAATCTTTTAGCTTTATTTTGTATTATAAATATGTCAAAATGAAGCCGTTTCTGTCCAAACAAAAAATTTCTAGGCTTTTAAAAAAATATTTCTTATTTGCCACAGTCAAGATGAAGACTAATTTCAAATGCTGTAACTTAGATCTGCATAACCATAAACCCACAAGGACATAGCTTTAGTCTTATAAATAAGTAATGTCATTAGATACAGTATTCTTATCTTAATTGACTCTGTTTGCTACTCTGTATAGCAGTGATTGAAAAATAAAAGTCATTTAACATTGGTGAAACCTTTTCTAGTGGTTTCTGAACTGGAAGTCAACAAGCACAAGCCATTGCCAACAATGTTATTGGTTTTGGGGTTTGTTTCAGTAGTAAAATCTAAGTGAAATCAAAGTGGATACAGGGAATTGCATCTAATCCTTTGTCAATAAGAATCAGGTGAAATCTCAAAGACATAAAAATAGCACAGGTTTATCATGCAGACATCATTGATGAAACCCCACATAAGGAACTCATTTCATTTTCTGCAGGTAGACCACTGTAAGTAAAAAAAGTGTCTTTTTGTGGGGGATATTTACCAAGTTGGCAGTTGAGTCTTTTCCTTCAGAGGTATTGAAATGGCTGGGTATTTTCAGATTTGGGATTTTTTTACATCAGAAGAATAGATGGAAAAGGAGTTGGAAAAGATAGAGTTTATTTGTGTGAGGCAATAAAGTTGCTGAATTACAGTTCATGCAATTTCTTAAATTGAAATTCATATATATTCCTCCCTTAAATTAACCCAGATGTGTCCTATACATGAGTTAAGCATGGGTTTAATCACAGATTATCAACTGATGCATCTCCTCAGAGGGGCTGACATCTGTGTTGCTTTGTGCTGTAGTCTCTCAAAAAGTGATTCAAGAACTACAACGTGGCAGAAATAAATACTTGAATTTTGTCAGAAAAAAAGTAGAAATCATTTGATTAGCGGCAGTTTGTTTTCTGGTGATGTGAAGTTGCTGAGAAAAAAGGAAAAGGGAACATCCCAAAGCGAGAAACAAGCAGAAACCACACTGAAATAAAAGCAACAGAGGGTAGAATATTCTGAAAAAGCATCTGGAAAAGAGCAGATTTAAGATCAAGGAGATGAGGAACTGCAGGAGCCAGTGGTACCTACATTTTTCCAGCACATGGTGAAAGGCTTTATGCTCAAAGAGATAGAACACAGACTTTTCTCTTGGTCTTTTCTACCCCAAGCCATGGAGCTGTCTCAGTTACATAAAGCACGGAAAAGTGCTCAGTAGAACTGTGATGAGATGTCACAGAGCCCTGTGAAAAGTGATTCTAATCATGAAATTTTAGGAAAAACTCCTGGTTTGTTGGTTTTTTATATATTCAAGCTCTAGCTAACTTCACTCTTTCCTTCCACCCACACACACTGACATTAATACAACTTTTGCAATTGAGTTGAAGGACCAAGATACACTTAGTTTATACTTTTATTTTAATGCTTCAATGTTTTTTTTCCCCTTAGCAGGTTATAAATGCATATGGGTTTGGGAGATTTTGGAGTCATAGGGAGTAAAATTGAAAGTGCTTCTGGGAAATTGCTTATTTATATAAAGCTGATGAGAAAACAAGTGTTTTATGGGGAGCCCTGACTCTCTTAAAGGATATTTGGCTCAAGGACAGGGTACTTGCTGAGCACAAATCTAGGTGTGTCTGTTATTGCACTGCTTTGTGCTGGGAGTGGAAAAACAACATGTATCAGGTGCTTTTTATCATATATTTATTTTCTCTAAATGCCAGTATGTCTTGATAATACACAGACTGATTCTGTGTCCAGATTTCTGCTGTCACTAAGACAATCAGCTGGGTTCTAGACATGGAAAATACATTTAAAACTGGGAGTCAGCTTGTGTAGCACAGCTCCTTTCAAGGCTCAACAGGTGTAAATGAACCAGCAAAAAAAGCCATGAGTGCTAAGAATATCAGCAACTGCTGCACTAGATGTGATCAAATGATAACTGCTGCACTAGATGTGATCAAATGATAACATTTGAGGCAGCAGGGTCATAGAAATCATAAGAGCAAATGACAAAAAAAAAAAGATGTTCCAGAAGATGTGGAAAGAATCAACAAAAAAAGCAAAATTTACCATTTAGTGTCTGATTTTCTGAAGGTGAGTGGCCAATACAGGGCATCCCACAAGGTGCTCAACTCTGTTGCTGATAATATCTCAATTTACCCAACAGTAAAATGCTGTCAGAGTAGTTCAAACCTGTGATTTATTTGACACTGTAAATGCTTCTAAAATCTTGCTAATGATTTAAGACAAAGACATGGAAACAAGCAGAAAAAATGAGCATTATCTAAAGTCAGTGTGGGTGTGGTGCCTCCTTGACCCATTTAGACTATTAAGAAATATGCTGCATTAAAGTATTGAATATATTTTTTCATTATGTATTGAGTGGCCAAAAATATCTTAAGAGCCTTTTAAGGTAATGTATAATAACATCTCTTCCCCAAAAGTGGGTCAAGGCTTACGTAGTCTGCATTTCCAACGTGGGTCCCTCTTAAAAGGAAAATCCCAAAGGTACAGAAGGAGCTAACACAGCAAAAGGGTCCAAATCCTGTGTTTTGTGATATCCTCTGACCTTGGTCTGCCTAAACTCAGAGCAACAGCCACAGGATGTGGTCTAATATATATTAATGGCAAATTATCTTGAAATATTTTTCTTTGGTGCTGCAAAAGTGCAATAATTTGATGATTTTGTGTACTGGCTCTTTATTTTTTTTGCCTCCTGATAAAAACTCCCTGTTTCCCATTAAAAGAGTGAGAGGAGGGAGGCTCCAGGTTGCTGCCCACAGCACAGGGTGGTGTAAGAATAAAGGAATAACGTGCTCTGAATGTGACATTACAAAGCACCTAATGGGATTAGCAGGGGTGAAAAGGGAAGGAGTGAGCACAAGTTGCTACAAGATCCTCCACTTGCTCACTTAAAACCTTAATTCTTGTGCCTGTTACTAATTGCAGGGAATTATAAAGCTGCAAATTACATGGTAATTTGATGAGTTACACCTGCATGGACATCAGATAGAGGCTGAAATTATAAATGTCAGATATTGAGCAAATAAGCTTAAATAATACCCTGTTATGCATCTCACATCTCCCTTCTTGGACATTTTTTGCAATGTTATTTCCAACCAATAAGTATCAGGAGTGTTTCCTTAGTAGGCAAACATTCAGGTGTTCCAAGACATTCTAATACACTAAGGACATGGTTTTTTTCTCTGTAAGGTGACAGTGGTTATCTCTTGAAAAATTGCCTAATCTCTTGCATGTTTTATCTCCAGATTCCCTCTGAAAACTGTATCATTAGAAATTGTAATGAAACTCAAAAAAGTGACCAGAATAGTAATTGACAGAACACTTGGCACCTTCAAAATGGGACTTGGGTGCTCAGATAAATGTGGTGGAACAGAGCTGAGCTGCCCTTCATGTGAGTTCAGAGCAGCCCTGGTAGGTGTGAGGTTGTGTAAAATACCCATTAAATGTGCCTCATCTGGGAAGACGAAGGGGTGGCTTTTTAATGAGTCAGTCTAAATGGCTGAAGTAAATGACCATAATGATAGAGACTTGGAAAATTATGTGTGCATAGATGTGGGACTGCAGCACCGCAGAGGAGGTGCTGGCTCTGGCTGGCACACAGGCCTCCTGCATGCTGGCTCAGATGTGCCTTCCGAGCCTTCTGTGCCTTTACATTTCATCCCAGAACCACTTCAGTGTCAGGAAAGTGGAAATTAGAGATGCCATCTTCCAGTGCTGAAGGGAAAAGTAGATTGCAGATCAGCAGAGTACAGTTTCAGGCAAGAAATGGTTTCCAAGCTCTTCATTTCTCATGCCAAACGGGAGATCTGGGCCCTGCTTATCCTCTCCTCCTGCTCAGCAAACAAGAAGGTTCCAGCAAATGCCATAAAATTAGGGTCCTAATTTCCACTCCTTTGAGTTAGTCTAGAGCAATATCCCTCTGTTAGGGACTCTTACAATCAGGTATCAAGGCACCCAAATTCTTTATTACCTCTTCTCTTGCCAAATTCTTCTTGGTCCTATAAGGTCAAACACCCTTTCCCAGACAAAACCCTACACTAATGAGAATGAGACATCAGTTCTTGCACCACAAATTAAAGAGAGGGAAGAAAAACCTTTCAGCTATAGACTTTTCTGTACTAACAAGAATAGACTCAAAATTATTTAAGTATGAGAGACTAAAACAGAAAAGGTATTGCAGCTTTTCTGGGAAAGCTCATTTTAATGGACCTCCTTATTCAGTTATGCACAGAATAAGCTCCTCTATGAATAGCATTAAAAGACTCTCCTTTCTGTGCATTTCTGTCCTATATTTTCTATACGTTCTCCTCAAAATCTTAAACTATCTCCAGTTTTTATTGTGCCAGGTTTTTGACCCCCTCACTGCAAGAAATGAGCACGTGCTACACAAAGCTTGGCTTTGCCAGTTGTCCTGCTAATACACATATGCTGTCAGACCAGCTGGCTCCTGGCAAACAGCAGAGGTAAATGTCAGGTTCTTTCCTGTCCCTTGCTATGAGGAGAGCACAAAACTGTCCCTAAACAGCACAGTGCAACCAGAGTCCACTGATTCAGTTTTGTTTCAATAATCTCCAGTATGGTAACAAAATTAACAACAAATGGGTCAGGCACATAGGGGGAAAGAAGGAAGCATGTTGCTCTTAATTTGTGATAAGAAATTTAAATGTTGTGGTTTCCATTTAAGTTTTCCCATCTTAATCCAAGTAGTGTTACACAACTGATGGACTGTCTTAAGAGCATTTTTCTTTCTTCTATCAATAAAAGTTTATTTATTTCTTACCAATGAGAAATGAAGGGCCAAATCATCAGATGAGAGACAGCTGGGTTACTCCATTCGAATGAGATTTATAACTGGCACTTGCTGGTTCTGGTCTGCATATCTGCTGGTGTGAAGGGAAAATAAATCCTCCTACCTGATTTTGTCATGAGTATCTTGTTAGGGATCAAATTGACCTCCTCCTCCACCATTCACATTTGGGAGTTTTTAGCCAGACCAGGTCCATCAGCCAAGCGAGAGGGTGGTGGAATAGTGGGGGAATTGTGCTCTGACATTTTTGGGGGGTCATACACAGCTGTGGGATGAGCAAGGATGGATGATACTCCTGGATTGGTCATGGCTCAAGCTGCATCAAGGGAAATACAGGTTGGATAACAGGAAAATTTTTTCACAGAAAGGGTGATAAAGTTCTGGAATGTTCTGCCCAGGGAGGTGGTGGAGTCCCCATCCCTGGGTGTGTTTAACAAAGCCTGGATGTGGCACTGGGTGCCAGGGTTTAGTTGAGGTGTTGGAGCTGGGTTGGACTTGGTGATCTTGAAGGTCTCTTCCAACCTGGTCATTCTGGGAATTCTGTGGTTCATAAACTTGGGAGAGAAAATGTGTGGAAAATGTTTTGCTGTAGGAAGAAAAAAATGAGGAATGTTCTTTCTCCCATGGACTGGCCAGGCTGGACAAAACACCCAGGCTAAATTGTGGCTGTTGAGCAGCCGGTGACACCACATGAAAAGAGCTTTAGCAAGGGAACAAAAGCGACACTGTTTTATCTTTACTGCTGATTAAAGTCTGTAACTACTGTAGCTACAAAATTATGCACATTTTAAACAAAAGCCTGTGCCGTGTCACAAGCAAGAAAAACAAGTCACAGGGTGCAAGGCAAAGCTTTCCTCTGAGGCTCTGGTGGTTAACCAGTCCCTCTCCCACAGTGGCTGCAGTGTCATCTGAGCTGGGGACTCGCTGCCCTGTGCCAAGCAGTTGCCACAACACAGCTTTAACCCTTCCCTGGGCTCAGCTGGGCCACCAGAAATACCAAGCCTGGGGCAGAGAGAAGGGGTTTTAACTGATACTACCTCCAGTGAAAAATAGGTTCATCCCAAAATACCTCACCAGACCCCACACCTCCTCCAAACAATTTAAAAAAACCCAAACCCCACAAGGCCAGACATTAAAAAAAAAATCAAACAGGAAAATAATCAATGACATCCTGTTAAAGAAAGGATTTAATATATATAAAAAAAAATACCAGTCATAGTTTTAAACAGGTACTACATAACAGATAAGGAGGTCTGGAGAAACTCTGGAGGGGTTTTCTCAGTATTAAAGGATGATGAAACATCTGTACATTCCATCCATCACTGATAATGGGAAAGAACATTTGATTTGGCAACTTACAGAGAGGCTAAACCCTTCAGCTTTTACAGAGGGGGAAAAAAGAACAGGTTATAAAGCCTTGAAAATATTCAATTTTTCTTTTGTGTACACAGAAGCAAATTTATGTACAGCTTTTTTGTGTGTACAAGGCTGTTTCTGAACAGTTAGTCATTAAAAATATCAGTTGTTCTCCTACCATGAAGAGCTTTCAAATATACCAGGGAAATGTGTTTTATTTAAAAAAGAAAAGCATTCAATTAAAGATATAAATGCAGATTCAGATCCTACATATGAAAAGCTTGAGATTTTACATTGCCAAACTCAAACCTGTTCTTAGAGCTGTAGTCCCAATTCAATTCCAAACCCTTTTGTCTTCCTAAGGTTCATCCAGAACAATCCATAACACTGACCCTCAATGAATCTTTTCTATCCTGATCCATTTCATATTGCTCTGTTCATGTTTATTAACCCTTCAAAAAGCACCTTTCTTCACTGGGTTTCTACCAAAGCAATTATAAGATAACATCTGGCCCCAAAACCCCTGCTAGAAGAAGCAACTGCAAAGGGCCACCTAATTTGGAGAGTTTTCAGTCTCATCCATGAAATAACAACAATCCTGAATTTTAATCTGTCATAGAATTGTGGAAGGGTTTGGGTTGGAAGAGACCATAAAGACCAGCTAAATTCAACCCCTTGCCATGGACAGATGCAGCTTCCACTGTCCCAGGTGGCTCCAAGCCCTGTCCAGCCTGGCCTTGGGCACTTCCAGGGATCCAGGGGCAGCCACAGCTTCTCTGGGCACCCTGTGCCAGGGCTTTAACAACCTCACAGGGAACAATTCCTAATTCCCAATATCCCATCCATCCCTGCCCTGTGTCACTTTAAGTTATCCCAGAGCCAAATCTTTGAACATGAGCCAGAAGTCAGTCCTAGCCCAAATATCACTGTGTCTCTGGAAGCTGCTGCCTTAAATCTCTTCAAGATCCAAAGCCTGATTGCTCTTGGGTCAAGCTGACACTGTTGATTGAAATTCCCTTTCAATCTGAAAAAAAGGCCACAATACAGGGCAAGGTTGTAGCAAAGCAAAGGCATTTTGGGGAGCCTCAGAAGAGCATCCCCTCAAAGCAATTGCCAGCTGTTTTTTCCACTTCTACCATGTTCAAAGTTCAAGACAAAAGTTCCTTTGAGAACTTGAATCAGGGTCTAACATTTCCAAAATGCACAGCAAAGCAAGAAGTGTCACTCAAGCCATCACTGAAATGTTTCTAACTACATCCCTGAGTAATTACATTACCCTGTCCTTTTTAAGTAGTGGTTTTAAAAGTACAACCCTTGGCTTAAAATTGATTCCTCATATTTAGGCAATTCCTCCTATCAACTTGAACCAATAGTGTTTCATCAGGTGATAAGTTTTCACTGGTTATAGTCCCAAACCTGCTGGTTATAGTCCCAAACCTGCAAAGTGCTGCAGGATCATAGGGGGAAGGGATAATAAAAATATTTTAACAAATTGACTGGATCATTCAGCTAGGAATAATTAGTGCAGTTATTTTAAATTATATCCTAAGGATATACTAAAACTCGCTGTCCTTTGTGTGGTACCAGAAAAGGGCACTGCAGATCCCAATTGAAAATGGACCAGAAATTTGAGATCATTGCTCCCCACCAGCATTTCTGCCACTGAATGGGACATTTCCATACAGCTGGAAGCCCTAAGTCTCCAAAAATTGTCATATAATTCAGTTGAGGAGCACTGGAGACACAGCTAATGCTGTGCCATTGTCTTTTGCTTCTTCAATAATTTGCCTCTGATGGCATGAAGAAGCCAAACATCCCTGGAAGGGTCCAAGTTGGACAGGGCTTGGACAACCTGGGCTAGTGGAAGGTGTCCCTGCCCATGGCAGGGGTGGAACAAGATGATTTTTAAGCTCCCTCCCAACCCAAACCATTCTTTGATTCCATCATAGCTTAAAATTCAGGATCATTGTTATTTTGTGGATACAAGACTGACAACTCCCAAAATTAGGTGGCCCTTTGTAGTTGCCTGTTCTGGTGGCACAAGCACAGCAAGTTCTGTTTGGTTTTCTCTCCCACCCTCATCTCCCAACAGCAGCCACGTGCAGCCAACTCAATATTCCTCAAGTGATTGCACACTCATGTCCCAGAGGGTTTGGGAGCTATTTAGAACACACCAAACAAACCAAAGGGTGATTTTTCCTGTCCAAACCCTCTGCAACATTTGTCAGGCCCTTAAAGTGACACTTTAACTAATTTTTCTGATGTTTAACATCTTGCTGAAGGTCTAAACTAATGGGTGCAGATAAATCCTTGAAGGAATACATCTTCTCTTGCCAACATTCTTGGCAAAATTTATGTCCTTGTTAATAGTATTGTACTTAGAAGTTAAACAACCCTTAAGTGCTCCCACTTGGCTGTATAAATAAGGCTTTTATTCATGTGAATATTTCTGTTCAGCACATTTGTTGAGAGATACCTGACCCAAGTTTAAATCTGGAAAGGACAGGAAAAGTAGAAAATTTCCATCCTTTCCTGGCATTTGGTTTGGACTATGAATAAAAAATCCACACTAAGGTCCAAACATTGTTGTGGCAGGTGTTGCACAAACATTAAATGGAGGCATCATTGCCCAGAAAACTCTATAGATTCAAACAAAAACACATTAAATTGGACATAAAGTCTGAATTTGCACATAAATGAACATATTAAAGTATTAAAACATTTTGTGGTCCATTTATGTCTCTGAGTATGGTAAATTTTTCTATCAAATCTTTTTGATGAAAACAAAAAGCTGAATCCTATCAAGCAAAATATATGCATAATGTTTCAAAAAAAAAAGGAGAATGCTGAAAAGGATCATTTCAAACCAAAAGTACTGTTTAAAAAGTCAATTTCTTTATAGTAAAAGATAGGGTTTAAGAAAGAATTCTAATTACTTTGTTTAAGGTCAAACAAATACTCTTTCAAGTCAAAATCATTTAATCTTTCTTTTCATTTTTTGCCAGGCTGACTAGAAATGAAAGTAAAATGAATTAGCACAAGAAAATATTTCAGTCCACGGACAATAACAAAAATGAAATGAGGTAATTAGGCATTTCTAGTATTTTTGTTGCTGTTAATGCAGGGTAGAGGTTGGAAGTAAACAAGTAGCAAATGGAAATCGTGAGTACGTTACATGAGAAAAAAGAGCTGCAAACCAGGATTTAAAGAAAGATAAGATAATAGATGTTTGAATTTCAATTTGATACTTCTCCGTTTGATGAGCAGTCCAAGGGACAGGGTGGAGATCCAGGATAAATTGACAGTTAGACAGAAAAATTTAGGAATGCTGGGAAAGTTTGGAGTCCTAATGAATTAAAGGATCAAAAATCTGGAGCTGAGAATTGCTGGGGTGTGAGCAGAAAGCCAAGGAGCCACTCCTTGCTGGAGAGGTGCACTGGAGGCTCCAGCTGAGCCATCCTGGTTGGGGCAACTTCCCCCAGATTTGGGGTTGGGCTCTTCTTAAACCAGAGTGTGACAGAATGGCCTCAGGTTGTACCAGGAGGTTTAGTTGGGATATTGGGGAAAATTTCCTCACCCAAAGGGTGTCCAGCCCTGGCACAGCAGCCTGGGGCAGTGTTGGAGTCCCCATCCCTGGAGGGGTTTAAAAGCCATGTGATTGTGGCACTTGGGGACATGGTCAGGGGTGGCCTTGGAAGTGCTGGGGGAAGGGTTGGACTCAATGATCTTAGAGGGATTTTCCAACCTTGATGATTCTGTATGAAAATTACCAATACAAAATGTCATGGATATAAACGTCCCTCATTTGTTTCCCTCATTTTCTCATCCCTTATTCCTGTCAAATGCCCCAGAGACATTAAGCCACCCTGGGTGGTACATGAGGCAGCACAAGGTCTCACTCAGCTCACTTTTCAAAGTTCTTATTTGCCAAAGGGGAGAAAAAATTTAAAACCCTTAATTCCAGGACCGTTCCTGTGTTACCTGAAATCTACAGTGTGATCTGTCTGTTATTTCCCATTACCACACCTATGTGGAAAAAAAATCCTCATTAAAGAGGTTGTTTTACTTCCTGCATTTCAGATATTCAGAGCTTGACCTTGTTTTGCTGCTGTGTGGACAAAGATTATAGTGTTCAAAAGCCACACTCACCCCTGGATAATTTGCTTGTCTTTACTGCAGTAAATTTGTATATTGATCTTTATTACAGTATCATCTAACAGGATGTTTAGCATCCACACTCTGTCATGCAGGGCTCTGCACAGCTATGAGGGAAGAATGCAGAGTAGGTATTATGCCACACAGGAAACAATGTATTTCTATTTCATACATGTAATTTAGGTTTATATGTAATAAAGAATTCTATGTGCCTGAAGAAGGAATTTTCCTGATATCCAATTTACTGTGAAACACTTAGAAAATATTTCTCCATGTGGGTGGGGTGGTTTTTTTTCCAATTGTCCTTCCATGATTTCTTTTTCCTCTCTTACATTAATTTTGTTGGCAAATTTCTCAGAATTTCACTGAGATGAATTTTTCTGCCTATTACACACCTCTAGTTTGGTTTTTTTTTTAAATAAATTCACACTTGTTAGCATTTGGAAGAATATCATAATAGCAGAGCAGCCATGCTGTTTTCATTGGCCATTTCAATGAAGAAAAATAGGCTGTGTGTGACATAATAAATAGACATGGAAGAAAAATTAAGTCCTATTTCTCAGAAGAACATCTCAAAGTGAGCCTATATATATAGGCTTAAGTCATCTAAATGACTTGATGCATATTTTTATTTTAGTATCTGCAGGAAGATGGATCCCAGCCCATTAAAACTAAAATTTCCAGAAAGGCAGGCACTCTGATGTATCATCTGTCAAGGTAAAGGGACTAAGAACCTCTAGCTGACTGATATGATGGATTTTCACTTTCCTACTTACTTCAAGAAGGAAGAAAGTGTGGAGCTGAACAGCTGGTAACATTTGCTAAAAGATTATGGTGCTGAGATTCTGATTTAAATTTGACTTTTTGGTCGTAAACACATGAACAACCCATGAAATGTTCTTATTCTTTAACATATTTTCACTTGAAAAGAGTGATTCAACTGCTTCCTCTGTAAAACCTATATAGGATTAAAGAGCAAAGAGGTCTCCAGCTGAAAAAAAAAAAGACATGTATTTCCTGGAAAAGGAAGTCATGCAAGAGGCTCAAAGCTTTCTTTAGGGTAGCTGCTACCACCTTCTGTAAGACTGTTGAAACACATGTAAATGAGAAGTTTTAAAGTATATATATAGAAATATTTGGCAACATAATGAGACTCTTCCCTACATTGTCCCCTTTAGGCTTAGAGATACAAAAGACTTTCCTGCTGTACATTTGCAGGAGAACCACGTGAAAATATCTCTGGCTACTCCACCGTATGAGGTAAATTTGGAAATATTTTAGCAATGATGTGAAACAAGCCCACAAGCTGTGACAAATACTGTCAGCACTTCTTGTACCTGCAAATAAAGAGAATATCCCATGGTATTTGCAGCCTTTGCCCAATCAGGATGTAAACTCTATGAGTTACTTTGGCACATTTCAGAGGAAAATATTGCCTCACTAAAGCCAGACCAGGACCCCCAAACCTGTTCAGTTAAAACCAAATCAATCAATCAATCAATCAATCAAGTCATAGTATTTTCCAAGCTTGGTCATCAGATGTTGTCTATCAAAAAGCCATCCAGAAGTGAAAAGCTGAAGCAGCATGTGAAACTCTGATAAAAATAAATTATAAAATCATTTCCTGGAAAAGACATCCAAGATCATAGAGGAAGAGTATTTTAGTGGTTTTCTGAGAGGAGTCTATAAACAAAATCCATCATAACTCTGTAAAACCTAAATAAAATCTGGATTATAAATGGGGTAAGTAGTCAGACTGCACCCCTACATCATTTATCAACAAGAGCTTTCACTGATAAAAAATAATATCAATAAAAAACTGTTTTCACAGAATGCTCTGAACCCTTTGGTGAGGTGGCCTGATTTAAGCTACAGAAACTTCAATAAAACCAGAGAAATCATACAAATAGGAGCAGAAAATATGTCAGATATTTCAGATATGAAACCACGCCTTGCAAAGTAGTGAGTCCAAAAGAGTGTTTGGATTTCTAGAGGTCTGGAAAGGCTTTTTTACAGCCAAGGGCTGAACAATATTGATTTGTTTAGTTTATCTGAGGAAAGATTATGATTAAGTCACCTTCTAATCTATAAGTAGGAACATGGAGAGAAGACTTCTGATAATGGAAAGCTCTTTAATCTGGCTGACAGAAGCATGGCAAAAGCCAATGGACAAAATCACTTAAATCGTTTTGGAAATGAAACACACACTTTGAAACCATGGGGGTTCTGTGTAACAGATCACTAAAGCAGCTTATTGATTCTCCATCATTTCAAGTCTTTGGGGTTTTTTCTGGAAGAGCCCTAATGTTGTCAAAAGTTACAAAAGCCTTGATGCAAGAAGTGCTCTGTGAAAGTGCATGAATTGCACCAAATTCACATTAAGTGAGCATGTTGTTGTCTTCTGAGTTTATAACCTGTAAATCTTTAATATTAGGCCATAGTTATGCATATCTGTAGCTTCTGAGATAAGTTGTACTGTTCTTTGAAGAAAAATAAAGTTGATAGTTGATAATTCTATTCTTTTCTTTTCATTTAATGACATCTCCCAGTCTAGCTGGCTGGTTTGTGCCTGCTGGAAAGGAGAGCTGGTGTTATTTAACACTTCCAAAACATATGGCTCTGGGCTTCATTTTGTACACTACAGCTCACAGATTCCAAGAATTAATATCTTGTGTCCATCATTCTCCCACACACATCACTTGTTCCTTTTTTTTTTTTTTTAGTTGTCCCTGATATTTTTTAAGAAATTCAGAAAACTTCCTAGAGAGCAGCAGCGCCTAAATACTGTTATAACCTTCATTTCTGTGGTGTGTTGGTTTGTTTCTGCATCTATTGCTGCAGCTGGAATTTTGGATGTGGTTTTAAAAGTTTCAAGTGGGACCAATCTCTGTGGGAATATTACAGGATATTGCTAAATATATATATATATTGACAGATTAGTTTATTGAGCAAGAGGGAAGAATTTGAGAGCATTTTCTGATACTAGTAAATTATAGCTGGTTTGTTTAGTAAAAAAAAAATTGAAGATAGGCTGATTTCACACAGCAAAGCAAATATAGATACCAAGCTATAAAGGGGGTGTGTGGAGGGTGTTATAAGTTGTGCTCATCAAGCACTGGAAGACTTGAGCAGAGGTTTTTTAGCAGAAATGTTCAGGGAGGGCATATCACTCCTAGTAAATAGAATTGGTGAGAAGTGATTTTTGACAAATAATGCAGGAACTGGCAGTAATTTTAACAAACAGTTCTGCTGGCTGGGAGTGACTCACTCCAGCACAGTAAAGACTTTGTTGTTAAAAGTACTTACACTCACATTAGGAGCCTGAAATCATCCCAGACATAATGGCCCACTTTGAAAGAGCAGGAAACATTAAACAGATTGTCCAATCCAGAGAAAATAACCATAGGAAAATTTATTGAAAGGCAGCTCACCAAATAGCATATCCTGCAGTTCAATCCAGGGTGTTTTGTTTTCCTCCTACCAAGACTCCAGCCTGTGATTTCAGCTCAGCAGCATGACTCTGTAAAACAGGTCTTTCCAAGACTGTAAAACTAGGAGAGATTTTGGGGCAAGGACTGCATAAAGATAGAAGCAACAATAAAGCCCTTGTTCTGTAAAGAGGAGGGAAACCAGTGCAACAGCAGCATGATTCACCCTCCTTAACTTCAGCCATCCAAAAGGTAGGTGTGGAATCCAAGTTAGTCACTCCTTTTTTGTCACTTGTGGAGGAAGATGTCTCCTGCCTGCTTCAGAGAACCACTTTGGGAACTGCTATTTATCCACTGCCATGGAGGATACCCAGGGGAACAGCCAGCAGAAAACATCTTACAAACTAAATCTAGACAGGATTGCTCTATCTCTAAATTGCCAAGGAAAGCTGTGGCTGTCCCATCCCTGGCAGTGTCCAAGGCCAGGTTGGACAAGGCTTGGAGCAACCTGGGATAGTGGAAGGTGTTGGGGGTTGGAATGAGATGATTTTTAAGGTCCCTTCCAACCCAAACCATCCTGTGATTCTCAGCAGTCCCACTCTGCTGAAACCAAGGCTCTGTGATTCACTCTCTCCATGGTGTCTGCACAAAGGAGTGTTGGATTCAGTGCATACACAAGGTGCAGGAAAATATTTAAATAGAAGAGGAATCAGGAGGTAAGCAGAGGCAAAAGTAAAAATAACCACAAGACTTCAAGAATCACACTTGGCATCTTCAGCCCATAGCAAAAAAACCCCAAATGCCCCCCATTCCTAATCTCAGTGAATTGAGGCAAGGTAAAAAATTATCTTCATATGAAGTGATTTAACCAATATATTGTCCCAGTTGCTGAGGGTTCAGGGGAAAAAAGAAGTAAAAATTAGTAATGAAAGTATAAAAAGGAATGAAAGAGAAGTTCAGATTGGCATTGCATTAGATAGGAAAGGAACAGGAAAATTATGGCAGCTCTGAAACATCCCTGGGGGTGGTTAAAAACCACATATGTGGCACTTGGGGATGTGGTTTAGTGGTGGCCTGGGCAGTGCTGTTGGACTTGATGATCTTAGAAGGCTTTTCCAACCTAAATGATTCTGTGATTTCCCTTTTTAACAGCTCTCTGCTTCAGAATGATTTACTGTAGGGTTTGTATTGATTTACAATTATTAGACAGTTATTGTAATTTATGTTGATAAAGCAATAAGGGAGTACTGAAAATATTTATTAAATATGAGAAACTTTGTGGCATTTAGACATTAATCAAAGCTGATCATCTACAATATATGTGCTAATAAACCATTAGTGAATATTTAACCTGCAAACAATGAAAAAAGCTGATAGATTACCTCCTTCAGGAACAGAGGGACTTTGTGGGAATTTTGAATTATTTAAATTGTGACACAGCACAGGATTTAGGAGTGGGAAGCAATTTTACTGAGAGATTTTCTTTTTTAGTCGCTGAGTTCCTGATAAAAAGAGTGATGGAACTAATTTTGTTTCTTGTTGATTTAAACATTAGCAATCCTGGGGTTTGCAAAAACATTAAAGATAGTTTTAAGGGTGAGTCAGATACTCTTTTTTATAATGCAATCATTTGCCTTCTTTGAAAATCAAATAATAAAATAATATGAAATAAAATAATATGCATAATAAAAAAAGAAAAGCCCCAAGTAACTCAGGCTTCTCAGTACTTTGTTGCAGAAGTCAGAGAGAGAAGTATTAGGGGTCAGTTCAGCATTTGCCTAAGAGACCTGATTAATTGGAGATTAAATGATTGTTTGTTCAGCAAATGGTTCAGAGGACTGGGCATTCTTCCCTGACCAGCTGAGCCAGGCTTTGCTAGGCACATCTCCAGGCTAGGGGACACTTGTCCTGCTCACCCTGTCCTTGGGAAGGTGGAAGGATGCTGGAAGGGACATTGCCTGGAAAGGAGTTAATCCATTAACGCCTCCTGGTTGATTAATTTTCTGCTTCAACTCATTTAAATTCTCATTCTGCTGATTGTTTCCTTTCAGGGAAGGCATTTGTGGAAAGGTTATCAGCTTCTTGGAAGGACATAGCAAAGCCTCCAAGCACAAACCTAGCCCGCTTTTCCAAATAAACAGCTGCAGACAAATCCTGGCTCCATCGATGGGAATGGAATTTTTTAGAGAATTGCAGAATGGTTGGGGTTGGAAGGAACCTCTAAGATCATTCAGTCCAACCACTCCCCTCAAACAGGTTTTGAATAGCTCCAAAGAAAAAGACTCCACAATCTCTCCAGGCAGTCTGCTCCAGTGCTGTCACTCTCACAGGATAAAATGATTTTCCTCATATTTAGGTGGAACTTTCCATGCTTCACTTTGTGCCCACTGCCCATGGTCCTGTTGCTGAGCATCACAGAAAAGAGTCTGGCCCCTTCCTCTTGACACCCACCATTAAGATATTTATATGCATGGATAAATCCCTTTTCCCTTATATCCATGGATAAATCCCTTTGTCTCTTCTTGTGGCTGAGCAGCCCCAGCTCCCTGAGCCTTCCACTGTTAGGGAGATGCTCCAGTCCCCTCTTCATCACTGTGGCCTCGACTGGACCATCTCCAGAAGCTCCAGGTTCCTCCTGCCCTGAGGAGCCCAGAACTGCACTTAGCATTTCAGGTGTGGAATCTGGAATGTGGCTGAGCAGAGGGGCAGGATCACCTCCTTTAACCTCCTGGGAATTCTCTAATAAATCCCAGGATCCTGTTGGCCTTGTCATGGACACTTCTTGTCCATCACAACCCCACATCCTTCTCCCCAGAACTGCTCCATCAGGTCACCCCCAGCCTGAGCTGGTGCCTGAGGTTGTTCTCCCCAAGTACAGGACCCCACATTTGCATTTGAATTTCAGAGCTTTGCTAAAATTCAGGACTTTTTTTGTCCTAACAAAGGAATCAAGCACCAATTACTTTTTGGATAACATTCCACTGGTAATAAAAATGAAATAGTACCAGATGTTTGTTGGACATTTTCTCAGTTCTTTACATATCACAGAATTCTAGAATGGTTTGGGACCTTGGAAGGGACCTTGAAGATCATCCACTTCCAATCCCCCTGCCATGGGCAGGGACACTTTCCTCTAGCCCAAACTGCTCCAAGCCCTGTCTGACCTGGCCTTGGGCACTTCCAGGAATCCAGGATCAGCCACAGCTCCTCTGGGCACCCTGTGCCAGGCCTCACCACCCTCACAGGGAAGGATTTCTGGTGCTCAGGGTTGTTCTTCCCCATGTGCAGGACCCTGCATTTGCCTTTTTTGAGATTCACTGGGTTTCTCTTTAGCTGAGTCTCCAACCTGTCCAAGGTCCTGCTGAATGGCACCACCACCTCCAGATGGATCAGCCACTCCTTCCAGCTCTGTACCATCAGCAAACGTGTTCAGGGGACACTGTCCCTTCATCCAGCTCACTGCTGAATAATAAGAACAGGACTAAACCCAGCAGTGGCCCCTGTGGCACACAACTGCCTACAGGCCTCCAGCTGGACTCTGCCACTGGTCACAACTCTTGGGCTCAATGAAAGTGGTCAGCAAAGACCAAAATGTTTCAGCTCTGAGCAACGCGTCTATTAGAAGCAGTCAAAATTGGTTGCTTTTCAATCAGGACAGGGGAAAGGAGGAAATGGGCCATAACTCACCATGTTCAGTATGGGTGGGACATGCAATGACAATCCAGTTGCAGCAGAAAACCGCTTTCAGCAGGAGAGCATAAAGAGAGATGTGAAACATGAGGCTTTGTAGATAGGGAGTCTCACTACACAGAAGTTGGCTATAATTACCAGAGGAAATGATAACATTATGGCAGAGACCAAGGACATGTATGATGCATTATGAGAAAGATTAGTCTGAGCTGCAAGGGCTTCCCTTAAATTATCTTAATTTAAGGTCGTTCAAATCTTCCCCCAACACCTTATTTAAATTGGCTGCAAAAGTACAGCAAGTGCTAAAATTTCCTCTCTAAAGTTTTGATCTGTGAGCCATTAATATTTCCCTTAATTTAGCTTGTGTGCTATTTACAAATCAGAATTGCCTGCCTGTGGAAAGGGATTTGTTGGAGGTAGTTATTCCATTACAGGGGATGATTATTTTCTTGTTCCCCACCACTCCACCAGTTTACACCACCAGATTATTCTGCTTACTCACAGGAATGAGTGTTCACAAGGATTTTTACTTCCCAATCACAATATTGATACAAAATACTTTCCATTCTTCCTAGGTATTCATGGCACACACTGTAACAATCCATCTGTTACCAACACCCTGCTCTGCAGAATGTTTAAACTGTGTGAATTAGGAGTAAGAATGGGTAGGATTTCTTTATTTAACTATACCTGTGATTTGCTTAGCACAGTGGGCACGGGAGGAAGCAGAAAATAGCTTGGCTGATGTGTAAGTTTTGAACTTTTAATATCTTTGACTATTATTTTTAGTATTATCAGCTGTGCTGCCCCAGGAGTGCATATAATAATAATATAGCCAAGCATAGCTGTTCTCAAAATACTTAAAATAGAGATGTTCTGCTGTAGTTTCTCTGAGGACCCTTCTGGGAGGTGTAGTCAGTGACAGAGGTGTAACCTGTGTTTATCACATCATGACAGCAGCTCTGACATTTCCCAGGACTTTTCTCCCACCACATTTGGATCCACGATTCATCTGACTGTGTCTCTTGGATGTTCAGAGATTTCCTTCTGTTGTTCAATGCAAAGGTGAGGTCAATACTCAGTGAAAGTAATGAAATCGTCTTTTATTTCATCCTATTTAATAAATCCATTTATACACCATTGAAAAGCTAGAAAAAGTTATTCTTTTTATCCACAAGACCCACATATCCAGAGCTTCCATTTGTGTCCTAGATAGACTGGAGGGTGGTAGTGAGGGAAAAAAAAAAAACAAACCCTGTAGGTATATCCAGCGATTTTCTCCTTGGCAGCATTTAAAGAGGAAACAAAAGAAGTTAATTCAGTACGTGCTTCAATGTGGTAATTTTTAGACAGAAATGCTGCTTGCCCTCAACATTTTTACGAGTTCCAGGTGGAAGTTCTACAGCCTCAGTGATTCTGCAATATCTGGAGACAGCACAACCCATCAAAAGTGCAGGAATCATCCCCATCCTTCCCGTCTGCTGCCAGTAGAATACACAGCCAGCAATTCCCAAAGTCTCCCTCAGGCATTTCTCTGTTGGATTCACATAACATGTCAAAGAAATGATTTTTCTCTTTGATTACTGCAGTAAAATAAAAAGCACTGAAAAAGCAACATCTGAGAAACTTACCTTACAGTTACATGAAAACTCCAGCTCCCTGTGAAGAAAGGTAATGAGGAGGGAGTCACGGTCGTTACTCCTTGTTACAGCACTTTAGAGTAACAATGCCATTTGGAGACCCTTGCTGCAGCAAAGTCAGGAAAAGCAAGTCAGCAATCAACTCCACAGGCCAATAGACTAAGATATATCAACTCCAGCTTTAGTGCATTTGGACTCCAAAGTTCCCTGGGTTGGCTGAAATGCAAAGGCTGGAGCACGGCAATATTTTTCTGTCCTGTTGGCTTTTTCTACCTCTTTCCACCTGGCAGTGACTCTTAGTAGTTAAAGCAGGAAATGGAATTCTGGCTCTAAAGGTTTAAAATTGAGTTATTGTCTCAATATATATATATATATATATGAGAAATATATATATATGTACAGCTTTAAGGTACAGGTGCTTAAGTTTTACTAAATCAATTTGGAATTAAGCAACTAAGCACCTTTCAAAAGCTTACAGATCCCTTTCAAGTTCTGGTCCTGCCTTTTTTCCCCCCTTCTTTTGGATTTCTGAGACAACAATAAACATCTGTGGGCTTTTTTAATGCTTTAATTTCAGCCCTGCCAATTATGTGCTGTTCTAATTAGAGTCAATGAGAGGTGTGGGCTGCTACTTCCCCTGTTAAAACATCATCAAATGAAACACAGCATTTTATTCCAGCCTTTTCACTTGATTCAGCACATCACAGGTGTGTTAGTGAAGTTGTAAACATATTTTTTGCAGCCCTGAGAATGAGAGAAGATGGAGCTGTTTTTGTGCATTAAGAGCTACAATCATTTGATTACTCTGGTTTTACAACAGGTCTGAGTGGAACAAGCATAAAGTGACCTAGAGAGTACAGTGACCTCCCAGACAGTGCAGGCTTGGCTATGCAAGGCTGTAACTACCAAAAAAAATGTTCCTTAAGAGCTCAAGATAACCTCAATTCAAGAACTTTGTATTTAGCATATTTTCAATACAGCAGGAGGATGTTTGAGGTCAGGATCTCACTCCTGTTGTGAGGTTCAACACTCACTATTTCCCTTTCCACCCATTCCTGCTACTAGACTTGGCTGGCTTCACACCACACTGAATTGGCAATTTTTTTCTCTTTGCATTAGAGAACAAATTCAAAAAACAGCCATGTGTATCATGGATAGAAAGGCAGGGAGGGGATTTAAATCAGCTGGGAAATTCTGAGGTTGGAAATGCTTGTTTATAACAAAGGGAAGCTAATGGGTCTTACTGAGTAGCAGGATGTTCAACTCTGCTTTCTCACCACTATTCCCCATCACACAGGGCTGCAGTTACACATTTGTCTGGGGAAGGATAATGAAGAAACTGTGAGTAGAAAACAAAGAGCTTGTTACCAGTCAAAGATTAGCCCATGTTGTAGCCCAGACATTTCCCTGCAAGCAATATAGCCAGCAGAGCATAAAACTACATTTTACTGTTCAAGGTGCATTCAAATACAGTGGTGATAGCAGAAAAATACACAACTTTTAACAAGACAGCAAAATAACTTGGATTTCTTACTTGGCCAGGAGATTAATTTCCTCACAACTTGCCAGATATTCAGCAAGAAAGCAGATTTCTGCTTAGAGCTGTTTGTCCCATCAAAGCCCAATGGCTTGACTTGTGTCAAAAAATTGGGAAGGCAATCCCAATTTAGATACCAGGTGCCTGATTTGGAGATCAATGATTAACTTGAGAAAATCCAGTGTCCTGGCTTTCAAACAGCAGTGAAATTACATCTGGAGGAAGATCAGACTGGTGTTGTACCCTGCAAAGGACCATAAATATCAGTCACCTGTCATACATGATGTTGGGATTTATCACAGTGTATCAGAAGAAGTGAGTAAGTGGTAAAATATAATTCAGGATATAAGAGAATTGATTCTGTATGGCTTCAGGATGTTTTCTAATTAATTATTCAGAGGGAAAAAAAACCCAAAAAACAACTGCTGGTTCCCAATGGAAATAGAGAACAAAGTTATTTAATGAGCTGCCATAAAACAAAAACAAGTTCAGTTGGCATTATGCAGATAAGCTCAAAGAACTTTTTCAAGATTATAGTTTAAAAAGGGGACATATTTCAGAAGTTCTAACAACATTACCTCACCATCCAGCTGTTTATATTGTACTTCCAGCTCCTTTGAAAAGATGCCAAAATAAAGTAAATTTGAATATTATCTGCAGAGAACTTCTCTATGGAATAATCACCAGACTGCTTTTCATTATACCACAATTATATCATCAGCATCTAATGATCAGAATGCAGAGCAGCTGATTATTTTCATAATGCAATTACTTCATTACATCTTAGAAAACTCAGCTGCATGCAAACAGTTCTCTCCAAATAACCCATTTGTCTGATTAATCATCTGATGGGAACTCCTCTCTCTCTCTCTCTTGCCCCCTTTTAAACGTTCACCTGTTTTCCCTGTGCTTCCTGTCTAACTTGGTCCTTACAGCATTAATCACTCAGGAGGAAGGAGGAAGATGGGCTCTTTCTCAAAATACACTGACAGATCCACATTTTCCAAGTGAGGCAAATGAAATTGTTCCCAGGGATTTGCCCTTGCCGCTTTTTGTGTGTCCAAACCTCGAGGTATGAATATAAATCAGGAATTTGTGCAGGGGTTTATTAGCTGACAAATGCAGATGGCTAACCCTGGTACACACACCCAGGCAACTTGAGTGTCTGGTGGGTGTTTTTGAGGCAGGCATTTCCAAATAGCTGACTTTAACCCTCTGCTCCTCACTGTCAAGAGGAATCTCTAAGGATTTTGCTAATAACTGCTGTCTTTCATGTGTATTTTAAAATAACTTTAATCCTAGTGGAGCAAACCAGATTAAAAAAAAATAATAAAAGGCTGCAGTGTTTGATTGTTCAGCAGGATTGTTTATACAGAGATGCTGGAATAAAAATAATTAGCACTTCTAGGGACTTCCAGCTGAAGATCTGAAACCTTGTTTGTGGGAAAAAAAAAATTAGTTGGGTTTACATTTAGTCCATGCCTTTTGCAAAACTCAGTGACTCAAAGAAGAAATGTGAAGGCCAAGGTACTGCCTATTTTTTTTGTTGTTGTTCTTTTTTTGTGGTGCTTTGCTTTTTGCTTAAGTTCACAAATACCAAATGAGAAGGCCAAGGAAGATCACACCTCCAGACTCCTAATCCCTCTCCCCAGCAGATAGCCATGGATCATTACATGCTCAGAAAGGGAGAACTTAACTTACAAAAGAAAATATTTTAGGCAAATCTACTGAGGCCTAGACATAAGAAGAATGATAGTTAATTGAAAGAGAATCTGAATTAAATGCCCATATGAGAAACAGACTTATGAGATTGTAAAAGAAAAATTATTGCAGCAATTATGATGGTAATAACAATGCTATTACAGATAGGATTCCTATTGTAAAGGCTTCTGTCGTTTTGGGCGAGTAATTTATTCATTTTCATTTCTGTAGACTGGTATGTTGATAATCAGCTTTACTCCAAAGGGTTTTTCTGCAATTTGGAAGGGGAAGGAATTCGTAAAATTGCAGCTCCTTATGCTTGAAATCTAATTACAGCTACAGAATCCCCTCTAACGTTTCACTTCATAGTGGTCCAAGTCACATGTATCACAGCTGGGTTTCTCTGCAACTGTTACACCTCTGCAATTTAATTTTGTTAGGTAGGTGATGAACAGCAAGTTTAGGCTTGATATTTAAACTGAACTTTCCAGAAAGCATCTCCCTAAACCTGGATCAGCAGTACCTGAGCATCTCCCTAACCTGGATCAGCAGGACATGAGCATCTCCATAAACCTGGATCAGCAGGACATGAGCATCTCCATAAACCTGGAGCCAGGACATGAGCATCTCCCTAACCTGGAACCAGGACACAAACATCTCCATAAACCTGGAGCCAGGACATGAGCATCTCCATAAACCTGGATCAGCAGGACATGAGCATCTCCCTAAACCTGGAGCCAGGACATGAGCATCTCCCTAAACCTGGATCAGCAGGACATGAGGATCTCCCTAACCTGGATCAGCAGGACATGAGCATCTCCCTAAACCTGGATCAGCAGGACATGAGCATCTTCCTAACCTGGAGCGAGGACATGAGCATCTCCATAAACCTGGAGCCAGGACATGAGCATCTCCATAAACCTGGATCAGCAGGACATGAGCATCTCCCTAACCTGGAGCCAAGACACAAACATCTCCATAAACCTGGAGCCAGGACACAAACCTGTCCCTAGACCTGGAGCCAGGACACAAACCTGTCCCTAAACCTGGAGCCAGGACACAAACCTGTCCCTAAACCTGGAGCCAGGCTGCCCCTGAGAAAGCAGCAGCAAGATGCTGGCTTCTCCCTCCTTGTCCCAGCAAGCAGGTTTGGTAAATACAGAAAGAAATTCTTCAGGAATCTCCTTCTTGGGGTTCTCCCTCTCAGCTGCTCTTATTCCCAGCAGCTCTGGGAGGCTGTTAGTTGAATGCCTTCCCAATTTCTTCAGCACTTTAAGCCAAGCCATTTTCACTTAGTCATATTTTACACTGTTTTCTAAGCACATTGTCACCAAAACATTGGCTGAATTTGTAACAAACCCCCTAAATTTGTGGCAAATAAAGCATTTAAACAATTATCTTGGAAACATCTAAGTAAAAACCACCTAGTTATGAACCCTTTGAAGAACTTCAGGGGAACAAAAGTCTTTTGGATCTTCCCAAAAAAGCCTGGGAAACAATTTGCTGCAATGTGATATCTTCACATCCTAAACAGAGAAATAAAAATCCTCATCTGTGCCCCTCATTAGGTGCATGCTGTTTATTGTGCATGTCACACTGGTAGAGTACAAGGGAGATATTACCCTGTGCACATCTTTCTTTTCACTCAGCTGGACTTTTGCCACTGGTTTCAAAGAGAACATGTTATCTCATAATTAGAGAAAGCCCAGGAAAAACAGAAAAATAGGTCATAATGTTCAAAACAACTGTGATTCAATGCTTCTGGCCAGTTATTTTCCTACACTGTGATTAATTTAAGATAATTTAATTTAGCTTGTTTTAATAATTGCATAACTTTTATCTGGATGCCCATGCCAGATGGCTCAACCAGCCTGGAAACAGGAAGATGCTGTAATTGTGGCAGCCTAATAACATTTATTTACTACAAGCCTGACTGTCTGTGACACTCATCAGAGCTCTGCAATATTGTTCTTTGCACTATAGTGCTTCAGTGCACTTCTCTTTTAGCCACCCAATCTTTTGCCTCTCCCAAATTCTCTGAGAAAATTTGGGTTTTGAATGCATTTTCCCCCTTTTTGTGTTTCTTGTGAGAACTCAAAGTGCCCCAGTTCTGGGTTCTGCCTCTTTGCCTCTGCAAATCACCAGGTTAAACTGTGTCAGCCTCCTAATGATGATTCCTTGATGATTTCTGAATAATTCAACAATTACCTCATAACATTTGGACAATTAATGTATCTTCAGGTTGTTAATTCCTTGATTCAAAATTGAGGAAATATTCTGTCTCCAATTTGTTACAAAAAAAATCTTTCATTTTTAAAGCTGGAAAATGAGTAACTTACTGCTTTCAACCAAGCAGTATTTCCTTTGGTTTGTTTCTGCTTATTTAATTTCCGTTTGCTCGCAGTTAGGAAGCAAAAAGTAATTTTTAATCTCAGATTTAACATGAGCAATTTCCAGTATCCCTTCTCTCCGACCTGTGTGAGTCTCATTGAACCTCGTGCACCCCAAAATTCCTGGCAAAACTCTTGCATGACTTATTCAGCAGTGAGGAAAATAAGGTGAAAATACCTCTGAATTAGGTGATTTGTAGGGAAACATCTGAATTTTGGAGCCATTTTGGTACATTCAGGTTAGTTTCTTTTCTTTACTACTTCTTTACAATTGCCACACTGAAGATCACCTGCTCTGGCAGCTGATCCACCTACCAAGCCATGTAGAAAAAATATGGATTTTCTTGAAAAATCCACTGCTGCTGCTGGTTTGCTGCTCTAATGGAGAAAGAGATTGTTATAAATACACACATCGGAGTATGTTGATCCAAAACTTTTATTTCCCATCAATATGAATTCATTTGGGGCATTTGCTGCTGCCATGCCATGCAGTGTTGTGCTACCAAAAATCCAAATACTTTTGTCAGACAGCAACAGGTCCTGTAGAAACATCTCTTTTTCTCACTTTGTACAGAAGTAATGTGCTATTTTTATGAAGCTTTTTAGGTAATGGGGACAGTTTTTATTGTTGAACTGAACCAAATATTTTCCTTAGGAGAAGTAAAAATCAATTGACTTGAGGAGAGATTTCATTAACAGGGACCAAACCCTATTTTCAGTGAAATCAAATCAGTGGGAAATTTGCTATGCATGACCAGGGACCCACATTCTAATTACAATTAATCAGTTATCCCCTGTATTTGGCTGCTCTTTTCCTGTTCTCAAATAATTTGCAAATCACACTGAATTTCTTGCATCCTTATTTCTTGTCTGGAATTGTTCAATACTAATTTAAGTGAACCCATTTCAGCTCATGACGTGTTCGTGCACTATTTATTTAGATTTAAGGGGTATTTTTTTCTTTTGCTGAATGAGACATGGCATTCTTCTTCCCTGAATAGGTGTCTGAAATATCAAAGTGGGGATGATTGAAAAAGAAATGATCATAATTTTTTTGGAACTCTCATTTTCCTTATTGAACAAATAATATGTGTTCAGGTTTTCATTTTCCTTCCCCATTATCCAGTAAAAGCCATGGGAGAAAGAAAGATGGGGAAAAATACAGAAGACAATAGTCAAAAATACTGGTGTGCATTTTGTTCTATTTGAAAAACCGATGACTGCAAAGAGAAAAATAAGATTTCTTGAGAAATGATGGTTCTCTTAAAAAAAAAAAGAAATTTAAAAATCAATGACGTCTCATAGGAGGATGTTAAATAAGAGATGGAAAATAACAATTGTATAATATTGTGCATGTAAGAATATAGGTGCAGAGCTGAACACTGGGCAAATACCTGATTCTACAGAGTTCAGTTCAAAACAAGAACTGAACAACCATTCTGAGTCTAAAGGAACATTTCTGAATGCTGCTTTTACAGCAGTCAGATAGGTCCTGACTCACTTTCTGGAGAATGGATAAATTAGGACATAAACTCAAACTCATTGCTGGAAAAATTCCCCTTGATAGGAATGGACTTTGAGTCAAGAAAGGGAATAATGAGTTAGAAAATGAAAAGAAGAATAGAGTGGTAAGGAACTGTCAGGGCAAGTGTGAGGGCAAGAGCTGGACCCTTTTTGTTTAGGCATAAATCCCAAATTTCTCCCCACAGCTGGAACAAGTGCCAGTACCAGGGACTGGCATCCTCTGGATGCTCCCCAGGGAATGAAGCACAGACCTTTGGGTTTTCATTCAAACAGGGGCAATTCCTCTCCTCACCCCCAGTTTCCTGTGGCATCTTTTTTGATCCATCACCTCCACTCCTGGCAGTTCATAGTTTTTTAAGTCATTCAGGAAAATTTACAAATGAACTTTCCCAACATGCTATATCAGGAACTCCATTTAATTTGTCTTTATGGTGTCCCAGGATGATTAATTATCTTCTGGAAGCGCTCTGTGTATTTCAGACTTGTGTTTTACTGAATTTTTCAGTGTTACCTCTTTGTTGCCTGAGAGTGCACCTGCTTTTAATTTTATGCAGATGATATACAATTATATCTTCAGAGGGATTCAAATGACAATGTTTCCCTGACTTTTAGTGCTGCCTTTCTGACATAAAGCTGTGGTTTAGTGCAGGTTTTCACACAGCTAAAATCAATTAATCATATACCTTGAATTACATCAGCTTAAGCATTGTAAAATAAAAAAATTGAGAGCTGGGGCCTCTTCATTCTAAATTGGGCCAGTATCAGGGAAAGATTGCATGAATATTTTAATTTAAGTGCTTTTAAATCACTATGGTATTTTCTTTTCAACAATTTCCATTCTCACAGACAACTGTAGCAGCAGAATTTTGAAAATCAACTTAGAAATTTATAACAACCTCATTAGAAGCTTAATTTTGCAACTCACAGTCATCTAAAAAGTGATTTTAGGCTTATAACATGATGTCTTTGAGCACCACTGGCTCTTTGAATAAAGAATCATTACAGTCAAAAGTTGGCTAATGAGCCATAGAAAATATTAAGCTATAGATACAAATAGTGTTTCCTGAAGAGCTTGTAACATGGATAATTCAAGAAACAGGAACAGGTAGAATTAAAAAAAAAAAAAAGATTATTTTTATATTCTTTTAAACTTCTTTCTTTCTTTTTATCGTTTTAGCAGATACCTAAGTATTTTCTGTATGTTGACAGAAATTTCTTGTTATAATTTTAGCAGATACCCAAGTATTTTCTGCATGTTGGTGGCACAGGACTATGTACAATCCTTGTCATGTACGTGCAGAGCTACGCCCCAATGCCTGTGTGTGAAATATTTACTTCTTGGAACTTCTGCTGCTCAGAGTCACCCCAAGATGTGTTAGAAAGGTTCTTTTCCCAGCCTGGTGGTCAAAGAAGGGGTCAGAACTCTTCTGTTCTCGTTCTCAAGGTTGTCTATTGTTTCTTATCTATAAAATTCTGTCTCTGGCCTGCTGAGCTCCGTTCAGCAGGGCGGGTTGAGGCACACTGGCCACCCTCAGGGTGGTGTTATCTTTTTATACTAAAAACTACCTGTGCATTATTTACCATAACTTCCCAATCCCTATCACCTATGTTAGACAGTGAGCTTCTACCTTAAACCAATCCATAAGTTCCACCATCACAGCAGAAGATGGAGGCCAAGAAGAAGAAGGAGAAAGACTGGACACGCCAAGATTCCTCCATCTTGCCTCCTGAACCCTCATTCTAAAAACTCCAAAAATCTATTTTTCACCCCATGACAAACTAATTATTATTCTACTTAGACTTTCGTGACTTGCAGATCCTCATATGAGGTTGGTAACTTTTTCCAGGGGTCATAACCAAAGTCACAGCTGTCCTGGGCTCTGTGCCAAGGTCTCTGAGCCCCTGGCAGGGGTTTGAGCCATCCAGGACAGCCAGAGGGATGTCCTGAATTCCAACATTTACTCACTGAATACAATATTACTACTACTTTTTCCAGAGCAGAAATGCACCAATCCTCAGAATTCTCCCTAATTCTGCCCTCCTGCTAGGTGTGTCCATTCCCCCTGCCGGATCCATGGGCAGGCTGTCAGAGTGCTCTGCCACACCAGGAAATGTTGCATTTCCTCTGCCCATCTCCACCTTGGGAAGGAGAGATTAATGCATGCTCCAAGCCAATCTTGGATTTCCATAAACTATTTTGGAGTGATGTGATTAAAGATGGCAATCCAGGCAAAGCTGCAGCAAAGTTTTTGTCATTTAATAGCTCTGCAGTGTCCTTAGTTATAATAAAGGAAATTCTGTCATTAAGAGCATGTGTAGATTGGTAAAAGGCATCCATTCCTGGTACAGAAAAACAAATTTACTGGCAAACCTGCTGAACTGTTTCTTGCATCCTTTATTCCTTTCCTATTAGGTAACACAGAAAAATAATCGACTTTCCTGGCTACTCTGGACATGAGAGAGGGATTCCTCTACTACATTCAAATCAAACACAAATATTTATAGAATATTGGTTTGGAGTTGGAAGGGACCCCTAAGATCACCCAGTCCCACTCCCAGGAACACCTTCCACTGTCCCAGGTTGCTCCAAGTCCCATCCAGCCTGGCCTTGGACACTTCCAGGGATCCAGGGGCAGCCACAGCTTCTCTGGGCACCCTGTGCCAGGGCCTGCCCACCCTCACAGGGAAGAATTTCTTTCTCTACAAGATCTCACAGCCTTCACAGACTCCACAGGACAGATCCAAGGGTTCTAGTGCAGGGCCGTGCCCTCAAGCAGAAGGTGGGTAATGAAATCAGGTGCCAGTGGAGCACTGAACACTAATTCTGTATTGTGTATTACATCAGTGCTTATGATTTATTCTATTTAGCCAAGGAGGATATGCACAGACACAGGCTTTAGGAAGATCTGGCTCAGATGAAGAGGGAAATGGTCATTTCATTATCCAATGGCCTCATCATTTCATGCCTGTTGGTAAAAACGCAGCAAAACTCTGGGCTGAGTGATTACTAAATGATACTTTCCACATCTGCCCTTCCATTACACCCTCTATCCACTCATCACAGAGTGTAACTGAGGCTTTGCAGCTATTTATTATAATTTTCAGTGGAGCACAGTTGACCCTGTGTTTGTAGACAACTTCTTTTGACCCGTCCACTTTAAAGAAAAAAACACCTCCAATCAGTTTATAACGGTGGAACAGAGGGAGGAATATAATGATATTGATGAAATGGATATAAGACTACTGAGGCTGCATTTTAATTCAGTCCTGGTGCTGTTTGCATCTAATAAAATTCCTCTAAGGGAATTTTTTTAAGCTGACCTCTTCAAAGTAAATCACAGCATGATTCACTGTACAGCCAGTTTTCATAATCACAGTGTGTGAGATAAAGCAGGGCTGCAGTCAGGCATGCAGCTACAGGACAATTGCAAACCATCATCCTGCTGGGAACGAGCAGAGGAATTCAATTAAAGCTCCACTTTTGATGAAGAATCGGTGAGGATTCATTGCACTTGCTTGGAAGAGGAAATGGCACTCGGGATTTCAGCACTCAGGTCCTGGCACTGCCACCAGCCCTAAAGGTGGCCTTGCTAATGGAAAGACCATTTTTCCATGGTTTTTCTGCAGCTGGGGATTTCTGGGATGCTCTGTGGCCACTGCTGCATTGCTAAGTGTCTTGGTTTGAAAAGCCTCGTGTCTGCTAAGGAAGACAGGAGCCTCCCTTGAAATGGAAAATATAAACCCCTTCCCTCTGGATTATTATAATTTTTAAATTAAAGGGCTCTCAGGCAAAGATATGAGAGTAGGAATAACAGTTCTTTACTAGGAAAATTAAAAATACAAATGTAATAGTACAAACAAAACCAAACCACTGCCAGAGTCAGAGCAGGAGCTGCCCCCTGTGTGTCAGGGTGGTGGCACAGCCCCATCCCATGGGGGCTCAGCCCTCCTGCAGTGCCAGCTGTGGCTCTGCTGGAGCAGGGATCCTGCACAAGGGGGGAGTTTTCCTCTGCAGCTCCAGGGCTGCTGCAGATGGGCCTGGGCTCCCTCTGGCAATGCAGGGCAGCAGAAGCTGCTCCCCTGGGAATGCACTGGGCAAAGGCTGCTGTGCTGTCCCAAACCTCAGATTGGATCCAGGTAGGAATGCTTGGCTCCTCCCCTGGGCAGAGCATCTCCCCATGGGATGATGGAATTGGATCAGCCCTGCAGGGACACTCACTGGCCATGGACAGAAGAGAATTAATAATGAATGGCCCATGAACAGCAGAGATCTCCTGGAGGGAGGATGGGGTGTGGAAGAGATAAAGAAAACTGCCCAATGAACAGCAGAGAACTGCCCCACCTCTGACAGATGGCAAATAGATACACACCCCCATTTCCAACCTAAAACACTAAGTCATGTAAGAACAGTTCTATGGGGTGAAACGTTTGGCCCACCCTGTGTATTTTCAAAGTATTTTCATGGTGGAGTAACACCCATCCTTCCAAACATGGTGCAGCAGCTTCTCCAAAGCCAGTCCATGATGGGAACCAATATGACACAGCTCACTCCAAATTTAATGATTTTTCAGACCTCTCCTGCAGCCTGACCTGAGAGAATCAGCTGACACCATCCATGGATTATGAAGCTTCCCACCCTGTGGCAATACTTCAGTGATGTACAAAGTCTGCTTTTGGATTCCACAAAGTCTGGGTGAACCCCACACTGATGATCTGGGAAGAAGACATGAGTTTTAATGCTGAGTTTTACACCATGAGATGATTTGCAATAAAACTACTTCAAAGAAGAAACAGCTTTAAAATCCTTCTTAACTTAAGCTCTTCTTCCTTCTCCCCAGCCTTAATGCAGTTTTATTTACTTTTAAGATAGGGATTCACTTATAGGATAGTACTGAATGGTTGCCTCAGCCAGGCTGTTCTGAAACTATACTTGCCTACTGCATGTGGTCTGTTATGAGGTTTAAGGCATCTTTCAGAGGGAGAAAAATCAACAGCAGTTGCTGATATTTACAGCCATAAGGTCCTAATTTCCTCAGATTCAGGGATCAAAATGCAGAGGGAGAAAATGCTGAAATAGTAGAGTCATTTATAAATTTTATAGCAGCAAATATGAGACAGAAAACAGCCCCTTACCCACGTGTGCTTTGTGTGCAGGCAAGGCAAACAGAATATGAATACAATATTTTTCTAGTGAAAATGAATAGATTAAAAGAAAGAAGCACACAGATCTTCTTCTTCCTCACCCTGTTCAGACCCTACTGAGGTATCACTGCTCTCCTGGATGGGAGTGGCTGAATTCTGTTCCTTGCATCACTGTCTCCTCATTGGGTACCTTGAATTGATTGCAGCTGGGGCTGCTGGGGTCTACCAGTTTGCTCCCCATTAAAAGCAGATTTTTTTCCACTGAGACACTGTGGGAAATACACATGTAGGCCTGTGGGAGTGGAGTTGAACTCCAGAAAAAGAAATGAAAACAACCTCATGGTTATTTATGGGGAAGATCCTGGTGATTCTGGAGTCATGGATTGGACTGAATCACTATTTATTTTATTTTTTTTTTTTTGTTCACATCTCTGCTTAAGTTCCTGCTGCCTCCTGCCTGGTTATCTGCATCTGTGACAGGTGGCAAAGATGTTTGATTCATCCTTTTTGCTGTTCAATGTGTGGAGAAAATGCTGGCAGACCAGGACGTTTCCCTGAAACTCTCCTGCAGAGGCCCAGTTTAAACATCCTCATATTCTATCAATTTCCCTCTCACACTGATCCCCTCTAGCCATGGAAAACAGTCACAGCTCTGTAAAATTATAAATTATAACAGTGCCCAGGCTGCCCCAGAACCAACAGGTGGAAAATATAAGTTTATTCCTCTAAGGTGAGGTTTTATCTTAAAATAATTCACATAGAAAAGAATAATAAGTAAAATCTAAGGACTATCAGGAGCCAGTGTAACTTCCAAAACTCTGAGATCACAATCTGTAGTACTACACACTCATAGGGATCCTGAAATATTTCAGATTATCTGCCATATGCTCCTTGTCAAAGTTGTGCACCACTAAGCTTTCATTAAAAGCACAATTTCTCTTATTGTGAGTTTTTAACAGTTTTGCTTTGAATTGAGAAATCTTTAAATGCAATCAGCACAGAAGCCTTTTTTTCTACCCAGGTTTTCTTATCACCAATCCTTCTTTGTACTCCTCTTTATTGTATCTCAAAGGAACAGCATGGTTGGCAGCCACTAGCTGTGATGGTGTTCAGGGCAGGATTGGTTAGCAGGGAGAACTTCTTTCAGTGTGGAAAATAAATAAATTCCTACATGCATTTCAGTGCTTGCCAGAAATCATCTTTCTATTTACAACTGAATGACCTGAATTACCTTTTCACACATACAGATGAACCAGGTCTCTGAAGGCAATCAAAAGACCACTGCTCCATTTGAGATGCTGATCTCTGAAGCAGAATAGCAAGAAGTCCAGAACTGTGTTTCATGGAAAATTCAGGTTTCAAAATGTGTTTTCCAGGCTGATGTAGAACAGTAATGAAGTTTTCTAAATGCATTTTTGGTGACAAATACAAAACAACCCTCTGCCTTCTTTAGAACACGCAGAGAGTCTGGAGCTCTGCTGTGAGGTGTGGGGAGGCTGGATTCAAATTCCTCCTCC
This sequence comes from Agelaius tricolor, assembly GCF_023055355.1. NCBI lineage: Eukaryota > Metazoa > Chordata > Aves > Passeriformes > Icteridae > Agelaius > Agelaius tricolor. The sequence continues at coordinate 1,235,746 of NW_027269284.1, read as the reverse complement.
TTATCTGTTGAAATGCCATAGAAAGAAGTAATCCTGGGCATTCACCCTCTCAGAGTCTCCTGGATTTTTCTGTCATTACTCTTTATTGAGCCTTTTCTTGGGGGAGAGTAAGAAAAATTGCATTTGATGGGAGTATTTTTTCACTAAGTAAATGTACTCCTTGGGTAAAGTTTTCATTTGGACAAATGCCCTCGGGTCTTGTGCACATCTGTGAGTAAAGGTGCCCCTTTTCCCAACCCCTTTGTGCTCTGCTCCCTGCTCACCCAGGTGTCACTTTGGGCTTGTGCTGGCACAGTGGCACATTCAGCCTGAGGCAGTGGCAGGGCTGACCCCTCTCACACTCCCCAGCCAGGCTCCCAAACCCCCACCCACCCTGTGCTTCCAGAAAATGCATCTCCCCAAACCTGAGAAAGCCTCATTAAAATTTCAAATACCCACCACATAACTGTTATCATCTGTGAATTCCCCAGCCAGCTCCCATCTGACAAGGTTTGATATGGTGTAATGCAAAATGCATATTTATCCTTGTTTTTATAACATTTTGTTATTGCCTCCCATCATCAGGCCATACCCTGGAACTGATGAGATTGCAGCTGGTTGGGGCATGCATCACCTAAATTTTATAGAGTGCCTTCTACTCTTGATTTTCAATTGTCACAACCCACCAAAGATGTGCTGTTTCACAGCTTGGGGCTCTAAGTCACAGGAGATAAAGTGCATATTGGAAGACTAAATTGAGTTTTTTACTTTAAATGGAAGGAAAGTCATAGTTGGGGTAGAGAAGAAATAATAAATCTATTTTCTGGAACAAATAGCAGCTCTCATGGTTTCCAGCAATAAAAGCAGGAAGAAAGGCCTAAAGACATGAACATTTAAACAAACAAGTTGAAGATCTTAAAGAAATGACAGTGGGAGCTCTGAAAACTGCTGCCAACTTTCAAAAAGAAAAAAAAATCCCTCTTTTATTTGTTTGGGTTGTTTTTGTACAGGAAGGAGGTGGGGAGAGAGAAAGCATTTTAAATAAGGGTTTCCCAACCACATGGGTAGAGGTAGGAAACTGTTTTCATACTGGTTGCATGAAGAGAAATTGTTATTTTAAAACATTTTAAAGAGGAAGCTGTTATAAAAATACCAGGGGGCAGAGAAGGACTAATAAAATAACAGCAGATCCTCTGAACTGTGAGGCTTTGGGGAAGAATAAACAACCAAACCCCTGTCCCTGGTAGGTGTTTCTCAGCTGGATGGGCTTGGCATGCCCAGGTTTTGGTGGTGAGGGGGATACAGGGGTGGCTGCTGTGGGAATCTGCTGCAATGTCCATGGAGCCAGTTCCAGGAGGAGCAGCCCTGCAGCCCCCTGGTCAGTGCAGAGGTTGAATTTGCTTTCCCCATGATGGTGGTTGGTGGGGGATCTCCCTCTGTGCTTATCTTGACCCATGAACCCTTTGTTAGATTTTCTCTCCCCTGTCCAGCTGTGCAGGGCAGTGGCAGAGTGGCTTTGGTGGGTGCCTGGTGTCCAGCCAGGGTCAATCACTACACCTCCCATGAGAACAGCTCAGGATGCTGCCCAAATCCCTTTTTGGGGCCTTCTGTACTCATTGGTGTCCAGGGACCAGCTACAGCATCAGGAATGCTCACATTTCCCTTGGGGCTGCAGGAGCTTTGCTGTGCTTTATAACCCAGTTTATTTTCCTCCCTCTCCTGTGAGAGCCAGAAATCCACCTGCAATTTCTGTCTTGGATCTGTCACAGAATAATTTGGGTAGGAAGGACAATAAAAATCATCTTTTTCCAGCCTTTGCCATGGGCAGGGACACCTTCCACTATCCCAGGTTGCTCCAACCATCCAACCTGGCCTTGGACAATCCCAGGGATGGAGCAGATCTCCCTTCCTCACTTAAAAGCTTGAGGAAGGGAAATCTAACCATATTGCAGCTTCTTACTTTGCCTCTTTTTTCTTTCTTTGTTTAATTTATGACCCTTTGGCAAGTTTATGGCAAGCCATCCAGCAGAGAGATCTCTGCAGAGACAGGGCCTGCAGCAAAACTGAAAGCAAGGCATAAATATGTTACTTATTTTTCTCATCAAATGTATTCTCTTAAAATCTCTGTGCTTTATTTGGAAGCTGAGCAACATGGAGCAGATTCCAGGGTAATATTTCATTTACTCTGTTGGAGTGACACCACTCTGTTGGTGTGCTGTGTTATTTAATACTTAGCCACAGACTCGACTGAGATGTGGAGTCAGATGCCAGCATTCTTGCTAGAAAAAAAACAATATTCATGTTAAGGATTCACATCACCATTTAATTATTAATTGTGCCTTAATTGGCTGTCATAAATTCATTTGCCCTTTGATCTACAACAATGATTCTTTGGGGTTGTTATGACTGCCTGCAAGCATGAGTAATGACTTTGACTTCAATGCAAAGATGTTAGAATAGTGTTGCTGCTACAGCTGAGGTGACTGAAAGAAATTGAGTTGTGGAGATAGTGGGAAGGTGGAGAAGTCACAGATTTCCAGCATTTCAAAGCATGAGTATTTCACACCAGAGAAGAATCAGACCAGCCTGCCAGTTTAGTGACTTCACAAACAGCTATTCTTGCAAATGAAAATTAATAGAAAATAATTAATTTGGCCTTTCGGCACCTAAATAGGGTCCAAGAGAGTTGGAGAGGGACTTGGGACAAGGGATGGAGGGGTGGGACAAGGGGGAATGGCTTATAAATAACAGAAGCCAGAGTTAGGTGGGGTATTGGGAAAAAATTCTTTCCCTGTGAGGGTGGGGAGGTCCTGGCACAGGGTGCCCAGAGAAGCTGTGGCTGCCCCTGGATCCCTGGAAGTCTCCAAGGTCAGGTTGGATGGGGCTTGGAGCACCCTGGGACAGTGGAAGGTGTCCCTACCCAAGGCAGGGAGTTGGAATGAGATGAGCTTGGTGGCCCCTTCCAATTCAAACCATTTTATAATTCCTTAAAATGATAAGATTCTATGATAAAGGAAATAAACAAATAAAAATTAGATCAAGATGAAAGAGCCAAAAGGTGCTGCCTGTAAAAGAGTCAGGTCCCGTTACCCAACAGCTCAGATAAACTGGGAGGCTGCTCTCGGGCTGAGCCACAAATCTGAGCTGCCTCAGTGCAAAGTGATGCCAGCACACAACACAGATCTGTCAGGCAATAAAAAAAGCTTTATAAAAGCTTTTCTGAGTGCATGGGCACAGCCCCCTGGAGCTGGGGAGGCATCTCTGCAGAGGGGGTGCTGCAGAGGGGGCTGTGCTCGCAGCCCATGTCCCGGCGCGGGCGTCTGGCAGCGCCTTCACCCACCCAGCAAAGTCTCACATCCCTCCCTGCCACTCCTGCACCTCAGGAGACACAAACTCCTCCACAGAACACCCTGGAACAAGCACAGACACTTGCACAAAATGCCAAAAGCCACGAAACTACACGGAGGTGCATGAGAAGGAGTATTTTTAGCTCTAGTGGATAGCTCTGCATATATAATCTGTAGAGGGATGTTTTTCCTCTGAGTTCTCTGGTAGCTTTTCTGTGGTGTTTGCTGGGTCCCCAGGATGAAGGAAGGATTGAAAATCCGACTCTATGTTCTTAAAAGGCTAATTTATTATTTTATGATATATATTATATTAAATAATACTATACTAAAACTATACTAAAGAATAGAGAAAGGATACAGACAGAAGGCTCAACAAGATACTAATTTAAAACTCGTGACTGACTCCTCAGAGTCCCTACTCAGCCGGACAGTGATTGCTCATTAAGTAAAAACAACTTACATGAAACCAATCAAACAACCACCTGTTGGATAAAAAAAAATCTCCAACCACATTCCAAAGCAGCAAAACAGGGAGAAGCACTGAGATAATATTAATCTTCTTTTTCTCTGAGGCTTCTCAGCTTCCCAGGAGAAGAAATCCTGGCGAAGGGATTTTTCAAGAAAATATGGCAGTGACAGTTTTGCACTGGAAAATGCATGTTATGAACAGAGTGTGTCCCAGGCCAGTACAGGAACCAGCTGCTGACTTCTGCACAAGCAAGTTGGCAGCAGATTTGATCCAGGTCAGCAGTCAGAGCAAGAACATCCAACTGCATTACGTAACTTGGCAAACTCCTTCCTTCTCCAGGCTCCTGCATATTCAATGTACCTCATTCCCTGCAGCTTGGAAGCACAGCCTTTGAAGGAAAAGTCAGCTTTAGGTTTGGATTTCCTACATCCTGCCCTGAAATAACCTCTCTCCCTATCCCCATGTCCCACCCATTGAGTTTTAAGATCTTTTTGTGTGTACAGGTTTTGGATTCCATGAATCCCAGCAGGCTGAAGGCAGGATGATACCTGGCTCCCTTTACAAGGAGGAAACTTCTCTCAGGCTTGCTGCTGCAAACATTGCTCTCCATCTCCAAGGAAACAGGCAGGGAGAGTCACTTCCATTGCCCAGCTGCTTCCAGAGATTCTCAGGAATGCTGGGGGTCCCTCTCTCTAAGGCAACCAACTGGGATTTTTGCATTTTTTCACTGCTGTTGCTCCCAAGCTGTTGTGTGACCTTGGGGTGAGTCATTTCCCCTCCCACTTTTGAGTATTTTGAATTTGTAACTCATTCAGGAGCCCTGCTTTTTGCCCTTTTTTTTGTTCTTTTGTGGCAGGTTTTCTTGTTGTTGTAGGTTTTTTTTAATCACTATTTTTCTTATATTACTTTCTTTAAAAAAATTCAAACCACTGAGATTTTATGGCAATCTGGACATCTTCTCTACTTCTCCTTGCAATGTGAAGAAGAGAAAATAAGAAACTCTCTAATGACTGCAATGGGCATCTTCAGAAAGCATCCCTTGTGTCCTAAGGGAATGATTAAATCTCACTATCAGAGGAATTAAAGAAAGAATGAAATTCCATCCTGCTACGGGATTTCTCTTTCTTGCAAGAAACAGTAGTGGAAAAGTTCTCAATTTTTCTGCATCTGTGTGTGTTGGGGTGAGGAAAGATGGTTTAAAATTTCATCTTTAATCACAGAACGGCTTTGGTGGAATGGACCTTAAATATCATTTTATGTCCCTGCTATGAGCAGGAACATCTTCTACCTTTAACCAAGAGGATCAGCCTGGCACAGGAAGGATTCAGAGCTATTTTCCTCCCAAGATATCTCACCCTGTGTGTTTGGCAACTTCTGGCTCCAGCCAAACCATGCATTTTTGTGTATTAGGAGTGGGGAAAGATGGTTTAAAATTTCATCTTTATTGCACAGAATGGCTTTGGTGGAATGGATCTTAAATATCATTTTATGTCCCTGCTCATCTTCTACCTTTAACCAAGAGGATCAGCCTGGCACAGGAAGGATTCAGAGCTATTTTCCTCCCAAGATATCTCACCCTGTGTGTTTGGCAGCTTCTGGCTCCAGCCAAACCACCCACCTGCCTGGCCCCCTGCCATGCACTCAAATAAACTGCACTCACCACGTTCACACCCCCAAGTGTCGAGAGGCTCCTCTCTTGGCAATGGCACAGAGAGGAATTTATGCCTGAGCACTGCTGAGTGACAGCAGAAAAACCTCTGCAGAAGCACAAATAAAGCAGCAGCAAGGAATCCCTCCCTGATGCTGATCTATTATTCCAGTCCCATGAGGAAGGCAGATGTCAGACAGCCCAAATCTATTTCTGGCTCACAGTCTCACCTTTTAAAACCTTGATTCTCCATGCAGAAGGTGGAGATGATCCTCAGATGCAAAGAGAATTAAAAGTGCTTGAAAGGAGCTTGCCAGAGTGCCAAATATTTGCAGTAATGAAAAGATACCTACAATATTGGTGACATTTTGGGTAGATACTGAATTATTCATCTATTAGGACACCTCTTCCAATTCAGCCCTTTCTCCTCTGCAGAATCACAGAATCATTTAGGTTGGAAAAACCCTCTAGGATCATCCAGTTCAACCATTCCCCCAGCACTGCTAAGGCCACCCCTAACTTCTGTCCCCAGGTGTGGTATTTTTGGGGTCCCCAGATGAGGGAAGGAAATGATGAATCTGACTCCATGTTCTTAGAAGGCTAATTTATTATTTTATTATATGATATTATATGATATTAAAGAATACTATAACTATACTAAAGAATAAAGATACTTACAGAAGGCCTAACAAGATACTAATGAAAAACTTGTGACTCTCTCTGAAGTCTTAACACAGCCTGCCTGTGATTGGTCATTAAGTCAAAACAATTCACATGAAACCTATGAAAAAATCACCTGTTGGATAAACAATTGCCAAATACATTCCAAAGCAGCAAAACACAGGAGAAGCAAATGAGATGAGAATTGTTTCCATTTTTCTCTGAGGCTTCTCAGCTTCCCAGGAGAAGAATCCTGGGCAAAGAGGATTTTTCAGAAAATATGACAGTGACACCCATGTGCCACATCCACATGGCTTTTAAATCCCTCCAGGGATGGGAACTCCATCACACCCTTGGACAATCTGTGCCAAGGCTTAAAAACTTTTTCTGTGAAGAAATGTTCCCCAGTACTCAATCTAAACCTCTCTTGGTTCACTTCTACTCAAGGGTGCCTTAGATGTGTAGGAATCCATTTTCACATTTCCCTGCTATCTGTGAGTGCCTCAGGTTTTGGGCACACGTTGTCTTTACTGGGTTATGAACATCTTCAGGCTTTACTGATTTCAATCATTTTGTTGGCACTGAGCACCTTTGGAAACTGGCAGACTTGTCAGTGTTTCATGGCATCCAGAGCCAGGAGGTTTTTTCTAGATTTTTACAGATTTAATGGTTCAGTCAAGGAAAAATAGAAGGGTTTTTATATAAGGCAAGAAAAAGAATCCAGAGTTCAAGTCCCCTGATTTAAATTCAGAATCATAGAACTGGAGAATGGCCAGGTTTGACAGGGAAAAGTAGGGGTTTGTTAAGGCTTTCCAGGGAAATGGCACGTTTTTTATTTTATTTAATGAAGAGACAGCATATTTACATTACCAGTAGTAATACTTTTCAAATGAAAATGAAGCCATGAATGCACATCCTTCTCTCCCCAAAATTCCCTTCATTCAAGGCAAGCTTTACATAACCTAACATTTCTATACCACTGATATCAGACTTTATTCTTTAGTAATTACTGGAAGTGCACACAGCCACTCAGCATTAGTGCTGTTTCATCTCTCTGAAGGATTGAGATCTCTGTGTCTGGGATAAGCTGAATTCTTTGCCTTTGATTCATTGAAACTCCAAACGGTTTACACTCAGAGCAAGCACAATAATTTTTAAAAAGTGCTTTTTTTTCTCACCAAAGCTTCGGTGTCAGTGGTGAGGACAGCCCCAGGAAGGGGCAGTGTGGAGCACTCACCATGGCAGCCGTTCACATTAGCATCCTGTGGTCAGTGCCTTTTGCTTCATTATCCTCTCCTTGGTTCATCCTCACATCACCTCCTCATGGGAGGCTCTGGGCTGCAGCTCGCCCAGCAGCAGCTGAAAGCTGTTCACGTCCCTCAAACCCTCCTCACTCAAGCCTTGCAGTGTTTGGAGAGCTGGGTGCTGTGGCATTCACATTTTCTGAAAAATCCCTTTGCCCAGGATTCTTCTCCTGGGAAGCTGAGAAGCCTCAGAGGAAAAGGAAAACAATTCTTATCCCATTTGCTTCTCCTGTGTTGTGCTCATGTGGAATGTGTTTGGAGATTGTTTACCCACAGGTGATTGTTCCATTGGATTCTGCTGGGAGATGTTTTCACTCTTTGGCCAATCAGGGCCAAGCTGTGTTGGGACTCTGGAAAGAGTCAAGAGTTTTCATTATTATCTTTTCAGCCTTCTGTAAGTATCCTTTCTGCATTCTTTAGTATAGTTTAGTTAAGTATTCTTTAATACAATATAGTATCATAAAATAATAAATTGGCCTTCTGAGAACATGGAGTCAGATTCATCATTCCTTCCTGCCACAGGAGTCCCTGAAAATTCAAGACTCCCCCAAACCCTCCACTCTTCAACCTTGCTGTGTTTGGAGAGCTGGGGGTTGGGCAGTCACCATGAAAAATGGGGTTTTGTGTGGTTGTACAAACGAATTTGAGTCGACACCGATTTATTTGTGGTTTGTCTTTATTGCATGTCAAGCTCCCTTCTGGTGCAATATGAAATTTTTGCTGCTTTTCTTCAGGCTCTCATTCCCATATCTCCCTATGGGGCTGATTTTAGGGGGTTGATTTCCAGGCTAAAGCACAGTGAGGGACAGGGGCTGAGTGACACCTGGATGTGCTCCCTTGGTCCCCTCGAGCCTTGGGGGCAGCCCTGGGAGCCCAGCTCTGCCTCTGCCAGCTGCAGATTTTCCAGCCTTAAACAGATTTGTAGCAATCAGCAGTTCCCAGTTTCCAGAGGGACACAGCTACATGTTTCTGGATTGCTGCTAGTTTTTCTCATCTGAAAGCTCTTCTCCACAGAATAAAAAAAATAAAATGAAAGAATAATAAGAAAAAAAAAGCCAGGGCAAAACCTCACACACTTCAAGAACTTCCTTTTTTCTCAGTTTCCCCAGAGCCTGTCCAATGTTCATCAGCCTGTTATCACTTCTGCCCAGCATGGTGAGCCCTCTCTGAAAAATAAGACCAAAACCAGCTGAAATAAAGCATGGGGAAAAAAGGTAAAATGGCAAAAAACCCAGACTGACTCTCCCTCCTAAAAAATGATGTTATGAAATGTTAAGAGAAGCTCAGATGTCCCAAAAGCTTTAAACCAGACTGGGTTTGTATCTCTTTATATTTCCTTGTGGATATAACATCTTTGTTGAAAAATGGTTGGTTTAAAACAAACCCACAAACTCTTCTGAGGGGGGAAAAAAAACCCTTTGAAATTATTGACTTTTGTAATGTGGCCTATATTTTTAATGCAAATATTTTTAGTGCAAATACAAGGCTATTTTATTACATCAAAATTCATGGCACTGCAAACACATGAGGAGGTGAGAAGTCAAAAAAAAAAAGGGTGTATTTATTCCACATAGAAAAAAAAGGAAACCATTTCAATTTTCAGGAGAATAGTTTTCCTGTGGTTTCACCTGTTACACTTAGATATGTCAAATGATTGTAACATATATGTTCTGACACATTTGAGGAATTACAAAGAATTAATCAGAAGTCTGAGCTGCCAGGTTATGCAATGCAGGAAGGGGAGGAATTGAGGTCAGGGAAAATCTGATGCTTGTGTGATATTAAGATTATCCAAATAAAAACAACACTTCTGATTTGCTAATTTTTAACAGTCCTGGGGTATACAAGGTAAAAGAACACTTGTATTCAAGAAGAAATAATAAACCCCCTATGGCAGCTGTCAGAACACAAAAGGCAAAATAAAATGCTTTTTTACAGGTATTTAAAGCCACAAGCATCAGTTGGAGCTTGATGTGACTTGCAGATAAAAAGAAAATCTGTGAGTCCTAAATATGCACAGGAGGAGGAAAATCACAGACACACCACAGGGATGGCATTGAAGCCCTCTCCACTCCAGGCATTCCAGCTAATTGCACACTGTGGCAAAGCCCACATCCAATATTCAGTGTCTGGCACAGGAGCTGAGATGCTGCTGATTTCTGCTGCAGATGATGGAGAGAGGGTCCTTAAAAAAGGACAGAGGCTCAGGATCTGGGTGAAAATAAAGAACACAGCTCATAAATTATGATTTATACAATGCATACAGTTATTAACTGCCTAAAAGCAGCTCAAAAATGCTTCTCCTGCTACAGATCCACCTGTCCTGCAACAAGAATTTTAAAACCTGGCTTTGATTTAAGCTGGAATAGATGAAGGGATGTGAAGGAGTCCCAAATACAAACACCTTCACAGGACACCCAAGGATAGACTGGGATCTCCACCTTAAAATGCAGTGACTTAGGGAATGGTACATTCATCCTTGAGGTGAGAGTGCTGCTCTGAAATCCATCCTCAGCCTGAGAACCTTCATCTTTTCCAAGAGAACAAGAAAATATTCAGCCCCTGACACACAGGTATCATTTATGGGGTCATGAAGGAATAGTTTAGGTGAGGTATTTGCCACTGGGCTGCTTTGAAGCTGCTGCTCTTTCCAGCCAAAGAACAAATCAAGGAACCAAGAAACCCCATAATATATATATAAAAAATCAGTTTACTGCCAATTTTTGCTGACAGATAAGAGAAAAAAATAATTCTGCATTCTCTCCATCTTACCTGGACAGCTTAAGCACATTCTATGAGTGCTAAATTACAGGAACTGTCCCAGGAAGCAATGAAAACCAGAGACCTCCCTGTGCTGAGGCACCAGGCTACAGAGAGACATATTTATGCCATTTTTCCCTCCTGTACACATGCATCAAATAGTAGCATTAAGAATTGAAGTACAAAGTACCCAGAATAGCCCAAAGTGGAAAAAGATCAAATTTCTCTCCTGCAAGGTGAAATAAGTGGGCTGAAACCCTTTCAGAATGAAAAAGGAGGGGAGCTGAGCCTCCTGCTTTCATGCTGAGCTCTCCAGCCACCACCAAATGACATGAAAGGTGCTGAGTGTCACTTTGAAAAGACAGCAGGGAACTCCAATCACAGTTTTCAAAGAGAAGGAAGCAATTTCAGAGCCTCCTTTTATGCAAGGACAGGTTAAATGTTTGTACACTCTCCATGCAAGGGCTGGGTGTGCTGCATGGATTGTTCTGACTTTTTATGAATATTCCTGAGGGCCTAGGGCTGACCTGGCCAGAAGAGCCAGAACATGACAGTGAGATAACCAATGGAATGGGGTTTAGAGAGGACCAAAATCCAATTTAAAATGGGTAAAACAGGCTCCAGAACAACCCTCACAGTGTGGAATAACCCCCAGATGTTTTTCAATGGGCATGGCCATTTTTTTAATCTTGTATTACACCTGTGCACAATCACTTTGCTTATTTGCCATGCCCTAAGGCTGACTTGGCCAGAAGATGACAGTGAGATAACCAATGGAATGGGGTTTAGAGAGGACCAAACTCCCATTTAAAATGGGTAAAACAGGCTCCAGAACAACCCCCACAGTGTGTAATAACCCCCAGATGTTTTTCAATGGGCATGGCCATTTTTTTAATCTCGTGTTACACCTCCTTTTCTGTGCACAATCACTTTGCCCTGCCCTAAGGCTGACCTGGCCAGAAGAGCCAGAAGATGACAGTGAGATAACCAATGGAAAGGGGTTTAGAGAGAACCAAACTCCCATTTAAAATGGGCAAAAGAGGCTCCAGGACAACCCTCACAGTGTGGGATAACCTGTGACAGTGTTCACAGGGGTCTGAGGATGAGGGAGGAGACAAGAATGTTGACTCCATGTTTCAGAAGACTTGATTTATTATTTTATGATATATATTACATTAAAACTATACTAAAAGAATAGAAGAAAGGATTTCATCAGAAGGCTGGCTAAGAATAGAAAAAGAATGATAACAAAGGCTTGTGACTGACCAGACAGTCTGGACAGCTGGACTGTGATTGGCCATTAATTAGAAACAACCACATCAGACCAATCCCAGATGCACCTGTTGCATTCCACAGCAGCAGATAACCATTGGTTACATTTTGTTCCTAAGGCCTCTCAGCTTCTCAGGAGAAAAAATCCTCAGGAAAGGATTTTTCAGAAAATGTGGCTGTGCCAAGAATCCCCAGATGTTTTTCAGTGGGAATGGCCATTTTTTAAATTTTGTGTTACTCCTCCTCTTCTGTGCAGTGTGTGGAGCACAATCACTTTCCCCTTTTGCCATGCTCAAGTGGTTGGTAGGTTTTGCTGCCCATTTGTTTAACATTTCCTCTGCTGAGGGAAACTCACATTGCCTTAGACACTGTTCTGTGTCGGGTTCAGCAGGGCACTGCTGGCATATCATTGTCTCAGATTGCAATGTAACACCAAACTGCTTTGCCTTAATCATGTTCTATCTTTCAAGGGGGCAAAGGTTCCCATTTTCTCATTTTTTTTCCAACTATAGGAGGCTCAAAAAATATCAACTTAACACTGCCCTGAAAATAAAAGTCAACATAATGCCTTGTTTCAGAAATAGAAGGTAAGAAAGCAGATTTTTGCTTCAGAAAAATGGTTCCAAAAAGCATACAGAATGAACAATGACCATATACACTTATTCCTGAAGTGCTTCCATTGGAAACTTTGATATGAGCAGAATTAATTGCAGCATTGTGCAGCAGAGTTGGACAAATTGGGAAGAAGGATTTTGGACATTCCCACAAATGGAAGGCTGAGCAGTTTGTTGCTGAAATCTCTGTGTTTTGTTCAAGAACGTTCAGGTGGATGCACTGATGTTTATCACAATGTGGGCACAAAACAAAAGCTGCCCAGGGCTGCTGTAAGCATGCCAGAATAGTCTCAATGGGACTGCTCTCACAAACATTTTGGAAAGCTCTCTTTTCAAAAAAATCACTTTGCTAGTGCATTGTGTCATGTTGTGGCCGTGCCTCACCCTTGCATGTGATTTGATTTGATTTAGTGGGTCAGTGGAAATGATTTGGGGACACATGGGAGCTGTCCCCTGTCTGCATCACGGGGTGGTCAGAGGGAAATGTCTCGGTGCTTTGAGGAGGATCCCACGGGATTGCTCATTTGTGCTCCTCATGCTGCAGGCTGGGCACATTTAAAGCCTGGAGGGTGGCTCAGTTTGCAAATAATGCCTGAGTCACCACTTAGATGGAAATAGAGGAGGGGGAAAGGATTTTTTATTTTAGAAAGATGTCATGTGAGGATGGTGACACATCCTACACAGAGAGACCATGGATGGAATCACAGAATCATAGCTTGGGTTGGAAGGGACCTTAAAGATCATCTAGTTCCAGCTAATAATAATCATCAGCTCTGTTCTCCTCAAGAAAATAGGTCTAGAAGTAGAAAAAACTGCCAACTAAAGATAGCTTGGTATGAAAGCAAGGAAGAAGGTGCCACTTCATCACTATATCCTTTAAGGACATGGTTAAATCATTCATTTTCAGAGACAGTTAAAACACACTCCATTTGTCCTCAAATTTTCCTCAAATTGTCCTCAAAAAAAAGATGTCCTCTACCTCCCTGATGGATCCTACAATGAGAACCATCTAGGGTTTGCCTGACAGGATTTCAGGAGATGGGAGGTGCAGGTGGATTCAGATGGAGTGGATGCAGAGCTTTCAAGCTGAACCAAGACAGGCAGTGAAGGATAATTCCCTTCTGAGGTGTCAGCTCTGGATGCCTCCTGGAGCAGGGAATGCTTCCCTAACTGTTGGGAAGGATGAAAGTTGG